>NC_133763.1:6593808-9279641 GCF_036562045.2 Rhinolophus sinicus
TTAATTTGAAGTTTAATCTAATTCAAAACAGATACCATGATGTGAAGCTTTTTCTTTTTTACCATTCACAGTGACCCGCAACAAATTTTTGCTAAAAAAAAAATCTGTTTTCGCAAGCTCTGCTGACTCTGATTTCTGCCCACAGCATGTAACAGGATCCTTTTAAATTCTGATTTTTTCAATGGAAAAACTTTTACAACTCCCAAACATATTCTGTTACAGTAGTTTATTTTTTAAAAAAACTTCCCCCCCCTTTTAATTGGGGTGATTCAATTCCATACAAACAAGCAAACTCCCAAAATAAGAATAGCAACAAAGAGAAAAAATATTAATAACTGTGATTCAATATAAACTATATGACTTTCAGTAATTCATTAAAGTATTTTTATGTACTTCTTTTAAAAATACATAAATGGGCACAGGTGGTATTTATTTGGTCTTAGATTAGTTGGATAAGGGTTAGCATTCTGAAATTCAAACAAAAAAAAAACCTTTATACACAGGATCAAACATGTTGATTTCTGAGGTACCTCCCCTCCCCCACCTCCCTTGCTTTCTCGCATCTGAAAGTGGTTAGTACAAAAAGAATAACTAGCTGGTGAGCCTTTCCAAACACCAAAAGACAGGACCCATATATTATATTTGGTTAATGCTCATGGACAGACATTTTCGTGTTTTTTTTCTTTTTTTTTTTAATCGAGAGAAGTGATGTTCTGTTCTAAAGCGTCATTCCCAAACTTTTTTTCCAAAGGTTAAGTTTCTGATCATTTCCATTCCCAGAAAAAAGCAGCCCGGCATGGCTCATGTAAGTTATGGGTCATCACCTGCAAAAACAAAGCTGTGTCATTTACCTGAGCAAATGAAACCTGAAGGGTCAAAAGTGGTTCTTGAACACCTGAAGACAAACTTCTCTGTCCTTCTATGGATACTTGAAAAGACACCCAAGTCTGGATCTAAACAGGAACAATTCTATGCCCCTGAAACACACCAGCCTCAACTCGGGTCCAAAAAGGAAGAGGTAGCCCAGGAATTGACCCTCGCCAGTCCTGGACACCAGATTTGCCTGAGGCCACAGGAAGCCGGAGTGTGTGTGTGTGTGTGTGTGTGTGTGTGTGTGTGTGTGTGTGACTGCACTGTGGGGTGGCTGGGATGGCATTTGCTATTGTAACACAACCAAAACACTTTCCAGAGCGGAGGAGGAGAACTTAAATTCCCCTCCTTTTTTTTCTCATGTAAATTGAGTAACCATTCACCCCGATTGGTATTCAACCAATGTCATTTCCAAGATTTCGGTCTTCCATATACTTATTAATAAATAAATCACCAGCGATTTTCTTTACAGCACAGTACGCCTCCTTTCCAGATCTACAGGGAATCCTATGCTGGTTGAGTCAAGTGAATTAAAAATGGCACCAATAAAAGGAGCAAGGGCTATTTAACAACGCATTTCCTTGGGTCTCAGATCTGCACTGTCTAGTACAGAACCTCGTTTCTTGTCACTCCGCTGTGTGAAGAACAGCAGGCCACAGCCATTCAAGCTGCCCCATCAACTGTGAGTTTTAATTTGAGCCACTTTCACATTAAAAAAAAAAAAAAAAACCTTACTTTTTCCGCCAACCCACCCATCTTCACCCTATGCTGTACCACCTAAAGCTTTCAGACGATGCTCTCTACTCCGGAGCAAACCAAGCATATCAAGTGTGCCTGCAACACTCCCAGGCTAATGAACAATGCACAAAAACAAAAGGAACAGCAAGGCTCCTATTATCTGATCTTCCCTAAAACACAAAAACTGCCTTCTCGGGTGCAGAGGAAGTGCCAGGAAGCCTGCAGGTGTGAGCCGGTTAAAAGAAAAGGCTTGGGCTAAATAGATTCTTTGACTGTCAGGGATTAGAGTCATGGCACTAGTGGTAACACACATCTTTTCCTTTAATTTACAAAATTTTCTCACGAGTCTGCAAGAGTTCACCCCATCAGGGGCTTTCGGAGGCCATTGAAATGTCTTAAGTTTTAATTAAGTTGGAGTTGTCAGAAGAAAGCTTTTTTGGCACAGAGTTAGGGTCATTAATTACTGCTATCTTTGTTTCTTTCTGTAAAGGGAACTCTGCTGACTTGTACGATTACTTTACCCAGCCTACATTTTCGACCCTGCAGTTCCCATTCACTTCCAAGGGGGACTTATTAAGCAGTTTACCAATTACTTCCATCAGTTTTAGGTACAAAGCATTTCCACAACCTAAAAAAAACATCTTTCATTAGTGGGTCAGGGCACAGTATTAATAACAGTATTAATTCATCTTGAAAGGTATCAAACAGCTGGATTCTTGCACGGCTTTTTGCATTTAAATATAAATATGCTCAGATTTTTCACATCATTATCTATTCAACACACCTATTCACATTCTCCCAGCCTGTGACTGCCTTTTAGGCCATACTAATCAATTTTTAAATTATTTACTTTACCCAGTAACACCTACTTCTGGCTGGAAACATCAGTTTTACCTGATATCTTTTCGATCAGGCAAATATTTTTATTGTTTCTAGATAAAAGCAGCTGCCGCTATCACGGATAATAATTTGTAGATGTAGAAAAACAAAAGTCTTAGGTGATTCCTTAGTATGCTTCGTATACCTCTAATATAAATCCATGGGCTATTTGGACCAACTACACAGACCACTAGAAATCCTTTAGAACTGATTGCCTTGTAAAAAAAATTTCAAATTTCTAAAATATTACACAAACCTACATATGTGTTACATATACCTAATTGTGTATGTAAAAGTCAGGAAGATCATATTTCTCCTTTAAAAATCAGGAATTTAAATTTTGATTTTTAGGGGGGAATGCACTATTTTGAGATAATTTGCTTTGAAGTATAGCTCCCTTAATTATATAAACATTTTGTATGTGTTCCTCAGGTTATACATAATTTCTCATTCTTCCATTTCATTGAGAAACAGAAAAAGCAAAAAGTGTGTATTTAAGATGCAGAAACAAAAACGAAGTAGAACCATTGTCTCCAAAATCAGGAAACATATAAAATAGAGTAAATATGAATCGTGACAGATCTAGTTCTGTCAACCAGTATGGCTAGTATTCATCTTTGAACTTAACAACATCTATTTTTAATAGATGAATGAAATGGGTGGGAAGAGATTTACAAACCCAGACAAATCGAATTACCAGAATCACCCATTTCTTCCTGATGAACATATGACACCACTTCAAGAACTTTTCTTCTAGTAATCTCATCGTCATCTGCCGTGATTAACAATAACAAACATGTCACCACCAAATAATGTGCCATTTCAGACAGGGCCCAGAATGTCATCCTGGACGCTCGTCATTATAATGATAATGACTCATCATTATCTGATGCTTCTCAGATGAGAAACTTCTGAACCCAGAATTTGGACTTCGACTCTTGTGCTTCCATTCATTCTGGTCCAAACATGGGTCACTTTGGAGGGGATAGGAAAATTCCTGGTTTGACTGACTAGCTGGTGCTGTCATGTCTCACGGATAAAACCATCATGTTTTGCCATTATGCTCTTCTGGTTATCAATCCTGAAATAATGCACCTGAAAGGAGAGGTATAATTTTCCTCTAGTCCTCAATAAAAGTTCTAAATACCATTTCTAATCCACAGTAAAAAAAACCCATAAATTTTAAAGTAGAGGTGAAATAAATTAGATAATCAAACAGAGCTACTCAGTTCACTTGAGAAAACCCAAGCTTTCTAAACAGCAGTGAAGTGATATCACCACACAGACTCTTTCAAAGCCAAATGTTAAAGTGAAACTCATCTCCCAGGATTAAACAATTACAGGATTTGAAGGCTCCATCCACCCACCCTTGGTTTCTGTGTCTTTTGTGTCAACGTAAAAGATACCGAGAGTATGAGGATTATGTTTTTCACTTCCAGAGCACTTGTTAAAGTGCTAGAATAAAGGAAGCACTTGAGAACTAAATCATATGTACAGAGGCACATATGATAGGTCAATCTTAAACTTAGAACTGACCCAGCTTGCTAATTATGATTATACAAAAAATATGTTTCTATGATAATTTCGTGGCATTTAAAATCATTCAGTAACTCCATGAACCAATTCTGCCCACCCCTAGTTTATCTGAGCTTGTTGTGGATATATCTGACTAGAGTCTGAATATACTATTTCTGCACCTGGATCTAGCCTATATTAAACTTTTTCTGGATTGTCTGAGTGAGTGTGAAATGGTTAGATGGCATTTGAGAGATCACTGGGATCCTCTTTTTCACCATTCTTTAATTCTGGAGACATGTGGCGTGTGTACCGTGGCAAGCACTGGACATGGTACCCAAGATCCAACAAAACACGCATTCCCTCCGGGAGCTCGTGGCCTAAGAGAGCAGGTCTACAAACACAATGGACAAATACAACCAAGTGCGGTAAGCGTTCCCCTGGAAGAGAAGGAGATTCCGTAGGGGTAGAGGAAAGGTCCATCTGGGCCCCACTTCCTCACAGAAGTCATCCTACAGCTGGCTCTGGCAGGACCACCCACAGTTAGCCTTGGGGACAGGAAGTGGAGGGCAGTGACGGCAGATGGAACAGCACGCATGACACCTACAGGAAGAGAAAGTATGGCGTGTTTGGTGCGCTTCCGGAGAAGGCGTACATTTGAGTAAGAATGTGAAGTGCCTTGAATAGCAGACCGAGACGATTCCACTTGGAAGTGAATGATTTGGGGAGTCACTGAAAGATGTTAAGTGGAAGGGAGATGAGACTAGCCTGGAGGGTTCACAATGGCCGTGGCATGCTGCCCGGATGGGAGGAGCGGCCGCGCATATGGCCTTGGCCTTCCGTGAGCTCAGAGGAGAAGCACAGGCACAGCTTACCACTGTCCCCCCTCTTGGCCCCTGGTTCTGTCATCACGCTCTTGACCCTCCTTCTCAGGCTCCCTTCCCCACGATTACATGTTTGTGTCCCCTGGAGTCTGGTGCTAAACACTCTTAATGAATTCAAGGACTCATATTCAGATGATTCCCAGATTTCTATCTCTAACCCAGGCCTCTTCTGAGATCTAAATTCATTACTACAAATGCCGTCTTGGCATATCTACTTGGATGTCTCATGGAAACCCAAACTCAACAGTTACAAAACTAAACTGATTCTCCTCCCTTTTATTTGTCCTCTACACTTTCCCACAGTACCTAACTTCCACTGAGAACTTTTTGATGTACGAGACACTATTCTAAACGCCTTACATATATTCTTCCATGAAATCCCCATAATTTCGGCCTGCAGAGTAGGTCCGAATCAGCTGCTCGTTGTATCCTCCACTTGCCAGATGAAGGAGTCAGGGCAGGCAGAAAACAAGCAATTCGCCCAAGGTCACAGTGTCCACGACAGAGGTAGTCAGGGTGAGCTGCTGCACTCTTTACCATGACACCATAGTCCTTCTCTAAGCATCTCATCCAGTAGCTCATTCCAGAAATCCAGAAGTCATCTTTGATGTCTCCTCTTCCATCCCACCTCCATCTATATTATCACTGCGTCTCAAATATACTTTCTAACCATCTCTCCATCTATAGTCTTCTTTACATGTTACCACCGTCTCTTGCCATCCACTCTTACTCCTTCTAATCCATTCAGACAATAATCACAGTGTCTGGAAAAAGCTATCTGATTCATTGATGTAACAATTTGTATAACATCTGATACCGTGTTTCCCCGAAAATAAGACCTAGCCAGACAATCATCTCTAATGCATCTTTTGGAGCAAATATTAATATAAGACCAGATCTTATATTATGTTAGGTAAGACCCGGTCTTATATTATAGCATAATATAAGCATAATATTATAGCATAATATAAGACCGGATATTATATTAAGTTTTGCTCCAAAAGATGCATTAGAGCTGATTGTCCGGCTAGGTCTTATCTTCGGGGAAACACGGTAGGTGTTGTGTACCATTCTAGGTGTGGATTTGAAGCAGTGAATAAAACAGTCCCTGTCCTCACAAAGCCTAAATTCAAGAAGTAAAAAATACATAAAACACTCAAACAGATAAATACATACATTCATGTAACGATAAGGGTTGTGAGATAAAATGAAAGAAGAAAAAGTAGCCAAAGAGGGCAGCGGTGGTGGAGGCAAATGCTACTTGAGAAGCTAATCTGATGAATTCATGGCCCTACTTTTACTCTTCAATGGTCTTCCTTTTCTCCTAGGATAAAACCTAAAATCATTAACATGATTCTCGGTAGTGACCATACGGCCTGTCTTTCCCAGAACACTCCCTGTTTAATACCCATCGCCCCTTCACTCTAATAAGTATTTCAGCTGCGAAGTACATGATCGTCATACCTACCAGCCCTGCATGATATGGTTTCAACTCAGCTGCAGCTTCCATCCATGCACCTTGCTCACTGTACCCCAACTATCTTGATTTCAGAGCTTCCAAGTGTCACGTTCATTCCAAGTGTAGAGCTTCCAGAATTCCCTCAGCCTTGAATGCTTTCCTTCTCCACTTTGTCTTATACCTGTTCATCCTGTTCAGCTTGAGTCTCTTCTTTTTCTCAAGAAAGCTGCCCTTGGTTCTTCCCCTGTTGTCTCTGTAGTTTTTTCTTTGGAACATTTATCCCATCGATAATTAAATATTAATATCACTGATGGGCAAGTGCCTGTTTTCTCCACCAGACTGCTAGTTTCATGCAAGCAAGTACTGACTCTTGTTCACTGTCTTAGCTCCAGTTCCTGAATAATACCCAACACATGGCGATATGCTCAATAAATACGATTACGAAAAATAACAGTGAGCTATAACTAGTGGCAGGCAAGAGAGCAGAAGTACCTGACAGACTGAAGAGTTAATCAGGACAAAATATTTGATAGAACTTGACTGACTGATGGAATATAGTAGAGGACAGTGGAAAGAAGATGAAAAATAACTCTCTTGTTTCTGGCTTGGGCAAGTCAATGCAGGAAGCTGTTATTGACAGATATGGGAAATGCAATATAAAGGACAGGTTGGAGGGAAAGAAAGATGTGCTATATTTTAGACATACTGAATTTGAGATACCTGTGGATTTCTAGATAGAGATTATTATTTACAGCGAAATGTATTTTTACAGCAGTGATGTTTTTAATAGAACCTACATGTCAACTGAGGTACAAGGAAGCTTTAAAAAAGAACCGTGAAAAGCTAGAAATTTCCATTTTCCTGGTAGAATGATGATAAAAAAATAATAGTCTTTATTTTGCCTCTCTAGCCTCAATTTTGGGGACACAAGCTTCAGCTCACGGAGCTGAGATAGTAGCAGGAGGCCGGCTGGAACACCATCCCACAGGTTTCTGACCCCAGTTTTGAAACCACAAATGAGTATACTGTTAAGAAGCAGTGTGAAAAAAAGTCGTCACAGAATTCCTACTAAGATGACAGGAGAAAATGTAACCTATACAAAATATTACACTTTCTTGGTGTTATTTAAATATTAATTTTCAAGGTCTTTGTTCTATGCACTTACATTCAGTAGCCACTGATATACATGGTAATTTGCAAAGTGAATGGAATCTTTGATTCCAATAGTAAAACTGACTCAGCGGAAAACTTCTCAAATTCTAAAGTGAGAGAGAAAATGATTCCAGGTATCTGAGATGAGGTCACAAATACAAAAATAGATTCATTTTCCACGTACAAAAGTATGGCTTGTTGGCGAGGGGAGGCATATTATCCACCTCCCTGGCTTTCCCTGCAGTATTTGACAGGGAAATATCTTCTTTCTTGAAACCTCTGTTTCTTTTGTCTTCCCTGAAAAGTTCTCTAAGTTCTTTCTAGCTGCTTCTACTTTTTTCTTTGTTTGCCATCTCTTTTGCTTTATCTTAATACAGAAACATAGATATTTCACTTGTGTTCTGTCTTTCAATAGCAAAGCTCCATTTTCTCGCATGCCTTAGTTTATCTCCTTGATGGAGGCAGATCACTCACAAATCAAGATTCCTCACAATAACCTTTCCCTAACCCCACTCCTCGTGTCTAACCCGAAATCCATTTCCACCCTTTCTTTAAACTCTACAAGGCATCATTCTCTCTTTGAAACCTGCCTGTTCCTCCTCTGTGCCTCCCACATTTCTGACTATGTTACAAGACAGAAACAAGGGTGCACCTTAGATGCCTGCCTTTCCCCTGCCCTAGGCATCTAATATGTTGTATATCCCAATTTTAATATTGCCTTCATCTTTCGCTTTGTCTCTACTCCCAATGTCCTTACCAAAGCTATGTACTTCTCATCGGAATGATTTCCATCACCCCCTAAACGGCTGCTTGTCTGTAACCACCAGATGGACACATAGCATTGAGGCCCACATTATTACTATGTATTACCATTAATATTATTCCTAAATCATACGGTGCTAATTCTGGGATCAAAACCCATTAACAGCACCCTAGTGTTCAGCAAAGTCTCGAATCTTTAACACATCATTCAAGATTTCACATTCCTTTCTTGATTAGTCCATTCCTTGCCCTCAATGTGCCAGAGAAACTGAACCGCTCACCATTTTTGTTAAATACCTACAAGTTATTCTGTCAGCCATACACCTTTGTTCATACTCTTCCCTCTTTCTACGCTTCCCAACAGCTTATGTTTACATATCCAAATTCTATTCATTATATAAAGCCCAACCCAAATGTCATCTCAACAAAAAAGACTTTCTTGACTGCTCAACCAAAAATATCTTTGTCCTCCTTTGAACCAAAAAGCATTTTATCTGAATCCCTTTTATGGTGTTTAACATATTCTCTCTTTTGTTGTACTCATTTACACACATGCCTGATTTCCTCCAAATATGTGTCCCATACAGGACCAACGTCCAAGCCATCTGTACAAAACTCCATGTCCAGAGAACATTTCAATACCTAACCACGTGCTTGCATTTAGAAAACGGTTCTCCTTTAAGAACAAAACTTATTGTATTTTGGAAGAACACATTTTTATAGAGAGCTGAGAGCTTAATTTTTTTTGTGCTACCTATCCCCAGTTAGTTGTCTTAGAATTCCTTGAAGGCTCAATTTCTTCTGTAAAATATGGCTAATGCTACCTGTCTTACATATTATTTTATAAGATTAAGTAGGGCAGTAACATACAAACTGCTATATGCAGGTATCTAATCATTTTGTTTCTCTTCCTCTCTCATT
This sequence comes from Rhinolophus sinicus, assembly GCF_036562045.2. Lineage (NCBI taxonomy): Eukaryota > Metazoa > Chordata > Mammalia > Chiroptera > Rhinolophidae > Rhinolophus > Rhinolophus sinicus. The sequence continues at coordinate 6,602,989 of NC_133763.1, forward strand.
ATACTTGTGGTAGGTCTTTGAAACCCATGGATACCAATTTTGCCTACCAACACTCAAAAACTCACTAAGAGAACTAGAATCCATGAGATGTGGGAATGAAGGAGACCAGCCAGCCAGGAGGAGCTGAGCTGTGTTCTCTACTCATTTGGGAGAAACTCAGGAAAACAAAATGGCTTACCTAAATCATTTATTCCAACCCCCAAAACGTTCACATAACGTGAATACAAGAGGTAAGAAAATGGAAGAGATGGAACTAAATTTCACTGACTAAATATAAGGTGATTCAAGGTGCTTTTACATCACCTTCTTTCATCTTCATTTTACTGGTGAGGACACGGACCTTCTGTGAAATTAAAGCACTCGGTTTCCCCTCTAGTAATAAAGCTGGAATGCAAGCTTCAGGCATTCTGATTCCCATGCTTGTGTCATGTTAGGTCATGTTGTCTCTCATAAAGACCTTTATGAGAGATAGAGAAAAAAACAAGGAAACTCTGATACTCTGAAGAGTCTGTCTCATGGGTTTCCACTGGGAGTAATGAGTATTTGTAAGGGAAATAAAACTACATCAATAACACAGCTACTAGCATTTACCCAAAACGACACCTGACTAATACAATACGGCAGACTTGCTCTTGAGAATGGAAAAGTTCCATTTTCTTGAGGTAATAAATTATTCCTTTCAATAGTAACTGAAAGGCAATAAAAACACCTTTTTGTACATTCTAAAAGTACTTTTAAAGAATTATAATGACATTTTAATACATCGATATTTAAATAAACTGCTCTCAAAATATTTTCCTGTACATTATTTTGCCTGCCAGCCTCCAATCTGTATAGAAAAGAAAACGAGGGAAATAATTAGGAAATTTGCTATTATGATTTTAAATCCATAGATCTTTATAAGGTCTACAAATCTCATGAGACATTCATTATTGATAACCAATAATGTCGCCATTCAATGTTATCCATATCCCGTGGCCATAAACATACTATTGTTTTTACTTTTCAAGCAATAACTGAAATTGGATAGTTCCTCAAAGAAACTTTATTCATATATTTCAGTTACATGTGAGACAAAGATTAAAACTGTGCTTAGATGTGATGGTATATACATCACTCTAAACATCCAAGTGGCAGTAACTTTTGAATAATTGTTAATTCATAAGGTGGCCACACAAAAGTATTGATTCGATTAGGCTCTCAGCAACCTCCCCCCACCAAATCACATTAAAACTGGAAAAAAGAAACACCAACCTATTTGCAACAGTCAGACATTAAGACATTAAAGACTGCTTAACAAAATGCCCCATGACTTGTAAAAACTTTGGACATCAGCTGGCCTAAATGATCAATTTCCAACCTCTCGTTTCGAACACTTGTTCCATAAGACTTCTAGAAAGTGTGGCAGTGCTATTATGTAATTAATCATTTTTCCAAGTTCCCTCCTATTTGTGTATAATACTTGTAACACTTTTTATGTTCTTGCCATCCCTTCCATCACTGAGGGATCCATTCAAAAGGTTTCCTGATTTTTCCTAGTTCTTTCTTTAAATACGGTCACGCCATGTATGTATTATGATATAGAGGAAAGCATGGATTTTTGAAGTGGGATAAGTTAAAGTTTGGATGCTGCTTTAATAGCAATATGGCCTCAAGTAAATTATTTAACCATAAAGTCTCAGTTGCCCTTCTTTTCATTCAGAACTATAATAATAACTGCCTCTTGGGGTGGTTTTGAAGATTAAATAACAGGTGAGCAGTATGTCATCGTACTGTGCCTGGCAATGCAACAGGTAGGGAAACATCTGCCTTGTTCTTCTTTTGGTGACAGTCTAATTTCTGGCATTTTAATTGCTTTTAACCCCATGCACATTCAGTAATGATACACAAACACTGACATCATTTTACATTTCAAACCATTATCCAATTTTGGTCCCATGCCACTTAGAGGGAATTTCTGCTGGGATTCTATCCTAAAGCTGTTTATTAGAGGAGATAAATTTATCTCATTCATGACATATTAACCTATACATATAAAATATTAATATTTGAGCAAACCTACACTTAAATATTTACTAACCAAATTACCAAAAGAAGGGGCAAAAACCAAACTATCGTTTCTGCAATAAATTCATTTTAAGAATTCTGGCACACCTAAAACTTGATATAATCAAAAGTCTTCATACAGAAAAATGTGAGGTTAACATTTTATAATGATTTTTAAAATTGTAGTTTCTGGGAGAATTTTGTACAAGGATTTAGTATTGTATTTAAGTAGTGTCTTAAGGTATAATTTTTATGGTCTATTAAGCATAACTCTCAAGCACCTTAAACACAACTAAATGAGGTGGAATTACTATTAACTTGTATTTTAGGTTACCAAGTGCCCAGGCAATTCCAACCAACTATATCCGGAATAGCATTTTATGACAGCTCATGACTTTCTATGGTGAGCTTCCATGACTTAAAATTTTTACGAGATTGAAAACTGGCCTCTGAGATGGTGACTAAAAGTTGGGTCATTAGTCCTCACCTTTTAAGAAATAATGTCTCAGCAGGCTGTATTTGAACCACCTGAGCTCAAGGAGGTGTTAACACAGTTGCTAATTAACCTAGGTCTGGAACCTATTGTGAAGAATCCAAGGAAGGTGGAACAATAGGGAGGTACTGTTTAACCCACAGCAGGGAAGAAATGACTTTTGCTTTAATAATTTGGCCCAAAACGTTTCATAATGCTGATATTAGGTTACAAAAGAGAATGGCAACCTGAAACGAACGGTCAGAAATAGGGGCAAACGTATATTGCCTTCAAAAAGACCAGCTGGAATAGAAATGGACAGAACTGGACGTTGAGGGGATGAGTATTTTGGAAGTAATCCCTACCTCTATATGTGAATATGAACAGGCAATAAAAGAAACCTCACAATGCCATCTCTTTTACGCTCAAACCTCTGATTAGATCAAGACTTTGCTTAAGTCAACCAAAAGCCATTGTTTTCAAAAATCCACATGGATGGAGATTTCATAGCTTTCCTTGGTAATCATGTTCTGATGCTCCATTACCCACTTATAGGAGAAATCTCAAGGTGAAAATAATCACTCCTTAATTTCACTGTAAACCCAGTTGGCCTGTGGAACTGCAGAACTGACTAGCATAAACAACAAACAAACAAATCTCTCAACTTCTTGGGAAAAAGTTACTAAATACTCCTAAATCATCTCTCCAGATGAATTAATCTCAAGGCCAGTGACAATTTCCTCGGAAACACTGTTCAAAGTGTTTTAACAAATTTTCCTCTTTTACATTTCATTTCTCTATGTATCTTTTTGAAAGTATGTCATCCTAAACTATATTTAGGATCTGACCGATACTAAGAGAGAAAGAGAGAGCCCCCATTGCATCCCCTCCATTTTGTTGTTGGTGTTGAGAGCAAGCCATATAATGAGAGAAATACATGATGAAGATTATAAACATATGAATGTAAAGTTTAGATGCTGTAATAAACACATAAAAATTAATGGGATCCACATGCTATGATGTATCTTTAAATGATGGATCATCCATATTGTCACTTTTAAACCAGAGTCTACAACGTACATAATTATTACTGGTATCAATTACACTTGGATATAAATTTTAAGCAGTTTGTATAACTGCTTATAGTCAGTATTTCTTACGTAGAACCAAAATAAATTTTTTATTCTCTTTTTCTCTTTTTCCTTTTTTTCCTTAATAACAATCAACTATTATATTTATGAGTTTTTTCCCTAGAAACGTGCTTCTTTACAATCATATTTAAACATGCCAGTAAATCACATTCTTGACTTTATGAATCAAATGTCAATGGTTCTGAATACACCCACCTCTCTCACCTAAGGCCCTTATTGCTGAAGAGCCTCAGGTTCCAAAAACTCCAGGCCAGAGGCTGGGCGCCTATGTAATGGTGGGAGGTGGGGTGGGGAGGGGACGGAAAGAGTGGAGTGGCAGGAGGACAGCTACATTAAAGGCAGGAAAACCGAGACCCTGATAAGGGAGGGTGGCACAGAAGAAAGAACACAATGAGAATCGCTTCTCATCCTCAACATCCAGATGTCTGAAGGGGACAAAAAGCAATGAGAAAAGTGAGGTTTAATAAGGAAGACAACGAGATTGAAAGGAGAGCCATGAGAAATCCTACGATCCAGCACTTCTTAAGCAGAAAAGTTTCAAGCACAGACCTTGTGTGATAGTATGTTCAGAGAAAGAACAATATCCTTTTGCCCTTCACGTATCTTTTCCCTCACGTTCATCATTACGTAGATCTTATTTGGCAAGTGGCAATTGCTTTACTCCTATTGGAGAAGTAGAAAGCTTAAAATTGCATCTACCTGAGAGAGTCGGTACACTGATTACAACGTGTTTTAGACATAGTGGAAAAGATTGGCATTATCTTGGAGGGAGATTCCAGACACTCTCGGAAAAGATAACCAAAAGATGAGATGGGTAGGGGTGAGGGCGAATGTAAACTGGCACTGTTTAGATTTATCTGAGCTTTGACAAATAAGCAACGTAAAAATTGATCATTCAAAATTTGTGATAAAAGCATACCCAAGAAAAACATATGCATCTGATTTATCTATCACCTGTTTCAGCCTTGCTGGCTTTCACGTGATAAGTTTCTGTTAACACATCCTAACTCCAGTATAATGTATACTTGAATGATTGTGAACAAAACCACCTTATACTTAGAACTTACAAAATACTGCTTACATATTATTTGATTTCCACAAAACGTCAAGGAAGATATTAATTTCTTTTCATAAAGTTCACTTCCTGGACTTAACTGGTAACTATATTCCTAGTAATCTCCAATAGATTCTTCAATATTTGTTTTGTCCCTGGAAGCTCTTATGTCTACTTCAGACCCAATTGCTGTCCTCCAGGTAAAACTGCCCCCTTTCTCCTGACTTTATACATCCCATAACCTCCAAAAGGCTGTATCTATAAATACTAAGAATGTAATTGAATCTTCTGGACCACAGACTAGTCATACTTTCTTTGTAGCACTAGTGGGATGGTGTCTTACTCATTCATGATGGTATCTATTAAAACAAAACAGTCGCTTGTAAAGCATCTCAATGTGTTTCCATTGAATGACTGGCTTTCCTCCAGAGAAACAGACCCACTCCAGGAAAGCATTCTAAAAATCTTGATTTTATTTGTAAGTTATTTTTTCTCCAAATGACCTTTCCATTTTAGAGTATTCAGCCCAGCGATATTAGTACTAAGTTGCCCAAACAAGACAACCCAATGCAAATATTCCCAGGAGAGCTGTTGTAACACGCTTCCTTCTGCATCTCTCTATGTACGGAGTCGGAGAGATTTCCTCTAAAAACCGGGCCAGAAAGAGGTCGAAAATGAGACATTTGCTTCTGAATTTTATTTAAAAGTCAAGATGCCTTATCTGTCAAACATTCTGAAACTAGAGAATCCAATGACTTTTCAGCTTGACTATGAAAACACTTTTGCTTAATATTTTAAAACACACCTATTGTTTAAAACAGTAGTTTTCATCTCAGATCCAAGGCTCTCTTTTCATGTCCCACTTACTATATTGAAATAAAATCACATAGAATATTACCTACCTACACGTAGAATTTAAATGAATCTATCTAATGACCTAACTGTAACCTAAAGAAGAAATAAAACACAAGAAATGTAAAGTAAAATAATATGTATTCTACTTTGGGAAAGTTGAGGCATGGTCATGTATGTCATGAAAGAGCAATATGCTTGCATTCATACAGAAGGTGCAAAAAATAGATACACATTTTAAGAAAGGAAAACTGCATTAAAACTGTAATACTCAATATATACCAATAACAAAAGATGAATACAAGTCACGTCTGACTTCTGCAATGACAAAAGGTGCTCAAAGTGGTTACCATCAGCATCCAGACACTTCTGATGATGGCAAACTACTGCTTGAGCAACGTTGACCAAAGTGTCTACTTGTATACATTTTTTTTGGCACCCCCGGGATATAGTATCACTGAATTCACAAGTGCATGCGCACACAGTTACAAGTGTGTTGCACAAGCAACTCACATTTCACGAGGAGGCTTCTTATTGGTGATACAATTTTTCAAAATGAGAATTAACTCTTAGTAAAGTTCCCAAGCAGACAAAAAATGACAGCTTCCCTGATATACCTGATGACTGCATTCCTGGAAATTTCAGTATAATAGACAATGCTTGAAGGATGCTTTGTGTATAAAACAGGGTTAGGCTGTAGTGCTAATAAACGCAAACAGGTTTAACCACTTAACATGAACGCCGGATGGATGGGTTAACTGAAACTGGCCTGCAGGAACATTTCCCTGTGTGGTTCTTTTTCACATTCTCATTGTCTGGTGGACCTGACCTCCAAAGAAAGTCTTTAGTAATCTACCACTGTGACCACCATCATCGCCATAAAGTGCCAAAACACCCCTGGGACAATACCCCTGCTAAGCAAGACCTGGGAAGTCAACCTCGGCTTCCTACTGACAGCCAGGCTGACTTTCAACTCCATACGCTCCTTTCTGATTCAGTAAAGCCTTCCCTCCTCCCCAGAGGATGGGCTTAAAACCTCTGTACATCTCTTTCAGAGCACAAATCTTTATTTATCAGATGTGTGATTTTAAGCATTTATCTCCACTCTCAAACTGTAAGCTCCATGAAGGCAAATGAGTATCTGTTTGACCTTGTATCCTTGGCACATGGTAAGTTCTCAATAACAAAGAAATGTTAATAAAGGAATTGACTAATTTGTATCCACAGAAAAGCTGGAATTTGTGTCCTATTGTTTCACCCAGAGAGATGCTGAAATTCTGACCTCTGAGTCTATCTACGATTGTGCTGAATGCTGGGTACATCTTTAGAAATTAAAAAAATAAATAAATAAAATAATAATAAAAATAATAATAATAATAATAAAGCTCTTAGAAGAAACAACAAAAACCCATCAAAATAAGAAAGCAGTACTTCCTTATGTAATGAACTCAATATGTATGGGGAACACAGCCTAAAAAACATTATATGATCTTTGATTCTTATTAGCTGACTGGGTGATTGCATGAATTGCCAGAAGACTTTTTTAAAGGGACTGAATGAATAGTTATGGTTTCTGTAACTAAAAATAGCTTAACGACAGACGCTTAGAGCAACATATCTTAAAAACTAAAGAATCGATCGCTTAAGTCATTTCCCCACCTTAATAGTATATTTTCAAACTGTCTTATTTATACCCACTTCATTCCACAAGAGGTCGGAGGTATACGAGGTCGGACAATTAAGTTGGCGAACTCATCGTAGAAAAAGTGCTACATACCTCATTGCTGAATATCACTATGGTCACCTTCGAAGTACTCCCCTTGGGAAGCTATGCACCAATGCCAGCACCTAGTTCACCCTTCAGAGCAAATTTGGAACTCTTTTTCTGGAATGGTCATCAGAGCTGTTGTCATATTACCCTTGATGTCCTGAATGTCATCAAAATGTCTTCCTCTCAATATTTCCTTTATCTTTAGGTAAAGAAAGAAGTCACTGGGGGCCAGATCAGGTGAGTAGGGAGGGTGTTACAATACAGTTATTTGTTTACTGGCTAAAAACTCCCTTACAGACATTGCCCTGTGAGCTGGTGCATTGTCGTGATGCAAGAGCCATGAATTGTTGGCCAAAATTTCCGGTCATCTGACTTTTTCGCGAAGCCTTTTCAGCACTTCCAAATAGTCAACTTGGTTAATTGTGCATCTAGTTGGTACAAATTCATAATAAATAATTCCTCTGATATCAAAAAAGGTTAGCAACATCGTTGCAATTAAGTTCACGAACTTAATGGTCAGACCTCATATATATGGTTAATTAAACATTTCTATCCTTGATAAAGACTGAAAAAGTGATTTTAACTTTTATCTTGGAATTGAATAAAATTAACAAAATTAGAGCTCAAGCTGACCCAAGGTTGAAATTTCTAAATGGGATAATGACGAATTTAACTATTCAAATGTATCTCCAAACAAAATCTTAGCCGAATGATCAATCACCATTTCAGCTTTTCCACATGACTGCCATCCCATCTCTCAGAATAAGGTCTTTGAGAGTTAATTGTAGTGGATTACTGTTTGGCAATCAACCAACTCCCTGGCCTGGGGGCAGGTCATTGGATGGTTCCTCACCAAGCCCTCACTAGCGTGACAGCATACATCACTACACAATCACATCAAGAAAGAGAAAGACTGAGAGTCAGCCCATGCCACCTGGGAGGGATGTCACTTGATAAACTACCTAGGTGAATGGTGGCCAAAACGAGTAGCTACTAGGACCAGGTGCAGATTAAGTCCAGTAGCAAATGGGGGAATGCATTTTTCCACCTTTACTTTATAAAGTCCCGAGTTACCCTAGTTCAACATTTCTCTCAACTACAGGAATTGGGCTTAAAAAAAGAAATACCAATAATATCTGCAGTGGGTTGAAACACAAAATCAACAAAAAGCATAATGATTTTTTTAACGTTTCAGGTTTGAGTGGAGAGTTTCACATTTGTCACTAAAATCGGTCTTTTTCAATTTCAAAACATAAACACCGATGTAAAAACCAAACTTTGGTAAAATCATTTTTTAAAATCATTTTCTTTTGTGGGAAATATTTAACGCACAAATCAGCAATATAGCTTGAAAATTTCATTTTAAAGAATTTATCTTCAAAATGCATATCCAAATGTATTTCTTGTTTAAGCCTGGGCAGCTGAAGTTTGGGAAAAGCAGTTGTTTAAGAGACAAAACCAGTGAAGGTGGCCTAGACTTCATATCAGACTCTCTCAAGCTTGGAAGTCATCAAAATGACATAAAACTATTTACAATGACATTTACCTAAAAACCCAATTATGGATGAAAGGGACATACCTATCCCTAACTTTGAAATTAAGACACAGTAAAAAAATCTCATTTGTTTTCATTTTTTAAAACACGTATAAATCATTTACGTGTTTTGTACCATGTTTCCCTGCTTGGGAATATCTTCCTCATTCTCCTTTGTCACTTCTCATGTACATTTCAAGCCTGAGCTCAAATGTGGCCTCACTGACGTGCCCCCAAAGGCTCGGGACCATCTCAGTTGTCTGTGCTCCGGGAAAGCATTTTCCATGCCCGTTTCTCTGCTGCCCATGCTGTGCTGTAATTTACTTGTGCACACACTTGCTTCTCCTAGCAGAGCTCCACGAAGGAGGGGACTCTGCTCCCTCCTGGGCATCCGCAGCACTCAAGAGAGTTCCTGGCACATAAGAGCTCAATATATTTGTTCAAAATGAATGATGTTCCACAGTCAAACTATGTCTCAGAACTGTGATGCTAAAGCTCATGAAAGACCATTTCATGGAGTCAGAATCTAAAACGATCTGACCTCTCTGATGACCCGTCAGGAGGTCCCTGGTCCACCGTCACCTGCTGGCATCTGGTTGCACTAAAGACTCCCTTCCCTGTCCACATCAGTGCTCTGTCCATGGCTCCTGGTCTTTAATCCCCTTCTCTCCTGGGCTCCTCACACCGTGTCTGTTCTGATCAGGACACACACATCCCATGTCTTTCCTGTGAGACGGGAGCCTGTGTTCTTCCCCGAGCTCTGCTCAGCGATCTGCATGAGCTTTAGCACAGCACGGCCCCTCTGAACCACCCTCCTGGTGCGAGCACCAGGAAGAGAGGCTGGGTGTGGAAGCCAGGGGCGTAGGGCAGGACAGACTTGGTGCAAATCTTTCAAGTCCCTGCACAAGTCAAAGAGCCCCCAAGCGCTCACCCAGCTCTTGTCTAATCTGCAAAACAGGAACCATCAGGATTCACCTGCTGGTTTCATTAGGTGGTTGGAAGGAATAATCAAAAGCATCACCGACTGAGAAACTGTGAAGAGCTTAAAGACGTCTGATATTTTTCTCTAGGGTGCCAGTATATCAATGGAGTGACCTATTGTTCTGCAGTGATACTCTTCTGTATTTGCCCTGAATGCAAATCTGACTGCATCACTCCCCGCTTCTTAAAAGCCTCCAATGGCTGCCCACCACACTCAGAAGAGAGGTCCTCTGTTTACTAACTCTGCTCCCTGAACCCACCTCCCCAACCCCCCAGCACTTTTGCACATCTCTTTCATAGGGCTTGTCTCTCTCCGTTGCAATTTGGGTCTGGCTGCCACTTTCAGACTGTGAGAACAGAGGTGGTCGTGTAAGTTGCACCCTGTTACCCAGCCGGGTGTCTCTGGTGTGCAGTGTCATTTATAAATGGTGCCGGGTGGATAAATTACTGCCAGGAAACCCCTGCTTGACAGCTTTTCATGATCCTGAGTTAAGAGTTGGCCATAATGTCTATTGATTAAATATGGATATCTCATGGTAACTTCCTTCATTGTTATTGGAAAAATAAACCAAGCTGTGGTCAATTAAGTAAATGCAGGGGAAAATATGATATTAATTTGGGGGTACATAATAGACATAATAACCTTTTTTTTTTTATTTTGGCAATTTAAATCCTGTTTGTTTTCACAAAGAACACAGGAGGCACATTTGTGGAGTAAAAAAGAGAAAGGGAGATCATAAAATAGGCATGCAAAAAGGACCTAAATGGATGCTACCGTTAAACAGTAAATTTCCTCTGAGTTTCCTGGAAATCAGAGGAGACATTCATAGTAACTCATGTCTTGATGTTGGGGGGTAGGAGGGTGGTGGTGATAGCATAGAGGAAACGTGAGCCATTTGACTATCTGAAAACCTGGTAATAGATGCTAGACGCATGCATGAAATTGAAATGAACTCAAATTAGACAAAATATTTTATAAGGCATCCATTGTTAGAAATTTCATTAATACTCAATAAAAGCCATATGGTTGCTTCTGGAATGTGTGAACCTCTACCCACACACCCCAACTGCAACCCAGGCCTTTTATTGCTTACTCCTGAAATCAGACATGTAACCTAGTAATGAAAACATGAGTTGAGCAGAGATGAAAACATATAATGCTTTACGTTTTGAAAAGTGCAAGTATTCAATAATCCCAGGGCTTGGGGGGGAGGAGAAATACTACACAAATTATACTACAATAGAAAATAAATAGTTTATGATTTACATGAAGAACAAAAATGATTAATTTCTCTTTGATCTTCGTATTGTTCATTAGGCCAAGGAAAACAAGTGAAAAAAGAAAATGACACGACAAAGTCCTTCCCTGTTGGCCAAGAAAAGACAATGTCTTTGATGGGTACGAGACAACGGCACCTACATGAATCCACACCGAAGAAGCAAAATTCTTCTCTGACGGGATTTGCCTTTGATACGTCTCTGGTGGCCTCACTTCATCCTGATAATGACATGGAACTCACAGGAAGTAAGTTGATGGAGCTACATCAGGGCATGGCCAGGTTATGAAGGCTCTGTGATGGTATCGTGAGATCCCAGAGACAGAGGAAGGAATGACCTCTCTCACAGCACTAGCTCACCCAAAGGAGCTCATTAATGATGCTGAGATGACCCATGTAGACCCCCTAGAATCTAAACCACCTATGAAGCAAAAATGACACTTGCTCAAAGACAGACTAAAGTTGCAAAGGCTCTGAACTGATGCAAGAAAGTGAACACAACTAATAACAAAAAACAACAGACTATTTCCACACAGAGTAACCTCTGGACTACTTTTCATCAAGCAATTTCTATAATGTTTTGTTTTACTTAACGGAATATTCCAACTTTCAGACAACATCCGTGGAATGCCAAGTAAATTCACAAATACTAGGTTTAACATTTGATAAATAAGTTGGTATGTAATCCATTTTGTAATATGTATTGAGTATAATGTTTAACCAAGATTTTAAATTATCTGTGGCATCCTGCCCTTTTAGAAAACCCAGGCTAATGAAGACTTGACTGAAGAGTCAAAAAGGGGAAAGCAATATGAGTTTCTCAAGAAAAGAAAAATATTTCTCAACACCTAGATCTAAAAAGGTGGAAATCATAAAAGACTAATGCTTTGTATACATAACAATTAAAATATCCCTACATAAAAATACCCCAAAACGGGTGGGCGGGTAACTCAGTTGGTTAGCACGGTGCTCTTAACAACAAGGTTGCCAGTTCGATTCCCGCATGGGCCACTGTGAGCTGTGCCCTCCACAACTAGATTGAAACAACTACTTGACTTGGAGCTGATGGGTCCTGGAAAAACATACTTAAACAAACAAACAAACAAAAAACCTTGGTAAAATGTTTACATCATATACAGCAAAGGGCTAATATTCTTAATATATAAAGAGTTCTAACAAATCAATAAGAAAAAGACAAACACCTCAATCAATGAAAAAAAGGGAAAGTACATAAACATATAATTTATTAAAAAGTATAAAGAATGTTGGACCTCAATATTAATCAAAGTAAAATAAAAATAATAAATATCTTTACTTATTAATAGGAAGTATTTAAAAGAATTGGCTAGGGTATGGACATTGATGGTGCAACATTAATATACTCAACCTATCTGGAGGGCAATTTGGCAATAAGTGTTTAAAATTACATGTCATATAACCAGGTAATTCTGTTCCTAGAAATTTATCATAAAATAACCAGGAAGGTATGTAAAGAAATACACATATGTTCCTAAATAACTTCAAATTTCCTAAATATCAACTACTATATATAGCAGTTTATCTGTTTTAATCCTTATAACAATCACATTTTACAGATGCGAAAATATGAGACTTGGGTTGGTGAAATAATTTTTCAAAGATACAAGGAATGGAACCAAGAATCAATACCATGTCAGTATGATTTCAAAGCCTTAACTTCCAACTTATAAAATAATCCTTTTTTTTTTTTCCATTTTTTAAGTGAAAAATGTCCTAGGCAGAAAGAAAGTAATGGTGACAAAGAACTGAAAAAAGATTCAGAGACATAAAGTGGGACAGAAAACAGAATCAAACAGACGAAAAAATGGAAAGAGACAAAGAGACAGAGAGAGTGACAGAGAGACAAAAAGACATAGCTGGAGGAGAGATGTAGAAAATGACAAAGAGAAAAAAATACATTTTGAAATTATTAATATGGTTTATCTTATATTTTCTTTTGGCTGCCTGTTTCTTATTATTTTTTGAAACAAGTATTATGTAACAAACATTTTTTAAAGTAAGTGAATTGCTAATGGAGGCCGGGGCACAGAGTTTTCTAACCGCATACCTGCCTGGTGGCACGACGAAAGCCAACGGGCCAGGAGATGCTATAAAGTTGTGTCTCGTGCCATCCTTTCCTAAAGGTGGAGGATATAACTCCAAAATGTAAAGCAGTAAAGGCAGATTTCTGGGAGTACAAGACAAAAGATGAAACAAACTACTGGTCCGACTCAATTCCAGAGAAGGCCTGGGGTAGAGTTTGTCTATGATGTTGATTTGGGGCTACGCGTGCAGTTTATAAATCAATACAGAAGGAAACACCAATACGCTTTCTAATGTGCATATAGGTAACCAGGGACCCTGTTTGCAACCCACCTCTACAAAGAATGCAATGTGTTTACGTATGCACGTGTGTGTACGCACACACCCCTCATCAAACAACATGGAAACAAACATAAACCCCAGAGACCTTTCAAGTGGGCTCTGACAATGCTAAGTGGAAAAGCACTAATGGCCATGGATCAGACACGTCAATTTAGAGCATGAACAACTAATTATATGTGTCACTGTAGAGGCTTCACCTTCTTGTATTACACTGCCTCGGTTTGCAGCTAAAATTAGGGAAAATCCTGTTACGGCCCAAATTATCTGGAACCACATATTTTCAAAGAGCAAAAGGCAAAATATATATGTCCTGCTATGTGTTTTACATTCTTTTAAGTGATTGCCAATTTAAAAAACAAAATAAAAACCACGTAATTTAGAGCCATAATAAATACGGTGAAACATTTATGACTAAACGAACATTTTTCTTTCCCTTGTCTTCACGTAGGTAATCAAAACTTATGAGTAATACTGCCAAAACTCTAGACTTCGTAGAACTTTGCCCAAATTGACTTCAAGTGTCTAGAAAGGATTGCAGGGAGGCTGGGACCAGTTTGAGCACCCTCTCCTTAACAGCTAACTTCTTCCTAGCAATAATAATCCATTCTCAGCATAAGGCTGACCCATGTACGCTGCTGCTGACCACCTTTGGATATCCGTCACTTGTACGACCACTTTGGAGAACTAAGTTCTCATAACGCTCATCCACATAGCTAGACACGTGTGTTAGAAATATGACCCAGCAATCCCTCTCCTGACTATATACACAAGAAAATCTGAAAACACTAATCCGTAAAAATATATGTGCTCTGATATTCATTGCAGCTTTATTTATGGTAGCCAAGACATGGAAACAACCAAACTGTCCTTCCATAGATGATTGGATAAAGAAGACATGGTCTATACACACAATGGAATACTACTCTGCCGTAAGAAAACGATGAAATAGTGCCATTTGTGACAACATGGATGGATCTTGAGATTATTATGCTAAGCAAAATAAATCACAGAAAAAGTCGAGAACCATATGATTTCACTGATATATGGTATATAAAACTGGAAGCAACAAAGGAAAAGGACAAACAAATAAATAAACAAAAACTCATACACAGACAATAGTTTAGTCATTACCAGAGGGTAAGGGGGGAGAGGGGTGGTAGATGAGGGTAAAGGGGATCAAATATATGGTGATGGAAGGAGAACTGACTCTGGGTGGTGATCACACAATGTTATATATAGATGATGTAATACAGAATTGGACACCTGAAATCTATGTAATTTTACTAACAATTGTCACCCCAATAAACTTTAATTTAAAAAATAATAAATGCAAAGCAAATTGAGACTTTCTAAGTTAATACTCTAATCAAAATGAAGTATGTGGAGAATAAATTAAAACAACAACAACAGAGAGATGAAGTGATGGCCAAGTGTTTACCGAGCAGCAGGTGGTGAATTACTCTTTTATCTTACCTTCTTTCTCACCTATTTCCCTCACAATTTGTTCTAAAAATGCTGTTAAAAGTGAGGGAAGAAAGCAAATAGTTTTGCTATGGTTTAACTTAATCCATACGAGAGCCTGAAATCAGAATGGCTAACAGGTTTCTATGCACCTGCCCTTCTAATTAGCGAGTAATTATTACCAAGGACACTGCATCAAGAAGGTTGTCAGTGGCTTTATTAAACACTGTTATCTGTTGTGTAAACCCAAGGGAGAGAGTGGAGGCTGCCATGTAACTCTATTCTTTTCTGGCTTTTACTCGTATGTCTACTGAATCTCCATTCACAGTTAGGTTCATCCCAAACCTCATCTTATTTTCAGGGGAATAGAAACAACTAGAAAGAAATGTCAGGTGTTTTTTTTTTATGACTATCAACATAGGCATTAGTTAGATTGAGATACCCTCTCAACAAGAGGGTTGAAAGATTTAACTGGTTAGTGAACAGACATAAGCAGAACACATGGCCCCCCAACCCATGTGAGTCAGAGGAACTGGTCTTCTATAACATCTAAAGGCCTCCAAGAGATTCTATAGATGAAGCAAGCAATTGGAAAATTGTGTGATACATAGGCCTACCAATCCATGAAAACTGTTTATCTCCTTATAATCAGTTTCTGTATTATAAAAAAGTAGGAGAAAAATGGCTTAAAAAGACAGTAAACAATTCACGCTCTTGAAGACTATGCACTATTTTGTTATTTTTATCATTTATTTTCAAACTAACGTTTAGAAATGTTTAGATGAGTCATTCTGGTAAAAGATGGAAAAGGGCTATATTTAGATTCAAATCTGGGTTTAAACCTGAGGTCTCCCACTGATTTTTTTTTTCCCATTCATTCATTCATTTCTATATTTGACAAAGACTTATTGAGTACTATGGGTAATGGGAAAACAAGATAAATCAAAATTATTTCACAGAACTTATAATGTAATTAAGGAACCAACCAGTACATAAAAAAGTGGAAAATGTTATAAAGATGAACTTTGGAAGCAGAAAGGAAAGAGTGACCATGGCTAGCAGTACATTTTATCCTCTCACCCACAACTAGGAATCATATAGCACATTTCATCTCTTTGCACAGTTATTCTGAGGACACAAAGAGACAACTCATAACTTCTTTTACTGTAAATGCACTAAGAAACATTTACCGCTGACTCCTTTTACGTCAAAAGGAACACAGTCTGGCATCTCAAGTCCAGATCATGCCCCTTCGATTTCAAACTTTTCACTCCAATCAAACAACATTAAACATTCACAGAGCAAATGTAAGTCTTTACAGAAAGTCAATCCGGTTGAAGAGCATCCCTCCCAGACAGAAATGGAGACATTCTCCTTGGACCAAAGACATCCTCAGGGAAAGCTTTCTGATAACCACAAGCATCCCAGGCCCTAATCTTGGTTAATCACTAACAGGTTAGCATCTCTGAAAACAACAGCCTAAGAGCAGAAGAATGTGTGGTCTGGTTCTCATAGAGTTTTAAACCTAGGACAAAACATAAGGATTAAGAAGGTTACTTTTTAAAAGTCTGAATTAATAACACATTATCAGTTTGGTAAGGAAATATGAGCAGCAATTATCAAGCTTCTAGGTATGCCACATAGCTTAGAAATCGAATGTACTTGCTGCTGACTCTGTACAGGAAGAATATATAATTTTATAGTGTAACCTTTTGCAATATAATTAAACAATCTATCAAAACATCGCCAAACACTGAAAAAAATCTTACATTATTTTATTTGTACTGAATTAGCAATTAACTCAGCTCAATAAATCCTATTTTATCCTCAAAACAATTATAATAAGATAAACAACATGTATTGGGTAAAAACTGAAAATAACTGTACAGCATAATGTATTTATATCATAATGTGTTTCATTTATTTCATTTATCTATATTACTGGCATTGTAAAAATTCTAAATCAGCTTCTTTCTGTCCTTAGTTCTAAAACTTTTGGCTGAAGAAATGACAAGTTCAGGAAATTCTACCCATAAAAAACCACAACTTTCCCTCCTCTTTCTTATAAATAAACAGGCAGTTAGTCAAGTTAACTCTTCAAGTTCTGGACATTGAATACCACCTAGAGTTCAAAGCACTGTGCCAAGAAAAATGGCCCTAAATTAATGAGGATTGATAGATGTCATTCTTCCAAGGAAATTTAGGTCCTTTTGATCGTGGACACGTCACTTGCTACGTAACATCATGCTACTCATCTGGAATTTGAAAGAGAGTGGGCTGCGCAAGATCAGTGATAAAAAGAAAAGATCAACTTATGCTAGACATCTGAGGTTTTATGGATTTTATGAAATATTTACATTAAGGTGAAGAAAATCGTAAGTAACAGAAAACAGCCCATCACCTAGAGATGATGGAAAAAGCCTAATCTGAATAGCCCTGGAATGCAATGTTCCACAATTGAATTGAGTACATGTGACATCAATTTTAAAGAAAGCCTAGATCTCTTGAATTGAGCAGCTCATCCCTGACCAAGTCTTCCTTTAATACTATTTATTTAACTGAGTTTTTTCACCTGGATTATAAGAGAAGCTAGCAATCTGTCAACTTTAAATCATAATACAGATCTAAACGATTATTATTTTATTAAGAAATAATAAACCTAGCCAACATAAATTAATTTAGCTTTTATACAAGTTGAAATAGGGAAAAACTTGGATTTCTAAACAAAAATTCTTACATGAATAAAAAAGTAGATAACGACTTTTAATTTGGTAGCATTATTAAAGTAGGCAGGAGAGAAAAGGGGCAGTTAAAAGGCTGATTTGGAAACTTTATGGCAGTCTAAGTTTGAAGCAATAAAATCAAATTTAAAATAAAGTAAAGGCATAAATTAAGAAAAAATGCTAAATGCAAAATTACAAAGTTTGGCAATTGGTTGAGTGGAAACGAATGACGGGGGTAAAAAAAAAATTTCAGAGTTCAGCGAGTGGGAAAGTAGACATTCTAACAAAATAGAAGTCACTAGGACGAGCTGGTTGAGTGGTAAAGACAAGAAGAATACAACGTCAGCGTAGACATATAGGTTTGAGAAACTTATGGACATCCATGTAAAAATGGAACCTAGAATGTAAAAGAGAGTTTAGGGAACAGAGAAGAATTTAATAGCCTACTAATGTCATGTGATTCAATAAGATTGTAAAAAAATGTTTAAAAACTGTGGTAAGACCAATGATAGAATATTGAGTAAAAGTGATTATTTTAAAGTGAGGGAGGAAATTATATTTATTCATTCTTTCAGTTCTTACTACTAGTTTTCAATGCTAAATATTGAAAACATGAACCAAGACAGAGGCACACGATGTATGTCAAGAAACCAAAAGACCATATCCACATTATTTTAATGATAATGTTTTTTAACTTTTTAAAATTTATTTTGAGTGTGTTTTTTCAGGACCCATCAGCTCCAAGTCAAGTCGTTGTTTTCACTCTAGTTGTGGAGGGCGCAGCTCACAGTGGCCCATGTGGGAATCGAACCGGCAACCTTGTTGTTAAGAGCGCTGTGCTCTAACCAACTGGGCTAACTGGATGCCCCTTTAATAATAATCTTAATAAAAAAAATTAGGTTTAGTAAAACACACTTTCTTTTCCTTTGTGATGTTTACAAGTATACATTCGTCCTGCCAATATCCCGAGAACCAACTACTTGAAAAGAATTTGCCAGATACTGAAAATCTTGTTAGTCTTGGTTTCAGAAGTTACCACAAATATAGTAACCACGTTTCCGTGGAAAATACACTGAATTACAAAAGGAATGGAAATCCCACACATACCGAATTTAGCTCATGGGCAAAGTTTTGACAAGACCTTGTTAAAAAAAAGACATAAATACTGTAGATTTTGTCCCTAACATGTCATAATTAAGTGAAAACACCATGGCTCTGTAAACAGAGTACAATCACAGTTAACCAAAGGAGTCCACTGGTCAAGTTCACGGCCATCAGTGAAGATGGTTCTCAACCTGTGTGACCATCAGTGGGAGTGAAACGATTGAACCACGTCATGTGGAATATCTGCCTCCCTCTTTTACACCAGCTTCTACTACCGTCTTCTAAATGGTTATTTAGTCTTCATTTTCCTCTTAAACTTTACAATATCGCATGTAAAGATCCTTTCATTTTCGAGGAAATGTTATTTCTAGACACATAAGAAAATAATTTTAAAAACTGGTATTTATTTTACATAGTTTGAACAGAAAAAAAAAATACCAAGAATGTCTTATTCAAAATAGAATGGTCCAGAGTTAACTTTTTTTTTTAGTGAAAAGTGAATGAAAAGTTTCAGTTCAAAAAAATGAAGTTTTGAAAATGGTGACTAGAGGTAGACCCTGCCCTGCTTCAATTCTCTGCTTAGAATTTCTATCATAAAAGCAGAAAGGAAAAGGTTTCCTTTTTTAAAGCAATTTATATTGGGTTATAGCCAGGTTAGAAAGTTCCATGAGAACTATCCCCCTACAAAGACATATTACCATAAACCACTGTCAAGTGTAAAGAAATAAATGTAACGCCGTACACTAGCAATGCTATACTTGGCCTATTGTCAAAGATTCCTACTCATTTTAACTCTAAGACCTGGCCAGTATACTAAATGAACTTTTCTTTCTTAAAAAAAGTTTCCCCGACATACTGTAATGTTACTTGAATATCACTTTATAATAACTATGTTGTCCCAAAGCTGCAAAAAATATTACTATTTTAATCATTAAGAAAAGTTCCTCTTGTCTATACATTCTACCTTTCATCAACACCATAAGCTTTTCCATACACAATATTACTGAAGTCTTATTACCAAATGCTCTACTTGTGTTTAACACTGAGGTGCTACAGACTCCAAAATGTGACTGAAGTCACCATCTTTATGGAAAAAAAAAATTAAGACGCAAATGTATATCTATGTATCGCCTAGAAAATTTTATATAGCAAAAGTAAGAAACTAATTGACTCATTTTTTCAACCATCACTTTTATTTTAGGATATTAAAAGAAAAAAAAATACAGCACTACCCTACAAAATGCCAGGATTCAATATGTCAACACAAGCCTATCATTTTCAATCAATCACCCAAGAAAGGAAAATAAAAACTATGCCTACGCATCTAAGAAGTCCATTTGATGTTCATTTTCATGTGCATCTGCAAATTGTGGGCCTGACTGTGAGTGAGAAGAGAAAATATAGCCTTTCAACTCATGTCTATTTTTCCCACTGTCATCGCAAGTCAAGTGTTTTCGACGAGCATCACAGAGCATTCTACTCCATGTCCCAAGTCCTGTGGGTAGGACAGCAGAACTTGGTGCCTCAGCAGAGAGCCTTTATAACTGACACTTTAATGGGTGAAGATGTTTCTTGGGAAGGATGGGAAAGCATTTCAGACTGAAGGGCCAGCCTGTGAAGGAGGAGCAAGGCTGAAACGTGAAGACGGCCAACACTACAGGGTGCAGACAGCAATGATTCCTAGATCAATTTGGGCATCAGAAGCAGAGTATTTCCCAAAAACCAGATTTCCAGGCTCTGGTCTAGAAATAGAAACTCCCAGAGTGGAGCCTGAACGTCCAGATTTAAAAAAACTCTTTAGGAAAGCGGAGGACACATGCGGAATCTTACTCATCCCCAGAGCAAGTCTCAGGTGACACATATGTCTTTTGGGATGACTACACACTTTCAGCTGATGCTTTGCCAACAGCAAAGACAGTCTTACAGAAAGTATAGCACAATTGTTTTTGATGTCATCACCATTGTTTTCTGTAATGGCTACGATATGGCCAGAAAAGACACAGGAAAGGTGTGGGTACCACATTTATACCCCTTAAACAATGAAGGGGTGAATCTATATTCACCCACTACAGTTTTTCAAAAGGCCTGAGTCTTTTTCATCCAATGGTTGAATATTACTAGTCAAGGACATCTTTTTAATGATTGCTAAGATTTTTTTTTTCTTTTTCTTTTTTTTTTAGTATCTCTCACTCAGCTCTACTGAGTGAGCAAAAAGTCCTAGATGAACAGTTAAAATAAACTGTGACTTAAGCGCCTTCCTTGGATTTCATCTGGTTTGCACAGATTCTGTCCCTAGGACCCAGACTTGGGAGTTTTAAAGAGGTTTAGAGTTTCCACATGAAATTATGAATTAATTCAGTCGATCGCCACTGAATTTCATGTGTTCCAAAATACACTTGTCTTAAAATAGCTGTCATGGTGGCAGCCAATGTTCAGGCAGTGTAGAAACGTCTTAGCAGCCACCAGTGAAAGAGCAGGGCTCTGGCTCATCGGAAGTTGATCTGGCATATGCCTGGCACGCAGCCTACAGCATGACGTTTGGAAGACGTGCAACGTAGATTTTTGCCCTGCTAACTTATCAGGTTCTCCCTTCAGAATTCACAGAAAGACAGAACCTCATAATGGATACAAGTCACAGCCCAGCCCCCAAGATTCAATCTAAAGGTCTACAATCTAAGACTGCCAGTGGCAAACTCTATACTCTGGCTTTCTCTCAATTTCCTCTCCTTCCTACATTTCTCCTTCTTCTTGGTCTGCTGTGTTGCAGGGAAAAAAAAAAAAAAAAAAAAAAAAAGAAAAGAAAGAAAGAAAAGTGCAAACTGTTTAAATCGGAATAAAATAAAAGTTTGAAAAGGTCCATTCTTACTCAAGTCCTTAAAGAAATAACCTTCTTATAATAAGAGTGTGTGAGTGTGTGCGTGTGTGTGTCTGTGTGTCTGTGTCTGTGTCTGTGTGTGTGTGCTTCCATACAAGCTATGCTTCAAATTAATCCTGTACTCTCGTAACGAGAATTATAAAACACAGAGAATGGGAAAAGGAAATGGCTCAGAAGATGGCAGGTGATAATACATGTCGGGAGGTCAGGCTGGGTTGCTCCATGAGGGCCTTTTTGGTCACTGCCAGTTCTGATTTAGCAGTCCACTATTGATGGCTACACCAAAGAGGCCTAAAGGAAGTAGAGACTATTAAATCACTTGTTTACCTCAAGTGAGCACCCGTGGTACTCAGTCAATGATTTTATTGATCCACAATACTGTTCAATTAAGTGTGTTTGTTTTGATTCTGTGATTAACATGCATTTGCAGAAGGAATATTCACAGTGAAACAAAGTCTAAAATTACCCTTGCAGTCTCCTCACTCCTTCCTGGCATACCAGTGTTATTTGAGTTAATGAGTTATACATTAAATGAACAGATATTGTTATGTTGAAGAGTAGTATTGAGCACAGCATCTAAACTCACAGGCCTTCTAAGAATTAATTTCCCTAGTATAGTCAGTGAACAGAAGAACACGGCAGGCGTTAGTAATTAAACTTAAGGGACAGGGCCCCCTGGACAATAGGTAATGATCCAGTGGCATAGCCGCAGATAAAGGAAGCAAGATCGATTTTGCTGCCAAAATTGCCAGATTCAGAGAGTGAAATCAATAGTCTAAAGGAGGAAAAAATGGAAGCACAGTAAATTTAGTCCAATGAGAGAAGGAAACCAAAGTGCAATTCCAAGAGTGTCAGGATTAGAATTTGGTGTGGCTCATTGACACCACCCAATGACCGGATCAATACATCCCAACACCCGCCCCTTTTCCTACCAGCTCTTAATACATATCTTCATTCTCTGCTTATTCCTCTTGGACATTCTCATTCGTCCCACCCACCACAGGGATGAATTTTCTGGACCTATTTATGTGGAAGCACCTTGAATTCTACATTATATCCAAACTAATCATGCAACTGTTCCCACATAACAATACAACTGAAAAAAAAAAAAAACATTTCTGAGAGTCTGTCAATAATTTCAATATGTTGTTTCATGAAGGCTGGACAATATGACAAAAAAAAAAAAAAAAAAAAAACCCAAAACACACAGAAAAACCACTTTGATGGAAATCTTCAGAAACTTTTCTGCTCCTATCTTTATTATAGCTAAGGCTGACAACACAGTCATTTCTGAAACAGGAGAAATTATGGAAAGTTTTGACCCCTCTGGTCCCAAAACTATGCATATCCCAAATAGCTGGTTTTTCAGAATGGGTGATACAAAGAATGGGAAACTACTGAAACAAAACCTTTCTATTCTTAACTTGTCTCTATTTCTATTTATACCGCAAAGCCCATCTGGCTCAAACTCTCCAGACTGGCATTGCCAGGGCACCTCTCATTGTTCTCACACCCAAATGTCAACCTGCCTTGTCTCCTACCCAGAAGACACTTTTATCTCTTCGGAATCTTGGCGCACACAGATACAGATTGAATAATTCATTCCAGTTGTCTATATTAGCTCATGAGATTTTATACTTGGGGGTAATGATGGAGAGTAAGAAGAAATATTATAGAATCACTGGTCTTGACCTGGCTCTTGGCCATTGGAACGAGGTCCTCATGCCTCTTGCCTGAGTTGATATTGACAAGTAGAAGTTTCCAGTTAGGATTGCTTTGTTTAACTTCTATGTCTCCCCGCAATGGAGTCACAGTTTGAAAAGTTGGTGCATTTCACAGAATTTAAGCACATAGAGTTCATTCATGGGAACACAGCCACCTCTCATTGGCATCTTTTCATGGCCAAACTTCCCTCGAGGGAGATTTATATTCCACTTCCGGAATTCCCTATCAGCTGTGCTCAGTCTCCCTCTGTGTAGCGTTTGCCGCACTTCATCATGTCCTCCTAGCAGGCTTTCCTTCGTTGGTTTCCCTGATACTCTACTCTTGTAGTTTCCTTTCTCATCTTTCAGATCATCTCTTCCATTGACATGTCCACCTCTCACATCTCAGGATAACTGTATGAACGTTTGGTTTCACAGTGCGCTCTTCTCTTGGAAATCTCATCCACCCTGGTTATTCCACCTACTCACTCAATGGATATGATTTTCAGATCTGTATTGACAGTTCTAGGTCTCTACTGTATTACTTTTTCCCCTTCATGTCCTGTCGGAACCTCAAACAAAAATGTGCTAAAAATTGTATTCAACGTTCTTTTCCCTCAAGTAACTTTCTCTCCTTTGCTATCCATTTCTGACTCAATCATCCTGTCACCAGGTGTTTAATAGAAAATAACTTAGTCACTTGTAACTCTCCTACTTTCTTTACCTTTACTACCCCCATAACCAATTTTCAGGTTTTGTAAATTCTATTTCAGAAAATCTTTTAAATACTTCCCCTCCTTCCATTTCAGTTCTTATTTCAAGATTCTATCTACTTAATTTCCCTGGAGTAATAATGGTTTTGTGACAATAATCTCTTCTCCAACCAATCCATCCTACCTTCTTCCTTTCCTTCTTCTTTCCCTCTCTGCCTTCCTTCCCTCTTACCTCCCTCCCTTCCTCCTTTCTTTCTTACTTCCTTTTTCTCTTCCTCCACCATCGATAAGCATGTTCTATGTATCAGGGGAATACAAAGACAAACAAAATAAATAGGTTCCTTTCCGTCAGAATCTTTCTAGATGAAGCCTACCTAACACTCTCCTGACCAAAACTAAAAGACACTCATAAAACAAATACAGAATAAATTTCGTATTACTTACCTCGCATTCAGAAATTCCCTTCCACACCATTATATTTCAAAAATGATCTAATCGCAACTTATTTTTGAGGTCTAACTTATTTTTGGTTGTAACCCATTTAGTTTTCTGTTGTTTAACAGATCTGCCCTACTATTTGCCTTATAAATTCAATGACTCAAAATACTGATTAGCAATTTTAGATTGAAATTTAGAAACCTATTTTTCTCAAGAGGGAAGGGGAAGAAAATCACATTTAATAATTTTAGAGATTGATCCTTTCTTAAAGATAGGAACTCTAAATATAAGAGACACTATATATTCCTGTTGCTTACAAATGATAATATACTCATAACATTAAATGTTAACTCGTACATTGTTTCTCCTCCTGAGCGTTCCATTTAATCATGATGGGGAAGACCACCTACAGGAAAAGAGAATTACTCATGCTGCCGTGATACCTTGTGTGCTGCTTCCCTATTGACCCTCCATCTTTGCATGTGTCAATCCTAGAAAATCTTCTAAGGCCCAGACCTCCATCATGCCTTTCCACATAACTCTAATGGAAAGAATTCCCTGTGTTCTAGCCTGTCCCACTAAATTCCCACATTTCAATACGTTACTGTATTTTTCAAGTATGGACATTTAGGCACACTTGAGAAGTGAGCATATGGAAACAGTTTTGCTTTTTTCTCTTAGGTAATATTCCAAAGTAACCTTGAAGCTGTTCTATCATGATCTCCTAGAACAAAAGGTTATCACAGTTTATAGTTTTGTTTGTTTGTTTGTTTGTTTTTTGGTAATCCCAAGGAGCAAGGTGAACAGAAAGAGGCAAAAATAAATACTTAAGGATAACAGTTTCTAAAGTTTTGAAATTTAACATGGAATTAAAGAAAAAAGAGCTATAATCAAATCTAACAGGAAAGTTTGTTCCTAGAGAAAACTCCCAGTGTCATCATCCGATCGTATATGACAGAGTGATATCGTCTTGTGAGCCATGTACCTTAGTCTCTGCTGGTTTAAAGGTTCAAACAGAGAAAGAACGATTCCCTAAATCATGGTTTCTGCATGAACTGCCTTCCATGGTTCTATGAGAATTTGGTTACAGGAAAAAAAAAAAAAATGACAGCTGTTGTTCCCGCTGAACCCCTTGGGTTTTTATACAAGAATTATGGATAGAGTGTGAGTATCAGAAATCAAGCCAACCAGTGGCTTTTAGTTCAGTGACTAAAGTTTGGAAAGACTACTTCTGAAGTTATAACGATCTTGGAGATTGCTACCACCACTTCATCCCTCTTATTAGACAGTTCCAACTTGCTAAATGACCAGCAAACTTTCACAACTGGCTTACCAAGTCTTCAGTCACTCCCTGTCCCGTGTGTCTGAGTAAGGGTCACTTAACTGACCTGGTTAGATAAGAATAGCCGTGTTGAGAACCATTAGCAGACACACACATACACCTCAGTATCCTAACAGGCATCTAGGGCCCTGGGGTGAGGCTGGATGTCCTATGACTGTGTATACCTATTCCCAAGAAAAACAAAACTTCTGATGACTGCGCCATTTTTGCAAAACCTTCCTCCCATTTGCAATGCTTTAGCTCATTAATCCATAACATGATCTATGCATGTAACCAAATCACTAATTAAATTCCAGAAAACTAAAATATTCTACCTCTTCATTTAAAAAGCCTTGCCATATAGTCCCTTTCCAGAAGCATCTCTGTCCTGGTTTTTAAATGGAGGTCACTAGATTCTATCTGACTCAATTTCACATGCAAAAAAATATAAATTTAATTTCTCAGAACACGGACAAACTTTAAAGAAACCCAATACCAGTTTTGAGTGGCTAACACCACTGATAACAAGTTATGATGGGTTCTTGAAAATTAATGGTGAATATGACAGCTTTTCACAAACAGCCTCCCCTCAAAATGCAATTACAATTAGCTCGTTTCATTATAAAAGCATAATAGGTTAATTCATGAAAATAATTACTATTTTTTTAATCACTCATTATGTTCCAGGCACTAGGCAAAGCAGATAACATTCATTATTGCATTTAATTCTCATAAAACTTTGAAATATAGATTCTATGAGAATCCCACATTATAAATGAAGAAACTGAAGGTTAGAGAGGTTAAGTAACTTGCTCTATGTCATACAACATATAAGTGGCAGAGCTGAGACTTAGATCCAAGTTTCTGATTCCAAATCTATAATTACTATACTACGCTGCCTACTACACAACTAGGCAAAGTACATAAAATATTGAAAAATGCTAACTACCATGGTAGTAATAGTCCATATATATAATTGGTTTAGTCATTAGTAAAATAATCCATTAGAATGAAATGTATCATGGCCATTCTTTTTATGACAAGATAATAAGAATGGAAATGCACCAACTTTCCAAACACCCAATCGTATATTCTTACAGTCAGAATTTTTTAAAAAAACATCTATGTGTCAGCTATACCTATGAAAAGATAAAACTGCATTTAGTATGTGAGAGAGACTACATGTACTTGTAGTAGTCATGGAGATGTAGCTTCACAGACACAGATTTACTAGTTATTGAGTAAAACATTGTGATTCTAGAGAGGAAAACCCCACCTGTGTCGGTTGCATCACAAAGTCCATTTTTAGGATTTAGTTAACAAGTGTTTAAATTCTAAGAATGATTTCTATCATTACGGCAATCTGTATTTGCTGGAAGTAATAAGCTTCTGAGAAGAAGGAAGTCTAGGTTAAATGTTCATGTTTGCAGTGTGTCATCTGGTGCTCAATCTCCTTTTATCTGTGATGACATAATGCTGGGTGTGGGTGTCTGCGGACAGGTGCAAAACCACTCCAACATCTAACGAAGGGATTTTTACCTCCCCATTTTGAAAACTTTGATGTGCAACTTGCGATCTGAAATGATCTGCCCTTTTGGCAATAGAAGCAACCATCAGTTTATCACAAGCTGCTCAAAAATCAGTTGCACATGGTAGACAGGCACGTTACCTATCCAGAGATCTGGCAGACCTTTGTTTCTAGAGTGGTGACGAGCCAGGGCGCCAAGCTAAGCATTCTATTCTCACCCCATTCTTCCAGCAAAGCCAGAGGCATACAAAGATTCTTCGTTTCTGGTTTTCACACTATATTTCTCTTTTTGATCTGCTTACTTAATATAGCTCTTATGTTTATTTGTCTAAGAAAATATGTCCCAGATTTTTTTTTATATCGGTTTAATATTTCTCCCTAATAAATGTTTTCTGTAGAAGGCAATCCTGTCTACACACTGAAATTCAAACCACAAAGGAGAATTGATTAAGAACAAAGTAAACTTGATGAGAAATACACTAACTGACTTTATTAATAAAATTTTGATTTACCGATTTTTAAAAATAAATTCAAAACAAAAGTTTATTGTGTACAATTTTTTCAGGGCTTGACTTAGCAGTTTAGCCATTCATTTAACACAGTCAATCTAACTACACATTTATATCAGACACACATGTCCCTTCCCTTGATAGAAAAGCGTTGTTAGGTTAAAGTTATTTTTTAAAAAAAATTATATTCTAAGCCCTAAAGGATAAACATTTATTCACTAAGACAGAAGGATAAAGATTTTAATGGCATCTTGCTTTAGGATTCAAAATAAATAAGGCAGAGATGAGTTTCCATCTTCTTAAGACGAAATTACAGAGATTAAAATATATAAACACAAAATGAATGTGTTCCATTTGCATATTATATTTCGCTCTTAAAGTTGATATTAAAGATTAAGGGTCAGCATTTAATCCTCACTATCTTAATCCCTAAAATTACAAAGACAGGCATAAGTGCATGTCTGCTGTACTAAATTACCTTGAAAGAAAGCAAATTCCGGATGAAAAGGGAAGCATATTTATATTATGGTGATTTAAAATCTGTCGCCTAAACACATCTTCTCTCCTCGATCCATTGACCTAAATTGCATACTAAAAGCTTGTTTGTCTGCAAATGGGCAGCTAACACTTTGAGACAATCCAGAGATTCCTCACTTATGCAGAATCATGCCAACAATTTTTCTGACTACAATAAACACTGTCTTGTTCATACTCCACAGAAACAGGAATTGTGTTATAAAACAGAAGACTTTCTTTAACAGTGTTAAAACCATTTCCTGGATAGTTAATTATGAAAATTCAGAACTCTGGCTATAAGAAGTTATGAATGCAAAGACATCTACAAAAAAAAGATGTCGTTAAAATGCTGCTATAGCTAACAAAATATTGCTTGGTCTATTGAATTTTAATGCTTTTGTTCATAAAGATGGACTTTTTTTTTTTCCTGATGGTTGAAAATGTTTTATAGGCAGGATTTATTTCTTGGATATTCTTGTAACACTTTCTGAAATGTGAAGTCCAGTGCAATGAATTCTCAAACCAAAATAAATCCAACTCACAAATTCAGCTAATGGTTCAGAAACCCCCCAAATTCTTATCTTCTTTGGGGAAAAAATTACATTAATATCAATGTGGTTGTACATAATAAAACAACTAATGGCATGGCAGAAATAGTCTACATTTGTAAAAGATCAAATTTCTTCCTAGGATATATCTGCTGATTTTTGTCAGATATACATTCATTTTAGAAGATAACTTTCTCAAATTACAATATATACATTATATATGCAATTCTAATACTGGAATAGACTTGGTTTTTCTATAAATCTGTTCCACCATCAATCCTATGTTAATAGAGTATCATGTTCCTTCCTTAAAATGTATTTCAATTTTGTGTACCTCTAAAGAATGGAATCCCCTGGTTAAAATCCACTAATTATGTGCATCTGTAACAGCTTGTATAAATTCAGGAAATATTCTTATATAACACTGAAGACTAAACTACGTCTCTGTTGGTGAAAATGTTTAAAAGAGTACACACTCTGAGGTTAAATTAGTATCATGCTAACTAGACTACTGCAAACATATATTCAAGTATATTTCGAAGTGCACTGAAATTTTTTATTGAGAAGCCTCATCTTATGAAGATGTAGAAACTATAATGAAAAGGTCCAATCATCTTGAAAGGGAGACTACACCTCAAATGATCCAGTCATACTCAGTATTTCGGGACCAAACCCCTGCTGTTTATCCAGGATAGTTACCAAAGCAGGCTAATGAAAGCTGCAAAAATTATAATTAATTTTCATTCTAAAGAAATCATTCTGCTCTAATCAACTGCCTATCAAACGTCAGTGTAAATTAGGCTAAAGAAAAAATTACGAGGCCAGGTTTACAGAGTAAAATTTTTCCTATACTGTATCAGAGGAAAGAATGCCTGTGTGGGAATTACTTTTAATGAACAACAAATTACAATTACTAAACTAAATGAACCATCTGCCTTTTTTTTGTTTGTTTTCACGGCCTCACTGGTGCAGAATGCATTGTCAGCTTAATTCGCATTCAAAATGGCAGACATCACCAGGTTCTCATGTCCATAACATTTTAACAGAAAATCTGTAACAGATGTTTTCAATTTTAAGAAGACGACAAGTATGTTTTATAAATATGTTCTAAACATTAAAGGCTGGCGTTTATAATAATAAGGTACATGCTTTTTTCAGACTGGAGAGCTCTGATGGCTAAGTACCCCTAAGCCCTAAATTAGCACATAAAGTATTCATAGACCAATACCAATAAAAACAAGTCCTGATGTACTTTATTAAACATTTCATTCAAGTAAATGTGTTTTGTCTCTATCCTCTAATAGGTGATCATTTGTTTCAAAGGGGCATGCATGAGGACATTCAATAATGACATCTATTATCAAACCTTTACTGAAAGGTTTAAAGTGGTTCGCTGGATACATCATCTGGCATCGGCATAAAACATTAAAAATGGAAAATCAGTCTCTTATTAGCATGTGTGTCACATTAGCTGGGCTTTCCCTACTGAGGTTTGGGGACCATCATACCGTACAACACTTGGAAGACTGACTTTTATCAGGGCCATTTAAAAGAGAATCCAATCCTTGGCACACTCTTAAAAAGACGGTAGAGCTTGTGAAGATATCTTGACATAATGCAAAAGGAATATTTACTAAAATGAATGAATTTTTTGCTTTAGGTGCTATTTAGGGCACTCCCAAGTAGGCTTGACTCAAAAGTGCAATGAGGACAGGTTTTAAAATAGTCCTTTAACATCCGTTATTCTTTTTTTTTTTTTCTCCTTTAAATGCGAGGTATTATCCTGACAGCCCCCCGGGCCCCAGGCCTCCATTGATCCACTGTGCATGCACCACACAGGCTGAGGTCGGGTGGTCTCTCTTTAGCAGGCATGTGGGACCAGCTGAGGGCGACGGGAGCACCTCCTCTGTCATATGCATGGACTCCTTAGCTTCTCTGCTCAGATGACCCACCAGGAAAACAAAATTACTAGTAGCAATAAACTATGGGAGTTTATGCTCGAAGAGAAAAGGAGACAACACAGCTATCTTGCTCTGTTGCTACCTAACACTGTTTTACTTTCATTTTAATTTAAAGCTTTGCCCAGTGCTATATTTTGCCCCCTGACAATCACTGGAAATCCAGATTCCTTTCTGCAATTAAAACACAAAAGACAATTGTATTAGATAATTTCATGAGCTAGACATGGAGGAGGAGATAGGATTCCAAGCCTCTCCACAGGCTGGATGAATCTGCCTAAATGCGCTGCTTTGAGTGGGTATTGAACTCTCATCGGCAGTGGGAACGAAATGAGCTGCTTTAGAAAAGCAGCTCGCATGCCAGGGTCCACTCAGGGTGATGGTGTCTGCTTTGAAGATTATTTTAATCTCCCCCTCCCCTTGTTTTGAAAGGCAGCAATGATGAAAATGACAGCTCCATTACTAGAAAGGCTGCCTCAGAAACAAACTCGTGTAGCATTCTCCGAAGGCAGATACTGTGGACGCAAAATCACATTTTCAAAAGCCCTTCCCTGGTTTTGCAATTGCATTTTATGACATGGGGTCAGGCTTTACGAATATTGTTTTCCATATTTACCTTGGTTTTGTTTTGCATTTCAATCAATGGAAACAAATGAAGGCGTTACCATTGTGTTTCATTTCTTTTAAGTTTGACTCTGTAGCTATGGCCAGTTTAGAAGCCAGCTGCAGCCTTGGCTTTGTAAGAATTCCAAGGGGATGTTTAATTTTAGGTAAAAATAGTTTTCACTCAAAATATACACGACACGGATGATGGAGCTGTTTCATTATTTTTAACTACATTTTGAATTTATAAATATGAATATTAATAATTTAACAACTAAATACTCCTTTAACACATGTATGTTTAAACATCCCATAAAACACATTACCTTTCTAAAAAGCAAACCAGTTTTGAAAAAAGTTATTTTATCTAAATATGCCTGTATTAACGCATTCGTGCCGGGTTAATACAGGCATATTTAGATAAAATAACTTTTTTCTAATAATACTTTCATGAAGGAAGCCAGCTCATCACAAAATGTTCTTTTATGAAAAAAAGTAGTATCTGAGAATTTATTAGGAACTATTACCATATATTTTACCCTCTACAAAAAATTTGATCAGAAGTGTGGTACCTATGACTACCACATTAAGTAAAAATTGGTTTTCATGTTCCACATAAAGGATGGTAGCTAAAATTAGTAATTCTGGTGTGGTGAACGTTCATTCCTTTGATTCAAAAATACTGGGGTGTCAAAAAAATGTATTCAAGTGGGCACTTTGGTCAACGTTTCTCAAGCAGTAGTTCGTCTCAATTAGACGTGTCTGGACACTGATGGTAACCACTTTGAGGACCTCTTGTAATTTAGGAAGTCAAATGTGACTTGTATTCATTTTTTGTTATCGATATATATTGAGTATTACAATTTTAATAGTTTTTTCCTTTCTTAAAATGTGTATACATTTTTTTGGCACCCTCTGCATATATTGATACTAATTTTGTTATATATTGAGAGAACATTGTTCTATTTTACTGATACTGAAAATATGAAACAATGGACTAACTTACATTTTTTGGGGGGTTGGGGGTGGAGGGGAATATTGGGGAACAGTGTGTTTCTCCAGGGCCCATCAGCTCCAAGTCATTGTCCTTCAATCTATTTGGAATGAAATGTTTGCTGGCATCTACAGGTCAGTGACTGAATGGGGCAGGAGTTAGAGCAGCTCCTGGTCATGTGCCTACTTCACTAATATGTGGGTAACAGCCTCCCACTGCTCAGAAGGTGAATGTCTATCATTATACCAGCTCAGTCGTATGTTGGGGAGGAAACGACCAACTCCTTCCTGACTCAGTCGACGGGCTTCTTCCCTTTCTCCCCACCTCCAAACTTGACACCCATGCATCCAAATCCATCCAAACCCTGCCCTGTCCTGTTAGCTGTGTTCTCCTCCACTTGTAAAAGGTCGAACCACGTTGTAGTTTTCTGTGTCCCCTCTCTAGGATGCTTGTTCTTAAAATTTATAGGGTCTGAGAATCTTATGAGAAGCATGGACACACTCTGGGGGGAATGCATATTTTCTTGTACACTCAGGTGATTCAGCCTCCACCCCTGTCTGAAGCTCACCTATAGATGCCCGAGGTGCCCGTGGACCCTGGATTGATAATGTCAGCCTTAGAACAGCTGTAAATGTCAGCTGTAAAGAACAATGACTGAAAGAGCACAGCTTCTGGGCACATAAGTCTGGGTTCACATCTCAGTTCCTCATCTATCTGTATGACCCTGGGCACCTGACCTTGCTATGTCCCATTTCCTAACCTGTACAATTGTGATGGTCGCTGGCTTCTCGTGAGGACTGGACAATACAATGGACAGAAAACATTCCTTGGTACACAGAATTTTATTTATTATGCAGTGATTCAAAATGCAGCAGCTTTACATATGGTGTATTAGTTGTTCGTGTGTATCTCTTACCCCCAAGTCAAGGACCCTGTGTTAATTAAGCTTGCACACCCCGGACTATCTTAAAAAGTGGCTTTAAAGTATCCTATTGAGGCAAAACTCCTTAAAAAACAACAACAATAACAACAACAAAAACTTAAGAACTTTTGCAGCAGCATATTATAGGAACAAAGTTTGCAGAATCAATGCATTGCTTCAGTTTTGCACTTCAGTTATTATCTCTTTGTTCATGTGGTCACAAAGCATTCCACTGGCCACAACTCAATGAGTTCCCTCTCTTTAAAAATAACACAGATGGACTTTGGGGGATGGTTTTAATAGCGCATGTCTGCGAGGAGGAGCCTCCTCAAGGTCTCCTTTGTCCTTACTATTCCAAGATGAATTAGTTTTTCCAGAATCTTCTAACGCAATTATTCCAGAGGTAAATTACTTTTTATTAGCAAATAGAGAAACAAACACATACCACGTCCCCCTCTGTCACTTTGAAATCTGTGTTCTCCCACTTACACTGAAGGATTTCTAGTTCTTCCTGACACACAGTACAAAGATGCACATGCTTCATGCCCCTTTATTATTTCATAAACTTCAGTAAATTCTGCTTCTATTCTTCTCCTTTCGAGATTTATTAATACCAGCTTTTAGTCATCTGTAAAGCCATCCATGCTGGCTGCAAGCATTCTTGTTACCCTGGTCTGGAGCTTTTCAATCTGTTATATGTCTTTTGGGGTGAAAGGTTCACGTCTATAATATTTCTGTTTTGTTCATGCTGATGCAATAGAATTTTATAACATACAACAAAGAACTGGAATCTTAGCAACAGCATATGTAAAAGCACGTCAGGAGAAAAGGGCAGAGCCAGGACCCCTGGAGGAGACAGAGGGGAAGAGGCCTCATCCTCAAGTCGTCTGTCTCATGAGAGCACTTTTCCAATTAATTGGAATAATATGTCACCTCAATCGAACCACAGAAATCATCTTTGTTCTCTAAAACCATGAAAATTAAGATATTTTGTACAAAAAGGGAGTAAAAGGAAAGACTGTTAATTCAAGATTGGCCACAATCATTTCCAGTCACAACTCTCCACCTCACAGCGTCCCTTCACTCCCTACACAACAAAAACGAAATATTATTAGAGCAGGTCTATTGGTTAAGCCTTGATCCCATCCAGTTACTCACTGGATTAATGTAAATTCTTACAAAAAAAAAACAAACCATAAAACAGCAACAACAACAACAAAAAAACACAAAACTCTAAGCTTCAAAGCACATAGGTCTGCACCATAGTTCACCTCTTGGAAAATGGACATTGGCTATCATTACAATTACAGTAAATCTGAGATGGAGAATGTGGTAGGGAACAGAAAATGCTTCCCAAAATTCTTCGCAGTTATCTTTCATTGTATTTGTTGTAGAAAAATTGTCAGTGAAAACAAATATTGTCTCTACGCAAGCCTTTAAAGAACCATGAGCAAAAGCAAATCCAGGAAAGGACGTGGATGTACCAATGCTTTAGCATTAAATTATCTCTGACCTGGAAATATTACCTTAGGCAATGATGTCATATTCATCACCACGACATTATTGGAGGTTAAGTCTCTCAAATAAAACCTACATTTTTCTAACACTTATGAACGTGGTGGGAAATCTTCCAATCATCAAAACCAGAATCACTTATTTCAATAATTAATAGAACTAGTCGTGAATCTGAATATTTAAAGAGTCAACACAAAAAGACCTAGATAAGTCAGGGCAATTGCTTCCACAATGATTGGTGGGTGGCGGGGGGAGCTCTCCCACCTGTGTTAATTGTCACTAATAACCCATTTCCCAACCTGTGATGTTGTAAGGGCCTCATTTTGATGGCCTAACCGTGTCAGAGCAAACTTCAATGCAAATTATTTTTTGAAAAACATGCTAAAGGCCGATACAGCCACCTGCATTGAAAGAGTGTCTGCTCTTTCTTTCATCTCTTGATTAACACGAGGCTGACTTTCCAATTTGTGGATTCACCATATACCTTTTACTAGTTCTTTCTCACCCACTGATTTCCTGCCTCTTGGCCATTTCTTCGCTCATTTTCATATCCCCCAGAGGGGAAAGAGAGCAAATTAAACTCAAACCTATGGAATTTGCTCTAATGAAAGGAAAAAGAAGAGACCTGGAAACCACTAGCTAAGATGAGGTTTGGGGATTTTCATACTTGCATTGGTTCCAGTTAACCTAGAATATAAAGGTCCTGCTTTATATGACGTCATTTATCCTTCACCTCTACAAAACAATTTAACCGTGACTGTGGTGGGAAAGCTATTACACAAACCAGAACTTTTCCTAAAGTTTCTTAAACAACAGTATATTTAAGAAGATAAATTAATATAAACCTTGAGACATATTCAAGATGTAAAATTTGGGGGGGGGGGCGGAATCTATGTAGAGTACACACCTGTTCTCATTTCAAAGTTATTATCATATTTTGGTCAAGAAATGAGGTGCAAATGCTGAGAAGGTATTAATAGATTTCTGCTTAGTGACTGCTTTTACTAATAAAAGTACTTCAGCCCCCCAAGTCCCTTAAGGGTTAATGTTGCTGGGTGAGCTGAATTCATGAACATAATCCTAAACCAGTGAGGTGAAGTTCTATCAGGTCTATTTCAGCGTATCAGGGATTACTACTAGCTGTCTAATCCTGCTGAGCCTTAGGGGGTAACATTCTATTGTATTTGAAATCCTGGCCAGGAAAGAACAGAAGGTTAAATGGGTGCCTTGCTCTGTAATCAAATATCACAGGCACTACTTATCTATTCAATGAACAACTGACGTAGAAAATCAATTAGGAACCAAATAGCTTCTTAGGAATTTTTACTCAGAAAGAGGCAAGGTTTTTTTCTTTTGTTTTGTTTTGTTTTCTAAATGAGTTTATTTGATATGTTTATACTACTACAAATTCTGGAGCTTCAAAAGTTGGTTGTCTGGGTTCTAAGATATGTCTTGCCTCATACACAAGAGCTTCTGTACTATTTCCTTGTGAATCCGGGGGCATTTCAGGAATTAATGATACCACACGCTAGCAGAGCGGAGTCATTTACCTGAAGAAAAGAAATGCCATGCAAAATCAATCCACATAAAACACTGTTAGGTCTGAATAAAAATTCTGAACAATAATGCAAATACGTATTGTTGTTTTTATTCAGATGGTTTAAATCATTTACCTCTTCTGAAGTGCATTCCTTCAAACAGTGCATCATTTGTGAAAATATGATGAGCGAAGGGAAAAAAATGAAAAGGCAGCCATAGCCCCTGGGCGTCTTTGATCCCAGCAGGGAGAGGCTCCTTTTGGTGGCCTGAAGGTTGTCACTCTTGTCTCAGCACCCCCATCTTCTACCTGTCACTCTGAGTAGATGTCACAGTTTCTGCACACAGACAAACAGGCTGACCTGGCTAGCCACCTGACCTTGGACAGGGCTGAGATCAAATCTGGCTATTAATATTGGGGAGAGTCAAAATGCAATCTTCCAGACACTGGAGAATTGAGCTAGAAATTATTCAGTAGGCACTCCCTGTCAATAAGACGCATAGAGATGCTAAGGGTTAAAATGTTCATTAGGACCTGAACAGAAGATGTGTGTGTGTGTGTGTGTGTGTGTGTGTGTGTGTGTGTGTGTGTATGTGTACATATATATAATTATAAAAAATATATTATATTATATATAATATATGTGCCATATATATTATAGCTGTACATATTATATATATATATATATATATATATATATATATATATATATATATATATATATATATATATAATTTTTTTTTCCTGTCCTGTGAAAGCTTTTTAGAGATGTTGGCTCAGGGCCTTTATAACGCCCAGCTTATCTGTCCTTATACTTTCAATTAGTTTTGGACTCTGCGTTATACGAGTTATTATAAGGTGATCCATTTGCAGGCTAAAGCAGATATAATTGGAAAAATATTGCCTTTTCATAGCCATGGAAGATACTTTACAAATGGGATGAAATACTTTTAATACCCTCATTGTAGTTCAACATGCATATAATTTTAACCCTGGGTTCTCATTCTGTATAATTGTTATTTCCTGTAACTTTTTCTCAGAATATAGCCATCATTGAGGCTAAAAATGGGCAACATGAAAAACCATTTAAATGCCTAGGCAAATACAAAACGTGCAACAGTAATAAATGCACTACTCTCTCAAACCACTAATAAAAGTGAAAGAGGGCATTTAATCTGGTAGTCCTTCCATAATTTACACAATCATTTCCATATTCTCTGGATAGAGGCCTCCTGATAAGGAGGTTATATGTCCGCTCTCACAGTATCAACATTCATGACCTAGTCAAAATCTCTGCCACAGGAGTATCAAAATGCCCTGTAAAAATACAGAGTGCCAAAAAATGTATACACATTTTAAGAAAGGAAAAAGCTGTATTAATTGTAATACTCTATATATACCCATAACAAAAGATGAATACAAGTCACGTTTGACTTCTGCAATTACAAGAGGTGCTTAAAGGGGTACCATCAGCATCCAGACACTTCTGATGATGGCGCACTACTGCTTAAACGTAGATAACATCTCTTACAATGTGTATCCATTTTCTTTGGCACCCCCAGTATATTTTGAAAACCATCATTAACTTTTCATTTAAGTACAGACCCCCAACCAATGCAACTGTAGGAAATGCACTTCTTCAATTCCTGGCAAGACTTTCTGTCTGTGCCACAAACATACATTTTAAAAGAGCAATAAAAATCTTCCTTTTTCTTTGGGGAAAAACAAGAAAATGATACTCTCTTTTGATTTCTGTTGTCCGCTAATCACCAAACAATTTTTCTTTGAGGATGTATCTGGCTTTATGTAGCTTAACGATATACATTTTGCATAATGAACCATTCACTCCGACTGTCTAGGAAGATACCCTCTAAGGCGGCAGGCCACCGGTAGGGACACTTTACATGGTACACAGAATCATGTCACAATAAACGTCCCCCCCCTCCGCCCACCCCGTTCCCCTCCTGGTACTTTGTATCAGTTGCTTCCTCAAGCAACACCAACCCACTAATGCTTTAATTTGTGACACTGCTAACTGGTATTAACAGATTATGACTATGAAATGACTACTGGCACAGAAGGAGGCTGTGTCTGTCCTAGGAGAGTGAAACGCTTTTGGTCACGCAAACATACACTACTGTACTATGTCTTTTACTGAAGCACAAACCTCAAAAGGTTTGCAGGACACGTGTGTGTGCCCACTGAACATTATCCTTACCCCAAATAACCAGGGCACACCCCAGGCAGGGCAGGAATCTTCCATCCTGCACTGAACTCTGTGTTATCAGCTGGGCTCAAGTATGTGATCACGCTAATCAAGTTATTAGCAAAGTCTTGAAATAACTGGTTTGATTTTTTTTTTTTCAACCCAACCACCCAATTATTTTATTAGTCTGTCTCTTTCAATCTGTGGGGAGGGGGACTGCTTTGTTTGGGTTTTTCGTGGAACACCAGCTACATTGCCAGTGGGACTCAGATAGTTTGATGTTGGCATTTTACAGTGGATCCACCTTTAAAAACATAGCTTTCGGGGTCAGAACAGAATTGATTATTTCAAGCTGATCTGAAAAAAATAGGGGACTTCTGTATGAAACAACGATCCTGTTTTTAACTTACAAGTGGTTAAATACAATAAGTTTTCCAGAATCACGTGGTATGAGAGTGCAGACTGTTGCTCATGAAACTGAGTGCCATATTTATTTGCTTCTTTTTAGCACTAGTTTCCATTGTGGCTGCCAGTGCATCCGTATTAGATGCTATATTGAGAAAAGAAGAGTACGAGAGATCATTCAATGAAAACTGTCAAATTATAGACCATACTATACAGAGTTCTCTTTCATAAACATTACCAAGTGCTAGACAAACATCTCTATCTACACACACACACACACACACACACACACACACACACACACACTTATGTCCACATCTATGGAGATAAAGAGAGAGAATATGCTGTTATGAAGTAAAACTCCAAAAACAGACCTCGGAATCTGCCTTCCTAGGATAGCCAGAAAATGAAAAACTGCAGAATTATTACACTGAGCCACAAATGAGCACAGAGCCCCCCAGGCCAGTGGAAGGCAGCTCTCCTGAGACCTATAAGATTACTGCTCAGAAAATAGACCATGTTATCTGCTGCCTGGGGATATCTGTGTACAAAGAGAGTGGATCTCTACAACACGAAAAAGCATGATTCCAAAAATTTAGCAAAAAAATATTCCTACAAAATTCAATGCAGGGGCCTTAGTTTTTGTTGTTGTTGTTGTAGTTTTTGTGTGTGTTTCTTTTTTTTTAACCGATTTCTGGATTCAGAAAGTGGTTTCTTGGCCGACAGTTCATTAAAGGGCCAGACCTCTAATAAAAAGAACAGCTGTTTTGTCCAGAAAGGTTTTCTTTATCAAGGTTCACTGTGTTTCCTACTGAAAGGGATTTATTTTTATTTTCATATATTCAAACATGTCAGATTCTTATCCTTAGAGTCTAAACAGTGAGTAACACAGAGCACAGCGCCTTCTGTAACTTCCTTGGACAAGGTATGCGGCCTTGGCCAATCCAAGCAAAGCCCCAGTCTGTGAAAGGAGGGGACACACAGAAAACACAGCTCCTGTCTTTGATCGTGGGACGAACAGATGCTAAGGGACCTGAGCTTAGTACAACCCCCACATTCACTGTCTTCTCATGGAGTCTTTAGAAGTACAGGGACCTTCACAATCTTCTAGTATGGCGATCCCCAAATCTGGCTGATTATCTGGGTCATCTGTTTATGGGAAGGGATCATTGGATGCACCCCCAGAGGCTTGTGGCCTTGGAATCAGTATGTTTCAAAAGTTCTAAAAGGGAGTCTAATAGTCAGGTTCATCTCATCCCACCTCCCGTATTATCTTCTGTGAAAATCTGTCCATTAGATATG
Organism: Rhinolophus sinicus; assembly: GCF_036562045.2. Taxonomy (NCBI): domain Eukaryota; kingdom Metazoa; phylum Chordata; class Mammalia; order Chiroptera; family Rhinolophidae; genus Rhinolophus; species Rhinolophus sinicus. The sequence goes on from NC_133763.1 coordinate 6,643,411, forward strand.
CAGCCATTTCTAGAATGACTTTTTCACATAAACATTTCAAGATTCCCAAAAGTTGAAAAGTGTTTTGCACTCTGATAAAATCTCAGTGGTCGATGTCTTTGTCTGCATGACAGCTGATATCTAATGAAGTCAATTCAGGTCAGCCCCCAGCCACTATGCTAAATGTCTCAAAACAGGGTCTCATTCAAATTCTACCCTTTCTTCCAAGATTCGAGGAAGAGTTTGATTTACACAAATACCTCCACACTAGTGACACAAATATGTGTTCCAGACTTAAAAAAACAAAACACTACTTAGATGATTTGTTTACAATAGCAAATAACTACTAGGTCTTTGCCTAATATGCACAGAGGGTGGCCAAAAAATGTATACCCATTTTAAGAAAGAAAAAAAAAACTGTATTAAAATTGTAATACATGTATTCCATATATACCTATAACAAAAGATGAACCCAAGTCACTTGTATACATTTTTTTGTCACCTCCTGCATTTACATGTAAAATGCTTATCTCCTCCACCAGACTGTAAGCTCTGCCAGGGCAAGGCCAGTGTCTGTCTTGTTTGATGTCACAATCCTGATTCTCTAGCACGGAGCCTGACAGTGGGCTCTCAGTAAATGAATAAATGAAATTCCTAGTCAAAGAAGTAAGTAAAAACACAGTGGATTAAGAGACGCAGTTCAGTTATTTCTCTATGTATGATTATCACCCTGCTTCCTGTTTGTAAGAAAAATGCATAAACATATATTTGTGGATTACACAAAACAAATAGAAAATCAGTAATCTGATATGTGTGCAACTACATCGGCAATTTAAGGTGAGATGCTTGTTAAAGCTCAGAACAAATTCAGCTCCAAGAACCAGAGAAGTGATTACATTTAGACCAGATCTCAAAGACCATAAAGTTAATGCTCGTTTTTTAATCATAATGGTAACTCAGAACCCATTTTATAGATTAAAAAACCGTGGTATCAGCCTAAAGGCAAAAGAGAAATTCAGGCCAGACACAGAAGCTTCAAACAATCATTTTTCAGCTGTGAGCTTGACTTACTACCACTCATTTGCAAATTCACACTTGGCAGACTTGAAAACTGGAATTTAAAAGTGTAATACACAGTTCTTTTTCTGTGGGCCAACTTCTAAGAAAGAATGGCTATCGAAGTTAAAATGCATAAAAGGATACACAAATATTTTCTATGAGCTGTATTTGCCCATTTTCAAGTTGATGAGTATAGCTACATTCCTCGTCAAAGCAAATTTCAACTGCAGGCCAATTGGAGAGAGAAAGTTAAGAATCGCTTTTCAGGAATGACAAATCCTGGATACAATAGTGTAACCAAATGCACTTATAGAAATTGAAAAGGAAAGTGTTGTACCAATAATAAGAAAAGCAGAAGTTATTTCTATGTATGAAAAGCAAAGCCAACAGAGTAGATACCTTGACAAGATACGAGTAGTATTTTCCAAATATAAAGAAAGGTTCCAGAATGCTTTTCAAAAGCTATTTTGTTACCTTAATTAAGATCTACAGTGGAACGGTTTTTCTTTTCCATTTACTAATACTGTGTTTCCCCAAAAATAAGACCTAGCCAGACAATCAGCTCTAATGCGTCTTTTGGAGCAGAAATTAATATAAGACCTGGTCTTATTTTACTATAAGACCAGGTATAATATAATATAATATAATATAATATAATATAATATAATATAATATAATATGGGGTCTTAAATAATATAAGACTGGGTCTTACAATAATATAATATAATGTAATACAATACAATACAATACAATACAATACAATACAATACAATATAATACTGGGTCTTATATTAATTTTTGCTTCAAAAGATGTATGAGAGCTGATTGTCCAGCTAGGTCTTATTTTTGGGGAAACAGGGTATGCTAACGAAGGCACAGAAATGTTTGCCAAAAACCACATCATGAATGAGAAAGTCTGTTGCACCCAGAAAATGCCTAACTCTTCTTTTAAACCTTCCTTGAGTTACAGCGAGACACAGGGAGACAGATGTGTCTCTCTTTCACTGCTTTTCTCGGAGACATCACCCCACATCCTCCCACCCCACTCCACCCCGACATAAGAATAATGGGAGGGTGTCGAAATGTGACACAATGCTTATGAGGCTCACCAGTGTTCAGAAACATCAGTGCTGAACTAGGCGGTCCATCTTAGGAAGCAGCTCCAGAGAATCTTTTCGCATGAGATAATATGGGAGCCTATCATGTTTTCTTGCATAATTCCCCCCTTTAAAAGTTTTTTCATAACAAAACAGGAGGAAGAAATTAGGCACTGTTATGTTCTAACAGTAGGAAGCCTGGCAGCTCAACCCCCAACCTCACCCTGCCCATGCCAGTAGGCCTTCGGATGATGGCTACATCTCTGGAAATGGGAAGCTTTTGTAACAACTTAAAGGAGCATTTGGAATTGTTGAATAAAATCGGATGATGCCTGAAATAGCTTTAGGTAAAACATTTAAGACAATGTGACCGGGGATTCATTCAATCAGATATTAGAACCAAGTATATTTATATTTTTATACCTACAAAACATAAAATATCCTTCTGGCTAGCGAAAATAAAGTGCCGAGTACTATGTGAGCTTATCCATATTGCTGTCATTATGAAACCATGAAAAAATCATGCTTGCAGATATCACATGGGTGGGCGGGGGAGGAAAGAGGGAGAGAAGACCTAAATTATATGGGACTGTACATTATTTTTCAACAATGGGACATCTTTACAGTGCGGAAACAAATAACCACACTCTTCATCAAAGCTCAGCAAAGCAGGAATCTAATTTTTCTCCAAATACCACAGGGGATCTAAATATTAACTTTCTGGATGACACAAAGGAGTAAATATTGCTAAAAAGTGTCATATAAAGTACTAAAAGTGTCCCTGCAAACTTCTGGAATTCAGAAAGGCTATAAACAGTGATAATTCACAAGAGCAAATAAAGCACAGATAAAAAAACATATCATATATTTTCTTCTACAAACTGGTGAGCTTCTTGAGGACAGGAACCCATCATGTCCCCTTAGTGTCTGCCTTCCTTACTATGCAGGGCCACACAGGGCACTTTTAACGGAAGAGGTGTGAGTGTTTTACTAGACCTTCAACCTATCAAAACACGTGTCTATAAATTTAAGTTTTAAAATAGACCAATTTTTCATTCCTACAACTATGGAGAATTCAGTTTATAGACATTTTTCAAAGAACATAGTATGAACCAAACAAAAGTGGGGGGGGTGGTAGATGAGTGTAAAAGGGATCAAATAGACAGTGATGGAAAGACAACTGACTCTGGTTGATGAACACACAATGTAATGCAGATGATGTATGACAACATTGTACACCTGAAATCTATGCAACTTTGCTAACAATTGTCACTCCAATTTAAAAAAAAAGCTAAAAATTACAGACTGTTATCAGTGGTTTCTCTAATTGTCCATCCCTCACTATCTCCACCCAAAGTCTTTTAAATCTCTATTTATCTCATCGTTCCTTCACTTCTTCCTCTGTAATGGGATAGATGTCCTTCTCAAAGATCAACTATTATAGGGACACTCTTTGATTTCCCTCCCTTTCATCCACAAACAAGGCCTTTCTTTCCAGGTATCTCTTCTCAATGTAATGTCTTCACTGGGCCAGTGTCTAGTAGAAGACTGGGGGTGCTGGAACCAGTCAATCTGAGTTCCAGTAAATCTGAGTTCATATCCTGACTCAGTTGTCACCGTTGCCAGCTTTGTGACCTTGGATGAACTAAACAAGCTTTCATTGCCTTAGTTTCCTCATCTTCAAAATAGTTATAATAATAGTACCTACCTACTAGGGTGGCTCTTAGAATTAAACGTGAATATGTTTAAAGAACTTAGAAGATTATCTGCCACACAGTAAGTGCTCAATAAATGTTAGTACTTTTAATTTTCTCACTGAACTTACTGGCCACAGTGAAGCAGAAGATGAATAAGGAGCATGATAAAAATTCATAATATTCTTTAAAGGAAAAGAGAGAAGGAGGTCAGCATATACAAAAATAAGAATTGACTGCCAATAATAAGAATCTAGTTTATATTATTGCTTGCCAACCCAGGAATTCCACTCCTAGGTATATACCCCCCAAAAATAAAAACATATTTCCACTTAAAAAAACTTGTACATAAATGTTCATAGCATCATTTTTCATAACAGCCAAAAAGTGGCAACAAACAACTCAAAAGTTCACCAACTGATGACAGGATAAGTAAAATGTAGTTTATCCATACAATGGAAATTCCATAATAAAAAGGTATAAAGTACTGACACATGCAACAAAATGGATGAATCTTGAGAACATTATACTAAGTGAAAGAAGCCAGTCACAAAGGACCACACATGGCTTGATTCCATTTATAGGAAATGTGCAGATTAGGCAAATCTGTAGAGACAGAAACAATTAGTGGTTGGCTGGGTTGGAATTAGCAAAGGGGAGAGGGTCTAAATGGTACAGGATTTCTCTTTGGTGAGTTGAGAATGTTCTAAAGTCAATTGTGGTAATAGTGGCATAACACTGAGTATCCTAAAAAATGGGTGAATTGCATGGTATATGAATTATGTCTCAATAAAGCTATTTCAAGTTAAAAAAAAAAAAACACACAGCAAAGCAAAAGACAATGGCCTCAACATTCATTGTACTGTCCACACAGTAGATTTTGTAACATACAACTTCAGTTCCTTCCTCTTCTAATTTAGAACTGATTTCTTGAAATTTTAATCATAAATGGACAAGACATGGAAACAACCAATGTGTCCTTCAATAGATGATAAAGAAGATATGTATATACACAATGAAATACTACTCGGTCACAACAAAAAATGAAATAGTGCCATTTGCAACAACGTGGACGGATCTGGAGATTATTATGCTGAGCGAAACAGGTCAGACAGAAAAAGTCAAGAAGCGTATGATTTCACTCATATGTGGGCTATAAAACTAAAAACAACAAAGGAACAAGACAAACAAACAAAGAAACAAAAACTCATAGACAGAGACAACAGTTTAGTGGTTACCAAGGGATAAGGGGGAAGGGAGGTGGTAGATGAGGGTAAAGGGGATCCAATATATGGTGATGGAAGGAGAACTGACTCTGGGTGGTGAACACACAATGTGATATATAGATGACGTATTATAGAAATCTACGGTTGAAACCTATATAATTTTACTAACCATTATCACACCAATAAATTTAATAAAAATAAATAAATACACAGCAATAAAAAAAGAAATTTGAGTCACATTTTCCTATGTAGTTCCATGCTTAATTATTGAGATGGCTGCCTTATTCCAGTATTTCCCCACGATGGCTATCTGATAATCACTTAAAGATGACATTTGTTACAGTTACCTACTTCCCCGAATTTCAAAGATACTTCTAAGTGTCTGGTGGTGTCTGCTGTGACTTTAAGACAAAGAGGAGACTAATTAGATAGACAATAACCTGAGAAAATCTTTGCTTTTAAGGGTACTTTTTAAAAGACTTAGTGCTCAAGCATTTGTAAAAAAATACCTGCTCCAGTGGTGGGACCAGAACCTGCCTTTTGTAAGGGGAAAAATGGCTTAATGCCCTCCCACAATAAGTGAGGCCGTGCACTTTTTGGAGAACCTATCATTTTTACCAAATCATATCCTGTTCCCTGAGCCTTTGATTAGTCATGTGTACATACAGGACTGATTTCGGTGCTTGTTGACGAGTCTTGCACAACTTCATCAAAGGTTTATTATCTCTGAGACTGAGAACACCTACAATGTGCAGGAAGAGATTTCTATGATCTATTTTAAGACAAAATAAGTGGGCATTAATGATTAACTCATAATCTTTGTCAATTTTTTAGAGTAAGTCTTCATATACTGTATTCTTACTCCTCTCTCTCTCTCTCTCTCTCTCTCTCTCTCTCTCTCTCTCTCTCTCACACACACACACACGTGCATACACACGCATGCAATTTGCTCCACGGTTTGAGCAAAATAACTCTAAGTAGATCTCTGCAGATGTGCACTGAAAACATCATTGGAATACTGGCATTTTGCCTTTTTAATCTCTTAACACATGAGACCTGACTATACCCACATTCTTCTACACCTATTGACATAGAAAAAAAAAAGAACATCAGTCTCAATGTACTTCTGTACCAATGGTTTTCCAATAAGTTATCAAGACATTATAATTAAAGGGGAAGCTGCAGTTCTCCAAGAAAAAATAAAATGACCTAGCACACGCCACAGGAACTTTCAAGTAAATATTATACCTGGGAGTCTCTGCCGAAACATATATCTAAATAAATGTTGACAAAATTAAGCAATTAGGAAGACAGTTTTGCATTTATGACTTAAAGATGTTACTTCTATGTTTGTGTTAAGAATGGATGCTCTAAAAACTAAATAATTCTTCATAAAGCCCATCTTAGTTTTTCTAACATTTAAGCAATTAAGAGAGCCAAAGACAGTATTTCTCTGGGGAAAAAAAAAGTAATTTATGAATTCCCCTTGGATCTATTTTTAAGGAATTTGGTTATGAGACTAGGGAGGATCTTCTCCGGTAACACTCATCCTGGAAAAACTTGGTACAATTGTTCCATCCAAATGTGATTTTTTAATTACTTAATCTGCCAATAAAAACTTTAATAAACCAAAAAAACAATAAACCAGAACTTGCTTTTAGCCAAATTATTTCTCAAACGACATCACAAGGCCTCTGTAAAAAAGCAGTGATAGTCTCACATGGTAAATAGGAGAGAGTTTTCTTCCTTCTAAAGTATGGTGCAGTATCAACTCAGCCAATAAAATAAGTTCTGAAAGATACATTCTAGTGTCTGCAAAATTCCCATTTCGACCTATTAAACTTATTTCAAAAAATAATACTATATATTTGGTATAAAAGTTGGAAATCATTTGCCCCCCCCCACCCCCCAGCCCCCCTCACACCCCCCTCCTCCCCCCCACCCCAGGCCCTCAGGTCTGACGTCACCTACTCTGTCACTCCGTGGTGAGTCCTGAATGTATGTTGAGTTTCAAGGAGACGCCTTGGAAACTGACTCTCTTTCAGAGGTGATGGCAATCAGACTGGCTACCTGATTTTCCACTATTGAACAATGAATGATTTTAGGCACTGAAGACTTATGCTAGTGTTACTCTCAGGCCTGCCAAATGAATAGAAAGCTTTGAAGTCTTTGAAAGACGTGGCCCAGTGTAACCATCACAATGTCCTTGAACACTGTCCCCACTCCAGCTATAGGCACTGGAAGCTTCTCTACTGCTAACAATTCTGTCATTCCACAATTCAGACTATTCTCACTTTCCAGTGAAAGAACATTTCCATTCGAGAATGTGCAGCAATGATCTCAACGGACAACTTTTGGCAGGATTGGGTAGCCAGGTTCGGGAAGGCAAGATTTCCCCCAAGCATCTCGAAGTTCAGTCAATGTAAATAGTTGTAACAAGATTTGAGGCTTTCCATTGCCATCATTCACACAATTTCGAAGAGGAGAGAGAGGGAGTGCGTTAGAAACACGTGGTGGAAAGGAAATTCCTGGAACCTGCTACTAACACGGATGGAAGGGAGAAGTGAAAGATGAAGGTAAAAAAAGAATAATTTGAAACAAGATGGCCTTTTAAAATTCTATACTAAACAGCAAGTGAGTAGGACTTCCTCCAGGAGTTCAAAGGATGCTGGGAAAAGGGAAGAGGAGACTGGGGTGCTGGGCAGAGAGCGGACTGGGTGTCAGCTGTTCTTGTGTAGTAAGTTAAATGCGGAGCGAAGCACGTTCCCTCTTTCAGGTCAGCGGGGTACTATTTAGTACATTACTGCTGAAGTACCCTGGTGACCTGAATGAATTAAGGCAGCTTCCAAAGGTGCTTAACTTGCAAGCACCCAGAGAGAGCTCAGGCACTAGAAGTGATAAATATTCTATTAGTCCTTTCTATTTAATAAACCAAACACCCAAAAATGCCAGTGGAAGGAAGTTTCTTTAAAGTGAAAGGCCTCTGTTGTGACAGGAAATATTGAGGTGACAATTTTAACCCACTGTCACTCCTTCTAGTTTGGCGGTGACCCATAGGGTCTGAGTTTATCATCGCAGGTGACTGCGGTCATGGATGCAAACCCCACCGGCCAGCACTTAGGTTTCCTTGCGTCTGCGATATATTTAAGGGAATCTGCTCGCTTAAAGAATACAAGTGGGCTCCAAAGAGATGAAATCCTGGACAAAACGGTAATGTTTGCCTCGGAGGCTCCGAGCCTTGCTCTTCCTTTCCCATTCCCTGGTCTTTCTTTCCTCAAGTACAACAGAAAGTTTTCTCCTTAGCAAAACCTCAGAACGTGGACTATGGCATGAGTGGAGAAGAAAGCACAGCGCAGGTTCTCACTACCTGTTTTGCCCTGAATCTCAAGTCTCCTCATGGGTTAAAATGGGAATCATACCAAACAGGTCTTAGGAAGCGTCAAGGAGAGAACGCACACGAAAAGTTTAACTTACTATGATTATTGCCACTATATGTCCTCTCTTCAAAAAGTAGTGCCATTTTAAAAGGGGATAAGTGGATAAGTCAATTATCAACGTGGCTTCAAGCTGACAGACCATCTGGCCTCAAAAGAAGGGATATTTTGGGTTAAGACTGTTGCCAAGATCTCATAAGTTACACATAGACAGTGAATTGCCAACTCTAGCTATGAATGAAGCTCTTCTTGACCCAAGGACACATCATCACAGCCTAAGAATCACTACTTTGAACCTTTAAAAGCTTGTCTCCCAAACTGGAGTTTAGCGATACAGTCGAACCTATCAATAGCTCATTTCTTTCCATCCTCAGCCCGGTATGCCACTGATTTTATCAGCAGATATCCAGGGACAAAGAATTTTTTCAACCTTAACCTTCCTTGCTCTACACCACTCCTTAAAATTGCTTAATGGGAAACTGTAACCCTAACATTTATTCCTTAAGCAACAAGGAGAGAGAAATGTATATTCTACGCAATCTAGTATTTCCAACCAAAGAAAGGCTTTAGGAAAATCTGAATCAATAAAGTATTGAGAGTATGGTCTCAATGCACTTTTATATTTACATTTACATATTTAATATATGCTAAGTATTGCAGTCAAGGCTACAAAAGTACTTCTCCTTAACATAAGAAAACTCAAATATGAATAAAACCAAGTAAAATAAAATGTTGCCACACATAGTTGTTACTGTGTATGATAATAACAGAACTGGCCATTACAATAACTGTTCTTTAAGCAGAAGTCTCACTGCCAGTTTTGGAAACTGAAGTTACAAAGATTCTCCAAGCGTCAAAGTAAAGGAGCATCCTGGTTCTTCTATAAAGGGGTTGACTGAAGTTGTAATCTGACACTTTTGCATTCTTAATTAAGTGGTTTTCTTCTTCATTTTCTAAGCAATGCAGCAGTAGCGTCCTCCTCATGGATGAAGAACGGCATACACATTCCGACTAATAGAAAAGCTCTGTCCTGCCCTCATATTCCCACCATGACACTTGCCTGACACTGACCGATAAAGTCTTGCCACGCAAGAAAGGGGTAACAATAAGCCGAGATAGACACGAGACAATGTTCCTGCATTTACCGATGATGACCCAAGAGAACAGTCATACTCAGTTCTTTGACAGACCAACCATTATTGAAAAAAAAGCATGGAAGATTTGGATAGCTAGTATATGGCTTCAACCCTTAGTTATTTTATTAATATCCCTGCCATATTGGAAGAACAGTGTGAGGGAAGAAGCATCACCTTCGAGAAGATGGCTTACATCCTATCACATTAATGGGATACAACCTCCATACCCACTGACACTGTAAAACCTGGCACATAGTAAGTGCTCAACGAATGTTTCTGTATTTAGTAGCAGTAAAACTTGAGCTATCCCCGGGGTACTCTGCAAATAGAATGCTGGCCTCCTCCTGGGTTACTGAATCTGTGACGACGTTTCCTCACGTGTTCGAGGGGGCTGTGCCTCCATTGTTGTCCTTCTTTTGAATAAATCATATCAGCATAAGCCTTCGTGCACTACACTGATAATTTGGGAAAAAATTGCCTTTTAAGGCTTGAATTATCTGAATAATGAACAAATCTCCACGTCTAATTGAACTCAGCCTGAGCACAGGCTCACACTCCAAGTAAACTTGGTGAAGCATTTCCAGTAGAACTCAGGCAGGCCAGATGTTCTGGAAGCAGAACCACGGTCATTATGCACATGCCAGCTCCTCCCCACTCCACCCCAGGCCAAGACCCTTTCAGCAGTGTGAGGCCTGCTTAACATATGACTCTGGCTGCCTTGCCACATGGCATCCCAGGGCCCACTGCAACAGTTCAGCAATTTTAAACAAGCTCCACTGGCAGGGACAATTAAATTGAAGCCAAAGAAACATGCAGGGAGAGCGCGTTAATTATGAGATAGCACCTTTGCCTGCATTACCCAAATGACCTTGGGGGAGGTGGGGGGCGACCCATAAGCGATTTACTACGTTGGGTGAAACCATACCTACACTTCACGTGCGATACAATGAGTACGAGTTATATAAAGTCCGTAACATAAATCATAAAGTATGATTTATTATTAAAGACCTGGGACTCAAGGGAAGGGAATGGTAGTGCCAAATTTTTTAATGCGTTTCTGAGGTGGGGTGGGGGTGGGGGATGGTAGTGTGTGTGTGTGTGTGTGTGTGTGTGTGTGTTTCTGTCTGTCTGCCTGTGTGTGTTCGGAAGGAGATAAATGAAGAAAGCTCATAGGATCGGGCAATGCTCTACCTAATCCCGTGCTGACATAATCACTGTACCCCCTCACACATAGAAATTCATCCAGATGAAGCAGCTCACTTAAGACAAAATACATCCTGGGAAAGGCTTGAAAGTCATTTACACCTTTGCATGTTCTTCGTGGCTTTTATGAAAAGGCTTCTTTCCCCTTCATTAAAAGAATACTAGTTTTCTTTAGGGAATCAGATATCCAATCTTGCAACATGGGGTATCCATGCAGCGAAGCTCTAGGTGGGATAAAATAGTAAGGATTTCAGAAAAACAGAGAAGGACATAATAGTCTGTGCCTGGTGTGTAGGGCGACAGCTGTACCAGTTAAGGAGAGACAGGTTTCAAACAAAATAGGCGGGTTCCAGTGACACACTTTGCTCTCTTTAAATTTCATCTGGGTTTGTTAACAGTTTCACCCATTAAGTATCATTTTATCTATCCTGACATGGATGTAATAAGTTGCTAATGCCTAGTCTAAAGTAATCCTTCTAGGAATGTATCATCTATCATCTATGTATCTATCTATCATCTACCATCTATCTATCCACTTATGTATCATACAGTTAGATGGACAGAGATTATTGTCATATTTTTTCTAGCAGAATACAAAGAGGCTTCTCATTTCATAATGCAATGTATTCTTGGCCATGTGAGCACAGGAGAAAGTTCCACATTTCTGCTGGAGTTACCCTGTTAGAACACATGGCTGTGTGTCAGCAAATGTCAAGCTGAAAACCAGAAGTAGATGCAGCAGGTAGGGCTGGCAATGACATCACGATCTCGAAAACACCCGTGATTTATCAGTTGCTATTAGCTAACCAGCTCCTCTCTATTTGATCTGTGTATTTATTCATTATAAGCATTATGCAAGCATGTATTTTTCTACTACAGAAACTGGTTTTTCAACCTCTGCCTTGTCTTTTTATATGAGAATACAATAGAATCATTTGAATTGTGATTACTTTTTTAAATAAATCCTGCAACTGGAATTGAATTTCGCACTGCAGTTCAACCTTGAAAGGAACATAAATCTGAAACCAATACAAAAAGTGCACAATTTTCCATATTCAGGTTAATGTTGAGCAACAGAAAAGAATAACTTTTGTTTATCTCTGAAAACAGCTTTCTTCATCTAAACAAATGACTAGAATAAGATTGAGAAAAACCTGTTTGGGTTTCTTAGATACACACACATATTCCAATTTCCTTTTGCACAATGACTTTTATGCAAATGTGCGCCACACAATCTCCTAACCTCTTTTACCATCACCCCGGGACAATGAACAGTTCCATAATTGAAATGGTACATATCTGGTATGTTTGATTTTAAATTGCAAAGTTGGACTCGGGCCTATTGAAATGAAAATCCTTGTGATTTTTTGTTAATTCCAAACTGATCGGGTTATTATTTCCTACCGGAAAAAAAAAAAAAAAAAAAACAGCCAAAAAACAAAATGTAGGCGAAGATAATTATTCCATTTTTTATTTCCTTGCCACATACTTTTCCCAACCTGGCTCCCTGCATGCAGTCTCTTCTGTGACCCTCCCCCACACTTTGATTTTGGTTCTTAACCCGGATTCTTTCATCCATAACATGGGTAATGAGAAAACTCCAAAAAATGTTCCTTGGGGGAATGTTACACTAAAAGTTACCTAGGACTAAATCCCACATGTGTTCCTTTGCTCACCATGGAGATGAGAGATTCCTTCGCTGCACTCAGCCAATTTGAAATCCAAATATGAAAAGAGCATCATAGAATTCACACAGACTATTCTGCTTCACCACTTGCGGATGTGGGAAGAAAAACTGCTAGGACAATTAAGCTTTTGACTTTGAACCAGCAAAGCTGTGAACACCTCACTTAAAAACCCATGTGATACTCCAGGAGAAGTGGGAGTGGAGGTGAGGACAGACTCTTTGCATGTCCTACATAGGACGGGGGTAGACCAATCAGCTGGCTTGGAAAGTCTTCGCCGTTCTGAGCCAAGAATAAGCTAAACGGTAGATCTGAACTGTCGCCAGAGTCTTATTTGTCCTTTCTCAGGTTGAATGTTTAGTGTTAAGTAGTTTTGATGATATCTTTTTTACTGCACTCTTTAGAAAAAGTTTGGGATCATTTAAAGGGCAGACCAAATTGCAATGCATGTTTTTGCAATGAAGGTTGGAAGTAAAGGGGTGCCTGTAAAACATTTCCCAGTTTGTCCCTTAGTCCATGATTCATCCTACAAATATTTATCGAGGTCTCGTGATGTGAATATGACACAAATGTGTAGGGATGCAAAGGTGTGAAATTAGCAGAATATAATCAAATCCAATAAAGGGGTTAGCTGAGAAACACTGTGTTTGCATTAGATATAGATATGGAGATGGTCATGGCTATGGGTAAAGAAAAGGATATGGAGAAGGCTATGGATAGGATATGGGTATGGACATGGATACACACACACACACACACACACACACACTCACACACACACACCTCATCTTGCAATACTGGAGTTCTCTATGCATTTGGTGTTAACCTCACTTGAAATACACTTTCATAGTTAAAAGAGAAGATGAAGGGCACGCTGCAGTTTCATTTTATTGTTTGGATTTCCTAGAACAATTTTGCTTCATCATGAAAATTTCTGGGGAAAAATCAAAATGTGCTGCGCCCTTCAGAGAATTTGGCTTGAAGAAATGAGTAAGATTTTCTTCACAAAAGTCCTTTCTGAAGAAATTCTAAGGAAAAAAAAAAATGCTGCCAGAAAAGGGAATACAGCTTTGCTTGTTTCTGTAGTCATCATTAGCAAGAAGACATAAAGGTATTCTTTTTTTTTTTCCTTTTTTGAGACCATATGGAAAGATCATCAACATATTCCACCTCTGGGTTCTTTGCCAAAATACCATAACCCACAAGCCTTCTACCTTAAACATAAAAGGAAAGGTGTTGTTCTGGTCAAATAAAGAAATAATTTTTACTAGCATACGTCTAATGTTAAAGCTGCCTAAATCCTGCCAAATACATTAAAACAACATCTGTAAAACAGATTCTCATTAAATTGATCAGTTTAAAGTTAAGCAGCTAGGCAGATGATGCTTTTCAGCTCACCCTTCACCTTTAACTTTTGACCCCCTGAAACTGGAATGAGGACACACACTTCTTTTCGGCAGTAGTGCAAGAGGGGAAGTGGTCTCTCCGCATCGAAGTGACACATCGCCACACTCCAAGTGTTGTGAATCAATGTCGTCAATAACAAGAAAAGCGGACTACTCCCAGCTCTGTGTTTGTCCCATAACTGCTACTTGTCACTTTCCCTTCAAGTCGGAATAATTCCCAGTGCAAAACGATGTAAATTATCCTCTTAATGAAAACGAACTTTATATACGGAGATGACTGTCTAGTCATTAACTCAGAAACTATTTTAGGTCTAATTTGAATATTTTAGCCACATTACAAGCCATCATTTTTTCCAGGTCCTGGCCAATCTGTTAGGTTCTCATTTAAAAGCAATTAATGCTACTTATGAAGCAATTTTATTTTGCTGACGCAAGGCGACCAAGCTTGCTAATATCCTCATGACTGCAGTTGAAAATCCTCTAGAGCTGACTCACACCGTTTCTGTAAATCAATTTAGAAATGGCATCCTTAACTCATCACTACTCTGGAGAACTTCTGTAGTTACTACTAGAAATAAAGAATGCTCCTTGAAGGAAATGCAAAATAGCATAGATCCATGGCCCGATACCAAGTTGCAATAGCGCAAATATTTCTCTCTTCAATGTACTTTGAATACAAGGTTTGTTCAAAGGGTGTTTTTGTTGTTTGCTGACCATTTGCAGACACTATACAAGGAGGACACTCGGGCATTAAAAAGATAAGCAAAACAAGTCGGGGAAAAGAAAAATTGTATGTGACATAACATTTTTAAGGTAAGCGTACATATGTGTCCTTTGGTTCTGGGACCTAAAGCTCACTCTACTTTACAGCCCTCTTTATGAACAAAGATTTATCTCATTTGGTTGGTATACATTCAAAGACAATGTCCAACTCTCCCTGAAAAGGAACCTCCGGAATAACTCTGGCCCCCAGCAATGAGGGTGGTCAATCCATACTCATGGAATGAATTTGGGTAAACTGAAGACACACAGAGACATGCACATTTAAATAGTCACCAAACAATTAAATAACCTTTCCTGAGAAAATAAACATCAATGCTCTACCTTCCTTTAGTTTCCCACAAGAGATTAATAAAACAGAAAAATTAGTACATTTGTATCTTCTAGTCACAACCTGTTAATTTAAAATGTTAGAGGAACTGCATAAATATAAACACAGTTCATGAATATTCTATACAGCTCCCAGGGTCGAGATCCATTATTTATACAAACTTAATGTTTGTTTTTTTCTGCTAGGTATTCTAAAAGTTTTAATAGGTCAGGCACCAACCGAAAAAAAAAAATGTTGACAACTTGAATGGTTGTCAAACATTTGCTGTAAAACCTATGAATGATAATACAATTAATTCGTTATATTATATTTTCAATACCATCAACTTAGAAGCTTTCCATCTTACACTAGGGCCTGAACTCCCCTCAAACTGTGTAACCCAAATCTAACGCTTTCATTATTGATCCAGAGTGCCAATATCACAGGAACAATGTTACAAATTCTCACACCATGTCTTCAAGTTTTTATGCTCAGTACATCAGTCTACAACTTGAACTTCCAGAAACAAAAAATAGTGCCAGGCCAACCCAAATAAATAAATCCTTCACATGCTCTAGATAGCCACAATCTGCTCTTCTTACTGTGTGTTTATAGTTCGAAATAGTATTAGAAAAGCCATAGGTATTATAATCGCTGGTTGACTCCTCATAGTATAGTTATCACTGATTTCTAGTATAAATCAATAGATAACACTTGCAAAATGGATTTTGCAATCATATTTAGAGCTTGTTACAATGACTAATGGTTTGCAATAGTTTCTGAATTTTAATATCCTCTACACAAAAGAAGTTTTTAATAAGTTACCAAGTTATTCATCATAGAAATGAATCTGTTACATGTGTACATGAACGAAGACAATCAAGTCAATCCAGTAAACAAACTGCAACAAATAAATTAACCAGTAATTCAGGTTTAGAAAAAGTCAAGACAAGTTGTGGAATAAATGGTGCTCATCACGTTCAGGTATTCATTAATCTGCATAGTTTTTGTCCCCCAACAAAGATAAAAGTATGTTTGCCATTTAATGAACATTTTTATTTGCACCACCCCCATGGGGGGGGAATAAAAACATTATTAGCTGGGAAAGGTCATACAAAGTAACAACAGAGGTAAGAAGAAGACTTTCAATGGATGCTAAGGGAGAGTGTTGACTCAATACTACTAGGTGCCTAAAACAAAACAAAAAAAGGCAAAAACACACCTATCTGTTTGCATGGTCCTTGTTTGTCACCAAACAAAAGATGATACATTCATGAAGTAGACTGCTCCCTATAACCACTGACACTTATCCAAGAGGGATACTATGTTATTGTTTTAATCACAGGTTTCAAAGTATTGTGTTACTTATGAAAATACTCAAAGAAAAAGTTATTGTATTTGGGGGAAACCAGTCAAGCAATCAATGCCACTGACATAAACGGAAAAGGGCAATGTAGCAAAATCTTTCAAATATGCTCTCCAGTTCCCTAGATGGCCAGGTATGGTTAGTAACGTGAGGCAGAAACTGTGCCCCTTACCCTTCTATTTCTATGTTTCCCCTCTTTTTTCTGAGCTTGCAGATCTCTGCTCCAAGCTCTGAAACAGTTAATTCCCTTCTCTCCTCTGTGCCAAGGGAAATGAATGTCCCGCTTACCTTGTAGAGCTTCAGGGCCGCCTCGTGCCTGTGATTGGTGGTGTGCAAGCGTAACTTATCCACACTGTTGGTGTAGTAATCACAGGCGTTGCATTTCAGGTGGACGGGGTTGCCAATGGCAATACACTTGAGTCTCCACTCGTTGCTTTTGCCTCCTTCTTTAATGTGGGCCACCAGTTGGTATTTCTGCATATGTTTATCAGTCTTGCAGTGGAGCTGGAAGTTGGCTTTGAGCTGGGTGTTGTAGTTACAGAGCTTGCACTGGTAGATATCTCCAATTACAGCCCTCCATTCCTCTTCGGGGAGAGAGCGCTCGCTGGTCACGTGCACGCTTAGGGCCTCCAGGCTGTCAGAGGTGAATTTGTTGCAAACAGCACACTGGAATAGCTTCAGCGCTGGGTCACTGATATAAGGTGACAGCTCTCCTGCAGTAAGGAGGGACAGGTCATCACCCATTAGCTGACCACTGGCAAGCCGGATTTCAGGCGGCAGCTCATTATTTACTACAGGAAGAAAAAAATTAAAAGGAAAAATAGAGACTCGAAAACACAGCACACACAAAGGAACCTGTAAACTAAAGTCGACCGGGAATGTGCTTTCTCTAGAGCTTAAACTATAAAAAGCTGTAATAGGATTGAATCAGGATCAATTACAATCATCCTTTCAACTTCTAAATTCCCTCATCAGATAGCTTTAATTACTCCTACTGGGCATGATGTCATTCTGAAATTTGTATTTTCCAGGGCAAGCCAGTTGATCGATACCATAACAAAACAGTCACGTGTTTGCGATTTCAAAGCCTAGATAAACTTACCTAAGCGCTAATTGTTCTTTCACAATTTGTCTGCAAGCTTGATGAGATCTGGCTAACACTGTGTGTGCGTGCCTGTAATCTACTGCCAAATACCTGGGCTAAGGTAACAGCGTTACTGTGAGCAGTTCAATTATCTCCCATCACAGACATTCAAATCGTTTTCCAAACTATTTAATTAAAACTAAACGGTCTACCCCTTTAGAAGCTCAAGTTTGGTATTTTAGGGAACGCCTGCCAAACTCGAAGCTATAAACCTTGTACAGTATGGCTAAGGATTGCAGGCAACTCAGGCACATGAGCGTTGGTTACTTACTCTACTGAATAAAGGCAAAGTTCGCTCACTCTGAGGCTGCCCAGGGTCCCTTCACCCCTTCCTCTAGGAAGTTAAATCGAGGTTGAAGTAAAGCACGCGTGGTGGATTGATTATCCAGCTTAAAGAGAAAGTCCCTTCATGTACGCTGTCCCCAGTGCGCTGGCACTCCCCACTTCCTCTGGGCGCGTGGTGCCCACCCCAAATGTGATCCGAGAAAGGCACTGGAGTGTGGAAAAGCAGTCAATACTCACCAAGTCCCGGGGCCAGGGCGGCCGCCGTGGCCGGGTCTAGCTGGAACGGGTTGATCATTAGCTGCGGGTCCGCAGGGTTTTCCAGCTTCATCCCGGTCAGGCCTATATTCTGGGCCAGGTAGTACTGATAAAGCTCCGCCTCCGCCGGGGCCAGGCCCAGGTGCAGGTTATGCTGGATCTGCTTCATGTTCTGCTGCAAAAGCATCATATTGTGCATGTGCTTTTCGCTCGTCATGTGGATGCGGAGGTTCCTCGCGACGTTGGTTTCGTAGTCACACACCTCACACCGCCAGGTGGGCTTCTGCTTGGGTTTGGACGGAGAGGGCGTTCCGCAGCCGCTGAGGCTGGTGTTGGGGGCGGGGGCAGAGTGGCCAAACACCTGCTCACCGTTGCCATTCTGGAGATTCTGAACGTTGTTTAGGTGCTTGTCGGACTGCATATGAATACTGAGGTTGCCTTTGGTCGTGGTAGAGTAGTTACAAACCTCACAACGGAAGGGTTTATAGCCACACGTGTAGCTCTCCCCCCGGGCGAGCCTGGGGTGAGGCTGTCCAGTCTTACAATACACACACGAGCCGCCGGGCTCCGGGTGTTTCTCCTTCATGTGGGCCTCCAGTGTCTGCTGGTACTTGTAATGCCAGTTGCATTTGGGACACTTGAGGGTTTTGCATGAGTTCCTCGAGTGCATCATCGTCATATGACCACCCAGAGACCTCGAAGACCCCAACACCGTGTCGCACTTGGGACACTCGATGCCACTGCCCGGTGAGCCGTCTCCTCCGGGCCCCGGGGTGCCGGGGGCACTGGGGGCGAAGCCGTGCTGGTGGGGAGGAGCTGCACTGTCGTCGTCCCCCCGGCCTGTCTCACTGGCGTGAGGGGCCGTGGCACTGTCCTTACTGGCACCTGCTTCTGCAAAGTCCTTGCCACCGAGGCCATAGGTATTAGCCAGGCTGCCACCGGCCCTGACGGCGGCAGCCTGCTTCTTCTTCTCTGTGTCATCAGAAACCGTCGCCGAGGAGGACGAGGTACCCTTTTCAATAAATTTTAGCACACTGGATGATACAGGAGAAATGCTTTGGTTTAAGAGAGGGAAATCTTTGTTACCAATACTCTCGGTGAGCTCACCTAACACTTCCTCGTCGTCAAGTTCATGGGCGTACGCGTCCTCCTCGTCCTCCTCGCCCGCGTCCGGGGGCTCGCTTTTGACAGGGCACTCCCCGTTGGGGTGCAGGACGGTGCTTTCTTTTGGCTTTTCACAGTTGTTCTCTTGGTCTTTGCTCTCTGACGTCTTGCTCGACTCGGACGATGCGTGGCCGAGGGAGACAGAGGTAATCGGGGTGTTCACTACTAAACTAGACAGCCCCCCCAGATTCACGTCAGCCTTTGGCATTGGGGTGACCCCCAGCGACTGCTCTGCGGAGCCCGCGGTCCCCGCGCTTCCTTTCAAGAAGGCAAAGCCAGCCGGCAGAGAGTCACCGTTTTCAACATGAAAAGCACTCCATAAACCGCGGAAGGTGGGGTCAGGTCCTATGAGGTTTGCAGTAGAAAAATGGGGATACACAGAAGTGGATTTTTTTGGTTCCAGAAAGCTTATAAGAGGTTCTTTGTCTTTGCCAATCCCCTGTATTATGGCGGAGACGCATTTATTACTGAGGAGCTTCTGCTCCTCGTCATTGAGGGTCATCCGATGGTCATGCACAGCATGGGTTACAAATGACCGGATATAACCGAAAGACAACTTGCACAAGAAACACATTAGAACGGGTTTCCTTTTCCCATCGCTGACACAACCATCGAATTTGGACAGGTCCACATTGTTGGGGACATCTTTGGACACACAGGAGTTTTTGGCTGAGCCGTCACTGGTTAGATAGTCTTTCTCTCGCTTGTGTCGGAGATCGTACACACGGAAACTGTGCAACACAGGACCGACTCCTGCGAACGCTGAGGTATTTGGGAAAGCCTGGTCGGCTGTAAATGGTTTCCCGAGGGATGACGCGATATGAAAAGTGTTGATGATCTGTGGGTAGAACGACATGGGTGCAGAGGCAGCCTGGTCACTCTTCTCTCCGGCGGGCGCCAGGGAGCCCAGGAACGTCGCCGTGGAAAAGAGTTTGCTGTTCGCCCCGGTCTGTGCATTCTGCCCACTTTCTTTGGAGTCCTCGATTATATATGCTGACCCATCAGGCTGGTACACGATCTCCCCTGTTAGGTTTTCCACGTCGCTGTCCTCTAACTCGCTGACGTCGCTCTCGTTGTCATCCTTCAAGATGGGGAGGCGGGCATTGGGGCAGTGGTGTTCCATGTACTTCTGTAAACTGGGAAAAGAAGTGGCACATTCGTTGCAGGGTATCTCCTTTGCGGAGGGCACCTGAGTGGCAGCTGCATTCTCGACGCCGAAACTCAGCAAGACTTCACTTTTGCGCTCCTCCGTTTTCAGGTTGTCATCTGTGGAGCTGTTTTCCCTGTCGGGCTCCATCTCTGCAGCTTTCTCGGGCACCTCATTATCAAGTTGCGTCGTTCCACATAGCTTTGATGTGCTCTGCCCATTCTCCTGCCTTGAGATAGGAGAGGAGTCACAGGTTTCCATGGCAATTGCTACATAGGGATCTCATTTCATCCAGCCTGTCAGGGACCTGGATAAAAAATAAGGTGAGAGAAGCCATTTTTATTAAATAATGACACAGCTCACTAATAGCCCATCACTAATTTACAGCTGCTGTAAACCTGACTATCTAAAGAGGTGAGGGGGAAAACTTAAAACCAGCATACCTATCTATCACAGACAGACTTTGTATAAATGTAGCAAAATAATGTAGCTAGCTATCACAGGCATGCCTAGACATCCTAGGCGTTTCTGAAATCGCTAGGAGCATTCATCATAAATCTCAAATTGGTATCAGTGATCACATTTTTTTTTTCATTCCTGTTTTCTGAAAACGTATATAATACACATCAAGGCATTACGCCCCTCTTTACCCTAACACAAATGGGACTGGCTTCCATACACGAAGGCAGGAATAAAAGAACAATGCAAATAACTTGCAACGTTTAAAATTAACCTTTTACTTTATCAGGCAACGACTAGAAGGGGGGAGGAGTGGGGAAGAGAGACCCACAATAAAGGAACCTTAAAATTAGAAATATTACAGTCACAGGCAGCAGCGACCAAACTCTTCTCTGGTTTTCATTTTGCCAGTAAATCAGCTTACTACAAATCTTCCTTGTGCAAAAGCTCTCAGCAGGTATCTGGCTGGCCCTGATTAAGCACCAATCACAATTCTTCCCCACACTTCAGTCGCCTCAATGGGCAACAGAACAGAAATTAATATTTACTGCAACCAGTCCTATCATCTGAGGGCACAATCGCATTCACTCAGTTTTTTTTCACTGCGATAGGTAATGAACACCATTTCAAACACCGTTTTGATGTTATCAATCCTGGTGAGTTGCCCATCTCTCAACCATATCTCATCTCCATCAACATCTCCCCTGGCTTAACAAATCATATGCAAGCACTACTGATGAAAATCCTTCCATCACTTAAAAAGAATTTCAGTTTATTTATTTATTTATTTCAGTTCTTTTGCAGCCAGGCATCTTAGACCATAAACTGCTTTTGTTGAGAACAAGATGCATTCTCTATAAAGCCATATCTGTTTCCGGCAGCAGGGTAAGGTACCAGAAGCAAGTTGAGCATGTGTTGGTAAAAATGTGTTCCCCTTCTGTGTGTGTGTGTGTGTGTGTGTGTGCCTGCAAACCTCAGCTACTGTAATAGCAGCTTGATTACAGCATAAGCTTCTCTGAGTCCCTGCAGATCATTCTGTTTGCAGAATGATGGCACTGTACACAACAGTTGAGTGGGCTGAAACTTTAGTGTTTATTGTCAGCCTGTGACATAGACACTGTTTCGATTTTATGAAGCAGGTAAGCAACCTTCTTTCAAATCTTAAGACTGGAGAAACCCATGACTTTCAGGCAATTAGCCCCTTAATGGAAAATTATCATCACTTTCACATACGCTGATCATTTCCGAAACAAGAAAGCTTGACATTGCTGTATTACATTCCATATCATATTGGGTAGGACACACATGCAACGTCTCACCCTGGATGTCTCCACATTCTAATGTCCAGACTTCACCGTGGTAGAGAACTAAGAACAATCCCCAATGCTGCCTCACCAGTACGAAGCATTTCAGAAATGCCTTCTGAGAAGTTCTTAGGGAAAAAAGACCTCACTGAAGGTCATTGGCATATCAAGTATGAAGAATAACTTCTTAAAACACTGTTTACTGTAATCAAATTTGATCTTGTCAGCTAAATCCGAGAGGAAGTGATCAGTGTAGAATACATCAAGAGATCTGCACAGCTTGAAAATGAAATCGAAATTCGTTTTGGTATCTGCCATGGTTAAAATGACACTCTAATTGCTCACGTCACAAAGCTTGGTGTGTAATTTTAATCATTGATGAGCTCCAGGTAAATGATCCTCATGGCATGTATGCAGCTTTTGAAACCCTCTGAAATCATCGGATACCCCTAAGCCTGAAAAGCTAATAATTTTCGAACTAGTCCACAAAACATTAATGTTTACTTTTGCATTCACCAAATCGGCACAATGTATACACACTGAAGGGAGCCAAAATGCCTAACATGCAATCCCCCTGCTGGACTGAGGGAAATGAGGAAGGCAGGAAGTTAGATATTTGGAGTGGAAGTGTTTTTTTCTTTCTTTCCTATAATTTAGGCTGATATATGGAAGAAGATTCACCTTCACAACAAAGATGAGTAAAGGTCCCAAACACGTGACAGCTTTGGAAAAGAGTTTCTGAGCTACTTTTATTACTGCTTCAATTTAGTTGTGCCTATACCCCTATAACAGTTCTCAGCCCACAGAAACAGTGGCTAGAATTATCGCACACATGCTGAATGCCCCTCAAATAGTTATCTGTAATGTGCAGTTAATAATTTCGTCCAGATGCTGAATGGACCCTGCATTGTATCCTCTCAATATTTCTCTATATGAAGTAGAGCCTGTTTATTTTATCTGAATAAGGCAGAAGTAATTTCCAAAAATATGACAACATTGTTGTTATGCAGAAAAAATAATGAAAACTACACGAAAAAGTCCATCGCAGGTCAAAGCAATACGGTAGGAGATGTTTTGTTACAATATTCCCACATTATTTTACACAAAATCGCCTAGCAATTTCTTCTCAATGAGGTACCCATGAATCAGAAACTGAGTCAAATCCATAAGTCTTCTGTACAACTAAATTTACATTTCATTCCCAAAGCAACAATAACAAAACTATCTGAATTGCCAGAGCTAGTAATAATTACCTGATTTTTTTCATTCATAGCTATTGACTACAACCATGGCAATGTTTACCAGGGTATTTTGATGGAAACACTTGAGTTTGTGTTGTTAAAAAGTTATTTAGATCAATATGTACTGTGACACTGTGAATATATTGTACATACTGAATATGATTCGAAGTGATTTCACTGTCATCAATGTCAGATAAGATGCTTCTTTTATCAATGTGACCCATTTAGGAAATTTACATTGAAGTTTTATAAGGCCCAGTTAAAAGACCACAAAGACAACCATTTAACTTAAACCACAGAATTCATTCCAAAATGACTGTGTAACAAGTAAACTCTCTATAAAAGTTGCTTTGCCATTTAAGCTGGTTTCTATTTAGTCTTCAGTAATTTCTATTCTCTACTGCCAAACGGTCTACCTTTTTAAATCACCAGTCTTCAAGAAATCGCAAAAGGAAAATCTAATATAATTTTAATGGTAAATTCAGAACAATCCATACCCGCTGGTCTGCTTAGAATTTGTGTACACATTTTTTGGGGATTCACAAGATCAGTGATTTTAATCATGCAAATCCTTTTTTTTGGAACTAATAGACAATATGCAGAAAAGAACTTTGATTGCTTCTGCTGCTTTGCTTCCGTCCTGAAGTCACTGCTTGCCTAAACTCTGCTCTGCTAAAAGACCAAACCCACCTGCAAGGAGCCAGGCTCATGAAAGGGGTGCTTTCTGAACAATAGAAAAATTCCTTTGCATTCAGAAAGCACAATTCTCATTAGAACCCCAAATCAGAGAGGCCAGTTTTACCTCTGTTTTTTAATTGAGATGGTCCCAGGCTTCCTCTCCGGTCCAGTGAGACAGTGTTTGTGAAATGATTAAAAAGAATGTGATCTGATCAAGGGGACAGAATAATGGGAAAGGAATGCTATGTTAGCCACTCTGCTAAGGGCTGGGAAAGAAGACCAGTGTGCCCCTCAGCCTATTGTTTTTATTCTCATCTGTTCTTTAGCCATCTCATAACACTCTGAGTCTTCATTTACTCCATTTTAAGTGGGTTAAAAGTTGTCCACTTCTGAGAGAATTTGGTAATGAGTTACAAATCCTAAAAAAAGAAAATAAATAAAAATCCTTGAATTATATCAAGTTTCCAAAAGGTCATCACTGTCTGTGCTGTGGCTTTTTCCCCACTCCAAATCCTCTATCAATATGTCATAGTGAGTTAGGCAAAGACAAAAGAGAGGCACAGTGTGAAAACGGCACATATATCTAATCCTGACAAAGCAATGAATAGACCTTCACAAATATAATTATACTTGTTTATTTGTTGCCACGTACAGAGAACTGATGAAAAAAAATCCATCAAAGTGGTATTATGCAGACACCAAGAGCTTCTTTTCTTTGGTTGCTAAAGCCACATTGAGGCTTAAATTCCTTATTGTTAAATTCAGAAGAAAGAAAAAAAAAAAAGATTTTTGGCTGGACCTTTTTTTTTTTTTTTTTTTCCCTGCATCAGTTGCTGACAGATCTTTTGTGTACTGGGCTGTATTAGCTCACATCGCTACCTCATTTTTACGCATGTTGGAATTCATAATTACAAACTACTGTACAGAAGCTTTTAAAAGGGTGTGGTGTGCTGACCAAGAGAAGAAGGTAATGAAATTGCCCTTTGCTCAGTCTCTTTTGATATAGCAAAACACAGGTAAAGTACCTGTGTGGAAGCACCGGTTACGTCAGATATTCATCTTTGATCTTTGTCTTTTAAGTTGGTGCTCGTGGTTTTCTTTACTCAGTTGTCTCTGCAATTTGCTTATTTTAGTGTATGTTCGGTATTTCATAAACGATTGCGTAACTTCTTTCCCACTGCAGTATTAAAACTGTTAGCACAGAGAAAGGCATATACATGGATGTGAAAGGGCTGGAAATATGAAAAAGATTTCAAGTCCCACTATTAAGGAGCCATTATGTTCCAATAGACACTAAATCAACTTAACAAAAGCACATTTTTAGAAGGGGGGAGGGCAGCCAAATAAGCTTTCCCCCCCCCCTTGCAGGATAGAAATATATCAAAGCCAATGCAATCTGCATAGTTAATGTTTGTGAGCTTTACAATTTAAAACAGAAAAGCTGTAATTTTTCTTTGCTGGCAATCTGGAAACACTCTGGAGTTAATTACAGCTGATTCGGGGCGAACCACACAAACAAAGACCAGTCTATGTCCAGACAATTATACTGCATTAACTAGCTTAGAGCTTCCTGCTAATGTTCCAGGGCTCTTCTGTTACACCCTTCTAGCTTCCCAGCACGAGGGAAAATGCTTCTGCAAGAAGGAATTAATGAAGAGAACTGCGGAAGAATGCGTGACGACCTCTCCTGACACGGCAGAAACTTTCCACCCATGTCACGACAAAGGGGAGAAGGTAATTATGTTTGAAGAGAAGGACGTAACCAAAATATAGAAAGTGTTTAAAACGAGCAAATGTTTAAAGAGGGAAAGTTTCCAAAGACAAACATGAGTGCGCAAGTCAGCTCCGTCATTTTCCTCTCATTTTTCTCATTAAGATCTAAATTAGACATTCAATGCAGATTTATTTCCTTCTCTATAAACAAGACCTTTGTGATCAATGTGTAGTAGGCTTCTCCGTCTCTCATTCTCTCTTTCTCTCTTTTTCTCTTCCCACCCTCAGTTTCCCTCCTTCTCTCTCTCATCTCTAAACCTACATGGACTTTATATGACAATGACATATCATTAACCATATGTGTTAGAGGCAAGATACACTTGGACAGCGAGTCCAATAGTTCTTAATGTGATTAGTTGTGGGAAATAGGAATTTTACTCAGTTTTCTTCCAACTTGAATCAAACTCCAGCTAGAAATCAATAATCGCTCCTTCACCAAAGTACACTATTCGATGACTCTCGCTATTTGTTTGCATCACGACAAATTCATAATCACTCAGCAAGATGAAGCCAGTACTTGAGCTATCATCCTCTGTAAACAAACTTTGGTACTTTGAACCAATCGCGTTGATTCCTAATATTCTTATTCATTCTAATGGAAAATGAATAGTTTAGGTTGGTATGAGACAAGGACAGGAACGGTAATTATGTTCAGTGTCTCTTTCTGATTCTTTCTTTGATACTGTTTTGCGAGTATTCCAGCTGACATTGGGGCTTTGTGGTGATTGCTTCATTGAAGGGTAAGGATGTCCTAATCAGCTAAAGCATTACTAGAAAGCTGTTGTTTGCCAATACTGTGAGAATATACCCTCTTTTTTTTTTTTTTGCTTTCTTTATAGGAGGAAAAGTTACCTCTGGATGTTACCCAGTCATACCTAAGTATCATCTTTCCTTTGTCTTATCTATGCAAAGTAGAATTAGAGTGAAATGACTGCATGATCCTTTTAATTTTTCTTCCCTAAATACATATGAATCTACAAATCAATCAGGTGTTATAGCAAAACACATATAAGTATATTCTCTGGAAATACTAAAAGGTTGTGTAAATTACACTCAATTTTACAAAGCATCTTTATAATGGACAGAATAATTTTCCCTTCTCAGACCCCTCTCCCTCAATCCCTACTATATTTGAAAGTTCAAGTAAATAACACTTCTAAGCAAAAAATGGACTGCATCAATCATTTTCAGAAATTTATAAATCATATTTGCCATGTTTTTCATATGTTTATATTTCTAGTCTTTAAAATGCAATTGACTAATCTCTCTGGCATACACACAATCTAAGAGTGTTTAGTTGATAATGCTTTTAAGTTGTCACATAGGAACATTTTAAAAATTCATCTTAATTGGTTTTATTAAAGTATATATAACTATGGAATATTGAGTTTCAAAAAGAGATTTACCAGACTAGTGAAAACCATACCACACATATTTGTCTCATATACTGTGAAGACAATATATTCTAACATACACATTTCCTTCTTTGCTTATTCATAAATAAAATTCATTATCGAACTACTGGCAACTGAATATTTAAGAGAAAACAATTGTATAATTATTTGTATTTCATGATTCCCACCAATATGATCTCATAACCAAAACAACAATAAGTGTAACAGTGGACATACATTCTTCTTCTTTTTTTTTTTTAAACGTCATTCTTTGAAGGCTAAACCTACCATAATTATCTTCATAACCTAATCACAGGTCAGGTATTCCAGCAAACATTCCTATACCTTGAGCAATTATTTCAATGATTTTACATGATTTCAAAATAGTTTTAATGAAGAAAGTTACATGCATAATTTTTAAATCCCTACCAAGTACCTTTTTGTATGTAATACTCTTAAGAGTCTACGAAATAGAGGTCTCTTTTTATATTCCATGTAGTTTAAATTATTTTATATTAAAGACCACGTTAGGACTAACATAATAGAGGACATAGTGGAATGCCAAGTTTTCTTCTGGATGAAACATTGGCAAACTTATGTTTCATCACTAAGATTAGTTGGTTATTTTATTTCTATTATGGAGAGCCTTTTGTTTTGGGGTGTGTGTGTGTGTGTGTGCACGCGTGCGCGTTTCGGGGGGAGGTAAGGGTTGGCCTGAAAGTTAATTTGACTGCTGTCCATAAGTGAAGTGAGCAATTCAGTAATTAACTTTTGTGTTTCAAATGTATGAACTTTAATTAGATTTCATTATAAACAAACAAACGTCAACCATAATTATAAGCTCCTTGGTTTACCCACATATTATCCCTTTTCAAACAAACTTGATGTCAGACAAATTAAAATCAAGCAGCCAGCAATTTTGAGTTGAATTTTACATGATCTGCTGGTAACCTGATTACTTTAACTTCAATATCATTACAGGAAAAGTATTTCAGGAAAAATAATGACAAGAATTCCAACAGGAGACAAGCTTAATTGTATTGATTGAAAAGATGCATGTTCATAGGAACCTGGCCGAAGGAATAATGTTATCTCAAATCTACAGTTTCTATTAAAATAAAATTGTCCTGCATCAAAGAGGCAATTAAGATTAGTGTCTGCAAAACTAGAGATACTAAACTAACTAAATAATTATCTGGGCCCAATTATCTTATACTTTAAGTAGCAAAGCATCAGTGTGGAGCCACCAGCAGGCATAAGGTTTGCAGGTTTATTTACTGACTGGTGTATCTATTAGGACCATGAACAAGTGGAGCTGTCAGGACATAATGAAGGTAAATGATTAGTTAGCACCAAGCCTGAACTCTTCTTCAATGCAATAAGAGTTAATTAAAGTTTACCACCAAACATCAACCAAAGCAGGATGTTGATCAGATTTCAGCATTAAGTGCAAACAGACAATAGTTGCCAGCAATTAGTACAGCTATCAAATGACATGCAATGATAATTATACATTTAAAACAGCTAAAGACCTGGGGGGAAAAAAACTAATCAGCCTCTTTGACGAGAAATACTCAAAGGGCAGGAAACAGGTATCAGATTATTTCACTTTAACACTGTAAATCAATAGAATTAAACAAGAAAAGGTTGTTTGGGCACATTATCTGAGAGAGAACAATTCACTGGATCCAAAATGAAATAAATCTGCTAGTACTGGTCTATCAAAGATAAGGACTCCTGTAGCTAAAGAAAATAAGTTACTTTTCAATTAAAGTTTCAGAAAGAAGTCTGTTTAAAGAAAGTTTAGCTTCTTGGTTTTGTGCAAATTCAACAGTACAAGTATTTCACCACAATTATTGTTATTTAAATGAAGTATTAACTTTCGCTCTAAGATACTGTCAGAAGTCCTCTGTGCCTGAATGTTACCTCTGTGTACTCAAATATTACCTCCCTGAAAAGTTTTTAGCTGTTGAGATGGAAATTCTTTTAGTACAGCTATATTTACAACAAACGCCATAGATACATATTTAGGTCTTCTGTTGATACCATGAAAATCTATGACTTCAATCTTGCTGAAATCAATGGACCTGAAATCAATGCAACACATCCCTCTGAACATTTTCAGTCCATCGCCTCACTCTTTTCCACAGGTGGTGGCCTGCTGCCTAGAGCAGGTCTCCAGAAATGCGCCTGTCCTCCTGACCCCCACCTCTCCATTTTCCCAACTAATTCTGTTATGCTAAGGATTTGTTCACAGTGTTGGCTAATCCCAGTATTTCCCTGGAGCTAAATCTAAGCCATGGCCGACTCCCAGCACAAAAATGTCTCTCTCCAAAAGCCCTCTCGCCCCCTTCAGCACTCATACACTCATCGGTCCTGACATTTTCACTTCAGCCATGACAAATGAGCTGATGACTCTGATGTGATTGCACAGGAGGATGGCTTTATCTAAAGATGTATCATTAACTCTCATCACCATCTTCTAATATGGCTCTTCTGGGTTAATGTGTTGTGAAAATTTGAGGAAATTTTTGTGTAAATATATGCACTTTAAGTAGTAAGACACCAACTTCATCAGAAGGAGAAAAGGGAAGCCAGAGTGGACGGGATCAGGGGGAAAAAAAAAAGACTAGCATTAACTAAATGTTGCTCTGGGGATTTAAGTAATTCTATTCAACCTCTGCCCCAGTGCAAACCGGCCAGCTGACTGTCTCTTAAAGGTCCCTTCCCCTTAGCATGAGCAGCTGGAACAGAACAGAATTTGTGAAGTGGCACAAATAAAGCCTCTCAGATAAACAGGGCTAATCAATCGGCCGGTCCATGGCTATTTCTACCCCAGGGTAGTAGTCCATATTTTATTCTCCATCCCTTAATTTCTTACGTTATTAAATGTCTCTAAATTCATTTTAGTGTGTGTGGGGGGGGGGGGCAGGGTAGATTGTCAAAACCTGTTTCACTCCGAGATCACTGTACGCTTCCATTAGAACGAAGCAAACTTTTCCCAACTATTATAAGACG
Source organism: Rhinolophus sinicus (assembly GCF_036562045.2). NCBI lineage: Eukaryota > Metazoa > Chordata > Mammalia > Chiroptera > Rhinolophidae > Rhinolophus > Rhinolophus sinicus. The sequence goes on from NC_133763.1 coordinate 6,673,648, forward strand.
TGAAATTCCTCAAGCTTCAAAGACAAGGGAGAGGGAAGCCTTTCCATTTAGCATGAATACCACCAGCCTTAGGTTAAGTGAGAACCCAAGTTCCAACTCCGTAGACCTTGTTATGTACACTATGGAGTTGACAGAGTAGGTAGTCGTTATAAGCTCGCCTCTCAATTCATCCAAACACACAGCCAATCAGCGTCAACCGTACTATAACAGACCTCTGGAAAGGAGGTCAGGCTTTCAGTAAAGTGCTATTCACTCTTGGACCATGCAAGGAGCTCTTTATTCCTGTTCTTATTGGCATCCGTCCCCCTTGCTAGAGCAAGAACAAAGCCAAGTGCTCGCGTGAGGGTTATGAATAAATCAGAGGTGAACCACTTTAAGGGCTACCCACAATTTCCTTGTTGACAGTGATCACTTAAACAGCCGTCGATGACCAGCAACTTCTGGCAAACCGTGATTTCTAATCTGCACCCTGCTTCATTGCGAGAACGAAATGACGCACCCCATTTTTCCTGCAAGTTGTCACCTTTCAGGCAATTCTGGTTCTATCTCTCGCCCCTTAGCTGTTCAGTCCCAGAGCAGCCAGCCCATCTGAGGGTCCTCATAAAAACCGTACCCACGAAAAATCTTCTTTGGCTGGGAAAAATTCCACAAATAAAAAAATATCTCCAGCATAACACCAATTAGTCTTATCTTAATATTATAGAATCTTTGGACATGGGAGGAGCTAAGTCAGCTAACGTGGAAAAACATGAAATGATTTGCTGAAGGGGACTCACACAAACACACACACACATTCAATCTCATCAGCTGTGCTATGTGGCTATGTGATATTTCCCAGGATTTCTCTGCGTTTCAGTCTCCTTATGGGTTAAACAAGGGAATTGTTCTATATCCCTTCCCACTGCAACAGTCTATGGTTCCAATATAAAAACCCACTTAGATTGTGCTGGAAGATAGTTTTCCCTATGGAATTTCCCAAGACAGACCTGGATGTTTTTAAGGTTGCATACTTCTTATCGGTACCTAGATGTCAAAAGGAGAGGCAGATTCCAGGAGCATGGTAAACTGAAGTTTGCTATTTATATTTCCAATTAACTATCATTCATTTTTTCCACTTACCCAATAGATACTTATTGAGGCTATTAATTGAAGAAACTTACCAAGGATTTGTCACCAATGTCTGTCACTGAGTACAGTGAGTAATCATATCTGAGGGTTGCCCTCATGGAGGCTGGAATTTTTTGAGGAAACACTTAAAGAAGCTTCATGAAAAATGCTGAGATGCTACTTGGTTTCTTATATCCTTACCCTATTATATTCAATAAACACTTAGCCTTAAATGGGCTTCAAATGAATCATCAAGTTCAGAGCCACTTATCAATGACCAGAACATAAGCAAGGCACACACTTTTGTTTTTAAGAAAAACTTTAACGAAGATATGTGTACCAAACATATAGAAAAACACAGCAAAAAAATCAAACTCCAAGCTGGAAAATTACAATCTAAATACACTTATATTTCCTATAAAAATATAAACAATAGCTTAGATGTGCACCACAGTGGGAAATTATTATGAATTAAAATTCAAAAAGAAAAACCATAATAGAAATCAATTTTAGTTTAGATGGTCCCAAATTGTTATTTATAAATATATCAACGTTTATAGTGAATTATCATCTTTTAACATGGGTAGTCCTCCACTGAATAGTACATAAATGTACTATTGGTGCAAAAGTAATTGCAGTTTTTGCAATTATTTTTAACCTTTTAAACCGCCATTACTTTTGTACCAACCTGAAAAGATAAAGGACCATGATCTCCTCCAACACAGAAGCCAGGAAGAGACTATTAACTTGGCTATAAAATCCCCCAAGAAAATTGAAGGGTTTTATAATATTGCTGGATTATTAACAATTGAATCTCTTCTCTAGGTTGGTATACATTTTGATGTACAGGGTACAATGTAAGAGTATCTGTATTCCTTTCGTGGCATATCAAAATATCATAACACCAAGTATATAGAAAGGTATTTCTATGGCATCTAATCCAGTCTGGGGAAATCCTCTAATTCAAAGGCTTTCAAGCAGCCTGGGTCAACGTCAAGACTGAAATAAGCTTTGTGGTCTCTTCTATTACTATATATAATGGACAGCCAGGAATCTTGAGTTCATGTGGATACACTGAGGTCTGAATTATTTAAAAACTGTTTCAGTTCTAATTTTCTTCTTAGAAAAGGACCCAGAAATGCATTAAATGTCTAGAAGCTCCTCAGAACCAAGGAGCGTGTAATGATGGAATGTCAGAGAATGGGGTGAAGGGCTGTCCACCCACAAAACATCTAGGTGTCAGTCATGAGAAAATATGGGAAGAAGGGTACCATCTATCCCCCCACCTCTCAGACACACCCATTGCCTAATTTCTAGTGCCTTCCCTGGGGCAGAGGGGAGAGGGGCACCTCTACTCAAAAGATTCATGCAAGTGTGCTTTATCAACTGCTCTTTACTTGAGCATTACATTAAAACCAGCGACTGAAAATAAACAGAAAGGGAACATAGGGTCGCAGGCCCTGTCACATTCACTTAGTTTAATCTTCACGACACTTCACTCTTAGGTAAGTTCTACAACAGCTCCGAGGAAAAGTTGAGGAATTGAGGAAACTGAGGCTCAGAAAGAAAGATGAAATAACTTGGATAAACTCATCCATGACAGGACGTTAACCCAGGTGTCTCAGAGAACCACCACAATTTCTGTTGGTCACTGTGTTGTCAACAAATGGAGTAGATTTTCAGATATCTACAACTCAAGTTAAAAGAAACGAACGGAAAAAGGAATCCAAAGTAAACAGAATGAAAAGAATGTCTGGTTTTAACTAAGTGTCATCCTGTCTATACACTCTGCTGCCTCTGGAACACCACACCGTTCTCTTTGTTTGCTTGCTTTATGCAGAATAGAAACTGTTTCTCTTAACACCATGTTGGTGATTATTAAGGATACATTTTAAGTCACTGAGATCATTAGTACTCATGAATCACAGACTCTTCTTGACCACTCAGAGCCCCGAGTCTAACTTCCTACTTAAGCAAAACTATGTTTTCAGGCACAGTGATAAGAAGCCATCCAGATGCTACGTGTCTCCTTATAGTCACAGAGAAACGCCTCTCTCACAGGAGACAGTGCTGGATCCCCACGGAGCTTCTCCTTTTCCTCTCTTCACTGTTTCCTCCACCTTCACATTCAGTCAAACCCCTTTCCAAGCAGCCCTAATAGCTGTGGGTACCATTGGTCCCTACAGTTGGGATATATGACTTCTTATCCTGATGTTTCCCTACCTTGCTGGGTGACTCAACGATTACATCTGAATTCCGGAGCCCATATTTGAAAATGAGCTCGTTGAACTGAATAAGTCTAAGGCAGTTTTCAGCTTTAGTATTTTGCGAGTTTCCAGTTGCCTTACCATCCGACCTGCTCTTCTGTGAAGCTCTTGTTAGCCAGTCCTTAGAAAAATGAAAGAAATTTAGTCTACAGGAGAAAATGTCACAAGCTACTCCTATGAATGCATCTAAAAAGTGAGACACTAACATGGAGAGAGGGTAGACGTGTGTGAGTCTGTGTGTGGGTGTGTGTACACACTTGTGCTTTGGATCTACTGAACCAAAAGCTTTGACTCATTCTTAATTAATTAGGGGGCTCAGAAAATTTTAAGTATTAATTGCCTCATTCCTAAATATATGGGGAAAAGGCCTAAAAGAACCGTATTTTAGAGAATCCACGTGAAGAGCCTTTCAGGTTTCGTGAAGGTACTTTGGGAAATGAACGGGTTTCTTCAGTTTCTGAAGAGCAGGCACCTTTTAAGATTCTCCATAAACTTCCCTGTTACGGAGTTTTGTTTTGTTGTTCGCCGCACGACCAGGTGGCATATACTAGCACATACGTTTCTGTATTTTAACATTGTTTGAGCTATGGATTTCCTTTCTTCTTTACAGTGAAGGAAAAGAATTTTATGGACAGTTATAAAATGCATATTTTAACCCAAAAGTCAATTTCCCCTGGTTAAAATGATTTAGATCTGAGTAAATACTTGCAGAACACTTTCTGTTTTTTACAGCTAGAACACAATGGAACCTATAAACTTTGTCTTTAGAGGTGCACTAATGGGTACCGTTCAGAAATTACCAACTGGCCCCTGTCCTACGCACAGGATGAGCAAACATAAGAAATGATCAATCATCTAAACATAGGAAGCTAGTGCATGAACCCCTGACCTGGATGACTAAAACACCTACTCAGGACACTTGTCTTGGACCATCAGGCCAAGATGACATATTAACCAAATCAAGCTGCTCAAATTCTTAAATTTTATTTATTTATTTTTTAATCTCTCGGATGTTCAAATGGCTAATTGCGTCAGAGACGAGCTGCTTACAAAAGATGGCTTTCGGGTCCCAGTGATTTTGAAGTTGTTTCTTCTGCAATCACTGTTTTTGCATATATTCAAAAGTGCCTGGAGATGGCAAAAATTGTATTTTCTTCACAAAACCTTTCAAAGAAAAGGGAAGTGGAGAGCAGCCATTCCTGGATACAGGATTGTATGTCAAATGTGAAACCATACCAAACTTTCAAGGCAACTTGTGAACCCCTGACACTAGGGAATTAACAGAACATCAAATCCAGCAAGATCACAAGGGGTACAATCCTTATGCAAGAAAATAATGCCATTGAGCCCTCATTAAAAGACCATTTTGTCCTTAGCCATCAAAGGCTGTGCGCACACTAAGATCTTGGTTATATCATCAGGGATAACTAAAACAAGTGCCAAGAGAAATTGTGCACTTAGTTCTCACATGTGTCCATCTGTTCACATATAAACATATATTCTGCTTTCTGTCTGATTCCTAAAATCTTGATATCAGAATACCCTGGGCTTTTGCCCATTTCCTAAGAATGCAGACATCACATAAGCTACTATTAACCCATGTGTGATCCACTTCCATGGTGGCTGGAAAGCTGCCAAGCACAACACATGGTGCTTGCTTAACAATGTCTTAAAATATAAATGAATTTATTTTTTAAATTAACACATTTTTCTTATGGAAATACCTTAATAAGCCCTTCTGCGTGTAAAAAAAAAAAAAAAAAAAAGCCTCCATGTGGATTTTTTTGTTCTTTTAAGACTTTTTGCAAGCATATCATAAAGTTAACCATAAAAGTTTCTGAAACAATCCAGAATTTCTTGACAAATTTTTAAAAGGACTCTAGTAAAGAATTTTGGTGACTTTATATAACAAAGATCAAACGCTTTTCCTTTACAATATTTTGTCCTCAAGAGGCAAAACACTTCTGATTTCCCAAGTTTCCAGGTAACCATCTTAATAGCACCACAGCCACTGAAGAGCTTAAATGATGAGGCAAACCGAAGTTCTACAACCTAGCAACAAAACAAGTTAGGTTCCTATCTGGAGGAATCCTTCAATCCAGATCTGGGGCAGCCTTTTAAATGCCTCATTTGTGGTGACTCAAAATTGGAAAGAGCTTGTTTAAAATGTATGCATATAAATAATTACCCACACTGCATTTGATTTACATATGGGGAAAAGAACCAGTGCCCACCTTGGGAAGTGTCTTAACACTTATAGTATTTTAATGGCCCCAAATTAGGGCTGAAGAAATATCACTGAGAACACCAGTTACAGAGAGAACCCTACTGCAAATGTTTCCAAGAGTGAACGTACAGTACGTGGCCACCTTTTAAAAGAATTATCTCTAAATGAAATACACAGTACACCTACAGAGCCACATGTGATGAATGAAATCCTAAGAAAATAACCCTGTGTCCTCTTCTGCTCTCTCCTCCCAGCCACAAAAGCTTCTAGGCCGCTTACAACAGTGCACATTGCCCAAAGTCAGAATACACAACTCTTTCCTGAGTGAAGTGTTCCACCAACTGAGACAGCTGTTCATAGCCAACGATGGAGGGGAATGAAAAAGCACCATCTATTCCATCATCAACTAAATTAAATATCCACACCATACTATTGACCTTTTCCGAAATCACCGTTTTTGCCAGCAAAGTAATATGAACTGTGTTACATGCCCAACAGCCAATATTTGGCCAGCCTAGCATGTTTCTGAAAACTCTTCAACATACAAACCTCTGTTTATCACCCTCTAGCTGCACTGTTGTCATACATATGACTTCCCAGTGATGATGGAAACTCGGGGCATCTTATAAAGTTGCTGAAATCTGACCCCCTGCTTGTTTTCTCAAGTCTTGGACAAACATAACTTTAGAGGGAGTAGAGCATAGGCCTAAAGAAAGAGGAGCCTGCATTTTCATCTCCCTTTCATCTGACTCATTCAGTCAGCCATTCAGGACCCTATTCAACGGAGCTTTTCATTATGCAAAAAAATGCTAATCCTTTTCCGATGCTTTCACACTTGTACAAACCCCCATTCCTTCAACTGAAAAGCAATTATATCAGTTTACCTTTCTGTCAAAAACAGGATTAATATTCCAATAACAGAATCTCCTTTCTTTCCCTATCTTTTGGCTTTAGGAAACGGGAGATTATTAGTAGAGGCATTGTTAGGAAAGAATACATTATTTTAAATATGATTCTGTTGACCAATAGGTGGAAAAAGGAGAATGATCAGAAGAGGAGAGAGTCCTTCAGTTACTGCAGAAACTCTTTTCTGTGACAGGACTAACCTTCCCCTTGCAGATGCCCAAAGAGAGTGAGAGTCACTCTGGCCTATTAATCAGAAACAAATTATGAAAGAATGTCGCTGGACTGGTTGACACGATCCCGTCTTGGGAGACTCAGGAACAGCCTCGTAACAATGCCCTCTTCATGGGTAATGAACAGCCATGACAAATGGGCCAGAGAAACTATTTATTTGCATATGCAAATTTCCACACAAGGGAGACATGTACAAACAAGTGTCATTGTAAGGTGGATTAGGCAAACAACGCTTTCTTTTTAGGACATTCTGCAGCCCAGAACATTAGTCAGCACAATTAAACCAGTCGCCATGGAGACTAATGAAATTTCACCATGGTATGAGTTAAATTAGATAGCTAGTTACGTGTTTCCACAATCCAACTTAAAATCCATTATTGTTTCAGAACAATACAGCAATTGTGTCTAGCTGATCTTTGCCAGCTCAACAAGCTCCTAAGTTGACAATTTGCATATGTTAATATAATTAAGCACTAATTACATGAAACTTGTACATATTCACAGGCACTTTCCTTGGGCTCTTTTCAGTTTGAACCTTGGCCAAGTCTTTAACCCTTAGAATGGTCTTAGAGGAAAAAGGAAAAAAAAAAAGAAAAAAAAAAAACTCAGCCTGTGGGTACAGCCCCAAGGCAACGCAGAGAGGCTCCTCATTTATAAGCACAAAGCTTAACCTGGATTCTCCTATTTCCAGCAACAATGACAGAAAATATTTGGTGCGTGTGCTAGGGACCAGGAATAAGGGAAAAGGCGGGGGTGGGGGTGGGAGGGCTGGATTAGTCTTTAAAGACTCATAACCAGTATCTTCTCAGAGTCAAGCAATGACATTTCAAGAAAATGTTAAGAAAAAATTTGCTCTCACTGACATTGTCGAACCTTGGGAGATGAAAATGGTTTGACAACAACAAAAATAGCAAGTAGGAAAGGAAAAAGGAGCCAGCAGCACCTAATGAGCTTTACATAAATATATGCAGAGGCAATTAAGCAATGTTAATTACTATGACAGCAGTTAATTGAATATAATTAGATATTTTAAGCCACTGAATAAAGCATAGTTAAGATTAATTTTATTGAGATTAATTGTAAATAAGGATAGATTAACTCTGTGTTTTGACAGGCATAAAAAGTAGTTGTACAAATTAAGCAGGAGCAGGACCACCAGTCCAAAAATCATATATTATTTTAATGTCACACCTCAGAATCATCTCCTCAATAAACATGACTTTTCAAACCCAAACAGACAGGAATCTTGAAGAAAAACAAACAGCTTGCAGAGATTAAAGAGCCTTTTGTCCTTTTTCATGTGCATTTCTTTTAACAGACTAAATTAAGCGAGTCTGGTGTACGTTTTTTAGGAAGGAACATTTCACACTGAATGGAAAAAATGTTCTATCACATATGAAATTCGTGCAGCTGTGCGGAACTTGGTCCAGATGGTTTTAGACTATAAAACACCACCAAATGATAGACAGTAGGCCTTCCCAAGATTATATGATAAAGTCACCATCTTTTATTTTGACCTCCCAAATTTCTGCTTTGTTTCATTTCCAAACAAGTCACATATTTTCTTTTCAAGTCGTGTTTCTCCAAGAGGGTTAAAAGAAATATTGTGCCTACTGAGTGCTAGAAATACATGTAGGAGTTGGAGAAGGCCTCCTTTCACAGATATCAGCTAAATCATTCAGCCACAAAATGCAATGATAGTTATGACAACAACGTATGCAGATGACAACACTTGATTAGGACTCTTACAAACAATGGTGTCTAGAAATATTTCTTAGGAAAATGCTACTAAATGAAAGCCCCTCCCAAATACTTTCACACCAAGCTAATTCGTGCCTAGTCTTTAAGAAAATTAACATAGTCCTCAAGAATGCTGAACAAATCACTAATAAGAAAGGCACTTCAATTGATTTTGAAATAACTCAATAGGTGATTAACATAATATTTTTAAAGCAGCAGCATGTATATGTGTGTGTGTGTGTGTGTGTGTGTGTGTAACAGAAGCATATATATTATATTTCCAATACCTCTGAGCTCTTAATTGAACAAGGGCTTTCTGCTACTGAGCCTGCCTCTATGCTGCCTCACAACTTGTTTAGGGTGCCCTTCGTCTTTATAACGAAAATCCTAAAATTGTCTGGGAAACAAGACTACGACAAGCCATTCTGCAGTGAAAGATTTTAAATCATCCAGCCTCTTCTAATAGACTTGAGACTTATTGAGGTAGAAACCATAAAAAATGAAGAAGGGAAATTTAATCCCTGAAATATTGATTTGCACATTAATATCATATAGGCAGAGGGCAATTTGGCTTCGTGGAGATGACACATTGTCGACCCTTGGTAAGGCAGAGCCAATCTAACTGCTGAACATGTCTGAATCTCAAGAGTTATTAAGGGCTCTCTTCTTGCCTTTATGACTTTTCTTCAGCCTACCAATGCAATCTTAAATGTATTATCTTTAAGAAATAATTGTAAAACCTCAGGGGTTTTCCAGTTAATGGAAGGGAGGCCAAACCACATCAGATTCTGAAATGCAACATTAAACCCTTGCAATCAACAAAACCACCTCAATTCCCATCCATCCAGTGCAGGATCTAATATTGTTATTAAAGATAATCAAATTTCATTGTGTAAATTTAGGCTCATGGTCAGAATGGAAGCAGTAAATTCTGCAATATTAAACAGCGATTTTCTCAGCCTCCTTTCTGGTTTCCTTGCTGGTGCAGCATCTTTTCGAATAATCCAACTAGCTCAAAATGAATGAACAGATTGGGGCTCATCTACTAAAAACTGCAAAAGATGACAATAGAGCTGAACAGGTTTTCTTCATTTTTAACTTCAAGTAGCAACTTTCACTTCCTAGACCCAGAACCCACTCTCCCTGTCTAACCCCACAGTTGGTGCTATGGCTTTGACTTACACAGCTGGTTTACGTGACCTTTCTTTGTTCCTTAGGTACATTTCACTTTTTTCAGATTTATGGTATTTCCCCCATATTTCATTGACTGTATCTTCATTGCCATAAAAATGAAAACACTTCAATATCAGCTTACTTTTTTCAATCTAAAAGCAACCAGCTACTGAGTAAGTACACAGTGATGCTCTCTCCCCAGTTTATGCCATAAATATTAAAACCGTTTCTTCTTTAAATAACTGTATAAACCTTATGATCCCCCCACTGAAGCCAGGTGCAAGAGGTTAAAACAGCTGGCTAGCCATCTTTTACTTTTGTGTGTCCTCCTGCTGACTGAAACCGCAAACGTTGAAAACTATCAAATATTCCCTGAAGGATGTTTCTAAGAAGAGGAAGGAAAAAAGAAAACCTTCATTTTCTTTAATATGCTCCTCTGTGGAGATAAAAAACAAAAACCAAAAACAAACAAAAAAAAAACAAAAAAACTCTAAAACACAATCAGTCACAGAGGTAGTGAAAGAATCGCGAATATCTCTCGTCTGTTGTATTCCAAGCATCATTTCCAACAACTTCTATGCACAATTGTTTTGATTCTTCAGTTAGAAAAAAGAAAAGAGGGGGAAAAAGAAAGAAAGAAAGAAAGTCTGAGCTCACTCTGTCAGTTTTGCCAGTAAATATAAAGTAAAACAAGTGTTGATGGCACCGAGAGTGTTACATACCCGGGCTGTGTTTTTGCATTGCTCTCAATGGAAGCGATCGATGCCCGTGTCACTGTCGCGTCCCAATCGCAGCCAAGTCTCAGCCTTAATCTAAGCAACACCCGAAAAGGCAGCGGCAGCCGCAGCCTCTCCCTGACTCTTCCATCCATCCACCCAACTAAAAATATAATACTACATATGAGCTTTAAGCACTCCACGTTTATAGGGATCAAGCCACTGAAAATCCAGGAGAACACAATAAAAAAAAAAAAAAGCCTCCTTCTGTCTCTTGTCTCTCTCTCCTCCCTCTCTCTTCCTCTCTCCTCTCTCCTCTCTCTGTCTCTCCTTTTGCCATCTACATGATCCTTGATTAAACATGGAACAGAGTTAATAAAAAAGGGGGGGGTAAGGACTCAAGGAGAGGAAATGCAACTGTCAGAAATCGGGACCGCCAGATTTCCTGGTAAACCTGCCTCTGTCTGAATCAGTGTCAATCCACCATCTTCCGCCAGTGAACTTGTCTTTGGGTTTTTGTTTGGTTTGGGGGGTTGTTGTTGTTGTGTGTGTGCTTTTTTTTTTTTTTTTTTTGGAATGGGGGAGGGGAAAGTCAAGGTGGGGGCCGGCGGTGGGGGGAGCAGGGAGAATGTGTGTGTGAGTCTGTGAGTGTGTGTTGAGTGTGAGTGTGTGTATGTATGTGTGTGCAGGGGTCGGCGTGGGGGGGGGGGTCCGTGTTTGCGATCTGAACCTTTGGTACCTACAAGGAGGGTGTCTCACCGAACGGTAGCTAAGACCTCACCAGAACCGCGCGGAAGTGCGGAGTCGCGGCCAAAGGAACCCGCCGGAGCCTGGTCTCCGAGCCGGACCCCAGCCCGAGCGCCGACGGGAGCCCCCCGCCCGGATCGCAGGTAACAAAGAAATGCAAACCAGTGCACTGTCTTCTGGGGGAAGGGTGCAGGATGGGGAGCCCTCTGTAACTCGGCCATCGGTGGAGAAACTTCATACAATCCATGAGAAATTTTATTATTATTTTTTTTTCCGATAGAAGAGAGCAGAAAGAATGGGGGAGGGGGAGTGAGATAGAAGTAGAAGGAAGGCGAGACCCGACGCATTCCAGCCCCTCTGCCCTGAGCGGCTGCCGGCCGGAAGGCGCACTTGATGCCGGAGACGCGAAGGAGGTGAAGTTCGTGTGTGAACCTGGAACCCCTTTGGGGGGGCCGGGGAATAAACCAATTCTCACAGCCGGCCACAGCACCCCCATACACACACACACACACACACACACACACACACACACACACACCTTGCCCTTTGCCAAAAAGAAAGGAAAAGATTCTGGACCCCGAGCCGCGGGTATCTATGCTCTGGTGTAACGCGCACCCCGCAGCCAAAGCGCCCGAGAACGGCGGCCGCCTCCCGGGTGGGTCCCTGGCCCGGAGGCCCGGCGATCCCGCCTCCTAACGGACCTGCCTTCGCTGCGCCGGCGCCCGAGTCCGCCCGCCCTCGCGGAGCAGCCCTGGGCCATGCCCGCCGCCGCCGCTCGGCGCGCGGGTGTCTTACCTGCAGCCCCAGCCCCAGCCCGCGGCCCCGGCCTCCCCGAGCCCCTGCCCAAGGCGCGCGGACCCCAGGCCTCCGCGGGTGCCGGCTCTAGGCGCCCTTCGGGGCACTTGAGAAGGGATGGGGGGTGGTAAGAGGAGGAAGAAATCCAGACTGAAAGGGGGGGGGGTGTAAAGCTGAGAGCGGGGGGTTCCGACCCCAATGACCAAAGTCCAAACTTTCGGAGGACGGGTGCGCAGGAAGGGTCATCTCGACCCCCGCGTGGGGCGCGGGGCGAGCGGGGACCCCTGGCAGTGCCCGCGCCGCCGAGAGCTGACAGCCTCCGCGCGCCACCAGAAAGCTCGGGCTCGCGGTGCAGACAGAACCCGAAAAGACAGGAAAAAGGAGAGCAAGCTGCTCGGCCAAACGTGGGGGATCCGCCACTTCATCCAAAAGTTAAATCCCGGAAAACGCAGCCCCCCAAAGAAAGTGGGAAATCAGGCCCCTCCGTGCCCCCTCCCTCCCTCCGTGGAGCAAATCCTCGAGCCAAAAAAAGGGGGAAAGAGATAGAAAGGGGGGCAGAGCGGAAGAGATGGTCCGGATGAGGGGACGTGTGCGAGAGCGAGCGGGAGCGAGCGAGCCGGGGGCAGAGAGGGAGAGAGGCGGAGAGGGAGAGAGAGGGAGCGAAATATCAAAGATTGTGCAAGATCAGGCTGGAAAGATAATCGATACTCGACCTAAATTTAACACAAACTACTCAATAAAAGTTAAAGAAAAAACTTACTTTCCATTTCCCCTGCAGTTCCTACTCGATCTTCGCTTCTTTTTTGTTTTGCTTTTATTTTACTTACAGCTGATCACATCCAAGTAAAACGAGAGGGTTCATTAAAAAAAAAAAATAAAAAAAAAATAAAAAAATAATCCTCGAACTTTATTGGGTGAAAATAAAAACGCTGGAGCAGAAAGTGGGGGGCATGGAGCGGTCCTCTGGGGTCCGGGAGGAGTTAAAGCATGTGCCGACCGCGGTCTCGCTGTTTGGTTGTGAAGGGGTTGGGAAAAGGAGGAAAGGAAATGAAAATCCGATATGTCTTTATTCTGCTAATTATTATCGTTTTAGCCCTGTTTAAAAAAATGGCTGATTAAGTTGAGTGCGCATGTCTTTGTGTGTCTATTCCCGATATGCACTCTGGGAATGAGCGAGGAGAGCGAGGGAGAGGGAGAGGGAGAGGGGGGAGAGAGAGGTGTAATTAGTGAGGTGATCAACATTCCCCAGACTGCAAATGACGCGCAGCCCGGACTAGCAGCAGCCCGGAGCCTCGCAGCTTCCAGGGCTCGGAGCGCTGCGGCGGGAGCCCGGGACGCGGCGACCGCGGAGAGGGCAGGAATGGGGACCTCAGGGCTCGCACCCCACGCGCCCCTGCGCGCCGGACTCCCAAACTTCATTACACACACACACACACACACACACACACACACACCAAGGGGGGGGGGGATCAAACCTAAATACCGTCCAAGCAGTGTGCCCTTTCGATTTTTTATTTTATTTTAATGAGGCAAAGTCATTATTATCGGACCAGAGATTTGTTTACTAGGGAGCTTTAAGCAGAAATGTGAGTTGGGGCGATGAAGAGGTTTGCTCTGCCTAGCGGATTCTTCTACATGCAGGAACGCACTTTAATGGCGAAATGCGGGGGCCTGAGCAAATATGCAGATGTATGTAAATAAAGGGTGCCTGGCTGTGTGCAAAGACCGCTCTGCCCAGCCTATTTCACAGGAGGAATTGCACTCTGCAACTGTAGGACTCTATTTAAACACGTATCTTTCGCTTGTACACGCAAGAGAGAAAACCCAGGGCAGGGAAGATGGAAGAAGAGGATAGTTTAGTCAAAGTAAACTTTCTAATGAGAAGAAGTGATGGGTGCAAGGGTGGTAGTGGAGATAGGGTTCTAGACTTGACGTAATATTTTTGAATATTTTATCAGCGTTGCCTAAGTTCAATGTAATAGCTTTAAGAAGACTTGGGAAAAAAAAAAAAAAAAACCTTTCATCTTGCCAGACTGTTGAATTATCTTTCTTGAAGCACATTATGATGAATTTTAAAACCCCACTACAGATCTCATTAGAATGAAATATACTTGGTATTTTCTGGTGCAAAATTTAAGGTGGCTGATTCTCATTTGAAAATCTAATTATCTTTTTCCAATATTACAGATGTGAATATGAGTGACACTTTCATTAAAAGATAATTAACTAAAACTAGGAATAGACATACTTTTAAATACCCCCTACTGAATATGGAAGATATATATATATATATATATATATATATATATATGCACATTGCTACTCAGATAGCATCTTGAAACACTGCTACACCACAGATCCCAAGGAGATACCATCTATGCAATATTTCAAAAATAGGAATTCTACAGAGAAGGTGAGAGTAACAAATCAAGCAAGCTAAAAACAGGAAATACTTGCAATGTCCAGCTTCCTGGACAGGTGAGGTGTCAGCTGCTTTTGAGTTGACAGGCCCTTGAAGTTCTGATTTGCCAGGATCTGCCTCAAAACCTTGTCTTAGGCCTTCCACACCAAACCTACCAGATACCACCAGAAGGGTTGTTCTCGCAGGCAGTGGGGAACAACGGAGGCTTGCAAACGTGCATCTTACTGGCCTGAAACCTTGCCTTATCAGGGAACATTTGGAGAATCCTAGGACTGATGCAAACGGGACTGAAAACCCAAGAAAACACCTGGGAGGATAAAAGCTGAGTCCTGGAAAGAGCAGTCCCAGGCCCAGGTCAGGAAAGCTGGTTGCCCACGAGCACCTGGCTGAGGTTCCAATGAAAGTCCAGAGGCGTGGAGTGGAGAATACAACCTAGATCTGGTCTTTATTAAGAGAAAAAAAGCAGTTCAGCACCTTCGGACCCGAGTCAGTGCACGTCCGACTGCATTAGAAACCAGGGCTACTAAACGTTAGCAGAAAGGAAATTATCTTTCTCTCGAAAGACTCCATTCCATTTCAAACTTGTTTCCGAAGAAATCTGCTCAGACTGGACAGCTTTCTAAGATTTTTAAGTTACCTTGTTTACAGCCCCACTTTTACACGGCAACTGTATCAATGTGTGTTGTGGTGTCTGATTGCATCTCAGCGGGCTTTATCCATGTGCCTTCAGAAACGTACATGCCCACGAGGGTAAAATTTAAATTCTCTGTACCTCGCAAGTGAAGAAGGTGTTTATGTAGCGTTACTGTTTACCGAAAAACACCCCAGAGAGCAAAAATTCTGGCTTTCAAAAAACTATTTGAGGTGTGCGTACAGGGAAGAGGGTGGGGGCTTTTAAAGAGACGGAGGGGAAATGAAGGCAGAGAAACTTTCAGGTTCAAATCAGAAAAGATCAAGCCCTTTTGGGGGAGAGGGCTCCACGTACAAGCTCCCTGATGGAAAAACCATTTCCTGAGGTTTTAGACGGGTAAATGCGTGTGATGAAGGAAACACCTGAGAACAATAAGTCTGTTTCAGGCTCAGGTGAAGAAAGGGGTCTATTTCTGGCAGGGAAGAAGAGGGAAACGATGATTATTTCGTTTTCAAGTTCGCCTTTATTTCTTTTGCCTTTTTCTCCCTGAAACATCATCAATAACATTAATGTCATTAATATCAAACACCAAACGTCAAATCAGGAAAACCGTTTAAAAAATTTGGTGGCTATTTCTCCTCTGCGCCCCCACCCCCACCCCTTTACTTGGAAAATGCAGCCGTGTGTGTGGTGGTGGTGGGGGGGGGGGTGCAGCGGTTATTGAATTCTAAGTAAGAAAACAAAAGGAAGGAGGATTTGTAAGAGGGGCGCCCACTTTTGCAATCCCTTCTGCTAGCGAGTATTCCCCTCCTAGGGTGCGTTTGTTTTCTTTTTAATCACCTCTTTCTCGTCCTCTTTCACCTCTTTCCTAAGAAGAGAAGCTGGGGTGAGGGTCGGGGGTTAATGGGCTGAGCGGAAGGGGCAGAGAGGGACCAGCCCCGAGTCAAGAGTTTCCTCCAGGGCTCGGCCTGGGAGCGCGCCCGCGCTAGGAGCGGAGCGGGAGCCGCCGGGCGGCGCCGCGGGCAGGGGCGCGGCGAGGCGGGCGAGCTCGAGCCAGGCCCGCGGGCGGCTCCAGGGCACGGCGCGATCCGCCCGGCCCGACCCGGCTGCGCCGCGGCCCCTCGCTCCCTCCTTCTCTGCCCCTCGCTCGGGGAAACCCAGCTGCTCCTCCTGGGTCTCTGTGGACCCCTTGCCGTCAACCTTTGACCCTGTCCCCCTCCCCATTCCGCGGTCCCTAAACTCTGCGCGAACCCGCCGCCGCCCTCCCGGAACGATTGGCGGCGATTTCTTCTTTCCCAGTGAAACGAGCAGAGGCTTCCTTGCAGCACCGAGAACTTTCCCCAGACCCTCTTCAGGTCTGCCCCAGCCCAGCCGAGCCCACTCCGGGGCTCTCGGACCCTGCCCCGAGTGCCGAGGTAGGCGAGAACCCAAAAGGGATACCAGGTGGCTAGGTGTTGAGTGTTGGAAGCACGGAGTAATTAACATTGAGACAAAAGGCAATTTCCACTTCCAGACTTTTCCTCGGCGCATTTTATTTCCCAAATCTATGCCGCGGACACTCAGGGCTTTACCACCGGTTTGATGAGCCTTCAGCAGTCTGTTCCCCCTTCCCCCGCCCTCCCCGCCCCAATTCACTAATAAATACCCCAGCTCCCTCCCCCCGACGTCCCTCCAGCTGAAGACCAACCCAGCCGAAGGGGAAAAGGTTCCCAGTCTTTTGACCGCGCTTCCGGGGTCTATAGATGAGCTCAGTTTGAAACAAGGTATTACACGATTTCAGCGTTAGGAACTCTTTCTACCACCACAGACACTTTCAGATCCTTAGCCCCCCTGCTCCTACCCTCTTTATGTTGGGTCTTCTCCACCCGGGGGCTATTTAACAAAGGCAGTCTGTTAACTAACATTTTTGTTTAACTCAGCAGCTCCTTTCCAAAACACACTTAAACCTGATACCGATGCTGTCATTTTGTGTGAGTGGGAAGGTGAGAAGGTGGGGGGGATGTATGTGTGTAAGGGGGAGACGTGAGGCTGACGGTGAATCGGCAAGTGCAGGGCTTATTTGGGAAGGTGTCACACACACATTATATTTACAATGAAATAATTCAAGAAATAGTGTGGGAGAGCGCCAGATCTTATTACTATGAAAAAGGGTATACTTTCCCGAAACTAAGAAAAGGGGGAATTTAAAATATGCCTTAACATCCAGAATGGACACTCTCTTTGACGGCGAGAGTGAACTAGATGAAATGAAACTCAAAAAGGAGAGACATGTTTGAATGAGTAGGTATCTGTGTAGTATTTGTGGACAGTCAAACCCGCCGTTAGCTGACTCCCTCCCTTCCCCCAACCTAGCTCTATCTCCTTTGTGGTCATATATATATATATATATATATATATATATATATATATATATACACACACACACATGTATATATATATATATATCATAAAAATACCCCCCCTGCTGCTCCCCGGGTCTCTCTCTCTGTAATTTCACATCCCTGTAAATTTTTCTCTTCCTAAAGTACATTTGTTTGCTTTAACTTTACAGTAAATCTGTTTTACCTTTTTATTTCCTGGAGGTTTGACCTGTGTGTGTGTGTGTGTGTGTGTGTGTGTGTGTGTGTGTGTCTCGAATCATTATGTAAAGTTAGACACAGGTAGGGGAGAGGGAGGAGTTCTAGAGGGTCTGAGGAGGGAAGAGTTAGGGGAGGGCAGAAGGGAAAGGGGGTAGAGAGAAAGAGAACAGTCAGACGCCCTCTGGCCTTTCAGAGGTCAGGGCTCAGACTGTGCTGTGACCTCCTTTCCCTGTAGGCAAGCAGCCCAGTGTTTATAAACAAAGTCAGGCAGGACTCTCCCCAAACAATAGTACTTTGCTAACTTCACAAGCACTTCCCCAGCTCAAATGCAAATTAATGAGGACTCCTTATCACCATTGCAACCCCCCCCCCGCCCCCCCAAATACGCGTTCACACCATCCAAACCCAGGATCACAAACACACACTTGTCAAAATACAAGGAGATATTTCCAGCAAGAGTATCCAATGAAAATTTTGCATTCCATCTGGGGAAGAGCTCTAAGAGACAACGATGAAGATGGGAAAAGATAGATAAGTGGAGGAAAAAAAGGAAAAAAAAAATAACTGGGATTTCATTGAATAAGAGATAAAGTTGCAATCTTATCAAACCTAAAACATCTATCTCTAGTCAATGAAATCGTATATAGACAATATAATAAACTCCAGCCACCGAACAGAATTATTTTAAAACAGGACAAATTCATCCAAACAGTCACGTTTCCAAAACAAAATTGCAGATCTTTGTAAATGGAGAAACATCATCACCTCTGCATGTAAATATAAGACACAAAAGCACCATTAAATCCCACAGCAAACAAACAGCCCATTTGATCTAAGTTACAAAATGTATAATTAAATCCATCTTTAATTACAAAAGGCAGCTTAGCAGAAACTAAATGAATCAAAGATTTTGAAACAAATGTTGTTTGTCAAGGGTACAGAAATGATACCTTTACATTACATCGTAACCAAAATTCCATCCCAGGAATAAATCACAAGATAGAGAGAGAGGAAAACAAGGTGAAAGAAAAAAAAAATTAAAAAAAGGAATTAAATGATTTTCAAACTTTTGCTTTAAAATGATTTTCAGTGAAAGTCTAAGAGAAAAAGGTGAAATAAAATATACCTCAGAGCAAAAAGATCATCTTCTTTTCTTCTTTGTCTATCAGTCCCCTGTTAAAGCATATGGAAAATGTTTTCAAAATGCCCAGATTTGGTACATTGTCATTGCAAAGAGAAGAGCGCAGTGATGCTGTTAGAGAAAATGGGAAATAAATTCAGGATTGGGTGCTGCCTCCTTCAATGCGGATTTATCTAAGTTTAATTTAATATTCCACAATCACTGGATGATCACATATAATTCACCAAGATTTTAAAGGGCTTTATTTAAATACCTCGAGCAACAAG
This sequence comes from Rhinolophus sinicus, assembly GCF_036562045.2. NCBI lineage: Eukaryota > Metazoa > Chordata > Mammalia > Chiroptera > Rhinolophidae > Rhinolophus > Rhinolophus sinicus. The sequence goes on from NC_133763.1 coordinate 6,692,596, forward strand.
AGAATGAAATTTAAACCATTGCAGCCATTGCTTATATTTTATATTTTCCTATTAGAAGAACTTTAAGTGGCAATTTCTAATAATAAAAGGAAAAACGATAAAGGTTTTGGTTTTTTTAAAAGGGGAGAATGTTCAAGGAAATCATTAGCTTTATTAAAATCACTCTGAACGTAAAATCAAAAGGCACAAAATGGTTGTTTGTAAAACACTAAACCTTTAATCGATTTTATTGGCATTCCGATCGATTAGATAAACGGAAATCTATAGCAAACATCAAAGCCATTTAAAACATTTTCTCTATCTCATTTATAAACAAAACTTTTTCTTTTCAACAGAAAAAAATGATTATCAAACGACTAACAGGAAATTCTTCAGATATCAAATTACGATAATAAAATTATTTCCACATGGAAAGGGATAATGACGATGATGATAGTAATTACAATAATGAATAATTCAACAACCCTTTGACATGTATGGAAGAACCTGGAGCAGAAACTGCTCTTGGAGGGGGGCTACTTTAAAATAAATACTTTCTCTATTTTTAAAGGAAATATTTCTTAGAGACCACTCCAGGGGATTAGTTTAGGTGTGGCAGTCGGACTAGTGTTAATTTCCCTGCTGTCGCAAACCAGTCGATTTCTTCGCCGGCGTCTTCCTTCCAAATGGAGTTACTTCTTATCAGCAAAAATTAATATGCAAATGTCAGGGGGAGCTACCCGCTTTACAGACTTGTGTCTGGACCTGTCTTCCACTTACTCTAAAAGCTGATTCCCAAATTACAGAGGTGGGGGTTAGGGGGTGTCGAGGACTAGACTCCCCCAACCTGAATGTGATCACACGTTGAATCTTCTAAGTGAAGGAAAACAATTTATTTGGCACTGGGAAAAACTACTGTCCGGAGAAATGCAGCCATCTGAGCTCATGGTATTCTGGCAGCAGCAAGAGGACGTGTTGCTGCAACGGGCATTATGTTTATTTGTTAAAGAAAATCAGTGCAAAGTGGCTGGAAAGTAAGTTAGTGACGCGTGTGTTTGAGACTCGCGGTGGATCCGGCCGGCTGAACGAGCAGCCCCTCTTCTTGCCAGAAAAAGTCCCCGCGTCGCCCCGAGCCGCGCGGCACCTGGCGTCCAGCTCGGGGTGCTGCCCGCGCCGCCCGCGTCCCCTGCCTAAGTCGCTGCAGTCGCTGCCCCCGCTGTCCTCGGTGCCAGCAGTGGCTCCTGCCAGGGGCCTGTGCTTGCTTCCCACGCCCTCCCTCGGCAGCACACACCTTGTTCCTCCTCTTTTCTCACTGACTCTTGTCCTTTCCTCCTTCCTTTCCGTTACAGGGCTCAACTTCCTTACTTCTTTGCCCGAGATCGGAATCTCTAAGTCTTTTCGGGGACTCGCCGAACCTTGCCTGCCGGCCCCTCCCCCACGGCTCCCTCCCGCCTCTGCTGTAGCGCCCGGGTCCCCTTCCCGTCGCACTGCAGGCGTCTCCTCCAGACATTCCAGCGAGTTCTCAACCCACCAAAAGGCGCTCTTCCCGCCTCCCCCTGCTTGCCTTGGATTGGGAAGTGAGGGGGGGGGGTGGACTGCGAGTCGAACTCCCAGGGGTTTTATTCTATTCTTTTAACAGCTTTACTTTCCCTTTTCTTCTTTGCGTAACCTTCACCTACCTACTAATTTGTAACAGAAGCGGTTCCTAGGGCTGGGCGGCGCGCGCACCCTGCCCCTCCCGCCGCCCCGCCGCCTCCCACGCACCGATTTCCATTTACTCGGTTGCCGTCTAATTGCACTTTCTCTTCTCGGACTAAGTTCCTTTCCAGGGTTCCAAGAGCTCCGTGTAGCGCCTCTTTATCTGCCCAATTATTTTTCGTTGCCCCAAGGAAGGGTGGGGCGTGGGGGGAAAGTGTATCACCCACTCAAGTCCCTTTTCACGCCCTGGACTCCCAGTCCCACCACCCGCCCCGGCAACGTCTTGTGTGAGTAAGAACGAATTCGGGAAGCTGTCTCCTCTCAGGGCGAGCAGCGCGCTTAGGAGTTACTCCTGAGCGGGTGTCGCGCCCTCAGTGGCATCCTCTGGCTTCCAGCGGGCGGCATTTCCACTTTCCCCCTTCCTCGCCTCCCCTCACTGCCGCCCGGGCTTCGGGAGGGGAGCGCGGGCCAAAGACCTCGTCCTCTGGCCTCTTGTTTGTCGCTGCTGCAGCTGCCGCGGAAATTCGCTGCGGCCGCTGCCTCTTCCCGCTTTAATCCCAGACCTCCAGTCATTGGGCAGCTCCTCGGAGGCAAGAAGTCAACACCATGGCAACCCGACAAGCCTATCAAATCACCGGCTGGCGTGACAGCAGCAACACTGCAGGCAGGAGTGGGCTGGGCAGCAGAGCAGAGTGGCCACTAGGCTCAGGTACAGTCTGCCAGTGGCCAGCAGCTGTTAGCCTCCGCGGTCTGGCTACACACATGTGCACCACCCGTCACACCCCTACCCTAAGTCCCCCAGTAGGTCTGGAGGAGGAAGGGAGGGGAGGAGGAGGAAGGAGGAGAGATGCATATAGGCTTGGAAGAGCTGCACGAGAGAGTTTCAAGCTAAAAGTCACCGAAGTCCTAGATATTGGAGAGATGCCTTGCAACCCAGTCAACAGCAGCCTGAGAACCAAATTTCAGGGCTTTGCAAAAGGGTGTGGGTTTTTCTTCACCAGGTTTGTCACTTGCTTGAACAAAATGAATGCCAGCTTCCCTTCTGGAGTTCCGAAGGGTTAAAGGAAAACGATGCATGGTTAACTTGGTCTGACACTGTCAGCTTCTGCCAAAAATGTGGCTCAACATCAATTTCAGCCATGCTCACTGACTGCCTTGGAACTGACCTAAACTTTACCTGAAACTGCCTGTGCCTTGTTCTTTCATAAAATGTGTGCTGTGTGTAACGTGTGTCCTAGATCTTGACTCTCTGAAGAGAAGAAACAGAGGAGACTAGGACATGGGCAACCCAAGAAATCGGTGTGTCCCTTCTGGGCCTACTCGGCCTTTGTATTTCCTCATTTTCCTGGAGAAACTCCCAAGGAGGCAGAAGGAAGAAGCCAGGACGTTCATTAATAGTTCAGAACAGCTTATTCATCACCATGGCATAGACAGAAACTGCATTTTCCTTTCTTTTTTTTTTTTCAATTTTAAAAACAAATGCTGTTTTTGGGAAACACAACGTGTTATTATCGGCTTATAATTTCATGGTGAAACCTTTGACACATATTTGTATAAGAAGATGGAATGCTGTCACTGACCATATATCGCCCTTTACCACTTATCTCATTGCTGATTTCTAAAGTTCAGACTGCAAGTTGGTCTCTTGGATTTGTACAGGACAGAAAGAGAAATCCATTTAATGACGAAGTCAAGACGTCACGCGGAGGAAACCCTGTATGAATTCTAAAATCTACCCTTAAGTCCACTACACATAAACACAATTCACTAAATCAACAATTTTCATATTGCTCTTACATTTTTTTTTATGAAGAGGCTTTCAGTGTGCAAGTATTTAAATTATACTTGGCATGCATAAAATACTAGAGCACTGGAAAGGTTTCTTAACACTGGCAAGATTAAGCAGAGAAGGACAGAGAGCCAATTTTTGTGCCTCTAAAGACAAATTCAATGAAATCCTGAAATTAATTTCCTTACTTTCTCTGTATTTCATTGCTGATGGGTCCTAATGTTAAAATAGTACATTTTCAAAATAGAATTTACTACAGACCAAAAACGGGTGTAATAACTGACACTGGAGAACAGGTCACAATATACTAGAGAAAACTTTTGGACATAATATGATTCCACACGCACTGAAATTCTAATAACATTGTGGTAACATTTTCTTATTCTGTGCCACTCTGCAGAGTCGTTCAGTGATGAACCGCCAAGCACACAGAGCTGAAATTTGGTTATAGTTTAAATGGTTTCGTCAATGCCAAGTTATTGATATCCTTAAATATTTTTGGCTAATCCACATTACATTTGACATGTACTGAGTGGTTACAGTGGGAACTGTAAGAAGAAACATAATACTATAATTTTAAATTAAAATGCATAATCTATTTGCCAGAACCAAACTTGTAAATGTAAGATGTTTTAAAGGAGAAGTTAAATGAAGTGTACAAAAATCTTTTAGTACATTTTGGCTTCAGTACGAGTAAATGAACACAAGAAACGTGATAACATTTAAAATTTTAGTATTTCATTGAATGGTATGTCCTCAGTTACTGCAAACCTTTAAATATCTTAGGATCTATAATACTATTTGTGAATGGATATGTATATGTAGGCTAGTCAAAGACACCAACAGAAACTGTCATTTAAATGTTCATCTATCTATATGTGATAGTTCTAATTTTTAAAAATCAAAATGAGATGGAGTTAATAAATTATGCATTACATTTAAACAAAAACAAGTACCTAGATAGTTAGTAGATCCGTTGAGTTTCTTACTAGAAATGGCTGCTTTTTCTTTATCAAAAGCTTGCCATGTATGGATGATTGAAAATCAAAACAACTTTTTCATATACTATAGAGATACTTACTTTTTAATCATAAATCAATTGTAGTGTCGACCCTTAAAAGTACCCACAGATTGTACAATATATGACCTTCTGTTTAAATGTGGATTTGTGTCCATGCCACACACATGTTGCTAGTTAGCTCTACATTCAAATCTTTACATTTAAAGTGATTCCCTACACCTTTAGTATTTTCAGTATGGATGCTGTCAAGAGGAAATATTTCTTTTTAAGCTAATGACTAAGACAGTGGAATTAAATATAGTTTAAATGTTAAATTAGAAAAAAGAAAATCAATGCAAGGATGCCTAGCTCGTTTTCAGCAGAATGGATACCATCTCCATAGAGCTCATTCTTGACCTTACCTGAGTAAGTACTTAAACTTAAAGTATGAGATGCACCTAAAGGGGTAATACATTGAGCTTAATAGGAAGACAGTTAATAACCTTTTTTCATCCTTGTGCACTATCAATCATGGCTGTCACCAGTCTGCTGAATCAAAGCAAAAGTGTTCTTCACAGATGACTGATTAGAAACGCAAAATCACAAGATCCATCTTCATGGTCACTTTTATTATAGTCATTTTTAAACTGACAGCAACCTGCTCAGTTTCAGCACACTGGGCATCACAAATAGTGTCACTCAGTGCAGCTAAGCATGAGAAGAGGTTGGGTGGATTATACTTAAAAATAATTAGGCCCTCAACCCTTTGTGGAGCCAAGAAAAAGGTATTCCTCTCTCCATCACCCCTATTCCCTCCTCCCATAACCTGCGTTGATTCTATTGTATTAGTAGTTTACCATCTTGAAGGGAGGCAGTGCAGGGTATAGTTTTATCCTTGTTAATTATTAAGGAATTAGGGAACACATACGTGCTCCTGAGAGTTACAGATAACTTTTTGCCTACTGGTTTTGGTCAACTTCATGACAAACAGCATTGCTACTCTTATAGATAAACAGGGTGCTTTCCCTATAGAAATATGTTTTTAGACTAAAGTCTGCAGAAATCTAGGTAGACGGGTATTAGTAAATGGTACCCACTGTCAGAGGCTCTTCTCTGTGAAAGGCATTTAGTAGCATCACCTGAAAGCTATAGCACTGGAATCAGTGAGGTTAGAACTATTTAAATGCATGATCTTAAATGTGGTCAGGATATTAATTATTAGGTGGTAGCTATGGAAATTCTTGATGTGCAACCCTACATTATTTTTTTGCAGCCCTAGAATGTTAAAAAAATTGGCAAAGCTGAAAAACGAACAAGTAGATATGCATAAATATTAAAAGAGGTGTTTTGAAACAGTTACATCAGAATTGATTGTTGAGGAATTTTGTCTTTACTTAGTCTTGATGCTTATGCTACAAAGATGACCCCTTCAGGTTTATTTCATGATATTTTCATACATGCCTTTAGAATGTATTCTAATACTATAGGGTATTAATGTCATAAATATTTAAATGGCAAAAAATTTGAATACAAAAATTTCAAAATATGTGGTGATTTTCACGCCCATTTTATAGGCTCCTTATTTTGCACTTCAGAAAAGAAAACCCAGTTGGATTTAAAATTTAATTTGGTAATTTTAACCAAAGTGCCCTATTTAAAATTTTTATACAGTTATCTTTTCCTTTCATCCCAAATGTTCATTTGTTAGCAGCCGAACACACATACACACACACACACTCACACACACGTGAAGGACAGAGGAGACAGAAAAATCATCAATGATATTTCTTTATATGACATAATACCTTCGTATTCATTTTTAAACATATTAATAGTCTACCTTTAATACCTCTTTGTAAAGGTGCCAATTCTTTTCTTCTATCTCTACACACACATACACATACTTTTATTTCTCTATTCTAGATTATGAGTATGCTTTTCTTCACTGCACAAAATGCATAGACAACATATATATAAAATGGTGTATCTGTATTTTTACAGAAACATTATATATATACATATTACACATATGTATATATATAATATCTGTATTTACCACAGATGGTAATAGATGCACAAAATCACTCTCTGTGTATAAGAAGACTAATACTAATGTCCTTAAATATTGTACTCCACTTACATACATATATTTCTATAAATATGTGGATTTAAAATAAAGAGATTATGAAATAATTAGCTATCTGGTTTGATTCTTTTCAATTTAATGAAATTTTCTTAGAATTTCGATAGATGTATATGTTAGTTGATATTTTAAATTATTTCCCAAAAAGTTAATAATGACAATACTAGTGATATATTGTTAAATATGTAAAATTGGGATTACACGAAATGTTTACGTATTTAAAAAGCTACATAATTACATAGATGAAAATGTAATAATCACCTCAATGGGTTCATTTTCAGTTTAGTTGAACAATAAAAACAATTTATCTTGACAAAAATGTGTGTGTGTGTGTGTGTGTGTGTGTGTGTGTATGTGCTAAGTTTGGACAAGTTTATACTCTCAGAAAGAAGAATATACCATATATTTCAATATTATTACTTTTAAAGTTAATTTCTGATGTAAAATATTCTTTCTGACTAATCAGAATATTTATGGAAAAGAGATGCATTTGAAATGTCTGCACTCAGTGTAGCACTTTTTGCTACTAAAACTAATTCAATGAAATGATATGTATAATTTTTGGCATCATGTTGGTAATCTGTGCAAGTGGTCATTATGGATCTTAACTATTAATCTTTGATATGTATCATATATATAAATGTTCATAGGTTTATAAAAATTATAGATCTAGAATTGTGTTTTCCTCTATAGGTGGGTCTTAATAAACTGAAAAAACAAAAATAATATCCTTTATATTTTAAAAATTTTAAAGTACTTTTAACAAATTAGCTTTTTTAAAGTTATTATGCTATGTAACATCATTGTTTGAGAATTTTATGCTTTGATATAATTTGAAAATAATATATTCCATTACATTTAAAGCCATATGGCTAAGTTAGAAAGTTTCTTGGGGAAAAACAAAATCAGCATTTGTGTTTACCTGAAATGTTTATCACACTATTTTGTTGTTGTTAGTTTTACAAACTTATCTGAATCTGTATGCATTGTCGGTGCTTACATTTACTTCACTGAGAATGTTCTTATGTCTAAGTGAATGTATAGAGCACATAATTTTATTTAATATAAGAATAGCATATGGTAAATAGACTCGCATGAAACTCTTATAATGTAGTTGGTAGAGATATACTTAATATATGAATACGTACTCATCAAAGAATATTTTAAACTCAAAAAGACAAATAACATCAGTGCATTTCAGTTTGGGCTGGAATTTATATTTGTGCATTCCAGATAATATATGCATACATGCATATGAGTACACAATTAGACCCAAACACTATCATGTTTAGATTATTGACTTCTTCAAACGGTAAAATGCTTTCACATGCACAGATATAACAATTATCTTGGCCATACCTGCATTTATGCAGCCTAAATATGCAGTTATGGCATTTCTCTGTCTTCTGGGGTCTGATTTTCCCTTGGTATCAGAACTGTTCTTTGTTGAATCTTTGTGATAAAAAACAAAACAAAAAAAAACCGTTATATGAGTGTCAGTTTGCAATAAATGTGTGAGAAGATGTACGGTCTGGATAGACTGGCCATCTTTTAATACGTCTTTTCTTGGATTCAGAGCTCCAGCTCCCAACTAGTTATATTTAAAAAGAAAATAAATGAGAACAAAGGTCATACAAAAATCACCTTTAATATTACATAGTAAACGAGAAAATATTGAAATATTTACAGTAATTTTGTTATATGATTTTAATTGCTTTCCTATATATTGTTTTTCAAAATGCTGCTATTATTTACTATCACTAATTTAAAATGGTCATTTTGTTCAACTCTTACTTTTCTTTATGAAAAAGAGATGCAGTCCTTAAAAATCTCCCAAACTATTCCCCACATCTTTCTGTCACTCAGCTAATAAAGTTAGAAGATGCATTTTATAACAAATAGACTATTTTGATCAGTATGTTTTATTCTTACCTATTTCAGTTTACAAAGAAATATGCAAATAGATTTAACAACTTTTGAGAATGCACTCCGAGATATCAGTGATGTTTTCAAGTAAAAAATTTAGGATCATATGATATAAAGATCCCTTTTTTGATAGCTGAAGCTTTTATATGTAAACCTTCACTTACGTATTACACAACCACTGAAGAATTTTAATGTATTGCAGTTCATTTTGCAATATTTGCACAAACAGTCAGAGCAGTATTATGTTGCTTAGTTATTTCATTATATTATATTTCACATTTAGATTTTCATTAGAATTTTCCTGTTTTCAACATTTGGATATCATTTCATTAACTATCATAAACCAGTAGTTTAAGGTGGGGTAATTCTGAAATGTAAACACTCCTTCTAGAATTTTACAGCATTGCCATGGAAGAGAAAATGGGAACTAGCGTTACTTTCCCCCCAAACATTTCCCTGTTATGATTATAAGAAAAGATCAGATACTGCAGCAATTTTTTTCATATGTGATCTTTCTTTAGAGTTATTTTCAAAGCCAACTGTCCTTAGACCTTATTCTCATTTCCAAAAGCATTAAGTTTTGCTTCTTTGCAAAATATTTCTTTACAATATATTTTAGTTTAATTCCCTTTTAGTAAAAGAAACACCGAGTCTCAATCTGGATACCTCCTTCCAACATAATTTAGCTGGACCTTTTCTTAGTCAAGGTTTTCTGGTTTTCATTTTCACTTCATATTCTCAAATAAAAGATCCTTTGTTGTCTACCATTTGATTGGACTTAATGAAAAACACTCCATTTTAACTTAACAGTATTTCCTTTTGAATTTATTATATTTAAGAACACTGTCAAAAATCAAACATTTAATCTCAGGTTTTTATATTTCAAAATATATTACTGTCACATGGCTCAGTGAGGTGATGTAAAAAGTCGACTGAAAAGATTTCAAAAAGAAAAGCAAAAGCGAAACAACAACAACAACAACAAACAACCCAGCTTCATTTTAATATGAAACTAAATACTATGGCTAATGTGCAGATTGGGGACAGCAGCTGACTGTAAAGGCTAACATGTGACAGGGCACCAGCAGCGGGATTGTGCGGTATTGACTTAAATGAGGTTCACTGACTTGTATTGAGGCTAATATCTTCTTTAAACAATTCCGTGTAAATTGTGCGTATAAAGTCACTGGAAGCTATTTCTCAGGATAGCCTCGCTGGCTAGCTACCTGCTGGAGTGAGGAAGATAATCAATAGAAAGAAATAGAGCTGAGCACAGGCCTGGGAAGCTTCAGAGCAGTTAATGCTGATAAAAGTAGATGATGTCAATATTTGGGAATAGCACAACTCGAAGATAATAGACAAAAGAGAAGTGTATGTGTTGCAGGGTGTTCAAACAGGGGCAAAATTAAAGCCTAAGTGGCAGATGACGCCCTAGGCTGCAAAAGACATTATTTATTACAGGTATTGTTCAAGTTCGACTGAATCCAAAGCGAGCAAGAGGTTATATGGAAAAGGTACCGAACTTTTCGCAGAAGCTTCAAGACCATTTCCATTTCCATGGTCAATAGGTTTCTCCTGATGATTAATATAGGAAAGCTTGTCCCAAAACATTCGGCAGACATATATTTTTGTATCTCTCATACTATATGCCTCATTAAGAAATTTAAAAAAAATTTCTAAGTTGCTTCCAAGATGTATTAAAAAAAAACATGTGTAAAATAAAATGAAAATAGGCTGTCAGTCAAAGGGTAACACCAAAGATATAAACAAGCCTAATAGCCTTTGCATACACATGCGATCACCGTATTTTCTAAAGGGAGTGGCCCTATTGGAAGTGAGGTAATGGTATATTTTTACTAATTTAATACTGAAAATCAGTTTTCCTCTTGCTGTCAGGCGATGAAATTTTGTTCTTCAGTGCTGATCTTTCTGTTGACGTATTATGACATAGTCTGTCAACATGAACAGATATGTGAAAGGAGATTGGGTGACTGAGACGTACAACCTGCATCGAACTCTTCTCGAATTTTAAGCATGTTTCCATGTTTGGGTACAAGAAGTAAGATTGTGCTTGCTTTCAAAAGCTGTAGTTTTAGATCACGTAAGCCTAAGCAAACCAGGTGGACTGTGTATGACAAAGCTCTACACCCGAATGAATGAGCCCAAACCAAAACACCTTATTTCTGAATATCTTTTCAAAAGCTCTTTTACATCGCAAACTGATTCCTACAAAAACAGAACAAAACAAAACAAAACCTCATCCTTTGCAAAATATAAAAGTTTCTTGACAAAGAGGATAAATCAATTCCTGCATATGTGATTATCAAACATAGCCATTTTCTCCCAAATTAAACAATTCCACCACTGTAACATGCTTTTATTGTCCCAGATGTTTTTATTGTTTGGTGTTAGATATCTGGATTATATCAAGCACATGATTCTGAGGTTAGGTAAAACCGCCCAGCCTGATAGTTTTTACTTTAAACCAAGCTAAAGAAATGTTATTAGGAAAGCAATTATGTTTATCTAGGACCTAGCATATTAAACATCATTTTGACTCATAAAAATGCAGAAGTAAATAAATCTTACCCCTGCTTTTCACTGTATGCTTTTATTTTGGGAATAAACTATTTTGGAAGTATTTTTCATCTTTAGCAAATCACACATTGGAGTATTAACCCAAGACACTAGATTACAATTACAATAATTCCATATTCCAAATATCTGATCTTTGGAAGTTTTCCTACAAATAACAAAATTGGCTTTTAAAGAATTGCTAGTATGTTGTCATACATGCCATCTTTTCATCTTAAATGCAGAGAAATAAAAGACCCTTAGTCATTATTGAATTCGAAAGAAGGCTTCATTTCAAATAAAGTATGAATTTTGATTTAGAGACATAGAAAAAAAAATCTTTTAAGATCTATACTTCAACTAATTTGTTAATCTTGTGCCACTTTCAGCATTTGTCACACATATAGACCAGGAAATTGGCTCCATCTCATTCTAGCTCTGTATTGAATTAAAAACCTCTACTGCAAAGAAGAGCATGATGTGGGGAAAGAATAAATTTACTTCTTTCTTTAGTAATGCACATATATTTCCATACATTTCACATCCTAAGGGAGCCCATGAATGCATTCAATAAATACAAAACTGTAAAGTATAATTCCAGAAAAGGGAAAGGTTTAAATGTTTTTCCTGATTTTAACATACACTTTGAAGTTGAAGACTGAAAATTACATAATTTTATACATTTTATTTTCCTTTTTCTTTCTTTCTTTTTTTTTAGCAGACACCATCGGTATTAGGAGTAAGTCTGAAATAATGAATCTTAGTTGCTCTTTCCACTTGGATAATGTTAGCAGGTTTAGATCAAAGCAAATTAAATATCAGCAGTGGCAAACTGAAAAAAATATATTTTCTGCCATTTGAATCTGTGTTTGCATTCGATTCACCAAAGTCCACCTTGGCTAATTCAGTAAACATCGTATACAAAACGCATGTGTACACACATGAAAAAGAGTGTCCATTCCTAGTTCACGTTTCTAGACTAATAGAAAAGGTGGTTTTCAATAAAGTGAGACACTAACAGGGTAGCTTTTCAGCAGGACAGGTGCATTACTATTAAGATTTTGTTAAAAGGAAATATGCCCCCCAGGTGAAGGAGATTACTAACTCTGATAACACTTGCTGTATGTCTAGTTCTCTGTACTTTCAAGTATTTGAATCTGTGACTGTGTTTGAGGAGACAGTGCAGTGTGGGAGATTTATGATGGCCTCATGGAAACGGAGCTGGCAAAGATTATGGCATTCTTGTTTAGACAAACGGTGAACGGAAGGTTCCTGATTTACCCTGACATATATCTACATGAAACCACAGTTTGCAAATTGCCTGGAGGACTCATCTTTTATTAAGTGTTTGATAGGTACCCAAATGTACATATCTATTTTAAGACGTATCAAGAATGCTGTTAGTAGTAGTGTATTTGCGAGGATTCTCTTTCACATCTTTAGGTTAAAAACATTTTTACTTATATATTTCTCTTGCCTAAAGACCTTGAACGCTAATAACCAAGAAAAATCCTGTGATGTTGAGAAAAAGTAAGCGGTTCAGTCTTTAAGGTTTTGTTTTTGACATTTATGTTTTTGTTCAAAGATAAAGAAATAACCTCAAAAGACTGTAGCTAAGTTGGTCAATTTAAAAGATGTGACTCCCTGACTCCTTCCTGTTTTACGTATTTAATCGCTTCTTTTGAAGGATGTGGCTGGTTCTCTATTATTTTTATAAGGCCAGTGAAAAGACCTGACTGAATTCAGGACTGAAATTGTGAGCAAATACGTTTACAGACTCTTTTTTTTCCTATTGGAAGTTTTATCTGTGTATATATGATCAGAAATGACAGAACACATGACACAAACTTGCAATCAGCCTCCTATGCATTTCCAGTTTCTGCCACTATTATTCCTCGCCACCTCCTTTTCATTTTTATAATAGCCCATCGTGTCAGCATTTATATTTAGGAGACCCACAAATTGTTTTCCCAAACCCTGCAATGCCCATTGATATGCTGCTACTGAATCTGAGAAGCAAATGTTTGGGAAAAGATGAGAGTGTTATACAATTAAATGACATAGCTTTGAAATTTCTGGAATCACAGCCCCTTGAAAATCCTCTGTCTATTGGTACGATTAGCCTTGTGTGTTCCAGCTTAGGAGTTTGGATGCTTGTGTAAAGTGGGTGTTTGTGGAAGTCACACTTATGAATGATTGTGTGCACCAAATACTTCAGGGTATAACATTTTTCTAACAGACAGCCGCCAACAGATTGGGAGAATCTGGCTCAAAGTGTCAGATAACTTTCAACTCTAACATAAGTATTGAAAGTATCTTCTGGGTCTCTTTTCCTAGGGATTTGGTAAAAACAACCGGAATGTATAGGAAGCACACATTTCCACTACTGGCCTAACATCTTCTTCACAGCTCAGGATGCTGCTTTTTGAATAGTAGTAAAAACACGTAACATGAGATTCGCCCCCTTAACACATTGTTAAGTGCATGGTACCGTACTGTAAACTCCAGGCATGATATCGTACAGCAGATCTGGAACTTTTTCATTTTACATAACTGAAACCTTACACCCATTGAACAGCAACTCCCCACGTCCCCCTCTCCGTGACCCCTGGCAACCATTTAGGTAGCCCCTATAAGTGGAATCATACAGGATCTGTCCTTCTGGGGCTGTTATATTTCACTTAGCATCATGTCCGCAGGCCACCTTCCTGTGTCTAGTCATTATCTTCCCCTTCTTGGGGGATCACAGCAAAAGAATGTTGATAGGAAGTAAAATAGTTCATTTACTAGGAGGTTGTGGGGGTGGGAGGGGTCAGAACAGAAAGGCTGATTAATTCTTACAGGAAGCAGGGACAGAGAGGCTTCTAGCCACGATTTTTATCATCGCAGTTGGAAGCAAAGTTAATATTAATTGGGTGCTGCCAGGTGCCAGGCCTGGTGATAAGGGCTTCAGTGACATGGTCACTTCCATCCAGGCAGCTCCCCACTGAGGCAGGCACTGTTAGTATTCCCACTTTACAGATGAAGGAAACTGAGGCACACAGAGGTTCAGTAACTCGCCCACGTTTACAGAGGAGACAGGTACTACAGATGGGATTTAACAAGTCTTGGAGCAGCATCGTGCTTCTTTCCTAACCGTCACTTAGGAACAAAACGTTTGTTTTTTTTTCTTTGAATCCAAAGGAGTGAAAATATAGTCTGTATCCATGGAGGAGAAAGTCTTTTGTTCGCTTCTTCTGGCTAAGAAATAAGGAGAAAGTACCCTTGGCTTGGGTCCGCTGACTTTGTCTGGCTATTTTGTTCGGAAGATGGATAAATGGATCAGAGGAGGATATACAGCCCAGGTACAGAGATCAGAATGCTGTATGTGGCAGGTTTAATCATTGAGGTTCTTTTTTGGTGATAGGGTGTGTAGACCCCACCACTTTCAGTGGCATAAATTTACTGATAGGTTGGGTCATAAAAGATGTGCCAATTTCATAAAATCCAAGTAATGCATGTGAATGTATCTGTTCTGAGTTAGCTGTAATATTAATTGGTGGTGTGCTCCTTTCCAAGACTGTATTCTTCAGTACTGGTTGGTGCATTTTCACAGCATTGCAGGAGATCAGGCATAAAGCTATAGTACTGTGTGTGTGTGTGTGTGTGTGGGGGGGGGGGCTTATTGCATTTCACTCCCTAGATAGGATTTAGGGCCTAACTTTCCATATTCTCATCAGCGATTGCTTTTATTATTTCTGTGGCATTCCATTTTATTCAAAAGGACTTGCACTAAAAATTGCTTGTTTTCATTTACCCGTAAGAATTGCAGATTATGTGAAAACTGGCTCTATCCATGAACACATTCTGTTGAGATAATATAAATATTTTACTTCTTCAAAAGGTTATAGAATTTGCTTCTGTGTAGAGAATGCTTTACACATAGTAGGTGCTCAATAAGTGTTAACCAAATAAATAAAAAAATTTGCTTTAAGATCTAATTTCAAGGGGCCATAGGTCTCTGATGCCATCACTGGTCATTCAGATTTGTTAAGTTAAAATTAACCTATTTTTCCCTCCTCTAGGCTGCTCTGAAGACCCGGACATAGACAAACACCCTTTGCTGGCACCTACATGGCGGAAACGGGGAATATCCGAGAGGCGAACAATTGTTATTAAGCAAACAGTAGAGACAAGTACCTAAGAGTGGAAGAGCCAGTCAGGATCAGGGAAAAGGGGTCAGAATCCAAGCCCCAGTTAATACGGTGGCGTGACACTGCGTTTGTTATTAAGCTCTTCAGACCCACTTTCCTTTCTATAAAGTGGACATTATAATAGTAATGGGGGAAGACACATCAAGTGATGGCTTTTAAATATCCTGTGAAACAGCACAGGGTCCAGCGCTGTGTAAGTACTCAGTAAACATTACCTAGCACCATCACTAATTCATTGGATCTTTTGGTGGTTCTAAGTGTCAATTGGTTTGCTACTTGAAGAGTTCTGCTTTGGACATGTTATACTAATGAAAGTGATTTCAAATCAAGAGCTATTTGATTTTGAAGATTCTCTTAAGAATCAACGTAGACTCAGATCTGAGAGGGACATCTTTAAAAACAGAGATGTAATTCAGAACATTATGGTGATATAAATGTGTTGAGGACATAAATATTAAATTTTAATAGTATGGTTTTCTATGTAGTAGAAAAAAATCTCTAAAAAAAGTTTAAAATTAAGTAGAATGCTCTTTTCATAGCTGGCATGAGATTCACATTTTTGAACTATGCTGTGGCTACAATGGTGAACGAGATGCTGTCTCTATATTTAAGCAACTTGCAGTCCAATGGCTACTTGGTGACCAAAATTATGATAAATGTAATGCAGGGAAAATATTAATTCCATAAAACTAAGTAGAGAGTGTAAAGCCAAGCATTTAATTCGTACTGTGGACTACTGAGAACGTCATGCTTGTTTCAAACCTTGTAAAGCTCTGCATCTGTCACTACTGTGTGTGCATGTATGTGTGTGTGTGTGTGTGTACGCATGTGAGTGTGTATACATGTGTGCATGTGTGTGTGATCATAAATAGAGAAAACAAAAAAAACGTCATTTTTTATGCCAGTTCTCATCGCTTTGTTTGTAGGAAGAGGAATAATGTTTTCCCTCTGACCCTCGAGTAAGGATACTATTTCCGTGAAGGGACAATTACGTGCATGCATACGCTGACATGCAAGACTTATCTAATGCAGTCATGTAAACAGTGAATCGTTTACAAACAGCAAAATCTCTCCAACAGAAGAAGTAATATTTATGATAAGTTTTTCCACGCACATTCCTTTTTAAGTTTTCTGCTTTCTTTCAAAGTCTGCTGGGCAGTGCCATCCACAATTTAGCAAAGGAAAGTCCCAAATCTTTCCCTGCAACACCGACAGGAATAACGAATATTCCATCCCTTCCTCGTCCGTTGACTTGGGTGACTTGGGTGACTTGTGCCCTGTGTGTGACCACCAGGCGCCCTTTCTGCTGACCGTTCCAAGCAAAGTATAGATGCTTTGACAGACAGTAGTAGCACAGTCCAGATAACCCAGCGGGTGTGGGCAGCAAACGTGCCGCTTTATAAGGTTCAGTACAGCCATCCTGCTGCACTTGCATGAAACAGCCTGCAGGAGAGAGAATGATCATTCCTATGTCTCCTACCCTATTTCTTTCACGAATGAAACGCATGAGATGAAAAATGAATGCAGACTTCCCATCTAGCGTCACCTTGTACAGCATTTCTTGGGGCTTTCTGAGTGCTGGAGACAACACAGAGTTTCTCCGAGAGGATTACTATTGTTGAAATTAAACCCAATTTTCATAGCCTGTAAACTGTATGTAGTAAACTCTTTGTTTTCAAGAAAAGAATTAGGCATGATTTTCTATTTTAATTTGGTAGTAATGTCATAAGCATGTCTGACTGCCATCTGCTATCACAGGTGTTGTCTGATGGAAATGTTGGCTCTTAGGCTGAACTCTGATAGTCTGTACGCCCAGGCGAACAGGAACCGGAAACATCTATAGCACTGACTTCCTTGCATTGAACATTTGCTCTCTAAATGTAACCTCCTGCTAGAATTAAGGTGGTACATTTCCCAAATCATTTGAAAATCATGTGTTCCTAACCCAAAAGCCCAGGATAAACGTACGTCTGCGGAACGAAAACCACTAAAACCAAAACTGGACACAAAAGAGATGCGTGAAACTTGGTTCATTTTATTGTGTCTTCCCATTGGCAGATTGATTTAGTCAGTCATATAATTAACATTTTCTGGGTGCCCACAGAATGCCTGAAAAAGAGGCACTGCCGAGCTGGGGGTACAGAGCAGGGGTGAAACCTGGAATTCCTACCCCTGAAATGGGAGTGAGGTGAGCATTTAATACTGGTACAATGTCATGTGCCGGGCGAAGTTTCTTAGAAGAGCTCAACTCTGAATTGCAATTTGATGGATAGATGTTGTATCATAAGCATATTTCCATCATACTGCAGGGCTGTTATTAAATTTTATAGCTAGATGTATTCTATTTTAACCATTCATACTATCAAACTTTTAGATTGTTTCTGAACTTTTGCTATTATAGACAGCATTATTATTTAACCAGTAGAAATTTGAAGATCGCCTCAATGCCCAATAATAAACACAATGGCGAAATAAATCATGGCATGGATGCACTATAGAGGATTATATATCATTAAAATGCTTCTTGCCCAAAGTAAAGCAAAAACTGTATGAGACGCACACATTTATATATTATGAGCTCAACAACATACATAACATCTTGTATACATATAAAAATATCACGGAAATTTTATGTGTGGCTAATTCTATATTTGGGGTTATAGAAGATTCCTAATGTTTTTCTTCTTATTCTTTGCTTTTTAATGTTTTTCTCTAAAAAGTCTGTCTCATTTTAGAATCAGAGAATATCTATATGCCTAAAGTTTCAAGAAATTTGATTTTGGGATCAAAAAATAAATTGTTTTTATAGTTTTAAAAGCTATTTCTAGTTTTCTTCCTCTGGATGATTTGTATCAATTTAAATAGGCACCAAGAATATCAATAATCCTGCACTGTGTCAAAATAAGGGAAAATAATATTTGCCTTATTTAATAAGTAAGAATACCTTAGTGCTATTTTAATTTGCACTTCTTTGACTAGAAGATAACATGATTGTTTTTCCTTGCCAGATTTCTAATTTTTAAAAGGTATTTTCTTTTGTCTTAATTACACATACACATAAACACACACACACACACACACACACACACACACACACACATCTTTTGTCTATATTTTCTTCCCTTTATAAGAATTCTTTATATAATATTAACATTTATGGCAAATATTGTCCTTTTGCTGCATTCTTTTTATTTTATGTTTACTCTTCAGCAGTTTTTATTTTCTTTTTTAACATTTTATTTAATTATTAAAGTGTGTTTTTCCATGACCCATCAGCTCCAAGTCAAGTAGTTGTTTCAATCTAGTTGTGGAGGGTGCAGCTCACAGTGGCCCATGTGGGATCGAACCAGCGACCTTGTTGTTAAGAGCACCGCGCTCTAACCAACTGAGCTAACCGGCCGCCCCTCTTCAGCAGTTTTAAAAGGCCAACTTTGTTCATATTTTCCTTTGTGACTTTATTTATCATTTCAAAAAAGTTTTTAGCCCTCTAGAGTTCTATAAATATTAATTTTTCAATTTTGTAATTCATTGGCTCGTTTCCTGTGGTTTTCATTTAAACATTTTAAATTGACATTTGCAGAGTAATGTTTGTTGTATTGGCCAATGTTTTTTTGAAATGCTAATAAATGGTCCCAACACTATTTATTTACATTTTTATGATGCTTATTTTAATTATATATGTATATATACTCACTGACATATAAGCATATATAGACATATAGAATATTTGTGTGTAAATATGTGTGTACAGTGGTATTCTTGAATTTATTATTTCATTCTTTAACTTGTACATCTGCCTAGAAGTTTGTACATCTGTCTAAAATACATACTATTTTAATTAGCTTTAATCTTAGTGAATTGTCATAGTTTATATGTTGCTACACACTCATTACTCCCCCTTTTCATACATTTTTAAATATTCCTGCCTCTTTACTTTTCTAGGTTAATTTTACTAGCAATTTCTGTCATGCTCCAAGAAAAAAAAAATCCATTTGGGATTATTTAAGATTGAGAATTATATTACATGTATACCTTAATTTAGAAAAATTGAGTAACTTAAATAATTATGAAAAAAACGTAATAATTTACTTGAATTTAACTGAATTTTCTGAGTCTTTCTACCAAGAGAGATGGATAAACCCTGTAGAGGCATGAATGGAAACATAATTTCCAAAAATCCTGTATCTTTGCCTTTTCTCTCATAAGGCTCTAGGAAACAAGAGCCCTTCAGGAACACACCAAAACTTAAGTTTTCTGTGTTACTAATGGGTATGAATGAATATTCCCCAACTCATGGGAGTAGTTCCCCAATACATTAAAATATTTAACCAATTAGAGATTATTTAGGTTAACAAAACATGCTGAGGAGAAGACATTAAACCTAAAAGTGCTTCGTATCTTATGACCAGTTATGACATCAGATTTCCCAAGAGCTGAGATTTTGAAATAAGGGTGTTGATTAGAAAGGAACAATTAATTCTGGGTCACAGGTGAGTTGTGGGAAAAATAGATCTTATCTGTATCATAAATTTAGAACTTTGAATAGTCAGAGGGAATCGGGGCATTTGTAGAGAGAGGCCTGTGGGAGAGCCGTTAGCAGGCATTTCTTTTTCTGTTGCAATTTTGTGTGGGGCCCAAGTGTTTGTAGGGTAGGTGCTGATATATGAGCCATTATATCAGTTCATGCCTTGATTCCTGATTTTCTTTTTCATCCCAGTTAAGATCTCTGATGTCTACTGCCCTGTATCTTAGACCCAACCCACATCTCGAGTCCATCATAGGAGAAACCTGAGTATCAGTAGCTGAGTATCAAACCTTTGTCACACCACACATAAACACTGTGCCCAGCACTGCGTTGCAAATTTTACATATTTTAATTTATTTTGTCCCTGGAACAGATCTGAAGAGCACATATTAGTCTAGCTTCCCACCTAATGTTTGCTAGTAGTATGGTTGACCACATCCCTCAGGACTTGCATGTTGCTGTACATGGACAGCTTTCCAGGTGATCTCTACAACTCCACTGACCCCCAGAACCTACATCCCTTCATGAGAGTCCATCCGCTGCTAACGCCAACTGACTGACTCAGTGAGCTTTGGGTGAACTGGTGTTCTCTCCATGCCCAGCATCTGGCACTAGCTTAGTTGTCTCTTACCCCCCTCAGATCTCTTAATAGCCTGCTGTCATGTCTTGTCTCGTCCTCTTGTCTTGCCTTATCTTGTCTGTCTACCCATTGCCCATCCCTCCATTTAATATGTATGTGGTCAAGGATAGCAAAAGGAATTCTAATTCTAATGCTTCCAAAGATCTATAAGGAGACAGTACTTAAATTCTGTGTAGATACTGACATGGAAAACATGGCTTCTTACTACTGTTCACAGTTAGAGATTCTTGGCCCAAAGAATTCCTAGTCAAATGTTGTTTCCTGTAAACCTGTAAATTTAGCTGTATACAGTCTCACTACAATGTGCTGTAGGTTGTCAATAAATAACCCGTGATAGATGTTGCCAAGGAAAGCCATTTAGGAGCGGGGAAGGGAAAACGGAACAGAAAGGACAAAGAGAGCTAGAGTTTGAGCAGGAGATCGTGATGCAATTTTTGGCTGTACTATGTACAAGCTGAATGTCTTGGAAAGTTCATTAAACCTTCTGAGCCTTTGTATCTTTATGTATAAACTATGGATTATATTATCAACTTACTCGTAAGACTTAACAAAACAATATACAGCAGACACTGCATCAATTTAAGCACAGAGTAGGAAATTTGACCTATCAGGAAATAGATGGGACAATTAATGACATTTATGGAAGAATTTATTTACAAAGTGTGGACAGAGGTAAGAGAGACCAACAAGGAGAAAGCTGTTACTTAGGTCAGAAGGAGCGAGGGGAGCCAGGAGTAACTTGACCATGGAAAAATAATTCTACTTGCAGGAGAAGGCTGCCTTATAGGATGTTGCTTAGGTAGATTAAGCAGCAACAGCAAACTCTCACTTCATGCCTGTCCTATGACATAAACCCGATCATAAGCCAGAGGGATTGGAGGCCAATTGATCCAGACCATAAAGGCCAGCTTTCTAAGGCAATGAGAAAGTAGAAAAGAATGGAAATTGGATCTGGAGGGGCAAAAGGACTAACAGAATGCTCAAGAACTATTTGTTAAAAAAAACAAACCCAAACAAACAAACAAACAAACAAAAAAACATAGTTGAATCTGAATCCCTCAGTTATTCCAAAGACAAAACAGCATGTCACATATTGAGAATGTGATGATAAAATGGAGAAAAAAAATGATGGGAGAAGGTCAGTAGGGAACCACACTCCTTTGTTAAGGATTTGAAAAGAATGGATACATTAAAAAGCAATGAGAAAACAAATTTTTGAAAAGAAAAAAGGCAAAAAGAAAGGACTTTGAGTAAAGGGAAGTGTCTTACTATAAGAAGAAGAAAAATAAATAAGTGTGGACCTTAAAAATGAATATATCAACCTTTACTATACTATACCAGTAACCCTATTATTGTGACTAGTGGATGATGATTTAACTTTAAAGTTTAAAATAATTCAAATTAGAATGCTGTTTCTTGCATTCTCGGCTGGAAAGCACAGTCTATATTTTATATCTATAGAGTCTTCAAAAGTAGAGCAAAATTTTGAGTGAGGATTTAGAACCTAAATTCAGTTTTCGTGCAAATGTGCTTGGTGCAGCATTCACATGAGCCAGGTACCCATATTGCTGCAAAATAGAAGCGGAGATAACTCAGCTTTCTAGATGGTTCCAAAATAAAGAGTTTTCTTATCCAGTGAAGTGAAGGTGCTGCTAAGTAAATTGTTTTGTATCTATTTATAGAAGGGAGATTAAAGGCCATTGAACTCACCTGTTTTCTGCCTGTGTATTTGATTAAATAAATATTAAAGTCTAACTGGTCCTTTTCACAAAGCCCTGGTGGTAGGCCAGGCCCTGTGCTCCTCGCTGTGTACTATACCAAGATAAAATGTAGGAGGTCCTGCCCTCTTGTCAGTTGGGTACACTAAGAGTGGAAGGAGGGAGAAAATGCATTTAATTTATTATGCAAATGCAGAGGCAGGCTGGGAATTAAGCCCATGAGATATTTAAGAAAAGTCCTATCAAAGATTAGTCATCACTTCCATCTGAGGGGAGTTGCCTGAAGGTTGTGGCATTTGAGTTGGCTTCTGACAAAGGATAAGACTTTGATAGTTAGAACTGGGGCAGCAGGAAAGGCTTTCTACATAATTTAGATTTATAATAATATTCACTGAATATTTACTGAGTGCTTACTGCGCACCAGGTATTAAATACCTAAATGCTTTATATATAATTAACTAATTTCATTACTACTCAATTTTACATAGAAATGAATCACTGACTACACAAGACTTCATGGATACCAAATCTGCATATAACAACATATTTTCCAAAACAGCAAACATATTTTAGGCAGGTGGTCGAGTGTTTATTAAAATCAATGAAATTTTGTTTTATTTCATATTTGAGAATTATGTTTCAATGGTGATTTTAAGGTTACTCATTTAATTTCCACCCTTTTGTGATAATTTTAGTTTTCTTCTTAGTGTTATCAAAAGACTTCCAGAACTTAGCATATAAGGCAAAGATTATTTTTAATACAAATTCCAAAAAGGTAATTTATTTATAAAGATCAATTCAACTAACAATTGTCACCCCACTAAACTTTAATTAATTAAAAAAAAGATAAATTCAGTTTTGCATGGTCTTGGTACAGTATTCAAGCAAGAGGAATGGTTATGTTGTTATAAAATATAACTTAAGTAGCTCAGCTTTCTAGAATGGATCTGAAATGAAGGCAACTTATATTTCACAAGAATGTATGCAACTAATTGCTAATAGGCATCAAGACATTTTTTACCCCTTGAACACTATTAAAAAACAAAAGGCAAATAAATTATAAAAATGTTGAAAATTGTTCAGAGAAATTCAGAAGTTAGCTGTCATAAAGGATATCTGAATATTCTGATTTCAAGAAATTTAGGGGCATCCCAGTTTTGGGTACCCCCTCTTGTAAGAGAGCTGTATTTTCGCTTTAATAAAAATCTTCTGCTCCTCTTAAAAAAAAAAAAAAAAGAGAGAGAGAGAGAGAGAGAAAGGAATTTAGGTTACCTGCTATTTGGTCGGCAAAAACATAATATTTTTTTTTTTCCCAATAGGCAAAGTGCCTATTTCATATTTCACTGTACACAGTTTCATGATACCAGTACTTATCAAGCACGGAAACAAATGTTCATAATATCTTCATGGCAGACGTGACCATGTTTTTTTAAAACCAAGTTAACAACATTCTCAGTAGATGGAAATGACAGGCTTCATGCTTATAATAAAATTGGTTAAATTAAGTGGTCCATGAATACAGTTGAATTATCTTTAAGGATAAAGGTTAAGCAAAAACGTGAATCACAAAATAACCTGTAATGGAATCTCTGATTATATTCTGCCAAAAGGGGTAGTGTTAACAAAAAGAAAATGTGAATGATCATGAATCAATGTAGCCCCCCAAAAAAGTAAAGATTCTGCTTTCCCAAATTTAGAACTCACATATAACTAAATTTAACAAAAATATAATTTCCTCAACATGAAAGTATGTCGTTTAAAAGGACTACTTATAGTCTCATGCAACCTACCACATTTTAAAACCTTTTACCTTTATCAAATACAGCTCTTCTGATGCAAAGTAACTTTGGTGTCAAATGTAGCTATCCACTGAGTAAATATTTCCAGAGGGATAATCAGGGCAAATGATTAACAGGAAGTACAGCTACCAGAACAAAACCGGATGTAGGTGATGGGAGACCAGAACTACATTGTGAACCAACAAAAGGACCTGGCAGATGTTTTTGGTCCCTCTGATTACTCGAAGGTAACCTGAAAAATTTTCACTGAGACAATTATTGTGGATGGAATTTTTGGTGAAAGGAAAATTATGGTGCATTTTGACTTATACTTAAGTTCATCCTCACTGTATGGGTTTAAATATTTCAACCGGATTGAATCAACTGAAGCCCACGTGTGAATTTCCTAATGGGGAGATCTCTGAACTAGAGAGCTATGTGGATGTGTTATGGATGGCGTAAAGTCCCATGCTGATTTTAACATGCATATATATATATATATATATATATATATATATATATATATGAAGAGAAATAAAAAGTGTATAATCTGATGCTACCACTGCTACAATCATTTTTGAATGACTACCCCTACTTAAGAGCAAATATGACCGCACTACAGTGGTTTTACTGATTGTTTTAACCCAGAGGATCTGATGAATATTAGAAGTGGGCCCTGTTTTCCTTGCTTCATACTTCTCCCTATTTTCCTGATGTAAATTAATCCCAGTGTTGCTGTGATGGAGGTTGGGGGTGGGTGAAGTGTGGATGTTTGATTGGTCGTGGGAAACAAAGTGTGTGGTTGCTGACCGTCTGACAGCCTCTCCGTCTGGATGGCGGGAATGATGACCTGATGTATGGATGTGAGCAAGTGTTTCCTTAATTGTCCTCCCAGCTGGTACTCTCAGAATTTTCCCAGCTTTTGTGTGTTTGATCACATAAACAATGAGAAAATGAAACTACCATGAGAGAGGAATGAGAGAGCCGTCAGTTGCTAATATGCTGGTCCCAGTTTCAACATGTACAGATACTTAAAAAGAAGGAGAAGAGAGCAACTGAGGAATTTTCTGTAAGCAAATGAGAGTAATAAGAACTGGGTCAAAGGACAGGAAGCTGAGGGGGTCATAGCACGTTAGTGACAAAAGCACCACCAACCAAAATGGGACAAGTACAATGTAAGGAAGAGAAAGAGTCCATGAAACAAACAACGCAACAGAAGTCTCTGTCTATTAACTCTAAAGGTGGTGGGGAAAATGTCCAGACTCTCAATATAATCTCAATTATTGGGTCAACATTTCAAAGTTGTTGTGTGTTTTTTTGAGACTGAAGATTTTTAATGAATTTCTGCTGTTTGTTGGAAAGAGACAATATTGACACTATATTTAGAAAATAAACAAAATGCAGATTTTGTTTTGTCTCATGCTCTTTTGAATCTATTCACAGTGACAAAACTACCATTTTTAAGTGACTCACATGCAACACTGAATACATTCATCTAGGTAGTCTACTGATGGGAAATAAAATCAGACATTTCACTTCCAACTTCATCAAGCAAAACAAACAAACAAACAAACAAACATCAGTCGTGATTCCAAGAAGAGATGAACTCATTTGGTTAAGGAAATATTTGTCTTACACTTTCAGAAAGAATTATCGATAGCATGCTGTAAAAAAGGTCAAATGCCAGAGTAGATCCTTTATTTGTATTTTTGTTAATACAATCACAACTGGCGCATGAAGGAAAACATTCCCATTTGAGAAAGGTGCAATTAATAAATATTAAAATTTCCTTCTATGTACATAAAAACATAAAGTGTCACTGAAAAACATCGCTTCTTACAGTTTGAGCTCTATACTGGTAAGCTGGTAACTTCTTGAAGAACAAAAAGCTATTTGGCTTACGCTTTCATGTGCTTGTTTTGAAGTTGACCATGGTGGTCGTATTTTTGTACATAGGTACAACCTTTGTTCTATTGATTTTAATTTCTAAACTTGAATTCTGTAATCTAAATATATATGACAACTTGTGGAGGTTTTTGTTGTTTCCTATTTAGTTTTTGTTTCTTTTTTTCAGATTTGTTTTCCTGGGACTCAAGATGACATGGAATGTGCATAAGTTTAATTACTTAATTGGAGTTTTATATTAAAACAAATTTAGGAGACAGGCGCTGCTTCCATTTGATTCTGCCAGTCAATGACAAGGAGGAAATCTGAAGTCTTTCAAACATTGGGATGCAAGATAAAAGTGTCAATCCTATCCTCAGAAGTTTCTAAATGGTTGCATGTTAGGCATTGTAGATAAAGCCTCTATATAAACCTCACAAAAAGGTTTACTTTGGATGGCAAGTCTACACACTCATAGTAAGTACTATGAATATAAAGGCACATCCACACAGCACTATTCAGAATTTCTGCATTTAGTGTTTTGGGATGGGTAACTGAAATCATTAACATAGAAGTTCTTTACACTTATCTTCAGCACAAAGGTTTTGTCAACTGGTTTTTAAGAAAGATCTGGGACCTTAAAAAGGAGAGGTAAAATATATTGTTTAGTATGCATGTTTGACACTCAGGTTTATTGATATGTTCTGCCTTTTAGAAGATGAATACTATGACAAATGACAGAGAAGAGATTGCACGTCACTATCTCTGTTCTATCTGTGTACTGCCAGTGGGCAAAGATTTCTCATTTCATACATCATTTACAACTTCCTACAGTAATTTTACACAGTTCATATCCTTGGTACAGGCATAGCAATTATCCATACACATATATGCATGCAGGCATCCTGAATATGAAAACCATGCAGTCCTAAAAAGAGTGCCCAAGTTCACACACTCCAACCAGTAAAAGTTGGTAGAAGCCAGTAAGTTGTCCAATTAAAAAGCTTCCCTATTTTTACTGATGCCCCAGTGTTACCTCTGAAACTGGTTGTGTAGGTCTTCTTTTCGACTACCATTGGTAGGAAAAATAACATATTTTCAGCTTTCTTAGCTGCTTCTGTGTTCCAAAATTTACAGTAAGAAAAAAAATCATATGCTTTTTTTTCTACTCATTTTTATTCTTTTGCCTCTAAGCATAATAAGAAAAGATACAATATTGTATTCTGGAATGGGTTAAAAAAACAACCTAAAAATATAGATTTTCAGTTTCAAATGTGAATAAACATTCAAGTTTGACAGCATATTGTTATTTTGGACTCCCTAAACTTATTTTAAGTTATAGTTTTCCTGCTCCTTCATCTAATATAGTACACATAACATTTGGAAAGATTGTGAGCTTCTAAATTGATACATAATTCATAATCTCCAGAGATAAATTCAGAACTCTTTCATTTGTTACCAATAAGCCATAATATTTAATTTTTGAATTTCTAACATGTTTCAAATGTTATTATTATTCACCCATCATACAGATAACTACATGTATCAGTTTTCTGTTGTTGTATAAAAAATTACCCTAAAAGTAGTGGCTTCAAGCAACAGACATTTGCTATCTAACAATTTCTGTGAACCAGGAGTCTGCACAGATTATCTGTGTTTTCCGAAAGGCTGCAGGCAAGGCGTTGTTCAGGGCTGAGTTCCTATCTGAATATTCAACTGGGGAAAGATCCATGCACAAATTCACTAAGGGCACGGCCATAATTAATTTCCTTGAGGTTGTAATGTTGAGGGCC
Organism: Rhinolophus sinicus; assembly: GCF_036562045.2. Taxonomy (NCBI): domain Eukaryota; kingdom Metazoa; phylum Chordata; class Mammalia; order Chiroptera; family Rhinolophidae; genus Rhinolophus; species Rhinolophus sinicus. Next base: position 6,720,236 of record NC_133763.1, read on the forward strand.
TGGCTGTCAGCTGGAGGTCCTTGCAGGCTATTGGCTGGACATTCCCCCCCAGTTCCTAGTGGCTGCCCTCAGTTCCTTACCACAGGGGTCTTCCAACACCACCGCTTCATCAAAGCTAGCAAGAATGACAGAGGGAGCTGTGATCTTATGTGATTATGTGCGTCCCATTCCCTTTGCCAATTCTGTTGGTTAAAAGCAAGTCACAGGGCTCACCCATACTCAAGGAAAGGGGATCACACAAGGTCATCAGGAGGTAGGGATGACACTTCCAGAGCCTGTCTGCCATATTACATAACGCTAACAATCTAGGTATGAGTCATTCATTTTCAAATAAGTACATAATTCAAATAGTTTTGTCTGAAAATTAGGAAATTTGACTTTGCTATTAGTAAGTTGTATGACACTCAGTAATTGAGTCATCTCTCTGGACCCAGATTGGGTCCACATCTGAAAATGGAGGGGATTGAACTAGAGTGACTGTTAAAATCCTTTCCAGTTCTAGACTTCTACAAGGCCTCGAGTATTTGCAATATGTAGAATTATTCAATGAACTTAATATTTTACTTTTTACCCCAGACATGTATCCAGAAGTGTAAGTCTCCTTAATGGCTTAGAGCACAAAGGCTAAAATCTATTGAGATTTCAATGTAATTTAAATGCATTTTTGTTTGAATGTCTACTCTAAACAAGTTGTGGAAAGTAGAAAAGTTAATGATTAAGAAGGTGGGTTCTAGAGTCAGATGATTGAGTTCAAATCCTAGCTCTTCTTCTCATCAACTGAATGACATTGGGAAAATATTTAATCTCTCTTTGTTGGTCACATGAAATGATAATAGTACCTAACTTATAAGACTGATGCCTCACAGATATTATTTCATAAATATTGGTTAGCTACTGTGGATTTTATTAGCATTACAATATAATGTGTCGTTATGCTAGGCAAGGAAAAGACATACAAGAAACTCTGCTGCCTTCAAGGAACTCACAGAAATGGTGCTTTATTAAAATGGTTTCTCTTTTAGGTACAACATGTCATTATAAAAAATGTTGTATTTCCCTTAAGATTTATTGGGAACCAGGATATAGTTGAAATTCTTGTTTAATTTAATAAATATGGTTACATTAATAATTGAATAATTTCTGTTGGATTTTATCCAACATTCTCAGAAAGAATTAACTAGGGCAAGGGTTTTTTTAATCTAAAAATAAAGCTGCCTTATGAAATGTTCATTTTTATTTTGTATATTCTGTTCTTTTTTGAGATTTCCAGGTACAGCACTTCATGGTTATTAATAAATGGGCCATACATAAATTATGCACTAAGAAAAAATGAAAGACAAACGCACTAAACATCCTTTTTGCTTGTTAAAAGAAACAGTTTTACTGTCTGACATTGAGGATAAGACAGTCAGTATAATTTCACAGAATGACAAGAAGCCAGAGTCACACCCCACCTCATCTTTCAAACTCTCTTTTGTTCTTTACACAGAAAAATCACACGGAATGGGAAATAACCATGGGGGTGGGGGTGGGGGGAACAACCATCTTTGCTCTGGAGGGGAATCCTTGCCCATACACCTTTTCTGAAACTGTTTTTACCACATGCTCTTAGATTTTCAATCTTTGAACTAGTCCTACGACACGGGGACAAACCCAAACCACCAAAAGCAGCAAAATCAGATACTGAAAACTCACATAACAGTGGGTGTTTTGACAGCTGACAAACACATAATATGAATGTAATGAAGTATGGCAAATATCGGTGTACTTCCTGAATATGTGGAGGCCTTTTGAGGGACCTTGACCAATGAGATGGATGAAAGCACATCTACTGATAAACCTCTCTTTCCTTTTAACTTCAAGGATAGAAAAGGAGATGAGGAGAGAAATACTATCAAATAGTGGCATCCTCAATTGGTAAAAATCACACCGAATCCTTTTGATTATGTACCACAACCGGAAATTGTCTTTTTTTTTTTTACTTCCTTCCTTCTTTGTTGTATCTCCCCATTTACAATGTCAGATCCAAGGTGGCAAGGATCTTGGATGTCTTGTTTATCACTTCAACCCCTTTCCTAAAATTGTGGAAAGCCATTGTAGGTGCTCAATAAAAAACTGCCCAATCAATGAATGAGGAGTCAAGAGATTTAATTCTAGTTTTCCTTGCAATTAAGTGGCTGAGAGATGGTAGGATAGTCATCTGATCTCTTGGAGGTTCCATTTCTTTAAAATGATGGGGTAGACTAAATGGCTAACGTTTCAGCACTAATATTCACTAATGGTATACCTATTTCAAGGGTTCATTATGATAACCCATTAACGTTTTTACAGGAAACTTAGCTTATGAAACAGATTGTATTTGACTGCTCTTTTCATTTCTGAAACATTTCTCCCATATGAAATTATTTATGATGTTATCGGTGCTCTCCTTAATGTCTGCTTTTTGTTCCTGATTAAACGATGCTTTTTCTTTTTGTATCTGATAAGTCTAATTTTTGTTGTTGTTGTTGTTATTTAGATGCCCAGATAAGGTGAAATGAAAGATTCTTGTGAGGTTACACTGAGGGTTCTTTTTAAATTTTTTAAGTTCATTTTCTAAAATGGTGACTTTCTAGAAAATTCTAAATATGCATAGGTCTATTTGATAGAGGAAAGATAATTGAGGGATTCCTAGTTGTTTCCTAAATTAGTAGTGCTGTGCACATCTAGATACATTGACATTAGAAGAATCTTCATTTACCTCTTTTTACATTACGTGTGGTAAATGTAAATTCTATATTAACTAAACCAGTTTTGAATGGAGTGGTTGACTAAACCACACATTCAGGTGACAGAATTCACAGTCAGTAAAGGGACTGTTGATGGTACTGAAGAACATTTAAGTTCCTTTTGTCCCTTGTGAGTATGTTTTAATTTTTAACTGTCCATGTGTTTCCTTCTCAACAGGGCCTGGGTGTGGTATAATATTTTAATAAGATCAATATATAGAATTCCAAATACATTTCATTTCAAATATAAGCAACTAAATATGTTTACACAGGTATTTAATTTTAACATATATTATAATAAAATATTTTTAAAGTCTTTGATTTTGCTATTGTAACTGCAAATAGAAATGTGATAAATTAATAAGCACTAGGGGATAAGAAATGCTCCAATATTCATATTTAAAGAACACTACTATATTCATATTTTAAAACTATGTCCTTGATTTCATTGAATTTACTTGCTAATTAAATCCCAAATGCTAGTAAGCATTGTTTGCAGATTTCTAACTTCTGGGCAAATGTAGAGAAAATGTGGGCTTATAAAACTTGGAAAACATTTATGTTAATCATTTTTATTGACATGTCTTCCCTCTAGACCATTAGAAAGTAAAGGTAGTCAAAACTAAAGTTCCAAAGAGGAAAAATGAAACTAGTAAACTCCACTGACGTTTAACTTCCTAAGAATTTCAGCGTACAATTTGCCCATACAGGTTCCATTAAAGTTAATGGGAGTCGTGTGACTAATTCTCTCTGTAGGGTACTAAAAATGTACCCTGCAGTATTACAAAGTCTGAACCTAATTTTTACTTTCTCTTAACCTTGATTATGTTACACCAAAGATAGATACTTTCATCACACATATATAGTATATTTTGTATAAAGATTTGAAAATAATCTATTTGTGGGAGAGACTAAATTTATATGGGTCAGAATAGAATTTTAATTAGTGTTGCAAATATGAGTACTGCTTTAATTATAATGATAAAACAAGCATGAGTATCTGTAATTTACCCTCTAGCTATACAAATGAGAACTTAAGCCTCAATGAATTCAATAAATGAAATATTTTCAGAACACTTACTTAAAATCAGGTCTACTTTTTAATCAGTCATGTTTTAAGTGAATGCTTATTAATAGATCATTAATAAAACATGCTTATGGAATGAGATTTCAAGAAAGAGGTGAGACGAATAAAAGGCACAGAAAGTAAAAGATCAAATGGATAATTTTTCATTTTGTTGCAAACAATTTAGTTTTAGTAAGTTACATATCTATTTCATATTAAAAAGTGAGTTCTAAATCTTTTTTCCCCCAGTTATAGATGAAGATAAAACACTACAGATAACATTGCCTGTGAATTCATGACCCTTTTATACTGCCCAAGTTCCCTCTGCTTTTGACATTCAAACTAAAATATTAATCTCGTTTTTTTCCTTTAAATAATTTTGCCTGACTTCTATCACTACCTGGGGGAATGAAGTTATAAGGTTTTATTTTTAAAGAATGCAAAAAGAAAAGGAAAACTATATACATGAATATCCCATCATCCATTTGTCACTGAAATCTGCAGCTATGCTGCAAAAAAGTGACACGCACAAAATATTTCCCAGGCACAAAGGACACTGGGAAAAGGTAGGCCATAGTAGCACACAATAAATAAAGCTGAACACTGTCCAAGGGTCCAGAATTTGGTTTGGATCACCTTCCAGAAGCCAGAATCCTTACCTAACACCAACATAAGTTGCAATTAGGCCTGATCTTTTTTATGTGATAACATCTATCTTCTCCTCTGAATTTTTATTCACAAGGTTCTCTGGGTCTAAATTACAATAGAATCTCATGAGTTTGGGTGGGGCTGGGGTGAATAGTTGTTACAAATAAATTCACAGTTTCCAAGTTATTGAACCTATGTGAGACACTTGGCTCTTGAACTTCAACAGATTTCTAGAGTACCGCCAGCTCAAGATGCCCTTACTTTCAGTTTCCTTGGAAGCATGCAGCCATTTCCAGGTTGTGTCTAACTTTCTTCACTCATCTGCAGACTTACCACCGGAAGCATCCAAACTACGAAGGGATCTTTGGCCCTTTGGACCCGGATTTCCAGGTTGGTTTGTGGTACCGACCTCAAAGTGGCAGAGGCAGAAGACATTTTCCAGCCCTCATGACTTATACGCTACTCTTATAATGTATGGACATGGGAAACTGAAATATGGTGCCTTGCGAGATAGGCCTGGCAGAGTAGGCGATCCAGCCACACAGCTCTTCTATGTGTAGCACCTTTCCAATCTGAGTTGTTCTGATTCTTGAGCTGACTTGATAAGACACCACTCTTTCTCCCCTTTTGAGGACACCATAAGGTGTCATTTGGATTAAGACTTGTTTCCCCTACAAGTAGCTTTTTTTCTTTGAATTTTGAAAAAAATGAGAATCGTGTTTAAGATTTAGTAATGCTGGTAGAGATAACTAGAAATACCCTAGGATGCTTAGATTATTTGTCACTACTGAAAAAAAAATGTTATTGGTCTGCCGGTACTTTGTAACTTTATAAGAACAGCAGGGTGAGCTGAGAAGACTGCAGCTCAGGCTTTGCGTTAAATATGATGCACCAAGAATATGCAGCGACCTAAAAGGTCATACCTGCAAGGTGTGTGTTGGTGTTTAACAGAAGGACCAGTCCTTTCTCATTAGGACAGTGTTTCTCCTGTGGATTTTGGGTCTGATCCTCTTCTTTTCATTACTCGATTTCTGTGCTTCCATTTCTATTTCTCATTCTGATGTACAGCCATTTGGTTCTTCCTTTGCACCAGGCTGGAAGAGTGTTCTTCTCTTTCTCCCACAGCACCCAAATTATACTGAAGTCATTTCTTTAGGAGACTCTCTCCTTAAATAGCAAGTACCCTAAGGGTAGGGACCATGTTTCACCGATGTCACAGTCTGCTTTACAACTTGTGCTCAAACTTTATTGCGCAGAATAGCATGGGACACAGGCTTCCAGAAAGTTCTGTCTTTCAATTTATAATTGCTACACGTTGAATTTTTAAATAGATCTCATTTGCATGACAAAGCCTCTGTCAAGGATATTTCTTTCAGTTTAGTTATTTCTGCCCAAATTTGCTATTCCATAATTCTATGCTGAAAGGTGAGGTTGTCTTTATGTCCCCGTTCCATGAAAATGTGCTCTGCCCAAAACCTTCTGCAACAGGCGTCCTACAAGACGCCTGCTGGTGACCACCTCTGGGTTTTCCTTACCCCTGACGCCTGGCACAACCAGCTGCCTTCACAGCCTCCCCTGGGGCAGGGTCTGCCAGGTCGGCCTTACCATGTGCTATGTGATGATTCAGTTCACCCCAATTTGCCCTTTGGGAACTGCTGTGAAAACGTCTTTTGTACAGTAAATCATGACAGCATTTGGCCTTCATTTGGGGGTGAATGCATGGTTTATATATTAAAGCCACTTCTTTCTTCCCTTTAGAAATACCATGTGGCATCAATTTGTTTGTGGGCACAAATCAAATGGCAGCTTGGGATCGTCCAGATGATCCAAATGTGCTCTATTACGTTTTTAAATGGCATCAGAGCAGTGAAAACCTAACAGGGGGGGAAAAAACACACCAAAAAACTAAGACTACTTGAATCCCCAAGAATACCTCCGTACATCCACAGCAGTCCTCAGGCACTTGTTGAAAATCTGCTTTGAAATTTGAAAAAATGCCAGGGTGTCAATAATACACATCAAGAATGAATATCTTATTTAGAAATATGTACGTGTACCGTGTGTGTGTGTGTGTGTGTGTGTGTGTGTGTGTATGTGTGTGTGTGTGTGTGTGTGTGTGTGTACACAGAGCTGAAATCTGTTCGTTCCATTCAGCCAGCAACATTTTTTACTGTTGGTCTTCAGCCATATGTGAGATGAGGGTAGGGAACAAGAAGCAGTGTCCATGCCATAGCTTCCACTTTTCGAATGTGTCCAATAAGGACAAATATGGGAATCCCTTGAGTGAGTGCTCACTGACCTGCTTCCAGGCCCACAAGGAATATCACAGGCTCTGCACGAAGGGTTTCCAAATTCATCCGTCCAGCCATACTTGTGGCTCTTGTGGTTGGTCTGTGGCCTGCAGCTTCACTTGCCCAGCAGTTCTGTGCCCCAAAATAGGCTCAGGAAGTTTGTGACCATGTTTGGTGTGTTCCAAAGGGGCTGCCATATATTTAATGAGGTTGTGAACATATACCAAGATTTGTACATGGCTCATCAAATAAAATACATCGCCAACCCTCTTTTTACTTCAGTACGTGGTTTGGAGCAGGCTGTTTTATAAGCACATGTGTTTATCATATGACTTGATTTGGGGACAAATATCACTTCTTATATTTAGGATACAGTTTCGCAGTAGCTAAGCTCTCTGCTTCATTCCTCCCTATCCAAGAAAAAAAAAAAGTTAAGCTGGGAAGCCCTTTCCACTTATTCTCGGCAGGTTTCTCTGGATGCTAAGGTGTCTTATGCAATTCAAATGTGCCTTTCTAGCATGGTGGGGAGGAAAGAAACGTGCAGCTTAAGTCCCTTTTCACCCAGAAAAGGCATGTAACTAATGTCTTTCTGTGTGCTGAGGGGAATAGGCACCTCTTATCAATTACAGGCATTTAGGAGAGCAATGTGTTTCGCTGGTTTGTGCATCAGATGGGGAGTCAGGAGGCCTCAATTTCCCTACCGCTCAACCTCTCTCAGACATTGGGCAAATCATTTACCTCCTAGGTTACTGGCTTTTTTTCTACAAAATATCCTTTCCTAGCACAACCAAAGGAGGCACTGTGACTCACCCTGTTAACAGCTATAAAATGCATTTTTATTCTCTAACTCTGTATCATAACAAATGGAGCTGCAGAGGTGGTCTTTTCCTAAATGAACCTTGGTGCCTAGTTAAATGACTCACCCAATATCTTCCAGTTAACTATATAATATAATAAACCACATTCTATGAATAAGTCAGATGGATAAAATGCCTTTCCTTTGATGAGTCAGATCCAATCCAATAAAGCAGAATATTCCATAGAGTTTATTTCCTGTAATTGGAGGAGATAAAATTGATTTTCCCATTTTTCTCCTCATTCTTTTTTTTTTTTTTTCTACCAGTGTTTGCTCCAGTTACTGACTACAAAGAGAATTTGTCATGAAATTTAAAACTTCACAAACTTCATGGTGCTTCTTTGGGGGAAAAAACAAATGGAGAGCTGGTAGTCTGTGAAATTCTGAGGTGGACTCATCCTTAGAACTTGACAAGAAATGAGGAGATGTGTGAAATGGAGATTGCACAACCTATCTTGAAGCAGAAGACTCATCTGGAAGGTCCTGGCACTCTTCAATAAAATTCGAATGATATTGGAAAAATTAACGTGGTCTTTCTGGCTTCCCCTTGGTCGGGGTAAAGGGTTTGGCGGGGGCAGCTGCTAGGTTCAGGGTGTGGGGCCAAAGGTTTGGCTGGGGCAGTTCAGGGGGCGGGGACAAGGGGTTGGATGGCGCTGCTGGTGAGTTGGGAAGGTCACTCTCAATAGCAACTGCGTATGTTGAGGAGAATGAGAGCCAGGTATGTACTAGATTTGCGACTTTTCTGTAAAGTTTTACAGCATTTCAAAATAAAAAGAATGACAAAGAGTTAATGTGGTTAACAATAATTTTACTGGCATACCTTACTTTACATTTATCTCATGTAGCACACTGTATATATAATGTATGTATGTATATATGCTATGTATTATCTTTATAACACATATACATATATGCTGTACATATCTTTATGTTTTTCAAGGATGCATACATTTACACTAAGGCGTATTCTTATTGTTTCAGTTTCTCTAAGAGTCTGATACATTCCAGAGCAAGGGGGAAAAAAAGCCTTATAAAGCAGTTCAGTAAGACAATACAAAGGGAGACTTTTCAATGTGTAAAAGATTTATTTTGAGTCTTAATAGTTATATTAGTCTAAATGAACCATCATGATGGGTTTGAATACCAAATGAGGATTAAGTGAAAAGGGAACTATCTTTAAGTTTGTTCCGATTTTTGAAGTATCACTCAATTAAAACTTTCTAAAATAAAGACCAGTCATTAGTTCAGGCTGCTTAAGGGAAAATGATTTGTGTCCTTCCAATTAGTGAATGCTTTGTGTGACTATTTACTCCTCTATGAAATAAAGTGGGAGGTGTTCGCACAGCAATCCCAATGGCAGAAGTTAATATTTTTTTTCTTTTTTCCTAATGGAGGGCTTAATATAAACCCTGTATTTCTCTTTTAAATGATCAGAAACAGAATTTGGGAACTTTTTCGGGAATGCATCTCAGTTCCCATTTGTGCCCCCTCCCACTCAATTAATTTCATGTACTCAGAAATGATAATTTACAGTTAAAGTGCTGAATCTAAGCTGATTTTCCTTGTTAAAATTAGGTTTTAAATAAATGAAGCAGCACGTAATGTGTTCCTGACACGGCCTGTGGCATGTGATGCTCTTTGCTTGGCCACAAAAATGTAACGTCCTTGTGCTGTGGTGACAACTTTTTCTTTTTCTTTTTTTTTTTCTTTTTGACAACTTTTTCAAGCAGATGTACCTTGTACAAACTGACTTGAACGAAGTATTTCTGCCATTGTCTCTCATGCTCTATTTTGAAAAGGAGAATTGTGGAAGAAGGGTGTTCTATTTTTTTAATAGGTAGAATGATCCAGAAAAACAGCAAAACTTGTCTTTCTTGCTCAGTGTAAGATCTGAACTGGATCACTGCATGAAATCTCAACTTATTTGTGAGCCAAAATGCAATCACCCTGCTAAACAGATAAAGCACTTATATACCGGAGGAGCCAGAAAAATGTATCCAAGTGGACACTTTGGTCAATGTTGCCCAAGCAGCAGTTCGCCGTCACCAGAAGTGTCTGGACACTGAAGGGAACCACTCTGAGCACCTCTTGTCATTGCAGAAGTCAAACATGACTTGTATTCATCTTTTGTTATCAGTATATATTGAGTATTACAATTTTAATACAGTTTTCCTTCCTTAAAATGTGTATACATTTTTTTGGCACCTCTGTATATATTGAATTGGAGTCTTTAAGATAACAGTGTTTAAAGCACTGTTTGTCTCTGATGGGAAATTAATGAAATGGTGAAATCAGTGTTAGTGTGAGGTATCCACTCCAGAATACTCACCTTAGGGTGGCACTGTGTGCAAAAACAGTTCTTAAGGCAAAAATACCTTTGGAAAACTCACTCTTCCCCCTCAAACCCCATCTTTAATTACAGTGCGGTAACTACACAATGAAGGTCTGGATCTTTCCTGCGGAGCACCCAGGCCTATAGCCCAGCTAGGCCTCATAGTTCCTGGACTCGATGAGGGGTGTGTGAGAGGAATGGTAGAAAGCTAATTGGCAGCCAACTGTCGAACTATCCAGAAGTAACATTTTTAATTTGAAGACTGGATTCTCTAGTTTGATTGCCAGACTAATTTATTTTTGCTTTTATATTTTTAATACAATACAAGAAGATTGTTAAAGGAGAACATCTTTTTTCCCTTATTACATTCTTTGTCCTTTTAAAAAACTTCTACTAACAAAATCTTTGGATTTAGATGAGAAAATTTTTCTTCACGGTTTTCTCTCTATAGTAGCTCTATATGAACATAAGGCCTATATATATATCAATGTGAACTGCAATACTTTGTAATATAACTAAATGAAAATATACTGCCCATTTTATTATGAAATGCTCTAATAACAAGGAGAGAGCCGATGATATTTCCCTTAAAGATACGCCCATATACTACCTGTGTAAACAGATTTACTTTTGTTCCTACACGCAAGCCTCGTATTTTGCAGCTAAAATGTAGACGGGGAGCTTTCACTCGGGTTCTTCGGGAACCTGTTCTCCAGCAGCCTGGAGGGGTTTTGGTGCCACTCTCACGTTGCACCACGTGAAACCCTAGTGAGGCCCACTGATGGCTGACTCTTGTAGAACCGTCCATTCTTGATGGATCACCTACTTAGGAATTTCTGGAGGAAATCGCATGAGGTTTCTGTCAGGTAAGATTTCCTTACACAACAGCCGGTCCTCCAATGGAGAACGTGACAGGGAGCGTGGCACTTCTGGTCTGGAGAGCAGCAACAAGGTTTTCTTTGTGGGTAGGAATTCTGCTTCCTACCCACAAAAGTGCGTGTCAGCCTCTCTACCAGACAGCCACGCCGACATTCAAGGAGGTTGTGAACCATCACAGAGGTCCTGTGTTTTGGAGAACCCCACACTGCTGGCTTCGAGAAACAGGTGAGAAGGAGGTGGCCACCATCAATATGTTAGCTGGGCTGATAACTAAAGGTCAAAACCCCCATAGCCTCACCAACCCAGACAGTGTGCTGGGAAAAGACAGGGAAGCAGTTGGAGAGCCGGTCCCTTCCCTTAGCATTAAACACTGAGCAGTCAGAGAAGATTGTAAGGCGACCCTGGAAAAACGGTTCTAGAGAAAGGTGGTGGGTGTGGGAGTTGGTCAAGTAGGTATCAGGAGAGGTGAGGAGCGGCTGGTGGAGATTTAGAACGCACAGCACCGTCTTAGTGAACGTGAGGGCGACTTTAAACTTGCCCTCTACTGCCCAAATTTATTTTATCACATCATCTTTCTAAAAAAATAACTATATAAAGAGAAACACACAGAGAACCAGAATATATTAGGGAATCCTAACATAAAGTAATACACACAAGTGCCATATACTGAGTACTTCCTGAATCCACAAATACCGAAGGGAAACAGTCAGGGGATGAAAAGAATGGTCTGAATTCCAGTTTGCTGATTATATACTGTGTGCCAAGCACAGCAGAGATTTTACATGTAAAACCCAGAAGCGTGTGTTGAGCATTTACTGTATGTACGTCCGGCACTGTTATAAGCACTTTATATTCATTATTGGATTCAGTATTTTATCCCCAGGAGATACACACACGCCGGTACTATGCCCATAGTACGTATGAGAAAGTGAGGCTTAGAGAGATTAAATGACATACACTTAGTAAAAAGGTGGGCAACTTGATTCCAGTCTATCAGGAAAGACAACTGTATTGACAACTAACATAACACATGGTATTAGGTCCGATACTAATATCACGAACAACAGCAACAACAAAAATAAAGTTCTTCATTTAACAGAGGGGAGGGTTGTCACAAGAAAAAAATATTGGTGGGCAGTCACAGAGCTAATAGCTATAATTAATTATACATGGCCTGCTGGAAGATGGAGAAGGGAGACGAAAATACCACCATTTCTTCTGGAAACAACTTCATAGGAGAATTTGGGAAGGTTGCCATTGTTACTCAAACTTGTAAAGAAAGCAAAACTAAACAGAGTTTGTCGTTGTTGTCTGAAAGAAATGGACTGTATTCAAAACAAGTACTGCCTGAACATGTCAAAATGATTGAATATTTTTTTTCAAATATTGGATCCTAATACAGAGGTTATAAGGATTCAGTCCATTGGATGAGGTGTTTTTAGAAATGATCTGCCTTCTCTGTTCATTCATATCCAATTTGAGAAACAGGAAATTATTCTGGAATCTTTTTTTTTTTTTTCATTATGGTCTTGATGTCAAATTCATTTCGTGGTTGCTGAGCACCTTAAAAATATGGTGGATGGCTGCGACTACCTCTCTGGTTATTTTACTAGAACTGCTCAAATAACAAATGATACAATGTTTTAGATTGCATTTTACTTATTTTACTTGTCTTAATGTTGAATTTACTTAGTATTTTCAGTAGGAATTGTGTTTTGGAATATAAAAATAGTATTCTAAAAGTCTATAAAATGTGGGTAATTTAGAAATATAAACATCATTTCTAAAAATGCATAAATATGATTTGAATGTATGGTGATAAAAATACTAAAATAGGATTTTAATAATACTTTTCTCCTCTATTTAATTTTTTTCTGCCCCTACTAATTACTCTAACATACCTTGAGGTATGTAGAAATAAATTAACTAGGTTTAAGTTATAATTAATTTTTGGCTAGGACCTAGTAGAAAATAATATTTGAACAGAAAATATAATAGAATTGTGACTTCCAGATTTCCATTCTCAGGCCTTATAGGCTAGAAGGCAACTATTATTAATTATCAGACTAAAATTCATAAATCAAACCCATTCCAAAGAGAAGGTGATTTTTCCCCTGATTTTGGCAGCCTTTCTTCCAAACTTTGAAAAGGTTCTTAAAGTTAGTTTACCTGGAAAAACATTTTTATCAGATGGTAACAATTTCACTCACACTTTCTATATTTCTCTATATCCAAGTTGTGATTCTTCTTAAAGCAGAGTTTAACATATATGCAGTAATAATGCTTTAGGAAATTCTTTTCTCTTTTTTTTTTGATATAAGCATATCTCTGGAATAACTTAATTCAGGCCTGTCTGTCTAAAATCACGTTGGGTCTAGATCAGGGACAAGATGGATGATATATTTCCAGTAAATTTAGTCCTGAACCTATAGGTCCTGAAATACTTTGCATTAGTTCTCAAATAATGCAAATAATGAATTTATCCAATAGTCTTAGATAAATACATACACTTTCCAACTCATGGCAAGCCAATTGCTCCTCGTACAGAAGCATAACTGAATATTAGCAGTTGTTGGATAATATGTCTACTTATATTCCTGCAAAAAAGAAGCTGTTGGCAGGCTGACAACACTGTATCGGAACACCCTGGGCTATGCAGGCCCTCTGGGTCCTCGCTAGTGGCAGACTATATAGCTCTCACTTGTTGGTCTGTCAACACAAACGGTGAAGGTGCTCCTTTCCTATTTACAGATGACCCCAGACTGGGAGAGACAGAGATAGAGACAGAAGCAGAGATCGATAGTGAGAGTGAGAGGGCACACTTGAATATTGTGGGAAGACCAAATGAGATTAAAACCTAACACAACCACGTCATGGATTCAATGGAAAGGCCTGAAGGTAAGTTTGAAAATGGAGAGTCGGTTGTTGAAAGGTTGTAGGAAATTTACATATGAAAACATCCTGGGAAAAGAAATTAGGGTTTTTGTTGTTGTTATTGGCAGCAAACTCAGTGAAAAGACAGTAAAATGGCAGGGTTCCCTTGCTGACTTTTATTGTTGTTGTTAATGTAATAAAACTATGAGAATTGTGCCTAAACAAAGAAGATGATGGTACCTCGGGAAAACATGTCCGGTGCCCTGTATTCCGTTCTTGGGAGCACATGTTTAGAGCAGGCTGCCAGCATGGGTGAGGGTTCTAGAATCAATATTCTACTGGTTTAATAAAAAAGTGAATCAGTTTGTTTAAAAAAGTGAAGACTACTACCCCCCCTTCCCTCGTACGCTCTGGTAACCACTAAACTGTTGTCCGTGTCTATGAGTTGTTGTTTCTTTATAGAATTGTACACTTGAAACCTATGTAATTTTACTAACCATTGTCACCCCAATACAATTAGTTAAATGAAAAAGTGAAGACTGACAGTGTAAGAACTCTCTGCAAATACACGAAGAATTCTTTGTAGAGAAGGAATTGGGGATACTCCTCGCCCTCCAAGGAGGTAGAAGGACTGGTAGGTGAGAGCTGTGGAGGGTGCTTTGACTCCACCCATGGCAGTTTTTCCCTCGTCATTATTGCTATTCACCAGTGGAATAGTTTGCCTTACAAGGAGGGTCTGAGTTTTGCATTACTGGAAATATTCAACATAACCGTTACAGTTTAATTTCATTTTTTTAAAACTGGAACTCATCCTATGAAGATGTGATTTGAAAATGAAAGGCTACATAACATGACTAAACAGAAATGAGCAGAGGTATTATATGGTAACACTTTGCTTTTCATCATCTGGATTCACTACACTATTAAGAAGAGAGGAGAGATGCAATGGTCTAGTCTCAGGGAGGTTCTAGCAGGAAGTGAAATCCCTGCTTTGCTTACATGATATAAGATTTAAGACATAAAGAGATGCTCACTTGGGATGCTCATCTGGGATCACGTACGAGGTGAGACTGCGTATCTCACGCACCAGGTAGAACTTTCTGATACAAGCATGGGACAGGGAAGTTCTCTCAAGTAGCGTTACTAGCTAGGTTTACTTTATTTTATTTTTGTTCTATTTTATGAGATCTGTGGTCTTACTTTCAGTGATATAGCAATTTTCCGAGGTTTTCAAGAATACCTTATCTTCACAGCATTTCAGGGCCACCATTGACACTGGATCATTGCACTGTTTGAATATACCATCTTCTTCCACTGCATTTTAGCCTATGATATTCTGGGTCATTAAAACACTGTGCAAAGCTAAGTAATGAGTGCAGTGTCCAGTTTCACTGGATACCGTGTACCTTAGGGGGAATAACCCTAGGAAACTTGTTATGATCGTCTCAGGCCTCATGATGACCAACTCAGCCCCTGCGAACATCATTCAATTACTCATTTCAGCATGGATTTTTCTCATGCTTTTCTTCATGGCATTTAAAGGGCTCTCACATATCTCCTTTTACTGAGGTGGAATGTTATATAATGGCAGAGGTTCTTTGCTTCCCAGATTCATAACACTATCCTCTGCTTCAAACGCTTTTGGAAACGGATTAAGGGTATCAATGCATAAATAACACCACACTTTTAATTGAAATCACTGCCTTTGTGAAAATGATGTAGTAAAACAATTTTCACAGAAGAATATCTTAGATGCCTTTGTACAATTACCAATGCTCTGTATCAGGAATATAATTTGCCTCAAAGAACATTTTTACGGTAGTTGGATTATTAATGGAGAACAATATATATAATTTTAAGATCTAACCTTAAAAACGGAAATAATATATCAGTTTTTAAAGAATAAATTACACTCACATATACTGTGTTTACGAGAGTTGTTTTGGTATAACAGTTCTTTGTAACTAAGATTAAATTAATGTATGCACAACAACAATACTTCTCAGCTAAATATTATATGATACTCTTCTAAAACGTATCCTTGCTTCATTCAAGTGGGGACAAATCCAGATTTTTCCCAGGGCATTACCAATTTGCTGCTACCTCTTTTTAGCACATCCTCATTTTACCTCAGATATGTACCTTAATATTTTCTGCTCAGCATTAGAAAAACTTCCAGAAAGGGCATTTAAAAAAAATTTACACTGGCCCATTTAACTTCACCTCCACTAATTGTAAGAAATTACACAAAGGGCCCTAGTTGTTACTCTGGAAAAAGGTGGGACACTTAACTCTTTGACTTTGGTTTCAAAAATACTACTAATTATTTTTAAAACATCATTAGAACATTTACTCTATCAGGTTTGTAATAGATTCCTTTCTCCCCTTTAAAATTAAGCTTTATACAGTCTCATTTTTAACGTCTCAGGTGAAGAATCTTTCCTAAGCTCTTAAAAGACATCCTGATTTGAATTACTCTTGCTCAGAAAATTATTTCTGATGTTTAACTTACATTCTCCTTTATTGAATTGCCGCTCTTCAGACTATCTCACAAAATTAATTTTTCTCATAATTTCCCCTTTAAATCATGGTAGGTAATCTCAATATTTCATCTTTCTTAAGCACACAGTGCAATTTAAATTTGCAGGAAGTCTGAAGGTGACTAAGATTCCTTTAATTTTTCATTTTTGATGAAATGATGCAGATGTTCTCATTTAAATATTGTACCTTAATTTTATAAGAAGGTAAGAATATCCCGTAGAATCTTTAGAACTTGTAAATTTTCCTGCTTATCTGATACTTCCATTTGGTTTCTAACCATATCTCAAAATTATGCTCAAAATCGAGCTGTTGATTTTCTTCTTTAACCTTGATCCCAAAATAGAAATCGAGACATCTCTTTTTCACCATTTCTTTTCCTCAGCCACGTTTACTCTAACACAAATTCTGGTGTTTGTAACTCCAAAATGTAATCTGAATCCATCCATATCTTTTTATCTCTACTGACACAACCCTTGCTCAGGCCACCATTATTTCTTGCCTGGGTTTTCACAATAGTCTCTTATCTGGTCTGCTTCCATTCTCACACTGTTTCTAATTTATTTTCACAAAGCAACCAGAGTGATCTTTGTAACTCATGAGTCACATCATGTCACTGCCCACATTAAATCTTTCTGAGACTTTCCCGTTGCACCTAGAGTAAGATCTGAATTGCTTGGTTTACCAGCTCAGGCTTATATTTCCAACCTCACTTAATGTCACAGGGACACTCGCCCCAGTGGTCCCACCACCCAGCAGGGGTGCACAACACGCTGCTCCAGCCCTGATGGCTTCCTCTCTACTGTGTCCAACAC
Organism: Rhinolophus sinicus; assembly: GCF_036562045.2. Lineage (NCBI taxonomy): Eukaryota > Metazoa > Chordata > Mammalia > Chiroptera > Rhinolophidae > Rhinolophus > Rhinolophus sinicus. The sequence continues at coordinate 6,737,303 of NC_133763.1, forward strand.
GCTGCTCCGGCCATCATGGCTTCCTTTCTACTGTGACCAACCCAAACGCTTCTACAGCAGGGTCTTTTCACTCTCTGTCCCTTACGCCTAGACTTCTCTTCCCCACATTCCTCACATGGCTGATCTTTCCCCTTCTTTGGACCTCAACTTAAATGGCACTTTTTCAGGGAGTCCTTCCCTATCCACTATAATAACAAAAGGTCACCTCCCTCTTCCAATCATATCTCCCTTATTTCATTATAATTATCTTGCATAATATAATTATTTCTTACTCATTTCTCTCACTCCCAGTAGGATATCATCCGCCATTTCTGTAAGGAACCACGGTTCCATTTAGCGAGAAATGAGACTTCGAAACTAAGATCTGGATATTAAGTGCTCACATTCTTATTGGGGTACCATTATTTCCAATCCCTCCCAGGGGATTTCATATATTTATACACTTCTCTATTATTATTAAAAACTTTGGCCTGTGTCCTTCAAAAAATGTCAAGTTTATATATGGCAAATAAAGACTGAAGAATATTCCAGATTAAAGGAGATTAAAATGACATCATGTCTAAAATGAATGTGTCATCCTGGAATGAATCCCGGATTGGTTAAATTTATGGTGTTTATAGTATTTTATTGGCAGAATCGACACACTTTAAATATGGACTGTGGATTAGATAATAATATTGTAGAAATGCTTGATTTTGTGCTGTGGGTATTCATGAGAATATCCTTACGTGCAGGAAATAATCACTGAAGAATTAGGGACAAGATATCGCCACATCTGCAACTCACTCTCACATGCTCACAAAGAAACACACTCATACCTCTTCCCGTCTCTCTTTCTCATCTGTCCAGTGAAAGAAGTAGAAAAAGAGAATAAATTACTAGCAAATGGGACAAGTTCTAAATAATTAAATCAGAATAAAGGGTGTACGAGAGCTCTTTGTTTTACAACACTTTCAATAGGTTTATGTAAATATAAAAAACTTAAAAATATTTTCAAAGTACGCAGTGTGGTTGCATATCTTTAATTTTTCTGTGGCTACTGCTTTGAATGATGGTGGACTCTTTCCTTAAATAACTTAAACTATACAAAAACAGAAAAAACCCAAAACTTGTTAATACATTTTTATTCCTAATTAAATGGATTTTATAACTGCTCTACTCAACCATTACTGGTCCATCAGGTACAAAACCACATAGAAGAATATTATTGCTTCGTTTTCTTTTTTCTTTACAAAGAGAAAATCTTCTAAACAGCTGAAACTTGCCTAAAGCAATTTCAAGATGACCCAACTCTCCCCAAGTGACTTCTCAAATTCTTAAGCTATTATCTTTCTGTTCAAACCCTTTTTAAAACTTTTTCCCAATTATATCAGCCATATAATTGCTAAGCTAAGATTCCTATAGACTATCTCTATCAAAGGATCAGGATAGGGAATGATAAACCTCTTAACAAAAACTTAATTCTGATTCTTTTCCCAGATTAAGGTATCTTAGCAACCTGTGAAGCATTTTATCTGCTGATTCTATCATTGTGAGCACTTTGTTGAACCCTTCAATTGACCTTATACCTGTGCATTTTCCCTCTTGTTGGTTGTGTTGGTCCAGGTTATATAAAATGAGATCAGTGCACAAAAAGCAATGTGATCACACACATCTAAATGTATTTAACCTTTAACACACAATTGGTTCTTTATAAATGTATGAACCAGAATCTTTATTTTTATTTTCTGTCTCCTGGGAATTACAGGTCTAGTGCTGCTCAATGGGTGGCAGTGATGAGGAATCAGAGCTTGGTTTTCGCTAATACAAGGATGTGAGATGAAAGAAGGGTCACAGCCTGAGTTGCTATAGCCGAGGAAGCCCAACCAGAGAAGCATGCATTGTGGTCTAACTTTCAAGACAATGCTCCTTGTTCCATGACTCCAAGATGGGTGACTAATTGTAAGAGCGCTTCCAACTTCTCTAAACCAGTTCAAGCATTCTGGCTTTGAGTCCCAGGAAGAGTAGCTGATGAGATCAAAGAGCTCCGGTCAATGGTTTTGAGAAATTGCTTGTTATACAAGTGACCAGATTCACCATGTGTGCCACTTTCTTCATCTAGCTTTCCCCTTGATGGCCACTCCGTCTCAGTCTCAGTTATGAACCCTCCTTTGTCTTCCTGGCTGTGTGGGAGTAGTTTAGATTCAGCCTTTCTTCTTTTCTATCTCCTCTCATTCACTATGTGACCACATCCACTCCCAAGGCCTTAAATATCATCCGATCTCTGGACACTCAGTATTTTTTCCCTTGTAGCCCAGACCTCTCTAGACATGGCTTCCCGACTCCTAAGCAGAGACCTTCTCATAGTTTCCAGGTAGATATATGTAATAAGCTCCCAAACTTAATATGTCCAACACAGATTCCTGGTTTTAATTCCTAAAATCTGTGATTCCTTCCACAAACTCTCAGCTCTAATAATGGGCAACTCAGTTCTTCCTGCTACTCAGGACAAAATAATTCTTGACTATTTTCTTTCTCTCACACCCTCACATGTAATACCATTAGCAAATCCTGAGGTACTGCTTTCAAAATATCCAAAACTCAGAGCCTTTTCACTACCTTTATCGTTATCACTCTAGTCTGAATAGCAGGAAGTGTGTCTGCATTACTGCAGAAGCTACTCACTGGTTTCCCCTATTCCACCCTTGCTCCTACAATCCACATTGGGCACAACAGCTGGAGGGATTCTTTCAAAAAATATGCTAGATCGTGTCACTCCTCTGGTTAAGTCCCTTTGATGGTTAATCGATGCTTCTTCTCATGGCTTAGAAGACCGTGCATGACGTGGTCCCCCCCCCTCATCTGATACATTTACTACAACCACAACTCTATCATTTGCTGAAATCCTGGTAAGAATAGTTAATTCACTGAATTATGAAATTCATGAAGAACAATGTTAATGAACTTGACCATGAGCCAAGGTACTTCATTGCATAAAAGAGGAGACAGCTGCACTTTGACTTCAGGCCGATTATTTTACGTGTATTATTTCATTTAAGCTGCACAACAAAACTAAACAACTAGACATTATCATAGTCTTATCCAAACATTGAAACTGAGTCTCGGGGAGGTTAAGTAACATTTTTAGAGGTCACAAGGCTAATGGGGTGTAGAATAGATGCACACGGATAACTCTCTAACTTTGAAGTTTATGCTCTTTCCATTATTCTGTTGAGAGTCTCTTGTAGAGTGTAAAACAGTAACAGTCAGATTCAAAATGAGGGTTCAGCAGCAACGCCGATAGAAATTGCCATGATCCTTAAGCCATTTGGTATGGTTGTCAAAGAATGACTTAACCAACACTTAGATTGTTGTACGAGATGGATGCATCCATGGGGCATCCATGGGACATCCATGGGGCATGGATCTACACTGTCCTGTCACATCATTCCTGGAATGATGTGTGAATCTGGGTGTCATCCTTTAAAGGTTAGAGAAAAACTGATAATTATTCCAGCAAAAGTAACCAGATTGTCTAAAATCCTCCCAACACATCCTAAGAAAAATGATGGATGGAATTAGGGTTGTGTTCTTTGCAATGGGAGGGGTAAGAGTCGGAAGTTCCTGGCCGTCTTATAGACCAGACATTTCAAGCCATTTAGTATGACTCCAAAAAATACAAAACTGCGAGTAGAAGTTAAGGTGAAAGTTTCTTAGGTGAAATATGCTGCTTTGGGAGTTGGATTCCGTGTGACTGGAAGAGTTCAAGGAAAAAACAAACTAAAAACAGGTAAAAGAAAGCAAAACACCCAGATGATCCCGGTAGAGAAGTTTTAAGAGGAATTCAAGGATCGAAGGGGAGACTGAATTAGATAACCTTCGGGTCTCTGCTGACACTTGGATTTCGTGCTCTGTCAGTCTGCACCCACCCGTTAGGGGGTTTAGGGCCGGTGATTATGCAGCCATCTCACCCTACTTATAATGATAAACAGATTTAATTAAAATTTTATCTGCATCTCAGCTAAGAACTCCCTGCTCCCCAAGAGCAGGATAAAATAGACTTGAGTCCCCAATTCTAAGCCCTGAGACAAGTTACTAGGTGAACTACAGGAGTGGAAGGTGGGTCAAGAGAAGAGGGTTTCCTTCTTTGTATTTCTAGGTCTCTGAACTAGCATCGAATTCAAACGAAGTTTTCTCAACAAAACAAGACAAAAAACACCCCCAACAAACATTAGTGAATTTAGTGAAATTTAATACAATCTAAAAGGGGCTAGGTGGAGAGGAGGCAGGGTTTACATTGCAGCAAATTAACTATTAGGCTGGTGCAAAAGTCATTGCGGTTTAAAAGGTTAAAAATACTTGCAAAAACCGCAATGACTTTTGCACCAATCTAATACATTGGACTCGAGGTGGTTCCGATTTTAAAATGCCCCTGGGCCACCCACATACAGGGGACTACCACTGGCCCTGTAATCTATGTTACATCTTCATGAAAGCCAGTGGCCCTTCTCTCTTTCTTTCCTAATCTCATTTCTCCTCCTCATTTTCTACCTCAGAATCGCTCTCAGGAACTCCAGCCTTGAAGGTCAGCTTTCCCCAGCTCTCCAACTCTCGAATATATCTCAGATCCATCATCACAAACCCAAACGTATCAAGCTGTTCAGTAGCGTTGAAGGGCGGACCTGCTTGCGGTAGAAAGCACCATCTCTCAAAAGAGCATTCGTATGACCGAGTCACTATCACGATTTCAAATTTTATTAGTTGACATATCATACCGTTAGAAATGATTTTTTAAAAAATACTGAACATCTGAGGAAAGTTTCTGTCAAATCCAGGACTCCAAGATTAAGTAGAAAGAGGCAGCATGGTGATTTGGAGGCGAACATACCTGTATCCATCCTGGCTTCAACTTGACTGGCTGTGCTACTTTGGGCAGGTTACTTAACTTCCCTGATTTTCAATTCTCTCGTCTTAAAATGTGAAGAATAACAATGCATTCCTCGTGGTGTTGTCTGGGTTAAATTACAGAATGCATATAGAACACTTAGCACACTGCTTGTCATGTGGTCAGTGTCTGTGTTAGCCTCCATGACTAAAAATGTTTCCTCACTCAAAAATCTTTTCAAATTTTCTGAACTCATAATAAAAATTTCAATGTCCACTGAAAATTCAGCTTGAAAGACCTTGGAGAGTGTACCGAGGATATTTACCACCAATATTTTTTCTTCTACCTGTCATTTGCCAAACTGTCACTAAGATTTTTTGAAAATATACTTCAATGGTTTCTGTATTGAAGGCAATTTATTTGACTGGCAGAATGATAGAGGAAATATTAGTAAATGCATTTTATCAATTTTATAACTCTCCCTGATAGCATGATATCAAGACTTGATATTGTGATCCTAAATAACAAAGCTGACCCTTGGTAAAATTGTAAATTAGAAACAGATAAATGAATGGGTCTGTATCAAACTAAAAAGCTTCTGCACAGCAAAAGAAACCATCAAACCACAAAACAAAGAGGCAACCAACCAAATAGGGGAAGATATTTGCAAACAATGCCTTCATTAAGGGCTAATACCCAAAATACATAAAGAATTTGTACAGCTCAACAACAAAAAAACAAACAATCCAATTAAGAAATGGGCAGAGGACGTGAACAGACACGTCTCTCTAGAAGACATACAAATGGCCAACAGATATATAAAAAAATGTTCAACTTCACTAGCTATTAGGGAAATGCAAATCAAAACCACAATGAGATATCACCTCACACCAATTAGAATGGCTATCATCAACAAGACAAATAATAACAAATGTTGGAGAGGCTGTGGAGAAAAAGGGACCCTCGTGCACTATTGGTGGGAATGCAGATTTGTGCAGCTGCTCTGGAAAACAGTATGGAGGTTCCTCAAAAAATTGAGAATAGAATTACCATATGACCCAGCAATCCCTCTCCTGGGTATATACCCGAAAAGTCTGAACACATCTGTAAAGATATATGTACCCTGATATTCACTGCAGCATTATTTATGGTGGGCAACACATGGAAACAACCAAAGTGTTTCTTGATAGATGTCTGGATAAAGAAGATGTGGTGTATATACACAGTGGAATATTACTCTACCATTAGAGAAGATGAAATACTGCCATTTGCGATAACATGGATGGATCTTGAGATTATTATGCTAAGTGAAATAAGTCAGACAGAAAAAGTCAAGAAACATATGACTCCACTCATATGTGGGATATAAAACTGAAAGCAACATAGACATAGGATATAAAGTACAAGTTCAGCACAGGGAAGATAGTCAATGGAATTGTAATAGCTATGTATGATGTCAGGTGGCTAGTAGAATTGTTGGGGTTATCACTGTGTGAGGTATGTAAATGTCTAATCATGTTGTTTTGTACAGCTGAAACTAATAAATAAATAAATGTTGTCAATTTGTGTACAGTCAATTTCTCATGGAAAGATCTCCTTAATTATTGTTTGAAAAAATCAGCATATAGAAAAAAAGGGCATAATATCAACTCATTTCTGTTATTAAAAACAAACATAACAAAATGAACCACATCCCCCCAACTTGACCTCAATATTTAGAGACTATCACAGCTGACATCTCAGAAGTATATATAAGAAGTATCCAGCAATCTATTGTCTTTGTACCTAGTTAAATCAGATTCTAGACGTATCCTACTTGTTTTGTGGGCAATTTAGTTACAGCTGCACTGGGTCCTGCTCCCCTTTCACTGGTTACTGCCCTTTCCGTGGGAGGAAGTTCTAAACGTCAGTCTATCATTGTCAACACTGACCACTTACTTACATGCTAAGCCAGGAATACACTTAGAAATCTGGTGTGGTACTGCTTTCTTTGCACACATAGGATACAGAAATCCTTGTTGAAGTGGGGGGCCCTTGTTTAAGACCATGCCTTCCTAGGAGAACCCATGGGGTCATCGTGGGGAGTCTTGGCACTTAGGGTGTTGAACCTGGGCTGTAGGACTCCCCCTCTTCACGCTCACACATTCCCCAGACTTCCATCGTTTACTTTGGAGTAAAATTATGCTTTTCCCTTTGGTGATCCTCAGAGATTCTCTCTTTTTCCTCTAGTTAGATACTTAGACAACCTCTTATGTAAGTTCAAGTTAGTATAAAAGCCCAGAGGACACTGTCTGGGAGACAATTCTGCTTTTCATCATTGGGGAAAAAAAGAATCCTGAAGAGAAAGATATATAAAATCTGCACAACTGGCTGGAATGTAGAGCCTTATGTGGGAACATTTTATCTCTTAACCTAAAGCAAGTTCATGCCATCCAGTTGGACCCTAAAAAGCTAAAACTTAGAACTAATGCCTCTTTTTTACCAACCGATGGTAGTTGAGCAAATGAGTCACCCACAACAACAAAGAAAAAAAGAGATATATGTGTGACTCACCATGAGTTAATTCAAGCGGTGAATTGGTACCTTATCAATATTAAATTAGAAAATTTCATCATTTCCAAGGGAGGAAATAGTAAGACAGTGTAGTGGTATTAACAAAATGCTATCAGATTCATGCTTTTCCAAATGTCTAGCTTTGCTTCCTAGACTGAAAACAAAACAAAATCAGCTCTGATCTCTGCCTCCCTCTGTGACCACCCCTCCTGGCTTTGTTCCACCTTTTCCTCCATCTTTGGCTCCCTTCACTCTGCTTTCCCTGCTGCTGTTTGAATAGGCCACAGTCTACCTATGAAATTCTCCTCCTTTGAAACAACAACTAAATTCAAAGTGGATTGTATATTTGGACTAGGAACAATGACCCAAAGTTGATGATGTAGAATTATCTAATAATTAAATGGCAGATTTCCTGGTTCTTCGTATCAGCACTGACATTAATGGAGCACGTCACTGTGACAAGTTCTTTTTCATTCAACATTCCATAAGGAAGGTGTGATTTTTATCCCTCAGATGAGACAACTGAGGAAATCTAGGAAAATGTCAGAGTTGGAGAGTAAAACACTGTTTTCTTAACCAGTGTTCTATACTAATTCCTCTGAGGTTATATATGAGTTGGGCTGATATGTTTTATAAAAGAAGGTCCTTTGCAGTCCTATAGATTAAAATAATAGCAAAAAATTTCTAGAGTTTTCTTGCAATGGTTGGCATAAGGTTTTGATCAATCTCAATATAAAAGAATTCTGTCAATATACACACACAAAAATTAACATAAGACCTGGTATTATATTTATCTTTATATTATATTATATTAAAATAAGACTGGGTCTTATATTAACTTTTGCTCCAAAAGACGCATTAGAGCTGATGGTCCAGCTAGGTCTTATTTTCAGGGAAACAGGGTATCCATGTTTTTCCCCAAAGCTATAAAAAGGTTACCTAACCTAAAAAAGGTATTCAGCTTCACATCTTATGAGACCCTATATAGTTTTAATATCTGTCCTGCCTTGTGGCTATCACCCAACTATACATACACCCAACTACACAATAAACTATATTTAGGAAACATAGTGTACGGGGAAAATAAAGATATACAGTGACACAAGTATGTGAAAGCAAAACATCTGGAAATTCAGTGAAAATATTAATAAAAGTGAAAAATTCAGTCAAACTTTTTGATATTATGTAGCTGAAAATAAATGGTTAGCTCAGTTGAGTAGATATTTTGGTATTATTTGAAATTCAAGTGTTCAAATGATTGTTTTCAGATTATTCTTTTGAGAATCAGGCCATTGAGTTTTAGTCTTAGGTCTCTTTACAGATAGGTGAGGCAGAAATAAATGTTGAAGATTTTGCTCAATGGATTGGATTCCACTCAGAGGAGCAATAAATTAGCTCTATATTACCAAGGTTTTCATTCCAAGAAGTATATTTTAAAATTTTTTGGCCTGGGAATAACATAATGTTGGTAAGATGTTCATGCATGGTGGTCAAAAACTCAAATCTCCGGATGGTATCAACCAAGTCGATTTTTCTAAGGATACTTTCTTCTATACCTTAAGGTGACATAAATGTCCCAGCCCAGGGACATTTTGGCATGTGGCCTCGAGGTGAGGAAGGTGGCCAAAGACAGAAGGATCCTGAGGATGGAAACTGTGGTGGCCTTGAAAAGATGCAACTCGGAGGATATATGTGGGGATGATACTGAAGGACCCTGTGGACCAGTGGGCAAGGTCCCATTGAGAGAGATGAGAAAGACTGGTGCCTCCATTCTTATTTTGTTTTTGATTTTTTTTAGTATGCTATGATACACGTAATATAAAATTTACCACTTTAACTATTTTCAGATGTACAATTGAGTGGCATTATGTGTATTCTCACTGTTGTGCAACCATCACTTGTTACATGTGCAAGATCTTAAAAAAAATCCATGTTGTCACAAGGTAGTTTCAGTTTGTCCATTGTCACTGATGTGGAATATTCCATTATGTGAATATTGCACAATTTACATTCTCATTCCATGGTCAATAAGAATTGTGCTTCCAGTCTTAAGTCTTTTATTCTTATAAAGAACATAGATGGTTGAGAATCCTTGTGGAGGAAGGGGTTGGGCTTTAGGTCTTATGATTTTTGTACTTTTGTACTTTTTGTAATTTTGTACCATCTTTTGTACTAGCGGTATAAGAGAAGCACTTACTGAGGCAACTATAGACTTTGTCTTTAAAAAAAAAAAGCAATCAATTATCATTTTATTTTCAATCTATATTTAGGGCTCTCCTTGATCTGCCAGGACCCCCACTCAAGCTGGGACTTGCTGATAACAAGCGATGTTCTATTCCTTTTATTCGTAGGGATACTTTCCTAGGCAATATGGCAATTTTTTCTTTTCCCCTCAATATCAAAGGGTGATCCGATGTTCGTCACTCTATATTTTACTATGAATACAGTTTAGAGGCTTTGCCACAGGAGCTGTACTCTAACGGGCTGAGCTGAGATGGCAGGGAGGTGTAGGGAGGGAGTGGAGGTATCCGGCCTGGGGAAGGACCTCATGGTCTTTCCCCAAAGCCACAGGATTTATAACTCCTGGGATATTCAGTTGCCTCTTTTGACTCAACTCTCCCTCCAAACCTCTTCTCCTCTCAATCAGCTTCAGACAACCAGATCCAGAGTGATGCACCACTTTTTCCTACACAGTTACCCTCAGAGGTATTCTAGCCTGTTCCTCTAGTTTCTGCAGCCCCTTGCCCTCCTGCCCCCATTCCTGCCCCCCGTGACTATATTGAAGAGCTGGATACTCTCAAACTCATGGTCCGGAATGTCTTCTGCCTTAAATTATGTGTCCCTTAGGGAAGCTCATTTTGGATGGATAGCACATGGCACAGACCTACTGCTCACTTTATCAACTGCTATTTTATATTTTGCATGATCAAGAAACTTCAATAATAGGGTACGAAATAAAGGGAGAATGGCTAAAAAGCCTCAAGCTTTTGCATAAATTGGATCCAGAGCTTCTGCCTGTTCAGATTGCAGCCGTGAACTCTGCTCACGTTGGTTCCTCTTGTGTTTATGGCAGTGTGGTTCAATGCCAAGAACAGGAGGGCCCGCCCCCCCCCCAGTATGTTGAAGCCCTATCCCCAATGTGACTATATTTGGAGATGAAGCTTTCAGGAGGTAATTAAAGTTAAATGAGATCATAAGAGTGGGGCCCTAGGATTGGTGGCCTTATAAAAAAAAGGAAGAGACAGACCTCGCTTTACCTCATGGCAGAGAGAGGACACAGTGAGGACACAGTGAACATGCAGCCATCTGCATGCCAGGAAGGGGGCCCTCACCACAAACCAAATCTACAGACACCTTGATCTTGGACTTCCAGCCTCCAGAACTGTGAGAAATAAAATTATGTTGTTTAAGCTACCCAGTCTGTGGCACTTTGCTGTGGCAGCCTGAGCTGACAAATACAACGCAGTCTTACAGCTGGAGCTCTACACCCTTGAATGACTCATTTAAGCTCTTTGAGGCTCTGTTATCTAATTTGTAAACTGGCAATAATAATCCTTATTCCACCCAGGCAGCTGGGAGGATTAATGAGATAACAGACTCACAGTATGATGGTTTCAGAGTAAATTTTTGAAAATGTTACTTCCTTTCCGCTCCTATCCTTTGTTTCTTTTCTTTTTTTTTTAAATTGAGGTATAATTGACATGTAACATTATATTAGTTTTAGGTGTACAACGTGAAGATTCGCTATTTGTATGTATGGACTGTGAAAGGACCACACAGTAAATTTAGTTAACATCCATCACCATGCATAGTTACAGAATTTCTTTTTCTTGTGAACACTTTTAAGATCTACTCTTAGTAGCTTTCAAATATGCATCCTTTGTGTCTTATTACCTGAAGACAATTGTAAAATGTACAGGAAACCAGAATGTCACTACCATTCCCAAAACAGACATAATAATTATAACTATAGCTAAAAATTGTGGAGTACTTATGGATCAGGCATTATACCTAACACTTAATTTGCATCATCTTGTTGAGTCCTTACAGAACACTTCAAAATAAATATTGTTATTCCCTTTAACAGACAAGGAAACTGAGGCTCAGGGAAGATGAGTTAATTCTCAGGGTTATGCAGTCCTTATTTAGTGGAGTTGGTGTTCACACCCATGTATGTCTGACTCCCTGGGCTGTGCGCTTAATTATTTCCTTATTCCCAAGTATATGATTATTGTTCATTCAACCCGAAGGGCACGGGAGATTCAATCACTGCTCTCTTGCCCCTGACTATCTAGTAGGAAAGGCAGAAGTGAAAATCAATAATTAGTAAATAGTGTGATAAATGTTAAATTTGCACAGGATGTTATTGAGTACAGAGCACAGATGCCAACTGTCTGAAGAGGCCAGAAAATAGTTCCAGAATCAGCTCGCTAGCAGGACAGGGTTGAGAAGGACATTTCAGGCTGAGGGGCTAATGAAATGCACAGAGGTACAAGGGCAAGGCCCATTGGAGATCGACGTGTGGTTCCGGGGGCTGCAGAGAGGAGCACACACTCGGGAAATGTAGCAAACGGAGCAGGAGAGGGTGGCAGAGGCCAGGTGGCAAGGAACATTTCGGTGACATACAAAGACATTTGAACTCTCTACTATAGAACATATGTGGTCTAAAGTTATTCTTAGTTGTCCTCCCCCCTTGATACAGTGCTTGTAGAAAAGTCTGTGTCCTGTTTATCTTTGGGTATCCAAAGCCCAGCAGGGGTAGTTACTCAACAAATATTTGTTCAATGAAAACACGGAATGACTGAACAAAGAAGTAAAAGAACAACACCAAGCGTATCATAATACTTACTTTGACCACAGGGGTACAGGGTTAGAAGGCACCAGGAATGGGGCAAGAGATGGCCGTGAGGGCGGAGTTACGCCACAAAGGCATAGGGAGGAAGAAAGTTATACAGGAGAGGAACTGTCATTCAACCAATACAGAAAGCCCAGAGGATTGGTGGGGGGCAGGGTGAGGAGAGGTGCAGGAAGGGAGAAGCAGATCTCAAGGGCATGCAGTTGGTTGTTGGATACATTGAGTTGGAAATGGTCAGAACCTGTAAGTTTTCTGATGGTGTCTTGGGTTTGGACGTTAGAGCTGAGGGTCACGTTATAACTGTGACAATATCTGTTTAGCTTGAGAGACAATGTATACAGGGAGAGACAGAGAGCTCTGGGGTCAAACCTTAGGAACGAACAGCAGCTTCCCAGAGATCAATACGTGTTGCAGAATCTTCTTTGTCATCAAAAGTAGAGAAAGAGGAGTCTAGCTTGTGGGCTTAGAAGGAATAAGGGATAAGCTGAATCTTGGGGCATGAAATCTAAGGAAAATTCAAGGAGGGTGTTTGCGGATTCAACAGGCTTAAACTCTGCAAAGAGGAGTAAATTTAGCATGATTTGCTGTGTGTTGTTTGGCAGTATATTTATTGGGGGAAATGATATGATATCTACAGAATTAATTGTAAAACAATTTCCAGGGTCTGCTTTGCTAGGTGCTATATATTTTTTCCATGAGTTAGATGCATTTTATATTCAGCAGTGGAAATTGAGCATTTCAGAAAAGTAAATCATACACAGAAATGACATTTTCATGAAAAAAAAATGAAGGATGTTAATACAGTTTAATACCAGGGGGATACAGTGAATGCAATGGCTTGTTTGCTCAAGGCATCATTAAATAAGCTGGTGGTAGGTGCAAAAAATAAGAGACCCAAATGGAAATTTCAGAGCAACTGGTGTGCTGACTTTCCTGGTGGGAAGTACTCTCTAGGATGACTATGGGGATATAATATCTCTTAAATATGTGGTAATAACCTCAGAGGCTTCGAACTGAATGACATTATTACAAATAGAAGCATAACTGAAGATTCCTCATGGTGATTCATTTACAAAAATAAGGATTGTTTTCATGGTTGGGAAAAGGAGTCAAGGACTTTTAGGCTTTCATTTCTTAGAAATTGAAATCATAATTCATTTTTTAACGTATTTGTTGAGACTAAGGAATGTATGTACCCGGTCTACGTAAAATAACTATTCTATGCAAAGGAAATAAATATGTCTTTTTTTAAAACTTTAATGGAAGTATTGTGTATAGATGAGAAAAATGCACATTAAGTGTGCAACTCAATGATTTTTTTTCAGAAACAGAACACAGCTGTAAAATCGACACCCAGACCAAGAAAGAGGGCAGCCCCCTTGCAGTCCCTGAGAGTAAACACCGTCTGCTTTCTACAGCATGAAATGGACATTCTTAAACATTAGATTTCATCTGATTCCCTACAAAGTAAATGCGTAATGGTTTACTGAAGACGGGGCGTTGACTGGTCTTTTGTTCTCTGCCTCATTTAGGCTCTGAGCTCATCCCTGGCAGAGAGCAGGGCCCATGCTGCTCTTCTCCCAAAGGGCCCAGTGCAGGGTTTGGAACTTGGGGGCATTCAATTATTAAACTGACGAATATAATGGAAAATGATGGGGAGCAAGGAAAGCCTGGAACCAGGAATGATTCCTGATGATAAAGGTGGTTTGGTCTTGGGGACATGGAAGTACCACCTGAGCCTGGACCAGTGCTCATTCTAAGAGCAGGGCAGAGAGGACGGTTACTCTCTAGGGCTGGTTTCAGGTGTAAGGTGATAGGATATGAGAGAGGAGGGTGGATAATGGAAGCATTTCTGACTCCACTAGGACACCAGCGTGACTCTCTAATACAACCGACCAACATCTTCAATAGTAGAAAATGTGGGCAAGTGTTTTCCCTTTTTGTTCCTCAGGAGGTTAGAATAGTCACTTTCCAGAGACCACGAGGAGGTTACAACTGAAGGAAATGAATCTCAATGGTAATATTTTATCACTTTTTTTTTTTTTTTTGAGTTCACAAACATTTATTTAGTGGTTTCTGTTAAATATTATCAATGATCTTTATTATCACTGAACACATCTTCCAATTTAGGGTTTTAAGATTTTCTAAAAATGAGACCTATTATATATTTAGTAGAAATAGGTACAATGACAGACTCAAAAACAAATAAAACCTAGTTGCTCATTCTCATAATATTCTAGAAATATTTTATGTTAAAGAAAAGTGACCTCACTAGAGACATCGGAAGTACAGGCCTATCAGAGATTTTATTACAGGTGGATTGGTCATAAAACTATAAACTCATTTTTTGTTTTCAGTTACTTTCTTATTGTTGATACAACTACAAAACATCACAAAAAGATATGGTTCTCAAATGATGGCATATACCATGTTCCCCCGAAAATAAGACCTAGCTGGATAATCAGCTCTAATGTGTCTTTTGGAGCAAAAATTAATATAAGACCCAGTCTTATTTTACTATAATATAAGACCCGGTCTATAATATAATATAATATAATATAATATAATATAATATAATATAATATAATATAATATAATGCAATATAATATCGGGTCTTATATTAAGTTTTGCTCCAAAAGGACACATTAGAGCTGATTGTCCAGCTAGATCCTATTTTCAGGGAAACAGGGTATATTAGAAGGTTAGTAATAGCTAACATTCCAAACAATACATATCTATGAAAAAGCTTTCAAATGAACACATATCAATACAATTTTTAATAAACTTAAATTCTGTGCATTCTGGAACTATTAAGCGCATTCTTTGATGGTGGCTCACTGTAAGATATTGTATTGGAAATCTGTAAATTAAGCAACTGTTTCTTATGATATGCCTCCGTTTCCTGGTTGGCGTGTTCATCCAGAGATTTCCTTACACAGTTCTCTAATTCTTCAATTCCTTCTTTGGTTATTGCAGAGATGGGGGTGATACGTTGGAACTCCACAGTCCTCTCTGGAGTCACGTTTTTTTCAAATAAATGCAGAAAATCTTTAGGATTCTGGAGTTGGTGCATAGGTACATGGAATTCATCTTGGGCATCTGGCAAGTCCATTTTATGAACTGCCAGGAGGGCAGGATTTGTCTGAACTTCCTCTTTGTACAACTCCAACTCTTTTGTAAGCAGTATTATGGTTTCAAAGGCAGTTCTGTATTGAGTTTGGGAAGAAAGCTGAAATCCAGACATATCAACAACAAAAAGTAGTTGTTTCGTTCCTTTGCTCATATGTGCTTCTTCTATTAAACCAGGAAGAGCAGCTACTGATATGTTTGAAATCATTATACATAATCTTTCCAAGTTCAGGCTTTAGTGTTGTAAATGCATAAACTGCAATCGCAGGTTTTGCGTGAGAAATCTGCCTCAGCAAAGAGATTTTCCATCATTTGGGAATCCCACTAGGCCTGTATCAGCTATAAGTTTGAGATCAAGGTGAATTACTCATTTCTGGCTTTTCAATGGTCCGAAATTTGTAAGTAATTTACCACCAAGCCCTCTTTCCACTACCAAAATTCTGTCTTTCTCTTCATTCAGTTCTCCTATAATTTCACCATTTTCTTCAGTTACTGAAACACCCACTGGTAGAAGAATCTCACAGTCTTTTCCTCTGGAGCCTTTCAGTGCACTACCCCGACTATTTGCTCCTTCTGCAGCCACAAATCGTTTCTTAGGATATTTGTCTTCAAGTGGTTTTAAAGTCATTTTGTTATGGGCTACAACCCAGATGTCACCACGGTTTCCACCTTCTCCACCTAAACGAGGGTAACCCATTCCACCACTTCCCCCCCTGGTGAAGAGTCTTAGGTTATCTCTGAAACTTCCATACTTTCTGAATAACACACAACTGCAGTGCACCATGCTTGCAACTGGCCAGAACTCACTCCTGCGGCAGGTGTACAAACTCTGTCACTGTTGTTTAATTCCCCATACATTTTAGAATTTTCTCTCAATCTATTTACTGATAAATGTTAGAGCACATGTATACAAAAAGGAGAATAATCAACTATGTACTTTGCTGCAATTAATTCCCTATATATTGTCAATCACTCTGATTTTTCTTATTCTTCCATTGTACAAATGACATTTAATTCAATGTTAATAATAATTAAGATTAAGTGAATCTTTACTATAAACCAGCCCCATAATTTACATAAACAAACCCATTATACTCTCACACTTATTACACTTCACGTTATACCTTTCCTTCATTATAAGGAAATGGGGCTTCGACAATCCACCTTCTGACCGAAGCCACACATCAAACAGAACTTCGACTAGAGAGTCAAGTCCCATTTGGTCCCACTCCGAAACCTGGGCTCCACCTACTACAAGATACTTTGGACTTCTCCTTACTATTTAGGTCCTCAGTACTGTTTACTGAAGGTGTGTTTTTTTTGTTTTTTTTTTTTAATTTTTAAATTTAATGATGAAGCAGATATCCTGTCAACTAGAAAATACAGCAGCCCTGGGGGTTTTGTCTCCAAAGTGTTGGCAGTCACTCATAGAGAGATTTCTATATCCCACCAGAAAGATGGTTGTGAATACAGAGGTAGAACACAGAACTAGAAGACAAAAGTCCCAAGTACTACAGTCAACTTAAAATGGAGTGTGGAACAATAACATGGTCAATTGTATACATAGGTACAGATAACACTTGAAATTCTTACCCGTTTAGTCACTTTTTTGGGTAAAGATGTCGTCTCTGGAAGTTCCAGTTAAAAATAAAAGGCTATCTGTTAGTTTCCATTATGACTTTAGCATGATTTAAACTAATGAATTGTAAGCAACTGCACAAAGGGCATCATAGCAGTGAAAAGCCCCCTCTCAGCTGGGGTTACTCAGAGAGGTAAATTGGTCTCCAGATGAGCAGACAATTTCTTAGGCTCCGACTGTCTTCCCAACCAGGAGGGTTGCAAGGAGAGGGTGGTGGTGCCCTCTGGAGATAATGAAAGCACAGTCCAAAGTGGCTTCCTGTTCTTCTCCCAGAATAGAATTGGGATCTAAGATCAGTCTTTCTTCCATATCAAATCTTTCCCAGGCTCCCCTTAGGTTAAGACCTTCTCTTCGGCTTGCCACATGGAGCCCTTGGTGGTCTACACTCCAGCTTTGTCTCAGACTTTGCTCTCATTGTGAGTTTTCTGAATCTTTGAACTTCGCCCAGTGTACCTCCAGGCAATCCTTAAAAGTGCTGGAGAACTATTTTGAAAAGAGTAAATGAATGTATATGACTGTGTTTGCTAAATTTCCCAAACTACTAAAATTCCATGAAACGGGGTTTCGACTACTATAATCTACAACTCTCCCACGTTACCATTTTAAGTACAGCAGGACACCAAATAGGTGACAAGGAGGTAGGTGGGAATAAAAATAAAATACTGTTCTTTTGTCTTTTAAAAATGAATTACACATATGAAGAAATAAACCTATTTCTTTAAAATCCGATAGACTATTTCAGGCCATATGAAGAGAGAAACGGAATGTGTTCAATTAAAAATGATAGAGAAATGTTATTCTTTACTTTAAAATGGCTGTCACTTTAATTATTTATCAGTTTTAGTCTCGGCTCACTAGTAAAAAGACACATTTTATATAACCGGATAGCTATTATAAGCTAACCAGATACCTTTGTCTTTCTTCTTGCTTTTATATTAAGCCCTATAGACTAAACGCCTAGCTATAAATAAAACTATTGATGTTAAAAGGTCATAGCTGTGAACTTTCACATGTTTCTTCTCCACTGTATCTATATACACTGTATACTTTACAGGAAGAAGAGATTCTTTATTTAAGAGAGCTTAAACTGTTCAAATTTGTAATGTACTGGGGATTTTGGAATGTCTAGGGGACTTAGTGGATAAAGCGCTGACCTTTCATCTCTGAACCCAGACACAGTCTAACCTCAGATAAGTGCAAAAGTTTTGTGTCAGTTGCCTGCATGATAAACTGGTACTATCCACTATCTTCCAACCCAATTAAGCATTACTGGCAGATCTGGCCTCAAGAGGCACATGGGGCATAGAAATGGAATTAATTCTACTCCTAGAGAGGGCGTCTGGACCTTTAAGATAGGATTTTAAAGTTATAAACGGGAAGCATCCACAGATAGAAATCCATAAACCTGTGTGTAAGCCACCCCCCCTTCCCGCAATCACATGCAAATCTGAGATACTGGGATACTTTTCCAGATTCATACCTTTAGCTTTTATTTGGTATGTCTTCAAAGGCAATTGGTAAAATATATTTTTTTTCTGTTACTTTATAGGAAAAAGAGAATTTGAATGCGTTGGTAGTAGCAGTTGTGTGTAGTAGCAATGGGCAACGCAATTTGATGCTGAAAGAGCCAACTTAATGTTCACAGAAAAGTGTGGACTAGAGTTACTAAAATAGTAAATAATGCACAAATCCCTATTTGTCTATTTTGGAGTATGTGGTGATACGATGAAGTGGTGACAAGTTTTCATTTTATTATTTAAATGTTACTGACCTGCCATTAAAATAAACATTGGGGATAATTCAAAGAACATGTTAGTTTCTTGTGGACGTGGTTGCTGCTTTTGACATCTTTGATTTTTCAAATGTACAACCCAACAATGTACAGGAGATGCTCACTATCTGCTTTATGGGGAATGAGTAATGATGGAAGGAGGTCTTATTGCCTAGCTAGAGGCCATTTTAACTTAAAAATTAAAATGAAATGTTTCAGTTTTGCAGAAATAATGAGGAAGAGAAGTTTGAACAATTCCTATAAAATATTTAAAAAATTTAAAATGTCAGCAATGAAAGGTATCAGATTTAACTTGAGAAGAGCCTTTAGTTTAATAGAAGGTAATACAGTGATTAAGCAGTTTTATTTTTCTCCCTTAGCGAGAAGAAACAATGGCCATTGTCGTTTAATTTAATTTTAGGAGAGGTTTCATTTACATACTCATTTATGCTATTCTTTAGATTCCACACTATTATACTATTTAAAAATTAACAAAAACTGTAAAAGCCACTGATTTAATCTATTCAGTTGGATTACAGGTTATTTTCTTTTGATTTTTTTATACTTTTTCAAGTGTTACAAAATATTTGGTATTAATTTTTTATTAGTTGCAGGTAATAGACATTTATGCCCCTCACAAAGTGATAACCCCCCTCCCCCAATCTACTACCCCTCTGACACCATTTACAGTTGTTACAATTCCATTGACTCTATTCCCTATGCTGTACTCCACCTCCTGTGGCCATATATATATATCTTTATATTAAATTATAGTTGACATTTGTTATTATTCAGCTTCAGCTTCGGGTATACACTGCAGTGGTCAGGCATCTATACCGTCCATGAAGTGATCTCCCTAATAAGACAAGTATCCGTCAAATAACCTATAAGATCTTTACAACATTATTGATTATATTCCCCAAATTCTTTCATATCTCCATGGCAATTCTGTGGTTACCAATTACACTTTCTAATCCCCTCACCTTCTCTCTTATCTCCACTCCCCTCCCATCTAGCAACCCTCAGTTTTCTCTCTGTCTCTGAGACTGTTTCTGATTAGATTGTTCATTTATTCTGTTCTTTAGATTCCACATATAAGTGAAATCATAATGGTATTTGTCTTTAACCAGCACAAGTAACTTCCGAAACAAATACTGCTCTCTAAATTCTACCACCTCACAACTTTCTCTTTAGCGATCATTCATGTTTGGAAAACTAAATATAGTATTCACTCTGTAAATCTGAAAATCACGAAGTCCTTTGGACATTAAAGGGAGAATAGTTGAAAATTTTTGTCATGAGTAATCTAATTTGAAAGTTGAGTGAAGGTGAACACAATAAAGGTGAAGGGTTCAAATTTAAGAGCAGAGGCAAGGGTGGCTGGAAGGGACCAGAAACTTGAAAATACTTGAGGAGAATTGTGTTGTGTGGTTTGAAAGAAAAGAAAGTGCTCAGATGACACGGACACCTTATATTATTGGGTTTTGCCAACATTGGACAAATTAATTATTACTCAATCATACTTTAGTGAAGACATGAAGTATGAATGTCAAAAGTATTAGCTAAATAGGAAAAACAATCTGAAAGAAAGAAGTAAAATCAAGAGGTTAAGAGATTGAAAAGAGCGAGATATGAAGCAGCCAAACCATTATCAAATTGGCGGTGAGAAAATGACGCTACACTTGATCTTGACAAAGGAGATTAGAAATCTGGGCTGAAAATCTGAGTGGGATTGGAGTAGAAAATTGATGTGAGGAAGGATGAAAAGCTAAAATTCCGGTCTTGTGACTAAGGATTTTTGGTTTTATATTTTAAGATGATCTGTATGGCTTTTCAAAGGGAGATTGTACATGCTCAGTGAGAACCACTTAGAAATGGCTTGTTCTGGAAATGGTATCTTCTGGCACTCACTATTTTTGCTACCAAACATGGGAAATTAACTACGAAACCCAGAATTCTGACACCAGCACACAAACATGTCAGCCTTCTCAAATTTTTTGTTTATAAAGGTTTTTTGTTTGTTTTTGTTTTTTTAGAAACTAAAGAAATAAGCTTTTAGTTACTTTACTTGGGGTAAAGCATTGCATCCTCACCGCTATACAATGATAAGTATCTGCAAAACTCAGTTTTATGTGAATTCCATATTCTCATGACCCTTCTCTATGCTTCCCCCTTACAGCATGAATAACAATTGTCGTTTAGATAGCTACTTGGTTATTAGTTTAATATATGTATATCTTACTAGACACGAAGGTGAGATTATGTCTATTTTTACATTGTTGTCGCTGGAGTGCCAAACTACATGACACATAGTAGGTGCTTAGTAATTGTTGAATGAAAGATTGAATCATTGAATGAATAAAGCACTCCTTGAGCTGTCAGTTTGAGTTAACATACATGTAAGAAAATAGATGTCTAAAATTAAGTGGTTTTCCACTGCTCAGAAACAATTTTTGCTATTTGTAGGATACATAATACTTTTTAATCTCATTGACTTGGAAATAAGCATTTCTTCTAGAAACTAAACAAAAAGCAATTGTACAACCACAAACTCCACACAAATATTTAAGGAATAAAATACCAATTAACTAAGAAAATGCAAGTCATTGATGAGCACCATATTTTTTTTCTTTAAATTTCTCCGTATTTCTCATATACAAAGGATTGTTTAGAGATACCATAAACTGTAATTTAAAACCATGTCCACTTATTCAGTGCCTGCGGTCACTCAATGCAGAGTAAAAGCCAAGAGAAGACCACTTGCTTTAGAGATAACGCCTTTGGAATGCTAATAGCGTAAAACTTTCTGAAGGAAAATGATTCTTTACTGAACAAGCCTAGAGTCCGATTGGCTTCGTCCATTTTGCACCTTTGTGCTAGGGAATCCTTAGGTTTAAATGACGGCAGCTTCAGTCTTTGCTTTTCCATCCCTTAATCCTTCAGGAGCACAGGTTTCAGTTCAAGACAACTTCACACGGAACATAAGAAGACTCTGTGAGCCTACGTCAAGTACGACGATCTTTTTTTCAGCTGTGATCTTTCACTTGCATCCTATAGTACAAGTGACTTTGAGGCCAACCAGTGTCAAATAATTAATGCATTTTCAACGAAGGACTTTTTTTCCACTATGCTATAATGCAATGCATGAAAAGCAATAAATGCTTTCATGTAAGCCACTTGTACCTGTGGTTTTCATCACGGTTTCACTGGGACCCCTCACATTAGAGAACCTTTGTGAGGTGCCTGAGCTGAAATGGAAAGAAAAGCTGGCCTGGGAGGTTTTACATCTGGTGTACTACCCCATTACTTAAACAGGCTTCATCTTAAAAAAAAAAAAAACACACACACACACACACACAAAAAAAAAAAAATAGAAAAAGAAAAAAAACCGTTACACAGGTTGAATTGAGGCAATTATGTTCTGATCTAAGACATATATATTTGTCGATTATTTCCAGGTGGTTCTTTAAAAACATGTTTTCTTGATCTATAATTAATATTTTGCTAATGGAGCTCGAGCAAAATGCCACAAAACGACTCACCATTTCTCCATGCCGTAAATGATAAGAACTAATAGTAACCATATTAAGATTCTTAGGTTTTTAAGCATTATCCTAGTTTGCGTCACAACTATTATTTAAAATTATAATATCCAGGTGCTGTATATGGTATTTGATCAAAGGGAATGGAAATGTAATGAGTTATAAGTTTTCTCCCTGAGGACTCAAGCTGTATATAATGGGAGTGGGTGTGATTTATTTTCGGAGTCATTCTGGAAACAGTTATGAAAGCCTTTAGTTAGATGTTGGTAACTGGGGTTATTGAATCTGCTGATATTTACCACTTGTAGGGGGTTATAAGAGTGCACTTTTTGAGGGAAAAAGTGAACTAAAACGTTTTAAAAAAATGCTGCATATCAGAAAGCATTATTATCACCTGCTGATTTTTTTAATGTATGTTTCCAGACCCGATATGACATGTTCGTAGACTCAAAAAAAAAAAAAAAAAAAAGTGAAGACTTCAAAATTGACCTTTACAGATAACAAAAAGTGACACTTGATTTTTTTTGATGGTGATGAATGCATCCTCTAAATGACAATGAACAGTAGAGCTGTAATTTTATGGGGACATTTCTAATTTTTTCTCGCATTAACCTTGTATTCAGAATTGCTGACAACTTTGAATCACAGGAGTAAATCCACTTCCCATTCCTTGCCATCAATGAAAATGATCCATCCTTTCCCTTTAAGCAAATGCAGTAAGGAAGCATCAGAAGAAGGTTGAACCCTTTTTTTTTTTTCATCTTCCTCAAATATTGTTTGACCTTAATCACTGTCTTCCAACAAGCTTAATGTGACATCACCTTGAAACAAAAACACACAGCTCTCTCAAGTCTGGCTCTGGAATGAAACAGCCCTGATTATTAGTCCGCTGTGTGATCTTTTCCCATTGCACTGATGAGATGAAGCTTAATCTCGTTTCTCTCCTCTCCAGGACCACAAACCACAGGCAGTTGAAGGCCGCCTGAAAATCTCTTACATCTGGAAGAGCAATAATTCATGGGATTTCGCCTGACAACCATGACAGGCAGCAGGGCAGCCAGAAACAACCGTCTCTTATGTTGTGCTATTTGCAAAAAATCAGAAGGGGAGGAGTCAGCGCAGGGCCATAGCCTTCTTTAGCATATGTTAGTGGAGAGAACCCTTTTATTTTCCGCCAGATGCTGCATGAATAGGTCCTAAATATGACACAGACAGTAGCTATCACTTCGAAACAAAATTCCTGGGTGTCTGCTAAGCTGCAAAGCATATGAAGGCCTATTGTCTGGCAAAGGGTCATGGTTAAATTTGCACAGATTTTATAAAACAGAGATTTCAGATTCTGCACGTGATTTATGGGCATTTGCACACCCCACTGTGCTTGAATATGATACCATCTTCTGAGTAGGGTGATTTCATGAAATGTATATGGGATTTAGCTATAGCAACTTTTACTGGGCAGCTTAGAAGGGCCAGCGGAGTACTAGAATTTACTGCGGCACAGCTTGTGCTGTCAGGCTCAGGGTTGGTGTTTATGATTTCTGCAGAAGCAGAAATAAACAACTTCTCCTTAATGGCCTTCTTTATGTGTAGGCAGCAGTGGTCCTATCTGGTCTCACACAGTAGCTGGTGCAGCGGTCTGTCCCATTTCATGTGGAACCAATGTCTGAAAATTTGCATTTCTGCTTTTCTGAGCTTTCTGTGGCAGTCGCCAGAAAGAGGGAAATAGTCTGCGACTCTTTCAATGGGTAGCATTCCACTCTAGGTTTCTATGCTATAAATACATCGTGAATAGATAGAATGACTCAATTTTAAGACTCTGACAGAGAGAAGGGAAGGAAACAGCCGGATTTATTTTCAGATCGTACCTTGTCCATAAACCCTGTAAAAATACTCATCAAAGAACATTTAAATGACTTCGTTGAGATGCGTGTTCTCCCAAAGTATGCATGACATCCCTATAGCAGCACTCAATACACATGTCGATGTGTATTTAAGCAATGTTAAGAATAATATGGGGCATACACACAAATATATGAATATGTTAAATATATATTCTCCCATTAGAAAAAAAAAGTAAGTATTGAAAACTTTCCTGATATAACAAGTTTTAAAAGTTCCAAAGAATGTTGACATATTTGTATCTAGGAGCAGGCAGAAAATGCATTTTTTTTTTTTTAAAAAAACTAGACAACCGTTTCATGCCAAAGAAAAACAATTCCTTTGCCAAACTACACATTGTTAACTTAAAATGTGTTCCATGTGGAAATAGGAAGACTGATTTTAAGGAAAGGCTAGTGATCTGAAGTCAGCTGGCTCCATGCCTGCCAACTACACATTTTGGCTTTTAGTTATACAGCTAGAATTGGAAATATTTATTTCCCCTCTTTAAGACTAGCTCTTTCTCTTCGCCTAGTAAACCAATGAATTTGCTTGTAAACATGCATATAGAAACAAAACAAAACAAAACAAAAAAACTTCCAGGCAATACACAAGGGAAGAATAATTTAAAATCTTTCGTAGGCAGGATATTATAGGTTGGAAAGACTGCATTTTACTCTGTTCTCATTTTGGCCAGCCCTTTTGCCAGCATTTTTGTATACTCATCACATTTTTCTGGAAAGAAATTAAATTACCGAAGGCTTCAGCTCTTGAGTATGAAAGCTTAGGCCCATAAGACAGACACATATTTGGAAGACTTATATCTCTACTGATGACAATGTTTACCGATCACCACTGTTTAGAATTATCAACGTCAACAAGCCTTCAGAGAGCCGGTCACTGGTTTCTTTGAAGTATTCATTATACCATGGTCTTATGCAGGTTGCAGATAAATTCTGAAATGCAGCATGAATCTACAGCTATGAACAGTCATTGGAAATAGCTTACAAAGAAAGAGTCCTGATGTTGTTTTTTTTTTTTAAAATTACCTAAGCCTCATTTGCCAATCTTATCAAACTCACATTGGGTTACTTAATTTATTAACACTGCACATTTTTCAGCAATGGATCTCTGCAGAAATACTCAAGAAGTACTTGTACGTTGTTTTATGTAATATGAAAGAGGGGGCATTAGAACTTCGAGTGTATATGGAGGTGTAGCTTTTATGTCAGCTTCCCTCGCCAGGAGACAAATCCAGAGGCTTTCAGTAGCCAGATTTTAGTAAGTCTGAGGGGGCAAAGGCTATTTATTGCAATTCTGAGAGCATAAAGCTCCTCCTTTTCACACATACCCCTTTGCTGGAATGCCCAAGTTTTATTTATGATTTTGGATTTTATTTCACAGCATTCCAGTTTAGTTTAGCATGATGTATTTAATAACCATGTCGACTGTCTTAATTACCCTATAAAGCAGGGTTCCACTGGCATTTGACCCTCCACGGCATTCCAGAGAAACTGCAGGACCATGATAATTACCAACCGCCTGTGAGAAAATTAAACAAAAAGGCCCAACTTTTAAACCACCATTTTAAACGACCTATTACAGCTCAGGAATAAATCATTGATGAAATAGCCTGCTTAACAGGAAAATAGCTATTCCATAGCGAAGAATTTCCCCTCGCGTGATCATGAAGAGAATATTAAGTATTCTTCAGCTCAAAAGGTTAGATTTTATGTCTGTCCAATGCCTTTTAATGACACATTTTTGTGTAATTTTACTGTAATCAAAGGCTTTTCCAATAGAGGTTACAGACTGTGGGTATTTTGTCAGACTTAAACATTTTGCTATCCATAGAATAGTAAATGAACTTAGATATGGCCAGAGGAAAAAAAAAGTCTGTGTATAATTGGAGAAAATTCAGATTAAAAGAAGATCTATGAATAGTTTTATTTCCTTTGATTAGCAGAGCCATTTGCTATACGTTTTGCAAAAAGTGCTAATCAATCACTCGGTGTGATAAGATTGATTTATTAATTGTTGCCATAGTCCAAAAAAATAGTGACCTGCTTTGAAGGTCTAAATGTCTGGATTAATTTGAGAGTGGTGCCAATATGTCATAACTAATCATGATATATCGTTATGTTTATTTCTATGTAATAGTTCTATCAGTCTGAAGCTCAACAAACATAGAGCTTACATTCCCTCCCCCCAGCACTCCCCACGGATAAATATTTGTTTTGTGAAAACTGATATTTTACATACGTTTCCTATTATGGTTCCCAGTGTGACATTAGAGTTATACTAGATAACTCTTTTCTGATCTCACTGTAATCCAATAATTAGGGTCCTCACTTGAAACATTTTTTGACTACAGCGCAAGTAAGGACATATAAAAATTGTAAGCTTTTGTTCTTTTTTTTGCAATAATTTCGACTCTTCTTTGCAAAAAGCAAGATAAGCACATGTGCCTTGAGGTCACATAAGGTCCATTTCCAGGTTTCTAATACTGGCCACTTTTTTTTTTTTTTTGGCAAATTGCCTGGGGCCCAGGGAAGCTGGCCAATGGGTACTAAAAATAATTGGGTGAACAAGTATGCATTTTTGGCAAGGCTCTATAGTAGAAAAGAGACGTACTAAGTTGCAGTCAGGTATCCCAGCATCCCAAACTCGTTCTGCTGCTCACCAGCTGTGTGATGTTCAATAAATGAGTCACCTTCTCTGAGTTTCAGTTTTCTCACTTGTAAAGTGGAAATAATGGTGGCTGTTTCACAAGGTTTTGGGAAGGATTAAGTAAGACAATATATGTAAGATGCCTTCCAGAAGGTCTGGCACCATAATAGGTATTCGGATTTTGTTAAATTTGATCTTTTGGCTCTGTCCCCAACTGGGGTCACAGTAACATGACTAATGCTTCGTTACATGTTTTCTTATTGAAACCCACTCAAAAGTGCCCAGGCTTAACACTAAGAAGAGATCACCTATTATCAAGGAGCGGCTGACCAAGGAGCCTTAATCTATTTCCTGGACCATTCATGCCACATATATTTCTATGACCACCAATGCCAGTTTCCATTGGTACACTCCTCACTGCTCTTCAAATATTGTGTCCCTATCATAGATTAGTCCCTTAGTTATTTTCAGTACAGCTGAAGAAGGCTTAAAATAATTTTAAAACACTATGAAAGAAAAAAAGATAAATAAGGGGAAAAAAATAAACCATTGGATTCTCGAAGTAGAGATTTCTGACTTTTCTCATAGCTAGCTCTCACCACGGTCTGTCCAGTTCTAGATTTAAACCCAAAGTTCTGTGTCCATGGACCATTGTTTTCACACTCCTGGTTGCCCCTCGAAAGGAGAACGCTTCACCTTTTCCTGGAGAAGAACCATTCTTTTTGACACGTTCTAGTATTCAGGCTTCACGCTAACCATCTGCCTTGCCACCCACTTAGGAGTTTTCAACTCAAATCAAGGTTTTGGTCTGAGAAACAATCTCTTCTCAATAAAGCCGCATCACAAATTATGTCACGTTTTGGGTGAGGTGTATAGGAAACAGGTCAACGAAGACACCACGGCCCGATGAAATTCCCAAAGTGGCAGTGACTTTAATATTAGTGAAGTTACAGTTCTTTGGAAAACAAGTCTCAGGAGTAGCCCTGGTATAAAATCATCTAGGTGGAGATGGACAGCCCTGATCCAGTAGCTCCTGAAATCCACTTTTAATTAAGGTCTTCTCAAACTCTTATCTCACTGACCCATGAGTATAGCAGCTCTGGACTCCATGGACCCTGAAATGATCCTGAGAAGGATTCAGAGGGGCTGACCACTTGGGTGGAAAAAAATCACAACTTGATTTTCACTAACCTCAAACTAGAATTTATGATTTTGTTCAAATTTGAATGCAGACAACAAACCACAGTAACATTAACAGGACTTACGATGTTACCAAAATAAATCACAGATATTTTCACATCACATTACACATGTGGCGGATATCATTTATGCTCATCAACACCTCCAAGTTCCATGAGGCAGGAATGAGGTCTGTTACCATGTCTTATTATTTAATGCATTAATAATGAAGCACATATGTTACTACATCATAAATTATTTTCAAAATATTTCGATCACTGTATTTAAGTAGCATGACTTTCCTTTGCAATCGTATATGCTGCATTGTACAGATGTAAATGCATTATTCCTAGATAGGATTTTTTGGAATTTACCAGACTGCCAATGGGGTCTACAGCACAAGAAAGTTGAGAACTTATGCTAACAGCGCCTTTAATTAGCAAACAGCTAGACTTCTGATAAAGACTCTGCTTTCCTCATCCGTCTAGAGAGAAAGAAACAACTTATTCAAGCTGGCCAAGTTGTTTTTTCCCTCCCAGACTTTCCAGACTAGAAATGACAATAAAATGCTCTTTTCTGTTTGTTGAAGCTGTAAGGATGTGGAGCCAGGTTTACCACTAGGTAAAGAAGGTTCAATGACAGAAGAAAATTAAATTAACAAGCAAGGGAAGAGAAAGAGGAGGAGAGTGGAATGTCGGATACTTGTTCTTAAATCTGGATCCAGTCCCTGAGGCCAGCACCATTCCTTTATGGTTGGGTTGTACAAGCCAATGGGTTTCCTGTCAGAGTTGCTTTAGGAGGGGTTTCTGATACTTGTAACAATAACGACAACAACAAAAACATCCTAACTGATATAGAGAAACATCACTGCCTCTTTCGTCTCTGACTCAGGTAGTATATCACAAATCCCTGTCCTTAGAACATCTCTATTGTGGCCATTTATTATTTCTGCCTCTTCCGAACCCCTCCCTTCTTCTTCCATAAAAGGATACCATTTTTCCTCGGGACACTGCCTCTCCCTATTCTCAGCCTACCTGTGTGGATAAGGCTGACCCGCCATAAACTGCAGGATTCAGCCACTCAGCACATTTCATAATCCGGGCCAGGTTCAATGTAACATACGATCTGGACCCCTGGGGATCAAGTCTGGTGCTTTTATGAAACTTGAGAACCGATATAGCTCTTTCCATTGGGACTGACGGCAACAAGGAGCAGTGGTGCTGTAGGTACAGGAGAAAGGTGAGGACGTGTGCCTCTGATAGTCCTGTTTCCCAGAGGCCAGAAACTGTTCATGCTTTTCCTGCCTTGCTACAGGAGGAAATTCTTCGAGCGACGCAGCTCAGTGACCCAATCATCTCCCCTCAGCACTTTCAAAGTTGTGCCTTTTCCCTATTCTCCCCATTTTGAATGAATAAACAAACGAGTGAATGGATGAATCGAATCTCTTTAAATTTAGCCTGTACCTGGCACTGACCTGCCATACCTGAGACAGCTGCTGCCTCACCTGGCAAAACCTGTGCTCATTTTGCTTCTGACTCACTTTCTTCTACCCAAGCTCAGACAATTCTGGCTTCCAGTATACTGTGTCACCGGGCTTGTGACACAAGGGAAGCCTCCATCCTCAGACAGAGGATACAGACGTCAACTAGGAAAGGATCAAAATGGTAATAAGCTCAGAGACCGAAGAAAGAATAAAAAGGTCCTGGCTTCCACAACCCTCTTAGGTGTCGAGTTCATTTCTAGAGTACACAACATCTGAATTGTGAACACCTTCACCTCAAGGGCTGGCACTTTTTTTTTCTGTGTTTTGATTTCCTAGTTCTTGGCCTATATTTGAACAAAGGACACCATCGTATAGACCGTTCTACATATTACCTTGGTTCCTTCAGGTTTACCACCAAGAGAACCACATATCCATAGATCTCATTTGCTCTGTATCTTCTCAGGTCTTACATCAAGTGGAGAAGCATTTCTGACCCAACCCATTGTCCACACGAAAAACCTCAGATTTTCCGTACCTTTGATACCTTCACAAACTCTGTGTAATCGAGGTATCCCAAGTCCCGACTGTGCATAAAAATGAATCCATCTGCTTATTAAAGGTACAATTGTAATTAAATACACAACAGGTATTGAGCACATCTCAAGGACCAGACATCATGTCATGTGCCGGCGGTCCATTAGTTAAATGAGACAAGATTGTTACTATCTACACAGAGCCACCTAAAGAGAAAGGCTGGTTTCAGACAAATCGATCAAAATCTGCAGAATGTTAAAAATATCATGGTGGGTTCTGAGCTAAGATAGCAGGTCAGGAAAGGCTCATCAGATAAGATAACACTGAAGAAGCAAGAGAAAGGCTTCTCAAACACAGTGAAGAGAACACCCCAAAGGGTCAAGACAAGGGATTAAACGTACTCGTGTGGCCAGAGGCTAGAAAAGCAAGAGGGAGAAGTGTCCTCAGGGAGATCACGGAGACGGGAAGAAGCCAGATTTTGGAGAGCCTGGTAAGCCATGTTAAGAATGTTTCTAATCAAAGTAGACTTGAGGAAAACTCTACAGATTTGCAACAGATGCTGTGGGATATGGGAAATCGCTGTCAAGAGAGGTGCAAAGAGATTGCCAGTGTTTGTGAGGGCCCAGCTGAGGTCGGACATCATGACAATGTAATGAAAGCAATTAGCACAGCTATTTAATTTTCCCCAACAACACTTAGCAGCCTGGAACGAGGCAGGATGAAAACAGGCCACTAGGTTGCGTCAGAATGAAGGAGCTGATTGGTACGTGCAAATGTCTGAAAGGAAAAGCAAGGAAGGGTGTGGGTGTGAGCTGTTATACTACAATGGACCGTGAGGCCCAGGTAACATAGGCAAAGAGTAGTTAGAAAAGACGTACAACATAATGGACGTCTACACAACTTTTTTGTTTACTTCCAGGTTCCAGGAGGCCCTGTGACCTTGGGGACATGACTTCAAATGTTTGAACTAAAAAAGGGAGCTTGCTACTTCTTACCTCATGTTTTAGGGAAGAAAAAAACAAACAAACAAACAAAAAAACAGAGAAAATTCATGGCAAGAGTTTAGCCCAGGGCCTGGCCCGTAGTAGACACTCAACAAATGTTATTTTATGAGGAAGAGAGGATGGCAGGTGTGTGAAGAGCTTAAGAGACCTGGGGAAGAATTGCTAAAGGGCAGGAAGTCCTGGCGAGGTGAAGCTCCAAGGTCGCAGTATTGAGGAGGTAACCGAGATGGAAGGAGCTTACAGAAAGTTAGAGATGGACTTGCTGAAGAATGGAATGCAAGCCATTAGACAAGTGGAAAGTTGGACACCCTGAGAGCAGCATTTTACAGGCCATCAACTTGTGTCCCGTGATGATGACAAGAGGAAAGTCACACTGCAAGCCAGGGACCACAGTGAAAGTTCTGGAGGAAGGGACGTGTATGGGACGTGTATACACAATCCACAGGGACAACAGCTATTCAGTTCTAGGCCATCATCCCCTTAATTACTGTGGTTTCCTTCATGGACCCTTCAGTTCCCCTACACTTGGGAGTCTTTCCCTGAATGGACTCTTTGATTTCTGCTCTTGTGACAAAACTTTGGTCCTCATCTCTTCTGGCTGTGGCCCGTCTGGGCCCTCGGCTCAGAACCAAAGTTCTGCTGCTCACGTTCCCTAGGCGCTCTCTTCCTATTCCACTGCCTGACCAACCGAGCCAAACTGGGGCAGCTGTCAGGATGCATGGAGACTCAAAACACCTCACCATCCACTGGGTTCTACACTCTTACTCGTGGCCTAAACATGTCTATGAACGTTTCCTGTAAGGGCCCAGCTGCCTTGCTGGGAGTTATGCCATGTGGCCCAGTCATGGTCATCACTGTCTCAGTGGTTTGTAACATTGGATTTCCTCACTTTGAGCGACACTCTGCCTTTGTGACTCTCAGCCGTGGAATTGCACCCATTCCTCAGGACCACTGATTCCTTCAGGATGTCACTGCCCTCGACTACTTTCCACAGTGAATAAGCTTCATGGGGTGTCCGTGATGCCTTGCTTCTCTCCCTATACTCTGACCTGGGAGATTTCTTCTAATTCTCATTCATGCAACTTACACTTTTCTACAGCTAATTCTCAACGATATATTCTATCACTGACCTGCCTGCAAGTACCAGTCTGCCTTCCTGATAACTCCCCAAAGCTAAAACTAATAATAGCAACGCAGGTTTGCTCAGTGGCTGTGGTGTTTACCAGTTACTTTTGCATGACTTCTCTGAAGCCCACTATTACATTTATTGGCATACAGAACGATTTCCATTTCCCTCCTTCCCTCCATCTAGATTCTAGAAGGGGAGGTCCTATTCTCTTCTTTGTGACCTGCCATTTCATTCCATTCTTAGCGCAGTCCCCTCCTCTCTCACACGGGAACTTTTGCCACCAATTATCTCCCTTCTCCTCTGGGTCTTCGATCTCACCGTTTTTCCTGTGTCTCCTTTCTTCAGCCAACGACCATGTTCACCACACCCACCTCTCCGTTCCAAAAATGACCTCCCTTTCAACCTTGACTCCCCAATAAGATGGCCTCATCTGTCTGCACTGCTTTCTGCACTTCATTACCCCCAATCCTCTCATTACGATCAGGCTCCCACACCTACTCCACCACGGAAGCCCTGCTCTTAAGAATCCTTGAATTGCAATGCAGTGCCTGCAAATGTGAATTTGCCCTTTTGAAATTTAACTATACCTCCTAGGTCAAAAGAGAGAGGACATCTATTCATCTCTACACTCTAAAGCCCCTTCACACCAGGCAATGGCCTCTTCTAACCTAGAGGAAAAGGGGATACAGCCCAAATTCAAAGAAAAATAAACAATTCGATTCTTTGCTTTTGAGTTTCCAGAGCCCAGCTACTGAAGACATAAGGGCAATTTAAGAAATTTCCTAGGATAATTTTGAGGATATGATATTATCACGTCAGGTACGGATGTTAGAACTGCTTGCCTATAATGTGCAATTCTAACTATCTCTTAATTATAAACACCAATAACCTCCTCAAAGTTTTCAACTTATTTACTTCTCTGCAGCAGTCTACACACTTGACTGCACTTCTTAAAACATCTTTTTTCTTTAGTGTATAAAACATCACTTTTTCCTATTTTATTTCTATTTGTCTAAGAACTCCTACTAGGTTTATTTTATTCCCTCTTATTCTTTTATTTTTCCTTTAAAAATCAGTTTCCTCCAGAGTTCTATCCTTAGCCCTCATCATACTGGACACAATGTGTCAGGGGTGCCTCACTTTGCTCAGACAGCTCCCCCAAAACCCAGGCCCATACATTCCACTGCCCAGCAGGCATCTTCAACAAAATATGTCCAAATTTCAACATCTCAGTGCTGTTCTTCCTCCAGTCCCAAAGTGAATTGGAGTGCCACGTCCGATATAACAATAGTAGTGGGATTCCTTATTCCGTCTCCTATAACAATATAACCTTCCACATTCACTCAAGCTAAAAATCTCAAAGTCATTTGGACTCATTTATAACTCTACATTTCAAATATTTCAGAATTCTATCTGTTCTATATAGAGGATATCTCAAAATCTTATTTCTACAGCATCACTGCCATTTGATCCATTAGATGTCTTTCTACTCACCCTGTATTATTTGGCTCAGACAAAATTATTTTAGCAACCTCCAAAATCTCAGTTTAGTGTCAGCTCAAGTTATGTGTCTCTCATGAGATACCTTCGGCTCTCCACTCGGGACTCAGTCCTGATGTGGGGACACAGCAAAAAGAAAGAGGACAGAACCAGGTCTTAGGTCTCAAGTTTGGCACAGTTAATGTTCTTTTACTCACATTTCATTGGACAGAGAACATTCCAAGGCCCAGCTTTACACTAAAGAGTCAGGAACTATAATTTTCCCTCAAGGACAGACCCAGGTACATGTGGCAAAGATGTAACCAGTTAGGAAAGACAGTGGATATTTTGAACAAATACTAGAACATACTTTATACTCTAAAAAGATTCTGATGTCTCTCACTCTTTCTTTACTTGTAATTCTATCTACTATTTAAGCTGATCTCACCACATCCATGTCTTTAGCAGTCCTTTACACATTCACGACAGCCAAATCTCTATCTCTTGTCCAGAATACAAGATCCAGACTTGTATTCCAGTATTCCAAACACTACGAGCAGGGTCTGTGCAGCTATGTCACAGGCAGTTAAATTTTACGAAATCTCAAACTGAATACATATCCTTTCTCTAAATCTGTTTTACATTTGCGCTTACATTACCTATTTTGATGAACGTTACATTAAAGCACATGCCATGTGACATTTTAATTGGGTTGTTTATCAAACTGCCCCTTCTTCCTCCCACCCCACCCCCCACAAGAGTGAGCTCCTTGAGGGTAGGGCCATGTTTTGATTTCTCTGCCCCCAGTGCCCAGCTTTACCCCTCATTCCTAACAAGTGCTTTGGAAACACTGCTTTGTCGAATAAATGAATGCCATCAGCACTCTTCTAAATGGTGTGTTTCTAGTTGCCCTCCCTCACTCCATTCTCTACGACATCACTCCGTTTTTTTCTCTGAAGCTGAGAACACACTGGCTGACTTCCGGTCGTCTGTATCGTGATGAGTGGTCTCTACAGCATGGCATATAGTTTTCATCCCTCTATAGCTTGAACTTCCCTGTTCAGCTTCATTTCCCCCAATTTTTTTTCACATACCCAGCCCCCACCCAGCGAGTTGTATTTCCCAAGTAGAGTATGCTGGCTCTTTGTGTCTTCCCACTTCCTTCACCTCAAGTAACTTCTATCCTTCCTCACTCAACACCTCTATTTTTTGCTTCATGCCCACATTCTAAGTACTTTTTAAAGTTAAACATCGAGTCTTTAAAGAAGGAATTCTTCATGCATGGGTTTCCTTACAGCCCTGACAAAAATCATTTTAATTTTCCCTTGCATTTACCATTTTGTTATACGGGTATACCTATTTTTAAGACACACTACATTCAATCACAATTATTTACTTGCAGGTGTCTCTCAATAGAGAGGAAAGCGGTTGAGTTTTTTGGGACCAGGTCTTATCATCCCTAACGCCGTTGAGGGCTTGGCTGAGAGTTTCGTGGGAAGTAATCATAGGGCTGCCTGCCTGAGTGAGTGAAAGGCTGGGTGTGACTGTGGTGTGGTCCCGTGTCTGAAGCCAGATGAAAGAGGAGCTGCGAGGGAGGTAGGGCAGGACTGTTCCAGAGTGTTCAGGAGGCTCACACCAAGAGGTCTCCATCTTTTTTTGAAAACCAGGAGATTGGAAAGGGTTGGGGAGCTGAGGACAAGGCTGGAAATTTAAAACAAAAAAGCACAGGAGCTGTTCTCCGCAATAGGACTCTGCTAAAAAGCACCAAGTGATCACCTCCAATGAGGTGTTATAAACTTATCAGGAAAGAGCCACTGCCCGTGGGTCTGCACTTCTTCAGTGATGCATTTCTCCCTGAATGTGGAGTGAAGGAATGAGATCATAGTGTGACCAAGATTTGGGGATGGGCAAATCATACATATCTGGGGATTAGTATGTAATACCTGATGCTCCAAAGGGTATTAAACACAGAGAGCAGAACGTGAGAGCAGAACGAGGTGTGTCCTTCTCACAGACAACTATGAGACGTCGCCTAAAAATTTTCCTCTTCACGTAGATAATATTAATACAAAGTAAATCAAACCTCCTGAGCATCGTTATTTACGTTCATTTGTAAAAGAATCAGTTCTGTCAGGCACTTGGTAATTTATTCCAACTCACTTGTATATATACGTGTATGTATATATGTACATACGTGTATGTATACATACATATATAAGTGTGTGTGTGTGTGTATATCTCCACACAAATATGTGTCAGTATAGAATCACAGTTTTGATCCTCTAAGGCAAACAAACCTCCTTTGAAGTATTCTTAACGTAATTTCTGTTATTGCTATAATTGTCCTTATAATATACATTTAGTAACTTATTTGCATATAAAACAATTGCTGATGTCTTCCAACAATCCTGAATAGTTAGAGAACATAATAATGAAGATGAATTTTAGATTTAAAAACAATTTAAATTCCATGAATAGATTCAGATAGCAATTATAATTTGAAAGAGCATCAATTAAAATACTTAACATTGGTTAACAGTCAATACATATTATAATATGAAAGTGCTATAATTTCCCAGAGCAGTAGACATTCAGATATAAAGCTATTACATTAAACAAAAATGATAATAAATACCATGGGACTTCAAATCATTCTGTAATTGTAGAAAATTTTTATACTGAGTACAGTGTTTGAAATTATATCTAGTTTGCAGTAATAGAAAAACAATTTTGGATATCTGATTCCCTGACATGACGTAGGAAGTTGAGACCAACAAACAAACAAAAAAAGAAAGGAAGAAACAACTAGCATTTAATACAGTAAATGATGAATTGTTATTTTTATTGCCAATACTTTTCTTTTTTTCAAAATATCTATCTAATGTGGTGTATTTGACTTGGGAATGTCATTTTGGGAGAGTTTTTTGGTGGAGTGATGAGACAGGGAGAGAGGGTGGTTATCTGGATATGTTAAGTTAGTACAGGCAGGACATCAGAAGGGATGTGGATCACAGCCTATTACGTACCATGGGAAACTACTTCGCCCAGCTCAGGACCTTTCTCTAAAGCCCTGTTCCTTTGCCTCACCCCACCTCAAAGAAAGGACCAAAAATTGGAGCATCAGTTATTTTCCTAATAGAGAGTCGATATATGACAGAGATAATATTTGTGGATTTGAATTGCTGTGGCAGAGATTTTGATATAACTAGATTAAAGAAGTATTAAAATTACACACACACATTACCTAAGAGTAGTGGATTAGGTTTACTTCAAATAAAAAAAAACTCTAGCAGAGTCCTTTAATTTTTCTTTTCCTACACCTTTATTCTAAAAAAAATAGCAAATTAAGAGGTCTCAGCATATGAAGCTAAATTTGATAATACGAGGAAAATCTAAGGCTTGTGAAATTTTTAAAAATTGTGAAATCATAAAAAAGTTTTCATTAAAATAGTTTTATATTAAAAGCATAACTTATACCCTGGAAAAGTACAAACGACTTGTGAATTAATTTATTGTATTTGCTACGGATATTTGCTATGGTCAGTCATTAGGCAGAGAAGAGAGATGTTTCACATACAAATGAATACACAGAAAACCGAACTGCATCTTCTCTTTCATGTTGTTTTCAGCTAATGCTCTTTTGCTGCTGTTTATAATAGTTTTTTTTCTTCCTTTTACCTGATATGAGCGTTCTCCTTTCAGATTAGGGAAATATTTATAAATGTTTATGAATTGGCCCTGTGTCATGAACATACATGTAGGAAGAATAATAAACAGTCATGTCATAAGCCTAAGTTAATCAACTGAAAACTGAGAATTCTTCCAGAAATACTGGGAAACCTCACGTGAGTTGGCATGTTGAATGTTGTATTTCTTAGGGTGAGTAGGCCGCAGCGTAGGAATGGATATATGCAAAGTGGATAACGGCTCACACAATGAGTGAATGTTCCCTTTCCCATCACCATGGTCACCGAGGTGTGTCTTCTGCCTGCGTGGTGGTGATTCAGGGCTGCGCTCTTTCAGCTGTGCCTGTGTCACCGGTTGGGTTCTCACCATCATCTGCTTCTTGCTGGAGGCAGGAGGAAGAAAGTACAGGAGACAAAGCTACTTTCTCTATACACTGTGTCCCAGAGGTAGGATGCAGCCCTTTGCTTACCTTCCGACAACTAGAAATAAGCCACTTCACCACACTGCAGGGCGAGGGGGTGTAAGAATATAGTCCCTGGCTAGGTAGCTGCTTTCCAGCTACAGGTGCTCACGTGCTATGAAAGGAAGGACAGATTTGGGGGAACAGCTCGCGTTCTGCCATATATATCTACACCTGCACTCAACCTTTGATGTTAAAATCTAATGGTCCTAATTTGGCAAATTACTTAATGTAATTGTTTAAAATTCTACATATAAGTCACATTTTCATCATCTGAAATTCTTCCCTAGTTCTGGGGGTTATGTCCCACCAATAATAAGGAAAGAATAGATTTGACATAGCGAGGACTGACGACTGATTTCAACAAGCAATTATTTAACTTCCCCTCGGGGATAAAAAAAGTGAATTAGATGAACTTCTACCTGTTTAACCCTTTCCTGACTCTGATAAACAGTTGTGAACAAAATGACGTAAAGCTTAGATTCTCATGGGTAGACCGACAATAAAACATGGAGAACAGGAAACAAGAAAACACGAATCAACAATATGAGTAGAGAGTGACAAGTGCCATGAAAAAGAGGGTGAATGGGAATGGCAAGCTGCATGAGAGACCTGGCTGGGGAGACCTCACTGAGAAGGTGACAGTTACATGAGTGATGAAATGGTGGCAGCCATGCAAATGTTCAGGTGGAAATTTTCAAGGCAGTGAGGCTGGGAATTATAAGGAAGGCAAGTAGCGTTGGGCTTGGAGCCTGTATCATTGTCCGTTGCCAAAGGGTTGAAGACGTAATCTAGGGGTGTGAGAGGGTCACAGAGCAAGGAGGAGACATTTCGTGTGGGGCTGTGGAGGCCACGGGAAGGACTCTGGCATTTATTCTGTTTGGAAGAGGAAACCACTGGAAGGCTTGAAGCAAGAGAGGGCACACTCTGATATAACTTGGAATTGCTGCCATATATCGGATTAGGGGACATGAAGATGACTGTAATGAGAATATATGGGGGTGTGAGGATTTGCACCTCAGCCAGATGTGGGAAACTGTGAGCACCTTGCTGAGGGAGGTGATATATGGGTTTGAGTTTTGAAGGATTAACTATAGTTGGACAGTTGAGGTGGGTAAATCTGACTGAAGAAAGAGCAGGAGACAATAGAGAGAGAGTAAAAAATTATTAATCACGTGTGGCAGAAGATGAGGTCCCGGCATAGAACCAGAGTACAACCAGAGAGTGTTTTGTATTATATTAAGGGATTTGGATTTTATCTTCCAAACAATAGAGCATTTGAGGCCCTAAGTGGAGGTGGGGCAGGATCAAATTTGCCTGAGAAGGAGGCTGAGTGCGGACTGAGTGGCATGGAGAGTAGTTGTCTGCACGAAAAGTGACAAGGGCCTAAAGCCATAAGCTGAGACCAGGGCTATACAAGTGGAAATATTAGACACTGGCAGGAAGAATAAGGAGATGTGTAGAGTTTCTCCACTTCTCTGGATGTTGCTCGCATTTTCACAGATGGAGAACACAGGAGAACCAAATATGAGTTATATGGTGAGAGAAAGGGGCTACAATGGGGTAGAGGGCTTACAGTGTGTAACACAAGTCTTATTTGTAATTAAAAATGAGTTTCTAGGAGTGAGTAATAGTATGATAGTTGGAAAGTCATGCACCTTAAAAGCTATTGCATTATTTCGATCAACTTGAAATTTAAATATCTAAATAGCACAGGGTCAGATACTTCCATGTTTCCCAGAAAATAAGACCTAGCCGGACTATCAGCTCTAATGCGTCTTTGGAGTTAAAATTAATATAAGACCCAGTCTTACTTCACTATAATATAAGACTGGGTATAATATAATATAATATAATATAATATAATATAATATAATATAATCAGTCTTATATTAATTTTTGCTCCAAAAGATGCATTAGAGCTGATTGTTCGGCTAGGTCTTATTTTTGGGGAAACACGGTTGTAGTTAGATAGTATACTGATTTAAAAAACAAAAACAAAAAACGAGCACATCTCATAGCAATATTTACAGAGCTGCATTTGGGGGTATTTTAATATCAACTAGTGGGTGAAGACTCTACCTATTTGTTCAACATTATATCATTAACTTATATTAATAATCGTATAAGTAATAAGCAACATTTACTAAACACATTACCTGTTAGACATTGTGCTAAGTACCTTTCATATATTAATTATCTCATTTAACCTTAACAGTCGTGAAAGAAGAACAAATATTATCCCCTTTTATCATATGAGGAGCTGAGCTCAGAGGGGTTGTGTGATTTGCCAGTGCTCACCAGCTGTGAAACGGCCGGGCAGAGAACCCCCTCTTACTCTGAACTTGAAGAAGATACAACCTCTATCACATTTTTTTCAATGTAATATGATGATTCATTGACATGTCTTCTTGGGGCCTCTTATCATATGACAGAATGTATTTTAAACCAAGTTTAAAACATGTTAAAAACCAAGTTAAAAAATGTAAACTTGCTTTTTCATTTTAAGTGCATTGGACATTATTGTTAATTAGTTCAATGCCCTAACAAAAGCAAGAGTTATCAGGGCTGGTTTCTGTGGTGGAAAGGGCCAAAGTTTTGGAGTCAGCAGGTCGGGATTCAAATCCGTTTCAGCACTCATTGAGGGGTGTATCCTTTCAGGATTCACATCTATAAAATGAGCGCTGTACCCCACATCAGTGCTACGCACGGAGTAGGCAGGCATTCAATAAACACAGTCGAGTACTTTTAAAAATGAAGTACAGTAACCACTGATTTGGAAGCAGAAATATTAGATCCGTACTTTCTTCATTGCAAATGAAACTAGCACGTTGATTGCACTTTTCTTTTCTCTTCTCTGTTTAAATCAAGATAAAGCATTCTCTCATTCCTGGTCTTGGTAACTTTGCCAGTCTTTTGTGTGTCTGTCCCCTCACCCCACCAGAGAAAACCCCCCAAAGTCAGTCAAGAGATGAGGTGCCCAAGCCTTTAGAATCTTGGGGTAACTGTGCCAGGGACAGTAA
Source organism: Rhinolophus sinicus (assembly GCF_036562045.2). Classification (NCBI taxonomy): domain Eukaryota; kingdom Metazoa; phylum Chordata; class Mammalia; order Chiroptera; family Rhinolophidae; genus Rhinolophus; species Rhinolophus sinicus. The sequence goes on from NC_133763.1 coordinate 6,778,183, forward strand.
CCTGCCATCTGTGTTAGTCACCAGCTCCCTCTCACTTTCCACTTGGCTTCTTGCCCTTCTTTCCCATGTGTTGGCTGTTCTCATTTCCAGATCAGAGTTGACCTTTTTTGTAAGGTTAAAAAAAGCGTTAAAAGCCTCTGCCTTTTTACTGTCATACATTATTAGCTTTCTCATCCCATCAAATAAAAGAGCTGTATTCTCCTTCACCCGGCTCTGTGACTGATGTAGTTAAAGAAGCCTTTTTTCCCCTCTATTTTCTTACAGTTTACAAAAAAAAAAAAAAAAAAAAAAAATCTAACATCATGAATTAATTTAACAAATGTAGTAAAACAGCCTTCTATCTTCATATAGAACCCCCCCTGCCCACTATCATTAAAAATTAATACTGCCTTGCTGTGAGTCATTACCCAAAAAATGCCAGCATAATCACAAAATTAAAGCCGGATCTTTTTCATTGTCAAGTACATATATTTTAATACTTCAGTATATGCTGATGCTTCGAGTGACATATAGATGGCAAAAAAGATATTACCATTGTATGACACGATTTAAAAAATTCTTGTTTTGAGATAATTATAGGTGCACATACAATTGTAAGAAATGATAAGATAAATCTCGGGTACCCTTTATTTAGTTTTCCACAAGTATTTTGAAACAAAGTCATTTCTAGTTGTGTGTGCTCCTATATAATACTTGGATTAGCTCATGTACTGGCTTTTGTTTGAGACCTGAAAAGAATTTCTTCAGTGTCAATACAGTTTTTGCCTTCTCAGCAGCCACATGCACACAAATATTACTTTCTTTGTTCTCTGAGGGAATTCTTGGAAAAAAGAATATTAAAAAACTCTTAATATAAAAACAGAATTGTTGACCAGAAATGCCATTTTTAAAGTATGTAAAATAATGACAGTATTTAAATAAAGCATTTCACCCTTTCTGAAATATCTGTTACTTATCATACAAAGCATACAGAAAAGTTCTTAAATGCCATTGTATTACAATTGATAGCTATACTGTAGCTTGTTGTTTGCACTGGTGTGTGTGTGTGTGTGTGTTTGTGTGTGTGTGTGTGTGTGTGTGTGTTTGGTTACTTTAATTTGTAACTCATAAAGTGTGTGTGTTTAACGTGGTCGTCTCTGTTATTTTTATTGTGACATTTATTTTATTGAATTTTCTATAGGATTAGTAATGTCTCCAAAGATGCATATCTTTTGAGACGGACAAACTGAATGAAAGCTCTTTCAAAACAGAAGGGTTAAAAACAAAAATCTCCTCAGGATTCTACAATGTTTTCCATGATCTAATCATAAAACTAAATTATCATGGTGACAGCCTTCCATATCTGGTTCCTCTGAGTCTCTTTAAATTAATTCAACACCATTACAATTCTGGGGAGCTAGAGGCTGTGACTTAGAGTCCAATTAAAAACATAACATAATTTAACTATTGATAAAAAGATAATCTTAGAAAGTTCATTTTCATGGGAATTATTAAAAACTTGATATATTCCACATGGGAATAACAATTTCATTTCACCTCAGGTAAGGAAAGTAAATGGAAATAAATTCAATTGTAAGTACAAGTAAAAAAAAAAAATGCCTCCAAAAATATAATTTTGGATACTTACACTGCTATTCTTGATGATTGATAGAAAAAAATCCATGCTTTTCTTTCTAAGTTAAAAGTGGAAAAACAAGCGAACAAACAATAAACCCTAACATAGCTTTAGCCTTCTGACTCTAGCAAACCAAAGCCATTGAACAGAAACGTCTCAGTCCACATTGGAAAAAGCCACTAGGTGAGTGAACAATTTTAGAGATGAATTTATAGACCACTCGAGTTCTTAGTCATATTAATAGTTGAATAGTATGTGCAATAATTTGGCTCAAGTATTAAGAATGACTAAGCCTACCTAATTAGGTAGACAATAACTCACTTTTGGCTACAGTCTCACTTGAAGCTCTAAGTTATAATATTCTTTATTAACTATTCTATAAATTCCTAACGAGTGGTGTTACAAATTCCTGTGTTCCGACGGTAGATGTTGTCAGGAAATAGCAGATATTTTCCCTTTGACCTAGAGATGGCTGACCTCTGGGCTCTGGCACAAACACAGAGGAATGGAGGAAGGAGAAGGCTGTCATGGGAATTATTCACTAGGCGGAAGGAGAAAACTGTGCCGAAGTTTTTTGTATTTAAAAAATGTAACATGTTACTTTTGCATATTTCATGAAAAAGCTGTTTGTCCAAAAATAAAAGAAAAATACTGTAAATAAATAATAAAAATGACTGGTTCAACCTTCACAATTTGTTTTAACTGAGACATTGATGGTGATGGAGATCCATGGGTAAATCTTGAGATTATCACGCTAAGCGAAATAATTCAGACAGAAAAAGTTGAGAACCATCTGACTTCCCTGATATGTGGGACATAAAACTGAAAGCAACAAAGGAACAAGGTGAACAAACAAAGAAACAAAAACTCATAACACAGACAACAGTTTAATGGTTACCAGCGGGTAAGGGGGGCGGGCGGTGATAGAAGAGGGTAAATGGGATCAAATATATGGTGAGGAAGGAGAACTGACTCTGGGTGGTGAGCACACAATGTGATGTACAGATGATGTACTATAGAAATGCACACTTAAAACCTATGTAATTTTACTAACCATTGTCACCTTAATAAATTTAATTTTAAAAAAAAGAAAACCACAGGAGGCAGAAAGAAACAAGTTTCCTATTATAATCTATTAAAAAGAAGATTCGACAAGCAAATTCATTGCACTAGTACCATCAATGAGCTGTTGCCAACTACTCATTTTAGCTTCTGCTCATTTTCACTTCTGTTCTACCATGTCAGCATCACCCCCACCCTAGCACCACCATGCTGAGTCACCTTCCCCTCTTCCTTTTCGATTTTTAGCTCCAGAGCAGCCTAAGTATTGAAAACACTGAGCCAGATGTTCAAGCCCATTGGCGAGTGCAGGCTGGTGGGCAAAAGTGGGGTGCCCAAAGTGTCCACAGATACTGAGCTAGGTCTATCCGACAGTCCGCAGGAGAGTGTCGTGGAAGGAGGTTCCAAGAGAAACACACCCAGGAGGCCAGACAGGGAGGCAGTGAGCAGCAGAAAAAGCCACAGTGAGGGAAGATTCCAAACCCTGGTCTAAGGTATTGTCAGGGTTCCCAGGGCTGAAACAGGGGCTCACGAGAGTAAAGTAGTGCCATTCAGGACCTAGACAATAAATGAATGCATCCTGTACTTCACACGGATGCAGAAACCTATTGGGTTACGCGACATGAATGTATTGGCAGTGACGTGAGCACACGATTCTCTTATCCTAATGGTTCACCTTAGGCTAAATGCCTCAGGGGGTACAGCACAAGCCCCCACTGTTGTTCCAGGGCATTTTATGATATAATGGTAAGGCCAGTGGGTAAAGTAGCTGAAACAATAAAAGAACATTCTACCTCAAATCAGGATTGATCTGAAAACTGGTGCAGAACATCTGCGCTTGAGGGGAAGTAGATTTATTAGTGGTACACAGGATTTGGAAGACAATGGTATTTATTGGGGTGAGAGGAGAATAAGATGAAAGCTGACATTCAGGGCTGGCGGCTGTAGTCCAATGATGTAATATGCTAAAGAGCATTTTGTAGATTATCAATCATTATTTTAATGAGCGTTTATTGATACCACTTGCCCTAATACTTCTACTAACTCTAGGTACGTTGGTCAATGAATTTAATAAACAAAGATGCACATACATGATTGTCAAATACACACAAACTGTAGAAGTATCAGTTTAACTTTGATGTCCCATCCTTTTTCCCCCTCCCATAATAAGCAGAAAATGCCAGCTCGGTATTTCAGGTGTATATCCATTAACATCTTCTAGCAACTTGTAAACTTACGAGTGCTCTAATATTTCTCTCAGGGTTCTGCTTATCTTTCTGGAAGTTCTTGCCAGTGCTATTCTTGATTCTCCAGCACTCTTTTTTCATTACATGCTTTGGTTTGTAAGCTTTCACAACATCGTGTGACTGTATGCTTTTGTTTCTATTCTAAAGGTTGTCTTTTCAGATTCTCTCACTGCTGTGGCTGCTGCCACAGGATTTTGAAACTTTGCATCTCCCTCTCTTCTCTCTCTGGACTCTTTCTTCCACTCTCACCATAAAAACGAATCCCATCCTCTCACTTTTCATGGTGCAGCTTTCACTTCTGTCAGTACGGACTGTTTCCTGAACCCCAGCTAAAAGCAGGGCATGGCGGATGGGGTGATTCTGAGAATCTTTTCCAGTGTTTGCATGGGAGAGAGAGTCACGTATCTGTTTTGCAAGCAGGGAGACAGTGGGTAAAACTCAATCATTTTTGTAATATTTTGGGTCTCAGACCCTTGGAGAATCTAGTTAAAATTATTATGAATCCTTAAGAAAGAAAGTACATATACAGGCATATTTTTTTTCAGATAATTTTAGGAGGTTTACCCCCGAAGCCATGTATGAATCTACTAACTTTGCCCAAGGGGCCTTGCATCTCAGGTTAAGACTTCTCTTATATAAAGAAAAAAAAATATTATGGGCTTTGTAGAGAGACCTGACTGTAAGTCCTGATTTTGACCGTGTGATGCTAAAATAAACCACGTGCCACTGACTGGAAGTTTCCTGTTTAAAATAAGAATATCAACCTTCATTTGCTGAGTTGTTGAGGGTTAGAAATCATTTCGTAATATCCTGGCATAGGGGAGTCCTTTAGTAAACATTATATCGTTAAAAACAATCTATCCCGTCACTTCCTGGTAGAAAATTATGTCCTACATCAAGATAACGGTATTGGGTATGTAGTGAACAAAATTAAAACTATATACAAGAAATTATTTTGCCTTAATCATTTTCCATCTAGATTTCAACTGTGGTCTTTTGCTAATTTATATATATACATATATATATATATATATATATATATATATATATACTGATTATTATTTTAATTTATATATATATATACACTGATTGTTATTTTGTTATTTATATAACATATATATATATGTGTGTGTGTGTGTGTGTGTGTGTGTGTAACCAATGTGTAACACATGGGTAAATTTTAAAATACTTCTTACTTGAGTTACCCATCAGAGCAATAGATCCTAAATGAAAAGTCCTGGTTTCACAAATTGGTATTAAAATAAAATTGCCTTATTTTCTGCTATATTGCCTTAATCAAATAATGTCACAAAATACTGTTCCATGATCCACGCACATTTTATAAGAACATGCAGACTATAAGTGACTAATTCCCCATACAAACCTTACTATCTATGTACTTTTGTATGATACCTTGTCCAATAAAACCCTAAGTTCTGGAGTGCATTTGTAGACAGAGTTCATTTTTTGATACATGTCATGCAATCTTTTAAAAAGATTATTATTAGAGACCACAGTGCTTTTCCTTCTTCTGCCACTGACTCTAAAGTTATTGGTAATTTCTCAAATGTTTCCACGACACCTGACAAACGCGTCTAGGTATTTCCTTGATGCCCATCAGAGAGATACTAGGTGCTCTGAAAGAAGTATTAGACTGTAAACGAAATGAATGAGGGCGAGTGCAAAGCTCATCTGCTGCCTCCTCTCCGGTGGAGCTGTTCAGGTGGTTACGTGTTAGAGAAAACTCTGCCAGGTCAGTGATTTTAGTTTCTAAAGCTCTACTTTTCATATGGCTGCAAAGGGGACAGAATTCCTACTTCACTGCTGTCATCCTAGAACTTAGAGCTTTAACATTTGTGACTTTTATACTCGGCAGTGTAAAATTGCATTTTTTAAAAGTCCTAATATTTACATATTCCCAGTCCCACCTTCCTAGGAACAGGGCTTCCTGATGGAATGACAGTGATGAAGGCATGATTCAAATTTTAACTAAAGTAAGGTTTACAAAAAGAGTTTCATAAAGTGGGACTGTCTAGACATACAAAATATTAAAAATAAAAAAAAAAAAACAGTAACAGTTGCTTACCCTGTACGTATTTATCCATTTGGAATCGTTCTGGTGCTGTAGATTTAAGCTACACTTCAGTTTGTTTAAACCTGCTTTGCAGTATGCTTACCATGTTATGACAGAGATAAAAAAAATCAAGTAAAATTGGACGTACAGCTCATACCGTGTTTCCCCGAAAATAAGCCCTAGCATGATTTTTCAGGATGACATGCCTTGAACATAAGCCCTAATGCATCTTTTGGAGACAAAATTAATATAAGACCTGGTCTTATTTTCGGGAAACATGGTGTCAGCACAGGGAAGCTGAGTGTGATACAAAATAGAAGTGTGAAGTTTATTAAGAATTAAAATGAATTGGTAACAGGGATTGTGGAAATTTAAAAACTGTATTAGAACATTTGTTGACCTACCTGGATTTTTAAAACTCTGTGTTAGGACGGCAAGAAGCAGAACAGATAATCTAGGAAGTTCTCTTTCTATGAATTTAAAAATTAACTATAAGGTGAACTGAGCTGTGATCAAGCTTCAGTTTTTCCACTGAATGTTTGAATTTGGGGACATGGAAAGGTGGTTTTCAGTGAGTGGCTATTTCAATGGTTATTTCTGGCAGTATTCTGAAAAGATTAGGGAAAAAACAAAAAACTATTGGATCACCTCAAAAAAGAAAGTTATAACACGTAGTACCTAGTACACACTCCTTAAGAACAAGTCAAGCTTATTAGGGAACCATAGCACCAGGTACACAGGGCAGCTTGGGACGTTTGACAAAGGAGTCCCAGTGTGCAAGCTTGAGAGACACAAACCCTATGGGGCATCTCTGAGGCAAGTGTTTTTATTAGCAGGCTTCATTATAAGGCCCCTTGTATGGGCCTTCCCAACTCAACAATTTTATTAATCATTTTGAAGGGGAGAGTTATAACATTCTGATCACATTTATGGAAAAGCAAACAGCAAATGCCTTTTATGATATAAAAATCCATGAGAATTTTTATAGCCCAAATAAACAAAATAACTATTAGTAATTTTATATATGAGTTACCTCCTAAAGATTAAAAAAAACAAAAACACACACCACACTTGTACTAATGTGTATAATGGGGAATACAGTAATTAAAAGGGAAAAAGGTAACGATATAATTAATAAGGTAATTAAAAAGTATTAAGTGAAAATCAAATTCATTGAACAAATACTTGTCAAGCATGTATGAAAGGGACTGTGCTAAAAGCTGTGGATAAAACGATGAAAAGGAGAAACATATTCCTTACCCTCATGAGCTTATACTATAGTTGCCAAGACCAAAAACGAACAAGTAAACAATTTTTAAAACAAATTATCAATGATTTCAAAAGTGCTGAAAAACAGAAGGAAAAGAAGGGAAAATCAAGAAAGGTCCATGGAGAACAGGCAACATCTGTGAATGGACTAGACATGGAAAGTAGGAATGAGGAGCAGGTAGAATTAAGAATGTTTCAAATTTCTGGTTTGCGCAACTATAAAAATGGTTGGACCATTTCCTAGAGATAAGTTAGGCTGAAAACAGATGTAGGGAAATTCAAGCTTTTCATATTGCCATGTGATTTTAAAGGTAGGTGTGAGATATTTCAGTGGAGGTATAAAATAGTCAGTTGCATATGAGTATATAAGAGAAACGGTCCGAGCTAAACACATCAATATGAGAGTGATAAGAACAGAGATGACATTTGAAGCCTTGCAAATATATGAGACCATCTCAGGAAAGAATGAGCAGGCAGGAACTTAGCATTTAGGGTTGGGAAGAAAAAGAGCTGGTGAAGGAGAACAGAGTGGCCAGTGGGGACGGTGAAAACCAGGAGTTTTGGGGGTCCTGGAACCCAAGAGAGGAAAGTATTTTTTAAATGAGGGAAACGTAGATTTAGTTAGATGGAATAAAATGAGAACCAAAAAGCTATTGTACAGGACAATTTGGAAGCGATGTAAGATCTTCACAAATGTAGTTTCAGAGAAGTCAGGGACGGATGAGTTAGAGATAGTAGGTAAGAACAGATTAAGGTATAGATAAGGCAAAACAGATAAGGCAGTATTATAGATAAAGCAAATAAGTTAGCTAAACATAGTAGGTAAGAAGAGACACAAATGATAAGAAATGAAATGGAGACATTATGTTTAGTCAAATGTTTTTAGAAGTTTCTGTAAAGGGAGCCATGACACTGGAGTGGTGGCTGGAAAGAGATGTGGTATCGTGGAGGAGATGACTTTTAAGGAAAAGCTCCTAAAGCATGTCAGCAGTGCCTGTGTGAATCCAATAGAAGTGGGGACAGTGGTGATCACTGCGAGATCAAAATTAGTCGTGATGCTAGAGGGATAATCAGAAAGAGAAAGGACTCCAGGTAAACACTGGTTTGTAGCTTTGATGTAAAACAGTGAGGGACTTCCAGTTTCTTCCATTTTCTCAGAGAAATACGAGGTGACGTCAACAGGTAAGTTTGAAGGAGTAGAAAAATTTATGGGAGGTTTGAGGGAAAAAAATAAAGATAAGGTATGAAATAGTCTTTGAGGGGAGTTTAAAAACTAGCCTCATAGAGAAACATACTATGATTGTGTGGAAGACCTAGGTCCCCAAATGAGGTTTTGGGTAATGAATCTAAAGTGAACTCGTCAGCTTGGGTGGTTTACTCGAAAGAACTTGAGCTACTCTGTTGCCCGCACTCAAGAAAATGGGAGGGTTCACCTAGTGTTGAGATTTGCCAGGGGAACATTATGAACAAAGGGAGTTAAAGGAATGATTAAAAATGACAGAGCATGAAATCTCTGTTGGACCATGAAGGGAGTAAAGGAAAGTGTGGACTTCTGGATGGTAACATAGAAGAAGAATAAATGGGTTGGCGTTCAAAACAACGTCACAGGGTTGTTAGAGAAAGTTAACGTGTAAGATTGTGTGTGGTGACAAAGCGAAAGGTTGGCTACTAAAGTTTCCTCAGTGCTACAATTTCCAGTGAGGATAACATCTAGGATGTGACCATGGCAGTGAGTGACAGAGATGGAAGGAAGGAAATTATCACTGGAGTTGCGGATGTCAAGAACTAAGAGACCAGAATGTAGGGATGGTTGGTAACACCTGATCTGGCCCCCAATGACTTCTTTCTTTACCCAAAGATACAGGAAATATTGAAAGGAAGACATTTTGATGACATTCAGGACATCCACGGTAATACGACGACAGCTCTGATGGCCATTCCAGAAAAAGAGTTCCAAAACTGCTTAGAAGGGTGGACTAGGCGCTGGTGTGGGTGCATAGCTTCCCAAGGGGAGTACTTCGAAGGTGACCGTACTGATATTCAGCGATGAGGGATGTAGCACTTTTTCTAGGCTGAGTTCATGAACTTAACTGTCTGACCTTGTATGTTTTCTTGGAAAACACTGAGGTATCATCATTGGAGTTACTCAATCTGGTTGGCATATTGACAAGGAGCTTCAAAAATCAGAGGTTAATGTCCGTTCATTTGTCCATAGTCTATAAGGGCATCAAATTGTAGGATATCCTGGTATTCAAAAGTACATTTTTTTTTTTGTTTTTTCAAATGTGGTGGTGAATTCTTCCTGGTCTATATATTTGTTAGTGTGATACTATTTAACGTATCTTGTTTCAGTCTTTCAAATTATCAGGGACAAAGTGAGTGTGGTAGAGTCTAAAAATGATCAGACCCAGACTTAAAATTGCCACATTTGAACTCTGACTATTCTGTTTATTAGTTCCTTAATTTCACTTAACTTCATTTTTACACAAATATAACATGAGAATAACTGCTTGGTTAAGGAGGCTATGAAAATGTTTTTGGGGGAAGCAGGCCAATAAAGAAGAGATTAAGGGCAAGAAAAAGTTATTAAGGTTTACACAGATTACTGAATACTTCAAAAGGGGTTGGTGCATATTAGATTTTTCAGGATGGCATAATGAAGTTTCTAGTAGCTTATAAAAGCTCTCCTAATTTTTCTGATAAAGATAAACTGAATAAACTGAAAAGGACTGTAGCGAAACTAATAACCCTATTATCCAACTTATAAATAATTGGTTCTTTTAATATTCCTAGTATGGATAAGAATTATTTTTGAGCTCAAGATATCTAGCCTGAAAATGTACTGACTGGTTTTGTCACAATTTACAAGATGAGAAATACCAATGCTAGGGCAATAGCATGATTATATCTGCAGGCTCAAGGCCCCCAGGGAGCTTTGAAATATATAGACGACGGTAGAAAACTAACAGCCAGCCAGCCTGTACCACCCTGGAGATTCTACATAATAATATGTAACTTCCTGCACAAATCTTTCATATCTTTTACATTGTCTCTGTCAGAGACTTCCTGCTGGACTTGAGAAAACAGAGAAAGGATTTAAGTTCACTCCACCAGTAATCTCAATTATGTAAGAAAAATGATATTTTGCATGATTTTGTTTCAGGCGTTTAATATCGAATAAAGCCTCATCATGGCTTGGAGTTAAGAGCCCTTGACTCAGCATTAGAAAGGTTGGATCTTGAGATTATTATGCTAAGAGAAATAAGTCAGACAGAAAAAGTGGACAGCCACCTAATTTCACACATATGTGGGATATAAAACTGAAAAAAACAAAGGAACAAGACAAACAAATGAAGAAACAAAAACTCATAGACACAGACAATAGTTTAGTGGTGACCAGAGGGTAAGTGGGGGGGGGGGGTAGAAGAGGGTAAAGGGGATCCAATATACGGTGATGGAAGGAGAACTGACTCTGGGTGCTGATCACACAATGTGAGATGTAGATAATGTATTACAGATTGTACACCCGAAATTTATGTAGCTTTACTAACCATTGTCACCTCAATAAACTTGAATTAAAAAAAAGTAAAGCTTGGGTTTCAGTCCTTTTCTGTGGGGGATCTTTGGGCAACTCCTTTAGTGCATCTGAGTCTCAGTTCTCTTCCAACCAGTGGCGATAATTCCAGGCTCTCCCACCTCATGGTTTTGATGTGAGGATAAGAAGTAGGGGCTACGTTTAGTGGATGGAGCTATGGGCAGATGTGTACACATACGTTATTTCTTTATACTCCTCATAGATATTCTTCAAGGAAATTATTGATTTGCACGTTTTCCAACCCCCCAGAAATGATTACTGAGGCTCAGAAACCCACGTACCCTACTAAAGGTCACAAGCAATAAGACAGCCAACATCAAATGTGACTTTACTAATTTTCACGCACATGAGTTTTCCACAGCTCCAGGATGAAGCCATGTGTGCCAGAGCCTGCAAACAGCAAAGCATTCATTTATTCCAGGAAAAACAAACTTTATCCCAGAATGGAGGCTTAATTATAGTATACTACTTGGTTCTGAAGTGAATAATATTTACATAATTATAGTAATGCAAACCCTGGCTACTTATTTAACTAAAAATAGGTGTATTGGGAGGATAGGATTTTAGAGAATAATGACTAAAATGAAGAAACCAAGAAGCCATAGTAGAGGCATAGCATTTAAAAGTTCACAGATAATTACTACAAGAATTGGCGAACGCAAAAAGAATAAAACTAAGGCATGGAACTGGGAGTGGGGGCAAAGGAATAAGGTATGATTACGTTCTGTTATCAGACGTTTACAGCTACTTGATGTTTTAACTACGTTCATTGATAAACTAGCAAGATGAAACACTGAGAAAACTTATAAAAGCTTAATGTGGCCACTCTGTAAATGGGCTGCATTTTATGTTGGGCTTTTGGGACCTATGCAGAATTGACCTTGCTCTTTATGGTTTCACATTCTGACAATCTGGCCTATTTTGTGTCTATTAAGACTTCAAAAAAAGTGAGGGGTTCTTACGTCCCTAGGAAGAGTCTTCTCATGTCTGCTAAGTTTGCAAAACTCAAGTCTTAGTCGATGGCTAGTATTTGATTTAACTACTGTTTATCATTCAAAAGCATGTTGCTTCTTCTGCGGCTGAATTCGAGTTAAGGTGAAAAGTCAGAACTGGTTGAATGTGGAAATCAGCAACAGGAAGGCGGTAAGAAACTGTGGTCATGATCTGTCCCCAAATCCTCCCATCACCTTGCTTCCTTCAATTAGGGAGCCACACTTCACTAATCAGTGCTGGAGTTCAGGTCCCGCTAATGATGAAATGATGAGTGAACTCCTTGAGGGCTGAAAATATATGACCAGGGAAAGACAAGTCTTTCCTGAATCACAATATGAATGTGACAGGTGAAGTATTGGGTCTCATGCCTGACCATACGCAAGAAGCATGGGAGAAACAGGTATCTTTAGCTAAAGGCATCTCTCTATTTTTAGTTGACAGATTGATAAAATAAAAATATGACACTGAAGTTTATGTTTTGTAACTTAGAGAGAAGGTTTTCCTCCATGGACATGTGTATCTATATATAAGTATGCCCATGCATATGTACGATACTTGCATTGAAAATGTGAATATGTAAAAAGTTATGACTGATTTTTTAACCCAAAATACCAAAAAATGACATATCTAACTACATGCTGTCCTTTGGAGAATAGTTATTTTGGAAAGAATTATACCTGTCCTAATAGTCTCCCTAAATTTAAATTTTTTTTTGTATCCTTTGCTAATACGTTTTACTAAATATCATTGAAGATAGGTTTTGGAGAATCGATAATTTCTGGAAACAGCCAAAAGAATGTAGAATGAAATCTCCTAAAGGTGAGTAAGCCATCTGAGTCATACGGTTGTGACTAAACTGTGAGTTTGATGATCAAAGGTAAGATTACATTTCTTATTGATCAAGCTAAGAATCCCCCATGGAAATCCAAAAGCAAATTCCACATATGCTTTTAAAGATGTTGTGGTCCTTGGGTTATGTCTTAGTCTTGAAAGTCACTCTTCCTCAGTTGAAAATTGTAATTTTGCTAAACCCAACAGAAGAAACAGTCATTTTATAGTCACATCGCTGCACACAAATCCAGAAATATTGGCAAAAGATAAATGTCATCAATATGCAAGATGAATTAAATAGAGAAATGGCTGGAGTTAAAGAAATCTAGGAGGAAGGCAGAAAGGGACGCTTAGGCTGACAGGATGCGATGAACCTCTGATGACCATTTTACCTACAGCTATGGAGGGCTTCCTGATGGAGACAACACGAAGTCAAAGGGGGAAAGTACATGCCTGATGACATTCTTGGTCTCCTTTGATCCAGCTGTTACTGAAGAGGGTTATCCTTAAACTTTACAATTAAGTGGGCCAACTAATACACATTTATTATTATTTTTATTTTTATTTATATTATTTTTTTACATTTTTAATTAAATGTATTGGGGTGACACTGGTTAGTAAAATTATATAGGTTTCGAGTGTACATTTCTATAATACATCATCTATATCTTACATTGTGTGTTTAATTTTTGATGGTGGGAGTAGAGGAAAAGCAGAAGGAGAGAAGAAGTGAAAACTGAGGATTAGGGATAAATAAGAATGAATAAAAAAGGCTCAATCTATCCAGGGGACATTATCACTACCTTTAAGAAAGATAAGAGATTTGGGAAAGCTAACAAGTTTGAGGAATTGGAAAAATGATTCATTCAATATTTAAAAACAACAACAACAAAACTTAAGTTTGAGAGGAAGGTACTTTTTTTCAAGGAGCTCATATTACATACTTACGCTTCCAGTGTCACCAAACGTCACAAAATTACAAACCGAATAGCTTCTGACTTAAAGGAACATTTTGTCTAACTTTGAACATATATTCTATATTTCCACAATCCTTCTAAAATAGGTACTATTTTTACTGTCACTTTTCGTATGGGGAACCTGGAGACTCTGGTGAATTTAAACTTGCTCAAATGATAAGTTCCAAGCGTATATTTGACCCTGTTTTTCTGGATTTCAGTAGATAGTCCTGTGTTGCACAAAACCTTTCCATCAATGGACTGCAGTACCTTGTTTCTCCGAAAATAAAATCTAGCCGGACAACCAGTTCTAATGCATCTTCTGGAGCAAAAATTAATATAAGACCTGGTTTATATTATTATGTTATATTATACTCAGTCTTATATTATAGTAAAAGAAGACCGGGTCTTATATTAACTTTTGCTCCAAAAGATGCATTAGAGCTGATTGTCCAGCTAGGTCTTATTTTGGGGGAAACACGGTAGGAGGGTGTTCCCATGAGATTAAACTGGAGCTGAAAAATTCCTATCACCTCGTTAGAGCCTCATTAATGTCTTTACACAACACACTACCCAAATCCTCACCATTGTGTTCCAGTTGCCTACAGAATTCAGTACAGTAACGCGCTGTACAGGTGTGTAGCCTGGGAGCTCTAGGGAACAGAATTTGTCATCCCAACGTGTGTCTCTTGGGCACAAGGATTATTTTAGGCTAGTGAATTTTAAGAAACAGCATACAAGGGAGAAACTCTGAAAACCAAGTACAAGTTACCCTTTGTAAAACATATTTATATTTAAGGGAAATGTCCATTTGTAAGGGTGTCTCTCTAGCCGTACCAGCAACAGGGGGTGACCTTATCTCTAGAAACTCTTATCAGTGCAGAAGGCAAGGACTTAAATCTGCATAACAAACTGCTCTTGTTTACTGTGCTTTTTCTGGTCACCTCCCATAACTGACTCCCCCCATATCTCCCTTTGTCTACAGCTGAAGATGGTATTTAATGTGGTGGCTTCAGCCATTTTGGAGAGTTACTCCGTTTTCCTGCTCTCTCCCTGGTATCCAGGAGGTATACACGTTAATAAACTTTTGTTTGTTTTTCTCCTAATAATCTATCTTGTATTACAGAGATGTCTCCAATCAAGAACGCAGAGAGGTACAGGGAAAATTATTTTTCCTCCCTTACGGAGCAATAGGCTGCACCCCACAGACTGGGTGTGTATAGGCTGTCCCATGTAGCTTTGTGTAAGCACCCTCTATGATCGCATGACGACGATGAAATCGCCTAACGACGCATTTCTCAGACCATGTCCCTGCTGTTAAGCAGCTCATGACTGTATTATATAAGTCCTGAGCACCCTCCTTCTATATAATTTCCAGATTTCTTGCAATATCATTTAATTATATATTCCCCATAGCTTTTGTATGGACAAAATACACTGGAAGAGAAACCTAAGTTTTTAAGACTGTAGATTTCAACTTAATAAAATTGATAAAATAATGAGCTCTATATGCTTGTCCATATTGTCTTGAAATGAAGTCAACTTAATGTTTCATTTCATATTTACCTGTAAAACCCCAACTAATAATACTTATAATTGTTGTCTGTAAACTATGTGTTTAAATAAGAAGACCTTCAATCAATTTTAGCTATAAGATGAATACAGATTTCTAGCCGGAAATTACATCAGAAAAGTCTGTGTACTTGCTATACACTCTAACTACTATATGTTGTCCCTGATCTGTGTACCAAACAAAATGTTCATGTTATTACGTTTGCTTATCACTTTCACCCATAGCATCTCTTTGAACAAAGCTAATAGTACTATCTGCCTGGTGCTTTCTACTTATTAAACACTTGAATTATTAAAGTCTCTCTTTATCTTCCTTAGTATTACTGGTGGCAATGTCAGCACTAATCTCCATTTATGCCAGGTAAAAGTTACTACTTCCTTGGTTTTCCTTAAACCAAAAACTGTTTTGCACAGAATGAGTTAGGGGAAAGTCTAAGGACGTCAAGAAGACGGTTAAGGGTTCTACACCTCACACTTATGGGCAGAGCTTTCCTACTTTCACAGACAAACTGCATGGATGGCCTGATGTCATGACATCGTACAGCTGGAAGGAAGCTGACAGATCCTCCAGTCAATGTTACTCTAATACAGGAAGCTCTTCTTCAGCAAGAGCAATTGGAAGTGAAAGCTCCTTTCTTTTGAATGGCAGCCATCATTTTTGAAGATTAATATTTACTTGAACGTGTTTCTCATCAGATTGGAAATCAGTTTCATTGATGCTTAACTTTTTAAAGGAAGAAACTAACGTGAAAAGGTGAATGGAATAGTTACCGCTTTTGATCTTACAACAGAGAAGATGTTCGAAGAGATGTTAATTATAGCTGGAGAAACATCTCCACAACTGTTCAAAGGAACTATTGGGAGCTCATCATCGGCTCATCACCATCATCAGAATGATCTCAGTCATACAGTTTATATTTCCAACACCAATGGCATGCTATTTCAGGACTATACCCCCAAAATAGGATTATGAGGTAGTACTCGGATTGTATTTGCATGCGTATGGAATTAAAACTAAAGATGGACTTTAAAAAAACAAAAGAAAAAACACTAGAGGTGTATGTAGCCTGTCTGATCTTTCATGCTAATGCTGTCAGAACTTCAAAGCTTTCTTACATGTTTAATGAACTACCTCACATGGTGTTTAAACGTTTTTTCACCTTTTTAACAAGACTTCACAGATATTATGAAATTGACATGACCTGTGAAGAATTAATGTAGCAATTTGACATACTCTTGAAATTTCAAGCATAGTCTAATTATTACGCAAGTGAAAAAAAAAAAAAAAACCTTGAAGACTATGCAAAACCATTCCTAAAGCTGAAAAGGGAGATCCTTAAGTATTATTTCAATATGCTAGTTTTCATTTTCATTAACCTGAAGAAGAGCATTTTCATTGTTCTAATCTGCGTGTGTTTCCGTTGGCCTGAGCAGAATGAATGAGCAGCTATGTGGACATTCCAGGGTGGGTTTTAAGGTCACTGCGGATCATGTGACCCATTAGGAAAAATAATAAAGAATTACAGTTTATAGAGTTCATAGATGTCATTTTAGTTATTCTTCACTTCATTTGTATATGTGTCTCTGTGTGTGTTTAAGTAAGAGGTCGTGGCTTCAAGATGCAATGGGAAGAGTTGGGAATGACAAAGCTAATCAGATCCAAGTGACAACCAGTCTGGATGATTTAGTCTCCTATGAGTGAGTGGTGCTGGCCCTGCATCATCCGGCTTGTTTGTCTAATGACTAATCAATCCCTTTCTCTACACACTTTGCCTTCTAGACCCAGCCAGACTCACTGTACAGTTGGCTCTAGCTTTGCCTCAGAAATCCTGATTGACTTATGATACTGCAGTGACTGCTAAGAGGGTTTGTGGGACGCTGGACTTTCCAAGCGCTCAAACCAGGATAGTTTTGGAAAAACTAGGAGGTTCATCATCCTAGACAGACACAGTATGTATGCTGTTGCCAGAAGCCAAGCGGGTGGGCTGCCTTTTACGGTACCTGTTCCTGGTCTACCGTTCCAAATCATATAATTTCATATAATTTCAACTGCAACCGATGCTTTCTTTTCCTAAAAAATAAATTACTTCCCAATAAGAATGAATCGGTGCTTTATCTAAAAGGAAACAGAGACATGGAAAAGCTGAGGAAGAATCTTTCACCTAGCAATCCTTTTCCCTTGGAGACTTTGTGGAGAATGAAGCAGTGATCTTTTCTCTGTCCCTCTTAATAGGCAGTATGGGGTTAAAATAATCACGCTCAGCGTACGTCGTCAACCCACTAAAATCACAGAGCAGAACCAACACATTTAGCAGCACTACCTGTGCTTGCGCAGTCTCAATTCCCCACTCCCTGCCCAGTATTCTAGTTTCTGCTCTGGGTAGGTAGTCTGTGCATAAACAAAAAGATGCAGCAGACATATGTGTGTGTGTGTGTGTGGGGGGCAATAAACTAAAATAAGAAAATCCTTAGAGTGGGTTTTTGTTTTCCTCTTTTTCTTCTTCTCTTCCCCCTTTTAAATGGATAGTTCACTCTATTTTAATGGTCCTGTCTGGGATACAGGAGGCAAACCTTTCTTACTGACGGGGTCTCTACTTAACTGGTGTCTCTGTCATCAGCCTGACCTTGGAGCTTTCTCTAGTGCCATTATCCCCTGGGCGCTGGCTTATTTTCATACAGCAACCCCCTGCACTTGATCCCACTTCATCTACTTCACGGACACAGACATTTGTTGGGTTTATTAGCTCAGCAGGAGCCTTATCGCATTTTGTATCTGAGGCTGCTGGAGATGTCAGGAGATGGAAATGCTGTGTAGCTCTTTAGCCTTCTTTCTTTTTCTCCTACAGCCCAACACTACGTTTGGATTCAGCGCTCCCGTCCTACTAGCTGCTGAGATCTCTTTAAATATGTCTAGCTTTGCCATCTGCACCAATAACACTGCAAAGGCTTAGCCATGATTAGGCTGTCAAGATTTATTAAGTTAAAAAGTATCAAAGTTTCTTGCTGCAACCCCAGACCTTTTAAGAGTCTACCTTCTTTGGAATCCCTTCCCCCCCTCTGCTAACATTTCAGTCAATGGGTTTTGCTTGACCTTGACAAACATCTGCACCCAGGGAACACTAATGAATTTGGGCCAATTCATCTCCAAACTCCAAATTTAATCAAGTTGACATGCCGGGGAAAGCAGACTGTAATTAACTTCTAGCATTTTAGGTAATCTGTAAATTTTCATAAATTTTACCTGATAGAATTTTGCCATGTTTTAACATTTTCTTTTTTCCAGAAAGACACACTGTGAAACTAACACATTCATATTGAATTGCTAATTTTCAATAGTAAAGAAGTGTGCATGTGTATTTTTAAATTTGACAGATACTGAAATTAAATATTTGCTATGTAATAAAACCCCACACAAACTGCAAAGCTGTTGCAAATATATTGGTTTTGTTTGTTTTTGAGGTATCTGATGTAATCATTTGAGTAAATTTACACATAAATGGCTGTAGGCTGTACCTGATTATAACTAAGTTCAAAGAGCCTGAATTAACCACTTTTCTTTGGCCATCACTCTATTAGAGAATGGGTAGTATCATTCACATAAGATAATATTCTATTTGTTGTTGTTACCTGAACAGGAAGATCTCTAATTTGATAGAAACTCTCCAAATGAATTGAGTAGGTTCCATAGACTCATTTATAAATGTCATTAATTATTATCAGCTCAAATCATAATCCAATTATTCCTTAATAAACCTAAAAATGATGTCTGTTCAAGTATGTTAGAGAAAGTCTCATGTGTTTGTCCCTAAATTAGAATGATGCAATCTTGGAAAGGTCATTACTTTACTTCTAATATATCTATACTGGTGTTGTGTTTGACAGCAAGAACAATAGCATATAAGAAATACCAAATCTTTAATTTGCAAAGTACTCTGCATTGCAAAAAAAAAAAGAAAGAAAGAAATGTAATGGTACATGGTAAGTATTTAAACATATTTGGTGCTATAAAATGCACAGAGAAAAATCTGCAATAACAGCTTCTAAAAAATAAGGGATATTGTTACTAAGCTGAATTAATTCAAGGAAGACATTTATAAATATCCTGTTCTTCAGTAAGGAAATTTCCAATTTGTACTATAGGAAACTCTCTTGATCCCACATTTTTCAATACTATACACACAAAGGCCAATCTCACATGTTTATATCGGCAAGAACATAAGCGTTAAAATTTTAAATCAATATTTGTGTACAATTTATTATAATATTGATGATTTGGAAGATTTGGAAGAAACAAAAGTTTAAATGATGCTAACTGGAAGAATGGTTTTCGTATAAAAGTATTTCTTTAAGAAAGATACTTTTTTGATGTAAACCTGATTAGGCCATTAAAAAAATCTGGTACATTTATTCCTTTATGCTTTTAGCAACTGTTAAATTCCTCTCGATCTTTTTCAAGAGTCAACATTTCTTTTCTTTTCTCAGTGAAAATATTTTCCTTTAATTTCGAAAGGGGTATGCCAAGAAAGGAATTTCTCATCCTTAAATCTTTAATGAGGTTCTTTAACAAGATCCCAATAATCAAACTTTATCTTGTGACAATGGATCTCAAATAGCAAGTAAAAAAACTATTATGTGCTTAATTTTCTTCTTTTAACTAGTTACATTGTTAATATTAACATCTAAATAAAAAATTCCTTCATTTAATGTGTTTCCTTATATAAAGAACTTTAGGTAAATACATGTACTAATCATATGTGAGGAAATGAAAAACGAGACACTGAAATTTGAAAATACTTCCTTCAAATTGAAATATAAATTTGTAGTTGTATTAACAACAAAGGTAATGATTTCTTTTTATTCTTACTCTATTGCCTTGTTCATAAAATCACATTGTTCTATTACAGGCACACAGAATGCAAATGGTAGGAATGATATAAAGTAGGCAAAGCTATTTTCATTTTGTTTCCTTAATCATTTATATTTTGGTTTTCAAGCCCAGGTCGGGGATAAAACTGTAAACGTTGTGCGTAAGAGGCAAATTCTGTGTTAAATGGCATCAATATTAAATTAGAGATTCTGGTTGAATGAAGAACATTTTACATTTATGAGATCTGCACGAGCTGCTATATTCATATAGTAGATATGAATATAGCACCTGCTATATTAACCCTAAAATGCCTAAGGAATTATTACAGGTGTTCCAGATCTAAAGTAAACAGTAGACGTGTGCTTTTCAGAGATTCTTCATATGTAGCAAAATGTCTTACTTGGGTTTGTATTTGTTTAATATTCACTAAGGAGCCATGTATAACTGGCTTAGAAACACTGATCGAGAGGGTTTCCGTTTATATAGATAGAATTTTCTTTTTTGTCTGTGGGTGGCATTTACATGGGATGGTCCAAATTATCTGAAAGGGGATTATTAAGGCTGAAAGAGATACGAGAAAAAAAAAATCTGTTATGTTTACGTTAATGGTAATGACAACAGGTATTCTGTATAGTACGTTACAGTTCATGTCACTGTCCCATACTTTTTCTCATTTGATCTTCACTAAAATTTTGTAAAACGTTGAAGTTCTTCCAGAAATCCTGCCTATGAAACCCTGGGGGGGAAGTTCAGCATCAGATGCACCTGTGTTCAGATCTTGCCTCTCCTGCTACTTTAGTTAACCTCTTGAAGGTGGAGTACCATCCTTTACATGCAGGAGAAATGCTCCCCAGATTAAACATGATGAGTGTGTAAAGCATTTACACACTCACACACACGCTAGCTGCTATCACTCTTTGAAGATGAGGACCATGGGTATTTAACGTTGTCCTCTCAGCTCATTGTTTAGTACCTAGAAGAGTGCCGAGGAGCCTGGTGGATGTTTGTTGAGTAAAATTAATGAAAAGTGAGAAGTGAGAGTAATAGAGTCAAGTGATTTGTCTGAGGTTGTGCATTGGGAAGCAGCAGAGCTGAGAATCAAGTCCACACTTCTTGACCCTAAGGTCCGAGGTCTCCCTGCTGGAGCTTGCGCTGAGCAAGGTCACCACTGCCCCTGCCTTCCTCAGGGGACTGGATGTCTCTTATCTACCCATCCATCGATCGCTGCACTAGCCTTTTGATGGCCCCAGCCTCTTCACCATGTATATCTAGTAATTTAATGTTTCAAATCATCAGCAAAGAGTAAAATCTGGCAGGACATTCTAAACACTCAAGCAAGTAGTCCCAGAAATCGCTCAAACTTAGGCAATGGTGATGCACACACCATCAAGTTTATTTCCAGCCTCCCTGTTCTGAGCAGTTCTGCTGACCAGAGATGTCTTATAAGGATTTTTCAAAATAATCACTTTCATGTAACACATCGTGCTCTTGAAGAACAAGGGAGCAGAATGGGTATTTGATGATAAAAACTGTAAGAGCCAGAACCATGTGAGCCATTCCACGTAGTGTGAAATTCTACAGATTCATCATGCACGTGTGCCTGGAACCCCACACACAGAAACCCAAATCTTAAGGAGGATTTGTGGATTGACAATTTGATAAACAGAAACACAGCATCATGATATTAACTACCTTAAGGCCAATTACTCTCAGGAGGACTTACAACAGAAATCAGCAACAATGTTGACAACAAAAAGTCCCAGTACCATCCATAGGAGCAAAACCAGAAAAAAACAAAACAAACAACAAAAACAAAAACAAACAAATGAAAAACAACAAGAAAGAAAACAGGAGCACGGAGACTTCACATCCCAGTCATTGCAATCTCTTTGAGATGAATTTCTCTTTTGTTGTCATATGAGTTATTGGGGAAAATAATTTTATTCATGATTCTTTTCAGTATTTTTTAAAGCTAAACTTCATATGATCAAGAAAGTCATATGAAATAGTCACTTCGATAGGGATGAATAGCTCTTATGGAATTCTCAATGTATGACACCATTTCCTTTTTTTTTCTTTTCTTTCTTTCTTTTTTTTTTTTTACTGTTGTCATACAATTCTTGCAAAGTACCTATAAGGTTGATTAAATCAGCCAGAGATTAAAGCATATAGAAGAATATCTACTTTTTACATATAGGATGAACAGAAATCGCTAAATTTAAAAATCATATTGGAAGAAAGGGAAAGACCTATCTTTACGGGTCCTACATCTTGTATTCAAAGATGGGAGCCAGCAAGATATTGAGAGAGGAAAGAAGCAAGAATTGACCCTGTGCTATGTGTTCAGCAAAAAAGTGCTTTGGACAAAAAATAATAATAAAAGGTCACAGTTCAAATTAAACTGCCAGGCAGTCTGTACGTGGCCGGCTCATTATATATTTATTGTTTCTTGACTATGGAAAAATGATCATTATCATCGTGGTTTTCACCTGACTTTCAAAAATGAATGTACATTATCTTTCGCATTATCTAAATAGAATTGGCTATGTTCCGTGCCGTTGCGAAACTTAAAATGATAGAATGTTCATTTTGCCCATCTGTCTCGTGCATCTCTCTTCTTTCACTGGGAGGGAAGAAAGGGGGAGACAGTCTTTTTCCTATGGCAGGCGGGTAAGCCAGCCGTTGTTTCAATGCCAGTGTCATTTTATGAGTCAGCAAGACGCAGTTAATGCTCTCTGGGATGGGGGGGGACTCTATGACTCCCCAGGCTTGAACCTGCTCTGGCCCAGTGCCAAAGGAGTACGGGCAGGCTCCTCCAATCTCAGGTCAACGTCCATCTTACAGCTCTGTGGGGCCTCCTACTGTGTTTATATTACCATCCAGGACGTTTGTTTATACAGTTAAAAAGCCGTCCCTCATTTTCCACTTAGCGCTGATGTTAACAACAACAAGAAAAGTGTTTTCACAAAAAAGAAACTTCTGATTTCCCGGGCATGCACTGAAAATGAAAGTGACGAATTAAATACGATTGGAAAGTACTCATTGTCCACTTTCATCTACTGTCTTCAACCCACACTGAAAAAACACAGGTGTTTTGCAACACGCAGCTTAGGTCTGACATCCGGTGTTTGATGTTCAGGGTTAAATTTAAATCCACCTGGCCTGGTTACCAATCTCCACAGTTGCACCCAGGCAGGACTACGAAAGATTGATGATTGTGATTGCGAGATTAATCCTGTAATGTTTACAAGACTCCTGAGCTGAAACCTGGTTGGCCGTATAGTGCTACCCAGAGAAGGCCGCTTGGCCTGCCAGGGTAATTTCTTCGGATGCAGTAAATAACTAGGCATAATGAAAACACTCTGATGTATTCCACTGCCTGATTGATGGTCTGCATGTGATACGGTAAAAGCAGTGTACTTCCTATCACAAATTTACATATACAAACCAGCAGAAGACGCATGATAATGTCAGCATCCTGCAGAGGCCCTGGGATGCTACCCAATTTTACAGCAGTTATGAATTACTGTTGACCTTTCTGGCCTCTCCTACCAGTATGCTAGACTTGAGCATATTGAAAATCATCAGTCTGAAGCAGTCATTCTTTACATAATTATGGCTATTTGTGTGTGGGGGGAGGGCAGGGTTTCTCTTATTGTTAAGAGTTAGCATTAAGAGCTGCATGGCACTGCTGTGACCTAGGACAGTCTCTGCTGCTTTACACACATGTTCATAAAAGCAGGCAGAGGGACCCTGGAAATACCGCAGCGTATTTTCAAAGCACGGTCACACTAAAACCAAACATGGTATCTGTGTTTCAGCATCTTTTGAAACAGCGGAGAAACAGGATCCTGGCAGCTTGCATTCAGTTTTATGAAATGCAATGATTACAATTATTTTTCAGTCTATCTCTGTCATAATGGAGCCACATTTTCTTGTTTCATGTCGTGTGTCTGTGACCTGGAGAAATAGTTGGTAAGATCATGGGAGACTTTCGAGGCCATATCTAGGTTCAGGTTTTGCATTCATGCAGCTGCCACAGTGAAGGCAGCTCCGTACTTCACACTAAATATCTGAATAATCAGGCTTTCAGGACATTGCTAAACACAGCTCCTTATTATCATTTGCATTTTAATGTCCTTAAAATTATTACACGAAGGGAAATGTTTTTGATACATTACAGCATTTCCTCTAAATGTGTGATTATGTTAATGAGTTTTCAATCAGTATCCTAGCCTGACACCATACGAAAATGTATGCAAAGTTCATACCCTGTCAGGGCCCTTAATCAGGACCATTTATTAGAGCCCTGCCTTCTCTGATGGTTGCTGCAGCCTTTATTAAATATACTGACTTGGCCATCTGAAGAGAAGGACAATAAAAGGTTACCGGGGATGAAAGCATGAATGCTATTTGCTCATGTTTCCTTTGCAGACACTTCTTCAATAATTAAGGACGGGCTTTCTTTGGCCTTTTAGGCTTTTGAGGTGCATATCAAACATAGCAGTTCTTGTTTTATGGAATGCTTAACACTTACATTTAGTCTTAAACACAAGTAAACTAACTTAGAGGTTGTGAGCACAGGAGTAAATACACACACGGTCACACACACACACCTTTTTTTTTTTTTTTTCCTTCTACCAAGAAAAATGATGACAACCTGGTCCAATATGTGACATCACGTCACTGGATTTTCCTCTAAGGAGACCAGATATGCTTTAAATCACATAGAAAATAATTAAATTAAAAATGCTGCCTGCGCTTTTGATTCTTAAAGGTAGATACCTTTTTATTTCCTATCTAGCCATGTGGGGACTCAGAATGGGTTGTGGCTCTCTAGTCTATTAATAAATTGTGAATTTGACAAAAGAGCTTTCATTGAAAGAAATGTGGTTTTTAGCTTGTGCCATTAGCACTAGTGACTTTAAACAATGAATTAAGACAATGACCGTGAAGTTATACAAGGGTTGAAATTGGCATGAACGATACCATTTTTCTGAATTACATGCAGAGTAAAACAAAACAAACAGAAGCCCTCGCTAAGCAGTATTGACAACCTGGGGTTTGGATACAAATTCAATATGAGAAAACAGACTCACTTCAATGAAAGACAAATAAACAACAAATTCTGTTTTAACATGTCTAAATAGGAAGTAGATGACTGACAGGCTTGGGTCAGAAATTGATAGGAAACCATTTGATTTGAATGCACGTGGTGTTTCCCCTCAGGGGGTGAGCTGAGTGGTGGTGGTGGGGGGGTCACAGGCACCCCTTTCACCAAACATGCCTGCTGGGCTATACCTCAGAAAATGAAATCTGTTGGGTCCCCTAATTTTAACAAGTGTATAACTCTACCATCAATTTAGAAGGCATAGTAATTATAGCAGTCCGCTGATTGCTCGTTTTTTTATCTCCCTTAAATCGCACTCCTTTTGCTTTTTATCCAAATTTTAAAGGCAATTTTATAGCTAGAATTTTGCCCATTCTCAGGTAAAAATTAGTTTTCAGGTTTGTGTTATTGGTTGATTACAAAACCTATTCATGTCACTCCTAAGGTAATTTCTGAATTGTTTATTTAAAATAAGATGGCTTGTTGTTTAAGATTTGGTAAATGAATTAACTGATCATTGCATACTTTCCAGATATTTCCTCTCTCCAATTAGCGTGGCTATCCATGTCTATCTATTCAAGTCTATACACAGGAAGTGCTAAGCCAATAATATCATGCTTTGAATTGTTCTGATTCTTTTTTTTTTTTTGATTAGTGATGCTTATTGTTATATTTTCCCTCTGGGGGGAAAAAATCATCCTTATATAGACAGGCTGCTTATTTGGATTAAAAAATAAAATTTAGTGTTGGTTACATGGATTATTTTTTGGAAATTCATAACAAAAATTATAAATTTGAGCACTGGTGCACAAAAGAATTGGCATTTAAAGAAGCTCTGAGTTAATTATACGTTTGTAGCAATGAAATTACTTTAAAGGATATCTTAGTAAATGAACCCTTTGATATAAGCATTGTATGTAATTTCACGCATGCATTTCAGATACACTGCATCATGTTACAGTCATTTTTTTCTGATTGCTGGTCCATCTTTACCACTCCTCCCCCTTACGTGCCAACACACACACACACACACACACACACACACACACACCCCACCCCATCAGGCAGACCAAATGAATCAAGCAGTGTCCACTGGTTTGAAGAAAGAAATATATAGAATGCATCTCTAAGCACATCAAAACAGCCCATAACACATCTTCAGTATTATCTTCAATATAATATTATAGAGTACTGAATTATTATTTCACTTATTTTGGAGTTAGGAATATATATGTCTTTGGTTTCATCAAATAAAAAGGAATAGGGCACTTCAATTCACAGGGAAGGATGCAGAGAGCATACATGAATATTAAAACTAATAAACCATGCTGGCAAGATATATATTTTTTGGCATTAGGTATTTACTCCCACCCCTCTCAGTCTCTGAGCAAATATTCAGAATCTTTCTGAATATGTATGTGGGCAGGGACTGCGTGGACAGACAGCTTCGCCTCTCCCTTTCCTCTCCCATATGTTGGAGTCTTAGGAGGTGAACAATAAGAATGAAAATCAGCTTCTGCAAAAGGCAGCAGAATCCCATGATTCCATCTGAGCCAATCACTTAACATATCACTCATAATGCTAGCCCGCTCCCATCTCCTTGCCCTGTCAGTAGCATCTTTCTTCATTTTCTTTGGCTGCTCAGTTCCAAGAAAGTGGAACCACTGTATCATTTACTGTCCACAACCTCAGCTGCTGATTTAAGGGTTGATTTGTTATTTTCCATAATGTCCTGTACAATTCTTTTTGATTTCAATGCAAAGTTTCAGTTGGGGAAAAGCCTTACATAATTTTGACAGTGGAAGGTTTGGATAAGATTAAATTTATCTATCTCTTTGAATGGCTCTAGATGGTTTTAAGCATTTTAAGAGATTTAAATAAATGTTTTATGGTAAGTGGTCCTTTTTTCATTCGAGGCTATTATACACTAAGTGGACAAAACAAATGACCTAAGATATCTTTAGCACAAGTTAAAGGAAATCTTTCTTATCACTGAAAATTGGTGGCTCAAAAAATGTCTATAATGAGAAGGAAAAAATATTTATTCACCATCTCCTGAGATAGTTATGGTCCCATTATGTCTAACAAGGCCCTCCTGAAGGTAAATTCGTTATCATTTGTATTTTTTCTTATTATTTTTCTCAGCGGACAGTGATGACTCTCTGACTTAAAGCCTAATCACCAGTGCCTATTAAATTTGGGTTTATATGTTGCTGAAGGTAGAAGTGATTATCATAGTGAATGAAATACTTGTTTGGCCTATTCCCAGAGGGCAAGAAGTCATTCTTCAAGGTGATACATCTCATTGGAGGAATACATTAACAATTGAAGGCAGTTAAAAATACATGTGAACTCCCAGTGAGGCAAATCTGAGGTTGACCACAGATATTTACTGACTGACTCTCGCCTCATTCCGGCAGGAAAACTGGGATGTGGAAGGTCGATTTGGGCACCACGTGAAACCTTGATTTACAACTGTAATGCAGCACGTGGATAATGTGTACTCAGAACTTACTTATATTCTTAACATGCTGCACAGGTTCCATGTGTTTTTATGTATTATTAGCTATAGAAAAGATATTAGGAAAATATGTCCCAACAGCATTAAAAGTTTAATTAAAATACATTAAAAAATTAATTAAAATTAATTTCTCAATTCAAACATATACTACAATTTAAATAATATCAGTTCAGTTGTGGAGGCATGGATCTAAAAGTTTATCAGAAAATGCACGAAGTCTAAATTATTTAAAAGCCAGAATTATTGGTAAGGCAGAACAGGTCAGATAATGATTTTCTAAATTAGATTGACATCCACAGTCAAACAGATAAGATATAGTGTGATTAAAACCCCGTTTCCCTGAAAATAAGACCTAGCTGGACAATCAGCTCTAATGCGTCTTTTGGAGCAAAAATGAATATACAATCCGGTCTTATTTTACTATAATATAAGACCGGGTCTTATATAATACAATATAATATAAGACCGGGTCCTATATTCATTTTTGCTCCAAGAAACGCATTAGAGCTGATTGTCCGGCTAGGTCTTATTTTTGAGGAAACAACGTCAGTTCACATGCTTTTTTGCATTTTCACTTGACTAGTTTTTTCAGTACAAAAATATACCAGTATTTAAAAGTGAAATTATAATTCATTGAAGAAAAAGTAAGGCATAATTGAAGCTTAAGCATATACTTTTTAGTTTTTATCACTCCTAAAATACAAGTCTAGAGAAAGTCTAGGGATCTTCATGGTTTTCAGATTGTTTTAAATGGCAATAAACTATAAAGAAATGACAGCAATGAACTAATTTATGGAGTACATTAAGGAAAAGTGAAAATTGGTAAATTTATAAAGTAAAAAAAGTAAAACCATTCATTTATTTGTAGAGTTCAGAGCCTTTCGTTGTAAAAAAAAAATTCCTTTTATGCACAGCAATTTTTCTCATGAATTAGCTCAATTAGTTACCACAAGGTCTTACGGATGTGGATGGAAGTGTCCCAACAGTGTGAAAACTGAATTTTAGATCGTAAGTGCAACTCAGCCAACACCTGGAATCCAGAAACGGGTGGGACTGGGAATCAAGTTCTAATCTTTGGACTTCTGATCAGTACTCAGTCTTTTAAACCACACTGCTCCTCTTTTTGTTTTTTGTTTTTTTGGTTTGTTTGTTTTTTTGTCAAGTAAAGGGTTTGTGAGACTATTTTGCTCTGTATGAAGTATAGGCTTATTGGTAGAGTGACAGAACAGAGCAGTGAAGTGCAAACCACAGAAATAAAGTCATGCACAAAGTTATACAAGAAATATGTATATTGAAATCCCATTTCATGAAAGTCCTAGCGGTTTCCCATATTATTTATGAGCATACTGTTATTCTATTATTACTAATTATTGTTATTATTAATTACTATTATTTACCTTCTCTGATATACCATATTGTTTTAAATAAACTGTGCTGCAGGCAATATGAAGTGTGAGTGGTGCACTTGGATTTAAAAAAAGCAAAAAGAAAAAAAGAGCGTTACTTAGGTTCAGGTGCTAAACTCCTTCCTGGCTACAACCTGAGGCCATTTCAGGTGCATCATGGAGCAAATGCATTTCTATCTCTGAGGAGAGCATCCTTTTCAGATGATTTCGGAGCTGAAATAACTGGAATTTCAGAGGAAGTATCTGCCCTTTCATTCAGCTGCCTGTAGTGTTGTGAAAGCTGAGACCAGAAATGGCAGGGACTGAGGATTTTAAACAGTGAGGGAGACAGAGGAAACAAGCTTATGGGCTCCCACAGCCCTGACTAAAGCCTACTGGCTTGACATTCTGTTTGAATTGATTTTTAAAAGCCTGACATTTCCTAATTCATTCCAAAGTCATTAAAAAGAATATAAAAAAATTTTAAATAAAAGGAAAACTATCAGAAAGAGTATGTAAAACACCTTCAAACGGGACATTATTTGTCATTCCTATTTTTCCATGTGTATTCGTATCTGATTCTTCACAACATTTCAATTCACTTTTAACCATCAGAGGTTGGATGTTTCACCATCTTGCCTTATGTTAATTTATAATATTAAAATACTTTATTTAATAATTAATTTTTAGTTTAAAAGGCCATTAGGAAAATTGATCATGCTATTTTACTTCCCAAGTTAATTTAAAAAGCTATGTTATTGTGATAACATGACGCTGTTATTTAAAAAAATAATAAAATTAGAAGTACTTAAGAAGAAGCCTGCATGAAACATTAACCGAAGGTAACGCTGAAAGACAAAGAAAAGCTGGGCAACACACTATTAAAGAAGGTGGGCTCTGGAGATAAAAGCTTAGGTTCAAATCCTGCCATTTGACAGCCAGCCTCTCCCTCTGCTTGAATTTTCTGGTCTGTAAAATTGGGGAAAGCATACAATCCCCTTTCATAAGACCATTGTGAGGATTACATGCAAATGCTTCCAATAGTGCCTGGCAAATATAAAATACTCAATATGTGCTAGCTCTTTTGTCAAGAAAGGTATATTTAAATGGTGTTATAGTATAATTCAGGCCTAAATTAGCCTTGTACCAAGAATGGGTAGGGGTTTCAGGGGTTCTAGAAAGACGTACAGGTCAGGCAGTTTACAGAGAAAGAAGCAGAGACAGGCTTACAGCTTTGAAGTCAGGCAAACATTCTGCCACATCTTGCCTCTTATTCGATGTGTAACTTTTGAGTTTATCTGTTCTATGGCCAGCTTCTTCATCTGTAAGATGAATAGTATACAGGATTTTTTAATTTTAATTTTTATTTTTAGCAGATCAGGGTAAGATGCTAATCCAAATAATTAGCTAGTCCCTGGAAACAGTAAGCCTTTAAGCTTTGTTGTAGTATTGATGGGTGGTTGCGGTGGTGGTGCTCAAAGAGGGACCTGGTACCAACAAGGTGGGAGGGAGAGACACTGGGCTCCGACCACAGCACAGTCCCCTGCAGAACTGAAGCTAGGGGTTGGTCAGATCCAGCCAGCAGCTGGACCAGGTGAGGTTTAATCTATGCCAGTTCAATAGTGAAGTTTCACTGGCACTGAACAGCCCAAAGTCTGTGTTAGAAGGGTTGACGCTGGACAGCACCAAGGATAGCTCCCGGGGCCTTCGGGAAGGCGGACCACTTGTGTTGCTTCTCCCAGTCTCCGCTCAGGCTTTCAGAGGGTAGGTCCCTTTGAAGACAGTTTCCACACTTCTTGATGAAGACTGAGTACAGTCCTTCATCCGCCAGGAGCCAAGGTGATGATGGGACAACCAGACCATGGCCTCTACCTGATGGGGGACCAGGCAGGTGGGCTTCTTTCTGGCTGGATGAGACATGTTTCTTAGCCATCACCATCATTCTTTCGGTGGTCTTATTCTTTTAGGTTGGTGGATTCTCAAGGCCAGCGTTACAGAACACGGGTTTGTTAGGGTCTGTTCTGAAGTTCTTTGCAAGTAACATGCAACCATAATGAAGTCAGCCCGTGCTGAAGTTTGCCAATGGTTTACATTTTAAAATAGACAAATAAAATATTTTTGAACTAGAAGTTTTGACTTCTGAAAGAATATCACAGAAAACTCTGCCCATTCTATAGAATTTGGAAAGCAAAATGCAGAAAAGTAAAAATAACATTGTTTAGGAATACATACATAGGTGGTATGAATATAGAAAAGAAAGAGAATGATAAACAACAAATTCAAGAGAGAGGTTATCTCTGGTGACAGGCGGATCAAATCAGGGAGGAATTTACTAGTAGCTTCAACCACACTGGTAATATTTTATTTCTTAATTTAGGTCATAAGTTTATTAGATGGGCAAATTTCCAGAATTACTGAAATTATCCCAGGTAACTGCTTCCTTCTCATCTTGATCATAAGTTTAAATTTATTCCTATTATTCCATATAAGACAATATAGAGGCATTGTAACTGTGTACCCAGGTTTAAAGGTAGATACTTTTTCATCTCAAGTCTATCAGGCCAGCTCCAGGTCGATCAATTTGCTCTCATGGCATTCACTGTCTCAAGAATACTTCTTAACAATTATACTAACAGTAGAAAGGCTTAAAGTGTTTAGCATTGTTTACTGTGTAAGAAACTCTTTGGCTCCTATGCCTGAGACTAACGATTTGGGTCACTGGAATTTGAACTCACTGCCTTAGATAGGGATTCACTTCTATTATAATCATTCCACAACTTTGGTGAGATATGATATTAGGTATAATTTACGTCTAACTATGATTCCTTCTATGGTTGATTGTGGGGCAGAAGGGTTTTCTGTTTTTCTTTCTCTCTTTGCTTTGCTTTTCTCTCATTTTTGAATGGTGTGTGGCCTGTGGCCTTGTCTTTCTTTGCTTTGAAGTTCCTGTCAAATCAATTGGAGATTAGAAGTGAGAGGGGAGTAGATAAATTAGGAACCAGTTGTGATCCAAGGGCCTTGTCAGGGTCTAGTTTCTCATAAAAGGGCAGATTGGTGGGTTTTCAATAGAAAGTGTCCTGAACTCGAAGAGAGAATTCCTGAGTTCAAGTACGGGCTCCCAATTTTAAGAGCTGCTTAAGAAGACCTTGGTTAGGTCTTGTAGCTTTTCTCAGGTGTTGTTTACTCCTCTGCAAAACTGAGAGTAATAACAATTGTCATTTCTTCATTAGTGTCAGAATTGAGTGAAGTGAATACAAAAAAGTTTTGTGAATAGCACACTGACATGCTAATGTGCAATATTATTATTATCCTTAACTTCTTCCTATGCCCCTCATCTAATCCCTTACAAAGTCCTGTCAATCTTACTTCCTGGATGCCTTCAGCATGTGTCCACATCTCTGCTTTCACCACAACCTAGCTGAAGCAACATTTTTCTCCCTACCCCGTTGTGGTTGTAGCTTTTTATCTGTCCTTCCTTCACTTATTGTCACGCAATTTATTTTCCTCACTGGAGACAGAGAGCTCTTTTAAGAAATGCAAATCTGATTATAACATTCTTCTGCTTAAAACCCTTCACTGGCATCTCACATCAGGATAAAGACTAAAATCTTAAGTTGGTCTAAACACTCTGCATGGTTGGCCCCAAATCACTATTCTTGCTTCATTTCACTCCATACTCTTCCTCAAATTTTGAGTCACAAACCACATGACTATATCGACACTTTTTTTTTTTTTAATCCTACTTGCTTGGGAATTACAGTTTGATGCATTAATCACATCCTACGTGTCACACAACCTAATTTAGAAAGGAAACCTAAAACACAGGAAGAGAAAGATGAAATTATGTATTCTGGGAACACTGATGGGTCTCTGGATGTTGTTATTTTATTATTGCCTTACTTTCTTGAATTCAAAAGCATTTCAAAGATAATTCACAAGGTAATATATTTTTGGGTAGTGTGTGAGAGTGAAGTGGAAGGCATCTTGATGGATGGGGTTGGGAAACCTTCATAAGCTCACAGATATTGACAGAATGACATTTTACTCTTCCGAGTAGTACTTACTTCCAGGTAATGGGTAGGGAAATTTAGTATGTTGCCTGTCTTTTCTAAAACATTTTTTTATGCTTTGACATGTTGAGCTGGATTGATTCACCTGTGTAATTGAAAAGTATAATTTGGTCTTAGTGTAATTGGTCTTCTCTTGGAATGCTTATCTGACAGGACAGATCAATTATTAGGTTGGTTCTGCCTTCTACCTACACACAGATCAGAACATATGTAAATTTTTCCTGGAAATTCAGTTATTAATGATATCCATATATAAGCAGGCACGTGAAGCTTACATTCTATTTATCTATTACTCTCTCTCTGTTTCTCTCTCTCTGCACATGTATATGTATGTGTATAAAAACATACATAAATTAATTGCTTCTGTTAATATTGATGATTTATTACTTCTGTTAATAATAATTTTACTAGATTTTGTAGGGGCCCACTCATGTTTTTAATCTATAAATACAGAATAAGCAAGATAGTTAAAATGGGTTTTCTTATATATTCTTAATAATTAATCAGCCAATATGAAAAATGTATATGTCTTCTTATTCAAGTTACTATCCACGAAGTTAAAATTAGTGTCGTTCCCATGTAGCTCTTCGTACTCCAATCCATCTGTCTTTCAAATTGCCATCAGAGCTACATTCCTGAGAAACAAATACGATGGTGTCACTCTCCTGTTTATGAATCTCGCTGGCTCCCCTTTACCTAAAGGATAAAGGCCAAACTTGCTTGCCTTTAGAATCTCACCCAATTTAGCATCTGTTCCCGTTTCTCCCTTATACACCTCAACTGTCAGTCACGATGAGCTTTTCAATATTTTCAATGCGAGACGGGTCTTGTCACGACTCGGGAATTTTTACATTTGATTTTCTTTTCCAGGAATATCCTTATGTTTTTATATCTAGAAAAACACCATTTGTCCTTTAAGACCCAGCTAAATGTCACTTTTTTTTCTGTGAACATTTTCTTGATTTCTTTAAGCAGAGTGAGTTGATCCTTCTTTCCTGGAATACTCATTTTATACTGTTATTAAAGCACGGGCCAATTAACACTGCAATCATTTGTTAACTCACCCCCTGCTCTATATGTATATGTATATATATCTCTGTATAGATATATGTACATTTATAATATATCTATCTGTATATACCGGAGGTGCCAAAAATATGTATACACATGAGTTGTATTCATCTTTTGTAATTGGTGTATATTATTACAACTTTAATACAGTTTTTTCCTTTCTTAAAATGTGTATACATTTTTTGGGCACTGTGTGTGTGTGAGTGTGTGTGTGTGTGTGTGTGTGTGTATTTTTTAACACAATCCTCTTTCCTGTGGTGCAGGACCCTTGTATTAGCTAAGATACAGTTAAGTTGCTATAATAAAAGAAATAAATGAACAAAACAAAAGTGTCTTAAACAAGATGGGTTTTCTCTCATCCATCTGATCATAAGCAGTTCACAGTTGACATGGCAACTCCACAATCAGGACCCACGCTCCTTTTGTCTTTACCTCTTTTTTCCTCCAAATATCACTTCCATCCTGCCATCTAAGATAGTCGCTCTTGCTTCTGCCATTATATCCACGCATCTGCCAGTTAGAGTGGGGACAGGGGAAGGGGAGGTGTAATTCCTAGAATTTGACGACCCACGTCACTTCCAGTAACGTTGGTTGGGAGGCTGGGAGATGGACCCTTAGACTGACTATCAATCTCTGTCCACTCAAAATACTACAACTATGGAACAAGTAAACAACAAGCACTGGTCAAATATAGGCCATTTTCTACCCTAGAACACATCTCTGATTTCCCAATGCCTACCACACAAAGATTTTAGGAATCTTTCAATCCTTGAGGAATCGGTGGATGGATGCATTGCAAAAATCATAGCAATTTAGAACCACAACGGACCTGTAAATCATCTGGCTTTACTCCCTCATTTCAGAGGTGAGACAGCTGGAGACCTAGTGATTTTGCTGAATTTACTACAATAGCTAGTATGTTCGGAAGCTTATTAGCAAAACGTATTTTTAAAGCAGTAAAATTACCGATAATCCCAAAGCATTTCTAATAGAAGAGTAGTCTTATTAAAAGGGAGTTTATATCTGTTGTATTTCATCGAAAGCCTTGTGTCTATAATACGTTCCTTTATCTTCAAAGAGACCGATGGGAAGTCAAAACAAAGTTAAGTAAGTTTGGACTGAATCTCCCCAATACAACAAGAAAAAAGTAGTTAATATCTCAAATTTTAAATAACTTACTATTTTTTTCTTAAATGTGATACAAGTACATGACAGAAAATTGATACAATACAAAATGATCGCATGAACAATAAATGCTCTTCCATCCTCATTTACAGCCCCCCAAGTTTCCCTATCTGGGGGACCCACTGTTACCAGTTTCTCTTATATCATTCCAGGATATTATATGCATATAAAAATGGATAATAGCATGCATTCTTGCATATTGCTTTTTTTTTTTTGAATTTCACTTATATTGGAGCGCGGATAGGGCATATTTTAAATAAGGAAAGGTGCAAATGTGGAAATACAGGCTTACATTTACAATGGAACCCTTCTAAAATTCAAAAGAGACATACTGCATCTTCAAAGAGCCCTGAGATTTGTCATTCAACCTTCATTTATCACCCCATTTTTGGTCTGGGCTCTTGACACACTAGCTTTCTGCCAATGTCAAGAACACGCCAGCCCCTTTACAACTTGCGTCTTTTGCACTTTCTGTTCTCCCTGACTTAGTGCCCCTGGCAATTCGTGTGGGTGACTCCTCATTTTTCAGGTCTCAGCTTAAATGTTAATTCTTCAGAAAGGCCTTGCATACCATTTTACCTATAGTTCACAGTTCACCGCCAGCCCCTGTTGGTATTTCCAAGAGCTGGCTGTGCATACGCGTCATAGTACTCACCCAACCTGCAGTTGTGTTATTTATTTGTTTGCTTGCTCACTGCCTGAGTGCTCCCCTGAAATACAGTCTCTGCTGAGGCAGGAACAATGTCTATCCTGTCCATCTGGTATATCCAGCCTCTTGGCATACAGTCAAGATCAACGAGTATTTGGTAAATGGAAAAAAACCAAATACACAATAACAAGCTCCTCTTTGGAGGCTGTTAATTCACTACTATGTGCCCATCTTCATTTCATCGAGCTGTTTCCCAACCCCTAACACATATGTGAAATGTAAAATACGTAAAACGTTGTGAGGAAAGATATAATGGCTCTTTCCTTTTATCCTGATAAAACACTCTACAGACACATTTCATCTACCGAATCCTTTCACTCCTTTGTGATCTCCCATACTTAGCACCATACTTTTTGTTTTTAAAAGGCATTATTTTCTTAATGATCTCTTCTCATCCCATATTTATTTACACTTGCTATCTTTCGCAACTTTGCTGACACGAAATAGGTTAATGACTACCTGGGACACATGACAAATATGGGCAGCAAAGCATTGAGCAAGACTTTTAAATAAAACCTGATCATCACATCAATGGTTAACAAAATTAAGGCGAGTTCAAGGGATGAAGCGAATGAACATTAGCAAGGCAGCAATGGAATGACGTTAGAATTTCATGTGTTCATATTACTCTTCTTACATCAGCATTTTCACAATGTCATAAAGGAAGAGCCTCAATGCGTCTGATCAAAATGTGTAAGTAAATATTGAACCATATTTGACTGCACGGGAGATAGCATCATACAGATGTTAAAACAAGAGTCTATATTTACTATCTATATTTACCAATCTTCTTTTTAGATCAGTCTTTGTTTTGTATATCAGTATACTAACCATTTATTCACTATTACAAATACTCCCCCCAGTTTGTTCCTTTTAAAATACTTTTGTTTATGTTTCGTCTAAAGTTTTAATTTCCCAGATGAAGTGAACATTTTATATATGATTACTCTTTCTTTCCTTGCACCCTCTAACAAACATTAATTAGGTACTTGTACTGTATCAAGCTCTGTGGGGACACGGGGATGTGGGGGATGCTAAGAACACCTAGGAATAATGGCCCTTTTGTTGTCTCCCACTAAGATCCATAAATGGATTCTTGAATCTTCATTTTTCTACCAAATTGAGTCAAAGATATTTCTTGCCACATAAAAGTAACTTGTAAAAGGTACTCAGTCCAAGTATTATTTAAAAATTGGGTAGAGTGATATAGGTTCATGAAAGAAAAATTTAAAGGTACAATAAGAAAAAAAGGAAAAAGTCACATAAAATGTGACTAATGAGAAATCTATCTATCTATCTATCTATCTATCTATCTATCTATCTATCTATCTATCTCTAACTATCTATCATCTATCTATCTTTCTGTCTTTGTTTCTGTCTATCTATCTGTCGCTCTACCCTTCCAATAGGTTTTATAAGAATAGGTACATGAATATATTAACTATACGATTTATTTACAAAACAATTTTAGATGATATATTCAATTTGTAACTATTTTTCATAACCGTCTCTGTGAATATATTTGAATAAGTAAATAAATAAACATATTTATTAGGAACATATATGATAACCACATTTATTACCATCATGTATTTAACCAATCCTTTGTGCATTATAATTTTTTTCATTCTAGTATACAAATCACTGCGGCAAATATGCATACATCTTTCCTTAATTACTTCTTAAGATAAATTTTGTGAAAGTATAATTCCAGAATGGAAATAACAATAAATGCTTTAAATGTATTTACTCAATACTTGCATTATATATATACTTCCTTATACATTTTTACTTATCTAGTCGTCAGAACAACCTTATGAGGTATTTACTAAAATAATGATACATAAAGAAGCCCACATTTGATTGAAGTGAAAGGGCATCACTTATAAGAAACGCTATTATTATATGCAATTAAAAAAGAAAACAAATAGTGCTAATTAATTTGTGATAAATATTTAAATACGTACCTTAGAATTAATAAAGTATGGTGATTTGCTCAGGATTCGATAATCTTCAAGTGCAGAGGTGGCATTTAAACCTAAGGCAACTGGCTTCAGACTCTATACTCTTAACCATAAAGCTCTATTTTCTTCCCAGAATGTTCTCACATTTCTAAGAGTTTTGATACTAAAGTGCCTTTCAGAAAGGTTGTAGCTGCTTGCATTTCCACCAGCAGGGTTAAAAAATGAAAACCAAACCAAACCAAATCAAACAAAGACATTCTTCTGCATGTCTTTGCCAATATCGATTGCTATCTTTGTAGTTTTGTACTCTTTTATCATTGTGAACAGTTAAAAAATATAATTTAATTTGCATGTACTTGATTACTCGTGAGGTAAATATTTTTGTCAGAGATATATCGACAATTTATAGTTCATCATTAAAAAATTATAGATATTTGTTCATTTATCTCTGTATATATTAAGGCTATTAACAATTTGTTCATCATTACAAATATTTTCTGTTTGTTGTTTTCTTTTTAAGTTTGTTTACCCAGTAGTTCTCCCCTTATTCACAGGGGATACGTTTCAAGACTCCCAGTGGATGTTTGAAACTGTGGATGGTACAGAACCTTACATATACTGTTTTTGTCCCCCTATACACACACACCTTTTTACTTAAATGAAGGACTTTAAAACTTCTCTTTGGCATATTTGAATTGTCTGTCACTACCCTTGTGCTTTGGGGCTGTTATTAAGTTACTAAAATAAGGGTCACTTGAACACAAGTACTGCGCTATCTCAACAGTCAATCTGGTAACTGAGAGGGCTACTCAGTGACCTTTGGGTGGCGAGCGTACACAGCGTGGATACTGCAGGCAAAGATGTGATTCACTTCCTGGGTGGGACGGAGAGGTACAGCACAATATTTCATCATGCTACTCAGAACAGCTTGTAATTTAAAACTATGAATTGCTTGTTTGTGGAATTTTTCACTTAATATTTTGGACTGCGGTTGACTGTGGGAAACTGAAATTGGACAGCAAAACCGCGGATAAGGGGGGACTACTGTAATATGGTTTTAATTACAAACTCAAATCTATCAAATATCTTCTTCATAATTACTCTTGTTAGTATAACAACATCCTGATTTAAACACAGATGCTCCTCAACCTACAATAGGCTTACGTTCTGATAAACCTAAGTTGAAAATATCGTTAAGTCAGAAATGCATTTAAAACACTTACCTGCCAAACACCACACTCCGTCTCGCTGATTTCCACTGAATGCGTTTTGCTTTCATACCATCATAAAGTTGGAAAATGGTAAGCTGAACCATTTTAAGTCTGGGAGCATGTCTGTTAAATTTTCATAATTAGCTGATAGGAAAAGCAGAGAAGACACCAGTGAGAATGTAAGAGATCTGAGATCTAAGAAACATGTTTAAAATTTTGACTAAATTGAACT
The DNA here is from genome assembly GCF_036562045.2 of Rhinolophus sinicus. NCBI lineage: Eukaryota > Metazoa > Chordata > Mammalia > Chiroptera > Rhinolophidae > Rhinolophus > Rhinolophus sinicus. The sequence goes on from NC_133763.1 coordinate 6,817,719, forward strand.
ATATAGAAACTGCACCCAACAGTGACAATATACACACTTTTGAAATGCACATTAAACACATAATCAATATTTCAAGGTACTGAAATAGTTCAGAGTATGTTTTCCGACCATAGTTAAAACAAGCAAGAAATAAATAAGAATTTATAACAATTTTAAAAAATCAAAATATATGCCAATGTTTGGAAATTACCAATATACTTTTAAATAGCCCATAGGTCACATGAGACATCATAATGAAATTTGAAAAGATTTTGAACTGATTATGAACAAATATATAGCATATGAAAACGTGAGATTTAGCTAAGGTGGTGATTAGGAAGGCATTTTGTACTATTTATTAAATGCATATATTTAAAAAATGTAAAACTAAAAATCAATAATCCAAGAAACTAGAGAAACAAATAAGATGTAAAAAAAGTAGAAGTGAGGATATAACAAAGAGCAAGATTCAACAAAATAAAAGAAATACACAGAAGAGAAAAATCAACAAAGTACAAATTTTGTTGTTTGAAATGATTAATAAAATTGATGATCTCTAGCAAGTCTGAAGAGAAGAGATGAATTTTCAATATCAGATTTTAAAAAGGGGGCTTTGAGAAAGATCATACAAGCATTGAAATGACAGAATATCAACAATTTTATGCCAATAAATCTGAAAATTTAGATAAAATAATAAATTTAGAAAATACAACTCAACAAATTGATATAGGAACAGAATAAATGAAGTGGGCTTAGGATGACGGCTTTCAAAGCTTAATGTATGTATCCATAATAATGTCAGGCATTTTTGGGATAACAATATGGATTTTTCAGAAATGTACTTTTTTTGGTGGAAGCTAGAGACCAGCATCGTTCTGGGGTAGACAGGTGGGAATCAAACACTCCCAACCAGGAATTTTACACCATTTGGGCATTTTACCTAAACCTTTATTCTCTTGGAAATGAAAAACAGCACAGTGCCTGATCATCTGTGCCCTTTAAAGGGACACTTTATTCAGATAAGCAGGTCATTTGTTTCACGTATGACTACTTTCTCTTAATAATGGTAACCTCCAAGCACACAACAGGTGAGCTATTCCAGAGGTCGTGGAAGAGAAAAAAATCACAGAGGAAATGAAAGCTTTTGAATCAGCAATCTATTAAGTTAACTTTAAACTACACAGCAAAAAGCATGGGGAAGGTGATGAAGTTAACACACTTGGAATAGGGAACAAGTAGGGGAAAGGAGCACACACCCTGAATTCTGGGGTACGCAATGTTCGTATGTCCTATCTCTCTTTCTGCCACATCAGACTCTCCTGCTTGTTGAAAGGACCAGTCTTGAGATTCTAGTCAGGGAATCTATAGACGTAAGGTGTGGGTCCTTTATCAAAGAGACTGAAGGACTAATGTGTGGTCTGTGATAGTTGGCCAGTTAGTGTGATGAACACCATGGACTTGCTATGTTTTTTGGTCCAAGGTCATGTGGGACCAGAAAGGGTTTCATCAATGGGTGGTTGAATAAAAACTTGACTGTTAAGTATTCATGTACATTTAGGATATCTTCAGTATTTAACATATCCTTGCTCTATTTGCTAAGTACTTACCTTACACATTACCTATTGTATGCTTAGACTTACTACATTCTATGAATTCTGCCCATGTCTTACAAAGTTTTGGCTTACTAGCCATTGATTTATACTTAAGACATCTTTTAAAATGTGCTTATACATATGATACTTATTTATCTAATAGAATTGGATATTCTCAAAAGAAAGTGTGTATTACAGAGGGGGAGGAGGAGTCAGACATGCACACATTCAACTGTAAAGTGAGCAACATATGCTGATAATTCCATTTGGGGGTGAGCGTGAAGGAAACAAATGAGCAAAGCTTGTTAGCTTTCCAGCTTGAGCTTTTGGGTGATAAATTTTACTGATGTAGATAATAAAGGGTTCTAGATGATGATAGTTGAAAGCATGATTATAGACGGGAGCTCCCAGGGAAAGCTGTGAACAGAACCATGGGAAAATCAAAAGTAAAGGGATGAGTGAAGGAAACATTCCCTATAAATGTGGAAGAGAAGGAAAAGTCAGGATGGTGAAGGGATGTGGAATGTGCCTTTTTCACTGAAGCCAAATGACCAAATCCCTTTGATAGAGAGGGGGTGATCAACCATATCCAACATAAAGATTGGGTCCAGTAGTTATCTGGAAAAAAAAAGTGTTTCATCGGTTGTGGGGTGGGATAAATTTTTTATGGGAATAATCAGTTTTGTTCTAATAGTGTTTTTTTCTTTTTTCCCACACGCCCACACCCTGTGTTGTCCCCAGTCTTAACAAACTTCTAGAGAGAAAGAAGAGCCCCTTGCAGTGAGGTTTCTCAATTTTTTGTGAAAGCCTAGATCATGGTAGACGTCATCGATGGGGCAGAAGAAAGGAAGTCCTTTTGAGGGGGAAAAAGAGAATGAGAGGGTGTCCACCATATTCAGAAGGGGGAGGGGTGTGCGAGTCCCTCCCCTGCATTGTGCTGTGCACTATGGAGATTCAGAACAGATGACTGAATGATGTACCCAGTGAACATCTGGATACCAAGGTTTTCATCTTCAACAAAGATGCCTTGTCCCCAGTAATGAGTGACCCAGTGCTTTAGAAATGTCAGTGGTTTCCGTGATGCCAGTTCTTGAAGGATCCTGCAAGGCTGAGACTGACTTTGATAGACCTGGGTGAGATAAGGTTTATAACTAAATTTAAGTTGTCTTCAAGAATCAAATTGAATTGCAACACTTGTAACTTCTGTACCTCTGAGGTTGTAGATCAAGATTTCTATTCTCTACAATTAGGAAATTAGGGAAGCAGGAAGTCAGTAGCATAGTATCTGAAGAGCAGTAAGAAATTATATTGAAGTACATTGAACACAGAACAGGAGGTAAGAAAGTCTGAGAAGGGAAGGAAAAATTTGAATGGAAGATAGACAGAAGAGAATTGATTATGTTTTTTTTTAATTAAAATTTATTGGAGTGACAATTGTTAGTAAAGTTACATAGGTTTCAGGTGTATAATTGTGTATTACATCATCTATATATCACATTGTGTGTTCATCACCCAAAGTCAGCTCTCCTTCCATCACCATAGATTTGATCCCTTTTACCCATCTTCCCTCTTACCCTCTGGTTACCACTAAACTATTGTCTGTGTCTATGAGTTTTTGTTTCTTCATTTTTTTTTTGTCATTCCTTTGTTGTTTTCAGTTTTATATACCACATATCAGTGAAATCATATGGTTCTCGACTTTTTCTGTCTGACTTATTTCGCTTAGCACAATAATCTCAAGATCCATCCATATTGTCATAAATGGCACTATTTCATCTTTTCTTATGGCAGAATAGTATTCCATTGTGTATATATACCACATCTTCTTTATCCAATCATCTATCCAAGGACACTTTGGCCAAAAACATACAATGGAGGAAAGACAGCCTCTTCAATAAATGGTGCTGTGAGAATTGGAAAGCCCAGTGCAAAATAATGAAACTAGACTGCTATCTGTCACTGTGTACCAAAATTAACTCAAAATGGACCAAGACCAAAACATAAGACTTGATTATGTTTACTGGTTGAGAAAAGAAACCAACAGAGAGGAGAAAACAAAGACGAGGAAAAGGGGACAGGGAGCTCTCTCTCTATAATATATATACTATAATTGTAGGCAACACTGGTTTTTCCCCTGTTGGAAGCCTCCTCACATTTGAGGATACATACATCTCTAACTGGGCTTCGATCAGCTCTCACTGAACATAACTTAACTGCTGGACTTCCTTTGTTGTTATAAGGCCAGTCACCCCTAACCCGTTCCTTTCCTCTCTGTCCTTCGGCTTTTCTCCAAAGATAAAAGGTCAATTTAATTCAATTTAACTGATTTGACCTGTTGGTGCGTATTGATTGCTTGGCCACTGATTAAGCACGTCACCGTCCTACCTGCTCCACTTCCTAATTGTCTGCGGCTTCTTCTTCTGTCAGAGTTGGAAACAATCACTCTTAGGCCGTTCAGATCTCCAGGTCAGCAGGGAGAACCATCCCTTGATGGAGCTGTGGACGAGCCCAGGGTTGTTAGGTTGCCTTTATGAAGGGATTCCACTTCACTATTTTCCACGTGAGTTTTGCAGAGAAAGACATCATGTCTATGGGATGAAGTCAGAAGTGATTTCAGTGTATTACTTGTTGGCCAGTGAAAGATAAAACTTTTGTGAAAGATGATTAATAACAGCCTCGATTTTATTTAGGGTGGGGGGATGCAAATCTAAAGATCTTGCTGAAACAGAACATCGTTTTTGTGCTGTTAATTTAGATGAGGATAGTTGGCCATTTTCTGTCTGAGATGAGATAGTAGACATTTATCGAAATTGGATGGCACTGGCTCTTCCTTCTCCATTTGTAGAAGGGAAGTGCATGTCTGATCTCTGGCAACTGGTCAAGCTGAGTGGGGATTTCCCTCTGTGCACAAGGAATAGAAGTTTGGCGCATTTGCTAATCAACGTCTGCTCCGGAAGTGACTGTGGCAGCATAGTGACTGAGCTGCCATTTTTAAACTATATCTAAAATGGAATGACAAATACCTATTCCGAAGAGTGATTAATACACGAAGAACGCTGAGTCCACTGTTTGTGTGCCCAATGAAAAACAACTAGTCTCATTCACAGTCATTATTGGGGAGCTGCTGAATTGTGCTCACCTCCAAGGGAGAAAGTGAAGGGTGGAATGTTTCACATTATCAACGTGATCTACTCCAAAGATTCAGTCCTCCTTTGTTTGCTCAGCTCATTTAAAACATATCCTACCCTGCTCTCTCCCCCCAAACTAAATCTAAACCCGATTCATTGATTCATACATTTGCTCACTGAGAAAGCACTCAAATTGCTTTGAGTATGTGACAGAATAGCTGTGCATAGGGGCGGTCGGGAGCCTTTTCAGGGGTCACAGAGCATTTGGGACATTGGGTTTATTTTGAACACGCAGCTCAAAAGTTTCCAAATCCTTAGTAAGGATTTCCCAGACCCTCACCACCACCCTCCAATTCATCGTTTCTTCCTCACTGTAGCTCCTTACACTTGGTTCTCACGCTGTCCCACTGTTACATCAGTTGTTCAGATGTTTGCCCATCCACTTGCATCATGAACCCTCAGACTGTGTCCTTCAGCCCAGCACTGGGAGGATGCTTAATAAACACATGAAGGAACTCATTAATAAGTGGCATTCTGAATATATTCATCAGTGATAATAGAGAGGTTCAGAACAGGACGGAAACTGTAGCCTAGTATCAGTAGAGCAGGGAATCTGACATTTTCACCATTGCAGGGAAAACTTGAAGGCAGGCATGCACACTTCTAGGTGTTTCTGGAATAGCTATTTCGTTGAGGACCAAGAACAAAAGGATGGATTTGAGGGGACTGGGCTGCTATAGAACCCCTTCTTTGTCCTGGGATCCACTTCCCCACCCACACCCACCCCATGTTTACCCAGCACTATCCTATTGAAAGGAGTCTAACTTGGAGTCTAACGCTTTTTCAAAATTAAAATGTAGTTGACATACAATATTAGAAATAATGGGCAGAGGACCTCAATAAGCATTTCTGCAAAGAAGACTTACAGATGGACGACATGTGAAAAGATGTTCAGCATCACTAATCATCAGGACAATGCAAAGTAAAACCACAATGAGGCACCACCTGACAACTGTAACAGTACTGCCTGACAACAAGAAGTAAATGTTGGAAGGGATGTGGAGAAAAAAGAACCTTCCTACACTGTTGGTCGGATTGCAAAGTGGTGCAGACGCTGTGGAAAACAGTATGGTGGTTCCTCAAAAAGTTAACAATAGAACCACCATACAACTCAGCAATTGTACTTCTGGGTATTTAGCCAAAGAAAACAAAAACAGTAATTCGAAAAGACATATGCACCCCTATGTTCACTGCAGTGCTATTATAATAGCCACGATATAGAAGCAACCTAAGTGCCCATCAATAGATTTGATAACGAAGATGTGGTACGTGTCTACAACGGGATATTACTCAGCCATAAAAAGGAATGAAATCTTGCCATCCGCAGCAACGTGGATGGAGCTAGAGGGTGATACGCTAAGAGCAATAAGTCAGACAGAGAATAACTCATTCCTGCTCAGCATGAGTGATCCAGTGACCTTGAAGAGGCTGGGAGGAAAACCCCACTGGGCTGCAAAGCAAAGCAGACCACGATGGTGGACAGCGGAGAATCCTGCCCTGTTCAGTCTTGCCCCAGGGGATCTAGTCAGTGAACAGGGCGCCACAGACCACAAAGCTCCAGGTACAAAATCATCTCTTTTTTTATTTTATTATTATAACAATCCTTTAGGATGAAACTGGATGTAGCAATGGCAAGAAAGAGAAAGGAGTGGTTTTTAGGTATTTTGGAGAATGAGTTAATAGTAACAAAGTTCCATTTTATTGAACATGGAATGTGCACCAGGCTTAAGAGCTTTATCTGCTTTATCAGTGTTTGTCTGAAATGGAAACTCTCCCACGTAGGTGTTCTCGTGCCCATTTCATAAGTGGGAACCGGAATCTCTGAGGAGTTAAACAGCCTGCCACATCCCCAGAATTTATAAGCCACAGACACGAGGTTCAAACCAAGATCAGTCTGATTGTCCAAGTCCTTGCTCTTAAAACTCATTTGAAATCGTCGCCCCACATGGGGTGCGGGGAGACGGAAACTAAAGATCTGAAGATCCCCTCACTGTTTCGGTCGTTGTATCTGAGGATGATGATATTCTAAAAGCTCTAGCAGGGTAACTGGAAAAGACGTTTGAAGTAAAGATGATTATTTCTTGTACATATTTTGATATAGGCCCCCAGTATATTCTCAGTAGACCTTTGGGAATAAACTGTGGCTTAGCCCACTCTCCTGTATAATGGAGGTATTTGTATAAACATTCCTCATAAGTTGACTGCACGAATCGAGTCTGGCATACCGTAAGAACTCAATAAATGTTGTTGTCATTATTATTATTCATGAGTATTTGGTTAAAAAAGCAACAATATATTTACTGCTGGTGAGGCATATGCCTTTGTTTTCAGCTGTTTCAGTACTTCCTGTATTTGATTAGAAATGATTTTCTTCTACCCTTTAAGAAAAATAGCGTGTTAATCACAATAATATAAGTTATTCTTAATTGAGCCCTATGTGTCAAACTCTATATAAACATCTTACATAGTTTCATTGACTTCATTCTATAAATACATGTAAATTGTTTATGCTGGAGGCAGATTTCAAAAATACGTTGTCACTAATATGCAGTTTATGGATGAGTTTCAGAAAATGATGAACTTTAAAAAATTCTAGACAATGCGTGTGTGCTGATGTATATTTCATCAATTTCTCAGTAGCATCTCTTAACCACTGCCCCTCACTTAAATGATTAGAAATCACTGCTCTATAAGTCCTGATGCAAATACTATTCGAAAAGGAGCAGGGCTCATTAAAGACACTAAAATGAAATCATTCTAGAAATAACGAGTCCTTCACCTTCATGCAAATTTGTAGCTTGTTCAAAGGGCTTGGTGGACAAAAGAGACGAGATCCTTCTTCCGTATTTAAGCCAGACCGAAGCCATTAACAAATTTCCAGAGGAAAGTTTACAGCACATGCTTAATTATAATAGGATTCTAAAGCCAATCCAGAGGCTGAAAAGGTTCTGTTCTTTTTCCAAATCTCAAAACAAAATCCTTGGTGTTTCAAAACAAGAGAGTATGTACAATCCTTTCAGGCCGTGGTTTTAATGTTAAGCTGGTGGATCCTGACCTCTTGTCATTTTGTTTATATTGTTTATGTTAATACTGTAATAGCTTTTATCTTTTTAACCAAGTATAGGGTCTAATTTAAGATTTAAAACTTGCCGACGACGCACAAAGGGAAGTGAATCTACATTATTTGCTGCCACTTATAGCTTCTAGGTAGGATCTGGACAGAATCCGATAAAGGACTTTCAGTACTCCTTTAAGGTTTATCCTATGATGAGTGGTTAACACATGTCAACATTTTCTGTATTTCTTTTTCCATTAAAAAGTCAATTGTGATTTCTATCCTGATCAGGCTTTTCACAGTGCATAAAACAATTGTGTTTAGTGTTAGAACATAATATGATGTTATTCATTTAATTATCGGACCCCTTCAATCTGGAGGTGAGAAAGACAGAGTTAGGCTTTATCTGATGGCCCTGGTGATGGTCCCATTAGGTCTTCTTCTGGGTCCTTTCTCTGCATTTCAGTTTTATGGTAAAGGGGACCTTGAAGGTTCCTTTGAGCTCTCAGATTGGGTGAGTTTTTAAGCATTGGTTGTCGACTAGGACCAGAGGTTTAGAACTTGAGGGTATTTTAAAGTCATCCATTCCATAAGCATCGGATGTTCGTTTCTTATCTAAGATTACAGTGTTAGAGGGAGAACAGTCTGTATCTCAGGTGCTCCATCCTGACACGAGAGAACACTGATGTTGTCACCAAGACTCATGGGAAACGCACACTGGAGGGTTATGTCATGAGGCCTCAGAGGAGCCTGCTCTCAGAATTGTGCCCTGGTTATGTGAGAAAATACTTCACTTAGCTCATGCAGACATGAAGATTGGGTTATGATTTTGAAAAAGGTAAGAAGGAAAAGGAGAAAGGTGAGCCTTAGACAGAGTTGGATTTTTATCGCTCTATAGGGCTAAATAATCTGTTCACTTTATATTTTATTGAAAAATCCCTTTTTACTTATATTTCCATGGCTTAATTTATTTTTCTGAATTAGGATCATGCATGCCTTTTCACATACCTGCTCACAACGAACTTTCTAGTAATCACCTTTGTGTGACATATATTGGGGCACAGGTTTGAGAGCAGGATAGGAAGGAAAAGAATGATACTTGGAAGATCGATACGAGGAAAGAGAAATGGGGAAGTGAAGTGTAAGATTACAAAGGTAAATGATTCTTAAAGAAGTTTTCATATATTGGAAAGAAAAGATAATCATTATTATTGAAATCCTCTTTTTTTCCAGGTAGCTTGAGGTTGAACAATAAAATATATTTTATTTTCTAAAGAGAACAATTTATGACTTTAGAGACACAAATGGAAATTTTTAACTTTGAAGTATCTTTAAAAATTTGAAGTAATTTATGTTATGAGTTTTCAGTTTACTCAATTATCTCATATTCTTCAATTTAAATATTGTTTCAAGGAATATATCCCCATCTAATCATTAGCCATGTTCTCTCTTTGAAGTGTGTGACACAAAAAAGTGTAATTTGAAAAAGAAGCAACTATGAAATAGAGACAGAGATAAATTACCTCACCGAAAAAAAAAAAAAAATATTGGAACACTTTAGGAGTAAGAAAGCAAGAAAGAATTCCCTGAATATGACATTTGTGGGAAAATAGTCCTAATCATTTAATTTTATATTATATGTAGATAGATAGATAGATAGATAGATAGATAGATAGATAGCAAATTAAAAAAAAAATGAATGAAACCCTCGTCTCTCCAAAGCTACATGTGAAAAGGAAGATCTGTGGCATTTATTTCTCACACACAGGCTCTAAAATATTTCCATTCATATATTTGATCCGCTTTACCGTCATCTACCACCCCCCGCCCTTACCTCCTGGTAACCACTAAACTATCGTCTGTGTCTATGAGTTTTTGTTCCTTCATTTGTTTGTCTTGTTCCTTTATTGTTTTCAGTTTTATATCCCACATATCAGTGAAATCATATTGGTTTTCGACTTTTCCTGTCTGGTTTATTTTGCTTAGCATCATAATCTCAAGATCCATCAATGTTGCTGCAAATGGCACTATTTCATCTTTCCTTATGGCAGAATAGTATTCCACTGGATCAAATATATGGTGATGGAAGGAGAACTGACTCTGGGTGGTGAACACACAATGAGATTTATAGATGATGTAATACAGAATTGTACGCCTGAAATCTATGTAACTTTACTAACAATTGTCACCCCGATGAACTTTAATTAAAATTTTATTTCCATTCATAAAGTTCTCACAGTTTTTTTTTTTAATTGTACTTTTTCACAAGCAATATATTTAGGAATCATTTTTCAAACTTTGCAAGGGGTGTGACTATTAGAAAATAAAGCAACAGGTCAAAGCCAGTGATCAAAAGTAAATCTTGCTTTTGTAAGTTGGAAACATCGAAGTGTAAGAATAAAAGGGCAGGGCCGTACACACTTAAGAAACTGGGGTCCATGGAGTGCGTACTTCTACTTGTGCTGTTTCTCCATTAACAGACCTACCGTATATCTCACGTGCAGCCAATTGCCAATTCTAGGATTAGAACCCAGACCTTAGATCTTTTCTTTTTTGAAAAGTATTGTGATTTTATTTTGGGTTACCGTACATCTCAGATTTAGCTGATTTTATTTTCACAAGATAAAAGGTACCAAATCCTCCTCCTCACTGGCACCAGGAATGAGCTGGGGTTATCTTGCCTCTTAGCTTACACATGAAAAATCAGTGGGAAATCTCGCCCTTTAGCATTCAGTCAAGTCTGGCCAGGTTGAATGTTGGGATGCAAGTTTATTTGTGGTCCTATCACATACAATAAAGATCCTGTGATGATTATTTTTCTGTCACCTTTGCTTGACCAGAAAAATTTTAATAGGATCTAAAATATCTCATGGCTGACCTGTACGGTTAAATAGCAATCAAAGCGCTATGTTTAAAACTTACTTTAAAGCCGGATAACAATACATTTGCTAAGTGATACTGAATGAAGTGCTGACTTCCCAGTCATTTCTAGTAAAATAGTTGTTAGATTGTGCAAATAGAAGCTTAAAATATGGAGAATATGCATAACACATCGGATACTTGGATCTTTTTACCTTTCATGCAAAATAACTCAGGTCTTTGAAATGTACTTAGACATGTGTTCTTAAAAATAACAAAGGCATGTATATTTATGATATTAATTTAAAATAATAATTTCACTAACAGTGTAACACATACAGAGTAAATTCTGAACTATTATGTGCTACTAAGTCGTTGTTTTTATAACATTTAGAAGGCACCTATCAGAGGGAAGTATTTATTAGAAATCAATGATCTAATCAATAGCAAACATCAATATGTTTTAAAATAAATTTGGAGAATTCATATCATGCCACATTTAGTAGGAAGACAGAACCTTCAGATTTCAAATGCTTAAATGCTTGTTTGTCGTTCAAACATTGTCTAAGTGACATGCAATGTACGTACAGGCTTTTGAGTTTCAGATGCTCATCAGCTTTTCCCCTCTAATTGGACAGAGATTATATAATGTTTGATATTTGGATTGCTCATCTCACGGAAGATGATGGTTAGTGATCGGTTAATAGGAACAGTGTATCAGGACTGCATACAGTTAGTTTTGAATCTGCTTATAAGGACATGTAAAAGCGCCCCCCTGCTAGGAAGTCTACTATTCATGCTGCGCTTTAAACACTGGAATTGGGGTTCCCAGTGGATTTTCACTTTCACAAGTACTTAATGCAACTTTAGGTGTCTCAGGGGCAAGCTGAACTGGCCACTGAATATCCTTTTTAAGGGGAGTTAACAATGGCTTAGTTCTACCTCTCTTGAAATACAGGATTCATGTTTTTCTCTCTTAAAATTTAGTGTTCCTAGAGGCAGTCGGGAACATTAGAGAATGGGACTGTATTTATCCATCCTGAGCAAGGTACAATGTAAGTGAGGGCAATCCAATGTCCCCTGTGGTGCTTTGTCAAAGCTTTTTAACCCTACGCTGAAAGGATAACCACTTCAGAGTGAGGTTACAATGGAAACTCCAAACCTATTAAAAACTTGGGCCTTTACATTGGTGCAAGCTTTTGATTATAAAAAAATTCTATGTACTTTTGAAGATGTGCACCTCTGTACTAGAGGTGAAACTGTGAACCCTGGACTTATTACAGGTGCAGCCAATTGCCAATTCTAGGATTAGAACCCAGACCTTAGATCTTTTCTTTTTTGAAAGGTATTGTGATTTTATTTTGGGCTAGAAGAGTTATGGTGCAAACCAACTCAAGTTAAACTCATAAAGTACACAGATAAATGGTGCTGGGAGCACTGTAGTCAGAGACGGGAGAAAAGTTATACACAGGATCTAAAATCTCTCCCACTAAAATAACCGTACCTACCTATATACAAGTATAGGAATAGATCAGATAGAAGAAGTCAGGTTAACATTGTGTTTTGATAACTGGGAAATAAAAGCCTACTTAGAATGTATTAGTCAGGACATGCTAGGCAATGCTGTGGTAACAAACAACTCCAAAAGTCTCAATGAATTTGAACAGGCGTTATATAGTTCTCCCTCACAGGGGTCCTGGAGGCACCTGTTTTTCCTTCTTAGTGATCCCAGTTCCCCAGCATCTCAATATAAGCTTTTCTCCTTTATTTTCATGGGAAGGGAAGAGTTGCTTGGAGTCTCACATGAGTAAATAAATGTATTCATTTGGAAATGTCATATCACTAGCACTTGTGTGCCAAAGAACATCAAGAGGGCAGGGAAGTTAAGTGACCACTCCCCCCTATACCCATCATAAAGAGAGTAACCCAAATGCCTACCACATAAGAGATGATGGGATTATAGGTTGGAAATCCATGAACTCTCTAATTACCTCCAACAGGTATTGCTGAATTAACAAATATAACTGATTTTGAATGAAAGCATTTTCTGAAATCATTCTCAATGATGTCTCTATAAAAATCAATGACATTATTTTTTGGGAAAACCACACGAATATGCATACTTATGAAGTACTGTGTTTCATTAAATATTCAAATGGCATTTCAATATTTAAACAAAATCCATAGACTAATTTCATTATTGTCACAGGCAGAATATTATATTACTTGAAAAGTGCTCAATAAGATTGATTTGTGTTCTCTGTAAAATGTAGTCTCCACTGACCACTTGCCAGGTTGGGTTACAAGAGCCTTTCAAACCACAAACTGTGCTGTGGTCTTTACAATGCAATGCCTGGAAAGCTTACACTAAGCTTTGAAACAGTACAAAATATCAATGGCCAGTTCACAGCCAATAAAACCTACCCAGGCGGAGGTACTTCACTGCAGACCGTTTGAAGTAGCTATTAGTGTAAATCAAAGCTTTAGTGTGTTCTTATTTTTCTCCGTTTGCCCTTCTAGAATATTCATCAGCAAATTGTATATCTCTGCATCCACTGAGAAAATATCACCATCTGATAAACCTTCCGCTATCATAATAATTTAATCCCTCCCCCATTTTTAAAATAAACCCCATCAATACCATTCATTATTAATGAAAGGTAGATGATTCCTGGATGAAATTTTAGTTCAGGTGGCAAATCGATACTTCTGACCATGTCTGTTTCATTATTGACAACGTCTACCCACATTTACTCTTATAATTAAGTTTTAGTTCAACTTCTAACTTTTTTCAAGCGTTTGAAATGGCTATATGGTGTTCTTAATTTCAGCTGCTGTTTCATCTTTCTCAGTAGGTGCCTATTTTATTGTTAAAGGTCATACTCATTTGTCTGCTCCAACAAAGGCAGCCCTGAAAGTTGGCTGTGGTTTTGACAGACAGTGGTCCCTATAAGTGATGGCCTTAAGGACAGAGCTGGCACTGGGAGACAGTCACCACAGCTAGGGGAATAACAGATAACAAATCATGCCACTATTTTTCCTCCTGGCGTGATTGACGACAGCACAGCGGGTGTAACTTTTCAATGTCCTCAGATTAAAAACCCCTCAAACAAATGAGTTCTGAAAATACTGTCCAGAGGCATTCAAGGGAGCTGCTGGACTCAAAATACTTTTTAAAAATAGGGTGTTTTTTTTTTTAATGCACAATTTATGGCCACTTAACGCAATTATCTAATTTTCAGTGATACTTTCAATTTCATACACACAAAGCTCAGCTATAGATTTGAAGGGTTGTTCCATCACTGATGTAAAGCTTTTCATAGCGAGGTATGCAGTGCTTTGCAATGTATGGCAGACAACACTCGAAAGGGGGAATTCAGTGTTTGTCAAAGCATCATATGCATTTTAGCATATTACAGATTATTTAGAAAAGTATTGTTTGCGTGATCTATTAATTATATTCTAACTGAAAGGTAGAAATACAGATAATCAAATGACCAAGCTCTGGTCACATGTTAAATAACCTCTGTATTTTCCTGGTCCATCGTTGGCATACCTAAAAGCAGTGCCAAATAAAATACAAATATTTCCAATTAAAATATGAATTCTACTTTTCCTGACATATTATTGTGTCAACTAATTTTTGGATTAAACAAAATGTATAGATTCTATGCGTCTGGTTTAAAAAGAAAGAAATTAGATGTATTTTTTCTATACCTAGAATTATGATTACTGTACATAGTTAGGTAAATATCACTTAATAGTCATAATTTCAAGTATGTATATAAAACGTGTGCATATATCATTAATGTGTGTAAACCATAAGGAAAGGAAAACATCTGGAAGTTTCTGCCGTTTTAATAGTTTATGCCTGAGCAGCTTGCTGTAAACAATGATTATGGCCTCTCTTCCGGGAAGATTGATTCAGCAGTTCTGAAATGAGGCTTGAAATCTGTATTAATATGGGTCCTTGGTGATCTCGATATAAGCTGACCAAGCTGTAATTCAGCACCCAGGTTAGCACTGTCAGGTCACTTTGGAGCCAGGCGGACACGGGTTTGAGTCTTGCTACCTCGAATCTTATCAGCTGTGTGGTCTTTGGCAGGTTACTTGAGTTCTCTGAGCTTCTGTTTTATGGCCAGTTACATGGGAATAACAAATCACGCCTTAAAGGAGTATTGGGCGATTAATGAAGCTGCTGAATAAATGCAAGGGGTCTCTCCGTGCTAACGATACAACTGAAATGCTTAAAACAGCACAATCAGGAGCTTGAATCAACACACATTTTTTTAAGAAGATAAATGGACTCTCCCACTTCTCCCTGCCCTGCAGCCCCAGGGCTGTGGGCCATTCCAAGGTACCGGACGAGACGTCTGTCTCCACAGATGAGGTCCTCCAATCTCAGTACCAAAGTAGGTGCAGAGACGATTCTCGACACTCAACCTGAGACCTACATGGGGTCTACTTGTTCAGATACTAGCCACTCTCCCAAATCTTGTTCTTTCTTTGGGGTTCTGAGTGAACCTAGGCCCTTGGCAACCACTTATTCAATGAACCTACTGGGCAACCACCCATTCGACGCACCTACTGAATCCCTGCCATTCACCAAGGCTCAGAATTTCTTCCTTAGAGGCTGAGACGAGCCCCTTTGCACAGACTGGGAGCTCCGCTAGGCTGGAGTACCTGCTTTCCTCATCTCACATCTCCACCTCTTTTATAATATGGGACAGGATTCTCTGATTTCTGGTCGTGCCTCTATTTCTTCATTTTTAACATGGCAATAATAACAATCCTATCCACTGGAATGAGGATTAAAGAAGTTAATACACGTGAAATGTTTAGACCAGCATCTGGCACACCAGAAGTGACTTTCCCAAGGTCACACGGCTGGGAAATGATTGTTGAATTATGTGACTTAAAACATTGTCTTTATAGAAAAAAAAATGGGATTATGTAACATCATCATTCTAGACCTAGTTTATATTTAACGTTGTTGACAGGTTTCCAAAGTAATAGATATGAAAACACCTTATTTTTTGTAATGGCTTTTTGGAATTTAATACTATGCTAAAATTTATGTATCCCCCTCACCTACTGGTGGACTCTGACCTTGTTTCTAACTTTTTAAAATAATTTTTTTCATAATATGTCATTAAATATATTTGAACATATATAATATCTTTATACTCATATGCCGATATTTTTGTAGGCTAGATTCCTGAACATTAGATTGCTGGGTCATAAACTAAATGGGATTGTTTTCATTCTTCCACCAAATTTCTTTCCCAAACCTGTACCCATTTATAACGTCATCAATATTGTAGGCGGATGTCTATTTTCCATACCTTTGCCAAATCGGAACGTATCAATTTTTATAAGTATAGGTTTCAGTGATTCTTAGATTCTCTCTCTTTTTTTCTCATTTTTAGCAGCTCTGAAATTTGAGTATGTTTTATAATCAATGACATGTAATAGATGAATCAGTATCATTGTTACTTTCTTCATGATACGTAAAATCATGATAGTATTTTGTTATTGACAGTACCTTAATTTCAATGACATGACATTTTCCAATCTACTAGGTGGTGAATAACAGATCTTAATGGTGCTTATGTTTTATTGTGTTAATTTCTAATGAAGGTGTGCATTGTTTCAAATTTATAGTTTCCAGATGTAATTTTTCTTTTATAAATTGTCTGTTCACAATCAATTTATTTGGTAGTAGTAAACCTAAGGAAAGCACACAAAGAATGCAGACTGCTCAGTGGCAGTGTTTGGTGGACAATGCTTAGGAAACTGGTACATCAAAAACGTACCCTGACCCAGTTCTCGTTAGGGCAAGTCTGTTATCAGCAAGGGAATCTGTTCCCACACAAAAGGTTATGTACATCTCCACAATGCCTATCTTGCTGGGAAAAGGACTTTTAAAATTTTTGTTTTTAAGTGGACAATGAGCACATTCTTCAGGGAAAAGTGGGCACTCCTTTCTTTGGCGAAAGGCAATCTTTGCTTCCTAGAATTAGCACTTTCCTCTCAGAGTAGAACTAAAGCAACTAAGTGTGCTTGATTTTTGTTTTTCTAGTATTGACAAAATACACAGTTACTGGTAGAAGGAGCACTTTGTTCCTGAGTCTGATATCCCAACTGTCATCTTGCTTTCCAATTGTGATTATGTATATTTTATTAAGGTGTCTACTGCTTAATTCAAGGCAGCATTCCTCTCCCTATTTAGTTCTCACACACCCACCTTTAGCTCAGTGGTTCTTAACGGGTTTGACTCACACCACCTGGCCAGGGCACATTTGACAATATCTGGAGACATTCTTTATTGTATTGACTGGGGTGGGGAGGGGCTGGGTAGCTACTGGCATCTAGTGGGTAGAGGATTGGGACGCTGCAAAATGTCTTACAATACACAGAACAGCCAACCCTAATAAAGGGCTATTCATCTATAATGTCAGTAGTGCCACAGCTGAGAAATCATACTTTCGAGTCTAAACCATCAGATGGCCTCTACCTGCAAATCAACAGTGTTTGGAATTTCAGTATGAGTTGCTGGGGTTTCTCAACACCTAACCCTGCTTACACACACACACACACACACACACACACACACACACACACTCCAAATACCTGAGTGAAGTAACATACTTTTTATTAATAATAGTTTCCTACTGGAATGGTGTGGGAGGGTGGGGACAGTGATGGCATGCCTATAATTTGGAAAGAGCTCCCAGGTGATTTTGACACTGCTTCCTCCTCCCATCAAATGCATTACCACTGTAATTTAGAAGGTCTGAAGACAGCTATTGTCAAAGTATTTTGATTTACATCCTTTCCCATTTTTTCCCCTCCCTAAGGTTTACCACTTGAATGTCTATGGTTGCTTTTGCAAGATATAAAATGTTTTATAAGTCAGGATGTTTTATTTCTAAAGTAGAGTATCTTTTATTGTATAGTGAATTTGGCCAAAATAGGATGTACATTTTCTGAGAAATTAAAAGAAATGTATATCTTATCTATGAATTCTTTCTATGCTACTATCTCAGGTACTTGGACAAATCATCTTTCCTTTGTAAATGTGGGTGACTCAGAAAGTTGGTTTTATGCGATGTTAATCACTTTTATTTTATTTAAGGACTTCCTTTGAGAGCCCCAGTCTGTGACTGTGTAGGATAAGCTATCCTTTTCATTTCTAACATTTGAGTCTCGTTCCCTTAGCACTCAACGTAGTCGCTATAGTTTGTGCAAAGTGTATTCATTCATTCCCATAATGCTGCCACCATCCCTACAGCAGACTGGACATGCCATGATGACCCTCCACACTGGCAGCGCTGCAGCCTAGCGCTTGTATTCTCTGCAGTCTGCCAGCCTTTGCCCTGCAGGTCTCAAATGTGGCAAGAAAGAAAGGGCTGGTTGTGGAGCTGGGAAGGAGGAACGGGATGCCAGGGTGAGATCTCGGCCCTGGTGACTCCTGCGCTCTGCCCTCTCCAGCCTTCCTTTCTGCTCTCACGAGCATATAGTGCTGTATTTGTTTTCCAAGCTGCTATTTCGGGTCTTCATTCTTTTCTACTGATAAATAACGGTCCCAATACTTTCCAACCAGTTATCAGAAATAACCACTTTAAAACATCCCCGAGTCATCTGAAAAATGGTCTGCCTCTCAAGCACAGCTCACATAATATGCAAATATCAATTGCTTTGCTAATCACTATATTTATATGTATATTCCCCTGGCACCTGATCACTGGAACAATAAAAAAAAAAAAATCATACTAAATAAAAATTTGATAATAAAAATCTCAGACCTCTCTTGTAGTCTATTGCAATGAAGACTGAAATATTTTGCAAAGTTGTCTCCAGAGAACGGAAGGTGGTATCTCAGTGTGGCTTTTCAAACATGACATGCCCACCGGGCTGCGGATTGAGTCCATCACAAAACAACTGACATGCTTTCCATCGAACAAGGAGGGAAAAGCAGGTCCTGATATGCTGCCACCTCCACTTCACTTCCTTTCCCCTTTTTATAATCATTTACAATCTGTTGTGGGTTTTCTTGCATTTTACTTTAAATCTAAATAAATTAAATAATATTTTACATTCGTAATGTTGGCTGGAATGAGATATAAATATAAGGACTCTTCTGATATAAGGCATTTGTTTTTATTTATTCTCCAACATGCCATCTGTCAGAAAGGAAAAAAAAGAAAAAAAACAACATATGGATGAATTCTGTTCATTTATCTAGATATTTTGGAATCAATCTGTTCCAAAATGTGTTGCCAAACTGCCTGATGTTTTTGAGCCCCGGTGCTTACACGGGGGTCTCTGAATTAAGTTGCAGAGAATAAAAGGCAGAATTTTAACTATGCAGGAAGTACTCTATGTGTTAACACTAAAAGATTTTTGTATAATAAAGTAAATTGCCATTTTCTAAAATCAAGACAATGTTAGAGTAAATGTGGTCTACAAATCTTGGATTGTATGCTTACAGTAGTTTAAAAAAATGGACGTTTTGGTAAAGATATCCCTAAAGCTACTATAAAATCTTCATGCAACTCTTGAATTCCTGAAAAAGGATTAAGCTGTACCTTGTATAGATTAGCATAACGCGAACACTGCTGTATTCTGACATCGGTAATCCAGGTTGGCGTAAAGTTGACACTCAGTTACCTATTAGGTGGAACCCCATGAAAATGCCATTTTTCTAGGTAAAAATGACTGAATACAAGCCATTTCATGTGGCTCTGCCTCAATTAAGAACGATGCTTCAGCTTTCGGGCCACTTTCAGGAAATGATTTTATGTTCTATTACTCCAAATGCTTATTATGTGTCAGCATACGATACCAGGGGACCATATGTGACTTCTTATCTTAACATAATCATGAGCACAGCTTTTACACGTCTTCTGACTTAACGTGTTTGACACATTTGATGGAGAACCTAAATGTTCATGGACCAATGACAGCATGAACATAATTAGTCTAGATGGACAAATGTATAAATAAACTAGAGACACGAGTGTAGCTAAAACGCAAGTAGATATAAATCCTGTTTTCTTCTCTTGGCCCCATTGTTGCATCTATACATGCTACTACTAGTATTACTAGTGCTACTACTGATATGTTATTATTATTATAATTATTATTATTATTACATGTGGAATGCGCAAGGGTAAAATCCTATATGGTTGAATTTCAGCACACAGCTCTTAGCATTTGCTTATTTTGTCTCTTTTTGGAGTTCAAGAATTGAAAAAAGTTCAGTTTTGTATGTATGTATAAACAGTAGACACTGGTGAATCGGCACCATTCAACAAACAGTTACTGAGCATCTACTATTTTCCAAGCGATGTTATACATTCTGGATGTGCACAAATGAATAAGACACACTCATGACTTTAGGATGTTTGTAGTTTCTGGGGAGAGGACACATGGACATGTGGCAATGTGACACGGTATGCTCCATTATTTAGAGGAAAGACTTTGGTCTCGTGTCTGAGTTTCACTGCCAGCTCCAGTATGTACAAGCTGTGTGATCTTGGGCAGGGTCACACAGGGTCACAAACTGTGTGCCTCCCTGTTTTCATCTGTAGAACAGATGTCATGATAGCACCCATCTCAGCACTGCTGTGGCAATTCAGTCAGATGATGTACGAAGAGCACTTAGTAGCAGGCACGAGGTAATAACTCTGTAAGTATTAGCAGTTATTATTTTTGGTATTACTATGGGTAATAATCAAATAGTGCAGGAATACAGAATACTTGCTTTTTCTGTATCTAAACTCTTTTTGTAGGAGGTGATGTATTTTGGGGCCTTGTCAGTTTAGCTAGAAAGCAACAGGAATGGTAGGCAATCTATGCTGGGTTCAACTCTTTGTTACTTCCTAACCACGTGAGTCTCAACTTTCTTACATGTAGAAATAGGGATGATAATATCACATTTTCATGATTAGCATGGGAATTTAATGTTCATACAGGCAGTCAAATAAACCAGCTGCTAATATTTATTAGATGGAAAAACCCATTCACTCAAATATATCCTTCCCCAAAATAAGAAGTGCCATGATACGTGTCGTTACTCAATTAAAATAATGATATTATGCTTTAAAAAATGTAATTCAGAGATTAAATAAATCTCAATATTAAATTTCATTTTAAGTTTGGTTCTTACCAAGTTTGTTTTTTATCCTTAGAGACGTATTCTTTTTCCTTATTTACACAGTACTGTATAAAAATTCTTACACACATAAGATATTATCTTATTTTTGCATTTTAGAATGGAAGCTGTCTTCACAAATTCATAATATGATAGAGTTTATGCTAATTTTGCCATGAGTTTCAAGGGTATATTGGGGGCTTGTTAATAATTAAAAAAATTTTACTTCTTCAAGTTACAAATAAGTATTACAGTAAATACTTTCCAATCTTCATCTGACATGACATCTTACCAATACAGGCATCACAAAATAAATAATTTATGAAAAATATTTATTTAAAGAGCTGTAATTTACCTTGCATTTACCATATGCCATTCATCCAAGTAGCAATATAAAATATTCATTAGAGAAACTCATTAAAACAAACTTCTATACAATGAGGTGACGGGACAACAAAAAACATCAATCATAGCAGGGCTTTAAGTTTTTATTAGTGCATATGGGCACACTAATATTTCAAAGTAGAAAATTATGAATATTTTGCTTTGGCTCTGGAATAACCATACTGCTACAAAGACAAATTTGATAAGACTATAACAAAGACAGGAACTGACTTTTCTTCATTTGTTTTCATTTTAGTCAAGAAATCAGTGACAGTTCGCTGAGATTTATTTTATTAATGATGAATCAACCTGATGTTATAATTAATGGGAAATCTATAGCTAATCTTAGAGGAAAAATAACTAGGCATCTAATGATGCTTAAGCCTGGCACTGCCGGACTCGGGGCGGCTGTCCCTGGAGCATGCTCAGTGCAGGCAGAGCTGTCACTGTGAACAGCAGGGACCCTGAATGTACTTGCCGGCACCCAGGAGAATACCCAGCTCACTCACGCCCAAGGAGCAATGTCCATGAAACCCCATGCGTGTGAGGCTTGCAAAAAGGAATCTACTCACAATAAGTGGCTGAATTATTTCATTGCCAGCATACACACGCACACACACACACCTTTACAATTCTAGTGACACTTCTACATACGAACAGTGTCCGAGTTCAGGAAACACAACAAGCGCCCATCAGTCCCTGTATGGGATTCGCATACCCAGCACTGGATTTCTCTAGATCTCCCTGCATAAACTAATTCACAATTCATTAGGAAGTTCTGTGAAATCTCTGCTTCACGTCCACTACCCTTCTATTACACTGTTGATCTGTGATTAAACGTTCTAATAAAATTAACTGGCTTTGCTACAAACAGAACATCTGGAGCTATGTTTAATTTCATGTCAAACATACCCAGGAAACACCTGTCTAGGTGAAGTAATTTTTTTTTTTTAAATGACATTAATCCATCTGTTGTGGAAAATGGTGTCATGGTTGTCACATTAAAAGGTAATGTCAACAAACACAGAAACCCTAAATTGCTTTGGAGCTTAAGCTTTTTTTCTTTTTTTTAAATTAACAACAACAAACAAGGCTTATCCAAACGTTACTGTTGGGCTTATTTTGTGCTGAAGAAGAAGAAGCTCCCTTCTTCAACTCAGCAACTTTCAATACCTACCCTGTACAGCTTCCAGATGAGAACTTACTCTCTGTAGGGAGAAGACTGAAACTGCTGGTGTGATTCTCTATCTAAATATCTGGGCCAAAATCTAACACCACCCACGGCTTTCCTCACACGGTAGGTAGACTTTACATGCATTCCAAAGTGGACAAGGTTATGTCTAAATGAGTTTTATATGAGGCCCATAACAAGTGTGGCCTCATGTTATTGGCTTTTTAGAAATTAAATCTTCGCAGCATGTATATATAGTCATCAGCGCTTCTAACAGAAAGATACGAGCACACAGTGTAAGCCCGACAGAGAAACTAACTGGCCAGATGTTATTCATGGTCTGTGTTTCCCTTTCATTCAGTTTGTTTCCAGATTCTCAGCTTCTTGGGCTCCAAAAATGCATTCTCTGAATCTTCTTTCTAATTTGTATTTCTTTATAGGACATCAGTGGGCTGCCAAGATGGTAGTTGGTTTTTGTTTATTTTTAACATACTTTTTAATAACAGTTTAGTAATTTGTTTGCTTTGTGAACCATACTATTATCTCATTTAGAAAATGAGGTTGCTGAAGAGTAAAAAATCTAAATGATTTGACCAGTATCACTCGATATATCTGGACATGCAGAATGTATTATGACATCATGTACACAATTCCTTTAATACGAATGTTCTTTGCAAAATTTCCATTGAAGTGTGTCCTGAGGCAGAGGGTGGACTCTTAGTGGGGGTGGGGCGGGGTGGGTCAGTGAGAAGGGCAGCAGAAATCTAAAAGCACTGTCCATGAAGCCTATTTTTATCCTGTGTATTCTTAAAAAATATTGTGAATTTCTAATTCTATTCCCCCAAATTGTTATACATGTAAAACGGCACTGCTTTGCTTTGTGTTTTTTCTAAAAAATACACCTTTTTAAGTAAAAGTAATGTTCCAAGAAGATCTGCCTTACACCTGTCACTTCCCCTACATCATGGCTTCACCTACTCACAATCCCCATCTTTGTGTCCTCAGGGTACAGCCACTGAAGGAAACGATGAGAATCGTATTTTAAGACCATCACGCCGGCCTAGAGTGTTCCAGAAAATTGTCAATAACGTTTTATTTTTAAAACATGGTAGTAGAATGAAATGATGCAGATTGGTTAACTATATCTAAGAATAGATTCGTCAAAGGTAACCATCTTGAATAATTGTAAACTTAATTTGAAACTTTAGTGTTTAACTCTTGGTCAATATGGTATGGATGTTATAAATTTTCAAAGTTGTGATGGATTTTTATGCTATTTACTTCTGTAATGGCAGAGAAGCTACACAGAGAGGAAGATTTGGGCCCATTCTTTAGGCTGAATTATAAGAGGGGTAGTTAGAAGGTATTAATAAAAGGAGATTAAACAGATCTCTTATTCTTAAATGTTTTTGTATAATAGAGCAGACTGAAGATATACAGGTAGGGAAAGAGTGGCCAGGTAGAGGAAATAGAGGTACAGGCTTTGGAGACAATGAAAATCAAATTAATAAACTTATTGTCCGGTGCAAAGTATTCCGAGGACCAAATTGACAGTAAACTGTTGTAGTGGGACTGTCTCTCTGTGCCAGCGAGTGTCACGTCATCATCTCAGAGCCCTGAGTTCCATTGCCATGTGCCAAAACTTGTGCCTAGGAACTGAAGGCAGGTGGGGCACGTAGACTCTCTGCCTCGTGTATCATCAGAGAATCTCTCTCTCTCTCTCTC
Organism: Rhinolophus sinicus; assembly: GCF_036562045.2. Classification (NCBI taxonomy): domain Eukaryota; kingdom Metazoa; phylum Chordata; class Mammalia; order Chiroptera; family Rhinolophidae; genus Rhinolophus; species Rhinolophus sinicus. The sequence continues at coordinate 6,841,831 of NC_133763.1, forward strand.
TCTCTCTCTCTCTCCACACACACACACACACACACACACACACACACACACACACACACACACTCTCACACAGTAGTTCCCCTTTACTTGTGGTTTCTGAGCTTTTAGTTACCTGAGGTCAGCTGGAACCCAAAAATAGTAAATGAAAAATTCCAGAGACAAAGAGTTCCTAAGTTTTAACTCTATAAAAGGTAATGCTTTTACTGATTACTTAGTGCTTTGGCAGTGAAACACTTACTGAAGTTGAAATTAATGTCTCCAAAGATAACCTTTATATCTATTCAGATATAATGAGACAGTATTGATTACTTAGATCAAAGGCTGGAACACTCTTTCTGCAAAGGGCCAAATCATAAATATTTTCAGCTTTGTGGGCCATGTGATCTCTGTCACAAGCACTCAACTCTGTCATTGTAGTGAGAAAGCAGATATATGAGATGAAACAAAAAAAGGGCATGGCTGTGTCCCAATTAAACTTTATTACAAAAGAGGCAACAGACCGTATTTGGCTAGCAAGTGGTTTGCCCACTCCTGACTTGGACTATGGAAATATACTATAAAAACCGTACTCATCATATTAATTAAAACATATGACTTTCAAAATCTAGGAATATTTCAATGTTGTCTCAATTATATGCATGGAATGTTGCTCTTCTATCATGAAAACATTACTTCAAAATTTTACGCCCAAACCAAGTTGGGCATCCTTCAAAAGTCCTCAATTTCCAAATCTAAACAGTAGAACTAAAATCAATGCAGGCTGGGTACAATGAATTGGTGGGAAAATACAAAGAAAATATAAATATAAAATATCATGAGTGACTGAAAAATTGACAAAAAACTGATGCAAAGTGTAAAACTGCGCAAAAAGAAACAACTAGAACAGGAGGTCAGTGAACTCTCATGAATTCCAGAATAATTTGCTGGTTATGAAAACAAAAACTGATTAATTGCAACAGGTGTTGAATTTTCTAAGGAGGAATAATAGATTATTACTTTGAATTCTAGGAAGATGTAAATTAGTTGGGTTGTTATAGGAGCCAAATGGAAACAAAACCCTCTTGTTGCAAATGCGCATGAAAGTATCAAGCATTGTGGCAAATCTTAAATCTCTAGGTTTCATTTTTCTCATCTTTTGAAGTGATGCTGGTCCTGATGATATTATGATGTCTCTTCTCTAAATTTCCAAAATTCAATTCTATTTTATGACTTCCAGGAGAGAAAAACAAATCAAAACCAAGTTGTTCAGAATAACACAAGTCAGTTTACTTAGGGATGGAAATAACTGGAAATGGATGCCTGAATGCAGGGGTATCTAAATTTGGGGAAACTCCCTGACTTCCCTGGTATGGAGCATCACATTCTTTCCATTGTGTACCTCTTTTGTATGTGTCACGCTGTGATACTAAGAGACTGGCAGCCAGTTCCAGATGACATCATTCTACCCCTTGCCTTTACCCATTTTCACTGTGTGCCCTCTGCTAGGAACACCTTTCTTCTGGTGTTGTGTATACGTAGGCAGCCAGCCCGTCCTGCAGGCCCACGTAAACCTTTTCTTCTGGTTGAAAGGAGCCTCTTCTTCATTGAGGGTAATGTTGATTAGTCTTTCCTCTATGAATTTATAGATAGGCTTATTGATGAATTTATTCTACGTATGAGAAAATTGAGGCCCAGAGAAGTGAGATGCCACGCTCAGGGCCACACAGCGACTAAGAAGTGGAGCTGGTAGTCCGAGACACATTTGTCTGACCTCAACACTTACACTATTTCCCTTTCTTGTGAGGGATTGTCTGTGCCAATGTACGGTACAGAATACCCAATTCAGGTTGGGATAAAGTCAAAGGAATGCAGAGCATGACGTTTCTGTCCCAATCATGAAAGTAGTGCATGTCTTTCCCCCAAATATTTGGGAATATTGAAGAGTTTAAAGAAGACCAAAAAAACTATATTTCTAGCAGCTACTTCCTTAGAATCTTTCGCTATTCTAATTTTGCATCATTTTCTTTTAATATATATAACAAATACAATTTTGTTTCTTGCTTTCCTAATCTAACCTACAATAAACAATTTGCATGCTATAAAATATTCTACATAAAGTAATTTTCAATAGCTATATAATCATACTATGTGATTATAGGGGTGCAGGAACATCGCATAATTAAATAATTTCTGAACACTATGGTTATCTTCAATTTTCCCCCATGTAAATAGTGTTGCAATGAATATATACACATCTCATATTATTTTTGATTTTCCTAAGATCTATTCTTGAAATTGGAATGAATGAGTCAGAAGCTATGAACACTTTTACGGCTCTTGATAGAAACTGATAAAATGTATATTGAAACAAATACATGGAGAGCACAGTACCTGTAGCATTGTAAGCACTCAGGAAATGCCATTTGTGACAACATGGATGGACCTTGAGATTACTACGCTAAGCAAAATAACTCAGACAGAAAAAATCAAGGACCATCTGACATCACTGATATGTGGGATATAAAACTGAAAACAACAAACGAACAAGGCAAACAAAGAAACAAAACTTATAGACACATACAACAGTTTAGTGGTTACCAGAGGGCAAGGGGGGAGGGGGGAAAGGATGGTCAAATATATGGTGATGGAAGGAGACCCGACTGTGGGTGGTGAGCACACAATGTGATATATAGATGATAGATTATAGAATTGTATACGTGAAACCTATATAATTTAATTAATGTCACCTCAATAAGTTTAACAAATAAAAAAAAGAAAAAAGAAATGATATTTGTATTTTCAAATTGCTCTCCAGAAATGCAGCAGTAGTTCATACTTCCATCTGTGTTATATGAATGTTCATCTCCCAATAAACTGCCTAGTACCAACTGATTACATGTTAATAAACTTTTAAGATGTTTTATTTAACTGTAGATGGAAATGCTTCCATTGTTGGTTTACTTTGAATGCATCACATAAGCCAGACGTGACACTAAACCTCCCAAGTTTTTATTGGTTTCCTTCCCAATGACCATTATTCATTTTGAAGAGAGAAAATGATGTATGAAATCTCCTATTCCAATCCTATATTTTCCTTTTAAAATATTTACCTTTTCTGCTTGCAGATGTACTCCTAAGTGAAATATTCTGAAATTCATTGCTTTAGCATTCCTGGATGTTATTACTAAAATTTGTAGGAACTTTGAAGCAATTTTATGCCTTTAATTTTCTGTATTAATTTAAAGACATGAATTGTTGGACACTTTGTGTTATTATTTTTTAATTATATACTTAATATTCAAAAGTTGTTTGAACCGTCTGCTAATACCAGAAGATGAACTAGAACCATCCTGCTTAAAATCATACTCTGAAATGAACTCAGGAATCTTCATTTCAATTTGCCAGGGTTAAATCTCAGAAATCATCAATATTCAGCAGGTAATTATAAATAGCCTCATGCTCTTCGATTACCAATTTGTTACTTGAATTTGCATATGGTTAAGGTGTTTAGCTTTGTTTATTCCCTTTTTATTATTTTTCCAATGCGTTTCTCTCTCTAGAGTTTAGGAATCTTAATATAATTGATGTCTATAAGCTTTCTCTTGATCGAGGCCGCATTTGTTTAAAATAAAGGTGAAATAGCTATAGTCTGATTGCTTTTCTTAGGTGCAGATGTCACTCCAACTCAGACGGAATAATTCTACAGCTAGGACATGGCCAATTTCCTCCAAACAAATAACTGTGTTCTGAGGTTTTATTTATATCATGCAGTTTCTACAGTTGGACTTACAAATTTATACCCCAACAAATTTGATTCCATGCTAATCCACGGCATTTTCTGATCATTTCTATGTAATAAAGTTCTCCGTTTTTATGTGGGAAGGAAAAAAATCTCCTGTCTAATACTAACAATATTATCTCTAAAACTGTGATACATCACCATACATGCAAACCCAAAGCTGCGGTCGGCTAGACTGGCAGATGAGATGAGCCACTTCAATTTCCCATCAATCAAATTATAGTTTATTGTTCAGCTGAACTACCTCAGGCAACACAAATCTAAAAAACTGTCATTTTGGAAACATTACATTTTTTTTCTTGTCACATTATAACCCAAGCCATAGTCATAAAAAAGAATGTCATACCATTACTGACTCATAATATTCCTTAATTTAAGAACAGCTAATTCATCTGTAGATTGGGCCTGGTGTCTACACTTAACAGATAATAGCAGGGTTGGGTTGCAATAGTATCCAACCACATTGCTATTTTAATTATTTCCAAAATAATAGTGACTTAAGAAATATTTAATTAAACAAAGGGTGGTTGCTTAAAATGGTACCTTAATGACCAAATTAGAAGGGGAAAAATACAATTTTTGATCCAGCTAATATTTCAAATTGGTTTGTTGGTGTGCAAAATAAATTGTGCAAAATTTAATTGAAGATTTGATCTCTGGAGATAGAATAATGATTTACTTTTATAATGTTCTTTACTTTTGCAGCATTGAAAAAGTGATTCATCAGTCAGATTGAAATTTTAACAAAAATAAGCAAGAATAAAACTCTAATATCCAGAACATTAAAAATATGATTACACTCTGTTTCCCACATGTGTATCAATACACTTTCTGACATTTATTCTGGGAAGTTCCTCTTAAACAGAGGAATTATCATCCATGCTGTTGCATTTTAAAGGCTTTTTCCCAGTTCATCTCAGACGTATGAAACAACCTGATGACATTTCTACTGCTAGAAATATTTAGTCGGTTGCATGCCACAGTGGTGACTGCTTTTCTTTGTCGTATAGGTATTACGATTTGGGAAAATGACAAAATACATTTTATTCTTAAAATACAATTCCCTTGAAATTGAATGAGGTATTTGTGCAAGAATGAACCTTGCTAAAAACCAGGGTGGTTTCCAGTTGCTATAGACTGCTATTTATACTTAAAATGTGTTCATGATTACTTGATGAAGGCATAAACCTGCTCAAGAAATAATGCTCATAAATAATACATGCTGAAACCCGAAGATAATCAGACAAGTTATAAGAATATACCTCTCTCCACAAATGTATGTCACTGCTACATTTCATGAGAGGCCACTTAATTGACTACCAGATAAAGGAATAAACCTGCTAAAAGAATAGATTTACTGTGCGCTGAGGCAATGCGTTTAAGAGGTCTCCACTGAATAAAAAACTAGTTCCATTGGCTGAGCTAAGATATGTTCTTGAACGCATTGGGACTTATTAACTGAACTTTTATGTGCCTTTTATGCATCATTTATTTTTGAAAAATCAGGAATTTTCATGATCGCAATTACTTATGCACCAAAGTCATGCGAAATTCCTGTGGTTGGTACCACAAAATCCACCCCAAGAAAGGACTTGGTCCTTTTTTTCTTTTTTTTTTTAACACCTCTAGAGTGTAGAACATAAAAAAAGGAAGTGGAATAACACCAAAGGAGGTGTATATAGCTCTACTGAATGCTGTGGGTTTTCCGTAAAAATGTTGCTTGAAGACCTGACACTAACCCTTCTGTCAATTTTATTTTATGGGCATGGAAGCAAAAAAAAAAAAATTAAATCGTTTTTTTGCAAATATGATAATGATACTAACACCTAACATTTATGGCGGGCTTACTATTTGCCTAAGCCAATTGGCAACATTTGGTGATTTGTGCCATGTTTTGTGCAAATACGTCCATGTTTGGCATAACAATAAACGTCTTCATTCTGTCTTATTTAGCCAAGAGGTGTATTTGCCTGCTCCGAAATGTATTCCTCACGGTACAAGCACCACACCTATTGGCCGTAAAGCTCTGTCCCTGGTTCAGCTGTGCTACACACCCAGTGCTTCTCAACACCATAATTAAATGCAAATGCTCGATTATAATTATATTATGGGTGTGACGACAACAGACTAAGGGAAGGAAACTCTTCGTGAAATCTGCTTCTACCTTGTTGTTTCTAGGTTTCCTGTGGTTTCTTCTCTTAACGTTTAAACTGTATTGGGTCCAAAGAGTCCGACTTAACTCTTCAAGGCTTTATTAAGGTTGAACTGAGTGTGCCGGTTCTCAGTCTTCCTTCGGTGAACCCCAGCACGATAGCCCCCTTCTGTTGATGCATTGAAAAGCTCTACTCCGTTTACCCTCATCTACCGCCCCCCTGCTCCCTTACCCTGTGACTCTGGGTGGTGAACACACAATGTGATATACAGATGGCATATTGTAGAATTGTACACCTGAAACTTATGTAACTTTACTAACCAGTGTCACCCCAAAACTTAAGAGAGAGAGAGAGAGAGAGAGAGAGAGAGAGAGAGAGAGAGGAAATCCTCTATTCTCCTGCTAACATTTTTTCCATTTATGGGCACACCAGGGGTTGAATATACTAGCAGTGACACTAAGATTGGGGACTTTTTGTAAAGAGCAGTGCCTGGTGTGGCTTACTTTTAAACAAGGTTCATACTGTCAAACTCATCTTCTCTCCAGGCCTTCCTCTTCACCTGTCCTTTGCTTCCTTCTTCTGTTTCTCCCCCCACCCCCGCCACAAAGATAGTAGCGGCATCACGAATAATAGTTACCATAAAAAGTAGGGTAATTGATAACTTTAAAACAAATAGTCCTGGCCTGTCTGACTTTTTCTTTTACAAAAGGCAATCTAAAAGCTACCAGTGGACTTAGGTGACATGTTCAGTGTTGGGTAGAGTAGCTTTAGGTCATCCCTCACCTGCCAACATTTTCTCCTGAGGCTTGAGACCTGGGAAAAAGGCTCTGTGAAGAAGCCATGTTCTCAGGAGAAGTACCTATAGCATTGGTCTGATTCAGACAGTTAACTGATCTTAGAATGCAGAGCTGGTCAGAAGGACTCAGTTTCTAAATGAGCAAGTCTGAGACTCAGAGCCGTGGAATGACTTGGCCCACGTCACAGGTTCTTTGAATGACAGATGAAAGCCCAGTTCTCTGGACCTCAATGTACGACTTATTCCATATTCTGGTAGTTCTTAAATATTGGCTATCAACCTAGGGCTAGTCCATGATGAAGTATGCTTTCATCCTCAGCTAAATGAAGAAAAGCCACAAGACCGTGAATTTTTCATAAAGCTGACAATTTCATTTAAAGAAGTGTCTTAAAACTTTGCTATGGCAGTGTCTATTCTTGTGTGAAATGGTGGTGAAAGTAGTTTATACTTGTTTTGTCTTTGTTTGTTTTCGAATGTCCTTTTTTGGCAAAATTAAAGTGTTGGCAACCCAGTGATGGAACTTATATATTTATTTGAAATTTCACTGCTCCATGAAATTTAAAAGTCTGGGAAGCACTGCAGTAGACTGCCTCCCTCTCCTTCCCCAGTCCCACATGGCCACTGCTGTGAATCCCTCCTTCTTTCAATTTCCTTCTTGGCTGAATACGTCCTATGATTCTTGGCCACGGGCTGTGGAAACCTCCATGGGTGGAAGGTTAGGCAGCCTGGGGTTTAGACTCAGCTGTGCTACCAATTAGGGTGCCACATTCGTCAAGCCATTAGCCTCCCTGGATTTTGTTTTTCTTATAAAAATGAAAGGGTTGGCTAAGTTAATTTGAGACTTTTTAAAAATTCTCTCTTTCTTTTTGTGGGTGTGTTTAGAAGCTTCAAGTTGTGTGTGTGAGGCAGAGCTCACAGAGTAATATTTCATCAATTTTAGACTAAGGAGGCTTGGTAGAAAGAAGTGGCGATGGGAGAGATGGAAAGACACAGAAGGATCAATTTTATTTCCCCAAAGACAGCAAATTTGAACAACTTATAAATAGAACTCTGAATTGTTTGTTCTATTTACTAAAGTACCCATGTCTCTTTTCAGTTCTTTCTTTACTCATATTTTGGTGCTAAGGCTGTCTGACATTTGCTTATATAAACTAAGTCTAAATTTACGCTAATTTCAAATGTTCCTTAATGTATTCTATGTTTATATTGTGGCTTTGAATTTTCCCTGCAAACCTTCGTGTTCAAACCTCATGAACGTCTGGTTTCGAGAGGCAGCCTCGTGTAAGCTAAGTGCCTGGACTCCAGAGTTGGCCTGCCTAGGTTCAAATCCAAGATCCACTACTGGGTGGCTGTGCGACCTTGCTCAAGTTACTCAATCTCTGTTCTTTAGTTACCCACGTCTGCAAATGTGGGTAATAACACCTGCCCCATGGCTGAGTATTAAATTAGTTGATATCTGTAGAACATTGAGACTAGTACCCGACAGAAAGCAAATATTACATGGCACATTCTAGTACCATTTACCAGCCTTTAACCGAAACTACTACCAGTCTTATTCATCCAATACCCGTCCTTCCTTTATGCTAACCAGCAACCCACACATCTAGCCAACAACCCAAAGTCTGTATTTACTCTACTAAATGTGGCACTTTACTCATCCACCAATACAGTCACATTTAGTGTAAAGAAAACAAGTGGTAAGGGGAAGATTAGGAAGAACTGGTAGCCAGGGGGAGTACTCCGTTCATGGACTCCAGCTGCAGACCAAGTGCTATTCTTGGGACAAAGTTACTCATTGTCTCTGGGTGGCATCCTTCTGAGCCTACGTGGTCACTGAAACCCCTTTCTGACATTCTAGTTATGATTCTGTACAGTCTGAGATAATAATTTTTATGAAGTAAGTAAAAGGTAATTCATGGTAAGTGTAGAAACTGGCAGTTTATACATAAATGTGTGTGCATGTGCATGCATGTGCCTACACACACACACACACACTCACGGTAAATTAATCGTGTACCAGATGGGATGAGTATGCAATTTATCCTGTTTTGCAGATGACGAAACAGTGACTCCCAAAAGAGTTAAAGTAATAAAGCATGCTATTCTACACAATAGAAAGTATAAGAATTGTCCCACCTATTTCTCCTTATAAAATTTAAAAAAACCAAAAGGAACGAAAAACTCCCTTAAACCTATTATTAACACGGGTCAAATAAGTTTAGATTTTCCTATAAATAGAGGTTGTAATTATTCTAGGCATGCATCTGCCCATGATGACATTTTTTCACTTTTCCTTTTATAAGTTCTGCTTCTGAGGATTTCCCGCAAAAGTATGCAATTTGGGATTTAGACTTACCGCGGGCCACATGATCTAACCACTTTCTTTTCTTTAATCCAGTGACAAGTTTTTGAGACCCTTGTACGTGACTCTGTAAGGCTGCTGCAGCAGACGGATCTTTCCATTTATTTAGTGTGATTTACCATAATTTATCTGGAGTCAGGGATGACGTTAAAGGAGTGAGTGCATCTAGATTTTGTGGCCTGTGGATTGAGCCTTCTCTGAGCAGGCATTCATCTATGTGTTGGGATATAGAAATGTAGTGGGGAAAAAGGTTTTGTGTGTTTCCTTAGCCTCCAAACATTGTTATTAGGGGATATTTTTTTTTTCTTTTAGTTTCTGTGCACATCATGAAACTAAATTTCAAGCAAGTGTTCAGTACATTATTATATTAGCACATATTTTAGGTATCTATCATATAGCTGAGATGATGTAGCAAAATGTATACTTTGTCCTCTTAAAAATGGGTGATTTTAGGCCTAAAAGTCAAAGGCTAAAATGAAGTAATTTACGAATAAGAATCTGGCTCCCACACGTATCTTGGCTGAACTACTTGGAACAGGACTGCCTTTTAAGTGTTTATTGTGTAATCTTCTCTACTTAGAGATTTTTATCTTTGATTATGCACCTTAGCTTTATTTTATTATATTGAACAAGGCTGTGATACTCTATTAAAGGAAGATGTGCAGAAAAACCTATCGGTAACTTTATTCCCAGAACAAATATCACAATGGTTACTTTCCCTTATATTTACAGGAACATAATGAGTTTTAAAGAAAACAAAAAACTTCCATGCATGTATGTATTATGGATACCAAAATACCTTTATGGAGGTTATAAGACTTTATAATTTGTAGAAAAAAATTTTAAAGTTATGACATTGATATAAAATAAACAGTCTTCTAATTCACGGGCAGCTATTTTATCGTGGGCAGTAGACATAAAAGGATGAGGCAATAAATACTCTACTTGTTATAAGAGTCAGAAAAGGTGGAGCAGAAAGAGTTATTCGAATAGTTCATGAATTCTGGATAATTTATGTTTCTAAAAATATTTCATTGTTAGGTTATCCTGACCTGAGCAAACTAAACTTTTCATAAATAACCCCAACAGATATGTGCTTCCTTCCATATGTAATAGAATAATCTCAAAGAAGTTAGTGAACATAAGCAAATTTAGACCATAAATTTTTAACGGCTTCCCAATGTTTTCTGAATTAATTTAAAATGTATAGAAATTGACTGAATTATTTTAGACAATGTTTTTATCATTGTCATATAAGTAATAGTACAAGAGAGATCTTTACTCACAGTTTCAATTCTTGTGGCCCCAGCAATACACAAGAGAGAAACATAACTATAAAAATGTCAACAGAACTTTTGGTACTTCCACAAAGTGCATGAAACAAAGATGATTCAAAAAAAAAAAAATGCTGAGATTTTCAGTGATTTATTTTAACTAACTCTGTCTTTACTAAAGATTGAGTTAAGTGCTCAAAACTAAACCTGACATCTTGTGGACATGGTACACAGAAAACTAAAAGTTGAAAAAAGCAAACGGAAAAAATATTTAAGCCAAACTCATAGACACAGACAATAGTTTAGTGGTTACCAGAGGGTAAGGGGGGGTGAGGAGGGTGGTAGATGAGGGTAAATGGGATCAAATATATGGTGATGGAAGGAGAACTGACTCTGGGTGGTGAACACACAATGTGAGATATAGATGATGTATTACAGAATTGTACACTTGAAACCTGTGTAACTTTACTAATCATTGTCACCCCAATAAACTTTAATTAAAAGAAAAGATTTAAGCAATTTAGAACTTAAAAAGATTCGGAAGAGTTTTTTGTCCATGGGACATTTCATGAGACTCTAAATTTTGATGTACAATCTACAATAGCGTTTTGATAAAGATGCATGCAACTGACACGCAGTGGCATAATATTCCTTTGGATAGAGACGACAGAAAAAAAACAATATCATGTTTTTGCACAGAGCACGTGACCTGGGCCAGTGATCCTTACATCTCACTGAACTCTCAAGATGCTGGCTCTCATTGCAATAAGGAAAAAAAAAATACAAAACAAAAAACAAACAAACAAACAAACAAAAAACAGAGAAAACATGCCATAGTTACAGGTATTTATGTATCAATATTCTGTTATTCTTTTGTTACTCAATTTGTTGTTTACTATATGTTTCAAGAACATAAAAAAATCCAAAACATAAAAATGATTGTAGTAAGTCACCACAAAATACAGGCTGGGTACAGGAGGGTGTGAACATAACAGGGTACTAATGCATAGAATAGAGAAGGCTGTATGGCTGGAGGTACAAAAAAAAAAAAAAAGACAAAAACAGGTGCAGTGACATAATGATCTTAGCAGCTGGAGACATAATAGCTTGAGTTCAGAAACGGAAAATTTGGATTGAAAGCATCAGGGATAGTGTATGGTCCAGATGGAACTACAATACTAAGTGACTGCATCACAGTGGAGATAAGAGGCATGAAATTCAGAGGCTAGTGTGTTCTACGAATGATTCACAAATATGATGATTTCACCAGGGAATGGCAAGATTTAGAATGGTCCAGAAGATTTGCCCTAATCTTAATGAATGAGAAGGATGTCAGTATATGAAAGGTCAGGCAATTAAGTTTGCGAACTTTCCAGCTTACACAGTGGAAAGTTGGCGAACTTAATTGTCTGACCATTACAAGAGTTTTCAAGTCATATAGCTTATCTCCATGTGCTCCAGGGGAAAATAGATGGGAAATAGACATAAGGTTCTTAATACTGAAACAACCCCCTTCCCAACGTACAGGACAAATTGAGTAAGAAAGAAAGTAAGTAAGTATGTAAGTAAGTAATAAGCAAGTAAATACGCCAGTCTTAGCCCAGGTAAACTGTTGTGTAAATGATGTCTCAGCTCTCCTAGACTTAAGGCAGTAAGGCAGGTGTCCTCTCTGGTGTGTCCAGTTATTCATGACACTGTGCTTTCAGATGCAGGGTCCTACTCAGCGTCCACCCTCTTGCCTGGATATGTTAGTTTGGTTCCTCCAAGATGAGGGCAGATTCTAAGACAGAATTAGACAAGAAAGAGACTGGTGGGAATTCCTGTGAAGAAGAAAAGAAGAGGGAACAGGGAAAGGCAAAAAGAGAGAACCCTCAGACCTCAGTGCATGTCTGACACCCCAGAGAAGAGAGAGGGGCAGAAGGATTAGGTAGAGTGAGCCTCAGTCTATAGCGAGGTTCAGGAAATCTTGGCCAGGCTGAGGGGATGCCCCACAGCAAAGGTGACCCATTAGTCCTGCCTTGGGCAGACGTGAACTGCTTTAGGTCCTCCGTGTGCTGTGCTCGGTCACGCTTGGGGACAGGACATACATAGAACAGCCTAGATGTTAGTGTGGCAGATGAACTGACAAGTGGCAGCTGGTGTCAGAGGACTCTGCTGGTGCAGCACATTCCCTCAAAGGCAGGTATGAAAAACAGAGGTGACTTTATAAAAAACCCATTGCCATGTGTTTATTATCCTCTTTCACCATGGAGCAGTAGAAACTTCATCAGGAAATAGTAACAGTCTGGGGTTTGAGAATCACTGTTTTAAACATCATTGACCAAAAGGCAAGACCAGTTGCACACCCAGGGTGTTTTACAACAGCAGCAAGGGAATAGAGAAATAGCCCCTTGTAGTTCAGGCCTAGAAATCAAAATGTCTTCACAAAAAACAAACAAACAAACAAAAAAAGACTAAATAAATCTGGAAGGATCATTTATTAAGGACCACTTAAAAATCAAATTGCTCAATTATACTATAGGAATTGATTATGTATAGGTCTAAAGAGTAATTAATATGCCATTTTGTTAAAAAAAATATATATACAGAAAAGACTCCAAAAGAATTTAACCTGAAGAAGGAAAGCCTTCAGCACTGGTCTGATTTACTAGAATGTAATGTCCTGCTCTGTGTTCCACAATCTAAAAAACAATCGAAGAACTTAAGGGTTCAAATGAGCAATGAACGAATAATTAAGGAATATGAAAACAAATGAAAATCTTAAGTAAAAGACATGGAATTTACTTTTTTTTTGCTTGGAAAAAAATACGGCTGAGTTGTGGAGGGCGCCATATTCTTTCCAGGCTTAAAAAAAAAAAAAAAAAAGAAAAAGTAAATTCTATGTCTTTTACTTAAGATTTTCATTTTGAAAAAGTCCTAGAAGTACACTCTGTTGTCCAATAAAGTCCTGGTCCCCTTCCCATCCCCCAACCCCCCCAAAAAGAACACTAAATTAAAATAAAAAAGAATATGGCTGAGGACCATTTCAGGAACTAATTTCAACTACAAAGAGGGATTATTTTATGAGATTCCAAGTTGACGGGGGTTCAATCCTCAGAGGGGCCAAATGACCTACGGCCATTCACCCACACACCTACTGGACTGTGTTGGATGTATCCTCTGTGTAAGACTTGAGGCCAGGCTGATGGAGCGCGTGTAGTCATTAAATATTAAAAGGTGGATGAAGTGGTTACTTCTTACTGTCACGGTGCTGCGATTTATCTATTAGGGACATTAATATGTACACATATTACAGTGACAGAAGATATCATAAAGCAAGTGCTATGCAAATAGGATCAGAGAATGAAAAGAATCTTTCAGTTGGAGCGATTAGAATAGACCTCATGAGGACATTTTAGATGCCTGGACAGCATGGGCGGGGCTGGAAGTTAGAAGAGTCAGAGCTGGAGTGAGTATTCAGGAATAAGGCCTGTTCACGGAAATATAGGTAGGGGTAATATAATGGTATGATGAGAAAGTACTGGAATGTAAATTTGAAAAGATAGATCGGAGTGACATTACCTGTTGTACTAACTTTTATACCTGAAACTTGGGAAACTCATTTAGTATTTTTGTCTATTTTCAAAAATATTATTTAAAAATTCACTTAAAAGGGCAATCTATTTTTACCTAAACAGTAAGAGAAAATTGATGACCTGGAAACTTTTCATGTTTGACATTGAATATACTTAGTATCCGAAGAATTCAGAACACCTTTTTCCCCCTTTTCAACGATTAGAGTTACCAGATTTAGCAAATAAAAATATATTTTATCTGGCAATCCTATCAGCTATATATTTTGGCTCTGTCTGTTCTGTGTTAATGGCTCTGCCCTGAATTAATGTATTCACGGATTGAACTATTTAAAAATAGCCTTTGTTTGGTTTCTTATTTACGATGCTAAGCAGCTGTCATGATAAAACTTATCCTTTGTCAATTTTTGTTTGTTTTTTGGGTGGAGAACATATAAAATATTTGCCTTATAAATATATGCCATCTCAATTTTCCATTAAATTTTAACTATCATTTATCTTAAAACTAGTGTCACTAGTGCACACATGTGTTTCAAAAAAACAAACTGTAAAAATATACTCTGTGAAAAAATGTCTCCCCCCGGAGTCAACTGTTTTTATCAGTTTGTGACACTTCTGTCATCTGTGTATTTAAATGTATGCATGTACATATATTTACACACATGGAAGCATATCACACACATTCCACACCTTGCTTTTGTCATTTGGCATGCCTTGGAAGTCACTCCATATGAACACACTATAGCTTTATATTATTATTTTAATTGCTCCATAGTTTTCTATTGTATTGATGCACTTTAATTTGTTTGAGCAGTCCCCCAAATGATGGCCGTTCAATAGCTTCCCTTCACTGTGTATTTTGTTTTATGTATATGGCTGAAAGAACAGCTGTAAAGCTGTTATTTGCTATCATTATTTAATGTCTTTCATAACATGTTTCCCCATTACTCCATAAGTGAAAATGCTATTTCCATTTTTAAACACTTTGCAGTTTAGTTTTAGGGATAGATGTGAACACTCCGGGGAAGCAAGGGGTATCGATTGCCTCCTGTGTGCCCGCCCCTGTCTTGTGCTACCACTTCACATTTATCCAGAGGTGGATTAGGCAGTGCTGGAGGCACGGCAGTGACATGGCCGTGTGTGCACACACTGTCCCCATGGCCCTCTGCAGCCTGGAGACACCTGGTCCATTCTCTTCCATAGAGACTTAGAAAGGACAAGTCATCTGACCACACTCTGGTGGTGTACAGCTGCAAAACCCAGGTTCCAGAGCAGAGTTGATTTAAAACACAGTCTCAGTGATAATGGGATGTCTCAAATTTCAATATTAGATAGAATGGGATAAATGTTCCAAAGTAAATAACAAAATATTGTAACTATGCAAAATAGGATTCTTTATAAAAAGGACTCCAGATACCACTAATTTGCTATTCCTTGGCTGCAGAAATAAAAACAGTTTCTTTCCAGGCCAGATAATTGTGATTATATTTCTGTTTCTGAAAGACCTCTGCTCTATAATTTCAATAATTGCAAATGAATATAACTTCCTTCTCTTCCCTCCCCCAGCATAGCTCTGTGGGTTTCTTATTAATATTGCAGGATGGATTACAATTAATCTTTAGAGGAGGAAATCAATCTCTATAAACCCCACCCCAAATTTATCATAACATAAATTTCATAACGTAAAAACAATTTCATTTTTGCGTAGTGGAAGAAAACACAAAGAGTTTGAGTAGATTTTATGAAATATCTTCCTTAAGGTATTTAAGTGGCTGATAAACTAGCTTCTAGAACTCTTTTATGTATACATTTCAGCAATGAACTGGATTTTGAAGATTTCGGGACAGAATATGAAAACAGACTGGCAGGTAAGAAGATAAATTATGAACTAAGAAAATGATGACTCCCGAAAAGGGAAACACTTTTATTTCCATATAAAAATCACATAATATTAAAATTATACGTGACACAAGAAGTCATATAGTGATTTCCTATCATCCAACGGATGAGGGAAGCAAGACATGGTGATGTTAATATTTTCTTAACTTAAATAGCTAATTAAAAGTCTTATGTAGGAGCCTCCATAAGTTTCAGGAGTTATTTTGTTAGTTTCTGTCCTCTGTATTTCTGGGGCCCCCTAAGCTTTAGGTAAGTTCTTTTTGGTCAACACATTTGCAGCTGCTCTGTACGTAGTGGGTTAGATTACAAGTCAGATTTGATATTCTCATCTCGAAGGTTGGAATAACTGGTCACAGAGTCCATGAAATGATGGTCAGTGACTATTTTACTCAATATCATGACCGAATCAGCAATCAATTACTATAGCAGTTAAGGAAATCTCACTAGGTATGTTGACAGACACCACGTAACTATAGCGTAGTTTTGCCTTGGGATGAAATAGATGCAAAATTGGACTTCCACGCCATAAAGAGTTTGGAATGGGAATCAGATCTATACATTTACATATAATGTTCCCACAGTGCTTGGATTTGCTATCGATCTGATGGCACAAGACTTATCCACTATCCTTAATGTAAAGGAGGTATGAAAAGTTATATTGAACAGCTATGGTAAAGTGAGAACGCTGGACTTCATAAAACCTGGATATAAATCTGGATTCTGTCAATATAGGTTTTGTGACTTTGGAAAAATTGTTAAATGCTGCTGCAATTTAAAAATATATATATATATAATAATAGCTTATTGAAAGGATTAATATACATATATGTGTGTGTGTGTGTGTGTGTGTGTGTATATATATATATATATATATATGATTTTCAAAGCAATTTGGAAAAGTCAGGTGTTGCTACTGTAGATAGCAAATGAATCCTAGTAAATCCTTACATGATAAGGAATATCAGATACTGATTAATGAACTTCTATAGCTCTGTTTTAAATTCTTTGAGGTCAGTGGTTTTCAAAGCATGCCCCCGGACCTCTGAGAAATGCTGAGATATTTTCAGGGGGTCCTTGAAATCAGCACTATTTTTACAGTAATACCTTTACTGTTTTCTTTTTTCCTGTGGGTTGAAATTTGCACACAGTACTGAAGCCCCAGCAGTCCTGGCTTCTTAGCATGAATCAAGCAGCACCAAACTGTGTTGAAAGTCTTGTATTCTTCAGGGTCATATACGTGAACTAAACAAAGTCCTTGATCCTTGATAAAGCAATTGTTCTCATTAAATATCCCCTATTATTTACATGTCTTTTTTAACACTCTGTATGAAAAAAACAATGGAAAGCACCTGTACAGAATGTCTGCTGTATACTGAAGTACAAATTATAATGGTTATCTAGCACTAATGTGATTGAGTCTGAGTTTGAGCGGCAGTAGCCCCATTTTTCATGGCCTACAAACTATCGTTATTCAGACTGGGTCTATAAACATATCTACTGTCAAATAAACTAAGTGAGTCTGTAACACCAAGAAAAACAATTTATATGATTTGTTCTTGAGAAAATTTTAGCTTTCAAAAAATTAGAATCTTGGAAAATCTGTAACTATTAAGAATGTAAGATAAATAATTAATTTTAACATATAAAAGAATGAGAAAGTTCATTGATATGGTTTCAGATTCCACATTGCAACAAACTTTTAAGAAACTATTACTTGTTGATATTTGGTATGTATATGAAAGAAAAATATCCACAATTACCTGAAAAGGCTACTCAAATGTTGTCTTTTCCAGTTACAGATTTGTGAGAGGGTTGATTTTCCCCCGGTCCTCAACCCAAATAGCATATTGCAAGACTGAATCTAAAAGCAGACATGCGAATTCAGCATCTTCTGTTAAGCCACATATTAAAGAGATTTATAAAAGAATAATAAAATATCATTTTCCTTGCTTTTTTTAATTTTGGGAAATATGATTATCTTAGTGTACTATATTATTTACGTTGACGATCACTGGATTTGTAGCTGTTACTTTTAACCAATTAATAATTGGTTAATATAATTCCTATTTTACTTTCTACTATGGTAACTATCAATAACTATAACAGACATAAATAAAAGCTGTTGTCACCGTGGTAATTTTTAATAGTGTAAAGTGGTTCTGAGATCAAAAAGGTTTAGAACATCTGTTCTAAGCTGTCATTGCTCAGGATGTTTGAGCTACAATATGGTTACCCAATCAAAGTGGAATGGGAAATTCATATTCTACTTAGGAAACATTTCAAATTGTAATTTGAATCCCAAAAGGCCCTTCATGTATCCATAAGAATAGACAGAATGCCTCACTGCAAGTTTTGGTGTATCTTCCCAGACAGATTTTCCTATTGCTTGCTACTTTAAGAGTTTGTGTACCCTACCTGTCTAATTCACCTTTATAGTCATATAGTTTCTACAAAAATGCATGATACACAAGAGGGCCTCATTGAATCTGTGTTGGTTGGGAGAACACCTAAATAAACATTCACCTGGGGGTATACTGATTGATATCTGTGAACATCTCACAGCTCCCATAATGACCTGGGAGGATGCAAATGAATGCATGTACCATGGACACATAGCTCACGACTGCTGTAAGTTTTGCTGTTTGAAAGTGGAGGAAATCGTGTCACCGATCTATCCACTTGATTAGTAAACACTTCATAAAAGAGTTAGCATTTTCAAAGTAAAACAGGATATTTTTAGGCATGAAACATGGTAAGAAGAATGGAAGGCTAAAGGGCAGTGTGAAATTTTATTCCAAACAGGAAGTAGTTTTGTGAAGAAGGAAAAGGTGAATTCATTTAAGGAGAGGACTAAGGAATGCAGAGCACAGCTATTGGTCAAAGATGGAACACTGAGCCAGCCCAGCAACAATGCTTGTGGAAACAAGGGAAGTCTGTAGCATTCCCGAGGAATCTATGAGGTGGCTGCATGGCATTTTAAAATTTAGGCACACACCTCGGAAATCGAAATCATAGCTGACTAACCTAGTTTACTATTGTAGAGATGAATCAGAATAAGAAAATTAGGAAATTTGCTTTCTGAGAGGGACTCAATCTCAACTTGGGTCCTGAAATTGAGGGTCTCCTACTGACATCACCATATCCAACAGGTAAGAGAGAAGTAAATCCACGATTATTTCATGGAACTGGATTTAGGTGAGTTATTGTGCAGAGCCAAGCAGCAGAGATATTTGACCTTATACCTGAGGTAGTTGGGAAAGAATATCTGTAGTCCAACTTGAACAAAATAATATATCTGAAATAAAAATTGCAATTTTTAGCTGTTTCCTTAAGGGACCTCTGTGAGTGTTATTATGCTTAGCAAGGTTTTAGTAAGTCTGATCCAGGGATATTATAAAAAAAGAAAGACTATTTAAATTATTGTTTAAAATGTTTTACATTAACACTTGGTAACATAAAGCAGGTAACGTTTGTGTAAAATCTCAGTCCAGGTTATTGGTAACTATGAAAAGGAACTCTTAAGGCAGAGAATGAAATGCACATTGATCTAATTCACTTATGTCATTTTAATCATCACAAAATATCATGTATCATTTCATGATTAAAACAAAATCCTCCAAATAAGATAAAAAAAATCAATGAAATATTAGTCAGTTTCTCTATTCTCTCTTGGAATGGCCTGTCCTGTGAGTCATCTATAAAAGGAGCAGACCAAGTGTTTAGATATAAAAATTAAACCCAGGTTTTTAATTAAGTATAGAGACTGTCAAATGACACTATAGGTGAGAATAATTTTTCATGGATCCTATGCATTTGGATTGTTTTCTACCTTCTCCTATCTCTTAATCTCATAACATCTATATAGATCCATTGTGTACTCACACTATCAAAACCTATTTTTGCTGTGTATATGTACACAAATACATATGCCATATGTGTACACACACACTCTCCATTCTTAATTGAGTTTGTGGTTATTGAACTATTACTATTTCCCTAAGCAGCAATGATGAATTTACTTTAAGATTAGAGGAAAGTGATATACATCTTACATACATCTACACATACTATACATACATGTCTGTCTGTCTGTCTATCTATCTATCTACTTATCTATCTCCTGTGTTTCCCCGAAAATAAGACCTAGCTGGATTATCAGCTCTAATGCGTCTTTTGGAGAAAAAATTAATAGAAAACCCAGTATAATATAATAATATAATATAATTAATATAATATAATATAATATAATATAATATAATATAATATAATATAATATAATATACCGGGTCTTCTATTAATTTTTGCTCCAAAAGACGCATTAGAGCTGATTGTCTGGCTAGGTCTTATTTTCAGGGAAACGGGGTAAAAGCTTTCCTCTCAACTATAAGAAGACATATCTCTGTATCTATGTCTATATCTATGGTTCTAGCAATGCGCCCTTCATTATTTGGCTAGAAGGAGATGAAGAAAATGCAATGAAGACTGTGCTGCTGATTGTTTCCCTCAAAGGCAGAAGTGAAAACCTTGAACTCACTGTCAAGGTCAAAGCATGAGCACACGTGCATTGTGTGGTGTGGCCTCAGGCTCCCAACGCTGTGTGCCTCGCAGACAAGGAAGAGCCCTCAGCCAATCTGCTACAAGAGACCAACGACACGTGTTGAGGTTAAATTCAGAGAAGCTCAATTTCTCAGGCTAACAATGCAGGGCTCTGCTACTCTGTGCAAGACAGGGCTGACCGGCCGTGGGAGGCCAGCCCTGGGCTCTGGGCATCGTGCCTGTGCCAGTCAACCTTGCCCGTCAGTATAACAGGGGCCGTATAAATGATGGCGCGAGGGAACCCTACAGACAGTAATGCAAACTTTTGCCAGTTAGTAAAAAAATCCTCTCATATAAACAGAAACAGAAATAGTGACATTGCTCTGCGCCCTTGTAATTTTGCTGTTTTTCCACTGTAGGGCAAAAAGAGCTAAAAGCTGTACAATTCCACTCGCTCCCTTCTCAAACTTGACTGAGGTACTTCAATTGAAATATGTGTTTCAATTTGTTTTGGGTTTTGGTTCTGATTTTCTGGTTTGGAATATGCACCCAACTGTATTCCTATACAGAAAGAAGAGACCCTACAGCTAGCGATTGCGAGCCTGGTCTAAGAAGCACTGAGAAGGCAGGGAAGGAATAGTACCTACTTTTCCGTGTGGACGTTAAAACAGTATCACTCACGTCACTTTGGATAGAATTCTCACTCCTGCTGGTTAGAAAGCAAATGAGCTAATGCTATAATTTCTCTTCCTGATAAGATTCATCAGCAGTTGATTCCCAAAACTGCATGGTAAGTACATGCACAAATGTAATCAACCAAATCATTAGCATTTATTAAAGAAGACAGTTTCAAATTGATGGGCAGTGTTGAAGAAAGGTATAAATATAAATCTCTTCCTGTCTCAGACCTATTTGAATATATAACCAAATGCATTTTTGAATACAGTCAAACGTATTTTTACTTTTTCTACGGAAAGGCTGTCAATACATAGCGTACCCCTACCCCTGCAATCCACATTGCTAAAAATACCACTTGAAGCCTATTCACCTGAGTTTCAGATTCATGGGAAATAGCAAGTATGTTTAAGAAGATGTACTGATGTCTTTGCTCAGCCTCTAACCTTTGCTCGCATTGTGTTATAAAGTTGATGGATGTACTTTACCGTAAGGTGTTAGCAGGAAGTCCTCTTAGGACAACCATTCTTTTAAAACGTTTATCGCTGCCTGCTCTAGATCAAGGTAATGCTATGATAGTTACCATGTTTCCACCTTTTTCACACTGAAGAGTAAATACAGAAGTTAAATTTTGCCAGATAATGATAATCCTCATTTTTTCAGTATAGTTGTGGTCGGTATCAAATTATCTAATAGCTTATTTCCCTTAGAAAAGATGAGATTGTGGAATGCAAACATGTAATTCTCAAAAAGTCATGATTTACATTTTACTCTTTAGATTCTAAAATCCTGTTACTTAGTATTAAGAATATCTAATATCTACTTAGAATATATTGTACTGTAATATATCAATAGAAATCATTCTAATATACATGTTTTTTGGTAAGATTCTTATAAATATTTTTACAAGTTTTGAAAGCTTATGAACTATTATCCTTCAGTCTACATATTTACCAGTATGTTATTTAAAATAAGTTCAGCATCTTTCGTGAAACATCCTCTCACTTCTCCAACACAATTAACCTTTATTTCAACCTAAAGTAAGAGTTACTTATATCAGTTGCTTTAAGTAGTTAATAAAAGTTTACAACTCCTTATGATACATCATAAAGGAATGTCCCTAGTAGACCCAGTCTGCATTTCATCATTTACACTATTTAAATTAAAGAAAAAAAATGAAAAAGGAAAGCCACTGTTAAGATGCCCATTGTAAGTGCATTGCGAGGCTGATCTAATACCGTTTATAGCTCCCTACTAGTGAAGGGTTCTTGAGAGAAAAAAAAAAAAGATGGCGAGAAGTGAGGATTTGTTACTAGGTTATAGATTTAGGCTCTGTTGACAAGATTCTGAGACACTGGGCTAATGGATGCAAAACTAAGTCACACACAAATGTTTTCAGTTACTCCTTTGTCTGGCATGATATGGACGGGACGAAACGTGGAAATTAAAGTCTACAGTTTTCACCCCATTGTTCACTGTAGGTATGACCTTATTGGTCATAATTCTGAAATTACACAGAAGTAACTATGATTATTCCTTCATTTCAGAATCAAGCAAAGCTAAGGATTGAATCAGACAATCCACAGTGACTTATTAAAAGAAGGCATTTTAAATATTTCAAGAACGGGGCCTGAGCAAACCAGTGCCAATGACTCAGAATGACATAATTGAATTATTTTGTGAGTAAAGAGCTACTTTGGTCCTCTTACCATCTTTACAAATTCTAAGAAATGAGTGGGGATTTTGATGAGATTAGTATGCTTTGAATATACCAGGAAAATAAAACCTTAGCCCAGACATGATCATTCATTTCCCCACACCATTCAATCACCTACAGATGCCTCTCTCATGGGCTCCAGCCTCCAGAGTTTACGCTCCAGTCACACGTCATAGGGTACCATCAGCTAGCATACCTACTACTGGCTTTTCCCTCTTGTGCTTGAAACTGACATCATACACTGAGAGACGAGAGGCCAATACACTTCTTAAGAAGCAACTAGTCATGAGACTTCACCTGCTACCACAGATAGACAGGAAAAGAGTGTGTCTGTGTGTGTGTGTGTGGGGGGGTGCTTAGCAATTTCAAGAGCCACAATTTACCATGGAAGCCTCTACTTAATATTCCGCTTGATCTGCCAAGTTTATAGCCTGGCAAATCTGAATACAAATGTCGATGCAAATGAGGATTCATTATTCTTACAAGGTCTTTGTGTTGAAGCTTTAATGTAACTTGGTTCCTATGGTTGCTCAGGGAACGTAGATTGTAAGACAGAAAAAAAAAAAAAAAGAAAGATGAAAAGAAGGGAAATAGAGAAAGAAAATAATAGAAGTAGAAGGAAATGTTTAAAATGCACTTTAGTCTGAAATGTGAGGATGCATAAGAACAAAGCACTGTCATTACCACCTCTCCATCTTGCCAGGGAGAAGATATTTACTTCTCATCAGCAACAGAGGAGTTAACCACTCAAGAACATTCTACCCAGAGAGAAAACACAACAATTCTCCTTTTCCTGATTATAACACATTGTTCCCATTATAAAGCCAATTTTTCAAATCGTCAAAAATTTTTACCATTCTTTTATAATTATAGAGCTTATGGGCTGGTGGGACCTACACATTCCGATCTCTAAGAAGACTGCAAAAGCATTTACAAAACCCCACCCAACAATTCCCTTCCTTTCATTATGGATTAATTGCCAAACAATTCTGAATCAACATGTTGAGAAAGCTAAAATGAATAAACTACACATGAAAAAAATCACAACAGTTTAACATCATTCATTTATTGTTTACCATAACCCATTGCACGCAAAGGTTGCCAAACCCCCAAGTTAGGGGAAATCCTGAGAGGCTGCAAAATTATATCCATAGTATATTGTTCCGATGAATCTTTTGCATGGTTAGCTGTTGTTTACACATAAATACCTTCTCTGGAAATAAAAATGTACTGAAGGTAGCAGGAGCTGCAAAGGTTAGCAGATACGATGGTCCCAAGATCATTGCAGTAAGGCTTGCTTCTTCATCCATAAATAAAGCACATTTGCATCCATTCAGTCAAATTAGCTCCATTAAAAAGGTGGTTATAATTAGCTCCTTTTTCTGGTTCACGGGTAAAATTTGTGCATGCCTGCTGTTTTGATTAAATCCACCATTGTCTTCCAATAGCTAGTGCTAATTCTTCCAAGGAAATCTTCAGTTGAGGTGCTATTTTATTCTGCGCTTCCGTTAGTCGTCTAATTTACGCCAAGTCCCTGCAGTGTTTCCTTAAGCCATCCTCTTTGTCTTGCCTTTGAAATTTACCAAATCTTACAAGAAATCAATACTTAATTGATTATTCACTTTTCTGCAGCTTCAAACAGCAAGCACGCATAAGATCCTGGAGGAGTCCCCCGATTTCCAGTGCAGGAGGATGTTGGGTGGCCGAGCTCTGCGAGTATCCAACAGCAGGCATGCATTCCATGGAGCCTGCACTGGTGTGGCGTGCCAGCATCTGATAAAGAGAACGAAGATGCTCTAACGGAGCAGGAAAAGTTCCTGGAGGAGGCAAATCCATCTCAAGGCTTTGGATAAAAGGCTGAAGCAGGAGCAGTTGGATACCACGCCGTTATATATATTACATATATTTTTGCATTAATCCCTTTTGCTTTTTGCTTCTCCTTTTCCTCCCATGGCACTGAAATGGAATATCCCAAGTGCCAGCGAACTCAGAGAAGTCCACGCCGGAATGGGGGTGAGAGTGGTGTTGTACCTCTGGCATAGGATAAGGATGGCAGGCACGTAATATTACGAAATGTAGGACAAATTCAAGCGAAAGAGAGGGAGAGGGAGAGAGGGGGAGAGGGAGAGCTAGAGACAGATGGCGGATCTGGCTAGGAGCCAAAGCCAGTGAAATGAATTACATTGCTGAATAACTGTACACCATTGATTCTGCCACTTGTTGCTGCATGGAAAAAAAAAAAAAAAAAAAAGGAAAAAAAGCCCCAGTGTATGCTGGAATCTCCTTATTTGTCATGTGTGCAGCAGACAACTTTCACACACAACTCAATCCTCACAATGACATGCTCTGGGTGCCATGGGTGGGTGTGTGGGTGCAGGAGAAGATTGTGTGCATGAATGTGTGCCCGAGAAAGCAACTGTGAAGGGGTGTGCGTGTGCGTGTGGGAGAAAGGGAAGACTATTCTTGCAACCCAGCCATTTTTGTTTAATGAAGAATGGAAGACTGGTATTCAGAGATGTAGCTACACGCCGCATATTAATGCGTGTGCCCCAGACATCCGCCCCCACTTGCAAAATGACTGGCACAGGAGTGCAGCCCTCTGTAGACCAACCACGTGGGAGAAGCCACTCACGAGGTCACATAGCATCGTTCAACCTACAAATGGGCACAAGGATTTCCGCAGAAGAACAAGTTGCTCTCTGACAAGAAGAAAAGCTGGTCCCAGAAACACGATGTTTGGGTGTTTTTGAAAAGACAGTCCATCTCAGCAGATTGTTCAATAACAGCTTCGTACCCAGGATGAAGGCAGACATTATGGGATGCCCAGGGGGCTTTGGAAATCAAATACAATGTTTGAGTAGCACAATTTGAGGTACATTATAAAAAAGCAATTTGAATTGCCAATGAGGCGACACATATCTGCATGCTAATTAGGCTGGTGTCAAGCTTAGTCTGCAGGCGTCTGTTGATGGGGAGGAATGTGCAGGGTGTAGCTTTGCTGAGAGATTGTTTCTGCATAAATTATCAGCTTTGTCCTACTGATCATTTTCCCAAACAAACATGAAATGCAAGATCAAAAGGCGATTCTAAAATTAAAATTATTGATTGACAAAGCCGAGATTTCAGAATCTAATTAGACGAGGCACAAACAAAAGCTGATATTATTACTGGGTATGCCTGAGCTAGCAGCCAGATTGTGCAGGGTTTGTAATTTATCTCTGTTTATGCAGCCAGGATATTAAAAATGTAATTAAAATGGTAAAATGATCTGATCAGAAATAGCCACCTAGTGGCAAGTATATTATTTTAAATGGATTATAAAGGCATTGGTCTGTGCAAATAAAAAGCTCTTATTATTATTATTATTTTTGACAAACCTAGCATCTCATTGAGATCTCGCTAAGCAATTTATCTTTCGCTAATAAGTTGTCTTTTGTGTTTTGTTCCATAGATAAGAAACATCATTTATAACCCTCATTTGTACACGAATAAACATCCTGTTATTACAGGAACATCTTTCATAACGTATGGTATATTTTTGTCACAAATGGAAGCAATTCAATGTCTATTTCGTATGCTCATCATATACATTAGATGTAATAATTATACGTATTCAATGGCATCAGCAGGTAAAGTCAGCCATTCTCATTTGAAGTTGGTCTGGCTAGCTCTGGAATTTGGCACTAACGGTTATCCCAAGCCCTGAAAATAGGGTTTCAAAGCAAACCCACTTGCCTGCTGAGTACCTCCTTCAATTTACTACTTCAGAACAGATACAGTTGCTTAAAAGCATGTAATAAGGTGATTCAAGTGATTTATAGGCTAAATCTTCTCTCATTTAGCAACATTTTAGAAGTGTCAATGAATTATTTTAGAAGCAAATTGTCTAATATAAAATTTATTAGCCAAAATGCATCTACTGTCATCTAATTGTGGATTTTGCAGCCAGCTGTCAGAAACAGCCTTGTGATTCTCTAATAAAGCATCTAAAATGCATGATAAATACTTTTTAAGAAAAATGGGAGCCCTGGCTTGTAAGGTCTACATAAGAAACATTGGAACCCATTTATTTTCCTTTTTCTCTTTTTCACGAAATCACTGTGGACCTGTTCAATTCCCTTTCAAGAAATTCACAATTTAGGGTTCTGTCAGCAGCTCTGGGGTCTTTTGTTAGGTGCACTTAAAATGCCAGATTAAATATTAATACGTGGTTAGAGTTGTGCTATTTTGCAAGCCCTGAAACCCTATTAGTAAATCATGATCTGGTGACTGATGCAAGAAATTTCGAGGCGCCAACAGTGCAGATTGCTTTATGCCCATCAATCTGATGGATCGCTAATTTTTAGTAAATTGGGCCTTTGGACTCATAGCTGTAAGCTGGTACATATTTTCCATCAATAGAGAACATGGTCCACCTACCATAGCATTTTTCTGCAGAAAATGTGCGCCTTAACAAGCAGACTTTTTTGCATAATGAATAACAATCTTTGCATGAGCAGTGATGTACTTCACAATATACCTTAGTTGTGATGCAAAGTGCCCCCAAAGAAGTAGCTGTAGATATCCCAGGCTTCCAAAAATGTTTTAAAGGAAAGGAAAGGAGGGGTGAGGCTGATATGAGAACTGGCAACTAGCCGTCCCATTAGCATCCTTTTAAAATCAGAAACTATGAAATAACTATGTCATTCTAGAGAGATTCAACAGTATTTTTAAAACTATGCTGAGCTAGAAGCCGGAACAACCCATTAAAATCAGCGAAAAGAGTTTGAAAATAAAATATCAGCCAATAAGAGCTGCCTAAAAGTATCCTCTCAATTCTTTCTGAAAATATGTCTACATAACATGCCACTGCCCTTGAGGAGTGAGAGACGTCAACACATGGCATGTTTCTGAAACGTGGTCAAAATCACTATTTGATCCTTTGATGATACAAGTGGGAAAACATTTTATTGGTAATATTTGTGTCACACAGATGGGCCGTGAGTCCTAAATCGTTGCAATATGAATTAACATATATTTCATTACGGTGTTTACCAATTATAAAGCATTTTCCTCTCAGTGGATAGTACCCAAGCTTATGTTGGGTTGTGTTCTACCATCCTCTTTTTTTTTTTTCTTTCAGTTTTACAGACCATCCTACAGCACAGATATAGTAATGAATTTAAAGGGGGTGACTGTGAAGGACTATTAGCTTCTACTTTCTCTCTCCTCTCCACTACTATTATTATTGTTATTATAATTATCATTATTGATTTAGGAATAATAAGTAGAGTTCAAAAGCGCAAAGCAACATTTAGACAATATATGCCTTTAATCACATTTTAACTCAGTGTCTTCCCTGAATTTTCACATCAAGGAATATAAAATTCATCATTAAGTTAATTTGAATTATTGAAATCAAGTTTTAAACTATAAAATTAATCATTTTATTCTATTATAATGGCCATGTCCTGCATACGATTCATTCACACACACACATCATATTTAATTTTTTCAATAGCTCTAAAACTCAACGTTATGACAATCATGCTCTCAAACAATTATATAACGGTGCTTATTTAACCTAGAAAGGGCAGTTGGAAACCAGGCATTATTCTGTGGGTAGACAGCCTAATACATCCTATCTGTGTTTTCCTCTTCCTCTTCTGGTTTTGGCTTCAATTATTCTCCGTCCCCTCCCCATCCTGCCCTACAGATGAAGGGGTACACGAAATCCTCTTGCTGTTTTTCTCCCTACCTGTGATTCTTTTCACCACACCATGAAAAGTGATGTCTTGTCTTTACACTCCTTCCATCCCCTCAAAAAATTTAATTGATTTTCCCAAATAAAGGGAAAAATAAGAGAACTTCCCTGCCACAACAGATTCTGTACAAAAACAAATTAAAAACAAAATGTTGCGTATTCTCAACTCCAGTACTGCCCTTCCCAAAAATGGCTCCTGGACTTGCTACTTTAATTATTTTTAATGACTGTGGTTTTTTAATCAAACGTGAGGACATTAGCGTGTGGTCTCATTCACTCAGCACAGTTCCTGCTATGTGGTAATTATTCATTAACTATTTGTGAGCCCATGTTTAAATGAATGAACAGTTCTGAGCACGGAATGAATAAGTTAATTTTGGAAGAAAAGTTAATATGCTTCAGAAGAAGAGCAGGTAGTGCGAAAGCATAAATTTTTCTAACTGACATTTTAGTTTGCTGCTCCCATTGTCGTAAAATTTTAGCACGATGTTTCAATGGAGGAAAACATGACAACTCAACTTGGAGACAATGAGTTGATGAGATATTGCCCTTGAACTGCAAATATTCAAGGAAACACTCTGCCTAACTTCTTTAAGGTCCCATTCACCTCTAAACTTTTGTTCTATTTGTCTCCACAGATTTCCTGAAGACTGTATTAGGGCATATGCTCAGCTACAAAGCTATAGCTATGCTCAGCTATAAAGAGATCTAAAACAGAGTGGTTCGGACATTCACAAGATCATTCCTCATGGAACAGTTGATAAAAGGAGGCAACCTGGGGTCAGTGGGCAGCTCTGAACAGACCTCCCTGTTTCCTTCTATCTTGTTGCTCTAACGTTTCAGTTTGAGCCACGTCTGTATTCCAATTGGTAGAAAGGTGTGAAAAGAAGAAAGGAAACCCAAGCATTTTCATCACGTGACCACACCTATTACAAAGGACCCTTCAAAATGTATTCTTTACATGGGTGAGCATGAGAGACAACTAGGAAGGAGGAAATGGAAAGCAAGGGGAAATTAATACTATCTATTTCGAGGACTGCTCTCGGAGTGCTTTCTCATTTGTGACCCATGAATCCTATTACTTTCTTCTTATAGTTGTTCAAATTCTGGTTCTCTTGGGCCTTGAAGTCACTCTATTTCCCTGTGTTAATTTTTTTTCTTTAGCAAATTGAACGGTTTGAACTAGCTGATGGAAAGATGTTATTGTGCCCCTAAAATTCTGTGATTCTCCTTGTCTTTCAAGTACTCATAAAAGAAACAGAGAATTTAACTGTACAGACACAAAATAATTTTACACATGCCTAAGAATGTCCCTAATTTAAAATGCACTATTGACCAACTTCACAATGTCCTATGAAAGGCTAATTTATTCTCAAAGTTCATCAAAATGTTCAGATTCATTAATAATTCTCAATCTTCTCTGTCAGCTTCAAGAGATCCTTCATTTCTTAATACCAAAGTTACCTTAGAACACATTTTGAATCAGGGACCAAACATGACCAGGGTAGCTGTACCAAGTTCCTCTCTAAGTCAAGTACCAAAAAGGCAGGTCCAATCTAGTTATGGTGGGTCAAGGGTAAAAAAAAGATGATGAAAGGGGTATAAGGCTCATTGGATAAATACCTGAGTATCTTCCATGTAAGACATAACGTACAAATTATAGTAAATAACACAATAAAGACCAAATCATACTTTGTCTTTAATAAGTTTACAGTTCCATGGGTTTCTAGTCCCATGGAGGCTTGTTATCTTTGTTATAAGAATGAAATAAAACATATTCTAGATAATTTAGCAGAAGAAAGACATCTACAGACATAGTCAATTACAGTAGGGTATGCAAGCAGGGTAGAGGGAAGACCTGGTATATTGGATTTGCCCTCTTGGGCTAAAAGCCCAAAATGTGTTCTAACTTATTTCTTGTGCTGAAAGCCAAGTTCCATTTGGTGAGCAAGTATACTTTGGTGTTCAAATTTTATGGCAATTTCTGGTCATGGTGTATATGAATAGAAAGACATGTACTATGAGAAATGTATAGAAATAGAGTGTAAAGTGGGTCAATATATGGTGATGAAAGGAGAACTGACTCTGGGTGGTAAGCATGCAATGTGATATATACATGATATTATTACAGAATTGGACACCTGAAACCTATGTAATTTTACTAACCATTGTCACCCCAATAAGTTTAATTTAGAAAAAAAAAATCGAAAAAAAAGAAAGAAAGAAAGAAAGAAAGAAAGAGTGACATGCTAGGAATTCCAATTTTTAGTTAGGGAGTCCATGCTAGTAGTACATTTTTCTTAGAAACTGTACAAACTCAATCTCACAGCCTTAGAGTCAGAATCAAAGTTCTATATCTCTAGAAAAGAAACTGGCACGATTTACCTAAGAGTTCCAGTCTTGCTGGGGACCAAACGATTAAACAAGTTAATAGCAATAATTCAGGAATGGAGAGCAAGGTCAATGGGATTATTGTTCAGAACATAAGGTAAGTGTTGGGAAAGACTGGGGAGTACTAGACAAAATAGTTTGGATTACGTTAAATAATGTGAAACTATTGCAATGTTTGATTTTGTTCTTAGCTGGAGAATGACATTATCAGAGCTGTTTTTGCAGGAAGAAAAATTCATTAGAGGTTGTTTGGCAAAGGGTGAGTCTATGCAAGAAAAATCATTAATTTCATAACTTTCTATTGAGCAATGACAGCATCCTGGCTACAGTGTTTTGCACCAGAGGTTCAGAGATGTAACTAAGTATGTGATTAGATGAAAGCTGAGAGAGAACATACTGTTGACCGGAACTATAGCGTTGGCAAGAAAAATACGTACAAGAGAAATTCAGAGGCAGAATCTTTAAGACTGAAAGTCTGAATGGAAAGTGAGAGCTCAGAATAAAACCAAGAATTTGAGCTGAATGATTAAGGAGATGTGAATGGCATTAACAAAAACAGACCATTTAGAAGTTATTCAGGATCGTGAAGGTCAGGCGACATATTGAATGTAATCTAATGGTGATGAAATCATATAGAGATTTTCTTTTTTTTTTACTTACACCTATTTAAATAGATGTGACATAAAAACAAGTTGTTTTAATTTGTACTTCTTTGATTATCTCTCTTTTTTTTTTTAATTAAAGCAAACAACGCCTCCAGTAAGGGGCTAATATTCAAAATATATAAGGAACTCATACAACTCAACAACAAAAAAACAAACAATCCAATTAAAAAATGGGCAGAGGACTGGAATAGACGTTTCTCCAAAGAGAATTTTTAACAGGCAGTTGGACTTAAGGTTATGGAATGTGGTAAATAGGCCCAGAGTGGAAAAAGATAATTAACCATTATCTATAAATGTAGAAGTTAAAACCATGGGGATGCATCAGATGACACAGAAGAAACACTTAAAAACAGAGAAGGTAAACCAAGAGAGTTAAATCATTCATTCATTCATTCATTCATTCATTCATTCATTTAACAAATGCCTATGGAAAAAAGAGGAGGAGAGAACTCTAGAAAACAGGAGGTAGACAGAAAATACTAAAAAGCTGCCAGGTAGACTAAGACTTGGGAAAAGCAATGTATTGTTCTAGGAAATGATTGGCTACACTAAAAGTAGGTATTGTGATCAACAGAAGGTGTGAAAACTAATTTGCAATACGATAAAAAGAGGAAACATTTAAGAAAGTGAAAGCAACAGGGGAGAAAAAAAATTTATATATATATATATATATATATATATATATATATATATATATATTTTTTTTTTTTTTTTTTTTTTTCTTTTTCCCTCCCCCAAATTGTGTGAAGAATCTAAGGAACTTTCATTTCACAGGTTAAAAAAAGACATTATCCTGAATAAGGGAACATGGGAAGTGGCTTGGGTGGGTCCACAAGGGTAGTTTCGTGTTTTGGTTCCACAGGGAAATCTCTGATGCGGGAGAAACATACCCTGGCTTTACACATCAATTATATGAAGCCCATCTTCATAATCTTGCAGGTTATCTTCTTTTTCGGAGCACAGCTACACTGTAAGATCCTTGACCCTATCCAGGATGGTTGTTATGGGTCAAGTAGATTGCTGAGATTGTGAGGACAGACGCTGCATACAGTGCAGTCAGCCATGTCTCAAAGTTGCAGGGCTTCTAGGCAAATTTTGTTATTGAATCCCTGTGAAAGGTAAAATGACTGACCAACCTTTGGGATAGGAAGATTCACGCCTCAGCAGTAAAGAAAATTATTATGAGGTTTATTAGGTTGCTGCTAGTTTCTGCCCCATCTAAAAAGTCACGCTGCCCCTATGTAAAGAGGATCATTTATATAATTATCTGCACATATGTCCCCATCCACCACTGCATATAATCATTTCATGGCATTCAAATTCAGCACAAAAAACATCAAGACCCAAGTACAAATATTATTACTATAATGGGTTTTCATTTCCAGAGGTCATCAGGGGAAGGGATTAATTTTGCTGCTTTATTGTACACACAGCGTAGCACACAGAGTCGTGTTACAATGCCTCTATCTTGGAAATTGCATTTAGATGTAATAAGAAAGGCACTTGGAAAAACAATTTTACAATTTTAGGTACATTAACTGCATTTCACTCCATCTTGCTTTGCTAACGGGTTTGAAGGCCTTTCATTTGGATAACACTGATTCTTGGCCATTTTAGAAGGAAACTGTTTCAAATGCTTTCTTAAAATTCTTTTTCCATCCTTACTTTGGTGATTTTCAGATTGTCCATGTAGGTCAGTCTGAAATACTCTGTATCATGGCATTTCTGGGGGGCAATGTTTTTTTTTTAACTTAACAATATGGAGAACAAGGCAGGACGGAGATCTGACTTACTGCTTGAGTTGCAGTATTTCATTAACATGTATATCTTAAAGCTCAGGTAATAGGTAAACTTTAGTGCTACTCTCTAATCAGTTTCATCCCATGGAGCTTAGGTGCATTTTTTAATTTAATTTAATTTTTTTAGGGGTTATTTAATTACAATGTCAAATTGGTCTTGCAACTCTAGGAAACATCTATTTAACACATGTGAGCCATGATACTTAGTCCATGAAGCATTAAGCTCGGAACAGGTCTCTCTTAAAGAGATTGTCTGTCTCTGAGCAAAGGCAGGTTCTTGCAAAGCTGTTGGTCTTCGTGAATTAACATGATACGACACTAATGCAGCCTGTAGGTTGCTTATACCATCAAAGAGGACGAGTCTTTGCAGTTCCTAATTTGTGTTAACTCCAAAAGCTATGCATATATATATATATATATATATATATATATATATATATATATACACACACACATATATATACATATATATACATATATACATATATATATATATTTCCCCCCTATTTGAATCAAAGTGGTTATTTTATATCAAGTTGAAACTTTTTAATTCTTTTAAACCAATCGTGCTATGAAATTTAAACCAGAAATAACTATTTTTAGAAAATACTCAAATTATGAAATCATAGAATTGGAAGACTCTGGGGAGATCACCCAGCTCAGTCTGCTCAGGTGAAGAGCCTGAGGCTCAGGGAATGAATTTATTAGAGGCAGAAGTGGGACAGCTGAATACTGAGCTCCTCACCCAGGATTCTTTCCACACAGGATAGTGACGCAATCGTGAGTACTTCTCGTATTGTCAGTGATTTTGAAACTATTCATTACTGATAAGTTTGTGTGTGTGCAAGAAGAGCATGTGCTTTTGACAAAAAAACAAATTGTGAATTTTCAACCTTTTCCACAAGGCACTTGTCACTTTTAAACTTTTCACACAAATTCAGAATATTTCTCTTATGTATGTAGTAGGTAAAAACAATCCAATTCCTAAAATTGTAAATACTCCGTATTTTGTTATTTACGAAAACAGTTTAGATAAAATAATATATGTGCTTGTTTATTAACTTTAAATAATACCGAGGGGTGGGCTCAATAGCTGCCGTAATATCAAAGCGGTGTGAATATAAAAGATTTTTCAACATAGATACAACTGGATTGTGACATACGAGTAAAAATATCTGATTTCTATTAGTGATAAAAACACTGCTAATATTAACACTTTTGTAGATTGTTGCTTACATTTGTTTTGAGTAAAATGCTCAACTTCAGTTAGAAGCTCATAAAAATAAAATACTAATTTGCTCCAAATTGCAGAACTCCATCTTAAGATCCCCTGATCTACACTCTTTTCCCCGTCTTTGGTGCTTCCGCACCAGGGACAAACCCTCTCACAAGGTGGGTTCAGAGCCAGAGACCCCAGGGCTGTTTTAGAAAACTGCCCGCTGACTGACTGCTCACCAAGGAGCTCACTGCCCCAGCTCCTGTCCACCTGAGAGCCCGGCTTGGCCTCATTACCCTGATGGCAGGCTTCCCTCAGGCCCTTTGCACTCACTTAATGCACGTCTCTGGAATTTCAATCTCCACATTTCCTAATGGACTTGGACTTGACTTGTCCCTCTCACTGGAGATGCACTCTGCTCGCTGCCCCTTTACTAATTCTAAGTCCTCTAAACTCGATCTCTGATTTGGATTACTTGGCTGCCACCAAAGCCCGAAGTACTAGTACACAAATTTCCCTTTCCTGCTTTTGAGTTGAATTCTCTCTCTCTCTCTCTCTCTCTCACACACACACACACAGTCTCACATATTCATTTATATTCTAAATCAAAGGTCAGTAGGAAAAATGTATGTCATCTAAAGATATTTACTTACGGGTGCTGTTATGTGACTTTTTAATTTGATTAAAATACTTCCAGATTTAAAGAAAAATCCTTCTACTCGGGACCATTTTACTGAGAAATCTGACTATAATTCAAAGAAATTTAAGGGAGAATTGGTTGTCTTGTATGCAGCTAAAAAATGCTTGGCTTATATTTTCCTATTTCAGTCATTTTATTTTATAAGCAGTGTGTGTGATCTCAAATACTTTAGAAAGGGAAAAATACAACCCAAATGAACATTATGAGATTGGTTGAAGAAACATTCATATTCCAAACATAACACTTAAACATTTTTATGGACTGTTGGGTATAATAAAATATTAGTACAAATTAATCAGAAAATAAGTGTATTAATAGGAAAATTACCAGTTTCCAAGTGGACTTTCCATCTTCATGGCACACATATGCATACTTCCTTTTACATTTTTTTTAAATGCACCTCCTTTCTGATTAGATACAAGTGAAAAGTCAAAACGTCTACACTTGGGGATTGTCAAATATATTTTTGGTCTATTTTAGAATTTTTTGGGAGGCATAACATTCAAAATCTGATAAATGCTATAAACTTTCTACCTAGAGAAAAATAAGCATCTATATATAGTTATACGCATTTTTTTCTAACTTCTGGAGGCTTGCGCGATTCGTAAATTTTAGGTATTGATCTATGAAATAAAAATATCTAGGTATACTATTCAGGACAGTCTAGATTATTCTATAGTTACAAATGACTGCCCGAATTTCAGGGGCTTACAACAGTTAAGATTTAATTCTCACTCATACTACATATCAATTGTTTGACTGTATTGTGTGATAGTTCGCTATAGGTCTCTTGCACTTTTTGCATGTCTTGCAACACGCACTGACTGAACTATCTTTTCAAGACTGTGTAGCTAACAACCTTGAAAGACAGAGATATGCATCTCCTCCAGAGAAAATGGCAGCTTTGTTTAATGTCCAGTACAATGAAAGTAATATCTTTCTCTAGAGCAAACGTTAGGCCATTAAAAAGGTTTGGGTTCCCTAAACTAGTGGCTCCTCTCCTGTCAAATACCCCACGGGGTAGGCTGGCATCCCTGGAATTCGTGGTGTCACCCCGTGAGAACTGAGACTCAGGGAAGCAGAGCAAACAAAGATAGCCTTGCTTTGTTCCGACTGTGAGTAATAAATTCCTTTGTCTCTGATCCAACAGTCTTTCTCCAGCATCCATGACAATGTGGCAGGCTGATGTGTCAGCTTGCAAGTAGAGCGACATTTCAGATGCTTCACAAGGAACAGCATTCTCCCATGTCCACTTCGTTTTGGGACTCAGGCTGAGAGAGCAGTCTCCACCTGGAACATCACTGGTTCTTGTGGCAGATGGTAAAGAGAACGCGATCGTGATGTTCTGGTTTCGTTTCTTTTAAACCACAACTTAAACTCACCTCTCATTCTTCTAAGCAAGTCACACGGCTGAGCCTGATCGGAATGGGGTACGCAGTACACACTTGCGTATGATAATAGAATCTACCAAAGCATGGTACTGACCTATGCACTAGACCGTCAATTACCCACTTTCTGCTCAGCCAAGTGGATTTCGTGTAGCCTCACGCTTTCATATGATCTTAGACCAGTGTTCCACACATTTCCAAAGTCTATGCTACTCTCAAATTTTGCATCTGAACTACATTGCACCTACATTATAACTTATGTAACATTTTCCCTCAAAGTGAAAAACAAGGATAATCTCATGACGTTATCTAGAAAATCCTGGACTTCAGAAGCCATCTATATATGTTTCTAAGCATACTAAAATAAGGATGAATTTATTTTATTCATTATATAATTTATTTATATAATATATAATTTGCCATATAATACATATAATTACATAAAACAAATTATATAAAACGTTTTATATTTATTTATTAGAATAAGAAAAAAAATAATGGTTATTCATGTGCTACCTAACATCATATCATATATCTACTGTAGAAACATTCCACTCTCTGGAAACACTAGTGATATGTAGTATATAGTGTGTGTGTGTGTGTGTGTGTGTGTGTGTGTGTATATATATATATAATATATAATATATATTACTGTGGTATATATAGTAATATATATATGTACACACTATATAAACTTTCAGTCTATAGTAATATATATGTCACTATATATAGTCTATATATATATCACTATAGACTGAAAGTTTGTCTCCCCAAAATTCATATATTGAAACCTAATTCCCAATATGATAGTATTTAGATGTAGGACTTTGGGAGGTGATTACTACATCATTAGGGCGAGACTCATGAATGGGATAGATCTTATAAAAGAGACCCCAACTGTTACCCGCCCTCTTCTGCCCTATGAGCACACAGCGCTCTCCTGGACATCTGTGAACCAGGAAGCGAGCTCTCACTAGACACTGAATCTGCCAGTGCCTTGATCTTGAACCTCTCAGCCTCCAGAACTGTAGAAAATAATTTCTGTTGTTTATAAGCCACCTAGTCTATGGTATTTTGTTATGACATCCAGAACAGACTAAAACATATAGCATATAGTCTATCATAATATATACGATTATAATAGTTATATAATAGTCATTCATTTAACCAATATTAAGTGCCTAGTACATATAAGGTAAGAAACCAGGGGATTGGGGTTAATGTGCTGCAAAATATTGACCTAACTGCTACACTTAGTACTTACAGGTTAGTGGAGAAATGATAAAAAAGTGAATAAAACAAAAGCAAATAAACAAATTTCTCAGGGGGATAACTTCATAGCTTGTGTAGATAGATGTCTGACCACTGGGCTGTACACCTGAAGCTGAAGTAGAATAATATTGAATGTTACACACACACACACACACACACACACACACACACACACACACACATTCGTATATGATGTCAGAGGGGTAGTAGGCTTGGAGGAGTGGTTATCACTTTGTGAGGGGAGTAAATGTCTAATCATTATGTTGTTTTGTACACCTGAAACTAACATAAAAAAATAAAATTGAAAAGAACAAGTAAACAAAATAAGTTACAAATTTGATGAGCTTTTAATGAAATACATTTTTATATAAATAATAAACAGAGGGACTATGTTTTAGATAGTGTACATAAGAAGATGACATTTAAACCAAGACATGATACATAAAATGGAGTAAGCTATGCAAAGATCAGGCTGAGGGTGTTCCTAGTACAGTTTGAAAATACCCTAAGATGGGGAAGAGGATGAAGGAAATGAGTCAGTGTGGTTGGAGGACAGTGACCCTAGAGAGAATAGTGAAAATCAAGATGGAGGTGGATCGTGAAGGCTATTTGCGGGGTGTGGAGAGACTAAAATCCCCTCAAAGTGGGAGTATAGATTCATGAAAAGCCATGAAATATTCAGGTTTTATTAAAAATACAATGGGAATTGTTGAAGGGTTCTATGTTGGGTAGCATCATGGTCCAATTTATACGGCAAAATGATAACTCTTGTGAAGGAGAGGAAGTCATGATGTTGACCACACATGGATAGAGGCGGACGAGATGGAAAGAAGTGCATGGACTTAGGGCATATGTAGAGGGCAGATTTGAAGATGCGTTGGTTATCTGGATATGTGAATTATGAGAAAGTGTGACTGCTAGGTTTCTGACTTCAACAATTGGAAAGATTATAATGTGCACCATTTTCTAAGATGGCGGAGAGAGTCATGTGGACTGATGGTGGAACAGTGTTGTGAATCAAGTATTTCATTTTGCACAGGACAGGTTTGAGGTATCTATGAGATTTCCAATTGGAAATGTTAAAAAGTACATTGAATATATTAATCTTGAGCTCAGAAGAAAGATCTGGGGTAGAAATATAAATTTATGAATGAACTGTCACCATACAGTGGCATTTAAAATTATGGAATTAGATGAGATAATCAGGAAGAAAGTATAGGAAAAAAAAAAGTAAAGGACCCAGGTCCATGTCCACAGTAATATTATCATCCATGAGCTGATAGAGACCAGGGAAAGATACAGAAAAAGTGGAGTCGTCAACATGTAACTTTTCATAAGAGATTTAGTAAGTTTAAGATAGAAAGTTCCCGTTCATTTTGGTAACACAGAAGATATCAGTATTTCAAAAAAAAAAAAATGATGATGCGATAGGTAAGGAAACTAGATTGGATTGAGTCAAAAAGTCAATAGGAGGTGAAAGAAATTGTGTCAGTGAAGCAAGGCAACACAGCTAAGAACACTTTTTAGAAGTTTTACCGAGAGAGAGCTAAAAAACAAAATGGTATTTAAAAGGAGACTGTGGGTAGTGACAGTTTTCTTGCTGTTTTGTTAGTGAACATGGTTAGTTATGGAATAGTAGTTGCTTAGGGGAACAAAAGGAATTAACCAGTAGAGAGTGAAAGACGGATAAACAGGAGAAGTCATGCTTTCAGGAAAAGAAATCCTTGGGTGGAAAAAGATGGCTCTGAGCACAGGACAAAGGACTGGCATTTGGTGCGATGAAGGTGGACTTCACCTCCATTGTAACAGGAAATGGGACAAAAACGTTTGGAGATGCAATTAGATTTCTCAGTTCAGTGGTAAGAAGATGAGGGAATTCACATTTGGGGTTTGCTATTTCTCTATGAACTATAAAGCAGAACTGATCATTAGTTGAAAGTGAGAGTGAAGAATGGGCGGGTGGTTTAAGAAAAGAGGGGAAAGGAACTTGGGGATTTTATGTTTGCGAACATTTAGAAATAGGGAAAAGACTATTGAATGCCCATTGGTGGTATGTGATCTTATGAGAAAGCAACTAGAGAGCTGGCTGTGTGATTTTTCTCCGACAAGTCTGTGATGCTGGAAAAAGTTGGCTGGTAGAACTGTTCTAGGGTGGAATTTACTCCATTGAAAATAATGAGAGTGAAGAGCAGACAAATTGATAGTATTTAACACAAAGTGAAGGTAATGATAGACTGAAATCTTAAGAAGGGTAGTGATACCTGGAGGGAGTTGTTAAGATAATGAGAAATTGATGTGTCCACTGGATAAGAATTCTAGACTTCATTGTGGGTGGTTGCCAGGAGTGAGGGGTCGGGGGTGGGCCAAATGAGCAAAGGTGGTCAAAAGGTATAACTTCCAGTTATAAAACAGGTAAGTTCTGGGGATGTCATGTACAGCATGGTGACTACAGTTAACACTACACAGCATGTTTGAAAGTTGCTAAGAGAGATTTTAAAAGGTCTCATCCAAAGAAATAAAATGTATCTATGTTTGGTAATGGATGTTTAACTAGATTTATTGTGGTCATTATTTTGCAATATAATTATTATGTTGTATACCTGAAACTAATATGTTATATGTCGATTATATCTCAATAATAATGAAAAAGTCTGAATCAGTAGGCATAGTTAGTATAATTCCACCAGATACTGGTCAATCCCTTTAGCTATTTTATTCTAGGAAATAGTAATTCCCTAGCTAATGCTATTCGGAGACTTATTTAGGATATGTAACCCTCACAACCACTGGCTATTAAAACAATAATGATGATGAAGAGCCTGATCCGGGCTCTGAAATATATATAGTCCCATTATGTGATGGGTTCATGTACCTAAACCCTGCATCTCTTGTGGGCATGGTAGGCTCTGTTTTGACAATTTTTCCTGCATCATATACCACCATGGTGAGAGAATTTGAGTCCTATATCACATGATCCCCAAAGAAAAGCCTTGTATGCATGCTTAATAAATGCTTTGGCTGATGAGGGTGACAAAATGGTATCCTGTTTTCTAAGTAAGTAGCATTAAAGTAAATATTGGTTTTCTCTGAATGGAAGGAAACAAAGAGACTCTTCATTAATATTTATGTGTAAGGTTCAAAGTCATGAATGTAATATGATATTTTTTCTCCTGTTATACAAATTAGTGTGCCATAATATGACATGACTTCATAAAGAATGCTGATATTTAAAACATTCCGTTATATACTAATGACCTCCTAATTTAGAAATCCTTTTAGTAAGTGTTTGAAGAGATTTGTGAAATAATTATTGAAGTGTAACAGAATGCTAATATGAATTGACATTTATATTTAACTACTCTTTGAAATTCTTTTGTTTTCTGCTTGATTATTGAGTTTTATGTTCCCCTTTTTTGGGACTATTGAGAAAATGGCACCATATTCACAAGTATTGCTTTGTTTTGTTTTCATGCACTAAGCATATTTGAAAGGGTTAAAATTTCAAGTAATGTCCAATTTTCATCACTGCAATTTCTGAAACTCAAGGCTGTGGATAAGCATCTATCACAACTGGTTAAAAAAACAGCAATACAATTCTAGTGCTAAGATTCTTAGAAAAAAATATAATAAAATTACACCAAGTAACACCACAAAGCACACTAAGTCTCATGTTTTTTGTTTGTTTGTTTTTTTTCTTTTTGGAGATGTCTAGGAGATGTGATTTCAGAGTAAAGATGATGCTTATGAATGGAATACTTGCATATTAATCATGCTTAGGAATTGATTTAGTTTACATTGTTTACATTGAAGAACCCGAATTTAGAAACAAAGTCTCTTTGGATATTGAATCCTCAGCAACACCGAGTGAAGAAGCAAAAGGACGGTCAATGAGAGGGAAGGAGGCCATTGGAAGGAAGGGATATAATAAGAATTTATGATTTAGAAATGAAGGAGAACTGACTCTGGGAGGTGAACACACAATGAGATATATAGATGATGTATTACTAACCAATGTCACCCCAATAAATTTAATAAAGATAAAAAATGTTGAATGAAATGTATCCCATACAAAAAATCATGCCTGGACATTGAACATCAGCATTCAAGGTATATGGGTCGAAAGAAGATGTTTATGGTGGGGGTTGAGACCACCCAGGTCTCCTTCTGGGGACCGAGCAGCTCACCTCCCCCCACCCATGTTTTGACTGGCGCTGTCAGCCAACAGGAGCGACCTGCCCAAGGTCATGTCCCATTCCCATACCAGTCAGTGCAGGCATACAAAGGCTCAACTACCTTACCTCAACTCAGGACAACGCTAAACGTCTGTGCCAACTGCGGAGCTGCAGATCACATAAGCTGAGGCCTCCATGCAACTCCACAAAGTTCACCCTCTCTTCCTGCTGAACCCTGTTTGCCTCACTCCCTCAAGGCCCAGGACTGCTGAGAGCACTCCTTAGTAAATCTCACGCACATGGGTCTTCAGCTCAGCCTCCTTTTGGTGGACAAACTGACCAAATCAGAGTTCTTCCCACATAACTATGCACCAATCTGATGATTCAGGTGGTTCTAATAGTTGGAGGACCCTTCCTATAGCAATCTCTTGATTCCTAATGAATCCCTTTGAAATATTCAAAGTGAAAACCGAGGTCCGCTGCTTCTTATAAGCTCACCTATCTATTCTGTGCCTGCGTGATGCACTTATCATCCCAACCATGCGAAGAATTTATCTTCAATAAAAGAACCATTTAAAATGTGCCTAGAAGCTTAGCTAAAATACTGTTTATATACTGTTTATAATAGGAAAAAGTCAAGATGAAGTAAAAAGATTTTGGAATAAGGGGGTTGACATGAGTCAAAAGTCAAAATAGGTGATGAGAAAATGGAAACAATAAATGTTGGCGACACATTTAAAAGTATTAATACTTTTGTTATTTATGTAATTATCACTGCTCTATTACTGCAGGTTTCCTTTCCCAAATTCTCCATATTCTGATGATTTCCGTGGTATTATATAGGTACAATAACATGTAGTTAAACATATTAATAAACCATCTCACCACCCCTGTGCTGTTGCTGCCTTATATTTCTCCAATATCAGAATATGTACAATTTTCTTTGGATTAAGAGCTCTGAATGCCTTTCTGAATATACAGATGGACATTTAGTTTTTGTTTTTTCGGTTTGCC
Organism: Rhinolophus sinicus; assembly: GCF_036562045.2. Taxonomy (NCBI): domain Eukaryota; kingdom Metazoa; phylum Chordata; class Mammalia; order Chiroptera; family Rhinolophidae; genus Rhinolophus; species Rhinolophus sinicus. Next base: position 6,884,953 of record NC_133763.1, read on the forward strand.
TCCCAAAGCCTTTTGGTGGTTTTTAATTCACACTACATTGCTGTTTCTATGTGCTCCATAGAATGGACTGAATAAATCAATAAATGTCTCCTTGTCAACTATGTTTCCAAGTATCTTCCTAAGGGTGGCAGAAATCTAAGTGGCATTCAAACACTTCCAAATATTACGTGTAAAGTGTGGGTTTATTGCTCTAATTATTTTCTGTGAAAGCAGTTCTACTTTATTACCCAAATGAGAGTTATTATTGTCTTTCCTTCTGATAATTGCATTTGTGGTATTTATTTCAGGCTTTTGAAGATCCGTTAAAGCCTATTTAGGGTTGTTTTTTTTTTACGAATTTAATGCTAATTAAAATAATGGATTAGTAGGCTTGGAAAATCAAATCATTATTCAGCCAGAACAATGGAAGAGCTTATTTAATTGACCACTTCAAATCATATTAAGCCAATCCTGGAAGAATCATCACAAAGATTCAAATGCTGCAAACATTGCCATATATTCTATAGGATACTAAACATTTTTTTTCAGGATGTTTTAAATAATAAATTTAAAGCCTGATTAAATTAGTAGATGTTTCAACTCTGACTTTTATATAGGAGGCAGCTGGACATTTTTCAATTTACCCCTGTCATTATTCTTCTATTAATTTCTACAGACACAGTAATTTCGACTGAGGACACAGAAGTCAAGCAAGAATCAGAGTAGGGCTTAATATCACCACTGGATGCTTTGTTTGCCATCACAGGTAGCATCACATTAGAAGTGAATCACAGCCATTATTCAGTTTCTAGCCATGTCTGCCAGGAGTAAGATTATAGTAGCAGGGAAAGACTTTTTTTTATTAGGAAAGACGTGGTACTTAATGATGAAATAGTAAGTTATCTGCCATGATTTAGAATAACTCAGGTTTGAACCTTGAAATTTTGCAAATATGTCTTCATAATCATATCAAGTACATCTGTTTCCATACAGCGAATAAATAATACGTTTGATGTGTTTATTGAATTTTATAAACTGACTAAATGTTTTGGTGTTAGAAAGGCAGAGACAGATTCAGGGAGAGCAAACCAAACCAAACAGAGCTCAACAAATGCGTGACTCATCAGATTTGTTGGAAGACTGGCATGTAAACCTTTCAACAGACATATGTCACCTGAAGTATGCTGTAAGCCAGTGAGGGCTCACAGCAATATGGACTCATCTGCTGGTTTACACAGTCTTTTTGTTGGCCAATTGTGAACTATATAAACATTTCTAAAATGTGCTTAATATGTGTCCAGCAATTTCACTTGCAGAAATCAATTTTATGGAGTTAAGTCAAAATGTGTGAAAGAGTTAATTATAGAAACGTTGAGCACAGCGTTGTTTATAACAGAAAAAAATAGAAATAATTTCAATGTCCAACTGTTATACAATTAATCAAGTAAATGAAAGTACATAGACACGATGAAATAGTGTGACTACACAGTAAATGAATGTTGATGGTAAAAGGTGTTAACACAAATATTAAGATCTGGTCACAAAACGGTATGTTTGCTGTGTTCAACATACACATTCAAGAAAATGACTGAGAGAGTACACAATAATAACTCTGAGGGGAATTAGTGACATTTAAATTTTCTTCTTTTTGTTTGGCATCATTTTATAAAAACAGTTTTGCAATGATGATGTTGTTTTTTTTTTTTTTTTTTCCAAGGAGGGAAAAGTTAAAATTCACAGCATATATTCTGGACTGGTTAGTCAAGAAAGCTACTCTATTTGTCCCTCAATTTTCATCTTAAAGAAATATGTAAACTGAGGAGGCAAGTGGGAATTTTAAGAACAGACTGTCTTCTCAAATCAGGATAGCACTAATTTTAGAGTTTCAAATTGAGGGATTATACATTTAGAATAATATGCTCATAATCCTAGCTTAATGCCTTCTCAATAGTACTTGTCAAGACCTCGCACGTGTGCAGTAGAGGAGGCTAGATACATGGCTACCTATTACGTAACTCATAAAACCTTATTTTATTTATCAATGTATTAACACATTTCAGTAAAAGAACTCCATCACATATGTATTAAGGAGAGAATAAAAGCACAAATAATAAAATGCTTTTATTTTCAATCACAACCTACCTATGGCTGTCTATATGTATGTACGGTGATTAATTTGCAGAACAGCAAAAGTAGCGAGTCATACTGAAAATGGAATTAACACGCAGTGCTTTTTTCTTTTGGAAACTGGATTTAATCTCAATCACAAAGGTCTATCCTCTCAAGTAAGGGTACTATAATGTTTCACTCAACCTTTAGGAGCAAGCAGAAGTAACGTCACTATCAGTAAACCTTTCCTGACCGACTTAGGCAAACCCAATCTTTCCCTCTTCTGAGCAGTGAAAACATTTAGTTTGTATTTCTAGTATAGCATTTAATTCAACTCATATGAAAATTGGATCCATACTTATTTTCCTTCTTCACTCCACTATAAATTCCCTCAGAGCAAGAATTATATCAAGTACATCTTTATACTCCTTACAGAAACCTCCTATAATAATTGATAAAACCATGTATTGTTTACTACAAACTTGTATGTTTAGAATGGTTTAGTCAATCTCTTTTTACATGTTATAGACTGAATGTTTGCATCCCTTCAAGTATTATATCAATTAATACATTAATATGTTGAAGCCCTAACTCCCTCCCCTGATCTCCCCTCCCCACCCATGTGATGCTATTTGGAGATGGTGCTTTTGGAGGTAAATGAGATTAGACAATGTCATGAGGGTGGGATGCTGGTCTGATGAGATTAGTGTCTATATAAGGAGAGATGCCCTAGAGGTCTCTGTCCTTGAACAGACAAAGAAGAGGTCATTGGAGCACACACACAGATGGTGGCAATCTATCAACTAAGAGAAGAAATCTCAGAATGAAACCCAACTTATCAGCACCTTGTCCTTGAACTTCTCAGCCTCCAGAACTGTGACAAGTTTCTGTTAAGTTACCTAGTCTGTGGTATGTTGTTATGGCATCCTAAGCTGACTAATACATTCTATTTATCATGGTATATTATTGTAACTATCATTTTGTATGCCAGTTCTCAGTTTTCTCAAAGTTTCAACATACCTATGGTATCAATAGGAAACAAGTTAATAATAATTTATCTTAAACATAGATTATTAGAATGGAATGAAATCAAACGTGCTGTTATATAGCAAGACCACTGCCAAAAAATACTTGATATAATAAATGCATGATTTAATATAGTTCTATAGTAACTTAAAAGGAGCATACTATTCCAAAAAGTTTATAGAAATACGGCATTTATATTCTGTTTAATTACAAATGGGATTCTATTAAATAAAAATTTAAAATGTATTCTTCTGTATAGTATTGGACTCGTTCGCAATAATCTCTTTTTCTTACCCTCTTTTGTTTGATGTGCTGATTTAACACTTGAATCCCATACCTTAATTTAAACCACCTTGAGACTGCCAAGTTGCTGAAATGAATATTTATGGGTTTTCTTTCATATGTCACCATATCTAATTTCTAGCCACATCAATTAAAACATAAATGTCTCAATAAAATAAAAATAGGATTAGAAAAAAGATAATTTTTCGAATGCTCAGAACACTCCTTCTGCATCACCTTGAATACAAAACTGCTGCCTGCATAGAGATGCCGAATACGACTAATGCAAATCAGAAGCAAGTCACTGACAGATAAATTAAATAGTCATGATGTGAATATTGAGTTTCGGCAAGCATCACAGTCTATTGGCGCCAAGCTAGATTTCTTGTCCTGTACAAAAATGTTATGTTGCTCTCGTTAAGCAGTCATTCATCTAAGTGACTGCAAGGCCCTTAAGACCTGAATAGGCAAAGCTCATCTATCAGCCTCTTGACTTCAGCCATAGTCACAGCAGGTACCATAATAAGCTGAGTCTACGCATTCGGATCATTTTGTTACAGGAACACATTTACAATTTCAGTGCCTTTGTAATTTTATAGTGAAAGAAAGAACTTCATTAAGAACTCGTTTTGATGTGTTAATTCCCAGCTATAAACTATGCTAAAAAAGATCAGCAGAGACTGTTACGTTTTTTTGAGGAGTGACGTCCCATGATTTATGCTGGGTCTTTTGTTTGACTTCTGTGTGAATCTGGGGGAAAAAAATGTTTTTCTAATAACTAAATGCAGTGATGCTTGTCATCCAGCATAGGATGCTTCCAAAGCAAGCTAAAATGGCAGAATCTATAAAATGGTGAACAATAACAGAAGCAATTTTAAATTCAAAAGCGGTAATTCTGCTGAACATATTTAAGCGGCATATTAAATCCGAAGTAGCATAGGAATATTGAGTAATAGATTTAAATGTCAAAAATTAAGTGAAGCCAGTTATTTGGCATATCAATACGGAATTGTTCTATAATTTCATTAAAGTTATTTTTGGTTAAAAATAACTACAATGATAATTACAAAAATGCATTTATAATGATAATATTCATTCTTCAAAATAATTTGAAGTGTAATGCGATTTTAATGAAAATAGCCACCAATGGAAATGGCCAAGTTATCGTTATTGCGATGGTGAAGAAAAACTCCTCAAGCAAGAATAGAAAATACATTTTTGAGATCAGCCATAATAGAGAAGGACACCTAAGAAATATATTTCTAATTTAAAAACTATAATACATTTAAAAAATTGAAGTAATAGTGTACAAATGAATAGAGAAGTCAATGTAATAGAAACTTCAAAATATTTTAAAACAAAAGCAAATGTTCATTGACCACTCAGTAAGTGCTCAACACTTTTCATGCATTCTTTAAAATTATGAAGGAGGCAACACAATTGTGCCTATTTTAAATTGAGAAAAACACTGAAGCTACTAAAAAGGTAGATCCCTTTTTATCTCCAACAGCTTTATTGAAGTAAAATCAATATACAATAAACTGAACTATTTAAAGTGTAAGAATTGAATCCTCAACAAAATATTAGCAAACCGAATTCAACTGGACATTTAAAGGTAATAAACCATGATCAAGTAGGATTTACTCCTAGGATGCAAGGATGGTTCATCACACACAAATCAATAAATATGATATGCCACATTAACAAAAAAAAATAAAAAAATCATATGATCAGTTCAACAGATGCAGAAAAAGCATTTGACAAAATCCAACATCCTTTCATGTTAAAAACTCTTAGCAAATTGGATATACAAGGAAGGCACTTCAACATAATAAAGATCACATATGACAAACCCACAGCTAACATCATAGTCAATGATGGAAAGCTGAACGTTTTCCTTTAAGCTCAGGAACAACACAAGGACGCCCATTCTTGTCACTTGTATTCATTACATGCGTATATATGGATTATAGAAGACAACACAATTTGTGGTAAAAATAGAAAACAATCTACAGTTTAAACAAGGAAAAGACATGAAGTAGAATGGTTGACTGCATGTCTTTTGGAACAAGACACCTGGGTGTGAATCCTTGCCTTACTAGCAGTGCGTTGGGGGCAAAATATTTAATTAAGCCTCAATCATGTTATCTGTGATATGGTGTAAAAGATAGCAACTAACTCACAGAATTGTCATGAGGATCAAATGCATAGTCTATGTAAATCACGTAGCATGATGCCTGGCATATGGAAAAAAATGTTAACACATATTGTGACTCTTAAAAGTAGGGTCCATTACCCCCAGCATGTAGGGCTATCCCTGTGTCCAATTATGGGTTCCAATTTATCTTTAGACTTGGGAAATAATATAGGGAAAGGAGAGGTATAAAACTGGACTGGTTAATTATTGATACATTATAGATTCAAATGTGTTATCTCCTAACAATGAAATACAGTTTTAAATCAACTATGGGAAAATATATGAAATACCATTTTAAACCAACTATGGGAAAAAAGTAAATCCAGAATGAGGAAAAACATTCTTCCTTTAAAATCACATACTTTTACCTGTCGGTAATAATTAAGTACTTGCTTTTGTGTTTCTTGCTTGCTTACTTTCTCCTGCATAAAAATATCTTAGAGGATAAATTCCAAACTATTGGAAGTGGTTTGTCATAACATTCCTGAGAGCAGGTTTTTCAAAAAGAGGGCAAAGGGAAGTGACACGAAGGTAACTGGACTCTAGCCAGGGTAACTACCATTTAAAAAAAAAAAAAAAAAATTATACTCTTTTCTTTCCTTATTATCTTTTGAAAAAAATGAAACAACCACTTTATGCACTTCTTTTTCTGCCTTTGTTGCTTTGTAACTTCACTAGATTTTGTGTAGACATAGATTTTCTTTTTACTTATTTTGCTTGAGATTTTCTTGTGCTTCATGAATCTGAGAATTTAGAAATAAATCTGGAAATCTGTTATTCGAATATTACCTTTCTCATATTCTCCCTATTCTTTCCTTCTGGGAGCCCAATTAGCTGTTTGTCATTTCCATTCCTTCCTCCTGTCTCATAATATTTCTTCCATATTTTTCATATTTTGTCTCTTTGTTTTGTGTAGTTTCATTACAATCAACCTACCTGGTACGTCCTTTTAAAAAATTGATATATTTTGGCAGGCTGACCTCTAAATAGGTGTATACTCTTCAGCACTGGGCATTTCCAATCATGTTGATCTTTGTCCATATAATTGATACTTTATAATATTTATTTGTGATTCGCTTTAGTTAGTAATATTTAGCAGCTTTTTCAGTTCTGACATTTAAATGAAATGCCAATATTTTAAAAGCTCGCTATACAGATCTAGATATATAATGTCAACATACATGGAAATCACTTACTAACAGTTATACAGTGCTTCATTCTTCCCTTTGTTAAAAAAATTTTTAAATAAATATTGTAGGGGAAAAAAAGTGAAAATTTTCTCCTGCTTCTACCTTTTCTTCCTTTTCCATCCTCCAGGCTTAGATAATATGACTGTTTAGCAATGTAGCCTTCCAGAACTTTTTTTTTAATAAATAGAAATGGGATATTTGTATACACATTCTCTTGTATCTCGCTTTTTTCTTCCAATAGGAACATTTCACTTGGGAACTGCAGATACGACTGCTCCCAATGTCTGCATAATATTGACTAGTACTGATATCAGACTATCTCTTTTATTATTTCTTTACTGACGGACATGTAGGGTGTTTCTGGTTCTTTACTCTCACGAAATGCTGCAATGAACCCTTTTCTACCTGCCATCCTTTTATTGACCCTGACTCACGGTCTTCTCTTGCTCTTGACGTGGCTCCCTCTCTTGTCACCACAGCCCTAGACGTCATCAGCTTTACAAAGGAACAAGATCAGGCGTGTTACAGATTTGTTGAAACAGACCCTATTGGTGAAGGGGAGAGTGAACTTGAATATAGATCCTGATCCCAAGCCCAGTGTTTTTCCCACACAAATCATGTCTCGGGCCACTGTATGCGACCTAAATTATCACTGAAGTGCTCTAACTGCTCAATCAAAGATTGCTCTTAGCCCCTGTAAGAAAGTCTCACTCTGACGTTTTTCGTCCAGCTCGTCTCAACCACCGACAGGAATGTGATGCTTCTCTCCTTGGTTCAGGTGCTCGGATGGTGTCTGATTGTTAGCCAGCTCGGCACACTTTCTCGTCGCTTTTCTCCACCCCTCCCTAGTGCGTTTGTGTGGTACCTGTTGCCTGCTCTCCCTGCGTTTTCGTCTTCCTCATCCTCCTTGGCTGGACTTCCTACCTTAGATCAAAGCCCCAGCCTGCGTGGAGTCTCAGTTCAGCTTTCTAAAGCCCGCTATCTTACTGACAATCCTTCTTCATAAGATGCATCTCTTTTACCTAATTAGACATCCACATTTTCTCACATGCACAAACTGACAAAGTCAACCAAATAATAGGGACTAAGAATAATAACGAATTCAAGTCATTATTTGTCTTGCACTGGGCCGAATTCTTGGCATTTTCCCCATTTAATCCTTCCAATGACTTTACGAGGTGCCACTATTATTGTGTCCATTTTCTAGATAGGAAACTGAAGCCCAGCGAGGTAAAAAAACTTGGCAAAAGATGTTCACTGATAAGAAAACAAATGAGCACCTCAAAGTCTGCCTGGCGCCAAGAGCCCAGCTAGTCTCTATTCCTCCTTTTGGTGAATAATCAGATGTTTAAGTGTAATTTCTAGCATATTGTGGGGTGACTTATCTTTTTATAAATGTAATCTCTGAAATGTTAATGGACACAAATGTGGAAATAGATTCTAATACAGATGTTTGTCTGCTTCATAACTTTTCGGGATGTTATCCAGTGCTTAGACAGAGGACACACTGTATACAAAACTACCATTGTGTCTGTTGCCTTAATCTATCTTGTATGCTATTTTAATTGCTGGTTTTTGGAATTATATGGGAAAGTACTGCTCATCTGTCACATTCACCTATTCGTGATAGTTCTAATTTAAGATAAGTATAATAAATAAACATTTGGGAACCACAGATCTAGGGGAACCTATTTGGAATAAATATTGAGATAAAATAATAAGACTCATTTAGAAGGCAGATTTTATATGAGAAGTGAAAGTAGCAAAATTAAAGACAGCAGAGGGTTAGACAAGCCTCCTTCTCATAATAAACATTAATAATAAAATCCCACCTGTAGGTCAAGTCATGCAGTATTAAGATGGTGACAGCTTAGTGGAGAATTTTCTTAGTGTCTGATATTGCCTTTGACAAAAATATCATGATTATTTTAATAATATTTGTAAATATAATATTCATTATTGTCAGAATTTATTTTATTCAACAAATTAATAGAATTTTTTTTAGAGTTTCAATAAACCAAATAAAAGTCTTGTGAAAAAGAGAGAAAGCACCATCGCCATAAATATAAAAAACAGGCAGAATATGGTAGGATATGAGAAGGCATAATTACATGCTTTGATATTTATGATGAAAGACCAGAGCTGAAAGAAAAATGACAAAAATGCTATCTTAGCCCTTTGTGAAACAAAGAAAACCTGAAGGTCGTGCAATAGTAATTTTCATCATTCCTTCCAAAGCTTTGGCAAGCTTTGAAAATTCATAGGTAATGGCAGCTAGCTATTTCTAAGTGAAAATACTTTGAAATCATCTTGGGATACAGAGTCTATTAAAGAAAAAACTTAATTTTCCTCCCCTAAAGAAAATAAAATTATATTTCAGAACCTGATACTGACTCTATTTCAATAAGTGTACTTTTTAGTGTACATAATATTGCATTGTATAGTTCCTTCTTTTTAAAACATGAAGTATAGTTATTTAAAAATCAAGGATCAGATATGAAATACAGTCAATAATCTTTGGACAATTATTTTGTTAAAAAATGACTTTCTGGTCAAAGAGTAGGATGGAATGCTGTTATATATATTTTTTCTAATTCCACAGTGGATAAAAAATTGTATAAATACAAATTTTCTAGAGGACACAAAGCGAAGTATTTTAAAGGTGCTTATAAAACACTATTGCTTTTAAGGCAGTAGAATATCCAGTAAGAGAGCCAGAAGTTTTGCCTTATAAAAGAACTTTTTATGTACATTCACATATTCACTGACTAAGGCTTTTATTAATCCCCTATTGAGAAATATACAGCATTCTGAAGTGATTCTGAAACTTATTTTCTCCAGTCTAGGTATGCAGTGATGAATTCACTACACAATTGTCAAAAAACACAAGAGGGTAAATTAGTTTGGTGTTGTGTTGCTTTTCTTTTTCCATTTCTGCCTTACTCTTACCAACATTGCTTATTTTAAAAAAGATTTCTTTAATTGCGGAAGCATCATACTTATAGGGAAAAGGAAAATATGACTCTCACTTGCCCTGAATGTGATTCTCAGTTACCACTACGTGAATATGCCAATCATTTGGGCTTTCTGTCACCCTGGTCAAAACATCTGTCACTTTTCGTTCTTTCATGTCTATCAATCTTATGAAATTTCCTGGTAAGCTCTTAGACATTGTTTCATTTAGATGTGCTTTAGTGATAGAGTACTATAGAGAGTTACATTCGAATCTTCCTTTTTGAAAAGTTAAAAAAAAAAAAAGCAAAAAAACAAAAACAAAATCAGAGTAGTGCTCTGAGTTCACTGGATGTTTTACCTGAAGAAAATTAAATAATTGATTATCACTAAAATAAAGCAGAGAGAAAGGCAGATTTAAAGTCATCAATTTAGTGATAAACAGTTTTCCCTAATGGAGTACATTCAGAGACAATGTATAGAGATATATGTGTACCAATCCCAAAGGAAAGTCCTGTCTTACCATTCTAAGAATCAAGAATGAAGCCAAATTGCTCATTTCTTTTCAATTACAATGCAATTGTGAACTTACTGAAATATTGTTGAGGTAATCCCTACATATCAATGTAGAAATTTGATTTGAATAATTTGCTGAGTAACAAAGTTGTCAATCAATTATTTTCCTGATTATTTCCTTGGAATACTCTTTGGGCTGTTATGCATCAAATATTAATTTATTTATTATTATTATTATTTTTTAAGGCGGGTGCAGCTCACAGTGGCCCATGTGGGGATTGAACCAGCAACCTTGGTGTTATCAGCACAATGCTCTAATCAACTGAGCTAACCAGCCACCCCTGCATCGAATTTTAAAAGTATAGTTGAGCTAAACATTTAGTTCTCTTTAGCACGCACAGTCTAAACAATTTGCTTGTGAAAATGATTGCTCTGTTATCCCACTGATGAGAGACACCGTGGAGCAAATGGTCCTTCCCTATGTTTGGTTTTTGAGAAAGAGAGTAGAAGTTCTTATTACCAAATAAATGGTTTTTCAAACAGCAGAAAACACTTTACATCTCAGCTTTGGTAGATGTTGTTTACTTTAACCATCCTGTGTTAAATAAATGATTCTTTCCATAGTTAAAGGGCGAGTCCAGATGTAATAGAAAAGACTGTACAAAGCGCTGACGACAGACACCAGGCTGGTCCACGTCCCACTTACCCTGAAAGGTGAATAGAGATGTCGTGGGTTGTAGCAGGGAACAGAAGTTCCCATATTTTGGCTTCCATAATTGAATTTGTAAAAGATTTGCAGAAGGGCCAAAGAGACAAGATTCTTTTAACATTATACCTTTCACGGGTCCAAATGGTAACATTGAAAGTGCTATTTAATTAAGTGAAAATATACTTATCTTGATGTAATAGACTATTAAGACAAGGCTTTTTTTGTTTTCTTAACAGTTTGGAATTATAAAATTCAGAGAGATTAATGCTCATAGTAATAAAATAAAGAAAAAAAATAGATTATTTGCCATCAAGACTATTTTACTGACAGAATTTCAGAAAACATTTCAAGGAGCAGGCTAGAAAATCAGTGCGCCGTTTAGATTTGGAAATGCATATACTTTATATTTAGAATTGTCTCTAGAAACTTGCTATGGATAAATTTTTCTGTTGTTGACATGATTAAGAACTAACTATTGTGGAACAAATTTGGCAGAAGCCAGGGTCTGTTTGCAAGATTTTAACAGGATGGACGCTACTTAATATATAAGAATGTGACCAGAATTGACCCCCAATTAAAGCTAAGAGTGCGAGTGTGTTCAGTAACTACCATAAAGGAAAATTGAAAAGAACTTTAAAGAGAAGATTCAAAATAACTTGAAATCATTAACTATTTCCTTGGACACATTTTGAAAACAAAAGAAAACAAAAGTGTAATTTGTTTGGAGGGTGGTTGGTCCTTGAGAATTTCCCAAACCAGGAAGAGCAGTTGACTGGTTTATACTCCCATGTGCACCATAGTGCCATCTGGTGGTCGGTAAGGTGATTTGAAGGCACCTTACCCTCACAATAAAGAATTGAACAATAGGGACCAACATCTGAACAAGCCCTTCACTCTGTTGATATAATTCACTTTTTCTCTACTTTAATAATGTTAAATATTAATAGCAGTTAAATTCATGTAAAAGATTCCACCATTTTATTGGTTCCATTGTCACGGGATTCAGATTTTCTTGGACTTCTCAGGATCCTTATTTAAAATCACATTTATACAAATGTCAAATATAATGGTGCTCTGTGTATACACTATTTTGTGTAACAGGAAATTGATACCTGTTACATAACCATTTCATATATCACGTCACCTCCTCTCCATTTAATAATCTTCTCTAAATCCATTCACTTTAGGCAAAACGCTCTAATAAATAGCTTTGAAACTGCTTTCTGTTCTCAAAAAGCAACCATAATGTTTCCAAAAGCATAGAATATATTCTATATTTGGAAATTTTTATTCTACAACTACATAGAAATGAGGATCTGCTTTAAAATATATTAGCCATGGGTTCCTATGAAGTAGATTTAAAAAGAATTAAGTTGGACAATAGCTTTACATTGACTTGTTCTTCACAACTACTTTTTGAACAATTTTATTATTATAAGGCTCAAAAATGACCCCAATTACAGACTTAGAAGCCAATGAGTTCAATTTTTTGTTACTGTGGGAAAAGCACGAACTAGAGCCTGGAGACTCATTCTAGTCTTGGATAAGCTTCTGACTTTATGACTGTGGTCACTCAAGTTTTCCCTTCCCCCCTATTTCATCTGTAAAATGAGGTAACTGGTTCTCGATAGAATCACTTGGGGCTCCCTGCTCAGATACTACTATGTCTGAGATGGCAACGTTTGGCATAAGAGTTCTGACTGAGATCGCCAAAGGATTTTTTGAAATCATTAGATTGAGGTATGATTTGCAAACAGTACTAACCCATGTAACCACCATCACAATCAACATATAGAACACTTTTATTATGACAAAATCTTCTCTCGTGATCCCTTGTAGTCACTTTTTCCCTCACCCCCAGTCTCCACTGAATTCTGCTTCATGTACTCTCTGTCCCTGCTCCCTACATATCCCTTACTGCCTTCCCCTGAATATTTGAATTTGACGATTAAACCATATGTTCTCTTATGTGATTTCCAAATCAAAACTAGTATGATTTAATGATGTTTATATGATGAATTTGATCATTGCATGGACCATTTTCTTTGACTCCATGGCCATAGAACTCAAGCATAATCCAGATCAGTGAGCTAAGTTAGGCATACCATTACACACACACACACACACACACACACACACACAGCAAGAAAATCTCGATAAATCACTTCAAAGTTAAATACAATTTCATGTCATATTAATGATAGTAGTAGCATCATCTGTGCATGTAAATGCATAAGTTATTTGCTTACAAATCAAAGAAAAAATTTCTAATATTAAATTTCTAATTGGTAACAACTTGTGATTTTTGTCTTCTTAAAAATGTATTTCCTAACTCTAATGCTCAGATTGGGGTCTCTAAATACCATTTCCCACTAAAAGAAATGAGAAATTCATGGTAAATGGCTAATTCCAGATATAGGGTAGAAAATATGAAAGATGAGATTGGGGTCTCTCTTTTTTTCCACAAGGAAAAAGCTACCAAATACTGATGGGCTCACTGCAAAATAAATGGGTAGTTTGATGAGTTTATATGGCCTAACCTGCAACAATTTGAGGTGTTTTGTTTTGTTTCGTTTTTAATAATGAGCACAATAGTTTGAAATACATCATATATATATATATAAATATATAATCAGAACTTAAAAATACTAGATTAAAAATATAGCTCATTATGGATGTTTTAGAATATCAGCTAGTTACTCAGAAAATTAATAAAAGGATATTATCAAGCATTTATTTTGTGTCTCTTTCATGCAATATAATTTAGGGTAATGGAATAGTTAGTTGATGAATATATAGTCTGCTAATATCATAGACTGGGTGGCTTAAACAACAGAAATTTATATCTCACAGTCTGGAGGTTCGGAAGTCCAAGTTCAAAGTGCTGGCTGATTTGGTTTCTGGTGAGAACTCTTGTCCTGGCTTGCTGATGGTGGCTCTCTCTTTGTCTTCACATGGACTTTCCTCAATGTGGAGAGAGAAGACAGCAAGCTCTCTGGTCTCTACTGATAAGGGCACTAGTCTCCTCATGATGGCCCCACCCTCATAACCTTATCTGACCCTAATTACCTTCCGAAGGCCCCACCTCCAAATGCCATCACATTGGGGGTTAGGTCTTCAACATATGAATTTCAGACACATTCAATCAATGAGGAAAAATATTGTTTTAAATAAGAATTCTAGTTGCTAAATGCAGAAAGAATGATAAAACAGAAATTAAGCATTTCACAACCTCTGAAAAAAAAATATGCATCTAAAGCACCTAGATAACAATTATCCATGGATGCTAAAACCATGGGGTAAAAAACTTAGGGATACATTTTTATTAGAGGAATAAGCCGAACACTACAGGAGCCCAATGATTCATCTTAGCGTTACTGAAAATGTGTGGTGGGTTGAATGAATGGTCCCAATTCTTCAGCATTTTTTATATCCATTTTTATTGCCAAGTTTATCTTGGCTTGACCATTTGACTTGCTTTGGCCAATTGCACATTTGTGAAACTACTATGCCAGTTTTAAGCCCAGGCTTTAAGAAGCTTAATGGGTTTCCCCTTGTCCTCCTGTAGCTTTTCCATTCTTTTGAGGAGAATTAAGCTTGATGTTCCAAGGTGAATGAGAGACATTTGAAGCAGAGCTCCCACAGCCATCAGAACTTGATATAAAACCACTTCCTGATGTATAGATGAGTTTAAGCCAGCGGACTCTCAGATCCATGAGAATAAACACTTTTTGTTGTATGTCACTGAAGATTTTTTGGCTTTCTTTTGTTCACTAGCATTGTACTAATTGCTCACTAACACAAAATGAGATGAACTAATACTACACGCCTCATGCGATGCAATAGAAACGACATCACACAAACTATGAATCATCCTTGCCTAAAATAATTGAACCTTAATCTAATCCCTTCAAATGCTGAGAATAAAAGAACAAGCTCAACAATATTACCAAGAAACAGTTGTACATTCCTTCAGTCAAGTGATTTAATTTTACAAAAAAAAAAGGAAGAAACTAAAAAGAGAAAAATAGAAGGAGAATTATAGAATAAAACAGTCTTTAGAAATATATCAGCTAGTACATCTTAAACTTATATAATGCTGTATGTCAATTATATCTCAGTAACTGGAAAAAAGAGAAATAGATGAGCTAAGTACTGCAAGTAGATGTTGGGTACTTATTTGAACTGACCAATTATAAGAAAAAAAATGTTTGAGACAATCAAGGAAATGTAAATATGGAATACATATTGAGGAATTATTGTTAATTTAGTTAGATGTTCAAAGTCATGATAATTATGTAAAAAAAAAGTCCTAAAATTGTCATTGTGATTAACTCTTAATAAAAGAAAACTCTTAAAAAATAATATTTCCTCACACTAAAAATATAAATATTCAGAAATGCATTTAGTGCTTAGAAATATCATGGACAAAAATTAAACTCAAAATAGATATCAAGAGTTTAATATTCAACACAATAGAAATTCTAAGCTTAAAGAAACAATGCTCGAAAAATGGATAACACTATATGAAAAGCCACTACCTACCTTTAAGTTTCAATGTCTATTAACTAATGTATGGTATATGTGTAACCAACAAATGGTGGAGAATTTGTATATTGCCGTGGCCAAACATGGGACACACTCCACTGAACTTGGATGACGTGCAATATTTCTATATGTATGTATGTACATGTGTATATATAAATATATATCATTTATTGCTTTTTCATCAAAGCATATGAAAGAAAAGGAAAGTATTACCTTTTAACAAAAAAGAAAATTAAAAATTGGATGTATTAAATTCATGTTGCTAACATGCGCCTATATATTAGATTGGTGCAAAAGTAATTGCGGTTTAAAGGGTTAAAAATGGCAAAAAACACAATTACGTTTGAACCAACCTAATAATTTCTAACACTGTTATGGTACATTCTGGCTGATCATTCAAAATTCATAATTCTTTCTTGAATTTCCCTTTTTACTAAATAGTCTAATAAGAACGATTCTAAACTTTCCAATTTGCTCCACAATTTCAGAAGTCATGAAATAATCCTGACGTTAATGACAGCTCATTCTTTTTTGTTTGTTTGTTTTCTATATGAGGACACTACATTTAAGGTATGCAAACCAGGAAATAGATTCTTGTCTGCTTTCCACAATTGTCGAATAAGGTCTGTAACAACAACAACAAAAACATGGCACAGAGTAAATGCAGAAGAACCAGAAGAACCAAAATGTTCAAATGATGATTATTTTCTTCAATCTATAAAGCTACTTTTTATGTCTAGGTGATTGATAATCAGCTGGTACTAGAAAAGATGGCCTTCAAAAGAATGCTTGACAGTGGTTTTCACATCAAACTATAATTAATATGTGATAAGAAAAACCCTCTCGGATTTCTTGCAACAGCATAATATTTTACCAAAAGAAAAAGTTTCTGTGATTTAACCATTTTTACTAACTGTTTAAAATGATGCATAGATAAAATACGTCAGATAAGATCTAGGTTTCAGAAAGAATCACATAAATTACTATTCTGTCTTTTGATTTATATTAATATAAGACTGTTTCAATATACTTAGATAAGAAATTATGTGTGTACACACAATAGAATAGAAAATGTGATATATACTGAAGGTGTCAAAAAAGGTACACATTTTAAGAGATGTTATCTATATATTACTTTTCGAAGTTGAATTGGAGTAGCAATGTATAGTATGATGTTTTGCTCAAAAGATGGCATTAATCAAATGAATGCTAGCATCATTCATTGTATTACAGTTTTAATACAGTTTTTTCCTTTCTTAAAATGTGCATACTTTTTTTTGGCATTCTGTGTGTGTGTGTGTGTGTGTGTGTGTGTGTGTGTGTGTGTATTTTCTATTCATATATATATATATATATTCTATTCTAATTGATAGCTTTAAGTTTGTTTTGATGATGAATATAATTGTGGACAATAAATTAAAAACCCTGTATTTTCATTCTCTCTTAGGCAATTTTTAAGATGTCCACATTTTAGTTTTAGAATTTTCAAATTGGATATATTATATATTAATCCAACAGTTTTTGTGATTTTATATTATGAGAAATTTTAGATATGATTATTCTGTGGTGCTGTAAAAATTACTATTGGAGAATTTTGAAAATTCTTTAATGTATTTATCCAGTAATTAGGTCACAAAGGCAGACATAAATTTGCATTATGGCAAGAAACAAAGGATAATTAACACTATTTTGCTTTACTGTCTTATTATTTTGCTGTACTGAATATTTCTGAAACTAATTATGTAACAGATTAAGTCTGGAAATTGTTTAACCTGAGGTTATCACTGAATACAACATTTTTCTTAATATAAAAGACTGTTACCAGAAAATGTTGTTTAATCTGTTTTTTTTTAAAACCTAATAAATATCAATTGCATTAGAGAATATCAATTGAATGGCACTCTATAATTACACCATTTGGAAAGCTTAATATCATCTTTATAACAAGGGTAACAACTCTCAATAAACAATTCCTTGACAAATGTGCTTTGTAATGTCAGATATTGTTGAGTCAGGAGCAGTTATAGAACAGTATTTCTTATAGTGAAATTTGCCTGTATTATGGAAATGAAGAGTATTCTAACTATTAGCTTTCTTTAAGTAGTAGTTTACTTATTTTTGTGTACAATATGATAATCTTAAAAATAATGCCAATTAATTATGGAAGAAATAGAACATGTTCCTTATTCAGAAATTTACTGAGAATTCTATAATGCTGACTATTCTGTTGTAGTGCTTAGGGGGAAAAAAAAATGTTTACCAGACATTTTTCTCCACGTACTGGAGTAAGGGATGGGGAAAAAGCATGATGTCATTTTTCAACAATTTTTGTCTACAACTTGCTTTAAAAAACAGAGTTTTACTTTACAGACCAACCACTAAATATCATAGACACGCTACAATTCAATATGACGGTAAAGACTCTGCTTACAAGAACTAACCTATTTGTGTTCATAAAATCCTAAGTTTCAAAAGGATATGCACCAAAAAAAAATACAATTCATAAACTAAAATAATAAAACAAAAATAAAATAAGCTTCTATTTGAAACATCAAAAAAAGGGCAATCCTTCTGAGAATTCTTGGTTGTTTACAAACTCAACATTCTAATGTTTTCATCAAACGCTTATTCTGGGAAGTAAATGAAGTAATCTTTTTGGAAAGTAATAGGATTTTATTCTCATGAGATTCCCCTACAGGGAGGGAGCCACTTCCTTAAATCAACCAGTCAGGTATGAGGATACCTCCAGTCCCAACTGCTTGAAGCACATAAATAATGAATGAAGATGGTATTTCAGTCTGAAAAAATCATCTGTGAGGTCAAGAAACTCCTTTTGCGAACTCTGTACGATGCGTCCTGCAGAAACAAGAGCTAGAGGTTGGGAGCGTGACCACACTCCACTTTGCCTTGTAAACTGAAAGTGGCTACAAACCCAGCACCAAGCACATCACTGAAGTGTTTTTCGTATGTTTGTTTTATTTTGTTTTTTTCTCATTTTGCCTTTTTATTGGTATGAGTTCTGCTTTCACTCCAGGAAAGCTGAGAGTAAGAAATATTGGAAAGAAAAGTTAGCATTCTTTCTGAGCACAAACCTGCTGCTAAGATGGTATTTTGTATTGATTTTTCTGGAAGCCTGTAATCTTGAAAGCTTGTAACAGAGGATAAGGTAAATATCATTTTATTTGCTCAAATAGGTTTAGATTAGATTGAGATGAAAAAGTAAGGACAGGCCAAATTAGGACTGAAAGCAGCAATTACAGATTATTGTTTCCAGCAGTAACTAAAATGGGTTTTTTTTCACTGATAAAAAGGCTTATTGGAAATAAAAAGAATTGATAATTTTCTTTATTTTCTGAAATAAATAAGTAAAAGGAAAATGTGAAATTAAAACTGTTTGTAAGTGTGAAAATGATGTCTTCTTTCAAATCAAAGCAGAACTCAGAGGGTATAAGTTTACCTACTACTGTAATACAACCCTAGATGCGTGTTCTTACAATTCAGACTAGCAAACCAGTAAAAAGATAGTTTTGATTATGCAAGCATAGTATACGTTATATTCTTATTTAGCTTAAAAAAAAAAAAATCTCTGACACCTAAAGCCTAAAACCATAAAATGAGCTCTAAAATGAATATTCTCAATCACATGATTTCAGAAAAAAAATGTATACATGACCACGGATGTGATGTTGAGACAGGGCCTGGAATTTAAAAGGTTTAACCATGTCTTATCTCAGAGTCTGTTTTATTTCTTCATCTTCTGAGCACTTCAAACGTATAAGCTGTTATTCCGTCTTTAGATCAGTAACTTGGAATTGTTCTACCTGTCATTCTGCAGTGACTAGCACAGTGAGATGTCATACAATGATTGTTTGCACTTTCATTCTTTCACATTAAATGGCAATCACTCGGTCCTTGTGGTTTGTTTCTTTTATTTAGCCCTGAAGTTTTTACACTAGAATCTCATTAAAGCTGAACTCGTGTACTCCTGTCAAAAAACTAATGGAAAAAAGTTTAAAAGTGAAATGTGTCCCCTATATTGTCACTACCAGAGAAGTCGCAGCTATCAAGATTTCCCAAGTTTAGCACTTTGATTTATGTTTATGGAGTCCACTTGTCTCTTACTTTCTCTTTTCCTTTTTATCTAGAAAATGAAGAAAACTCAATGAAACCAAGTTCATTTTATGTAAAAGGAAGGACAGAAACATTTAGAACTATTTATCTTACCTGGTAGGAGAACTAGGGAGTTCGCTACCATTTCAATTATATGTGTGTGTGTCCATATATATATATATATATGGACATTGTATATATATGTATATATATATTATATGTATATACATATCTGAAAAATAACCCCAATGTATATTTTGACATCTAAATAGATTCTGAGTTAGCAAGGCAGTTTGCAATTATAAAATGATAATCTGGCTTCAAAAATAAGTGAATCCAAATAGATAACTGAATGGCTTATACAAATGACTGTAGGAATCCCTACTTTTCCTTTCAGAATCAAGAAAATATTCTTTTTCTAAGGCACATAACTTATGATCAAGGCGAGGATATAAATTATGACTGAAGATGGGAATTAGGAAAGAGGATAGTTCTTAAATTGCATAGGATTTATTTATGCATAAATTTGTCCCATTGTGTTCAGGGAAAAAAATCATCTGGGTCATATTCATATAATCTAGGCACCACGGACAATGACAAATATATTCATTTACCATGAATCTCCTTTCATCATGTGCTGCTGTTCTGAAAGATAAGTGAAATAGATTGTGTGGAGGCTGATCCTTTCTGAATTCCAGAAAATAAGATAAGTGTCTTCAGAATGCTGGCAAATTAATCCCAGTGAAATTATGAACCACTGACTAAAGATCCAGTCAGAAAAGACTAGAAAAGACAAGGGTGAATGCTGTAAATTTAAAGGTTCCTCTCCTGTTCATGCTGTATTCGTTAGCTGATACTATAGTACATTTGGCTCCTAAATTCCTCATTCAGAAATGAGATATCGAATATGTCTCAATTGGATTCATAGATTACATATAGAATATTTTTTATTGTTAATGTTGCTGTCTTTCCCACACCCCCCGCCCCAATATATAGATAGGATTTCAGATTTGGACCTGCAACCCAATTTCATTACCCTCAAAGCCTTTATATTTAAACCATGAATTTGTAAATGATTTTAATGGCATGCAAAGGAAGATAAAGTTTCTAAGTATCTTACCGGGTGAAAATTAAAAGATTTTAGAAAATATATTTTTGTCTCATTTGTCTTAAATGTTTTCTGGACTATCTAACATAAATGAACATTTTGCAAAATTTGTATATAGAAATCTCTAGATTACATAACATTAAATTATTTCCTAAGAATGCTAATGCCTGTAAGGGAAAAATTTTAAATATACTCCTAAGTAATAACATACTAAATAAAATTAGGAGATTTAAGTTCAAGAAATGTACTGTGTGGCTTAAACTGGACTTATGATTTTATATATATATATTACACATACACATATATGTGTTACGTTTGAAAATAAATTTTAATAAGTAAAATATTAAAGAAGACATCTATTACATGAACTACGATAAATACATTTATTGAAATCTACATGCACCTTTTATCCAGAGTTTCTATTTTCACATATACATACAAACACTATTTCTAATTTTTCTGAGATGAGAAGCAAATATTTGGAATATGATTACATATACAATTGAACTTGATTCTGTTGACCAGATTATTATTTTTTTACAAGGCTCTATTAGATGTACAAAATCCCTAATGGCAAATAACTAGTTTCTTCCATTTTCTCTCAGTAAGTTCATTACACCAGTTAGTTGTTTCGTCCCATGCTGGAGAAACAGCCTGAGTGAGTGATTAGCAGTGTCAAGATTAGACTTGAGAACTTCCATCTTCAGGACCTTGTCTGGGGTCTTTCCACTAGGTTATGCTGCTGTTCCTCTGGGGAGCAGAGCCAGGTCCACCTGGGTGGCTGGGAGATGCTTCTATTTGCAGGGCCCGCCCCAATGAAAAGAATTCTGCCTTTTTCTTTTTTTTTTTCAATCTTCTCCTCAAAGTAGTCTTGCTTGGGAAACCAACACTGCTACCACAACACTATTTGGATGAAATATTTTAGAAATTGAGCCTGCTGTGCCATACACTTTGAAAAACTGGAGAAAATAAATTTGTATTTGAATTAAGAAAATGTAAACAAATTGCTTTTCTGTCGTTGGAGGCCCACTGGATTTTGAGTATCTCTGCAGGTGCCTGAGCTTGTTGCTGTATATTAAACAATAAGAAATACAGTAACAAAACCAGCAGGCAAATAATATAAACAGAACTGGTGAGTGCTGTGCCAATTTACCCAAACAATCTTCCCAATATGCCGTGGTGATTATTTGAAACGTCCCCGTTGTTTTCCACAGTGTGCTTATTCCAATCTTGCATATGTGACTGACAAGTTGGAAGCATTGGCTCCAGTGGGGGAAACAGGCAGGGACACAAAGATAAGAAATTCTGTGGTACAGGGGGTAAAATTACAACCCAGAAATAACACTGAAAAGATAAAATGGAAAGAAATCTTTTCTAACGTTATATATGAAACTCAGTGTTTCAATGCAGTGGGTATTTTTTTTTTTTTTTTTTGACAAGCTATGATTGAAATCCACTTACAAATTTTTTGTTTTTTCTGACAAAGCTATTTGAAATTTCCTTCTAGCGCTTCATAATTTGGGAAATGAAAGTGCATTTGTTGTAGCAAATGTCCAGACTTGATAATGAAGTATAGCCCTCATTACAGTGAAGCTCTCAAGGAGAAAGTCAATCATTTGGAAATGGATGGATCAGAACTGACTGACCAGGTTTGGGATGAAATTACAGATTATTCCTCGAGATGTGAACAAGAATACAAAGGTACAGCTCAATGTGATGTTACATAAACAGAATCCGTGCCAAGAGAAAGCTCCTCACATGCTTAGGATGGATTTTTACATTGTCCTCTGAGAACATGGATCTTCATTTTTGAATGAAATGAACTAAAAAAACGTGTTTGTAGTACATACTTCCTACACCTTAGAATCATAATTAACCTCTCTCAAAACTTCAAAAGATAAACACTAAGTTGAGAAGTAAATTTTTCACTGTGCCTGTGGCTGGAAATGGAGACAGCATTTCACAGTCCTTTGCTCTACCGTTTGAGCTCCTCCTTTAAAACCTAAATTTCTATTTGGCCCCCTGCCAACAGCCTCAGTTATTACAAACATTTTTTTTTTTTTTTTTTTTACAATATTGATTGATTTAGTAGCCCTTGAGCCCTTGCTGTGGACGAGGCTTGGGCTGGGTGGTATGGAGCCAGAAGGACGAGCACTTGACCCTAGGAGGGTTTGCAGATAGTAGAGGAAATTAGGTCTGTTCACTACTAACTGGTATCATCTTCTATCTTGGCACTGACACATGTAATAAAGGACTGAATTTTTACATGAGGGCGGGGTTATTTTTGTCTGAAATGGGATTTCAAGGAATAAGGGATGCTTCATGCAGGAGGTAAGATTTCAAATTAGACTTGATAGATCTGTAGATTTTGAAGATGCAGAGTTGAGGACAAAAGGCATTTTTATTAGTCACATGCCTGGGAGATGGTGTGATGAAGAAATATAGTGCTGAGGAGAAAGTGCCCTGAAAGAGTACATATTATAACTCATATAATTCTGGAGCTGTTAACAATAAGACAGACAATAAACTCTTCCTCCTCCATCCCAGTTATAATTGACGAAAGTGGAAGTTCCATGCTCTTGTTTCTCCGTACGTTTGTATTAACTTGGTAACACCAACAATAGATTAATACTACTGTGATAACAGTGATTGCTACGAGGTTTTACATGCCAACTCTGTACCTTTTATTTTTTTAACCAATGTTTCTAATGATACACAAACACAATGGTAATCAGGGTCACTGCCAACTCATCTTTTTAGATCTGTCAGACCATCAACCCCCAGGCTGATCTTTTGTAGTAATTCCTGATCAACTCACTCCCGTTTCTTTCAGAGACTACTTCAAATCTTTATTACTTTCTCAAGAAGTCACTACTCAATATTTATCTCCATTGTTTTCTACTTGCCTTCTGTCACGTCAAAAAAGAATGATTATCAGTCTCAGAGAACGAGGGGTCTGTCCCTCTGCTTATTCAAGCCCAACTCCCTCATTCGTGTTTCATTTTACACCCCAAAGTCTGGGCTCCAATCTCCTCTCTAAATATTTCTTCTCATCTGGCTTTTAGTCAAAACACCTATTTGACTTCCTCCTTCCAATAAACCACAAAGGACAGAAGAAAAAAAAAAAAAAGAAAGAACTGCTAAGCTCAGTTTGCATGTTGCTGTCTGTGGAAATCCTTTCTTAGCCTAGCTTACATGGCCCTGGGAGCTTCGGTAGTGTCTGTGTTATTCTTCTCTGAAATGTCAGCCTGCATGTGTGTCTCCTCTGCTAGACTGTGGGTACCTTGAGGTCAGCGATGGCATCGGAACTGCTGTTGAATTGCCAGTGTTGGGGAGGGTGTTAGATAAATATTTGAGAAGCAAATCAATGAATAATGGCTTATGATTGTTCTGCTCCTCTACACTCTTTTGCGTTTTCCACATCATCAAATACGTATGAACATGTGTATCTCACATATGAGACAAACTAAAGTAAAAATGAAACGAGTAAAATAAGGATTGTTTGTCATTTAGGATGAGAGTTGTTTGAATCTCTAGCCAAAGCTGCAAGCAGCTAAAGCAGTTACTGAACTCCGCTTTTTGTAAAGGAATGCAACATTGATGCCTTTGTATTTAAAGAAAAAAAAAAAAATGATAGGGAGGTAATTTTTGGTAACAAAATTTTCATTATGTCATAGGTTTGTTTTAGAAACCACTGAATACAGATGGAACACAGAGATCTGATTGGGTCTGCATTTTATATCTTATCTGTTGTCCTTCAATAGAGATCTATGACATTATTTTTCCCGTTTTAAGTATCCTAACGGTTTGCCAGTATGCTAGTATTAATATTTATTTTATTTTGTGAAAGAACAAAATTAACTTTGGTATGTTTATTTCTCAGCATAATCAATTAATTTCAGATAGCAGGTCCTGGATAACAAAATAGCACCATCAAGTGGAAACACACTCCAATTCTATAACTACCTCCTTCCAGTCTCACAGTTCTTCTGGCCTGTGGCCAGGACTTGACATTTATTTTCAGTGATGTGATTGCCAGTTCAGCATTTGAGATGCTCCCTAAACTGCCTCCACTCCTCTCACTACAGGAAACAAATCCTCATTCCGCTTCCTTTGGTTTTCTTACATCTTTCCCGCCCCTAGGTAATTTGTTTCTCGAGTCCTTATTGTACTCTTAATTTCAAAGTTTACATCGCATTGCTCCAGATAATCTATTTCTCAGTAATAAATTGTTTTAGACTATTCTCCACTTATCTTATTATATTTTACTGCTATATCCCAAAACAAAAAGTAGATGGTTAACAGCTGGACGTGGTGAATCTATTCCTGTAGTGTGGTGATTGACACATACTAATTGCTCAATAAATTTCATTTATTGGCTAATACAACAGATTAAAATTTCCTCTATATTTTATATTAGTATTAAGTAAGAAAAAAAGCCTTTTTTTAAAGCTAAGATCCCACCATTTTTTTTTTTTTAAGGAAAAATAAGAAGACTATTAAGCTAAAAGAGAAAAGGTCTATCTATAGCAAAATTAAGACAAAGTTCAGCATAACAATACATCAGAGACTACAGCAGCTATCAGAGCTATTATGCTTGCTTTCACATCAAATAGAAAGAAAATTACATCTATGGGTCAAATATAAGGAAAGAGGAATAAATAGTATGAGAGAATATGCTTGAGGGCCAATTGAAATGAAATCTCAAAACAAAGTTTCAGTTGGCCACCCATTTATAAACATTACTTTGGATTTATCCTATCAGCATAATAGCTAGATGGAAATATCAACATAGCCTTCAGAATGAGTACCCACATAAAACACTAATGTATATTACTGGTTTTGTGAGCAACCCTCATCTTACAGTAACTGGAGGACGTTATAAGAAAGTCCAGGAAGCTGCTGAAGGGTACTGTAAGACCAGAGGGGACGCAGACAGCCTCATTTATCAAACTCCATTCAATATTGATTTAGTATCATCTGTATCTTTCACTATTAAGGTTACCTTAAACAGATAACTTCACATACTTCACACACATATGTAAAAATTGAGAAACCCAACTGTATAGCGTAAATGTCTTTAGCCGCCTAAAATCAGGTTGGTTCTTTTGCTTCCCAATGGTCCTTGAGCATCTAGAAATTATTCTTAAACTTACCTGCCCAGTGCATTAGATTTGTATCCTTTGGAAACTGAGAACATACTGAACTTTTATAATAACCTGATTAAAAGATGTCCTTCTACTTTTCGCTTAAGGCAGAAGGGGTTTGAATAATCCTGTTTACAATGCAAGGCAATTGTTTTATTTATTTTTTTCCTACAGCCCTAGTAAAAATCATGATTTAATTTTTTTGTGACACTGTAAAACACAATGGCCCTTGCAAAAAGCCTTAGAGATGCCTCTAGAAATATAGCTCATCTATATGCCCTAGACCATCTAATTAAATAGAAATTGTATGTCTTCAGTATCAAACTCCCTGTAATTAAAGCTCGTCTGGGAACAGGGCTGAGAAGATAATGAATTTCAGTTACCCTATCTGCAAAAGTTGCTGTGAAATGGCCCTTTAAAAAACATCCCTTAAAACTTGGGTACAAATAATTTAATGACGATAGCTTGAATTTTTCAAAATATTGCTGACTTTAGCTTCAAACCCTCAGTCTATTAACGAAGCGATGTTTCCTACAACAATGGAGACTTTTTGTAGCCTTGCAGATGTATTTCTGAAAAAGATGTCTCGTTAATGTTACATCCCATTGCCCCTTCTTCCTCCCAGCAACTGTCCCTGATTGTCAGTTCTCATGTGGAGGTGTCGCCTGTGCTGTCAGATCAATTTTTAGAGATAGGGCAAAGTTGCAGTCAAATTCAGGACTGTAGAAAACCCGTTCATGTTGAAGGGACTACGTATAGTGTACTCTCCAATGAAGCCAAGTGAGCAGGGATTTTAATAACGATAAATTCAAACATATAAGTAGGCAAAACAAACATCGACACTCTTCCATGGAGGAACAAATACGATATCCTCTAGAACTTTGGAAAGCCACATTCGAGGAATATAGGAAAAAGTACAAAGCTGCAAAAGGCCAACAGGTTAGGGTCCTCTCAGACCGTTTAGGACTGAGGTAGCCAAGATTCCAAGTCTGCAGATTTTCCCAAAGCACCTTCAGAGTTTTCCCATAGAATAATTTTCATTGCATTTCCTTACCTTTTCATCTTAAGTAAACTGAGCCTCAACTTAAATATTAACAGGTATAAAATCAGGAGTTTATGTGATTGTTTTTCATATGTGACATACATATGTACTATTTTAAGATAGAAAAAAAATTGAAATAAAAACAGGTTATCTGCCTAAGTGATCTCATGTGCTAAAAGCTCTGGTTATACTATCGTGTGGGTAAGTGGGGTCCAGTTAACCATATTTCTATAAAGAGAGAATGCAGAGACTTCTCTGTCGAGGCAGAGAGAACAATACGTAAATGGCAAATTAACTTGGTTTGGAAGTACTCTGTCCTGTACAGAAGCCGCCGTCGTGAACGTACAGCACACAGGTGGTCACTGGCCACTAGAAGACCAGAGCAGGAAGCCCTCGTGATCAATTATTCTAAATCACTGGTTCACAGGAGGGCAACCAGCGGTCCATCAGAGGACGGTAAGTGACTCCCCCACCCTCCAGCTGGTGGGAACAGCGCCTGAGAACCCAACTCGTCTGCTTCCCAATGCAGGGCCTTTTACATGCTAATGCTTATTTTGGCATCGAAAGGAATCATGCATTGAAACAGAATGACAAAAATACCAATGTCACACCCATAAATATCCAAAATATACATTTTTCTAATATATGTTATGGGTAAAACAACAAAATAAATGCAATAAATAATTGGAGGGGAAAAAAATACAAAGTGATCGGAGTGCTGAGATCCCAACAAGGGCATAAATGCACAAATGGTTTTGCTACCGGACAAAGGTCTGTGGTGTTTAGCACAACAATAACGTAATGGTTATACAGCTGCCACCAATAAAAGAGTGAAGAAGGTGTCACATTGGACAGAAAGAGAGTGAAACCAGGAAGGCGGTGGTGGGGTTTGGGGACCTGGAAAACAGTACAGGGTCCAGCCTAATGCAGGGAAGGGGCCTTGGGCTAACACAAAGGGTGTTAGTGACGGTAAACCTGACGAGTTTTAACTAGTAGAGGCAATAGGGTCATGATTGTGGAATAACATTAAAAAATTACAGAATGAGGGAATGAGGAAACAAATTGAGGAAAAGGAGGTAGGATTGACACAATATTACTGCTTGAACATGACTTTGAGGTTGCTTCTCCGGAGCCCAGCATACTAATGAAAGTGTCCCCCCGTCACTGACATCATGCTACCTTGATTTGGAGACCATTTATTTAATTCTGTCTCTATATTCCTTTATTAACTATTCTTAGGATTCTTCCTCAACCGACCATGACCTGGAGCTATTTAATTACATAGTAGTTAAAAAAGCAAATACCGGCAAGAAAACCCCTACGTTATAAAATTTTCACAGTCACAATTTTTCACACGCAATGTATACGTGTCACAAAAGTCACAATGTTTTACCTTTTTATTCAGTCTTGGGACTACACTGCATATTTGTTGCTTGCCCTGGAGTTAGCTTTACTGTTACCCAGCTAATAAGAATCATGAAGATAATAACAAAGTCTTATATTCATGAAATGTTATTTATGGTTTGCAAAGAAACTCAGCTATCTCATTAATATTAGCACTACTATTCATTCATGCACACATGCGTTCAACAATATGTAACGAGCACACTTTCTATGTAGCAAACGTTGTTCTACAAGTTCAAGATCCAACAGTGAAGGAAAGAGACAATATTCCTGCCTTAATGAAGCTTATAACATTGGAATAGGGGAAGCAGCCATTAAAACAACATCACTGATAACTATGCATTATCTATTTATATTAACAGTGAACAGTGTGTTGTAGGTATACTGGGGGTGCCAAAGAAGTGTATACAAGTGGACACTTTGGTCAACGTTACTCAAGCAGTAGTTCGCCGTAATCACAAGTGTCTGGATGCTGATGGGAACAACATTGAGCACCTCTTGTCATTGCAGAAGTCAAACGTGACTTGTAGTCATCTGTTGTTATCGATATATAACAAGTATGACAACTTTAATACAGTTTTTTCTTTTCTTAAAATGTATATACATTTCTTTGGCACCCTCTGTATGTTGGTGCTAGGAAAGGATAAGATGTTGGGCTAACGTGGGCTTCATATGTGAAGAGAACTAAACAGATTCTGAGGAACTGTACTTTCATCTGAGGCTAGAAGAATGAGGAATCACCTAGGGAGAAAGACATGGGGAATAAAGAAATAGGAGTGGGAAGGTCAGTCCAAGTAGAAGGAAAAGCAGATTCAAAAGTCCTTCAGTGGGTGAGAGCATAGAGATTTGGAAAGACTGAAAGAAGCTCGATGTCTGTAAAGCACAGAGGAAGAGGAGACTGGGCAAGAGTCATGAGGGAGGAGAGAGAGGTGTGAAGATTATTGTATGCAGATTTGTAAACCATGTAAAGGTGGATTTTCATCAAACCACTCAGTATTTATTTCCAAGAGCCCCAGTAGCAGCCGTTAATTTTGTCTGGGGTCTCACCCTCTCCACTCAGGTCATGTTGCTTAGGGAGACTCTACCCCCTGGTGTGAGGGTGGGGTGGAGTCTTCACCCCTGCACATTGGTCCATGGCTCCCCTTCTGGAGCCTCAAGGACTGATTGATTGAAAGGAGGCACGTGACTTCTGAAAGCCGAGATGCCATGAGACCAGACTTCTGGATCTGCTTCATTAGAGGCAGATAGTCTTTGCTCCTGGCCTTGAATTACAGAGACACACATCATACATTAGGTAAGTATGGGGCATGCCTGTGCATGCATGGTACTCACTGCAAACTGTTCGGCGGAACTCAGTACTTTTCAGTACAATGTCTTCTGAAATTACTAATGTGATTCAATTGCATGAGAGAGACAGAGACAGAGAGAATATTAAGGAAAGAGGGAAGAAGATCTGTAGCTTCCCAGAGACACAAAAGATGCACCAGTAATAAAGAGAACAGGAATTTCATTTAGCGCTCATTTATTAAATATACTCTTTGTTATAATGTTTCCATGTAAGACTTATGTTCTCAATATGATCATCGGCTCCTTGATGTGGGGTGGATTATGTCATATGTATCACATATGTCATCCTTCTACGACTTCCTCACCTGCAAGCATCAGGGCCCTGGACAGGCAGTAAGCGATCAATAATCCATTAGACTGATTTTTAGTGTGAGTGTAGTGGCAGGTGCAGGGTGGCACCCAAACTTAAGTTGCCAATAAGTGAAGCCACGTAGTCACACATATGCAAAGCTGATCAAGGCCACAATAAGGAAAGAGCCAGCTCTCTGTTTTTCCATCTCTGCCTCTGTCTGTCTCCATCTCTCTCTCTCTCCATATAAATATACATAACATTGCTTTAAGATCGATCTATCTATCTATCTATCTATCTATCTATCTATCTATCTATCTATCAAGAGATTAGATGCTAGGTATTATATATAGGCACATATTAGATCTCATATATGTATTATTAGAAGTTGACAGAGGAACACTGTCATTTAGTGAATTTTGGTTTTGAAAACAAAACGACTTTCCTGAATGCACTAAAAATAAAAAAAATAAAAAAAGGAAAAAAAGATACGAAAGAGAGAATGTTCTTGGTTTAAGCAGAGAGAGAAAGAATAAAGCATGTCTCTTTAATCTCGGAAGAACAGACAAGTTGCTGAATCCCTGTGCTCTTCCCCCTGGTACCCAGTGAAGCAGACAAACTCGGAACCAGCAAACATTTCTGACATGGATGTGTATGGTGTTGTTTCATAGTGACCATTTAAAAAATATATGATCTTAGCATAGTATTCCAGTGAGTTCCACTTGAAGATAAGAGGTATTCAGAGTCCATCAGACACTGGTTCTCCGCTAACTTTTTGAAAACTGCCTGATTATTCACATGTGAGCAAGTATAACGCTACGTTAAAGAGAGAACTGATATTAATTGTATTAACTATAGAGTGAGAATTAATTTCACTTTATTTTATATCTTTAGGTAAGCCGACACATTTTCTGCTTTAAACTGCTATTTTAAATATTTTTCAGATTCTTAAATAATGTAAACAGGAAATTAGCTTTCAAGAAAGGAGTATTTGACATTTTTATCTTTTCTTCCTATCCCCCTGCCACATTCCATCATCTTTTTCATACGGAACTTTCTTCTAATTGAATTTCTCTACTTGTACAAATTAATTATATCACCGATGAAATGCAATTGTTTTCATAATAAGTGATATTTTAGAACTTCTTGAATAATGAAGAAAAACTTAAATCTCCCACCAATATTCATAGATACCAGAATCGCTCGATAGCAACTCTATTGAAAAGACTGTGAAGAATGGAGAATAATAAATGCTCTCCTGATGAGGAGAACAATGCGTGTGATTTGATCCAAACTTTTCATCTGATCCCACTGAATGTTTTCTCTAAGAAAGAGGAAATTATCGGGATTTTAATCAAGTGGCCTCTTTCATAAATTCATTGTCACTGACATTTCTGGAACTTTTCGTACAGGGAAAAAGGGCTTTACAATCATTTATTAGCTAGAACTAAGTAATTATTCCTCTATTTTCTTCTTCTGTTTGAAATCTGCCCTATCCTTAAACTTCTTCTCTCCCTGAGTCTCATCCACGACACAGATAATTCTCTACCTATTGTGTAAAGTTACATTATCCCCAGGTGATGGTGCAGTTCATTCTAGGATATGAGATCCCCGAGAATTTTACTTTAAATTATTTTACAAGGAGAGATTCTTTGAAGCTAGCTCAAAGAGAGAATTACTCAATAACAACAACAAAACATTTCTTTTTGATTAATCGAATAGCAGTAATTTGAATCAAATTACATTAATATTTACTAAGCAGCTAACCAAACATAACTATTCTGTTTTCAATGTCTGAAATTAAAACCACTAGGTATCAAATTTACTGAGCATCTGCTAAGTGTCAAATTGTACCAAGTGTATAATATATGTTAATTTTTTACATGTTTTAATTTTTTACATGACAGGCTTTAGCACAGGTTTAGATTACAGAAAAATTAAGCAGACAGTACAGAGTTCCTATACTCCTAATGCAGTTTATTATTAACATCTTAATATGGTAGATTTGTTATAATTAATGAATAAAAAGTGAAACATTATTATTAACTAAAGTTCAAGCTTTATTCAGTTTCGTTAGTTTTAATCTAAGGTCCTTTTTTTTTTTTTTTTTTTTTGTCCCATGATTACATGCAAGATATTATGTGATGGTTAGCAGTCTGTCCCCTTATGCTCCTCTTGGCTATGACATTTCTCACATTTTCCTTCTATTTGATGGTCTTTAGTTTTGAGAAGTACTGGTCAGCTATATTGTAGGATGCCACCCTATTGGAATTTGTCTGTTTTTCTCATGATTCATTTGGTTTTTAGGAAGAACATCACAGGCCAAGTGCCATTTGCATCACATCATGTACCCTCTGAAGGGTACACGATTGCGTGTGTTGTTGGTGACCCTGCTCACCAGTTCTAAGCGGTGTCTGTCAGGGTTCCCCCTTGTGAAGTTACCCCCACCCTTTCCACATTGTACTCTTTGGAAGGAAATCACGATGTACAGCCCACACAGAAAGAGTGGGGACTTATGCTACTCCCACTGTAAGGCGGAGTATTTACATGATTCCTTTAGAATTCCTCTGCAAAGAGATTAGGCTCTTCTCCCTCATTAATTTATTTAATCATTTATTTATATCAGCATGGACTCATGGGTATTCATTTTACACTTTGGGCCATAATCTAATAAAATTTTGTTTGTTTTGATGCTCTGATTGTTGCAGGAATTGCATAAGTGCACTGTCCTCTAACTGATACAGTTGTGTCCCGTGGGAGTACAATATCATAGGACTATACGTGAACAGTGGGATGGAACAATTAAGTGAACAGAGGGCAGTGGGTGAGAGCTGGGTTTTCCATTGGTGCAGTGGGAATTTTTAGGTAAGTAAGGGGAGGGGGCTAGAATTATCCACTGTAGTAATGGATTGGAGTTGGAGATATTAGTAAGAACTCACAATATTTCTGCTTACATATACAGATGTTACATATAGAAACATTTTCAGGTATTTGTATCTACATGGGTTAGTATACACACACATATATATCTTTGTTCTGTCAGCTGAGATAGACTAAAAGAAATGACTTCCGAGTAGCAACAATCACACCCAGGGCCCACATAAGGTTCCTTAGAGAAATGGCTGATTTTAGACCTGTGGCAGGAAATATACAAGATGAGCCTTGTAGTGCCAGAAATTCGGGAAGTGTTCAACACACACACACGCACACACACACACACACACACAAACACACACACACACACACAGTGTCTCACCCTGGCCCGGCAGAAGCCAGCTGCGTTGTGACACAGCCTACTGGAGAGACCCATGCTGCCAAGGATGACATAAGTGACCTTGAAAGTGGTTCCCCAGCCCCATTCATACATTGAAATGATTGCACCACTCCTGACAAGACATGTTGGGCCAAAGGCACCCAGTGCATCTATGCCCACATTCCTGACCCACAGAAGCTGTGAGATATAAATGTCATTTTCAGCTATTAATTGTTGAGTCCATTTGTAACACCGCAATAGATAACTAATACCTTTTTCTTTCTTGATATTCCCTGGAATATTATAATCTTTTCAGCTTACATATTTAGGATTCTATTTTCCAATTAGAAAAAAAAAATATTGCAATTATATATTTTTCTAAACAAAATTTTAAAGTTTCTATCCCTAGCATGTGTGTTGGATTTTTCATTTTTATTTTTAATGTCAATTGTATTCTATTGTGTCATTGCTTTGCGATTTAACCTGAAAGAGTCTCAAGTTTGTCTGTCATTGTATTGATTGTATTTTATGAAACTCAAATGTGTAAATGTGAATTAATCACATTCCTAGCTTGGGACACACTGACATTTTGTTCATGCAAAGCCCTTCTTTCTATTTTATTTTCCTTTTATTTCCCTCTCTCTACTCCCATCCATCTGCCACAGCCTTAAACCATCTACTCATGCATTTCCTTGGATTTACGCGTATTCTTGTAAAATATCATATTGTTTGGTAGACTGTTTAAACATATGGCAGTGGAATTTTGATACGATTTTCATTCTGTTCCCCATTAAATATGATGTTTCTGGGAGGCATTCACAGGAGGTCTTTCAGGAGCGTCATTTTGTTCAGTGTCATTTCATTATAATGTTGACGAGACGCCCTACGAACTTCACTCTTGTTTATATTAGGTCCGCGCAAAAGTAATTGTGGGGTTTGCAATTATTTTTAACCTTTTAAACTGCAATTACTTTTGCACCACCCTAATTATCAATGAGCCTTGGTAAAAATCAGTTGCTTTATAAGTCATTCCGCTTAAAGTCACAGAACCAATGGACGTTAAGTGAGGATTTACTGTATATGAAAAGAGTTTATTAATGCTGTTGAAAATTATTATATTATATGCACATGCCAGGCATATTCTATAGGAGTATTTTACTTACTGAGCCATCCAGGTGATCTTCAAATCCTTGTTATCAAATCCAATGTTACCATCCACATCCCTGCATGACACTATGTGAGCATTTCTGTGGGATATATACTAGGGCAGATTTAGCATTAGGTAGGTTTAGGATGTAAGCGTACTTATTTCATTAATATTGCAGACTACTCTCCAAAATGCACCAAATCCTGCTTTTACCACCAGATTATGGGTGCTCTTGTATCCTGAGATTTTCAATAGTTCTTCAAAGAATCACCTTTGTTTCTTCGAACCTGATGGATAAAAAGTGTGACCTCACTGGTTTTCCCCATCTCCTACCCCTCCTTTCTCTGGCTATTGGTAGAGTTGCTCATGTCTTTATTTATTTAAAACAACAAAAATCCATTTGGATTCTACCTGTTTATATACTTTTACCATGGGTTTTGCATTGGGTGTCTTGTATTTTTCTTGCTGATAAAAGGGAGTTCCTTGGATATTTTTCTACTAATTCCTGTAAGTTTTAGGCATTGCAGAACATTATTTCTTTGTTTATTCCCTATTGTGTAAATTTATCTATGATCCAAGTTTTTCAACTGAAGTCTTGTGTTTTGAGAAATTTACCCCAATTGTTTATGATTTTTGAGTCTTGATTAATACACTTTTTTCTATACAAAGGTCAAAAGATACTTTCCTCCATTTATCTTATGTATAGAAGTCTTTAATTCACTTGAAATAAACTTTTTTATATGTATAAGTGTACATCATCTTTATTTTTTTATAGTTAGACCAATACCAAGGAAAAATTGCTAAGTAATGCATATATTTCCTCTTAATTTGTCATATACTATCTATCCATTCTGTTTTCAGTGTTGTTTTTGTCTTTTCCAACACAAATAGCTTATTCATTTTTTAATTAATTTAACTTTTTAATATGTTAGCCTCTGATAGGGTAAATTATCTTTAATTTTTAATTGCCTCATCTATTGAAGAAACTTTATTCTTCAATATCAATTTTAGAATATTTGTTAAGTAATGCCAAGAATCCTGCTGGGGTCTGTATTACAATTTAGTTAAATTTATAGATTAATTGGGGCAAATTGACATCTCTATTATGTTATGTTTTGCCATTCATGAACAAGCATGTCTCTTCATTTACTAAGTTCTCCTTTAATAGTTTGAAAATATTCATCATAAAGGACATGTGTATTTGTGGTTAGGTTAGTTTCTAGAGAATCCTATGAGTTATAATTTCTAGGTGGTTAATTTTTGTAGGTTGATCTTGGATCTGACAATCTTACTGAAATCTCGTATTTTTTATTAGTTCATTGATTCCCATGGATTTTCTAAGCAGATATTCATATCATCTGCAAATAAAAACAATTTGGACTCTATATCAACTGCCTAATATTTAATATCTAATTTTCATAACTGGTGATTTTAATGTTTGTTTTTTTTACAATTTATTTTTGCTAATATTTTCCATACCTATTTTAGTAAACTACTAAACTTATTTTATATTCTTGGTCCATCTTTGTAACACTTCTGTTTCAGAGAGCATCTTTTGTTTCGTTTGTCGTGTCTCATTATTTTGGCTTGTGGGAATAGATTATTTGGAGGCTACAGGTGTTTCAGTCCTAGCAGATATTTGGGAGGAAGTTTCAAGGTCACACCTCATTTCTGGTGAGTTTGGAAGGGAAGAGTTGTTCTCCAGAGTGGAGGTGCCCAAGTAAAACAGAATTTCAGTTAATCACTCTTACCACTCACCTATCCCCTGCAGGTCCCCAAGAAGCAGCATTGGGTTGAGCGGTCTCTTTCCACCAATCTTGACTGATGGGAGGGGACAGGGTGCAGGAGTGAATGTCCGAGACATAACACTTATGTTGCCAACTTCTCACCCGGGCACATGTTTGTACCGCCATGATTTTACATCTGTAGATAGCTGCACATGAAGTATGAACCATGACTATATACATATAGCTGCAGGAAATTATTGGCATAAGGCAATGGTGGGTGAAAGGAGAAAAAAATCAGATTGCTTCTCTACAGTTCATACTCCCAGAATGCTGTCACCCAAATTGCAGCCATGCTCTCAAGGCCTCTGGGTTCTGTAAAATTATATGGCATCTTTCACACCATCGTTTACAGGAATGGAGTCCTTTGGAGTTCTGCACTGTACAACCTTCACGGCTGTCTCCAGCAACTCTAAACACTCTCTCCCAGCTCCACGTATATGAGTTCAGAGGAGCCATCTGGAATCGCCGCAGAGGTTTCTGGGGTGCATTGTTGTTTCCTTGGTTCCATATTTTTCTTAATAGTTTCTCCAGAGTTCAGAGAAGGAACCAGCAGCCTCGGCTATTTCACAATCTTGGCAGAAACCCAAAATATCTGGGTCTCATTTCTGATTCCACTTTTTTAACTTCTCTTTCTATCTCTGTCATTATTAAGGTAGACAGAATCTCCAGTGTTATAATAAAAGAGTAGTCATAGTTTTCACCACTCATTTTAAAGGGAATGTGACTCAAGTATCTTCATTAACTACAATATTGGCTGCAAGTTTTGGTGGGATGACCTTGAGGACTTTTTCTCCATTCCTTGCATTCCTCATATGCTATGATATTTTAAAATCACGAAAGTGCACAAAACTTGATCATTTTTACACTTTATAAATAAGTTGAAAGTTACAAAATACTTAGAATTTTACTAATATAGGATGTTATAATCAATACAGCATTTTACTAATATAGCATTTTTGTTCTTATTTCGTTGTAATGATGAGTCCTAATGAAAGTTTTCTGATGTTTAACTGTTCTTCTCTTTCTGGGCTCAATATGACTTTTTCACGTATTTTTTCCAACCCTGGATTAGGTTAGCTAATATTTTTGTTACAATCTAGTACTGTGTTCTGCAGCAACTCATAAAATCGATTTTTTAAAAAAATTATTCCTTGACAATTTGTACTAAGATTTTTAAAAATTTTTTTATTCCTGGACAATTTGTACTGCTCACTTACAAAACCATGTTAGCCTGGTATTTTTATTTCTTCATTACAGTATCTTAATTGTAATTTAGTTGATTCATGTTTCTATTCATTCTTTTGTTACTTTTGGAATTGTGCATGAATCAGTATGTTTACTTTAGTTAAGTTTTTTCAAATTTATTTCAGTTGCTTGTACTTGATATTTCATCCTAATAACTTACGTTTACACATCTATTTCACGTCATTGCCTCAAATTAAAATTTAAATTCTGCCACTATATTTTTATTTTCACATACACATATGTGCATATGTGTGTGTCTATATGTGTGTGTATATATGTGTATATATATATACACACACACATATATTATTTTTTTTAATCTCATACTTCTTTCTCTTCATGTTATCAACTGGTCTTTTCATTTCAATCTGCTTTGTTATTATGGTTTACACATCTACTTCATTGAGTTTTCCTAAGTCCCATGGAGAGTTTAAAATAGTTTTCTAAAATTATTTTTTTCTGGTTCCTGTGGTGAGTGATTTTTCAGAGATTGGCTTTTAATTGGAAACATTCATTTTCCTTCTGCTGCAGTGCAATTTTTGTTGTTGTTATTATTTCCTCCCTGGTTTACTCTTTTTGGCATTAGGAGAATGTTCTTTTTAGATGAAGGTCTGTTTGTTCCATTCAGATTTTTGATGAATTTCAACTGTCTGCCAGCTTTTTTTTTTTTTTTTTTGCATTAACAATTTTTTAACCAGAAAATGAATATTAGGCATTAGGATGTTTTATATACTATTATTCTTCAACAGATAATTTAATATACTTATGAAAGATTTACAAATACATTTGTCAAACCAGGTAAGTGTACATATGAAGAAGTGTGTGTAGAGAAGCTAAATAGTGATTCGCAGTTGGGGGATAGGTTGAGGTAACATTTAAAAACTACATTGAGGACACATTTCCCATTATGCAAACTTCAAAAAATATATCATAATCTGGAGGATTTGCAGAAGCTGGACAAATGGACATGAAAGGCTTGATCAGAACACAGCACCAGTTAAAGAAACTGTGAGAATCACTCTTCTAACTGGTGTGTTTCTGGTCACCAAGATAATAAGCTGAATAGGTACCAAACACTAATTTTCTTTGTCTAAGTTAATTTTATTTTCCTATTTTAATATAACATATATTATTTTCCTATTTTAATATAACATATTTTCTCTATGGTTCAATTTACATTCATAAGGTTTATTGATAATGCACATACAAGGGAGCGTGCTCATTACTGCACGTGATGCAAAGGTGAATTAAAAAAATTCCTGTCTTCAAGTAGCTCAACATACGCTGAAGGAAGTTAGACAAGTAGCGCTTAACAGTCTAATCTCTGGATTTCTACTGACTGGGTTTGAATCTTGAGTGCGACCATTACTCGCTGTGTGACCATAGACAAGTTATTTAACATCTCTGTGCCTCGTTGGCCTCATGTGAAACGGGAATGAAGGCAATAATCATAATCATAACCATGTCAGGATTATTCTGAGGGTCAAATGGGTAACCCAGTCAAAGCACTTACAGGAGTTCTTGCCACATAATGGATTATCTGTAAGTATCAACTGTTATTTTTATTAAAATAAAATCTTCGGCAGAAATAGCATTCTAATAGAATATGTATTGTATAACAAATGCAAACAGCACATTTTGGGTAATATGTTTCTAGAAATTGTAAGTTTCGCATCAGTATTAGTTTGTGTCTGTGCCTGACTTTTAAATAAATATACATTAAATACCATTTTTTCTTCGGTTTTCATATTGAAATGTGCATGCACCTGAATTTGTAACGCGGCATCTCCATCTAAAGTGATAAGATTACATAAACATTATTCACTGTTACTTAAGAAGCTACCTCAGGGAAAAACCTATACTTTTTTCTCCCTGAGAAAATGTCTATTTAAAAAAAAAAAAAAAGGGCATTTGTATTTCTTCATCAGACATATACATAATGATTTAGAAATATTTACACATTTTGCAGAGCTAAGAAGACTTTTGACATGTATTAGTCATTCATTTTTTTCAGAAATGTCTTTAAAGTTGGTACCATATGACTGTTTTAACAGTTTAATTTAGGGCTATGTCCTTTACTTATCTCCCTAAAGTATCTGAAATCTATCCTAATTAACCTCATCAAATAAAAGCTGTTCTCAGGTATAATACAGAAAAAGGCCCAATCATTATTTAATAGGTAGTGTACTAACCACTGGAGAAATTTATTTTATTTAAACTCTGGACAAAAAAAACAAAAACAAAAACAAAAAAACACCTCACAATGTCCTTTGCCCCACAGCCTGCAATTAATTTATACTGAATTGTTTGTTTTTCAGAAGTTTACCAAGATTACACTTGTGTGAAGATTTTTCTCTAAGACAAAAACGAAGTGCCCTGCTAAGAGAACCTTCCTAACTTGTATGAAAACTCAGTTTATATTCCCACAGATGTCTAACAAGCTCTGGATATGGTCTTGGATTATAGACAGGGAAAATCAATAGCCTGCTGTCTCAAAGGCACCGATATAGATTAGGAATCACAGCCAGGAAGTTGTCAGCGATTTCAGCTGCCAACAGCGCTTCAGTAAAGATATTTGCTACCTCATATTCTTTTAATGTGAAGCTTTCATAGATGAAATAGAACAGGTCACTTTTTTGACAAAACATAAGAGTATTTTAAGTAGCGCAGTGAAAGCCCCAAACACGGCTACGCTCAGGACTGATCAAACAAATACAAAATAAACCATCTCCACTTGCCCACCCGCTGCGTATAAGTGGCCTGTACTGGCGTCAGTTGGTGGCGTGCTTGCCCACCTGGCCACATCTACATGCCATGTACTTGCACAAATACAGGGGTTTGGATGGGCTGGGACAAGCCCATCTAATGGCCATAATGAAAAATGGTCTAAGTGAGGGAAATACAACATAACACTGAACCCTGGAGGGAAAGTGGATTTCAGGTTAGTAAACCCATCTTCTCTCATTGACAGATGAGGAAACTCACAGGGAATGCGGGTGACTCAGAATCACTCAAGGAGGTTTTAGAGGCAAGATTAGAACCTTCCCATGCTTACATTTCCTTAGGCTATTTCTACAAAATGCTGAGTAACTGCTTCATGAATGTTCCTTGGAGACGGACATTATATTCCTCTCCATAACATATAAAAAACAGGTAAATGCTATTTTAAGTGTTTGAGTTTAAGAATAAAAGTATTAAAGGTGTTGTATACATACAATTAATGTAGAAGTTATGATAATGCTTTTAAGCATTCCCCCAATACCTGTATGCTACTTTTTTGAAATCTTGTTTCAGAAAAAAAAAAAAAATAGACAGTTTACTGACTAAAATAATTTTCAAAAATGAACCAAACAAATAAAGTGGAGAGAGTCAGAAATCCAAACTGCCTTAGCTTTAACCTAAAAATCACCTAGAAGGTGGGACATAATAAAAGTCCCTTCTTTTGATAATCTATGGACAAATTAAGAAGATGTTTCCATTTTCTAAAAAGGGAGGGAGCGCTGATTCTGTACATCATAGATAGGGCCATTTCAGTGTGAGTGACTGTGAAAACAACTTAACAAGTAACACGCAATCTAGTGATCGCCCAGAAAAGTCTGAGGTATAACCATGTGTTGGTAAAGGACGTATGTCACAGACAGGTTACACAGGCAAAGGGGCACAAAAGCCGTGATATGACATGATTTTAGAATGGTTTTCCTTCTCCCTCACATGACAGTCTGATGAACCAGCCCACCTGTGGGATACCTTCCATTCTGTTCTTAGATGGTTCATATACATAACTTGAAGCCAAAGGTAACAGCTTTGAATCACATTGGGACAGCACAGATGCTAGTTCAAGAGTTCTACTTAGTATTTCAGTTGGTGGAGAAAACAAGAATTCTCCAATTAAGTTTACACATACAGAAGGGTGGAATAGGAGATTAAAAAACCACAAACCCCTGAACTATGTAGGTTTGGGAAAGACTCCTTGGATACAAATGTTCACATACATACATACATACATACATATGTGTGTGTGTGTGTGTGTGTGTATACATATATATATATATATTTTTTAAATAAAAGTTTATTGGGGTGACAATTGTTAGTAAAGTTACATAGATTTCAGGTGAACAATTCTGTATTACATCATCTATAAACCCCATTGTGTGTTCACCACCCAGAGTCAGTTCTCCTTCCATCACCATATATTTGATCCCCTTTACCCTCATCTACCACCTCCCTCCCCCCTTACCTTCTGGTAACCACTAAACTATTGTCTGTGTCTATGAGTTTTTGTTCTTTTGTTGTTTTTGGTTTATATGCCACATATCAGTGAAATCATATGGTTCTCTGCTTTTTCTGTCTGACTTATTTCGCTTACATTATTTAAAGACGCATCTTATAAGAATCAACATGATAAAAATGTCAATCTTCTTTTAATTTGTGTTCTATTATGTTCACTGAACTCAAGACATATAAAAGATGTCTGGGATGACTCATAAAAGATGTCTGGGATGACTCACAGAAGAGAAGCAGAGGTGGTTAAAGAGGGAAATCAAAGAAATTGCGATGTTTGAAATAAATAAGAGAAAAGCTAAGGGATGATTGAATTATTGTCTTCAATATGGGGGCGAATATTGATTCTGGAGTGTTACCTTCTTACCCCCTATGGAGGGCCAAATATTAAATTGTAGGCTCCCTGGGGGTAGGGACGCTACCTATCTACACAATCATATTTGCATCCCCTGAAACGTCTGACTCCCAGTGCTCCATTGGTGTTCAGGGATAAATGAAACAGAAAGCCAGGGAAATCTGCACCATGGTGGCACTCCAGCTTTGACTCAGGAAATCCGGCAAATGCCTGCTCCGTCCATGGGCTGCACCCACACCTTCTTCAATGAGGTCTGACATCTGGCCTTGAGGCATTCTTTCCCCCTTCCAAGTCAGTTCTTCTTTGAGTACTTTCCATCTGCCCTTGACTACCCTTTAGAGCTCTCACTATATCTTAATAGCTGCTGCTTTATCATAATTTAATTATTCATTATATTATACTTCCCTGATCCACATTACTGTGGTTCAGTCTCCTAATTATACCCAGATTTCTAATTTTTTTCTTTTAATTTTTATCCTTTCTGAATCTCTGTTTTAAAACTATGTTTCTTTATCCAATCCTGTACTGATGAACCCCTAGTTTGCTTCCATAACTTGGCTATTGTAAAGAGCGCTACAGTGAACACAGGGGTGAGTGTATCTTTTCCAATTAGTGTTTTGGATTTCTTTAAGTAAATACCCAGAAATGGAATTGCTGGGTCATGAAGTAGTTCTATTTCTAATTTTTTGAGGAACTTCCATATTGTTTTCCATAGTGGCTGCACCAATTTGCAATCCCACCAACAGTGAGCGAGGGTTCCCTTTTCTCCCCATCTTTGCCAACACTTGTTGTTTATCGATTTACTGATGATAGCCATTCTGACAGGCGTGAGGTGGTATCTCGTTGTGGTTTTAATTTGCATTTCTCTGATGATTAGTGATGTTGAGCATCTTTTCATGTGTCTATTGGCCATTTCTACATCCTCTTCAGAGAAATGTCCATTCAGGTCTTCTGCCCATTTTTTAA
Organism: Rhinolophus sinicus; assembly: GCF_036562045.2. NCBI lineage: Eukaryota > Metazoa > Chordata > Mammalia > Chiroptera > Rhinolophidae > Rhinolophus > Rhinolophus sinicus. The sequence continues at coordinate 6,927,942 of NC_133763.1, forward strand.
TTGGATTGTTTGGTTTTTAGACGGTGAGTTGTATGAGTTCGTTATAAATTTTTGATATTAACTCTTTATTGGATGTATAATTGGCAAATACCTTCTCCCATTCAGTAGCTTATCTTTTTGTTTTGTTGATGGTTTCTTTAGCTGTGCAAAAACTCTTTAGTTTGATGTAGTCCCATTTGTTTATTTTTTCTTTTGTTTCCCTTGCCCAAGAAAATATATCAGAAAAAATATTACTAAGAGCACTGTCAGAGAGTTTACAGTGTATGTTTTCTTCCAGTATTTTTATGGTTTTAGGTCTTACATTTAAGTCTTTAATCTATTTTGAGTTTATTTTTGTATGTAGAATATTACTCAGCCATAAAAAAAAAAAATCTTACTGTTTGTGACAACATTGGTGGACTTAGAAGGTATGATGCTAAATGAAATAAGTCAGAAAGAGAAAGTCAAATATTATGATCTCACTTATGTGTGGAATCTAAAGAACAAAATAAATGAGCAAACAAAACGCAAACAGACTCATAGATGCAGAGAACAAACAGATGGTCACCAGCTGGGGGTGGTTTGGAGGGTTGGGTGAAAAAGGTGAAGGGATTCAGAAGTACAAATTAGTAGTTACAAAACACTCACGGGGATGTAAAGTACTGTATCGGGAATATAGTCAATAATATTGTAATACTATGTACGGTGTCAGGTGGGTACTAGACTAATCAGAAGGACCACTTCCTAAATTATATAAATGTCTAACCACTATACTGTACACCTGAAACTAATATAAAATAATATTAAATGTCAACTCTAATTGAAAAATTAAAAAAGGAAAATGTTTCTTATATACAGTATATTGCTGCTTTTTGTTTATTTTTAATTTTTCAAAAGAAGTATTTTGTCCCTCTAAATTGATTGTGCTTACTGATATGTCTAGATCCATTTCCATCATATATTTTGTGCTTTCTGTTTTTCCCTCTCTCCATTCTTTCTTCTCCTTTTTCTTTTCCCTACTGATTGGAAAGAAACACACTCTACGAGTAGGCTTCTTTCTTAGACATTTTTGTATGTATGTTTAAATTAATATAGTCTCATTAAAATCTTTAATATTCTTAAAAAAATGCTTTTGCTCTTATTAACTCCCTTCGGACTCATTTGTTATGGTTGTCAAAATTCTTTGTTCTGTCTTAATTTTTTAAGCTCACAAATTAGGCATCATTGTTACTGTTTGGGTTTGGGTTTATCAGCAAGTTTACAATTTACTTTTATCACCATTTCTTCTGACATTTTACAAATTTCCTTCTTTGACCATTTCTTTTTTCCCCCCTTGAAGTACATACTTTATATTTTCCTCAGTGAAAGTCTCTTGATAATGAATTGATTCAGTTCCGCCCCCACCCCCCGGAGAGTGACTTTTTTTTCTCAAAATATAATTTTGAAATACACAGTACTGCATTCATTGTTATTGCTTCATATATATATATTTATTATTTACTTAATTGAAAATTTTATTTCTTTTTATTTTGTTTTCCTTATTGATCTTTGAGAAGTCAATTATCATTCTAAGTGTTGTTCATTTGTGGGTAATTTTTTTTTGACGACTTGGAAATGCTATTTTATTTTTTTGTCTTTGGAGATTTTAGACTCATTACAATATGGCTATCTTTTTATCTTAGAACTTTAGGCTTTTTAAAATGTAAATGTTATATTAGTTAGGGTTCTCCAGAGAAACAGAATCAAAGATGGTAGATAGATAGATAGATAGATAGATAGATAGATAGATAGATAGATAGATAGATGATACATATAGATGGATAGATTTTAAGGAAGTGACTCACACTGTTGTGGGGGCCCGCATGTCTGACCTTTGCAAGACACGCAGCGAGCAGGCTGGAGAAGACTGGGGAAGAGCAGATGTCGCAGCCTGAGTCCACAGGCAGTCTCAAGGCAGAATTCCTTCTTGTTCAGGGGAGGTCAATCTTTTTCTACTCAGGCCTTCAACTGATTCAATGAGAGCCACACACATTGGAGGGTAAATCAGCTGCTCTACTCAAAATCCATTTACTTCAAAGTTAATGTCATCCAAAACAACACTTTCATAGAAATAGCCAGAAGTAATGTTTGGCCCATTATCTGGGCACTGCAGCCCAGCTAAGACGACATCTAAAATTAACCATCACAAATCCAACTGGGCAACTGAGCAGCCATGTGGGTCTCCTTAATACATACTTAATCTCCAAATAATGATAATACAAGGTCATTCTTCCACTTCACATAACACAACTACGCTGTGTACAACTGCAAAGGCACTAACCCTTGGCCCAGAAGACACAAGACTATGACCAACATCTAAATAAACAAAGTCTTTCTCTGTGTGGTGAGTGTGCTTCTGGCCTACCCATAGAGAATATCCTGGCTTTATACATGGTCTCTCGCTTGACTTTTGATTTGCTGAGTCCCCGAGATTTGTCTTTTGTCCCCTAATGCTTGTGTGTCACTAACCCATGCTCTTAGGCTCCCAGGACCAGCAGGGTCCTCCGGGTGTGATCCTTTTACAATCACCATTTTTTATTGTTTCTTGTTTCAGTTGTTTCTCTTACTTTACTGACAGCTCAGCCATGCTTTAAAAGAGATGTTTCTTATAGTTCAGGCAGCCTTATCAGGCCTGCTGCTTGAGAAAGTGTTTTTCTGCAAAATACAGTCAACCATATGACTAGAAATGGAAATCTCTCATTCTCTCTTTCACACATTTCCATCAAGAATTTGTCCCACTACTCCGCAGAAAGTTCTCTTTTGAAGGTCACCCATGACATCCACTTGCCAAATCTAATATTCATCGGTCTGGGTTCATGCTGTTCAACCTCAGCAGTATTTGACAGCTTGAATCTCTTTCTTCTTGAGAAAGTTATTTTTCACTTTTTTTTTTTTTATTTTTTACTTTGCTTCTGCTCACTATGCTTTAAAGCAAACTACATAGTTTACTTCCTTCCTGTGTCACAGATTTGCTGTCCCTTTGCTGAGTCTGTCCCGTTTCTCAGGGCTCAGGCATCAGATTGTTTCTCTTTTCAGTTTATGCTCTTGATGATTTCATTCACCTGAGCTCTTATTCCCATTCCAGAATTGTGGACCTCCACTTGAGGAGTAATGAGATCTCAACACATGTCTAAAACTAAAATTTTTATTTTCTTTCTCCAGTGTAGTCCTCCCAATTTTCCTTAATCTCACTAAAGGGCACTCTCTCCTTTCTAGCTGTCTGGCCCCAAACCTAGAACTAATCTTTAATTCTGCTCTCTCCCTCACTCCGTGTCATCAGCAGTCTTCTGCATTTACTTTCACAGCATGTCTAGAATCGAACCACTTCCCACCACCCTTCATTCATATCTGAACAACTGCCCCTCTTACTGTTCTCCCAGCTTTGGTGTCGCACCCTGTTCTGTATTATTTACAAAGCAGCCGGCGTCGATTTTAAGATTACAAAACACATGATTCCATGTTCCTACTCACAACCTTCCAATGTATCTCAATCACATGTACGATTCAATCCAGTCCTCTTCCGTGGAATCTAATGTGATCTGAGTCACGCTTGTTTTGCTGACCTCATTTTCTTCTGCTTGCTCCTTTATTTGTCTTTAGTCACAAAGCTTTTCCCTACTCTTCAAACATGCCAAGCTCAGGCCTGACAGAGGGGCAGGCCATTCCAACTCCTATTCTCCAGGCAGAAACTCCTTCCCTTAGATAATCCACTGGGATTACTCATTCCCATAATTCACAGCTCATGTTTGACTTCTGCTTCATTATGTCCATAGTCCTTTTCATTCCTAGCATCAGGGTAACTTGTGTATTTACTAGGTAGCATTTACTGTCCCACTAGAATGTAAGTTCTGAGAAGGTGAAACATTTGTCCCTTGTCCTAGGACAATGCCTAGAACATAGAACATTAAGAAATACAAATGAATGAATGAATGAATGAATGAATGAGTTAATTCAATCATTCATTAAAACTCTCCCTTTCGAAAATGCCCCTGAGTAAGGGCTGCAACATAAACCCTTGTGGAAACTGCCATGCACACCCAGTGACATCAAGTTAGTTCTCCCATTCTTCTAAGTTTTGCCTTTAAAGAGGCCTACATCGCCACGTAGCTCAGAAGAACTGGAGTTGCCAAGCTGACACTTCACTTTTATAATTTTCCCATCGGCGCCTACATTAAGCTTAAACATGCTACAATTTTAATCTAGCTTTATTCAGTATTTTTTGATATTCAGATTATATCTAAAAACACAAAGGACTCACAGGAATCAATGGAAAAGGAAATAAAATGAAACAAAGTTAAAACAGCCAATTAAAATACAAGAAACCCTAGAAAACTCTAGACGAGGTGAAACATAACTTTTCAATTTCACTTATTTAATACAGCTTACCAGTATTTCTTGAACTTTATCATTAAACTTTGAAATACAAATAAAAGCTATTGTTAAGTTCCCTAAAATTACAATTACACACAACAAAATTATTTTTAAATAGAACATTTTTTAGGTACTAAACTGTTCTTTTAATGCAATGTATCTTCAGAAATACAGCCATGATACAGTTATGGCACTCTCACCCTGACCAAGGGAAAAAGAAAATTTAAAATATCTTTTGTAAAATACATAAAAAAATGTCACTACTCAAAATTATTCTGACTTAAAAACACATAATATACTTCAGTTATTGGGGAAAATAATCATCAACTTTATGGTACTGAACTACACTAGTGTTTAAAACTTGTATTCTTGCAGTTAAGCAGAGTTTGAAAATCACTCAAATGCATATGATATTCTCATTGGTAGGATACATTCATTGACTTTTATTTATTCCCTTTAAGGGCCCTTAACATATGCACACTGCCTCACCCTTTGTCAAATTCAATAAATCCTTGTTTCAAGTTTAATTACTTATTACGTATTGAAATGATCTGCTGTTCTGAATCTTCTCGAACCTTTGAATTAGCATGTACTCTCCACAGTGATGCGATTAAAGCAGGAACCGCGCAGAACATAACAGTGAGAGTAAAATTGCTATGATACTATATAATGCATCCCGCACGGCAAGGAGAGCTGGCGTTCTTGACTTCCCAGTGGATAATTAAGAGCTGACTTGGATGGACCTCTGTAAACTCTGGCTGTGCCTTTCTAACTACAGGCCTGAGCATTGCACCACATTTCAGAAATAGGTGGTCTCAGTGTCATGACAGCAGTTGAACTTTTGATTCTAGACCTCAGCCAGGTGATTTTGCCAAACGTATGTGCTGGAGCAATTAGGGCTGAACAACAATTCCTGACTCAATCTAGGTCACCAGTGTTAGGAAATCTTTTGGTAACCAACAAACCTAGGAAATGTATCACTTTGGTCCATCTTTCTCCTGAGGCTTTTGGTGGCTAATGAACCAAAACACGTTACAGGTTCAATAACAAGAAGTTTTAAAAAAAATGTATCTGATAACAGATAATATGAGGTAGGACAATCAAGTTCGTGAACTTGTTGAAACGATGTTGCTAACCTTTTTTGAATTCAGAGCAATTATTCATTATGAATTTGTACCAACTGGACAAACAGTTAACCAAGTTTAAAAACTTGCATGAAAAAGGTACATGATGAACTTTTCTCCAACAATTCATGGCTCTTGCATCACGACAATGCACCAGCTCACATGGCACTGTCTCTGAGGAAGTTTTTAGCCAGTAAACAAATAACTGTATTGGAACACCCTCCCTACTCACCTGATCTGGCCCCCAATGACTTCTTTCTTTACCCAAAGATAAAGGAAATATTGAAAGAAAGACATTTTGATGACATTCAGGACATCCAAGGTAATACAACAACAGCTCTGATGGCCATTCCAGAAAAAGAGTTCCAAAACTGCTTTGAAGGGTGGACTAGGCATTGGTGTTGGTGCACAGCTTCCCAAGGGGAGTACTTGGAAGGTGACAGTAGTAATATTCAGAAATGAGATATGTAGCACATTTTCTAGGATGAGTTCGCGAACTTAATTGTCTGACCTTCATAAACTAAGATTTTAAAGACACGTGTCCTATGCTACAACACTGGTGGTGAGGCTGTCATGATTCGGGTCTGTTTTCCTGAGCAGAAGAAGAAAATACATTTTCTTTCTCCAGATGCACTCTATGTAAGGGCTCCTGTAACTTCAGTATGCATTCGAATCACCTGGGACATGTGTTAACATAAAGATTCCGACCCAGTTAAGGGTAGAGCCAGAGGCCCTGCATTTCTAATACATAACCAGGTGACACAGACCCATCTGGTCAGGAGACTGCACTGTGAATAGCAAGGTTCTATCGTTTGCAAACTTTTTTCTTGTAAAGTATCAGAGAGTAAATATTTCAGGCTCTGTGGGGCTACATACTGAGCTCTGCCATGTCAGTGTGAAGCAGCCCTGCAACATGTAAGTGAATGACGGTACCAGTGTTCCAGGCTAAGGGCAAAAATGGGGTGAGGGGCTGGATTTCATGAAGGGGCCAGGAGTTTGCAGACCCCTGCTCTGCTTGAGGCTACCCTTTCTTTATCCAGTAACCAGATCGTTGAGCCCTTTCTCTACATCATTTCAATGCACATGAAATAAATTTACATTCTATTATTTGGCATATTTTTTCATATTCTGTTTTTAGGTCTTTGTTTTCACTTTTTAAAAATTACCTGTGTGCCCCGCCCCTTCTGCTTTTTAATGTATTACTGAGGGTGATAAAATATTTGTAGACAACTTACATAATCTTATGATTTAAGATAGGAGGTTTCAGGTGTCACAGTGTGACAGTGATATACATATTTATTATAGGAAATCTAGAAAATATGGAGGAACCCAAGAAGAAAATAAAAATTAGGCTCATGCCTCCACTTGTGCACTGGATCCCATCGGATTTAGACCCCTCAATAACATTGCTTTGGCAACCGTATCTGTTTCATCTCTAAATGCTCAAATTTTTACACTTTCCTGGCTCATTCCCACAAGTCTTCAAACACGATGTCATATCCCTCATATTTACAGATATTCTCTGGATCGTCTCTTTCTATCCATCTCTTCTTTATCTCCACTCCTTCACGTCAAATTTCTTCCATGAAAAACCTTTGTTGTTGTCCTCGGTTTTCTTTTTATTACATTTTTCCACATTTGCTTTATCTGTCCCCGTAGATGTAATTTTTACTGAATATTTTGTTGCATGACATTTTGCCCCTTAATACATCATCATGTACCACCTGAGAACGGGGACCGGAGACCACTGTGGTTTTATGGCCTTTATTGTACCCAAGAAAATTAAATTAATGTATTAATATCATCTAATAAAATCTATATTCAAACTTGTTTTCTTAAATTTGTTCCAGGCAGCCTTTGGCTCCCACCACTACGCCGACATAACTGTTATAAAAGTTAGCAGTGATCTCCAGATTGTCAAAATCAATGGCCAATGGTAAGTCTTCATTCTCCTCGAGGCACCAGTTGTTTTTGTCAGAATAGGTTATTATCTCCAAGTATCTCCCTAGGTGAAGAACTGCCCCATGGGGTTAAATATTAATACAATTATATACTAAACGACTTGCAATTTATACCACTCTCCTGAACTCGATTCACATATCCAATCACTTAACTGACATTTCACTTGGATATCTAACAGACATTTCAAACTTATTTTGTCCAAAACCAAGTTCCTGATGTCCCACTCAATATATTTTTCCCCCACGATACTTCCCGGTTCAGTAATTTACAGCTTGTTTATTTTTCTAGTGCAGGATCCAAACTCTGGAGTGGTCCTGGATTTCTCTCTCTCTCATATCACATACCCAATTCATCAGTAAATCCTTGTAAACAAATTCAGTATCTGACTACCTCTGACCGGTTCCAGTGCTGGAACTCTGGTGGTGCAGCCTCCAGGCTCCCTTACTCAAATCATTACATTCATCTTCAGACCATTTTCCTTTCTCTCATCCTTGCCCCCTCTACTCTCTGCTATTAGCACAACAGCAAGAGGGATGATTTTCAACTATAAACAAGATTTTGTTATTATGTTCAGACTACTCCACTGGCTTCTTATCTCTCCAGGGTGAAGAGAAAGTGCTTGCAATGGTCTATAATACCCTGGTTCCTGGGGCTGGGTCCTAACTCAGACCCACAAACTCTGTTGTTCTTCCATATTGGCTTAGCTCTGTTCTTGGCTTGTTCATATACAGTTTAGAATCAGTTTGTCAATTTGTGTACACACACACACACACACACACACACACACACACACACCCCTACAAACACCTATGTATACCTACTGGGATTTTGAATGGCATTGAATTGACTCTGTAGATGATTTGAGGGGGAACTGACCTGGCTACACCATTTTAAAGGTTTTACATAATTTTTAAAATATTAAGGAAGATTCCTGTTTTCTGACAACTACAACCACTTTTATCCCAGGAATGAATGTTCAATATTATCAAATGTCTTTTCAGTACCTAAAATGATTACGTAACTTTTGTTCCTTGTTTCTCAAATACGACTACATGTTAACAGGGTTTTCTAATACTGATATTTCATAATCTTACTTGAATAGACCCTACTTGGATGTTTTTATTACTTTATTAATAACATCCTGGATTTGTTATGCTAGTATATCATTAAGAATGTTCCTAAATGAGTTCTAGCTTTAGTTTCTCTGTCAGCTTTTGCTAAAGGGTTATGTTATCTTCTAGAAACAAATTAACGTGGCTTTCTTCTTTTTCTATGCCCTGGAACAACGTCTAGGAGACAATTATTTGTTTCTTGTAATGTAGAAGAAATTATAATACCAAATGAAGCTAAAACTCTCCTTGGGAAATCTGGAATGTTGGTTAGTCAATGTCTTTTGTAATATTTGTCCTTTTAAATCATTGAAGTTTGGGGAAACAGTTTTATTAATTTATATTTTCCTAGAACATTAAGTATTTCAGTAAGCTTTTCAAAAGCATTAGCTTAGACATTCCTCTCTCATGTTCCTATAGATCTGTTTATTTCCTCTAGTTCATTTAGAGCTTTTTATTATTTATGTATTTTATATATTGACTAACATAATTATACTAGAAGATTCTCAACTACATCAAGCTTTTCTACTGTTTTTAATGAGGTGATTATTTTTAAATTTATTTATTAGCTTTTTAAAAATATATATCAACTTTTGCTATAACCCCCATTCATTTTTTCCTGTGGTTGGTTAATCTCGTATTTGTGATTTTTAAAACTTAGTCTAACTGTAAGCAATTTATTGCTGCTGAATAATAAAAACTTTCAGCGGTTCAACATCTCAGCTTTTCCATCACTGATTCAGTGTTTACAGTATGGATTCTTTACTGCTTTTAAAGCAGTTTTAAAATTAGTTACTGTAGCTTTTGTTTCCTTTCATTTTTTCCTTATCTCATTCAGCTGCTTTCACCCTTCTGTCTGGCTCCCAGCTCGCTCCTTTCTATATCTGTCTATTGTCTTATCCTCTCATCTTTCATCTCTTGTTTCATGGTGTTCATTTCTTTTCCTTTTTACTGCAAGACAAAGCAGCCCCTTTCTGAAATCTACTTCTGCATTCTGTAGTAGTTACTTTATTTTTAAAGTGTGTTCTTCCTCTGATTTGGAGGTGCTGTACTCACCTCATCTTATTACGCACCATCTTTCTGTGGGCTACATGTTTTGATTTTTCCGTTTTTCCTAACACTGACTGATGAGATATTATCAATAACCTAAGTTTTCCCCAAACTGCGTGGGTGTACTACTCTTTTTTCTTCACAGTGCAATCGCTGCTAGTGCCTACTCTATCTGGTAGTGAGGCCAGGGATGCAGAGAAAAAGCCCAGTCATGTTGGGGAAGAGACCAGCTGTGGATTTCTATTATTTATTGATGTCATTGTTGATTTGTCATTGAAAAAAATATTTCCATGAATAACTGTGGTGCAGTTGTAAGCCCTCATAATGTTAAATTAAGAGATGAAGGAACTACCTCTTTTTGAGTTGTTGTATCTCGCTTTTTACTTCTGACTTCATAGATTTTCACTAGTCACACTCTGAAACCATGGAAGTAGAAGCTGCCATGTCACCATCTGTCAGTTACATCGTTGTTTTTTTTAAAAGCAAAGCCCATACGTGGTCTAGGCAGAGAGTCAATGCTTTGCAAACCTTGTGCACAGACATTTGAGGGCATATTCCAATGAACTGGTGGGGAGTGTGCAAGTCCTTACACACTCAGGGTGAAGCTGAACAGCCCATGTGACAGAGGTCTATGGAGAGTATGGAAAAGCCACCATGCATGTTTAGGGAGAATGCCACTCTGAGTATAGGTTCAAAAATCAACCATGACCATATGTGAAAACAGTATTTGGAAATCAATTTGTACACCTGCTTTCTACTCTGCAGCCAGTTGTCTCACTAGAAATGTCACAGCTTCAGCAGAAATTTGTAAAGAGACAAAAATAAGAGGATGGACAAAAATATACAGAAGCTGAAAAACTAGCGCAAGGGTTTTGATATGTCAGCCTATCTCTATTCTCTTTTAATATCTGCACTTTACTCACAGAATCGTGAATAAAGATTCATGTCTGCATTTATATAGAATTCAGTCAATTTCCAAAGAGCCTCAGCAAGGAATGCATTTGCTTTCCTGTTTTAGATTTTTAAAATTGCAATAAATCTTGGGAATTAATTGTCAAAATTGTGATGCAACGTAAAAATTGCAAATCATACATACAAATGAAAATATAAGATTTATAGGCTTGTGTTGTACTGTTTATTCTTCTAGCTAAATCTACTCTTTTAAAAAAAAATATCCTACCCTAATAATAATCGGAAATACTATATATAGCACATTATTTGTAATATAAGTGAATAAGCCTTTGCATTTTGTTATTTCCCATCTTCAGCCCTTGAAATTCAGGCTTAATATTGTAGGACTGGAAGCCTTTTATTCCGCAATGTGAATTGTGCAAGTGTCTATCTATGTACAGGCACAATCCATTTTAAATATCTGCAAATTTCCCTAAAGTCCCAAGTGGTTTCCTTGGCAACAAGGCTGCTGAAATGTAAAGGGCTAAGGTAGTTAGGATATTGCCTATCGTTCTCCCTCTCTAGGTTATTTTAAATAGCTGCAATTTTCTTTGCACATCTAAAAAAAAAAAAAAAATCCACAGTGGTTGGAGATACAGAGGCGAATATGAGAGACATTAGAGAATTGTAGTACATCTGAGTCTAATTTGGGTGGACAAATTATTACTTTCAGTACTCCCTGATTTGTACAGCACCATTTTTATATGCCAAATTGTAGTACAAAAGAAAAGCAAACCATAAATACATCAGAATAATTTTTAGATAGAATGAGATAAAATATCGACAAATAGCTTTTCACAATAGAGGCAGTGATTAATAATGAAAAGGTATCCATGCAACTTCTTTTCAATGCACTAGGAGTAGCATGCATCTGATGAGGCCAGACCTCGGCACAATGAGGAGAAGGAAATTAAACACAATGCGGAGGAGAACTATTCTCTACAACCCTTCCTGTAGATGAAACTCTAAAAGCCTAACTGTGTATTCGGTGAATTATTTCAAAAGCTCTTCTTAAAGTAGTTCAGGTATCATCATTCCCTCTTATTTATCAATCTGCCTTTCACTCCACTTCTTTACACTGTTTAGCACGGTGTAGTAATTATTTATTTTTAGTGGAGTTCATGGAATACATACCATAGGATTCCCAATGCAAAGGGACATCTGCCACTGGTAGAATCTTGTGGATCAAACTGTAAAACTCTCCTGCCATTTCTCCAACTATGCCTCCATTCCTCATCGCTGCACGAGGATCCTGGTGACAAAGGCCATGTCTAGCAGATGGTGGGAGATAGGCTTCTCAGTTTTGGAAGGGGAGGTACAGTTGGCAACAGGGAAAGGCTACAATGAACCATGTTATATTGGACTGGAGTCAAAGATCAGTATAAATACATGTTTAGCTTAATATAAATACAGCTATATCCATACAGAAATAACTACAGATATATGTACATATACAGGAATTAAGTATAGATACATATATTTCCTAGCTCAGTCCACTGACAACATAGACACAATGACTCTCCAAAAGCAATGAGCAAATCCAGTGTCCAGACCTTGGTTTCTAATAACATTTGCCACTAAAAGCAACCAGGACTCCTTGGAGAAATGGTTATGTCTAGGGATGGGCCAGGGAATACGCAAATGGACCTAGAGCACCTTGTAGTACCTTCAAATAAGGAAGCAAGCACTGGAAAACATAAGGATCAGGGTATGTCCAAGGGACATAAGACGACAACCTTGGAGAGCTCCCAATGGATCTCAGTAACGTGGTACTGGGTTATGAGTCAAAGTATAAAGTAAACACCTATGAGTCAATACAGAAGTAATTCAATTATTACATAACATTTTTAAATGAAGCAAAAGAGGGAAGCCTCCTATAGAGAAGAATTCTAAATAATTCATGTAGATATTTCCCCCTTAGGGTGGTGGGTGCTAACTTTCCAACTCTTGAGTGTGAGTTGTACTTTAGTTACTTGTTTCCAAAGACGGGAGACTGGAAAAGGAGAGAACAGTCCTTTCATAATGAAGAAACCTGACAAATAACACCGTGGCTAGGTGAGCAAAATTCCCATAATTAGTGATAATTCAGCTTGATAGCATGTACCCTCAAAATGATGTGATCATATCAACTCTGTGATCTTTCTCTTAAAACTCATCACCCCAATCTATTCACGAGAAAAACATTGATAGGCCCCACTAGAAGGATATTCTACAAAATCACTGACCAATATTCTTCAATATTCTCAAGGTCATCAACCAAGGAAAAAATAAGATACCTTCACAGAACAGAGGAGGCTAAGGAGACATGGTAACTAAATATAATGTGGTATCCAACATAATATCCTACATCAGGAAAAGGACTTTTGAGGAAAAGTAATAAAACATGAATAAGGTATGGAGTTTAGTTCACTGCAATGGACTAATGTTGATTCATTACCTGTCACAGGTTATACCATGGTGATGGACCATGTTAACAACAGGTGAAATGGGGTACAGGTTTTGTGGGGCACCAAGGGAAAGAAAAAAGCTCCAGCGAAATTGGCACTACAATCTTATGTAACATAATCAGACGGGGGGTGGGGGAGAGAGGGAATGCACATTGGTCAATGCACTTAAATTGTGTGTTTTATTTTTTGCAAATTATGTCTCATAAAGATGAGTAAAAGTTAAAATATAAAACCATGAAACTCCTGCTATGATCTGAATGTTTGTGTCCCTCCCCAAATTCACATAATGAAATCCTAATGCCCAAGAGACGGTTTTATGAAGTGGGACCTTGGAGGGTGATTAGGTCATAAATGAGATGAATCCCTTATAAAAGAGGCCCAGGAAAGCTCCTTGGCCCCTTCTGCCATGCTGTCTTCCACACAGAGAGAAGCCTACAGTCCACAGCATGGAGCAGGGCCTTCACTGGAACCCAGCCCCGCTGGCACACTGATCTTGGACTTCCAGCCTTCAGAAGAGCAAACATTTCTGTTGTCTATAAGATGCCTGGTCTGTGTGTGTGTGTGTGTGTGTGTGTGTGTGTGTGTGTGTGTTGTGTTTGTTTGTTTTTTAATACCATGTTTCCCCCAAAATAAGACCGGGTCTTATATTAATTTTTGCTCCAAAAGATGCATTAGACGTTCAGGGGATGTCACCCTGTAAAATCATGCTAGTACTTATTTTCCAGTTAGGTCTTATTTTCGGGGAAACAATGGTAGCAACTGAACTGAGACAACTACTTAACAAACTCTATGAAGTATATTTTCTAAAGGAGTAAAACTAACCAAAATTTACCTCACAATAGAAGGTCTCAATCACCAAAGAGGAAAAAGAGAAAATAAAGCCCAGGCCCATATATACTCACAGAGGAATTCTAAGAAGCCTTTAAAGGTCAGCAATCACAATTCCTTAACTCTTTTAAACTATAAAAGTAATACAATTTCCAAATTTATTTTATTTAGAGTATATACTGTTGATTTCCCAAACTTTCCAAAGAGCAAAGGCCCCCAAAATAACACTACAGACCAATATTACTTATGATTATCAATATAAATATCTCACATAAAACATGGCCAATTGGAAACATAGCCCATGTAAAAAAATGATACAGCATGTCCACGTGGTGTTTATTCCAGAGATGCACATGTCATATAATATTAGGAGATTCATTAGTATTATTCATTACATTAACAGAACAAGGGCAAAATAGTATATGGTCATCTCTGTAAATGCAGAAAACATACCTGGCAAAATGTATTACCTTTTTATGTTTAAAAACCCTCAGTATAGTAGCACTGTGTGGCTCCTTACTTAACATAACCAAATATAATATATACCTTAAACCAAAAGCCAGCATCCTAATGTGAAAACAGGAGAAGTTTTTCTGCTCACGTAGGAATAAGACAAAGAAGCCAATTACCTACCATATGAACTGTAGATATGAAGCAAGGTAGTCAGAAAATAGAAAGGAATTCAAGGTATAAGAACTGAAAGGGGAGAGGACATGCTTATCTATTTGTGTACGATAGGATAATTTATTTGAAAAGCCCAAAGAAATCCATGAAGAAAACTATTACAAAAACTAAGATAATTTGATAAACTACTAACTTATAAAGTCAACATGCAAAATCAATAGTTTTCATGTAAACTACTAAAAAAGGATAAAACCTAAAATAGGAGAAATTTTTATGTTAGAGATGATAAAGTATTAACTTTACAACAAACATGCAAACTGCCTTAAAATTTTAAAATACTCCTGAGTTGTGCAAAGATAGTTGAATAAATGTAAAAACTTAACATGTTTTTGAGTAGTAAATCTATCACCTATCATCTACCAGTTTTCTCAGTTACTTTACAAATTTGACATAAACCTACTAAATATACAATTATGTTTTTGTTTCTCAAAAGCTAGCACTTTGGTTTAAAAATCAAGTTTACCTGCAATAACAAATAAGCAAGGACAACCAGGAAAATCCTGATAGAGAAATATATTTGGGAGGAGTAATGAAAGATAGCTACCTCTATTTAATATTATAAAATATACAAAACATCATAATTAAATAATGTAATACTGACATATGCCAAGCCTAAAAAAAATCAATGTGGAAAAAATTCAGAAATATGCTCGATTTTATATTAAAATATGGCTTCTAAAATCAGTGATGATAATATTAATGGATGATCACATTTTTAAAAAGCTAACAGATTTATCTGTAACAAGACAAATGAGAAAACATTCCAAATTCATCAGAAATTTATATGTAAAATGTGAGAGTATGAAGGTTCTAGAAGAAAACATCAGTGCATTTCTCTATTACATGAGGATAGGGAAATATTTGATAATTATTTTTCAAATCCATAAACAATAAGGAAAGCAACTGATAACTTTGATTACATATATTGTGGAAATAAACTAAAAAAAATTACAAAAAGAAATGTCAGTGTCTTTATATTGTATTAATAAATGTTCAATTATATTTATAATAATAAATGTTCAATTTACTGATAACAAGAGAAATACAAATTAAAAGTTCACTAATATACCATTTATCAGATATTCAGAAGTTTGCCAAAAGAAAATGTTGGTGAGTTGGTAGTAAAATCAGCATTCTTATTGGTGGCCATGGAAAATTACACAACCTTAATGGAGAGGTATTTGGGTAATATCTACTAATATTGCATCTGTATTTACTCTTTGATACAGCACTCTTACTACTAGAAATCTATTCTTAACTTATGCTGACAAATATATGAGAGATATATGCAGAAGACTATTATTGCAGTTCTATTCAAAAGAGCAGAAGACTTAAAACAGCTTTATAATATCTATCCATAGTGTACTGGAATATATGAAATTATAGTCACTCAATGGGATACAAAATAGTTAAAAAACGAGTTCAATGTAAGTGCGAAGTAATTTTAGTGCATATCGTTAAAACCTGTAAAATCTAGAAAAAAACCTATATAGTATGTCACTGCTTTTCCAAGAGAGATTGGTAGATACAAATACACAAGACAAATTTGTTTATGCCAAAATATAAAAGGGGTGTAGAGGAGAGGGGAAAACCACAATATTTAAGAAATCGTTATTACGGAAGTGGTAAATGAGGTGTAAGTGTGTGTGTGTGTGTGTGTGTACGCGCGTGCGCCATTGAAGCTAGACTTTTCTGAATATGTCTGTTTATTCTGAATATTAACAGATTTGACTTTGGAATCATGTAAATATTTTATATAATTAAAAATACATTTAGGAAAAAGTGTCATCTATAAAAATCTAAAGCAAAATGAAACTAACGGACCTAATCAAATTGATCACATAACCAATAACCACTAAAGAGGAACTATTTTAAGACAGTTTAAAATCCAGTAGTTAAATAGTCCTAGTTTATATAAAATAAGGAATAAAATGCAAACAAAACCCAAAAGCAAGAAAATATTTAAACTCTTCTGAATAATCAGTTTTGAGGTGGTGTTAGTATTGTAGTTCTGAGACTATGATATGTATATTGTGAAGTAAAACAAATCACTATGTTGGAGTCATTGAAAAAGCGTATTTTCACTTAGGCAAAACAAGAGACAAAAATAAGATTAAAAGCCTTAAATATTTTATAGCCCTAAATTTAAATAAAACATGGAAGCAATATTTCATAATATATTTTATTTTTAAAAACTGTTTTCTATCTCTCTTCACCAAAAAGGCCTAGAAACAATAAGCAAACCAGTAACAGTAACCACTCAGTCCCAAGATTTTGGTGTCTAAATGTCATTTCCACCAGATGAGGAAGCAGGACTCCTTGGAGAAATGGCTGATTCCAGATTTAGGGCATGAAATGTATAACATAATCAGGGAAAATTTTGTCACACTACAAAGTAAAGATTAGAACGACTTCTAGAGACAATGTCAAGGAACTCCACCACAGACTTCACGGAGCAGCAGTACATATAACTACAAGTATTGAAATATGTCAAGTATGTTTGAATATGTGTGTTTATAATGAGAATTTCAAAAGCACCCCAAGAAGACATACAGATGGACAACAAATATATGAAAAGGTGCTCAACCAAACTAGATAGAAGGGAAATGCAAATCAGAACCACAATGAGATACCACCTCACATCTGTCAGAATGACTATTATCCATAAGACGAGTAATACCAAGTGTTGGGAAGGCTGTGGAGAAAAAGGAATCCTCTTCATACACTGCTAGTGGGAATGTAAACTGGTACAGCCACTATAGAAACTAGTATGGAGGTTCCTCAAAAAATCAAGAATGGAATACTCATATGACCCAGCAACCCCTCTTCTGGGTCTCTACCCGAACAATAAGCAAACACTTATTCATAAAGATATATATACTCCTATGTTCATTGCAGTATTATTCACAATAGCCACTCATGCAAACAATGTCAGGATCCTTTGACAGATGATTGGATAAAGAAGATACATGGTACACAGATACATGAAATACTACTCAGTCATAAAAAATGATGAAATAGTGCCATTTGCAACAACATGGATGAATATTGAGATCATCATGCTAAGTAAAATAAGTCAGACAGAAAAAGTCAAGAACCATATGATTTCATTCATATGTGGGATATAAAACTGAAAGTAACAAACCTGAACAAACAAACTCCTAGGCACAGGCAATAGTATGGCAGTTACCAGAGGGGGAGGGGAGTAGGGGAAGAGGCAGAGGGTAAAGGGGTCAAATATATGGTGATGCAAGGAGACTAGATTTTGGGTGGTGAGCCCACCATGGAATACACAGATGCCATATTACAGAATTATACACCCGAAACTTATACAACGTTATTAAGCAATGTTACCCCCAAATTTTAATTAATAAAATGCACAACAAAAATCAAAACCTAAAACCCCATTTATCACCTTTGAACAGTGTGACTATTCATCCTGGTTTACCAAGGGTAGGCAGACTGCCTGATTCTGTTATCTAAGAATAATTTTTAATGGTTTCTCCTTTCACTTAAAAATTCCTAAGGTTTGGACAATAAATTATATTGTTCAACTCACCTCTGAAGGATGTCAGAAAACCAACATATGCAATAAGAACTTGGCAAATAAAGGGAAAGAAGTACTTTCCCCTGACTTTTTTTCTTTCTTTTTTATAAATCTGTACTTCAGGATAACTAAACAGTAGTTGAGACAAGGGTTTTCATTACGAAGTATTTAAGTTAACTAATGAATAAAGATTGATAGAATTTTTAAGTAACCATTTTTTTCACCTTTGTTTGATAAATGACCATCAATAAGGGAGATGACCAAATATTATATCCATTCTTTTGGAATTATTTCATATCACTTATGAAATGTTTTGCCAAAAACTTAAACCTTATCAAGTGTTAAAAAAATCTTTTCTCGTTTATATTCTAGTTTAAAATATATACAAGGGAGAGATAAACATGTCAAAGAAAACCCTAAAGAAGTGATTGGGAAACTCCAGACTGAGAAACTATAGTCCAAAATCTCAGTTTCTTAAACATAGACATTTCAAGGAGGGGGAAATAAAGAAAGAGGCAGGGGTCCTCTAAGTTAAAGGAGACTTAAGAAACATATTGACCCATTACAACATACAAAGTTAATTTGGATATGGTTGTCCACTAACGCTTTTAAAAATTATGGGACACTAATGCAAACTGAGTGGACGTTTAATGACATCAAGGAAATAAAAAAAAAATAGGTGGTCACTGTACTGAAGTACATTGTCCAAAGCCCTTCCATTTGAGAAATACACACTGGTATATTTATGGATCAAATACATGTGGTATGGAGTTTTAGTTAAAATAATCGGAGGGTAGGGGTGTGAGGGTTACAGATAAAATCTTTGGAGACATATGTTTATAATTATTGACGCTATATGATAGTTGAGTGACAGGTATGTGTGTGCAAGTTATTATATCATTCTGTCTGCTTTTATATATGCTTGAACATTTTTATAACAAAATGTTTATCCAAAAGTGCAGGAAAAAACTGAATACCTGTTTGTCCACTGAACAGCTTGAGTCTTCGTTGAGACAAGTCATGCTTCTCTTGACTCAAGGAAACTGAGCTGGAGATGAGCAGAGGGAGACATTTCTCCCATCCAGGAAACATCTTGTTCGCATCCACTCAGACCTGAAAGAGAGAATGAAGCCATTCATGTAATTCCCAGACACTACACTCTCATAAAGTAAAAAT
Organism: Rhinolophus sinicus; assembly: GCF_036562045.2. Classification (NCBI taxonomy): domain Eukaryota; kingdom Metazoa; phylum Chordata; class Mammalia; order Chiroptera; family Rhinolophidae; genus Rhinolophus; species Rhinolophus sinicus. The sequence continues at coordinate 6,947,209 of NC_133763.1, forward strand.
TCCTTCAGAAATAGGCTTTCCTTTGTAATCCCTTATTAAGTGGTAATACTATTTTGCCCCTAAATGGAAAGTCATTTAAAAATTCAATAACTGGTTAAATGTACTCATATATGGTCTATTTTTGGAACACAGAAGTGAAAAATTATATCTGGACACAAATTCTTTTCAGCTAAACTCAAGATTGCAAAATAATAATTAAAAAAGACTGAAAAAGCCATTAAACTCATTGCTTCTTACGGCGTGAGGAACATGCTGATCCTGTAATGATTTCTCTTACAATATTAAAATACTTTGCCACCAAGTTTAATGGCCACACAGTTTAGGAATCTCTTTTATCAGAGCGTGCATCTTACAAGAGCATATTATAAATACTACCATTTAACACATCTCTTTATTTAATCTATTGTGTAGATCATAATATTCCCTTTTGAATAATTTGAGGATCAAGAAATGGTTGGTCATATTTAAAGTAACCTTTCTCAAAAGAGAAAAATCTGAGCATTAACACATGGAATCAATGCGCTATTTTAACCAATAAAATAATATTCTATAAACTGACGGAAAGGAGAAACCATTAACAGTAATACTGGGCATGTTTTTGTTTTGAAAAATTTTTATTGACTATAAATTTTTCATGTGCTTTAAAAGTTATATTAGCAACAGAGATCAAGTTTTAAAGAGTGGCGAGAGCGTCAGTAGTATTAAAACACTTCCTCTGACCAGACTTCCTTTAAGATGTTTTATGTGGTACTCCTGCAGTTACTGTGATCATATACTATTGCTTGTTTAGAATACTGGAGATTCTGGTCTCCCTGAATCAAAGGAAGAAGATGTAAAATCTTGGCCACAAATCTAGATCCTTTAAAAGTGTACTATTTTTGTATATCATTTTTAATGTTTAGGTCATTTCCTCTTGTAGGCTGTGAGGGGTAAGAATGCCCAAGGACTGTGTGTATAACAAATCCACTCAAAACCAATGAATAATCTCATAAAATATATATGCACTGTGGGAAAGGTATCTTGTTCATTTTATATTCCCTTCATGATTCTATAATGTATGTGAAAATATGGTTTATTATTTAAAAAGTTGTGTATAAAAGACTTGGATAGGAAAAGAAACGATAATTGGGTTCCAAAGCCTTTCATCTCTAGATCATTAGTAAGCAATATTTCAAACTCAAAAGGGCAGCGTATTTACCATCTACTCATCATATTCTCCAGAAAAATAGCACTCGTGTGTAACAAAGAGCGACTGGTATATATCTTAAATTTACTGGATAATTGGGGAAAATGGACTATTGTAATTTTTGGTATACCCACAAATTAAAACAGTACGCTCCTCAGTTCAAAGGAGCTATGTCATAGCCTGACAGGCAATGCTGTTTGGGCAAATCAGAGGTCTTTTTCCTTGTATCTTATTTCAGATCTAGTTTGTTTTGTAGTAAACTATAACTCCCCATTAACTTTAATTTTATTTCTATATTGTAAATTCCCATTCTTTCTTGTATAGAATTATATGTATATATATTACCATAAATACTGTGATTATGAAATATTGACAGAAAAACACACAAATATTTAAGGACATTTCAAAGTCTATGACTGAGGTTCAGGTAAGAAGAAAGTTCCTCCTTCAAGGGTAAATTTGCTTTCCAAAGAAAAGTATAATACCTTATAGAGGTTTACGTCATTACTGTTGAAAGGGAAAAAGACCTCCAATGTTACCTTGGAATAGCTCACATGTAGGTTAATTTATTATTAACTTTGATAGAGTCTGACTGAATTAATTTTGAATCAAAGCCTGTCAAAGGAAACAATTAAATATCAAGTGCCAGTGTCAGGTACTTAATTCAGAAACTTGAGTTTTCCTCGAATTCAGATGAAAATTGTCATCTTCCTAATTAATCAAACTTTTATAGCAAAACAAAATTTTTTTTTTGACAAAATGGAATGTGAAGCAATCAACGCTTGTGAATGGTATATATTCTTATTCATTATGATTACATAGACCCAAACATTTTGTAGAAAAAATAAGGAAGAGTATTTAGTTAATAGTCATAGTTGTTAACTTAATAACTTTTATTGCCTCCTAAGTTTTATTACTACTCATATTTTTGACTGTGTGTGGACGCGCGTGTGCGCGCATGGATTTGCATTGTTTAGTTTTTGAAAATCAGTTCTATCTTTCCTTGCATTCTCTGAATAGTCATCTTAATGATGTTCTCTCCTCACAGAGTATAACAATATAGACTCGACAATGGTCACTGACAAGTCCCAATTAATTAAAACACACACACCCAAAAAACTGATCGTGACCATTTGATAGCTGTTCATTTTAATCTGTTTTCTTAGTTTGAGGAGCTGGGTGAAATATTTAAATTTATTTTATGAATTGTTTTAAGACACAAATTAACCAAAAGAGATGATTCATGAATTCAAAATTAAAGACGCAAACATTTTATGATTATGTCCATTTCCTCTAAAAATGAATATGATAGATGGAGTCTTTCTGAAAGCCATTAATACTGAGGAAATTGATGAGTCATTTACTTTGTGAACAAGTAGAACACAAGCTCTACTTCTGTTTATGTCAATAATTATTACTAGTACTACAGCTCATTTTTATACTTATCATTATTATTAGTCTATTTCTCATTGCCTTTATCTGGAAAAGGAAGGAGTAAAGGGAACACTCTGTGGTTCTGGATTTTAAAAATAAATGTATGGTAGATGTGCACTGAGATTTAACCAATGGTGTTTGTTAATCTACAGAAGGTGCAGTGAACTTTAGAACCAGAGTCATATAATGGACGGGGTACGGAATGTGGAGAAAGACGTCAATCTCAAGCGAGACCCATCATGGCGCTGACATTACCTCCAAGTTTTGCTGTGAACACGATTTCCACTCCCTGAGCCAATTTCCTGATGATTGCCTGAATAATGCCAACTATGTGATCAGAGAAAATTAGACAGTAACTATTCTTTATATTTTTTACTGGGCATTGTGATTACAGGCATATTATTTTATTAATTTATTATTATTTTATAAATTTTTTTGGAAAAAAATCTTTATTCTAAAAAAAAAAATCCCCTTTTTCCAAATAAGGAAATTAATGCTTGTTAGCAAAGCTATTTGAACAAAGTGATAATAGCTCACACGACCATCTGACTTCAAAGCTTTTACTTGTAAGTTTATGTTCTTCCAGGCCCTAAGTTTTTAAATACCATGGTATTCTGACTAGTCAGTGATGTTCACTAGAGCACATATACTTTTACTGTACCCAACAATATCACCTTTTAACAGTGATATTTGATTCATAGTTGACTTCTTAACATCCGGGTCATCGTGTAGACTTCTCCATCTTAGTCTGTTACACTCCATTCTGTCAGTATTTTTCAATCCTTTACTCCTTGTCAGTATCTGACATCCAGTTCCATAGTAAATTCTGTCAGTGTCCCTTTAAAACAACTGGGTAATGTCTTCTGTTGAATTAAAAATATGCTGGGTGTTTTTCATTATTGTTTTGACTTTTTTGTGATGTGAGTCAAATCAGTTAAAGCACATATTATAAAAATTCTCATCAAGGTTTATTTGTTAGAAAAGATATATTAAACATGCATAGAAATGAGACTCCTGAATTGTAAGTAAAATTGTGTCTGTAGATGTTTTTCAGATTGTGCTTATTTATATTTCAACAATGATCTTTTTCAAAACTTTACTACACATAGGATATATTTCCTAATATAATTCCATTAAGTTATTCTTTAATTACTATTAAATTATTATTTTGGTTATCAATAAGTTTGACTTCCTTTTAAAATGTCCTTCAAAAATCATCTAGGTAGGAAAGCATTATTCTAAAATAAAAAATAAATTCAGAAGTAATATAACATTAATATTTTATACATATTTTGGTTTAATATTGCATCAGAAGCAAATTAGAAGCCAAGCCCAGATTCATGTTTTGAATATTAATTGTCGAAGCTTCATGGATTTGTTTTTCAAAAGTTTAAGCCTTAAGTAGATTATAAAATTATATCTAAAGTAGATCAAATTATAAAAAATAGAAAATGTCTATTGAAAACCAATATTTCACTAGTTCGGTATAAGAAGGTACAAATGCCTCAAAGTTAATATCAACAAAAATTCCTGATAGGCTCACAGAAGGGGGAAAAAAGACATCTCAATTTCAGTATGAACCTTAGAATCATGCTTTCATGTTGGAACATTTTTGGCTTTAATATGAATATTTTTGTTAATAGGCAAGGGAGCCACATATTTGTGTAATCAATAAACTGAAAAAAACTTACTTTTTATAGAAATAAAGAAGTTTTAAGATCTTTTGGTGGGATTTTCAGATCTTTTGACATTATTACTTTAGTATGACATAATTTCATTAACACATATCTTGATTAAGTCTGTAAGACTTGCCAGAAATATTATTCCAATAATCAGAGAGGCTTAAATGAATATTCTTTTCAAACATCAGGGTCACTGGTATCAAGATAGGTTTCAGTTTTGATAGGGATATGTTTATCATAATTTGAATGTCATACTTAAAAATATAATATTTTGCTTGTCAACTATTAAAATATTACTAAATGCACAACTAATTACCAATGAATAATTGTCCATTTTAATCTTCAAATAATTATATACCTTATTTTAAAAATCAAAATTAACTCATGAGACTCACTGTATAGTATAAGGGTTACTATTTTGGGCAAAAGTAGGCCTGGATTGAATCTAGAGTCCACCTGTATTAACTGTATGATACTGGCCCAATTGCTAGGTTTTTTCAAAGCAAAAATTCTTCATCTATAAAATAGAGATAGATATTAATACCTATCCCATAACATTGTTGCAAGGACTAAATATAGTATGTGATATGCTGTGTTCAGGCTTGGACATTATAAGCACTCAGTAACTGTTACCTATTCTGATAAATTCAAAGAAGAATCTTTTTTCAGCTTTTAGAAATCATCTCTTAAAATACAAAATTATGTATGACATTCATTGCTGAAGTGGCATCAAATTAACCTGGGCATGTCAGATTTGTGTAAGATCTCTGTCATATAAGAAAAAGAGTTTTTGGTTTGAGAGCTCTAGATGTTAAGATTTTATTTTAGCAGCATCTAAAATGAATATTTTTATTATGACTAAGTATATTATGCAATACTTTCATTCTCCAACTTACACAGGTAAAAATATATAATTGTGCATCTGTGTACATTTACACAAATACTTGCAGCTTGCTCCTTTTAACACAGTTTCATATAAAGATGGTGATTTATATGAAGATATCAAATATGTATACATACTACATATAATGATGATAACTTATAATTAAAAATATCAAATTTGTGAGAACATATATAGTAATGATATTAATTGCTTAACAGCGGTTACCTCAAGAATCTATCACTGCTTAAAATACTGTTGAAGTGATTTTTTGATTCTGCTGTACATTTGGAACCTCAAAGCCAGCAAATCTGCATTCTTTCAGAATATGCCTTAAAACTACTCAAATTATTGTCTGGTATCATAAAAAAACATGTAGGGAATGCTCTTCCTTTCATGTATTGCTGACTATGGTTTCTATGGCTTAGAGGATAAATTCTGGTAGGGAAAAGGGAGAGCTCAGGAATGTTCTTACTTGTGGACTATTACGATATGACATCGGTGCACTCTAGAACAGCATCTATATATAGGGGTTATTTTTTCCTGGTAGCAGTCTTGTGTCTTACATGTCCATTTTAACATGGTTTTTAAAATCCATATTCATACTTATTCACATAAATAAAAACCTGAAAATTATACAGAGGTGCTATTTGCTCCCCTCACGACCAATTAAATGTCATGTAAAATGTGTGTAACAATGAAAATTCTTTTCCATCTTTTGGCCTAAAATTTGAACCAAAATTCCATTTGGATCAGCATTATTCCTAATCCACGTACTATTTTGATTTTTACATTCATGATGTTGAATAGCATTTTCTTACTCAATCTGCTCTTCTCTATATTAAACATGTCCAAATTCTTAAATTTTTATTGTTAGTCTAGATCCAAGTCACTTCAGAAAAAAACAAACAAACCAAAAAAACAAACAAACAAAAAAACAGTAAGATACTCTCCTTCTGTCAGATATGAGATATAGCATAGTGGAGTAGATAAAAGCATAGATAATAGAGCTATTCTGCTTCTAGTTAGCACTTACCATTTGGGTAAGCTTGGACACGCTACTTAACTTTTCTCCGCCTCAATTTTCCCATCTGAACACCACAGATATAAGTTTGAGATATAAAGAAAGTTAAGTGTTTTTATCACTGTGAGCTGTGAAACTCAGCATTTAATTCAGTATTTCAACCAATGGTGCCATCAACAAATAAATTTAAAAGGACAGAGGATGTGTAAGGAAGCGAGGCCAAGGTCATGAAAAAGCACATGGCTCCATAGAAGACAGGGGAGGAGAAGATGGAAACAAACACGAGACTTTCCCCCATAGGCAGTGAGTCTTAGCTTTATGGAAAAAACACACGTTAACTGTTTTTTAAATAAAAGGAATCTTGGGAAATTTGTGATTGACCTCAGTATGATATTTGCTGATTGACTTGACATCCAGGTATAGTTTAGGTTTGTTCTAGGTGCTTAAACATCTTGCCTTTTCTCACCATATAATTTAACATACCACGTGGTAATTCCTGTCTTGTGTTGGAATTCTAATCTAGACTGTGAACTCTGTGGAGATAGATATTTTTTCTTTTGAACACTGTTTTATTCCCCGTCCCCTGCCCCCAAAAATTCTGAATACATTTTTTGAATAAATTTTGAGTACCGTGTAAACACACATGCGGAGCTGAAGTGCACTGTTTGTCTGGGCTATGGGCTATCTAAGCAATGATGAAACTGCTTTCCCCTCTGACATTGAATTTGCTAAATATTCCAAAATTTTACTTTTTTAGAAGGGTACAAATAATACAGGTTGAAGAATCAAAGAAACCATTTCAAAAACCAAGGGGCTTGAGCAAAAAACAAAAATTGGGGGGTGGAATTAAAATTTTTTGGGAAAAAAGTGAATATGAGAAGGGAATATCTACTATACTACTAAATGGGATAGGCTACATCTGGATGACTTAAGATACAAATTACTTTGTGCCTAAGATTGATCTATAGTTTATGTATATATCTGTGGTCACACAAGGAGACTTGTGTCTATGGCAACATAAGGGGAGGAAAAAAATAACTACACGAATAAGAAATTTTTTAATCTTTCAGATTTTTGCCTATTCACATTTACTAAAAAAAATATGCTATTTTTCTATTATGAAATACTTAGAAATAATGGTTTGAGTATTTCACTCTTCTTCTAGTCCCTTTTATTTTCCAAATTAGTAGATTGTGTTTATCCTCACTCAGTGGCCTGCCATCATCAACAACAACACAGACCTGGAATAACGTAATTCTCAGGAGACTTGTTACTATGTGTGAGATGGCTTTAAAATAAAAAACAGAAAAACAGAAGGAGATCAAGGAAAATATAATGAAAGTTGCACATTAGATTCTCTGGAGCATCACATGAGTGAAGACAGCCACATGTAATTTCTTAGAGGAGTTCTCCAAACAAAAATGATCAAAATATGAATAACGGGTAAAATGAACAAATATTTGCTAAGAAGATACTTTCGCCTTTATGGATCTTGATGGAACTGATGAAGTTAGATCCATAAATAGGAGAGAGCAATGACTTATAAGCATTGTGAGAAGAAATATACATGATAGGAGAAGGGTGGTGATATCAGAACAGGTGGAAATTACCAAATGTGATGGTGAAAGCATAGATGACAATATATGGGTGTAAAGAATCTAGGCAGAATAAAGGCTTAGATTTTTATGAGCGTATGATCTAAATGAATGTTTCCTAGACATGGCTTATCTTTACACTTATATGGGTAACTATTTAAAATGACATTCATAGCCCTGGCCTTAACATTCTGCATTTAAATCTTTGGCATTAGGCTCTAGGATTGGTAGATTTAATCATATTTAGTTTTTAGACAATTTTAAAACTGCCTGTGTGGATGGACGTGCAGAAATCTTTACTACAAATACTTGACCAATACAGACTAAAAAAAAACTGAGCTACAAAGAGCCCATGATACCATGGGGACCTTCAAATATGAGTAAGGTACTAAGAGAAAATGCTGATCTTTTCCCTTGTTAATAACTTCATATGTCAAGAAATAAAGGGAAAAAAAGAGAGAATTGCTATTATAGACTAACTGAATCAATATACAAGTAGATCATCTGTTTTATGAAATCACAATGATGCGACTTGAAGAGAAACTGATTATGTATTACACATGTGGTTATATGTGCTGTTCCAAGTGGTAGTCTAAACACATACTGTAAGTAAATAAATGAAATTCGGGAAATTGTCTACAAGAGGCTCTCAAATGGTGCTTTGGCCATACAATTATGAATGACCTTGGTGGAAAAAAAAACAACACCCCAAAAAAACAATAACAGGGTAGTTGTCTATAAAGACCAAAGTGCTTTCTATGATATCCTTTAATAAGCACAGATTAAAAATTAAAATGTATCTAAAATGAAAGAACATGAGAAAACATTAGTAGGTGTATTTCAGAACCTAAACAGGAAGGCTGATTCTCAAAGTGCATTAACATTTTCAGATCTCCTGAAGAAAACAAATCTTTTTAGTTATATTGTAAGCAAAATTATGAAATTCTTCTCCTTAAGCCAAACACTATGGTAATAAAGCAAAAGAAGAAAAGATGACCTTCTTAACCTCAATTTTGTTCCCATCTCTCTGTCAAAAGAATAATCTTTATGTTGGAAGGGTAAAACTAAAACGGTGAAGAGAAATTAACATTCAAAATAGCCGAAGAGAGAGAGAAGTGTAGCAATTCTCCAAGTGACTTCACTTTTCTGGCTCAGGAAGCATCTAATTTAGGGCACTGAGTCACTGTGAAGATAAAAATCAATGTCAGTAATCTTTGAGGAGTTATTGGTAATAGGGGAGCTGCCATAAGAATAAAAAAAGGCAAATGTCCCAAATTTCTGAAAAGGTTAGGCAGTGCCTTAAAACTGTAGACCAGGGATGTTGACATTTATGCTCAGTAAAATATGTGAAGGGGATGCTAAATGGATGGATGGTTTCTGAGTACCGAGAAAGGTCATGATTAGCAGAAGTCAGTATGTGTTCACCAAGAACAAGGCATGGTAGACTCTTCCTTCCCTATTTTTGACATAATGACTAGGTTGGTATTCTCAAGGACTGATATAGAAATAGCCTATCTGGATTACCAAGGTATTTGCATTATTCTTTTGGACAAGATGGAGCTACATGAAATGTATAAGAATGGTAGACTCATCACTACTTTGATATCCTTAGCTAATAAATCGTAATTACTAAAGTAGCATCATCTAAAAGAGAAACAAGGCTACCTGCATTTTGTTTTTTCTTTTCTTTAGCATTTCCCCCCATTAATATGAAGGAAATGTTAGGTGACTGTAATGATAGGTGTTTCAAATTTCAGGTCATAAGTCCAAGAAACAGGGCTTTATATACAGTCAAGTATGGAAGTGAACTAGCAGGAAACCAAGAACAAGGGACATACATGATTGAAAGACAGCTGCTTATCAGGTAGACAGTTGCAGCAAAGGGAGACATAAGCGCTCTATGGTCTAGAAAAGAACTTAAAATCTGCAAACCTTGAGATGACACAGCTGGCACACCAATGGAAGAGGTTCAAAGTGATCAGTGCAGCTCAAAACCATGATTAAGCAGAAAATTAGAGTCATAGGAGAAGACATTTTAACTTAATCACTCTTGAGAGAGTTGGAAATAAGAACCCGGGTGAGGCTATCACCAAAGAAATCAAGTTGGAATTAGGAAAAACTGTAATTGTGTATAGAGCCAATGTCAAATTCCAAAAAGTGCAATAATCAAGGTTCAGAACATGATTTAAAAAATAAACCCACCAAATATGAGTTATTTTGAAATATCAAGGGCTTTCAGCCTTTGCAGAGCTGGAATTCTTATATAGATATATTTTACTGTGATTAAAAAAAACCCCATAAAGTTTACCATCTTAACCATTTTAAGTGTACCGTTTGCTAGGGTTGAGTACATTCTCATTGTTGTGAAACAGATCTCCAAAAATGTTTCATCTTGCCAATCCGTAACTCTATGCCCATTAAACAACACTTCCTTTTTCCCTCTACCCCCACCCCCAGTAACCACCATTTCACTCTCTGTTTCTATGAATTTCACTATTTCAGATACATCACATAAGTGGAATCATACAGTATTTGTCACTTTGTGACTGGCTTATCTCACCTAGCATAAACCTCAAGATAGATTCATGTGGTAGCATGTGACAGGATGTCCTTTCTTTTTTTGGAGTGAATAATATTCCACTGTTAGTATATGCCCCATTTTGTTTATCCATTCATCTATTGATGGATATTAGGGTTGCTTTCACCTTTTGGCTATTGTGAACAGTATACTATGAGTAGTTGTGCATGGATAGCTCTTTGAGATCCTGCTTTCAATTATTTTGGATATATACCCAGAAGTAGAGTTGCTGGATCATATGGTAGTTCAATTTTTAATTTTTAAGGAACTTTCATACTGTTTTTCATAGTAGTTGTACCATTTTCCAATCATATCATCAGCAAATGAGGGTTCCAATTACTCCATGAAGGATAATCTCCTTTAGTTAAAGCCAATTAACTGCAAACCTCCACTATTTCTGCAAAATACCTTTACAGCAACATCTAGATTAGTGTTCGATTTTTTTAGAAAACTAAGTACTATAGCCCAGCCAAATTGTTACATAAAACTAACCATCGTAATATACTACTGCATTTTTCTCTGTATGACAAAAGTGGGAAAATGGGAAAAAAGAACAGGACACACACACACACACACACACACACACACACACACACACACACACGAGAGAGGAAAAGATAGTCCCTAAGGGAATGTTTAGCATTCACTTAATCAATAGAATGGGAATTTAATATAAAGAATGCAAAATTGAAGTTGAGATCAAGACACAGATTGAGCATCTACGTTTTGCTAGACACAAAGGCTCTGGGATTTGTGCATAATATAGTCTCAATGACTTTCTAGTCTGGGAGAGAAGACAGGTCTGTAGATGACCTTCAGCATCAAGTGGCAAGTTTGAAAGGTTTTAGAAGCAACCGCATTCCAAATAATATATATCATATCGGTGTTTTTCACATCAATAGACAATCCTCCTAGGATATTCTAAGGATGAAAAGTTTTCCATGACTTTTTTTTTTTTTTTGGAATACCATAACAATTCCCAGTGAATAAGTTTAGCTCTCCCACAACTTACTACAGTCATTTTCTCATCAAAATAGAAGAACAATGATTTTAAAACCCAAGAAAATATACTCTCAACATATTGCCAGCCTGTGTAAACTAGGATTATCAGGAAAGGTGATGTCGCTGAGAGAGGACCAAGCATAACACTGCCCGCAGCAGAGTCACATTTCTTTTCTGTCTTTTTGGTCTGCATTCTATTGACAGAATCTGTGACAAGAAACTGAACGGCGGTGTTGTTCCCAGATTGAAGGGCTTGCATTTGTAGCAGTGCGTCTTTTGTTAGAGGTAAGCACAAGTACAAAGTTGACGGAGGATACCATTATCCATTGATAGTCTTAAGATCATATTACCCAAGTAATCTTCTTGTCTTTCTTCTCCCAAACTCTTGGGTAGGATCCAGGAAAAGAAAGAGGTGCCGAATTACTATATTTGTTATTGTACAGAGCTGTAACTCAACCCTCATTCTCCTTCATTATTTTTTCAAACCATCAAGGCTAATTGACAGCAAGCCTTTATATCTAGATTTGTCCCCATTAGGAGTCCTTGTGTCCTTGACTACACAGGTAAGGTAAGAACTTCAATTACTACAGTAATTAGACATATTGGAGGCAGCTGTGCTTTGGTTTAACCACAAGTAGAGCTCAGAAGTGAGCTATCTTTCTGCAGCATCGATAGGGAGGCTGTGCCATGTCATTTTCTGAACAAAAACATGGCAAGTAGGCAAAAGAATAGCTTCAGTCTGAGGGAAGTCCACCCTCTCTCCAGTCTAACCACCATCCTCACTTCACCCTTAGTCAATTGCAGATAGATATATGTGTATCTTTCATTTATTATCACAGCAGAACACTAACATCTGTAAGGGATATTCTATGGAAGACACAGGATAGCTTTGAAAAATCCACAGCCTTATTGTACTAACAGACACTGAAGAAAAATAAATGAATATTTAATGTGGTAAAATGGCAAATTAAGTGACTACGTATAACATGTTCTTGTTTGGTTTAGTTTCTGTTAAGAGAACTCATTCAGGTAAGTAAGGTTATCTGATCAGTGTATTGGTTTTCAACCTGCATGAATTCAGGTCTGCTTTACCTGATAGAGGTTGGAAAAAAATAATTTTTGTTCACTGAGATTAGTCACATTCACCTAAAGAGAATATACTAAACATATGTAAGACGTGAAGGATTTTTTTGGTTACATATTGAGCTCCTTGAAAACCTTTCAAAGTGTTATATGAAAATTACATAGATTAAGAACTTACAGGCTATATGTGCTTTAAAAAGAGTTGTTTTGTCAACTATAAATTCCTATTTCAGACGTTGAAAAGCATTGGCCTAATTAATGTGTTCCGTAATCTTGTGTGCTGAAGAGAAGTCTAAAGTCAATTTGATTATTATTTCCTGGTAAATGCCTTGATTTTTCATATACCAGGGGTGCCAAAACAATTTATACACCTGACTTGTATCCATCTTTTATTATCAGTATATACTGAGTATTACAATTTTAATACAGTTTTATTTTTCCCTTTCTTAAAGTGTGTATACATTTTTTTGCACCCTCTGTATATAGTTCATATTATCAATTGCTGTCCTGGTTATTTATTGATGCATAAAAAGCCATGCCAAAATTTAGCGGCTTAAAAACCAACTGCCATTCATTTACTCGTGATTGGCTTTGGGGACGGGGTTTGAATGGATGGCTAATTTCTGATGTACACAGTATCCGCTGAAGTGGCTCGACTGGGGCTGAGGCAAGATGGCTTCCCTCACATGGCTGGCAATTTGTGTTACGTATCACCAAAAAGGTGGGAAGTACGCAGAATTCACCGTTCCACAATAATTCTGAAATGTAAGTACATATTCCAGTTCACTTATTAGGGCATGGTACTACTGCCTAGTAATGAGTCTCCATAGGTTTTTGTTCTGATTTTTAGGCTCTTGGTTTTACTTTCTATGTCATTTTTTGTTTTCTTCCATGAAGAATGGCTGTTTTTTACTACTGAATAGTTTTATCAGCTTGCTTATCTCATAATGTTTCAGGGATCTTAAAGTCACTTTTCATTTTGTCCTGTCTGTGTCCTTTTCAGTCCAAGGCAGCAGTGTTTCCAACCACACAATTTCCTTAAAATTTCAGTGGGTTTTTTATGCATCTCATTATTGTTCATCTAGCCAAAGTCATACCCAAAAATCTTTTTTGGTAAGTCGTATTCCATCTTGGCTTTCATGAAAAACTTCTGACACACAAAGTCCTTAAGAATTTTAGCCTGTTGTTTGATGGAGATCTGTAAGCTGCACCCTTAACATAATTACAGGGCTTTATCTGACTGAATGAATTTCTGAGGCAATCCTTAAATATTCAGAGGTATTAAAAATGATGCCGTATTCCCACCTTGGATTTGATAGTTGCTCTGATATCCATTATAATTTGAGGATCTTGGGGAGACCAGTCATATGAAACAATTTTATTTTTGACTCAGCAAGACAAGACAATTTATATCTCCTTTTATTTTTACTTGAAAACTAAACAATAACTTTTTAACTCACTTCTTCTCTCTCTCATTTTATCAAAATCAGTGACAAGGGACCAGGTGGCAATTTCAGTAGTTTGCTCAGAAGTCTCCTCAGTTCCTGAGGTGTGTTTTCTCTCTTCCACATTATCAAAGACCGAGTGTGGTGACACGGTTTACCACTATACAACAAGGGTCGCCTTTCCTCCAGCTTCCAATAATATTTTCCTCATATCCTTTAAACCATCACTAACAGTCTCCCAAAGTGCCATAAAAGATCTGTTAATAATCTCTTTAAGGCACTTTAATGTTTCCCTAACACCTTCCTCAAAGTCCTTCCAGCTTTCATCTGCTACCTGGCCCCCAAGCAACATGCTTTGCATTTTATGATAGCACCCTATTTCTAATTAACAAAATTGCTCTGATAATGTATTGCCACCTAAAAGCTACCCCAAAACTTGGTGACTTGAAACAAAAGTAACATTAATTTTGATCATGATTTTCCAACTTGGTGATGGCTTAACAGAAATCACCCCATTTCTGCTCCATTTGGCATCGGTGGGGCAAATGTTAGGGACTAGACTCAACCAAAGATTTACACAGTCACGTATCTGCCAGGTGATGCTGGCTGTCAGCTGAGATCTTAGCTGGGGGAGGTGATGGGAATGCCTACTATCGTCTCTCCATCCATCTGGGCTTCCTCACAACCCAGGGGTTAGGTTCCATGGACAAACACCCCAAGAAGATAGCCAGACGAGAGGCATATCTCCTTTTCTGAGTAAATCTTAGATGTTACAAAGCATCTCATCTGCCATCGTCTGGATATCAACATGGTGAAACAGGTCCACATAATTTCAAGGCAGAAGGAAGAGACTTCACTATTTTATGGGAGAACAGCAAAGTTCTGGAATGGCATATGGGAATACTGCCATTCTGTTTTGGAAATACTGTTGTGATCATTGCTGGAAAATACAATTGCCTCAACTCTGCTTCATTCATTAACATGCTTTCATTTATTTTCTGTGTTTCAGAATTTTGTTCAGTTTCTTATTTTCTCATCATATCTAATTCCTGTTTGCTTTTATGTGTTCATATACTTAGCTATGCCTCTACTGTCATTATAGTTAAGTTTCATGAGGAAAGATAGGCAAATGCATGGCTCAGGCAAAAATTTTAAACTGGAATCTTTTTTATTTTTCTCTAACCAACTACACTGATGATTTTGAATAAAAATCCCTTGAGTTGGATTACATTTTACAATTAAAATTTTATGATAAAAGTGAAAATTACATAGAGTAATGTGCAGATGAAATACTGTTAGTTGTGCTATAGATGAAATAAAATCAACAGCAATAAAAATTAAATAATATTAATTAGAAAATCATATATGGACAAGCAATCTACATATCTAAAATATATAGACAATTCTTGCCAATCTTTTAACCAAAAGCAATAAATCATCTATTGGGGGGATTATAATTATCAACAAATATAAAAAATTCTAATGAAGGACATACCAATCATTCACTGAACAATCGTTGCCATATTCTGATAATATTTCAATGATATTTCTTCCATATTCTGATTAAGGCTAACCCAGTAACTTCTATCGACATCTTTAAATTGATTCATTGGTCCCTGGAAACACTTCATTGTTTCCATTGCTAAGGTGAACTAAATATATTAGCTCTAGATATTTCATTTTTAGAGTGTCAGAATTACTTGGAACTTACCCTACAAACTTTAACAAGATACTTATAATTTATTCTAGTAAGCACAGAAAGGCTACTTTCACTCATCTTCTACAATATCACTCTAACATTTTTTTTTTAATTTTTTTTTATTAAATTTATTGGGGTGACAATTGTTAGTAAAGTTACATAGATTTCAGGTGTCCAATTCTGTATTACATCATCTATAAATCCCATTGTGTGTTCATCACCCAGAGTCAGTTCTCCTTCCATCACCATATATTCGATCCCCCTTACCCTCATCTACACTCTAACATTTTTGAGACTAACTAAAGCCTGCTTAGAATTATGTTTAAAAATATAATTTCTGCATTATACTTAATCACATATCCCATTTGATTTTTACTGAAATTTATATTTTTCTTATTCCACAACAAAAGTGTCTTCATTTAAAAACTAGAGTAAATCAAAATAGACATTAAAATTACTTATAATTTTACTTAAAGAAATAATCATGGTAATATTTTATAGATGAATTTTCAATCACTTTCTTGTTTTTCTTCTCCTGGCCTCCCTCTCCTCTTTTGTTTTTTTCATTTCTTTCTCAATTTTCCTTTATAATTATCACACACAGCATTTTTTGTCTTCTTAACAGTCATCAAGCTAGGATGCCATGTTTAAAAATTAACATATAGTTAAATGTAAGTCTATATTTATATTTAAATAATTTTATATATTTAAACATATAAAGTTGTGTCATTTCATGTTTAAATATCTGTCTTCAGAGATAGTTCTACATCTCTTATTGGAAATGGATTTTTTACATTCAATTAGCACAGCCTTTTTAGTTTTTTTTTTTTTTTTTTTTTTTTTTGAGTAGGAAACTGTAAAGTAGGATGTGGCTAATGTGAGGTCTTGTAAGCTCTCTGAATATCACTAGGGTCCATCCAAGTCCAAGGAGAAAGAGTAAATCATGATGACTCTTCAAAGACATTTCATAAGTGAATCTCTTTCTGATGATGAAATTCATTCAATTTAAACACACAGTATCATTTATGCCTTATGAAAGAGCAGAGAGCAGACACAATTCTAGAAGGAAATGGGTTACGCCAGTGATTTTTATATTAAAGGAATGTTTGCTTCAAAATACGATGTACTATATTATTAAAAAGTTCCCCTTCCGCTGCATTTCAGGCCTGACTTCAAATCATCATCACAGTTCCACTGTTTTCTGACTTGTAAAGAGCCACTGAGCTAGTATGCCGTGATCAAAACCAACGTGCTGAACAAGTTAACTGCTTAGTAAAAACATTCTATCTAGGAAAAAAGAGAGGGAACAGGGACAACTATCTACAAGGTTTTTGTTGTGGCAGAATGATTTTTTTTTTTCAAACTTCAGATATCAAAGTGGAAACTCAGATAGCAAAAGGTACACATTTCAAAGCTGCTTTCCAACAGAGCAGTTCCTTTCTGCTACCGTTACCTGAATGAGAAATAAATGATAAGGGCTAACTGACCAACAAATGGATTTTAAGCGTGCAATTTAGTTGGACTTTGCCTCCTTTTCATTTGAATCCTGTTTTGATTACCATTTTTCAGAAGCTTTCAAATGTTTACAATTTATCAGAAGGGCCTTCTTTTATATAGCACCGTACCTCCTTCCAGCAGGCACATCCCAGCATGACTCCAGCATTTAAAGAGGGGGGATGGCTCCTAATAGCCTACTTTTTCAACTGCAAGTGGAATAAAGGCTAATTGCAACACACCACCTCAGTTTAGTAAAACCAGAAGTCTCCTGGCCAGTCAGACAAATCCATTAGGATTTTATTGGGTCCTAAAAAGAGTTATGTGATTCCCTAGGATCCAATCCTTGTCAATCAGGCATGGTAAATTGGATTCTTGAATAGGGAAATCCCTTAGGGAGAGTAGATGTTATCTAGATCAGATGCAGTGATTTTTTTCGACTCTGTGCTCACTAGGTTCTGTTCTCTCTTTAGTGAACCAATAAAACCATAATAAGTATTGATTAACCCATTACTGAGCATTATCCACTGGCTTCTGCCTGGCTGTATTTAAACACTACATTGTACTTCCACAGTGCCACCATACAGACACTTGCCTTGCTTGGGCCTTCTTGCCAAGACTGTACCTAGTGTATTTCCTTTTAGTGCAAACTAAATAGTTCAATCATATGACCTCTGTCGCCTTCCAAGGCGTTTGTTCTGCTGGTTTTCTGAAGAGAATCATGTAATTGTTTCTGGTGCAATTGAATACACACATAATTTAAGTGTTTGAATTTTTTCAAATCTTAGGTAATGTTTTCCACTGGGGGAAAAAATTTAAAAAAACTCAACACGAGACCTAAGAACTTTTTTTTTTTTTATGTTGATAAACAGATTCTCTTTTACATTAGTCTTGCATGTGTATCTTTGAACAAATTATGCAACCTTCTAATTATTTATGATGTCAGTATACGAAGTTTTCATTAGCCCACGACAAGTTTTCATTTACTGTTGAACATGTCATAACATTCTGGAGACCTTGAACTCTAGTCTGTCTGATGTCATGAAGTTTTAGTGGAGATGTTTAAGATTCTCCTGTAAACTGACTGTTCACGAGTGAAGATAAAATATTTGGCAGGGTTGATGTGCAACGTTTTCAGAATTTCCTTCTGAGTATTAGCTTTTCCTGGCTCTCTGGTCTTCTTTCTGCCTGCGTGCTACTTAATAGTTAGAAATGCAGAGATCAGCCAGATAAATTAAGTTTGATTAGAGGGGACAAGGTCATGTGCTAAATGGAGATTCAGGTCAATCTCAGGCATCTGAGCAAAAAACACATTGTTTTGTTTTTAATGTGCATGAACTATTCTGCTTTTAGAAACTATTTTGTTTCATATTTATTCTGCCTTCATATATAGTTTTTAGAAAAACACGAGCTTTGAGGACACTGGCGTGTATTTATGTTATTTTGGAGTTTATACTTTCCAAGCCTATCCTTTTGTGTTCATTACAGAATAGTCATTTGATCAAGTGATTTTCAATACATTGTCAAAATAAATTACATTCACTTCATTAGATGTACAGGAAGTGTAGCTAAAGCAGGGACAAGTATTAATTTAGGACTCTGCAGAAACTGACACTCCATCTTATGACCCTGAGGCTGTATTATTCAAGATACCTAGTGATGGAAGGAAGTCTGTCTCCATAGCAATTACCTAAATCTTTTATCAGTCATTTCTGGAAAGAAAATTAGAGCAATTGTGTCAGGATGGTCATATGGGCAGAAATTGCACACTCATTCAAACCACTTATGTCTGGGACTTTGTCCTTGTTTGATCGCTGCTTTTGTTTGAAAGCTTGATTGGACAAGAGCAGATGTGCCAAACTGTAACCACAAAAGGTCGGCCTGTTGTTTTCTTCTCATTTCTTCTTCATCTTTCTTTCTTCTCTCTCTCTCTCTCTCTCTCTCTCTCTAATAAATTTTACTGCTTCTGTCTATTAAGCAAATAACTCAGGAAAGGCTAACACTATTAAGGAAACTCAATTAGATATAGTTAAAGTAAGGTGCAGCAGCTCTTCCTTCTTAGTGGTAGTAAACTCAGGAATATTTAATAAGTGATTACCAACTTGTGAAGAATACTGCAAAGAATGTATCGTTTCTCTTATTGTATTATGTGACACGTGAATATGAATCAATTAGATAATCGATGTCATGTCAGTAAACTAGTCAGTGCTGAGGGCATTGTCGAAATTTGATTTTATTGATCTAGTGTAGAAGTTTAAAAAATATTAAAACAAATTAATAACCACAGAAGAGTTTCAGATACACTGTGGGAAAAGCTTCAAAAATCCCCGTGAACATTTAGATTTTTGCCCTGTTGGATTTTGAAATAAGAATAAAATCTTAACTCTTGATCAATAAGAGTTGCAGTTTTCATTGAGTGGAATGAACAAGGCAGTCTAAGCTTTCTCTTCAAGTTCCTTGTTCAGGAAAATTTACAATTAATGGCTTTCTACAACAGCAAAGATATCTCCTTCTTCATGGCTCAGCTAGGGACCTGCCAGACTAATCTATTCCCAGTGGGCTGGCCATGGTCCTTTACTCTATCTGTCTTAGCATATTGATTTCTGAGCTGTCTTATTGGTTCCTAACATAATTATAGCAGGAGTAGGTCTCTTAGTACAGCTAATACATTTACACCATGGCGTCTAGGGAAGCTTATTATAACGGCATCCGGTAGTGCCACTATGGTGAAGGGTTAGTTTCTATTTCTATTGTAAACTCCATTTTTCAGGAAATGTATATCTTAGCAGTTTTAATTTATTTAAAGGGGGAAAAAAACCTGGCTTTGTGTCATCCAAGATCCACATATTTTTGTCCTTGAAAGTTAATAAAACTGAAGTCTTTATCTTTGCCATACTTTTGACATTTTCAGGAAAACAAATAATATTTTCTATTCTAATGGGATCTTAGACTTAACAACTAATTTGACACATAGTTCAGTTGTGGTATCAATAGAAGCTGTTTTCACACCCTAAACATTTTGTGAAGAGCATAGGTGATTATGTTTTCATCTATCAAAGGTATGATGTCTCCCAGCCCCCAAAGATGAAATACGTTTATCCACCAAACAGATAAGAGATTGAACAGAAACAATATTTTTTGAAATAGGAAAATTACCATCAAGGTGATCTTGTACTGAAGTATTCATAATGGAGAATTCTTTCTAAATATGAGAGCATTATGTGTAAAGAAAGAATTGCAGCCAACATAGGACAATTTTATTCACTCTGCAAAACTTAAGACATACAGAAGATTTTAAACAACTGACTGATAGAAGTTTGGTTTGTGTCTTTGTAGATTTGAAAAATATGAAACTGTCTTGTCTCAAAAACATCACTGTTAATTGCGATTTAGGCAATTTGGACAGAAATGACTCAGTCCATTTATGGATGCGCCTTTGAAACATTCAGTGGTAATGACCTGTAAATGGGCATTTCACTGAGGCATTGCCCTAGGACCTTCGGATTCAATATGAATTCCAGAACATCAAAACTACCCTGCTGGATTATATGTGTCTTCTCCGACTGTTTGTAGAAGTGATGGAAGATGGTGCTGAAGATCCAAACTGAAATTTGTGGAATGGTTAACTCACGATAATTCAAATTTCCATGTGTGTATTTATGCTATGCAAGCTCTAATTAAGCTATCGTAAAATGAAATGCATATAATAGTCACCATGACATTGGAATTGTTTCTATTTTTTCTATTCCACAAGAGTATAAGAAATTGAATAATAGTACATATGAATTTTAATTTATATATAACATGTGTATAGATAAGCTTTTCTGATAAGTCAAAAGTTACTTCTTGCAGGAACCTGATGTTATAAACTGAACACTCATTTCTAAATTGGATTGTATATCATACTTCCCCTGCTATAATGGAAGATTTCATCTGATGATATTGGAATGCAGTCTGAGTTATCCATTTCATCTATTTTTATGGTAAGCATTGTGCTAAGGACAGAGAGTGGGGGAAGATTAAACAAAAAACAAAACAGAAAACCATCCCTAGTCTACAAAAGCTGACAGTTTAGAAAAGGTAAAAATGTTATAAATGCCATACTGAAGGTAAATAAAAAGTATCGAGGGATTTAGAGCCCAGAAGAGATGGTGAAAATTCTGACAAAGAGATTCAAAGAAAACTTAAAAAAAAGACAATTTATTGGAACTACGTGTGAAAGATAAGTGGGTTGACTATATACGACATAGCTTCAAACTAGTATGATTGACTGTTTGATCAATTGGCTTGTCTATGCATTTATTTATCTGTCTTCCTTGCATAGGAGGCTCTTTTCTGTGTACTTACTTATGGCAACATCCTTTTTTTTTTCCATGCTCATTTATTTCTTTTAATTTATAGCAGGGCAGAGACCAAGCAACACACGTCATGACTACACAAAGAGCAAACATTCATTAGAATCTGGGTGGCCATCTTAATGGCTCTGTTCCATGTCAAGGGCAAGTACTTCAATGCATGCACTTTACAATATCTATTTCAGATGCGCCGAGCACCCCTTTGCTAATTACTGCTGCGTTCTAATTATAGAAGGTTGCAAAACAGTTCAGTCCCAAGTAGGTACTATAGAAATTTAAATTAGAATTCTCAGTCATTATGGAAATGCAGCAGAACAAACGTGTGTTCTCTTCTACTTCTTAGCTGATACCACAGCTAGAATTGTGGGTAGCTGTGGCCATATGACTGCCACCTACTCAACAGAATGTGAGAGGGAAGGATGAGCACCATTTCTAGGAAATGGACTTTAAATTGGGAGTATACTTCCACTCTCTGTCTTTGCTATTCTGTAGGCTGAATAACATGGTCCCAATGGGTGGCAGAATCACAGAATACAAGGTACTTGAAGATCCTGAGCCATCATCAGGAGTGGAGCCATTATTCCTTCCCAACAGGAACACTTATGTGACTTGTTGTTTGACTGTATAGGAGGTGTATGTGACTGTTATTGTAACCCCAAACACCCAAATTAATACACTATGTTTTGTGTATATGGGTATATATGAAACTACATATTCATACTTTATGTAGGTTCTATTTTTACAGGTTATAGATATCACATTTCAATTTCTAGAATTTTCAGTAATTTTGCTTTTATTCTTAAATGTATGTTGAAAAGTTGCCTTTGATTTTTTCATTATTGTTATTTTTTTTATTTTGCTTTGATTTGTTTTCTCCAGAGAAATCCTTGGTAAGGCAGATGCAATGACCATAGAGGACGCAGGGTTACTAATCTGTTTTTAAATGAATTGTCAAATTCAGTTCATATATTCAGTTAGTAGCTTCAGATAGGACTTGTCCAAATTTATGACAAGATGGGCTAGTAGTTTTGTATCCACGTAGATTAAGCCTAACCCATACAATATCACTCTTTCTTATTATAAATGACAGTCTTTAGATCAATGTAAATAGGAGGATACATATAATCAAAGAAATTAACTCATGACTATGCTATCAACAGGTGAATCTTTGAAGTTTATAAATTAGATAAAATTACAATAAACTTGAAAGTCTTAGCATTTCAGCCAGCACTCTTGAGTTATTTTGATTTTCTCAGAATATTTCACAAAATATTATAGTTAGATATTTTCAGACTCAACGTAAACATTAGATATTAACTTTTTAAAAACCATTTTGTGGGTTCTGTTTGAAGCATAGAATTGAAGTAGCACAGGAATTTTTACAAATAATGAGGTGAAAACAGCTTAACCAAACTTTTCAAATCTTCAAAAGGATTCTACTCTGGTTTATAATAGAAGTGCCTACAGATTCAGTCACAGCAAGATGGCTGAGCACTGCAGTAATACAATTCATATTCATAAAATAGGCTTTTTCTTGGTAAAGATGGCTTTACATCCCCTGTCATAACAAAGAAGAATTGCCAACTATTTATTTCAGTGTTCCTAATTGTTGTCAAAATTTGACCTAAAACTCTGACACAGAATTTTTCAAAGTCAGGCTTGCAGAAGGCACGCGCATTCATCAATGTTTATCGCACATTCACCTATGCAGCAGCACTTGTGAAGGTCTGTTTTTATTTAATTCTCGAGATTTTGTTGTTAATGGGAAAACTGTCTCATAAATTAGGGAAGTGCTCAATTACAAGCCTGACAGAGATTGATTTTGGTTCGGCTGTTGGTTACTACCAGTAAGTGAAGGCCGCAGAAACCACCACTCCAGCTAATGCTCCTCACTTCAAAGGTGATCACAGAACAAGTGTTCATTAAGAAGCGAGAGAATAGCTGGCAACCGATCTGTGTGCTGTTTGTGTTTACGGCAATGATCTGTGAGAGAATTCCCTCGCTATCCGGGTACGTACATGCAGGTGATGAAATAATGCAACTTGAAATAGGAAGTCCCTCCTCCCCAAACTAAACAGAACTAATTAAAGGCTTCAGCCTTCAAATGTAAAATGAGAAAATGCATCTTAAAAGATCTGAAGTTGTAGCCACTGCACTGGAATTCCACAAAATAAAATGGCTCCCAACTGAAAGACGGTGGGAGCAAATGTGAATTTCAAAACAAAAAATCTAATTTTGGGTTAGCTGAATATCATGAATTCTTACCTGAAAGTATTGAAAAGTAAGATTCAATCAACTAGAACTATAATTAATAATTCCAAAATAAAATATAATATGTAAATGTCTGGATTCTAATCCCTTAAGAATGAAATTATGGTAAGACTTAAAAATATAATTTTTCTTTGGCAGTAGGATAGACAACCCATTTGAATAAAGTATCTGTTGCTTTTTAATTTTTCAAAATAAAAACATGGTATTAAGGACTTAATGTGTTTAGTATCATCCAGATATATTTTCGGCCTAAAATATTGGGTAAGTGCTAGTTTGGATCACAAAACACATTTAAAAGCAAAAAGTAAAACTAACAAACAAAAAACCCCAAAAGCATAAGAGAAATCATGTTTCCTTTAATTCCCAGGAAGATCCCTTCTTACCATCCCAACATGGTGTCACTGCCATGACAACCAACCTCTTTTCTCTGGTCTCTATATCAGATTCTGACTATTGAACAAAGGCATTCTAGTCTAGTTTTTGACAACAGAGTATTTGTTTCCATAATTACATAAGGCAGAATAAGTGTAAAAGTTAAAAGATGAAGGACTTGGGGATAGCAAAGTCCCATGATTAAAAAAAAATTTTCTTCATTATGAGACTTGTTCAAGAAATTATTAACAGATAAAACAAGACACTCTCTAGGTCTGATCTTTTGCTTTCTGGGATGAAAAGAGGACATTTAAAAAGTGTGCAAATATCATATCATTTTAGGATTCTGATATCTACTTATCTTAGCTATTATCTTAGAGTTTCAAATTTGGGATGTGTGTATAACTAATTAATTATATATGTACATATATGTAATTATATGTGCATGTGTGTGTATGTGTATAAAATAATCATTCTGTGTCTCTTCTCCTTATCCATTCTCTACTAAGTTCAACAATTATTTAAATGCATCAATTTCATTGCCAAAATCTGAAATAGAAGTGTAACTATTTCAAATTTTTTCAAAAATTATATTAGATGTATATTTCTAATAATATGAAAACAAACAATAAATATGTTATTTATAGTTTTAGAGTTTTTGTTTGGTTTTGGTTGAACAATAGTACAGTGCTAGGATATTTGTGTGTTGGGTAGAGAATAAAACTTAGCAATGTTTCCCTGGGACGGAAATACATGGTTCAGACTTTTCTATGAGAACAAAATAAAATCAATTTTCTTAGGAGCAAATATAAACGGAAAGTGCTTTCAAGAGAAATGAAACTGTGACACCCTAAAAGTTAAAATTCCTTTCTTTGTCAAAGTAACGTCACCAGGCCTAGGGATTGTTTTTCTGCTTTGCATTGTTTTCAAAGTCACGTAATGGCAAGCATGGAATATACATCGACTGTGACCGTATTTTATAAACAGGCTTTATGAAATAGCACATTTGTTAGGGGCCAAGGATGAACATCACTATAGTTATTGAATTACTGTTCTTTAAAAAACATTAGACAAATACCAGGAAATCACGCTGTGCGGCAGGATAATATAATCAAGCTCCAATTATAAGAGTATGAACAATAAGTGAGCCTGTAAATGGCAAAGTTGAAAGTGGCCTTTTATTGTCACTTAACATTTTCATGGTTTGGAATGTAAATCACTATTTCTTCAGCAAAAAAGAATAGCGTGTTTATCTATATGGTATATATAATTTTCTCTAAACCTACAGGGTAATAGCATTTGATGCAAATTACTTTGTATTTTAATCTAATGACTGCTATTTACAGCTGCACTTTCGTTTCTAGTGACTGAACATTTTACCAACTTTGCTAGTTACAAAAGACCCATGTCACAAGCCCCCCTTTTGACCTTAACTTGTTAGAACATGAATTCGAGGGATTCTGAAAAGTGGATGTCACATGGGCATTAGAGAGAGTGGTAAGATTATAATTACCATATAGATAAATACCATGCTTCATAAGCAACAGTATAGGATACACCGAAATTCCTAAGACTTCCATTATCATAATATGTTTATTTAATCTAGCAATGATTAATCCTTAGGTTACCTCTTCATTACTTCACCGACTAGCAAAATCTTTCAACAAGCATCTCAAATATCATTAGCCCTGTGAAGATGCTCTGTCTCGTTGCAGGAGTCATTGAGTATTCCAGTACTCTGGTATCTCCTCTACACTCTGTGACAGCGTCTATGGAAATACCAACATCTACCAATGCCTGTCATTGACTCCATGCCAGGCACGCGTCTGTCATTTCACTTACTTCAACAACCTCATGAATAGAGGTAAATTGAGGGAAGCACTATTGATACCACCATTTCACAATAAGAACGACAGGCTGCCAAGTTTACAGCTAAAAAGTATGGGAACTGGGTCTGTGTTCCAGATCTTTCTAACGGCAATGGTCATTCTCCTTAATCATTCTATATTGTTTCTTAGTTTAATCCTAGATATGAAATCATTTCAGTTTGGTTCAAGCATAATCTTACACTTAATTACACTTAAACAAAAAAGAAAAGATAAATTACACTTAAACAAAAAAGGAAAAACAAGCCCATGCACTTTTGTTCTCTATACACATACGATGAGTGGCTTCTAAGAAGTTTCCTGAACGCTGCATGAAAAACTGGTGGGGAAGGAGAGGGAAAGGGGGGCATTGTCCTGTGTGATAAGTTGCATCATTGGCCCTGCTTTTCACTCCTCCATTCATCAATCCTTTCGTCTTGGCCTCGTCATCGGTCAAATACACATTTCTGTCCCTTGACATTGAGCTTGGACATGTACCTTGCTCTAGCCAATGATAAACAGACACAAGTGAGAGTATGCCAGTTTCATGCCTGGGCCAGAGAGGTTTCTGCTTGCTGTCTCGCACATCTGTCATTGCCAATAAGAAGTCTACACCCTGGCTAGCCTGTCGGTCCCAGGAGGATGCAGGGCCAAGCTGCCCAGCTGGACACAACCCAGGGCAGCTGATGCCCAGCCAACTCACAAACATGTGAGCAATTAGAGATGATTGTTGCTTTAAGCCACTGGGTTTGGAGGTCCTTTGCTATGCAACAATATTTGTGACTAACTCATCATGTGTAAAGGAAGAATTGCACTGCATTCATTTTAGTTCAGCATTTAGTATTTTCAATAAATAAGATAAAGATAGCATCATATCAGTGAGTAAGACCTTGCCACCAGGATAATTTGATTCCTAATCTTTCTCAGCTTTATCTTTATGAGCAAGATGAAGTCATAGATCTCATGATAATTAGAAATATACTTGCTGATCAGATTTAATCCTCCACTTCCAACACAACAAGTCTTAAAGGAGCTGAATAAGTGAACATCTGGCTCCTGCTGAGGTAATATAGTGGGGAGGAAGGAGGATAGAGGCACTGCAATGGATTGGTGGTCAGTACATAACATCCTTCCATTAAGGATGAATCTGACATGAAATCCAACATGGTCCTTTACAAGGAATCGATATTGAGAAGTTACATGGTCCACATGGAACACTAACATCAATTCGCTACTCTCCGTATCTTCAAGTTATATCTTCTACCTAACACGTGGAACACCAGCAGTGACTCTCAAGAATTAGAATTGATGTGCCCCCCAATGTACAAAGTTCTCAGGATAAATTCCCAAATGACCAAAGCCTGAGGTCAGCATGAGACAATGGGAAAGGACAGTTATAGTCCTGGCCCCATAGCCAAAGAGCTGCCTTTCTGAGTTGAGCTATGGAGGTAAAAAGATATTTGAACCGATGGCGTGATGTTTGGCTCACCCTTCAACATAGCTCAGAAATGCTATGAACCATCTCTGCCAGCTTCCTCTATAATCATTCTAGCATGTGTTCTAAAGCATCCTTACTATTCTGAGCCTTCTTTCTTCTACTGCCCTTCTCTTATTCAGAACAATGACTTTTGTTCTTATTTCACATAGAAAATGGAGGTTACATGAACGATTTCAATTTTCTGCTCTTCCATTAGCATTGGCACCAATCTCACGAATTCTTCCTATGCAAAGCTTCTCCTCTAATGCAATGCTAACTTATTCATATGAACTCCTGATTCCTGAGTCCTCAGCCTTTCATTTTCCACTGGATCCTTTAGTACATAAGCAAGCTGACGTGCCTTGTGCTTTCAGACACTTCCCAACTTACTGTCCTCTCTAGTTATCTGTACACAACTCTGTTTTTGAACCAGGCTTATACAGAGTACATTTCTGGTTCTGGCCTTAATATTTTTATTTGTATCAGACTCATGTTTCACCATATACAACAAGAAAAGTGGAACAAAATCCATAAGACAACTGCTTAGAAGCGTTACAGAAGAACCAATGCAAGGAGTATTTGACGAGCATAATTCTAGAAGGAAGAGAGCACACAGAAGCAAAATTTTCACTAATACCTGCTTTTTACCAGGGGTAAATCATCATGTTGGTATAGGAAAACAGAGTTCCTTTAAAAAGAAGCTAAGTGAAATAAGAAAAAGTTGAGAACCACATGACTTCACTTATATGTGAGATATAAAACAAACAAGACAAACAAACAAACAAAAACAGCAGTATGGTGGTTACCAGAAGGGATGGGGGAGGGGGTGGTAGATGAGCATAAAAGGGATCAAATATATGGTGATGGAAAGAGAACTGACTCTGGGTGGTGAGCACACAATGCAATACACAGATGATCTATTATAGAATTGTACAATTGAAACCTATGTAGTTTTGTTGACCATTGTCACCCCAATAAATTTAATAAAAATAAAAATAAAAAGAGGCAGACTCTCTGGGCTGAGGAGAAAGGGACTAGATTTAAAGGCTGCCAAAGTAGCTAATACTTGAAGAGAAAAATCCTACAGAGGAGAAAATTACAGAAAATTAGACCCAGAAATGGAATATTATTTGGTAATAAAAAGGAATGAATTATTTACACACATTACAACATGCAAGTTGTAATTCATCAAGTAATTATGTTAAATAACTTTCAACAAACCAACTAATAAAGAAAAAAATGCAATAAAAGTACATGAATAATACAAAAGCAGTAAATAAAGGAAACATGATGGGACAAAGTAAAGATGAGAGGAATGGAAAAGAAGCAAACAAAAAAAATTTAAATTACTATGCTAGTATTTACATGAATTGTAAATTGAATAAATAATTCAGTTAAATGCCAGAGGCTGTCAGATTCAATAGAAGAGCAAAACCCAATTATATGCTTTTAAGAAACACATATTAAATATAAAAGCAAATAAGTATTTGAGAAAAATATTGAAAATAAAAATACTAACCGAACAAAGCTAGAGCAGCTATGTTAAAAGTAGAAAAAGTGGACTTTAAGGCAAAATTATTAAAAGATATAAAGAGGAACATTTGATTTTTTTTAAAAAAGCAATTCAACAGAAACATATAGTAATCCTAGATTTGCATACACCTTCCAAAAATTTTAAAGTAGAAATTTACAGAACCAAAGGAGAATGAAACAAATCTGCAATTCTATTTAGAGAGTTACATATACTACTCTCAGTAATTGTGAAAGAATAGCAGAAAAAAAATGAATAAGATTAAAGGTGATTTGAGCAACACAAAGAACCAATTTGAACTAATCAAATATCAAACACTCCATCCAACAGTGACAGAATACCTATTATTTTCAAGTATGCAAGACACGTTTATGTGGTTGGATATAATAAATTGATGTGTAACAAATTGATAAATGAGAAAAATTGGAATTAAAACATTTTAATAATCTAAAAGAAGTCAACGGAGGAGAATGATGAAATAAAAAATATGAAATAAATGTAAATCAATAAGATTTAAAAGGATATAGTAATTACATAAAGTTATATACTAATTACATAAGATAAAAAAATGGATAAAGAAATCAATTTTGATGAGTAGGAAAATTCACTACTCATAACATGAGATTCCTATTTAAGTTGTTCTTAAGATTTTATAGAACACCCCCTCCCCAAAAATCAGCAGTTTTTTCAAGTTGTATTTGCAGACTGACAAGTTGTTCTAATATTTAAAAAGAAAGGCAAAGGGTCAAGCAGAGTTCATACAATATTTAAAAAGCATCAGTAAAGGAGGACATAAACTACCTGATAAAGAGTGATTATAAATTACAAAGTTACAGTAATTAAGACAGTATTGTATTGTTGCAAGAATAGAAAAAAAGGACAAAGAAATCAACATGGGCAATGCAGAAGTAAACCCACTACAGACTGTCACCTGTGGAATAGTTACAAAAGGATTCAGTTTCTCTAAATGATGCTGGTTCTTTTGAATACGTGGAGAAAAAATAATTTGGTCCATACATCATACCATGAACAAAATGAATTACAGATGGGATGTAAACTTTTATGTAAAAAGCCACACAATAAAGCTTGTAGAAGAAATCATTAAAGAATATCTTCATACTTTGAGCTGGGCAACATATATAGTAAAAAGGACACAAGGATATTAATAACAATTTAAATTTAAAATTCTCATTTTTTAAAACACCATGAAGAGAAAGAAAAGGCAAGTCATGAAATGGGAGAATATATTTATAATTCATATATTGAAAAATACAAACATTTAGAATATATACAGTACTTCAATAAATCAATAGTAAAAAGACAACCAAATAGAAAAACAGTCAAAAGATTTGAATGTGTATTTCACAAAAGAATGCTAACATAATTAGGCTTCAGAGAGGTGCAAATTGAAAGCACAGTGAACTACAACACACAACTGCCAGACTGGCTAAAATAAAAAAGATGGAAACACAAATGTTGGCGAAGACACAGAGTAACTGTCATACACTGCTGATGGGAGTGCAAATTAGTGCAACCACTTAGGAAAACTTTGGTATTTTTCTATTAAAGCTAAACATGCTTATATTATGATCTTTTTTTTTTTTTAAGAAACAGGAAAAATAGTGTGCATGGAGGATTCACATAAACATGAAAATTTCAAAGACAGTGAGATAAAATTGGGTATTTATGGCATTTTAGACAAAGGAGAAAAGGGAGGAAAATGAGCTCAGATTGCAAAAGTGAGAATGGGCGATTTACAGGTCATTGGGGAAGGGCCAAATGCACAGGGCAGGCTGATTTGTGCTTAAATGGGACACAAGGTCATCCAGCTACCAGGCCCCTGCTTGGCGCCTACCTATCTACCATACTTAATTCAAATTAGTCCCAGGCAGGCATCCTAGGATTCCCTTCCTGAAGCATCCCTTTCCACCTGAATCTCTTAGGCAGGAAAGGGGGGAGGCTAAGTGGTTCTTTTTGAGTCCTCAGTTATGATCTAAGGATTTCATTCTTAGATTTATACCCAAGAAAAATGGTACAGAGCTCCCGAAAAATAAGCACAAGAATGGTAATAGCAGCTGTGCTTGTAATAACCCCAAACTGATAATAACTGGAACAATCAAGAACTCCTCATCAATGGTGACTAAACAAAGATAGTGGCTAAAAATTGGGGGTATATTCACACAGTGGAATACAGTCGAATGTAAAAAAAGCAAATTATAGCTGCATACAACAACATGGGGGAATTGTGCAGTCAAAATTTGAGAGAAAGAAGCTAAACCCAAAATAGTACGTTTCACATGGTCCTGTTTGTACGAGGTCAAAGAACAGGCGAATGTCTTCTATCGTGACAGAAATCAGTATCGGGGTGTCTTCTTGGGATGGGAGGAGACACAAGGGAGACTCCTGAGGTTCTGGAAATTGTCTGGATCTTGAATTGGGTGGTTATTACACATGTGTATCTGAACATAAATATTCATGGAGCCTGTCCCCTGCAGCTGGGTCACTCATTGTATTTTCTGTCTCTCAAATCTCACTGTGACCACTTCCCTATCTGCTGCCACCAGTTACTCACCACTCCACTGAACCTGCTACGCTAATTAGCTTGATCAATTAGGACCCTTTTTCAGAATTCCGTGGATATTTTACAATTCCAAGATTCCTTAACCTCTTCGCTGCATTTCAAATCATGTCTTGCTCTTCCACTCTGCAGTCACCAGACGACCGGGGTCTACTGCTTCCCTGGCCTTTCGCGTCCTCTCAAGGAGCTGGCCAGCGTTTCGGACAGCACAGAAGTTGCCTTTGTCCCCAGTATCTCAAAATGGCCGCTCTGGGCAGATGGATCACAATAAGGCAGTTTTTCTGAACAAATGAATTAGCAAAAAGGCCTCTCTATTGGATCTGAACCAGCTGTGCTGCAGGGGACACGGCCTTGCAAATGGACACACAGTGGTATTTCAGACTTATTTTTCTCCACCCCCTTGGCTGGGAGCCGTTTTGTAGAACTTCACCAGGATAACTCTTCCTTGCGATGCCTTTCCTGGAATAAGTTTGTCAAAATCCATTCATTATGTGAGTCTCAATTCAAGCGTGAACTTTTCTCTGATACATTCCCACCCTTGGGCAGCTGGCACATACAGAAGCTGGCTCAGAGTATCCTGCCATCCTCCACTAAAGCAGCTGACACTTTGCATTGTCATTGTTTGCAGGTCTCACTCCAATCTAAACTGAAGTCTGTAAGGGCAGCTATATATCATTGCAACTTTTTAAATTCAGTAACATACACATACTGTGGCCCATAAATGCAGTTGGTATATATGTGTTGAATAAACGAATGAATAATTCCAGCAGCAACTAATATCTACAAGAAAAATACAGTGATTGAAATGACACCATCAGGCCCAAATTTTAGGAACACTGAAAAGTCTACAGTTCTTGAAAGCTAATGGACTTACACAGGATAAAAAACAGAAAAGTTCATTTTAGTCCTATGGACTAAGTGTCAGCCTAACTTAAACCCAAGGCCACTAGAAATTCACGTAACTAACATTGATTCAGTTTAGTACATTTCATACACTCTGTCAATCAATGCTTAATATTTTACAAAGTAAATAATGAGTTGTTAGATCTGAGGGTGCCTTATTTTATGAATTTTCTACCTTATACATGTTAAAGGCATGGTTGAGTAGACCAAAGTAAGGTGGCATCATTTGCTTTCACATACTGCAGCAACAAAGTTCCAGGTAAAATTTACCCACCCAGGTTTTCCTACCTGAAGATTCTGCACTATACTCAGGGACATGAGAATACACAATGACACAGAAACTGAGATTTTAATTTCATTGCTGCAGCAATTGCTCTGAATCAAACTCATCTTTTTAATATTAAGGGCATCAAATAATTAGATTAAATGATTTTGTATGGGCACATTTATTATAGAAGACATTGTGCCAGACACTGTGGGAGACATACAAGAACAAATAAGTTATTAAGGCATTTTCCATCTTGGCATTCAGGAACATATACATGACATGGCCTGTAAATACAATTAGTATATTTACCACCTTGAGGGAGGGAGCGATATACACAAATATTATAGATCAACTATTTGAGACACAAAATACTTGGTTTGGCTTTCTGTAACATCCCCTGCCAACAGTGGGGGGCCTGACAGACCACCCCCAGGCAGAAGAAACTACAGGAAATTCTTGTTAAAAGAGGATGGCCATTAACTATTATTCTGCAACAATTCCATTGAGTGGATGCTTTCCATGTTAGAATTCTTGGTAAAAGAAGTTCTGAAGAAACACTCATTAGTAATGGAGCCCCTCCATTAATGAATATACTCATATCTAGCTTTTACCTGCCCCCCCCCCCAATATTGATCAAATAAAGAAACATGGTCTGAATCTGTACTACTCTTGACACTCCTAAATCCATCTGGCATGTGACCTCTCGGGAGGCATTCAGGGCTCAGTGTCATCTCGGTGGCTCTTCACTGAGATTGGCTCTTCCCTTTGCACTTATGCTGGGACATGTGCGTGACATCTTGTCAATGTGAGACTATTATTTCACTCTCACTGCCTCTTATACTACTTCCATTTTGCTTCTACTTCTCAGTTCGGAGTTCTTGAGCACACGAACTACAGCAATTTCTCCTCCTCCGAAAGTTCCACATTTTGAGGTGCACTCACACAGAATTGTCGTGGGACACAGATGTGACAGGTGAAGGTTTAGAGGAGTTTTGAGAATTCCTCTTTTCTACCCGTCTGTATGCTCTCAAAACTTCAATCTTTCCCCTCTTAGTATAAGTGCAATTTACCAAAAAATACATGCTGCCTTTTAAACTCTGAATGAAGGGAAAGAGAGAGAAAAGGGAAGAGAGTAAGAGCTCGGACACCCATTTTTGTCAACTTATATAGAGAAAGTTAAGTTGTAAGAAGGAATTTTTCTTGGGCAATAAACAATGGAAAACTTTTACTGAGAATGTTTTGTGTTGTCTGCCATTTTAAAAATGTAATTGTCATTGTACTTAGGCAGTTGACCTGTGTTGTTTATGGGGAAATATTTAGTCACTTTATTCATAATTAGGCTGTTCTCAAGTTTTTCTGAAATAATGAGAATGATAGAAAACTGAAGTTCAGGAATAAAGTAAAACATTTGCATTTGAAACAATGACACTGATTAAATTATGTTCTACCTCCATCTTGTTTGGGTCTTGTTCTGTTTGTTTTTAGCATTTCACTTAAAGTTCGCAGTTGAGGAGGAATGGGTATAGTATTATTTACAAATGATAATGGGGATGTAATCAATGCGACTGAAGAACTGAGATAGATGCAAAAATATTGTAAAGGCAGAACTGACAGTTTCAAGGAAGTAATCATGTGGAGAAAGAGTGGTGTCATCTTGCCCGAGAGACTGGGAGAACAGGAAAACGAATAGTTTTGAAGGAGAGACAAGTAGAGCTTGAAAGTTCTCTAGATGCCCCATGAGAAACACGTCAGAGTGCAGTGAAAGCACAAGTCAGAGGATGAGGGAAAAGGGCACATCTAGAGACGATGTTTTCATACTCTTGCATGGACATGAAAGTTGAAACAATGGCAAGTGTTTGAGATCGCCGCACTAAAGTGTGTAGGGAGAGAGAACAGTGGAGGCAATTATGAGAGGGTGAATGACAGCAAACAATCATCAAGAGAGCGCAGATTTGCAGAAGGCAAGTGAAAAGAGTCACTGAAAGGAGACCACGTCACACTGGAATTGTTGCTAACTGGAATTCAGAAAATAAATCAATAGGCAATAGATTGAGAAGGAATCATAGTAAAGAAAGTGTTAGCATGAGGGTACGTTGGAAGACTTGAAGACTGATGGAAGAGTTGAGTAAATATACCATATGATAGACAGGGGAGATATTGCTGCAGAAGGGTTCCAGAGAATAGCATGGCATTAATTATCACAACTAGAAGGCCTCGTCTTAAGAAGAAGTGCTTTTTTTTCTTGCTTTTTTTTTTTTTTCTTTTACTGATTTGGAGGGAAAAGAGCAAAGATAATGATTATGCACAAAGAGAATTGGGTAATAGGGAAAAAAGCTGAGGTTACTTCTCATCCACATTTATAATAAAGTACGACTTAAACATACTCAGAGACATGCGATATATGTGTGGGGGTTCGAAGCAAAATAATTGGAATAGCTGAGGTGCAAAATAAAAGTAAAAAATTGCAGAGTAGCTTTTAGGATCCAACTAAGATTGGCTAGCATTAATTTAGAACGTACCCATTATTCCCCCCGCTGGAAATGCTTACCACTCAAGAATCAGGATAAAAAAAAAAAAAAAATGCATGAGTTCACTCCACATTGGGTGAAGATATAAAAATATGACAGAAAAGCAAATGGAATATGAAATCATGTAAGGCAAAGAGGAAAAATGTTAACCTGTGTTAATGAATACTTAATAGACCCAAACTCATAATAAACAAATTCAAAAATAATTGGGTAGTTAAGAAATTGAAGAGTCAATTGAGTAATACATTTGTGACATATTTGCAGATAATGGAAATTACAAAATTTTATATTTATAACAAATTTCTGACAAAATTCTAAAAAGCTAACTTAGAAATATATCAGCAATTCATTTAAAAAACAACAACAACAAAATATAAAGGTGGTGCATGAGCCCTACACAGCTTCCAACATTCTCCCATAAGAAAAACAAAATGGAAAGAATGCCATGAATGTAAACGATACTTTTGTTAATCCTGCCTCAACTCAAAGGAGTCTCTGAACTCCTCCCAAAGTTGCCCTCAGAAGCACTTGAAAGGAAAAGGGGAAAGATAACATATAAGTAGGAGCAGATGCTAAAGCCAGGTTCGAACAATAAACAACAAAAAAGAAAAACCACCTGCACCGTGACACGTTACCACTGGAGGGAACAGAACTTGCAACTTCATCAGAAGAGACACTAGGAATTTGGCTGGAATAAGAGAAACAGGACGCAGGTAGAGTAGCAGAAGTTCTCCAGTCTTTACAATGAGAGGCTACCCAACCCGTTTCCATTTGATTGGTAGACAGGAAGTGGTTTATCTATGAGAAAGATCAAAAACCTATTTTCCAGTTTTCATGCAGAGTAAGAATGCAATCAAGGAAGACAGGCTGGAGAATTGAGGATGCTTGCAAGAGAAAAATTATAATGAAGTTCAATATAATTTGACCTGGAGAAAAGGGAAAAACAACAACAAACAAACAAAAACAGAATAAAGCACACTGAAGGGTTAGAGAACATGGTGGGGTCAACGGATTTTGGATAGAGATAAAAGATTTTTATGGAAGAAGCACTTGCAAAAAAGAAAGTACAAAGATCATAATTGGGAGAGCACGGTTTTAGCATCAGAGATTTTAGGTATTAGGTAATGACAGTCTAAGGGTTTTCTGTGGGAAGTGATGGCGGCACGGAGGAAAAGGTGACTGGATGAGGAGGTACACTTTAGTGTGTGTCAGATGTGTATTTTGAAGCCTTCACGTGTGATGAAAGCAATTAGAATGGAAAAGAATATGGGACTAAAAGCCCTCATCCATATGAAGTGGCCATCATAATTAGCATAAACAAAACAGAAATACCTGGTGGGGCTCCAGAACCCTTGTCAGGAACCTTTAAGTATTCATCTTTAGTAAACTCTCGAATTTATTTCTTGGCAAAACTTCTACAAAAGCAAAGTGAAAGGAAGTTTTTACAATGTTTGTTAATATTATACGCATCTATAGGCACAGGTTGCACCCTATAGGGAGTTGCACCCTTTGGAGGATGAGTGAAAGAAGGGACAGTGTGAGGGAGAAAGCAAAGGACATGTATTATCAGGTTCACGGCGAGAGGGGTACTTGTGTACTAATCTCACATTGAGTCTGTGGACATGCCATTCCAGCATGACATAGTAAACCAAGTTTTGTTATTTAAGTTCAGCTTCATGGCTTTAGAGAGAGACTCAATGCCAGCACTTAGGACTCATCTATGCCACAGGACAAGTCCCACTGATTTTCCAGCTGTCATTCATCCATCTTTCTTGCAGAAAGTGAAGGGAACCAAGTGGGTAGGCAGAACATTGGCAGGAAAGTTACAAAACATAGGCTACTATAAAGGAGGATTTTGAGTCAAAAGTTTTCAGTGAGTGACCAGCAATGAGGAAGGAGGGAGGATGTTACATCTGGAGGGTCTAAACTTCAAAGGAGTTCTTACAGGAAGAATGTAGAACATTCAAGGAGCCCTGTGGAGCAAAGCATACTCCTACTCTCCCTTCTGGCCAAGACGTACCCAGGCTGCAGCAGAAAAAAGATGCTTCCATTTGAAAGGGCTCGCTGGGAAGAGCGATCTTAAGAAGCATCTTGTTTCAGTGAAATCACGGAGGTGGCCAAGTTGAAGGTGAAAATAGGAAAAGTCAATTGACTATAGAAGGAATATCTAGGAGGCTGCGGAAGCTGACGTTCAGATCAGATTTCAAGGGGAGACCTGCACGTTCTAGTGGAGACCATGTAACACAGGGATGGGAGGTGCAGTGGGAGGTCCCAACAGCGTCTGACAGAATGGTGGGTGACAGCCTCTAATGCCAGGGTCCAAAATAATTCACTTGGTGCTCCAGCCCTTTACAGGGCTCTGGCTCCCCAACCCACTCTGGGTGCCATTTCTTCAGTGCCTCTAAAAAGCACCTCGTATCTAACATTTCTCTCCTTTATCAACAATGAAGAATTGGTTGGTCTTCCACTTCCACAGAACTTGGTGTTTACTCTTTTATATACTGATTTGAAGGTGTACTTCTTTCTTTGACTTCAAGGTTTACATCTTAGTCATGGAAGCAAGAATGGATTTGAGGGATTGCATCAATAAAAGACAAAGGGCTTAATATAGTACTTAGAAAAGAAAACTACTGTTAACAAATATCCCTTCCTTTCTGTTAAAAAAATTACATATATATATATATATATATATATATATATATATATATATATGCATACACATATCTTGGACCTAGATCCAGGCAGTGGTAAAAAAATTATGGTAATGGTAATGATAGGAATATTTTTCTGCTCAGATGTCTCACCCTTAACTTTTAGCACTCATTGAAATGTATTCAAAAATATCCTTCTGGTTTTTATTTTATATAATGTAGAGATATCGTCTATGAGAATGATAATCTTCAAATGTAGGCATGAAGCTGAACCAAAAGAAATTACCACTGCTCAACCATATTTACAATAAAGTGACTATTTTACGTATTTAATAATATATTTTATATGTTTTAGCTCTCCAGCTGGCTCCGCTTCGAGCCCTTCAAACACAATTGAATATATTTGAATACACAGCCACGTCCTCAGTCTTGGTCAGCTGTGTTTCCACACATTTAGATAAATTCATTAGCACTCATAAATATTATAACAAACAACTTGCCATAGAACTCATGAACAATTCTGTCAATTTAGGGTATGCTTTTCCTTTCTAAAGCTTTATACTGCCAGAGGCAATAAATCCTTACACTGTCCTTTATTCTTCCCAAATTAGGTTGAATATTCTGATCCAATAGTAAGTCTGAAATTCATTTAGAAACTATTTTGAATATACACATGTAATACTTTTTATAGGATATCTTGAAGTATATATATATATATATATATATATATATATTCCTTACAAGTTTTCACACAAGTTTTAAATTACCTTAATTCAATAAATGCCATATTCATCATTGAAGTACAATAGAGATTTAATGTATTTTTCAACTTCAGTTAGGAAAATAGACAATGTAGGTTCACTGAGAGTTTAGAAGGGACCTTCAAAGATAAAATGGCATGTACTCAGGAAGACAGAAATAAAATGAACCTGTAGCCTTTTCCCCCAAAGAAAACAAGAAAATGTGAAGTCATATATCCCACCTTTCTTGACTACTGTTCTTCGTTGCTTTTTTCCATTTGTTTCCCCAATATTGGTATGCAGATAATAAAATAAACAAGTAACTGTTTCCTAATTTTGTACAGCCAGACATGTCTTTAAATTTCAGAAATTAGAAAAGTCTGTGTATTCACTATTGTACAAGTTGTTTTGTGAACTAACTCTAAAAAAAAATAAAATCATAGTTTATATGCTACATTAGTGTGCGGTTGTGTGGTTTTTTAAGAAAGACCTCAGCAGCTCATAATGTGGTTGTTATTAAGAAAGCAGAATTTTTCCATGAATAGTGAAGGGCATGTTTATAAAATCTGTACTACAGAAATGCCGAGTGCATGAAGCAGAGGAGCATGACTCTTCAGAGTTGCTTCCTTCTCTTCTAAACACCTAAGAGAGATTAAAATTGAACTCATGTGACTTTCTAGACTGAGGTGTTGATGGAAAATTCTAGAATAAGACCGATGAAAATTTCATTATTGCCAGTTAGAATTCTCTAGTGGGGTTTAAACTAGTATTGATTTTTAGTTAGTATAATTTACAACGAGATAGATGTGGATTTTACAACACAAACATCCAACCTCTCTTTTCAATAGTTTCTAGTTCCTTAAAACTTTACCAGCTGGTACACATACTTGAGGCCACAATTAGTTTCTCTGTTTTTGAGACTACTACTCTCTGATGGTAACAGAGCTTCCATTAGTGCCCTCTGAAATATTTATGTTAAACCTGTTAAAAGCTCTCAGTATTACGATTATTTTGTGAAACTTTGTGATTTTCCTTTTTGTGACTTTCATTAATTTTCCCAGTAAGTGATTAGCCACAAATCGTTCAAGAATTCCTTGCTTTCATTTAAGCTCACTAGTCTTTAACCTCTAATTTTGGGGAAGAAAAAAAAAAGCACTAATACATGAGCCAAGGTATGTTCTGGCTTCGGTTGCAAAATTCTGTGAGGAAGAATCCAAAGCAAACCAGAAAACTTTCACTTCGTTACAACTGCATTAGGGGAAGAAGTCTAGTCTCCTCTCCTAGTTGTTTTATGAGGTGATAATGAGGGGAAAATTCTCTGGCCTAGACAATAACACATATTTTAAAGAGGGTTTAGAACAGTTCATTTCAACCTACCCGATTTAATGATATAAAGTATTTAAATGACATCTTCTGGTTGAGAATAAATACGCTTTTTTTTTTTTTTTTAAGATAAAAAAGAATGAAGGACCAAAGCATATTAATGGAGTTAGCAAATAAACAGTTGGGGGAAAAAAAAAAAAAACTGAAAATTTTTTCTTATACCCACAAGCACTGCTGTCTTCTAGGCTTCCAGTATATTTGGTATTCTTAACAACTGGAGATCAGTAGGTCTGAATTCAGTATTGATAATCTAACTCCTTCAGATCAGGTACTATAATGTCCATAATATTGCATAATGTTCTGATATAACTCCCAGAGGAAAAAATATGTTGTCATTGTCGGAAGGCCACTGGACATGAAACATGAAGAATATTAAATAAGCTACTTACATTGTAAGATGTAAATTATACTTTGCTTTAAAATAGTATTCATACAACATCACGGTTTTTGTTGTAGAAATGATGTTGTAGAAATGAATCACAAAGAACCAACTATTAGTGCCATTTCTTGGAGAAACTGATCACCATCACAATAAATGTTGCATAGTACTGTCCTCCTGTCACCCTTTCTTACTTTTCCTAACACTTACCAGGCATTTCTTTTTAATACACAGAACATTAACACACAGATCAAGGTGACATTAACAGTGATAAAAATAATAGTAATTCTGATACCTTTGATTGGGTATCAACCTAATAATAACAACAATAATAATAATATCTCCATGTTTAGTTTTAAAATTTAATAGCACTTTTATGTGCATAATCCAATAAATCCTCACAGCAATTATGTAAGAAAACTGAGGCTCAGTAAGTTTATTCACGCATCCAAAGTCACATGTCTATTAAGCAAAGGAGTTAAGAAAGAAATCCGCCAAAACAGAATACCACTGAAAGAAATATAAAATTTTCTGAAAAGCTTACACTTTGGTTTAACTTACATGCTGCAAGGGAGATGGTTTTTTTAAAACTGTATAGTAAATAGTAGGTACTCAGCAATGTTTAAAGAATGAATAAATGAAGTAATTGATGAATCAAACCGTCCACTATTTCAGCCCTACTTCTGTTGAGTTTCTAGGAATCTGAGTACCTTGTACATACTAAAGCACAGGAAACTTTGAAGAAGAGAACATTACGTGGGATCTAAACAACAAAATAGT
This sequence comes from Rhinolophus sinicus, assembly GCF_036562045.2. NCBI lineage: Eukaryota > Metazoa > Chordata > Mammalia > Chiroptera > Rhinolophidae > Rhinolophus > Rhinolophus sinicus. Next base: position 6,988,392 of record NC_133763.1, read on the forward strand.
CTCATAAAAATATTTCATGCATTGACTCAAATAGGCATAAAAAAGAAGTTTGAAAAGAGAAAAACATTAAGTACACAAATACTTTTGGTTCCAACTCACACCACTCAAATAGAAATGATTTTCTTCCTTTAGAAAATGCTAAATACACTTCATACCACAAGGACATTTTAAGTCCATAGAAATAAGATACAAATATCACAGCTTAAATAATTATTTGAACTGTGATCTTAAAAAAAAACTGTTTTGCACTCATAATATTTTAGTATGTTAGTTGAGGAAAATGGATAGCAAGTTAAAAGACCATGTCTTCCATTTCATTGGTTGGTATTTTAAGATATTAGTATTTTATTTTATGCATGAAATAGTATCACATATAAATTTCATTTTTAAAATAAGGAAATATCTTTTGAAAGAGGGGAAAAAAAAGTTAATGCTACCATAACGTGAATATACTGTTGATGTTGACAAATGAATGTGGAAAGCTGGTGTTCAGCTGCCAGTTTTTCCCAAGGATCGGTAATTCAGGCCCCACTTTTATTCCTAAAAGTACACGGTTAGATTTAATGCTGAATGAAACATAATGGAAGAAGTCTGGAGGAGGAAGAGAAGTGCTAATTTACTTGAACTGATCTGATATTCTTCGTTAGTGCTAAATATTCCTAAATTACCACTGTCTACAGATCCAAAACACAAAATCTCTCAGTCTAGTTTGCATATTTTTAGTAGGATATCAAGTCTTGTCAGGCAGCCAGGAATTTCCTCATCTACTTTATTTTGAAGCAAGGGGTTCCTAATTTAATACCTTGAACTGATTGCATTTAGGATGTAATCTGCCTTAATTGCCATTAAGATGTTGAATTTTATGAAACAGCTGTTTAATACCATTTGTGAGTGAATGAGAATCATCATGTAGAATAGAGAAGGCATAAAAAATTCAAAACCAGCTTACTTTGAAAGCCAACTTCTTAATTAATGGTGTTTCGGAATTTTTCTAGGGTTTCTGACGTGAAAACCTTCAAGAAGATTTTCAGTTACAAGGTAGACAATGGAAGTTCATTACCAAAATTAAGGAACGGTATTCTGAAGAGAAACTGGCTCTATTTATTGCCCAAGAAATAAATATTAAGGTCTTTTAGTCCTTTCTTTTAATCTGAAATAAGGACTGTTGAAAGTATTAAATTCTTGAAGAGATTACATTAATGCAACACACAGGTTAACGGGGGTAGATTTGTGCCAATTACTGGAATGGGGGCTTTCTTTGAGGGTATATCACAGGACAATTTAGGGGTACTTCTACAGAACCAACTTTTAGAATGTCCAGGAAAATGCTCCGGGAATATTCCTATGAAAATACTGTTCATGTTGTGAAAGTAATGAACTGTTTCCAAATGTCTAAGACCTTTTCTTCCAGAATGCTTAGAGATCAATTCAGATATTGTGACTCCTGGTGGGATGACAGAGAGTACTGTAATGTGCCAGGAGCACATTTAAAGATGTGGGGATTTTATATCACACCGGACACCTTGAGAGAATATCCTAGGTGAAAATCTCCGAGAATTGGATCCATCAGAGTATTGTTATCCCCTGGACTTAAGCAATCTAAACTCTACAGCCTATGTGAATGAAAGGAAAAGTGATATTGAATTAATGGAGTTATCAGGTCAAGACAGCTCTTGATCGTGTGATAGGTGGACGTCAGTTATAGTTGATAAGAATAGCTTCCAGAAAAAAATTTCAAAACTCTTCTTGTCTAAATAGTGGAGACCATCAAATTCCCGTCTAGATTAAAATAACAGATTTCTTCTTATAAAAACTTGTCATGGATAGACATTTTGCTACTCCCTGCAACAATTCACATGACTTGCCAAACACAGTGTTCTTTAGTCCGCTGTTTCCCCGAAAATAAGACCTAGCTGGACCATCAGCTCTAAAGCGTCTTTTGGAGCAAAAATTAATATAAGACCTGGTCTTATTTTATATTATATTATATTACGACCCAGTCTTATATATTATAGTAAAATAAGACCGGATCTCATGTTAATTTTTGCTCCAAAAGACGCTTTAGAGCTGATGGTCCAGCTAGGTCTTATTTTCGGGGAAACAGGGCAGGAACTGATCCTGATCCAGAGAAAGAGTATCTGAGAACTTCTCGGAATCACTATGGTTTTAAAACATAGAGATACTAACAGAGTCTGTGACTGACATGAGAAACGGAGTATAGCAGACAGTGACGGTGGGTCAATCTTATGTCGTTTGACAGGCTGGTGCTGCCTACTGTGAGAATCTGTGTTATTTTTTCCGATAAAAGAAATAAGATATCACTTAGGTACTAAACTCCAGTGCTATATGCACAAATATAAAGCAAACAGTTTAAAACTGCTAATTATCTTGATTCAAGTCGGGTCTGAATAACATATGTAGTAGAACCATTGCAATTGAACACTAGGTATTCACAGCCATGGGTCAACGTCAGCAAAATATTTATTTTATAAGGAGAGGAAATCGTAAAATACGTTTTCTTCTTTTTGTTTAAAATGATACTCCCGGAGAGGAAAAAAAAAAAAGATACTCTCTTATTTTCACTTTACATGTATATGGGTTAATCAGAAAACAAATATCAATATCCAAAAATGATGGTATACATTCTAAAAAAGACATATTTTACATTCTATAAAGTATGTTTATTCCTCAATTCATTATTTTAAACTTATTTCACTGCATTTTGTAATAAAAATTAGAATTTATTAGGAAACAAATACCCTCTATAATTTATTTGTGTGTAAGGTATAAGATAAGGATCTGGTATATATGTGAATACATGTAAACCTGTATATACATATAGTATTGTAACTACTGATAGTATCTTATTTTTTTCCTATCAGTAGTTACAATACTATATGTAAATATAGGTTTACATGTAAATAAATGTAAATCCCACATCTTTCAAAGCCCTGCTCAGGCCAATTTTCAATGTTCTTTTCCTACAGTAAATACTTAGGTATTTGGGGTCTGTTTCTAGGCTTTCTATTCTGTTCCTCTATTCACCATGTGTTTCTGATCCAGAGGTTTTGACATCTGGGGCCTCGCTGACCCTGAGGGGACTGTCCCTCCTGTGGCTAGCCCATTCCTAGAGAGAGTAAATAACTTACCTGGGAGCATACCTTTCCAATGCAAACCAACCACTCCAGATGCACTGCCCCCCACCTTCTCTACTGGGCTCCTATGCTTTAGGCCACTGTTTCCCAGCCCTAATTACCTCAGGGCCAGGCACCAAATGACTAGATACAACGCCTGCTCCCTTGCAGCCTGCTGAAATTATTTCAACTAGCCAACGGTAAGCTTGTGTCATCCTTTCATTTCAGCAGAAATCACAATAAAAGCTCATCAGGCATAGAATTATTTAGCTTAGTCAGTTAAAGTAACGTTATAGTCTTCATGAAAGGCAACTGAAAATACTAACAGTGAAATTTATCTATGCATCTATGATTATCCAAAAGTATAATCAGCTTTTCACACATTGCAAAGTACTTTGAATACTGATTTTCATGGGAAGCCAAAAAGAAACATGAGAATTTTTTTTCACTGTCAACAATTAATTCACCATGATGATTCTTGTGACAAACTTGAGGACAAACAATATACTGTCATGCCTATCAGTGGTAATTTCTCTTTTCCCTGAAATTAATACATTCCAATTCATCACCGAAGAAAGGAGACAGACAAAATCACTCTCTTCATTGAACAATCAATGTTTTTTCAAACTCATTGTAGTTTGGAGGAATATGTTTGTGTGTGTATGTGTGTGTGTGTGTGTGTGTGTGTGTGTGTGTGTTTTACACAAACCTCTAGTCTTTTGCTCTAAATCTGCAAAGGACAGATTTGTGTGACACGTTTTATTTTGTGGGTTGATATTTTTAACTAAATGCTAATTGCTCAACATCTAAAGCGAGACTTAAAGATTTCAGACTCCCACAGGATTTGAAATACTGAAGGGAGCACACTGGTAATATATGTTCTACAGACAGTTGTGTCTTAATAAGCTTTGTGTCAATATTATAACCCAGCAAGAGAAAACTAGGGAAAGTATAGAGAATATATAGTTTGTTTCAAAGTGTTTAGTCCATTCGGGCTGCTGTACCAGATGGCATAGATTGGGCAGCTTATGAATAATAGAGATGTATTTCTCACCATTCTGGAGCCTGGGGAGTCTAAGAAACCCTGGCCAATTCAGTGTCTGGTGAGAGCCACTTCCTGCTTTGTAGGGGGCCTCGTTATCGCTGTGTCCTCACATGGTGGTGGGGCGGGGCAAAGGAGGTCCCTGGGGTTGCGTTTGTAGGCGCATTCTTTTATAAGTGACAGAATCACCTTCCAAAGGCCTTATCTCTGAATATCACTACATGGGGATTAGGTTTCAACATATAAATTTTGAGGGGACACAAACACTCAGTCTATAGCAATACTGTTACTGATACTCAAAAAATGAACAAGCAGAACCTATATATGAAGTAACAGTACTGTTAAAAATTATCAGTTCCTTCTAGCTAAAGGAACAGCAGTATTCCTGTATTACTAAACCATGGTATAAAAAAATGCTTTAAGACTTGGTCTGGGGTAGGGGAAGTCACCATGCAGTATTAGAGTGCTTCCGAAAACTACGAATGGTATTATACACTTGATTTAATAAAAGTTAAGGAACGACAGTTCTGCATGGGAACAGTAGCCACTGCCTATGCTATAATATTAGACAGTAGCAGAAAAGCTACCTCAAAGATATTAAACAATGGTACTGCAGATAGGCACCAGTCTGTATCTGTGAACTGCCAAGATCTAGGAATCGGTTGTATTTTTCCCATTAATAATAAGTGAAACTAAATCCTTTAAATGTCCTGAATATTCACTTACTGCTTCCTTCCTTTTTTAATGTTCATAAATAATACGTAGGTTAGACGTTACCACTCAGTAGAGGCATATAGTATACTTTCAACATATCTTTTGTAACTCAACTTTTACTTATTATTTTATGTGATGAATTGTATGATTTCTTAGTCTGCTATTCTGAAAACTGATACCGTTTTGAAATCGACAGCGACTGCACCCATACATTAGGCATTGTCCAATAGGACAAAACTATGAGTTGCAGGTATGGTTATGTCCACTTTATAGGGAACTACCTGGGGCTTCCATTAGTCTGGTGGCCATTGTCATGCACTGCCCAGACCCCCTTCTGTTGGTAGTGCTGTCAACAGACAGATGTGTGCTGTGAGCACATCAAAGACGTTTTTATCTGCAGGGAGCTCCTCGTCCAAGGTTATGCCTCCTTCCTCCGTGGTCCTCATACAATGGCAGATTGACACTGGACTATGAAGACCTGGCCATCACTGAAGAGCCCTCTGAACTCCAGAACTCAGTGTGTGTGCCTCTGGAGTTTTAGTCAGACAGGCACTTCCATTCAACTTTCCCCTTCTCTGTTGCCTCTTCCACAGTGCTGGTTCCAAGGTCACAGCTTCATGAATATCCGGAATGCTGCACTCTATCTTGTCATCTGCTTTCTCAGCCATCCATCCTACAGCCAGTTACTTGTACTGGCTAAGGTGATTTTGTCAGTAGGTAATCAGGTCAGGTTTGGAACTTGTTTGTATAGCGCCAAGCCTGTTTTCCTCCACTCCCAGCCTTCTCATCCTATAGAGTATATTCAGTTTTATTGAATCTTCAAGATGTTCAAATTCTTGTCGTTGATAAAGCATTGCAGTGGATGACTAAATTTTCACTGGGCTTAGCCACACTCAAATTATCACACAACTGCCTAATTATAGGCATGTAATTAAATTATTGTCTTCCCACAGCCCCATTTCTCATTAGCCTTTTCACTCCTTTGAAGCTTTATTTTAGCTTACAAGCAGCTAAATGGTATGGTTGCTCTAATTGTGCCCACAAATTTAGTGTGGTTTAAAAAGATGGCCTGGGATTGTGCTTTTAAACACATCAAACCCATATGACAGACATTATACTTGATCATTTGTACCTGTTCAGATTTACTTCAAAAATCTCTGGCACACTTTACAAGTGGATTTGTATACTCCATAGCCTGATGGCTCTCAAAGTAAGGTTTTAAATATAAGAGCAATTTCTGGCCTTTCAGTAAGATCGTAATGATAGATCCATTTGCTTGTGGAATCAGCATCATACCTCAGCGCTATCAATATGTCTGTGGAGGTTAGCAAAGACAGACCTTGATTGCAATGAATGCTCCACAGCTCAAAATGACTGCCACTTGGCACGCATCATGACTAATGAACAGACCCGTCTTCGCAAAGAGCATCGTTTCTGGAGGAAATAGCCTATCGATAGTCATGTGTGTTGATTGTTCAGATCTCCTATTCCATGAAAACAGCATCATTGGTTTTTATTTGTTAGTTGTACCTAGTAGGAAATCAGCGTAGAATCCACTGTTTCTCAGATTTATTTCCCAGAAAGAGTATTCTCTAGGAATACGGCAGAATCTACATGGTTAAGTGCCCTGTGATCTGGGAAGTGTTCCACCAGAGCTGCTGTGGCGGCCTTTACAAGGAATGGGCGGGGACATTCTTTTAAATTAATTCTCTGGGCTGTTCTGAACCCAGACCTCAGCCCACCTTCAGATGTGCCCTTCTGTCCTGGACACTAGAGGGGCTGTCTGGCTTTGGACTGAGCTGTCAGCCTCTCCCACTGGTGTCATCTGTCTTTTACTCTTTCTTTCTTTTCTTTCTTTCTTTTTCTTTTTTTTTTTTTTTTCTCCCCGTTCAAAGCCCCATTGTTGCGGAAGCTCAGCAATGGGAAGGGCTGAGGAACTCTTTGAAAGGGGACTCAGCTCTACTTTGGCACGGGGTTGAGCAGGACGAAGCAAAACCTACCTCACATATGTCTAAATCACACTGAAGCGAGTGAACTTCTAAACAAATGAGCTGCGTGTTTTTCTCTACCGCTGATTACTAGCTGTGCAGTGAGGCTGCACCGATTTCAAAGTCTTTTCAGTTCCTGCACAGAACTGAGAGGCTGTAGCCACAGTCCTTTGAAGAGAAAACACCACTGTTGGGACAGGCATGCAGCTTGAGCTTGGCTCAAAGACCTCCAAAAGTGACAGGGAACAGCAGAGGGGATGGTTCTGGCTACAAGCAGCTCAAGAAATTAATATAAAAAAGGCTTTCCGCTGTCCCCTACTGCAAATATTTTCTCTTGCAAGAGGAATCCTTGGGACTTGCGATAAATATGAATTCTCTTTCAACTCCAGCGGACTCACTTTTATACCTGCCTTTTGGTACCACTCTCGATTTTAGACATTTTAATAACTTTTGCTGCAGCTAAGCCTCTCTATTTCTGCTTTTCCTACTTTCACATTAGTTATGCATTTCTAAGTGATTTGTTTTGGGGGTTTTTAAAAAATTTCATTCTTGTCCGTTTCCAAAAAGAAAGGAGGCGGGGGAGGATTTCTAGAAGAATCAGGTATACAGTGGAAAAATTTATCAAGTTAGGGATAGACACTATTAAAACATTTTCGTGTATTTCACATAAAAGGGATCCACAATGCAAGCTTCAATCAGCAGGATTTTGGAGAGTGCTTTGGTATGTTAATTGGAAATCATTCTAATCTGTTCAACCACAGAAATTGTATAGGTGGCCCTCACCGGGACAGTTCAAGTTACACTCGCTGCCTAAAAGTGATGAAGCTATATTTCTTCAAGAATATCTTATAATTTGGACTATTACCTCATTTATCTCAACTGTTATCTCTTAGATCCAAATTAGTGAGGTTGGATGTTGAAATGTAGAATCCTTCAGAAATTCTGGGCCAACAGGAAAAAAAAAAGCTCCAAAGGAAAGTAGAATAAATCTCTATGTTAAACTTTTCTAAAACTGTGGGTACTGCCCAAGTGTCTCATGGAAATTCTAGGAACCCAAAACATCACTTCATAGTATAGAGACTATTCATAAAGATTGTAAGTCTCCATATAGGTCCTCATGCAGTTACAAAAAGAATCCTTTGTGGAATCAGACAGACCCAGCGTTATTGCTAGCTCCGTCACTTTAAAGGATGGAGATCTTGGCCAATTTTCTTAACATCGCTGTGTCTCCAATTTTTCATGTAAAAAGCGGGAAAAAGGTTGATGAGAGAAAATAGGAAAATAATTCACTAGGTAGTATATAATCAGTAAATATTACCATTTCATTGCCCCCTTGAATTAAACACTTTAAAATGAGAGTTCAAATGTATTTCACTTACATTCTCAAAAAGTATTTGTGACTAACATTTATTAAATAGCCCTATTCAACTTTTTCAGAATCATTCCTGATGGTCAGATTGCTGCAATTATTATGTTACTGTATCACACAAGACAGTTCTTGCAACTTTGAAAATCAATTCTATTGAGGTATAATTTACAAAAAGGAAGTGTGCAGTTTGATGTGTTTTTGACAAATACATACACCAAGTGATCACACCCCCAATCAAGATACAAACCATTTCTAATACCCCCCACAATTCCCTCATGCCCCATCCCTGTCAACCTTCACCCTCCTATAGCCTGAATATCTATGCTCCCCCCAAATTCTTATGATGAGACCTAATTCTCCGTGTGATGGTATTAGGAGGCAGGGCCTTTGGGGAGTGATGAAGTCATGAAGTAGAGCCCTCATGAATTGAATTAGTGCCCTTATAAAAGGGACCCCAAAGAGCTCCCTGACCCCTTCCCCCATGTTAAGGACACAATGAGATGGGATGGTTATCTATGAACCAGAAAGTAGGTTCTCACTGGATACTGAATCTGCTGGTGCCTTGATCTAGGATTTCCCAGCCTCCAGAACTATGAGAAATACATTTCTGTTGTCTGTGAATCACCCACTCTGTAATACTATTTGGCGTAGCAGCCTAAGTGGACTAAGACAAACATTATATATGTAAAGTTATATGTATTTTTCTTCCTTTTTTTCTTAATCAGTCCTGCTAAAAAAATTGATCCTTAAAATTTTTTTTTCAAAGACTAGCCTTTGTTTTATTCTCCCTCTTTTTTTGCCTATTAGCTATTATACTAACCAAAGTCTGTTTTTAATCTTTATTAATGCCTTCCTTTTACTTGATTTGGATTTAATTTGGTCTCTTTTTTTCCTAGCTCATTCGGGTGAACAATTACAACATTGATTTGGTCTCTCTTTTATTTTATTTTCTAATACAAGCATATAAAGCTATCGTCTTCCTCTCACCACTGTTTGATGAACGTAAAGTGTAAAGTGTGTAGTTCAATTTTCAAATATTTAAGGATATTTTAGATATGTTTCCATTATTGATTTCTAATTCAATTCTGTTGTGGTCAGAGAATATACTTTGTATGACTTAAACTTTAAAAATTGATTGAGACCTACTTTATGACCTAGCATATAGTCTATTTTTGTGAATCTTCCATTCACAACTAAAAAGGAATATGTGTTTTGCATAGAATTCTACAAATCTCAAATATATCATATTGGTTGTTAGTGTTTTTCAAGCCATCTATATGTTTACTCATTTTGGATAACTTTTTCTGTCAACTTTGAGAAAGGAGTACTGACAGTTTTTAAGTATAATTATGATTTGGTTAAAATCCTATGGATTTTATCTATATTCTGCTCTCAATATTACCTTTCCAGAGATGTTAAGGATAATCTTACATAAAATGTAAAAATTCTATTTTAGACACTGCAGAAAAGAAGCAATATCTTTGAATTATGCTCAAAATATACTTCAAATTGCCATTAAGGTTAGTATAGTTAAATAAATTTCAGTAGAATGCTGAAGTCTTTGGAGGGAAAATGATTCAACAGAGAATATGCATTTCTACTTTAGATATAAGATAATAAAAGTATTACCAGATATTGTTTGCATTAACCTCAAACAGAAGCACCAAAGAAGTTACATAAAGCACAGATAGTATAAGTATATTAAAATATATTATAACATATTTATATTAAAATGAGTATTAAATTACCTATTTTAAGATAATAAATAATGAAATAAAAGGTAATAGTTGTGGATAAATGTTCCTGTATGAGTTTGTAGTTGGTGCAAATGTTGTATCAAAGGATGATAAAAATGAGGGTATTTATTAAGCACACTTTTTAGATTTTCAGTAAATTCAGATTAGATAACTGAAAATATCACTGCCACCAATACCCTTTCACTGAAATTCAGCTGATAATCTTATATACATTTATCTCGTTTTACATCAGAAAACCCCAAACAATTATGGGTCTTTTTACACTTCCTGGTGATGATGGATGATGATAAAGACAGCAAATCAAGTCAAACATACATATTCAAAAGCAAACTCCTCAAAGGATTTCTTTACCTATTATTCAATGATAGGTAAAGACTATGTAATTTTGTCAGACACCCTTTTTTTCCTTTCTCATACACCAAAGAGCGAAACACCAAGCATGGAAATCTATATTCAATGTAGCACGGAACCTGAAAAGTAGGATATTCTAAATAACAGTAATAATAATGGGTAGCAATAGCAAGGGACCCATTTCATCAGACTCTTTGAAAATCTACTAAACACTGAGGACCATGCTAGGCATTTCTCCTCTCAGGATGAATACAGTGAGGGGGTGTTAGAAGAGGGTAAAGGGGGTCAATATATGGTGATGAAAGGAGAATTGACTTTGGGTGGCGGACAGACAATGCGATATACAGATGATGTATTATAAAATGGTATACTTGAAACCTACATAATTTTACTAACCAATGTCACCCCTATAAACTTAATAGAAATAAAGTAAATATAAATTACAAAAAAAAGTATACACTGAAGTAGACAGACACAATGGTCGATACTATTAGTATAAAACAGAAGCATACTGCTGGAGGCACACCTGAGATGGCATGGTAGGGCTGGACACTACTAACACATGGCTTCATGGAGGAGACAGTGCCTCAGCTGGATCGTTAAGGGTGAAAAGATAAAATACAGGAAAAGAAAGATAAAAAAGGTATTCTAGAAAGAGAGTATTATAAAAAAGAACATACTCGCCAGCCTAGTATAAGGAATTATTAGGTCAGCATCCCTAGATAATAACACGGGATGCAGGAGAGTAGTATACAAACCATGTCATAGTAGAATTTGTAGGTTCTACCAAGGAAATTAAGGTAACCCTGTAGGGAATGAAAAGTGATTGGAGAGTTTGAAAGAGGTGCCTTAAACTGGTAGGTTAGCTAGATTAATACGACTTCCTGTGGATCCAGTAACGAGGACCAAAAGCAGAGAAAAGGAGATCCACCAGGTGGCTACTGTGACCATGCAGCCAAGAAAGAATGAAAGTCTGAACCAACACAGTGTTAAGAGTGTTTAAAAAGAGAGTATGGATTTGAAAAATATTTAGAAATTAAAATCATCAAGAATTGTCCATTGATTGATTATGGAGAAAAAGGGAAACACATTAAATCTGATTTCTATATTTTGATGAAGTGAATAGATTTTAGAAGTCATCGATCTATAAACGATGCCTGCCTGAGATTATCACAAGTGAACATGTGGAGTGATTACCAGTCCCTAACGTCACCAAAATGAAAACCCTGAAGAATACCAATGTTTAGAAAGCTGCACAAAGGAGTCAGTGTTATGAAAAGTGTTATGAAAAGATGAAGGGGACAAAACAAGGATGGGGTAACAGGAGTTAAGAGTTTCGTGAGCATGATCAGCATCGTCTAATGCATCAGAAAAGTGTTTGTAGATTTGGTAATGATGACGTCTCGTGGAATGTCACGTGAGAGCACTTGCCAGCGGGCAGTGGGAATTAAAAATAATTAAACCATGGGTGGGAGAGAGAATAGAAAGAAGGCATAGCAAATGTGGACAACTCTTTTCAGAAGCTTGAGTATGTGTATTGTTTTATTATTATGTTTCAGGTGTACAAAACAACATAGTGATTAGACATTTGCACACCTCACAAAGTGATAACCCAACAAGTCTACTACTCGTCTGGAGTATTAATTTTTATAAAGGTTCAAGAAGTGAGCTTCAGTGCCAAGAAATGCTGTTTGGAATCTTGTGTCTACCACACAAAAAAAATATATCTGCTTTTGGGAAACCATGAACCTTTTAAGGATCAATTTCCCCAAATGTAAGTTGAGAATAAGAATGTCTATTTCATGGGGTTGCCATGAGGATGAAAAGAGATGATACATTAAAAGTAAATAGCACAAGCCTGGCACAAAGTGAATATATAGTGATCAGTCTGTACAAATTTCATGGAGGTTTTCTTTTAGTTTTGTTTTCAACTTAAGGTGTAATTTTTTTTTTGGCTGTTTATTTCATATCATTTCATTTCAAATAACACATATTAATTTTTTTAACTTCTATTTCTTCTAGACTTCAGATGTATAGGATTGATTAACTGTATTCCTCATCATGATACGATATAGTTTTTTTCATTTTTAACTATTCATTTGTCTGTTTATTTATTATTGCTGATGTTTATTTACTCTCTTTAATCCCTATACTTCAGTCATCTTCTCCTGTCACAAGGAAAACCATTTTATTGCGTGGATGTCAACAAAATGGTTTCCTGTTTACTTTGTACATATGTTTCATCTGTCTCAATGGTTTTATGTAATGTGACAAAATGTGTCTTCCTTTTTACAAAACACAATATATTTTTTAAGCTCTCTGTAGGTCGTATGTAGTCTCTATTGACTTAATCAAGAGTGTATATTCACGACATTTTACTTGTTCTTATACTGACAGACAGAGATTGCTTCTAATTCCTGCCACTGCACAGGACATTTTCATAAACGTATTGTACATGATCTGGGCTTGCATCTCATTTCTTTGGGATATGAATACCCTGAGTGAGTAGCTCCATTCCTCAGAGGGTGAGACAATGCTACATTTGCCTGATTAGTTCTGTATGCTTCCCAGGCTGACTGGACCCGCCCAAGCTGCCATTAGCAGCACAAGAGCACTTCTGATTCTCCATTTGGCATCACCCTTCTCTCCAATGTTTTTCAGTCAACTGATACATATTTTTATTTCAATTTGCATAATCATAGATAGTAACATATTTTTGAACATATCTTCATGTGATTTTTAATTATTATTATTTTTTTTACAACTATTCACTAAATTATGGACCTAGGATGGAATGGAAATTTGATAAGTTTTTAAAGGAAGATAACCAAGCCCAACCCGAAATTCACCCTAGGTCTTAAATTAAAATTAGTGGCTCTTCTGTTAAACTTTATTTCACTTCATATACATATTTAAATCAAAGGATTCTAAAGCTGAAAGTGATCTTAGCCACTTAGACCAAGCTTTTGGTTTTAACTGTGGGGACACAATCAGATTTTAGAAAAAACTTAGAATCATAATGGGTATAAATATATAAAGAGATTTTGGCTTGGAATGTAGTATAGTTTCACTACTGATATAATTATGCTCCAGTATCTCCCAATATTGTTCCACTTCTGTCTGAGTTACAAGGTTCCTACTCTTTAGCAACTGGCCTGTAATAGATTATAGCTGCCTCCTCAATGCCTTCCCAAAACCTTGAATGAGTCTGACCTTTCTCAAGATTCTTTTAAATGGCAATTTTAAAACACCCTCAAGACTCCATTTCTGTTGCACTCTCATTTTGTTGAAGGTCTACGCGCTTTTTTAAAAAAGAGCTCTGACATCAGGTGATCCCTTGTCATAGTAGCTCTAAATGTCCCATGGATCAAAATGCAAAGGGAGATACATACTTGCTTTTTTCTATTTATGGTTGTAGATTGAATTTCAATTTGGAGTGTAATTTACACCTTTCTAATTTATTGAAGCAAAACACCCCAAGCAATAAGGAAATCTGGTTTTCCTGATTTCTTGCTACTCTTCTGTCCAATTAGCTTTTTATTTATTTCTTCCCCATAGCCTAAACACAACACAATTACTTAATTTTATTTTCTAACTCTATTTTTGCTTTAGTAGACTCCAAGAAGGCAAATTTCTCACTCTGAATGAAGGATCCCTAAATGCCTCTGATGGTTATTTGTTTGCCCAACATAGCATATGTTTGATTCCAGTTTATCTCTTAATACCCATTTAGTTCTTCACTAGTATTATTAGCAAGATGTTTTCTGTATATATTTTAATGATTCGTTAGACATAACAGTTACATCATTACACTGGTGTTTTGCTTTGTTTCTTAACTTTTTCTCTAATCCATAGAGTAATAATCATAAAAGGAAAATAATTAGCCCAAGAATGTGTTTCCTCCAATCCCTCTTCCTTTCACGTGTTGGAGGTATCTAACTCAATTTCATGTAGATATTAAAATCGATTTATACCATTGGCTGTGCTTCTTGTGCTACTTTTCTATGTATTCCATAGGTTTCCTATAAACTATTACTTAAATTGCAAGTAGAATTACAAATGGCTATAACCTTGTCATGATACAAATAGATGTACCGTGTTTCCCCGAAAATAAGACCTAGCCAGACCATCAGCTCTAATGCGCCTTTTGGAGCAAAAGTTAATATAAGACCCTTTTTGTACTTAATAAGTCTTACTTTACTATAAGACTGGGTCTATAATATAATATAATATAATATAATATAATATAATATAATATAATATAATACAACATAACATAACATAAAATATAAGACCAGGTCTTATGTTAATTTTTGCTCCAAAAGACACATTAGAGCTGATTGTCTTTCTAGGTCTTATTTTCAGGGAACAACAGTAATTGAGACAAAACACTAAAAGGATCCAAAGAAAGAGAAACAGCATACGAGTACCTTGGACTATAACCTACCTAAACCATATTCATTTCTTAATATCTTACAGGAAATCACCTGTTTTATTTCTGTTCTCTCTGGCGTTCTAGTCAATAGAGAATCACCAGTTCTCTCCTGTTATTGGGAGACTCAAATAATGGGGTTTTGTCTTTATTTATTTATTTATTTAACTGTATGTCTCTGAGATCACTATAACACATAAGAAAGAATATTTAATTTCAACTGGTCTTTGATAATCCAGATTTTATGCATAAACTTTGTTACGTTTTATTCCAGTGAAAGGAATTCTTATGTTCTTCTATATCAGTCTGGTTACAATGAAAACTATGGTGTTGATTGGTTTATGACTTCCTATCGCCTTTGTCTTCACTGGTTCTTGATGATTTAAAAAATACAATTTCTAACAAGCATAAGGCAGCTCTTTGTCCTCACAGAATATAATTCGTTAAGGCTTACAATGCAATTTATTTTGCTATGTCAAAATATTCTGCTACTGAGATATATTCCTCATTGTAGCCCTTAACTGTCTAAAGAATCTGCACCACTGTTGATCTGTAGGAAATGGTGTTAAAATTTTGCTGTCAGTATTTTGTTGTTGTTAATTAAAGTTTATCAGGGTGACAATTGTTAGTAAAGTTACCTAGGTTTCAGGTGTACAATTCTGTATTACATCATCTATACATCACATTGTGTGTTCACCACCCAGAGTCAGTTCTCTTTCTATCACCATATATTGGATCCCATTACCCTCATCTCCTACCCCCTCCCTCCCCGCTTCCCCTCTGTTAACCACTAAACTATTGTCTGTGTCTATAAGTTTTTGTTTCTTCATTTGTTTGTCTTGTTCTTTTCTTGTTTGCAGTTTTATATCCCACACATCAGTGAAATCACATGGTTCTCGGCTTTTTCTGTCTGACTTATTTCGCTTAGCATAATAATCTCAAGATCCATCCGTGTTGTCACAATTGAAACCCAAAGACTGGCTAGTCACAGGAACATTTAATCATCCTAGGGAGCCCTCTGGATTATTGTCTGTGTTTCATCATTCAGGCAATATTGGCAAGCTCATGGAAGCAGACTTTTTTTTACTGCATTTAATATGTTTTTCTTCTTTCTGCTGCCATATTCATCCGTATGTTTTCGTTTGTTTTGTTTTATAAGAGCTGAGGAAAAGCCATGGTTTCAGGCTGGGTAAGTCTGTCCTGAGGGACTAACTTCACTATAATCCATAGGCTCTTCCAGTTGACTTTATTGCATCATCAGACTTCCAGGAGAAAACGGAAGGGGGTGCATTTGCTATTTTCTAGTTTACAATAGATATGTTACTAACTCTTATATCACAACAAATCAAAACACCATCTTGCCTCCAGTGGAGATGCACTTGAGTGGCACAGATATAGTAGATCGTGTATGACAAACTAAAATCTAGAAGACGAAAAGTTGTATCTTTTTCATCTGTGAGCAGAGAGAAAAATGAGTATTATACGAGACTGATTTCTAAAGTTTTGAAGCTTTGTTAGATGATAAATACCTATCGCCAAATACATTCTGCCTGCACTGGTCGGTAATATATACATGAATTTAGGATGCCATTCAAAACCTGATGTTATCTTCATTCTTTGTATTTAAGCTTTAAGTAAATATTTGCACAGTTAATACAGTTGCTTTGTCTTTGCAATTGGCAGAGTGTAATTTGATTAGATGCTCAAAAACTACTTCTGTTTCCTCTTTTAGAATAAAGGTGCATTTCTTTATTTTAAGTTGATTGGTATAATTATTTTTCCACATTTGTAATAGCACTGGCTCCTGTTTTGAGCTCTTAGTTATCTGTAACTTACCTTGGCAAAACTCTTGACAATATATGACAGTTGCAACCTCACTCAACTCAGTTTTACAATAGAATTAATCCCCAGTGTCCTAAGATATTCAGTGTATATAATGAATGAACTTGTATTCTATGTATGTAGAATGTAACTAGCTATGGACCATTCTGGGGAGAGCTGATAAAATAGTCAGTCAAAACATAGCCAGTAATGTTTAACTCTATTGTAAAACTCCAGATGAGAAAAGTTGGAAATTAAGAAATTTTCAAACTTTTATTAATCAGAATATTTATTTTCTTCAAATAAAATTTTATGCTGAACCCAGAATGGAAAACAAATAAAACCTGAGCTGTTCTGAATGAACTAGAAAAGGGATGCCTGGAGAAACTCTGTGGGTACAGTCAAGCAATGTCCATAGATGTCTGGTACACAGTTACAAATCTGTAGTGTTTTGAGTGCCTTAGACACTGAAAACCAGAGATATTACGTATGTATAATAACATATCTTGAGAAATCACTAAATGTCTATACAAATAAACACACTCAAAATAGCTATTAATAAATCAAAATGGAATTCTAAAAAACAAAGTTTAAATAACCAAAGTAAGGCAGACGTAAAACAAAACAAACAAAACAAAAACCAGAGCAATGAAAAACAGAGAGAACAAAGAGAAAACAAAAAGTAACATGGCAGTCTTAAGCATTAAAATGTTAATTAGTAAATTAAACATAAATGACTACATGCAACAATTAAAACAGATTAGCAGAGATTTTAAACATGACATAATTATATACTGTCTACAAAAGTCTCAATTATAATAAGAGAGGCAGTTTGAACAAAAAGGATAGTGAGAACTACATTATACAAACATTAACCAAAGATAGCAGTAAAATTATATTATACAAACATTAACCAAAGAAAATTATCAGCTACAGGGAGGGACAATATATAATGATAAAAGGGCCAACCCACCATAAAGAATAGTAATCCTAAATGTGTATGCAGCAACAACAGAGCTGCAAAACATGTGAAGCAAAACTGACAATATTTGAAAGAGAAATAGACAAATTCACTACGTAAAGACTTTAATACCCCTCTCTCAACAATTGATAGAAATTCTAGACAGAAAATTAGTGAGAAGAACTTAACAACACCGTTAAGTAACCATATCTAATTGCTGCTCCCAACACTGCCCTTAATAATAGCCTAATACACATTCTTAAATAATGCCCACAGAATGTACAAGATTGCCCATCCACTGGGCCATAAAACAAACCTCAGAAATTTTAAAACAATTGAAATCATACAGGTTGTGTTCTCTGGCCACAAAAGAACCAAACTAGAAAACAATAACAGAAGTGTGAAAAGAAACATCAAAACATCTGAAATCTAATCAATGTACTGGGTAAAGGGGAGAGGGAAATTTAGAAGATACAATGAACTGAGTGAAAATTAAAATACAATAAATCAGCATCTGTGGGATGCAGCTAAAGCAGACTGCGAGGGAAACCTATATCACTAAATGCATGTATTAGAAAAGCTTATAATCTAACATAGTAACCCAATAATCTAATAAAATAAGAGTAAAATGAACCCAAAGCAATAAAATGGAAGGATATTAGAACGATAAGAACACAAATCTATGAAATGGAAAATAGTAACATAATAGAGAAAATCAATAAAACAAATTGGTAGTTCTTTCATGAGATTAATAAAATTGTCAAAGCTCTAGCAAGACTGATAGAGAAAGAAAAGACACAAATACCAGTATCTGGAATGTAAAAGGGAATATCACTCTAGACTCTGCAGACACCTAAAGGATAATAAAGGAATACTACAAACAATTCTACAAATATAAATTTGACAATTTAGACAATAGACCAATTCCTCTATAAACACAAACTACCAAAATAGCCTCAAACTGAAACAGATAATCTCAATAAACTTGTAACTCTTATAGAAAGTGAATTCATACTTTGAAATCTCTCCCAAAAGAAATACCTAGTCTTCGATTAGCACACTGAAACATTTCACAAATATTGAAGGCATTAACACAAGTACCATACATTCTCTTCCAGAAACTAGGAGAGAACACTTTCCAGTTCATTTTCTGAAGCTCACGTTACCCTGATACCAAAACCAAGGACGGTATAAAAAAGAAAACTGCAGCTCAATATCATTTCTATCCTGTCTTAAGATAGGATAGGGTTTGCATCTATATCTCTATCCTAAATATAGATGCAAAACGCTTAATAAAACATCACCAAATAGAATTCAGCAATATAAAAGAGGAATTATACACTCTGCCGAGTTTATTCCAGCAGTGGAAGGCTGGTTCAATGTTCTATATCATTCAATGTACTCTATATTCACTATCTAAAATAGGAAATCACATATTTGTCAGTCTATGCAGAAAAAAAAAATGTTGACAAAAGGCAACACCCATTCATGCCAAAAATCCTAAGAAGAATAGGAACAGAGAGGGGAATTTCTCAACTTGATAAAGAACTAACAAAAAAACTACAGCTAACATTATACCTATTGGTGAAAAATGGAATGTTTTACCACTAAAATTGGAAAAAAGGCAAGGATATCTGCTCCTAAAACTTATTTGTGAGTGTTGGCAAAGACAAGAATAGAAAATAAAATACATACAGGTTGGAAAATAAAAAATGAGTTCCATATTTGCAGGTGAGTAATTGTCTATGTAGAAAATGCAAAGGAATCAATGAGAAAACTCATGAAGAAGTAACAGAGGAGTTCAGCAAAGTCACAGGATACAAGACAAATCTACACATCAAATGTATTTCTATATATACTAGCAATTAACACATGGTTACCAAAATTAAAAATCTAATATAATTTACAACTATTAAAACAAAAACAAAAACAAAAGAAACAACTAAACATGCAGCCAGCTAGCACACAAACCAGCAATTCTACTCCCAGAGTTTTATTCAAGAGAATGACAATGTATATTTACACAAAAAACTGAAAACAAATGTTTATAGCAGCTTTATTCATATAGTCCAGAAATGGGAACAACCCAGACGTCCTTCAACAAGTGAATGTTTAAAATGTGGTCAATGGTTTTATAACAGTTACATAAGATGTCAGAGGGGTGGTAGCTTGGGGGGGGGTGTTATCACTTTGTGAGCGGTGTAAATGTCTAACTATTACATGCTTTGTACACCTCAAACTAATAAAACAAAACAAAAACACAAAAATGTGGTACATTCATACCAAGGAATAGTGGTCGGCAATACACAGGGAGGGGCTATAGATGCATGAAAAAACTGGATGAGTGTACAGAGTTATGAGTGGAAAAAGCAATAGTTTCATTCATATAACATTACTGAACTGACAAAATAACAAAAGGGAGAACAGATTCATAGTTGCAGGAGTTTAAGAAGAAGTGGAGAGAAGAAGGACGTTGATTATAAAAAAGCCATATGAGGCATGTTTGAGTGATTGGAATGTTCTACATCCAGATTATCAATGTCATATTGTGGTTACCATATTGTATACAGTTTTGCAAGATGTTGTTAGAGGAAAAAGAGATTAAGGGTCCAAGGGATCGCTCTGTATTATTTCTTACAACTGCATATGAATCTAATAAAATGATCTGAAAAAAAACTTTAATTTAAAAATCAAATGGTAATTATTATTATTTTGATGAATACATACTGGTCTTAACAACCTCTTAAAAATGTCTGGAAGTTATCTTTACTGCATTTTAGAAAATATAAAATAAAGACAATATATATTAAAAAAAAAACTTTCACTATTGCTTTTCTCCTTATATCCCCAGTATGTTGGCAGAATATTTTAGAGTAAGATTTTAGTCACCAGCCATGCCTAATGTCATTTAATATGGCCATGTGCCAAAAGTAAATTCTGTATGATTATAATATATAAGTTTGCTCTCTGCTGAAGAGTTTAATTCTCACCAAACATATCTAGCAATCAGAGAAAAACATAACCAATTTGCCTCGTCAACCTACAATTAGCTTACACATATTTTCCTCTTGCCTTTTCAGTGAGAAAATGTTTTCAAAATAACAACAATATACATACACGTTGACTAAATATGTAGTTACCAATTCTATTAGTAAAATGAGGTTTGAACATGCAGTGCATATTTAGTATAGGAACAGAAACAATCATTGTATTTAGAGTCCTTTAGTTTGGGGACAACAAAAACCACCAGTGAGTCTAGAAATATATCACCTTAACCAAGGTATGATATGTTAAATGTTAAACTTTCATACTATGTAATGAATGAATTTCATTTTAGCAAATCCTGAAAGTAGTACAGGCTATGACATCTGGACTTCAAAGTCCTCTAACCAAACAAAACAAATAAAGACATTATCCCACATTTTGAAAATCTGTATGAAATTAAGCCACTCTAGATTAGAATTTCCATGATTACGTACTTATCTCCTTTACATTGTCAAAAGCTATGTAATTGTACAAAAGAAACTTTTCTATGAATGCTTGAAAAACAATATGGTATTCAGTGCCATCAAATTATCCTTTTGTCTCTGACTGGGGTACATGCCAGAGAAAATTCAAGCAAGAAAGGAAGTGAACCCCTCAATGGGAAAATGGTTTGGATAAAGACCACAATTTGGGTCAGGTCAGTTACACGCCACTGAAGACCCTAAGACAGAGGTAATGTTATTTACATTTTAGCATTGCTGAATCACTCTTCTTTGCTTTTCATTGGAGCCTAGGGAAAATTATGTAATCATTAAGTATAATGATGCCCTTTAAAAAAAGAGATTGTTTCATAGGACGAGACGCCAGGCTGCCAAATTTACTCCCGTTCCTTCCTTTATCTTGTTCTCCATAAAGCAAAGTAATTGCTTTCTGTTTATTCTTTGCCTATTTTATGAAACGTATTTTGAAGGTAATCCTACCGAACGCTGGCATGAACAATAAGAGGTACTTTGTAGCCTAGGTGTTATTTAATTAAATATAAAAAGATAATTTTAAAATAATACCATGCTCACCATAATGAGGCAGCACTGACTGAAGGCCACTGGAGTGCTTTTAGCACACCCCTCAACAGCAGGCTGTCGGGAGAGCAATGTCTCTTTACAAACCAGCCTGCACCAGCGCTGACTATCTTGGGAGATGGGCACCATGTCATCAGAGATTCCATTTTCCCACTTCCCGCTGATTCGTTAGAATAGTAGCAAGTATCTGAAACAAGGTGTTCTTTTAATATCTGTCTATAAACATATATGTTTATATGTTATATAAATATATATTAAACATATACATACATATATGTGTACATGTATGTGTGTGTATATATATATATATATATATATATATATATATATATATATATATATATAAATTGTATATATTAGATAGATAGATATGGGTTTATAGATCTAGAAGAACCAGGGAGAAGATCACCATTCCAAAGAGCATCTTTTGTGAAGAAGGTAAAATACAGCTGGGGGCATTTCTGAGTCACCATCAGTAAATCAGTAGCTGAACATTCCAGTAACAACAGAACAGAGCGCTGAGGTTACCGAGTAGTGCAGATCTAGACTATTTAATAGTAAAATCACTCTTTTCTCCAGAATGTAAAGACTGTATCGATCCATTTCCTTTGCCAAGCCTTACTGCATCCTCGTCCATGTTCCCTTTAGTTGTTCCTGTAGTGTAACAACATATTTAATACCAAATTGAGACATCCTTGCATTATGCTGTCTTGGGTACTTGTACTCATATCTCACAGACAACTTGCATTCAGATACTACTAATACCCACAGAGTTACCGATCTGTGATAGATATTAATTCACGCACGGATCAACACACCTGGGCTTACTAGACGGGTAATTATACAGCGAAGTGGGTGCCTTCTTTTGAAAAGATTTTTAAAATTATTTCATGGTATAATTGAGGATCGGGGTCACAATTCCACCAGCCTAGCACACTGGTATCTTAATTCATGTAAGATTTGAAAGGATTATTCCATGGGCAAGTAAGCTAAGCCAACACAAAACTAAATAATTTTTGTTTGTTTGTTTTACTGTAGAGTATCTCAGAATTTTGATTACATTAATGAGCATATTAAGCAGGACACACTTTGGGAAATGCTAATCTTTCCATAACATTAGTGGAAAAAACAGTTTCTCTATGTAAGGAAATGCAATATAAGGAATATTCTCTTTTCCGACACACAGGAACGAAATTTCCTGACTAAGTTGTCCGGCCCAGGTACATAAGGAAAATGCATTTGAAACCATCATCTGCTGCCCAGTTTTCATTTGTTGTGATATTTGATCCAAACTATTTCATGTCTCCTATTTAACTTCTTGAATAAAAAATTAAAGCTAAAAGCAGGTCTAGTCCAGGAGAAGAGCTGCAGAGAGAGGGCCAGGGCTAGGTAGGCCAGTGCGCTCTATTTTTGAAGCAGCCTTTCATTTCTGCATCTCTGATATCCAAGGCCCAGCTTTCAAAAACACTTCTCTTGTGACTAGGTTCCTTTTATCTTTCCCATTTTATTAAAGGAGTTAAATGGAAGGTATTCTGAAACTCCAATTTAGCTTTTATTTTTCAATAAAAATGACAGTCGAAAAACAGTGTAACCACAGGAGAGGCAGGGCAACCTGGCACAGAGGGGGTGGGTGCCTGCTGGGCTAGGACTACAAAGTGTTTGGATAACACACTCACCAGGCTTTCTAAATACCTTGGTGAGCCACTGTAAGAAGAGGGCAAATAACAGTCTTCATCTTTGAATTCACAGGGCTCTTTCTACTGTCATGAAATTTTTATTTTAAGAAATCTAAAAAGGAGACCATTTGAATATGGTTCTCGAATACCCTAATGCACTTGTGCTGATTTGATGTGCCTTTGTGCCATAATTTAGAAAGCGAAAATTGTGTGTCTTCATTTTAAATCAAATAGCTAATCCCCTAGACATCTCTAACGAATCAGGGCACTCATTTGACAGCGGGTCCTTAAGCAATATTTACTAAATTTATACTGCGATGTCCTAAGTCGTGAACATAAACTGCCTCCATAAATCATCTCCTGAAATATCATATATTTAGAAAAAGACCGAACTTTGGCAAAAGTGTCATGATCCTTGAACATTTCTAGAACGATACCTCAATCACCTTTTCCTAAGATATACAGTAGATACTTAGGAGAATGTGATACATTGGCTTATTTTATTTTCGCAGGACTAATGGAGGTTCTGCTCACTAACTTATTTTAAGGATGGTGGGTGTCCACAGATGACACCAATAAATGCTAGAAGATTATGAGACAGAAGGGTTCATATTGAATACAATATGGCAATATATTGAATTAAATATAACAAATTTTGCAAATATTGTAGGTCCTATTTTCAAAAAACCAGATGAGAAAGGAACTGAGTGTTGGCAAATGGTGACCTGGGGATAAATGCTAGAGTTGAGATGAGGAAAGGGGCAGACTTTCCGTAGTGCAAATTCGGGAGAGGCAGTCAAATAAACCCGGTACTGCATCTACTCTCCTGAGATGTGAAGTCTGTGATCTTTGCAGCAGGTTTGAATGTTCTACCTGGCTTTGCCTTGCTCCTGGATGGACATATTCTGAACTGAGTTAAAACTGAACGACCCTGGGGTTTCAAGTGGTCTCCTTGTGTGTCCAAGTCTTTTTCACTTAGATGAGCCAAAAGTTACAATATTAGTGAGAACGATAGTCTGCAAGAAACATGCAAGTTTCTAAGTTTTCTGTGGCTCTGAGTAATTCTTAGTGAGAAATGAGTGCTACAAATATGAACATTTTTCCAATGTTCAGCATAAGAGGCCAAATGTCAACTTCTTTTATCAATCAGAGAAAATGCTACCATGTACATACACTACAATCATCACTACAGAGTATTAATTCAAAAGTACCAAAGTGTTGATTTTAAGAGTTTACAATTTAGTGCTAATATTGCTGAAGTGATTTCTCCAAATGTCAGTAGGAAAATAAAAACATAACTATAACTTTTATTTTTATTCTTTTTTTAAGGGATAGCGTTTGCAGTGTAGCATAGGAATTAAGATGCTGGACTCAAGCTAGATTTCCCAGTTTCGATCCCATTTACTAGCTTTGTGACTGGGAGCAAATTATTCAGCTCCTCTCTGCCTCGATTTTTGTCATTTGAAAAAGGGTAATAATAAAACCTACATAGAGCTATTCTGTATTTTAAAAGAGCTAATATTAATACTTAATAAACTATTTTGAAAAGTATCTGAACTGTAATAATTATACATTAATTATTAGATATTATTAAAATGTGACCTGCAGGATAAGGCATAGTCTTTCCCTTGTTCACCTGGTTATTGGTTTAATGCATTAGCACATTTTCCACTCAATCCACTTTTAGTAATAGCTGCTTTAGAGACAGAAATGTTTAGCCCTTTTTTTTTCACCAGTAGTTACAAGTTCATCAAAAAGTAAAATTAAGTGGAAGGATATCATTGAAAGAACTGGGGGGAAAAGAAAGCTCCATGATGTCTATGTCTGAATCTTCAGGGTATTTTGTACATCACTTTCAGTGGTATGCTTTTCTGGCCGTCCTTTAGTGTCTATTTCATCCTATAGCAGATTACCCAATAGATTTCACTTGGTAACTATTTGTTTAATCTGTGGATATATACGTTATTTTGACTTAAGTACTATTGATGCAGAGAAAATATTTAAAAGTTAGCTTTATATTTACAACTATAGAAGCTATCCCTATGTTCAAAATGCAGTTTTCAAGCCTAATAACTTAAACTTACACATGAATGCATCAAATAACTGTGAAAAGCAAAATGCAGTCATTAAAAGAAAATCTTTCATATGTTGACACATTTTTGGTAACTGTAAAGTTAAAGAAAACAGACATACCAGGTGGATTACTTAACTTCCATTAAAGAAACAAGATTAACTCTCTTACGCCTCCTTTCATAAGGAAGGAAGCCATCTGTTATATTCAAAACGTTCCTGGAACGGTGACTCTTCTTTGGTTCCTATATTATAGTTTCCATTTGGTAACATTTCTTAATTAATAGATTGATTGCATTTGATCTATTTTGACTTGATAGAATGAAAGCTTCTTAAAAGATGTGATAACACCAGAAATGGTAGCCCAGTGGTCGTGCGACAATATCACCTGGAGATAACTCATTACTTAGGACGGAAGACTTGCTATTAAGGCTGGAATACATGATGCAGAACCTTTATGACCATATCAAAGATGTTTAAATTTCCACATATCCTACTGCCCACTGCCTGAAGAAGCAGAAAAACGGGCGTATTGCCTAGATAATTCAGAGTAACCTTTCTCTTTGCTGGAATTGTCTGGAAAATTGTATCAATTTTCTTCTCTCAAGTTATAAAGCTTTTTGGCTGAAATTTGAGAACCACTGTTTTGACTATTGCAGGCATTCAGGAATTCCTATGGCCTAACTAAATTCAACCTCACTATTAAAAAGTGTTCTTTCTGTTATGTTTGTAGCATTAGCTGAAGCTTAGTTCTTAAATAGGTGTAATTTTTAATTTTTAGTATGAAAATAATATATAATCATTGAGAAAGAGCAAAGCAATACGGGCACGTATAGAGTGAAAATAAAGGTATCCTCATTCAAACACCCCTACTCTACTAGTCTATGGAACTAGCCACATTTGACCTTGTTAGGTTCACTTTTCTAGACTTTTGACAGTGTATATTTATGTACAATATATCTACATGGGTGCATATGGTATATAATTTATACAGGCAAATGACTAGAGTTATTTTTCTACGTCTCTTTTTTTTTTTTTTTTGTAGTTAACACTATACTTTGGATGCCAGCATAATGAAGACTGCATAATGTTTCAAAGCATTAAAAAGTGCCCACTTCATTCATGATGAATTTCATGGTGGGGACTTCAAACTAGAAGGCAAGATGCCATGATGGGATGCCAATTTAACTGAATGGAGCCTTTTTGGTACTGCTTAAATTACACAGCATGAGATAATATGGTTCTTTCTCTCTTCAGGGCCACTTCTGGCAGCACAAAGCATTATCAAATAACTGTAGTACTATTGACATTCTTGATAACTCTGGCATGGATGCCATATGGACAGATGATTAAGGAAATCAAGCTAAAATTCAGGGTAGTATTAATCGTTTCGGAATATTTGCTGCATTATAAGCCTGATACCAAATTGAAATTCTTAAAAGAGAAAAACAGGTGTCTAAACGGAAAAACTTAGTGGATGGGGTTAACTGCAGATTGGACATAGGAGAAATGATCATTGGTGAACTATTAGAATGGTCAGAAAAAAAAATCCAGGCTGAAACAAATAGGCCCGAGGATGCAAATATGGAAAAAGCAAGAGGTATATCAAACACCATGAAAAAAATCTAACATACATGTAACTGAAATTCTAGAAGGAGAGCTAATGGGCACAATAAATATTTAAAGAGACAATGGCAGAGAATTGATGAAAGAATCAAGCCACGGATTCAAGAAGCTTTATGAACCCCAAACAGGATAAACACAACAAACAAGATAAAAGCACATCATAGTAAAAATGCTAAAAATGAAAAAAAAAAGGAGAGAAAAAAGTATAATACTTTCAAATACGCAAAAATAAGCCTGTCAATTTACTAACAGAAACAAGTTACATCAGAAGACAATGGAAACCTTCAAAATAATGCAAGAAATAACTGCTAGACAAGATTTATATATCCAGAAATGTACATTCAACTAAATGAAGGGAAATTAAAGACATTACATACATACTAAAACTGAGAATGCATTTCAGTAGAGCTACACTAGGGAAAATAAAAAAACTTATTCTTCAATCACATTCATAATAAACCCAGATGAAATCTTGGAGACAAAAGAAGAAATAAAAAGCATAGAAATGTGGGTCAGTGTGAATATTGACTTCATGAAATAATAATAATAATGTTTTGTGAGGTTAAAGTGGTATACAAAATAAAAATACTCAACTATAATAACACACAGATCAAGTAGGGCTAAACAGAATTAGATTATTTTATGATTCATATAACCTCCTGTAAAAAGCACTAATTTAAATTAGGTATGAATAATTCAGAAAAGTCCAGTCTAATCCCTAGCACATTATTTCATAACTAATGACATAATTTATAAATAACAAGCTAATAAAGGAGAAACTGTAAATAATATAAAAGCTTAATCAATTCAGCAACCGTGGGCCATGTGTGCAATGGTTTTGTTTACTCATAAACACTGGACACCGGGATCCATGCCTTGTCTCTCCTCATCCTAAATTTTCTTCACTTCCAGTTTTGCTCCTTATTTCCCAGTTACTCTTAAACGTTTCTTTTGCTCATTCTCATAACAATTTGGGGCATCGTGGATTTCCTCTCTGTCTTGTGTTTAGTGACATTTGCTTTTCCTAGTTATACTAATGTTTGCCATCATGTTCTGACTGATATGTAATTAATAAATTCAGTCTCTTCTTGAAGATATTAAATTTGCCAAGAGCTCTGAAGACAGGAGTGAAGCAAGCTATCAGAGGAATGTCCCCTTCATGGTCATTGTCAAGGAGGGGAGACACAGATTTGCATATTCTGCCTGGGAATAATTTCTTTCTAAACTAAACATAAATAGTAGCATTGATATTTACCATTTAAATTGAATAGTGTTAAAGAAGAGACCAAAAATTATAGTCCATTTTAAAATTTCAAAGTTAGAGTCTTAGGTTAGTGTTAATTTTAAATAAACTGATTTCTTCTCCTTCTGGACAGAGATGTTTAATCATTTTCTAACTTCAGTATTCAATCAATTTTTATCCTCCAAATACATTCCTTGAACATATATTTATATTCTTACAAAAAGGAAAAATCTAATTTTTTCATATTTTTGCAAAACCTATGACCTACCTTTTTGAGACAGGCTTATGTCAATAACTGTCCAAATGTTTAGAATTTAATGTATATTTCTACTTTACTCAAAGTATGATAAAAATTATAAGGATGTCTGCAGCAACAAATTTAATTTTTATAATTTTTGTCCATTTCTTTAACCTGTCCTGCCACATGCCTAAGCATAATGATGATTGATAAGCTATTACATACAAATTTGTATTTCTGACCCCTCTGGGAATAATTTCTACTTTATAGTGCTTACTGTGATTTGGTACATCATTTAACTAAGCAATTAAAGAGTATAATTTTTTACATAAATGTCAAATAAAAATGGTGCAATTTTGGGAATCAAAATAGTAGTTTGATTTATATTGAAGACATTTTAGAGACAACTCCTTTATCTTTTACTAATGTGTGAAGTTATCATCTAGAGTCACATTACATCCTAAAACTTAAAGTGTAAACGTTTCTTAGATAACAGGCACTTCACGTTGCCTTGAACTAGTAGAAGATAGTAGAGCTAAAATGATTTTTCTTAAATTAAAGTTTATTGGGGTGACAATGATTAGTAAAGTTACATAGGTTCCAAGTATACAATTCTGTATTACATCCTTTACATATCACGTTGTGTGTTCACCACCCAGAGTCAGTTCTCCTTCCATCACCATATATTTGATCCTGTTTACCCTCATCTACCACCACCCTCCCCCCCTCCCCCCCGGTAACATAATTTTACTAATCAACTAGGAAATAAAACTCAACTCATTTATTCTTCCAAAACACTAAATCACAATTCTTTTATAAACCTATGCTCAGTCACATTTTAGGAATTCATTTCTAAAAAGAATAGTGATAAACAAAGCAGTCCACCAAAGAATTCTGTGACTTGTAGTGCAAAAATACATTTTTAAATGGTGGTAGAAAAATTACATTCTATTATTCTACATATTTGTTTTTTCTATTTTGTTCAGTATCTATATTTAGTCTTACTTTGTTTTTAAACCAACTTTAAAAATGTCAAGGTGTGTACACTATATGCTTTTATAAAACTCTGTGGTCTTACATTACTACTTTCCTTTCTACTTCCTTAAATCAGTTCCAATCATTTATTATAATAAATCCTTTTTTTTGCATTGTTTAGGCTTTGTCGCTTAATTCTTAGTTGTTTTATTTTTTTCCTTTCACAGATTATTCTAAATCATCCCTTCCATTTCCATCTCCTTCTTTCACTACAAATCATAATTCTGATCTTGGTCATAATCCATACAATACTAATTACCACAGCCATCTCTTTTAATGTCGTTATTTTTCTGTTCACTTGATGTTTTGTCACATTTATGAATGCTCAAGCAGCAGTCAATTATTCTGTCCTCCTGGCTTTATTCGTGTTCATTATATGCCTCTCTTTCACCAGATAAGAGTTTCCCATACTTCTTTTTATGTTTTTTTTTTGTATCCTGGAGTGTTTATATTTATTAATTTCTCCATTACATGGTGGGGTGCTACTATTACCAGCCTCACATCATAAATATGCTACTTATAATTATTTATATTGATTTTTATTTTATTCTACTATGTTCTTTCAAACTATTTTTGAAATATCTGTATTTTACTCAGACCACAGTATACGACAGTGAAGAGGTTAAGTTAACACCTCAAAAGGGACTTTGGAGACGTGATTAAGTTACAGATCTTGACATAGGAGATCATCTTGGAGTATCCAGATGACCTAAAAGTCATCACAAGGGGTCTTCTAAGGGAAAGAGGGTGATAGCAAAATGAGAGTCAGAAAAGGGAGACGTTGGAAACAGGCTGGAATGATGTGTGTTGATGATAGAGGAAGCATCCATGAACCAAGGGCTTCAGGAGGCCTCTAGAAACTGGAAAAGGCATGAAAATAGTTTCTCCCCTCGAATCCACAGAAGGAATACAGCCCTACCTATGCCATGATTTTAGGACTACACCTTGATTTTTAACACAAAAATAAATAGGTATTGTTTTAAGCCACTACATTTATGGAAGTTTGTTACCACGGTGATAGGACACGAAGCCAGGACTCAACACTCAAGCTCTTCAACCAGCTGTTATGTTCTCAGAATATGACAGAGGCAGAGAAAACTGAAACGAGGACTAAAAACAGCTTTCAGAGGAAAGAAGCACTAAAACTGAGGACCACTGAGAAATAACAATTGATTTCACAGTTGCTGCAGAAAGCACTGTGCTTAACCCTTTACACATGATACCTGGTATAACCCTCACGACAATTTCTAAGACTATACTCATCATTATGGTATCATACAGAGCATGTCACTGCCCTAAAAACCCTCCGTGTTCTGACTATTCATCCCTCCCACCCCAAACCCTGGAACGACTTATCTTATTTTCTCAATAGTTTTGCCTTTTCTAGCATGTGATATAGTTGGAATTATACACGGTGTAGCCATTATAAATTGGCCTCTTCCACTTGGTAATATACAATTAGGGTTCTTCCATGTCTTTTCATGGCTTCATAGCTCATTTCTTTTTAGTACTGAATAATATTCCATTGTCTGGGTGGACCACAATTTGTTTATCCACTCACCTAGTGAAGGGCATTTTGGTTAATTCCAAGTTTTGGCATTTAGGAATAAAGCTTCTATCAACAACCATGTGCAGAGTTTTGTGTGAATATAAGTTTTCAGATCCTTTGGGTAAATACAAAGGAGTACAATTGCTGGATCATATGCTAAGAATATGTTAGTTTTGTAAGAAACCACCAAACTGTCTTCCAAAATGGAGGCACCATTTTGCATTCCCACCAGCAATGAATGATGGGCCCTGTTGCCACATCCTCACCAGCAAATGGTGCTGTCCGTGTTCTGGATTTTGGCCGTTCTCGTAGAAATGTAGTAGTATATCATTGTTGTAGATGATATTATTATTATTTTTTGAAGAATGTCTCTCATGCTGGAAAATTTTCATTTTAAGAGAATAAATTTGATTTGAGGCACTGACAAAGGTATTCAACGAAAGTTGTGCCTTAAATCCAAACAGGGGACATAGTTTATGGTTTAACAGATAGAGAGGGAGTGAGTTAAAATAACAATACTGATTTCATTGTAGGAATTATACATTTCTTTTAAGGGCAAGAAATAATGGTACAAATAATGTGGTACATGCAGGTTCATTGAAGAAAACCTATAGCTTCCCAACGAGCACTTTTTGAAAAAAAATTTACTATAAAGTATAAAGCCAATATGTTTATTAAAATATGAACTCATTTCATTATGGGTACAGGTCATATTTAAATCCATGCATTGTTTGGACTGGATGACACAAAGGAGCTAGGCGGTGAGAGTTCATGGTGAGAGACGGTGAGAGGGAGCAAAGCTCTGTGAGGAGTCTAGTCTGGGAACCCATGTGTGGCTGTTGCCAAGTTACTTATCTTCTTCACACATCAGCTTCCATCTTTGATAAAGTGGATAATACAAATTATATCTCTATTATAAGATTGTTATGAGGGTTTCAGGAGTGAATCTTTGTAAAGCACTTGGAAAGCTTGGAGCATAGAAAACACTATATAAATGTTGCAAATAAATTTTGCAAATAAATCTGAATTTCTCAACTCTGGGAAATATAGAAACAATTCAGTACTCGGAGCAAGCAGCATATTCCTAGAGTTTAGGTAAATAGA
This sequence comes from Rhinolophus sinicus, assembly GCF_036562045.2. Classification (NCBI taxonomy): domain Eukaryota; kingdom Metazoa; phylum Chordata; class Mammalia; order Chiroptera; family Rhinolophidae; genus Rhinolophus; species Rhinolophus sinicus. The sequence continues at coordinate 7,020,566 of NC_133763.1, forward strand.
GGAGATTCAGAAATAGTAAGTCATTTTGATTATAAAGGTCACTGAAGTGTTTCCGAGCTGATCTTTTTAAGATGTGTTTAGAAATGTCAGTGGGGAAAAAAAGTTGAAGTCCTAAATTATAACATGTTTGAAAATCATTCTCTCATCTGAACATCTTTAGAGATTCTATCCTGTCTTCCTGTGATATCGATTATACTTACTATTTGTTTAGTACAATATTCTAATCCTTCTAATGGGTAATATCCATTAATACTAAAATACAACTATATGATTCTCTTAAGTATCTGGTCATCTTATTTTTTTTATAAAAACAGCATCCAATAATCTCTTTAAATTGGCACTGCTCCCAAAACGTCTCAAGTTTAAATTGTTCCCTAATCCTTTATTTTGTCACTAACCATTCTCATTAGCTTCTAATTTGTGAGTAAATGTCTCCAAAATTTCTGTTACCTTTCCAATCACTTTGCCAATAGTAACCCATGATTGTGTCCTACTCAATTTTTATTTCAGCCTTAGTTATGGATTAGTCTCTTCCGCTTAGTTGAAGATCACTTGAGCCTTATTAATGATTGGACTTTCTTCGCATTCATTAGTATTTTACATTTTTGGCATTTATTTCACAATATTGAATATAACCCAATTCCTGCAACATTTGTTGAAGACATATTCAGAACTAGATATAACACTAGGTCCTGTAGGGGATGCGAAAGGATGAACAAAATATTCTTTGTCTAAAAGAGTGCACACTTTGATGAGGGAGAATGACGTGGACGTAAACAGCTTTTTGAAAAGGTGAAAGAGATTGGTTCTGGCATCCATACCCACGACAAAAGATGGCAGATAACTCCCTGGCCCAGATTTACTAAAATCACACTTCTTGGCTTCTTCTCTGTCTCTTGGTGATAATTAGATGTAATGGCCTCATTTCTTTGTGGGGGATCAGAAGCTGAACAAAGAATGAAATATTTCAGATCTTTATATAAGCTGTTGTTTTTCTTCACATGTGTCACTAAATTTCCTGTTATTCTTCCTTGCCCTTTGCATTCTAAGAAATCATACGAAATTTATCTTGTAAAGATCTTTATAATAATACTGCTTTGCATTAGCTACCCATATTCCTCGAATATTGAAATTATTAAAATTTTTAAAGAAAAAAACCTCTCAAAGTCTGTGCTCACACAGAAGTACTCCCAGGAAGGGGACTCTATTTCAGGTTAACACACATTTCATATTTTCATATAGCTTATAATAATATTGCATTTGCTCTTTGAATGTTATTCTTAGATTCCAAAGCTTTGGAAATCTGGTTTTAAATAAGAAACGTTTTGAATGCATTTAAATATTTCTAGGCCTACTTGATTTGTTACCACTTATTTCCTCCATCAGGAATTCTAAGTAGCTGCATCTGAATGAAAGCTGCTCACATTGCTCATTTAAACTTCCTGCCCAACTGTTGGTTGTAGCAAACCTCACACTGCACAATAGAACTTATATTGAATTTCACTTCTACCACAGAAGAACAATTTGTGCTTAGCACTCATGCCTGCTCTTAACAGACTAAATAGATATGTTTACATTAAACAAAGAATTAAGGTAATAAAACCCCCATTGGCTTTAGAAATTTTGCTTTAGTCCCACCTATAAATACCAGTTTCTCCTATCCTATTCGTCCCAATGAAACATAGTTTGCATGCTATCAGCTTCTATATCACCAGACTGAAGAAAACTGTACCAGCAGTATACCCACAATATTCCCATTAATTTGGTTACATTTGAAGAATAGCCAAAGAAAACGGAGAAGTGCAAAAAATGTTAAAATCATTCGATTTTTTTTTTTTTTTTTTTTTTTTTGGTGACAGTCCTTCAAATACCTTAATTACTTTTATTTATTACTTTAATTCTTTTAGACTTTGTCGTTGTATCCAAAAAGCATTGAAATCACCCTGAGAAGAGGTTGCTGCCATTGTCACCTCTGCATCTTCCTGTGATCCCAAGACAAAAGTCGGGCATCTCAGGGCACAGATTTACCCAACTCCAATTTTGATAATGGTGTATCCCTACCAGAACATCATCATTCTTGTTCTGTCCCTCCTCAGTTTTCCCAAAAGAAAGATTAGTTCCACTCATAAAAGTGTAAGAATTTATGCTGTTTCTGGTTTCGTGTGATGACCTCAGGAGTCAGTCACGAGCCAGCAGTCAATAAGTATTTACTGAGCACGTGTTGCATGGCAGACACATTGCCACTTCATAGTAATGTGACTCACATTCCAACAGTTATAGTGCTACTTGGCTGTGTAAGAGTTGGGGCTGAAGAGAGTAAGGAAATGAAAATCTTTTCTGGAAACATCCATTGACACCCTCTGACCTAATGGGACTGAATGGTATCTGAAGCTATCCTGAGAGAAAGAATTTGAACCATGTTGACCACCAACAGCTAGAATTTTGTGTAGTGTTGTTAAGAGCTTAACCAAATATCTAAAGAATGAATGAAAAGGGATCTCTGAAGAACAAAATGAAACAAGCAAACAAACAAAAGCATAAAAAGTAAGGACTTTGACCTGGTGGGGGAAACTCAACAATAAGGTCAGAGAATGGAAAATAGTGACGATGCCACCAACAGTATGACAAGGGACAAAACACCCATTTCTAACGTAGGCACTTGCGCTGCAGGTGGCATAAAGAACCTGGTGACTTTAAGGAGTGACAATACTTTGAAAATCAGTTGACTTTGCTGTGGGAAATGCATTCATTCTTCTTGTCTTTCCATCCCCTCACTGGCTATGCCCAGTTACAGAAACTGACCACAGTAAGTATCTGTGATTGAAACGGTCCAAACTCCCGCGCACATTTTGATAATTCCTCCCACAGTGAACCCTGCTTTCCAAGGAGAAAACAAATCTACACGATAACAGTGGGGAAGAAAAATCTCTCAGTCAGACCAACCCAGGCATGAAGAAGCTATATGAAGAAAGCTGCTGAACAAAGGGCATACATATTGCTGGTGTAAGAGTTGGTGAGACAGTTTCTGGGGATGCCGGAAGCACCTTCCTGGTTGGCACAGAAGTAGTGTGGTGTAGAGGTTGTCAATGGCAGAAGACTGCCTGCTAGATTTGTAGTGTGATTCTGGGAGCAGTTTCTGGAAGCTGAGCCTAATGTCTGTTTATGTCACCCTTCCAATAATTGCACGTTACCTAATATATTTCAATCAGCACATTGCTGAACTATCTAGATTCTGTGTTCTGCAATAGGAACCTTCACTGATACACATGTACATTGCAATAGCCAAGCATAACACAGAACATTCTATGAAACATTCTGACTCACTGCGAGGAAACAGCAAAAGATGCAGTCCTACTAAATTAGTTCCATAACTTAATATGGATTGGCCTTTAGAAAACTGGTGACTATAATGGTGCCTGTTACAGAATTCCAGCCTGTGAATTGTTTTCAACTGAACTGTTTGGAGATGGGCCACTACAATACCTGCTTCACTACTTATAGTGAGAGCCAATGGCCAGGACTAGTCATGGAGTTTTCAGAGCACAGCTGAAGATATGATAAAAATTTTCAACTATTTAATTCTTACAGACTGAATTTCTTATGATCAACAAGACTTCACCCAAAATGAGCCATGATGATTTAAGCATTAATGGGGGCATATATTTCTCTTCACAGTCCGGTGATATATGAAATTCTGAGATTAAAAAAAAAAAGAAATACTAGTTATCCTTAGAAAAACTCTACATCTTAAAAAATTCCAATCCCATGGCAACTGGAATATAGGCTTTAATTTACAGGGCTGTATCTGTCTATCATTTTATCCACAGCACCGAGAATAGTATCACCGTGTTTCCCCGAAAATAAGACAGGGTTTTATATTAAGTTTTGCTCCAAAAGATGCATTAGGGCTTATGTTCAGGGGATGTCATCCTGAAAAATCATGCAAGGGCTTAGTTTCTGGTTAAGTCTTATTTTCCGGGAAACATGGTAGGTGCTCCATAGTTATTTGTTGAATACATAAGTAAATGAACAGAGATCAAAATTATTTGAAAAGCACAGATTTTTAAAAATCAAAATTGTACCAAATACATTATTTGAAACTACAAACACAATATTTTAATTTTATGAAAGGCAAAGAGAAGTTCAAAACAAATCAAAGCTCATTCTTACATATTTATATCAAAGTAACTAGAACGTGATAGATGTCATAACATGTGTTCCTTGAATAGCAGGCCGTTCAACCAAGTATGCTATGTTACAAAACTATTGTTATTTTTTATCTCTACCATTGATTGTGTACCTGACTATGGAGTCATCCACATAGAATGTTATCGCTACAGAAGCATCACTGTAGCTGTTTTGGTTCAGCCTCAGCTCTCTGGGCGTTGCGGGGTAATATAAAAAACATAGTTTTCAACGAAAATTGAGAAAACACTCATACATGAGTCACCAGAATAAAGACTCTCTACTCAACTTTTGCCTTCAAAATTTTCTCTCAGCTTTCCTTCTGAAGATGTCACAAAGCAGCACCTCATTATCCTATTACCTTACTGTAGTAAGGTTATTCTCCTGAGATTATGAAAGTTCCAGTGCTATGATAGAAATCTGAGGTTCCTTTTGTCCAGCTTCCAAGCACTGGTGCTGCCCAGTGTATGAAAAAGCAAAACCACTTGAGAATCACACTGGCCATGAAGAGCAACTAAGCATACCCTCCCACACACTAACTCGAGTCCTTTTTCCTTAGATTTTCACCATGAGACCGTCTTTTTCAAAACTCTCTTGCCAACATTTCTTTGGATAGCCCTTTTTTCCATGACATGAGAATGGCTGAAATGCTACATTCAGGTAAATGTAGTTTAACCAAGGACTATATAAGGGAAATAGAATTCCAGTGTCTCTCTCTTCAACGCCTACATCACACATATCCACTACCACTCACCTAGCTGGAATAGACAGGAAAGAGAGATCCATGGTATTGAGCTTCCAAGTCAGAAGACCTAATATCTAACACTTGTTCCATTATTTAGCAGTTATATAACCTTGGGATAATTTTTAAATTTCTTCTCCTTGTGTTTCTTGATCCAAAAATTATTGATAACACAACTTACGTTTGTGGTTTCTGGTTTTGCATGTAAGGAGCTTGAAAGTCACCATTCAAACTAAAAACAAGTAAGAAGCTGAACAGACTGAAAAAATCAACTCTTCCAGGATCTATTAGAGAGGTGAGCACACAGAAATGGGGACACAGGGAGTCATGGCTTATTGGACCAGAGACTCATGGGTGGAAACCAATTAGGGAAGCAGTGCAGGGGTAGGAAAACCAGAACTGTAATTGACAAAATGCCGGAAGCTTAGTATGCACCACTCTGAGAATTCAAAACTCCAGGGGGACCCAGTCATAGAGATTTCCTCACAACTCTGTGAGATTTACCTTCAGGAGCTCTACCAGGATCTCACATTAATTACTAAAGACAAATCTCTTCATATTTCCTGCAGGGGGAGGGGGAAGGAGCCATTTTTGCAAATGCCAGAGCACCCTCTTCTCAACAAGGCCTGCTCCCAGGAGCAGTTAATTATAACCTCACCTGCTGATATATTATCAGAGCCTAACTGACTTTGGGGAAAGGAAATATGCAACTCCAGTTAGCTCTACCCTCCCATGTGAGAGAAGGGAATACCTGACTCCAGCCCATTCTAACCATCCTCTCCAACCTAAAAGGGAGAGGACAAAAACAAGAAATACTTCTGAAGTTTATTATCCAGATGTTCAAGCTCATTAAAAGACTGAGACTTAATCATAGGACTGCACAATGCTTCCCTTCGCCCCACACGTCACTACCACATTCCTTTTTACAGCTATCAAGACAAAAATGCCTTTGATGGGCTTTTAGTAGACTGGACACAGATGAGGAAAGAATCTCTGAGCTTGAGGAAATTTCAACATGAACCTCCAAAACTGAAAAGAAAAGAGAACAGATGGAAAAAAAACAACAGAATAAAATATTCAAGAACCATAGAACAACTATAAAAGGTGAAACATACATGATACATGTATTGAGAACACCAGAAAAAGAAACAGAAGAAGGAACAAAAGCAATATTTAAAGCAATGATGAGTGAGAATTTCCCCAAATTAATGTCAGACACACGAATCCACACCTACAGGCAGCTAAGAGAATACAAATCAATTAAATGCCCTCAAAATATTCACAGGCATATCATTTTCAAACTATAAGAAATCAAAGATAAAGAAAAAAAATCCTGAAAGAAGTCAGAGGGGAAAAACACGTTACATATAGAAGAACAAAGATAAAAATTACATACAACTTCTCCTCAGAAACCAAGCAGAAAAAAAGGTACAGTGAAATATTTAAAGTGATAAAAGAAAAAAATAAAACACCAACCCAGAATTCTGTATTCTGCAAAATTATCCTTAAAAAGTGAAAGAAAAAGAAACATTTTCTCAGAAAACCCAAAATTGAGGGAATTTATTGCCAGTAAACCTACCTTGCAAGAAATGTTAAAAGAAGGTTTTTAGAGAAAAGGAAAATAACATAGGTCAGAAACTCAGATCTACATAGAGGAAGAAAGAATATCAATGAAGAAATAAGTGAAGGTAAAATAAAAACTTTTATTTTTCTTCTTGTTAGTTGATCTACCAAATAACAATTTGTTCAAAATAATATTAGCAACAATATTTCTGAAGGCATGTGTAATATATATATAGGCTTACTTATAAGTAAAATGAATGACAGCAATGATACAGGGACAGGAGAAGAATTATAATTATTTTGTTATTATAAGGTACTCACACTACCTGTGGGGTGGTATAGTATTATTTAAAAATGGAGTTGAACTACAAACCATAATTCTAGGGCAACCACTAAAACCAAGTAAAAAAGAAAAATATATTTGCTATGTTAAGACAAGAGAGGAAATGGAGACATAAAATGCTCAAAACCATAAAAAGAAAAAGAAAAAAGAATGGAAAACAAAAACAGGAACAAAGACACAAATACAAAACAATAACAAATATGGTAGACATTAATCCAACTATATTATCTATATTCTGACTACTTCTCACAATGTCCACTGCCCCAATTTGGTCCAAACCACCATCCTTTCTCCTAGACTAGTATAATGTTCTCAGGTTTTCTCCATCATCAGACTTATTCTAGAGTGTTTTTCTGTCCTTGAAGAACAGGAAACTAAAAACTGCATTTCCCAGACTCCTTCGAAGCTAAGCTTCTTAAATAGGAATTTGTTTTGCAATTAAATGTGCTTGCTCAAAATTTGAAAGACAGAAGTAAGTCAGAGGCTATCCTTCTCAAGCTTTGGGTTTATTTTTTCCCTGCTCACTAGCAAAGTTATAGAAATTGAAATTTTTCTGTGGCAGCCTTCTAGGAATCATTCTCCACCTTCCTGGATGCTGAAAAGTGATGGCAAATAACAACATCCTGATTCTAGCTTTCTGATTCCTGTATCACCGGAGCCCGGGTGTAGCTCACTCCTGTTACTACTCCAAGGAATTTGTAAGCGCCTAACTCCCAGCATCAAATTTCTTCATGCTTAAAATGGCTAGAATCACTTTTAATTAATTGACATTTCTCCTTTCTCTCTTGCCCCTTAGAGTCATTTCTTTACATTAACCAAAAAGACCTCGCCATCTCATCCTCCTGCGTAACCTCCTTCCATCATCTCTCATCTTACTGAAAACTAACTCCATATTCTCTACCACAGCCTATAAAACCAGCCATGATCTGACCATGCCTCCCTTGCTGACCACATGTCCTTCCGGGGCTCCTTGTTCATTCCCTCCAGGCACTCTGATTTATTCACCACTTTTCAATACACCAGCTGTGTTTCATCTCAACACATTTGCACATTCATCTCTTCCTGGAATGCTCTACTTTCCAATCTTCCTTTGCTTTCTTCTACATTTCATGTCGTTCCACAACTGCCACCTTATGAAAAAGGACTTCACACCCTGAATTGATAGCATATCGTTACTGGTTGGGGGCTCATCTCTCTTACTAGAATAAAAGTCCCATGAGGGCAGGGACTTTGTCTTATTCCCCACTGTATTCACAGCACCTAGAAAACTTCCTGGCATGGGAAGGAAATACAAAATGCTTTCGACTGAATTGAAGTTCCGATGTGTTACAGCTTAGTGACTTACTAGGTATTTAGAATGTGTTTGCTTCTGTTATGCATAAGCGAAAGTCAGATTTATGGGTCAAAGCCATCTTAAAATAAATGCAACTCTGGATGTGGGGAAGATGCTCTTTCACACACATCTCATTTGGCTTCGTTAACTAACTGCTTCTTGGGCTCAGCACAAAGATGCAAACATTCCTTGTGGGGCTGGATTCTGTAGCTCTTACTGAAATCATTCAGAGCTTCTGGGGAACATTTTTAGAGTAAAGGCTGCAGGGTCAAGACCAACATGACTATTATACTTGGAAAATGAGAAACGCTCTAAGACGTAAACATATAATGTACACTTTAAAATATCCAGAGGTAGTTATTGCTACTGAGCGAGAAGGAAAGAATATGCTCTGAAAAGCAAGGTTATTCTATTGAAAGCAAGACCACCTAGGTCCTTGGTTTTATTTTAACCTTATTTTTCATAATTGCTACAGAAAAAAATGAATATATATATGGTATATATTCTAATGCCACTCAGGCAACACTCCACTTGTTTGTGTTTTATTGGTGGTTTTCATTGAACAATAAAATCTCAAAACATTTTTTCTTACCTAATATGTAAATGATGCAGTCAACTCATTTCAGGAAGAAAGAAATATGTAAATACGATTACAACGTTTTATTAATTTAAGTATGTTGACAGAATAAATTTGTATTCCAAGTGGTGTAAATTAGTCATCTTAACGTTTTACTTTCCAGATCAAAACACTGATTTAGCTATTAAATATGCTGTGTATATACATGTCATAGAAATTAAGGATAGAAGCATCTTTTTTTCAGCTGACATTACCCTATTATTGAATTTTGAATGGGTTCCAAAAACAATGGAAATTGCTCCTTAAATTACTGCTGTAATGAACTGTTCAACAGCATGTAGGCCAAAAATCAAATAATTGTTTTTGGCTGACATTTTTCAGTGTTCAAATGGGCAAAACTACATAATCATTTCCCGCAGATCAGTTAAGCCATGATTTGGGAGAGCGGGGAACGTGCCATGCTGTGGAACTGTGTAAAATCAGTGGATCAACAAGTGACAAAATGAAGCTATTTTCTGTTTAACCAATTACTGGGAAAAAATCAGTAGGAAAATACATTTTGAGAAGTAGATCCTTGTTGCGTTAGTAACTTTGTAAGAAAACTATCTCCTGTTTTCAACACCTAATCACTGAAATTAGCTTTAAATGAGGGGCCAACTGATACTACTTGATTATAGATGGAATTTTTAGGTGCAAACGTTAGGTGTCAATTGTTAAGACTGTGATTATATTTCTTTGGAGGTTCAAGTTGTGTTTACATTTTGCTTGTTTGCCTTTTGTTGTTGTTTTGTTTTAAATGAACTCACAGGTAGGCGCTCACACTTTAAGGATGCAAATGTCAACACACAAAGAAAGACCTTCCTCAAGATATAGGACATTTTCATTATATCTGGAAGTTCCTTCATACCCTCTTGCAGTCATCCCTATAGGCAACCGTTACTTCAGTTTTTGTTAAAATGTTGACTGGTTTTAAAGTTCATGCAAAAAAAAATCAAAGAATGGGCATTCATTTGTGTCTTTTTTTTTTGGCTCAGCATAATGGAACAGAAATAGAAAAAAATTAGGAGAAAATCTTAGATATGAAAAACAGTAAACAAGAAAAAGTACGACTCATTGTAAAACACAATTCACAGAGTGAAAATGATACTCTGTGTGTCCATCATTGAACTTCCCGTGTTTCTTTATTTGTTGAAGTATATTTACTGAACACGTAATATAAAGAAGGCATTTATACTGGGGTGAATTAAACATAGATCTAATGTTAAAGAGATTTCATTTGCATTCATTAGAGACAGATTAGTGTATCAATATCTAGAGTTCAAGGTGAATGTGATCGACACCATGACAGATATATAGAAAATGGGCCAAGGAAGTGAAAAGAAGAATGAATTTATTTCCAGGGAAGGCTTCCCAGATGGTGTCACAGGTGTTCCAGACTTTGAAGAAGACATGGGATACAGAAAATCAAAAATGTGAATGAGGCTAAAGCACTAATGCTCTTTTTATACATGCTGATGTTCTGTTTTATTCTGAAATAATAGCAGTGGGGTCAAGATTGGGGGGGTGGTAAATACTGATTGTACATCCACTTTATAGACAGCCTGGAACAATGTGTCCTCTTATATTTAGTTATTTAAGGTATAATGGTCATTACATGTGTCGCCCTTGAATATTTTAATTACAATGATGTTATATAATTAAAACATAAGAATTAGGACTAATTTTCCTGTTGGCTGGTGTGACACATATACCGCCTTTCCTTTCCCCTTATGTAGCAAACCTTCCCTTCGTCCCTCGGTATGCTGTGATCCTCCGCCAGATTTATCATCCTAGTGGTTGGAAAAGAATATAGTCCCATCAGGGGACAATCTGCACTATTTAGGGAAAGACCTGGGTAACTGAGGTTAGAGAAAGGGCCTGCTGGCCAGCCTCTCCCTTGCAGCTCATCCTGTAATCAGAGAATGAATGACGTGCTCATTTATTTCTTTTGAAATACTTATTAGTCACAGTAGTAGGATTTTTCCCAGGAGCAAACAACTGACCAATTCTTGCTGCAGTTTAATGGAACTTCTTGACCTCGGGGATCGCTCTCACTGGGGATTCCACTTGCACAGGTATGTGCCACAGCCAAGGAAGCGAGCAAAGGTGAGCTCTGCCTTAGCCTGCCCAGGCCTCGCTGGGTGACCTCTCAATAAAGGAGAAAAACTGTTGGAAGCAGTGGCAGGGCCTGGCTGACACAGTGACCAACTGAAGTCCTCAGAGGAAAGAAGACGTTGAGAGAAGTGTTTAAACTCTGCCTGACTTGTTTAGTAACTCAGGCTGTCAGTTTTTCTGGGAAATTAGGGGTGGATACACATGATCCCTGGGAAAGGCCTAAGACTTTCCGTCTTTTTTTTTTTTTTTTTTTTTTAATAATGCATAAATGAAAGCTGAAGCTTTTATATCTTTGGTCATTCTAACATGTCGCATTTATTAGTAATTTGTAAATGCCATTTCAAAATAAACAGAAGTTTGCTCCATGCACTGGGTAACGAGGCATTCTAGGAAATCCCCCCATGTTGACACACACCTATGTCTCAAGTTCACCCGCTCTCTTGTACCTGACTTGGGTCACAAGGAGGCTGGAAGCTTCATGAACGCAGGAATTTGATCTGGCCTGTCTTGGCCTCCCTAGTGTTTCACATAATGCCTGGTTGGATAGTCAATGCTTAGCTAATAGTAACCATTTACTACGGTTATTCACCTACGTGGTCATTTACACTCATTTGAGATTATTCATAAGGATTACAAATTGACCAAATGGAATGTCTTGCTAGCAACCTCGTCCAGACCACAATAACCCTCTCTGCCCCTAATTCACCCAGCAGGGTGATCCACGTGGAGAACTTTGCAATCACCTTTAATCACTGGTATTTGAAAACGTCAGTTTACATATTCAATGAATCCTGTGTGGCTTCCGACAGCTACACAACATGGAAGACACCAAAGTGTGTCAGTGAAGGTTTTCCAGCTGGCAGCAAGTAGTCTTCAGACAGAATAAGGACTTAATGAATAACTCATATACATTGAGCAGTTATTCCAGTTGTTTTTTAAACATGTCAAGTATATGATCTCATGTGATCTTAAACAAGAAAAGAAAAACAGGTAGGTGCTCTTATTATCCTTATGGGCAAACTGAGTCACAAGGAAATGAATCACCTAAGCTTATTAAACCAATTATGGAATTTAGACACCGACAGAGCCTAAACTCTGAATAACTACTGTGGTGGTGTTGGTGGTGGTGGTTTTTCTCGATATTGCATAGTGACTGAGAGTTTTTAGAAGACTACTCATTGTATATTTTCTTAAAAAATGGACTAAGAATATCTTTGGCTAAATTTTTCTTCACTAGAATTTCTATCAGAGTCAGGAAATGTTAACTTTTAGGAACAAAGCCAAAATAGGATGGGTGACTAATTGGAGTCTGTTATGGAAAAGAGACTGATGGGCATTTATTGTAATGATTCCTGGAAAGACAAATGGAAGTGGTGAAGAAGAATCTAGGCTTTCAGCTTTTGGAAGCAAATCAATCCGTGTCTTTTCTTCCAGGTTTTTGCTCTCCGATCGCCACACTGGCACCTATACCCTTCCCCTACACTTCATCCCATTTTCATTTTTCAAAGTTTTCAGGCGTATGGGAAATATTTCTGTCTTTTTGTATCCTTTCTCTTCAACTAGTTGATATGTTTTTAGTGGTAATTTGAGTAAATAAAAGTTTTGCTCTTTAAGCTGTGAATTCAGGTGAAACGAGTGTCACTTTAGAGAATGTAGTGAGTGAAATTAATTTTATAGAAGTATCCAAACGGCTTGGTTAGGACAGCTGACATGCAATCGGGAACTAAAAGCCCAAGATCTATTGACTGGTGTCCAGGTGGCTGAGGAAACATGTCCTGGGATGGGCAGTCAGTGTTCCCGTGTGGAACTGGCAGAAATAAACAACTGATACATTCAGTCAATATCTGGTAACTACCTTTGCTCAATCAACACAGGGATACTTAGAGAGAAATTACCATTGTCGTAAAGAGCGTAAGAAAAAAAAACTCTCTAGTGGTATGTCAGTTTTTGGTACATAAAATGAAAAGAAGCAATGGAACATTCTAGGTGAAATATCTTAAAACTTAAAGAAAATTTACAGAAGACATTTAGGAGGGGTCATAGCCACACATAGAACAGTGAGAATTATTTAGATATACATTATACAACACAATGACGTGGCTGGTTAACATCACCAAAAGAATGTACAAAGGATGGGAAGAGACAGAAGAAGACATGTTAGAGGTTACGGTTGGAATTTAGACAATGTCTTCAGTTGGGGGAAGGAGATAGAAGACCAAACAGTACAAGTTATAGGCCAAAGAAATTCTAGAAGAATTTAAACGGTCTTGTTTGTTACCAAATACCACTACTGGGTTTTCTCTTTGTATATTTGTTTTTTAAATAGAAACACTTACATTTGACACTCTCTCTTTATTTATACCACTAGTAGTGGCCATTTTGCCCATCAATTGAATGATTCTTCTAGGGGATCATTGACTTATCAGGCCCTTTTGGTTTTTCCAAATGCGATTATCTGATTCATACGAGGAACACTGACTACTATGTACAAGGCACCATGAGAAATGTTGATGGCATTATTCCCCCCCCCCCTAGGAGAACGCCACACAATTATAAAAGATTAGGAAGAGCTACAAACATAACTTGTTTTTGCTTTTGTGCATACATTGACCAGAACGGGTCCGTCTTGGCTCTAGTTCCCAAGAGAACAGAATCTGGAGCAAGGATTAAGTGCTGATGCTTTATTTGGAAGCTGCAAACCCATAGCAGGGAGATGGGAGGAAAAAGATATCGTAGGGGATGCAAAACAATGTACAGTAATGTGTCACTGCCCTGCTCCCTGCTTTACATCAAACCACAAAGATTCGCCCATCACTTGGCACATGTCAGGTGCTCTTACAGATACTATGGATTGAGAGACAAACAAAATAGGCAAAACTACCTGCCCACCTGGAACTTAGGTTCATATTATCTCACCCATCTTTTTTTTTTTTTTTTTTAATTTCAAGTGGTATTTTATTAAATTTACAAATTTATTTGGAGAAAATTGGTAACTTCACATTATTGAATCTTTCTACCCAGAAACATGACATGCCCATGGTCACCTAAGTGCACAACCCAGGGAGTATCATCCACATGAGAATCGTCTCACCCATTTTTCTGTGGCTCAATGAGAGAGGTGCTTTGTGAACTTTCATGTGCATACAAATCACTCAGGGGTCTTTTTGAAATTGAGAATCAAATTCAGTTGACCTCGGATGGGCCCTGAGACTTGGCATTTCTAGTAAGCTTCCTGGTAATGTGGATATGCCAATGGTACTGATCTGCCAACCAAAATTTTGATTGGCAGATATTAGAGGATTTCTTGAATGGTTTGGATCTAACTCGTTTTAATATCATGATGTGTCTTTCCTATAACCTGACCAGACATTTTTCTCTCCCCTCATCATCAGCCTTTTTCTACTCCCTGATAGTTCCTTTCTTGTTTACAACCACTTATTTTAACGCTGCTTTGCGTTTGGTCATTCTATTGCCTTAGCCATAACTTTACATTCCCCTCTCCCCATTCTTAAACAGTGCTTTTGCCTGATTTGAACTGGAGGGAATATTAGTTATTATCTAGTCTACTGCTCTGAATTTACAAATGAGCAATCTAACTTTTCCAGGAAAGTTTCCTCACTTCTAGTGTCATAGTAAATTGATGGCCATTTCAGGGAGGGAAGATTGCACACAGTTAATGTACAATTTAAGTAAATGCAAGTTTATTTTTCTATAATTACTTATCCTTTTTCTCCTAATCTACCTGATGTCATCAAAGCTAATACGATTATTTCCAAGCAAATTCAGTCACTTGTAGCTTTTTCTGAGTCATTTTAATTGTAAACCTGATTCATAATTTCTGTCCTTTCTCCTTCAATTTAGAACTGCATGGGAAGAAAGTTATAGGTCATATCCCTACTTGCCTACTTTTTTTGCAGTCTAATATTGGCTACAAATAAATTTGGGAACAAAGAAACAAACAAAACAATTGAAGGCAAATTTTGTTTTCATGCAGGCATAGAACTTTCACATTTTCATAATTAGGACCTCCCAGTTCTCACTACCAGAGTCAAAAGGACTCACAATTTTTAAACATTATTAATAATAAAAAGGCTTTGACTCAATGTTCATTCAAAGCATTTTGCCAAGATTATGTGTGTGTGAAGTTGCGTGCGTGTGTGTATGTGTGTGTGTGTGTGTGGGGGGGGGTGTTTTCAACAGGTGAAAAATAATCTGTGCCTTATTTTTATGTCACATATTTTGCTGCTACAATTCTAGGATGGGGTCCTGGTGTCACTTAAATATGCATCAATAATGTGTTTTATTGTACTACATAAACTTAAACTGAGTGTCCGGAAAGGTTTAAACAATGCTTTGGTGTCTGCTGAAAAGACAGAGCATAAAAGAAATGCAAATATTTTTGTAGGAAATAGTTCATTTTTAAGTAGTAATGGAGTCATATTTCTAGGGCCCATGCTTTAGGGTGCTTCAGTCTAATAGTCCCATGAGGTCACATTTTATAGATACTTTTTACTGTTCATTTTATACAGCTGGACTTTGCTCATGAGCAAATAAAACACCTACACTTCTGGAAAAGTGCAATGCTTATTTGTTTTTGAATAATTCAATAAATATGCACTGCACTTCTTCAATATTCCAAGTCCTCTGCAAAGTTGTGGGGAAACAGTGGTGACGGAGACAGTTGTGATCTGTGCTTTCAAAGAGGTTTTATTTTAGTGGAGATTTAAAGGCATTAAATAGCATGTGATTATAGTGTGTCACCTCCACGAGGCCTCTTTTGTTAACGGTTGTGCCTAGAATGGAATAACCACTACACAAGTTATTATTGAATAATTAAATAAAAGAAGAAATGAGGGTAATATAAGGTCCTACAGAACTCCATAACAGAGACAGTTAAGTCGTGTGGGGGTCGAGGAGGTCCTTCTGTTCAAGTAAAAAAAAAGTAGAGTTGTAGTAATTAAACTTACAGAACATCTGAGGATAGTACCGGAGGCACGCATAGACTAGTGATGGAAGACAGCAGTCAATACTCATCCCAGATGACCGAAGGTAACAGAGCAAGGGTTGACAGGACACTTGATCAAATGGATAAAAAGGATTTAGTGGGAATGGACTGAGCAGATTCCAAGACTATGGAGAAGATTATGATTAGAGAGAGTCAAGGGTCTATCATTCACAATAATGCTTGATTAGAGGCTTGTCTCCAGGTCCCAACTAAAGGAACATGGATAAATGATAATGGAGACTCACCCTAATATACTCTGAAATACCTTACTAATTGCTTCCTTAACTCTATCATCTCCCTGCTCTAACCCAAACTACTTATGCTTGCAAAAACCTCCTCACTGGACCACGCAGCAAGGAAACATTGTGGGGGAAATGATACAAAGCACAATAAGTGATGATACCCCAAAGTTCCCAATTCTTCTCTTTTGCAAGAGAATACAGTGACCCATAGTATGTCTCGATTCCTATAATTATTCCCAAACAAAACCAGTAACGCGTAAGTAAAGGCTGTCCACTGCTCCCACCTCATACTCACCTCCAGCAACACAGTGAAAAAAGGGAGGGGTATTCGGTCTATCATTTGGGGAATAAGTTTGGCTCTTAGATTTTTATTTGAAAGTCAGTATTCAGTATACGGATACCATCACTTTGCAGTGTTCTAGAGGAGAAATACCTGCTTTCCTAGGCTTAACGTTCACTTGGTCATTCAAGTTTTTTTTTTGTTCTTTTTTTGTGTGAACACAGTTGCTCGAGAATATCGTGCCTATGTTGATTGTATAAATTCTCTTGAAGGAAAGAAGAGAGAAGTCAACTGGAATTTTCTAAGAACTATCTCTTGGAGAAAGTTCAAACCTGGTCACCTTACTTCTCTTCCTTGACCATGTCAAAGAGTTAAAGGTCTGTTTCCTAGAGTTAAATAACGTGGCTGAGGGGCACACAACAGCCAAAAGTTCTGTTTGAAAGCAGGGGAGGGCTTGCTAGAGCTTTAGGGTTTCAAATCCCAACCCCCTAGTCACTTCTTGAAATTAACAGTTTCAGTGAGGTTTTGTTTGGACTTCCCTAATATGCTCAATCTTTATTAAAATGCAGAAGAAAACTGGTGGGGCCACATATCAGTAGGACTGGGGCCCAATCAAAGGTCAGGTCCTACTGAAAAACTTTGGATCAGCTCAGCTTTAATGACTAAATGCAGCCTTCCTCTTAATTTTCTCTTGCATCAGCATTTAAACAGGGATCTGTAAAATCCTAATTACTGACTAGAGTAACATTATCTGCATTTATCCTCTGTTAACAGATATTACTTTTGCTTATTTCAGGAGTCCTGCCAGAAATTACCTACTCTATGCTCAATTATCCACCTCCCCACGGTAACACATTATTTTAATATAAACTTTTCACTGTAGTCAGCAACTATTGTGTATTTTCTTTAAATTGAGTTGTCATATCTTATTATGAAATATAAAAGGAAATGGCTGGAACTCTTAGGGTTAGGCAGAGTCATTTTACTGTGGTTTGGCTTCTATGTGCAGTATATTTTCTATCCAGCAAACCTTAACACAACCGTGGGAAAAGAAAAGACTCTACGAAATAAACAAAATAGTTAAATGAGAAATCTGCATTGTATATCAATTGGGCTAAGCCATTTGTAAAAAATTAAATGCAGATCCTCCTTAGTGCTAACCTACTGTGCTATGCAAGAAATGTAAATATGTCCTTAATATGAAGATTAATATCTAGGTTAAATCAGTTTCAGGTTTCCTGCCTGATAACAAATCTCATTTACATTCTGAATACCAAATGGGGTTGAGCCAAAAATGTTTGCAAGCTAGGATTTTTTTTTTTTTTATAAGTTCAGTCTGAACATAGAGTGACAATCTTTAAAGGTCCTCATTGATTGTGGTTTATTATTCAATTATCTAAATGCTGAGCTCAAGAGTTAATGGGAATTCCTCATTACAATCTCACTATGAAATCAAGAAATGTAGACTAAATATGTCAAAATATCTCTCCCACAGTATCTTCTGAAACTCCTGATGTTATAATATTGGTTATCAAAATATCAGGCTAGATAATTAAAACAAGGATTTAAAATATAGGACCATTTCTAGTTCCTGAAAAAGTGATACACTATAGTCTATTATCTTTTTCTCACAATGCAGATAATAGCTTATTTTAAAGGAAGGTGAAAGAATGCTGATGAATTATTAATCAACATGGTTCTTGCTCCTTTTTAATAATGTTAACTTTCAGCATAATTCACAATCACAAATATGATTTCCATTGAACAACACGTAAGTGTTTGATTACTCAAGACATTTAAATCTTCTTTATTTCACTTACAGGTTTGAAAGTACTAATGTGTAGTCTCCCTCAACAAATAGTTTTAAAATCCTGTATTTCACAAGTTCACTTCTGATGACAATACTAATCTCCCAGACAAACCACAACACTTGTATTTAAAAGCATTATTTGAAAACATTTTGGAAAGAGCCAAATTCATACAGCAGCTACATGTTTCAGTTCAGATAAAACTGTTTTCAAAGTACCTGTGTAAAAGAAGGCAAGACCATTGGCAGAGTGTGGAGAAACCAAATTATCATAACTTTGTTTACTTTTTCATAATCAAAATGTTCAGAAATATGATTTTTTCTGGTTTTGGAGGGCTCTAACTTGGAAACACTGACTTAAAAAAAAAATAAATAAATGATACAGCATTGTTAGTTTACATATTTGTTGAAAGTTGAGCCAGTAGAGTATTCTTCAATATTTGCCAAGCCTTACTTCTGACAAAGGTATGTAATATGATTTTGATTCATCGAAAAAAAAAAAAGTCACAATACTTTGTGTATTTAGCCTTTAATTTTTTCTGAAGCTCTCCAGGCCACGACAAGTGATTTCAGATCAACTGTGGGTCTAGAATGCATTTCCATAATAAGCAAAGTGGGGCTCCCTTCCCTCTAACCTCCTAAACAGTAAGGACATGCATGCTTTATTAATTTAATGTATACAATATTAAATAAGAGTACTCTCAGAGAATTCATGGATTTCAGCTATCTATTGCTGCATATTAGCCTGCCCCCAGACACAGTGGTTTAAATAGTAGCCATTTTATTTGCTGATGATTCTGGGCAGTTCAGTGTCCAGCCAGAGTTCAGCTGAGTGGATAATGTGTGCCACATGGCAGCACGTGGGGGTCCAACGTAAAGTTTCAGTCAGAGCACAGATTTAACAACTGATAAACCTGGTGAAAATCCAGCTTTCTTACCTCTGCACCTTTTGGCAATTCATTTAATTTCTCTAAACTTCACCTATTCATTCACAAAATAATGATAATAATAATAATAATAATATCTATACAGAAAGCATCTTCTGACTTATTTTGGCCAGATCGCCAAGCAGTGATACCCCAAAGATATTTCTGATTATAAGAATAACTCCTATGCTCCCTTTTACATATTGCTAACTTGAACCCTTGGATGTGTCTCTTCTACTCCAAATGCAGTGGTGGAATCAACAAGACAAGGCTGCAGAGAAACTTTTCTCTGTGCTGGTTCCATGCAATTGGATGTATAAATGGAAGCAGGGACTCTCCTGGGATCTGCTCGGCTCCCCTCTTTGAAAGCACACCTAAGTGTGTGGATCCCAGAGTTTAGTTTTAGGTAGAAGGTTGAAGCTCCGGTTTTAGGCCCAAGTCTAGGCCACATGCATCAGTTTGGCTTTTGGTCAAGCTTTGCTTACATTCTCAGACACTTGTGTGGCTATTACTAAAGTTATTCCTTCATTCTCAGTTTACTCTGTTAGGAACACTACTGGAAGAAGAGCTGATTCAGGCATCCCCGGACTTCTGGTTATAACCCCCAAATAACTGCCATAAACCCTAATACCCGCTTTGCAGTGTTTTGAGAATCAGAGTACTTAATCACATTTAGTTGCCTCTTTTATAAATCAACTTTTAAATATTCATTATATGAAAGATAAGGTTCATAAATGTTTATATGTGAGATATATCTCAGGAAATAAATACACAGATTCTACTCTCATGCAATTTTTACAAGTTTAGTAGGTATCTAAACTAGTAATTAAGATTCAACCGATATCAGGTTACAAAAATAGCTAGAAGAAACAAGGGATGCTTCACAGTGAACTCCTGATTTTCAATGAAATTCTTATTGATATATTCCAACATTTATTGAACCTCACTATGTACCATGCTGTGGTTTGCATGATTTGGAGGAAGAACACAAGCTTTACATTCAAGGAGCCTATTGCCCACTATGAGGATGGGAGGCTGTGGAGGGGAGAATGGGGAGTTACGGCATAGGTACGTCAATACCCCAAATGTGGTGCTTTCCATCATAGTGGTAGTAGGCGGGACTATGGAAACACAAAAGAGAAGGGTCTAACTTCAGAAAGGGAGCCAGGAAGGATTTCAAAGGGTAGTCTTCTGTTTTCCCTTACACTTGCTTGATGCCCACAGGTACCCTCTTCTTAATACACACAATTCCCTCAGATATGTATTCCTTACCTGAAACTAGCACCGATATTCTCAAATCTATCATCCATTTTTTCATACTGAAAACCTTCTGGACAACCTCCTATCCCAAGTTGCCTAAATGATAAACATAAAGGCCTTTCGTATGACGCAAGCTCACTTGATGGTCTGATCTTTGCTTATGTTCCAGTTTCATTTATTCCTCCGTATTCTTCATGCTCCCCTAATACCAAACTGCCTATATATTCTTCAAGACATTGTGTATGCTGTTTGTTCTATATGGATTCCCTTATCACCGCTGTGTCCTTGGGAAGCTTAGACTTCTATTTCCAAACTCTACTCACATATTTTCCTCTCTAAGTGCTCTTTTCTTACCAATTATCTTCCATCTTCAAAGCTACTGCCATCATATAGACAAAGTGACTTCCCTGCTGTGATTGTTCCCATGCTTTACCATTCCTTATTTATGAGGCAACTATGTTTGTCTACAAGTACCTCTCTTCTACCAGACTTGACCCCGTCCCTTGTAAAATGCATGTCACAACAGTTATTTCCAAGGAATATGAATGAGAATGCCAGTGCAAAACGTTATGCCATGGGAACAGTATGGAGATCAGGGGCAGAGTTAGAAGTATGGAACTGAAACCCAAACTGGGTCCTATTACGTGACAAGGTGAAGAAGAGGCATAAATATAAGGATAGCAATTAAAATCTGCTCTTGGCAAAAGGGAAGATGTTGGTTGAATTCCTGCAAGTCCTAAGATTTTTTTTTCTCCCCACAACAATCTTGGAATTTTGATATAGTATCGTTTGGCCTGATCCTCACTGTCTAAGCGAAATGATTACTAGAATGGTTATCTGGGAAATTTCGGTATAAAAATGGAACTGTTGATCACTGGATTGTGATCATAGGACAATGAAAATACTCTGTGATACTATGATGGATACATGGCTCTGTACGTTTGTCCAAACCCATAGAATGTCCAACACCTGGCGTGAAGCCTAGTTAATAAACTCAGGACTACCATGTGTCTGCGTAGGTCCATCAATTGTAACAAATGCCCCACTCTGGTGTGGGGTGACCATGGGTGTGTGGAGGCAAGGGGTACATAAGAAGTCTCTCTACCTTTTGCTTAATTTTTCTGTTGCTTAATTTTTCTGGACCTAAAGTTGCTCTAAAAAAAAAAAATAATAATAATAAGTCCTAAAAAAAAGCAAACACACATGGAACTGTTTATCATCTTAGTTAATAAAATCAGGCCCGATCCTTAATTTCTTTTAGAGACCGTCATAAAGGTAGTTCTCGTGAATTGGTTGATATTGTTTTTTGTTGTTCATTGTTATTCACGTTGTGCAGAGTGTTCATTATTATAAGTAATGGAACTGAGCTGCCTGGGTGGCTTACAAAATTCAGTGTTATTTCTTTCTAATCCCTTTCACATACATTATCGCTCAGTTACTATTCCATTAACTTCGGGGAGGCAGAAGCTCAAGCGCACAAACCATGGCATTACACTCTAAATTTCAATTGTGCTAATTTAGTAGGCTGTTTAAATTATGTGCTGAAATTTTCTGCAAAACTTCATACAGTTCCTGCCATTTTTCAAACTGACATTCTAGACCTCCAGTGAAAGGTAGAAATGAGGATTTGGAGAGCATTCACTGACATTTCAAACTCTTTCGGAATATGAAATTACAAATAGAAAAGCTTAAGCAGGTAATATTGATGCTTAGCCCAAAGTAGAATGATTGATTTTTTATATGCAAATTCTATCTTTGGAGCTCAGCTGAAATCTACACTTTTGTGTTATAGGGAAACTCCTCAGAAACTTAATTTATAGGGAAAGACGGTTTCCTCTGAGGGAAACATTTCTTATAGAGACCGCTTACTGAAGTTCAACTGAGTGAAACATGAAGTTTTGACCACTTGAGAGTATGATCTGAAAGTATTGTTTTTGGGGAGTATTTACGTCAAACATTTTAAAAACTAAAATTAATATAAAGCACACCTCAATCTTTTGTGAGAAGGAAAAAATAAATTGTATGGAGGTGATACAGGGTAATTCCCTGTAAGGAGATATGATAAAATGCCCAGCCAGTTTCATTTGTATAAATGGTCTGGAATGGTTTATGTTCTCGCATCAGTTTAGTCATTTCAATGCCGGAGTCTGGTTCTCGGAGTTGAGCCTATATGAATCTGGAATCAGGCAACTAATCATTTGTATTGCCCTGAGCTGCAAGACTAGGAACAGCAGCATATAAACCAGATGAAACGGCTTCGTTCACAATTACAAAAACAAGGGCTTCCACAGAACAAAATGCGCTTTGATTGTAGAGATTCCATTTCCTAGATGCTATCTTTTTTATTGCAGAAATATGCAAAAGTATTGAAAATGACTTTTCTTTTGGTGTACACTAGTTTTTGAGTTGTTGTACATAAAACCTTGAAAGGTGAAGAGGGTGTTTAATTATGTTTAGCATCATTTGAAGGTCACTTCATAGCTGTCTATTTGAGGCCAAACTGTTTATTTTGACTTAGAAAATAATAATCCAAAATATTTGGCCACAATACTACTGGGTGCAATAATATCACCAGCGCTGTAATCTTTTATATTACGAGGTGACGTTCATAGCAGATCCTATTACCTTCAAGATAGGACCATAGAAGTATGATAATGTTATGGAAAAAGTGATCTCTTAATATATTGTCTTGTTTATTTGAAATGATGCAGACTTTCTATAGCAACCTGTGAATTTTTTACACAGAATAAAAAATGTACGCTCTATCAGTAATGCAAATAGAAAAGATCATAACAAATAATGTGTTTTTTTTATTCCTGACATCAAAATAATTTCAGTGGTGCATGTGTCTCACGTCAATGACCATTGGATGATAACATCCATAATAAATTGGAAATAAAGGGCAAAAGAATCTACCATGCCACAGAGTCCCTTTGGGGAGGGAAAATATGATAACGCTTTGGATTTGAATGTTCCGTTTTTCCATGGAAAAGAGGTTCTTAAATGTAGCTTCAAGGTAAGTGTCTCAGAAAGTTGACTCTCTAGTTAGATTTTGACATCTGTTAACTGGTTTTATAGAACAGTTTTTAAAGCTGGCTTCAGAGATCATTATGTAACTATATACAAGAACCAATAATGTCAGCATGCCATAACAACAAGTCACTGTGGTTCGATTTCAAATACTGCTGCACATTTAATAGCTTCCTGAATGCATTGTGTTTTTGTCGCAACAATATGATTGCATTTTGGGGCACAAATTAGCAGATTAGTATTGATAGCCCTTGTGCTCGATTAAAAAAATTGTGGATCTTGCTCTACATTTTCCAGTAGAATTTTTCTTTTCCCTGGAAAGCTATAGCATTTTTAGAACAAATAGTGAGAAAATGGTTTCATTGTAGGGTCCAAGTCTCATGATATTTGGTTTATCATTTTTGTTTGTTTGTTTCCCTGAGTCTTGAATGTCAGCCTGCATTCTCAAATGAAGGATTTCTGATTTGAGATTTCCAAAATAAATATGAAAAATAACATTTAAATTAATTAAGAATAAATACCTTTGGTAGTTCAAAATTTATTTGGATGTCATATATATAATATTTACATACTTTATATATATTTTTTTATTCTTGTGAACAAGTTGCAGTAAAGATACATTTTTCTTGCCAGTAAAGATACATTCCATTGTAATATGAAATGATGTATTTCACCCCAAAATGTAGTTCCAGACATAAAACTAATTATGCTCTTTTTATGGATCTAGTGTTCTAGCTTTATAGAGGGTGTTCATCAAATTTTGGTGATGATTTGTGTTCACCGAACCCCAGGCTTACACATACAGAAAATAGTTGATAAGTCATATTATGCAATGGGAATGCAAAATTCAATTTTATCCACGTAAAAAGCCCTCAAGCAATATTTGCTGGGTGAGGAAAACAGAGACAGCATTTTCTAATACCGCTCTGAATCTGGGCATCTGAATATCATAAAACTCTAATCTGCCCCATACATTACAAATCCAGCCATAAGAACACGCTTAAGATCTCTCAAGTTAACCTCTGAAAGGAACACGAAAGCCAAATGTTCCTTAGATTTTCATTTCTCTCCATTAGCCAAGATGTCCTGGGGGGGGATGGAAAGGCCCTAGCTCATTTTGCATTTCCAATTGTCATCCATAAACACATAAAATGGGATATGGACGATTTGATCCATGGTGCATATATGGATTACACATAAATATGAAAGCCTTAATTCTTCCAGGTCCTGTTCACTTTTAAATTGTCTTCTCTGTTACACTGGTAGGTGCTTTTACCTCCTCTTAAGCATGCAAAAGCTATAGTGTTTCAAAGCTTCAGATTAGCAATGGTGGCAGCTTATTTCTTTTGGTTATCTACAGCACCATCTTAGTGTCTCGGGGCATAAAAGAATATTATCTGTGTGACAGTTATGGCTGGAGCCATCTACACTCTGCATGGTATCAGCACTCAAAGTGCTCTGAATAGAAATCCTTCAGTTTAAGGCATTTTCTGTCATTTCATTAAAACTTAAAATCACGAAGTGCTTCCAGTGACGACTAAGGTTATATGGAATTTTCAGTGAGTCTCTTACGTGGAAAAGCATAGACGTGGTTGGGGATTTTTGTGGGGTTTTTTTGGTCGGTTGGACTTATTCATGTAAACATGCTTATCTTTTGCAGAAGCTTTGATCATAGCAAAGCAACTATAAATCTGCTTTGTTTCTTTAATTTTCATCACAGATAATGTACCTCTTTGATTACATGAAATCATCAGGAGTGTCTTCAGTTACTACTGTATGCAGGCACTGATCATAATACCTTCTTTCATTCTGATCTGGGGTGGGGAGGATGTGAAGAAAAGAGGCGGGGTGAGAGGCAGGAGAGCAAATGCCCAGCTAGTTATGCATTATGAATGTCAGGTTGCAGAGCAAGTGTATATGTTGCTATAAGATCATTTTGAGCTGGAGTTGTGATTGCAATAATGGCTCATTCAGATCTGCATCTCATTTGAATGCACTGCTTCGACTCACTGAACAATCGTCCAAGACAGTACTGCTAAACTTTTTCACATGACCACTGAGGTAATGACAGCATTACATTACCAGGAAACTGCATGACTTGCTGATACTTCCATTTTCCACAGCGGCTTATGAAATAATCAAAATGTGTGCATGAAATGGCGGCCTGCTCTGAATTTATTTTAATACAGATGGGCTTATGCCGAGAGAGGTGTCGGACCCCCAACGCAAGAGACAATGACTTTGCAGAAAGCTGAATTTCACTAGCAGAGAAGATGGATATATGAGTATTAGACTTTTCATAGCTACAGGAAGGATAATCTTTCAATCAGATTAATGAGAAAATATATTGCATAGGCCCTACAGCCCTTTCTGCTTTCCAGGCTAATGCGTGATTTAAATCCCCAAAGTACATTTTCAGCATTACAATATCCTTTGATAATAATGTCGCTTGCACAAAGACAGATAAAAATAAAACAGTCCCCCTTGATTTCCCATTTTAGATTTGAAGTATATTTTCTGTTCTTTGCTGGCAATGAAGTGAATTCTATTGAGAAGAGTCACATTTAATAAGACAAAGAGAATTTTCTAATTATGCTACCTGTCAAGATTGGAATCTATGGGATTGCAACTGCCATTGAAGAAACGGAGGAAGCAATTGCATCTAGTCCCGTTTACTTTGGTGTATGATTACTATTTGCACTTAGGTGTTGCTCAATGTAAATCAAGCAAGCACACAGAATCACGCTTTGAGGTAAACACCAAAAGGCAGTTTCAGAATGGATCCGACCATTCCCATTTCAATGGCAGTAACCAATTTTCTGAGATTTTCTAATTTATCTATTGAAAACAACATATACTGCAAATTTTTAACAAAGAACAAAATTGCACACTGTGTTACATAACCAGCTAATGTGAACACTTGTAAAGCTGAAGACACTTATGCAATAAATACATATCCATAGTTATGCATAATAAACATCTACTAGAGGGAAGTGACTTGCAGGAAAAATGCGTACCTGAAAAAAGCAGATAGAATAACTGTAGAATACAACCATACATTTTGTTATTTTTACCTCATTTGTATTACAATTGTGCAGATATTAAAGAAAATCTCACTACTATTCAAATGCTTCCCTAGCAGACAAATACGCACAATCCAACATGAAACCTTGAGATGTGGAAGTTTCAAACCTCTCTTTAATGTCAACACATCTATCTCCGGAACTAAATTCTTAGCAAGTTTATAGAATCACGTGTACACAAACTGAGTCAAATTAGTGGAAATTATAAGCATGTTCCAAATTCTGTACATATACTGGTACCCACTGATTTCGATAATTATTTTGACCATTCATTTACAATGTGACTAATTGGATACTAATAAATACTCACTTCACATTGTGCTAAACAAATGCAGCTATGTCTACGTATGTGAAACAATAGGGTTTTTCTGGGTTAATGCAATTTTGTCCAACTTGACTTTGAGGGCTAATACAAATTAAGTAAGTAATTTTATCTAATGGTACACCACAATCTGAGTTGTTGAATAATAATTAACATTAAAAGTAACAATAGCTCTCATATATTAAGATCTAATTTGTTCCAGGCACTGAACTAAGCATAAACACATATTGCTTCATTTAATTCTTACAACTTTATGACCTAGATATTTTTTATGCACATTTCAAAGAAAAATAAATTGAGACTTTGTGGAATTTAGTCACTTGCCTAAAATCACATAGCTAGTAAATAAATATCAGAGCCCCAATTCAAATCTGAGATAGTATACTTGGAGAGCCAGTCTTCTAAACTGCCTCTAAGTGATAAAATAAAAATGATGGCTCATTAATTTCTTTCACAGTTCTTCATATTGAACAAAATTAGGAAAAATTCTCTTCTTCCTAAATTTGTTAAATAAATTTAAAAAGGTATATAAACAAAAGAGTAATATAGCACCAAATCCATTTAAGGTATTTGAAACTTGAAGACAGGCAGTAACTATTTAACCAGAAGTTAAGAAAATCAGTTACTATAGATATTATTGACTAGTGTTTCAGAAAGATGTACTCTGTTGGGAATACCGTAATAGCTCAAGGGAATACCCAGTGTCAATGATTTAGGTTATCTTACCTTTCTACACCTTCACTGGTGGACTGTAGACACTGTCTTAATGTTTGTTATCTCATGGTTGTAAGATGTTTGTCACACTCCAGGCATGAATTCCTTATCTAAAAATCAACAAAACAAAACATCAGTGAAGCAAAGGTTGAAAGACCTAAAGGTATGTCTTTATATTTAAGCAGATTTTTTTCCATAAGACACCTAACCCCTCTATATGACTTTTGTTTACAGTTCAATGTACATGTCTAACTGTAAAACAATGGATAGTTGTAAGAGAGTCTGAGACAATGCATATTTTCACTTTCCATCTTCTATAATAGAGGGAATCAAGAAGAAAGGGAATATGACTTTCTTACGGATAACTAATCCAACTCTTCCTCAGTTTATAAAATTATTAAGCTTTATAACTACCTCATTGAAAATAAAACCCCTATATAGTCTTTAATAGCAAAGCAAAAAGACTATTTGTGTCTGCTTTCAGGAACATAATAGAGGAGAGGCATGGGAATTAAAAGTTTGTCATGCTGGGAATAGTCACATAACACTCACATTGCAGAGTAGGTGAAAGCAACAAATCAAGCCAATTCTCTGGAGCCCAATGAAAACCAAATAATGACAGTTCATAGGAAGCAAGCCTGAGTCGAAGAAATAAACATAGAGTTTTTTTCATGGAAAAGGTTGACCCACAGAACATGCATAATAAATATTTGCTAGATGGATAGGTGAAATGACTTCCTTGAGAGATTTGAAATCTATTCCTTGGCTAATTGTATTTGTACTTATAACAGAAATAATGTGCTTTAATTTTATGTATTGTAAGTTTTCACCTCCAAAAGTAGTAAATAATGCCAGCTATAAAAGGCCTTTAAGGTTTTTTTTAAAAAAACTTATTAATGGTATTGATAATAAGATTACAATAATTTTAAATTACAAAATTGGGATTTTTTTCAGACTACTAAGAATCTGATTCCAAATTGATTTCATCTGGTTTATTAAGAAAATTACTGCTTAATTCTAAATTTTTAAACTTCTGAAAAAAATTTAGGGAAACTTTCTTTTTAAAATCTGTTTAGTGACTAAAATAAGAAAAAAATAATTTGCAAATTTCACTTCCACTCATGAAGAAATACTGATATGTAATTGTCTCTCTCTTGTCTAACTATGAAGGAAAAAGCATAAAGTGGACCTTACCTTAATGCTCATTTTTTTAATGGAGGCGATTTCCTAAGAAAGGCAAGGAGAGTGTTTAAAAAAAGCAGAGTTTAAGGTCTCTTTGAGTTAAGGAAGCAGAGTTTACTATTGTGGGAGGCAGAATAGTAAGCCTAGCATTTATAAAGCAGAGTACCAGTACCAGAAAGTAGGGAGCAAAACACAACAGAGTTTATTGAATCTTTGTCTGAATATCAATCTATCATTTATGGGGTAAAATTCCATGAAGCTAGCAAAGAACTACAGGGAAATAAAAATGAACAGAAATCTGTAAGCATAATAATTTCAGCGCTCAGAGAGATCTGGGAAAAATTCAAGTTCCTACCAGCCACAATGGAGATAAATGTATATATATATATATATATACATTAAGGTTTCAGTGCAGAGTAAAAAAACTCAGGCTCCTTAGGAATCGAATGAAACTAAATCTAGACTAAAAGCTACCTGGACTCATGTTATAAAAACTTAAAATGAGACTGACAAAACTCACATTGTTATTTAAGTTTAACTACCTACCAAAATAAAGAATATGCTTTAAAGAAATGTTACATAATGCAGAACTTGACATAAAATTCACAACATCTAACATCCAATAAAAATTTACTAAACACGTGATGAAGCAGAATAAAATGTAAAGTATATGCAGAATAAACAGTCATTAGTGACAGAAAAATAACAGATGATGAAATTAGCAGAAACTTTAAAACAACGATTGTAAATATGCTCAAGGATTCAAAGAAAAATATTCACATAATAAGGAGAGAGACGTAAGAAATAGAAGAGAACCAAATGGGATTCTGGAGATAAAAACATCTGGAAATAAAATACTCTGGAAACAAAAATTTCACTTTTTGAAATCAACAGCAGATAAAACACTACAAAAGAAAAGATCAGTGAACTTGAAGACCTCACAACAGAAATTATTGAGAAATTGTACCAAATTAACAGCAGTAATCTATGTGTAACTAGAGTTCCACAAAGAGATTAAAGAAACATAAAATAATATTTGCAGAAGTAACAGTGAAAATTTTTCTAAATTTGATAAATATAAATACAGATCCAAGATGTCTAAGTAACCTAAACAGAATAAACACAAAAAAACTACTTATTGAAAACAAGTAAAAAATATCTTAAAACAGAATCATAAAAAGGTATATACACAGACCTAAGATAAGAAATTTACAAAGTACAGAACCAATGCAAACAAACGAACAAACCAAAAAAACAATGAAACATCATCTAAAAAGAGTTTAAAAAGATCTATTAATTTAGAATTACACAGCTAACAAAAAATATCTATCTGTAAAGATGATGAATTACAGGATTGTTCTATAAATAATGACGACAAAATATATTGCCAGCTGGTGTACACTATAAGGAATATTTAAAAAGTTCTGCAGGTTAAGTGAAAAATGATAGTACATAGAATCTAGGACCTACTGAATGACTGATGAATGACATAAAATATAAATCTAATGGAAGGGGATAAGAAAAAAGAATGTAAGGGAAATGAAAAGGTCCTATTATAATATAGTATACAGGAAGTAATGTAATATTATTCAAAACTGAGTTGTAATAAATTGAACTAAAAAATAAACAGAAATTATGCTAATAATACAAAAGGAGTAATTAAATAGAAAAAATAAACAAAATTTTAATTAATGTAAAAGTATAGAGGAAAATAAGAACAAAGGGCACATGGACAAATCAAATTCAAATTTATTTAGCAAACCCAAATAAATGGAAAGACATCCTTTGCTCATGGATTAGAAAACTTAATATAGTAGTAATACTATCCAAAGGGATTCACAGATTCAAGGCAATCCATATTGAAATTCTAATAGATTTTTTTTATTTTTGTAGAAATGGAAAAGCCAATCCTCAAATTCATATGGAATTGGAAGAGTTCCCAAATAGCCAAAACAATGTATAAAAACAAGAAACTTGGAGATTCATGCTCCCCACTTTCAAAACTACAGTCATGAAAACAGTGTGGATGAGCATATAGACCAACAGAATAAATAAGAGATTCCAGAAATAAATCCATACATATATGATCAACTGATTTTCCACAAGGGTGCCAAGACTATTCAGTGGGGAAAAGATATATAATTCACTCAAAATGGATTAATAAACAAAATATAAAAGCTAAAACCATAAAACTCTTAAAAGAAAACATAGGGGTAAGTCTTAATGACCTAATTTGGCAAAGGATTCTTAAATATGAAATCAAAAGTGTAAACAACAAAAGAAAAAAATAGATAAATTGGACTTCATCAAAATCCAAAACCTTTGGGCTCTACCTAATAAAAAGGAAACAAATACAGGGAGACAGCCAAAATGAGGAGAGAAAGAAAGAAATATGTCCCAAGAACAAAGCTCCAGGAAAAGAACTAAACAAGAGAGAGACAAGCAATCTGCCAAAACAAGGATGCTCAATGATCTAAGGAAGAACTTCAACAAAGAGTTAGGAAACATAAAAGTGGAAAGAGAAAACATAAAAAAAAAAAAAAAGGAACGAATCAGAAATAGACACAATGAAGAAAAATTAATGAGCTTGAATACAGGGCAACAGAAATTTCAGAAACTAAAGTGTAATGAGGAAAATAAAAACAATACACGAAATATAACAGAATATTCAAGAACCAAAGGACAATTTCAAATGGTGTAACATACATATTGTCAGAAGAAATAAGAACGGAACAAAAGGAATATTTGAAGTAGTAATGACAGACAGCTTTCCAAAATTAAGGGCAGGCACACAAACACAAGTCCAGGAAGTTTAGAGATAATCTAGCAGGATAAATACTACAAATATTACACAAAAGTTATCAGTCAAACTGTAGAAAACCAAAGACAAAGAAAAATATATTGAAAGAAGAGAAAAAAGAAAAGAAAAAAAAACATTGTCTATAGAGGAACTGCATAAGAAATGCAGTGACTTTCTTGTCAGAAACTATTTAAGCAACAAGAAAATGAACTGAAATATTTAGATTATTTTGAAACAAATAATCGACCTAAAATTATATATCCAGAAAAAATATTCTAAAAAGTGAAAGAAAAGTACTTTCTCTTACAACCAAAAAGTGAGACTTTACCATCAAACTGTCCTTACAAAATATTAAAAGAAGTTCTTCAAGGAAAAGTGAAATGATAGGTCAAAACCCAGACCTACATAAATAACAAAAGAGATTTATGTAATACTTCATTCGACAACAGATGAATGCACATTCTTCTTAAGCTCACATGATGTATTCTCCAAGATAGATCTGTATCATAAATTACATTACAAATATTTTTAAAATAGAAATCATACAAAATATGTTCTCAGATCACAATGAAATTAAACTAGACATTAATAACAGAAAGTCAGTTTGGAAATCCCAAAATATTTGGGAATGTAAATAACACATGGGTCAAGGAACAAGTTTCAAGAGAATTTAAAATATTTTAATCGCCATAAAACAGAATATGTTAAAAGTTCAATGGATCAAAAACAGTGCTTTGAAGGGAATTTTTGGTACATATTAGAAGAAAGTTTAAAAATCAATAACCTGAGCTTCCCCATTAAGAAAAGAGAGAAAGAGAGAAATAAAAGTAATTTAAGCCTACAGCAAGCAAATAGAAAATAAATAATAAAAATTAGAGTAGAAATCAATGATGTTGAAAACCAAAAAGTAAAAAACAAGAGAAAATCAACAAAACCAAGATCTGGTTCCTTGAAATGATGAACAAAACTGAATAACCTCTAAAGAGGTCAAGAAGAAAAGAAAAGACACAACTACCAAATGTGGAATTGGAAGAGGATTCATCACTAGTGATTTTTTCATCCCATAAACATTAAAAAGAATAATTAAATAATTATATTAAAAACTATTCTAGAATTGCTAAAATATATATAGTTTTTAAAGTTGCCGGTGTGAATGTAGAACAGAAACTCACTCACTGCTAATTGAAATCTGAAAAGAACATCGACTTGGGAAGAGATGTTAGCAATTTATCAGTGACAA
Organism: Rhinolophus sinicus; assembly: GCF_036562045.2. Lineage (NCBI taxonomy): Eukaryota > Metazoa > Chordata > Mammalia > Chiroptera > Rhinolophidae > Rhinolophus > Rhinolophus sinicus. The sequence goes on from NC_133763.1 coordinate 7,053,354, forward strand.
AAAGAAATGATCTATCTAGCCACAAAAAAGACATGGATGAATCTTAAACACACACTGTTACGTGAAAAGGAGCCAGAGTAAAACGTCTACATATTGTACGACACTATGCAAAAGGCAAAACTATAAAAGATCAGTGGTTGCTAGCATTTTAGGGGAGCGAGAACGAGTTGAATAGGAGAAGCACAAATGATTTTTCAGGGTGGTGAAACTATTTTCTTATGACACTCTAATGGTGAATACAGGACGCTATGTATTTATGAGAAACCATAGAACTTTCCACCACTAAGAGTGAACCTTAGTGTATGCAAGGTTTTAAAAATCACTGAAAATGTCAGGAGCTCCCACAATGGAATGAGTATATGACAAACATTGGAACTGTATTACACGTACACGAAAAAAATCTCACTGAAGGAGATGGGGAAAAAGACACTGGCCAAAGTAAGTTTGGAAATCAGTGGAGACCGTAAGATGAAAAGCAAAAACAACTGTACTAAGGATTGACTCTTAGTAGATACAGCTGTTTCCCGCAGGGGTATTCTACCACTGCTATATATGACCAACTAGCCCCCTTATTCCAAGACCCCCAGTGGATGCCTGAATCCACAGATAGTACCAAACCCTGTATAGACTACTCAGTAACAAATCAACAGTAATAACTAAAAACAAAATAGAACAGTTATAGCAATATGCTGTGATAAAAGTTATATAAATGTGTTCTCTTTCTCTCTCTCTCTCTCAAAATATCTTATTGTATTGTAATCACCCTTCCTGTGATAATGTGAGACAATAAAATGCCACACCTATGTGTGGGTCTGTGTCACCATCTCTTACTTACAGGAAATGTCTTCATGTCTCTTGTTCAGGGGTCCCTTGCCGAAGTCCGTGTATAGAACCAAAGCCCTCTGGGCAACATGCCGTCATCAGCCAGAACAGGTTTTGTGCTACTGTCTTCCACTCAGAGTTTTAATGTCTTTTCCACCTTAACTAAGGACTTATCACACACCGTGGTCATAGCTTTCGCAGCCTGAGGCGCTACAGCAAACTAGCAGGAATTTTTTTCCCCTTCTTCACAATTTCACAGATAGACGTTTCGTTCTTACCACAGATCTCAGCAACCTCAGTATAGGATTATTTTTCTTTCCTCATTAGGTCAAGAACTTTCACCTTTGCACTTCAAGGAAACACTTCCAGCTTCACTTTGGCATATCCAAATTTCCAGCATCACTATTCTTGTGTTTTGGGGCCCTTAAGAAGCAAAAGAGGGTCACTTGAATGCAAGCATTGTGAAAGCTTGGGAGCCGATCTGATAACCAAGATGGCTACTCAGCAACTAATGGGCGAAGCATCGCCTCCTGGTGAAGGAAGGAGACGTGTCCTGGGCAGACAGCTGCAGAACTCGCGAGATTTCATCATACTACTCAGAAGGGCACATGATTTAAAGCATGAATTGTTCATTTCTGGAATTTTCCACTTACTATTTTCTGACCATGGCTGACAGCGAGTAACTGAAACTGTGGAGAGTGAAACTGCAGATAAGGGGGAATGTTACATCAGAACTGAACAATAACTAAATATATGTTAACGATAGGAGTCAGATTTTCCTCTGTTGGATTAGGAGGTTGCATATAAGCAAATTCTGGGGGCTAAAATAATCCATATTGAATGGATTAGAGTATGAACTCATCAGTATGAACTTTAGTTTTACTTGATATAAATAGAAATGGTTACATATAAAAATACATATTGACATGTGCATATACATGGGTTGGTATACACGTATATATTTTCTTGCATTGTCAGCTGAGACTGGCTAGAATCAAGAACTCTAGATGATGATAGCACACCTAGTAATGAGCACACTTAGTGCCCAGATATTGCTTCTATTACTATTTTTCAATTAAAGGAACCCAGGCTCCTTGGAGAAGTTCTAGAACGGGGCAGGAAATATACAAGATGAGTCTGGAGCATCGGTGGTGTTACAAAATAAGGAAATGATACAAACAGACACACACACACGTATACACACAATTACGGAAGTATTGAAGGATACAGAAGCCAAATGAAAGCTCTCAATGGCAAAAACGGCAGCAATTTGAACAAAATAAACGAAATAGTGTTAGAATTATAACCCTAAGTATAAAATAAATATATCTGACTTTACACTTATGTAAATTGAACAAAGATTGAACAAATAATGAGGGAGAAGAGGCAAATCTCACATGCAGAATTCCAAATAATTTATGTACATGCTCCGCTCTAGTGGAGATGGAGCGTAACTCCCCACTCAGTAAGTGTGGGCTGGGCATAGTGATTTCTTTTAAAAAAGAAGGGTATGAAAAAGAAAAACAGTAATTTAATAATGGAGAAACCTGACAAACAATACTTCAGCCAGGTAATCAAGGTGAACATCCTCAATGGTAAATCAGGTTGATAGCACGCACCTGGATATATATGATGTTTATTGGTGCATTGGAGTGATTAAAATTACATTTTACTTCTGTGGTCTTTCTTCCAAGAGCATGTAACCTTAGCCTAATTATGAGGAAACTGCCAGACAAATCCCAATGGGAAAACATTCAACAGAATACCTTAGCAATACTCTTTAAAACTGTCAAGGTCATCAAACACAAGAAAAGTCTGAAAAACTACTATCACAGTCAAGAGTTGCCAAAGGAGGCTGCCAGATGGCTCAGTTGGTTAGAGCACAAGCTCTTAACAACAAGGTTGTTGGTTCGATTCCCACAAGGGATGGCGGGCTGTGCCCCCGGCAACTAGATTGAAAACGGTGACTAGACTTGGAGCTGAGTTGCACCCTCCACAATTAGACTGAAGGACAATGACTTGGAGCTGATGGGTCCTGGAAAAACACACTGTTCCCCAATATTCCCCAATTTAAAAAGAAAATAAAAACAAAGAGGAAAAAAAGAGGTGTCAAAGGAGACATGATGACTTAATGTAATGTAGTGTCCTAAATGTGGTCTTAGAACAAAAAAGGGGTTTAGATAAAAACCAAGGGAATTTGAATTCAATAGGGGCTTTTGACAATAATCGTGCATCTACATTAGTCCATTAATTATAACAAATGGATCATATTCGTGTTAGATGGTAACAATAGGGGAAACAAGGTATGGGGAATGTGGGCCATCTCTATTTTAGCTTTGTTATCTTGCTGTAAATCTAAAATGCTTGTAAAACAAAGACTGTATTTTAGAAATATACTTGATTTTGTACCTCACTTGATTCACTGTGGTCACAATGCTCTCTTTTTAACACTTTTAAAATCGTCCAGTTAAAGGTAAGTTAAGGAAAACTGCTAATTTTTGTTGGAAGTCAATTTTTCACAAATCTCTGTTTCTACCCATCCTGTGAACAGGGGAACCAACTGCCCTTTATTCCCTCTATCTTTTCAAAGATATTTGTATAATGAACAGGTTTGGCAGACAGCGAATAGTGTCTGCCTCTTTAAGAAAAGTGCAGGCAAGTTTAGTACCCATTTTAAAAGATTTCTTTTTGCCTAACTTCAGGAATGTTTTGTAATGCAACCTACTGTGCATACAGGACTTAATCTGGGCGTATCAGCATTGCCTAGGTGACTTCGGGGCAAGAGGAACTGACACAAATACTCTGATGCTTGCGCTGCTTGCTGGGCCATGAGTAATAACGTCTTTTTTTCCTCTCAGTGACCTCATGTCTTCTGTAAGCCTCCCTGTAACTGTAGCAGTTTGTTAGCTTTCAAGTGGAAACGACATCTCAAAACCTTCACAGTTCTTGAAAATCTTTACATTGAAATCTTAACATGGACTTGTTTTCATTTAGGAGTAAATTAAATAAACTTTATAATGTGTACGGGTTTTGTCTTCAATGATTTATTCTGGAATTTGTACTAAACATGAACTTTCTTCCTTTTACCTTCTGCTTTCTGTTTTCTTTGACTTTTTATTCTTTATAGTAATAACTAATCCTTCTCCATGACCTATTATATGTGCATGACTCCTATGCAATGATCACAAGAATTAACATTATCTTCTGCACCAATATATATATATTTTTAACTTCTTTGCTGGTAGCACAAGTAAATAGCTGTTATTCCAAAACTTTGATCCCCACTCTATTCTGATTGCTTCTTACCCCCTGGTACCTACCCAAGATATCACACTTGGGTACCTACCCAAGACATGCAATAGAATATCCTGAAGAAGTTTCATTTGAAATTATTTTTTTCTACTTTCCAAGGCTTCTTTTGATGCCGTTCACATTCATCTCAGCCCACAGTCAGGGAATGGTTGGATGAACTACTGGTCACCTATGTCCATATGTTCAAATTGTTCAAAAGTGATAGTTAAAATTTTGAATATTACATCTGATAATATCCACATTGTATTGACAATGAAAACGAGGATCCTAAAGGACCATAATTTATCCAGAGTTGCACAGCATATAAATTCTGAGGCCAGGGTTTGAATGCAGAACTGGTTGAATCGCAAGACCTTTCTTTGTCTTATAGGTCCTTTGCCTTTGTTATTCTAAGCAGGCATGCTCTTCTCTTAGTCTTTTAAATGAGGGATGGTTAATTGCTTTACTCTATTCATATCTGTGTCTATATTACAGGGCTGGAAATTCTCATTAGGAGGAAATCCTAGGTGAAAGCACAACAGTCTATAGGCTTAATGTATGCTGCGTGACAAAAGATCCTTAGGATGTAAAGCAAAAAACAAACGCAGGGCCTGAACCTTCACATACCACAAAATGTAGAGTGTATTTCATCTACTATGGGACATAGAATTTTTTTCTGACCCTAATTGGGTCCAGGATATAAATACCTGGGCAAAATTATAACACTAGTGGGATGTGAAGCATAATCAAGACAGTAAAAATTTCAGTCCATTTTGAGCCGCACATAATTGATAACTAACTTGAAAAATTCAGTGTTTAAACTACTTTTTTTTAACCATACTGTACAAACTTCCCTTTCCTTAAGCACTAGAATATCTTGAAAAAGGTTTCATTTGAGGTTTTTTTTTTTCTACTTTCCAAGGCTGTGATGGGATTTTGCATAGGTTAGCCACCGACAGCATTTGGTAGTAAAGGCCTCTGATAACCCCTTCCACAGCCAGATATGCTCATGTAAATCTAAGAAAATCAAATGTCAGAATGAATGTGTGTGTTCTTTTTACTCATAGCGGGTTAAAGGGGAGATGTCTGGAGATTCGAAAAAGGAAAATTGAGTTCTAGATATAAAAGTCCGGGGTATACACTTTAAAGTAGAAATTAAGGTACTAAAAGAGGTTATTTCACCTGGAATTTGCAAACCTACCTAATGACAAACAATGATTTTAATAGGGTTAGAAAAAGAGGAGAGTAGAAAGCAAATATACCTATAAGTTCCTTTAAAAATTACATCACAGTCATACACCCTACCAAATAATCAGAAATATGCGTATGGATTCAAAAATAGTTAACACTGTTTTTTTAATAATACTTTTTTGTGTGGGGCAACGTATTTGTTTCTATAATAATGAAATGAAATGCTGACTTTTCAAATATATGAAGAACTTTATGTCACCAAATTGTTTTAAAAGAGTAAGCTGTAGCCTGTCACTACAGACTCATCTAATTGGTTAATTGCTTTGAAGTGCTAACCGCAAGGAAAACAGTTGGTTGAGAGGCTTTTCAACATAGGTTATTATATGAAATAACTAATGTAAACCTTCTTAGATTCAATTACCAGCTGGTCAGTATGACACCACATCTTCAGATGGGTAACGGAAAGAATGGCACTCTACTTTAGAATCAACAGCTTTACGCCAATCTCACTTTTACCACCAATGCCAGTAGACTTCAGGAACTCTTTAGTTTCTATCAAAAATCTTTAAATTAGTTGGTATATTTTGTCCAGGTATATTTATTTCTTCTTAGCAAAAGCAAAGATGTTGATATTAATATAAAATGAACAATCATTTTAAAGAAGATGCATCCTATTTTGAATGGAATGGATTTTCCAAAACATTTTTCCATAGTTAAAATTTGGATTCATAATTTAGCTAGGTCATATAGACAAGAGAACAGGGGACAGTGTTTTTGCTGATTTTTAAGATGCAAAGTCAGTTTTTGTTCATTAGTATTAAAATTTTAGAGAATTGCTATGGCTTCTAATAAAATGCTGTTGACTTACTAAAATGTTATTAATTCAGGTTGTTTTCAGAATGCCTACCTATGGCTAAACATATGAAGTTATATGTATATAGATACATAGATATAGATTCCGGACATGCCAAAAAAAAAATGTATACACCTGGACATTTTGGTCAGCATTGCTCAAGCATTGCTCAAGCAGATCGCTGTCATCAGAAGTGTCTGGACGCTGATGGTAACCATTTTGAGTGCCTCTTGTCATTGCAGAAGTCAAACGTGACTTGTATTCATCTTTTGTTATGGGTATGTATTGAGTATTACAAGTTGTATAGTTTTTTCCTTTCTTAACATGTGTATACATTTTTTGGCACCCTCTGTAAATACAGAATAGATATATAGATACATCACTTCTATCACATTACCTCTGCCTAGTAGGTAAAAGATGATCGACGATGTGTAAGTCTCCAAAGAACCATGTCTGTAGATTTTGGTCTTTATTGCTACTGGAGCAACGCCTCTTAATGTATCATGTGCATTCGAAATGAACTGCATGAGTATCTTGTTAGAATTGGACATTCTGATTTTGGGATGGGACCCATGATTCTGTATTACTAACTCATGGTGAGGTCAAGGTGAAAACAATGCTGCAGATGCACGTACCACACTGTGGGTAGTAAAGTACTAGAAAACACATCTGAGAGGCTCTGGATTTCATGGGATACTCTGAGCTCAGTAGGCCAGTCTTTGAACAAGAGTAAGTAATTAGCCATCTCTTGGGATATTAGTTTGTTTTTCTGACTGATGAGATTCTAGGAGGGCTTTATCGCAAATCTTGTAAATGTGCATGGACTGTAAAATCATCACTTGTACCCCAACTCAAGTAAAGGCTTGAGACATGCTTTAATATTTATTTCTATATGTATATACTTGTTAAAAATCATCAGTTCATATTCCTGCAGCAACGAAGTGTTCATTCTGACCTTCTCCCTCTTCTTATCCTTAACTTCTTTTTCCAACAGAGAAATCTGCTTCTTACCGTCCAAATGTATTTACTAATTTACTCAGTCCTAGAATTTAAACAAAGCAGTTTCAGAATTGTTAATACATACTACTGTCATAAACACCTAACTAAAGTAATTATTTATAATTATATTTGCCTTTAGTCTTCAGTTATAAAGTCAACGTGCTATGTTCCAAAGTTACCTAGAGACATTCTTCCTTCGTACCACCTCTTCTCACCTTTATAGTATGGGAGATGTCACTTGAAATACAGCAAGGTTTATTTATTTCCATTTATATTTCTTACTGTTGTTTTTCTTCGATAGCCTTCAATTTTTGTTGATTTTATGTATCTATTTTTTTAACTACATAAAACATTGACCTGGTTCGAAAAGTAACAACTTTATAAAAATGTATACTCAGAAAAGTATCATTTCCTCCATTATTTTTACTTCATTCTCATCTATCTTGTCTACTATTCCTACCTCTTCCTATAGGGAACTAATCTTAATCATTGTTTTTTGTTTGTTTTTCTCTTGCTTCTATTTCTTTTTGTCAAATGAGCAGAATCTATGGCCCAGAACAATTTATTAAAAGTTCTATGTTTGAGATGACAGTTTTATTGTTTACTAAAATGTCCACGTGTAGTTGTTCTATTTCTGAACTTTATATGTTTGTTTAGCCTCATACAAGTACCACGTGCTTTAATTACAGAGGTTTTATAACATGCTTACTATTGGATATGGATCAATTCCTCATAATCTCTTATGGAAAATTCACAGATTGAAAGTACTATTTTATTTTACACTTTTCTTCCTTCATTTAAAAATATATCCTGGAAATCATCCCATGCATGTTCATAAAATTTTTATTATTTTTTCAGCTCAATAACATTCCCACAATTTAATAAATGTTTTATTTTATATATGCAATTTGTTTGTTTTCAGTATTTTGAAACTGCAAACTATACAGTGGCTAACCTTGGCGTATGCATTTCATATTTTTGAAAATGTGTCTTCCATATAAACTACTGGAAGTGGAATTACTTTGCAATAAGTGCTAAATAGTTTTACTAGAAACTCTAAAAGGGTGATAACAGCTTGCTTTCCCCCCAGCAATAAATGAGAGTACCTTTTCCCCTACAGTCTCACCAAGAGAATGAATGTGTTGTCATACTTTTCAATTTCCAGCAATATGATGAGTAAGAAATGGTATCTGAGTGTACTATTAATTTTCAAGGAGCTTCCAAAGCTGCCTGCCTTTACGTATTGCTGCACCTGTCGGGTCTTCACTGGCCATGTGTGCAGGCTCTCTCTCACAGCAGAGGAGGAATTTCTAGAGAGTAATCAGAAGCTCTCAATGTTCTAAAGGCCTGAGTTGGGAACTGGGGCACACATCGCCACACATTATATTGGTCAAAGCGACTCAAAATTCAAAATGGTGGTAGTGGAAAAGTATCCTTCACTCTATGACTGGAGCACATTTCTGTTGTAAAGTAAGTGAATATAGTGAAGGGCAGATAACTGGACCGTTTTTGCAAGCAACCTACCATTCTTTCAGCATTCTGAAAGAGAGGTGGTGAGAGAAAATAACAGGTTGGGTGATACTAGTTTACATTGGGGAATAATTCAAGGCACAGAATCATATCCAAAGCTACACTTGGTCTAGTGTTCTTTTCTACCAGTGGCTCTGTACCCTAACCTAATATTTTAATAATATGGGGAAGAATTTTATATAATCCTAACCAAAGAGGCTCAAGAGAAACAAATTAAATGAGAAATTCTAAGGTTGGCTCCCAGGAACCAGTATTGATTTTTAAAGTTCCCAGCGATTCGAAATGCTCATTCACAGTTGAGACGCTGATCTACAATGAAACAAAACCCTCTGGGAAAAATAAGTGATAAACCTCCAAAAACAAAACATTAGCCTGCATTTATCATTTATAATGTGCCATTCGCAGGGAATAAGTTTCGTCTTTGTTGTTTCCTTGCAGGCTATCATAATCCCTTATTTATGCATTCTTTTATTCATGTTATTCATATTTATAGATTTCATACCCTTCATTCAAAAAATACTTATTGTACTTATTGCAGCCATTTTCATTGCAAACTTGAAAATAATTGTTGAAGCTCAGCACTTAAAAGGCAGTACAGCAGCAATTGTGAGGGCTACAATAATAAACATTCCTCTAAGAAACATATTGCACAAATACAGGAAGCACATACATGAACACAATGCAAAAATTTTTAAGAAATAGAACTCTATCAAAAAATGGTATAAAATGCTATGCGAATTGAGAACCAAGAAACGTAACTTCTGACTTAGGATATCAGGGAGGAATTTTTGGAGGAGATGGCTTTTAAGCAAGGCCATAAAGAATGGATAAACTTGCTGACACTATGTGGATTAAAATAATCACTCTCTAAATAGACTTTTGCTTACAGTAGCAAAGTGCCTGACATTTTTAATTGTGTAGACATCGAGAAATGCCCATGCTTCTCAACTTTCGGGAGTGGCAGAGTCTAACAGTGACTCAGAAAAATCAATAGTTTTGGAAACTCTACAGCCAGCACCAGACACTCTAAGGTATTAACTGAGACTGATTAGTTCTTTCTTCTAATAGTGTCATTCTATTAGACCTTAACGCTATTAAACAAAAAATTCAGAATAAAACGTTTAAATTTTTGAATAAATCCTTTAAATCACTTTCAGTGGCTCAGTATATACATATATATGTACACTACATTACATATATATATGTAATTATCTGCCTGTAAATCTAAAACAATGAAGAAAACAGTATTTGGAAATTGGATGATCATCTACCCTGATCTTCTTTGCACATTTAATCTGTTTAGACAATTATTTCTGATTCTTTAGTCACGGTATGTGAAAGGTTATCTTCATGGCTTTAAATATGTCTAGTTTAAAGATGTTGGAAATAAATAATTGCTTTTTTAAAAAGATCATGAAGTCTATTTCCTCACCTAACCCAGAACTAACATCACATAACTATTTATATTATGAAAAAAAAAAAAAGAAAAAAAGAGATGATTGTAAAGCATACATTTTATTATCTCATAAGTAATATAAGAACTAAGGAAAGGCTTCCTAGGAAATAGGAGTGGCCCATTTTCCATGTGGAGATTTGATGTTTTTGTGGACTTTCAACTTACGTATTTTCACAAATAAATTCAGAAACAATATTCAGTGAGTTATAGGAGTACTTTCTTATTTATTCATTTAACAAATACCTAATCATCATCTACTACGTATAGACAGGAGACTATAATAAATTATGTTTATTATATGGAAGAAGTTAATTTGAGATTAATAATTTTTTTTACAAAAGGAAAATTGGATCATTTGGTCATTCATGTATGAATTTGGGCCACTAAGCAATAAAATAGTTCTTGACATACCTTGTTTATTGATTACAATGCTTTGAATGAAGTCAAAGCATTCCTTTCTCTAGTTTACTCAGAATCAGCATAACATTCTAGTTTAACATTAAATTTTTATTCAATAAGATTGCATTAATTTTATCCAAATCACAACTTTGAGAGTTAACAAAAGGTCTGGGCTTGGAAAACTAAGTTAACACAAGAACCATGGTTTGAGACTTAATTGTTTTTAGAATGGCTACAGTTTTCTCAAGTAGGTCTAATAACCTTTCAATCAGAATCCTATTGTCACACTTTTTCCTTTTTCTGAAGAAAAGAGCCCATCCCTAAATAAACATCTCTTACAGAAACCAGAATGCCATCTGCTGGCAGCCTCCAAAATTTTGTAAACTTTTAAACAATTTATGCTTAATCAATTGAAAATAAGAGAGATATATTTTAATGAAGTGTCTAGATTTTGAAATAAGCATCTATGCTAACATGTTCACATGTTTAAAAGTCAATGTATTTTTTGCATGCTCACTACATTCTTTTACCATCATAGGAAAACACTTTTATAGAGTAACAAAAATAATGTAATTCCCAAATAGCTTATATCTCAATGTTCTTACTAATTGGAAAAGGTAAAATTCCTTTAAATAAAAACAAAACAAAACAACGGTATTCAGAGTAGAAAAATACTGCTAAATTTGTGTAGATATCATTAGGTCACCAATTTACTTTTTACCTTAATAGTTATTATACTTCCAAAGAATATTGATGGAAATTGGACATAGCATAGATATGAGAGTTTTATTGAAAAATGATTTTGTGATAAAAGACTGCACGGAAAGCACAATAAAAATTTTCCATAGTTAGTTATATAATTAATTGACTTAATCAAGCTTGTTGAGGAAAACCTTTAAAAATGTATAGTTACCAAATATATAACCATTATTTTTAAATAATTAAACTGAATATTGAGCTTGTACTTCTAATACCATAAATATATATACTCGTATGTATACCAGATGTTTTAGTCAATTGATTCTACAATAAAAGGAAGTAATGAACATGCAAAGTCAGATTTAGATTTTAAAACACCAGTAAGCTCTTTCAAAAATAATGCATGCCTCATTTTAATGGTTTACTACAAGCACATTCTGATCTTTTTATTGTTCTTTCATGTACAATCTTAGAAAATTGTAAGATTTAATTCCAAAGGTAGACTTCACGCACAGTTTATGAAAGCTTGGAGAATGGACGCATATCATGATTCATCTCGTAAAACACCCAACCCCCCCTAAATTTTGCAAAGGACTTGTCCCCTCAGTCAGGAGACTTCAGCGGGGGAAGCCTACATGCGGCCATGCCACCATATCAGTGTGCATAATTCATGCATAAGAATGTATTTCAGCGAATCTTGAAATCCTGTCATGTCTTTTCCAGTTGAAGTACGAGAATGATACTTAAAAAGTAAGTCCTCTCAGTCCAGAAAGGCATTTTTCAAAGGCTATTATAAACGAAATTCTCAGAACTCTGGCTCCAGCAAAGATTTAAAGGTTAAAAATTGCCTAGGCAGCCCTACTCCATGATCATCTTATTTTAAACTCAGATTGTCAGCACCTTTGAACCAGGCATGTCCATGATAAAGTTTAGAGAAATGAGAAGATATGGTAGAAAGAACAAGAGCATTCCCTTGCACCGAAACGTAGGATAGAGGAAAAAATATTAATGAAACCAGCTTAAAGTGTGATCATTCTTGTATAAGACAAAGAAGATAGCATTACTTGCTCATGTATATTAATTGTTGGCATGTTTTTATTTAAATACTATAATTCACAGAAAAAGGTATTTAGTGATATACTCAAATTTCAAAGGATCCACATAAAACTATTCTTTAGAAATGAGTTCCATAAGCGGCTTTAAAAAACACACAGGAGACGCTGAACAGATTCTTCAAGAAAATTGAAATTAACTGATACACAGATATATGTATGATTGCTTATTGCTTCCACATGAAAAAAGACAAAGCAACTAGACTATCTTGTTCTTGTAAAAGAAAATGTACTGGTTTTGACCACAGAACAATTTTTTTTAAAGTGAATTAAAACATTACATATCATCTGCTCTTCTTTCCTTCCTGAAAAAATTTTCAGGTAGCCAACTGTTTTGAAATAAATTTCCCTGCAGTTGCTATAGTGATGATAATAAAATTCTTGCTTCTATCTGTGTGATAGAGGTTCCTAGCAGAACACTTGAAAAGGTAAGCTAATCAAAATGAAGACACTGTTAGTTCTCATCTTCAAGGCAGTCTCCTTGAATTTAGTTCACAATTACAGGACTCAACCACTGTCGACAATTTTATTATATGTACATTATCATAATCTTTCTCAGTGTAGCCCTAAAAAGTTATACGGCAGAGAAGAGCCCTCTGTTTTTTTGTGTGTATGTTTTTTTTGTTTTTTTTTTTATTATTATTATAGGTTACAGTCATTGGACAAAGGATATTTAAGTTAATTCTGGATATTTTGTGAGAAAAATCAATGATTGATTCAAAGATACTGCTCCATTAGCTACTTTTGTCCATTACAGAGCTTTATTTTTCTAACAATACAATGATTATATGTTATTTTGCTTCAATGGTACAAGTTGTTCAAGTCTCATTTCATCTCAGTGTTGATGCAAACTACAGAGCTTAAAAGCAGACAGTTACTTGTCAAACTGGATGAATCATCAAAGACATGTCATAGATAAAGTGTCATTACTAAGATTCATGTTCTACCACGTTGATGTAAAAAAGTAATAATATTTACCTTAAAACATTTGAGAAATTGAAATAGCTTTAAAAATTGCTGGTTCAGAGAAAAAATATGCAAAACAGCTTATACAAGCATAGAAAGCATTTTATGTCATTCTGATAAATAAGCAGAAATGTTTATTCTAACTCTCAAAATCAAATGGTTCAATGTAACAATCACAGTTCAAGGAAGTATTTTACTAAAATACCATACTTTCCAATCATCTTGTATGCTATTAGAACCTGTGACTACTTTATTTCATAAGCATGCATATTCTTTTATATTTTCGTTAACCTCTGAGAACAAATCGATTGCTTACAAATAAGCTGTATTCTGTTGCGTGTTGTCTATTGCTGTTTGACAAACTATCACCAATTTAGGGACCTAAAACAAATCCATTTATTAATGAGTCTGGGCACAGCGTGATGGGCTTAAGATTCTGATCCTGGTCAGAATCCACCCATTCTAAGGCTGAAATCAAGATGTCGGCAAAACTGAGCTCTCTTACCAGAGGCTGACCTCAGGTAAAATCACTTTCAAGTTCATTCAGGTTATTGGAAGAATTCCATTCTTTGTGACTGTAGTACTGCAGGACACATTTCCTTGTGGGGTATTAGTTGGGGGTCCACTCTGCTCCCAGAAACTGTCTGCATTCCTTGGCTCAATGCCCATGCCCCCACCCCCACCTTCAAAGCCGCAAGAAGAACTCTTTCTCATGTGGAATCCCTCTCATCTGAATCCCCAGCTTCAAGAAAAACCCCATCCTGTTAAAGGACTCAGATGATTAAGTCAGGCTCACCCCAGATAACCTCTCTTCATTTAAATCAACACTGGTGAAAAAATTAATCCAATTATGGGAGAAAAATCCATCACATTCACAGTCCTAGGGTGTGTATACCAAAATGTGGATATTTGGGAGTCCATCTTAGAATTCTTCTATCGCATGATATAAATGTATTTGGTTATTCCATGAAACACAGATAGGTTGATTATGTATGTATGTACGTACGTATGTATGTATGTATGTATGTACATACTCAAGGAGGAGAGCAGGTAATAAAGCACGGTCTAAGAAATTGATTTGAAAAGTTAGTTTGTAATTTCTTTCCAAAATAGAAGATAAGTGTATTGCTAAGGGGAATTATTAGTTTTCATACAGTATTATTCAAAGGGCAGGAGATAATTGGAGACCTCTCTTCCTTTTCAAAATTGCCAATAATAAAAGACAATAATCATAACCAAGGATCAAAAGACACTGAACAGTGACTCACGTAGTTTATAGACGTTCTGTGGTCGAGAACTCTAACTCACCTGTTTTCCCTGAATTCTTTTTTCTTTGTTGGTAGGAATTTGAGCAGACTATAAAAATATGGACGTGCAAAGAAGAGTTGAATATAAAAATCATTTTTTTTTTCCATTACCAAGTTAGTTAAAGTTACGTATATCTATGTATCAGTTTTGGAGTCACACCACATGGATTTGATTTTATTCTTTGTCCATTATTAGCTTCATGATCTTGAACAAGCTGATATACCCCTTTGATATTCAGTTTTCTTAATCTGTAATATGGAAATAATAATAGGATGTCATATAACTGTTGTGAAGATAATTGGGACAAAGTATGGAGCCCAATTGTTCCACACAGCCAAGTGTTCAATGAACAGCAGTTATTATTATTATTATTATTATTATTATTGCCATTGTTGTTATTACTACACAAGACTTTACATGAGATGTTCAGGAATAACCAAAATGATAAATATTGATCGAATGCCTGAATGAACTCTATTTGGTATGACACATGAAGGATTTTAAATGACCCTCACAACATTTTATGATATAAATATTATTGTCTCTGACGTGTAGATAAGGAAACTAATTAGTGTCACTGTAAGATACGCACAAAGCCCAGAACTGGCTGGTGGCAGAGTGAAGATTCCAGCCCACGCCTAGACCTGTAGCCATTCCTATCTGCTGCCCACCTATCCTAAAAGCCACAGGAGCCCATCCACTTCAATTACCCAACTGACCTCATAAACAGATGGCTCTTTACCTCCTGATTATTAGGGACACTAAAAATTGTCCCTGTTGAACAGAACAGGTATCAGAGAACATTACCTAAAGGAGCAATCTCTCAACTCTAGGATACAGAGAAGCCATGTTGGACAAAGAAAGTGGAACATTAAGAAAACCAAAGATAATCTTGATCAACTATACAATTTTGGTAAGGGTCAGCCCTGGATGGGCATTCTTTCTCAATAAACCAGAAAAATGAATATTATCTAAATAGTTGCATCCATATACATTTATGAAAGTTCAAGTGAAGCTTCTATGACTATCAGACAACACCTAAATCGATACAATTTCCAAATTTACACAAAAGTCCTATGACATTTACTGGTGGTCCAAACCATATAACAAACACAGTAATCTTGATGACAAAAGAAATTGTGTGCACATTTCTTATGATGGCGTTAATAATTTATCTTACTATGGTCAGTTTCAAGTTTACATTTAAAACACGTATTTTCCAAAACAGCATACGCTTATAGGCCAGAGATGTGAAGCCATAACTTGACCAATGACATTTAGGTCATGAGTTAACATATGATCTCTGTAGTGACTCAATTAACCATCCATCAATATAATTGCATAATGCATCAGAATAGCTAGTCTCCCACCATGGAGGGTCAGAATCCTGTATCAAATTTAATGGGGGAAAGCATCACTTTGTGATAGCTCATTTGGCTATAGCATATAAAATATTTTTAAATAATACATTTGATATTGTATTTGTATTTACTGTTCTCTGGAAGTAATTTTTGACAAACTGAGTTTTGGGCTGCTGTTAAGAAATAATTCTTCTTCCAATAAGCTGGCGTAGGTGAAAAGCACAACTTCAAGACAAGTACAGCACTTTAATCAATTCTAATCATGTTAATGTTGAAATAAGAAAGAAGAAGGTATATCATTTGCGCATTATGTAAATTATGTATAAAGTTAAGATGTTACAAACTTCTAAGAAGGACCATGGCTGAAAGTTGATTAATGCAACTTTCTAGACATTGAATCTTGCTGGAATACTACACATGACAAAATAATGACAACACTTTATAAGCAATTTTTTAGAAAAAGAATGTGTGTGGGGGGAACTAACCAAATTGGAAGTATGATAGTGACAGAGTTTGAAATTATGAGCAAATAAACATGGTGCTGGGTTTATAATTCATAATTAAGATGTACTTATTGAATCGGGAAATGCCAGGTTACTACCTAACATACTTCTCCTTCATTTAAGATTCACATCCTGAGGAATGATTCCACATCATTAATATTATGTGAATTTACCCATAATTCTTAATGTAAAGGAGGGGAAAAAAAGCTGGAGAGGACTTAAAAGGGATATTTTAGTCAATCAATACATAGTTACTATTTACATTTATTCAATTTGCATTATGTTTGGAAACAAAAAGTAATCATTGGCCAGAGCCCTGTGCTTTCCTGATTCTTGATATGAAAACAAACAAAAAAATAATCCATGCCACTAGATTTATTTTCTACTTGTCCAAGATTTGACTTTCCTCTGGTATGAGTCAATTTTTCTGACCCACAGTTGTTTGATGTAAAAATCTTACTAGATTTCTGGTTTTGTTTATTTTTCTGGAATTGGCCCACTACTTTAGAATGAAGTATGACATTTAACACAAGAATATCAAAGAATATCAGAATGCTAGCGATATTTGCCTTCTCATGAAACACAAACCGCACATGGTTAACTAATTACCAGTTGTGTTAGGCAACGTAAAAAAAAACAAAAAATAAACAAACAAACAAACAAATGGGACAAGAAGAAATAAACAAGGCTTCAAAATTGTTTTTGCTACAGAAACTGAACTACAGTGGCTATCAGCTCTGAGGAAGATGGTCAAATTGTTTGTAAAAGAAACTAGGCACTGCAAGAAAACGTTATTCTCCACTGCTAAAATTAACTTGAAAAGCTGGCATCTACACAGTTACTATTTATCCAGTTGGGCCCAAATAAGAACTAGTCCCTATTTGAAACTTGTCTGTCCTCCTCATCCTTCAGATGTGCATTATCAACAAGCCTGTAGAGACTCATGCTATTTCTTTAGTGTTAAGTGTGCTCTTTTTATTATTTTTTCCAGATGTAGAGATTTAATCAAAGAATCAGGTCCTCTGGTCTTTCCTGCTCCAGAGCAAACAAACACTTTCTGCCACAATGCCAACAGAAAGGCGTGAGGGCTGCTGAGATTATCCTTGACCAGGAAAATCTCAACCACATAGTATGTACGATCCAAGAAAAACACCTGTGAGGTTCTCCCTACACAATATAGCCAGCAGGTTCAGTGCCAATGCCAGAGCCATCCAAAGATGCTTAACTGGCAATTTCCACTTGAAAATGGTGAACTGAAACTGGCTTGCTTTCACCAGTATGGATGGGCATGCAGACAACTCCGGGCTCATGCCATTGCACTGAAAAATGAAATTCTTGTCAAAATAGCTCTGTCAGATGCTACTTCATACTTTCATCTACAAGAAACAAAACAAAACCAAAAAAAAGAAAAGAAAAAAAACACACACACACCAAAAAACAGAAAGAATTGACAGAGGTTCCATAATAAAATATTTTTGTTGTAATAAAATACCATAACACTTGATTTTGAAAAGATGGCTCCACTTTTTACATGGAAGTCATAGTTGTTTCATGTTCTCAATCCCCTTTATTCCACTTCTCAGCGTATTTGAATCTTCATCCAATTTTTACACTTTTCCTTATTATTTTTGAGTCCAATGCTATTTAACATGAGGGTTGGGAGGACGGTGGGGTCATAATCACCAGAATTATTCTTGAATTCCACATACCATAGAGAGACTGACACTTCAGACCCCAACCACATTACCAGGTGAGAATAATTACCATGGAGATATTCCCCTCTGCATGAAATTATGCTACTTTATGTTCGAGATCATAAGTCATTAGAAAAATGCAAATTAAATCCCAAATAAGTTACCTAAAAGAATAGCTACAAAATAAAACCTTCCTGTGCATGTCTGTAGCAACTTTGTTTGTAATAGCACAAAGCTAGAAACAACCTCAGAAAAGCCAAATGTGGTACCTTCATATATGGGAATACTACTCAGCAATGAAAAGGAACCAACAGTTAGAACGAGCAACAATGTGAATGAATCCTAAATGCAGTAAAGTAAGTGACAGAAACTGGCAGAAGGCTACAAATTCTACCATTCCTCTTAGATGACACTCTAGAAATGGCACAATTGTAAGAATGGAGAAAAGATTACTGGTTGCCAGGGTTACACATAAAGGAAGAGCTTAAATACAAGAAGTATTAGCACCAGGGAGCGAATCATGGAATTATTATATCTTGATCATGGTGGTGGTTACAAGTGATTAATTTATCAAAACTCATCTGACGAGTCACCCAATAGTATGAATTTTACTGTACATACATTTTTAAATCTGAATGCATATTTTAATGATGAACAACTAGGAGGGCTCTTGTAGTGGGAAAAGTATGGATTTTTTTCCCTGGAGCAATAGAGTATTTGGGTGCATATGGCGAGGAATACGGTGATGGAGGGAACTCTTGGAAGTGGCAATTCTTGGGGAACAAGAATCTAGGGAAAGTGCAACATGAGCCTGGAACATCTTGTGTGACAAAAATTTAAAAAGTCCTAAAAGAAATTTATGAGACATGCCAAAAAGACACAGAAGTCAATTTAAAGTAGCTCACATTTAGAAAATGTGGGATAATTTGAACATATCATGATATTAATGGATTAATAAGGATCCATGAGGCCATATTGAAGTAATCACCTATAGGTATATAGATAGAGACAGAGAGATAAATAAAGATAGAGATAGAGACAAAGTTTTTCCCTTACATTAGGATGCTAACTAATATATTTAGTGGGAATCATGGAATTAGAATTAAAAAAATTATTAGATTATTTGGCAACCATTATAGTAAACATCATTATATGCTAAGGCTAGTACGGAAAGATTTTTTATGAATGGAATATTTACATAGACAAGGTCAGTTCATCACAGGTTCAGTTCAGATGTTGGCCAAATACAATCTCTCCAGAAAGGTAATGTAGAAGCATTAGTGTAAATGCTACTGGAGATACTTTGAGAATAGGTATTCTTTACTGCAAAAGCTTACGTCCTTGCTCTGGACCCTAGTCCATACTTTAGGTGTACTATCGAGGCTTGACACATACCATCCTTATACAACAGAGATACTAATAACACCATCAGGATGGCTTGATCATATGCATAGAACCCAGGTGACCGGGAGGACTACCCTTTAGCTTGGGCTCTATCTGAAACCGGCAACTTTCTGAGTCATCTAACAAATGGTTGGATCAGTAGTTCCAATGACAGTATGAGTTCTTCAAAATGCACAGGACTCCACCAAACACTGTGCTTCGTTATGGCAACTGTGAGTTGCTAAAGAAATTGGGAAAAAAAATATGATGAAGATGATGGGTTATCTCAAGATAGATGCCTCATACCTGTAAACTCCTACCAAGTTCACTTATTTTTTCCCTGAGGTTTAATATTCGACCCTCTCATGCATGCCTTGTGGTTCAAGCATACCACCAACCCTTACCCAACTGGTCCAACTGAAATAATAAAAGCAGTACTGTGGGCAAGTAAGAAGGTCTGGCCTCTGAAGAATGTCAAGATAATTCTGTGTATTACAGCCTTCGCCGAATGGGTCACTGCATTAGTGGATGAAACAAAAGCCGGACAAGACCAGCAGGGTCGGAAGTGACGCATAAATGGTGTCCAAAGTAAGCCAGCAGCAAATAACGGAACCTGAAGAACAGAGCACATGAGTTTTCTATTGCTGTCATAGAAAATCACCATAAAACTTCTGGCTTAAAACACCCCCCTTTATTACGTCACAAATTCTTTACATGGGACCCAGTTTTGTTCCCTGGAAGTGGTTCTACACAGCTTTGTCTCCGTCATCTTGACCCTTGGAACTGCCCTCTTCCTTTTCATAAAAAATGGTCCATATTTGCCACTGAGTAGCCTTCACAACCTGTTTTTGGTTTGTATTTTCCTTTTATAGAATAGGCTTTTTTCCCTTTTTAACTGTCTCAACACTTTTAATCCAGCTGGTAGTAGTTCCTCCAATACGATTTTCTTAAAACCTGGTTGTTGAGGGTGATACAGACAACATCTTTAAGATTGCAATGAGCACCTTCAGCAAGCTAAGTCTCAGCTTTCCATCTTTCTGAACTCTCAAGAACTGTCCTCTCTTTCACCCTAGGCTTGATGTATACTATGAGGTCACGTGTTGCTCACAGCACCCGGAATTTGATCTTTCCTGAGTTCACTTCTAATTTGAGAGTCTTTTGCCAGGAAAACCTGGGGAAGAATAGAAAACAATTTTGTTTTTTACACAGAAAGTCCTGTATCCTTTACATGTCCTCTAAATTTTGCTTGAATACTGGATCGTTGTTTCTTTAGCTCATCTCACTTCTCCCATATTTTATGACAGGAAGCTGAATGTATCTATTGGCACTTTCAATATTATTGCTGGAAATCTCTACCTTTGTCACTCCAGGTGACAGTATGGACTAGTTGTACAAACCTTGAGTCCCCTTTCCTCCAGCCTCTAATAGCAATTTCCTTTATGTTCTTCAGCCCTTCACGAGCCATCTGCTCTCAAAGCCACGTATCGTAGTATGATTAGCACCCTACTCTGGGTACCAATTTCTGTTGCAGTTACCTATGCTGAATAAGAAACCACCTTAAAATCTAATGGCTTAAAACAATCAATTACATCTGTGCAGGATTCTGTAACCTTGACTGGGCTGAATTGGAATAGCTTGTCAGTATTCCTTCCACAAGGCATCTGCAAGGGCTGGGTAGCCATGAAGGTTTCTTCTCTCACATATCTGGTGCCTCAGCTGGGATAGTGAAAACAACCAGAGCCAGGCTGGGCATCCCTCTCTCTCCCCAGATGGCCTTTCCATGTTTTCCTCAAGGGTTGGCGAATGGGTCTTATGGGTTTCAAAAAGAAGTATGCCAAGAAGACAGGCCCTAATGTGCAAATGTTTACTGAGCTTACTTGCATTATGTTTTAATGTCCCATTGGCCAAAGCTAACCCCATGCTGCTGCGTGGTCAAGTTCCAAATCAATGGGGGAGAGTAACACATAAGTTACTCATATGTAACAAGAGTAACACATATGATATATGTGTTAATTCCAGGAGGCCACCAAAGTAACTATATGCCACAAGTTTCTTAAATAACTTTCGGACCTTCAATCTCATCTTCCTCATCCATTCTCAAGGTTGCCACCATAGTCTATTTTTTGTCTTTATGAAATAGAAGTCTTATACAAATTATAGCATTTGAAGAGTATACTACAATTTGAAGCGTTGTTTATGTATATATTCTCATTAAAATATAAATTTCAAGCGTCAGACAAATTAGGTAATTTTCTCGTAGGTAAGTATATAGGATTTGAAATAAGTGTTTTCAATTATACCACGACACATATTTTTTATTAATAATTAATAAGCACTGAGTACTTACAATGGACCAAAGACCATGGTAGATGATTTATATGCATCATATTTAGTGAGAAAAATTAAGCTTATAGAGATGAAACAAAGCCCAACCATTGCCAGTATACAGGAGCTGGGATGCATACCCAGGTCTCTTAGTTTCTAGAACACATGGTATTAGACACTTAAACAATACCATATGTTTTACTTCTCTTTAGCTATTTCCTTCTCAAACATCTTCAACTGATCCCTCTATTCTATTAAAACCAATCTAAACCTAAGGTTGTCCATAATTAGGACACAGCTCCACTTTCCTACATCTTCCACCATTCACGGGACACACGAGGTACTTCCTTTGACTCTGTTACACTGCTCATGCTCATTTGTCCACAAAGTGGATTTTCTTTACCCAAAATAAGGACACTCTATTTATTTCCAACATCTCAACTCAAATGGCACCAGTTCCCTCATCATTTTCCTCAACAACCCATGCCTTACCCTCTTCTCTTATAGCCAAGGTAACCACATATTTTGATATGTTAAAATGTAACTATTAATAACCTACTTTTCACTGCCAAGTGTACCATGGTTTGGAGACGATACCTGCCCATAATTAATCAAGTCGTCTTTTGAACCCAGAAAGTACATTATTAATATTTTGAAAGAATATTTATATGATATATGTTGTTTCTATTACAAATATATTACATTGGGAATATATGCTTTATAAGTAGCTATGTCTCCGAAGCCTGTTATAGTGTCAGTGCTAAAAATGTCTCTTCAGTAAACGAAACGTAAGACTGCCTAGAATATTTAAAACCATTTTGATATTCCAGCATAACTGATAATGATAATACTCATGCAACTGATAACTGTTTATTTGAAGCCAAACAATTCACCAAAAACAAATCACTGAATGCCAAAAATGAGTGTGAATTGGTCTTTCACTAAATTGGACATTTATCGATTTGCTTTCAGGCCAACTGGCATCCTATGAATTGATTCTTGGTAAATTTGCTAATGCTCTCTGTCTTTTAATGGCTTTAGAAGAGTCAACCTGTATAATAGAAGCACTTGATTCTGGGTGGTTTGCTTTGTAGGAAGAACAAATTAAGCTGCAGAAAATTGACTTCTTCACAGTTATTTTTGCCAGGACAACAAATAATAATTACTTTTAATTTTCTTCAGTCTTTTAGATTTCAAAATTCTGGTCAGCCTAATTGACATTATCGTTATAAAGAAAAGGAAAAACAAAAAACAAAAAACAACTTTTATCGTGATACCAAAACCATTTAAAAAATCATCCAGGATTTAGAGCAAGCCCTAAAAGGTATGTGAGCATTATGTGAGCACTTTTCTCCTGGTTCCACTTCCTATTCAAGGCATTTCTTTTCATGTGTTAATTCAACAGAAAAGGCACTGGGCATTGAGTCTGTCTCTTTCGTGTCTACTCCATACTGGGAATGTGATAAATGTATTTATTCATTTTAACCAAATTCTACCACAATAAAACAATCTAGAGACCCCATGGAGTCTATTGCAATGGGATTTCACCTGCACTTTGATTGAATTAAAGCATTCTATATAGAAATCAGCTATTTAAACATCATATTTAAACATCATCCACAAGGACCCACGTCATAATGTTTCTCTCTGAAGGGGCACGTTATTTACGGTAGTTTTGGATGGAGACTAATTAATCCATGTTTTGGATGCTACCACTGCTGGGTTCTGACAATGTGCTCTGCACCCTACCACTCACGTAATTCTCTCCATAAAAACAAAACAAAACAAAACAAAAGCATTAAAATTTCAAGCAGCTATCCCCATGAATTTCTTGAGAAGCGCTGAGACTTCATTATGCCTCTGATGTTCATGGGGGATTCTTTTTCCCACACTTAATAATATCACTTATTTAGATTCAAAAAATTTGTTTACGCAATTTTATCGTATCCATTTACCTTTCTTCCAAAAATGTGTCTTAATATCACTGGTAAATGCAGCATGATTGTTCTATAGAGTCATAACACCAACTGAAATAGGACATAATGATAAGCAATAATCACCAGGAAGCCATCTCATTATGATTGTTTTAGCATTTGATAGAGGTTTTGCCTAAGGCAAAGCCAAGAGCTGCATTATTTCAAAGGTGGGGGCTGGAAACGAGGAGATATGCACATTTCGCATTAAACGTTGTTACGCAATCAAGACCTACCAGAGGCGGAGAAGATATTTATATTCACATGTACATTCTTTCTAACCTTTGAGACTTTCTGGTGACCATGGGGACACGTCACCCTAGCTGTTCTGCAAATCGAACTGCAGCCGGTCTGAAGAGCCAACGGGATTGCACACATCTTTGTAATACCATCAGATTTCCCTGTGACAAGACGTTTGCTATTACATGTTATTTTTTTAATTGCAGAGCTGATGAGTTTAAGTCAACATATTTCTTTCCTGCTCCTTCTACGTGTCAGCTGTAGCTGGATTGATAAAATGCAAATGAACAAATCATTAACGAGTACTGGTTATGAATCTCTCAGGCAGTTCAGGACCCCGTCAAATCCTGCACCTATTACTTTGTGTGATTGATGTACTATTGTAAGTGATTGTTCCTGATCTTATTAAATCTTATTGATTTTTTCCCAGTTTCTATTTTATGCAGGGCCAGGCTCGGACTATTATGAATGTTGCTGAACACTGTTAATCAAGCTTACACAGCTATTTTGATGGCAAACAATTAGAACTCTGCGGCTCTACCTTGCAATTAGCTCCAGGGGTAGGGACCTCAGCACCGTAATAATGAAAGAGACCTCCTTCGAGCATGGTAATGAGATTTACAATTATGACCCCACATAACCTTTGAACATAACCAATCTGCAAATTTCGATGTGTTTATCAATAATTTCTCCCTTTTCATGAAAAGGAATTTGAGAATTGTTCTCAACAATCATGTTTCCTGGTAAAATCATTCTTTCTATGCCTTTAATAAGTCGCAAACCAAACTTAAATGATTTTGATTATATAAATTTGCTGGTATAAGTATTTTACACGATAACGGACTGACAAACGTGCAGGCAGATTTTTTAAAAAACTGAAAATTCCTCCAATAGGTTCATGATATTTATATTTTTCCAATATGACAGTAAAACATGTTAAATAAAATATAGAATGTATTGTTTGTTTTCACTTGCTGATTTATTCATTCAACAAATTTTTATGAAACATCTACTATGTGACAGCACTGTGGTAGAATCTATGAATCATACAGAGATAACTGAGTCTTATTTCCTGCTCTAGATTAATCTCATGTAATATTATAAATTTATAAATTAATATTGTTGGGCTAACCATGTCATGTAATTCCATTTAAAACCATCTGAAAGAATCTCAGGGATAAATTCTATTCCAAACCTTCTTTAGATACAAATTACTTCTTGCTCCTATTCCTAGCAAAAGACATCATTTCCTTCTTATTTAGAATGTAGTACCTGGTGAGATTTTTTCTTATTTAACCACATCTTTTTCCTTTTGTCATTTAGGAAGAGATGCATGTCTTATTTCCTTGGCCATGATTTTATTCTCATACCCACCTTCCTTCACAGTTGTCTCTTTGTATTAGTTTTCTCTCTCCTATTTACAATCCCTTTCTTGCCACTGACTGTTTTCTTTGTAATGTGAACAGGCTACCCACTCTCTAGCACAAAGCAACTAACTAACTAACCATCCCAACCTATATTTGACAGTGATGTTACATAACCCTGCAATTTCTTTCATTTTTCTTCCAACATTCTGCAACTGACTTTGATATCTGTGGCCTCCGCAGTAAAGCAAAAGGCATTTTGAAAAACAGCTCTGTTGGCAAAGGCTAAAAATAAACCATTAAACTTCCAGAGTGTTTAATCGCCAGCAAAGTGTTAAGACAGACCTTACATGTAGTGAAGCCTCACTATATGTCAGGCATAGGTGGAGGTGATACAGGGTCAGAGCTGTGATAAGAGTCGGGGCCCATTATCGTCTGGCCTGCATGACTCCGGATTAAACAAACAGCTATTCTGATTTGAACTTCCTTATTTTTCTTAGTGGTGTCTTGCAATGAGAAGGAGAAAGAGCAAGATAGTCATTTTAGGACCAGAGAGTCGTAGATTTGGAGTCTTGTCTAAAACCACTTATGAGCTATGAAATATTAGGTAAATTACCTAAACCCTTCTGAGCCTCAGTTTCCTCATCTGATACTGAGAACTCACCAGTGGCCATAGTCCAGGATTAGACCTAACATATATTCCACTGTACATGACCATAAATTGCTTACCTGACTTACGTCATCTTCCCAGAGAATGTGTCTCTCCCAGTCTACTTTGAGAGAACTAGGCCTCATTCTCTCTTATCCACCCACCTAATGTCAATGCAAATTACACCAGGGGAACATTTGACCCAAGCGTGAGCCAGAGAATAATTCTCTCTCTCGCTCTTTCTCTCTCTCTCTCTCTCTCTCTCTCTCTCTCTCTCTCTGTGTCACTAACACAAGAAGAATTTATCAACACTTGAGCATGGACCTTCTATTCTGTGAAGTCTAACTCAGAGTCTTCATCAATGTAAGACAAAGCTAAAGTACCAGCTGAGATGATGGGGAAGTGAGGACATCCTGCCAACACACAGCACAGAACGCTGCGGCGTGCTGGGCAAAATAGGTCAAGATACACAAGAGTGGAAAGTGATGAAGAGACAGAGATAAAGTAATGCGTTGGGGTGGGGGGGTGGAGAGAGAGAGAGAGAGAGAGAGAGAGAGAGAGAGATAATTTAGCACACAAGTACACCCAAATGACACTGTCCTGGTTCTTGATGCTCCAGGTCCCAGGAAATTTGGCTGTCTTGTAATGACATGAAAAGTTATCATCTTAACCCTTCCTTACATTTTTAAAAATTGTTATCTGAGCTCATTTTAGTGAATGTTTGTTCAACAAATTGCAGCTTCTATTATTCATTCATTCAACGGGGATTTATAACGACATAGTCTAGACTCCACAGAGCAGTAGTGAAGAGATCCGACAAAATCTCTGCCTCTGAAGTTTTCATTGCACTTCCTCTTGTACAATACCCGTCCCTCAAAACCTTGGAGTAATTTGTGACATGTACTGCTTTAAATTTCTTATCCAGTTCATCAGTGAGCCTCGGGAATTCATACTTGTTACTGCCTCTTTCCACTGACTCTGCCCTTGGCCAGATCATGATGGCAACAGACACACCTACCGAAACAGGTGTTTATCTTTAGTATCGCACCACTCCAGACCGTCCTACAAACTTCCAGGTAAATCTTCCAAAGCTAGACTTGGCCTACGTTATTTCCTTGTTTAAAAAAAAAAAAAAAAAAAAAAAATGATGACTAAGTGTTCTTACCACAATAAAATAAATTTAAAAAAAATCAAAGTCTTTTCGCTTATCCATAAATCCAAACTCCTGAGCCATATATTAAAAGCTCACTATCATCAACCAATGTTTCCAACTCGACTACCTACCCACTTCTAAAGCAATTTCCCTATGTCATTAACATGATATATAATTTCACACTTGCATCTCTGGTTTGTGCTTATATTGTTTCTCGTCTAGAGTACGCTTCTCTGATGGCATTTTAACTTTTGGATATCTTTTGAGATTCTGCAGCAATTGAGTTTGGTTTCTCGCCTTCCATGTTTTCCACGTTGTAACCCTAAGACAGGGATGTAACCCACCTGTGCCTCAACTGTCTCAACTACATAAAATAGTGCGTATGTTATAAGGTTGTTGTATTTTACTCTTTAAGGATTGTGTAGACAGCATCTATGATGGACTCTAGTGAGCAGGCCTTCTGGTTTTCACATCCTTGGGTCATGTCATCCCTTGATTATGGGGGAACATCTTGAGTTATTTCTGACGCATAAACCATGGCACCTTGGGTGCTCTGTCTATCTCTCCCTTAGATGGTTCACCTTGGAGAAAGCCAGCTGCCATGTCATGATGCAGCCCTGTGGCTCCGGCCCATGGGCCTGAAGGTGGAAGGTCATCTGAGGCTTGCCAACACCAAGTGAGTTTGGAAATGTTTTTGCTCTTCAGCCCCAGTTGAGCCTTAAAACGACTGCAGTGTTGACTGAAGGAGAGCCTGACGGCAGCTTCTGCCCCACAGAAGCTGTGAGATAACAAATGTATGTTGTTGTCAGCTGCTCATTGGAAACATAAATTGTTATCTAGCAATAGAGGACTAAGAGAAGAACTGACGGAGATCATTCATGTTCAAAGCTTAGTAAGTACCAAAAAAACTTAACTGCTAATTTTATTGCTAATACTGTGGACCATCTTTCTCTCTTCTGAATTGTCATGTAGATATATTACAATCCATAGCAATCCTATGGCTATAATTGCATATCCTACATTGTTAGATAAATTATATTTATGCACTTACATACACATATGTGTATATGTTTGTATATGTATGTGTATATATATAGTTGCATATCTATATCTGCATCTATATTACATCAGTATATGTAAATATATATATATACATATATACATACACACACGCACACACACACACACACACACACACACACACACAACCTGTAGCAATATTGATAGATATAGATATATGTGTGTCTTTGAGGACAAGACCCTTTTGGATTTATCTTTTGCAAGCACTGTGTTAAGCCTGTACAAAATGTGAATTTATTGCATGATGAATAAATGGATGGTAGATAGAATGACACACTTTGGTCCATTCGGCTTGCTTTAAGAAAACTCAGCAAGCTGCAGAACTGGTATTTCTGGAATCCATTTAGGGGTGACTGTGAACTGGGTCAAAGGGAACTAAACAGATGGAATTATCTGGTTTCATTTGAGTCAGCTGAGAAAATATAGACAGCGTAGTCTTGGTTTCCACAGTCAGCAGCATACAACCTTTCATTTAATATTGAACAAAATACAGGTAATTAAAACCAATTCATATTATCAAAATCATTTCAAATGCCAGCAAACACTGAACCCACATACCACTAATCGTGAGAGCCTATGAAGAAATTTGACTTGCTCTGTGTATGCTTCAAGTGTTGTCAAACAGCTAGATTATTTGTTTATGTGCCTTTTTTCATCACCATCATTAGCTTAAATATTACATGGTTGCACAAATTAAACTAATACAGACATTCAGTTAGAAACCTGGAGGCAAGTTCCTGACCTAAAAAGCACGCACATTTGGTAGACTGACAGATCTAGGCTCCAATCCAGGTTCAGTCACTTACTAAATTTGTGCCTTTGAGCAAGTGATATAACTTTTCTTGATCTGGGTTTCTCATTGTCTAAAATGGGGATAATGATATTTGCCCCCATAGAATTATTCTGGTGAGTCCATCAGTTTATAAAATATTTGCCACACAGAAGTCACGAGCCCCTTACCCCTAGTATTTTTTATGCATGTTCATATATATGGTTCACATTAAAAAACAAAAATCAATCAATTAGCAAATTCCACAAAAAGTATGCTTGATGTGGAACTCGTTTTTGTTGACTGTTCCCTCGTGGCAGGTCTCCATGGGACGGTGTCACAATGTTAGGAATACAAACAGCTACCAAAAGCATTCTTTGCTCATCATAAATGTTTTCTTTGCTGAACATACGTCCAAGTCTCCGAACTGTCAAATAATGTGAAGGGATTTTACAAGAGACATTATTTTAATCATTTCTGGGGAAATGAGAAGTTAGTTAGATTTTCTTCCTGGCTATTAAGTTTCCCTAGGCCCCAAGTATGTGAACGTATGTGAATATCAACTCTAAATCTATTTTTATTTCCGTGTTTTAAAAATGGCCCTCAAAATAATTTGCAGAGGATCTGAACAACACAAGTTAAATGGTATCAGGAAAATTCGGTTGATAATACTAAAACAACAAGTTTTAATAAAGTGGTTTCTATGTAAATGTACACTAGCATTTTGAGATGGAGACTGATGAAATAATCCAAATGGTTGATTCAAAATAAACCATTTTTTCCTGCCATCTTTGTAATCTCTTCCTTGCAATTGACCTCAATTTTCTTGCATTCCTCTCCCTCCTTGTTAATATCCTCACAGGATCACAGCAGTAGTTAAAAGCTAAATCCAAATATTCACCTACTCAGTGCCTATAACAGACCTGCTGACTAGGAGGGAAGAAACCTTCACAGGCTTCATTTCATGACTATAAATCTCAAAGGGGCACACCAACAAAACGGATCTTATCACCCTTACTAAATATATTAGAATCCCCTACATAAGGATGGCTCTTTCATACCAACTCTCCTAGTCAAACCTTCCAAATGCTCCCCAACTTTCCAATGGCTCCCCTGTGACCCATAACTACCATCACCACATGCAAACACAGGGGCAGACACACCCTGAGACAGAGAGGAACGCAAACTGCTAGCTGATAACTCTCGCTTTGAGAACACCTTCACCTGCTTCCCACCACATCTATCTACTATCTGCCGTCTTCCGTTCAGTCACAATGGGTGACGTGCACCCACTGCCATCCAACATCAGATATTTTCCTGCAGGTCTGGATCTCAGTTTCCTCTCGCGTTCTCAAGGACTTTGCTCTTGCAATCATAATGGAATCTCTTGAATAATTAATGGCCCTTTTTACTGCATGTTGTCCAATAGCATGCAGATATACTGTAATACTCTTTATCCTAAAGACTCCACTCTTGATCCCATATTTTGACGTTCATTCACACACAGTGTTTCAAAAGAGTTGTCTACATTCACTCTCTCTAAACCTTATCCTAGTTTCTTTCCTCAGTCCATCCAGTGAAGTGTCAGTGTCCACACTTTCAATCACATTGGTCTCATCAAGGTCATACGATGACCTTGTGTGCAAGAGAAATCTAACAGTTACTTTTCTGTTCTTGGCTTCTGCCTATCTGAGAGCCCCTCGGTTCTTCCTTTGCTTCCAAGCCCCATTGACATAAGGATGACATTTGTGCCAAAGGTACAATCTTACAATGTTCAAAAGCCACAAGCCTGATGACAAGGTGATACCAGTGTTTCTGGAGCCTCGGTGAGTCTAAGGGATCGTACGTTATGCATAGAAACAGAAAAGACACTTTCTTTGTCACCTTGCTTTTGGCAACCTTGCTTTTGCCCCATAAAATAATACCCCATTAAAAAAAAAAAAGTTTCTTTGTTGTCTGACCTTAGAAATTTTTTCCATAAGGCCCTGCCACAAGTTCACGATCTCTGAGACAATTACCATGCGATCATTCCCACTGACTTTCCCCTCCATTGCGTGCACCTCTTAGCTTTCTTTCCCTCAACATCCTTCATGAAAATGATTCAGAAGAGTAATGTCGGCAATACAGCTGAAAAAGACGTACCTCATTGCATTCCCCCCACAACAACACATTGGCATCCATTTATGCACAAAGGGCTCTGTGGTCCAGGAGTCCCTGGAGAAAACTGCCTTAGACAATAACCCACAGATGAGACAACCTCTGAGAAAGTCTAGGTGTCAAGCAGAGCACTTCCAACACACCACTGGGGAAACAAGACAAAACAAAGCAAAACCAAACCAAACCAAAATGAGTTTGGATGCATTGGACAGAGTAGAATGAATAGTTTGACTTTACCTACAATAACTGTCCTCCAAGGCAGCACAGCTCAGAGCCAAGAGAGAGCTTCTCAATTGGAGATTTCTTCTGCGGGGGAAAGAGAGAGTGTGAGTGAATGCCCACGTCCCCAGCTGCGTGGGACACTGCCAAAGAGGCCCTTTTCTCTCTTACCCTCGGAGTACAGTATGGAGCTTCCTCAAAAACTTCAAAGTAGAACTACCATGTTAGCCAGCAATCCCACTCTGGGTATTGATCCAAAGGAAATAAAAACAGGGTCTCAAAGAGCCATCTGCCCTTCCACATTCCTGCAGCATTATTCACAACAGCCAAGATATGGGAAAATCTGATAATTCAGTTAGGAAAATCAGATTAAGTAACTTAAAGGTTCACAGAAAGCCTGTTTTTACTGTACTATAAAATAACACCAAAAAGAAAATTAGCTACTATTTTTAAGGCCCCGCATGTATCTTCTGTACATTAGTTCATATAATTCTCACATCAGCATAGTAACCGTCAATGTTACAAATACTGTAACTGAGTTGTAGGAAGATTACACTTGTCTATTTTCCAGGGACACTAGGTTTTAAACCTAGGTGATCATTCATTCCAAGTCTAGTGTGTCTAGCTTCTGCAGAGCTGGCCCACTGTGCAATGCCGTCTTCCTGTGTCCTTCACCTGTATGACACATCGCCTACCACTTCCATAGACACCCAGGACTAGGCAGGCAATGCATCCCATTTATATATTCATATCTTACAACATCAAATGTTTCTACCACAATATGGGGAACACCCTGTTTGTATCATTCTTTTACGTCCAGTTGGTTTCTTCGCCAATACGCAACATACTACTTTCCTTTACACGGGGAGACAGCGTTTATGCTGTGTGCAAGGAGGGTAGCTTTTTACTTTCTTCCTCATAAGAAAGGAATACCACAAAATGAGCTACTGTTGTGTTGACAGGTGTGAACAAATGGCCTATTGAGTAATTTAAATCGAGCTTATCTTCATCGGCAGAACTATCTTCAAATTTGGTTGGGGTAAAAGTCGATGCAGAGAGTGTGGGAATAAGAGTAGCAAAAAAAAAAAAAAAATGGAAAAAGACTTGTTCTAACTTATGTCCTCTTGTTTGCAACAGCATTTATTCATTTTCAATAATGACCATTATCACTGCGTTGGTGACAGCAGAGCAACCTGTCTCAGTGAAATCTATGGGGATCAGGACAGGAAACTTCAACCCGTCAAAGTAAGCAATTCTGCATTTCCCATCATACGTGTTAACGTTCCAAGAATGGTGGCTCGTCACCAACTGCCCACATTGCCGACACAAACCAAGGAACAATACTCCATGCTATGCAGGAAATGCCCTTACTTTTTGAAACTGATTTTTTTTTCCAAAATGTATCTTTCAGTTTTAGATTCAAAAGGTGTGTGTATTTCCTTCATTTTCTCTTTGTATAACTAGCAATTTCTTGTTGAATAAGATAGAACTTTCAACACGTTTGATGATGCTATATGAACTGAATCCAAGTGGAGTGTGTGTGTGTGTGTGTGTGTGTAAAGGATAGGCGTTAAGTGAAATAAAACCATTCAGCCATGAGTGAGTGATTTGGTGTATAATATTAGATAGTCTATGACTTAGAATGATTTTCAACCCAGTTTGCAGGACACAATGAATTGAGAGGAGTTAGTATAACACTTCAACAACAAAAAACGTCTTCTAACCCTTTCTCTCAGGAGGACATATGACATTTTGGTAAATGAGAAAGTAGAGGGTGTTGGTACCTTTCAGAAGATGTAAAATGCTTCACTTGGTTCTAATGTACATAAAGCAATTAGTTACTTGTCATGATGGGCGTGCCCTACGGCAGTGCACTTTCTGCGTTAGTGCTTATTTCTATGTGCCATTATACATGGGGTACCACTAAACAGATGACACATGTCAGAGAATTACTCAAGTCATGTGCCATCAAGAAAAGAGATATTAGCAAACATTATTAACATACAGGTAGAGTTGAATCATTTAGACCGTTTCCAGTGAGATATTTATTTTTAAGTGCTTACTGAGAGTGCAACATTCAAAACTGATTCATTAACCCTTGGAGAAGAAGTTATTTCATTATTGATGTGTAAATATTTTTGGCTAGTGTACATGAGCATGAGAGTTTGGTTAAAGGTCACTTTTTCTTATCCTTCCCTGAGCTGCAAAATTCAAAAGTCTCTTCTTTATGGAAAATACTAAAAATATATGAAGAACAACTTCAATAAATGATCTTCAATTAAAACTAGTCATATCCTGTTACATATTAGGCTGAGGGAATATATCCTAAGTAAAAGCAAGGTTATGTTATTTTATGTTATTTGCCTCTAAATACTCTCTCTCTCTCTCTCTCTCTCTCTCTCTCTCTCTCTCTCTCTCTCTCTCTCTTCCCCCCCTCCAAGATCTTGAATATTCATATGTCTTAGAAGATAATCTAGTTTCTGCTTGGCTCTTTTCAAATACATGTTTTGTAAAACGCTCTTAAGTTTTGATTCATCAGTTTTCCAGTGAAATTATTAAAGCATAATCTGCCACACTCACCAGGCTTGCATAAAATATTTATGAGTGTCTCATATACTCAAAGCATTGAAAATTATCACAGTCTGTCCTCTGGGCTTTCATAAGCTTCATATTTTGTTTAGAAGTTGCCACACTGTGTGCCAGTAACCTCTGCACAGGTCTCTTTCCCATAATTGTTCACAATGCATTTTCAGACCAAGTAGAATAAACCTGTATAAATAACACTGAATACTGAAGTCCTGAAACTCTGAATCAGAGTTAGTATTGACGTTTGTTCCAAGAATTTGAAAACATTCTTAGTTGTCATTCATCTAAAAAGCAGGACTCTTTTCAAAATAAGTGACCATGCTGCATTACGGGGTCAGAGCTAAAAGAATTATATAATTGTCTTGGAAATATATGACTTATCTATAAAAATATATTTTAAAAATATTTTAAAAATGCCTGTATTGATATTGACAGTAAATTCACTGTTTCATTGCATACTTAGAAATGTCAAATATTATGCACAGAAGGTCATTTAAATGTAAGGCAATTAATTTTTAAGTTTTTAGACAAACAGAAGTTTTCAATTTTAAAGAACTTATCATATCACCATTTATCTACTATACATTTTAGGTCAATGCATACCTACCTGATATTTAGTAATCAAAAAATTGTCCATGGCTTAAAACATGCATTTCTCTAAATCATGCTCTGAGTCTTGGAAATTAACTATCAACAGCTAAATGAAAAGTCATCTTTACTTATTATGGCCACTTAGATAATAAGATATAAATGAAAGGTAATGGAATTATGAAATATAAACATGTAACTCCTGAAATAGGAAGAGAAAGATGTTGCTGCACATGCACTAGTGTTTCTGAGCGGGACTCCTGCACAATATTATATAGATTGAAGCATTCTGTACACAGAGAAAACACACAATGTCCTTGAAGGATCTTTTCTATTGTGAATCTTGGTCAGGGAGAATTTAGCCTTGAATATATACTCAACGCAAAATCTATAGAGAATAAAAAAAGACTGACTCGTCTGGAAATGTTTCTGAATCAAAAGAACTCAGAGAGCAAAGTTCGGGCCAGAGAGATTTAAAATACTGCCCTGGATGAGCCACTCAGTGCAGAATCTGAGGGTTGTCAGCCTTCCCTATAACTGAAAAATCCTACGCAATCTTGTTTCATGGGTGTTTTCTGAAAAATCATTATACAAATGTGCTTCTGAACACTATAACAGCGTCAAGAAAAGTCTTATGAATTAGTTAACATAACTGAGTTCATTGAATAGTGAATCCCTACTGTCTGCAATATATTGTGGTTGATTGTTTCTAAGTGATTCAGTCATTGTAAGCACAATATCAACACTATCGATCAATTTCAGGGTCAAATATGAAAATCCCAAGCCATCTTGTTTTCTAAATTGTAGGATGATAATCGAGTCATTTTCTAAGTAAGCATAAAATAACCTATCTCAAGCTCTATGAAAAGCGGCCACTTTTATTTCACCTCTGGTAACACACTGGGGTAACAATAAATACTAATCTCCACAATATGTCACTGATATAGTACTTTAAAAACGTCTTTCTCATCAAGCCTCATTGCAGGGTTGTAAAAATAAAAATATCAGTTGAGTTAAGGTTCAGTTTTTTTCTTGGTTTTCTTTCAGTGGAGGAGAGAG
The DNA here is from genome assembly GCF_036562045.2 of Rhinolophus sinicus. Taxonomy (NCBI): domain Eukaryota; kingdom Metazoa; phylum Chordata; class Mammalia; order Chiroptera; family Rhinolophidae; genus Rhinolophus; species Rhinolophus sinicus. The sequence continues at coordinate 7,089,083 of NC_133763.1, forward strand.
TGGGTTTGGACTTCGGCAAGCAGTCCATTTCACATATATTTAATGAGCAACTCCTTGGTGAAAAATACACTGCGAGACAGAACTGACTACATAATTTGTGGGGCCAGTGCCAAAGGAAAGTTTAGGAACCCTTGTTCAAAATTTAATAATTTCAAGATAGAGACAGAAGAGCATTAAACCAAGAATGGGACACTTGGAAGAGTGTGCAGCTGTGGAGTTACGTAGGGCACATGCTCAAGGACCCAGCCCTGCAGCCGGCAACACGGAATACCAAAGGATAAATATGAGATTTCACATTGGGTAGAAACCAGAAAGGGAATTGGGTGGTATATGGCATTGCCACTCACCTGGAAGCTAAACTGAATGGTTGATTTCATCTTGGGGAATCAAGAAAGATTGATAAAATAATTAGTATCAGACCAGGTTCCTGAAAGACATGTTGGGTGTAGTCTGATGAAAATGGGGAAATGGCATTATTGTAGACAAGGTCATGTAACTGAGGCTAAACCTGGGGAAAGAAAAGAGCAAGGTGTGCTGGATACAGTGTGTAAATCAAGTTCATGTAGAGTAGACAGAAGAGACAAAGTAAAAAATTACAGGTTGGGATCAAAACAAGAAATTACACGAATGATACCAGAGTGAGTTTGAATTTCACCCTGTAAGCAAATGGAAGCCTTGAGTAACATGATCCCAGAGCAGGCTACAGGGTGAAACGGGAGTAGATGATGAGAGAGGCCAGGGTCCAGTGTCTAATTAGTAAGTCAGTTACACTAGTTACCAGGGCCTGCATCACAGAGACGGGAACAGCAGCGGAAAACAAGCAATGATTATGAAAAGTATTGCAAGTGAAGTGTCCGTATACATGGAAGGCATGGAGAGGGATTATTTAAATGACCGCGACTCTCAAGCCACTCAGCAAAAAAAAAAAAAAAAGAAGGGAAGCAAGATTTGTGGACCATTCAGAAATTGTTCTCTGAAGAACTAAATGATGAATCTATTAATAAATTTGGAAATAGAAATTGTGCAATGCAGTTAGAAGGGATCATCTGAGCATAAACTAAAGGATAATGATTTTTTTTTTTTTAAATGGAGGATAATCATAAAATTTGAGAGCTTGGGGGGGTTCCCTATGTGGGTAGGTAAGAGTTAAGAAAATACATTTTCATGCTTCTTTTTCTGTAGCAGGACAATCAAAGATCACGTAACTGCATCACTGTCTGAGTTGGACATATTCTCAGCAAATTTAGCAACATCATTTTCTATATAAGTGTCACATGAAAGCAACGAGAACCCAGTCATATTTCTTTTAGAATCCCTGAGCCCCTCATAGTTTTAAACCAATGAACATGCAGAGTACCAGGCAGACTAGAAAGCACGAGGCGTGGGGGTGAACATAGCAAAGAAAGTGGTTGTCAGGCAGCCCACTGCGGTCCTATAGGTTAAACAGATAAGATACCCATTGTGATGGCAAGACGGGACACCCAGAGGAAAGAGGGGATGAGTCCTCCTGTGTGGAAAGAAATCAAAGACGCTTTCCCAATCCTAATTCTTGCATGGAATCCTTAAAAGAGCAATTTTTCCCAATCTTGAATGTATATTTAACTGTCTATATACATTTAAATTGTCATGGAATTTGAAGCCAACTATTTTGTTCCAACTTTTCTGAAGATAAATATAATAAAATCAAATATTTGAGTAATAATAAAATAGTTTCTGTTCAAGTATTTTTTATACCCATTTGCTAATAAACGTAGAAAATGTGGTGTTTCAAAATTAAGAACATAGTGGACTAAGAGCATAAAGGCACTCAGTTCTTGTACCTTATTTTATTTTTTTCATTTTATAAACTTAAATCTCTCTCTTTTTTTAAGCTCAAAATCTCTATTATATACACTTACAACATTGCAAATTGAGCCATGTGTATTTCAGGACAAATATTGGGGAAAATGATGTTCAATCCCACTGTCTATACCATTTAAACAATGGAAGCATCAGGTAAGTAACAACATTTGGACAGCAAGTCAATATGACTATGAAAGGTCTCCAATAATGAGCAAATTCAGACCAATGCACAGTTTGAGTATTTGGCCTTGTTATTGACAGAGGTTGTTTTCAATCACTCGGTATCTATTACCATATCAATCATTACTCTAAATGAATACAATGTTATCATCGACAAAGACATCACTTAAGCCAAGAAAGTAAAGATTCTAAATAACAAAATAATGAAAGGTAGGTTTTTTGTTTTGTTTGTTTTTTTACAGCAGGAACGTGAAAAAATATATACCTTAAGACTCTACTCACAGGAAAGTAAAGAAATCGGGGACCAATATGAAAAAAAAAAGACACTTACTTGCTCACAAGGACCTCGAAATAGAGTACAATTAGCATCACATTGTTATTTATTAAAGTTAATGCAACTGGGTATTTTCTTGGGTATACAAATTAAGATATGGAATTGAACTGATAAAAATGATTTACATGGAGGATTAAAGTATCGGCAGCTTTATAGAGTGATATGTCACTATTTCACTGTAACTTCAAGTTTTACATTTCCTCCTTTGAATCCCTGTCAGCCTTCATGAACAGGAGAGAGTTTAATCAATGCTTGAGGTAGCAAGAGCATAACATTAACTATTTCTCTTGTTAATAACCAAAAAGTGTTTAGTAAACATCATTAAGTAAAACAATACACACTTATATCCTAATTTATCATATTACAAATTAAATAGGGTTCCATGTTTGAAAAATGCACATTTAAAAGAAGACTGCATTTCCACTAAATACATTGAATAAACTGTTTTATAATTATTGGCCTAGCCTAAATCATTTAGTTTGTAATAAGAAATTCAAAGACTATGAAATTCAAAATCTTTAGTTATCACACTGGAATCCATATACATATATATTATGATATATTATGCATATTATATATACACACATATTATGTATATAATATGTATATATATTTAATTCTGTGATGCAAAGTTTTTGTAGAATGAGACTCTGTGTGTGTGTGTGTGTGTGTGTGTGTATCTGTTTTAACGTTCTTTGAAGACTTGGATTCAGTTTGCAATTCTGTTCCATTGTAAAGAAACATCCTATTAAGTAAGATTCACTTTGATTCAGAAAAAAAAAAAAAGGAAGGAAAGGGCGTTGTCTTGACATAAAGAATGTGAGAGATATATTTAGGTTAATTTGTTAAGCTACCAACACAATATTCAGGAAACAAAAGAGGGAGAAAGATGGTATACAATGGCAAAGGAAATCCAGAGCAAAATTTCAAGCAGATTCAGCCAAATAAAGGACCCGGTGGAATAGCAGGGCACATGTGGCCATTAAGGAGAATCATACAAATGAGTGTGAGAAATGGCTGGGCAATTTTATGGTGGGGGGTAGGAAGAGTTTGCAAAGTGTGGAAGCATGAAGGTCACAAAGAAGGGAAATGGGAGGAAAGAGGCTTCCAGCAATCCACCTTTATTAGGGACAATGATTACTACTCACCTAGAAATTGCTTCTCAGGCCTATAAAATATCTGAGCTTTTAAGTAAAAAGGAAATACTGTTGCTACTCATAAATGTTTTCAATGAGCAGGATGCACGTCTTCTTCAAAGATTTTGAGGAAATATTTTACATGGAAAGTGAAACTTCCTTTGAAAATAATTTCTGTAGGTGAACTTTCTTTTGCTGTTGTAAATACGGCATTTAGAGTCTTACATTTAAAACTTTTGTGTAATAATGAAAAATGATAAAAATGAGTAAGGAAGTTTTCTTTCAAATAAAAAGTTTAATGTATGTTTTCACAGAACACAAAGCGAGGCAATGTATCTTCCACATGCAAGAGAAGATAGGACAATTATTCAATATATTTTATAATTGAAACCTCAGTGATATGTTAAAACTAAATGCTTTTTTTCTCTACTGACTCACTAGATTAGATACATCTCTCAGATTTAACTCATGTCAGAAATTTCATTCTCTTTCTTATTGTCACGTATCCCTCACCACTGATCCTATATCCTCCTCGAATATCTAGGTCATGGCTTCCTTGAATTGTATTATACAAGGTATACTAGCATTTTTTGTTTTGTTTTGTTTGTTTGTTTGTTTGTTTGTTTTGCTTTTGACCTTAGGGCCTAAAATGCCACAGTTATTAACACCTTCGCTTTTGCTCCAAATACTAACACATTTTACCTTTGATTATAACTATATTTGCAAATATATATATATTTTTTCACATATTTCACAGACTAAATATTTTATGTAGGAAAGTAACAGATGATTCCTCTAACCAGTGGGAATAGCATTAAATTCTGGCATTGGCCTTTCATTAAATCACATTTTGAACCTTGATACAATACATAGTACCTTACAAATCATACTGCAAATGAAAACTCCTATTGTTATTCCATGAATCACATAGCCACAAATTTCTGAAAGTTTTATAAACACCAGAACACCATATTTAATATCTCCTTTTGGAAGGACTCATTTATCGCCACTAAAAAAGGTAGAAAATAAACCTGCAATTATATTTTGTAATTTTAACACAGAAGCTTCAAAGATCAGATTACTCTACCAGAGTGAAATGGGCAGAACACAGACAGACCCTTATCTGATCACAATCTAGAAACAGAAACCAGGAGACACTGAGAGGGGTTTCTAACCAGTGGGAAGGAAAAGATTGCATATAGAGCTATTTTAATTTCCCCAGTATAAAGAATTCATGAGAGACAAGTTGGTTTAAAGACGACATGTGGCTTAAATGTAGAACAAAAATCCCTAAAAGGAGCAAAAAGTTAAAAAGAATTAGCAAGCAGAAAAACACCATTTTCTAATGGATTCAGAAAGGAATTCTTAAAGGGGCACATTATAAACTCTGCTCCGTCTAAGCCACAGCCGGTGGCTTAGGAAAAGGGAGAAGAGAAAGGTCTGAAAGCATTTGAGAAGCTCCTAGATGTGGGCCTCAGAAATGCCACCCAACCAGTAGCACAAGGCAAAAAGGAAAATGATAATACCGTAATAGCAGAACAAAAATAATTACTACATTTTTTTTTCTCCAAGCAGGATCGTAGAGACCCAACCATTATTGTTTGCAAATTTATTTACTCATGGATAGCAGAGCTGAACTATCTCGGATTACTAGTTCTATCCCAATGCTTCAAATAAGTATGGTCTTTGTGTCTTTGGTTTATAGAGAAAATAGCTGAGAACCAGGGAGCTTTTAAAAATAATTATAGCAACAAATATAGCTACTAAGTATATAGCTAATATTCATAATAACATCATTAAAATAATAAGAGCTAATATTTATTTAATGCAGTTAGTATGAGTTTTCAAAGAAATAATTTTACCAGATAATTGCTTTAGTCCATTTCTGCCCATCCCAGTTTCTCCTCCTATTAGGTTGGTGCAAAAGTAACTGAGGTTTAAAAGGCTAAAAATAATTGCAAAACCCACAATTACTTTTGCACCAACCTAATAAGGACTAATTTTTGTCACTATGCTATGGATCTCTGCTCTGCAGGAATTTACTTAAAGAAGTTTGTGGAGGGTAATATGGCAGTTATTGTTAACTGGGGAAAGTTGTCATTTGAATAATTGTCCTAATTTATTCTCTTCAGGTCACTGGAGCTTTGTCTCAGGTAACAGGATACAGTTGCTACCCACCCAAGCTGTGACAAAACAGGAGTCTTTGGCACCCTATGAGGGATGTTGAGCATATGCCTCCTTTTAGTTGAAACTAAAAGTGATCAAGAGATTTATTTCCAGATTTCCTCCCGAAGTGTTTATTGACGCACTCTGCAGGGCAGTTTACATAAGGGACTTGTAAACTCTACAAGAACCTTAAGAATGAATGACTATGGCCCATTTCACAGAGGAGGAATTTAGCCTGAGTAAGGCAAGTGCTTGCTGTTGGATACAAGCCCAGGGAGTGGGCACTGGTCTGGATGTATTTATAGCCCACACCATCTCTGTAAGCCCGTGCACCCGCCCATCACCACTGTCAATCATATTATAGAATTCCCTCATCTCTACCTATGTGATGACGTGGTTTTACAGTAATAAAAATTTGAGCCTAAATGTCCACTGGCCAATAAGAAATCTATAGATCACTATATACCATCACAGATGCTTTAAAAATGAAGAGGACACAACTTCGAAATGACCAAGATATAATTTTCGAATGAATAATACAGAGTGAGTGAAATCACAAAATGTTACCACATTGTAAATAAGTATATACATATACACACAAAAACACATACACACACATATATACACTTTTGTCAGTTCCTTAAAATCTTATACCTTTTTTCCTCTTCAAGATGAGATTTTATATTGTATGCATATTGTGGTTGAGAAAAAATGCTCATGTATATACTATTGACTATATGATGTAAGAAAAAGAAACTGGGCTTTGAAAACCTTACTTTTCAAACCTTATACAGTCATTATATTTCTAAAACAAGAGAGCTCTTCAGACGATCTCTTAACCTCTGGGAATTTCTTTTCCACGTGTAAAACTAAGACCATACCTAGGTCCAGAGATACTTGTGAGGACTGTGTGTAGCACATAGTAGGTGCACAAGAAGGAGTCGGATTCCCTCCCCTTCTGTTGACTACATCAGTAAGACTTGCTTGTTAGGCAGTGATTATCTCGCTCTGTGTGTTTGGTGTGGATCAGCAAAGGGGATTCGTTCATATTACAAATTTAACTACTACCATATTGTGTCATCGGCCAAATTGACAGGTAAAAAAATTATTTTGTGAAATTTGGGACCAAGTTATCCAAGATACTGATTCTGACACAAAGCCAAGAGATAGAAACCATTTGGGGAGATGGAGAAGGAAAACTGAAAGAATGAGGTCCGTTTCCTGACATCATGGTGAATGCCCAAAGCTAAAGGAGTCTGGAATAACCTCCTTTTCCAAACAGAAGCAGTGAAAAATCTTACCCCTGAAGTGGAGACACCTATGCAATGGAGTCTAACTTCTTGTTCCTTTGATTATTTGTTTTTTATGTTGCCTTACATAATTTTTTAGCTGAAGAGGAAAAGAGAAAGCACAATTATTTATTTATCAATTTGTGCAAAATGATATTTGGTGAAAGTCGGCTAGGTACCAGACACCATTCAAGATATTAAGGATGTCGGCACATACCATTTCATGATTTCATGGAAAATCTGGGAGTAATTAGAAGGGAAAAGAATCCCAAACTAGGGGAAACATTTATGTAAAGATGAATGGTTTCTTTACTTTTAGATACAGCTATTTTATTTTTAAAGAATTGCGCTTAAATGCTCTGTTTAGAATAAGGTTTATAGTTAATATAGTGTTCCATAGATATCAATTCTTAAATCTCAGTTTATAAACTCTAATCCCCACATTCTCAAATCATTTGCTAAGATTTTAGAAACATGATTTCTATTAAGGTCAGTGGGGAGAGTGTGGCTTCGGACTCCAACCAGTGCTTTGAAAAATTACCCCTACTAAGTATTACAAGTCTTTCCAGCTGTTGATATTAATATTTACCAAAAGTTGAATTTGGAAAATGTCCACAGATGAAAACAATTTTATCAGAATTTTCTTTATCCTTCTTTGCGCATAAACTAGCACATTGAACCATTTGGAGGGTGTTTTCAAGTAAATTAAGTTCTTTTCAGAAGTTAAAAAATGTTCTTTTTAACCATTTAACAAGTTTCCTGTAAACCATAAAAATGTGTATCTGAGAAACAGTAACAAGTACTAATTTTATATATTCTGAAAACAAAAATATGAAAAGAATATATCAGAAATATATTTGTAAAAATATATTACAATTGAAAACCTTTTCCTGAAATTCCATGGGATGCCTACAGATGGAAAAAAGGAACAAGTTGTACAATAGTCTTGTGAAGATAATCTACTGTGAAGGCAAAATCTAAGCAATCAGAGCCCTGCCCTTTTTATACTGAGGTTCCTCAAAATAGGGAAATTAACGTGATACGGTCACATCAAATAAGTACATTTAATGACTGTGATTATGAAGGATGACAAATGTTTACTGTGAAATTTAAAAAGTTAAAGATACGTTACTAATCCAGGGTGTCTATTTTGCTCATTTCCATTTCCTTCTTGGGGTTAACAGAGCGGCCCCTCCCCAAACAGACAATAGTTCTAGTTGTATCACTTATTAATGGTAATTTCATAAAAACAATGACAACACCCTTTTTGTTTTCATATAGTAGATTACTGCTCCCAAAGCATTTTCTTTGACTTACAGTTTTTTCATTCAGTTCTTCTAAGAACAACTCAGGTCATCACGTATGGTTACGGTCAGGTGGTGCTCTCTGACAGACTCTGATGCAAAAGGTGCATCTAGAATGACACAACCTGGAAGCCACACTTCCAGGTTGAGCCTCCACCTCCCTGCCTAACCCAACACTCCTATTTGCTCCCCTGGTTTCCACTACAGTAGCCCTTAGCAATATATAATTAAGAACGCTTTGTCAATATTTATATTCCCAATGGCACTGTACATTTCCGGGCCCCATATTTTTCTCCTAAGTATCCTTTTGGTAGTTTTTGGTAGAAGGAACTAAGGGATCCTTAATTTTCAGGCAAAGAAACCAAAGTTATAGGAGGTAAAAGACCCATTTCCTATACGAATTGTTCGTCCTTTACTTTAGCTCTTTGAGATGGAGTCGGGCTCTGCTTCTCAATATGGAATTAATTTCATGTGAGAACTAGCTTATCGGGAATCCAATGAGCTCAACTAATGTGATGAAAGAAAACAGAAATGAAGGAATGCATGAATTCTACCACTATTTATGGTACTTACAGATATCTAACAATTTGGCAATCTTGCAACCTTTCCATATACCCTAAGTCACCAACAGTGGTCATTTGCATGTTGTGGCACAGTGTAAACTCTGAAATCAAATTCTTTGGGGTCACAACTTGGGTCTGAGCCTAACTGTTTGACCTTGGACAACGTACTTCACTTGTATGTGTCCCAATTTTCTCATCTGTAAAGTATGAAAACTAATACCATCTTCTTCCTTGAATTACCATGAGGATGCCTTGAGCTGACACACACAAAACTTACACAAAATAGTACTTGGCAAACTGAAAACTTTCAATCAATGTTAACTATTACTTTTTTATATTTACTTTTCTCGGCTTCTGAAGAGTTCACAGATGGCCCTAAACTTGAACTACATCCGACTCTTCCAATTAGCTGCTAAACATTCTCTGAAAGGTAGTCAGGTCTATGCTGACCCTAGAGGAATTTGATACGGTTGTTCTTAGTGGCGGGATTTTCTATTCAGAACATTTATTTTTTTATTTTTTGTAAAATTGAGACACAGATTCATTTCATTTCATTCAGAGTTTTGGCAAGTCGTCTCTCCATTATTAAGGTCAAGGTGAAGGTGGAGAACTTTTGCATCATTATAGGTAAATTGTTTATGCCCGTGTTTCAAACTTACAGTAGTAAAATTCCATTTATTTCAAACGTGAATCGTGTCTCTTTTAAAGCACATACTGATGGTTTAAAATAGTACTCAGCTTTTCTCTTCACCATGAAATTATCTTCACTCAAAAGAATTTGGTAAGTTCATCCCGAATTTACATACAAAATGTAATTTGTGATTTGAAATGAAAAAAAGTCTGCACTTCCAAAGTTACTACTAATAGCTCACTTTATAGCCATATTTTTGTGAAGCTTTTCCTTCAATTTAGTCAAGATCATCTCATTATAAAAAAATATTAATTAATATGAATCCTTTACATTTTAAAACAACATATCAGTCTGAAGCAACAAGAAACATTATGGAATTCAATTTTGTCTTTACATTGAGTGAGTGGTAAGTAGTTCAAGATTACCAAAGTTTCTTGGACTACACATTTTATCTTTGCCATATATCTGTGTTGCATTTTGGAAGATATTGAGGCTCCTGAACAATTTAAATATTCCAATTAAAAGTTTAAAAGTAAAACCACTCATGTGGATATATCATCTACACTGCGTGAAGTGGGTGGATTGTCTGAAATACCTGGCTGACTGGCCATCTCACTCATCTAATTATTTGACTTTATATAATCCTATTCTTAAACGGAGTTGATCACCTCAGGATATAAAAGAAATTTATTTTAGACAGAGTAAATAAAAGTACAAGTCAGATATTACATCAAATGGAGTATGTTGTAATCACAGGACAATGGATTGAGTGTACAGGATCCTTTAATGATGAAGGGAACAGAATGAGTCATTGTCTTTTTTAGGATGATGGATATTTGTTCAGAACTGTCAGGAATGCTTACTACATACTATGTCATGTTCATTAAACATGTTATACAGCAGTCTGTCAGAGAGAGAATCAAAAGAACTGCTAGAGAAAAATATGCTTCACAAGCAACGGAGGTCATCATTAATTCAAAAACGGAATACTCCATTCAAAACAGTATTTTTTCTGCTCCTCACCCAGCCCCCAACCTTCAAAATTCGGTAAGATGGTATCACATACAAAGTGTATCACATACAAAGTGTAGCATGGATAAAATCCAAGATTTTCCCTTGAGACCTATTAGAAAATTGGAACAGGATGGTTACATTCCTGATACTTGAAGCCTTTAGTACACAAGCTTATCAAAAAGAAAAAAATATATATTTATATCGCATTTATGCCTAAAAAATAACTGGTAACTAGCCAGCATCGACTCAATCCACTACTCCACAAATTATACCATCATAAAATGTTGACAGAAATGGGAAGAAGAAAATAAAGGAGGAGGGAGAGGGCAAGAAGAAAAGAAAGCAGGTACTGTTAGGATACCGAGAGCAGAGCACAGACTGAGCTTTCATTATCTTTCATCACAACCGTTGAAGAATAAATAATGTGAGGTAGCTTACTTGTAAATTGTAAAGGAAAGTAGAAGGCAAGTAGTTGTTAAATAAATTTACTTTGTCAAAGTTGTTCTGTTAGTCTCAAGTTTGTATATCCCGATCATGGAATATTTATAACTTGCTTCTTTAGCCAAATATGACTTACATGTATTGGAAAAGCCATTTCCTCTGCTTTCAATTGTATCATTAAATTCTAGAATGATGGCAAATGTCTGTGAGAGGTTGAAAAGCAACCTGGTTAGGGTTATTTTTACTTTTTATTATTATTATAATTATTATTTTTTGATGTCAGAATGGGATTCTTTGGGGAGCAGGATACAATCCCTATGAGCAGAACACACCACTGCAGGGTTTCTGAGGGTCCCAGTGTTGCATCTGTGAAGAGCTATTTAATCGGGGCTAGGAAGTGTTAGTAACATCTCCGTTTCTTTACGATTGTTATTTTCTTTTTCCTGCCAAGACTCACTACAGTGGGGAAAGTTAAAAGACCTGGATTTATTTAGGCCACCCACTAGTCATAAGAATGTGGACAATTTTTACTAAAGTTTGCTTTTCCTGATCTGAGAGTGGGGGTAATATTTTTCCTACCCACAAAATCAATTTATTGGATGTCACATTGATATGATTCATGTACAAATACAAATACTATTTCAAAAATTATTTGTAGTCATAAAACTTTCTCTTAAAAGACATAATATACTTTGGATTGATATACATTTTACATTCTTCGAAAGATCTCTAAGTGTTTTCTACATATTAGCTTAACATTTTGTATGATGCACAGACTGAATGTATTTTGTATATCTTGAATTTGCAAATAGAAAAAGACATGAAGTAGGAACCATTTGGTAAATTAATGAAACATTTAACAATTATACAGATTTTGTGACTCTAAATCAGTACATTAAGGCTTTTGATTCACTTATCTTTAATTCATGTGCAGCTCATTGATGCAAATGTTTTGACTATATCATTTCTATTAAATCAAACATAGGGTCCATTAAAGACTCCATGTGACCTTAGGGCCTTATCCGACTTTTTAACTTAACTCAAATGATGTTAATGATGGAACATACTCTCATTTCCTGCAAATTTTTAGAACTCTTTCATACCATTGCTTAGCAAAATGACACTGGTGGCAATTTTTAGTACAAAGAAAACTTAGGTGGTATGTGTCCGCCTATCTATTATAATTCCTCTGATTAGCATAGAGACAATTTCTATGGTTTATTTTATTTTAAACTATAAAATGCATAATAAATATATAGACAAAGAATAATATCAATAAGCCACACCAAGGACATGTTATTATTGCTAAAAGTACATATTGATCTATATTTTTCCAGACATTTATAATTATGCGTGTATATTTTATGCGGTTATGGTTTACAGTATGCTTTCTTCCTTAACAATAAATTGTGAACATTTCCCAAATCAATAAATATATTTCAAAATCACTTTTTATTAATCTCTGGTAGTTCAACTTATAAATAAATGAAACACAATTTTCTCACTCATTCTCTATTGAAGGGCCTTTATATTGGTTCTAATTTTATTTATTAAGCAATGCCACAATAATTATATTTGTGGTTAAATCTTTACTCTAGTATTTCACTGCGTCCTAGGGAGAGATTGCTGAAAATGGAATTGTGGAGTTTTCAAGCGTTTAGATATATATTGCCAAAGTGGTTCACAGAATGGCTCTACGTACTCTGTGCACTGACTTTCCACAACTCTTTGTTCCAGGACAACCCTGGCTTAGTCATTTTTATGCTAAATCTTTCCCAAATCACTAAATGATACATGGTATCTTCTTGGAAATTGCATGTCTTCCTGTGTTAGTATATATTTAATATGTTTACTGGCTATTTTTATACCTTTTGCACAGTTCTTACTCATGTTCATTTTTCTTTCTAATAGGAATTTTCATTTTTTTGTCTTGATTTTAAGTGTTCTTTATAATTTAAGGATATTGATCTTCATTATGTTTAACTTTTAAAATCTATTTTTAAATGTATAATTTTTCCATATGAAGATTTACTATGTTTGGAAGGTAGGGAAGGCAAGATTTTACCTTTTCTCTCTTTTTGCTTTTTTTGGGTAGGTTGAAGAAATCAACTGACATCAGACAGATTACGAGGAGAAAAGCATACAAATTCGTATAAATTCTGCATGACACGGGAGCCCTCATAAGAAAATGAGGCCCAAAGAAGTGTCAAAACCTAAAAATTTTTATACTAGGTTGAACAAAGGGAGGCAGTGTTCTACTTTTTTTCTTTAATTAAAATTTATTGAGGTGACAATTGTTAGTTAAGTTACATAGGTTTCAGGTGTACAATTCTGTAATACATCATCTATATATCACCTTGTGTGTTCACCACCCAGAGTCAGCTCTCCTTCCTTCACCATATATTTGATCCCCTTAATGTCATCTACAACCCCCTTTCTCCCTTGCCCTCTGGTAACCACTAAACTCTTGTCTGTGTCTTATGAGTGCATTTCATGGCCATAAAAGCTAATGAACCACCCATCAACCTCATAATTAATCACCGTTTCCAAAAACCTGGATACCAACCAGAAAGCCTCAGGAGGAAGTAGATGACCACTTAGCCAAAGAGGCTTCTTGGAATTGCTGCTTTCCTTCTTCCTTGGCTTCCCTCCCTCTCAGCAACTTTCCAGGTACATGGATGTTCCGAGTGTGAAAAGGGTAGGAGCACTCTCTCTGCAACACAGGAAGGTGTTCCGCAAACAACACTCCCCAGATGCAATTGAAAGACATGGAGGGCCAGGCCAGGGTCAGGCCTGCTCAATAAATGGACACCTAATTCTCAGTAGCCACTATTGCAGTCCCAGGGTCCTAGCAGATGCGGGGACATGGAGCTGGACAAGCCAGCAGGATTACGTAGTACACACTGACCCTGATCACCCCTTGTCTAGACCGTGATACTGTTGTATAGTTGCAAAAGGGGTAAGCTCCAGAGACAAACACTACATACGAGTAGTTCTAGCATCAGTAGCTGTCTACTGCAGACAAGCCACTCAATGTCTCTAAGCCTCAGGGACTTCATCAGTGAAACTCGGTTGCTCTTTTACATTTCTGTGCCTCTGTATATGTATATATATATAACATATACATATGTATGTATATATATATTATATATTATATATATATATACTTCTATATATATATATACATTATATATATATATATTTCTATCTTAATCTTGTCAAACTATATATTGATTTATTCAAATATATAATGAGAAGCGACAATGAGGCAGCCATTTTTCTAGATGCTGGAGTTACAGCAGTTTCTCTCGCACTCTCTAGACGGTGACTTGATGGAAGGGAGCAGTTTGTTTTATTTTGCTATCATCAACTCCCAGCACCAACTCTCTCTACTAAGGATTCAGCAAATATTTAACAAAGGAATTTTCTTGACAACAAGTGTAGCCTCATACATACCAACACAACTGAGCTTTCCCCACAAAGTGAGAGATACTCTGATGCTTTTGCACGACCTAAAAGGTCCAGGGGTCTCCGGGGAATTCCATTTGTTGTTTGGGAGTGTATTGAGAACAAGGATTATGACGGAACAACAAACTGAGAGGAGAAGGAAGGCTGTTTTCATCAGGTGTTGTGTTTCTTACCTTCCCCACATTTTCGGGCATACCGTAGAGATATGCACACATTCAGGTGAGTTGCACAGCCGAAAGGTTTGATACTCTTTAAAGAACATGCATGTACCCATGGGAATGTATCTGGGAAATGAGAACATTTGCCTGTTGTGAGCTTCATACAAAATTACCGAGGGTAAGATTACGTATGCCTAGCCCGTCCGGAAATTCAGATGAAAGGGACAGTGCTACCACTACATGTGGATGAAATACAGGACACCCTCTGGGTTTGTGGACTCAGGACTCCCAGTTTTCAGTATTTATTATCAACATGACATGTGCTCAGTTGATTGATGCTCCTCTGGGTTGCTTCAGCCCCACTAGCTTCATTCTCTTGGCTGCTATAGTTACATAAACGGCCCTGGGCTGAGAACACAAGCTCTTTGTTAAAGGGGAAGTTAGCAAATTTAAAGAAAGGTGCTAAAGACAAACCAGTCCCTAGCATAGACCTTTCTGATATAATGAGAAAACCTCAAAGATCTGGTGGTGGTGGGGAAGCAAAAGGTGACCTCTTGGTTGTCCTGGGTTAAAAGTCACCACTGCTATGGTTGCCCAATTCTAAGGATCTTTATAAATGTCATTCCTGAGCATACATTTACGCACTCAGAACATGAGTGAGATATGATGTGGAATAATTAACATGTGAGATTTGATGTGGAATAATTTGAACATGAATGCAAGGACTCTTCTCAACATCAATGTTAACATTAAGAGCTAATGTTGGTAAAAAAAAGAAGAAGAAAAAAGAGCTAATGTTGGTAACACAGCAAACATGGAGAAAAAAAAAATCTAGAGAGTGTTGACCACGGCTCAAAGAAATCTCTAATCTTTAGATTTCCCTTTCAGAAACCAAATATTATGCTTACGGACAGAGAATTCACATGCACAAAATATAGGAGAAAACCTTGTTTCAGGTGTTTAGATTCCTCTATTATGCAAAACATGTGCTTTACCAAGAGTTCCTAAAATGAAATACTATAGTAACTAGCACAAGTTAGAAACCAGCAACAATATGGGAATATATAATTAATCGTTAGAAAAGTATAATGGGTACTATCTTAGGTCCTCCTGAGAGCCAGGTCATAGCCAAACACAATACTTGGTCAAAGAGGAAATGTGGGCTGTTGCTTCAACTTCTTTCAGGAGTTGCTTGGACAAGTGCAAAAGGCAGTCAAGGACTTGTGAGCCATAAAGAAATGCTTACCCCATTTATTTTTGAACATCATGTCTTCTGATAACGTGTGTGCGTGTGCACGCATATATATTTGTGCATTTGGTAATCAATGTATTACCCAAACTACACAAACAGTGACTTTGATTTGAAAACAAAATTAAGCAAGTAGTCCTCAAAGATTAATAAGTGCTAATTCTTCACATAGCCTCCAGTTGCGGTATGCATTCTTGTAGTCATTTCTTAAGAAACTAGGTAAAGATTATAAATAAAGTTTTACATAAAAAGAGATTTTAGGAGGGGAGGTGGTAGAACAGGGTGAAAGGGGTCAAATACAGGGTGATGGAAGGAGAACTGACTCTGGGTGGTGAGCACACAAGGTGATATATAGATGGTGTATTACAGAATTGTACATTTAAAACATGTAATTTTACTAACCATTGTCACCCCAATCAGTTAAATAAATAGATATAGATAGATAGATAGATAGATAGATAGATAGATAGATAGATAGATAGACAGATAGATAGATTTTAGAGAATATATAGCAATTTTACTAGAGCAAACTTGTCAGACCCAAGTCATAACCTCAATCTTGTTTAATTGCTTAGGAGATTTTATAGAAATTCAACTGTATTTTAAAATTGTTATTATTTTTCTTAAACTCAAAGTATATAAATCACAATTTGTTAACTCAAATCTTTAAAGACTACACCATATTTCCAACACACTGTCCTATTACATAGGAAGTCAAGAAAAGAGCAGATTAATTTCCCGTTAATATAGTTACTGAAGAAATTTCTGCGTCATCTGTTCCTTTTCCTCATCTTTTCTCTTTGTTTTGCAATATATTGACGTTGACATAAAGTTAGGATTTTAAGCTGATACGTGCATTTAGTAAAGAGGCATGTTCCTTAGTTATGAAATGTTGATAAGTAGAATCTCTCTCTCTCTCTCTCTCTCTCTCTATATATATATATATATATACACACACACATATATACATATACATGTGTATACATATATATACATACATATATATATATATATATATATATATATATATATATATATATATATGTCTTTTATTGACAGGTTAATTTACCTTTTATTCTTAACCACACCCCACCTCATTTTATACTGTGGTTTTGTGGTTTATATAAGAAAAGGTGCCCTTTGTAATTTTAGAAGTAACTAATGTTTACAGTATTAATACATGAAAGTTCTCCATAACTTATAGTCTTTTATGTAAGAAGGCATGTTTAGTTTTATCTAAAATAGTTTTATCTGAAAAGACTCAAAAGTATTTCTTTCTCCATGTTGAGTAAAGACAAAGCCCCTGTAGTGTGTAGCTGACAAGCTCTTTTGCACAGCGGCTTGTGCTTGCCATCTCGTCTCTTGCTTGATATAAATGTTTAGCATTTGGGTGAGCGTGCCACAGCCTTTGTTTCCCAACAACCCTCCATCCACGTCATGTGTGGGGAATGTGCCTCAAAAGTCCTTAAAGCACTTTTTCTGTCCATCTTGCTTCAGTAGATTAACTCCAATTCCAGGACACTTTGGAGGATCTTGCTATTTTAAGTACAGCTCAAAAGAAATAATGACACTGTGCAAAGACTAATAAAAAGCTAGATTTCAGAATCATCAGTTGGCACTAATGGACTCAAATCCACTATAAGCCTAGAAAGGAAATGATCATTCTGAGAAGGCAACACACCCCAAGGTGAATTGTGGAATCTCTATTTTTTTTTTTTAAATTGGGGTCTTTTCAGATTCTTTGGGAATTTAGTTGTGGACACATCATATGGAGAAGACCTTTTTCCTACTGTAATTCGCATCGGATAGTAGGCAGTGCATTATACGGTAGAATATTTGCCATAACACTCTCAAAACACAGTGCAACTTTTTACCCAGCTCCAAATCCTCAGTGAGCTTGGTTTACTGTCACTAGCTGGGCCACAGAGATGGCTCTTCCCTCTTCTTTTGGAGGCAGTGGATTCATACACCTGCTGAAGACTCATGTGCTGGGGTCCGTTCTCTGTGGTGCCTGTTCTATGGCAGGAAATCTCGGGGCCATCAGCATTTCTATATATTCCCATCCTTTAATTACCAATCCTGAACAATTCATTCTACTTCTAGTAGGGTTGTAGTTCTGGGGCCAGTAGAAAATCTTATTTATAATTTTCTTTGCCATTAAATCATTTCACTTCTCTAAACTTCCATATCTGTATCTTTGGCTTAAGGGAATCCTGGGGAATCTGACCGGCTACAAAACGGAACTATTTCTTTCTATCTAGCTTTAATAGGTAGTCATCACTATCACAGTTTCTCAAATCATAACAATTTGTCTTTTAAAATGCATTTTGCATGTATAGAGGACACCTTTTCACCTTTCAAGATCTGATTTCTTTCCCACCTAGTCTCCAACCTTGTCTGCCCTCATTATAAAAGATGACTCTTTCTTCTGTGCCATATCTGTCCCTTCTATGGAGCGATACTGGGGAACTTTGAACACGAATGACAATTATTGGTTTATCGGATTACCTCTTCTACTAGACAAAGAGCACATTGAATGCAGTGTGCTGAGTTCCTGGAATGTAGTAAACATCAAATAAATGTCTATAGAATGAATTGATTAATGAACCACATCTGTTTGGTTAATAGGCATGATTAATGAGGAAATACTAAAATATAAAACATTTGTAAAATTTTCAAGTTCTAGAATCATTGTAGAAGTTGATTCAAAGTTGGAAGTTTTCTACTTACAAAAATTACAGAATAAAAATATCTGTCATAATTATAACAGTTAAAGAAGCTGAAATAAAAGCATCCATTTTTCTATTGTTTTAGGTTGTGGACTTATTAGTATTTGAATATACTCTGAATTTTGGCTATTTTTTCTCATTTTCAGATAGCTGCAGTAGATTTAAGCTAAGAGTTGATAATAATGACAGAAGATAACACTTGAAATCTGAAGCAGTATAGTAAAGGTACCATAATAAATGTTTTCCTGGATACTTATGAAAGTAAGTTTTTGTGACAGTATTAAAAATAAAAGCCAATGATGTTAGTTCTCATTGTGCCATAATTTACTTCATAAAGATATACTTTGGTCTGGCACTTACAAATGACTTAAAAGGGAAAATAATATAACACACGGTCAATTTTTGCACTGGGGCCTATTTAAAAGGGAATCAAAGGAAGGAATCCCAAGCACCATTTGGTTCCTTTGTACCAACACCAAGTTACCTAAACACCAGAACACAGGACGAAAATGCTGTGTACTTACCCTATAATTATATGATACTTAACCTTATAATTAAAGGAACAGGCGAGCACGTACACAAAGTGCCCTTACAGGAAGTAAGTGCACTATAAAATAAAGCAATTACTGAAATAAACTATATAATTAAAAATCTCTTAAGGCAGAAACCAGCCTTCCCAGCTGACTCTGAAAGTACCAAGAGAGTTACTCCAGATGCATTATCCTCTAGTTTACAAAGAATAGAAAATGTATCTTTTTCAGAAGCATGTTCTCTGGGAAAGAACACAAACAAGCTAAAACCTTTTCATTTGTTCCCAGGGCTGGTACACCCACCCTGTTTGGGGAGAGGCTGAAGTTAGAAGAACACTAATGTCCAAATGCATTTTTGATAATAAGCGATGATTCAAAGCAGACCTATCCATTGGCATTGAGAGAAAGAATGTCTCTTTTTAAAGGCTCATCTCAGTAAGGACCATGCCACTTTTCCACAGATACCCCTAAGGTAGTTGTTTCTCGTTCAGACTCTGCCTGGCCTCTGTTTCAAAGAAGTAGTCAAGGATTGAATAATAACCAGGGAAACACTTGTATGTGGCTCTCACCAAATTTCACTGTATTTTCTCCAGCAATATCTTAGATTTCTACCCTTATTTTGGTTTACTTTTTTAAATTTTTAATTTTTTTTTTCATTTTACAACTACTGTTAAGTATACCTTCTTTTAAGGGGACAAAGAGATCTTATAAGGTCTACTGATTAATTTCATATCACAGATAATGCAGAGGGAGTATTAAGAATGACTCCCAGGTTTCTGGCTTATGCAACTGCGTGGATGGAAGGGCCATTAACTGATAGAAACTTCTGGAAGAATATCAGGTTATTGTGGAACATGACGAGCTTCAGTTTGGACATGTTAGGCTTGAGATTAGTTTGGAACTTAAAAATTATATTTCAATTATGCAGGTGAACAGCGTGAACTCTGAAGAGAGCTGAAGGTTACAGTGGGTACCCAAAGTGACGGGGATAGGTCAGCCTTTCCACAGGGCGTACACTGGCTGCGAGAAAGGGACATGGATAGGACCAAGGTTGAGCAACACTAACAGGGAAAGGAAAGGGAGAGGGGACGAGATAGTTATGGAAGCTAAAAAGAAATGACCAGACCGCTAGGAAGACACGCAGAAGAGCATGGTTCCATAATGCCAGGGAAAGAGTTTTTCTAATAAGGCAGGGGAGTCAACCATGTTGAATACTGAGGCACAAAGGGATAGGGGGAACTGAAAATATCCTCTCAATTTAGTATCGTAGTGGACATTGATGACAGGAAGAGAGTCACCAGGGATGGTGGAGCTTTATGATGTTTAGGTGACTCTGGGGACTTTAAAAAAAAAAAAAAAAAATCAAATGACTGCACAGAAACCAGTTTGACGGTGGTTGTCCATTTAGTAGCAGAACACTGATAAAAATAGATAATAAAGATACTATGACTTCCGTGATGCTTTCGAAGGATTTCTCTGTTTAACAACGTGCATTTGGAAATAGGAGTACGTACATATTCAAGCAGCATCATTTAGTCAGCCTCTGCAGGATTCGTATGAATTCGTGTTCTGTTTGCCATAATTCTGTGGTATATTGCCCTTGAATCACAACTTTTAGACCTACTTTAATTCATTATAATGGGTTGTTTTGCTAATAAGCAAAAACAGATTTGATTTTTTTTAAGTTGATATATTTACTTATTTTTCCTGCTGACCCCATGTGAAAAGAGAGCTGAATCAAAATCTAAATAAATGCTCCTCCTCCCTTTGAAGTTTTTAACCCCTATCACCTTTTGCACCATTTGGGTCATTTACCTATTATAACTACTAGATCCTTGTGTTCTTTTCTCATATCCAGAATTTATATAATAGCAGCCCTTTCTTATCCTGTTTCCAGGACTCTTTATTCCATGAAGAGTTGTTGGGAATGGGTGGGGAGGTGGCTATCTTCTTCCTGCTATGAGAGACTCTATTTAATTCCTGGCATCTTGTCCCACCAACTGTGCCGCCCCATGAAGGTTGGCGAAGTGAGTTAGGGAGAGAAAATACTCCCAGCTCTCTGCCATGCCCCTCCCCACAGGTATTCTCCCACCCCAGCCCCCGCTGTCCCCGGACCACCAGGAAACAGAAATTCTGCTCTGTTATTCCATGCTGTGAACTTTACAGAGGCTGTGGGCAGGCCCGTGTGCCTCCAGCATTGACTAGGCCCAGGCGTGTACAGTTGTTGGGCCTGGAGAAGCATTAATAGGAAAGACTGCCCAAACCAGGTCCATACTGTTCAATATCGACTTCATAAAGGGGGCCTATGCTTCTTCAGTCGTCTCTAGCTATCTTTTAATACGTTCTGCTTCAGGCAGAGAAAAAAGGCATCATTCACTGTGCCCTCTAAAAGTGCCAATGAGTATGAACTCGGAGTGGAGTCCAGTGTCCTGTCTGAGATACCAAGCTTCTCCTCCCGATGGTGATTTAGCAGGGAATTAAGTGCCAAATCCTTATTTAACTTTGCAAACTTTAGGTTTTCTCAAAGAAAAGATCTCTCATGCAATATGTATTTTTATTTTTTTTTCTGCCTATATGACTAAAGCAGGTGTTGTTTCTTTGATAATAACATTTCAAATACAACAAAACATACAGACTATAGTTATAGCCTTCCGGTTACAAAAACAAAACAAAACAATAAATTAGGCTTTAAATGCCTTTTAAATTTTTGTGGGTTATTCTTAATTGCAAGCATCTATAAACGATGACTATAGTTGTACTGAGAGACCTGAAGTCATCATTAAAAGAGATGAATGAGAAAGGGAAGAAGGAAACGCCAGCCCCAACTCCTTTAATCCTTGTCCACAATAAGCCGCTCTCTCAACCTTCATGCACAGTTAAGTCCAGCTCAGTCCAGTGACAGAGAGCAGTAAAAAGGGCCTGTCTGTCCAAGGCAAACTCTCAAGTCCAATTCCATTCCTACTCTCTCTACCTTCAACCTCAGTGACCTATTTGAGCTCCAGAAAATGTTTCTATCTAATGGAATAGCAATATATTGGTGACGTTACCAGGAACAGTGGCACTAAGCAAGCCAAAAAGAATGAGAATAGGGCAAGAAGGATAAAAGTAGTAAGTTAAGATATTTCAGTAAGAAATCAGAATGATCTCTGCTCACGTAAAAAAAGACTGCAATGTAACAGAAAACTTAAAGAATCATAAAGAAGAATAAAAGATTCAAAAACTCAAGATCAATTCTGACCCACCAAATTCATCAGGGAGATAGTCTTGGAATGTTCAATTTCTTTGTTTTGCATAACAAATGTTTTAAAATTTTATATTTCAGAAATCTAGACACAGTTTCTTACAATCCTGAACTTTCTATACTCATATATATATATATATATATATATATATATATATATATGCACACGCGTGCACGCGCACACACACACACACACACATACTTGTTCTTTAGGGAAAGATATGGCATGGGATCAAACTTTTTTCAAGTGTGGTTATTTCGAGGATATTCTTTCCTTTGAATCTGTATGCAACTTACTTCTTATTTCTTAATTTTTAGTAAATGGAACGAATTAAACAAAGATCTCATTTGACGTGAAATACTTACATAGCAGATACATTGACTGACAGTCTGGTTTGCACTGGCTCTAATTCTAGGTGGGATACAGAGGTGAAAAACATGAAGTCCCAATCCTCAAGAGGAAG
The DNA here is from genome assembly GCF_036562045.2 of Rhinolophus sinicus. Lineage (NCBI taxonomy): Eukaryota > Metazoa > Chordata > Mammalia > Chiroptera > Rhinolophidae > Rhinolophus > Rhinolophus sinicus. The sequence goes on from NC_133763.1 coordinate 7,111,822, forward strand.
TAAGTGGTTTACATATGTCGACAAAAAAAGAAAAGGAAAGGAAGGAAGAAAACCATCATTAGTTTTAAAAACAAATGGTTCTAAGATTTAGAATAGGAGGATGTAACTACCCACTATGGAAATCACAAAAGAAATCTCCCAAAAGAGGCAGGGTTCCACATTGTCAAATTTCACAGACAAGTAAAATCAAAGGGAAAACAAATATTTTCAAGGGATTTGTCAAACGAGAAGGTACAGGTGAGCAATGATGGCTCAAATGCGGGGATAACTATGGGAGAGTCAGGGAGAAGCCAGACTGAAATAGGCCCAAATGTGAACACACCCATAAAAAGTAGAAAAATCAGCTTATAAAGTTTGACTAGGGCAACAGTACGAAGAGTGTGAATGGCAGGCAAAGAGGCTAGATTTTACTTGGTGGAGAATGGGTTGTCATCAGATGCTTATGAAAAAATCGATTGACTTATTTTTGCACGTGTTTTCTCTTTAAAAATGTCCAGCTTTATTGAGATATAATTGGCATATAACATTGTGCAAGTTTAAGGTGTATAATGTAATGATTTGATAGATGTATATATTACAATATAAAATGATCACCAAAATAAGGCTAGTTAACACAGCCTTCCCTTCACATAGTTACCATTTCATTTTGTTGTTATGGTGGGCACATTTAAAATTTGCTCTGTAATCACTACGTTGCACACCTCAACTAATGTAATATTGTATGTCAACTGTAATTGAAAAATAAACACAATTTAATGAAATAAAAAATAAAATTTTTCTCTTAGCAACTTCCAGTATATATTATTGTTAACTATAGTCACTTACTACATCTTTTTCTAGTTCCTTGAGGTGTAAACTTAGATTACTTATTTAAGATCTTTCACTTTTTCTTAACGAAGGCATTTGTCACTATGAACTTCCCTCTTCTGAACTGTTTTGCAGCTTCCTGTAGTTTTGTTATGTTGCATTTCCATTTTTGTTTATTTCAAGATATTTTCTGATTTCTTCTCTGACCTATTGGTTGTTCAGGAGTGTGTTGCTTAATTTCCACATATTTGTGAATTTTTAAGTTTCCCTCCTGTTATTGATGTCTAATTTCGATACCATTGTGGTCAGAAAGGATACTTGGTATGATTTCAATCTTCTTAAGTTTGTAAAAACTTGTTTTGTGACCTATCATATGATCAATCCTGGAGAATTTTCTGTGCATACTTGAGAAAAATGGATCTATTTCCGAACTCCCTATTTGTCCCATTGATCTAGTTGTTTATTTTTTCATCTTGATTACTTTTATTTTATAGTAAGTCTTGATGTTGGGTAATGTTAGTCCTTCAAATTTGTTCTTCTCCTTCAATATCATGCTGACTATTCTGGGTTTTTTGCCTCTCTCTATAAACTTTAGATGTTGTTTGTTGATTTAAACAAAACAATTTGCTAGGATTTTGATTAGGATTACATTGCACACACACATCAAATTGGGAAGAAGAGACATCATAACAATATTGAATATACCTACTCATGAACATGGAATATCTCACTATTTAGTTTTTCTTTGATTTTACTCATCAGAGTTTTGTAATTTTCCTCATATAGACCGTGTGCAGATTTTGTTAGATTTTACCCTAAGAATCTAATTTTTCTGGGTCCTAATGTAAAGTGTATTGTGTTTTTAATTCCACATTTCACTTGTTTTTTGCTGAAGGCAATTGACTTTTGTGTATTAATCTGGCATCGTGCAACGTTGTTATACTTATTAGTTCTAGGAGTTTTTTGTTGATTCTTTCAGATGATCTACATAGAAGATCATGTCCTGTGATCATGTCATGTGAACAAAGTAGTCTTTTTTTCTTTCCTCCTAGTTTTTATTCTTTTCATTTCCTTTTCTTGTCTTATAGAATTAGCTAGGGCTTCCAGTACGATGTTGAAAGGGAGTGTTCCTGATCTGAATGGGAAAGCTTCTAGTTTCTCACAGAATTATATGACATTCACGGTAGGTTTTTCGTACGTAGTCTTTATCAAGTTGAGGAATTCTTGTTTTCCTAACTTAGTGAGAGTTTTCATCATGAGTGGGTATTGGATTTTGGCAAATACACTTTCTGTGTCTATTGATATGATCTTGCACTTTTTCTTTTTTAGCTTGTCAGTGTGATAGATTACATTAATTGATTTTCAAATGTTGAACCAGACTTGCGTTTCTAAGTTAAATCCCACTTGGTCATATTGTATAATTCTTCTTATGCATTGTTGGATTTGATTTGCTAATGTTTTGTTGAGGATTTTTGCATCTATGTTCATCTGAGATACTGAGCTACAATTGTCTTGTCAAGGCTTAGTCTGTTTTTGGTTTTAGGATAATGCTGGGCTCATAAAAGGAGTTAAGAAGTATTGCCCCGGCTTCTATGCCCTGAAAGTGATTATTGAGAATTGTTATAATTCCTTCCTTAAATGTTTCATAGACTTTACCAGTGAATCCATCTGGGCCTGGTACTCTCTGTGTTGGAAGTTTATTGATTATTGATTCAATGTCTTTAATAGATATACGCCAATTCATATTTTCTATTTCTTCTTGTTTGGATTTTGGCAAATTGTGTCTTTCAAGGAATTGGCCTATTTAATCTAGGCTGTCAACTTTGTGGGCCTAAAGTTGTTCATAATATTTCTTTATTATTCTTTTAATATCCATGAGATCTGTACTGATGTCCCTTCTTTCATTTCTGATATAAATAAGTTTTGCCCTCTCTCTCTTTTTCATAGTTAGCCTGGCTAGAAGTTTATCAATTTTACTAATCTTTTCAAAGAACCTGCTTTGGGTTTCATCAGTTCTCTCTTTGATTTATTTTCAATTTCTCTGATCTCTGCTCTAATTCTTATTATTTCTTTTTTTCTCCTTACTTTGGATTTAATTTCTTCTCTTTTTCTAGTTTCCTAAAGTGGAAACTTAAGTTATTGATTTTACATCTTTCTTTTTTTCTACTATATGCACTAAATCTCCCTCTAATCCCTCCTTTCACTGTATTCCACACATTTTGATCAACTGTTTCTTCACTTACAATTTATTCAAATATTATTAATATCACTTGAGATCATTACTTTGATCCATGTGTTTTATTGAAGTGTGTCATTTAGTCTCCACATATGTTGGAATTATTCAGTTATCTTTCTGTAATTAATTTATAATTTAATTCTATTACAGAGAGAAGAGACATTGTATAATATCTATTCTTTTAAATTTATCAAGGTGCATTTTATGGCACAAAATGTGGTCTATCTTGGTGAATGTTCCATTGAGCTTGAGAAGAAGATATATTCTGCAGTTGTTGGATAAAGTAGTGTACAATTATACCCAATGGATTGATGGTGTTATTGGGTTTAACCTTACTGATTTTCTGCCTGCTAAATCTGTCCAATTCTGAAAGCAGAGTGTTAGAGTAATCAATTATGACAAGGATTCATCTATTTCTCTTTGCAGTTCTATCAGTTTTTGACTCACATGGTCTGACTCTCTGTTGTTAGATATTAATATTTTTAAAAATAAAATACCTGTCTTCCCCACAAGACTGCATACTCTTGAGGGTATTTTATCATTATGACATGCCCAGTGCCTAGTATTGTAAGTACCACAAAGTATACACTCATTAAATAATTTTCAAATAGATTAATGAAAAATGTTTTTCTATGTGATTAGAAAAATGTTTTTCTATGTGAAAAATTGATTATACTTTCAGAAAGAATTGCCATGGAAAAAATAAGATTTGAAAACTGCCAATTGTATTCTTTGAGTATTGATCTCATTGAGGAGTGATTTGCAATTGAGGCTGCCCTCAGGGGGCGAGCATACAACAGCTAGCATCAAAAGATCAGTAGTTCAAATTGATTGAGTGCTTACTATTGTTCTGATTAGACTTTTTTTAAATTTCCATTGTCATGTTATTCTCTCAACAGTCATATACAACACATAATGTTGTTATACTTATTTAATAGATGAGGAACAGAGGCTTAGAAAGATGAAGCAAGCTTTCTAAGTTTACAGGGCTATTAAATAAAGATTGTGGGTGCTGAACCAGGTGTTGGACTCCCAAAGCACTGCTGTAGATGGCGAAAACAAGGGGATCAGAAATTAGTTCTGTTCTGGTAGCTCTATGTTTGCTTTTAGAGGATTCGTCAACATGGATAAGTAATTCAGACAGTTAACAAGAAAAAAATTTTCTCATTCTTGGGGAGTCCTGGCCATCTTGACAATGAAAGAATTGCTAGGATAAATCCTTTTATGACAGGAGGCTAGTTCTCTGATTTAGCTGTTTCCTAAGTTTGGATTTCTAGTACCTCGGGTAATCTTAAAGTGAGACATTTGGGCACTTGACTCGGAATTACCTGGATCATCCAGGCAAAATGTGTTTTGAGCTCTTGGGGACTTAATTACTTGAACAATTGCACAACTCTCCACTTCAGTTTGGCTCTTTAGACACAGTGACCAAGTAATTGTGATGGTTTGGTCAAACTGTAGTTTCTCTGTTTTACTGTCACTTCCTTTAAATCGCCATCCCTTATTTTCTAAGATTATAACACAATGATTAGGGTCAGTATGTCTAAATGTGGTTTTATACACCAATGAACATCTAATAGCTTTTCCATCTCCATAAATACAGGAGGAGAAATCATTTATTAATAAAATCAAAACTTTATTACAGAGAGAAGTCTACTGGAAAATATATCTAGAAATACTAAGACATATGCATATAGGATGTCTCTTCATAAAATAAAATACTATTTTTTAGAAGCACTGAAATATCTAGTTACACACATATTATATAAATATACAATATATAAAATATGTGTAATTATGCAAATATATATTATTCTTTCAAGTTTTTCTACATACACTTTATAATGGCCACCAAAAAGAAGAGTAGAACAAAATGCACCAGGAAACAATAAAAAGATACACTGACTATCTAAGTAATCAAGAAGAAAAAAATTTTAAATGAGTGTAACCCAACAAGAAAAAGTTAGTGTGTGAGTAAAATTATCAGTATATTTGGTCCTTTTTTGCTTTTAATCATGACTTGTACAGTTCTCCTCAAGCTACTTGTTTGCTATCACATAGATTTTCAGAAGTCAGTGAAAGCACTGCTTGGTTTGTGTCACATGCTGTGACTAAATTTGAAAGAAATTATACTCAGTCTAAGAAAGAGACCTTAGTTGTAGTGACTGGAGTAATGAAATTGCCCAAATAAATTCTTGGAAGAGGAATTACCTTGACAACTGCCCATGAGCTCTTATTTCCCATCCTAAACACCTTGATTGGGTAGCATCTGGAGCAGCTGCCAAAGTGGTGTGATAAACTTTAATACTGTCATCTACTCAATATAAATATTTTCTTGAATACTCTAATGCAGATGTCTTTCCAAGGCTAGCCTGAGAAATGTTATCACTGAGTCCAATCTAAAATATTTTGAAACCTCTTCTCTTTAAATATTGCAAATCAAACGATAGAGTATATCCCCAAGGAAATAAGTTTTAAAACAATTCTTTCCTATAAATGTGATTAGCATTCTGTTCTGATTATGGTGTGAAAAAAACATCACTTATGAAATATGACTATGAGTATTTGTTGATTGGTTTTAAAATTATTAACTACCAACTTCGTACTAATCGTGGTATTTAATCATCAGTGAGGTTGTAGTCTAATAATTTAAAAATGATTTACCGTGCATGTCTTAAAATCTGATTTCTCTATTCTCTTTATTTTGTATAAAAATATGTGGTCTAGTCAGATGTCCTAGGTTGAGTTCCTAGTGCTAGACTTGGATAACTCTGCACCACTCAAAGTTTCCACTTCATAAAGTGTAAATATATGGAAATTACATCTGATAAAGACATTGAATTAGCCAAGATGAAAATTGTTTTTATCTTTTTGTTACTGTGAGAAAATATAATTATTGTAGGTTAATTTCCCTATCATAGAGAGAGCTAAGACTGCACCCGAAGATTTTTTTTTTTAGTTTAATGTCTTTTCATAAATTATAAATGAAAGTCTGTAAAACCTTAGCAATTTTATCAATTGGTATAAGAATTGCTGTGATACATCCATCTGAGAAAGAAGAGGAGACAAAATTTCAATTTCAATAGCAGTACAGGATATAATGATTGAAGGGTCAATGACAGGAAAACACTCTGCCATGCTTTCTGAACTTGAAATGTATGGTGACAAATTCTGATTCTCAGCTTGATTCATTTGCCAGTCACTTTTTACTTAAAAATTATTCACTGATATGAAGGCCAACATGAGAGTTGTAGATATGCCCTTAGAATAGTTAGATTGCGGCTTCTGAGTAGGAAATAGAAGAGCTTAAAATCTCAACGACCTGAGAACAAAGTCAAAGTCAAACTGAAGGGGTTTCAGTTGGTTTGGAACATCAGTAATGTTTCATATTCCTGAAAACAGACTTTATGTTTCAGAGTACGCAAGCACCTCATCGCTATACAAAAAAAAAAAAAATGCTTCTGCACCGACTCCCAGTTCGTCAGCGTAGCATGAACTGCAATCCTGCCCCATTTGTCTATCTCCCAGATTCTCCAGTCCTCTGCAGAGTTATGAACTTGACCCATGGTCATTACTTCAAGCCAGATGGTTTGAATGAAAGTGTATGTGTCCACTTCACACCTAAGTGCATCTTCTCCCTTCCATTTATCTTCTTTTAACTCTTCTCCCGGATTTCCCCCCAGTGGTTGTGGTTTGGAATTCTGATGAGTTAATCTATGGTGCACTTGCTGAGATAAAAATCAGCTTACCTCACTAAAAATTATTTGAATCTCAGAAAGCTAATTTCATCACATTTTTGAAGAGATGTAATATATAAAATGAGCAAGAATCATTTGGAAATGAGGGCCTATATGAGTAATAGAAAAAAAAATGAACCTTTTGTTTTTCCTCCAGTTTAATTTGTTCCTTGAAAGATAAGCTAAAAACTGATAAAGGATATTAAATATATGGCTAACTTGAGGTGATAAAATAATCTCTTTAATACAAAAAGAAATAAAACAGATTGTCAGTTATTTTACTAGGAAATATTTGCCAGAATTGTTATACTTTTACGATAAATCATAGGTTCCCATGCTTTAACAAAACTGAAAAAAAAAATCATTTTTGCCATATTTCCTGTGGTATAAAGTTATCTAAAAATTGTCTGAAAGAGAAAAAGAGTCCTAAGTAAATCTTTTTCTGAAAAATATCTAGACAGATTTGTGCTTGATTCAAGTACCTCAAATATTTATTCTCATTTAAAAAAAAATTCTGACTATTCTTTTCTTGAGTGTAGCATTCCTAATTTTATAAATATTGAGTCAGTGGATCACCTAATCAAGCAATCACTTGCAAATTATGTATTAAACAGATAGACTGAGGGCCTAGTTGAACTGCAATATTTTTGCTTCAGTCTATTTGTAACATTAGTTAAAAATTCTTAATATTGCCACTATCATCACCAGAGAAAAACTATACATTTGATCATGAATGATACTGCAATATTTAACTATGAAGCATCAACATAGCTATTTACTCTTAATGCTTTTAATTATAGTGTAACCACATCAGATTATTAATCACAGGAAACAATTATTTCAAGCATTTGTGTATCTTATGGGACTCTCAAGTAAATATTTTCGGTTGGTTAATGATTGCACTTAACCTACCAAATCTATTTTCCAAATGCAGTTATTTGGCAATTCAGCAAGAGCTTCTATACATAAATTCAGTCACCTAAACCATCAACCCCCATACATCTTATATGGTCCACTGGAAGATGGTTAAAAAATAAAATGATGTCAAGAAGGGCTATGACATAGTGAACTCATGACTTAAATCATTTTGCCATTCTTATCTATGTGATAGGAATTGAACTTGGTGAAGCTGCCTAAAGAAGAAGGGCTGAGGAAGCCTCCACAAATTTAGCTGTAATATAAACATAATAAATATAATATTATAAAATACTATGCCAGTTCACTCATTAAAGTAAAAAACTTACACAGGAAAAAAAAAGTCTCAAACACAGGATTTTAGTAAAATTAACAGCACAGAGCTATTCAAATGTGATTTAAATATGTAGACTAGTATAACGTATAACTATATGGAGGATACAAAAATCGTCATATAGATAAAAGCAACTTCAGGCACAGTATCATAATCTAATTTAATTTCCCCTTGTCTATTTTGAGGTTTACTTTTAAAAACAGTGGCATAATAACTACCTTTAAATTATAGGAACTATAGTCATTTAAAAATTAAAAAAAGACGTTGAACGATCTATAGAATCATTTTTAGTTCTATCTATCTACAGAACAAAAAACATAAAACTCATGCATCACAGAGCTCCGCTACCTTGATGATGGAGTTCTACTCAAAGTGGCAATTCATAAATCTATGTTCTTATAAAAACCTTTTTTGGTATAATCGTGTTATACTTGACCCACACCCTGACTTCAAAGCAATACTAAGATTTGAATATGTATCCTTAAGAATACTTATTAATATTTTATGTGTGGCAACTTAATACCGTTAGCACATTTAACAAGGCAATTAGGAATTTGATTAAAACATTTTGTATGTTTAATGTATAAGGAGAAATCTTGAGAAATAGGAGGTGCCTTAAGTCTACTTTGTTTCCCTAATCTTTTCATGTTTAATTTCCTAATTGCCCAGTCGATTGTTTTAGGAAGAAACTTCAAATATTGAGCTGACATCTTTGAAGCATCATCTGGGAAACTGAATCTGAATAGCCTTTTTGACAAAGATGTGACTATAGGATCTCACCAGGCTCAAAAAGAAAGTGACCCAGCCCTGCTCCGTGCACAATGGGGGTCAGGCCTAGTTTTGCATTTATAATACAGCTACCTTTGTAATCTTCGGCATGCGATGGCACATTGAGTTATTATAATAAGCCCAATGACGGTGAGCTTGCAATTTAGAATTTAAGTGAAAATTTTAGACATTTCTCCGTTTGAAATGCACATTTCATCAAAATCTGAACTCATAGATAAAAGAGTTGCTTTTTAATACAGGCCAGCCGCGCCCCCCTCCCCCCGCCTTTTTTCTTACTCAGAAGGAGCTTTTAAGTAGATAAAGAGAAAATCATTTAACATAGACCAGGAAACAGAATCTGCGCTTCTTATGTTGAAGAAGTAAAGGAATGAGTCCTTGGCCCAATATTCATCTCTTGAATAAATTTCATTGCAGGCTGTCTTGACATAAGCATCCACATTCCACTGACCTTTATTTTGCAGTCTAGAGAGACTGGGACCACACAGAATTGGTACTGTGATAGCTAACTGTACTTAAACTTTGTGTCTGATCAACTTAAGTGTATTGGATTTGAAAACAGTTAGTCAATTGTTTCTAGTCCCTAGGTGGTGCTTTATGGTAATGTTTGCATCAATACTAACAAAAGCCATACCACAGTACAAAGTACATAAAGGAAATGAAAGACAAGTCTGCCTGTTGTCAGTTCTGCCTACAATAAAGGCAGGATTCAGAGCTGGGGCAGAGATCGTTAGAGAAACACAAAAATGAATGAACCACAGAAATTGTAGGGTTGATGGTTCACATCAAAGGTTTGGGGGCTGGCTAATGGGCAAGGTTGCACGCAGGCCACAAGATACATACCCCAGACTCATCTGGCCATACGGAGAGGTCACCGCAAAGAAGGGGACAGCCTCCTAAGATAGCATGAAGTCGTCTTTTGGAGAAACTATAAAAAGAGAAGGAAGAAAAGAACACCGGCACTAACAATGCTGTGTACACTCTAACCACTTCAAATGACATTTTTTGGAGAACAGATCTATTTATATTTTTATTGCAGACGGCGAAATCTCTAATATTGAGAAATGGAATATGATGCTTTATATTTGCTGGAGTATTTTCTGTTCCCTTAAGACAAACAGAATACATAAAGTGTCAATTCAGTGAGGTTTAAATACTGTGAGCCTCCCCATATATAAATAAAATGGTCCAGAATATTTTCTTAATTTTAAAGACTCATGCCTAGTGTATATGTAAGCAGATGTGTATGAATAGAACAATAATAAGAGAATTGATTTTGATATTTCTCTCGCTTTGTCTGAATCAGCTTATCGTGTATAATTTTAAAAGCACAATTAAAGGAACCAAACGCTACAATAATATGACATAGTCATACAATGGTATCTATTAATGTAAGAAGGTAGTTATCCTTTATTTGAAGCCTACCCTCCAGATACCTGCTGTGCTGCTAGATGCTAGAATGTCAAAGAAAAATAAGTGAAAGCATATCTCATCATGGGGTAAATTGCCTGTTGAAAAGAAATGTACTGAGTTTCTCATTTGAATGCTGCTTTCAGTTAAAAAAAAAAAAAAAATAGGAAGGATTGTTATCAAGGTAAGGACTAATCTTTCTTGACCCAAAAGAAAGAGAGACAGAAGAAAGAAAAGAAAATGTTCATTTGAACAAAAGCAGCATTTCAGAAAAAGGGAAAAAGGCCAATATTGTTTTCCAACGTGTTTTAGGATGATTTTTAAGCATCATTATCAATTAATACAATGTAAAATCCATTTTAAATGGAGAAGATATATGAAATCAGTGATTTCTGTAATAAAAAAGTATCAGTTATATAAAGTTGTATATGAGTCCTATAATACTATTTAATCACATTTGCCTGATAGTCATTTATAATATGTAAGATATATGGCAAACTATACCTTTTTATTTAAATGACGTACATTATTCATACTTCAAATGGGTAGACATCCCCTCGAGTCCCATAGATAAGGACTGAGGGCATAAAGATGTGTATTTCACACAGGTGAAGCATTTCTAAAAAGCATATTTGCATTGAAACGATTACCTAGTACTTTGTAAATAATGTTGCATCATTTCACTTGAAATACATTTGCTCTTCCTTTTCTTTAGTGTTTATGTAATGGCACATATTTTAACATAAGGAAATAATAATGATCATTTCTCTAAATTAAAACTTGTTCCTGCATTAATATTTAATACAAATATTAAATTAATATTTACTATAAATATTAATTTAATATTATAGATTAATAACAAATTATCATAGAAAGGACATTGTGTTAAATAATGCCAATGCTTAAAAAATTATTACCAAATTTCCTTGACCTGCTTTATATGCTGCAAAGATTAATTCCCTTGAGAGGTCTGTAACTAATTTACCCAACAAATTTTTCAATGATTCATGAATAAGAATATTTTTTATATTAGCTAATTTTCAATTTGCCTTTAAATAACATATTTTTAAAGGATTGCTAATTTGGCTTTATGAGCATAGTTACATTTAATCTTTTTTTTTAAAAAGAACACTCCAATTATTGATAGGTTAAGGCCCATGTTGTTTAGAGATAAACAGAACAATATTAATTTTTCCATAGAGCAGTTTTTATACTCTGTTCACAAGTTCTATGGCATTACATTTGGTGATATTCCAGTGCTATCATTTAAAATAGTTTTACCAAGATAACACTATTCTGAAACTAGTTATTGATGGATGCTTACAAAAACGAGATATAATTTGAAGCTACCACATAAAATTTCATTAGCGGCAAAAAAATGTTCAAAAACATATATAACAAATAAACAAACAAACAAAACCCAGTCCACTCAAAATAACAAAATGTGTTTGGCTAGATATTTAAAAACCCAAGGACGTTTGAACGTTAGCTGTCATTATGGTCCAGTTCACTGTTTATTTCTTTGGTATGCATCTCCTGACCTGTATATAAAATTCATAGTTTCAAAAGTGACATGTGCAAGCCTTGGACAACTGGGGAAAAGGCATATTTCCTGACCTTGTAACCATAGCAACCACTTGCTGATTGGTAGCAGGCAGGCTTTCCATCCTTAACCACTGAAGGCAAGTATGTGAGGTTGTTGGCTTTGTTTGTGACTCTGGCTTTATTTACATGCAAACAGGAATACCAGACTGGAAATCATTGTTTTCTGCTAAGCATACTCTCATAGAATTGAGGTGGAGGGGGAGAAAAAAGCCTTAATGCTATATCTTTGTAATAATGTTACAATTACAATGAAAGCAGAATACATTTTCTACTGAAGCTGTGTGTGGAAGCTTAACTTAGAATATTGTTCATCTCTTCAGCTTTGCATCCCACCATCAGTCCTCTACCCATAACAGCAGGAAAAACATGTATATAATAATAAATAACTTTTTTAAAATTTCCACACAAATCAGTATAATATTGTATTTGATGATGAGATGTATGTGTTAGGAAACAGAATAAACTCCTTTCAATTATGCTAATGACAATGAGACTGTGTCCATAAACTACCTTAAATGGTCATTAGGCAAGCATTTGTGTAATAAGTTTGCATCCCAGGGACACTAAGCCTTTTAGAATTCTTTTCTGGAATGACCTGACACAAACTTCTTGGGATCTCTTTGCTTCCTATGCAGCTTATTTGCCTTTGGAGAATAGGGACCTTCCTATTCATTTGCTTTTCCCCAAACTATTCCACTTTCTTCTCATAACCACCTTCTCGCCCTCCTGTGATAGAAATGAAAAATGGAATCTTGCAAAATTCACTTTGGTGAATCGTCAATTCATGGGATTCAGAGGGATGAACTGGGAACGCACTGAATGCTCTAACTGTCCCATTGGCTCCGCTCTCCTATGCCCAAGTTCTGTGTCGTGATAGAGGAGTCAAATGAAAATCCGTCTTAGCAAATCCTTGCTTGAGTACAGTATAATGAAAGGATACAAAGTGAGACTTGCACATTATATTAAAATAGACTTCTGTGCCATCCTCTAAAAATCAAACGCTTCATTTTTATATAGTGTATAGTACAACTGGCATTTGTTAACGAAGTTGGTTAGAAACCATTCAATGGAATAAATTCCATGATTTATAAAACTAACATTTTCCTGAAATTCTTTTAATTAACATGGATAGACTGATATACTATTTTACTAAAATGTTCTATATTTGTTTGTAATATGGACATATTTTTAAGGATGCCTACAAGTTTAAATCGTACTGTGCAATAAAGCAAACATGAATTAAAATATTTCTAAAAAATGAGATCAAATGACAAGTAGAATATATTTCCAACAAAATGCACACGCAAATAATTTTTACTTCTAAGGCTGGTTTGAAGTATGAAATTCATCTTATTTTGCCATAATGTTAAGGTAAAGAAAATGAGCAAAAATTCAAGATAAAATTAATTTTTAAGAACCATTAAGCTGGTGGTTTTATCTGATTAGTAAAAACATACTGATTTTTCAGCATAGAAAATGCTGTGTAACTTACAAAGCACATATTAAAATAAGGTTTAAGAATTCACTATACATGTTCACAGTCTCTCAGGGATCTACTTAACGATTCTTCTACATAAAACTGTCACCGTTAGTTGTTTTTTTCTTTTTCTTATGGAAAGGTCATTTTCTGATTTACTTATACTTTTAAAATATTCTTCAAAGAGAGAGAATGCTTTCTTTGTTTAATAAGGCATCGCTTAGATGAATACTAATAATTTTATAACAAAATCCTTTAATTTTTTCATAACTCTTTAACAGATGTGCATACTTTTAAAATGTTAATACTTTACATTATCATATTTCTATCTGGTGTAAAAGAAAGCAAAATGGTTGCCTTAATATAAACATTAAAAATATAGAGCTTTGTACTAGCGCTTAGCTAAGATTGGAAAAGGATTTTATTTTCATTTTTGAACATAATGATAGTATTCAGACATAATTTGATTTTAGTATATCCCTTTAAAGTTCTTTCTCTGCCCTGATGCACTATATAAAACATTTCTTAACTCATTAATGTCAAGTATAAATTAGTTTTATATTGGAATTTTAACAGGCTGGCCTCCACGGGCAACATAAAAACTAGACCACTGTCAGAAACGGTGTTACTAGGCTGCATGCAAATTTACACCAGGTGTCATTTATCATCAAAAAAAACAAAACATGTATTAATCTTTCAGGTGTCCATACAACAGTCCCCAGTACCACAAATTATTTTGGTTCATGTATACTTTAAAAATATCAACAGTTTTTGCTGAACACATGCACAGCAATTTTAACAATCATATTTTAATGTGTGCCGTGGATTTACCAAATCAGAATATGACTAATAGTCAATGTTCAGATGTGTAGGATACATTTTTTTCATATATTTGCTCTGAATATCTGAACAGGCACGTTGTATTGTATTAATATCATAATTCAAAGGGAAATTTATTAACCCTCCAGTATTCCCATCATTGCTAAAAGTTGCAAATTCTAGGTGGCAGGAATAGACAGTAATATCAAATTTTAATAACAATTCCTCTTCTTCAGTCAGAGCTATGCTGGAGAAAAACATAAATTGCTGTGAGTGACCATTGGTTGTTAGAAAAGCAATCTGACTTCTCCACACCCTTATTTCAGTGTATCTGCTCTGTCCCTCAGCTGTATTAATGATAGCATGAAAGGTCACATGATAAACGAGTGACAAAAATATCAAAACATATTAGCCTGTAGCTTTGTTATCAGTGTATGACAGAGATGACAGAAAATTGTATTTTTCCCCTGAATAATTTTGCGTTACATTTTGCTGGCTAGGCAGAGTGAATTAGGGAGAAATTCCTGCTTCTGACTGTTTGTCTCTCTTTCTGACATACTAGAGGTAATAATATACATTAATAATAGGGACTGTTCTCTGAGAAGAGATAAAAATTCAAGATCTGACAGTCTCCATTCTATAACCTGCTCTCCTTGTTTTTTTCTAGCAAAAACAAATTTTCTCTAAAAATATGCATAGAATTGAGCATCGTTCACGTTAGTGATAATAAGCTATAGTAGAATGCAGACCCAGTGAATCATAGAACAATTTAAAAATGAAACTAAAAGGCAACCTGAGTGCTTCATGACATTATATATAGAACTGTACTATTTTATATTTGGACAGAAGCATGTCCGCTAATTAAATAAAGGCAGTCTCAATAATGTCTGATCTAGCTTGTTGGGATGTGGACCCAGTAATTACAAATTAGAAGCAGAATTGATACCTGCTGGTTTACAGACTGTCAGGGATTGTAAACCCTGGGGAGATGAGGTTTGCAATCTTTGAGAAGAGATTAGAGAAATTGGCGAGGGCTTAGTGTCCTGCAGAGCCAGGGTGTAGTCTCCAGGGGTATGCGTAGCCCTGTCTTGTCTGAGCCTCCCTTTCCTGAGTGAATGACAGCATTGTCAGTGGAGTCCCAAGCTTCTCTTGAGAGGCATCTGTACTATATTAATAACAAAACTATGGACTATTAATTTAAGTAGACTTTTCTGGAAACTTATTCAGTGCATGCAAGTATAGAATATTTATATGGGCACATTTTCTTTAACAAATACTTTAAACTTATAGTGATGAAGTGTTTTGATATTGTAACTTAAGAATACACTTGAAAGGAACATAGTCTTATGTTAGTGAACGTGAGCCAGGCTTTGTGCTAAATGTGAGTGATACAAAAGTAAATAAGACCAAGTACTTGACCTCAAGGAGCTTAAACTCTAACGTGGAAGACAAACTAAGTGGCTAACAAATGTCATGTATTGAATAATTGTAAGTCTTGTGAGACAGAAAACATAGACGTACAATAGGAAACTTATCTAGCTAACCCTGTCTTGTAGCTTAGAGGAAGCAAATGTAAAGAAACAATAGCTGATATTCTTACTATAAAGCCAAAGCCCAGAGATCCCCTCATATTTCAGACAAAAGGAATTTTAAATATATCTATTTTAATATGACAGGTTCATACTCAAGTCCATTAGCAAATGGATTATTCTAGAAAATGACCTAGAAATTTTCTTTGAAATAATTTTGATCCATTGAAAACGAAGTAACAAAACAAAAAAACCAAAAACAAAACACACACACAAAAAAGAAAGAAAATTAAAAAAAGAAAAGAAAAAAAAAAAGAAGCTAAAATGAAACCCAAAACAATGGCTAAAACTTTTGAATTCATGTATTCCTCTAGCACTTCTGGTGTTTTAAACAAAGGCACTTGTTAAAACGGAATAAAATACTCAACCTTGAGGAAATAGAATCTAAGAGGGTTGACAGTTATGCAAACAAATGCAATGTTACAAGCTCCACTTTCATTCTTCCCCCCCCAATGAATCATGCTAACTGCAGTATTTGATCACACAGAGGACAGATTTGAAACAGGCAAGATTTTACTGCATATCAAAAGAAGAGATAGAAGTTAGTTATTTAGAAAAATCAGTATGGGGTAGAGACCTGGCCAGGAAGCAATTCTACAAAAAAAAATAATGTGAAAATGGTACCATGTTTGGGAAAAGCTACTTAATTCTATTTGCATATATGGCACACTGGCAAGCATTAAAATAGATGAGACTAGGATAGTATAATAGTTTATCATTTGCTACGGTTTATGCTACAAATAATAGGAAAACCTAACGTGTGTGGTGCTGTACCTGGTTCATTATGTAGATGGCTGGCATGCATTGTGTTCCTGTTCTTTCTTTTTTGAGCCTGTAGACAGTGGGGCGCCATTGAACGTATGAAACAAGTTAAAACGGCTGGGAGAAGAGAGATTACCAAGAGAAGAGACTAGAGGCCATGCACGAACGTAGTAGATGCAGAGAACCTGGTCAGAGGCTGTAGACATGACGAAAGCCAGAAACAAAAGTAAGCAATATTTCAGAGAAACCCAAATCAACAAAATACACCGAGTAATTTATTCTGTATTATGGAATTGTAAAGAGGGACATGTCAAGGGTGAGGCTATTTCTTAGAGAAAATGGGGTCATCAACCAAGATGGAGAGTACAGGTCTTACTGGGGGGACTGTGGCAAATTCACTGAGGGGTACATGCTGAGTTTGAGGTATCAGCCTGAACCTCCACAGGAGCTGTGCAGTCAAAAGTTGGAGCTATACTTAGAGCTATTGGACAGAACTAGAAAAGAACTACGGAATTTGTCAGCACATACATAGACCAAAAAGCCATGTGAGTTGGTGAGAAAGCTTACAGACCATAGTGTCTTGATCAGGGACATCTACATATGGCTTTTGGGGGGACTCGTGACTCTCTCAAAATTGCATTTAAAATTTGGTGTGTGTTTCTTTTTCTCTGGGAGAAGGACTATAGGTCATCAGAATCTCAAAGATGGTGGTGAACAGATTGAGTTTAAGAACCAGAGAAGATGGGTAAGAAGAGAGGAGAACAGGTAGGGGAATCAGCAGTATTTCAGGTACAGACTGAGGAAGGCAAGTATAGGAAGAACTACAGAGAACAGTTAGGGAAATAAAGTGGAACCACAGCCGCTCAGGGAAGAGGGACTTTTGGGAACATGTTACAGAGAAGTAAAAATGGAACTAATTTTTTTAAAATTCAGTTTGGTCACTAAGACATCATTTTCTTGAGTTCTGAATGAACAGTTTCTCTACAATGGTGTGGCCCAAAGTCAGAGCATACTGGGTTGACATAAAAAGAAAAGGCAGAGAAGAGAGAAATAATTAAGACCAGAATTAATGTGATTTAGACTGAAATTATAACCTTGCCAAAAGTGTCATTTAACACAATTTTTCATTAGTTATTTAACATTGGCAAATATTTATAAGACCATTTACTCTTATGCAAATAGTTACTGTTTAATTATTTTAGAACACGTTCTTCCTTTATTTAGCATTGCCAAAGATAAGCATTTACTTATTATGTCTCACTAAACAATTACCTACTTTCTCAGTTTTGTTGCCCTGAGCCCACGGATAATATAAATTAAGTTTTTAATAATTTAAATGACTATTTTTTAATCACTGGAAATAGATACCTCAATACCTGTTTACATTATAGATAATGTCTAAACTATTTCTTAATCTCCCAATGGCTTAGCAATAGTCACTGAAATATAATTATATCTTAATTAACCAGTCAGAGAATATATATTACTCTGAAAAATTATGGGCATTTATGGACCTACAGAGAGTGATTTTATTTAGGCTTGTTTTCTTTAAAACCCCTATCCATATAGCAGTGTAGATAAGGTTGCCTAAAAGTTTCTCTTTTTTTTTTTTCCTGATTATATCTAATTAGATCTTTTTAAATTACTGGTACAATAATTTTCTCTACCGTTATTCTTCCTATCCATTATTTATGTAGCATAATTGAGGTACATAATATCTTATAATTTACAATCTAAATTGTATTAAAGTCATGGCTAAATTATGTATTTAAATTCTTATCCAGTAACACCGAATACTAATTCCTTGAGTTTTCCATGGGGAGGAGAGGTTAAATTTCAGTGCCTGGGCGATTCATAATGGCTGTGCTTCAGATCAGGTCTCTGAGGAATTTCTCAGTTCCTGATTGTGGTTCACACATCACTTACTGGAGCAGGAAACGTGATTACACACTGCCTTCTAAAGCTGGGGTGGTACTAGTTTTTAAGGATACTATTTCATATACAAACATGCAAATAATAGGCACACACAATATTTAAGTATATGTTTATGCACCGGAAGGGGGAGAGGACTTTATGTCTACCATGGCAAGACCTGCAGCTTCACACAACACCACTGGCCCGACTCTGTGAAGAGAATGCACTAAATAACAGGCCACTGCAGAGGAAGAACTGGCAAGCTGCTCACGTGGCTGGTTGAATCTGGGCACTTGTTACTAAAGAGGAAGGATGGCCTGTGGTATTTTTAGAGCAAAAAGCCAGTTCTGCCATTCATATGCTACCTGACTGGTGTTCCCAAAAGTTAATCTTGTACCATTCACAGGTGAAAGAACGGACCATCAGCGATGGTGAGTGATTTACAGAAGGTCACTCTTAACTCTGTGTTGCAAGGTCATACCCAGTTCTGTTTGACTCCAAAATTCATACTATTTATCGCTATATTATACTTATTGTTTCTACCAGACATAGTTCATTACCATGCTTCATTGGGATGACGAAACTTCTCCCACAATAAGCAGAATGAAAGTTTTACATTAAGAGGCTTAATAATGAAACACCAGTGAAGTTATGTTAAGACATCATTAAAGGGAAGTTTTTTCATGGAAGTTGTTAAAGATGATAAGGCAGGTTTTCAGTCAGGACCGTTCCAGTAGGTATAAGCACCACTGCAATAGATTTTTCTAGTGGGAGAGAGATTGGGCTCAGTGCCAAACACAGCCTGGGCGAGTGGGGGTTCATAGCCAAAGAGCAGCATGCGGGTGGTGGATGGGAAATTACTCAGAAGAAACACCACGGCTGAGGGGAATTCTGGCTAAAGCAGTCTAACAGGATTCTTGCTGAACACAGGCCGACATGACCTGGGAATGGTGGTACAAGAGAAACCCGGTGACATATCAAGGATAATCAGACATCGAAGGTGAAAGGTTCTTGCTAAACTGACTCAGCTGGGTTTTTGCTAAAACTGGACTTAACAAGAAAGTGCACAGATGGGTCTAAAAGCAGACTCAGGAGCTTGCCTCAAGTTTGGCCAAGGAAAGAACCTTTGTCAACTTGAGCTATTTTTAAAACAAGTACTTATTTACTATGAATTACTGTTTGAAAAATGTATTAAACACATGACAAACTGAAGATCACATATGAACACTTGAAAATCTGAGGCTAAAAGGGGGAATGCAAATGAACGCCGTAAAGAACACACCCAGATTTTTAACCATATATCTGGGCTGAATATTGTTTAATTGGATTCTCTCTTAAGACAACTTGCCACATTGTAGTTTTGAAAAAGTTAAAAGACTGCTTTAATTATAAGCACACAAATGTACACAGTCCTCTAGAAAAGATGTACTGTAGATAAAATTTACACTGAAGTCAGGCATACTTGCCACGTCGCTATCATTTACAGATGTCTGACTGTTTTCTGTTTTTTGCTTTTTTCCCCCTTTGTCTTTCTCTCTGGCAGGCTTGGTCTGAGTGTTGGCCGACTGCATTTCTTTCCATGGGGTCAAGGATGCCCACAGAAACTCCCCGTTTATATCAGCTGGATTAGTAAACATCAAGACAAGAATTTCCTTCCCTGGAGTCATAGCCTTAAAAGGTTTTAAAGTATTCTGTAGGGAATATCCTAGGGAAATTTTCAATTTGCTAGCTTAACCCTATGCCCGCTCTTGAGGTCCAGGGTGTGGGTTTTTCCCGTCAGAGTCATGTGGAGAAAGATAATCACACCTCTAAAAAAAACAGAAGATAAGTTTCCATTTAGAGGAGAACCAGGATAAAAGAGCAGGAGCACAATTCTGTGAGATATATGCATACTTCAAATGCTTTTCTTTTTTTTTTTCAGATTTGAGAAAATAAAAATGTAACAGTAATACCTTGGATAGGTGTGGTAATGTTGTTTTATTTTATCTACATTTCTCATATTATTTTTAAAATTGTCTTCCACCAACGTATTTCTATACCCAGAAGTTATTTAAAAACAGAATACAAGAGGGATAGCAACACATACAAATATTGAATCATGTTGTACAACTGAAACTAATATGATTTTGTATGCCAATTTTACCTCAATGAAAAAGAAAAGGAATAGTTTAATCATTTACCAGAAGTATTACTTTTTATTCATTAGTAACCAGTGAAACATTATGTTTTATCTTATAGTCGTTATACAAATATATAATCAATGACTATGTCCAATAACAACTATTTCCTTATGACGTTATTTTAAAACAATTCTGAGATTGAGAGACATTTCATATCAATTTCTGATCTCCAATTTAGGCTTGCTTTCTAGATGTTTGTACAACTAAATATGGTTAATATTCAGGTACTTTATGTATTAATTCAATTGAATTATGTTTTCAGATAACTTATAATTCATATTTTACTTACATGTTTTTCTTGCTTTTATCTTTCCTAACAAATTTCCACTAGTATGAATTTCTTGTAGTTTCATCTAATTTATATGTACTATACAGTATTATGGGGCAGCAGACACTTCTCTGACTTTTGAATGATGTCTAGTTTTCTCTAATTTACATCTTTTGATGAATGCCTCATGCATTTCTATTTCAGCTTTCAGAAATGTGTAAATTATATTGTGGATTGTTTTTGAATATTACTATGCTTTGTATTGCATTCATTCCATACACTTCTTTTTGAACTTCTTGTGCTTTTATTAATTGAAATACATTTATCTACAATGCAGGTCTTAATGTGTAGTTCCTTGAGTTTTGACAAATGTCTTTATCTGTGTAGCCGCTATCCTCATATAAATGCATAGAACAGTTGAGTCACCCAAGAAGGTTTCCTGAGTTGTTTTCCAGTCCTACCAAAGGCAGGTGTTGTTCTGACTGTGTCAACATAATTTGTGTTGTTTATTCCTTAAATCCACATCAGTAAAATGATTTGTAGTGTTGCGTGTCTAATTTCAACAGGATTCTCTGAGATTCAGCCAAGCTTTTTGCATGTACCAGTCAACTGTTCCTTTTTATTGCCAAGTAGTATTCCATTGTATGATTATACCACAAAGTACTTAATCCCTTCTTGTGTTGGTGGATATTTGGATTATTGTCAGTTCAGAACAATTATAAGCAAAATTGGTATAGATATTCTTCTATAACAATTTATTTTTGTTTTCTTGACATACATTTTTATTTCTCTTGGGTAAATACCTAGAAATGAAATACCTTGGTCAAAGGATGTGTGCACATTTAACTTCTCTTTTTTTTAAATTAAAATTTATTGGGGTGACAACGGTTAGTAAAATAATATAGGTTTCAAGTGTACGATTCTGTAATTCATCATCTATATATCACATTGTATGTTCACCACCCGGAGTCAGTTCTCCTTCCAATACCATGGGCCTCGATTACCTTTACAAATAACTACCAAAGCATTTTCCAGAATGGCTGTAGTATTTATACTCCATGTGCTATCTACTGGAATTCTTATTGCCCCACATCCTTGTGAACATTTGGTCCTGTGTTTTTGTAATTTTAGCCATTATAGGTATGAAGTGGTAACTCAGGGTGGGTTAATTTGCATCAGTCTAGGATGACCAGTAACGCTGAGCATGAAAGCAATAATAGATGATATGTAAGCAAATAGGCATGACAGGCAACAGCCTGTGAGCCATATCCTGACAAGTCCTAGTTTAGAGACATAAGTTTCAAATGTTAGGATTTTCTAGTTATCTTCTTGTTATCGTCACCTGATTTAATACTGTTGTCAATTCTTAAATATCTTTTGAAACTTAGCTTATGGCCCAGGAGGTTTATATTAAAAAGCATTCCGGATGCATTTAAAAAAATAGTTATTATTCAGGTTTAGGTGTAGAAGTATATAAATGTCAATTTAGTCAAGCTGATTGCTAATATTGTTTAAATCTGTATATTATTACTGATTATGGTTTTCATGGACTTATTCAACCTGAGACAGTGGTATAAATTCTCAGATGTTTGCGGATTTGCTTATTTCTTACTTAGTTCTAACAACTTTTGCTTCATGTATTTTAAATCACTAATGGTTTCAGATATAATTACTATTGTTATAGCTGCTTGATTAATTGGCTCTTTCATCATTATGAAATATAATGCTCTAAATTTGGTAACATTCTTTGTTTGAAAATCTATTTTTTCTTATATTAATGTTACTTCATATTTCTTATAATTGGACTTCACATTGTATATTATCTTCCATCTTTTTAATTTAACCTAGATTTAGCAATATATTTATATTGTTAATATAGTTATATTTTTAGGTAGTATATAATGTGAACTTGCTTTTTTATCCAGTCTGACACACTCTGAAGTGTTTCATTCATTTATATTTAATAATAACAATTGATGTGATTGGGTGTAAGTCTACTGTCCTGTTTGTTTTCCATCTTCCTGTGATTTGTTCTCTTATTCCTCCCTTCCTGATTGTTTTATTTTCAGTGGCTTATTCCTTCCATTCTTTAGGATATTTAAACAATACCTCTTTGGTATATTGTTTTCTTATTGAATTAAAATATATTAACTTATATCACAGTACTCAGAATTAATATTTCAAGTCACATATAATGTATGATACTTATAAGAGTATAAGTCTATTTACTCTACCCTTTGTTAATTGTTGTCATATATTTTACTTCTACATACGCTATAAGCCTCATAGTGCATTAATAGTTTTGCTATTAACAGTCAATTGAAATATATATATATATATTTCTTACTATATATATACTATATATATAGTAAGAAATATATATATAAAGAATGAAGTACTGATACATGCTACAACACAGATGAGCCTTGAAGGCACTGGGCTAAGTGAAAGAAGAAAGTCACGAAAAACATATAATGCATGATTCCATTTGTGTGAAATATTCCAAAGAGGAAAATTCCATAGAGACAGAAAGTAGATTAGTGGTTGCCTAGGGCTTGAATAGAAGGCAGAGCGGAGGGGTTGGGAGGCTGGGAAGACCAGGAAAGGAGAATGACTGCTATGTGTATCGAGTTTCCTTTGCGGTAATGAAAATCTAAAATTAGATTGTGGGGATGGTTGCAAAACTCTGTGAATATGCTAAGAGCCACGGAACTGTACACTTAAAACGGATGAATTTTATGGTATAGGAAATGTATCTCAATAAAGTTGTAAAGACAAATTTACAGGACAAGCCACACTAGTTGTTCCTTAGGCTTTAATATGTTTGACAGTAATCAAACTCAAGTTTTTTGTTTGTTTGCTTGAATGTTGGCAAGATGTTTTATGACTTAAAACTAATTTCTAAGCCAAATGAAGCACAAGGTTTACGCAAGTCCCCACCAAACTTGCATCTGCTTTTATGTTTTATATCCTTCCCGTTCCTGTCCATGAACAATATTTAATTTCATTGTAATTGCAAATTAGAACATCTCTTGCATTTAGTCTTCATTTTTTTTTTTTTTAAAGGATAATGACATTTGGGCTTTGTGACTAATTCAAAGAATTCTTCAAGAACAAATCATTAGTACTATTTCTATATGAGTAAATCCAATAATGATTCTTCTCAAATAAAATTTTTGTCAAAAGTAGTTGAACAAAATTATGTAGTAAATAATAATGAAATGATTAAAAACAAAAACACATGTGAAAACTGCCATCTGAAAAGAAGAGGGTGCCAAGAGGATAAATCATAACCACAAAGAAAGCTGAAAGAAACATTTCTGTCTCCTCTTGACTGCCTTACTTTTGGTGGAGATGAGCCAAGACAGGATGGGCCCAGATACCCTGGGCCATACAATGTTCTCCTTAGACTTGAAATGACACAACTGTTCACAGAGTACAAGACTGCTCCGCTCTGAGAATATTTCAATGCTAATGTGTTTCAGTACATTTTAAGTATTAAATCAGAACCATCAATAAGTTTTGAATCTAAAGTAAGACACTCACAGACATCATTAACATATTTTTGAGTCATAAAACTCTCTGAAAAGTTTTTATTAGACCACAATAATTTCAAAAGAATTACGTAACATTTCCAGTAAGCAATATGTATTCCACTTACTTTTGAGATAATAGGAACTACTACCTATTAAGTGAATTTACCTAACCTGGATCACAAAAAGAGCTTAAAATGAAGAATAAAAAGGTTTTGTATGGATGAAGAATTGAATTTAACTATGAAGGTAAATTCTAACATATAAAATTGCTGGCTATGGATCAAAGGTCATATTTCATCCATATAATATAAAATTAAAAATAAATTTAAAACATTTTTATTTGGAAGTGAGATTTGTAGTTATATATTCCTGAATTTAAGACATATTTCTTCAAGTAGATATAAACAATTCAATACCCTCTGAGAGCACCATACAAGCTTCTTTTCTTACATGCAGAATAGTAATATGTGCAATACACTCTAGACATTCATTGAATATCCATGTGTTTTGAATATTTCAATGTAGGACTGAAATTGGCTATTTCTGAGAAGCTAACATTCATTAAAGTATGCCTGCACTATCTTCCGGAATCCGAGGGCAAAGTTTGCCAGAGCCAATTTGCCAGAAAAACCCATAAAGAATTACTTTATATCCAACATCTCACATTATTAAAATCTACCAAGGCTTCATTGATGCACATTGATGATTATCTTTCCCAGCACACATAGCCCTGGAAATAATATTAGGTTGGTGCAAAAGTAACTGCGGTGTAACAGGTTGAAAATAACTGCAAAAACCGCAATTACCTTCGCACAAACCTAATAGTTTACGTCTCTGTATGAGCACGCTTCTTCATAAACCAGCTTGATGGGCACTGCCAACCCTGTAGTTAGACACTACATTTTACATTCACATTTATAGTTTTTCTTCAACATTGTGTATTGTTTCATTGTTCGGTATCTTGGTATTTTGATCGTTCACACCTTATCACATTTCACAGCCCATGAAAATCATATTATTCTCCTGATTGCTTTAATCTTCATGTAAAATTCCAGTTCCTGCAGAAAATTTGACAAACCGTTCTGGAGCTCCTGGGCTTCCTTGTCGTCACATTAGGTGACATTAATCGGAAGAAATGGCAGGTGAGTTTGGGCCCTATTCTCACAAAACCTAGCATGGCTTCCCGGAGAGCAAGGGACACACTGTATAGAGTTTCACATTCCTTACACTCAGTTGTACTCTTTTGTGCTTACGTTTCCCAAGTATAACATGGGTATATAGTTAAACATAGTAAGAACCAATAAAAGTTCAGCGACCCATGTACATGGTTAGTCAACTCTCAGCCAGGATCTAAATCCCCCACACTCTAGTTCCCGAGAGTTTCTCCTCACCAAATCTCCCATTTATTTATGGTTTGTGCTCCTTTAGTAAATAGAAAATGCAAGATACACACTATTTGATAGGCATAGATCCATGGGTTAGCCACCCTCTACTACCAAACAGAACTTTGTCACTGCTTTTCACATTTCACAGAGATTTCTAGGACACTATTCTGCACAATTCTTATTTCAAACCCAAATGGACGGGTTCTAGATTCTTCTGAAATTTATACCATGTTTAAATATCCTCATAAATGTATCACCAAAACTCAGAAAAGATATGGTGCAATGGCCTCCTTTTCTGTCCCTTCTCTCAACTTTCATCATTTTCCCCAATATAGTTTCTTTATCTACCTATTCCACCAAGGCCAAGACACAAAGTAAGCTGACTCCTAAAAGTGCTTGGAGACACCAAGCTGCTCTCCGCATCTACCTTTCCACGCCTTTGAAATGAAGTTTCTTGAAGGACAGCATGTAGGCAGCCAAGAAATGCATGGATGTCTCATATAACAGCATTTTTTTCTTGTCTTTTGTATACCAGTTTATTTTTCTCTAACTAAAACGTCATCTTCACCTATCTGTATCCTGTACTTGGTTTCTGGGGCTTTGTCCAGCCATTTTAAGAGACAATTTTAAAAAGGAAAAATAAATATCAATACTTTAAAAACATTTTAAGCACATACTTTTAATGTTTAAAGAACCTTTTAAAGGTAGGGTTGAAAGTGATTTTTTATCAAAATTTAAAATATTTTAAAATAAGGAAAAACACACCCTTCAATTTTAAACTACAAAGCACAACTTTGGATATAAGTATCACTTCTGCAATCTGGATGAAACTGCAAACTCCAGAGAACACGAGAGAAGCAAAGGCCAGTTACGGACATGCCAACTCCCCTAAAATATAAACTTAGACTTACTTAGAAATTCTGCTGCGAGAAACATGAAAAGTTCATTTTTAAATTTCAATATGTTAAGTTTTAGATTTCATATATGTTAACATTAGTATAGAATTTACATATGGATAAGGTAGTATATAATATGTGGTTGACTTTTCTAGAAGTCTTAACATAGCACTGGAAGATATGAAAAGGGGCTGATGGGAAAGAACCTTCTAAATGTTCTTTTCATGTTTACTTAAACAGTATTCGCTGAGCTACAAGTGCAAGGTACTAGTGACACAGCAATGAATAAAGCAGTTATCTTTCTAAGTATAATTAGTGTTTATATGAATGAAATCAGTTGACATAATGGTAAAGTTATATTATTACAAAATGCCATAACATGACAGGGAAAAAAAGATAAACTTAAAAATACAATTTAAAGACACATCAACTAAGTTATTTTATACCATAGGTCTGAAATACTCAAAGGCAAAAACAGATTATGGATAAAGAGGAAATAGTGTGCTAAAGCAGAACGCATATGATGCATTCTCCCATCTCCAAAAGAGAACTGAGAGTTTGGCACATAGTAAGTACACAGTAAGTCCAGGTATAAAGAAACGATGCCAGAAATCAATAATTGAATGAAGATGGATGTGTCAGTCAGTTAAGTATTAATATTTGATTTCAGAAGAACTGAATTCAACTATGAAGGTCAACTTTTCTCTGAAAGTGTTACAATTTGGTTAAAAAGTGGAAGTGATTTAAAAAAGGAACTTGTTCACTTAAGAGGAACACAGAACTTTGAGCTGAAACTATCTAACGTTCAGTTCAAGACATACTGCATAAGAGCAATGATGCCCAAAAAAACACAGTGACCTGCTTACTCTATAAACAATTTCTTTTTTTAAAGTAAAGCTTATTGGGGGGGGGGGTGGGCAATGGTTAGTAAAGTTACATTGGTTTCAGGTGTATAATTCTGTAATCCATTATCTATATATCACATTGTGTGTTCACCACCCAGAGTCAGTTCTCCTTCCATCATCATGTATAAACAATTTCTAGCAAGTATAACAGAAAACAAAAATAGACATATGGAAACACATAGACTTGTATGCACACACACAGAGGCAATTTTCCAAAAACATTTCCCAGTCGCAGAGAAAAAATATCTTTAGTACAAAGTCCCCATCAGGAATTTCAGAAACAATTACAGACTGTGTGAGTACACTACGGCCAAATGACGTTGGGTGGAATAGTGATGTATGTCTTTCGTGAAGTATGTTCAATATGGACAGACAGTACATATTAAAGAGGGAAAAGAATATTATAAGGACCAGAGAACAATGTGCTGTACTATCAGGGTAGAAATTGCAGCAAGTCTAAAGCAGAGATAAGATGTGCAAAAAAAAAAAAAAGTTATATTTGGAGAAAAATTACTAGGAAACTGACAAAACTTGGTTATATGAGCTAACTAAAAATGTTTGCAAAGATGATTTTAAGTTCATAAGCCTGTAAGACTAAGAGAAAATATTCTTATTGCTAAATAATATTTTAACAACCTGGCACTTCAATCTAGTTTAAGGATACCAAATTTAAGCAAAATAGCTTCTGACAGGTCCCATTTGAAAGCTGTAGAACGAATCAAAAAATCACTGCGTGGCTTCAACACTTACTGGTATCAAAGTATTCCTAGTGAAATAATTGATGTTTTATTAAGAAAATGCCTCCCAAGGTTTCCCTAATCCAATCTAATATTTCAAGGAGGGGCGATAGCCTTGCCCCTATCAAGATCCAAAGCTAGAAACATCTCTGTCATTCTCTACTTTTACATCTATTTTCAGTATCTGATTAGTCACCAAATCCTGGCAATTCTCTTTCCACAAGGTCTTTTGAAACTGGACATCTGGCTGTTCATACTACTACGCCCTATTTTTCAGCCCCTCCCCCATTATTTTTCACCTGCATTTCCTCTGAAGTTCCATCAGAAATTCTTACCACCAAAATAGAGTTTAAAATCTGACTACAGTGGTACCTCGGTTTTCAAACCTAATCCATTACAGAAGACCGTTCGAGTTCTGAAACGTTCTAAACCCGAGGCACAGTTTCCCCATAGAAAGTACTGCAAAATGGATTAATCCATTCCAGACCTTTAAAATCAACCCCTAAAACTGCAAATTTAGCATGCATTTTACTATCTAATGATACTATAGATCCATAAAATGTATGGCGTTTGTAAACCGAAATGTCATCGCCAGAGACGTTCGGAAACCAGGGCACTACTGTACGTCTCTGTATCTCCATTAACACCTACCTGGTCTGGGCACCATCATCTGTGTCCTAAAACACAGCAACAGCTGCGTGAATCATCCTACGGCTTCCAGTCTCTTATCCAAATACGAATCT
Source organism: Rhinolophus sinicus (assembly GCF_036562045.2). Classification (NCBI taxonomy): domain Eukaryota; kingdom Metazoa; phylum Chordata; class Mammalia; order Chiroptera; family Rhinolophidae; genus Rhinolophus; species Rhinolophus sinicus. The sequence goes on from NC_133763.1 coordinate 7,140,863, forward strand.
GGTTTATCACCTGCAGGCCCCTCGCTTACAGTCCTTTGATGGCTTCCGCTCGATTCTCAGAGCAAATTTGTCAGCATGAGCAACAATAGACTCATCGAGAATCACTCTCCCCTCTCCCACCCTCTGCTTCAGGCCCACTTGGGTACCGTTTTATTCTCACCTACAACCCAAACTCTTTCTGGCCACACGGCTTCTACATGTACTGGCACCATTGACTTGCAGGCCTTTCTTTGTGACTTTTGACAGAGGTGGCTCCTTCATCCTTCAGGTCTCAGTTCATTTGTCACTCTGCTGACCACGTGAAGGCTCTGCTGACCACGTGACACAACATCGTGAAAGGTTCCCCCACCCCACCCAGCTAGACAGACTCGATTACATCTCCTTGTTTATTGTATTGTAGCTTAATATGCCAGATTTTAAAAACATTGGTTAGAGGAAGTCGCAGAGAAGACATGACCATGTGACCCTAGAGCAGGACCTGAGCACCTAGAGGCCCTTCACTCCATCCCCTGCCCTTGGAATATACGTTCTGCCTACTATTTCCACATCGGGTGCTCTTTCAAAGATACAGCCTTGAGGGCGTCAGGTGTTGTTGAGACCATCTGGATTGAATATGCGACTGAACCCAGGTAAGGCCTCTACCGTGTTTCCCCAAAAATAAGACCTAGCCGGACAATCAGCTCTAATGTGTCTTTTGGAGCAAAAATTAATATAAGACCCTGTTTTATTTTACTATAACACTGGGTATAATATAATATAACATAATACCGGATCTTATATTAATTTTTTCTCCAAAAGATGCATTAGAGTTGATTGTCCGGCTAGGCCTTATTTTTGGGGAAACAGGGTATATAAATGTTTAAGATTCGGGTAGGCTGGGTGAAGAGATCTCATCTTGCAACTGCCCAAGACAAGCCTCCTACGTGAGTTCCTTTGCTTATAAAACTGCCACCTACTAATCAGGAGTGGTCTCTCCTTGCCATCAGTGTATGGGGCTGGTTTCAAATTTCACAGGGAGTCCTCCCAAGGTTGGGAACCAGCAACGCTTTCCTCTTATTATTTTCAAAGTAGTAAATGCACATACATTTGCATTTCAAATGACTGATTGTGAAAAGTAGTAGTCCCTTGCTACACCAGTATGCCCGAATAGCAACCACTTTTAAATTTTATCTGTTTCTTTTGGTATTTACCTTCATATTTCTACATAGTCATCTAATTCTTTTATTCCTGGATGTATATATAGTTTTTTGCATTCGAGGTTATCACTTGACTTCTTAAAATTGAAAACAAAGTTTGCTTTCTTACTTACCAAACCCTTAAATCTCCTATTCTAAGAGTTTTGCTTTAAATCAATCTTAATATTTCTATTAGTAGTAGTACTGTTATTATTAATAGTATAGTATACACAGTTAAGTCATGGAGTGTGCAATGATGAAATTTAATTTTTATAATTCTTTTTGTTTGTCCTAGAGGTGATTACCTCCTCTTTTCATTTGCTTAAAATTCTAAGAACCTATGACCAAAATGACTACATGCTTCACCAGAAGTGAACATTTCATCTTGATGTGTGTAGATAGATTTATCTGTGTAGTTTTTGTGGAGATATCACTCTCGTGTCCTACTCTCTTTCCATCTCATCAGCATTTTGAATTCATACTATTTCTTCATGCCCCTCTCCATAGAGAGATGATTTGCTTTCTTAAGACTGTATCTTCCCACTAGAATGGACATTCCATGGGGTAGCTATTTTGTCTTGTTCACTAGTGCTTCATAAATGAATTGAACAGTACTTGGCACCTAGCAGCCACTCAGTAAATATTTGTTCAACAAACTCTGACTGAAATTCTTGCTATGAAATCTTTCCTTGACACATAGCTACTCTGCTTAACGTTGCTCTGGTCCTCCACTGACTAGGGTTCCGTTTGCAACCTTGAACCTGGTCTGCAAAGCTGCAAGTCACCTGTCAATATATCATCCTGTCTCCATTCACTGGGCACTCCTCACGTCCATCATCCTGCAACTCACATCATTCTTTCAGCATATGCCTTTACCTTTTGCGATGCTGCACCCTAACCTACTGCTGGTTCTTTAATGTATAGATCACCTGGAATCATATTCTTCAAGAGCTTTCCAGAGCTTCAGCTAGAGTTAATCCTTTCTCTTCCATTCATGCCTTTTCACTTTGCTACTCAAAGAATGTGCCGCAAAACTCTAACATTGGCATCTCCTGCCAATTTGTTTCCATTGCATAATCCTGGGCTCCAAAACAGACTTACTCTTTCAAAATTCACATTTTAGGAAGATTCTCGGGTGATTTCTATGCCCACTAGACATTGAGAAGTATGTTTTACAGAACCTTTGTAGTTCACTTAACTGTTTGCTCCCCACAGCACTCCTGTAAACTAAACTTTGATGTACTTAAGGGAAGATTCTTATGGATCAAAATGTCCCTAAATATTTGCTTAGTTTCCTTAGTTTTTTCATAAAGTTTCTCGGAGGAAGGAAGGAAAGCAGGGAGAAGGAAGGAAGGAAAGAAGGAAGGAAGGAGAAAAGGAGGGAAAAAGAAAGGGATGCTGTTTAGTCTTAAACTCAAGCTCAGGGGGCTGTTTTAGCCTCAAATTTGCCTGGAGACTGTGGAAAGTTGCAGTTTTGCAACTGCATCCAAAGAATGTCAAAGATTCCCAGGACCCACCAGATGCTAGGAGGAGGCAAGGAAAGACTTCCCTACAAGTTTGAGAGGGAGAATAGTCTTGATAACACCTTGATTTCAGATATCTAGAATCCAGCATTTTGAAACTCGTATTATTTTTCGAAACTGTGAGGCAATAAATTTATGTTGTTTCAAGCTCTAAGTCTGTGGTACTTTGTTATGACAGCCCTAGGAAACTAATACAAATTCTAAACACCAATTCCCCTTCTAAATGTAGTGAGGTGATGGACAATCTCGTTGTTTGGATTATTTGTCCATGGAACTGTTCCAATTTCAGGACTTTGGCATAAACTGCTAGAACTGTTAAATGATTCATTAAATGCCAGGCCAAACAGAACTTTTGGTATTTTGGTACGTTTTCAATGTGACCAGTAGAGAGATTTACTGTCCATTAAGCGACATTATGTATCATTTCACATTTTATTTTAAAATAGTCTCCCTCCATGGAGTTGTTTAACTGATAATATTTTGTTAGAAAGAAGTTTTGTATGTCCAGATTTCAGTTGCTTGAAAATAAAAATTGAAACAGCCAACCAAAAAAGAAATAAATGGAGGCACGAAACCATCTTCTGAGGTCTGCTGTTAAGTCTAGAAATATCTTATTCTGTCAGTGTGATTTCATAGCAGGATGAAAAATGTCAAAAGTGAGGATGACAAATCAGTCTAGTGAGGAAAAATGACTCTTGGACAAGAGATGTCATTTGTCATGATTGCCATTTGACTGCACTTTCCCCTCTCCTCTCTTTCATATGAATGTAATTTCGCCATTAGTTTTAAATTATCTAAACCGCACAATGGCTTGATCATGGAAATCATACTCCCTTTCAAAGAGTTTTGTAAAATACTAAGAGTTTCAAAATTCAACTTAGTAATTTGTGTATTTCAAATGAATATTTTTTTAAAATCAGTAATGCTTAATTTATCAAATATTACTATTTTTTAAACCGAGTGGTCATTATTTTTCCAAGATATAGGTAACACAGTGGCTTAAAAAAAAAAAAATTTTTTTTTTTTTCAAAACTGACACAGCTGAGCACAGCTCTCTGAGCCACTGCATAATATGGGTGGTAATTAAGCCACAGCTTCAAGGTTGCATGGGCACAAGACAATTCAGCCTAATGAAGTATCGACCGGCTGCAGTCGAGGTAAAACAAGTTGACATTCATTTAGAGGTAGCAGTGTGAATATACCACAATGCCACCAAAGAAATAAAGGGAACAAAACAATGAGGCTGAATTTTAATCTTGGAAACACAATTAAGAATCTTATTTACAGCGTGCTGCTATCACTTAAACTAAAGCTAATTGCATACTTACGTCCCTGACATAAGATACCTAAATCAGCAGAAATTATATATCCTTAGCATAACGACATGGAAGAAAAAGAAAAAAGTGCAGGAAGTTGAGTGCTTCAATTAAGATGATGCTAGTACCTTAGAAAACTATACTGATGAAAGGGTTTGAAATAAAATTTCCCACATGATTGCTGTGCATAATTGAACTTATCTTAGGGTGCTATGAAGAACAACTCAGAAGAGTAGATTTCAACCTAGGTTAAGCAAACTTTTACTGAGAATACATTGGTCTCTCCTCAACATTTCCCATTTCATATGACAAATGATATACACTAATATTCAACGGAATATTATTTACTAAATATTTATTGAAATGGCCTTATTTTCCCAGAAACAAATTTAGTGGGTACTGCATTAACAACCACAAAGAAGAAGACCTGAATTCCTCAACATTAACTGAAGCCTCCCTTTCAAATAAGCACTAAATTTAAAGTTAACTACTAGTAAGCAGACCAATCATATGACACATTTTTAAGCTGTAACTAGTATAAAGAATTGTGTAGATTTACTGTATTTATTGTTGTTGCTCAAACACAGATTTTAATAATGATTCTAAGCACTATTTTAAGAGCGTGACATTATACTTATGAAACAAAATATTTGGCCATTTTCTAACAATAATGACAGGATTTAATATGTAAATTTTAAAAATCGGATTAACATTAGGGATTATTATATTAAGCATTTATCTTTCATGATGGGATAGCCTTAAAAATAACATGCTTTCTACTTCATCTACTGGCATATAAGAGGCATTTTAAATACTCTCATAGATACATTGTTTTAATATTTTGTTTAAAAAGTTTGTTTATTTATTTGAATTTTAAATAAATCAGAAACTGAAATGTGTTGCTCAATACTCTCAATGACATTGATCACAAAACTATCTCTTCACCTAGTATCCGAAAAGTTCATTTTTTTGACAAAGTGAGTCTGACTTACAATGCTAGTGGATACTACTTACTTCAGTGAAGATACCCGATTTCAAGAAGACATACATATCACAAATGCTACCTACAGAAGTCATTCAATCAAAGCATTCCATAGGAAATAGAATTCAAAATATATGCATGCTAATCAGCTGATTCGAAGTTACTGTCATTATACAGCTTTCTTAAGTCATATTTTCTCATGAAAATCACTCCCGAATTCAAGAGTGCTAATGTGTCTAATTACATTACAGACCTCAGGCAGATGGGCTTTTCCTTTAAAACACTGATAACCAGATGTTAGGATTCACAGAAATTGCCCTACTTGTTAGAGGAAAGAAGGACATTATCTTTGCTGATTATTTTAATTCAATACTAAATTGTTTAGGGCTCCAGTAATGTGATTTACACATTTCAGATTCATCACATCTGATATGAATTTTGTTTTTCTCTCTTGAGTTGTCTCTAAATCAACAAACTTATAAAGTATTCTATCAGATAGCTATAATTAATATAGTTTGTGTTAAGAATATTAGAGTATTGCATAAAAGCAATGCTGTGATGTCTATCTCTACATGAACTAGTTACTACATACAGAGCAAAACAAACTTAATTTCACAATTAAACAGTTTTCTATTAACTTCCATCACACTACCCTGGAGTCAATACTAGAGTAAAAACAAACATTGTAAAGACTTACTGTGCATTTCTATGACTATAAAAATGAAACAAATAACAGACGGTATTCAAGAACATATTTTTAAATGTTTTTAATTTTTAAACTTTTCTTTTAATTTCTTCAACTATGATACATGCCGTTCTTTTCACTTATTCGGTATGCAATGACTATTTGTTAATTTGAACTTTCCATTCAAAATATCTAAAAGCCAACATAATTCTAAACTCAATGCAATAAAACTTAAAAGTATCTATAAGAAGTCTTTAGAAAGAAAGTTATTTAGTGTGAGGAGGTTAAATATTGCATGGTTGCAGTCATTTACCTAATGACTATAGTGATTTACCTAATCTTATTTCTCCTGAAAAATGGTGTTTTGATTTTAATCAATCAGACCTTTAACCAAATTAAATAATATAATGCATAATTCTTGGGGTGTTCTTAAATATTATACTTAAGACAAAATAGGAATATGATTTTTATGGCTAGCTGATCAAGAGAAAGCAACAAAACAAATACTATTGTGTGTGTATATGTGGATTAGCGTGTTATAAAATCATTTTATATTAAAAATATAGTCCACATTAATAAATTAATATATTATAGGATAACAGTTACATCTGGTGTTTTTAATAGTCAAGGAACAATATGCAGGTCATTTTGGGTATAAGTAATGCTGTTTATAAGTATGGTCTATCATAATCAGTGCTTTTCAATGGTTTATAAATTAATATCCTCTGTTTAATAACTGTTTTGCACAAATAATTGTTTTGTATGCATATTCAAGGACTCGTATAAATAATTTTTTTTAAATAAGGCACTTGGTATTGTGAGTTGGGTAAAAGAGTGCTGAGAAAAATTCATCTTTATTCTATTACTTGAAGGAATATGGAGTGACTAAAAAGTCACATCTACCCTTCTACTTACATGTGAGAAATTGGGACAGTCAAGAGATCGTGAGATATCAATAAGGAGGGGGAAACTCTGAGATAAAAAGAAGATAGAACGGAGAGTAATATTATAATGTACGCAATTTTACCTATGTATTAATGCCTCATTTTCTCACATCTGCAAAATATAAACTGAAGATATAAAGGTGTTAAGACAGCAAGAAATGCTATGTAAATTTTTATAACCATAATCATTTCAACAATCGCATTGATACTTTTGTAATGGTTGGTTTTCATTGAACAATTTCCATAGGAATGTGAAGATAATCTGACTTTACTGTTATAAAACTTGCTCATAGCAAAAAAAAGAAAACCAGTATAAAAGATAATTCAGTGAAAACCTTCTACTTCCAATTCTGGCTCCTTGTTGCAGTGAACATTTTTAACAGTTTCTTTTGTGTTTTTTCAGATACATTCTATACATATAGACACATAAGTCAATTCTCTTTTAATTTTTTTCCCACAGGAAAAGAAGAATACTATATGATTTCCCTAGTTTGTATTATCTTTTTGTTTCAGTTGACAATACTGTATCTCATTCAATTGAAGACACCAGCTATTGAAAGATGCACTATTATTTTACGTTCCAACAAGGAGACATGCTACCAGTTAAACCACAACACAATATTATTTATCACTTAAATTTTCTGTTGTAAACACAATATATGTGGGGTTTTTTTAATTGGACATATGTTTTTATAGACTAACCAATTGCTGTAGGCCTTAAAAGAAAAGAAAATCACGTAAAATAGATTGTCTTGATATCCTACAATTTCATATTTAAAAAACAACCCATTGAAATGACTTTCAATTTGTAGTTCACACAATTAGTATTTTATCTCGCAATATTAATGTGTGTTCTATCATGCACCTGACTTAGCAGTACTTAAAAGAAGTCATAAAAAATATAAAAGCCACTGGCCTATGCTATGTTTTGAGTATGTGTGTCCCTCCAAAATTCATACATGAAAATTCTAACCCTCAAAGTGATGGTATTAGGAGATAGAGGCTGTGAGAGGGGATTAGGTCATAATGGCAGAACTCTCCTAATTGGGATTAGTGCCCTGATAAAAGAGATCTCAGAGACAGCTATCTTTTATCCCTTCAGCCAACTCAGGTCACATCCAGAACAGGGCCATTTATGAACCATGAAGCAGGCCCTCACCGGACAGAGAACCCGACCATGCAAGCACTCTGGTCTTAGCTTTCTAGCCTCAAATAATACAAGAAATAAAATTCTGGTTTTTTATAAGCCACCCAGTCTGTGGTATTTTGTTACAGCAGCCTGAATGAACTAACACAGCTCACTACTTAAATAGTCAAAAACATGACAAATTAACCAACCCAGCACTGAGATACTAGGGGAGTAGTCTATTAATCCCCAAAAACCAAATGCTTGTGTCAGGGGACTTTCTTCCAAGCAGCTCACAATCACTCCACAAGTTTGAGTCCAGAGTTTTGTTGTGCTGGCAATAAAACTGCCCCTGGAAAAGAGGATTTTGAGATTGTCTAGATTGCAGATATGTCGATGTGTATAAAAACAGGTCTTAAAATCTGTGAAATATGGCACATCTTGGAGCTTTGTCCATTTCCACACAAGCACACACATTTTCATTTTGCTTTTTACTTTTTTTGATGGTGAAATAACCGTGTATTTGTTTAAGCAGTTAAATTTATGTAACCAAACTCTTACTGCTAGATTTTTAGTTTCCCCCAATTCTTTTGTTTTTCTTTGTTTTATTTATTTTTCTCCTTCATCTTTTTGGTTGATCTGCTTTGACAATGACGGAAAGAACATTTGTGTTTATACAACTTTGAGTATGTATGCACGTATATTTAGTGAATAAAATCCTAGAGGTGAAAATATAGAATCAAAGGATATGTATATTTAAATTCTGAAATAATTTCTTAAACACATTTTCTTCCTCAAGGATTAACATTCGGTGGAGTGTCTCGCTCCCTATAGTCATGCTAATATTATATTATGTATTTTAACCTTTTTAAATTTTAAAAATCTAAAAGGTGTTCTATGTAAATAATGACTACTGCCCCTTAGAGTTGTCTAATCCTGCAATTCTGAGTCAAACTTATTTATATTTTCGATTTTACATTACAGGAATTATGTATTGCTTAGAGAGGCTTTTGACTGTCTAAGATTATTTTTTAATCATATACATTTTTAATACTCCAATGTTTCACATTTTTAAGTGAAAGCTAGTATTTATCCTACTGTAGACATATACAGAAAGAATAACTTTTTCCTCATACTTTCTTAGGCTTTGTGTGACACATTTCAATGACATTTAAGAAAAAAATTGTGAGTATATATATTTTGAAAAGAATCTATAGAATTATAGTACATTTGCTTTATTATTTTTTTCCTGTTAATCTTCTCTTTTAACTTTAAAAAAAATTATTATTAGTTTCAGGTGTACAAAACAATGCATTAGTACATTCGCTTTAATACTAACCTGAGAAGTATCTAACAAGCCCCTTTCATTTTGCCTAAGAGGAAAGCGGGGCCCAGAAAAGTTAAGTGGCTTTCCTTTCTGTGTCAACAAGTTGGAGATCCAGGAAGTGAATCTATATGTTTGGGTTCAGTATTTATTCAACCATAGCATTAATGTCTCAAACTCTGAAAAGAGTCAAGATATTTGAATGGCCACAAACAATAAGGACGTTCAAAAGGTCACGGTTAAAGTGTTTGTTTGGTGTTGTCATAGAACAAAGCCATGGGTCTTATGATGCTAGAGGGGTTATTTTGTAGACATTCCAATTACCAACTGATAGGATGCTTTGTGAACTACAACTGCAAAGATAAAGTGGGGCCTGTATCACCAGTTCCTGTCATGAATAAACTAATGAGATTTAATTATAAATAATCTCTTCATTCTAGGAGATAATATACTGCTCCATTCAGAGTTAGAAAGTGTTTTACATCACAAATTCCTAGCACCCATAATACATAGGTATATGTATTTACGTATTTATAAGACCTATTGTGTATAAATATATAAATGTATTTACGTATTTAAAAGACCTATTGTGTACAAATATGTAATTTATATTTTTGTAAGGTTGCTTAATAACAACCTATTAGAAACCCCATTATTTATAATACATGTATCTATAGCTTTGAAATAAATGGCTGATAAGGCATATTGTGGTGAAATTAATGTTTATTTCAACAGAGTGTGTCTCATCAGCTATTTATTTCAATATTGTTTATGTCATCAGCACTTTGACTGATAGCCTTTTTTCAAGACCATTCCTACCTAAATATCCAACACACCAATGTAATTTTAGGTAAGCTATCAATCTTTACTGGCTTGGGGAGAGCTTCAAAAAACCTGTTTTTTACCGGTCCAAGTTTGGTGATCTAGTATCATCTATTTGAAAACTGGTCCAGTCTACAAATTGAAATCTAAATTCAAATTAGCAAACTTATTTGAATAGGTAAACTTGTGAGACCATGAAAAGTAGATACATATATCTTAATTAAACCAAAATAATATGGAGTTTCAGAGTTCTAAAAAAAAAGTAGCAAATCTTACTGTATTTAATGTACACTCATATGTGTAAGATATAATTTTCTGTTACTGCTTTCTATCACTTTCCTAAAATAATATCTTCCTTCTTTCAATGCATAGCTAATATAACTAAAAATCAGATACGGGATCTAATTCTGTGAGTTGCTAAATAGGAACACAGGTAGAATTTGTTATTTAAGAGGTAGGCCTCTCATTCAGGAATAGTAGAAGCCTGAACTCCACTTGCCTATAGAAACAATCTCTTACTATCCCATGGGATATCTCTACCTTATTGACAATACTCAAGTAACCAAGACAAGTTCTTTTTAAATATAGGCAAATTCTAGTGCTGACTCCATATACCATCCTTCATGGTTCCTAGAAAGTTGACTAGGGTCAGGTTCCTGCATGGCCCAGCTGGCAAATATACAGTTAAGCTCAGAAAAATAAAGCTTATACACCAAAAGAATTTCAGTAACTTGATCATTTATGTTAGCAAAAATCTACAGAGTACGTATGCATGAATTCTGAGGGTGTTAGATTAGGTAGAGAGAAACATAATTTTAGATCAGCTTGGATTTTTCAGTATGGAGTATTTTATGTGAGACTTTTGATTTATTATTAAACTGAGTAGCTGGAAATTGTTCTAACTTTAGCTTTAAAAAAAAAAAAAAAAGAAAAGAAAGAAAGCTGATTAGCCTGGAAACACTGGTGGCCTCCCCAGAATAAGATTGAACTGTTGGAAATCCCATACTATAATGTAGATGAAGGAAATAAAGGATATTTGAGATGGGATTGTTGAAAGTGATTTGTGATGTGCAATACTCACCTACCCTCTAATTATGTCCCCAAGAGCATACAGGACACTGAAAACTTGGGCAACATGTGGCTAGCAAGAGCTCCAATGTCCCTCAAAATTGTTGTCGTTTCTGTCTTCTGTAGCCTAGTGGATGCAGGACGAGTGCTATTGTTGAAATGCACGCCCACATTTCACAGTGATAATGGAAGCTGGGAATGGCAGAAGCCAAGTGGGACATGAGTGTGGTGAGCAAAGCAGGGATCAGAACCAGAAAGTCAATCCGATGGCATCATTCAAGGTGACTAGTCCCTGGAACTACAAGACAGGCATCATATTTAGATCCTATCGTAGTAAAATCTGAGAAAAAAAACAAACAAAAAACTAAATCTAGAACTGTTAAATAGAGGCCATGTAGAAAGCTAGTGGGTGAAGTTACAGAAATGTTGGGGTTAATTCATTATACCAGTTGTACTTCATTGTGAATTCCTACAATCAAATCTATGCCCAATAATAAAACGATGTCAAGTACCAAATTCATTTTTGTCCTAAGATTTTTGTTTATTTCCTTTTCTGTTTTATTTTTAAAAACATATTTATCCCCTCCCACTAAGGAATCCTAATCTTTACTCTTTCCTGGAGGTGGTTTAGGATAACATATTTTCAAATGTTCTATAGTCGTACACCAATTAGAAGAACCACACGCTTTGGGTATAATCCAACACTAATCCCTGTCTTCCTTCATATCATTTTCTTCGATTTGCCCCATCTTCTGAAAATGTCTTTTAATGCCTCTTAAATTTCCATTTCTGACTTCCTTGCTCTGAAGTAAAATCACTGCTCCCTTACTTATATAGACTTTCTTCTTTAGCCAGGAATATTAAAATCATGAAACATTCTTGAAAACCAGCAAATGCTGACACAGCATATTTGTGCTTTAGGCATTGTTTTAAGTGTCTTATCAGGATTGAACTACTTAATGCTCACAAGAGCTACTATTTTGAATATACTCTTTCCAAAACAAGAAACTGAAGCACAGAGATTAAGTAACTTGCCAAAAGGTATAAAGCTATGAAGTGGCAGAGATGGAATCTGACACAGGCAGTGTGGTTCCAGAACCGACATGTGTAACCACCACACCATCCTGCTTTCTAATTATTTAAGTACCTTCTAAGGCCTGTTTTCTTATGTGTTGGCTCCACAGCGAAAGCCTGGTGAGCTATTTCCCCATCTGGGAAATAAATCCTGATCTCATCTCTCCCTACCGTCTTGTTACTAGTTCTCTATATTAATAGTATAAAGCTTCATTGTCTAATGACAATATTTAGAACGGGGTGAAGCATAAAGGTCTAAACCAAGCACACAAAAGTTTTTGTGATTATACCAATGAAAGCAGATTTATTTTTAGAATGTATTTTTCTATAAGACTCAGAGCCTATTGAAGGCAGTAATTTATATCATATTTGTTTGTATCCATTCATCTAGAGTCTTTTATCTGGATCCTATTTCCTGTGATACCTGGCATCATTTTACATAACGAGATCTAAGAGTGTGTGTGAATCATAAAAACTATGTCTGGTAATAAAAACAGCTCTCATTTATTAAGCATTTACCCTGTTCCAGGAGCTTTGTTAAGTAATTTACGAGTATGTGTGTAGTGAGGCTGGATTCAGGACACCTCTGTGCTCCATCCTATCTTCTGTCAGCCCACCTTTTACATCAGCCATTTTGTAGCTACCAGCTTTGCACAGCTGCAAACTGGCAGCTCCTTCCCTCAGTTGGAACTCACATTTCTCAATTAATTGCTGTTCTGGGGCTTCTCCAATGCGGCACTGAGGAATACTGCAGAAACCCAGTAGGCCATCAAGCCTTGCAAACCTAGGCGTCTGAGGAGCTTGACCCTTGATTGGGGTAGGATGGGAGTCGATGGGTGGAAAGATGCTCGTCTCTTCCATTCCTTTGGTGGTCAGTTCTGAGACACCCTCTTCACAACTCCTGAGGACCTCATGGCAGCATTATGTCCCACTTGCCCACAGTGGTGACAGGCTCCTGATTTTCCTTTTTCTGAAATCACTCTCCCTAAAGCCTTCCCTCCCACCCCCACAAAACATTAAACTGCTTCATGGGGGGAATTCAGACAAAAACAGATCAAAATGAATACTCACACTCATACTCATATATCTAGTAAAATGGGGTCACTTGAGCTGGCAAAATACTTCCATCTTCCCCTTACTCGATCCCTCAATTTATCTTTGGGTCGTCAGGCTCACCTATATCACCCTATGGTCATTTCTTTGTCCTCTTCCCATAATCCTCAAGAATGAGAAGAAGTAGGTCTTCCTGCCCACCCCCACCCCCACCTTCTTTTTGTATTTCTTGGGTAGCAGAAGGAGTGAGATTTCACATTCAACACACTGTACACCACGGCCTCTTTCCTCCCGCTCCAGCCTCATAGCTTATTCCTTGTAGAGGCCAAGATGCAGGAGGCTCATTAGCTTACCTACCAGGAGGTCTGTAACGGGAGTGCTTCAAAAGAATTATTCTTGTCCATGTATTCTAACACTTAATCTTCACAACAATCCTCTCAGAGACATAGTAATAACTCCATCTTACAAACGAGAAAACTAAAGCAAAGAGATGTTAAGCAACTTTCCAAAAATTACAAGGCAAAAGTGGTTCATCAAAGCTTCAAGGCCAAGTTGCTTCCCTAGAAGCACTCTGTTCTCAGCCATCAGCTAAACAGAAACTCTTAACTTTTCAGCATCAGACTCAAGAGCCACAAAGCAGATACTCAGGAAATGGATCTTGAATAGAAATTAGTGATATACTTATCAAATTTTAAGTCCCAATGCAAAGAATGGAGGCAAAATATAGTTTGTTCTTTGTTGCTACAGAGACACTCATGTACTATAATTTCAGTTTTTTTCTTACTTACATATATTTCATTGGCCTTCTAACTAACCATCTATTAAACTTTGATGATAGAAGGAGATTAGTCAGTCTGTCAGAAACTTATTCACACAAAATCTACATAAAATACTATTCCAAGCGCTGAGGATACAGATATTTAGCATAGTCTCTTCCTGTAAGGAGACAGAGACAAGATCCTAAACACAAAAAGAAAACTGACAACACATATAAGGGTGTGTGTGCGCATGTGCGTGTGTACAGAGGGTGTCAAAAATATATATGTATGCACATTTTAGGAAAGGAAAAAACTGTATCAAAATTACACAGATGGTAACTACTTTGAGCACCTCTTGTAATTGCAGAAGTCAAACGTGACTTGTATTCATCTTCTCTTATCAGTATATATTATTACAATTTTAATACAGCTTTTTCCTTTCTTAAAATGTGTACACAATTTTGGCACCCTCTGTATATGTCAATTAAATGTCACTGACAGTTATTGCTACCTGGTTTCATATAAATGGAGAAATGTATTTAGGTTAGAGTAAAATATGGTATCCTGAAGTTTAAGAAAGAACATGTTTCAATTTGGAGATATTAAACAGTGTGATGTGCCACAAAGTAGTTGATATAAGCTGACTAAATCGATCAACTGAACACAGTTAGTGCTCTAGCAAAGAGTAATATCCACTGTGTACCAATGGAGAGAAAAATTTCAAGATATTTGAAGCTGTAGGAGTGGCAGGATAACTGATGTGGAAAAACCTTCACAGAATTGGACCCAAAGCACATGGGGAGTCTCTTCTGCCCATCATTTTATTACACAAAGATAGATCTATCCATGAATAAATGATTTAAATCATGCTGGCAAGACCCTTTGGTTTAGGAAGATGGGACAGAGGTTTGGGGGATGGGAGGGGTGGAGCGTGACACAAATTAAAGAATGAGAAACAGACACACCCAAGAAAAAAAGGGGCAGGAAAGAGAGAAATGAGGAAATAGAAAATGAAAGAGAAGTGATGAAAAAGAGGAAGAGAAGGAGGAAACAGGAGTAAGAAGTGAAGAGGAATAAAGAATAAAAAAAGGAAAGGGGAGAGAGAGAGGGAAGGAGAAGGAAATAAAGGAGAGAGGAAAGTAGAAGCTTGTAAAACAATAGAGCAGAGCCTGGCTTTCTCACTGTTTCCCGTCCCTATTTATGCTCAAACATATATCTTCAGACAAATTGCAGAATTCTGTGTGGATTTCAAAGGATAAGAAGTCTTCCAAACAATGAAGAAGATGCAAGCATAGATGACACTCTTTTAAAAACATTGCTTTGGTTTATTAGGAATGTTTTTTTTTTTTTTTAAATGCACTGGCAATTATTAGAACCTCTTGAAACATTGATTGATTGTTTTCCTCCATTCTCTTGCAAGCAAAAGATGGAAGTTTGTTTTAGGAACCCCTGATCCCTAATTCTCACATGTTATCTAGAGAGGCTCTCGGGCCAAAGAACATCAGCACTTTGAATTCCCCTGACTACACACATTGGTTCATACTGATTCTCATTGATATTAATCTCAGGATATATTCTGGAAACCTTCGAAGACTTACACAGTCCTAGGTGCTCCTGGTGGCCCTCCTGAGACCAACAGTGAATGAGCCTTTTGGGGAATGGAGACCATATAGACGAAGTTGATCCAACAGATGGAGGGGATGTCAGTCACGAGCTGTCTACCCCACTCCCCGTACCTACGTCTACTTCTCAGTCATTCCATTATGTGCTAATGAATTACTTTCATCCATCCCCTTCTTCTCCCCACTTATGCTAATTTATATTTGTTTTTCTATCACTTACGACAAAAAAGGGAAAACTCAATCTAAAAAGAACTTGTGATTCAGTAAACATATTTCTAATAAATAATGTTTTCTAATACATTTCATTTGTATAGCTTTCTGTTTCGGACCTCCAATGGAGGAAGAATCCTAAAAGGCATTGCTTTTTCCATGACATTTGTGCATCAACAAATGCAATTTTGTGTCATGCTAAAGAGAAATACAATTTAGGAAGGAAAATTAGCCAAAATTGATAATATGTTACAAATAAGTAGTTATTAAAAGAAAGAAAAAATAGTGGTTCTGTTCAACACTAAGAGAAAAAAAAATCATGGACAACAACGGATGTGAAAATTACTTTAAAATTAAAGTTACCATTTAAAATTGTCTCTTTAACATTCAGGCATCCACCATCTCAGAAGGATTGGCATCTAAACATAATTTCAGTTTTTCTTTTAATTTTTAAATAAGTGTTTGTAACTTCAACAATAAATAAAATATGGTTTTTAAAAATGCAAAAACACATGGAGTGGTTACTTCCAAATGTTACAATCAGATATTATTCTACTCCAAATACTTTATTGACCAAGTTTTTCCTATGTTGATTTCCACAGAGATATAAATTATTTTAAGACCATGTTTTAAGGGCAGCTGATTTATTTTCAGTTGAATTCCACCACACACTAATCATGCAAAATATTTTGTTGTCATAATGAATCAAGTTTTAAATATATACCAAGTGGTTTTAGGCATAGCTTTTCTTTGCAAAATACCTTGTCATATAATTTACATATTCAAAACTATTATATAAAAATTGAAATTATGAAAACACTGTAATTGTCATAGAAGATTCAGATTAAGTGAATATGGATTCAAAAGAAGAACCAAATGTCCTTTTGGGAGAGAAATGATCCTAAGGGTAGTGAATAATCTAATTTTAAAAAGGGTTAGAGATTATTTTTTAAATCTGTAATAGCTAAAGACTGGAATAACCCAAAGCGTCACCAACAGAGGCTTGTATGAATAAACAACGGTATATCTAAGTGGAAAGAGTACTATGCAGACGTGCAGAAGAATAAGGAATATCTATACATTGCTATGGCATGATCTTCAGGATATACTCTCCTATGCATAGCAGCTGTGATGGATTACTATATAACAACACATTTTAATCTATGAGTTCATAATGATACTAAAGGTACACAATTGTTTCACCTTTGGAGGGTTCATAGGGCGCCAACTATTCTGAAACCTAATGAGAGCAAGAATCTTGTATGGATTCTACCTTTCCTGTATGACTAGTATCTTTGAGGAACCAAGTAGTTGATGAAGGGATTCCAACCAATAAACAAAGAAGGAATGATAGAATTGGAATATTACCAATTTGCAACCGCTAATAAAATACTGAACCTGGGTAACGATTGTCAAGGGCTGCCGAAGCCATTTCAGCGACAACCTGAAGAGGAGTCTTTGAGGGAAACTGGCACAAAAGGCTCTAGTAGTTTTATGATCCTGTGATTGAAGAGAGTGGGAAGGGAAGGACGAGGAGTGGAAAAGTACTGGGTACTGAGGAAGCACGGGGAAAGCTGTATTCGGAGTTCCATCCAACTCCCTGACTAAGAAGTCCTTGGTAGAGGGGACTGAGGAGACCTGGCTAAAGGCCTCAGATGAAGACCTGGGAATGAAGGCACCACGACTAGGAATGTAAACGTGAGAAAAAGCACCACAGGCCAGGGCATCCTGAATCCCTAATCTCAACCCTCTTTGGAGACAGGCACAGGCTGGCTGTGTATCGCATCTGCTGTGGGGGGTGGCTTTGCCCTATGAAGCTTGCCAGGGAAAGCCTTTGTAGTTGCCTATGGTCAGGCCTGAAAAATCATATATAGGTTTTCCACCAGGAGCCAGCCCCTCCCTTACTTTTCCCAGCAACACGTAGGAGAAACTGCCAACCAAGGGGCCTTGCCATGCAGGAGGTTCACTGGGGGTCGGTCCTGATGGCATGGCTGACCACTCCTATGGCTGACCTCAGTCTATAGTCCCTTGAGAGGTGAAGCTGCTACTGTGTGACCCGAAGACCCCAACATAAATCACAGTGTTGGCATCGACTATCCGATATGGCCCAAGTTGCCCAGGTAAACAGACACCCTTATCAGGCAAGACATTCCAAGGGCTTTAAGGTTACCTCCCCAGAGCCGGGGGCAAAGGCCAGATCTTTCTATTGCACAAGGTATGAAAGCATGAGATACACATAAAATGTAATAGTGAACTACACTCAAAAACATATATGGTAGGGGATATGAGAGAAGGAAAGTAAAAATGAGAGTGTATAGATACAGCTTTCTTTCTTGATTTCATATGCATTGATACCATATTGTTGTCACCTTGTTTCCATCAGTGTTGTCAAGTACTTCTGCTTCACACCATCTATTTTTTTTCTATCCGTAATGTTCTAGAGTTCTGTTTTATAAAACTAGGTATTATTTGACTTTACAAAAAAAAAAAAAAAAAATCTCTCTAAGAAGCCTGAAATGGTGGTACACCAAGCTGTTTACTTAATAAGTTGTATTTAACATGTGATAATGGGGTATCAAAAAAAGAAAAAGGCATGAGGGAGATCCCATGTGGCCTTTGGATTGGAAAAAAATATTCTCATATTGATATCACAGAGCTTCGTGAAAATGTGTTTCCTAGAGTGGAGCCCAATATGGCGCATTTCCACTGCCATGATCTCCTGACAGGTCTTCATGAGGCCAGTTATGTGTCCTAAGGTGTCACAAACAGCTCCTGTATTCTCCTGAGACTGAAAGAGCACAGCTGCAGGAAGACAGGTGCCATTCTTGTCAACCTGACAGAAAGATGGCTTCCCATGTGTCCCCACTAGCTTACAATGAAAAAAACTGAGATGCAGGGAAGAAAACGAACTTCACACAGAACTAGAATTCCACTGAAGGCCTGCAGCATTAAGAAGGCCATTGGTTTATTATTATTATTATTATTATTATTATTATTATTCATGTGTTTAATTCAAACCGGTCTCAGTTAAATAAATATGCTGATCTGGGCCTGGTCATGTGACCCCTCGATAATGACTGAAAACGAGGTCCTATTTCCTGAAGGGAGACCTGTATTGTCTACCCTGAGAGGGTCTCACACCACATTCACCGTTTGAACAGGGGTCCATAGGAACACTATTTTTCATACCATTTTATCCACTTTTTCCCTTAAAAAGGAAGAGAAAGCAATATGAAAGAAAAAGAAGCTAAAATCTGCACTTCCATTGGGTGCATCAAATCAACTTAAGTGAGAAGCATTTTAAAGTAATTGGTAAATCCCATCAAACAAATCTCTAAAACCATGGGATGTAACTGAACTTGCATACTATCTGGTGCATAGTGTCCAACGAAAATATGTTGAATGTAACTGAATCGCCCAGTTAATTTAGTCAAGACGGTTAATGAGTTTGTATACGGAGGCAATGGCTTAATCACCACGCAGAACAGTAAATCCACAAACCTGAGATGCCTCCCTCTCGGGGAAAATAACACAAACTCAAAAGGTATAGCAAAGTATCCAATTTGTCCTAATTTGATGAGAGTACTAGTTTTAAATAGTCAGAATGTTTTTATGACCTTATAACGCGTAAAAACTCCTGTTTCTCCAGGAAGTCAGGATTACCATGAGAGGGAAGCAAAGCGATTTGGGTCGAGAAACCATGACAAATGTATCCTTTACCATTTGCATTTACCATCCCAACTGATTGGCATCAACATTAGGTTAAAATATTTATTGCACTTATTCAAGATAAATTGCATCAATATAATTTATTATTTAAGAACAAACGGGAATAATCTGCCTCAGTGAAGATAACATTGTGCTTTATACTATTTTTGACAACGGCAGGTTTAAGGAAGTGTTAAACTACTTGGTTTATAATTTATAAAACACAAAAATGTAACTGTAAATATTTTAACGTCTTTAGGAAAGAAGAATTAAAAGATGTGACAACCACCTCAAAGAGAGGGGGGCGCATGCCCCAAAGACATTTCAACAGAAAAGTCTGCCAGTGAAGCCTTCTAGAGAGGACTGAATTAATCAGACTATCTCCCTGTGGGTCCTTTCACGGGCCTATTGTAAATGAGGTATGTAATTTAGATCTAAATATATTCTTCAATAAACAACTTCTACCTCTGAGGAACGTAGCTTAGGTTTTCCTCTCTCACTTCCATCACTTAGCACTTAGTTTCTAAGAACTTAAAATAAAGCCATATTTAGAATCTGAAGACTTCCTGTTTCACTTGATTTATTTTACCATTGGTGAAATCTGCATTAATAATAGCGTTCTATTGTACTGTCATCGTGAAGGATGCTGCTGAGATTCCCACTGACATCTTCTCCGTTACTGTTTTGACATCATCCTAGATACCGCTTTCCCATCATCTTGACATCATAGTATAGCTTCCCCAGACCTGTGGTGATATTGCTTTGCATTGTTTTAGCATCACAGTCTGGTCTGTGTAGATTTGTATTGACCTCATTTTGCCATCAATTTGACATTGTAATTTGGTCTCCATGGAAACATTGAAGCCATTTTGTCATTATAATTTGTCATTATAATGTGGTGTCCATGCGCTTATCAAAATTGTTTTCATATAGCAATTTGACATCACAGCACAATCTCTATAGGCTCTCCCTCAGAATGTTATGAAGACGATAAATTGCATTTAAATGAGTGGGAATAGAATTGTGATAAGCATGAGGAAAAAATATCCATTGTATGTACTCAGAAGATATTTTTCAATCTTAAGTATATGCATAATTTAGATGTTTTGTTTTGTTTTTTTTTCTCTTTTAAAATCAAGACATATCATAGTGGTAGGTGGCTTTTTGTGTTAGGTATTAATTGTTTTGCAGTTTAAATTGCTAAACTTTTGAAAAAAAATCCTTCTTTTCCTCAGAGTATACTTCTGATGGCAATAGCCGGAATGGGCAGCTATCTTTTAGTTTCTTTGGTTCTCTACAAAGAGTAGCTTGCATAAAAATATGTCTTTGCTTTGACATAGTATTATAAAAGGAAGAACCCTCTTTAAATAATCCCCCAATTCTTCCTAAATGTTGAAATATTCATAAAGGCATTATATTCTGATTCACACTGAAGAACATGTCTCCCCAAAATGCGCCACTTTGGGACATGGATTATTTTGAGCTGAAGTCAACCAAGGTCCAAAAGACCCCGGGCTTGCTTTTCTCTTCCCCCTTAACTGCCCTAGAAGGATTCAGATGAAGGGCCTCATCCAGAAAGAGAGCTGTCACCAGAGATAACAAATCTGAGTGTGGGTTAGGTTGGTGGGCTAAGCTTGTGTGTTCAAAATCCTCTCTGTGGCCCATTGCAGGACATGGCAAACATTTGTTTACCAAACATGTTTTCTTCCCATCTTTCTGTGAATTGTCTTACTCCCCTTTGAAGCCACAGACCACAACCCCTTCTCCTTAGCTCAGGATGGCATATAAGCCTCTACTGCTGGAATATTGGGGAGCCTTTCATTTCTCGTGAGGCTCCAGTATGTACAAAATTCATTTTTCTCCTGTTAATGTCTTATGTCCATTTAACCAGCCGAAGAACCTAGAAGGGAACAAGGGAAAAGTTTTCTGACCCTACAGCATGCTGCTCTGAACTTTTTCCTAGTGTTTTGCACGCCTGTCTCTAACGTGGTCAGTTGGTCAGGCTCTATGATGTCATAGTATAGCTTCCCCAGACCTGGGGAATGCATTTCCTTATAATCTGTCTTTCTGTCATCGACGGTGTGGATCAAGTTCTCAGATGCATTCTGACCAACTCTTGACGTCTCACATCCCAGACATGGATCTATTCAGATGACCGTCCTCTACCCAAAGAGAAAGATCCTTTGCGGGAGAATCTGATGCTCTCTAGATCTGAAAACTTTCGGCCATTTTATTTCTCATTTCCTTTTGGTTTATAAATTTAAAATGTATACACTATCTTTCTCTGTGGAATAATATAATTAAAACTTACAACTAACATTAAACTGTTCCAAAATAATTTAAATAGTTTCTCATTTTATCCCACAACATTCTTGCAGAGAGTATCTTACAATACCCATTTTATATATGCAGTGACTAATGTCAGGGAGATATGTAGTTAGCTCAAAGGTTCACAACAAGTGGGTTGTGTCTAGGTCTCCTGATTCTTAGCACAACATTATTCGCTTTACATGGCACTGCAATTATTGGGGAATCTTTAAAACTCATCTTTGGACTTGTGTTCATCTCCATTTCTGCCAATCTTAAGATGCTCTGTTTCAAGCTGATATTCTGTTAAAAAAAAAAAAAAAAAACCTTACATACAGCTTCAATAATACACTTTACCTTGTTAACACACTCCTTAAGAAAAGAAAAGCCTGAATGAGTAGGTATTAGCTCTGCTTCTACTTAGTCAAAGGTACCAAACATAAACGAACAACAGAATTTCATGAAGATGGCAGAGAGAATAGGGAGATTCACTACATCTGAACTATTCAATGTAAGCTCCTGGGTCAGCTATTCCAACTCAAATGACTTCATGGGTAAGGTTGCTAATATCCACAAGTCAAGTGGACCAGGTTGCACCAAAAATAAGATCTGGACAGTATTCTTGAGACAGAATCACACCTGGCATATTAGACAGACAGAAATACGTCTCATGAGACATGCAATTGCTAGTTATTTTCCTCTTAAGTAGCAAGAGAACAACCATCAAGCACAGTCATGGATGGCTAGTAAAACTCGACCTCATTGTTAGGGAAATGCAGGGAATAAGAGGGACGACAAAGAACGGATAAAATATATTTCTCAAGGAGGCCAGAAGCTAGTCAGTCAGGTGTGATTGTTCCTATGTGAAACTACACAACCACTGTGGCCAGAGAGTTGGAGTTTTCAAGGGAAGCAATAAATTCATATATTCATATAAAATCTTTGTATCTCTACATTTCAGCAACCAATTTAAAATTGATCAAAAACACTGTACAGGTCACTGTGAGATCCAGATACCCTAGGCTGAATCTGAAATGCAGAAAAAGTTGAAACCATAAAGTAATATGAAAATTCAGAAAAGGAGTGTATTGCAAAGACTGTTGGGAGAACTCTGTCCTAATCGGAAGGCTCACGGAGGCAGAGTGCAGAGAAAGGATTGAACTAACCTTTTATCAATTAAGTAAAAGTGTACTTTTCCTTGCTTAGGCAGACAGTTCTCTAATTTAAAAACAATGGCCAGGGAGCTAATTGAAACACCCACAGCTCAAATTGTTAAGTAAACAGGTAGAGTGTTTGCTAGGAGGCTTTAGCTTTTTAAGTGACAAATCTTGAGCTTCAAGTTAGAACCGAGGCTCTAATGAGAGCTTGCGTTGGAATTCTCCCTCCCGGGGGCAGCCACGTGATGGGTACCCCTTGATGACGGAGGTAAAGGGATTGTATTTCGATCAAACAGAGGAAAAGGCTACCTCAATGGCATTCCAGAAATCCAGAGTACATTTCCTGCCTTTTCTTTATTCCTTCCATTTTCTAGTACAGGAGGCATTGAACAGCCCAGGAGAGAATCATGGTAAGCAATCATAACCTAAAATAAATACTTAAAGCTTTTTAGTTTAGATAATCTCAGAGTAGTGACTGAGATTATGAAATCCAATGCCACTTTCATAATACGTATTTTTAACACGTCATGAAATAAAATGCATGGATAATGTAATACATCTTCAAATTAACACTTAAAAATAAGCAGTGCAATGCCCTAGTTCAATGTAAGGAAAAAAGTAAACGATTTACAATATACAATAGAATAATATAGAGTAAAATGTGTTAAACACTGACTAATCTAAAGGGCTAAAGCACCCTCAAAAATGTCAAAAATGCCTTTACAGGGCAGTACTACCTGTCATGAGAACTGCTTTCATTGATTTGAATCTTTGGCAGACACAGCTTTTGCCTAGAGTGGTGTATTCCACAGATACTGCGAGTTCCTTCGGACAACTCTCTAGTGAGATGCTTAAGGTAAAGTAAGGAATGCACATTCTAACCTGTTTTGGAAATATTCCCAATTCACATTGCTGCATTTGACAGGCTGAGAAGTCCTGCAGAAATGATACTCATTTAATTCTGTGTACCCTAGTGCTGCTGGAATTTATTTGATCCTAGAAAGCCATTTTTCCAATAAACTTAATGATCTCTCTCTCTTGCTTTGCTTCACAATATGGAATGTCCAGAGTACCAGTTTTCCTAGAGGAAGGGACCATGGTCTGTGCAGAATTCAAGTGGATTAGGAATAGGTGCCTATTTTAGGCAGTTATTGCGTTGTGGATCTCCTAAAAGACTGTGCTTTAAATATCTGTGTGCCTTTTTTTCAATCCTCATCTTTTCTGACTGGATTATAATGATTCAATCAGTAATTATGGCAAGTCTAATTCTACATTTGTACTATTTCAAATTTTTTATATATATATAAACTACTTACAGACTTAAGTCGTGCCTTACTAATCACAAGCCCTGTGCCTGGTGGGGAATGAACAGTCAGGTGACTTTGTTTAATTTCTTGCCCACAAAGGATTTATTTCCTTCAAAATATTGCAAGATCCTTTTAGGTCTTGTGAGGTATACAGAAAATATTAGACACTTGGTGAAGTTATTGATTCATTGATTTTTATATTTGGAAGAGCTATTTGGGAATATATAACATAGAGAGAGACATAACCGGATTAAAAGACAGGTTCTCCTTGAGGGAAGCAATAATTTTAATGTCATCACCACCATCTATGTTTCTTTGCAAAAGGCACGAAAAAGCCCAAAGCTTCAGACAGAAATTTTAATAAACAGCCATTTCCTTAGGGCAAAAACCGCTGGTGACAAGTGGCTCTTCTTCACTTCTGCCATTTCTATCACCATCTTCATCATGAAGCAGAGCAGTGAGTTCATATTCTTACGCCCTGGCACTTCTAATATTTTACACACACATACAGGGAGGAGGGCGTAATTATCACACCACCGACAGCATCATCTACGTCTAACATTTAATGAGCGTTTACTGTGTTCCAGCCACTGAGCTCACTCGCATGTGAATTATGCCACGTAACCATCACCACAATTCTACCAGCTAGTGGTTAAGGTTTAGAAACGAGGACAGAATGGTGTTAAACAATTTCCACAAGGTCATCAGTTAGGGCCAGGATTTGATCTGAGGGTGTCTGACTCCAGAGCCAAAGCTCTTAAGTTGAGAAAAAGTCAAGAAAAGAAGGAGGGTGACTCTGTCTACCCAACTTTCACACGTGGACTTGTAAACTGCGCAATTGCAACATGAATTTGTTCCCCACGCTCTTAATTGATTGACAAGAAGCAATTCTCAGAGCATCGTGACTTGACTTTGTTCTGCTGTTCTAAAACTCAGTTCCTTAGAGGGAAATATGTCTGTATTTGCTTTTTAAGGGTGACACATTTACATCTAGATTTTTCCAGCATCCCTCTCTATCTGTTAGACAACTTAATTTCATAGCCTGGTTTGAAGGCTGAGGTGAAGAAAATAAACCTAGGTATTCCAATCTTTTTTTCACCCTAATTCCACATCGTCTCTGGATTTACCTTCAAAAAGACAATGGACTGATTGGTCATATGATCACTTTCACACACCGAAATGATAGATTAACAAAAACTATTTAGAATACACAGGAAGAAAATGGGTATGTATTAATAAATTCAACCTTGAAAGGGAAAATGAATGGGAGTTGTTTTATTTTGAACTTTCTTATGAAAATTAGCAACAGCGACAAAAATTTAAGAGCAAGAACTGCAAGGTCATCATCCACCATCTAAACAGTTCCCTGCCAGGGACGGCTCCACAGAGACTTGTTTTCATCACTGTCAAACGAGGACTTCCACGACTACCAAAGGAACAAAGGCAACAACATTTTGAACAGGTATTAGCTAAAGGTAGAAAAACAATTGCTCATTAACTGATCTTTACAGCACTCTATCCAGTACCTAGTTTCATGTATAAGACTTTGATATCCCACACACATCCATACTTTCCCTTGTTAGTCTGTTATATAAGCTTTTATTAACTGTCTTATATATAAAAATGAGGGCAACAGGAACGATTCCAAATTCCTAGATGTATTCACACGTGATTATTACAACTCTAAGTGTTTAACTCACGTACAGGAGTATATGCTTTAACAGCATCTATACACTTACTTCATTTACTTAGAATCTTTATGCAAATTGCCAAAATGTATACACGCACAGGACATGTAGCATTTTAGGAAATTATTTGGATTACAAAAAAAAAAAAAAAAAAACAAAACAAACCTGTATTTCTGGCTTTAAATTATATATGCTCTTTATCTCACCACCAGCACTGCCTGCTTGCATGTTCTCATGTGATGTGAAAATGAGACTGCACCACATTAAATCTCATCTGTGACATTCCCAGTCACGGCTATATTCTATTAAGATTTCCCTGTTGCTTTATCCTGACTCTGCTCTGTTGACTGTTTTCAAAGCCAGGTATGGTCAGGTTTGCTCCTATTCCAAGGTCATTTATACAGAAGCTAAATGAGATTGGCCCTAGTATACAACTCAGGGGAACTCTATATGTTACCATTCTTTTTCTATAGGCTTCCATTCACAATCGTGAGGTGAAGGGTGTGTGTGTGTGTGTGTATGTGTGTGTGTGTGTGTGTGTGTGTGTGTGCTACTATCCCTTTTGAATTTCATTCTGAAACACAATTTGCTCAATTTATTGATATAACACTTTATGCACATGAAAAAATAACTTTTAGAAAAACAACATTTTTATATTAATTCTAAAGGGAACAAATCTATAAATGATCTACAATAACACATTAAAAATCAAGTATGAAAAGAACGTACTGAAAAATCATAAGATTAAAAACTGGCAGTAAAATTGTGACTTTATGAACATCTTTACATCCTGTTTCAAGTTTGAAATCGTGATCCAAAATTTAGCATCCTTTTTAAATTTATGGATTTTTTAATACAATTCAGCCCTCCACTTTGAAGGTTTCAAATGTATGTGATTTACTAAGTTTTGAACTGAACATTTTATTTATCTCTCAGAAATATTTTTTAATTATATGCATTACTTTTATAGGTAATGGTGTTATGCTTTGTAATGTCTCAGATTTATCATAAGGACGATAGAAATTACCCCATTTGTCCTTATATATACCATGCTGTGAAATGAAGTGTTTCAAATTTGTTATATTTTAGTGGCAGGATTATGAATCAGCATTCTCAATTGTTATTTACTTTTCTTAATAAGTTAAAATATTTCATAAAACGCATTTTTATGTTAAATTATAGCCTTATTTATTGCTTATTTCTGAAATCTCTACCTACAGCCATAAATGATTCTGAAAATTTAGTTTTTACATTTATTTATTTTGGGGGGGTGTTGCTATATATGAGAGAGATCACAGAGATTTTCTTCTATCATGTTTAAGCATGGAATCAAACATGAAATATCTTTCCTTACAAATGCCTTCTTTGCCTTTTCATGCTCACACATTTGAAATATTCCCTCACCGCTGCTTGTAAAAGACCAGGTATGGAGGCCCTGAGACCATATAAAGAGGGAAAAGGGCCCAGATGAGCTGCTTTTGCCAAGACACAAGATGTATGAAGAAAGCCATCTTGGGCCTTTAGACAGTCAGTCAGCGACTGAATACCTCTGAGCAATCCAAACTGATGTTACATGGAATCAAATTCTCTTCTAGTCTAGCCATATCCAAATTCTTGATGCACAGATTGTGAGACTATTAAAACAGTTGATGTTGCTTTAAGCCACTAAATTTTGGGTTGGTTTTTTATGCAGCAATAGACAACTAGAAAACTATCTTTCAAATTATATTAAAATACTGATTATATAAAATATAGTTTACACATGCTTACAAATAATGTTTTCTTAAAAAACTCTATTGTTTATTCAATAGAAAAAAAACTGAAAAGTACTTTAGCTCCCGTGTGTGTGTTTTCATGAGATTTTGAATAGTCTTCTATCACAGATTATTTTTTTAGCCTGTATTTCAATTGTGGGGTTATGTGTCTTGCTTGTTTCGGAGAGCAACCCAAAAGAGACAATATAGAAAGCAAGAATTTTCAAGACACTGAACATCAGACAATGAAGAGCCTTAAAAGACAGCAAAAAAAATGAAGTGTCTCTAGGATTGCTCTGCCTTACCTTGAGAGAGCTTGCACTCTGTGACACAGGTAAAGTCTGGTAGGGGATAGGAGTTGAAGAATTGGAGCCGAGGGGTCAGATCAAAGTATCTAGCATTCACAGCAGAAAGTACTGGAGAGGAGAGAGATGCAGAGAGGGAGAGAAAATTCTGCATATACACAGAGGGTCCCCCTGGAGTATTCAGGTGAACACTGATCATGTAATAGAATTACCTGAGGCCCAGGGAGAAAAAAAAAAACAACAACAACAGAAAAACAAACAAACACTTAACCAATTCATTAAACAACAATTGAAAAGAAAATCCCCCATAAAAGGCAGATCCTAAATAAATATTGTATTTTCAAGTCGTTCTGTTCTTAAAAACTAACACCCAGATCAACATTTTCCAGTTTTCAGTGCAATGTGTTGCATTTCAGTAAGGAAAAAATGGACAAATGTCTGAATTTCTGTTAGAGTTCTTGACCAGTTAAATATCACATACAATTTTGTATAATGATCAACAAAATAATGAAAGAGGACAGCACCATTTTGAAGTGCAATGTGACTGGATTAATAGCTCTTTTTTGTTTGTTTGTTTGTTTGTTTGTTTGTTTTTTAAATCTAAGAGTGATATGTATTAGGGAGAAAAAAATGATGGGAGGCAACCAGAAACAGGACTCTGAAAATAACATTGTTTTTCTTCTGGCTTCTATTCTGCCTGAACATAGTTCTGAGTTTTGATCCACTCCAATACTATAGCTCAACCTTTGCCATTATTCCTTTTCTTAAAGCTATTGAGGAGAGGTCACGTGGATGAACAGGGAAAGGAAAATGATAAATTAGAAGGGACATGACATATTCTCAGGGTAACTTGTAATATAATGATGATTGAAAGAAACAGTAGGTACCAAAATCTTAAGGCTGTTAAAAAGAACTTACCGTGGACGCACCATCTATATTCTAAAACTAAATGTGAATTTAGCTATATATCAGATTTCCTCAAGTTCTCACAAATTGTTAGGGCTTCATTTTTCTTTTAGTTACCATTTCAGGTTATTTCTTCCTTTTGCACATATGGATATTTCCATGTTACCTTAATACCTATGCCACAAAACAACAACAACAACAACAACAAAAAACTTCCAATTTATATGTTTGTCTTTAGTTTAAAATGTATAGTGAAGTCAACTTTACCATAAATAATAAGTAGGTTAGAAAGAGATTTTCTCAGGTCCAGCTAAGACATAAAGTGTCTTCGTGGATAAAAAAAAAAAATACTATAAGTTCATGTATTTTTCATATATTGTTTCTTTAGTGATAAATGGTCATGATTCAAATCATAAGTGAAAAGTACAAGATTAGACTCATGGGCTTATGATAGGTCCTTTATCCTGCTTCCAAAATTCCCATTAAAATGATCTACAAACTATGAGAATGTGGGGAAAGATGTTCACACCACCAAAAGCAACTAACGATATCTCATCAATATCCAGAAAACCGGTGGAATTTCTGCTAGGTACAATGTCAAAAGCATCATTTTGGACCAAATCAAATACCAAATATATCATAATACCAATTGACAATTTAACACAATCTCACTCCTCTACTTTCTTTGGAGCCTGTAACTGACACTTCAGTTGCAACAGAAAAATTTCCGTTCGACATCTTCTGAGATGTGGACATGTTTCCATAAATGAAATTAAACACAATGCCATGCAAGTGTTCTGCAGCCAAGAGAGATGGAAGCAACAACATGATACAAATTCTCAGGGAAGCATTGAGAAAGGGAGTAACACTAGTTAGGCGAGAAGTATTTAGAGACCAGCAAAACCATGGGAGCCAGAGATGAGGAGGGGTACATTTTTTAACTTAGTTTTGAATACATTTAATGGAGGTATCTTTGCGACATCCAGAAAGAAATGTGAGGTAACTCATTAAATATACAAGTGTGAATTACAAGAGAATGAATTCATTTCATATGTCATAGAATGAATTGGATGAAAAATTGTCTTCTTTGGGAAAATATTCGGACCCTCGGCCCATTTTGAAATCAGATGGTGTGTTGTTTTTTAACTCTTGAGTTGTGTAAGTTCTTTATATATTTTGGATATTAACCTCTTATTGGATACATGATATGCAAATATTTTCTCCTATTTGGTAAGTTGCTTTTCATTTTGTTGATAATTTCCTTTGCTATGTGGAAGCTTTATAATTTGACATAGTCTCACTTACTATTTTTGTTTTTGTTGCCTTTGATTTTAAAGTCAGATCCAAGAATTTATCACTAAGACTGATGTTCAGAAGTTACTATCTATGTTTTCTTCTAGGAGTCTTATGATTTCAGGTCTAACATTCAAGTCTTTAATTTATTTTGAGTTAATTTTTTGTGTAAGGTGTAAGAGAGCAGTTCAGTTTCATTATTTTGCATGTGGCTGTCCAGTTTTCCAAGCACCATTTATTGAAGAGACTGTCCTTTCCACATTATATAGTTATGGCTCCTTTGTTGTAAAATAATTGACCATACATGCATGGGTTTGTTTCTGGGCTTTCCATTCTGTTCCTTTGATCCATGCATCTGTTTTTATGCCAGTACCATGCTGTTCTGATTACTGTCAGCTTTGTAATATAGTTTGAAATCAGAGAGCATGATGCATCCAGCTTTGTTCTTCTTTCTCAAGATTTCTTTGGATTTTTGGAGACTTTTGTGATTCTATACAGATTTTAGGATTGTTTCTTCTATTTCTGTGAAAAACGCTATTGGAATTTTGATAGGGATTGCATTAAATCTGTAGATTGCATTGGGTAGTATGACATTTTAACAATATTAAGTCATCCAATGCACGGACATGAACTATCTTTCCATTTATTTGTATATTCTTCAATTTCTTTCTACAATTTCTTATAGTTTTTAGTGAACAGGTCTTTCATCTCCTTTGTTAAATTTATTCCTAGGCATTTTATTCTTTTTGATGCAATTGTAAATGTATACAAACACAAAACATTTTTATATATTGATTTTGTATCTTCCAACTTTACTGAATTTGCTTATTAGTTCTAACAGTTTTTTGTTGTTCTTTTTTTTTTTTTTTTTTGGAGTCTTTAGGGTTTTTTATATATTATATCATGTCACCCACAAATAGTAGCAGTTTTACTTCTTCCTACCAAATTTGGATGCCTTTTATTTCCTTTTTTTTATTTTTATTTTTCTGTCTAATTGCTCTGGCTAGGGCTTCCAATACTATGACTAAACACGGCACTAGTGTGCACCTTTGTCTTGTTCGTGATCTTAAAGGAAAAGCATTCAGTGTTTCACCACTGTTTCTAGAGTATGATGCTAGCTGTGGACTTGTCACATATGGTCATTATATGTTGAGGTATGTTCCCTCTATACACACTTTGAGAGTTTTTATCAAAAATGAATGTTGAATTTTATCAAATCCTTTTTCTGCATCTATTGAGATGCTCCTATGATTTTTATCCTTCATTTTGTTAATGTAATACATGACATTGACTTGCAGATGTTGAACCATCCTTGCACCTCTAGAATAATTTCCACTTGATCATGGTGTATGATCCTTTTAATAGATTGCTGTGGATAATATATTTTTTAGTTCAGGAATGTCCAACTGATTATTTTTGTACATTCTCATTGTATGTTGCAATTCTCCACATTTTATCAATGCTTTCTACTTTTTCTTCTAGGCCTTTGAAGATTATCATTATTTGAAGTCATTTGTTCTTAATTCCAACATTTGAGTCACCTAATGGTCTGCTTTATTGTCTGTCTTACACCCTTGATTATCAGTCCAGTTGCCTTTTCTGTTTTAAATGTCTCATAACATTTAATGCAAGGACATATATTTCATATTAAAATTTTTAGTGGCTGAAAGTGATTTAACTCCTATCAGAAAGTTTTCCCATTCCTCGGTTAGGCAGAAAGAATATGGGAAAAATCCTTTCATCAAAACATGAGTTGACCTAGGTCAAATCTGGGCTCCAGTTGTGATACATCTCAGACTACTTACGTAATTGTTCCTAGGTCATGTCCCTCCAGGTCTTTCAGTGAATATCTAGTGTGAAACTGCCTGTGCAGTCCTGAGGGACTGAAAGAAACTTGTTTTTCACAAAGTTTTGATTTAATATTCGGCTTTCTAACACACACATCTTCAGAATTCAGAATATTTCTTTAAAAATAGCAGTCCATGTAAGGTTCCTTGAGTCTCCATTTCTTTTTTTTCCCCCTTCAGCCCTCTATAATCCTCAACAGTGGTTTCTCCTCAACAGAGGCTCTCTATCTAGACTAACAAAGAATCCTAATCACCATGTAGCATATATCCTGAACTGGCAATATCCTCCAGGGATAATTGTAGATCTTTAGCTTACTTTGAGAGTTTCTCTACGCTCTGATCTCTGGAACTGTGCTCCTTCGGTCCTTAGTACTTCCAGAGCAACCTGTTAGCCTTAATATAAGACGGTTGGAACATACCTTTTTATTTTTTTCTCTCATTTTTATTAGTGGGAGGATTGGCCTGCCATGAACTACATCATTTTACTTCATAGTCAAAATTTTTTCTTGTTAAATTAGCCAATATTTTGTTTTACTATAGCTGCAGTGTTGATCTTAAAGTAACTTGATGATAGTGAGAGATTAAAAGAAAAAAAAGCACTCATAAGTTAAAGTGTATTTTTAGATCAATTACACTATACATAAACTTTTTTTTCCCCCTATCTCAGGTTATAAAGTTGTAATGCCCAATGGTTTGGGCCAAATAATCAGTTTCAAGTGAAATTATGTGTATCCGTATCTAAGTCTAGCTTAGATGTTAATACCATGTCTCCTTATGGACTGAAGACGGAGTGGTCTTTTTGGAAGAATCTTGTGTTCAGCAGAACTAATAACACTTCCATTTAGTTTGCACAGTATCTCCTCCTTAAATGGCTAAACTTCTATGCGTCCATAGTAAGCATGTCTGTTTGAAACTACAGATACTCCATGACTCAATCTGTATAGTTTGTCTCCTAACCTACCTCCTTTGCACACAAAGCAACCCATTTCACAATCACGTGTTTTGATCTACTCATCATTTTTTTACCTTTCTGTTAAGACAAAAAAAGAAGAACATAAATCATAAGGTATTGCCATCACTGTGGACTAACGAATCCCAGGCAAGGCAAGCAGTAGGTGGGATGGGTTTTGAAAAAATTAAACTTTACTCAACAAATATTTTGTAGTACAACAACCTGTAGAGCTGGAAGGTTCAAAACCAACTTGAAGCCTAACATAAAGCCTGAGGATAATGAAAATAAATATAGAAGAAAACTGATCTAATATTTCTTCCCCAAACAACTATGAAAGGAAGGTGAATTGTTACTAGCATAAGGTAGGCAGAAATGAAATATATGTTTAATCTCAAGAATAAGATAAAATGACATTTCTAGTATTTTAAAATGGCACATCGTGCAATGACTTTGAAGATATTATTCCAAAGTTCTAATAATAGAACATAATCCATTTCATTTAGACTTCAGTTAAATGTGTTTTTGATGTAATAATACATTAACATAATATTCTAATATTTTAAATTATGACTTCAGGTCATGACTAATTAATCTATAGGATTTTATTAGA
Source organism: Rhinolophus sinicus (assembly GCF_036562045.2). Lineage (NCBI taxonomy): Eukaryota > Metazoa > Chordata > Mammalia > Chiroptera > Rhinolophidae > Rhinolophus > Rhinolophus sinicus. Next base: position 7,174,379 of record NC_133763.1, read on the forward strand.
CTCTTTTAAACCCTAGAAATAGTTGGTAAAAAGAAAAATGATCTTTTAATGACTATTTTAAAGCAGTTTAGTCTTTAAAAAGAAATCTGGCTCTAAAAGTTCAAAATTAAAATTAAGGCATGATTTAATGTTTAACTTCTTTCATTTGTTTGGACTGAGAATTAATAGGGACAGCTAAATAAATGGGTGCAAAAAAACTCATTTTTGTAGTATCACATTTTTTTATTGATAATTATCCTATATTTAGGGGTTATTAAAAGGTAAAGTGGTTTTTAATTTTTCTGGGTGATAGAACATTGCCATCTCTATCTAGAAATATTTTTGCATATTCCCTATACCCAATGAATATTGACACTATTGAGCTATCTGAATTAACAATCAAGAAAAAAAGATTATAAACTTTTTCTAGAATCAGGTCATTTGATGCAAAATATGAACATACTTGAAGGCAAAGTAGATACATACAACTTTCCAAAATGAATGACTACAATGAGTAGATCTAGAGAATAAAAAACTTGTACCACAAATTAGCTGTGCTAAAAAGATACCAGATGTTAGCATTATTTAGCTGACCCCTTAAGAGAATTGAGCCAAGGAAGATTATAAGGGAAGACAACTTGTTAGTTTCTAGAACAATGCCAAAATCTTGATGGAATTTATTCACTTATTCATTCTTTTATAAATCAAGTGATAATTCATGAAACTTTCTAGTTTATTTGTAGCTTGGATTTTTATACTAAGCTAGTTTTTATTGAATAGTATTAAATTAACTATTAAATTATTTTTCTAATTAACATAGATTTTTAAAAACTATTTTGAATCTGTACCCACTAATATGAAGCTCAAAGGTCAACAAACTGAGACTAAGAGCATAACCCAGCCTGCCACCTACTCTTCTATAGCTTGTGATCTAAGGATGGTTTTTACACCTTTAAATAGTTGAAGAAAATCCAAAGAAGAATTAGATTTTGTGACATATGAATATTAGATTAATATCAAATTTTAGTCTATCTCTCAAGATTTATTGGAACACAGAATTAAATCAGAAATTGTGAAAAACCTGAGAATTTACCTCAGTTATTACTTGTCCAAGTGATAAAAATATTTTGAGTCCATTGAGGTAAATAAAATTATGGAAAACTATTTTTACCTCTGTCTTTGAATAGGGTTATCAGAAAATTTAAAATGAAATATGCATCTCATATTACACAGAGGGTGCCAAAAAATGTATGCACATTTTAAGAAAGGAAAAAACTGTATTAAAATTGTAATACTCAGTATATATCGACAACAAAAGATGAATACAAGTCATGTCTATAAATTTTTTTGGCACCCCTGGTATTTCTATTGGACAACGCTGTTTGATGACTGGTCTCACTAATGATCTACCAGAGACAGGTTTAAATAAGAGTTTCATGTCTCTTTTAATAGGATTAACTGATCAATACAACAGAATAATTTTCAGATCCTACATGAGATTGGAGTTCCTTATATCAACAGGAACAGAGATTACAACAAAATGATAAATTATTATATTGGGAATATAAGGTTCATCCCATTTGAAGCCCTTGTTTCTCCAATTTCTTTTTCCTTAAGAATTGACGACATTGCCAGATTCAAAAGATCTTGGAAAAGATGAGTGTAGAAGCTTTAGATACCTCACACCTAGCAATCACTCCAAGTATCCATTACATTATTACTGTTTCTTTTAAGCTGCAGAACACTTACTTCACAGAAAATTTTACTTCAAAATTCAACTCTTTATAGATATAGAATGACTCAGATTACAGGTGGGTTGTGTGTCCTGAATTCCTGTTTATTCAGATTTCTCCACATCCATCCCAGCCTGACAGTACTTGAGACGACCATGAAGCTTGGCTTGAAGGTGAGACTGTGACGACACTGTGAAGCCAGAGAGCGAACATGCGCAAGCCTTTCCATTGGTGCTTCACTGTCATAAAATTGATGGCTATTTTTTAACTTGAAACATAAAATTCAATATTGAATCTTTTTGAGAATAGTTCCCCAATTATTTATCAATGTGTGAACTTGAAAGCAAGTGCATACGATTTGTGATTTTCCATAAATCAAAATATATTTCCTAACCTTTGAAAAATCCATGCATAATTTGGTATCAATTTGAACCATATGAAATTGCCAATTATGAAAATGGTAATTTTACATGGTTTAAACATAATAGATTAGAAAGAGACTGACGATGGGTATCATGGTTACGTCCATTGAATTTTTACAAACAGTACCTCTTCCACAATATTATTGTACCCCAGGATAAAACCAACACCAGACAGAGGCACTTACCATGTTTCTCTGAAAATAAGACCTAGCTGGACAACCAACTCTAATGAGTTTTTTTGGAGCAAAAATTAATATAAGATTCAGTCTTATTTTACTATAAAACAGGGTCAATATAATATATAATACACATAATATAATATAATATAATATAATATAATATAATATAATATAATATATATATTATATATAATATAATATAATATATGATATGATATGATATGATATGATATGATATGATATGATATAATGTAATATAATATAATACCAAGTCTTACATTAATTTTTGCTCCAAAAGATGCATTAGAGTTGATTGTTCAGCTAGGTCTTATTTTCAGGGAAACAAGGTAGTAGAAAAATCAGTATGTAACAGGGAAGCTAGATCTGAATTATTTGATAAAAGTGCAATTATGCAAAAGAGTGGATCAAGTTGGCCAGGTAATGATCTGAGGAGTGGCTGACAGGTTATGTTTACTATTTTGTATTGTAGAACAACTTGCCACAAACAGATAATGTAGCCTAAGGATTCAGCGATTGAGCTGAGCGATTGAGATTTACAGGCAACTTCTCCTTCACTCATGCTCTGAAAGCAAATCTCAAATTATCAGCAGATATACTGAAAACCATCTTCAATGTCGCAACTTTCCAAGTCAATACTATTGCATGGAGTTTCAGACTGTGGGAGAGGTTTATTTTTAACAGACAGCTGCATGCATATGCCAAACTATCCTTCCAAAAACCAGAGGCATTTTCCTTTAGATATTCTGATTTGCAGTGCTTCCAGATAATATTTGTGGGGTTTTTTTGGATGAATTTCACAGGTCACTGACCAAGTTTATTGGTAAAGAGTTTGAAAATTAATGATGGCAGCAAAAATGCCATCAACACGTCGATCTGAATACAAGCGAGCTCAGGCTTGGGTACTTCCTTTATTCACAAATATTAAGGACTCTCTGGGATCTCAAATTCTGAATAGTCACAATTTTATGACAAAGATATAGATGTTTCTGCCCCAGTTATTTCTTAGCTTCTCACTTTAAAACTGCTAGATTATCTTGGACTTTTGAAGAATTGAATCTGACCTACTTTCAATCAACTTTCTATCATGTTAATATCCATAATTGGTATCTTCTATATTTGGGGACCAGTGCAAAAGAGTTTGCTATGAAAAATTCAGGGAATATAAGAGATTAAAAATGTTGTAGTGTCCTGGATATCACAAGCAAAATGATATATCTTAATGTATAGCATTTGCTTATTTTTAAAAAGCTTGAAAGTAGACATTTAAAGTTGTTTCTATTGTGAGACAAATACTTGAGATAACTTAAATATATATAAAAAAAAAAAAACTTTTAAAAGCCTCTGTGATCACTGAATTTAACCAAGAGAATTGATGAAGTTTGAAAAATATATTAACTACACACCTGCTGGATAATGGGCATAAATTTTATATTCTAAGTCAGTCAACTTTCTAAGATTTATGGACATTTCCTTTCAAGAGATAATATCAGTCATAAGTTGCTTATTAGATTATGGGCAATTTAGGAATCTTAGACATTTTACTTTGAAAGTCAAACAATTCAATTATCTCTGGTGAGTTGACTGTTACTTTACTATCCTAAATATATATGAGATGATATTTTAACACTTTATCTTTTAAGCCAGTTTATTTGCTGCCTTTTCCTTACAATGCCCGCTAACTCCTCTTACACAGAACTTATTGCTACCTTATTTAATTGTGCAAATCTTTGTTACCTAAGATATATCAATGTGGTACTTTCCTAAGTACCAAAAACATAAACATGAGAAACTCATAGTCTTCTAGCTTTCCATAGGAAAGTACTCATATTTTCTTCTAGCACTCAAATTATTCCATCTGTGGTTCCCATTCGTTTCTAATGAAGGGCTCTTGTTTTATTCATCTTTCTCCCCAGGATCCAGGTAAATGCCCAGCTTGTAGATATATTTGATAAATGGAATTGTTGAAATGAAGTATATCCTTTTTCATAAAAATGTAATATCTTTTGCCTATTAAAGAGTATTACTTTCTATTTTTCATGACTAAAATGGTTTTCTAACATGAGAGATTCAATGTTATAAGAGTAAGTGTAGCAAAGAATGGTAGGGAGGAAAAATAGGGCATCTGCCTGCTGACCTGTAAATTCATTATAATGTAAACCATGTCTTTACCCTATAGCACCACATCCTGGCACAGAATTTGGCTCAGAGTGGATGATTTGATTGGTTGAAAAAGTTGAGGAAGTATTGGTGGAGTTGATGCTCCACCCATTTTCAACTTGTGATATGTTCCTATTGTTTAACATCCACCGGTCCGCTTTACCCTGCGGAAAACAGGTTTAATCTTTAATCTTCAAAACAAAGTTGAGTGTGATTACTTGGGGGAAATGCTTACAAAAATGCTTTGTAAACTGTAACTCACTAAGCAATTACATGAATATTAATTATAACCTTAAAATGTAAAAATATGCATGTTTTGGTTTTTGTTTTGTTTTGCATCACCTTATAAAGAGAGGAACCAAACAAAATACAAGGTCTTAATGTCTCTGGCACCTGATTTGGATATTTAGAGTTTCTTCCCTGACATTTCTCCTGTAGTTAATGATTTTGTTGAATCTCTGCCATTTATAGTTTCGAACACTGATGTTTTCACAATAATTCACGAGGTAATTAACATTTTGGTTCAGAAGAATTTTCAATTCTAAGTAAATGTGTTGGGGGGGAAATCTGAAAACATTTTTGGTGTATTTTTTTCTTAACTGGGTATCTTAGTAGAAGTCTCAATAATTAAAAGAAATGGAAGGTTGTAGTTTTATTATAATTTCTCAAGTGTCATCCTATAGATTGAAATATATCACCACAAGTTGCCTATTACATGAAAGGGCAATTGTCTTTTCATTAATTTGCCCTTCTTTTTAATTCTACATGAAGTCTACTCTTTATTAGGATAGATGTCATCTAAGATTCTCTATCATGATCTTTTATCGACCTTGAAAAAATCAGGTATGTATCCTGAATTGCCCTGTTTTCATAAAGTTATGAAATACAAGTGTTCTGGTATAAGCCGGATTATCAATCCTAGACATGTTTTATTTCTTTAACTGCCCTCCTTTTGCCAAATATGTACACAAATATTCATAGAGAAAATTATAAGTTTAACATCACCAAAAGTTTCCAAAATTTAGTACGATTCATTTTTTACCTTCAAAAGTCTGAAGAGGGCCTCAACATTTACCAAGTAAAAATTCAAGTTTATAAATGTCAAAAACATCAAATATTTATCAAATGCCTAATAAATCTCATAACTGAGTTATAATAAGCAAATATAAGTAACAAAGGGCCTCATTTTTGTATGCAATGTCTATTTGTAGTAAAGGTGAGGCTAGTGATAAGGTAGGAGACTTTCTGATACCCATAGGATCTTTCCCTATATGAAGATACTGTAAAACTTCCTGGTACTTTAAGGGAAAGGTAATCTTTTTCTTACTAATTATCCATGTGTTACTGACAAAAAAAAAAATTATGTGCTTTGTATTCCAGCAAATAAGTTTTGTCCTTCTAGTGCCAGATTCTATGGAGGAGTATTAGGTCACTATGCACAAACGAGAAAATAACAGTGATAATCACACAAATTTGGCAAGGATAGTAATCAGAATTTAAACTCAAACAGGCTACACAAGGTCTTATCAAATACAAATCTTATAAATACCAAACTTTCATTACTTGGAATAACTCAAGTAATAAACAACCCTGTGGATTTAAGCCACTTGAATGTGTAGAGAAGGAAGATTTACAGATAAACTTATGTCCATTGTAAATTTTTCAAATGATGTAATGGAGGCTCAGATTTAGCTTGTCAATTTGGAGGCTCATTGTTTCTGGCTGCACCATTCAAATTCAAACTGAAGCATCTGTTTATTGATGTGTACCTACTTCTGATTGGGTCCTGGCTGAATACGGTATGATTCTAAAAGTGTAAGCTAAAGAAATCATCCAATGAAGACATTTCCCTCCGGAACAAATTGAGCTCCTTTTAGGATTGGAGTCTCTATCTTTGCCAAATTTATTAATCTCTCACTTAACCAGTATTTGAGTCCTGGACACCTTTCTGAACACTGGAGACCTAGCAGTGAATGAAATAACACAAAATCTCTGTCCTTATGGAGCTAATATTTTAGTGGAAAAGACACATAGTAAACAAAATGAGTAAGCAAAGGTATCTTCTGTTAGTGATAAATGCCAGAAAGAAAAATAAGGCAGGGAAAGGGGGATAGGTAGAGGATCAATCTTTCAGTAAATGTTCTAGAATCTGTATATCCATCTGACTGATCCTAGCAATCCTACTACAAATTAAGATTTCTTTTTTTGAATTCTTGGTGTTAATTACCTTCCATAAGTATAATATTCTGTATTCTATAGATAAATTCAATTAGATCATAGATACATTTTCTTAATAATCCAAAATAGATAGAGCATGAACTTGATCTTCAAATATGTACAGTGATAAATAATATGAAAATGACTGCTCTCTTGCATTCCACACCTAGGATGATGAGTAGAAAGAAATCAAATATGTCAAAGACACATAAATAAATGGCTATTAAAATGTTCATAAATACAAATTATATTATGGCGATAAATGATAACTGCTGTGAAGAAAATATATTTGGGAACTAACACTATTACTGATGAGGAGTGGAACTACTTTAGTTAAAGTGGCCCACATGAGATGGTAATCTCTGACCTAAGACCATAATGATGAGAAATAGGAGGTTATACAAATAGCTGGTGTATATTCTCATATCTTTTCACTGAAAATAATAAAATCTGACCCATTGCTATTTCAAACAAATCAATATTACAAACAAAAATTACAGGTTTAATACCACTGAGCAAGCCAAAAAAAAGAAAAAAGAAAGAAAAAGTGTAGTTTTTTTGTTTTATTTTGTTTTGTTTGTTTTTTTACCACAAGGCATTGAAGATTTCCATAACTTTTAAAAATAGATTCCATCATGGGAATAGGTGGTCATTTTGGAGAGTACCACAAGAATTCAAATCACATACTGTACTTTACGTTCTTGAAGATTTAGTAATTTTATTGGCACAAGTCCTAAATAATGGTCCTATTATGAATAACCTATACATAGGCCACTGTATTGTTGATATTTACCAAAAAGCTTATTTCATCAGGGGTGAGGAGATTAAATGAAATATTCATATATATATTTAAAAGATCTAACAAATGAAATTATTTTAAAAAGTACACCTCCGTTTTCTCCACACAAATTTACAGCTAGTGTGTGCATGTGCTAATTAGAATCACTAATCCGTTATTTGGACTTGGCTGTTCTTTCACCGCCTTATCTCAACTCCTTTCTTCCTTTATAACCTATTCCCTCGATCAAATACTAACTGAAATACAGTATCACAACGTAATTCATCAATTATGTTTCCCTGCCTATGAGGGGAAACAATAAACAGTCCTTGTAAAACAAACAAACAAACAAAAACTCCATACTTTCAGTTATTTGAATTTGGAACTGAGCCCCTTAGAGAAGTTGGAAATTAATTAGGTTTTGCTTACATTTCAGCTCTAAGCATCAGAAGCTTACGAAATACGCGCTTCTCTCCAAAAATTCATTTCACTAAAACTCGTACCTCATCTTGCTTCCATTCTTTGAGGACATGTAAAAATTATCTCTTCAACTGACATGATCAGCATTAGAGGAAAGCAAAGCATAAGCATAGCAGTCCATCAGAAAATACCTGTCTTGACGCTTTTGTATGGAGACCATAACAATTTTAAGGATGGTACTGCCAGGATAGATTTGGCAAAATGGTCATGTGACACTGGGACCAGAAATGACAGGTAATGAAAAGGTAACAAAAATGCAGTCTTTACTTCATTGCAACCTCTTTTTCCAAAATATTTGCCATGGAGCCCATGGTCTTGAAACAGAGTTAGGCTTACGAGTAATACTCAATGGTCAAATGAGAAAATCATTGGAAAAATATCCCTTTTATAGATTCTTAATGTATACCCACATTATGGAGACTCTCAGATGCTGTGCCCTCAAGAAGTTTGTTTTTGTTTAGTTAAGGGATTCCCAAATTTATTTAAGATTAGAATATCTGTCCCTCCTCACCCACTGAGCTGTGCACCTAATGACATGTCTGCAAGACATCAGACTAGAAAACTCTCAGCTGATATTCCTCTGAACTTGGCTCCCATCTCTCCACTTTACATCACTGCGTGCTGCATCACAACCAGTTTCTTAGCTTGTCCCAGAACTTGGATGCACGCTCCTTATAAGAAAAATAGTATTCACAGTGGATCAGTCATAAACACATGAAAAGAAGGTTCAGTTCAAGGCAGAAGAGTTTTTAGGTTAGAAATCTTGACAGACTATAAGATATAACTTGACTATCATTGCCAGAACATTCTAAGTGTGAAATTAAGGAAAAAAATAAAAATAAATAAATAAATAAATGTGTCCCCCTCAAAATAAAAATATAAAAATCACAAACATATAGAAGTCAGAATTTAAGTAACAGGTTCATAGATGTTTATTTTCGTTTGTTTACCCTATTTTATAACTAATATTGACTTTCTACTTAAATACTGGTATTCTAACATCGTATTTTATGTTTTTAATTTTGTTACTGTTTTGGCAAACAACTCAGTCAAGACTTACCAAGCTCTGATGTAAAAGGTCTTTCAGAGAACTGACAGCACAGCAGCGTACAGAAAATGAGCATTGGTCTAGAAGTGAAGGGTGCTGAGTCCAGTGTTGCTTTGTCACTAAATACCTAAGTAATCTAAGACAAATCTATTAGCCTTTTCTGGTATTTAATATCTTCATCTGTAAAATGAAGGAGCTGAATGGCCTGAGTTACTGCTTTTATCTGGAGTATCTTATGCTTTTAAACCTAAGAAAATAATATTCTGAAGCATCTTTCTAATAGCTAGAACTTCCCAAGACAAATGTGAATTATGAAAGGGCAGGATTCCAGTGTGAATTTTATTATAACAATGACAAAAATTAGCATGTGTTAAAATATAGTACAGTTTATGCAACAATGTTTCAAGCACCAAATCATCTCCTAGAATTGCCCTGTATTTATGATATCATTACCCCATTTTATGGATCAGGAAACAATAGTGCAGACAAGTTAAAGTTCTTGTTTGTTGGTCACAGAGGAAGAAAACCCTGAGCTGAAGCCAAGATTTAAGCATCTCACTCCAAAGTCAACGGTCTTTTTACATTGCCAATGAGTTTTTATTAGTGCATGCAATTATTCAATTGTGTCAAATAAAGCTGCGATAATACCGTGTTTCCCCGAAAATAAGACCTAACCAGAAAATAAGCCCTAGCATGATTTTTCAGGATGACATCCCCTGAACATAAGCCCTAATACATCTTTTGGAACAAAAATTAATATAAGACCTGGTCTTATTTTGGGGAAACACAGTATTTTCTTGCTCTCCTATCTAATTATTTTTAAATGGAAGCAGTTGCATTTAGCAAGAAATGTGCTAATCTCTCTTTTTTTTCTTTTCCAAAGAGCAAGCTGTGCCTTGAAAGCATTCCTGAGGTTTATTTCTCCAGGTAGAGGCTGCTTTTGTTCTCCACAAACTGATACTACTCTGATGTACCAATTCCTTCGGTACAGATGTCTTAAGCAGACGAGGAGGCTGGTAGTCTTACATTTTTATCTCTGGACTGCTGTCCTTGTATTAGTATTTACCTAATTACAATTACATTGTTCCTTACAGTATGCATTTGTATGTGGTAGCAAGTCCACTTAGCACCGTGCGTTATTTGATTATAACCCACTCAAGTCATGTACAAGATGTCGTTGAGGCATTGCTGGGTTTTACCAGCTACTGAGCTCAGGGATACACAATTGGTACGCATCTGCCATGACTGTCAACTCAGGGCACTCTGTTCCTCGTGAGTTCTCGTTGGGTACCCAAAGGCAGCTTTTAAACAGTCACTAATGAGTCCTGATGCATCCCCTGAGATTGCGCTTGTGCATACATACAGGACAAAGTAACTGTTATATAAATACTTCAGTTACCACAAGCACTCCAGTATTATTTAATCCACGATTTCAGTACATTAATTACATGGCACCCCCATGAAGCAGGCAAGTGCTTTTATTTCCACAGGCAAACCAAAGTAATGAAGCTAATTCTAAGTAAATTAAACGAAATGAGGTTGCAGGGGGAAGTCAACAATCCATTTGCCAGGATTGGAAGGAAAGATTTTTGAAACCCATTTTTAAACTCAAAATGTGGTCAGAGCCTATGAAGAGTCCAACGAATATTATTTAGTTCGAAGACAATCGGGAGGCATTATCTGTTTATAGGATCATCCACCTAATTTTTACAAGAGACTATTATTTAGTGGCATCAATAGACTGAAGGGAGAAGCACGGTACTACTTGTATCCCAGAGAGTTCATTTGTGTACATACGGATGCAGGATTAAGTGAGATGCAGTCTTACTTTTAAAAGTAAGGAATGAGCCTCTATAACAAAGTAAAAGAAAGACTATTTTATAATAAATTTTTACAAAAAATTTTTTTTCTGAATTGTTTCGTTACATACAATTATTTTCTTGTTATCATCATAATCCTGTTAAAAGAGTACATTTAAAAGCCATCTGGCTATTGGTGGTAAGCATTTTAGAGCACAGTATGTACTTATATAATATCTTTCTATCTAATCACTTTATTTTATTTATAGTGAGTGTAATATGAAAGGAAAGAACGCCTGTAGGGTTTGATATTTAAACATTTTCACATGGTTATTTAGCATCTGCAATTTCACCCAAATTATGAGGCTCTCTTAAGTTTGTTCAAAAGAATAAATAAAATGCTGAGAAGGAGTTGACAATACAGTCTAAATGTAACAAATAGGCTTAAGTGAAGTGCAAACGAAAAAAAACACATTTTCATTTAGTTTGGAGAAAAAGTCCAATCCAGAGGCTATCATTCATGGAATATTCCCAAATGAGTAAATCTGAATGTGGGAGCCTAGAGGAAACAAGTGACTGAAGTTCGAATATGCAAATTTGACTGTAAGAAAGATTCAGAAGAGCCTATTTCAGTCCTTTCAAAACACAGGTAAATAGGCATCTCTGGAGGGAGTATATGTTGGTTACAAATACACAACGGAAATAATCTGTTCTGATTTAAAAAAATATTATGACCCAGGAAAAAACATCTCTTTCTGATAGTTGTAGTAATTTTGTTCTAAGTAATATTTCCACTGCCCCTCCCGGCACTTAAGAGAGTTAAAGGTTATTGTCAAGAAATGTGAGCTCAATTTCTACCCTTAGAGACTCAAATGCTTTGTTCACAAGAGCCAGCAATTTCTGTGTGGTACCAGACAACTCTGAACAGCCCTGCTGAAGGCTGAGCCCATGCTGCGAACAACTGCCACAAATCTCAAAGTCAACACGAGTGGAAGATGGAGAAGTGGTAAAACAAACAAGCTCAATTTTTTTTCAAACTCTCATCCAAATAAAAGCAGGGGCAGTGACTTCTCCGTCAGATACCAGTCCTGGCAAAGGAGTCCTTGGTTCTTTAGACTAAGCAGAAAGAGGAAAACAGGGTAAAAAAAAAAGAATCATACTCATTAGGCTGTCAGCATGTGTGTGGTGCACAGATAGTTGCTTGAAAAGAAATAATGGATTGTGAAGACGAACATCTTTCTGAGCCCCGCTCAAATTGTCTCCGGTAGCAGCCCATTATTTGGCCTGTTTTAGGCCACAGGGATGTGCTGGAAAAGCAGACTCTATTTCTCCAAGGAATGAAATTGCTTTTTAATTAATTCTGGCTCAAAAGGAGCACAAATCATAGAAGCAATGCTTCCCATTTGATCAAATGGGCAAAAAAAAAAAAGTGATTAAAAAATAATTACCTCCCAGGCATATAGATAGAAAACAGTAGAAAGTAGAAATGAAGTAGAAGTAAAACAGTATAAACACATTCCCAACCCTCTCACCTCTTTCCGCATTTCCCCCACATGTTTTACATTCGATCAAAGTGGCTAAAGAGCAGGTGTTAATAAAAGACTCTCAAATGTATAGAAAAAAATATGAAGATATTCCAAGATGAAAATAAAAGATGACCTCCTTCTCCGCCATCATATAAATTTGTTTTCCCAAGTGATTTATGTTGAACCAAAATGGCTAAAGAACAGATTATTTATTATAGAAACAACAACAGTCTCCCAATGTGTAGGTAAAACATATAAAGGTATCCTATGATTAAAATAAAACAGTGTGAAGATAAACCCTCCCCTCCCTCTCATTCCTCCCCACCCACTCCCATCACACTGAATATTTTTCTTCATGTGCCTTCTGTGTCCATATCCATGACTCTTTGAATTGATTATTTCCCCCGAGGGATGGATTACCTTATCTAGTCTGGGCATTTCTTAGTTGACAATGAACCCATGAATTAATCTGAATATAGATACTAATTACAATAAAACCTGCTCAGTGTTCTCACTTAAAATAATTCCTCACCCTAAATGGTAATCTTTAAAAGACCAAGGCAGTTGGCACAAAGTCAGTGTTTCCCACTGAAGGAACTTTTTATTCTTCCTATATCCACATGCATTATTTTCAGGGGCAGACTCAGTGAGGTATTATTATGCTTTAAGGTTATCAGGGCCCTGTTTGGGTAATTGCACCCAGCTAGCCTAAAGGTCAGGACAGCTAAAAGTTTTAAGGGGAATTTAACAAAATATATAGAGGAAATGGTTGACAGAATCGGAGCGAAGTCATTAAATCGAAAAGTGAGACAGAAATCATTGATCCCCCTGAATGTTTCTTCACATCTTCCCTGTCCCCACTCCAAACCTGACAGATGAAGAAACAGAGACCTGTGTACAGGTTGTTGATCCACTTAGGAGCATAAAGATTTTGACATAAATACGCCTGTATCTTCTTTTAAAAATATTATGAAAATTTATTGCATTTTGAGAATGGCCTGACTTCTCAAAATATTCTAAACATTGTTACCAAACTTCGTATAAAGTTAGAAAAATAAATATTCTCCATGCATATTATGGCCCCCACATTTTTACTTCCAAGACCTTGGGACTACATACATAGTCATGACCTAAGGAATACTAAGCCATCAGCAGTAGAGAAAAAAAAAAAAAATTGCTTTTTCCTATAGAGTCCCGGAATATAAAAGTCTATAGGTAATTTAGAGTAGGCTAGTCCAATCCTCTCATTATGTAGATGAGAAAATTGAAAATAAGATGGATGAATTTTTCTGCCCAAAGTTCCCAGGGCTAGTACCTAAATTCTCTGTCACCAAACCCATTTCTTTCCCTCCATGCCTTGTATCTCACACAATCTGCTATACACATAGGCAATGCAGATAATTAAGTTTGGGTGAGGGTGGATTTATCTTCACTCTCAAGGAATGCTTAGCCTGAAGATGGGTCCAGATGGAGACCCTCCAATAGCCCTAAACATTGAAAGGGAGAAAAATAACCAGGGAGCAAACGCCCAGAGATTCACTGTGCCCTTCTTATCCCTACCCATAAATTGCTCTCTTAAACCTGAAGGCAAAATAGAAATCACTATTTAGTTACTTTAAGCAGTAGTAGTAGATTGTGTAACTACTACTAATAGTATTAGTAGAAACTAATACTAAAGATCTGTTACGTCATGACGTCATGTGCGTCTTTGTTAATGGTAGATCAAAGCAGCTCAGGTTTGTTTTTGTTTTGGGAGGGGTTCCAATTCACAAACTACCTGGAGAATTTACTAATGCAATGTTCTGCAATCTGCTTTCTGTTCCCTCCAGTAAGCGTAGCTCTTGCCTGCAAGTGTTTTTTTCTAATTATTGCTTTTAAGACATAAAGGCATTTGACTTCTGTATAACATTTGACATTGTTAAATGACCAGAATATTGACATTTTGCTTCACTAACTCACCCCTCTCTTCATACTTCAGAAAGGCCTTTAAAGCAACCAATCTCCAGGATGTGAACTGTATAGGTCCTATTTCTGTCCTCAGGAAGGATATTTTCAGTGGAGTATGTGTCCAGACTCTTCTTTCTCCAACTATGTTGTGACAATTCAAGCCTCTTCTCTCATTTCTTCACCTACAGCTTCCATCAGAATCAGAGTTCTGCGCTCAGAGTAATTCTCTTCTGACTTTATGATATTTCTGGCACTTTTGTATATTTCCACAGTTTCAGCAAGGACTTACATTGATTATTTCTAGGCACGCAAGTGTTTCTGTTTTTAGACTCCTAAATCGATGGCTTCAACCCTTTTCACCTTTCTTTGACCCTCACTTCCAAGTGTCCAGTTAGACTTCGGATATCTCTCCTTTAATGATTACTCAGTCTTTCAAATTCACATCCAAAGCAAAATGTGGTGTGTTTTCCCTGAGGCTTGTTCATCCTCCTGAATTTCTTTCCATATTAAATTGCTTCACCCTCCATCAGTCACCTAAACCAGATAACTCAGTCGTTCTTGGCTATACCCACTTTCTTAGACCTTTACGTGCAATTCATCCTTTGGTCCTGCCAATGAATGCATCTCTGAAATCTACTCCCCCTGGGTGCCCATCTCACCTGTCTCACCTGCATATTCTAGTCATGGCCTTCATTGTGTCTCAAGATGAAACAAGTAGCTACGCCTGACATTTGAAGCTCTAGTTGGTTACTCCAACTTTGTAAAGGATAAATATATATATATATATATATATATATATATATATACACACACACAAAAAAAAAAAATAACCTCTAAATATAAAATTATTAGGGAGGGATCATTCTTAGAAAAAATAAATATATGCAGGGGAAGAAGCTTCTTTGTCAGAGAAATGGTGGGAAAAAATTACAAAATATATAGATAAATCCCTGACACATACTAAATAATTCAAGAGTCATATTTAATTTTGGCAATACTAGAATGAACTTTTCAACATTACTAGAAATAGTATTGATAATAGTATTGATAAGTGCGTAATTTTAGTCTGCTCTGGTTATTGTTCTTTAGTAGAATAATTACAAGCTTCAATTTTAATTATGAATATCATTTATGTAGTCCATGGATTTTAGTATGGGTTGATTTTTGCTTATATTATCAATATGCTGTATATGTAAACAGGTTGTTGATTACAACAACATAATTTTCTTAACAACCTAAACACTGAACTATCAAAAATGAAAGTTATGCTCGAGTTTTAGTTTGTCTGGTCTATGAATATCAACTTTACTTAAAAATTCTTTTCTCATGACAAATAACTCTCATTTTTAGCTTCAATTTAAAAGGGCAAAGATAAAAGCCAAGATGATACTGTAAATCATTTTTATTAGAAATTTCAGACCTACATATAAGCTTTAAAAAGTTTGAAAACTCTAATAAGGAAAAGACTGGCATCCCAACTTCTAAACATCACTAAATATCAAACGCTTACTGTTTCCCACTCTCACCTCTGAGTTCCCCCATAATGGCCCCCATAATTCACCTCAGCAGGGGCTGGTTGAAAGGCTCGCCCAGGTTCTACTGTGTCATCCTTCAGTTTACTCATATGTTCCTAGTGTCGTGAGGAATAAAATGTCTTGCAGATGACCACATCAGGGCCAGAAAGCCAATATCAACAAACAAGTTTTTAACAGAAAAAAAAAAAAAGTTTCTAATGACATACCTGAAGCCACAGATACATATCAAGTATAATGATTTCATGTCAAAATTTAAATACATGTGATTCTTAACCTGGTCTATGCCAGCTTTTAGTAATGCTAAACATGAAATTTCAAGTATAATTATCTTGGGCATTTGGAGATAAAGATTCATTAAAACATGCATTTTAGAACATAGTACTTGATATCTATGAACCTTCCTCAAAAGTCTCCAGAAATACCTCTTTGAAATCCGATCTCTTCTCAAAATTCCTCCTCCACACCCTATTTAAATAGAACAGTTGTAAATCACTCTCTTTTTACCTCAGATAACATAGGTTTTATTGAACATGAGGTATATTTCCTTAATACATCTTATATTGAGTTTTGAGCATTCACTGTAACTTTCAGCTCAGGGAAGAACTTCAGACAACAATAAAATAGGTGCGAACTTGAGAGGGGTGATTTTCCAGATCTCCCTTCCTATTTGGGAGGCGAATTGGTTGGTATCAGAAATGACAAGGTTATGTCTCATCATAGTCACAGCAATGCTTGCAGTTAGGACAATAACCTTAAGAAGGGACGTAGAGAGACATTTTTAAACATGAAAGTCGAATACGATAAAGATTTGAAGGCTGTCTAACAAAAGCAACTGCTCTCATAGACTGTCGGAATGGCTTAACAAGCAAACGTTGACCTTAGGTCCTTGAAGTTTCAGATACTCCAGATTGACAGTTGGCCTGGAAGTGGTAACACTGTTAACCCAACATGACTCACAATTTAAGCGCACGGAAGTACATACAACCCTTCTCATTTTCCTGCGGAGAAGTCAGAAACAGGCTTTCCTGTGCTTGAACAACCTGGCCCATTAGGGAGCCATAAATGAAATCCACATGTATGAAGTGGATTCACCAAGGGTTCTGTTTGTTTCTTTAATGTAGAATTTGTGTCATGTATTACCATACACAGGTCATCAGGATACTATTTAGCATGAAAAATGTTGAATGTGTCTTAAAGAGTTAACTAATCATCAACTAAGCAAGATATTGGTTAGAAAACCATGTCTTAACAATTATAAGATAAACACATTTTAATTAACTTTCTTGTTATTGTTTCTGTAGGTCTTGTTTGTGTAAAGAAAGCCAGAAAAAAAAAAAAACCACAAGAAAACTGACCAACCATGTTATTCTTGCAAGGTGGTCAATAAAGTATAAAATAGGGTAAGTTATAGAGAGGATGAATTTGCTTAATTGAAACAACAAACAAAAATCAGAGTTATCTAGGTTGATTTCTACTACACTATTGGAAGCTAAAGAGGTCAATCTTCTGACATTGTTTGCTGTTAGCCTATCAGGGTTGAGAATTTCCAATTGTACATAAGCATTTTTGAAAATTAAAATAAAAAAGTCTCCAAAAAAAGTCCCCCCCAAATTCATGCTTTTCTTTCATTCTCTCCTCCCACTTTTCCAAATGTAGAATCCAAAAATAAACAAATAATATATAAATAATATTAATAAGATGTGAAGACAGAATATTAATTATTTCTTTAAGAAAAAAATCTAGGAATTAGAATTTCTAAGTCAAAAGATGATGAAAATGTAGAGACATAAACTATAAATTACAATGTATGCACACCCCAGCATAAGCAGCTTGCCTTTGATTCTTGCCTTTACAACCAACCAAAATTTCTCACTTTGTTTACTTTATTTTTACCTATTGACTTATTGAACAGTGGCTTCTCAAGGAAATAAATCAGGGCTCTGATATCATGAGTCGAATCTTGTCTGTGACTATTTTTGTAAATAAAGTTTTATTGCCATAGGGGACAGACCCATTCATTTGTCTCGTCCATGGCTGCTTTCCCGGTATAATGACAGAGTTGAGTAGTTGGGACAGAGACCTTATGTTTCACAAAGCCTAACATATTTACTATCAGGACGTTTACAGAAAAGTAATTATAATAGCTTGTGTAAATGGATGTTTGTTTTATTTCCTGAAAGTAGAATGATTTCATCTACTTTCCTTTCTTCCATTGCTCATTTATAAAAACTGTACATTAAAGCCTTTTAAATTATCTGCCTTTTAAATTACTGATGAAGATTTTGTCATCCATGAGTTTTTATACCAACTTGTACATTCAATCTGTCATTGTTTTGTTGATTTATAAAATTTGTCATATCAATTTCTGGACTTCTTTCCCATTATATCATCAATTTGACTCTGACTATGTACTTACCGTAATATTTTCATTATGGTGTGTTAAATAGAATATATTTTAATATTTATACTTAGAAATTTTTGTGGCTTCTCATTCATTTATTCTTTTAAATAACGATTTTGTATATTTTTTTCCAGTTTTCCACACCCCAAAATAATCAGGTGTTTGGGTGTGTGTGTGCGTATGTGTGTGATACATTAATTGCAGAGATTGATTTTGGGGGACAATAGCTCCAAATTTTTCAAGTCTGTGAGGATGATATAAGGCAATGCATTGAATGTACCTGTCAAATCCCTGGTACATAGTAGGTTCTCAATAAATATTAGGCTTTTTATTATGATTATGATTGTTATTATTCAGTGGTTAAGACAACAGTCAGATTAGCCTGGATTTAAGTATCTTTTTATACACTTATTAACTGTGTGTCTTGGGGCAAATAACTAGACTTCTCTAAATCTCAGTTGTTTTCATCTACAGTGAAAATAATTACCTACCATGTGGAGTTGTTGTGAAGACTACATATAATCATTCTATTCTTAACATATAAAGTGTTACAAGTAGTATCTATATTTTAAAATGTCCTTGAAATTTCTGACTGCAAATACTTTGTTATACCTAATTTTTTGGTACTGAAATTTTTTTTTTTTTTCTTGATTAGTTTCTTAAAATCTTCCTCAATTTGGGGCTTTTTTATTAAACTTTTTGAATGTTTATCAATTTTACTATTTTTCATTTCTTAATCCTTTAAATAACTTAATTATTGTTTTTCTCATGTCTACATTTTTGTCTTTTACTTCTAAGTTAATTTAATTTTAGTATTTCTCTTCTAATATTAAGAACAAAGCTCGTATCCGCTCAAAAAAAAAAAAAGAAAGACAAACTCCTTTAATGTTGAATTTTGCACCTGCATATTATATTATTATATAAATGCAAATTTCAATTCCTCTTTGTTCCATTGTCTATGAGTATTTAGGAATGTTTTAAAATTTCCAGGTTAAATTAAAAAGTGTCTGCTATTAAGTTTAAATCATATCTAAAATCAGAATTTACATTTCGGGCAAGTCACACAATTTGTTTTGGTTTTCCCAGTGCATATAAAAGTTATGTTTACACTATATGGCAGTCAATAAACGTGTAATACATTATGTCTAAAAATACACAGAATTTAGAAATAGATTTTTTTTTGTTTGTTTCCCAACCATGTAAAGATTTCACAGCTATTTTCATTGGTCCTGCATTTAAAATATCCTGCATTTATGACTGGTACAGTATTTTATGTTTATTCAGTCAAATTTGTTCGTCACATTTTTTAATTCTTCATGAACTTTATGTACATTTGATTGTTTTTTATAATAGTTCTGGCAAGTGCAATGTGCTAATCATTTAGATTTAATCTTCAACAAAGACATTAAAGTAGGTGCTATGATTATTTACAATTTATAGATGAGGAAACTGAGGTTTGGAGAGATTAAATCACTTTCCCAAAGTCACACAGCTAGTAAGTGATTGAATTGGCATTTAAACTGATTTCTTATGAATCCAGAAAATACATTCTTTACCAACAGACACTGTCTATTTGAGCTTCTCTTTCGTTTCTTAGATAGTTTTTTTATCTTTTATTACTGATAGTGACAGAGAGTCTTTTACGTATGATTGTCTTCAGCTATCATCCCTGCCTCCAGACTTAAATACAATTTAACATTTATAATAATTGGAATGATTGTCTAAGAATAAATAATGATATTTGGAATCTGTCTTCTATATTTAAAAAATTATACGCTAACCCTTTTTCAAAAAGCACTTCAGGAAACACATAATGGTACATATAATTAAAACTGGGTTGAAAAATACAAGAGACATGATGGTTCTTGTGAAAAGCCCAGAAGTAATGCAAGGTTTGGGATAATTTCTCTGGCATTCTCTCACCCCTTTCTCTTCATGTCTTTTTCATCCTCAAGCTAACAGCTCTCATGGTTGACGTATGAGTGTCATCAGCAGCAAAGCTAAAAGTCTTTGGTTAAATCTATGAGGAGACACCAAGTGTGGAGCAAAGGTTCCGAGTTCCACTCTGATTGGAGACACTTAGTGCAAGTGCCTACCCTTCAGTAAGAGTATCCTGATTGCTTTAGAGTGAACCAATCAGAGCCCACCTCTGTAGCCAGGGTTAAAGGTAACCCAAATCGTATATGATGGAGGAGATGTGGTTTGCTTACCTGTTCAGATCACCAATAAGTTACAAACCATGAAAAAAGCGTCCCATAGAATGATTCACACAGAGAAGTTAGAAATCTATGTATGAATCTCAGACAAACAATTTTTTAAATTAAGATTTTAGAATGTAAAGTAAGATTAGTATACATTTAGCTTTGTTTTGTATGTTCCCTCTGTAAATCTAAATATTTCACACAAACTTAATTTTCTTCTATGTTTTTTCCCTTCTCAAAATGTCTAGCAACTTAAGTTGCTCGATGAGGTACCAACATTTGATTCAAACTTGTTCTAGATGGTTTGTGGTCTGCTTCATTCCTGTTCATCTGCTCAAAAACACATTTTGCTCTGTAAGAACCAAGACTATACCTGTCAAGGGTGCTCTACACCCCAGCACATTACTGACCACATCTCGGAAGCTTAACGAATGCATGTTGGTTCCAGCTAAGGCATCCAGCAAAAGGGAATGTATAGGGTTATAGAGCAGGAGAAAGGCAGAGAGGCTCTGTTCTCCTATTCACACAAAACAAGTTACAGAATTTGTGGTATATACACACAATGGAATACTATTCGGCCATAAGAAAAGATGAAATAGTGCCGTTTGTGACAACATGGATGGATCTTGAGATGATCATGCTAAGTGAATAAGTCAGACAGAAAGAGTCGAGAACCAAATGATTCAACTCACATGTGGGATATAAAATAGACAATAGTTCTGTGGTTACCAGAGGGGAGGGGGGAAGAGGGTGGTAGAAGTGAGTAAACAGGGTCAAATATATGGTGATGGAAGAGAACTGACTCTGGGTGGTGAACACACAGTGGGATTTACAGATGATGTATTACAGAATTGTACACCTGAAACCAATGTAACTTTACTAACAATTGTCACCCCAATAAACTCTAATTAAAAACAAAAAGAAACCTAAGAGAAAAGGAAACAAGTTACAGAAAACTACAAGTATGCAACACTGAGGCAGAAGGAAAATTAAGGTCGCTTCGAAGGTTTTCTATTCCAAAACATATTCTAGACTGCAGGGAATAAAAAACAACTTAGGAGAAATTAACTTTGTTTCCCAGAGTCTCCTGGCTACTATAGATAAAGTACACGAAAAAAAATCTTTCGACTAACTCTCCAGTAGATTTTTCACAGTAAGGATTTTTGCTTTTCGTACATTGCAATTCAAATTTGTTTTGGCAAAATTACCAAATCTCCTAGTTCACCTTTAGTGAAAATGTTCTATATCTCTCAAAAATCATTTTAAGAATTCTTAAAATCAACAATTGGAAGATAAGAGAATAAAAAATACACTGACTTTTACTTTGTGCTATATTAAAACATTTGAGGGTAAGACAATGCTTAAACACCGTGTATATGTGAGTGAGTGTATGTTGTATATGCATACACACACATATTACTATGTGCTAGACATGCTATTCATGGTCATATTTTATTTTCATTTTTGGAAACTTGTCTAAAATCATGAATTTAATAAATAGCAGAGTTCAAATTTGAATGCAGACCTAGCTGTACTGTAAGATCACTATGCATCGCTTTGTTCTCTCCCCACCAAGAGTCCAACTCATTTGTTTGCCAGATAAGGAACCGGAGAATCCCAGATCATGTCAATACAAACTTAGCTTTTCTTATACCTAACTCACGTATCTTGTCATTAATGCAAACCTCTTCACAACTATTGTGAGTTGCTAAATATTGTGAAATGCTTGAATAAAACAGTCCGATTGAATTAGGGAGTAATAGTATCATAATTAGATAAACTTTAAAGATTATTTTCTGTAAAATCAACGTACCAATTTTTTTGAAAAATAATTATGGGAAAAAGCCAGTAGGAACCATCAATGATTTGGCATATGTTGTCATATTTTATCATTCTGTTGCAGGACAAGCACATATTTACCGTGTTAAAGACTATAATAAAATGTATGTGCTTTGGCTAAAGAGTTCATGCTATCAGGTGTAGACTCCATCCAGTATTAGCTTCCCCCCCAGAAGAAACATCCATGAACTATAGTATTTTCAATAGAATTACTGGGTATAGTTTGTTTTCACACCAAATATGTGACTCTTTTCAAGTTAATGGACAAATTTGCTCATCTCTTTCTTTATTATAAGGCAAAGATAAATAAGTCTTTTTCACTCAATCTGCTGAGATAACTTGTGCCCATGCCGAAAGGTGATCTGTTCTAATCAACTTCACGAAGTCTGATGGAATTACACTGAACATAGCTCATACCTGACACAACTACAGAATGATACAGTTCAGGACAAACATTGGTGACCTGAATAATACATGACAGACAGATGACCGGGTGAGAAAAGTAATTTTTCACCTACATCACTTGAGTTTCTTTATTAAAGGCTGAGACATGTTTGATGGAAAGAAGGCTGCTTTGCCAGCTAAAAGCTGGTGTGTTTTATTAATAGCTCAGTCAGTATTCCCCTGCCGTTTTACGATTTGAAACATGTTATTTTGGCTGTAAAATACAATAGACATCTACTCTGCATGAAAATTCAACATTTCAAAAACATGTCATAAGAATGCGAAGTTGCTGGTAATCAGATATTATTATTTAATATACTTATATGGTCAGAAATATGAAGGTCACTGAATAGAAATTCTAAATTTTAAATTGGATAGATTATTTGTGAGCTGATCGTTCATAGTTGCTCATGTTTTTATTTTGCAACACAATGTATACAAAGAAAATGCATAAGAAAAAATGAAGTTTTTCACTGATAATAGTCATGTTGCATATTTCTAATGGATTATGTCAGGCAAAAGGAAATGCAATTATTTTAGAGGGCATTCTTTGACAAATACTCCGGCATCATTAGTAAATTGCACAATGAAAAAGAGGTATGATTTAGGGAAATAGTTGGATCTAATTACTAAATAGTAGAGTTTGATAACTTTAAATAAGAAGATAAATCATAGGTGGATATCTTTTAATAAAAATATGTCATTTAAATATTTTATATGTATATAGTAAGATAGTCTTTTAAAATAGCATGTTTACTCAAATTGACTAATGGTATCTTTTCCTTGTAATCATTAATTTATACAAGTATCTACAAAATACCTATTATGTTTTAGGCTTTCTTTTACGATCTGCAATAGTGAAGTGAATAAAGGATTAAAGTGTGCTTTAATGGAGTATACATTTTAGTGGGAGAAGACAAATGATAATCAAACAAGTAAATTTTATATTACACCAGTTAGAGATATGAACTATGAAGAAAAATAAAGCTAGGAGGAGGACAAGGATTGAGGTCATTACCATAGTAACTAGGGAGGTCAAGGAAGGTCTCAGTGATAAGATCGTATTTAAATAGATGGAGATTAAGTGAATCACAGGGTATCTGTAGGATGAACATATTAGACAAAGATAACAGCAAATGGGCTCGGTGACATATGGAGTGGGGGCAAAGTTGGTAGGAAATAAGGTCAGAGAGGTATGGGAAGCGGGGAAGACTGAAAAGCAGACCATAGAGACCCATCTAGACCGTGACAAGGACATTTCTTTAATTCTGTCTAATGTGGAAAGCCACTGGAGGAACCGGAGCAAGGAGGGGACATGCTCTGACTTGGCTCTAAAACAGTCATTCAGACTGACACATTTAGAATCCTTAGCAGAGGGTGCAAGATGAAGTTGGTAGACCGGTTAGAAAATTATTTCAGTAATGCAGGTGAGTGATAGCAATGACTTGGAATGAGTGGTAGAAAAAGAAGGGGTTATACAGTGGTTATTTTCTGGATATATCTTAAAGTTTAAACCAACAGGATTTGTTCATGGTTTAAATATGAAGGATGTGAGGTAAAAGAATTAAAGCTAAGTTCTACTTACTTACCTTTAGGTTCTAATTACTTAGCGAGTAGGATTTGGTCCTAACCACCTGGATAGATGGAGTGACTACTTACAAAATGGAAGAAGACTGAAAAACGGTCAGGTTTGGGCGAGATGGAAAATCTGGAATTTGGTGATTGCATCGTTTTCCTGGGGACAAAGTAGCACAAACTGGGTGGCTTAAAACAACAGAAATTTATTGTCTCACATGTCTGGAGGCTAAATGTCTGAAACCAAGCTTTTAATTCAGCCATGCTCTTTTCAAAGCCTCTGTGGGAACCCTTCTTGTCCTCTTGCACCTTCAGGCACTCCTTGGCTTGTGGCAGCATAACCTGAATCTTTGTCTCATGATCACATGGCATTCTCTCTGTATCTCTGTGACTTCCCATCACCATCTTCTTATAAGGAAACCAGTCATATTGGATTATGGGCCTACCCTACCCCATGATGGCCTCATCCTAACTTAACTAATTACGTCTGCCAACAATCCCACACTCTGAGACATGAGGACTAATCCAAAATTCTTTTTGGGGGTGGACAAAATTTAACCTATAACAATTGCAAATATGCTCCTTTTGAAAATAAAACATTCTATTATAGGTGTTGAAGAAACAGTTGGATATGCTCGCTGAGAGGTATCTGGTTTGAAGATATAAATTTGGACATTATCATTACATAATGCCATGAGCTAGAATAAATTTCTGTACAGAATATCCAAAGACAGAGCTCTGGAATATTCCATAATAAAATAGGGAGATTTGAGGGAGCAAACAAAAAAGGAATACAAAGAAAACTGGTTTTTAAAATCACCGAAAGAGAGACAATCCAACAATATATGCTACAGATGTAATTGATACTCAACACTTCCTCTCTGGTCCTTTCTTCTGATTGATGACCATTACCTAGATGCACCAATTCCCTGAACTGCAAAAATGGTGATATTCTAATTATTCTTTCATTATTTATTATCGGGAACATATGAAAAAAGAAAAACTTCCCTTTGACATCTATTTGGTAAACCTGAGTACAGTCCTTATAGAAATCGAAAAAAAAAAAATGTTTGCTTTGTTTCTTCATCATTTTTCAGAATAAGAGGGTGGTTCTCTAAAAATAGTGACCACTGATTGTGTTTTTTAAATTTATTTTACTATTAGTATGGACTGATATATTTAAACCTATCAGATTGTCTTTGATCCATTACAGTTACCATCTTTACAGAAGCTCAAATTGCCCCATCTTTGACTAGAGGGAGCCTATCCCAGCAGGCTTCTGAGTCCCTTTGACATGCCTGTCTTAGTCTTTGATCTTGGCTATTGCATCTTGTACAATTCCTGTGTCAGATCTGGAAATCAGCCATTTCTCCAAACAGTCCTATTTTCTCTTAGTGGGAAATAGTAATTAAAGACCACAACTCTGGCACTGACGGTACTTTTAGTGATACTGAACTGATTGTATTTTCTAAGCTTTTACAAAGGAAAGAGCTAGGAAGTGTGTATTTTTTAAAGATAACTATGTCCTAAGTTCATACTATTGCTACCAATTCAACTTCAATACCGCTGGGTTTTACTTAATTACATCAGCATTACGTATGTATCCTCTTTCTTTCACATTGAAAATGGAGATTGTCAATATTAACATAATTGCTCCTTTGTAACAATAAACATGAATTAGACTCCAAATAGCAATGTCAATATGATAACTGAAAATATAGAGTTGATTTATTTATTCATACATTCTTCATTTAGCAATTATTTTTGTTTTAGGGTATCTTCCACCACTTGGAATGTACAGTCAAATCACTGTTTCTCAGTCAATTAAAATAATTCTCTGAGCTTTTTTTCTACCATCTAAATATATAGTGAAGTTCACTCTGTTTCATTTTACTTCAGAATTTTTCCATATATTTTTTAATTTGTCTTATGTTGATGTAAAACATTTACCGGCATCCAAAGTTAACTTTATAAAAATTGTAGATTCAAACAAAATTATTTTTTATGCCTGTCTTCTCCACTGTTTGCCCTCCCTTCCCCTTAGGTGACTCCTTAATTTTTATTTACTTATTTATTTATTATTTTTTGTTTGTTTATTTATGCTAAATAGTTTTTCCTTCCTAAATCAACCCAGGTATTTGAGTAAACAAATACTTACCTATATTCCCACACTCTTTTGTTCTTCACATTTAAGTCTATCTTCATTCTTTTACTTATAAATATAGCCTAGAGATCAATCCAGACTTGTATATTAGAGATATTCTTTACTGTTTTTCACCGATGTATACTACTCTGCATTGTGGACATAGCACAGTTTATTCAAGCAGTTCCTCATTCAACTCATTTCTGATTGGGGGTATTTGGGTTGTGTTTTGGTCTTAAAAGAATGTTATAATGTATAACCCTACACATACTCCATTTTATTCTTACCACTATTTAAAAAAAATTCCTGAAAGTGCAATTTCTGTCAAATATGTGGCTATTATAGATATTCCAAATGTTCACACATAATTATAAATATATATATATACACATATGTATAATTTATATTTATATATAAATGTGTAAATTTATATATAAATATAGTATATACATACATACTCATATATATGTATGTGTATGTATATACATGTATATATGTATGTATGTGTATGTATATACATATATATTTATTTCTCCATAATGTACTTGCCTCATCAATAAATTATAGTGCAATTCTAGATCTCTTTTCAATCTGATAAATATGAAATGGTATCTCAGTATCAATCTAGTTGATCTATTATGGGTAGGGTTTACCATTTTCATATAAGAACCACTTGCATTTCTTTATTTGTGAATTGGCTATTTACTCTCTAGACCATTTCTCTATAAGTTTGACTTTTTTCTTTTTTCCATTTAGAAAGGCCTCATAT
The DNA here is from genome assembly GCF_036562045.2 of Rhinolophus sinicus. Taxonomy (NCBI): domain Eukaryota; kingdom Metazoa; phylum Chordata; class Mammalia; order Chiroptera; family Rhinolophidae; genus Rhinolophus; species Rhinolophus sinicus. The sequence continues at coordinate 7,201,572 of NC_133763.1, forward strand.
CTGCATTTCAAATGCAATCACTGTATTCCCAACATGCTTTATTTTTTAAATTACATTTACTCTTTGAATATTATTATTATATCTTCGGTGAGTTCCAAGTTATCCATCCTAAACAGGCTCCATCAGGTTTGTAACAGGACAACATGTACAGGTAAACTGGATTAAATTTCATTAGATGAAATACTTAGAAAACACCTCATTCATGTATATATAGAGGGTGCCAAAAAATGTGTACACATTTTAAGAAAAGAAAATGGCATTAAAATTGTAATACTCCATATATACCAATAACAAAAGATGAATACAAGTCCCACTTAACTTCTGCAATTACAAGAGGTGCTCAAAGTGGTTACCATCAGGGTCCAGACACTTCTGATTACAGCGAACTACTGCTTGAACAACTTTGACTGAAGTTTCTGCTTGTATACATTTTCTTGGCACTACCAGTATAAATACAATTATTTATATATAATGCTTTAATAAACTGCTTACATAAATTATTTTTCTCATATTTTTGAGTTATGGCAGGGATATTGCAAGAGAAGAAAAAATTTTATGTAAATATTCACAAATTTTTTTAGGTTTACAAAAAAAATATGGATCAATTCATAAAACCTCCTATAAAGGGTTGAATTTCACTTTTGTCATATTCATGCCTGCATGAAATTTTGTGATTTCAGGATTGCAATTTAGTATTAGAATAAAATTGCTTTGGATCCCTTTAAATATTAACGCAAGCGGGTAATTTTAAATTTAAGTATTTCTTTATATTTGTGATTTCTCCATCCATATTCTTTAATACTGTTATCTTTCTTTGTCATATATATGACAGATAATATATAAAATATAAAATAATACAATTATATATATATATAAAATTGTGGCATTATTTTATTTTCTGTGCACGTATTTGCTGGGTTGCACTGTCATAATACTGTACTTTCACTCATAAATGAATAATCATACAAAAATTACATGTCTCTTGATATTTTTCTTTTATAAGTAACTTGGAACAGATTTCTCCCCATCCTGATTTTAACTACTCTATTTTTATTCAAAAATTTTATATTTATGCTGAGTTAATCAAACTGAACTTATTTAAATATATTTGAAGAGATGTCAATTTTTCTCAAATACCACCACAATGTGTTTATTTAATAATGCTCCATTTGTCACTGATTTCTGATGTACATACACTTAATGATAAAACTTATGAAATTGGTTGTGATTTCTCAGTTGATCGCAAATCTCATATTAGTATTCTAAGGCTTCTTTTAAATCCATGTCTGTTTCGTTACACCCATAAATAGTCAAACCAGGCATTGTCACGAAATAAGTGATTTATGTAAAATAACTAACTCATAAAGTCAATTTATAACCAATTTAGTCCTTCCATTGAAGCTCCGTTCATTGAGAAACAGCTCATTATTTTTGCAAATATTTCACACACACTTCAAAAGGAAGCACAGTCTGTAGGTACCATATTCCAGAATTTTAAATTAATTGATTACAACCTTCTTCATTTTTAACTTGTCTTCTAACATAACTATATGTTAAAATATTATCATACTTCCAGTTTCCTATCAATTTTCCTTCAAATTTAGTATTTCGTTTTCACTGTTATTTTTAACACAAATGTTTAGCACTTGCACCAAAGAAAGCTAGTGCTTACTAATATCATTGAATCCCTTTTCACCTTTTCTTCCTAAGACAGAGCTTAGCTCATTCCCTAACCTCCCTTGTTTTAGGTGAGACCACACGCTGAGACTCCGGCCATAGGATATGTAGGAAATGATCTATGCCTGTTTAGCACGGATCTCTAAGTCCCTTCTCACAATTCTTCACACTTTCTCTTCACTTGTGCATTGTCCATATTCTGAAACTTCAGTGGAGAATGGAAAGGCTCTAGAAGATAATGAAGTAACTAAATCGTAGAAAACTATTACCCAGAATGAAGTGAAAAACGCCCAGTACCTGCATTGGAGTGCAACATTAAAGAGATTTATTGTGTTAAATCACTGAAATGGTTTGTTATAGCAGATGACTTATCATGAATAATACAGGACACTTCTTTCTCACTGTGATTGAATATTTTACCAAGATAAAAAGATTTCCTTTATTCTATTTAATGCCTTATACTTTAAGTTCTCTATTATTTCTACATTATCTAAAAATGTATTTGCTTTCAACCATCTACTACAAAGCATTTGAGACAATTAAAATGGCTATTTTTGTGCTTTTGAGCAAAGGTGGACTCATAAAATATTTCCTGTGCTTTCAGTTTTAATTTCTTCAGGTCTCTGATATGTTTCCTTTAAAAGTTACTTATTTCTACCTGGATATTTACAGTAGCTATTTTTTTCTTTATTTTTGAAAACCTAGCAAGTTTTTTTCAAGAAATACCTAAGCACAAGTTCTCTTTCAGGAATTTTTCCCAGATAACAATGAACCTTTGTGTAAATGGTCTTAGTACTTTAAAAAATAAATAGGCTTTTTATTATTTCTTCTATTGCATTTCTTGTTTCCTTCTTTGAGAAGAGTCATTATCTGTAGGTTAGAGATCCATGTTTATCCTCTATGTATGCATTTTTCATTCCATGAATTTCCTTCTTTAAAATTATCTGTGTTCTGTGAATACTTACTGTCTCTTCCACAAATGAGTCACTGTATTGTACTCTTAAGCCTGCTGTATTTTGCTTCTGTTACTTATTTTATTTAATTGTACTTTTTTTTTTGCTCGTTTATATCATCCTGTGTTGCTCACTCATCCATTTTACTATTTGCTTTATTTAAAAATGAAAGCATATATCCTCTTGAAAGTGTTATAATTTGTGACTAAAATTGTATCAAGAGAGACTCTCCATTCAGTCCTGATAATATTCTTTCCCTTTCCATTTATCCATGCATGAAAGGAAAGCTCTTAAGGTATAGTGTTGGAGAACCAACAGGAACTGGAGATTGATCTCAGATTGTTCACAGGTCTACCATGCTCTGCTTAAGATGTGTCAGGACATGTTTCTGTGAAATGTGAAACCGGAGAACAGGTTGAGAAGTTATAGAGAAAAAGCTGACCTGCACAACGCTTATCAAATTTACAACTTACATCAGCTGTTTCCAAGTCCTTCATGATATGTAATTTCATTTCCATCTTGCAGGCAATTGAAAGAGGTACATTTAGTCCAATCAAAAAGAATATTGCCTTTCTCAAAGGTCATGGTAAACATAGCAAGAAAACAAAGGAGAGAGTGGACACAAGACTAATTTTTACTGTTGGTGAGTTTCTCAAAACTTCCTATGAAAGGACAAAAGGAAAGTCCATACAGACTTCATAATTTGGTACTGAGTTAGAATCTTTGTTCTGTAACTAAAAACCACTTCCCTCGTTGGCTCGGCTCCACTGAGTTATTGCTGCTGCTGTTATTGTTGTTGTTGTTATTATTTGTAACTAGAGACCCATCTCAGATTTAGCTACTAGGATTCAGTCATACATGTGTGTTGCACTAGTGGTCAGATTCATTTTTTAGAGATTATTTACATAAGAAGGTGAAGGAGAAGCAGATGGGCACGGGTAACCTCGGGAAGAAAACGACATTGTGAGGTCAACCAACAATGACCATCTAGGTTCTTCTGGCCTGTGCTGGGGGAACTACTGTTTGAGTGTTATCATGAGAGAGACTTCAGGCAGAATTTATGAAGAGATTTTACGAAATCAGAGAATACAAGCAGTCATGCTTTCAAGCTTAAGTAAGTGTAACTCAGGGTAAGAACAGGAGCAATCTCTTCACTTCAGTGGGAAGTATATTTGAAGAGTCTTGTCAGAGTAGCATTCCATTCTCCCCTTCTTGGTCTATGCTATTGTTATCGTATATTTTACTTCTTAATGTGTTGAAAATCCCAAATTTCAATATTATTATTTTCGGTTTAAAATGGTCAGTTTTCTTATAAAAATACTTAAAAAGGAGTATTTTATATTTATCCACATATTTACCATTCCAGTGCTCTTTATTCCTTTGCTTAGATCCCTCAGGTGTCTTTTCTTTTTTTGTCTTTTGTCACCTATATCTCGAAATAACATGCGCAATTTCTTCTCTACTTTCTTGAACAGATGGAATGTAGTTATAATTGTTTTATTTTATTTTCTACTAATTAGATAATCTTTAACACTTCCACTTTTCATTGTTGACTTTTTTTTTTCCTTTATGGTGGACTATATTTCCCTGTTTCTTTATATCACTAGTAATTTTTAATCAAATGCTAGGCATTTCTAATTTTATATTACTGAGTGCTGGATAATTTTGTATTTCTATAACTATTCTTGAGCATTGTCCTGGAATGGAGTTCAATTACTTAGAAACAATTTGATCTGTTTGAGTTTTGCTTTAAGCTTTGATGTGCAAGACCAGGTCAGTCTTCAGTTGAAGACTACTTTGCTCCACTAATGAGGAAATCATATTTCTAAGCATGCTACCTGATTTTCCATGAATTACAAGGTTTGCCACTTCGGCTCATGGTGATACAAATTCCTTGACTTTTGTGGATTATGGATGGGGATTGTTTCCTTTGTTGCTTTTGTTTGTTGGTTGGTTGTCTGGTAGGGTGGTTGACTGGTTAGTTGGCTGGTTTCTCAGCATGGGGTATTTTCTTCACACGTCTGTACTGTAAGGTACTCAGTTGAAGACCTGAGGGTGATCCCCTAGCAGATCTCGGGAGTTCTACCTCTGTGTAATCCTCTACTCACTGGTGATCTGTCCAGGGAATTCTAGCTGCTGTGACCTCTCTGTATTCCGAGCTCTATCTCCTTAACTTAAGGAGATGGCTAAACTCCATATTGGTGGCCCCTACTTCAATTGTTCTGTACTTTCTCTCCAGATGTACCTGGGACAATTTCAGGGCTTGCTTCAATTGCTAATCCTGTCTCAGTGATCACTGTCTTAGGTTGTTCAGTGTTCAATGTCTAAAACCATTGTTTTACATATTTTGTCTGGTTTTTAATTATTTCAGGTAGGTGGTTATTTCTAGTCCCTATTACGCTATGTTCCCCAGAAGCAGAATTCCCCTAATGCACTTTTTTTTTAAGTCCTGTTTTTCCCTATTGTTGTGAAATGCTGTCTTTACCATATTCTAATATATACATTGTTTAATTTCTGGACACTCTGGTCTATGAATTGCAGTACCAGTATTACATGACATTTGTGAATGAAATTTCATGATATATGACTCTATTTGTTAGGTCTTTCCTTCTGTCACTAACAATCATGTAATCATTTTTTTTTCTTTTACATATTGTTCTTATTCTTATAGTTTTAGTCTCCACATGAACTTTAGAATCCTTGTCAGACAGCTTTATTAAAGTAGAGCTGTTTTTTCTTTGGCATTACAGTGAATACATAGATTAATTTTGAGATGTTTAATATCTTTATAGTACTTTTCTTACTTTTTTGGAATACTGCGCTCCTTTCCAAAGCAAGGCATAGCTCCATTATACTCTATATTGTCTTCCTGTATTGACGCTTCAATAGAATTACCCAGTTTCTTTCAGGTAGTTCCTCAACATTTATTGTGAAATTTTAAGTATTTTATAATATTTATTGCTATTTTAGACTGTATATTTTCTCCAATGATTTATTTTTCCTAGTTAGAATTTATATATGGAGCAGTTTGCCTTTTGACACTTAAAATTTTAACGGACCACACAACCTATTACTAATGGTTTCTAATCGTTTCTTAGTTCAGTCACTCGGATTTATCAATTATTCTATTTTTAAGTTTCCCTTTCTAGCACATAAAACTTACAGTTCATTGTTATGTCCATTGCATCAAGCAGCTTTCCACAACAATATTAAAATATATCACCGATAGTAAACTACTTTGTCTGGTTTCTAATTTTCTTGAAATTCTGGTATTATACCCTTAAACATAATGCTAAATTTTGTTTTATGATAAATGATTTGGTTATTTTCATGTTTAAAAAAAAAGTCCATTCATTCTTATATATTTTGGAGAAACAGATCTTAATAAAGACACAAATATTTTTCAAAAACTGTATCAACTGGAAAAAGTAACAAGTGAAGAATAAACATACTTAAACTAGTTTTGTCTATAAATCTGTTTGCACAAGGAAGTCTGCACTGAAACTACATACAAACAGGTAAAGTTTTATTTGCTTTAAAGAGAGGAAAACTAAGATCTAATTAACCAACTTCTAAGCCCCCAGGCCTCACCCTTTTGTGGTCTCTGGGACAAATCTACACCCTCCAGGGCTTCTCTCTGTAGCCTGAAACCTGACAGCAGTTACCAAACCCAACTGTGCACAAACATCTCTGGAGAACTGTATAATGCGGAGTCCCAGGGCTGAACTTCCCTGAGATTCTGATTCTGCAATTCTGGGAAGAGAATGGGACTCCATGCTTAAAATATTCTCCAGAAAATGCTGTGCTTGAGCTTGTGTTCCGTCATTGCCCTGGTCTATATGCGGTCTATACTCTGCTGTATGCACAACTTTATAGCATTATGCTAATCTGCAAACATCAAGAGTATTAATATAGATATAAGCTTATCATCCTAATGCAAAGTATGCAAAACAAAATGAAATAAAGTCCTCTACATATAGGTGGTCTGTTATGCCAATTTTTTTTCTTAGCATACCAAGAAAAATTTGATGTATAATTTGGTCAGTGCTAATTTTTGACCAGGGTCTCTGCAGAAGCATTGGAAAATTACTTTAAAAAACATAAAAGAAAAAAATTTAGATAGTTTTGTAAATTTTGACTTGACGTGTTCTAGAAAACTACATCAACTATGGTTAAGCACATATATCTTTTATGAAAGAGAGAGCTGACATAATGGCACTATTATTCAAATGCATTACAATAATGAAAGTATTCATATTGCCCAACTCTCTGCCCAGAGTGACTATGTCATTATTTTGCGACAGGGAACAAAGGAACATTTTTTTTACTTTACTATAGGTTGTAACTAAATCGCATAAAATGGTGCTGTAAACCAATGTAATTAAGAGTCATTGGTAGAATTTTTTTTCTGTGTCTTTGTAAGATAGAAAAGAATTGGAAGGAATGTATCTATTGAAAGATTTATTTGAAATAATAAAACTACAGTGTAAAATACATAGGAAGAGGCAAAGAGATTCCCCACAGTCATTCAATAGGAAAGAGGCCAGAACAAAGAAGACTGGATTTAAAAATATACCAAAATGTAAAATCAATAAATCTTTTTAATTTCCAGTGGTTGAAGACACCAGAATTTGTCATAAGCTTTATTTTCCATAAGAACTTCTATGTCCCAATACCCCTTTTCCATATTTCAATACTGTTGTTGCAAAAGATTAAAACAGTACCCAAATGCAGCCATTCCACTGTTAATAGCATCAAGAATGGGCATGATAAAACCCAAGCTTTTTTCTGTTGCAAAATGTGACAACTGAAACTTCTTGCTGCACAGCGAAACATTTTTCTTAAATTTCCCAACACATACGTATTTTAGCAAATGTGGATTCTTCTTACGTACATGTCTTTACTCAGCCAATCAACAAATATTTAACAAGTACATAAAATACATCTGATATGATTCTAAGACCTTTCTTCTAGGGCTTTTATTGAAGAGGAGCATATGTTTGTCTAGTGTACTTTTTGTAACTCATGAGAGAGGGCATATCAACTGTACAGATACAAACAGACGTAGGAAAGAGAGGCACAACCTTCACATATTTAATATTAATTTCTTAGCACCTGTGTATCTCTTCACATATATAAATATTTTGTAAGTAAAGTATTGAGCTAACTTAAACAATCCAAAATTAATTTTTTAAATATATTCTGGATGAGAGCTATAGTTTTCAGGTAGCTATGCCTTTTGTAAAATGAGAAATAGACAACACTTCCATAGCCATCCAAACCGGAAAATGAATTTTAGGTCAACTAATTGAAATACAAAACCTGGTATAGTTTCAGGAGCTGTCAGACAACAAACCAAAGTAATGGATGTTAAAATAGCGAAGTTTTGATCATAAATACACCCTGAGTTTTCAATAGAAATAACGTATAAACTCAGCCTATTTAGAGAAACTACTTACTAAGAGACATGAGGAAATTCAGCAAGACCCATGAAAGATAGCAGGTTGGACCATGGTACTCATAAAAAACTACTGCCTTGATTCATTGACTTACAACCCAATTATTTGGCATGATACCTGTTTTAACAAAAATCTTTATATTTAAGATACTTATACCATAGTTCAAAAATAGATCGGGACTTGGTATTCTGTTAAAGAAACAATCATAAGGAATCAACCTGCATTAACCATCACTTTACCTAATGTCTTGGAGAAAGTACTTCATGATTTCTAAATTATCACACACTCCAACGTGATGTCATCTCTCATTTCAGCGCAATAGTTAAAGTTTGGTTTTAAATGTAGAAAGTAAAACATTTGCAATTTAAAGACTAAATTTCTCAACCGGCTAAGGGACCCTCTATACGTATCCTGTGACAAAAATTGTGAGAGGATATTTTGCAACCTTTTACATCTGCGTTTCTTACTCTGGAATTCTCCTGCAATTCACAACCCTGATCTTAAATTGTGTGAATGTAGACACTGAATATGCCTTAGCTATTGAGCATGAAACTGATGACATAGCAGAGTCAAGCCCATCAGAAAGAAAAATATTTGCTGAAGAGACATGCAGATTTAATGATATTGTAAATTGTCCCTACTTACAGCAAAGTTGTGTGTTTTTATTTTATCTGTGGCATTTAATTTCAACCAAAATAAGGAAAAGTGATATACAAAAGTAAATAATTGATAATAACAACACTATCTATGAGCCTTAAAATTATTGAAGGCAAAATAGCTCAAATGATTCTTAATGCCTTTCAGGCACATCTGAATCAAATAAGGTAATTATTCTTTAAAATGCTTACACAAAGTCTGATTTGCATGCTAGTAATTGCTATGCCTTGTGGCATCTAGCAATTGACACAGAAATGATTTTAATTATTGTAATTTCATCAGTATAAATACTTCAAAGTTATGCAAATACTATATCGTAATCCAAATAGACAGCTAAGAGTATTTGATTTACTCGTCTTGTAAGTCTCTTTGTCTATGCAGTTTACCCTCAGATGTGACTCTGCATCGCAATTGAAGCCTTTCACTCACATCAAAGCTCGAAATCATAACAAGATGAGCTAATTTTACAAAGACTGACACTTCAAACATTAAGTTGCAAATACACTTATAAGAGGAAATATAAAAAGGACTTTGCTCGGATATCATGAAGCACAGATACCTGCAGCTAATCATGTCTAATGTTTCCTCTGACAAGGGAAAGTAAAGATGCAACTATAACAAATGCTTTTGAATGAATAAGAACAAAAAAGACCCTCTCTGCTACAGGATTAATTTAAATGTTACAAGAGTCCAATCTTACTGTTATACAATAAATGATCATCAGTATTACAGTCATTCATACCCTCAGCTAATAGAGGGTACTGAGCAACAAATCATGGCTTCCCATGATATATTGATCCATCATTAGTAAAACTCAGACTCTGACTCTTGAATTCGCAGTGAACAGAAACTTAAATTGAATATACTTATTGCCTGGGAAACTCAGAAATGCTATTATTGTGAGAAGTTACACTGTGACAGCCTTGGCTAAAGCTAAAGTTGTTCTGCAGGAGAAAAAAGCACATCAGGTCACGTGCAAGAATATTTTAAAACCTACCTGCACTCTTATACATATAAATTGAAAAGAAAATATCGGTAGATATGATTTTACATTCTTCACAGTTGATGAACTTTTACACTCATGTTGAAAAAAATATATGCAACATATGTGGCACTCATTATTACTTTTTCAATCTGTTCACGTCATTCAGAAATGCATTAGGTTCCAAGTAGAAGAGAAACAGCAAAAGACAACGGCAACATGAAATTTTCAACAGAGAACAGTGAGTGAAAGCACAGTGGCTGTTTGCCACAGATGGACACTCGATGCTCCTCAGTGCTTTGATGCACAGACACCTGGTGTCAGATTCTCTGTGACCAACAAGTCATGTTCCCATCAGCTTAAGTGGAAAGAGAAGGTCAGTGTTTGTCCACTTAGAAAATTCTGCTCTGTGAGTTGGTATGTTAGACAAAATTCCAAGATGGCACCCAATGAGTCATCTCCTTTTATAATCTCCTCTCAGCTCCAGTGTGGGTAGAATTATGACTTGCTTGTAGGCAAGACACTATGACAAAGGTGGCAGAAATGGTCCTCTCTTGATTAGGTTCTATTGTATGGCAAAGGTGATGGGACAGTCCCTCTGAATTTGTTACACTGTGTAGGACTCAGCCTGCGCAGCCCAGAGTGAGACTTTCTCCTGCTGGGCTTGAAGAAGTAAGCTGCCATGTTGTGAGGGAGAGCCACAGGGCAAAGGAATGTCGGGTGGCCTCCAGGGACTCAGAGTATCCTCTGCTGAAAACTAGCAAAACAACGGGAAGCTCGTTCGTACAACTAAAAGGAACTGATTTTTGCCTACAACTGCATGAGCTGGCAAGACAAGGCCAGGTCCAGAAAGGAAAGCACCCCAGTGACACATGGGCTGAAGCTATGGGAATCCCGAACAGAAGACACAGATCAGCCAGGCTCCAATCCCTGATGCACAGAAACTGTGAGAAAATGAATTCATATCTTACACTAAGTTTGCGGTAATTGGTTCCACAGCAATAGAAAACACACACAGTTGGTATCACTGAAATGTGATGATTGGATTTCGAGCAACCTGCATTCATGTGTTTGTGGGAGACAGTCTGACCATTTTGTCTCTGTCTCAATCTGCAGCTGGCCTCAGTGGGTCACGTGGAGGTGGACCACTGCACAGGTGTGCAACTCACTGATTTGATTATAGAGTCCCTGATGCACAAACGACTATTAGACATGTGGCTTTAAAGCGACATTTCCTGGATGTTCCGCTGGCACTACATTGCAAGTGATTTTTTTTCTCGTCTTTTCATTTTTGGCCCTTTTAACTGAATAACAGTAATAAAATATGTTTCCTAACTGTACAACAAAGTGGTACTAAATAATTTATTTAGAAATTATGTTGTATGGGGCAGAAGGAATAATACACACTCACACAGATGTAGAATAAGTTAAAATGCAGGACGAATTCCTTTTAGTAACTGAAATAGTATCTCTGGATACGTTATTAAAATTCTCTGGCACCATCTCCTCAGCTATAAACTTGGACTGATTAGACTTGGCTTATAGGTCTATTGGAAGAAAGAGAAAAAATATAAGTATGGTGGCTGGCAAATTTTAGCTGTTATGATAATGATAGAAAATATGATTTTTTTATTCAAAGTCATTAAGGCAGATACATATTCTATACACATTTATGTCAATGGTTTTCAATTTGGTGGAAAAAGCAATGGATTATGAATAAACATAGTAGACCTAAGTATTTCAGTCTCAAGTCTTTTCTGGCCATGTGACCTTGAGAAGGTCATAAAACTTCTAAAAGCCCTGATCTCATCCATAAGTGGGAGGAACAATATCTGTTTTACCCACTTCACAGAGTTTATGTGAATCTCAAAGAAGATGACATACGTGAAACTTTATTATAATTCCACATAAATACAAGGCATTTGAATTACTTCACAGAAGTAAATGTTTTTATATACTGAGACATGAACAAGTATTTCATGAGAATTTAACAGGGAGTTTATGAAAGTATTATCTTGGTCCCGTTACCTATTTATAATATGCATTCAGACGTAAAATTACCTTCAAAACTATCTAAGAAAAGAAATCTTCAGATATTTGACACTTGACAAAAAAAAAGATGTCAACATTATGTGTTTCAAACTCACAAATCGTAACTCATACCTACAAATAATATAGCAAATTCATCTTGAACAAGGAGCAGGAAAAATAAAGAATTAAAAGGCAACAGGGACACCAGAAAACAGACAGCAGCATAAACAACTAAATATATTGCACGCAACAAGCAATGAAACACAGAACGATAACATCAGTAAGCCACCTTGCATAGTCCTCAAGTGACAGCAGTGACATAACAGTGAGATCACATGTGAGAAATTGAAAGCACTGAAAATATAGCATTAATTTTGCACTACCTCCTAGGAAGTTTAGGATTTCTTCAAGGTCTCCTCAGACATGCTTTCATGGACTGGGCACACATCAAACCTCGACTCGTTACCACTGAAAATGGAGCGCTTCAAAAACTTCTGCCACAGACAATTCTAACTATCTATATGTATCGCTTCCAAGCTAGAATCGTTCCTTGGCCATGTATTTCACGCTATATAAACATTTCTGTTCTTTACAAATATACGACCTACCTCCTTTAATCTGCCTTCTCTGTAAATTGCGAAAAACAGTTATTTTTGATTTGGAAGCGGGGAGACTGGATGACAGTCTGGAAGAAGTGGCAAGGAAAGAAAGGGGGTTAAAAAGGATCCTAGAAAACTAAAGACAGGACACAAAAACCAGAAAATAAGACAGACACGGAAAAGGGGAATTGAGAGAGAGGAAAATTGGCTTAATAAAGAAGGAAACTGACTAGAGAAGCACAGCGGGGCTGAAGGAGAGCTGACATGGGAAAAATAACAGATAAAGTAATGATTTTAGCGGGACTGTGGTGTGATCAAAGGCAACTAGAGTAGAGGCTGGGCAAGGAAGCTAAGGGAATATTAAATTAGCTAATTTAACAAGGGGAACCAGATCTTTAGATTTCACAGTTAAGGTAAAAGGGATTAATGGAGAGAGAAAGGAGCAAGATTTCAATCTTAGAATAATAAAATCTCAGCACTGGAAGAGTATTCGGAAAGGACTGATGCTCAAATAACGTAAGAGAGGTTGGTTCTAATAGTCAACTCAAGGGTGGAGCATGAAAGGAAGGAGAATTTTTTTTTTTTCTTTTCTTTTCTTTCTAGAGAAAAGGTAAGTACTGTTTTTGAAATAATCAGTAAGCTACCATGCATTGTCTTGGCAAACAGCACTTGAAAAGTGAGAACACAACGTTAAATGTCCTTTTCTGGGTACCTCTGGATATCAAATTAAATGTAAATTTGATGACACCTTTTAGTTCCTAATAAGATCTGACATTTGCATAGAGCTTCGTATTCAAAAAGCGAAGAGGAGAGGAAGGAGTATTTATTGAGTACCCACTGTATACTATGTTTTATATACACAAATATTCAGCCTGGGTATCCATCTCTTGTTTATGATACAAGAAAACTGGTTCAGATGACAGAGTGATGTCCCCCAAATCATACAGGTTATAACAAATGGAACCAGTAATTGACTTTGGCCATTTAGTTTACTCTTCCGCGCAAGAGGAGGAAGATAGGAGGGGGAACTGTAGAAATGAGGGAAGGAAAGAGGAAAAAGAATAGTAGTAAAGGAAACTGCATCTTTTCGTGTCAATTGCTGGGCAGCAGCTATGCTCACGGCCACCTACCCCTTCTGGGGCGTACGCCAAAATTAATGTTACATTTTACAGAAGAGGAAATTCATTTTCAAAAAAGTAAAGCAACATGTCCAAGTTTGCCAAGGGAGGTGGCCACATCCACCTTGTTTGACTCTGAAAACAGGGCTCTATTTTTATAAATGCTGTCACATAGTCAAAGGGGAAACCAGAGTTGGTACTGGTTTCTAACTTGGGTGACCCTGGGCATGCCGCCCATCTTCTCTGAGTGTCAGCTGCTTTCTTGTCAACGGTGGACAACAAATACCTACCTTACCAGGTATTGCAAGCTTGCAGATACTATAAAGTCTCTTGAACATAGATGGTCATCATAAGAAGCTGCTATGCTCAGGTAGATGTTCACCAGACTAGAAGATGCTCAATTGGAAATCAGAAGGATGGAGATCAACTACGTATAAGAACACTTATTTTGACCTAGCCAGTGTCACTAATCAATAGGGAGAAAAATAAGAGTCAGGTGATGTAGCTAAAAGAGAAACCTTTAAAATAATGGCGGCATCATCATCATCATCATCATCATCATCATCACTAATTGAAAAACTTTATTAACAATATATTATGTTGTAAGTTGTAGTTGGTCTTAGCAGGGAGAAGAGATTCCCACTTGTACTTGTTAATTATAAGGGAGAAGTTATATTCAATAAAAACAAATAGCAATATTTCAGATTTATTATAACTATTTACAGATAAAGGATACGAAAAGGTATAGAAAAGCAAACAACAGACTAGTGGACAGAAAATTATAAAATCACATTAATCAATGTGAAGTAAATATAGTCACACACCTTCTGTACCAGCATTGCTTTGGAGAGATAAGAACTTCAGTCTGTAGGTAAACCAAGCATAGTAGTTTGTTTTTGTTTTTATGTAGAAAATTCTTATATAAAGTTTATATATATTCATTCCTGAATTTCATTCATTACCCAATTCATTTTTGAAATTCTGCCCTGTCTTTCCATCAACACTGTAAAAACATATTCAGGCTTTGCTTTGGAAATAATTTATTTTAAGAATACTTTTTATAGGAACAAAGCTGCATCTTCTAACCTTCTATATTAAGGAAGGTAATTAGATATTTTATGGCTTCATTTGAACTAGATGAAATTAAATGAAAAACTGAAGGTTTCCTACTGACTAGAGCCCATAATATTTTCAAGTGTATTAGGGAATTATAACACTTTTAATGAAGTCACTTCCATTGCCATGGTGACTGCTCCAAGGGCAACACTGAACCCTAAATAATGTTTGGCAGTGAGACCTCCATGTTTGGATTTCCACGCTGTCATGGGCAATGTCAGGGAAGTTGAATGATGGCTGATCATGACATGCTGAGATAAGAGATGGTAGACACTGCACTTTGACCTCTCTCATAACCTTTCACAAACTAGTTCTTCCACTTTTTGAAAGGTAACTTCTGGTCTATGGAGGCATGTCAGGTAAACGTGTCAAACCAGAATATAGTCCTGATTTGTGCATGTTTACAACCTTTGTCCTTGCAACTCTTCAAAATGCAAAGAGAAAAAAAAATCAATTTTAATATAGCAATTGAAGTGCCCTGCAAATTGTCATATGCAAATCATAATTAAAAATGACTATGCATATTGCATTTTTATAATCTGCTTTCAAAATGGCTATTTATAGTCATGCCTGCAAATACCTAGAGTACATTTTTTTCAATAAAATTTGCAAATTTTGCATCATTAATTGATTTGTATCATGGCATTAAACAATGTTGGCAGACAATCAGCATCCATTTGCATCCATTAGTTTGTTAACCAATTAAACCTATTTAATGCAATGTTGTTATGTAGACCAAGTACCTTTAGAGTTCTAAATAAAACACATTTTTAAAAATGTGTAACCTCCTCAGAACATTATTATAGAACCCTGCAAAAAATCATGTAAAAGGAACTCGTGATAATTAAAGCACATGTATTTGTGATTAAGCTATCTGGTAAAGACTAAACTATTAATCATAATAGTTAATAATTAAAAAGAAACAATTGAAGATTAAGAGCTAGCAATGAATGTCTGCCAAGTAATATGTCATCTACTCCACATGACAAAATTTGAAGACAGGGATATTTATACTTCCATTTAAGAAATGATAAAATTGAGGAACAGAATATGCCATTAGAATGCCAAGCTCACAACCTACCTGAGGCAGTCTGACTCTAAACTTTTAACCACTAAACTGTGCTGTAGGAAGATACAGATGGCAAATTGTACTGCATTAATTCAGTTCCACCCACAGTGCCCCAAGAAAAAGTGAAAGAAGGAGGTAAACTTGTACCAGATTACAAATCAGGTACCATTTCAATGGTGTATGTTTGATTTTGATGCTGGTAAGTTTCAGTGTTACATTTTTAAAACGTATCCCTAACCAGAAATTTTAGGCTAGGTTTTTCTAGGCAAAGGAGAGTTTCTTCTGTGATAACTGTTACTCAATTTTTCATATCTCATCTATTTTCCAACACTAAAAGTTATTTTAGAATCCTACTCATTTGAATTGAAGGTTCCTTGTTTCTCTGAATCTCATTTTCTAACCTGTAAAATAAATTATTTTATTAACCTTACAGTTTTAAGGAATAAACAAAATGGTATACCAAAAAAAAAAAGTATATATGGTGATAAAGGTATCTGATAAATATTTGTTGAACACGAATATTTCAAAGCTTTTGATCTTTCTTATAATTTAAAAGACTTGAGTATTTTTTTACAAAGGTCTAATATTTCACAAAATTTGTTTTAACAGTGAGTAATGTCTGCCCCATATCACTCTCCTTACACCAGTTAAATAAAGATTGTATACAATTATTTTCCTTTGTTCATTTTCCAGTAAAATAATTTAGCTATAATATGTAGCAAAACAAGTGCTTATAAACTTAACCCAAATGAAATATTTGAAAGTCAAGAGTAGTTATTTTGATATGGAGGGTAAAACCTAATTCTCAAGGACTCAATGACCTCTATATATTTTTAAATTGTTCTCATTCTTATAATTACAAGCTTTCTGTACAGTGGGTGAATGGCATTATATGGAAGTATGCAGATCAAGAATTTAAAGGATAAATATGAAAAGAGGGAATTCTCAGAAATGAACACATTTTGGTTAATTAAACTTACTTTTTTGTTTTGCAGTATTAAATACCCACAATTTAGAAACAAGTTAATAAGGTATCTTATCCAGAGTCCAACCCCACGCTATGTTCTTCTTGCCAGTAGTTTTGGTGTATTAGGGACAAATGCAATTCCATTGACGGTCAGATTACTTTTCAGAGTTCAGAACTTGAATCATTTTCTCACAAAAAAAGAGCGAAAACTTGAGATTAAGAAATGAATAAAGTTTAGAGCCTATGTCAAAAATAATGAGATAGCGTCATATTTTTGTTAATCCTGGAGGTATGTCAAAAATGTATTGAAATCAATTGCATGTTACTTGCTTGAGAAACCAAACTTGATCTTATCCTGTGTGCAGTACAGATTTCCAAATGGTTGTGTTCTGAAAAACTTTCCTGGCCATTCTATGCATTTTGTGAATGGAATAAAAGTTAAATAATTTTTTTAAAAGAATACTAACACTTTAAAATCAACTGTTGAGAAGCAAGTACGGTGTGAAAACAATCTGTTCCTTTTTGACCTCAACTTTCTGTGTGTATATTAGGCAAGGCTCTAGCTACTTTTGAAAACTAGAATTTTTAATAACTGAGGAAATGTTTAATGTTTACCAGTAACACACCTACCCAAGTCAAAGAGAAAGCACATCTGTAATAGACAATAGAAAGGGTATCCGTTCTATTTTATCAGAAATAATCCCATATACTGTAGATTTCTGTTCACTGAGGGAGGACACCAGTCGCCCAACTTTCTGAGGCAGTGAATGGCTCCAAGGATGAATAATGAGATCAAATACTTTTCCCATCTAGATCATAGCCTTTCTGTCTGGTCTGTGTCACAGTGACTAGGCGTCGTCATTACCAGTTGATGGGTGTTTAATTGTCAATGAGAAATGTGTGCTGGCACCGGTCCAATTCCTAACAGCTCAGTGTGCAGTGTTACAGAAATCACAGATGTGTGCTAGCTTCTTCCGCTACAAAGCATATTTCTCTACAGAAAGAGACAAGCAAAAAGCTCCCTCAGACCTGAGGAGATCCATTTGGAATGAAGGTTAAAGAACACTTCCCCCAAATTATATAAACTCAATAACTCCCCCTTCAGAATATAAATTTGGAAGACAAAGATGGAGGAGGATGAGAAAGAGGAATCTAGTATGTGTTAGGTAACGTGGACACCTAAATGACAGAATGAGGCTCCTGGGCTTCGGAGACTATGGAGATTGGCAGATAATTACACAGTTTTGATCATGGGAAATAAATGCTGTAGAAGAGTTGTGGTGCAGACCCTGTGAGAGCACAGAGAGGAAAGTTGTCCTCTTTATCTGAAAATATAGGAAGATAATCTTGAAGGCGTGACTTTGACCTGATTCTGGAAGATACTGTAAAATAAGAATGGGCCAGAGAGGATGCAAAAAAACAGTTGCACAAAAACGTGAAGTTTACTAAAAAGACAATTCCAAAAAATATAAAGACAGCATTTAGAGGGAAGTTACTACCTTTCAGTCTGAGGAAAGAAGGGGTAGCCTTCCCCCAAAGCTAAGATTCGTATCTGGAAGGAGAGGGTGTGGTACTGCCAACTACATGGGTGAGAGGTCACTCGGATGCCACAGTCAGAGCAGGCAAGCAGGAAGCCACCTGCTGGAATGCCAACCAAACCTGCTGGAGAGGAAACACCATTGGGCAACACCTCTGGCAGCCTTGCCATCGGAGCCTGGAGGTAGCCGGGAAAACCAGTAAGAGCCCTGCCCCTGATAATGACCTTGCAGTCCGGCACCCTCTACTCATAAAGCCTCACTAGAAACTATACAACGGCTGACCAATGAGATATGTGTACAGGGCCCAACACCAGCATCACAAAGCAGGTCAAAGAGAAGTGACTTTGGAGCTGAGGGACCATCGATTAATAATGGGCAAAGCCATCCTTGGGAAAGGGGGCTTTAGAAGGCAAACAGGGACCTCATTACCAAGGTCTCCGTCACTCACCCCGGGGGTCATGGGTCTGATCCTGTGCATCTAGGAGCAAAGAAATTTTCCTGAGCAAAACAAACACGTGGGGTGCTTATTTAAAAATACAGATTCTTGGCAGTGTCCTCCAGAATCTTACTTCTGTAAGTAGGCAAGAATTGCAATTTTCAATCTGCATCTCTGGGGCTTCTGATACAGACAATGTTTCCTGGACCACGTTTTTAGAGACTGGTGTAGACTGTGAGAGCCGAGGACTGGCATGCTAGTGTTGGTGTTTTCGGAAGTGCTTCGAACAAGAGAGAGATGGTAGACGACAGTAGTAAAGAAATGGCTATTGGATTTTTCATTTTCTAAGACGGCTTATTGAAGCTATTCTGCCTTGATGTGCAGATAATTCTGTAGCTATATAGTCAGTTGAAAAATATTAGACTTCAAATAACAGAAAACTAACTAAAATGCCAGAACGATATCAAACACCACAAATACCAAATGACACATTGGTTAATGTCTGGCTCTTTGGCTCCACCAGTGGTCGTAGGGTTTGCTAGTAATCTGCAGTATTTTGTGAAAAGTGGGTGCTCAGTTAATGTTATTGAGTGTCCTGCAGGCAATCCTAACTGACAGACATGTGAACTGCAAACTAGACTAATAATCCTTCTTTTTCATTTAACCAGGTGGGATGACCAGAATTTAGCCATGGCCAGTGAAAATACAGAAAGAATAATTTTCAAGATATTGATACATTGCCATTTTATTTCTAGGAAAGTATACATGTTTTCATGTGAATGAGTGTTATCAAGTTCCTATACAGTTTCCTTTTAGACTCTGTATGGAAAATTACATTTCCTGTCTATTATTTGTATGCCCAAATCATTAAACATTTGAACCATATAAGAAAAAAAAAAGAGGTAAAATGTACGATCTACAATTCAAATTCAAGATCAAATATTGATTACAAAAAAGTCATTACTCCTACATAAAATACTCAGAATAGTGCCCGAAACCTCGTGGGTGAACAGTGCTATTGATATCTCATGGAACCAAGGGAAATAACGGTGACTCTGGGCTTAAAAATCCAGGAGTTTCAAGTTGCTGTGGAAATGGCATAGCCTTTGAATTCACACAGTCTCTCTCTCTCATTTTTCAGCTGTGTGACCATGAGCCATTTTACTTAACTTTCTGCACCTCAATTTTTTTTTGTATATGTGTGAATACACACAGGTTTATAATTGAGCACTTACTATGTTAATGTGTCAGACGCTGTGTTAATGAATTTATCTAATCTCACTTAATGATCTCATGTATTCCTTGAAATGAATCTTTAGCATACGGAGGAGAAAAGTGAGCCTCAGCCAAATGAACTAAAATATTTACTGTCACAGGACTCACAGTGTCAGCACTGAGGCTCAAATCCAATTACGCTCTCATGAAGTTTACTTGGCCCCTGTCATGGGTCTAACCAGGAGAGCCAAGAAAGACATATCACAATCATGGAGAAGATTAAAATTTCAGCGTGATTTCACAAAGTTCAGGACCTTTGTTAAAAGGGTATTATATACTGAGTCACTTGATAAGTCCTGACAAATACAAATAGATTTTTCATTGAATTTATTCTTTATTTAAAAAAATAAATATGCACAGAATGATATAAATATATATAGATAGATAGACATGTACATATATATATGAACATGTGATTGTATGTGTATATATGTGTGCATATAGTCTATATATCCACTATCTATAAATATACAGTACATGCACACACAGAAAAATATGGGTAATATTTATACCTCTTTCCTTTCTAGACCCATGACCTCCTGATAGGGACGACATTTTCTTACTTGAGATTAGCCAAGTATATGAAGCCTTTATCTTATCGTCCAAATAAACCAATATAATTGTTTTTCAACTTAACATTTACTAAATTTTATTAGTATAATTCGCATTAGTATAGGTGCAGTATGAATAGAATATCTTGATTTCAGGAAAACCGTTGACAAAACTTCCCATGAGGTTTTATTTGGAATTAGGTAGTGAGGGGGTCTCAATATTATTAAGTCGCATTGAAGCTACTTGACCATCCATGTGAAAAGAGAGTTTTAATAAATAGTTTTGTGTCAACATAAATCAATATTTCTGTAGCTTGCTATTGGGCTTTTTACACATTTAACATATTTAAAGGTAGCATGTTTGCCCTATTTTAATATAGAAAACGATAAAGAAAAATTCAAAACACCTAAAAATCCCATCAATGCTGAAGATTTCTTCTCGTTATTTATGTTTTAAATAACTAAGATAATATTCTACAAATAATTTTGCATCCTGAGATTGTAGGTTCGGTGCACTTGTTGGAAATATTTGTCAAGTTGAACATTTCTGTTTAATAGCGTATATGCTGGTGGCTTCAGCGTGAAGTGGTATTTAGATTTTACAGTGCCAGGCAAAACACCAATGCATGTGACAGAACAGTTTCTAGACCGAGCATTTCATAAAGAAAAAATATAAATTGCATGGCAGGCTTGAATGAATCCAAATGCTTCTGCTTCGCTCATGTATGTGAAGCTACAGGGATGACGAGGGGACATCTATGAACAGTCGTGTTGTGTGCAAATGCTATTCCCAAGTGTTTTGAAGACTTTGTTTTTTGGCCTTTGTTTTGCCCTAAATAAGTGGCTTATTGCTTACCCTTCCTTGTTTAGGTATACTTTGGTGCCAACTATCTGCCCACAATAAAAATACATTTCTTTTTTCTTATGTGAATCCATAATATACTGCTCTGTAATATTGAAATATCACTGATAGCCTATTTATTTAGTGAGACTGAGGCTGGAAAAGTCATTATACCAGAAAAATAATTAGTCATCCAAAATGGAATGAAGCATTTCAAGAGACTTTCTGGTGAAAGTCATCTATTAAACAATGATTACATGAGATCAGTCAGTAATTAAATTATCTTTAACATTTAAATACATTTTACATGAAAATATCATGTCCTAAATGGAATTATCTTACTAAAAATTAGAGTACTTAAAACGACTTTGTGTAGTTTTGAATGCAACTATACAAAATAACAAAAAGATTAGAAAGAATTTATAATCAAATCTATGATATATTTCTTTATGTTGTTATTTTTATCCTAATCAATATCTATTGGCTGAAAAATATGTAATATTCTAACTAAAGTGATTTTTTTTAGTTGGTAAATATTAAGAAAATATAATTTATTGTTCAGAATAGACAAAAATTTATTTTTATTGGTTTACAAAGATCATTACTTGCTTTGGTAATATATTCACATGAACCAAAAATCAGAACTGTTTACGAAGCTATTGAGAAGTTCTGCTCCCTATCGACCTATTTCTATCTTCCCCATCCTACCTCCATTTCGTATAAGTCAACTACTTTTTGAAGGTTTTTTTGTTTCGTTTTGTTTTTGTGTATGGGTGTTTCTTTATGCAAATATAAATTGTTTTCTCTACATTTTTATGCAAAAAATATTCATTGTTTTGCACCAAGTTATTTAAGAGTGTATCATCAATCTATTTCTCATTTATTTTAATTTTTTCAGTATTGTTTTTGGGCATCAATTTTTTTGCCCATTTTTTTTCAGAATTTAACTCTCATTCATACTTCTACTGACTTTAGTTTGTCGGTATAACAGATATTTTTGTCCATTTTTTTTCAGAATTTAATAATACACATTCATACTTCTACTGACTTTAGCTTGTTGGTATAACAGATTTTCAATCCACATTATCTGAAGGTGAATATTCAAACATTCAGATACGAGCAATTGCTCTGAATGACATATGATGTGTATCTTGGTTATGTTCTCTTTTATGTTTTTGGCTGAGAACTGAGGTCAATTTATCCTGAATAATTATCGGCATTGTATTTCTTCCCTTCTCCAACCTTTTAACCTTAAATCCTCACAAACTTCAAAAATTACTAATACCAGGAACCAAACCGGAATGGAATTTCAATGGCATTATTCAGTGGAGAGGACATTACTGCAGATGACCAGTTTTTGTTCTGCCTGTCATTCTAAGATTGTGACAATCAGCAAGTCCCATTTTTTCTTTGCATCTAAGTTTTCTTAAACTTAAGAAAGCTTTGTCCATTCATCATGAAGAGTTGCCTTGTACATTTAACTCTAAGGCTTATGAGGGCACATGTTCTATTTGTATTTTGTGATACCTGCAGTGTTCACTACATGCCTGGCACATAGTAGGAGCTCAATGAATCTGTTTTCATTGGCTACATATCTGATCATATACATTTAAGTATGAGATGATGACCTTAAAAGTGAGGTACTTTGACTATTGACTAATTCAGTAGAAGACGAAGCCAAAAACATTGTTGGAATCATTCTAAAATTCTGCATTAATAATTGTAGAATTATGCTATTTATCACTGGTAGTTTTACAGGCCAGATATGGATCCTTACGGCTTTAGGAGCCCAAATTATGTCACCAACTGTGTACATTTTGACACTCTTTTATGTCTATTTTCCAGTCAGCTACAATAAAATTACATTCGGACTAAATTTTTCAAAAATTGAAATTGATATCCATGTTAATCAGAGGCAAAACAAAAATATTGTTACCCATCCTGCCAAAAAAAAAAAAACAAACAAAAACAAAAAACCAGCTCTGTTTAGCTTCACTTCTCTGAATAACAGCCTAAATTCTGCACTGTGATTTTCAAATGCAGACCTGGCTTCATGGATCTATTTTGTCTGGTTGAAATCAACGCTCTCCAGTCACTTCATATTTGCCTAGACTCAGCTGAGAAGTTCAATATTTGCACTGACTTCTCAACTGACAATCAGGACCAGAGGTACATATGCAACATCATGGAACTGCTCAGACATTCAAAAATGTAAAGCACTCTGAGGAGGAAAGACTAAAAACTCTTCTGGAAGCATGAACCACTTGAAGCACTTCAGTAATTTTCAATTGCTTTCTGATGTGCAAGCAAAGAATCTGGATCACTTTCACACTGAAGCACTTAAGCGCTCTGATAATTCTACACCCTCACAGCCATTTTCTGAACACCATCATTTCCCCCACTGAAGTGGTTTTAAAAATATGTGAAGTGTTTCAATAATTTTAAATTATCTTCCATGGTGCAAGCTCGAACCCTGATCACCTCCAAATTTAAGAGCTAATAAAATCTGAAGTAGTCCAATATTTTTTCTAAAAACGATGTATTATGATTTCAATTGTTTTATAAATGACTTCAATTTCGACTGGATGGACTACACAGTAATGTAATTCAGGATATATGGAAGAGACCTAATTGTATCAAAAGTCAATTAAAATGCAAATGTTAGAAAATGAGCCACCTTTCTGGTCTCTACCTTTGAATAAAATATGTGCACAAAATCCATTTCAATGCTACGATTTTATGACATCAACGAAAAATGTTTCACAAAAAAGAAAAAAAATTAATTCCGCAAACTAGTGTTTTGAAGTAGAGAATAGAATAGTTTAAACAATGCTCATTGGAATATAAAATGACCATATTTCAGAACTCTAGGGATACAAAATATAAGGTGCCCTATGTAGAAACTTAGGCACAACTATAGTTTCCAAATTGAGAAAAATGTATACCATTTGAAAAAATACATCCAGGAGAATTTCTTTAAATCAAGTAACCCATAACTGCAGAAAACAATAACTGAATTTGGTATCTTGTTTTTACTAATGCTCCTTTGATGTCCTTTAAAAATATTCATGTTTCCCCTGATACTCACAAATAATGTTTCCACCCACTCCCACAATACTTGGAATAAAATCAATGGTCAGGAACGTGAAAATATTTAGCCATTGGTTTACACGTACTTCCTAGAAACTGCTGGGACAACAACAACACATATGAGCAGGGACTTGGGGTACGGTGGAGAGGGAAAAGGTGAAATCCATAGGAACCCCTGAGGGTGGCCATTGTGTCCACAGTGGTAAATGATGGGAAATGAAGGCCAAGGGGGTAGGCATCATTATCATTTAGCTTATCAGTTGCATTTACCCATGTGGAAATGGATCGCTGAAAAAAGTTAAATGAATTACCAAAGGGCTGCATTTTTATGACAAACACAAAATACAGAATTTTCACTTTGAGTCTCCCTGATACATTCTTTTCCACAGGCATTAACTAATAAATCAGGAAGCTATGCCATGAAATGAATTGAGTCTTCCTTTGTTAACAATATGAGTGGAATGGAAAATCATGGAATTTTAGGAAGATATGTTGGACTTCACTTCATGTGGTTCGACACCTCCATTTTGCACAGGAGAGTGTGAGCCTTAGAGAGGTTAACTGACTTAAAAGTGATGGGTCTCTGACCTTTTTTTATTTTGATGACTCGCATTATAGACGCATTTTGGGTCCTTTCGCTTTCTCAGCAAAGTTTCTTTTTTATATTAACACTGTGAATGAAAAGGGAAAAAAAGAAACATTCACAGGCACTTGGTGTGAAGTTTGTTCTTTTGTAGAAAATGTATTTGAGAGCCACTTTACTGTATACTTTAATTATTTAATACTTTAAATTATTTAGCCAAGTAAATTAAAGTTCAATATCAGATGAAACGTAAAAACACTGCAAAATATTTTGATATGTACATAAATATGATACAAACCTTGGAGTTAAGGACATGTGGGGAACAAGATTAATAATATATTTGGTTGGATAGCAGAAGGGATTTGGTTATGGGAACCTGAAGAAATGAGAGTATTATATAAAACTGATTAATAGGCACTGATTAAATTAGTATAGTAATTACACTGCTATTGTGACCTCCAGTCCCCGTATAATTTTATTTTTAGCTTCCCAAGAAAAGCTGCTCAAAGAGTCACATTGTGATTATTATATCATATGAGTAAAGGAGAGAATTACAACATTCATTTTTTCCATATGATTGACAAAAAGATGAATTAGGATACCGCTGCTTCCTACTATTATTATCCTTTACAAGCCAGTTTTCGTACGTAATGGTCACTGGATTATTACCCATATAGAAGATACTTTTAACTATTGAAACTTTTACTCTCAAGCCTTCAAAATCCTACCATCTAAAATTTTATTGTAAAAGAGCAATAGGTACTTCTTTTGGGGATACAGTAAAGCCCCAAGTAATACAGTAAGTGGTACAGGTGGCAATAAGGTGCCAGCACATGAAACTTTGCACTTACAGAGAAGGTTCAAGAGACATACTAACTGGTGAGGAGATATTAGAGGAAGTCAAACTCCCAGTGTCACCAAACACAGACTCGGGGATTAGTGGGAACCTGCAAAAATACATTCTATAATGGAAGCAATCTGTCCCGCTGAAGCATGAGGAGGTCTAGAAAAAGCTGTCTATTCTTGCCAACATCCAGAACGCCTGTGCCTCTCTTAGAGTCAGCCCTTGAGTCACTTTACTAAGGAGTAGCCCAATCACTAGAGCCTGTGGATATGGTTAAGACTTTGTCTTGTATCCTGGTGTGAAGTGGACAGCCATTGGAGGGGATCAGGGAAACATGAATATTGTGATTTGACTGCTGTTTTCTCAGGATCCTTCTGGCAATATGGAGAACAGATGAACTGGGCACAGGCTGAAGCAGAAAACCAATTGGGGGACCATTCAATCTGGGTAGGAGAGGATGGTGGCCTGTATTTGGGGTGTCACGGTAACAGTGGTAAATGAGGTCAGATTCTGGATATGTCTTCAATATACAATCAACACAGTTAGGCTGTGGCACGTGAGGGAAAAAAAGAAATGAAAGATGATTTCAAGGAATTTGGTGACCATGTGGAGATGTCAACACTTCCCATTTCTTAAAGGACAGTGTCCATACTTTTTAGCATGACATTTAAGATGGCACTGCATGTCACTGGGCCTTTTTAATCTTCTTCATCACAGACAACAACAGCCTGTTACGCTTTTCAGAGTGCTCAGTAGAAGACGACCAGTAAAGGCTGAATGAGCGAAGAATTAATTCAATAGCTATAGACTGTGTTCGAGAAGTGTGTGTGTGTGTGTGTGTGTGTGTGGAGAGAGACAGAGAGACAGAGAGAAAGAGACATTCTTGCTATAGCAGTCTGAAATTTTATAACATGTGAGGCAATTCATACACATACTTCCCAAAGAAAAAGAAAATTGTGTGTGATACAGCATAATTCAAATCCTGCCTGAGCATGCCACACAGAAATAATGATGACAATATTCAATCCAATAATACAAAATCAATAGATGTCATTGAACTGCCATCTGAAGCAAATTTAGAATGC
This sequence comes from Rhinolophus sinicus, assembly GCF_036562045.2. Classification (NCBI taxonomy): domain Eukaryota; kingdom Metazoa; phylum Chordata; class Mammalia; order Chiroptera; family Rhinolophidae; genus Rhinolophus; species Rhinolophus sinicus. The sequence goes on from NC_133763.1 coordinate 7,228,443, forward strand.
CATTTTGTTGATTATTAATTAGATGGACTCTTGTCAAATTAAAACAAAAAAATTTTTTTTTCACTTGAAATATTGATAGTCCTCTTTTCTTGTAAAATACTTATTGAATAGAGGTATTAGCAAATAATCCCATTAGATATATTTTTAACAATGAGGTTTGGCTTTTATTAAAGAAAAATCTGATTGTATAAATTCCATAAATAAAGCTTTTGCAAATGGTCTTTTCACTCTTATCGATCATGACCTTGGCATTCAAAGTCTAATTATACTAAAAACTGCCCATGTCTCATGTGTACTGGAAAATCATTACCTGAAATTAATCAGTTCTTCAAACACACTATTCCTAATTATCATGTGGTTATTGAGATAGTATGAAACTTAAAATATATATGGTACTAATTTCAAATGCTTTATTTGTGTAAATCATAGTATTAATATGAAGGTAAACACATAATATATTTTTATCTCTGGTGCCACAACCACGAAAAGCATAAACCAAACACCATTCACTGTTCCTAACTAAACATTTCATTTCAGGATTTAATAATAATTTTAAAAAAATAATAACGGCACTGAACAGTCTTGAGTGCTTAATATGTGCCAGTAACTATTTTAAATACTTTACAACAGCTTATCAGAACCGTCTGTAAACCCAGTGCACATCAATATTATGTAATACTGTCATGTGGTAACAGAATTCTGAGATCAAACCCAAGATTCCTGCCCTTAATATGGGCAGGATTTGTGAATTCCAAGGGATCTCACTCCATAATTACATTACACGGTAATAGCAAAGGTGAAGGGATTTCATAGATGTAATTAAAGTCTCTAATCCAGTTATTTTTATTTCATTTTTTAAAAACTTTTATTAAAATATAGCTAACATATGCTAAGCGAAATAAATCAGACAGAAAAAGTTGAGAACCATATGATTTCATGCATATGTGGGATATAAAACTGAAAACAACAAAGGAACAAGACAAACAAATGAAGAAACAAAAACTCATAGACACAAACAATAGTTTAGTTGTTACCAGAGGCTAAGGGGGGAGGAGGGTGGTAGATGAGGGTAAAGGGATCAAATGTATGATGTTGGAAAGAGAACTGACTTTGGGTGGTGATTACACAATGTGATGTATAGATGATGTAATACAGAATTGTACATCTGAAACCTCTGTAACTTTACTAACAATTGTCACCTCAATAAACTTGAATTAAATATATACATAAAGGACATAAACTTTAATTAAATATATATATGACATAAAATATATTAATTTCAGGTGTTCACCACGTTTATTCAACCTTTATATACCTAAACAAATGACCACTATGATAAGTCCAGCAACCATCTGACACCATAATATGTTATCACAATATTATTGACTATATTCCCTATGTTGTACATTACATCCCCCTGACTTATTTGTTTTATATCTGGAGATTTGGACCTGTTATTCCACTTTACCTTTTTTTCCCTTTTTCAGTTTTTCAATTAGATTTAACATTCAATATTATTTTATATTAGTTTCAGGTGTATAGCATAGTAGTTAGACATTTATATAATTTAGGAAGTGATCTCTCTGACCAGTCTAGTACCCACCTGGCACTATACGTAGTTATTACCATATCATTGACTATATTCCCTGTGCTTTACTTTACATCCTCATGACTATTTTGTAACTGCCGATATGTACTTCTTAAATTCTTCAACTTTTTCACCGATCCCTAATCCCCTACCATCTATCACTCCAATCCGTTTTTTAAATTCACCAAAAAGGAGATTTTTCTGCATGAGCCTGACCTAATATGAGAGCCCTTGAAAACCGAACCCACGCCTTGACTGAACGAAAGATTCCAAATAAGGAAGATGCTCACCTATTGGCCTAGAACAAACAAACCGCCATGTTGGAGAGAACACCACATGGCAAGAAACTGCGGGTCCTGTCCTACAGTTGCTCAGAACTGAATTCTACCAACAACAGTAGCTCAGACGAGGATCCCAAGCCTCAAATGACAACTGCAGCCTTGGCTCATACCTCAGTTTCAGCCTAATTCGACCCTAAATGGAGAAGACAGCCAAACCATCCAGGACTCTTGACCCAAGGAAACCGTGAGATAATAAATGTATTGGTTGAAGCCACTCAATTTGTTATGTGGTAATGGAAAACTAATATATGTAGCTCATCCAGGTCTTGGATTTGCCTAGTTATTAGCTTAACTATCACCTTTATTTGCATATGGGGTGTGTTTTTTCACTCCATATTTCTGCCACTGTGAGTGAAGTGTAAATATCCCTAATACCTCTGTGACAGAATCAGCTCAGCAAGATACTGCTGACACACGTTCATACTGTTTGGGCCACTCTAGAAACTAAATGAAGTGGTACTCCTTAATTTATGACTGTATAAGGAATACCACATGCTAAATTGAGAATAGCCAAATATACAGAATGGAATAAACTACATAGAGTTTACAGATCACAAGCCAAATTTCAAATGTAATAAACCACAAATAATACATAACCTGTCTCTGACTTCTCCACATCACCATCTCTCCTCATGGAGAAGTTGATGAATCTGCATTGTCTCTCAGACAAGACCCTTCCAGTTCTTTTTCATCATTTATAATTCATTTTTATTCATTTTAAAATAGACCCCACCTTCTTCTTCTTCTTCTTCCATTATATCTGCTGATACCAGAGTTTTTAAACACTAAGTACAAAAATATATGGTTGGGTCTTTTTGGTTGTTTTTTGTTTTTTTTGTTTTGTTTTGTTTTGTTTTTAAGTCCCCGTGCATACTAGTACAATATTTCTGTTACTGTCTAAACTAGCACAAGAAATGTCCAGTTCTACATTTGTTCCAAGTACTATGTGCAGTACCACGCAGCCCTGGGGCAGAAAAACTCTGTTCTGCCTTGCTGTTTTCTCTTTGAAATGTTAGCCCATTGTTGACCAGGGAATGTGCTGACTCGGTTCACTACTTACTACATTCTGCTTTGTACCACCTGAAACACTTTTACGCATTGTAATAGAAATATATTCTAGGTGTAACCTCATTTAGACTTGCAGCTATCAAGGTTTGACCTTGAATGTCATCCACCAATCCAATTTCTTCCCAATGGAATCTCCAGGCTTCACCTAGAGAGGCAGAGTCCCTACACTCTTGTGTGACCTGGGACTCCATCGAGTAACTAGCTACGCGCTGCCTGTCATTGCACTACTATTATCTTCAAATATAATTTAAATATTTTATTATTATGAGGCTGTATATGTTTCCGTGTATGTTTCCCATATTGCTAGGTCTTTAAGAGCTGGTCAAGTAAGAATTTTGTTTCTTTGGGACAAGGTGAAAAGTGTGACCATGTGTCTCTTCTTCCTTCCATATTTACACATTTCACAATAATCACTAATACGTCAAACAGACATTTAAAGTTCAATGCCTAAAGCTGCAAGTACCTATGGTTAATTCATGTGTACCTGAAGACTCTGTCCCACTCCCTACTCCTTTCTCTCCGATTTCTTTGAAGAACTCCCCACCCCCATTTTGACCTCTAACCCAGTAAGACTATAAAGATAAAAGCTACATTTTCCTTCAAGATCTCTGAAGATAAAAACACTCCAGAGGGGCCTTTATGACACCCTCCAGCGTCTTATAGCTCTTATAGGCTGGGGCCAGGCTGAGTACAAAGCGAAACTGAATTGAGAATTCCTTGTCAGTGGGGGTCTTTTTCAAGACTGGGAGGGGAAAATGCTGGAAAAGGGTCCAGGCTCATCAAGCCTTCTACTCCCACCCCGAAAATACTATAACAGTACTGCTAAGAAATCAAAGAAAGCCCAGAAGTCAAAGATGATAAAAACATGTATTCCATGAAGGGAGTGTGAGGAACTTCTGAGTACAGTGAGAGATTATTTTCTATGCCTAATTTACGTGCTTTGTTATTGAAGAGTGCGTTAACAAAACAGAAAACTCCTTAATCCCATTGAGCATAAAAATGTGAAATTTGGTTCTTTAGGAATGTGTTTCCTAAACACAATTTATCCCTTGAAAAGATAGTAATTTATACTATCAGCACACATCAAAAGGCTATATTATCTCACTGTCACACCACAATATAAACAAAGTCATACTATTTTACTAGGTACTATATAAAACTTCAAAAAATAGTATGGTAGGCCTGGAAATGACTTCACCCAAATTAAAAAAAAAAAAAAAACTAAACTCCATGCATTAGTAAATAAAATACACCATATTACCACTTTGAAGTCTTCATAGTTCATCAAATAGGAACATTTAAGGATTTAACATAATTAAAGGAATACTTCTTGGTGGATACTTTGACCATCATCATAGCACACACTGTTTAGTACATTCCAGAACCTGGCTAACCATTGTATACAGATTTTCTAATACTATCTTCACAAATTCTCTAAGACAAAGGCTAGCATTAATCTCATTTTACATATGACAAACCTGAGGCTTGGAAAGAATAAATAGTGTAACCCAGGGTACACAATTCAAAATCGGGGGTGGGGCAAGGTCTGAACTCCTGAGCCCACATGCGTAAACACCACCATGCAGGCATTAGGATACACTTTTTTTTTATGTAGGCAACAGTATTATAAGTATTTGCACTTTACACGGAATCCAACAAAATGATTCCTTCATTTAATATTTGAATTAAACTTTTAATCTTATAGCCATCTGCAATTTATATTGTCTACAAAGATGTGTAAAAGTAAAGCTCTAACTTAAAACTTACCATTATGAATCAGTCTAGGTGCTAGATTGCCTAATTAAAAGAAAAAGACTCTAGGGCCCATGTGAAAATACAATAACTACCTAAAATATCAGTCAAGTAAGAAATACTGGAGATTTTCTTTTTTGAAAAGAGGCACTTGCATCTATTCTTTATTTGTTAGTTTTACGTTTTAAAACTGAAGATGGAACCACTATCTAAATAATATTAACTTTCATTTTGGCACATTAATTACTGTCATTAAATTAGTCATCATTCACCGTATCTTTCTAACTTTATTTAGTCGAATTGCCATAGTGGGAAACGAATTATATCAGATAATACATGCCAGACTATTTTGTGCATTTTCTCTACATAATGATAAAAATGAAATTGAGAAATCTGAATACTCACGGTTTTACTTTTCAATAGCACAGCAATAACCTCAATATATAGACAGCTTCCCAGAAGTACAGTTGTGGATATAGAGAACAGTGAGAAGGAAACTCTTCCTTAACTACAAGAAAAAAAGAAAAAAGAAAAAAAGAAATGATTTTAACACATTTAAATTTCTGGTAGTTTTCATGATCATTGCTACATGTTTAGTCTCAGAAATGTTCAATTCTCATTTAAATATCACCTCCCATCCATCACTAGCTCTTTCCTTCCTGGGCCACTGAGGACATCACAATTCATTGTGTCATTTGAAGGTGTGCTGACCTACTCTCACTAGTTAATTTCAAGGGAAGGATCAAATGTTCCATTGCTTTTTGGAATTGATTTGACGATAGATCTTTACTAGAGCCCCAGGACTTGATCTGAGGGCATTCAGGAAAAAAGGGCTCAAGGTCATTACTGAAATGAAAATTCCTCAAATCAATTAGTTGCTTTAACTGAATTATCTATTTCTGTTGATTGCCTGTTGACTGTTTTAAGTCAGTGAAGACAGAACTGGATAATTTTGAATTTCAAACATGGAAATTATCATATATTATTAAAAATAAATCACTTCAGAGCTAAATGCTTTATCTTTATAGGTCATAATATATTCTGTTTTAGCCCATATTTCAGATTCTCCTGATTGCCTTATCCACTTTCAAAGAAGCTAGACAAATGGTTGGGATAATATTTACTGTATTTCATAATAATCTTCATTCTTTTCATTTTTTTCTCAAATAGTTCTAATGTTTAGGCTCCTATATTTTGAACATATGTGCCTATATAACTTCATTTCACCACATAACCTTAAAAACACAGATAGGGAAAAGTAGTGAAATCATCAAATATTTTATCAGCCACATACAAAATCATTCCAGATACTTATAATAATTATAGGAAGTTATTAGCAATGATAAATTCAGGTGCCATTTATCTGGTTGACTTAGGAAAAAGGACATGGGGGAAATTAGCAAATGTACTTATTTATTCTGGAAATGATAGAACTAGGAGTGATTCCAGAGATAAATTGGTCTAGTTCTTGATTTTCAAACAGATAATCCAAAGCATGTACAAAGAAGACAGATACTTAAATGATAGATAGAGAGATAGATAGAGAGATAGATAGATAGATGATAGATAGATAGATAGATAGATAGATAGATAGATAGATAGATAGATAGACAGATAGACAGATAGATAGACATGCTCAAAAATAAGTATAAATTACTATCTGTAGCTATTCTCGCCAGTATGGACCTTGTCATACATTATCTTTCTTGTATTCACCCAAACTTCTATTTTTGTCATTTCCTCTTTTTTAAATAAAACATGTAGAATAACGGCACACCTTTGATAGACCCTCTTTATATGCTAGAGATAAAGCAATGATCCTATCTTATAGATGAAACCACCTTAATTCCCTTCTTCTGTCCTCATGAGACATGTTTTCCAGCTCTTAAATATTATTTTTATGGCTCTGCTTGGAACCTTTCCCAAGTTTCCAAGTATTCTTTTGAAACAAAAACACGTTGCTCCTTCTTCCTGTATAATTACTGCTTCATGTCTACCATCTTCTCTGGGTACCTGACAAAAAATGCTCCACAATTTATGGAACCAGGGTTCCTGGTATTATATATATCCTTCACAATAATGAGAGTAATATCAAGTATTTTATAGCATTTTAATCTTCAATTTCCCTTCATATGTAGCAGTTCATTTCATAATTACGGCAGCCTTAGAAAATATGGTAAGCACGTATCAATCTGCTTTACACATGAAGCAATGAATGTTCAGTGAAGTTTAACCATCCCAAAAGCTAATGATACATCTCTGACTATCATTAAAGTGTTTGGAATTTGCCTTAAAAGATTTTATTAAACTGATCATATATTTGCATACTCAAGGGAAAATATAATTAAGACCCCTTCAACCACTTGAATATTTCAGGTTTATATGTGTTCTGAGGCCTTAATTCTCAGAATCTGAAAACATTTAATTCTCAGGATCAGAAGTGTTAACATTTAGTGTAAGCTTACATATTTATGTTGCTGTTCCCAGTAACAGTTGGCTTTCATTTACCTCCATAAATTCTTATACTAAAATTGATTTATTTCATTATGTATATATCTGCAAACATTGAATCCAAGTATTTTCTTGCTCTTTCTTTACATAAGAATGTATATATATATATATATATATATATATATATATATATATATATATATATATACAGAGTTTGTATACAGATATATGCATATGTAGATAAATATACATATAAACACACATTTTCCTTTATACAAAAATAATCATGTGAACACACAAGTATACATATATCTATATAGAGACACAGAGCCCTATCTGAGGCTTTCATAAGAAGAAGGGGTGAAAATATCAATGTTCACTACGGCTTGAAATGATTTTGTTACAGCATAATCTGTACCTGGTTAAATAAAACCCAGTACTTTACAAATATCAGTTTGTTTTTTCCCACAACCACTCTCTAAGATAGAAACTCTTATCCCCACTTTAGGGATCAGAAAACTGAGCCTCCGAAATAAAAAGCAAATCATTTCAGAAATCATGACCACGAGTACAGAAACTTAGTTGATTCCAGGGCAACTACTGTGTTTCCCCAAAATTAAGACCTAGCCAGACCATCAGCTCTAACACGTCTTTTGGAGCAAAAATTAATATAAGACCTGGTATTATATTATATTATATTATATTATATTATATTATATTACATATTAATTATATTAATTATATTATATTAATTATATATTACATTATACCCGGTCTTATGTTAAAATAAGATCGGGTCTTATGTTAATTTTTGCTCCAAAAGACGTATTAGAGCTGATGGTCCGGCTAGGTCTTATTTTTGGGGAAACACTGTAGCTCTCAGACAAATGTCCTCCACTAGTAGCTACATCATTTCTTATTCTATGTTTATATGTACCTTATTTTCTTTCCAGAATGAAATACATTGATCATTTTGTGTGAAAAGACTACACTAATATGCAATTATAAAACTTTGGGAATATTCATCTATAATAATGGTTTTGCCATCGACTGAACGTTTTGGTGTCCAGACACTTCCTTGAGGGTAAGAATTAGTTATTTGAAGATATGAAAGTCAAGGTCAAGATACATCAGTGACTGGAATAGTTTTTATTACACTAACAAGGTCAGATAATATTTTTAACGTCACTGCCTCTCTTATGAACAAATATTTCTCAAGGTTTTAACACCACACCAGATCATTTTTTAATAAAACCTTGATCTTTGGTTGATATGCTTAATACTGTATTTCAAATCCTTTCTTTCCACTCTATTTTAGTTTTCCCACATCTATAGCCTTAATTCAAGACCTCTCTCATTTTCACTATTTCGGAAATCCTTAATTCTAATACATATGTACACCACACAACTTCCAATGGCTCAGCAAGAGGGAGTTTGCTGACAATGCTTCCTTTTTCCTTTTTCCTATTTCATACTTTATGTAGGAAGTGCTCTCCAAGTCCAGTCTAACAAATAACTTTGACGGTACCATTCAATGACTTGTCACTCTCCCTCATACTACACGGTGCATCTTGTGGTATCACACTAAATGTCTGAGATGTCCTTCTTTCCAATATTGCAAATATTTCTTTCATTCTTGTGTAATGCTCACCTCCATTCTCATCTTCAATCATCAGACTTTACGTTTAAAACGCTCTCTTTTCTGATGATACAAGTAAATCTTGTAGTTCTCCACCTCATCTACAGTCAGATTGACCCTTTCCCTTTGATTCCTATCAAAATGATATGTATTATATAGGCATGATATATCATATATGTTATATACATGTGTTATTTATGTATGATATGTATTATGCATAGTAAATATATACATGCATCAATATGCATTATGTATAATAAACATACAGATATCTAAAACAAATAGGAGAATACAATATCTGTGTCTCTCTGTAACATTTGTCTTAGATATTAAACTGCATGGATAGGAAAAAGTAATGATTACAGCTTTTAATAGTTAAACCACAAAATCTCAGTTGTTTTAATAGACCTTTTTTTCCCCTGTTTTTAGTGATTAAGCAAGACTCGAATGCTGGTCTTACCAATGAGATGGCTGTCACCCAAAACCCTTTTTTATCTGATATTTCTACCTGTAATAGGTTACTTCCAAAGTGATCACTGGTCCCCATTCCAGCCTGATGAAAGGAAAGTCTGGTAGATCCAGTATGAGAAGGTGTTATGAAGACGCATGGAAACAGCACCCATCACGTCTGCTTGTAAGCTATTGGTTAGAACTCAGTCACACAGACAAGTAATGACGAGAGAGGCTGGGAATGTCATTTATTTGCGCAGTTTCATTTCTTCTCCAAGAAGAGAAAGAAATAGAAGTGGTGAATAGCTAGTTGTTCCTGCCACAAAAACTCTCATGATTTCACCTGCTCTCTGTAAAGCACCTATAACTCTTTAACAGCTACATAGAAAAATCTTCAGACAAGGAGGACAGAGAAAGTTCCCTGAAGTTCTGAATAAGGTATCAGAAGTTTAGTAAGAAGACAGACAATACAAACAATGCACACAAACCTGGAACATCCTATCACAACCTCATATTATATCTTACTGAAAACTCTTTGAGTCCTTTTATAAGGCCTTCTTTCCCTTTTCCAGCTTAACCTCAGTTGCTTGAGAATCGTTATAATAATGAATTACCAGTCTGAGAAAAGAGGAATGTGCCAAAGGATGCCCATGTAGTACCTGTCTCATCTTAAAACCTATCGTTAATTGGAATAAAGGTTAAATCTTTGAGCTAAAAGAAATCTATCTCCACATTTCAGGAAAGTACACATAAAAGAAAAGTATTCCTCAAGTTCTTTTTTTCCACAATATAATGTCAATCATTGAGGATTTATCTTCCCTTCTACCAGAAAAGTAAAAATATTTCCAACCCTACCCGAAGGTTTCCATAAATTTATAATATACTTACTGTAAAAACACTGTATTTATAACATGGCCTCTAGACTTAAGTGAGGAGAGGAAAACATTTTGCAACAGCAGAATAGCTGAATGGTTATTCACAGGTTTTTACAGTGACAGGAAGGGGACACGATTTCAAGGTGCCAAATCTATAGAGGTATAGTGGCCCTGGCGAGGGTGACATGTCATTGAGATGAGAGGACGTGGAAGAGGAGGAAGTAAGGTAACTAGCATACAAAAAAGTTCTCCTGTGTCATAAATGTTTTACATGCAGATCTCCAAACACAGAAACTGAGGTTAAAAGGTGTTAAAAATTTTGTGCAAAACCACAGACCTAAAAAGTAGTGCACCCTGAATTTGAAACTGCGTCTATCTGAGTCCTAAGCCTACATTTTCTACTTAACAGAATGTGAGGCCATTAGTATTTTACAAACCACCCTGTATTTTATAAAATACACATGTTCTTTGTAGTATTTCTTATTTATTTCATAGGCATCATCTCTATCCTCTTTTTCAGTGACATACTTTTCGCATCCCCAAATGCCTAGCAGACTACTATGTAGACATTATGACGGCAAACTCTTTTTTTAAAAAGATTAATTGTAGTGCTATCATGGAAGAAGATAAAGGAACTAAATTGCCATTCAAATGATTTCCTATTAGGGATACGTCACTCCACTCCTAACCTATAATAACCTCTATTTGGAGTTCCTCATGCACTTTGTTGTATGTACAGGTCAAACTGGACAAGCTAAACACAATGAATGCATAAACCGGAGCATAAGGACTTATCAGACTAAATTGCAGAAGTGTATTCTCTTCAAAAGAGGCAATTATGTCTAGTTCTTAAGCATCAGTCAGCATTTGGACCTTCGTTAGCTCTTACCCTAACACAATTCCAACCGTTTTAACATTTTAAAATATGCTGTAATGGCATTTTTCCAACTTAAATGTATTGTTTTTAAATAGAAGCTATTTCCGTCCATTATCAATATGCATTAAAACTGTTGAACACAAACTAAAATATGGCATTTGTAATTTTAAGTGAAACTATCTTTGCATAATTATTTGGTTCGGTGATACAGAGTGTGGAATACAAGTCTTTCCAAACCACATACATATTCATGGTCTGTTTATTCTACTTAAAATGTAATCTGAATGCATGTTGCAGTGAGAGTTCTGTAAAAATATAAGTGTCTGTTCTGATATATGTATTTGAATTTCAAAAAGACAGGAAGAAAACTGTCCCCTAAAATAAGTAACTATTCTGCATATTGTACTTTTGTTGTGTATTCTGAATACAAAACGTCAGTGGCCAGACCTGACAACATAATTCCATCTCATGAAATATTCTATACTGAGATCATTTACAAGATTCTATTTTACTAATTTAATAGAACTATCTGAAAGAGTAAGAGTTTAGGAAATAAAAAAAAAAGGAAACTGTAACATTAGGTGCAACATTAACATCATTAAACTCAAGCTCTAAGATGGAAAAGAAAGAAACATTCTTGAATTCAGAAGTCATTTAGGCTTACTCTCTGTCCAGCACCAAAAACACGGTGCCAGTAACCCCCATCCTAACTCCAGTGAGGGTTTGTGAATCAGTAATCCCAGGCTTGAAACAAGTCTAGCCACTGGGAAAGCACTGGTTTCTGAGGGTTCTCTCTTTTAATATGCTCTGAGTTTCAGAATATCACTTCTTGAATTGAATTAATACCCTTTCGATTGGAATTTCCACTCACAGGTTAAAAATATTTGGCCTTCAGCCACACTACAGATATTGAAGATTTCCTTTCCATAATCAAGTTTCAAATGTGATGCAGTTTTATCATCCATATTTTCTTGTTAAAAGAAAGGTTTTTAAAAAAATCTATTTCTACATGGATATGGTTTCAAATTCCGATGATCACAGGCACCTCCTTTTGGAGAAAATCATTTCATCAATGCCCACATATTAACACGAGTTCTCAGAAAGAACACTCTATTTTAATTAAGCATCCTAAAAATCAACTAAGAAATATTAATTTCCCCTCTTTTCAACAGTGCACTGCTGTTATGGTGGCTGAAGATCAATGCCTTTATGATTCTTCCATAGACAGAATCTATACATTCTCTACATAGACAATAGACAATACTTACATTGCTTACGGTTTGTCCCTACACATGCATGCGTTATAGGAAGTTATTTAATGCGAGTTATTTAATGCAAGTCTAGAGGTTGGTTTCATGTTTCTATTTTATTTCTGTTAATTTACTCTGCCTCGGACTGGTGGATAGGGCTTCTCCCTTGTCAGTCCTATGAATTGCTGTCATCGTCCTTTGGAAAGGGAAGGGTGGGGATTCAGAAATAGTAGGAACTTAAAGAGGTAGATTTAAGGCCGCCAGTTAGAGAAGTAAAATATCAAATACCAGTTTTGAGGGGGAAAAAGGGTTTTCATAAACAGTTGATCGCAATCAGCAGTCCGCCAAAAATCTGGTGAAATTGAAGATACACCCAGGTGATGTTAGCTCTCTGTATCTGCCACCAGGATTTGTGGAAATCTCAAAGTGAAGGAGGAACAACCCTGGAGCCAGCTCCATTCCCAGTTTTGATTTCTGTTGTAAGAATCCTCATACCCTCATAAGTATCTGGAAAATCCAATGCAAGTCATTATCTGGAAAAGATTAGCGTCCCCTGTATTAGCTTACTCAGATTCCACTTTCTTATAATAATATGTTTGACACTTGGCAGAGTTTTTGGCGGCTGGGGAAACTTGAAAATCACCACTTAGAAGTACTATGCTCAAGTCTTCAGAGAGGCTACATTCAAATGTGACTTTTGTCCTTTTTATTGCATTATGGGGCCTTAGTCTTCTCTCATACTTAAAACCTTGTAAGTTTTGTCTCAATAGTAAATGCTTTTCATTATGGATTCAGATTAATGCTTCATAAAAAATCGTAAGGCAATCCAAAATATCCACTATGTGCTGTAGGTCAATTTCATGCTGCTAAAGTCTATCATTATATTGGAATCCATTTCCCCAGAGTTAAAAACAGTTCTCGGGGTCAGTAATGGCAATCAATCAGATACTAACTTCTCTTCTCTCTTTTAAAACCTTAAATATTCTTCAGCCCTCGCTCCTGCTATATTCTAAGTTGGCCTCTCTTCACCACTAAAATATTACCCACATAAAATGATACCTTAGTTCTGCTTAAATTCTCTTGAGTTTTTTTCCTTGCCCTGACTCTGTAAAATGTTCTCACAAAGCAGACATGCCTAGTGTGCCAAGGGATCATTGAAAAAAAAAAAAAAAAAAAAAAAAAACCCAGCAGACTGTAAACCGAATGGAGTCTTATCTCAGAAGGATGTAGGACAGAGCTGGTCTACTGGGATTTAAAGTGTTGGTTCCAGGGAGTCTAGATATTTCAAACCAGACGCTTACACAACCCATTTCTCTCTGGCCTTATGACTGAAGGCACTAATTCATTTACCATCCAAAGTGTCTTTCTATAATTTATGCCACACACTGACATGTATTTAACTCTCTAAAATGCCTTGAATACAAATTGTTTGAAAGACATTATACGCAATAAACCATAATGCATTTTTAAGAGGCATCTTGGAATAAAAATAAATATAAATTGAAGAAAAAATGCTTATTAATAAGCATTTATATGGCACTTCATGTTTACAAATGGTTTTACAGTCATTTTTTATTAGTTTAATGTGCCGAGTCTCTCTGGGCTCAAAGTGCCACTTAAGTATATCGCCAGACGTTATCCCCCTCGGAGTCTAGACTTGTGGGGGTCACATGTTGTAAAGACAGTCTTTCTGGGAAAGGTGTGTCTTAAAGCTATTAAAGAAATTTAAATATGGGAGATGAGAGTACATCCAAGACAGAGTTTTCACTTACATGCCTGGTTTTGAGGAAAGAAGAAGAAATATTTATGTCTATTAATAGCATTACATGTAAAGCTGCATCTTCTGCTACGATAAGGTCCACAGTAGCCCAACTTGCTTTGCGCTCATCTCTGGAGGACCAGATCTCACGGAATAACATCCATGGGGTCTGTGAAGGATTTCCTGTGGTTCTAATATAAAAGCACATGGCCCATGAGCTTTTTTAGTAGGGCTACTACTAAAAATTGTCACTGTTTCTGAAGTGTTCCAGATTCCAGACTGATGGCCTATATTTTTTGGTCTCATGGTCCAACTAATGTCACCCTCCTTCTGAAGACACGTCCCTTGCCAGTAAGTTCTGTAGAAAAAATGTTTATGCTTTCAGGAAAGTTTATTCGCTAGAACCTGAGGGCAGAAAGTAACATGGTCAAGTTCTACCATAGGATTATGGGTAAATGAGAGTGGCTCAACCAGACAGTGGATTCCCCAAGAACCAATATCTGCAAGGTAGCAAGGGGAAGGTGGAGTAACACCCCAGACTCTCTCCTCCTACATTCTGCTCTCCTGCTGCTACTTTGCATTGGTCGAACCCAGAAAAAATCCAGAGAACAAGAGAGTACACGTGAGGAATGTGAAGATTCCAGCCTCCCGGGGCACGAGTAAAGGAATATCCTCAGAGAAAACTTGAGACGAAGCAACCCTGACCAACTGAGATTCACTAATGGGCGATATATTTTACATCAAATTTTAATCTCAACTTCCATGCTTGCCTGGAAAGCAATCAAACTGACAACCATAGCAGCCAATGGCAAGCTCTTCCCCATAGCCTATAATCCAGCTACAACTCCTCTTCACCATCCGTTCTCTTCCTGATAACAGTGAAAGGGGAAATAATGTCTGATGTTTGCACTAACCAACAGTCAGGGAAATTCAGTAACAAGTACAGAGCTCCCTAGAAAGGACAAATAACTTCACCAAAGAAATTGGTAAAATGTCCAGGGTCCAGTATTATAAAGCCGATTTTCCTTTCTTAATAGCGAACTGGACCATAAATCAGGCGATAGAGAAGGGAAGGCTTGTGCCAAGATTCTGATATGAGTCACAAAGGTCACTGCAAGCTGGAATCCTATGTGCCTTGATGCCTGGAGCATTCCTAGTGATATCAGCATCTACTTTTGAAAAAGTGACAGCTGCTTTCTAAAGTTGCTTTGGTTTTTATAACACCTATTACATAAAATCTCATATCTATGAGATAAAGGGAATGGGTCCAATGGTAAGATGGGATCCTAATTTTTGGTCAGGCAAAAGCTGAAAGAGAAAATCCATGCTGTTCAACGAGTACCCTCAAAAGGACCACAAAAATGAGACCAATGCACGAAAATATATGCTCTGAAAGTCTGTATCAAAATATAAGACAATATCCAAATGTTTGGATGCAAATGAATGATTATTTTTAATGTACAACTGGATCAAGGGATAATTTGGATAAAAATGAATGTAACTAAAATCTTTTGTTGACTGTTTTTGTAACATGTGTGGCCTCTGGTTCTACTGACATCAGTCTAATCCAGATTTATCTGTGATCCCTTCATAAATTATGTATCTGGGACCCATGTTTAAAATGGAAAATACAATCAAACCAGAAAGTAAAACAGCAACAACAACAACAAATCTTGCCAAGAAGTTTATCCTTCTCTAATTCTGATGACAATATAACTTCGTGTTTGCCTTTGAAATTAGTTTTAGCAAATGAGTGAAATTAGTTTTTCAAAAATGTATAATGCCTGACAGGTCTACTATCATGTGCTCTCATTAATTAAGGATTCTTCAGATCGTGATAGCATATATGGATATTTTATTTCTGTAGATATGCATACATTATTATATATTTACATACAGAATGTTAATATAAAAATGGCATACACACACAAACACACACACACACACACACACACACGATACGATATACATTATAGGCTTTACCTTGCCCTGTTGATCAACTTAATGTCACTGTGAGTCCCTTAGCTGGATTGATGGCCTGAGTGGGGGAGGGGCATCTATACTCTTCTAGAACAAGTCCCAAGAGGGCAGCTACTACAACTTCTAACACTTTATTATTGGTTAATTTGAGGCTTCTTTCACTCAGATGACATAGTTAGAAAGATGTCACTGCACAGATCAATACCTAGTGCCTTGCCATTGATGTGCCCGCTACCTTAAACAACAGCTGTGTCGACAACCATCCCCTGAGTAGTCAGGATACTAATTATTGTAAGCATGCTATACTTGGAAAGTGACTCTCCAAGAAAATTCTGACCTCTTCATGTGAAACTCGGACAGCTTGCTGGACACTCAGCAGGAGCTCTCCTTCGTTTCCCCGACAACTTAAACTTTGTCTCTCTGCTGTCAAGGGGATGCAAAAGGTCCCATTCCCAGAGAAATAAAATGCATATGTAATGCAGCCTGAAGCAATAAGAACAGATGATGAATTTATCAAAAGTAGATGATGTGTGCAATTTTGATGTATTTTAATCATGGTGTTAACCTTTCCCACAAAAGTTTTTACTTATTTGCTGGAATTTAACTTTTACAGAAAAAAATCATTTTTATAAATATATAACAATATATTGTCATTAAAAAATTATCTCAAGAGATCTTTAAAGGAATGATAACTCTTATCCTAATTTAAAAGAATTCAAACTATTTGATGCAATATCATGGTTGAAGACTGTTTAGATCATTCTTTTCATAGCTACCTGTCTTGTTGAAGCCTATATTTATGCTTTTTTAACTTTCTCTTACATTTGATGTAAATTATTATAAAAGTATTATCATATATACATGGAATATTAAATATAAGTTGCATAGGAAGGAGTGAGAAGGTAGCAGGAAATATGAGTAGTTCCATGCCACAGAAATTTTTCTGGGAATCACTTATAAGTTGTTAAAAGGGTTGGACCTTTAAAAGACACACACAAAATAATCATGCATAGGACAGGACATGTAATAGATTATTTAATATTAATTATACAACTTAACTCTTGTGAGTTAAAATTTTAAATCATCCATCGTGGATATTCTACCATGGTGAGGAAGAACCTCTGAAGCTGAAACCCTAAGATTGAATAGGAGTTAGCCTGGCAAAGAGAGAGGAGTAGGCAGAGCCACACACACATGACAGAAACACAGGAAATGCCACCATATTGGGACTGGGTGGGAGAAAAAGAGAATTGGTTAAGGGTTAAGGAGCCGTGTATCAGATGGATACAGAGGTAGCCATTTGCATTCTAAAATGCCTTGAACTCTAAGGGAGATCAAATAAAGGCTAGGGGTGTAAGATCTAGTCATGCCAAAGTGCTAAAAAGAAGACACAGGGAGAAAGCTATAAATGAAAGATTATAAGGTACAATGAGAAGCACATTTATAACTTTTAAGAGATTTGTTTTGTGTAATGTTTGAGCTGAGGCCAGATTAAAAATACTTCTTATAGAGAGAAAGTACAAATTACTCTTTCAAAAATGGTGAGAGTTAAAGGAAGTTAAGACACAGGTTATAGCTCCAAGAATTAAATGAGTTGCAAGAGAAGCATCTTTTCTTTTTAATGTGTAAAAGATCTAACTGTGCTCTAAGCTTTGTAAAAACAGGGATAACAAAGAGAGGGAAAGCTTGAAACAAGTCCTAGGAATTGGTAGCCTGAAGGAAGAGAGTGAGAAGAACCTTGGTTTTTTATTTTAATTTGGTTTTTAATTCTAGTTCTACCCGATTCACTATATGACTTGAGGAAGTGTCTTAGCTACTCGCAATCTCAGTTCCCTCATATGTAAAATCTGGAAATAATCACTTCCCTGGCTGGTTTTTGGTAATAGGCTCAAACTTTACCTAGTACTACTAAAAGTTGCTAAATAGATCTTTAATAAAACGTAGAGTGGGTGGTCTTGGCACAGTGAAAGTAAACACTGGAAAAGGTATACCAGTTTTGGATTTTGAGTTGACAGAAATTAGTGGTATCAGGTGTCAGATAACCTCAATTTTCTCAATAGAGGATATAAATAAATCGGCTACAGGTCAGGTACTTGTGGAAAGTGAAGAAGGTTTGGGAAAGTCACTAAAAAAAATTTGGCAAGAAGTCAACAACTGAAAATTTAAAAACTGCTGAGTAGCTGTACAAATTGTATCAAAACGTTTCCTGAGGTTTTCATATATGTCCACTAAATCAACAGTCTGTCTATGCTACTGCTGAAATAGAGGTCCAAAGGATAGGAACCTCATACCAACAGATGCAAGACAGAGTTTCAATTCCTTAACTTGTCTGGGTTGGCTGAAAATTGCCTGTAAAATGTGCACGAGGAAAGTTTCTTTTTAATCAAGTATAAAGGATAAATATTTTCCTGATATTTTTTCTTAAGAAAAATACCTAAAGAACTTTGCAGACAATGTTCGTTATTAAAAACTACATATCTTATGTAATTTTTCTGTTTTTCTTTAATTCTAATTGTGTATATGTATTTGTCAATTACCAATCATATGTACTATTTGAAATACATGACTTGAAAACATACAAGTTCTGACAATTGTGTTCGCGAACTCATCCTAGAAAAAGTGTTACATACCTAGTTGCTGAATATCACTATGGTCACATTCGAAGTACTCCCCTTGGGAAGCTGTGCACCAACGCCAGCACCTAGTCCACCCTTCAAAGCAATTTTGGAACTCTTTTTCTGGAATGGCCATCAGAGCTGTCATCCTATTACCCTTGATGTCCTGAATGTTGTCAAAATGTCCTCCTTTCAATATTTCCTTTATCTTCAGGCAAAGAAAGAAGAACTGGGGGCCAGATCAGGTGAGTAGGGAGGATGTTCCAGTACAGCTATTTGTTTACTGGCTAAATACTCCCTCACAGACAGCGCCGTGTGAGCTGGTGCATTGTCATGATGCAAGAGCCATGAACTGTTGGCAAAAGATTCAAGTCGTCTAATTTTGTCACATAGCCTTTTCAGCATTTCCAAATAGTAAACTTGGTTAACTGTTTGTCCAGTTGGCACAATTTCATAACGAATAATCCATCTGATATCGAGAAAGGTTAGCAACATCATTGCAACAAGTTCATGAAATTGATTGCCAGACCTCCTATGTCTCCATCAAATCATCTGTTAATGGACTAAATGTGGCCCGTCCCCACAGTCATATGTCAAAATCTAATCTCCAATGTGATGGTACTTGGAGGCAGAGTGATTGGAAGATAATTAGGTCATGAGGGTGGAGCCCTCATGACTGAGATGAATGCCCTTGTAAGAAGAGACCAGAGAAGTAGCATGCTCTTTCCGCCATATGTGGACACAGCAAGAAGACAGCCATCTGCACCCAGGAAGAGGGCCCTCACTAGACACAGAATGTGAGAAATAAATCTCTATTGTTAAGCACCCAGCTTATGGTATTTTGTTATAATAGCCTGAGCTGACTACGACACCATCACATAGAGACATATATATAACCCATTGAGTGTTCTCATTCAGGTACCCTCAGATGTTTGAAAATCCACCTGTAGAAGAACTAGACTGAAGTATTATTATTACCATATTAGGTATGAATCAATAAGACTCATAGATATTTTCAGGTCAGCTTAACTATTTAAATCATGGTTCTCAGCTGGTAAAGCACAGTGGTTTTCTGGAGTCCAGCCGCCTTGGTTCATATCTAACTTCTGTTTGTTACCACTTATGTGAACCAAACCCCTCAGTTCTTCAGTTCCCCCATCTATAAAATATAAATATTAATAGTGTTTATCTCCTAGGAATACAGTGAAGATGATATCATGTAGTCATGTAAACCATTAGAAGATTATCTGAAACATAGAATTTGCTTATTTAAGTATCAACTATTACTACTATTGTTGTTATTATTATTACTATTATTATTACCAGTTATAGCTACTCCATTCTCTGACCAAAATCAAAACTCTAAATTCTGTCATAAATTTCAAACTTGTGCCCTTGGTTGCAGGGAATCAAAAGGGGCCATGATTGAATCAGCAATTTCATCTCTAATATGTGAAAATAACTTAGACCGTAAGAGCTATGAACAAAGGTTAGTAACGAGAGTGAACTGTGTATCGAGATATCAAATACTTACAATAATATGATCCACAGTTTGATGTTTCGTCTTTAGTAATTACAATCTCGACTTCTTGAGAATCTTACCAATCTAGAATTCTATGTAAAATATGCCACAAGTTACTTTATTTACTATCATAACTACTAGCTAAAATTTTTGAAGGGAAAAATGAAAAACATGTTTCTTTGAAATGATCATGAACCACAAATATCAGTTTCCTCCTTACAGACACTCAGAGAGGTTAACTGACTCACCTGCGGTCATAAAGTAAGTAAGCAGAAGAACGGAAATGAGAATTTAAGTCACATGAGCCCCAGTTTAATGTTCTTTAACAACGTTGCCATCTAAATAGCAAAGTATTTCATGTGTGCTTTACTTTGGAACTTACAAAGCAACCTAGCACATGATCTCTTATGATATTCACAATAAATCTATGATATGAGGGATTCAGGGTTTATTGCTAATATATAAATATTTTGAAAGTTGAAAAAGGGAGACTCCAGGCTTCACCCATGTTACCATAGCTAGTAAGTGACAGAATCAATGAAAACTACGTACGTACACACACACACACACACACACACACACACACACACACACACACACTGCTATGGTTCAAATGTTTGGGTCCCCAAAAATCCTAATCCCCAACATGATGTTATTTGAGGTGGGGATTTTGGGAGACGATTGGGTCATGAGGGCAGATCCATTTTCAACATGGCCTCACTTGTTGTAAAATGCTTGGGACTGAAGAATTAAACTCTGTAATGAGCAAACATACATATCTGAAGCATGAACAGCTAAATAAAAAAATAAAAATATAGAGTGCTGAAATTCAGAATTCAGTGGAATTTCAAGTAATAACAGCGTAGGCCTGCAGGCTGTCACTTCACATCTGAAACAATGATCCCCACTGTTTTTTCTGGTTGACACAATTTATTAAAACCTCTCAACATATGCAAAATAAAATTACGATAAGCCCGCAAATCCAACACAGAAAGCCTAGTACGAAACATTTAAGCCATAATTTACCTTAGAGAGTCAGGGAAAAGAAACCTGAGAAAAATGAGAAAAGTTCAAAAAAGTCATTTCAGCATCCCTCTAGAGTTAAAGATCATTTTCGAGTATTCCCATTCAGATGTTTTTATAATTGCGTGGATCTTACAGCGCCACACATTCTGCTAGTTCTCCAGTGGCTGCAACCAGAAGGTGGTGGCTGTTTCTGACTGGCTGCTTGCTTGCTTTTATTTTCATTTCCTGTGCTGGAGTGGGATTGCCGTTTGGGGACAGTTAAATCTACCTCAAGCATAAGAATCATTTGTCCCATGCGGAGGCAGCTTGGATGAATAGCTTTTCATTTCTTCTTATTCATCTTGACTTTACAATTGTGATGCTTAGCATGATAGGATTGCATTTGGTTCCCCCTCTGCCTCACAGTTTTCTTTCTTTCTGGTTCCTCAGAACAAAATTAGGAGCATCATGGCTCAGAGGGCGTTTTGGCAGGGGCTGTCATCTGGAGACTGGGTTTGTCTCTGCCTGGTGTGCTTCTTGACTATTTGCATGTTGTTAAATATGTATTGTAGCTCTCAAGCAGGACAAAAAAGAAAGGATCCATACAGAACTGATACAAGGCAATGCTTCCACCTTTTATTTTCTTAGCAAGATTAAATGAAGAAAAAAATAAATGAAATCAATTTCTTGGTAATAATTGCATAGTTTTCTTTCCAGTCAAAAAATGCTTAGAGCAGCACATTATGGAACAAATACATATATTTGGATCTACCGAAGCTATAGGTTTTTATTTAATATTAGCAGTGAAACAAAAGGAAACACTTACTGAAAAACTAACAACGTTAACGGTGCACCCCATACCAATGAGATAAGTCAGAGGGCAGAAAAGGAACTAGAGGTAGTTTTCTTTTGAACATGTGACTACTCAGTCACAGGCTTGTTATACCTGAAATGCAGAAGACAAAGGATGGACTCTTTCCTGGGACAAATGCAAACACCTGACTGTAGGCATGGTTCTGGGAGAAACAACAGAATAGTCTGGGGTCCGAAGACGTGTCCCCAGAATAATCTCAAGACTCAAAATAGAAGGTCCCCACCCTCATGAGATGTCTAGAAGACAGCATGTCTCTGACCCCCAACTGTGTGGCTTCCATAGGTGGGAAACTATCCCATATTGTCTCAGTTCCCTGTTCAGACTGAGGTCAGAAAGAGAAAATCCTCAGGCGTTGTAGAGTTCCTCCTGATTCCTTATTCTAATCCCTTGACCTTAATGTTTATCCAACAAATCCCTTCCTCCCCCTGTTACTTGTGTCCCTCAGGACTTAAGGAATTGCTTTGTTCTCAGTTCATCCATATTCACCTGGCACTCCTTCCCTGACCCACATAATATTTTCTTAGTATAGGACCTTTTGCATTTATCCAGAAATGGTATTTGTTATACCACTTAATGGATTTAATAATCCATTAAATCTATCTAATACATGTTTATAACTAATTCATAATAAGACACCATTTCAGAGCATAAATGATATAAATAATGAGATGCCTCTGAAGGGTAAACCTTGTCAAAGACTTTTTTTCATTCCCTTACGTTCAACTAATTAATCAATTTCAGTCCATATGTGTTCAAACGGTTCATAGCATAGAAAATGAGAGGTGAAAACCCAAGTATTAATTAACTGATATATGCCAGATAATATACCGAGGGTGCCAAAAAAATTGTATACACATTTTAAGAAAGGAAAACTGTATTAAAATTGTAATACTCAATATATACTGATAACAAAAGATGAATACAAGTCATGTTTGACTTCTGCAATTACAAGAGGTGCTCAAAGTGGTTCCCATCAGCGTCCAGACACATCTGATTATGGCGAACTACTGCTTGAGCAATGTTGACCAAAGAGTCCACTTGTACACATTTTTCTGGCACCCTGGTATATGTGTTTTCACACATGCTCTTTCCTTAATTCCCACAAAACACATTAGATTATTGGTGAAGAAACCGCGACTCAGAGAAGTCAGTATTTAAATCCAAATCTATGGTGCTCTGTAGCTAGCAGTCATGGTCCAATAAGGAAATAGACACTGCTATAAATTCTTCAACCTAAGGGAACTTAATACAGAAAAATGGGTACATAGGTGATAGAAATGTTCAAAGCAACAACTCAAAATGGTTATTTCTGAACTACCTCTCTCTGCAAGCTAACTTCACTTAAGGTTCGAAAGAAATCAAAATAGATAGTTTAACTAGAGCAGAATCTAAGATGCCAGAGGAAGCAGTTAACTGGCTGAACCAAGGACCACGGAGGAAACGCAGGTATTGCTACAGACTACCTGAGGAACAGGAAAAAAAAAAAAAAAAAAAGGAGAAATAGTTACTTTTCCTTTGCTTTCACCTTCCAGTTTCCTTTCCATGCCTCTCTCTCTAGTTAATTTCACTCAGAAATGAGCTGCTCAGGGAATCTGGGAAATGTAGTGATGCAGTGCAGGAGAGACGGACAGGATATAGATGTGAGAACATAAAGGGAAATGGCAGAACAGACCCCAAGATGCTACACAGCACACCAGAGTGGGCAGTGCCAACAAAGACATCCAGCTGAGGTGTGAGGTATACTCTGGAATCATAAGCAGTGCAATTTGGTTGCTGCCTATGGAACATGTGGAAACATTAGGCTTTAAAATCAGGGCATCGCAAAAACCTAAGGAAATATAAGGGCCAGGCGAAGCCGTGAAAATTTCATTTAATAAGACAATTTGGACCAGGGACATGGTTCAACGGGCACCTTATTTGGAGAATATTCATTTGAAAATTGCATGCAGAATGCTATTGACAAGCCTGGAAAACATTGCCTACCAAGAAGGCAATTACAATCACTAAGGCATGAATGATGACAATAGGTGAAGACCTATAATAGATTGTCCACCTAATATGTGCCAGCTACTATTCTACACAATTTATATATAAGCATTATTCCCGCTGATTTACATGACAGTTCATCCAGGTAAGTATCATTTTCTGACCGTACAGACAAACAACGCATCAGAGAATTGAAGCGAGAGTCCCACAGTTATGCAATGACTACATGATAGGACCTGATCTAAACTATTGGCAATCAAATGATATTCATGGAATTATTTTGGATGACCCCAAATCAGTGTGCTTAGGAACACAAAGCTTGGCATCCACAGTTGGCATATGTTACTTATGTGCCAGACAGCAACTATCATCTTAGTTGTTAACCTTAATTTCTCTTTTTTCTAACTATAATGCTAGAAAGGTTTCGGGGAGGTTTATTGATAGGTTTTTTGTTTGTTTGTTTGCTTTAGTGGAACACAGATACTATTCAAATATGGCCTTTTTCACCTATTTTCTTTGTAGGGTGGGTTATTTTTTAATTCAAAACTCTCCTGTGATTCATGAAATATTTTGTCACAAACATGTTCATGGTAAAATCTTCACGGCCTCTGTAAGAAGCCACCATGATGCCAAAAGAACGCCAATATGAATACCAAGCATATATCGAATGCCTAACATTTGTTTCTACATTGAAATGGTTTCAATAGCCTCCAACATGAGGATTTCACCATCTATTCTAAATTTTTTTGCTAATTGCTATTTGTTCGTCTTCTCAACTACTGGATAGTTATTGGTATTGCGTTGAATTTCAACAATTTGATTGCCACTAAGTGAACACATCAATCACAGCAAGTTGCCTGTACAACATCTGCACGGCCGTGGGTTCATTTATTCCAAGTCATTTTCATACCACTCCTGAAATTCTTAATAACTCTCAAAGTGATGATGACTTTAAGAAAAACTGTAGGGTTTAAATTAGCTAAGTATGTAAAGTGAATAATATGAGGCTTATTTTGATATTTTGGTTGAAAGTAAAGGTCATTGTTATTTGGTTTAGTTTTAATTTATTTTTTGTTATTTTTGTCAGCGGATCAGTAGCCTTAAAGCATCACTAAACTGACAAGGTCTCCCTAAAATTGGAACTACTAATATATAGAGTTCTGAATTGGGCGGCTATTTCATCCATAAAATCAATTAGATGCTATTCAATCCGCCCCTACCCCTACCTCTTTAAATATCAATTGGAAAGTTGGTCTCGGAAACCCATGGCATTTTAGTAATATGAATCAGACTGAGTCAGAAGTATTGTTAGCATCAAAGTGACTCATCTCAAAATCATTATTGTTCAGTTGGAACTGCAATGACCCAGTATTTACATTCTTGCAAGAAACTCTGATACCATTTCTGTTTCTTCTCACAATATTAATCTGATGGAAAAAATAGGCCATTAGTTCTGAAATGGATGGCAGTATGGTACAGAAAGTATTAATACAAAGGCTTACTACGCTCAGTACGTTTGACTCATTGCTGCCCATATGAAATAAAAGCCCATATTACCACTAGTTCCGAGGATATTCATCCTTGTAAAACATTAGGCCAAACCACTGAAATCTACTGTCTTGGCTTATACCAAAAATTCTGCAGTAAGACAGAGACCTATACTTCCCAATTGCTAAATGCTTTGATTGTTCTAACTACCTCTTGTTCAAAAATTTCAGTAGATGACATTTCTATAATTTTCTGTCTATACAAGTTCTTTCTTTCCCATGACATTTGTGACCTTCCCAAATATTTACCAAGAATTCCAAATACCATCGAAACTGGTAAGAACTAAAGCAAAAAGCTATCTTGTAGAGCATATGAGACCTTAGAACATTCAGGCCACAGGGCAATAGATTAAATGACCTCTCAAGACCCCCTCCAGTCCTATATTCTATGGGGACTGATAAACCACAGAGATAGCCAAACAAAGGAGATACAATGAATCAGGTTCTATTATCCCAGCATTTAATGGTTTTCTGTGTATGAAGTTCAAAGCTGAAAGTTTCAACAAAGATTCCACCAACACGGTGCTTCTTGCACTTACCACTTTTCTGCTTACAATACTGTCTTGGATCTTTCAAAGGCCAAGAAAATGTGGTTTCTTTGTAATTCCAAAAGTACTTTAACTAACAGGAGATATTATTACAGATAAAAAACTATGACAGTGAAATCAGAATAACAAATTTTGGGTTAGGCCAAGAGAGCAACCAAAGGAATAAAGAAAAGGCAAAAGTATGATTTTTGATAGACAGAAAAGTAAATTTTGCGTAGAGACATACATGCTAACCAAATGAAAAAGGAAGGGGGGAAGTTAAAGGACTTTGAACAAGAGTAAATGAAATATGCCGAAAGGTAAAATTAAAGTATATTCAAGGGCTATACATATCATCTAGAAATAAATATGGTTTTAGAATAAAAATGCAACGTGGAGACAGAGAAGCATCCAAAAACTAATCAAAACCAAGAAAGAAGAAAATGTACATGATAAAACATGGGGTAGAAAGCAGCACTGAGATCACTGAATGAAGTTAAAAGTGTAAAAAATATGATAAGAAATTAAGGGTAGAAAAATGAAAAGAAGATTACACAAGAGTTGGATATAAATCAGGATCCTTTCAAGTAGAGAAGTAAGAAGGGGTCAGGGCTGGAGATAATGGGACCTCCATGAAATGGAAAGTGTAATTTATTCACTGAAATAGTGGGTATTGCTATCCATTTTAATGACTTCTTTGTATCAGTTGCAGACTAGAGAATGTAGAAACGATATTAGCAAAGAGACATATATTTGCATATCTCAGGAAAGGAGAATGAAATAAATATCAAGTTAGAGCAATGATTAAGTTATTAAACCACTGAATTTCTGGCAAAAAGAAACAGAAAAAAATGGCAAGTTAAGTTGGATTTCAGAAAACAGCATTAAACTATTAACAAATAAGACTTTTGTCAGGTATCTTTTGAAACTATAGAATTTAAGGAACTGGTAAAAAAAAAAAAAATAGCCAAGATTTCTAGACTCACTTATTTTCATACCAGAATCTGAAATAATTCTTGAAACCATAGTACTGTGGCAGCTATGTCTACAAATGTAGTGAGTTACAGAGAGCTTGATTCGCTTTCTGAGACAGAACTTTGGCGTGACTACACACACACAGACACCCACATGTTAATTTTTATTCCATTTTCATCTGCCATGGGATGGCAGGATTTTTCTCTTCCAAGAAGCATTTTCATCTCAACAGAGTACAAGCCGTCACGGAAGTCCTTGAGGCAGCCCTTCATACACCCACCGCTGTGTGAATGATGAAAACACACACAGACACGCCGCGGAGCACGGGGCCTGCTGTCGCCATCCCACCTCGTGCTGCCTGGCGGCTTCCAGCCAGAAACTTCACATCAAACTATCCCAGCCAGAGCTTCACACTTATCCGTATCCTGATGGGGAACACAGATCAAAGCCATACTTTTCCCAACTTAAGCAGCGTACGGCCAAGAGACTCTTCAATGGGCACAAGATCAAAACATCATTAGGGTCAACGAAACGCACTTCTAGTGCGAGTTTTGTTAAAATTGTGCACGCTCGGCCTCTGAGGATCTCATGAACTGCTGAGGAGGGAACTGACCTCAGCACTGGTAGAGCTGACGTCACAGAAGAATGGCAGATTGCCTGGGAACGTGTGGCAGTGAATGTTTGTTTCAGAGGTTCCATGGCCATCCCAGCTGGAACCCCACTGCAGTGAGGGCCTCCTCTCTCATGCAATGTGAATTTGACTTTTCTCAAAGGCTCAAGGCAGCCAAGCCTGTGTTTATCTAGATAGTAAAAGTTTAGGTAATTAACATTGCAAATTAGTGTAAATGATATGCACAGACCCAGGAGACTAACATCTGTATTCTGCCACTAAGTAGACAAACCATCTCTTGAATGTTTTTCATGCCAGATGTCCCAAAAGGGATATAGATCATACATATTTTAGAATTTGGGGAAGGAAAAAAAAAAAAAAAAGAATTCACATCTGGCTGGGATAATCAGGAAATGGTTGGCATGATAGATGAGATTTAAGGATAGACCAAATTTAGATGTGGAGGAGGAAAGCTAGACAAAGTTCCAGGCAGATCAAAGAACATGAATGAAATCACAGAAAGTGGGGAAGTTCTAGATGTTCAGAACAAAGTCCCGAACTAAAAGGTGAACTCAAGGGAAGTGACGATGAGGCTGAAATTATTTGAGAACAATTTATAGTGGGAATTGCATATCAGGTTCAATTTTCTAGAATTTACTCAATAGGAAATTACTACACATTGTACTTTGAGCAAATGAGTATCATGTTCTAGTAACTTTGGATAATGTGCAGGATTGATAAAATTATTCTAGGGCTTAAATTCAAGAATTTAGGTAGGCAGGAAAGAAGAGAGATTGACTGCCTGGGCGTTACTGTGAAGGAAGAAGCCACAGGACCTGGGCAGTAATTGGATAAAGAGCAAGGAGAAATCAGATAGAGGAGTGAAAGACCACCTGGAAATAGGATGATGCCATTCATACAAATAAAAGTGCTAGGAGAGGAACAGAAGAATAAAAATAGGCCTGATTTTAAACTGCTGATTGGAAGGGATGACCAAATGTGACAAGGAGACAAGTACACTGTGTTACGCTGTTACATGATTGACAAAAATAATCCGAGAGCTAGATCTATTCATTATCAACCAAACTAACGATCCTCTAAATTATAATAATAAACATACCTTTAAGTGTTAATAATTAAAATTCTATCTACGTGAACTGGTTGAGAGACTAAGACAAAGTTCTTTGAAGGAAAAAATGGTTAAAAAATTTACACAAAAGTACTCTAAAATTGAAATGAAAGAAAGCGATATAGGCATTTAGACTAAATGTAATATTAATAAAAATTATATAAACTCAGGACTATTATTAGGAAGTAATCCAAAACCACTACTCTTGACACATACACTCAAGTTCAAATCCAATTGCTTTAGAACTAGATTCTGGAAAAAAAATTAGTTTCTTCATAACTCTGACCCAACCTTTCACATCTCTCATCTGTTTTTCAAGTCAAACATCCAAAAATCTTTGCAAGACACCAGCACTGAGTATAAATGTTTTCTCCACATGATTCTGGCTTCTGTTTATCAATTTAGGACGCTGAGAGGACCAAAAGTCGGATCAACTGTTTTCTACAGAAATAAAGTCTAAAACAATTACTTTAGCAGAATTCAACATTCAGCATGTCTATATAGTAAACCTGGAACCCCTTCCTCATTTTATTTTCACTCTGACTCAACTATTGTCAATTTACAGAAATAACCATCACCTTTAATAATGACCACTCACTGATTACAAGTCTCCATTTATTTGGTTTGACATGATCTAATTGACATCAACTTCTATTGTTTTATCATTATTTCTCTTACCTCTTATTGCACAACTTAGATTTAAAATTATCACTAAAATGCCTATTCTGAAATATGCATGTGGTCCATCTTTTGTGTATTCTGTCTTCCCTTTCAGGGTGTACCCGAAAAGTAGAAGAAACAAAACAGAGGAACTTCCAAACAAAAGTCTTAGCATGAGAATTACAAACTTGATCAGCTTGTAAGACAAGCTTCCATGACTATGTCTCTTTTATAAATGAGAGACCTCAGAAATTCCCTTTCACTGTTTGAAGCTGCCCCAACTCAAGCCATTCTGATCTAGTGTTATGATCAATAGAATTTGTGACACACTTAACTGTGACCTTGACATAACCTCTTTGAGTCTCTTATCTGTAAACGGGTACAATCACTCTTCCATGACAGAACAATTTGTAGTTAAAATAAGCTAAATATAGAACCGCACCTGTTAAGAAATAAATGCTCAATAGTAAGTGAAACCAATTAGTAAGTAAAGCTTCTCTTAATCACTTGTCATGTTTTTGATGCAACCAACTCCATCCAATTAAACAACTTCATATATCTGGAAGCAAATATACTGATTTTATTAGAACGGATGAGTTGTTTTCAGTAGTTTGTAAAAAGTTCAAGTGCAGCCATAAGTTGTGAGGTCAATGGGACATTAAAAAAGGGAGAGAAAAAGGCAATCTGTTCTCCTCCCCACGCTACCAACACTGATAAAAACGATCATTGATATTCAGTAGCATTTCTGGCAGTCTTCAGAAATACACCCCCTAACTTGTCAGCGGATACTGCATGCCCTCCAATTGTTTGCTATAAATTGCGGCCATTATCGCATGATTTCTTACCTTTTATTCTTTCTGGCCCTCACCTTGATGTTATTATCTTTATTATATTGTTGACAACAAATCACTTTCCCTTCATAATTATTACTTGCATGCCAAAACTACATTTGTTTTTTCCTTTTGACTTCAAGAAATTTCGTGGTCCCCCACATGATAGTAGATGTCTTGGGTTATTTCTGAGCTAACAAGATATGTAACCAAAAAAGTATGCCACAGATCTTGAAATAATTTTAGATTTAACATTACTTTGTAAGTTATAACAGTAACCACTACACACATTAGAAAATCACCTCATAATTTTCATATTGTACAACCCACACCCATGCACGCACATTTGTATTTACAAAGGCTACTGGTTGAGACTATGGTTCAAGGATCTCTTACAACTAATAAAGCTGCTCCCCGCTGGGTCCTCAGGAGATGACAGTTTAGGCGCATGCATTAAAAACATGGATTTCTAAAAGAGTGGTTCTCAACCACTATTCTCAAGAAGCAGTTTGGAAATCTGTAGAGATATTCTGGGTTATAACAATGACGGGGGAATTCTATGCCACTTAGGGGTGGGAGTCTGAGATGTCTGATGCCCTGCAATGTAATAGATAGTTCAACTCTGTGTTTAAATGCTCTACCAGATGTTTGTATATATGAAGAACATGTTTAAATTTATCTTAGCTTAGATACCAGATCCGTTTTCTATCTAAATTCAAAGTAGGTTGTTAACATACATCAAAATTTCCAGAAATTCAGGTACCATGTAAACCAAAAGAAGATTGGAATCTGTCTTATTTGGAATTTTAGCAAGAGTTAATTACCATTTTGAATAACAGGTGACTAAGGGCAAGGTTTCACATGGTATTTGAATTATCAATAAAATGCCTGTATCATGTGGTCTGTAAGTGTCATATTCAGAGTATTTCTACATATGGGTGGTAGCCTCTGACTACTTGTCTCTCAATGTAGTCATGACCAAGTTTTACTAATTAAAAGTATATTACTTTATTAAAGATTACTTTCATTTACATTTCTCTTTTACAGCGAAGATAGTAGACTGATTCTTTTTTGTTTAACCATGTGTTTTTGGTAAGTAAAAATATGAATGGATTTTATTTCAGAGTAGTGCGGGATATTACAAAATATTTGTCACAAAAATGAAATACTAGGTCTGATCTAAACCAAATGATACTATATCTGATTACATTAAACACTTTCTGTCATTAAAAAAGTTTCTCAGCATTCTCTGATTTAGATCATTTAGAATTGCTCCATCAAAATATAGATACTTACCCCATCTCATCCCAGACATCCATTTATTTTACCAAAACTGAGTGAGTTGATACCTGGAGAGGTTAGGATGAAGGGTTCCTTTATGACGTAAATTCTCACAATAGCACCCTCAAATAATACAGTAGTTCACTCTTAACTAGGGGAATAGAAACGGAATGGTGCTTTGCTTGAAGACAAAGGAAAATGAATCAAATGAGTATTTGGATTATTACACAAATTATTATACTGCATGATTACTGCATTATTACACAGATGTAATACCACAAGTAGTACATAGTAATACAACTTTAGAAATCCTCAAATACATTTAAAAAAAAACACAACAGCTCAGCCTGGTGTTGCCACTAGAAGGATTGGCCTCTACTCTTGGTGTTGACAATGACCTTCAGTCTCAAACTGCCAAAGGACCTAGGAAATTTGGGGAATGCACAGTTCAGAGTTGTTGGCCCTTAAAAAAAAGAGAGAGCCCAAAAAAGAAGCCTCTGCGAGGTTTTTCCATGACTGTAAGGGTTCCATGATTTATCTGTAGAGGTAAGTAATCTTAGACATTATCCCCAGAAGCTGCTAAAAGCTGTGGTGTCGTTGTCAACCTAAGTTTTCTGCACTGACCTAAGCCCATGGAGAGAGCCGGCTCAAATAGCAGGCCTTGCCTCTTTCCTCCTGCCTACCTGGATCCGCTACTAGGACGCACTTCACAAATCAGTCGCTACAAAAGTCAAACATAGGACTCTGGCTACCCGACTCTTATGCCTCTTTGGCAAATGTCCCCATTCTGGCCTCCTCTTGCCGTCTTGGTCAAGTCATAAAAGTAGAAAAAAGTTCCCCACTTTGTTATCACCAGTTGTCAGGTGTAAAAGAGACCCTGGTTTGTTTGGCTCATGTCCTGTTGACCCCTTGCCGGTTCCTTTCCGCTCACATGCCCTTTACCATGTACATGACATTGTATTTGCCTCTGGGATCTAATGTTGGGCAAAAACAGCCACTGTCCAAGCTCTGGTGGAGTGTGAGAAGTAGGGTGGAAGACAGACAATCACAAGTAAAATGACCTGCCACTCTGATAAATACTCCATAGTGAAGGTGTGCAATGCCCTGAGCGCATGTGAAAGAGGATTGGACCCAGTGAAGGGGACCGGGGGAGACTTCCATTTGAAAGTAATAATTGAGCGGGACTTGGAGGATGCACAGGCATGAAATGATGTAATGGATGCTGTAGGACCCTGCCCAGACCACCCTTCAGGACTAAGGCAGTAATTCCCACAGACGCTGGGAAAGTTGGTGGCTGAGAACTCACAGCTCAATTGTCTTCCTGCTGGAAACAGCTGGGCTGGGCAGGGATGGGGGTAGGATAAAGGTGTGTCTGGAGTCTTTGGCCATCTCTTATCTTCACCTACTAAAAGATTTAATACTACTACTTTACTCACCTCAAAACATTTTGGGGAGAAATAAATAGGGTGGTACCTTGGTTTTCGAATGTCTCTGTTGACGAACATTTCGGTTTATGAACACCGTAAATTTTATGGATCTATGGTATGATTAGATAGCAAAATTCATGCTAAATTTGCAGTTTTAGGGGTTGATTTTAAAGGTCTGGAACGGATTAATACATTTTGCATTACTTTCTATGGGGAAACTGTGCCTCAGTTTTTGAATGTTTCAGAACTCCAACAGTCTTCTGGAACAGATTATGTTAGAAAACCTAAGTATCGCTGAAATGTATATAAAGTCCCTAGGACAGGGGACAGGGCGATCTATGTGGCAGATGGTTTGGCATAATCAGGAAGAGCGTGGACTTCATGACAGACTATCCTGGCTTCAAATTATGACCATGCCCTTTACCCAATGTGAGTGCTTAGGCAAAGTGGTAAAATGGTTGCAAAATTTTCAATCACCTAAGTTTGCTGAAGGTAACCCAGCATACAGTACAAAAAACATTTAATATTGATATTAATACCAGTGGATTTAAATTATCAAGGATATTTGTTGGTTATTTTAATCTTTATATTTTGGAGCCTAGAAGAGCATTAGATTTGCATAAATATTTGAAATGAATAAGTGATAATTTCCCAGTAGTAATTTATTCAGAAATGCATATGGTCAATAAACATATTTATGAATTGCCTTCTATGTGTAGGTGAAGTTCCCCTGATACAGTTGGAGAACCTGTGGACATTTAAGACTGCCAAAAATTTTAACAGTGACATAAAATTCAGGTTTCTTTTGAAGGGTATGGGTTTCTAAAAGAGGTCAACTCCAAGATTTGAACAATAAGAATATCCTTACCCGTCCATATCCTGTACGATTTTTTTTCATATCCCTGTATTTCTTTCTCTTGTTTATATAGAAGTAGTTTTAAAACACCTGTGAATTATTAGTTATTAACTTTTCACAAGTTCCAAGGTGGCAATATATATCTGCTACAGATTGCAAAGATACATTCAAAGCCATAGCTACTAAAAAGTGTTGTGCCATAAATTTTGTGTAAAATATTGCAGTGTCAAATCAGAAAGCTTCTTTTAGCCTATCTCCCCTAATCTACCATCATTCCTTTATTAAGTTGTCAGCCAGAAGGAAATGTCAAAAGAAAACAGGTAGAAACTGGCCCTCACTCTTTTCTATAGAGACACACTGAAAAGTTTGAATTGCTATTTTTCTGTTTCAGGTAAGGCAAAGAAACTATTTGAGAACAATAAAAAAGAAAGAAAGAAAAAAAGGCATTTGACGCCTTAATAATCAACATGAAGAGAGTGTATTAGAAGACAACGTAAGCTTAAAAGTCTCAAAACTAAATTATCACAATTACTCTGCCATTCTTTTCTGACCAATACAACATCCAGCTACAGAGCTGAGCTGGCCGCTCTTAATTTGAATGGGTTTACTTTCATTTAATTCCACAGGTTCAATATCAAGAACACCAGTGAGCTCCTCTTCATTATCAAGTCCCTGCTACAATTTGTGACATGAATATTTTAATGCTGCCCCCCACCGCTGCCCCACGATTTTACATGTGGTCTGCTAGTAGTATTTATCCTGCGGTAGCAGGTTACTGCTTGGGTAATATTATTAATATTAGCACATAAGTAAAGTTCAAGCCATAATAAGTCCTTGGAAGGTAAGGATGACTGACAATGTGTCACTTATTTCAGAGTCTAGGCTTGAGAGATAATGATTTCTTTAATTTCTTTCAATACTCATGGACATTTCAATAATGGTTCACGGCACTATAGCGCATAATGGGCTACCAGAAAAATTCAATATTCTCACAAGAGCCATAGAAGGAACATGATGCCAGTGAGACTAGCATTAAAATGTTAGAGTAACCTAACCAGCTAACGCAGAGCTCCAGGAAAAGATACTTTGAAGTCTATAGTTTAGTAAAGTATTTGTAGAAACAAATAGTTTTGTTTGAGGAAGGACGTCTGGGGCACACTCATTTACAAATATTTTAGAGTCTCATAGTAGTGTTGATTTCCCTTGCTTTGCTTTATGGAATTAAGAACAAAACATGAACTAGGGCAGTTTCTGCACTCTTTTCAGGATCTGAGATACTTGAGTATGATTGAAAATAATAATGCATTAACCACTGGGAAAAATACTCTGATAGTAATAGTAATAATAAAAAGAACCTATATCTACCATGATTCAGGCTAATATAAATATTCTATATATTTTACGTCCTTTCCTTTCTTCATTGCTACCATAACAGTGACAAGGGGGCAGCTGTTCCTACTACCATCATTTTACATATAAAAAGACTGTGCCTTGGAAAACTTAATGATTTGTCCAGCATTATTATTTAAATGGTAAACTAGGATTTGAACCCAGGCTGTCCAACCAGGGCTTTTACTCTTAATTATCCTTAAGAAATTAATAAGGATTTAGTATACGAGGTCGGACAATTAAGTTTGCAAACTTTTTGTAGCAAGTTTGTGAACTTAATTGTCCGACCTTCATATATAACCTAGCAAATTGTAAGATACTAAGTTCAAATACACATATGTATATCATTTGTTGAAAATCTCTATTGAGCCCAATTTTTCGCTTAATTTAAGAGAATATCCTAGGAGAAGACATCTTCCTTACATTTCCTGTAGTCTCTCTCTAGATACGTTTTTCAAAAAGTAGTACTTCAAAAATTGCTGTGGAAAAATATCTGTATAAATACATGCTCACTCTTGAACATACTTTCATTTTTTTCTGACCACTATCTTTTAGAGATACATTCTCAGCAATTTTCCTCAAAGTTATCTACTCAAGTGATTGTATAGAAAACAAATGATAAGCATAGAAGAACATTTTCTATTTACTTGAAACTAAGTAATTATTTTATTCTGTTATACCAAATCTATATTCAGTACATTAAAATGGGCTCAACTTGATGAAGTATGTAATTTGAAATTCTTAAGTTTGTAATTTGAATGATTACTTTCTTTCATAAGCTGCTTAGGGATTTTTTTCATTTGTGAAGCTAAAACATTTGGCTACCCAAACACAATATCAACTGAACTTGTCATGCAATCCATTGTTTATTAATCATCTTCCACTGATAATCTAAATGATGATTAGTCTTGCCTCAGTGAATTCGTTCCTCTTCTAATACACATTTAGATTAATCCCTGTTACATATTTTGATTTGTCATAATTTGAGAAGTGCAATTGAGGAACAGTTCTTTCAAAAATTAAAGTAATTAAGGGAAAAGAAAATATTTTAAATGTAAGAAAAATTGCATAATGAATATTTTTAGCAAAGTCAGATGTCATATACAACAGAGAAAATGCCTGTGTATTTTATAATCACTAATCTAAAAAAAATCATAATTTAAAAGCAGAACTCAATTAGAAAATATCCTTTAAGATACACAACCTGTTCACTTACTTACTAAATATGAAACTTTCACAAATTATAATGGTAATAAAAAACTACCTAAATACGAGGGCAGATTATTTTTCATGCAAGAGAAATTTCAGAAGAAATTGAGGTAAACAAAATGTACCAGAGTATATTTTATGAAATGCCCTACAAAAAGTCACCACTGTTATTTGTTAAAAGGGCATAATAGGCAGAGCTGGACAACCTTCAGACAGATATAAATTCAGTTTGGCAAACCACCATTTTCATTTTGGAGCAAACCGGTCTCGTATGTATTATCAAATCAGTCCTCGACTCCTTAGTTCTCAACACTCTTTTTATCTATGTAGACTCATTTGTTATACGTTTCATCTCTCTAGCCCAACTTTGTATTGCTTTCTATTTTTCTAGTCATGCTTGTAACAATCCATCTTCCTCTTTTCTACATCCAGTCTATTTTTATATTCACTTAAAAAAAAAAGTCTCTTCACCAAATCAAACCTTCTATGATTCTTGTCAGAGATAAGGTCTAACTTTTTTTTTTTCATTCTGAAAAGACCAAAGTGTGAGAAACAAAAGTATGACATGACTGAAAAATGGTGAATTTTTTTAAATGTTTAGAAAAACCACTACTTTAGAGCTAACCACCTGCTTGGCCAATACAATTGTTTTTGCCTATTTCATTTAGTCTGTGAACCTCTGGGACAAGGACCAAGTCCTTCAATGTGGTTTATAAAGTATTGGGCAACAAACAAGAATGATGAGAACCTTGACCTTTTGAAGTCTTTTCATCTCTAGGATTTACCAGAATTTACTCCATTGCTGTTATTTGTTCGAATGATTTCACTGAGTTTGGAAAGGGTCTAGAGAAAGCAGTGTATTTTCCATTTACTCTGGAGAGTAAATGAGTATGAGCATTGAAAATGATTTTCACTGTTTTTTTTGTTTTTGTTTTTAACTCAATGAAATCATTCAGGTAAAGTGCGGTGATGGAAAGAATTCTGATAAGTCCTCATGATGCTAGGTGTTGGTGGCCTCAGGTGATTAGATCACAGTGGAAATGAAGGCAAACCCTGTGGTGAACAATAGCTTTGTGTATCGTAAGCCACTGGCGCTACTCATCACATAGGCAGACGACTAACACACACCTCTACTAGTCAGAACGGTAAGGAAGCAACAGAGTGTGAACAGATTTGCAAAAATCTATCTAAAAAATCTGTTGAGAATATTGTTTGGGATGCATGCATGATATTAATAGTGACTAAATAGCATTTATTTACGTAAAGACGAGTTGGTCTAATAAAGGTTGTCATTTGTACTGTTGTTGGCGGATTATTTTGAATATCATTTGATGCAAGAAACAATACCCTTACTATTATGTTATATTGATAACATTACATATATCACGTGCTGGTTACTCTATAGTTTTGATGGAAATAAGGCACAGTAACAACCCTGAAAAAATATTTCAATCCACTTTTGTGATCCAGTCAAATCTTCCGAGGATGGTTTCATTTGTCAGTGGGACCCCAAGTGCCTAGTTCAATGCCTTACACAGAGACAGCTCTTAGAACATACTTGTGAAATTTCACTGACCTATTGAAGTGCCCTGTACACCCACAGGTCAACTGTACAGCTCTGAGCTCCCTGCCTGGCAGACCTAGATCCCCAAAATGGGGAACCTGGGCCAAATTTGTCAAGTTTTTATCAGCTACAGTGAAAAGCATTTGGATATAGAAAAAGAATGGCATATGTCAAATTCCTGTGGGGGGCAGGCAAGTAATCTAAATAAGCAGTAAAGAGAAGAAGGTGAAATATTAGGGCATAATGGAACTGGCCATTCGGTGAGTACAACCTCTCTAACGTGGGTGGCTTCTACTAAACTGTGGCCAAATCCTGCGATTTAGTCATGAGCATCCAGTATTACCAAATAATCTGACTTCTAAGAGAGTCTGGAATACCAGAGTTTCATATGAAATCGCAGAATATTAAAGTTAGGAAACAACTAAAGATATTTAAAAGTCTCTGTGAGGGCCACACAAAGCACATCTGCTGTTTGGAGGTAGCCCTCAAGCCACCATCGTACGATCTCTTGTGAACTTGCAAAGAAAGCAGAGTAAGAATTCTGAAGATCGGGATCTCAGAAGTAACCTGAATTCCTCGTGTTTCAATTTTCTTATGTAAAACAAAGATTGAATTACATTATTTGTAAGGTTTCTTTCGGCTGTAACAACTTATCTCTTTATTATATGCAGAAAGATATATGAAATGTAAACCCAGGCCACAAAATAAGGACGTTTACCTATGTAACCCTTGAAACGTTCCATAGATACACTGCATAGTTGACCATAGAAAGAGACAAAAGGAAACAGGAAAGAAGAGTAAACAGGACGCCATTATACAAGGAGGTTCTGTGGTAAGTATTCACAAAATGTGATTGAAATCCGTTTGTCTGTGTCAGGGGGAAATTTATACAGTCAGTGACAGAAAAGATAAGATTACTTGGAAAGCTGTTGAGAAGTCTGTTTTGGTCATTAGATTTTAGAAAAAGAAGGTCAGAGGATTTATTTTGAAGAAGAGGTTTAGGGAATCGGCAATGAGGCTCAATAGTAAGAGATATATTGTCAACAAAAGAAGAAGGAGAGAAAAGTTAAGAACAGGATTGTGGGAAATGCTAGAGCTAAAGGACGTGTTTTAGTTATGGGATAAGAAAAGTCTTATTTAGAAGCAATGTCTACAGATAAATCAGAGGTAGGGCGATAACAACAGGAGCTGGCTAAGTGATTTTAAAAGACTCACTCAACATTGGCAGGCCTATAAACATAGTCATTTTTTTTTTTATAAGACAGTTCTTTAATTTAAAATTATATGGACAAATCTACAATATTACTCATTCCCAAACATAATCATTCAGTACACAGACCTGAAATATGTTGGATTTTTTTTTCTCACAAATTAAAAACAATGTTAAGAGTAATAAAGAATACTGAGAACAAGCAGCACAGTCCCTCCCTACTGATCAGCTTTTATTCTATATTCATCTTCTCTATCTAATTTTGAGTTATGAGTCTGAGAAAGAGTGAATGGCAAAGTTAAACATGCACGTAATTTGAGAATTAACAACAACAAAACACATGGGGTTGGTAAGTGGCCCAGTTCTGTATCACAGAAAAGATGGATGAGGGGGGTGGCGGGTGGGAGATGAGGGTAAGGGGGATCAAATATATGGTGATGGAAGGAGAACTGACTCTGGGTGGTGAACACACAATGGGATTTATAGATGATGTAATACAGAATTGTACACCTGAAATCTATGTAATTTTACTAACAATTGTCACCCCAATAAATTTAAAAAATAAATTAAAAAAATAAATCAAAAAAAAAAAAAAGAAGAAGAAGAGGGTAAGGTAAGCAAGCTCTATTTATTAACTGCCTACCAATATGTTGGGCACTCGGCTTTTGTATCACTGCACTATCATCTACTGCTGAAAACTCGGGGATCAGAACACTTACATAACCTGCCTAAGGTACTGCGAGGCGCTGCCCAGAATTTGAATTCAGATTAGATGGACCCCAGGTTCTACAGTCGTAATTGCTCCACCATTGTTACCTGCCATCAAGTGGGGACGGGAAACCATGATGGCAATTCTCAAAATGTTTTATGTTAAAATGTTTTCAGGCTTTTTTGCTTGCTATTCTCTTCTTTAAATGCCAGTCCTCCAAGTGCGCACTCAGTTGGTTTTGTCCATCATCCAGGTAACAATTCGTTGGCCTCCTTCTCTAAAGACCTTCTCTATCTGAGTTACGCAAAGCGGCTCATCTCTCCCAGACACTCTCTATCCCACAGCACTGGGTTTTTCCCCATAGAACTCGCATTATTTCGTATAAACGTAATCAGTTTTCTTCTCTGTCATCTATCTCCTTCCTCTAGAATGTAAATGGTATGAGAACAGTCTTATCTATATTGTTGATCTCCGTAAATCTAGCACTTAAAGCCATGCCTTGCATAGTAGGCACTGAATTAATGAATAAGGAGTAATTGTCTAACCTTGACTTTTCTTAAATTTTTTATTTTGTCACCCCAATAAATTTAAAAAAAAAAATTTGGAGGATACATAGCAAAACGTAAATGGTGGTCATCTAAGACTATAGGCCAATAGGTTATTTTTCTCTTTATTTGTGTTTGCTTTAGCTTTGCGTTTGTAATAAAATACTAATTTTGTAATTAAACATTTTTTAAAGAAAAAAATATTTTATTTTTATTTTTGGGTAATGATAACTAAACTGATAGTTTTGTGCCTTTAAAAAAAAAAGAAAAAGACTACATTGTTTACATTGTTACATGTCAGAGCCTCCATTCCCATGGAACTAAGTAACAATTAATAAACAAGGCTGACCAAATCCTTGATGAAGTTCATTTGCATCCACTGC
The DNA here is from genome assembly GCF_036562045.2 of Rhinolophus sinicus. Taxonomy (NCBI): domain Eukaryota; kingdom Metazoa; phylum Chordata; class Mammalia; order Chiroptera; family Rhinolophidae; genus Rhinolophus; species Rhinolophus sinicus. The sequence continues at coordinate 7,269,326 of NC_133763.1, forward strand.
CATGATCCCTGCCCCCAAATATAACATCACAGTCACCAATAGTGAGCTCTAGTCCCCCTGGGTCTCCTCACTTCCTCCATTATTCCTCTTACTGAAATATCACACCCTCCTTTGGTTGGAAAACCACCACGAGTTTATCCTGACAGGCTCGGCTTTTCCTCCCTTCTTCCCCAGAACTTTGCTCTCATTTCAAGTACAGCCCTTGTTTCATAAGACTGTAAAGGCTATTTTCATATCTTCTCTTCTGCCAGATTTCGAGATCCTCAAGGGCGTGGGACCATAAAATAACTCACTTGAAAATGGTAAATGTTACTGTGTCCTGCCAGGCTTGATGACTGTTTCATTTCATCGACAGCTTAGACTAACCACTAAGCATGGCACATCAACATTGATGTTCATAACAAACTTTCAATTTTTTTGTGTCTAACACTAAACATTTTTCTGACGACTATTTATCTGTGATAAAAAAAAACATGAAGATCGCTACAATTAGGCTGACATAACAAGAACAAATCGCAATGCGCAAATCATATTCATGAAGTGAGTTAGTCAGGGGATTTCTTGAAGCCCGTGATATATGGCAGCCTACAAACTCAGGAATTACAACCACAGTAGCCCTGAAATATCAACAAAGCCTAATAATGCAAGACATCTATAGTACTAATTTTAAATTCTATTTAACTGTAGATGGAGGGGAGTGTGTGTGTGTGTGTGTGTGTGTGTGTGTGTGTGTGTAGTATATATATCAAATTTGTAGCTGCACTAAATGATCGTTTTATTTAGAAGAGACTTTTCTGCTCCCCTAAAGTAGCTTTAAGAACAGGTTTACTGTGGCTAATAAACTTCCTATCACTTTATCTTTAAAGGATTAGAGTGACCCCTACTGTTCAAGTAAATATATCCTCCACTTTCCCTAGGGAATTTTCAAATGCAAATTTTAACTTATTGCTTATAATTTCCAATCAAAGTCAGAATCTCTTGCTTCACTTCAAACCCATTATTAAAACCGGATGAAAAGAGGCATTTGATAAAATTTTTCCTCCAATAAATATGTGTGCACCTAATTTAGCCTCATTGCATATTCTGCTGTTTTCACCACTGCAAATGTATATATATATATATACATTTGTATTTGGAAAATTATAATAAGCAAAGAAAGGAGGTACTGGGGTAAAGTGTCATCTTGGCAGTAAAACAGGCATTTGAACAACTGCAAATGATCTTGAATGTAAAAAAAAAATATAGAAATATATGAGTACAGGGTTATCTAAAATCAAGATTTCAGTAATTCTCTGTCTTTGAAGGCTAAATTAGAAGTACTGGCTTTTTCAACAATTGTTGTTGTTGTTTTAATGGACATTAAAAGTGAATGGATGGCTTGGCTGTAGATAATAAAGATTCCTGTCACTTGTTGAAACACAAATCAATATAAAAGCTAGGGACTGTGGTCACAATAGAGTCATCAGTATAGGGTTACCAGGAAAAATGACATCTCACATTTTCACAGAAAAAAAAAAATAAAAATAAAACAAGCTGTTCTTGGAACTTCTAGAAATCCAATCTACCTTTTTGATGATGTGCCTTAATTCGATTTCTTTTTCTAAGCCACCTTTGGAGACCTCACAGATTTTTTGGAACTCACTTAGGTTTTAGTATTAAATATATCTTTTTAGAAGAGGTAACAAACTTAACACATTGGCTTATGTTAAAAATTAAAATACTTTGAAAACTTTTTTTGAAAACTATGTCAGCCAAAATGGATTACAAATGAAAACAGATAGGCTACAAAAGACAGCTCTAGAAATCTATGTCTGCATTCAGGGTATCAATAAGTGGTAGATTAATCTTCAAATAACATTAATTTTGCAAGATTAAAAATGATTTTCTCAATTATAGAAGTAACTATAGCTTGTATATGATTTTTTCATAGTGATTTTCATAACATAGATGCACCCCACCTTGGTGACGGTTTAACAAACCATGATATTGAGATATAAATTATTGGTGTCGACAAATCTTTAACATAAAATGTAACATCTCAAGCTAACTTTGTATTGAGTAGTGTTGGTTTTTGCAAGAGTTCTCCCTAACTAACCAACTGATTTGATGTTTAGGGAGCAATGCTTGCTTCAGAGGATAATACTGAAAAATCCATGACACAATGAATGGGGCTAAAATAGGATTGGAGTATTGGCAATAATACAAAGCTTTGTGGGGAGGACGGGAAGGTGACAGAGGTAGTGAGATGCCTAAGGATAGTGATATTATGTACTCTTTATTACTGTTACTAAATGCATTTGTTCAGCATGGTTTATTTGGTTTCTGCTTAAATTATATTGATTGTTATAAATATGATATTGTACAATTCTTTTTCTTCTTACTATCACTAAATAATTTAAGACCTGCCATAAAGAAAAATGCCAACTCCTCAAATTTAAGACAGTTTTGATTTTATATCAACACATAAAATTAAAATAACTTTCCTATCAACAATATATATTGTATGCAGGGCGATAGCATTAGCAAATATTATATTATTTCATACAAGTTATCAAATTCTTATGTTAAAATTCTTATCTATAAAAGGAGGCTCCAGAACAGGAAATTCACACACTTGCTCTCAGCATAAACTTTAGTTAAAAAAAAAAAAAAAAATCCATAGACAATATACCATCTGTCTCCTAAACCATGTGAAAAGAAAAGCTTTGAAAAATCCAGCCTCTGCTAATGTGACATCTTGAAACATTAATCACCCCCTTAGGCCAATATAATTGTAGCTCCATGTTAATTACCTAACAATTAACAGCAGTAATTTCCAAGGGGCAATCAATGAATTAGCTTGTGATTTTCCCACAGATTTCAGTCCCACACTGCCAATCCGAATGCATTTCAAATTCCTCATGGTGGTGCTTCAATGACACGTCTGGTGTATGAAATAAAAATTCATTTGCACCCTTACTAATTAGGCTCGACTATATCCCTATGTGTATTGCAAACTCTATTCACTAGCACAAAATCTCTGCCACCGGCATTTTACCCCATTTAAAAATTCATTTTCTATTAAATTAGAAGGTCACCTAGCAGGAAAATGTACTAATCAAGGTTTTATCACTGACGAATTAAAGGTTTTTAATAAGCAAGTTTAATTAAGTTATCCTAACAAGTGATAACAGCTATTTACAACTTATGGTGAAATGTATGTGCACTTGAACATGGAGAGTTTGAAATCATATTCTTTGAGTTCAGTGCATGCTACATATTCATTATACAGATGGAAGGTGACTAGGTGCATATGAGTATGTATAGGATTGAAATCATTTCAAACGTAATTGTTTTGGGGGCAAGAGAGGAGCTCACTTGAAAAACAGTTCACTACTTTTCTATATTATAGATGATTAAAAATATAGAGCATCCATTTAATAGAATATTATCTTCCCTTGACCCTTTACTTGTCTTGGTGTCACTAACATCAATGTATTGATAATTTACATTATATTCTAAACACACAAAATTGTAGTTGATTATTATCTCTTGAGATAATGATAAAAATCATGCTGCCAGGACATTATATATTATTTTAACAGACAAAAACATTACTTTAATGAAAATATGCTATGGCACACACGAATTTCTTCTGAGAAGTGCGCTACTCTCTAAAAAGTAAAACTGAAATTTGTGTCTGGCATGTAGTAACTATCCATTGGTTTAGAAGTCTTACTGCCTCACACTTTGTTTCTGCCTTTATTATTGTTACACGAGTATACATACGTATGCAAAGATTTTGCTCCTTGAAGATTAACCCCTTTTAAAATTAGTGATGAAGAGATTCATCCATGAGATTTATCAGTCCCTGTCTCATTCCATTCACTCATGAAGCACACACCACTCTAAACATTATATCGAATACAAATCACAAATAAATATTCCATGTTATTTAATGGTGTCTTGAAATCCGTGTGAAGCAAACACGAAAGTGTAGTGTTAACTGTTTTAAAGGTAGAGAGGGAAAGGAAATAAAGTCAGAATTACCAGGAGAAACAGTAAACCCACTTCCTGCCTGTTATCCACAATGATCACTAATGAACAAACACACCAGGGCATAGATAATCTAAGAAGCCTCCGAAAATGCAGCTGTGAATATGATGAAATGCAAATTCTTTTACTTTCAGATCATTCTTTTTTTTTAAAGCAAGGTTAAACACAAATTATGACTCAATCTTGTTATAAGACAACCATCGTAAAATCATGGACTTTGAACCAGAAGGACCTTGAAGGGTTAACTTTTTTAAAAAGGAAAGAACTAAAGCGAAGTGATGTAAAGCAACCTATTTATGGTCATACAACGAGTTAATGGCAGACAAAGATTTACTGACCTGTTAGGCCTATGCCCTTTACACAACATTACGCTGTTACACTGTTAGCGATGTCATTATTTCTGTCATTAACATCATATTTAGCAATAATTAATACCTTTTATAAAGAATTTGGGGAGTTAGCCTCCTGCCTTCCTGACCCATCCATTCTTTCCCACCATTAACTGTTCAGTGGTTATATAAAGAACACAGTAATTCCTCTTTAGTCCTACATAATTACAACCCAAGAAAGCCTCTTTTACTGGCTTCGAAGACACCCATTAAACTGGCTTCGGTTTCCTGTTATCCATCTCTATTTCCTACCACTCCCTAATAAACTTATATAGAGGCAGGGATTAGACCTTTCAAATTAAAAAAAAAAAAAAAGGCACTGTATCCCTTTGTTAAACTTTACTTTCTGCAAAACAAACACAAAATTTAAACAGGTCTGGTGATTACCAAATTTATAGTGACAATTCTTCTATTTAGTTTTTCTTTCTTTCTTCCTTTTTTTTTTTTTTTTTTTGACAGATTTGTCTTGACGTAATACCCACAGACGCGTCGTATTTATCCTACATCTATGCTTTAACTCCATTATCTCAAACACTTTGGCTTCTTCCTATTGAAATCCAACACGTTTTTAGGACTAACATGCCCCGTGGAGTCTAACTACACTAGGCTTCTTCTATTTTTTTTTTCTAAAACACACTTTTAATGAGTGTATATCACAGGTTAGCTTTAATGCATATCTTTCCATGTTCTCCCTTACTTTTACATTGGCGTGTACTAACTGACTTATATATCTCAGCTTGCATATTACTTCCTCAAAGAAATCTTACCTGATCTGGTCAGTCTAAAATAATCACCCAGCCAAAACCCTATCAAACCATGATACCCTTTCATTTTTGGAACTGCGAATAAAATTCTCCGAAATCATCTTATTTATTTATGTATTTATTTTATGCCTTTACCTTGTATAGTGTAAATTTAATGAAAAAAAATCTGTCTTATTTTACTACAGACCCAGAATCTAGAATAGAGTCAGTTTCAAATACTGGCCGTGCCATACACCAAGCTCAACAATGAAAAGCTAAAAGCTTTTCCTCTAAGACAAGAAGAAAAGACAGGGATACCTACTCTCTTCCCTTCTATTTAACATAATGCTGGGAGTCCAGAGCAATTAAGCAAAAAAAAAAAAAAAAAAAAGAAAAGAAATATAAGGCATCCAAAATAGAAAGGAAGTAAAATTGTCTTTGTTTTCAGATGACATGGTCTTATACATAGAAAACCCTAAACACTCAAAAAGAAAACAAACAAACAAACAAAAAAAACTGTTAGAACTGATAAATTAATTCAGTAAAGTTGCAGGATGCAAAATCAATGAAAAAACTGATGCATTTCTATACACTAAAAACAAACTATCTGAAAAGAAAATTCAGAAAATTATAGCATTTATAATTGTATCAAAAATAATAAAATACCAAGTAATAAATTTACAAGAAGGTAAAAGACACTGAAAACTATAGAACAGTGATGAAAGAAAGAGGGAAGACACAAATAAATGGAAAGATATTCAGTGCTCATGGATTGGAAGAAATAATAAGATTAAAATATCCATTATTACCCAAAGCAACCCACAGATTAATGCATTCCCTATCATTATTCTAATGGCATTTTTTTACAGAAATGTAAGAAAACAATCCTAAAATTCACATGGAAACACAAAAGGCCCCAAAGCCAAAGCAATCTTGAGAAAGAAGAACAGAGTTGGAAGTATCACACATTCTGATTTCAAACTATATTACAAAGCTATAGCAATCAGAACAGTATGGTATTTGCATAAAATAGACACGTAGACCAATGGAACAGAACAGAGAGCTCAGAAATAAATCCATACATATATGGTTAACTAATACTCAACAGGGACCCAAGAATATTCAATGGGGATAGTATAATCTCTTCAATAAATGGTGCTAGGCAAACTGGACAGACACATGTAGAAGAGTAAAATTGGACCCCTACCTTAAACCATACACAATAACTAATTCAAACTGGATCGAATAATTAAACCTAAGATCTGAAAACTTAAAACTCCTAGAAGAAAACAAGGAGGGTAAACTCCTTGACATTGGCCTTGGCAATGTTTTTTTATTTTTTACTTTTTATTTTTTGGGATATGGCATCAAAACCACAGGCAACAAAATTGAAACTAAAAACTGGGGCTGTATCAAATTTAAAAACTTCTGCACAGCAATAAAAATAATAAAATGACAAGGCAACCTACAGATTGGAAAAAAATATTTGCAAACCATATTTCTGATATGGAGTTAATATCCAAAACCTATAAGTAACTCATATAACTCAATAGCAAACAAACAAGCAAAGAACCCAATTAAAAACTTGGCAGACGATCTGTATAGACATTTTTCAAAAGAAGACACACAGATGGCCAACAGGTACATGAAAAGGTGCTCAATATCACAATTCATCAAAGAAATGCAAATCAAAACCACAATGAGACATCCTCTCACACCTGTTAGGATGGCTTTTATCAAAAAGACCGCAGATAACAAGTGCTGGTGAGGATGTGGAGTAAAGGGGAAACTTACACACTGTAGGTGGGATTGTAAATTGGTACAGCCATTAAGGAAAACAAAAAATGAAAAATAGAACTACCATATGATTCAGCAATCCCACTTCTGGGTGTATATCAAAAAGAATTGAAATCGTTATCTTGAAGAGATGTCTGCACTTCCATGTTCATTGAAGTTTTATTCACAATTGCCAGTGGGCAACCTACCATATTTCCCTGAAAATAAGACCTATCCGGAACATCAGCTCTAATGCGTCTTTTGGAGCAAAAATTAATATAAGACCCGATATTATATTATGTTATATTATATTGTATTATATTATATAAGACCCGGTCTTATATTATAGTAAAATAAGACCGGGTCTTAAATTAATTTTTGCTCCAAAAGACGCATTAGAGCTAATGGTCTGGCTAGGTCTTATTTTCAGGGAAACACGGTACACGTCCATCAAGAGATGAATAAAGAAAATGTGGGATATACATAATCAATGGAATATTATTCAGCATTATGAATGAAGGATGCTCGCCATTTGCAAGAGCATGGATGAACCATGAGACATTATGCAAAGTGAAACAAGCCAGTCACAGAAGGACAAACAGTGCAGGATTCTATTTACACAAGGTACCTAAACCAGTGTAACCCCTAAAAGCAGAGACTAGCATGGTGGTTAGCAGAGGCTGGAGGGAGAGGTAAATGGGCATTGTTTTTTAACAGGTATAAAGCTTCTGTTTTGCAAGATGAACAAGCTCTACGGACCTGCTGTACGTACGACACAAGCGCCTACGGTTAACAATGTGTACGTCAAAATATGTTGAGAGGATAGATTCCACGGTAAGTGTCCTTACCAAAAACAACACACACAGAGCACAAGGAAATTTTGGGGGTGATGGATGTGTTTTATGTGCCTTGGTTGTGGTAAGGGTATTATAGGTGTGGGCACATGCTCAAACGCATCAAGATGTATACTTTAAACATATGCAATGTTTGTATATCAATTACATCTCAATAAAGTAAAAAAAAAAAAAGGTTGACTGGCAGGTTTGAGGTGTGTAAACTCTGCACATTCCAAAGAAAGGTCGGACCTTTGACCTGTTCCCAGAAAATAACCTCTAAGCCCTCGGATTATCTGGTTTGATAACACTATCTTCGTCCCCCGGAAGCTTGGGACACATCAGTTTATGCTGACATTGTGGTTTACGGTGGGCCCTGGGCCATGTGGAATCAGTCTGACCACTGCAGGGGCTGGAGACAAGAGCAGCCACGCTCAGTGCCTGCCACCACTAAGACCCTGGGCACCGGGGCTCTGAGGGACGTCCCAGGTTGGCAATACTCCATCTGTGTTGTCACACATCCCTGCATGAGTCATGAAGGGCTAGCTGTGACCCACGGGGAGAGGACATCTGGAACGTGTCGTTTTCTCCTTCACCGTGTTCTTCTGCTGACCGTGATCTGTGCCACTTTACTGTAATAAAGCACAACTGTAAGTATAACAGCTTTTCTGCGTTCCATGAATCCTCCCAGTCAACGGCTGAACCTAGGGGTGGTCGTAGGGACCTTGGACAAACGAGCGCCTCGTAGAATAACACTGATTCCTTTTTTTTCAGTGTGTCACAGATTTTTGGAACTTCATTTTTTCCCCCTTGCTCGCTCCACATCCCCAGGTGTGCACCCTGCCCAGGTGACCGGAAACCCAGTGTGATAAGGACGGTATGTCCCTACAAGTTCCCCTGCCTGCCCTGCCCTGTTCGTGACTGAAGAACATCAAACAAAGCAGTGAACCACCACCACCCCCCGCCCCTGTGCCTTTCCTTGTGTCTTCCTCCTTGACCTTAAATAAAGACACTTGCCACAGTTCCCCCCCTCCCCCTGCTTGGTTCAGCCTTCTGCCTTGGCACTCTCCCCCCGCCACACACACCTGCCCTCTGTGATCCCTCCTGGACTGCGAGAACTCTGTATCTCTAGGACCTGTGAGTATCATAAACTTTGTTTTCTTGCACCGGTCCTGTGTGGTCACCTTGAGGGCCCATCCCATAAAAGAGCACAGGACATACAGGTAGGAGTTCAGAAAGGTAATCGCAAGTATTTTTATTAGCATTTTTTGTGGCGGTGGTGGTGGTTTATTTATTTGCCTTTTTTTTTTCTTTTTTTTCTGAAAAGGTGTGCTTTAAACCCTCACTATAGCTTCTGTTTTGAAAAGTAAACAGAAGGGAGTTACCTTGAAGGAGTTTATTGGCTCTGACCGCCTATGGCAATATGTCTGCTTGCAATTGTTTCAGATCCTAGAGATGGTGGGAGGCACTCGCCATCTAAGCGTCACACAACCCCAGTGCAAATACAGTCTCGGGAAAATGATGATTTAGTGAGTGACATCAAACAAATGGAGAACCCTAATTTTCAGTATTCTTGCTTTTCTTTCAAAACCTAATAAAAACACATATAGATACATAAAACCTAGGATCTTTGGACTTAGAAATGTCATGTGAGACAATATCACATATTTCTTTTAAATACACAGTATCTCTCAGTTTAAAGAAATGACTGTATTGGTATTCAATGTTTAAGCCATCCAAACTAATAGACATCATGGTATTTTACAATATATAAAACATAGTTAATGAAACAAGGATATTCTACATCTTTAGATTAGGTTTTATATACTCTAGTAGAAGCTTTTACTAGTGTTGAAACTTACTCCCTGGTTTCTAAAGAATTTGTAAATCCAATTATTTTCATCATCAATTTTTAAAATTGTCACTCTTGAAATATATTCCCCAAGATGATCCCATCATTTGGGGGCCAGCATGCTAAATATATCCATACTTAGAAGTGTCAAAGATGGATAAAATAAAAAAAATACATATCTTATGTATTCAAATATATGTACAAATTTTCTATCACCTGCAGGGATTTTTCCATTACAATCTGATCAAAGATCACTTAATAAAGCAACACCAATCCCTAGAGAACTTCCAGTGTTAGCTTTGAAACATGTCTTAAGCCATGACAAAAAGTAGAGCTGGGTAAAGAGAAAAAAAAAAATTGCAACAACCAAAAAAATTCCTTTTAAATGTAAAATGCAAGAAAATGGGAGAGATGCCATATATTTAATAGAAAATGAATCGCCCAAATAAACATTTTTTTCTTCAATTTGATAAGAAATTAATGATTCAGATTTTCATTCCTCCCAGAAAGGTATAGTGTGCCTCTCTCACTTATAAAAATATTGCCAGTTCTGAAGTCAGTTCAATTCTGTCCTTTAATTTTTTAACTGCACAGATGCCTGATGCATTTGAATAAGTACTAGAGATCAATCTATAATTCTGAAACTTTTTTTTGCAATTGATCTTTTTATTCAGTTTCTATTGTATATGCTATCGGGTTAAAAATTGTAATTCCAATTTTTATCCAGGGATAATATGCAAGGGGGAAAATAGCAGTATAACAATTTTTATGGGGTGTACCAAGGTATACATTATGTCAGAAGCTGAGAGTTCCACAAAGAAATTTTTTAAAGTGTTGTTGTTTTTTTCCTCTGACAGATCCAGCAAGCCAACTACATTATCTAAAAACTACCCAGGAAGGTGTATAAAAGAGTTTAAGAATTAGCAAAGAAAATATAGTAAAAACATAAAGCAAACAGCAAAATCACTAACATGCAAAGTGAAACCTAAGAATTATACGTTACATGTGCAGTGAATAGATACTGCAATCATCTGAGTAGATAGGGAACAATACAAAAAAAAAAAAATGAAAGAAGTGGAAAGGAAGAGAAAGTCTACAAATGGAAAGAGTTTAAATATTGGGTCTCTAAAGAATTGAAAGAAATTTCAGAAATAGTTACTGAAGTTGATAATATATGAAACAATTCTGATAAGCTGTCAAATTTTGCATTGTAATTTTCTGGGCATATTTGTAACAATTCAAACATTTTTATTCTAGTAATACATTTGGCTTTTAAGACATTTCAGCGCCTTCTTTTTTTTCATAAAACAAAATGATGTCACTCTGCAAATATCTCCTGTTTAAAGAGAAATTCTTCGAAGAATGACATTTTTTTCTAGTAAAACAAGTACATTTCATTTTAAACTTTTAATAACCAGTCAATCCACTCTAAAATAGCATCTCCCTAGCAGTTTCCAGTAGTGTTTCTTTTGCTTGAAAATGAAAGTCAGATGAGATGTAAGTCTGCTCTGCTTATCAGTGCATTCCCAAGTTTCTTTCTCAGGCTTGGGCCTCAGAAGAGCTGCATTTCAGGGAGAGGGTCCAACTAACCTTTGCACCTCCCACTGGGGAAAGACTCTGAAGGCACTGTTGTCTCTAGACCAGACAACCCGTGCCCTTTCCCTGAGCCCTGAACCTCTTACCTCCCTTCAATTGTGCCACTAACAGTGTAGCAGTTCAATGTGGTGCAAATACACAGGCTTAACAGGTCAGTAAACGCAGGTTCTGCCATTAACTGGCTGTGTGATCATCAGTAGGTCACTGTGCATGACTTATATTCAATTCCTTTATTTTTCAGTTAAGAATTTGTGGTCCCTCTGAGTTTAAAAATAATGTAACTTTCAATATAATATTGGCTCCGGTCTTTACTTCTAGAGCTGGTATCAAGGGTGCAGTTGATAATTAGAGTCTTCTTCCCTCCCATGTGCCCCTTGACCTCTGCCAACACCTTGATTCATCTGTGTTTTTTACCAGGTGGGGTGACCCAAATTTTAAATTTCTAGAGGTTCTAGATCCTCCTTCATGCACACACTCATTACTGAATTAGCACATGTTTTGTTAATGTTAATAAGCACCTATAATAGAAAATGTCAATAGTCTAATGAAATTAATCAATAAAATAATCTGATTCTAAATAACTAGAAAATTACCTAGTAATTTCACAAAGATACATTACTTAGTAATTTACACTAAGGCCAACTGAGCAGGCCTCCTCTTTTTTGATTTACAGGCATGAACAGCCACACGTAGCCAGGTTGCTGCCTCGACTTCCGTAGCTGTGTCCTTTAACGGAACCTCCGTCCTTTGGAAACAAGGGCCTCTGCACCTACCAATTCCACGGCTGGAAAATCAGGAGGAATGGCTGTAGAATGGGTTGTTAGATGCAAGAAGGCACTCCTGTTCTCCAGTCCTTGGTTTCAGCCCTGTGTATCATGGCTATAGTGGATATAGCACCAAGTATGGGTTTCTTGCATGCGGCATATACCACACCCTGCAGGAAACCCCCACCTAGCATGTACTGTTCAAACTTCAGCCCACTGGAATATTTACCTTTACAATTCTCTTTCAGGATTACCCTGGATGAAGCTATTGGACAATAGACAGTAGACACACAGTTCTGGCTGGTGCCAACACAGCACACGGATCCATCTCTATAGCAGCCTTCAAATATTCCTCTTTTGTTCACTGGTCATAGGAACTACCCACGAGCCAAAGGAGAGGTCAGAGAAAGGGTTACGAAGCATCAAGGAAGGTACCATGGGTGTCTGAGGCAACCACTTGTGCAATTTACTTGTGTCTTCTGCATCTACTTGGACCGAATTCCCTCATATACCATCCCAATTCAATGGTGGTGCACGCCCAACTTAATAATTTACTGGAATAGATAACAATGAGCTTGTGATAGGCAAGTGAAGTTTACTATTCATTTGATAGTCTCTAGTCAGATGGCCCATCTTTAACATTAGCTAGGAGCTGCTTTTCAAATGAAGAATCATTGTTGAAAGAATGACAAGATGTTGGATCTGTTCAACGCTTCCCTTATCAGAGCTCAGCAGAGACTCCATAAAGCATCCTGAAGTGCAAAAGACACTTGAAGTATCATTGGTCATGAGGCTCAAATCTTAGGCAGCTCACATAGCAGCCTGGACTCTCTTTATCCAGTTGTCTATTGATGGGCACTTAGGTTGTTTTCATATCTTGGCTACTGTAAATAGCACTGCCGTGAACATAAGGGTGCATATATCATTTCGAATTAGTGTTTTTGGATTTTTTTGGATAAATACCCAGAACTGGAATTGCGGGGTCATAGCTAGTTCTGTTCTTAATTTTTCGAGGAACCTTCAAACTGTTTTCCATAGTGGCTGCACCAATTTGCAATCCCACCAACATTGCACCAGGGTTCCCTTTTCTCTGCATCCTCGCCAGCACTTATTGTTGATTTATTGATGATAGCCATTCTGACAGGTGTGAGGTAATATCTCATTGTGGTTTTAATTTGCATGCCTCTGATGATTAGTGATGTTGAGCATCTTTTCATATGTCTATTGACCATCTGTATGTCCTCTTTGGAGAAATGTCTATTCAGGTCCTCTGAGCATTTTTTAATCGGATTGGTTTTTTTGGTGTAATTAACAGTTATTTTTAAATTGAGCAAAGTAGTCTATTTACCAAATAGGCTTTTTCTTTCTTTTTGCAAATTTTAATCCTTACCTTGATCTTACCAACAGCCCTGTAGAAATGACTTAAAATGTAAATAGAAAGCTTTCAATATTCCAATGTAAAAAAATTAACATCAGATTAATTAAAATAATATTTAAACACTCCTAGAACTAGTATCTGCCATAATTTTAGGATGACAAATAAATTTCAAATGATGTAATAGAATAGTAATGCATGTCTGGAATACTGTGTTGAGAACAATTCTGAAGACATATTTGGCTTCAGCTGGAAACTGCTTTGATTACTTACTGATATCTGTCATGGACATGGAGAGAGTACTGCTGACAGATATCCATATATTTGCCATCTAGGCCTTAATGAGTCCATCTGGAGAACTTTTCATTTTGTGACATGACCTTACATAACTATTTATATTCTATTCTGTCTAGAAACAGAGGTGGATTGTTTTTTGGGGGTTTTTTTCTAAGGAGAAATATTTGCATGCTAAAATGCATCAGAATATATCAAATAAACTTAAGACATAAAAATGAGAGTGTGATTTTTATTTCCTCTCTTTTCTTTCCTGACTTTATCCAGTTTGAGTTTTATGAAGCATCTATATGATGCGGAAAGTTTGGGGAAACATGACTGACACAAGTTTACTGTACAGACTAGCAATGATCTGACAGAACCAAGCACAGAGCTCGAACGGAGCACTTTGTCCCTTTGGGTCAGTGACCACAACTTACATTCTGCAGTGCCTTGAAAATGTTATGGTTAGTAACATAGATGAAACACTGGTTAGTTAGGCTGTCAAAATAGCCTCTATCAGCCTCAGTTTAGTTCCTCATACTGTCTCATAAAAAATGGAGACTTCTTATACACTTTTTAATGTCAAAATAAATTCAGTCCTGTCTAAATGCCTCAAACACATTTCCTCAAAATAAATAACTTGCTGAAACATATTGACATCAGGTGCCATTTGGGCTGTATTTTTGTCTCCTTAATTGAGAAGTTCTTTGCTATAAATGTTTCACATGCATTTTACTTAGATCATATTTTAATTTTCTTTTCTTGTCTATGTACACGATGTTATTTGATATTCTTCCTTTAGAATATACTGCATGTTATACTTTCTTTGATTGATTAAAATTTAACTTAAGTAGATCAGAGGTGATATTAAGTATAAGAATCTAGAAGAATTAATGATCTATCTTTTACCAGTTTTATCAATGGCATTTAATATGCCTTGTCCAATCAGATATCTAAGTTATTTTTCAGGTTGAATTTATCAATGGTTAATCATATAAAACCTACTTGGGAAGTTCAAACTACTATTTCACACAAAAAAATTATTAAAAACAATTGTATATAGATAAAATTTTGACACCAAAACTTTCTTTTTTGTTTTGATGATCCAATACCTTCCTAGTATACCATCAATAACAAGGAATGTCTAGGCCTGTTACTTGATAATAAAATAATCTATCTGACAACATTTGAAAATAATTCCTTGAGCCAGAATAAAAGGGTTTTTGGAAAATATTTCTACTGTTTATATTTTGGGGAGTATATTTATTTTTCTTTTTGTACATCCATTCTCGGATACTACTTTATGTATTTGGAGATTTTCCCATCGAATAAGAAAGATCCTTACATCATATGCTTAAATTCCATGCTTTATTGCCTCCCACTGTAGAAAATTGTTTAAACAGAATGAGGAAGCAGACAAATGATGATTGTAAACTAATTATGGAAATAGCAGATCTGTTTCCTTAGAGCAATCCCTGACCCTCCACCAGGATTTAAACTTCACTTTCCTTAGGTTCCCTTATCTGTTCCTTTCTCCTGGAACTTTGTACTTTCTCTTTTATTTCTGAGCATGTCTCAACTCCTTCAGTAGACTCTAATATCCTTAAAGAAGGGATATGATTTGATTAATCTTTGTCTTTCAAAATGCTTACTTTAATGCTAGATACGTGTAAATGACACATAAAGGTTTACGCATAAAGTAATTAAATGAGTCAATGAAAGGGATACAGCTCACGCCTTAACAAAAAAGCTACTTCTGATGGAATCCAACTATGACCATCATGAATGAGAGTAATCTATTGGCTAATATTCTGATTATTCCTAATCCACTTCCCCTCCAGGGAATCAAAACTACTGGATTCAAGGGCCTTCAGCAGGTTTAAGAAATTTAATGTTTCAGTTACCATACAGCTAGGGTGTAGCTACAAAAACACTGTCTAGTGCTGTTTGACCTTCTCAATTGTGAGGGGGACTCAACTGGTTATCTCATTCCTTTTCCAAGAACAGTCCAAGGCTATAAAGCTTCTCTCACCATTGCTGCAAGATTCTTTTTCTATGTAGCAATAGTATCAAGCACCCTTAGGCTCAAACATCACCACAACTGATGGTATGACCATACATTTTTGAAGAACTGACAATATGGTACACTTAAAATAAGAAGAATAAATGAAGGCTGGTGTTTGAGTTTTTAAAAAAAAATCCTGCAAAACACATGTTCAAGTCATTTATTTCATCGAAAGTCATCTAAAATTATCTGGAATGCTATTTTTCTCTGGAATGCTGCAAATAATATTCAAATAATCCCATAAAAGATTCGGCAATACATTATTTCCATTCACCTTTTGGAAGGTAGATAGAATTTTACATTTATTTCTTCAGCTATTTCAGAGAACTTCCTTTCAGCGTTTAGTTTATGAATGTAAAATCTAGATTGCATGATTGTAACTATAAAGACCGTCCCAATTTATTACCTATTACCTATGTTTATGTTCAGTCTAATGAAAGACAAACGCTAGTGTCCTCTGGTTGAGGATGCCAATCAAATCCCCTTCTTCCAAGCCCTGATGTGGTTCAGGAATCCGCCCCCTACATGGAGTCACATACCTCTGGGTAACGTTCTCATCCTAAACCTGTGGTAATTAATCATGATTGGGGCTCCAAGCTAATGGTGATTGTTCCATTCACCTCATCAGATATTAGTGAGTTCGTAGGAATTTGGTGAATTTTTGGCCAATGAGACAAGAGGGACAATAATCTAGAGGACTTATGGGAAAGGTTTCCTTGCTCTTAAACAGAGATGTGAAAAATGAAATGGTCCTTTTCTTCTGATGAGAATTTTTGTGTTCAAATGTGAACATCAGCCTGTCTTGTAATCATGAAGACAAAACTGACACACTGAAGAGGAGAACGTGAAAAGATTTAAAACAACAAGCAAAAAATAAAACCATGTGTGGATGAATCACTGAATTAACTAACCTGGAAGCTGCCCCAATTTGTAGACTTTTTCTTATGGTTTATGAGATATTTTTGTTGTGTTTTTTCCGGATTGCAGACAAAGCTGCCCTGACATTTCATTTTTTAATTATTTTCTCTAGTGTTATCTACCTACTAAGATCTATGATATTTGGGGTTGAGTATGAAAAGATATGATGTCCTGAATTTATTTTAATTGTAGAATATCAGCCCTTTTATCAAATGTTTCAAAACCAGTTTCCTCTTTGACATTATAATCAATGTAAATTTTAATACATTCACTTAAGGAATCCTAAAATTACATTTTAAAACATCTGATGTGTTCCATAAAATCATCAAACAGATTTGTTTTATTCTTGTATATGAACAGCATAATTTGATCCTTTTTGCAGTTGTCTTTGTAATATATTTTTATATAGTCATTACTCATAATGTTCTGACATGTAATGCTATTATCAGTTTCTTTCTCTGTTTTTATTACAAAAAAAAAAAAAGAAAGAAACTTCTGGTTCTGTGAAAAGTTTAATTTACGCCTAACTTTAACCCCAATTTATGAAAATTTATGAAAATTAGATAGGCTGTTTGACATTCATAGCATCAGGCTTCACAAGTTGCACATTTAAAATGTAAAACTACACTGACACATTAAAATTCTATTTATCATCTTCTACATGATGTATGTGTTTTACTTTAAAGAGATAGGTATATGTAATTTTAATGCCAGCCTCAGAATCACCAAAAAGTACCCTGGCAATCAGTGGAAAGGTTTAATAGGTTTTCTGTCTTGTTCTTAATTTGCTGAAATTACAAAATCAATACTTTCAGTTGTAGCTGCAGTTACCCGTTTTACTGCTTTAAGATAAAGTCTACAAGAAAGTAAGCTTCACTTTCAATTTGTAGCTCAGGACATCAGGTTGGTCTTGGCCACTCGTTAAATAGCCTGTTCTCTGCCATCCTCTCTAAGATATTCCAAATGTGCTGCAATTCCATTGCCAAGGAGGTACATACTTAAGGCAACTGTGATTAATACAGAACAAGCAGACGTTCCGAGTTTCACACTTTCCTTTTGCCCCTTTCTCTTCACAACACACTGATGTCCCTTCCTATTTCGTTAGTGTGAACTCATCTGAATTCATACTATAACTTACAACTTGGGATCTCAGATTGGCATCAAACACCCACAAACACTCCACCCAAATAAGAAATAGTCTCGTTCGGCCTGAACTCTGTCTTGCCTCTACGATTCTTGCTATAAGAGCACATTCCTGCCACTTTTAAGGTAAGCAAAATCTCCCAGATAGAGTCAGGTTAATACAAAGTAAACAAGTTAGTACATTTCTATGATTTTAGTTGAGAAAAAAATGTGAAAGATCCAATAGTCACTTTAAAATGGCAAAGATATTGGATGTGACCATGGGATTTTGAGTATTAAAGCTGTAAATATTTTTTCATTGTGATAAGTGTTAATAAACATGGGCAAAATAGCTAAAGAGACTTCGGTTTTATAATTTTTGTCACATAGTCTTCCGCACGCACACGCGAACGCACACACACACACACCATTGTCAGGAAAAGGAAGAGATCTTCATGGCCGTGGCATTCTGGGATGACCTGTTGTTTTGGGGCATTGGATATGGAGAGGCAGGGTTCCATTTGCAGGCACCTATTCTTTTATGATCTCTACTCTAAATGTGGCTTCTTCTCAGAACCCGTGATCAAGAAGAGTTATGCCCTTTTAAATGATCTCACACCAGGATATCAGCATTATTTCGATACTCAATAGCTATCGAACTGTCGTGGTGGGCAAGTAGTGCTTTGTCCCTAAAAAGATACAAACACCTGGCCTCTTCCCTCAAAGAATTTTCAGCCTATCTAGTCACCATATCTAATATCCTTTTAAGTAAAATAACATTATTAGTGTAAAAAATCATGTTAATAACGCATTTCTTCTGCATTCCCAAGGCATGTTATTTGTACTTCCCTTACTATATTGTAATGGTATTACAGTTTGGCGGGAGTCATGCTTCTTAACTTTTCTATTGTAAAATAAGCTAATCATAGATGGGACAGTGTCTTTTCACATTTATCTATTTAAATTGAATGAAGTACGAGATAAAATTATGGCTCTATGAGGTGTCGATGAAAGAACAGCTCAAAAGGGAAGAAAGGGCTTTAAATTTAAAAGAGTGTTGAGTCACCACGGACTGAATTATTCTGCCAAAAATGTATAGCTATGTGGATATGACAAAATTCAGTGTGTCCTTGGGGCATATAAGACTAGAGTCTCTAAACATATAGTCCAGGCAAACCTTAAAGTTTTGACAGACATCTTTAAAGACTAAAACTAGTTGTAGAAACTGACAAAATTCGTTTTGGACTTGGAGATGACAACACTTACAACAGACGGAGAAAGGAAAGTAGCTTGGTTCACGGTATTACAAAATTCCACAGGAAAAAGAGCAATGACAAAATTTATTTTTAATGTCACTTTTATTGTATCTTTAACGGAACCCACGAATCGACTTGCTTAGAATGTAAACTCTGACTACATCATCTAATCTTGACAACACTAAAGCCATTTGTTTCAATTGAGGCTGAGAAAAAGTCAAATAGTTTGTCTACAAAATAAACAAGTGCCAACCAATGTAATGACCTTCATTCCAGTTTGTTGTGATCGGTCCGGTCATGTTTTCAGCACACTCATCTCAGCAGGCTCAGAACCCCAAATCTATATTTAATTTAAGCATTGCTCCATCACACAGAAATCTTTCAACAACCTCACTGCCATTGCAAGGGAGAGCGCATAAACTACTCTTTACCAGAATCACTTTACAGTCTCAAAAGAAATAATAATAGCTTCAAATATACAATGTTTTTAAAATCAAGATAATTAAAAAGATAAAAAAAAATGAATCCCTCTTCATTCAATCTTTATCCTAACAGAGGTGAGAGACGTTTTTGTTTAATTTCCACTTTAACTTTATTCAGAAATTGCAAGAAAAAATTTTCACAAGACTTGAGGACCCCGTTGTGAGGGGTGTAAATGTCTAATCACTATTTTGTTTTTGTACACCTGAAACTAACAAACAAATAAATAAATAGAAAGTTCTTAGAAATGTCAAAAAAAAAAAATAGACAGTTAAACATTTGAATTTAGATGTTAAATCTGAATCAAAAAGACATGCCAATTTTTAAATGGTCATTTTATCTATTGTCCACTTCTATTTCCTGGTAGGAAAGAGAGCACGACTCAGAAGTTTAAAGAAGGATCTATTAACAGAGGTAGAAGTGGATTTACAAGAACAGAGAAGAGCTGTTGAGGTCAGTCTTGTCCTGAAAAGGCCGGGGAAGTAAACAGAATCCCCAGAGACCCATGAGACCTGGGGGCCCTCAGCCCTGTAGCTATGGAGGGATATAATAATTGCCCACAACGGTGACCCAGAGCGGGTGGGAGCAGAGGAAAAATACACTTCTCTCCATGTCTCCCACCCTCGCATCTCCCATTACGTAGCTGAAAACTATCAAATATCAGCACGTAAGGGAGACTGGATGATGTAAAACAGATATCATCTCATCTCTCAGGGAACAACATAGAGTCAGGACAGATGAGGGTAGGTCCAGGGTTTTCGAGGGGCGCCAGAGAATGACCAGGACAACATCACCACGTGAAGAGTGGCAGTTTTGATGTACCACAAAACAGACGGCAGCTCTTCAAATGCCCACTCTCTCACTTAATAGTTTTATTGATTTGTGCAATGCACCTCCCTTCACTGACCCCTGGTTTTCTTTCATTAAAAAAAGAAAAATCTGCATATGATTGTATTCCTGAACAGAGGATTTTTATATTCTCTTCATGGTAGGTTTTAGGGGTGGGTGAGTTAGTATAAAAAAAGGAAACTAAATACTGACCATCTGGAGTTGAAAACTAAATATGAGAAAGAAAATAAGGAAGATTAAAAATGGTCTAGAGATGGAATTAGTCGAAGCCAGCACACCTTTGTCAGACAATGGGCCATGAGCGTCTCCCTCGGCATTCGTGAACACACTAATGTAGCACCCCAGGAAAGGGCAACACGGAAGCCTCTGCAGTGCGGATTATACAGCTGCGAGAGGCATGACAAGGGTCCTTAAATACCGTCCTGATATTGTCTGCGCCCTTTATAGAGTTCATATTTTCTCTTTCAGTTTTCTTTATAGTTTAATTCATTCGTCTACTTACTAGCCGTGCAATCAGCATCTAACCTGAACAAGACCCTGTCCTGGATTCCTAGGATGCAACCTGTAATGATAACTATTTCCGTGAATTTTAATTTACAACACTTTGAATTCCTGAGACACACTAAAACCATTTGGCAGGAACCCTAAAACACCAAGAAACATTTGATAATTTGGTCTTGCTCAACGAGATGGTAAACTGATATTAAAATCTCCATTAGGTCAATAGCTACGTCTATAGGTATGCCAGGCCGAGCCAGGTCTGCGGCACAGCCTAGCTTCAGGGAACTCTATACCGAACCAAGTTATGCCCTGGGGGTCTCTGTCCCTTATAGGCCAGAGCTGACATTGACTCATACCAGTCAGAAATCATACAGTTGTTCTTTTTTATTTTTTATACCACATCTTATTCCCCAGATGGTTTCGGGCAGGGAGATTCATTACTACAGTGAAAGCGAGGAACCCAGGGTGCTTATTTGGCACCTACAGTACAACTGTTGCCTGATCTTAGAGGCGGCATTCCACTCTGAATTCCTTCATGAACGTGCTTCTCATGGACGTAGCCAAAAGACATCACCGCCCTCCCTGCCAACACCACCTCCCTACTGTTCTCATTTCAGCCATTGCCAAGACTAACACCAGCACCCAATTTCAGCTTAGGCCTCAGGCTTTCATGCCTTACACGGAGGATTTACCTCCTGCATGTGTTATGCCCTCTAATTCTGCATAAATTGGACATCAGATTGAGTTGTGTGCCTTTGGCTGCCAGTTGATGTAGACTCGGTGAGCAGGTTAACTTCCCCAGTAGAGGTTTCGATGTAGTTTTCACTTTCTGGGCCCCCTCGTCCCTAACTGCACCTATTTAAATTGTGAAAGCCTTAAGCACTATGTCAGATTGAACAGCATTTATAAATGTAAAAAGAGTGGCAAATCAGACATCATCATGTATAAAGGAACAGTCTTCAAATGAATTGGAAATATGATTGTTAACACCAGGCATTCACAGGCTTTCTTTTGGTTTCTCTGCTGAGCTCCTTTTAAATACCTGTCATCATAAACCACTGCTCGCCTTCCCTCCCCATCACCTTCCCTGGTACCGTATGCACAACCTGTGCTCTGCTCTCAACTTGGCTTCCTGACCCTGCTGGATCATCCAACCTCCGTACAGGTACACCCTCTGCTCCATTCAAGCAGTTTTACTTTTTCTAAACCTCCCATGTGTTCTCTCTGACTTCTTTCAAAAACCATAACTGCGCAATTGTTGTTTAATATTTTGTACTTTGTGAAGTTGAAAAGTACTGCTTTCAGCATTTCGAATTACGGTAGGCATTAAGGCATAATGAAAAGGTGAAAAATGTTAGGTCATAACCCCCCTTCGGGAAGTTCATAGTATAGTTGGGGAAAGAAGACATGAAAAGCAAATAATACACTTATAATTTTTTAATTTAATACAATAATAGGAAGAGGATCAAAAGGCCATACAATGTAATCTATTCAATGAATTAGAGAATAATTGCTAGGACAGTTAGATAAGTACAGCTGGTAGGGAGGCCGGGAAGAGAATATTTTAGCGCAGGCAATATTACAAGTGCAAGTAACGAGACAGGTGAGCTAGGTTACCCGTGAGTAAAGCTTTTGTCCCAAAGAGAATAATTTAAGACAGAGGGTGGGGCAAGGCTGGAAGGAATGCTGGGGTTCAAATTATCCAGGACCGTCAATAACAAGCCAAGTCACCTGGTAGACAATTAGGAGCTATGAAATATTTTGGAAATGGATTCTGGTATATTCATTTGTCTAGAGACGGTCTGAAGGATGGCATGGAGAGGAGAAACGAGCAGGGAGATGCACTGAAAAGCACTGCAGTAGGTCCTAGGCTGCAATGGTAACTTCTAGAACCAACAGTAGCAGTGGGAAGAGAAAGATGAGCTATTTTAAAGAATAGGCATTAACTAATACATTAATTAATACATTAACTAGGAAACAAAGGGAAAAAAAGACTACAGTCCTAAGGCTTTTGAATCGGGAAGATGATAGCGATCTTTAGATGGCTGTTGCGGAGAGAACTTTGAGAAGAAAACATGAATTCAGTCCTAAATGAAGATCAATCGTCAGGGGTACATATACATGAAATTTAGAAATGAAGACTGGAGTTTAAGAGAGAAGCAGCCGCTAAAGGTCCATAGTTTGTATGGACAGCGCAGACGTGCTATGGGAAGCTGCAAGTTGACAAGGTGGAAACTCCAAGAGAGAGGAAGTGGAGAGAGATGAGCCGACTCCAATCACCACCATATCAAGCAATATTTAACCTGTGTTATTTGACCATCAGGAAGCAACATGCCAGAAAAATCTCTCAATAGTTTCCCAGAGAAGTCTGACAAAACCCTCCTCATCTCTGCTAGGACGCAGACTGCTACCTTAGAAGACGAGATGAATTCATGGAGCATCTACAGTTTTGCGAAGTTAGTGCCAGTACACATTCCACCTGTGAAATGTGGGGCTTCTGATGACAACACGACTAGTTACCAAATTGAAATAGGTTATATATGCATTCATATGAATAGTGTAACCATAGTTGTTAAATTTGTAATTGAAATATTCTGTCGATTTCCTAAAAGAGCTACATTTTTCTAAATACAGCATTGGGATAACAATGGTATAATATTCCCTGATATGTTAAATTGAATCATGTAAAAATTGAAGACCACAAACAGTCAAATACTGGCAATTTAATACATTCCATCTATAATGTATATTCATATCTTTAACAGGTTTATACATTTTTTTTAATTCAATTTTAAAATGTC
Organism: Rhinolophus sinicus; assembly: GCF_036562045.2. Taxonomy (NCBI): domain Eukaryota; kingdom Metazoa; phylum Chordata; class Mammalia; order Chiroptera; family Rhinolophidae; genus Rhinolophus; species Rhinolophus sinicus. Next base: position 7,292,957 of record NC_133763.1, read on the forward strand.
ATAATATTCCAGGAGAAATTTTCTGGTTTTACTTTCTTTGACTTTCAAATATTCTTTTTGGAACTGCATTCAAATTTCATAAAAATAGTCCCTATAATAAACTACACTTGATTTATAAACATAAGAAAAAGTCATACAATGGCTATTCTACTATAGAACAAAAAAATTAAATGAAGACCTAGTAATTATTTAACAATTTGGACAAAATACACCACTTAACAAGTAGTAAAAACAAAGAGCTACAACTTTATCCACTTAACATTATGTCTACATTGATTCTGTTAACAAGACAATTGCCAAACTCTATTTTACTTCGTACTCTGTGGACACAAAGCCAGTTTGCTTAAATGTATTGAAATGCTAAACAAGGGATACAAAAATTACTTCTAAAATATTGATCTGTTTCTAAAGCAGATTGGACAGTTCAGCTTCGGACATCATGAAGCTCAGTGCAAAATGAATTTTTTTTCTGTCAAGGCAGACAACTATTATCATGTAGATGCTAAATGCATGCATTTGATATAAGAAAATTATGGTAATGTGACATTCCTACTACATGATGGAATATTCTTTTAGATAGTGAAACATATTAATAACACACATGATAGAGTTCTTTTTGGTTCTTGACATTTAGAACCAAATTTTTCAAAGGTTGTCCTTATTAATATGTATACAGTAAGTATAAACCACACCATGCATACAAACAAATGCCTCTTAGTCTTTGATTCGGTAGAGTTTTGCACAAGTCAACAGGTGACCATAATTTTCCAGTTCTTTTAACTACAAAGTCTTTAAATGACACTCAATAAAAACATTTCTTGAGAAAACATTTGCACTGATACAACTTTTTGAGATAAACCTGCCCTCCTTTGTGATACAAGTATTTGGGATAAAGGAAAGCTTAGAGATAATCAAAATATAATGCCATCATCAGCTAAAAATGTGGAAAATAACATTTACTAGGAATCTGTACATTTGTTTATGTTTATGAATATCCATGTGCATTTATATACAGACCTAGCTATTATATATGCACAAGTATATATGGGTACATATACATACTATGTTTCCCGGAAAATAAGACCTAGACGGACCATCAGCTCTAATGTGTCTTTTGGAGAAAAAATTATTGTTTTAATATAAGTATTGTTTTAATATAAGACCGGATCTATAATATAATATAACATAACATAATATAATCCCGGGTCTTATATTAATTTTTGCTCCAAAGATGCATTAGAGCTGATGGTCCAGTTAGGTCTTATTTTCAGGGAAACATGCATATATATATTTTTTTGTGACTATAGCTAAATGACGTATTAAGGAAGTCATTGCGAAAGTTTTTGTATCATCAATCTGATCTCTTTGAGATTATTATGAATTCTATGAACACTCCCGCCAGAAAAAGCCCAGGCAGCATTTTTGCATGTTGTGCCAGGGGTTAATACAGTTCTGGAGTCTAATCACAGAACTCTGCAACTACTGCCTTCAAGCTATGACTTTGGGGTGACATTGGTTAGTAAAATTATATAGGTTTCCAGTATACAATTCTATAATCTATCATCTATATGTGGCATTGTGTGCTCACCACCCATAGTCAGTTCTCCTTCCATCACCATATTTGACCCTCTTTACCCTTTTCTACCATCTCCCCCTCCTCCCTTACCCTCTGATAACCACTAAACTGTTGTCTGTGTCTATGAGTTTTTGTCTGTCTTGTTCGTTTGTGCTGATTAGTTACGTGGAATATACAATAAAAGTAAAGTAAACGAATTTATTAAGTTTGTATTTTTTCTAAATTCATGTAATAGTAAGCCAATTATCAAAATCCCATAGCCAATTTCAAGCTTTCATCAAATGTTAGCATTAGACATTACTAAATTTCTAATGATTTGTTAAATTCAAACAGCAGATACAACAAAATTTAAGCTTTCAATCCTAAAACTCTGACACTTGAATTTGTAGCCTATTTTATTTAGAACAGGGCATAGATTGGTTCCCCAGGAAGTAGGCTTGAAGATGGATATCAGTGTGCCAGAGGGTTATCTGCAAATGCTGGAGGGTCCAGGCCCCAGGAAAGAGAAAGGAGGAAAGCAGCCCTGAGTAGAGGGAGAAATCTAGGTGTGATGGGGTGATAATTGTTAGTAGTTGTCACCTGATAAACTTTAATTAGAAAAAGAAAAAGAAGAAATACCCACTTTTGCTTCAAGCATGGTCTGCCAAGTGTACTTTGCTGAGATTCGAATCGAAAAAAGGTTTCAGAATTTAAAAAAAAAAAAAAAAAAGTAAGTAGTCTAGTTGTGCTGCGGTCTCCAGGGAGGTCTCAACCAACTGTATAGGAAGTTCTTGAGTTGGGATAAACCTTAAGAGTTGTTCCAGGCTGAGGCTAAGATTCCCCCAGGTTTTCCATTAGGCGTGGGTCTCCCCAGAAAGGGAATGTGACCCTGGGCCAGAAGCATCTGCTGAGCAGAAGCAATCGCTTTGGGGGGCGGGCAGCTGAGGCTCGTCTCTAGCAGCATTTGCAGCAGGTAAGGAAGGAAGGCACTCTTTTCTAAAGAGGTTTTGCCTCATGCATCACAGTCGCCCCACCATGCTCTCTCTGGTTCTCTCTTAAGATAGTCGAATCTAAGCACAGTCATGAAGACCACCAAATCACGTGTTTAGTCATCGCTTCTGGGAATTCTGGGAGAAAGCACATCAGCCCTCCGTTGGTGTAACATCAGTGCATCTGCAAGGCATGATGCAGACTGTGGCTTGCATCCGGCCAAGTCTGCCAAGGAAGCGGGAGCCTGGGGACCGAGTCTAGCCTATGCCTGACGTGGCAAGCCTTGTCCTAGTGACAGGCTGGGTCTGCCCAGAGGAAGGAAGTGTCTTATTGCAGTCTGCCTTCCCCAGGTCAAACATATCCAGCTCTTAGAGAGGGACAGTGGTTTCAGTAGAGGCTCCGTCTTTACTGCTATTCTCACTTACATAGAAAGACTGTGAACACACATAGAGCCTGTTTTATTCCTTTTCTTTTCACTTTCAAATGTTAACAATGACTGTGTTGGCAGTGGTGAAAGAATTCCATTTCTGTACTATAAGCCTAATGGGTTGCATATTGTCAGGAATCGCTATATTTAACAAACTCATTCATCACATGATAGCCCTCGTATTTATACCACTACATAAAACATTGCCAAAAGAAACACGGCAGTACAAAATGAATTGTATTAATCAGCTTAAGTATTCTGAATCGTTTGGTGTGTAGAATACCTGAAAATTCCCAGTTCTAAATTCCATGGAATTAGAACTTTATAAAGTAAAATTCTGCAGGAAAAATATTAAGCAGTTTAATTTTATTTGTATTAAAAAGTCAACATTTTCATGAATTATACTAAACGTGTACCTATTTACTCATATTGATTGTCATAAATTTTAATCTGCATTCCTATCCTTTGACATACTGCTAGCTGTATAAACAAAAATAATACTAAGTAGTAATAACAAAATATGCCTAGAATTTTTTAAGTTTACATCTGTGTTCTCATTTGTTTACATACATAAAACGAGACACAGAAACAACCCATTTCCACTGATCTTCAATTCAAATCAAAAAGTATTTAGGTAACAGTGCCACCTATTGCTCTAAAGTTAAAGTAAGCCTCGTTGCTATTCCCTTAGTATTTCATACCACAAGTCTTATTTTTCTGTTTGTTAGCCTAAGTTTTCATTTTAAGGTAAAGATAATTTCAAGTAATTTAAATATATGAATGCTTTCAGGAAAACTACATTTAAACAAGAGGGATGCGTTTGAAAGTTTCAATCCCGAATGGGCCAACAGTCAATATGAAAATAATTTAGAGTTGATTTTTTTTTATTTGCTGTCTTTGAGGACCAGCATTATAACAGAGTATGGCAGGAATTTGTATTTGTCATCCAATGTTGTATCATTATCAAGACAAATAATGATCTTTGATTTCATCTCTGAGAAAATACATGAAAATAGATCTAAAATAGATCATTGAAAAAGGAAATCAACTTGTCAATGCGGTGATAAAATTTGTAAATTTCTTTTCAAAAATTTTTTACAGCACTTATCTGGATTTATATAACAATATGTAAATTGCAATAGTTTGGATATTTTATTGTATTGTTTCTAGTTTGTAATAATAGTATTCAAAATTCACTGCAAATATACATTCCTATAATTAATATCCATCACCTACTTTCAATAACATGTAGATGAATACTTTTGAATATAACTAGTTTTAATGTGTAAAAATAAAATGTTTATTTGTTTAATTAATGCTGAAAATTATGAGTTCATTTAAACATGTTGTGATATTTTCTTTATTGTGTGTTTATTCTTTATTGTATGTTAAAAATAACTGAATAGGCATTGTACACAATGAAACTGCCCAAAAATATAAGGGGAAGTTCTTGGATTTTCCAGCAGCAAAGTTGTCAACAGAATAAAAGAAAAGCAGAATTTTCTTTATCTCCCCAAATGGATTGTGGTATGAAGCAATATTTATGGAGCCTAGAATTCAAAGATACTTTAGATGAGTGAAAGGAGGGCTGATTTTTAATATGTGCTTCTCTGTCCTTAGGGAAGATCATACATCATGTGTTTCTAAAACCTAATTATATAGATTATATGGCTTTCGAAATTACAATTGCTGTACTTGTGTATAATCTTTGTAACTTAAACATAAAAATTATTCAATCTTTCAATTATATCTTTTAATTTCATATTCAATTTCATTGAACTATTTCGTTGATTATATACATTTATGTGAAAACCAGTAATATTTCAAATTGTACCATTTAAGTTAAAAATAAACTTTATGAATGCTATATAAAGTCTAAATATGCTAAAATACTGAATTGGTTTAATATCATTGAGTGACTGAATGCTTGTATAGCTGTGTATATGTTGTCAAGATATTCAAGTTTAGTGAAAATATAGTCAATTACATATCTAGGAGAGCAGGAAATATATCTTTTTTTCTAGATTATTAAATAATTTATGCTTTGGGTAAAAATGTACTGAACTATCATATAGGCCAGAAATTTTGTTCACAATAGCTAACACAATTCTTGGCACATAGTAGGTGTTAAACAACTATTCAAGGGTAAACTGAAGGTTACCAGATGGAAAGGGTGTGGGGGCTCAGTGAAAAAAGGTGAAGGAATTAAGAAGTACAAATTGGCAGTTACAAAATAGTCACAGGGATGTAAAGTACAGCATCGGGAATATAGTTAATAATATTGTAATAACTATGTATGGTGTCAGGTGGTTACTAAACTTATCGGGGGGATCACTTCATAAATTATATACATGTCTAACCACTATGCTGTACACCTGAAACTAATATAAAATAATATTGAATGTCAAGTATAATTGAAAAATAAAACATAATAAAAAATAATAACTATAATTACCATTTGTTCTTAAAAGAATCAAATCTTTTCCTCAATTTCAAAAACACATTTTTTTCAAGTTCTCTTTTGTATATTGCTTTTCTTATTTGATGCAACTGATTAAACACACTTCCGTTCAAGTGTATATGGTTTTCAGAAATATGTTAAGTCAACCTTACAAGACAATATACCTTGAGGTCAAGTAAAACATTTTGGAAGAGACCTGATTACTGTTTCAAAAATCCTGATATTATACAATATGTTATAAAGAAAGACTTTAAAATTATTGTCAAGTAATGTCTTCACAAGCTTTTTAAAATTCTTCCTCTTTGGAATATTTACTTACAATATTTCAGCTAGAAAAATAGAAAGAAGTAACATAAAACAGAAAACATAAAATAGAGAAGATGGGTAGGGGAACAGCAAAAGCATCCCAAACAACTATTCTGAAATATCCAAATCCAACTCTGTAATACTAAGCAGTGTGTTAAGAGACATTGCTTATATAAAACATGTATTATTGTCCATAAAAGTAAAGAACACTGATAATATATATTAAAACAAAAACATGCTTGCTTGAGAAAAATAAGCTTATACGTATTACTGTATATAGACTGAACTTGATAATTCTTAGAGTCCAGTTGGCATATTTTGTGCTGTTGGAATTAAAACAATTATTTCATATAAAGATTTTCAAAGTGTTGAAATTCAATTCTTGGGTCACGGTCCTTTATATAAGATTATCATTAGAGTATAATTTAATCTGGGATAAGAACGGGGAGAGGTGGGTAATTAGGTCTAATGTTTAATTATTTGTCTTAGCTTTCCCACATAAGTTCCTAAGCATGTAAACTAGGGATGCAAAAGTAAGATGTCCGTACCCCAACAGCTAACATCATCATTGTTTTTCTGTCTTAGCTTTACTACATCATTGCTTTAAATGAGCACGACAAAACCAGTAGAGCTTTAGTCTCTGCATTACCCTCTCTCCTCATAATCATTTTCAATTTATTTTTTTCTTGCATGTCATCGTTTTAATGTAAATCTTTCACTTTTTTCTTTTCAATAAAATGAAATGATTAAGTAATTCTGCCTCTTGCATGATTAAAGATGACGGATAAGCTTGGGTGGATAAATATCAAGGCGCCTAACAAAATCTGGGCACCTCACATGTCAGAATCCTTCTAGCTGGCTCACTGTTAATGACAGGAGAAATTAGCATGTCTGTGGCTAGCCTGGGAAGAACCAGAAGATAAGGAAACTGTATCATTTTTTTTCTTAGTAAAATTTAAATCACTTTTTTGGGGGGGCTTTAATTGATCTCTAGCAAAAAGAGTAGAAATTAAATTATACGTAAGTCCTAACCACAGTGCAGGTTCACATAAAACTAAAAAGTCAATAGTTTCTTAATAATGCTTTAGTAAGTACATAGCTATAAGCAAATATAGAATAGAGAGCATATTAATGCAAGGACATTTACAGAATCATTGATGATATAAAACATTGATTACTACAATAATGCTACTGCACTGGGATCATTTTGTCATAATGATTTAAGGGGCAAACACAAACCAAATGAATGATATTTACCATTTTATTTTTCATAACTCCTTTATCGCTCATCTTTTCATAGTTTATTCAGACATATATATCAGAAAGAAACTATTACAAGACAGCACATATTATATTATCATTGCTTCTAGAGATAAGAACTGAAATGATGCTGAAAAAAATTAGGTTTGGGGCCTCTTGTGATTAATTTGGATTTTTAAATTTTTCATGCCAAAGACCAAGATTGTTATGTATTTTTTTTAATTTTAACATTTTTTAAGGACTCACCATATTTTCCTCAGTCGGTCTTAGTTTTATAAAATTAAAACCTTTGGTTTCTAAGCGGAGGCCTGTGGTAATAGCGCAACAGCCCAGCATTAGCTTTTCCAACCAGGACCACACAACGTTTCTTGAGCTAAATTTTGTAGACATCTGTATCATGGTAGCCCTGTGTTCTTTTTTTGACAGAAGAAATCACTATTCTGATTTTTTTTTTCTTTCTTTTTTTTTTTTTTTTTTTTTTTGATTGTGTTCTGGATGGCAAACTTTGGGCCGCAAAATGCTAATTTCTAACCTAACACCATGACAGCTATCACAACCATCACAGGATGGAATAAAGACAGCAAGCAATCTAACATCCAGGGCTGTGAGCTTCTCATCAGTGGCTGGCAGACTGCATGAAGGTTTGCAGTAATCCCATTGGACGGCCTTGGTTGATGAAACCTGGGCACAGGCAGTCACAATGTAGAGTTCACAATTGCGAGCATTTGTCCATAATTTAAAGCTATACGAGAAGCGGGGAGACTATTCATCTGAACCCCAAGCTATAATTTTACTGGAGTAACATTTACACAGTTTTTAACCCATTAAGTCCTTCTTTCCTGATGCACACTGACTTTCTTGTTTTAAAAACAAAAATAACCTCTCTAAAAGGCCACGTGCAAATGCCTAACGCAAGCTTATCGGTTAAGCTGTGAAAACCTGCCATAAGAATAAAAGCTTTTTGTTTGCAAACAGCATCAGTGAGTGACATTTCTAAATCTCAAACTTGGCAGTTTTTTGATAGTTTCCTTTTATGTGGTGCTTTGAGTATTTGAAATTCATTTTTAGCGTATCACAAGCATATCTAGGCTGGTATTCAGCTTTTCTCTTTTCTTTCTTTTTTTTATTTTTTATTTTTATTTTCATGTGTGCTGGGTCTATCTATTACTCCAACCTGAGATGTTACCAAATGTGGTACTTCAAGTAACTCCAGTTTCACACAGTATTGTGTGTGTCTCTGTGGGCGCACATGCGTGGGGGGAGGTTCCCCTGCTGTTTCATAAAAATATTGTAGGCCTTTGTAACTGATTTGCTTCTCTTATTACCTTTGAAATTGGGCATCATTGCAAGAAAAAGAAACAATGTGGTTTGTTATATCAAAAATACAGAACGCTAATTATTAAATGTGCAAAGCACTTCTCCTTTTAAGAATGCCAGTGTTTCGATTATCGAATATGTCATTTTAAATGAAAAAGTTTGCCATTATCTCAGACTCAGAATTGGAAAGTTAGCGCTGCCTTCTCTGCTTCACGCAGAATCTACCTTTTTTTTCCCTCCTTCCTTTCTGTCGTACATTCTTCACAATATCCTCCCATGTACAAATAGCAGGCTACATTTTTCTTGTTCTCTTTGCTAAAATAAGAAAAACTAAAGGCATATATATATATATATATATATATATATATATATATATATATATATATATGTCATGGTATTATCTCAAATATCCATCCTCCACTCAGTGTTTAACAAAAACCTTTTTTTATCACTATATCAATGGCTACTTCTTCCCACCATTGTTCTTCGCCCCAGTCTTAACTCTTTCCATTTAAAAACCACAGGGAAATCCTATGATAACTGGTCTTATAATCTTTCACACCTTGGTCTTCTGGTCCGACTTGTTTCCTTTCTCAATAAATTTATTGAAGGCTATAGTACTTTTGCTTGCCTACTTGTCCCATCATGTTAAGGACACTGAACCTTCCATTTGGAATCAAGGTCATTACCTGTTGTGTTGAAGTAGCAATAAACAGAAAGAAGATCAGTAATTCTTTGAAAAATTAGAGATATTGGGGCAAAGATCTCTAATCTCGGCTCTCTATTGTTGAAATATAAAAAGTACAAGAAGCCACACGGTACAATGGTATACACAGGTCGTCCCTCTTTCCTGAGCCAGCTTGCTCCTTTGTGAAGCAGTCAGAGACACCTAATAGTTAATGCACAATGTCTGTGATGTCTGAACAAACAGTGGCTTCTTCAAATCTGATCTAGAACTCTCAAGAATTAGCCAAGTGTCATTGGCAGGTGGCCCTAAATGTGACATTTCTATTCACGTAAGCTAGTCTCAAACGACCCTTTGGGATTCAGCCTCAAGCCTGTATTTTCCAAAATCTGTTCCTTCTACTAAAGATAATGAAAAATTGCACGTTATCCAATTAAGTTCAGCCTCCTTCTCTTAGCACTCAAGGCCCCAAACTCTGTTTCTAACCTTTTAAAACATTTTATTGGAAAATAAAACACAAATCTGGAAAACAACTCACACACGAACAGTACTACTTAGTGAAATATTATAAGGCAAACACTCAGTGACTCCACTCCGGTCAAATCAGAACTTTGTCTGCCACCCCACAATCCCTTCACATGCTGCATGCCAGAGGGCACACATCCTTTTTATAGTCGTTTATGGTTTCTTCACCTATTTGTGTAGCCCTAGTCACTGTAAAATAGTCCTGTCAAATTTTTAACTTGATATCTTTTAAGTTTTGTGTGTGTGTGTGTGTTTTTTAATCTTGAGATACCCCCTCTGCAACCCTTTCTTTTCCATATCATTTTTCAGGTGAAGAACACACAACTGATAGCATCTTCAAAAACCTATAAACATGTGAGCCGAGTTTGTCAGCCTCCATGTGCTGGTGGCGTACTCATGATGCAATTTAACATGTTCCTCTGTCCTTTACATTTCCTGAAAACTGGCAATTGCATCCAGACTGGATCAATCTCAAGACTGATTTGTTGATGGTGTGTTCTTTCATGACACCATCACAAAATGCCTTCTCTCCTTCTGTGATGTTTGCAGTTGGAATGCAAAATGCCTGGATCCATTCATTCACCAGGGATTGCAAAACAGTGCTATTCTAATTGTACTATTTTGTTCTGACTTCTTAGGTGGAATAATTTTATTTAAGGAGGCACTGTATGATAAGAGTTAATCCTCAGCTGGCCTTGGAAAGCTCTTTCTTTATCTCCAGGCCTGGGTGTCTAGCTTTGATTCCTGACCAAGATAAATGTGGTGGAATTTACAATGTTTTGTTTCAAATGCAAAACTGCACTGGTGACCCCCAAATCCCAGAGAAAGTTTGTTTAGTGATAGTTTTCAACTGGCATAACTGGTTAGACAGCCTGGGTAATCACCTGACCAAGGGGCATAGAAGACCTTCTGGAAGTATCGGCCTTGATTTCTTCTGAAGCCAAAAATCCTTGCACACAATCAATCCCAAAATGGAGTGTAGCTGCCTGAAGGAGAAGCAGGAGGAGCTTGTACCCCAATGTCTGCTGGATCCCCAATGTCTCCCCGCACTCCCTCTCTTCTGATGCACTATCCTCTTCGGCTTTAGATAATAGCCTTAAATGAGTATGTTCTGTTGAGTCTGAGGAGTCTTTTCAATTATCCAGAACGAACAAATATTTCCAGAGACAACTCCCCTCACTTACTAATTTTTTTATCTAATGGTTTAGTTAATATAGAAAGGCAGGACAAAGCTTATTTCTTTCCTGATTTAAGCAGTTTTCAAGATAATGAATCGGCTCCCTGTTATATTCAGCAGGTAACCAATTACGCTTCTTTAATATATTTTTAAACTTGTTTGTTTATGCATTTAACAAGTGTAGATGAATTTCAAAGTTTACCCCTTGTGACACTCAAATTGTCCCATTTGTCCCAGGAAGCTTTGACAGCTTTCGTGCTCTCCGGTATGCTGAGATGCTTCAGAGTCATCTTTTGTATTTTTTCCTGCTCCCCACCGCCCCCCCACTTGGTATCCATGACTCCAAAAACACTGTCTGCATTCTGGGCTCAGTCATGGTTTCTCAGCCTTTTCAGTTCGATGCTACCAATTTCTTGGTGCAATATACCCTCTTATCACTGGTTGGAATTGCATGCTTCTTTTAGGTAAAATTGGCTTATGTAAACATAGGTATAATTCAGGACTTTCTATTGTTTCACTCATAGGCCTATAGCTTTCTTGTGCCTAAGAATATATGAGAAGGTCAGGATTACTTTATAACTCTTTAACAATATAATTGAATATTTTGTAAAACAGTGCATTTTAAATGTAAGTAGGCCATAATACATTTAAGGTCCTGGGAATCAATTTATTAGAAGTCACCAATATTTGATAGGTAATAAATAACTTAGAAAATATTAGACTTCATTACATGTATCTGGGGTAATTATTATTTTATGAAACTTTTATTGCTTTTGTTTGTGTATATGTGCACATGGATTGAGTGGCAATTCTAAATATGTTTCGTACTGTAGGTTACAATAAAAAATGATTGAAAGTCATTGCTGTAATATAAATTCTTTCAGATAATGTTAGAATAATTTTTTCAATTTCTAACCCCCCCCCAATTTTTCCATAGGGATATTTACTGGCATTATATTAAGCACCATCATCTTTATTTTCCATTTTAAAAGGTAATTTTATCCAAAGTAGTCTGCAGGATTAATCCATTCCCATTACATTTTAGTATTTTTCAATGCGTTAAAGAAATCTAATTTGGAACTAATATGGATTTGTCTTCTGTAATTTCTTCTCTGCATCTTTCTGAATTTTATTCAGTACTCGGGAATGCAACATTTACTCATATATAATTTATAGCTTCTCTTTGCATCAAGAAAACTGTATTCCATTGGCATATAAGTTGAGTTATTTCACATGCCAAACAGCTGTGTAGCACACCTCATCCTGGACCATTTTTATCGTAAGTTTGAAAAGCAATTGACATATCACTGACATGTACACGCAGCAAAGAAAAACATTTAAGAAATTAAAGGAGTAAAGATTTTATATGTTACCTGATGTTATATATACTTGTGACAGGAAAACAGATATGAGATTATAACCTTTTATAGGCTAAGTGAGCACTCATAAATAATTGTCTAAATGCATGAGAGAGAGAGAGAGAGACAGAGAGAGACAGAGAGACAGAAGAGACAGAAGAGACAGAGAGACAGAGAGAAAGACATCTGTATCTATCTGCATACATATCATTTTTTACAGTACCCTTTCCAGCATAAAGCTCCCTGGTGGCATGTAATTTGTGCCCAGTATTGTGCTAAGAGCTCTACATGTATTATCTTATTTAAACTCACCCTGAGGAGGATTAAATTTTCATTGTACAAATGATGAAACTGACACCTGTATGTTTAAAAACTCACCCAAGGACACATAGCTGGCCATGCGGCAGATCCAGAACTAGAAGATAGAGGGGCTCACTCTTAAGCACCACAAAATGGGCAGAAAGGGGGCTCTTTTGTTTTGGAAACCAACAGGCAGAGAGGATTTCTTGGCAAGTCCAGAGTCCTTTGTGGCACCTAACATTCGCTTTGGGTGGATGGGTGCGCTCCTACCCGTCTAGCCACGTGTCGCATCAGCTGCCCTCGCACTCTTCACTCTGGAAAAACTGGCTTTTCTCCCCCTTTTTCTTGAATTTCCATTTTTCATCCATATAACTTTTTGAGAGAATAAATGATTCATCTAACTGAACTTCGTATAGAGAACAAAGCAAGACAAGTTGAATGTTTTCATTTTTCACTTTAGGGAAAAAAATAAGCTTTTAGTAAAATCAACTTAAGAAACAGCTTGAATTGCAAGATAATACTGCTCCTATAAGTAATTGCTTATGTGCTTGTCCTATTCATAGTGGAAGAGCTATGATTTATGAACATTTTTATTTAAAGTATAATCTTGGATTTATTCCAAATAATTGTCATCTTTGAAATGTTGTCAACCTGGGCTAGCCACAGGGATGCCAGAATTAAAGTATTATATCAGCTCACCACATGGTCTGCCCATTGGGCTCAAGGAGGTTTTTATCTGCCTCTCTTTTATCACATATTTCCTTACTTCACATTTATATTTAATCCAGCGACTTCCGGGATTTCTTTTATACCAGAGAGCATGTAAAACACAGAAGAAAATAAGTAGACTGCTATTCACTTAGCAGAGGCTTTCTTCTTGGTTCTCACTCCCTCGTTCTGGCTGAAACTCCATTAGGCAAAAGTGTCCCTGGTATTAATCTAAGATGATTAACTGTGAAGTGGAACAGAGGGTGAGCCTGAGGTGGAGTCATGTGAGGGTGGGAAGATACTAGAGAGCAAAAGGATCAAGAAGAACATGAGTTTAAGAGGCAAACTTTCCAATAATACTCGGCACAGGAAATAATGTTAGCAGCAGCTGCAAACCAAATGGGGAAATATATTCACCAGCATAGAGCTCTGCATTAGCTGTGCGGACAGCCCAGCGAGCAATGTCAGTATAGTTCAGCTGTTTTCTTCTTTCTCTTTCTCTGCTCTTTTTACAATTTTTACCACCAGACTTTTCTCCTGCACAACCTCCACATCTTATCCCTATACCTTGCCTAACTGGACATTAATGTTCTGATCCCCCAATATATCGTGTACACCCCTAAATAATTCAGCCTCTCGTGCCATTATATTTGGCCACGAGGCTAATTCCAGACAATACCAATTCATCACAGGTGACTTGTTTCACTTCTAAGCCCAACATTTAGAGCTAGTGTGCCTCCTCCCTGGGGAGAAGGTACCACCACAACGTGTAGAGAACCTGGATCCCTGAGTCACCTGATGGAAAAGCAGCTCCACTGACTGGTATCGGACTTCCATGCATAGTCATTAAACAATTATCATCCTATTATTAAATAATCATCATCTTATCATTACATAATTATTATCCTATAGCATAATTTAGTTTATACATCAAACGACATTTTAAACTAATATATACATTAGTAATATATATTATCACTAATATACCAATGAAGGGGAAAGAATACACAAGCCATGCAGCAGGAACTAGGATTTTACTGCTACCTGTTCTATATTCCTTCAAACAATATGTATAGAGTTTCTACAGTATTTGAATCATTATTTCAGACAGAAATAGTGTAAGACAGATAAGATCTCTGTTTTCAGAAAAGGGGGTCAGACAAATATTAAGTAAACAAATAAATTAGGTAATTCAGAAATCAATAAGCACTGTTAAAGACAAAACCGATATATCAGGTGACAGGGGTGGGTGACTGGGGAGCCTATTCAACTGAATAGTTAAGGAAGATGTGTTTGTCTTGCAGTTAGGACATGAGTGGAATAACGGAGCTGGTTCAGATATTCCAGAGAGATGTCCTTGGGTATGAATGACCTTAATGCATTAAGGAAAAGAAGGACATGTAAAGTGACTAAAGCATCAGAGCACAGTGAACCTGGAGAGACTGGATGAGGACACAGAACCATATTCAACCCATTGAGTCCATGGTAAGAATTTGCAATTTCTTTCTAAATCCTATGAGACGACACTGGAGAAATTTAAGTAGGCAAATATTTCAATCGTGTTTTCACAAGTTCATTCTGGGCATGGTGCAGGGAATGGATATATTTTTTAATGCAGAGCTGACCAAACTCTCTAATAAATGAGATGTGCAAGGTAAAGAAAAAAAGGAAACCATGGCTCCTGGGATCTAGACTTGTGCAACTGGCTGCGTAGCCATACCTTTTGCTGGGATGGACGCTGGGAGAAGAACTTGCTATGAGATGGGATTTATGAGGCCTATTACACATCCAAAAGAGCTGCTTAATCAGAAATTAAATATAAAATACTAGAGCACAGTGGAAAAGTTAGTGTGACATAACATTTGGAAATATTTTTTATGCAAATTTCATTTAATGGCACTGAATTGGTTAAGATCACTTTAGGGAAAGAGTTAGAGGAGTCATCTGAGGGTACAGTCTTGATGATTTCAGCATTTGGTAATTCAGAGTCTTAATTTCTCAATCTCTTACTCCCCCTCAAAGCAGACGACTCTAACTTGCTAAAAGCTTTGTCTTTAGGAGATCCCTAAGCAGTGAATCTAGTGAAAATTTCCAGTATGGTGGTGAACCACTGGGGGAAATAAAGTCAGTAAGGGAGCACTTTTGAAAAATCTATAAATCACACTGTTTAGGTGGTTGCTTACTCTATCTGCAGCCCTAACTTAATTATGAAAGTCACCTAACGCAGAGAATCCTAGTCATAACGCTCTACATAGGAAAAATAAGGGCAAACTACTTCCTTTAATATATACTGGGAATACAATAATAAATTTGAAATAAATTATCACCCTGCCACAAATCATGATTGGGTCTCCATGAAAAGCCCACTTGTGAAATATTCACTTGGCTGGTGAAGGAAATGAGAAGGGGAGCACAGAAATGAGTAATGGGTCTGAGAGTGATCTGACCTAGTTTGTGATATGACTCAGGGACATCACTCAACATTTCTGTGTATGTGTTTGGAAGCAAATGTTTTCAAATGACCAGCAACAGAAGTTCCATTTTCCATCTCTGTGGCCTCTTTTCACAAGCAAACCCCAACCCCTGCTCACCAGGTAGCACAAATAACAGTTTTTATGGGTAACAAAAGAGACATCAATGACAGAGGCAAAAGATGTCTCAATGAAATAATGATGCACAGGCCTTGAAACACCACTGATGAATGCTACCATGCCAGTGACGTGCCTTTTCTGTTGTAAACACTGTATCCAGACAAACCAGAGGATGAAGTTACATAATATGCCTGCATCACAGTCTTAATTAGCAATCTCATGAAAGCTCTTAACAAGAAGGAATTGTTTGGGGACCTGTTTTGGTAACTCCCTGGGTATAACTATTAAAACTCTTATACTTAGTGACAGTAGAACAAGAGAAGGGGCATGAACTGACTGGATTTAGTATGAGCTGCCTTAGTGCCGCAGACGAAGCATCGCTTGCCTTGGATTGCTATGTAATATGTATTAATAGCTGCTATTATACATGTGAGGAGGAATAAAATCAAAGAGAGATGGGAAAAATGGAAGGTTACCAAGGGAGAGATGAATCTCCACCTCACATGAAGCCTTGGCCCTCGTGACCCAGCAGTCCTCAGGTCCATATAAAACCTAGGATCTCGGTATGCACTGTCCCTTCTTCACCACTCTTCCCATTCCAACACAAGCCCAATTTACTTAATGATTAACTTTCCATGAGATCTACCATGTTGCATCTTCATTTTCCAGTTAGACATGTATCCCCTGGAAGTCTTCACCCACCTCTGTTTTACCAGCATGAATTAAACTGCTTAAGAATTGGGTGATTTTGAGTAAATCAAAGTTTATATCTGTTACCAGTGGAACTTTTGAGAAGCCAAGAAAATACCTCAATGTAACCTGATAAATATGGTACATCCAGTCATCTTATCCTGCATTTATATTTATGTTTTTTTTAACTTTCCCTGAACTTTCATATATTAAGCACCTTCAGAGAGTCATCCAATTAATGTATTAATTTATTCTATATTTAGTGAGCATTCATGCTATGCCAGGGGTCCCCTTATGATAGACGAGATACAAAGCAGTGAGCAAGACAGACAAGTTCTGTGCCCTCAGACAACATGTGGTCAGTCTTACGCGGAAGCAGGCATTATATAAAGGAACGACCATGAAATTTGATAACTGCGATGTACAGAATGATTCTGAAGATCATTATAACCATCATCAGGAGTATCAAACAAATCATGCCCTGTTTAGAGGTATGGAACCTGTGAGAGAACTAACCCCAGATGCTCTCCTGAATTCTGAGTCTCACGGGGATCTTTCCTTACATTCAGATACGTCGGCATGATCCAATACTTTTCTCCAAGGCAATCTACTGTGGCATTTTCCTACCATGTCTAACAGGTGCAGTCTTTACTCCCATCCCCAAAATCCTTAATATCTAAACTTGGGCATGGTAGAAATATCACAGAAGAGGACAGTTCACTGAATCAGAGACAGAGAAGTAGTTTCACCTCAAATAGCTAACCTGCACTTTGTGGAGAAAGATTCTGGAGTCACACCTGAGATCAGCGAGAAAAGGGGCCGGTGAAAATATCGGTGACATGGATGTACAATGAGGAAGGACTCCTCTCTACCACCCTGTGCTAGGTTGAGCATAACCTCTTTGACAGGATGGTGGGGACAGCTCCTCTCTAAGACGCAGTTCCCTGAGGACTAGACAGTGTCTATCCATTTCTGTACCTACTTAGGAGCTTAGTCACAGTAAATGAGAGTGCACCTTTGTATAGCCTCCCTCCACGGAGAACTATCACCAGGAGACTTCATTGTCCTTTAACTTGACCCCACATTTCTGAAACAAGTGGAAGGGAATTTGTTGAAACTTTTTGGAAAATGACTTATCACTTCACTGGTCATTACCACATGATCAAACTCCGCTTTACTAATTCATATGATGTTTTTCACATTCATATCTTGATCTATTATTTTCTAAATTCACACCCCACCCAGAAAAGATGGAACTGACCATTGCAAGAAAATTAAGTTATATTAAATTGGCAAGATACGGCACACATGTAATAAAACGGGGACTTTTTTCCAGTATTCTTCTCTGTTTTTCAAAAATCAAAGTACATGTAGTATAAAAATTCAGCATAGAGAGAAAGGAGAAAAAAATATACATTTGTACACTAATACACCATGTGCAACTCCTTATAAAACCCCCAAATTGTGATATTTTTCTCACTAGTAAAAACATTTTATTGGTATGAATGTATAATAATTGAATTCTTCATCTGAACAAAATGGCAAATTGTTGTGATGATTGTTCTAATAAGATTTTCCTTGGTATCTTAAGGAAAAGGTGTTTTTACAATTTTCTTTTTACCATTACATTTCTTTGGTCTTTCTCCCCCAGCGCACTGCTTGTTTTGAGCAACTTGTCACTTCACTTGCTTATTTTGCACTTCCTAAGTGCTTATAAAAAGGCTTTCAAATAATCATTCAACCAGATTAAAATTTTAGAAGAGAATGCAATTGGTACTTTCGTCAGGGAGAGGGTGGGCAACATTAAAAGAAAATTGTTGATGCTGTCTATACCACTTACATTGATTCATGGTGAAAAAATGTTTCTTAGTTTATTGCCTCTATCTGAACAGCAAATCTATGTAGAAAATCTGATCAAAGCCTACTCTTTAATAATGCATCATGTCTCACTATTGACATTCGTAAGTTGTGTTGACTTTTACAACACTGGTAATGGTAAGAGACGCCTAACATTCATAAGTGAACTGATATTTAAAATATATATGCTTCACCTGAGCATCTGGAAAGTCATGGAATGCTGTCTGAGGTCAAATATACTGTAAAGAGAGAGAAAAAAAATCTCTCTCCCAATGGCTGGTGGAACCAGGTACACCAGTGTTTGCCTCTGCATTTTCTTCTCGAGTAGAAACACGCTGCCTTGTATCAAGGGTGTACTTTAGCTATTGGGTACTCAGCGGATTGTTCATGAAGTAGCTGATTTGTTAGTGGTGAGTGTTCTGATTTCAACGCTTGCAAAGGTGTTCCAAGAGTGTTGTCTCCTCAGTTGCTATTCTAATGACCTTTCAGCACTGAATTGAGATAAAGCAATGGACGCTACTAATAGAATTTGCTGCAGGGAGGCCTATGGTGAATTGCTGACTTCACCACGAACTCTAGTGCTACAGGACACTAAAACAAAGCCATAGTGAAGGAAAGGAAAGTGAATAGAACATACAGAGGAAACATATTTTTTTAAAAAATTGATCTGAATATTCGGAGGCTGTGTAAAACATTATGTGATTTAACATACAACAATTGTGTTCATTAAATCTGAAACCAGGCTGGTGTCACCCTAGGTTAAAAAAGCACTATGACGATAGACGTGGTTTCATGCTGCTTTGCAGGACTTAGGATGGCATTATACATTATAATAAACAAAATGCAGGAATGTCACAGCTGGCTAAATTCCTATCAATTATGAACTTAATTTTTACACACATTTAATACGTATCTCATTTCAGACTTTGCTATACTGAGGAATTTTCTTTTAAGAAAAATGGTTTATACAGTTCACTTCCTGCCATAATCAAGGTCTTTCTAACCTGATATCTGAAGGTTATGCTTCAGTGAATAATTCAGTAGGTTAGTGAAACTCTGGCAGCAAAGAAAGTGCTAATCTTAGATGGAAGCTGTGAGGGATATTAAGAAACAATTGCAAAAAGTGACATATTTAATAGAGAAAGATTACGCTGTGCTACATCTATTTAATTTGAATTGAATAAATTTTGCCAGTATTTTATGAGATGCAGACTGGAAATTATGTGAAACTCCAGTGTCACTTTAGCCTAGGAAAGAGAGTGAAGTCCTTAAAAATATTTTATTGTGATTTGGAAGACTTCTCTGTCATTGAAGAGACTGAAGAAGATTCACTGTCGGTCTTTATTAATTTGAATTAAAAAATAAAGGCGAGTGGAAGATGATTTATCAAAAGACACATAAAGTGTGGAACTAAAAGGAACTAGTGTCATGTGTGAGTCCCTAGAGTCAGGGAATGCCTCCTGGATTGTGACAGAGTGAGACTGTTTTCCTTCTCCATTTTTCAAGGGAAAGTTAGTTGATCTGGCTGAGACAAGCCTGAAATTATGAATAATGGCAAGTGTGAAAATGATGGGGGGAAATGTGTGGCTTTAATCACTACACAGATTCTCACGTGAACTCATCTCTGACATGTGTCATTATCTTTTGCCATGTGCTCACCTGACACAAGTTCTAAGATGAAAACATAAATACTTCTAATGCTTAACCTAGCACTACTTAATTGTGGATCGTTAACATGGCACGCTTAGTAACAAAACAGTGTTTATCTGTGGGGAAGATATCTGGTATAAAATATCTCAGAATCTAGTCTCTCTAACCAGAATGTGTCCCATGGAAAGGAACAGTCCACATCAAATAATCTTGGGGAAAATATTTACTTTACCTCTTGGTGACCCACGATATAAGTGAACATATTAAAAAGCATATAATGCCCTGCAGATAAAAAAAAAAAAATTAAAATTTAAAAAATACGTGTATGTCAACCAAGATAGCACTGCTGAATCTCACGGTTCCGTAATGGATCTGACTTCCATAGTTGAGCCTCTTCCATATAATACCTATGAACATTCCGTAAAACGTGTTTTTTGGAAATTGCTCTTTATATTACTGTTATGGCCTCATGGCTGTGTCCTTCCAAAATCCATATGCTGAAGCCCTTCCCCATGGTGTGAGGGTGTTTAGAAGTAAGACCCCCGGGAGGTGATTAGGTTTAAATGAGATCCTGAGAGTGGGGCCCCCATGATGTGATAAGTGCCCTAATGAGAAGAGGAAGAGACCCCAGAGCTGTCTTCCTACAGTTACATGCATCCAGGAAATGTCACGTGAGCCCACAGTGAGAAAGTGGTCACCTGAAAGCCAGCAAGAGTGACCTCACCAGAACCCAATCACGCTGGCACCCTGTTCTTGGACTTCCAGCCTCCAGAACTGCGAGAAAATAAATGTTTCTTGTTTAAGCCACTGAGTCTATGTTATGTTGTTACAGTAGCCCAAACAGACTAAGGTGATTGCTTTATCATTTCTTATTTTGCATCATATTTTACCCATAGCCTGTCCTTGGATCACCAAAGTCTTTTCTGTCCTTAATCCACATAGGGACATGCATCTCGATTGTTTAAAAGGTCACTGCCTTCAAAAAAGTGGAAAAAACAAAGGCCTGGCCAGATCTGCCTTCAAACCCAGGTTTTGCTACTATGAATCCTGGAGTAATTTCCATACTGAGCATTAGTCTTCTCACCTAAAACTGGGTATCGTAATAGGACATTGCCAAAGTGACGTAAAAATTAAATAAGTCACCTTACGCAAGAATTTAGAATAGCTCCTATACTTGGTAGACATTACTGTATGGCAGGGCATTATTATGATCATTACGAAAGAAAGTGTAAAAACCAAATAAACTGGACTATTATTAGCATACTACAGCGATACCACAAAAACTCCGCAGCCCTGTGTTAGAGTAGGCAGCCTTAGGAAAGACGAATGCTGGGGTTTTTATCCCTTTTCTCCTTAGCTCTCCAGCAGACTGAGAGACAAAACCTTGTCTATTTAGTTACTGTGGCAGATGTTGTCAGTTCCTTTGACCATACCCTGTGGACCTTACTTGTTCAGTGTACTCTTGTCAACTTTTCCCGGTGCCAGCCTCCTGTCTGGCGGCTCCGTGTGCCCGAGAGGGCTCTAAACCTGGCCACTGGGCACACATGAAGCAGGGTGGACGTACTGGGGAAATAGGTATCACTCACCTCCCCCAATCCATCCTTCAAGAAATGACTCTTGAGAGTTGGGTATAAACCCCCAGCTCATTGAGTGGGATAATTCTGAGATGACAGCATTTCTCAAAGTTTCCTTGAGGGATTAAACTCACTTCCGTACCTTCCTTTCGGTGTCTCCTGCACGTTCCAAATAAACTACATGCACTTGATGCTTTGTCCCGCTTCTAGGAGACCCCAACCTAAGACAACCGTGACCTCTTAGAGTGGGTAGGACGACGTTCATGAGGTCGCGATACACCCACACACAAACAGCTTCTTTGAGAATGCTAAGTTTTCAGCCAAGCTACTCTGAGATCTAGGCTTCTGACTGCAACTGTTATGAGGTCCAGTTAATTCCGTTGCCTTTTCCTAAAAATCGCAAAGATGTATTTTCTGGCAACATTACAAAAACTAACAAAAACAAAAGTGAACTAGCTGAGAACTGAAGCACACTACCTGTAGTAAGATTGGCCCTGGAGTCTGAACTGCTCCCACATTCTGAATTTCACACTGAGAGTCCTAAGCCCTATTCAAATTACCTGAAATTCCCAAGGGATAATGCGAATTCTCATGGTCACCTGTGCCTCAGGGACCACGCTTCCAGGCCAACCTCTTCAGTGTACAAAATTCCCACTCACGCCAATGAGCAGTAAGTATTGCGACTTTACTCAAAACTGGGGAGGACGGGAAGTAGAAATAGCTTGTCCTGTAACGCTGAGGACAGCCCCTGTGTTCCCAAAGAGCATCAGGCAGCCCACTGTGAAAATATTACCTTAGTCTCTGCACTATTCAAATAATCCCTGCACTATCACAGATTCTACCTAAAGCCATCCGGGAAGCACACTGATTCTGAGACCCCAATTCATCTTCTTTTCTCCTCTTTTTACCTCTCCACTTTGAGATCCAAATTATTTGTTGCCTAGACCCTCAGAGTTTCACAATCTCCCCTAAAGTCACTGGAGGTACTTTCTTCTCTAAGAATTCTGTTTCTACTTCTCTACATATATACGAGGTGTGATCAAAAACTACAGTGAATGTTTAAACTAAAAAAAAAAAAAAAGATTACAGTAAAAGACACATTGCTATTAATCCCCCTCAAAAGACCCCCCCTCACTTCAAACACACTTATCCCATGGTTCTTGCCACTTTCTGAAGCAGTTCTGGACGTCCTCTTTTTCGTGAGTGTCTTTAGTTGCACTGTCGTGGCTGCCTCGATGTCCTGAATTGAGTCAAAACGTTTACCTTTCATGGTCATTTTGACTTTGGGGAAGAGCCAGAAGTCACATGGTACCAAATCCAGTGAATAAGGTGGATGAGAACACACTGTAATGTTTTTATTTGACAGAAATTGCCGTATACCGGAAGTGATGTGTGACATGGAGTGTTGTCATGATGGAGGATGATTTACAGCACACTTTAAAAACACACCTTCTCTCAACGTAGCTCACACCCAACTGACTGCACCAAACAAGTTGAAACTTGTCACACATTGTTACTAAGGTTCGACGTGCCACTTCCCATATTAAAAAACCCTGCCTTTCCATTGGATGGCACTCGGCAGCAGCATTCACCATATGTTTTGATCGTACTTCATACTGTTTACATATATAATGTTCATTGTTTATCTTAATAGATTATTAACAGCCAAAGTAATTTTTTTGTTGTAATTACTTGTCCTTGCTCACCATGCCAGAGTTAATAAATGTGGTTAAATTATAGTGTTCGGTACAATTTTAGGAAATAAATGGGTGAATGTTGTTTATTAGTTATAAATTTATTTTACCTGTATTAGAAGCAACATACCTATAATACCAAACTCAGTGTTTCACAGAATTGGTTGTGTAGAAAGAGACTACTTTCAAAAATTCTAATCAAATCAAAGTTGCTTTAAATAAAAAATATCATACAGAAGTCAGTAATACTTCTGAACTGGCCAACCAACATGACAAGAATTATTAGGGTGGTACTTGACTGACTGAATAAAATTTTTGAAATATTTCTCTGGAGTAATGGTAAAGTATTTAATCAAAAATGTTTGGGAGAATATTTGTCATGACTCAGGTTCTGTTTTATTTGTCTCGACTTTTTAATACTATATTTCTTGAAAATACATGCTACTCTCAACTGTACTGTAAAATTTATTTTCTCAGAGCTGATATACTAATTTCAATTAGTTGTGACTCTCCACTTAATCAATTGTTCAAGGTTTAAAACTGATATGTGGGATATAAAACTGAAAACAACAAAGGAACAAGACAAACAAATAAAGAAACAAAAACTCATAGACACAGACAACAGTTTAGTGGTTATCAGAGGGTAAGGGGGCAGGAGGTGGTAGATGAGGGTAAAAGGGATCAAATATATGGTGATGGAAGGAGACCTAACTCTGGATGGTAAACACACAATGTGATATATAGATGATGTATTACAGAATTGTACACTTGAAGCCTATGTAACTTCACTAACCATTGTCATCCCAATAAACTTTTTAATTAAAAAAAATAAAAATAAAAATGTCCCAATTAGGGAAAGTTATATAGCTCTAGTTATTTTTCTTATTCAATAACTCACATACACATGCACACATGCCTAGATAGATGACAGATAGATAAATCGATTTATTAATTGTGGTTCTCTTTCAATGCATTTTCTTCAATATTCCCACTTTCAAAATGTTGTCTTCTATGATCTTTAATCCAAGATTCTTATTCCCTGCTCCGCCTCCCCCACCCCCAAATTTCAAAAACCGTGACTAAAAGTGCACTTCATGCCACTGTACTGGGATTTCATTATTTTAACAGTTTTTGCATACCATTTCAGTTACATTTAGGTTGACCCCAAAATTTTGGGACAGGAGAGAGAGGGTGAAGGTCATAGCAACCATGAGAATGCCTCTGACCATCAGCTGTCATTCATTTACCAAATACGTATCAAACAATATGCTACGATTAATGTAAATTAAAACAAAGTAGATCCTGACATACAGTGAAATTATATTTTATTTTTTACTTGCCCATCTTCAGAGTGAGTGCAGTAAAGTATCCACATTTATACTAAATATTAAACTATCTTATATTGACCAAATAGGCCACAACCTAATTTCAAACTTTGCCACCTGTATAACTTATTTCAAAGAAGAGACTAAAATAATTAACCAAAATAGTCTTCATCTGTATTCCGTTTTTACCTTGTCTTTGAATAATATTTTACACTCTTTTCCAAGATGTTGTCTACATACTAGCTAATTTTATCCTCACAACAAACAAACCAACTGGATAGGTTATGTTGTGGCACCAATTCATCAATGAGGTAATAGGGAGATGAGAAAAACCTGGGCCCTTACCAATGGCAAACATGCTTATTTCTAAGACTCCATCCCAATCCTTCTAGCTTTGATTATGTCCCCCATCTCCTGCTTGGCCGTGGACAAGTGGTTCTATAAAAAAACATAGTGGCTAGGGAAGCAGTTATTCAATTACAGACCTCAATCAGCCAACCATTACCTTATAGCAACTGTCCCTTTACCTTTTCACCAGGTAAAGCACTCAGCCCACACATTTTTCCAATCACTGCTATTGATACAAAAACAAGCAAAAGAATAACCCCTCAGCTTTTGTCCAAAAGATGTGATTCAGTGTCTCTGTTTAGACATCTCATAGAAAGGACATTTGTCTTCTAAGCTACCAGCCTTTCCACTTCTGCCCTAAATCCTATAATTTTCACTTACCTTCTATTTCATTTCCTTCCCATCCATCCATCTCCTCACTTCTGCCTTGGAGCACACCCCGGACGTTTACTATTAAAAGGAGAAAGAAAAAAAAAAAAGAAAAAAAGAAACACTGTAGCTTCCAACTAGTTCCTATTTTATTTTTACCTCCTAATGTGTTTTCAAAAACATAACTTTCCCAATGTGTCTCTAGGTAAACTGTAAACAATATGTTATAAATACTTGAATATCTATAAAAATTGAAATGTATTAAACGGTGCTCAGTGAAAAATGCCTCTTCCTTCCCAGCTGCCAGGAGCAGCCCTGCTCCTGTTCCCACAGGCACTCATGTTGATCACCGTGTACTCTTCCAGAGGTAGTCTTAATACCTCTAACCAAATATGTTTATATCCTGCTTGTTTTTCACACAATTAGTTCCATGCCATTCACGTTGCTTCGTGTGATGGTTTTTTTCTCACCTGATACTAATATATCTTGGAGTCTGCTGCTAGCAATACATATGAAAACACCTAGGTTTATATTTTTTGTTTCTTGGGTTTGCTTGTTGTTTGTTTTAATAGCTGCTCGGTCGCCATGACATAGGGGGGGTACCATGATTTTTTCACCTGTTGACAAGCATTGGGGTGTCGCAAACAATTGACACTTCAATAAGCCTGCAATGGATACCCTCTACATAGGTCACTGGTCACATGGGAGAGTATAAGACAAATTTCCACACCTTAAATTGCTCATTAAAAAAAAAAAATTACAAAACATACTTTCTAATCTTTTCTCTCAATGCATGAATCACTCTATGCTCCAGTCAAAATAAATGAGTCTAATACTCACCACCACTCACTGACCTGACTTTCTGCTGTTATTTTTGTGCCTTTCTCTTCAAATGCCCACACTACCTCCAAAACTCAAGCATCCTTCTTTTCACTTAACCAAAATCCTCTTTCATGAACCATTCTCTCATGTGTCCTTCTGTGAGGACACAGCCTGTTTCTTATGACCTTTGTTAAATCTACTTTACAGAGGATTCTCAAGACACTTACCTCTCTCAACTGTGTGAGTCAATTGAGTCTTGAGAAACATGGGTTTGAACTGTGCAGGTCAACTTATACCCGGAACTTTCAACGCCATTGGCCCTTCCTATTCTTGGGTTTCGCATCTGCAGATTCAACACACTGCAGATTGAAAACAGTATCTTTGCATCCCCAACAGCAGTTTCCCCACTGCATCAAAAATATTGTTTTGGCGTCCGTGGTGGGTGGAATCCACAGATTCCATGGACCTACTGTGGTTAAGTTTTGGGGGAGTCAAAGGTTATATGCGGATTTTCAACTGTGCAGGGGTCAGCGTCCCTAACCCCTGTGTTGTTCAAGGTTCAACTGTATTTGTATTAATAGTTTAGTTCCTGCCTAATTTCTTAGAGAACAGAGTATACCTTTTTCGTGTGCTCATTGGTTGCTCCTTGGTATACTTAGTAGACTCAATAAACGTTTGTTGCATGAATAGATTATTAATTGGAAGAATGAAAATGAATGAATGAGCAAATGAGAGAAATCTAAGGGTTGCAGAGAACCAGATTTATTTCAGTCTCAGAGGGCTATGTGCATCCTCTGGACTTTTCTGTTTGTATCTACTTGATAATTTTTATCTTCAAGACCTTTGTTAAATGAATAAAGTCTTAGGGTGCTTCACATACCGAAAATTGAGATAAATTGTAATCCCTTTAAGTTCAGTGTTCCCCATATCCATTTGACAACAAAATGAAGATGCTGTTATAATAGAAAAATGTGATTCTACTCTCTTCACATATACAGACATTAATCCCTGTGGAATAATTGAGAACAATGCATGGTTCATGGAGATGTGTCATCTCTCCTGTTCATCACTGCTTGAGGAAGTTTGGCCTTCTCTGTATTCCCTATATTGTTTTCTTTTCAAGTCTATGGGGTTTGGAAACAAACTTGGGTGCTATATAAAGTAAACTACAGTTCTGTGAAAGACACACAATTGAGAGAACTGCTCTCATAAGGCACTGCTAACCACATTTGCTACCCTCACTATGCAAATAACAGAATTTTGGATCTTAGGTGATAAGCTCTGTCCTTCTTATGAAGGCAGACGGTGCAAAATATTTTCTTGTCTCTGAATCAGAGATTGGGTCAATTGTGTAATAATTATAAGTCTTATAAGAACTATTTAAAAATCATAGGATATTGTGGTATAGAAAAAAACAACAATAGATTAGAAATTATCATTAAGGGATCTCATCTTAACTCTGCCTCTCTGTCACATTGTCCAGGTTTTTTTTCTCTCTGTTCTCCATCTTCTCATTGAATAAATAACGATTTAGACTAGAAAATTTGAAGGTCCATTTAAGTCCTAATGATCTATTTAGGAGTGGGAGCCCTGGAGATAGAAAACCTGCCTCCCAGATACAGTTCCACTATTTTGTGCTAACTGAGTCTTGCCAAGTTATTTAAGTCTCTGAGCCTCCATTGTCTCGTTTTTCTTTTTGTTTTTTTGTTTGTTTGTTTGTTTTTTATTTGAAACTAATGACACCTTGTTTACACAGTTATCGTAGGATTCAAATAAAACAAAGTAAGGAAAAATAATTGTAAATTCAAGGCCACTCCATATAAATAGTAGATATAACAGTATTCTTATTTCTTTCTTAATTATGAATAGAGACAATTCTCATTCTCGTTGCACAGTGTTTTAGGTGGCACATGTGGTGAATAAGGGTGGTGTAGCACACACTCATCTCCATAACCTAAGATCTATTTTATGTATAAATTTCAAAACTTTTGGAAACTCACATTATGTCTTTTAGCTGCAAGCTTTCAATACCGCTAAGAAACAAACAAATCTTTGTTTTTTAGAGAAAAGAAATACCACTAAAAAAGTAAAATAAATAAATGCCAAAAAGACCATTCAGGAATATTAGAAAATATGTCAATAGCAAGAAATGTTTAAACATATCTAGACTACATATATTGCTAAAAAATAATAAGTAACATTTTGTATTTGAGTCTCAGACATTTTTCTAAGGACTTTGCATGCATTCACTCAATTAATATTAAAATCAGATATACGTCATTTCATTTTACAGGTGAGATTGAGAAATAGTTTAAACAATTCGATCAAAGTCAGATTAGTAAGTAATGTAGTCATCATTTCCATTCACACTGTCCAGTTCATAATCAGACATTATGAATGTAAAGTACCTAGCTCATAAAAGGTGTTTAATAACAACAAAAATGTAACTTAATAGAAAGAATTATTCCTGGTTCAGGTTTCCTAAAGAGTTACAGAAATAAATTTAGCATTGAAACATTTTCATTACTCCCGTGTTTTTAAATATAAAATGGAAGAAAGAAAATGGAGAGTCCATGTGAGATGGGAGGTCAGCATGCAGCAGAAGTAAGAGTTGGGAAAAAATTATTTGAAAGTTCATGATGATTTTTGTAAGTTGGGGGCTATTATCACTAACAGCAGTAGTGGACTCAGTGTCAAAAAAGTAATTGGTATTAGCATATTGAAGGTACTTTGAAGCATCAAAAGTATAAACAAACCTGCACTATCCAGTTATTCTCTTTGCTTTTTTTGTGTGTTTTTTTTCTTTTATAATTTGCATGTCTTAAAAAGATTGCCAAAAACTAGAGGGGAGAAATGGTAAAGAAATGCTTATTATCAAATCCATGTGCCTGCCCTTTGAAACAGCATTAGTATGTTGCTATTGGTTTTTTATTTCTTTACACAATTGTTAATATTGACTCTCTTTGTCTTTTTGATTATTTATTTTGTTAGGTTATAGAACGCAGCATTTTCATAATCAGTAACATTTGTCTCTATTGCAATTAGGAACTAAATGGAAAGTCTAAAACCATCAAATGTTATCATTGCAATAATGCTACCAACTGGAAATTTTGAGACAAACTTGCCTTCAACACTTTAGGCTCAAAAAGCTTTCGGAATCTAAGGGCAATTAAATCACTGATTTTAACAACATAGATTGGTCAGACACTCCAATTGGAAAGGTTGTGTTGCACGGAGCATGATGTATTTACTTTCTGTATACAAAATGCTATTTTACTTTAAAAATAACAGGCTGCTTGAAATATGGCTGGCTAAAGTTACTCTGAGCATAGCGACACAGAATTCAAGGGCCATACTCACAGACAACCACAGAGAATGAGAGGGGAACAATGTTTCCTCAGACCTTAAACATCACTTGTATTTACATAGAATGACCAAATGTAGTTAATGGGCTTAAACAATGTACCAAAGCAAAGCAATCTGGAATTTCCTTTCAGTGTGCGTGTGTGTTTAAACACATTTTTGGTGTAGTTGCTGGTTCACTTACAAATGTACATTTGTGCGCCTGTGTTGCAGTTGATGGGACGTGGTATTGTCAAAAGATCCTTGAACGTTTAGATTGTATTTCTTGGGAAGAGAGTGAGAGATGCTGTCCTCCACGCTTTAGTCTCCATGCCTGGTAACTAGAAACTTCGCATTAAACTAGCACTTGAAATTTTGCCTCTCCTAGGTGTTAAGACAGTCACTATAGGTCCTTTGTTTTAAATCTAGTTTGCCCTTAAGTAAGGTAGAGAATCCTTTGCCTTCTGCCTAAAGAGTTTAAAGTGCCTGATTTTCAGGAAGGCACTTAGACAAGGAAACATTTTGTCTCCTTGCACAGCAAGAAAGAGGAGGAAATATAATGCCTAAATTGCTAGTAATATGTAATTAGCAAGTAGGTTTCCATAAAACAAGCATCCATAGGAAATACAGAAACAAATGGAGTCCTCTTCAAAGTGAATACGTTTGTTTCTTGCTTTTCGAAATAAAGTCCTTAAATGTGTGTTTATAGTGTATGCGACATCAATTGCATTATATATATATGTATATACACACATATATATGTCTATACACACATGTCTATACACACATATATATGTATATATATATATATATACACACACACACACACATATACACATATATATTGTCTATTCCTCTGGATGAATATAGCTAAAGAGAGTGAGAGAGAAAAGAGAAAGAAAGAGAGAAGAAAGAGGGGATAAAAAGTGAAGAAAGAGGCAGATTTTTAAGAAGAGGGGATCTTGCACGGCCTGGGAACCACTTCCTTTGCTTTTATACCCTCTGCTTCCTGTCAGCTATAGCGCTGAGTGGAGTGTTCCTATCTACCTGGCTTAGAAAAAAAGAAAATCTCTTTACCTCTTCCTCTCTAAACCTTCCAATGAAATCCCTTCCAACAACTTGAACTTAGTCTCCAAGCATCTCTACATAATGCTGAGGATTACATTTAACTATACTCTGGAATGGAGACTACTCATTCAATTGTATGTCTGCATATATAGAAGGAAATTATAAAAATGAAACAAATCAATAGTCTGTATTTTAGAATCTATAATAAAACACAGAAACAAAAATGGAAATGTAGACTGATAAAAAGCAATATACAGGCAAAATATAGACTCAAATTAGAGTATTTATCAAACATCAATTAAAAAGCTGCATGTTCAAATTGTCAAGATGAATATTCCTTTCATACAGCACCATAAATGTTCAAGTTGTCCTAAACCTAAGAAAAATATTATTATATCGCCACCTAGTGGACACTTGTGGCAAAGCAGGTGTGAGAAGTAAAATCTAAGAAATTCCCACCATCTAATAAAAAGCAGTAAAGCAGGCTTGCCATAGAAATCTTGGAAATAAACGCTAAATTGATTTATGATGTCTTGAGGGTTTCTAAGGAATTTTAGTGTACTCCTGTTTTCATTTTTTTTTTTTAAATCTGAGACCAGATTATTCTCTCTCTAGATGTTAGAAAATGGTCCCTGCCCCTTCTTTGTGGCTGAGGTATCTTCACTGACCAACAGTATTTATGCAACTTTATATATATACCTTTGGACTGTGCATTGCAGAGGGTCTTGAAGAGAAAAACGTAAATTTTAAATGAAATTGGGGAATTGACTTATTTGATTTGGTGGACATTTGGATAGATATTCACTCTTAAATTTTTGTTTGAAAAAATAGCAGGCTTGATGATTATCACTGGAGGCCAAAGCGAATGCCAGATAAAAGAAAAATAAAAGCTATAAAGAGATCCTTGGATTGTATTAAGGGCCTGCCTTAATATCAATTATTTTGATGCTAATGAGGGAAACACTGGACACCCAGGTAATTTAATTTCTTA
Organism: Rhinolophus sinicus; assembly: GCF_036562045.2. Taxonomy (NCBI): domain Eukaryota; kingdom Metazoa; phylum Chordata; class Mammalia; order Chiroptera; family Rhinolophidae; genus Rhinolophus; species Rhinolophus sinicus. Next base: position 7,324,347 of record NC_133763.1, read on the forward strand.
AAGCAAACTAGTTTTTCTTTTCTTTTCTTTTTTAAATCAGTACAACTGTTTTCACTCTAAGAGCAAATGAAACATTTTATTTTGGCTTTCTCCTTTAAGTGTTCAAGGGAATGCTATAAATATTTAAAAGCTGTGATTTACGGCTATAAGATCTAGAAGCAGTGGACTGAGGTAATCTGCACCATGTAATATATTTAGCACAATAGTGTTCATCACAAAGACGTCTATCTGGGGTGTGTGTTGGGGGAAGGGTGAAAATGCACTTCCTGGAAAGCCAAAGAATATATGGCCTTAAAATACCACGATTTCTCAAAACCAAAAATAAGTACGTTAAAATAAATCCTTGCTAGATAAACAAGATCATTGATACATATATTTTTCTTTAATTGTTAGACACATACTTAGGGTGACTAAAAAATCATAAATTTGGTTTTTTTCAACAATTTCATTTTTTTAGACTACATTTATTGGGGTGACAATGGTTCATAAAATTATATAGGTTTCAAGTGTACAATTCTATAATACATCAGCTGTATAGTGTATTGTGTGCTCACCACCCAAAGTAAATTTGTTTTTAAAAAGGAATATAGAAAAAAGAATACAAACGAAATTTTAGAATTAAACAATGAAAAGTAGTAGAATCTATAATGTCTCCATGGTAGACAGGTGAAAATTTACAATTTATGAACTAAATAGTTACCTATCTAAAGGTATACTAATACTGGTAAAAAATAAATCATTCAAATAAGAAAATTATACCACTAATAATTGTAGTAGCAAGTAAAAGTAAAATAAAAGAGCAGCAGAAAAATAAAATTCCAAAATAGTCCATTGATTTTGCTTAGGTTTGTTTTCTTTATGCTTTTATTGTTTGTTTCTCTGCATTTCTCTTTTGTTTTTGTTTTTCATTCCTTGGACTTCAAAAATATGACATTTTCCCAATCTTTCCATTTAGAAATTTTGTGATATATTAGTTATTTTACAGATCAAGTTTTCTAAATCACAATTTAAATCGATAGTTTCAAATACAATTTAAATAAAATGCCCTGTCCAATGTTGTTTTCTCTTAGAAGTTTGAAAGTGAATTTATAGCTCTACTCTCCACCATCCTGTTTATTTTTTATTATTTCTCACAGTCCTTACCGGCCTTATACTTGGAAAAGGTTTTGGATGATATTTTCATAATGTTAGCATATTTACTTTCCTGCTATCTAATTCTACCATTTTTAAAATTAGCATTTAAAACAATATTCTACTTTAGTAACTTGCTTTTAAAAAAACACAAACTTGTAAAAATGTTCATAAAGATTTCTCGTTTAAAACATTGTGATTAATAAATTACCCAAAGATCAGAAAATTGAATTTTGCCTATCAGTATTTAGTATAAGTTTTCAGGCCTGTGTCACATAACTGAGAAAGCTAATTTAGTCATATAGTTGCTTCTAATATTTAAAACAGCAAATATTTTCTACAGATCCTTGCAAGTGTTTTTAATTTTTTTTTCCCCTAGGCCTTCTTCTCATTTCTTGTGAAACTAAACACAAATACTCTGCCTGCTGTTGTCCTTCTCCTAAAGATTTAAATTTAAGAAATAATAGATGCCTGTCTAGACAACCCTAAAATTGTTTTAGTTACTGATGTATGGATGACTGATAAATGTCATCTTTTCTGCCTGCAGTGCATTTGGAATCTAGTCTACTGACATTTGTCTATAGCTGACCTGTGTCTGCATTTTAGATTTACATGAAACACTTAGATTTTACAACTAGAAACCTTTCGATTTCATTGTTCTTACTCTACATTCAATACAATAAAACAATTAGATCCTCTACCATGTTTCTTCTTCCTCACATGGATGTTTTTAATTAAACCAGCAGGGAAGATTGTAATCAAAGGAAAGGCAATGGAATTTACTTCATCCCTTACCTAGTGAAACAATTATTAAATTCCCAAGCTTCATATTTCTCATACCGATAAAATTAAATCTGCAGCTCTGCTAGGAAGGGTGAAAAAAAGCAGTCCCAAGTTATCAAAGCCTATAGGTTTTCAGGACAATAATGCAAAATATATAACTCTGTTGTCTGGAAAATTGTTAGCTTATTCCCGTAGATTTCATATCAGTTTCCCTCAGTTTCACTTTATTGGGAAGTGTTCCTATATTTTACACATAATAACAGAACAGTCGCCCTTAGAAATGTGGTTATAAGACCTAATTAGGTTATTTCGAACAATGTTTTATAGAATAATGGCTTACCTTGAGTTGACCCAGGATTCTACTGAAAGAATAGTTTTCTTTGCTTATGGTATATTATAAATGTGAAATTATCAAGAACATGAATACGAAAAAGTGCTTTTCAGACTGTGTTTCTGTGAGTCTTTGTTAGACATCTCATTACCCTGATATGCTGTGACATGTGACATTCTCACTTTTCACCTTTTACACTACTTACAATGCTTGGACAAGTTTAAAAATTTATATAAAAATAATCATCCTCACATTTTAAACATATGGGGAAAACAATTTACATAATGCCCAGCCAATAAAGAAACAAAGAATCTGAGCAGCTATAGAAGCAATAACTTCAGTAATATGCACAATGATTCCTGACAGCCCCCCATCTGATTTCGGTTTGCTCTGGATGTTTAACGGGCAATGGGCAGGGAGGATGTTCTTCCTGTGTATGTACTTCGTTTACAGCACTTTTCTCAAATCTATCAGTATTTGTTGCCCTCACTTGACTGTGAGATTCAGAGCAGAAAACTTAGCATTTGTCACCATCCAACACTTGACTCATGGTAGGCAGTCAGTGAATATTTAATGAGTTAATATTAAAAGAATGAATAAATATGGTCACAGTTGAAATGTTGATATTATGTTATCAACTCCAGATTCCATCCTCTTTGACATCAGAATATCAAACACACTTGTTAACTTTCTGCAGGATTCCATAAAAGAAACCTGCAAATCACGAGTGAAATTGAGCCGCAGATAAAGGCACAAAGACTGTGAAAAGAAAAGTAGAAACAGCTTCTGAGTGAACAGTGTATTTGGATAAGATGGGAGGAAGAAAAAATAAAACAATTGAGATCTACATAATTTTACAATATTTTGATGATGAACTTAAAGCTTGAAACTACATGAATTGAAGGAACTTACTGAAAATTAGACTGAAATCGTAACTTCATGACTCTTCTTTATGATTTATTTTGTCTGGATTCTAAAATAAATCCATGTTCTGTGAGGAATGCAGACTCTAATTTCTGAAGTGATTTATATGGGCAGATGCAGACGACTTGGGCTGAAACTGGTGTTTGCTCAGGGATCCAGGAAATGGAGTTATATCTGTGCTAAATGTAACCATAGTCAATGCAAATTTTGCAGACAATACAATTAGTGAAATGATAATGATTTTTGAAAGCAATTTACAAAGATAAATTATGCTATCTGCACTGTTGTGGACATGGGTATGGATATAGGAAATCAAGAATAGAGTACAGGAAAAGTAAAAGGAAATTCTCTCAGGAAAAAAAAAAAAAAAGATAATTCCCCAAAGGGGAGATAATGAATGAAATGAAACAAAAGATAGGTGAATCCATTATTACTCTCCTTAAAAGGATTATTATCTTCATTCATTTCCTTAGTTTATCATATTTCATCAATTTCTTATTTATTCTCGACTAGTTAACATAAATGGAAAGTGGGGGAAAAAATCCCTTTAACTTGCAACCAGAATAGATCATTAATAAATGAGAAGATGGATTCAATAAATTTGCCCAGCATGCACTACAGAGAGATAAAAACAAGAAACATGAACAGGACTTTGAGATCAAGGCTAGACTGCGAAGATACTAATATATCTAATAGATGTTATAAATTTCACTTTTAATCTGGTGGAATACGTTTTCAGTAGACTAACCATCCCACAGGTATTTATTGTTATAAATTCTGGGCAAAAAGACCATAGCACAGCTACCTTGTGGGTTGGAAGGGTGAACAAAAGTAAGCTGATTTGGGATGAGACCAGAAGTCTGTAGATATAAACTGTCATGGGGTGACTGCTCTGTCTTTGTGGCTTTGGCTGAGGTTGTCACATGGCACAAGTTGACCCAAACTCCTACAGAGAACCTGCTATTTTTCTGGCCTAAGAAAATGGAAGTTGGGACAACCAGAGAAGCCAGAAAGTGAGGGAAGAATTTCCACAAAAGATGCAGACAGGCGGAGGTATGGTCTATGTGTAAAACCTGCCTGGGTCCTGGGCACTGGACCCCACCTGGGAAAAGCCTTCTATAAACAACCCAGCTCATGAAAACCCTCCCTCTGAGCTGCCCGCAGCAGGCCAGACAGAGTTCGTTGTGTGAGTCTAACTATATTAATTCGGCGCTGGATCAAAAGCCTCCCAATTTTGGGAGGAAACTAACAGAATCCAGAGACTCCACAACCTCATATCCAAAATGCAAAGAATACAATCGAAAATTACTCACTATACAAAGAATTCAGAACACGTCATCCATTCCCAAGGGAAAAGATGATTAACATCGGTGCCTGTGAGATGCTACAGCTGATGGTATGAAAGAAGGATTTCAAAGCAGCTGTTATGACTATGCTCGGTGAGGTAAAAGAAAAAAACACGCTGGTCATGAGAGAAAAGGGAGTAACCTTTCAGGCCCAAATAGAAAATACGAAAAAGAACTGCCGATGGCATTGTGTCTCCCCACAAGTGTCTGGCAGTCCTGACTGCCAGTACCTGTGAATGGGCTTCGCCTTTGGAAATTGGACATTGCAGATGTAATCAGTTAAGATGAAGCCATGCTAGATTAGGGTGGGTGCCACATCCAATAATCCGTGTCTTTATAAGAAAAGACTGGGACGCAGAAAAGACAGAGGGGAGAACGCAGAGTACAGGAATGTTAAAGATTGCCCAAATCACCAGAAGCTATTAGGTTGGTGCAAAAGTAATTGCGGGTTTAAAAGGTTAAAAATAAATGCAAAAACCGCAATTACTTTTGCACCAATCTAATAGAAGACGCAAGGAAGCATTCTTCCCTAGGGTCTTCAGACAGCGTGGGCCTGCTGACGCCTTGATTTCGTTGGGACTTCCAGTGTCTAGAACCAGGAGAGAAGAAATTTCTGTTGTTTTAGGTCACCCAGTGTGTGGCAATTCGTTACAGCAGCCCTAGGATGCTACTACAACAATCACGCAGAAATTTTAAAACTGCAAAATGCAACACGGAAAGTTTTAAAAATTCACTGTATGAGCGTAATAGCGGAATGGAGATGACAGAGGAGAAAGTCAGGACATTTGAAACAAATCAATAGAAAGCATCCAACTTGAAGAATACATACAGACTTGCAAGAAAAGTGCAACTATTGTGAAAATAAAAGTTTAGAGTCATAAGACACTGTAATCAAAATGAATAAATTTTATTCCACCAACATTTGTTGCTTTTAAAGAGACAGCAAGGATTATAAATTAAGGGAAAATATGAGAACTTCCTTATAAACTTTTTTATTGGGACCAAGAAATCAAGAAATCAATGATCAAAAGATGAATGAGAAATTATATATATATATATATATATATATATATGTATATATATGCTCTCACACACACACACACACGTGAGGTCAGGCAATTAAGTTTGCGAGCTAATCCTTAAAAAGTGCTCCATACCTCATTGCTGAATATCACTACGGTCACCTTCGAAGTACTTACTCCCTGGGAAGCTATGCACCGACACCAGCACCTAGTCCACCCTTCAAAGCAATTTTGGAACTCTTTTTCTGGAATGGCCATCAGAGCTGTCATCCTATTACCCTTGATGTCCTGAATGTCATCAAAATGTCTTCCTCTCAATATTTCCTGTATCTTCGGATAAAGAAAGTCACTGGGGGCCAGATCAGGTGAGTAGGGAGGGTGTTCCAACACATTTATTTGTTTACTGGCTAAAAACTCCCTCACAGACAGTGCCATGTGAGCTGGTGCGTTGTCGTGATACAAGAGCCACAAATTGTTGGCGAAAAGTTGAGGTCGTTTTCGTCTAATTTTTTCATGCAGCCTTTTCAGCCCTTCCAAATAGTAAACTTGGTTAACTGTGTGTCCAGTTGGTACAAACTCATAATGAATAATTCCTCTAATATAAAAAAAAAAAAGATTAGCAACATCATTGCAACAAGTTTGCAAACTTAATTGTCAGACCTTGTGTGTGTGTGTGTGTGTGTGTGCGTGTGTGTCTGTGTGTCTGTGGGAAAGGTAACAGTAAAAGTTATGTAGGAGATGACCCGTTCTGAATGATAAGGTTTCGGTTCTATCTGTACTAGGTACCCATCATTGGGTACAATACTGCAAAAATAAACAAGTGATCTCTTTCACAAAGTGCCAATGACATAGTGGGAAGTCGAGAGAGGTTTTAAGAGTAACTGGCTATGAGCACATATGTTAAACCGATGGCATAAGTGTCAAGAATTAAGTTGTTGCCATGTGGTACAGCCGAAGGTGTGAAAGTGGGGAGTGACATGTGTTCTCCTTCTGACCCTGAGGATTGGGGTGGGGGTGTGAGGGGAAATACTGAAGATGGAAGAAGAATTGCAAATTAACAATAAGGGATAAAAAAGATGGGAGAATCACACAATTTCAGAGGAATCAAGCGAGATTGACAGCAGTCTGTTAAAGAACCCAGACAGTAGAAGGAAAATGGTTGTAAGCAGTGGTTTAGAGGTAGATTTAGTAAAAGACAAGATTGAGATGAATAGGACAGAGAGAAGTAGAAAGAATTTTTTTTCAAATGATGAGTGAATTACCCAATGGGGTGTAAATGTGGATAAGCTGATGAAAGGGGTTTTATTGTAGGTGAGTGTGCTTGTGACTGTGTACATGTGTATATTGTGTGTGTGTGTGTCCATCATGTATATGCAAGTGTGTTTGATGAGAAAAAGTGAGGTTAAGAAATATAAAGACTGGAGAGTTAGTGTGGACAGTAAGTATATTTTGCTTCTAAAAATTGCTTGAATTAATTTAATAAAATCTGGTTAGAGTAGAGTGAGGTCTATTTCCTAAAAACTGAAAATGGCTTCACGTTGATATATGAGCACAGGTAGTCAGTCTTAAAAGCAATTCAATTTTAAGAAGTTTTTATTTTCAACAATCAGCCAATTATATCATCTAGTTATTTAGAGTCAATGCTTGAACCAACATAACACTGCATTCTTTTTTTTTTATAAACACAATATCTGACTTAGATAAATTATTGTCTCCATCTTTGGCAAGTGCAAATTTACAGGCTACTGAGACTTGAAAGTGGATGCCCATGAAGCAGGATATAGGAGGAAAGGATAAAGGGAATTTTATAATTTAGCACGCAGTCACTATCAGCACCAATTTTTTTCTGTAATCATAGAACAAAAGCACATGACATTGAAGTGTAACAAAACTTGCTGCTCTTACTGTCTTTGTAGTTTTTAAAGTGAAGACTAGAACACCCCACATGAAACATGCCTTTTTGTCACCATTCTGCCAATGGTGGTGCTGTTGACCTGGCTTTCCACCTGTCACCAGAATGGGGACACTCACTTTTAGTAACATAATATCCAAACTGGTTCCTCAAGGAAATGGAAACTTTTAAAAACTTTTTAATAATGCATATGCGTCTAAAAACTGAAAAATGTAATGAAATTACTTATAACATCGTTCCAAAATAAGCAGCACTACAAAATCTTCTTATGTTTTAGACATGTTTAGCAATTTCTATCTTTCCACATAGAGGATGTGCGACCCAATTCTTTTTCACTTCATATTATATTGAAAAGCATTTCCTATGCTTATGCAATTATTTTAAATAATTGCTTTAAATGTCTAAATATTCCATCACTTATTTGTATACAGTTTTTTTTAAAATTCAGGTCCTTAATGAAAAAGTTATTACAATACACAACACTTAATATATTACTCAACTGGAGTACAAGTATAGGAAATAATTGTGATGTACACAACACACATACACACACACACACACCGTTATATGTGATCTGTGGAATTGATCTGGCGCTCTGGTGTTAACTGCTAAATCTTTCTGTGAAAATTGCTAAGATCGTCAGTCAGTTGTGGCTGGACGACGTCTCTGTTCTGAGTCTAGGCTAAGTCCCCATCGTCTGTGACTCTGGCTTTGGGTCACCTACTGTGTGAGTCTGTCTGCCTCAGCTGTAACAGTGCCAGTAAAATACATTGTCAGAGGATTATTTTCTAAGTTTATAAATGTTTAAAGATAATATGTTTCAAGTAAAACATTTATTATAAGCAGTGTTTTCAAAGCTTTCTCTGTTTCTGTTTCTACTCGCTTCTGTACACATCTGAGAGGTTCAAAGTCCCAGTGTGCGGATTGCAGGTGAATAGGAATTCTGGGGACAGCCTTCCAGGTGGTGCTATTACTGGGACAGGATTTTACAGTCCTCCAATGCCACTTGGTATTTTGTAAACAACTTCTACTGGTGTCAGTTAGAAAAACCTTTTTTTTTCAAATTTTCAAAATTTTATAGTTACATTTTTTATTGTATCACCAGCATTCCTTTTGGTGACTATAATGGTTCTTAAAAGTAGTCCAACTATTATTTGGGCGTTTGTGTTCTACTGATTTAACACTCTGAATATATAAATTAAACCAATCTTTATAGTGCATAGCACAAATATAAATATAATTTTCCCCAGAGTGCACAAATATCCCCCACCATTATCCAGAAAAAACTGGAAGTAGTCCTATATGAATGGAACAGCAGTATTCTTTCACATATTTAGTTCACTATGGAAAGATGACAAACTTTTTTACAGATTTAGCCTGCAGAATCAAAGTTATGGCTTATTTAGAGACTACGTATCCGATATTGAAGGATGGAAGGGATGAGATGTATATAGAGGCAAGGAGAAATATGGCATTAACTTTTCTTGCTGATTTCTTATTGTTGGTTTCATCATTTGCTTGGTTATAACTAATTATCTGAAGCAGTGGCATAATCTTTCAAAGTCTCCAGCTCTTCAGTAATCAGGGCTGGTCTCAGACACATGGCACCCCAAGAAGGGTCATCCTCTGATACATCTTCAAACAAATATTGTCAAACTACTGTTGACTGTTTGTGTAAAGGAGATGCTTGGGATCTACAAAGGGGAGAAGGAAAGAAAAAAGTTACTGGTGGTAATACTATATTGTCTTGAGGAATTCACCTCCAAACTCCAAGCTCCAAACGCATTTTCCATTTAGCAGAAATTTCCTGAGATAAGCGTTTAACGTGACAGCTAAGATTGCAGAACTAAAGCTTACCATGAGGATTCTGTCTTCCAACTATTCAGAATTCTTTTCCTGGTTTTATTTCCACAGGCTGTTTCTTTCAGCTAAAATTTGTCACAACCTCACCTACTGTCTGGAAACTTACCTTTTGATTGCCATGTGCCTTCAGAATAATAACCTTGGATCTGATGAATCATTACATAATAGCATGCAGGTGAGTTCCTTGGTAATTTGTATTATTGAATTAATCAATATAAATGTTAGAGAAGTCCAGCAGTGACTTTTCTAATGGGTTGACCATTTCAAATCTCTTAAGTAACATAAGATAGAAAACTTACAAATGCTTTTTTTAGGTAATTATTTATTTAGGTAATGAAATTAAGCACCCGCCCAAACATCTCCATATAAAACCAGGTAGACCGTGATTAAGAATCCTTATCAATACCATTTACTGACTGTGCTCTGGGAAAATAATGAAGCATCTCTAAGCTTCAATCTCCTCACTGTAAAATGGAGCTATTAATCGTACCTGCTTCATATAGGGTTTGAGAGTCAAATGAAAAGAAATATACATATTTAGTATAATGTGTGGGAAATAGAAGGCATGTAATAAATATTACCTCCTATTGTTGGTGTTATTTGTCCCAGATAATCATTAAAACAATTTGCGTCCTGTTGGTTTAATGGCTTGATGTAACATATTCTGTATTTAATATTACAGAACACAGAAATAGCGGAATTTAAAATTACATATTCTTTAAAGTGTCTTCAAGCTTTGCAGTGTCATGACTCGATGATTCATGCAACTATGAATTATACCTTAGAATAGGTGTCCAGTCAAATATAATCCGAAATAATACAATATTATGGTTGTATTTTTCCAGTGTCCCCTTTTTTGAGTAGATTTTTAATAGCAACCTGGTGGAACTCAAAAGCAATGAGATTCCAGTGTCAATTTCCTTAGTTTTACTTGAGTATCCAATAACATAAATGTGGGGAGGGTGACTGTTTTATTGATGTTGAGAAAGTGAAACTAAAATCACCATTGAAACAAATGGAGGTTGATGATTCCCCCATCACTTCAGATGACATAATTGGGAAAATCATTTCTTTGGGGATGTGTTTGCTGTCCAGTCTTATTGACATCAGTGAGAATGCCTTCATTACCGGTTGCCCTGACTGGATGTTCATGCAGTGAAACTTAGAAAATACTCCTGCCAGTATACAACAATTTGATGACTTTAATGTTTTTGCTCTTTCAAAACTCAGATTTTTCTTTGTTTTGCTTTTTTTTTTTTTTTTCCCCCTTTCCCTAAATGGCCAAAGGCAGCAATGCCAGCCAGGCTGTCTGATTATTTGGTTTAAAAATCAAACTAAACTCTTAAGTCCAGTTATCATCTTTTTGACAGATTTTGAAACAGACCACCAGAGCTATACTACAAACTGTCAAAAAAAAAAAGTTGTGTTTCAATTCTATAGCTTCCCTAAGGCCTGGTTACCATTTGGTATTCTTAACTTATTGAATTTTCACTCAAGGAGTCTGAGTTTCTGAGATTGCCAAGCTCTTCTATTAGAAAAAAAAAAAAAAAAAAAAAAAAAAAGCTCGTGTGTAGAATAGCAATACGTATAAACATGGGCCAACCAGAATTATGTCAATCCACTAATTTTCACCTCTCACGTGAATATATGCCATGTTTGAACACGATTGTCACTTGGCTCAGAATGGTCAATTTCTGGAGAGTTCTTGGTGCAAGGGGTACAAGTAAAAGAGGGTGAGGGTTTAACTTTATGTCAAATTTAAATATTTTTTGTTTCAAATCAACATGTATATTGCAAAGTGTTTTCACAGATTACATTAATAAAATGTAGTCATTTTCTAAACAGAGGAACTTTATGGAATGAATCTTTTTCTTAAAGGAAATGAATGACAGCAGTAATTTTATTTCACACATTCTTAACATAGTTCATTTTCAGGGCATTATTTGTACTTTCTTATATTCCTTTCAAAAGAGAAACATCATGAAACTACCAATTATTAACGGTCCTAGAAATTCAAGCTATTTATCGATTGTGAAAAATCTAGATATAAAAGAAAGGAAGCCAAGCTTCCATGTATGTGGTGAAATCTTTGCTTGAAAATGAGTAAGGTTTAAAAAAATGCAGGGAATCGGGTAGATTTTTAGCAGTGCATTTTAGAGAATATATAGAGTAATTCTTCCATTTTACAGATAAGAGGAAACTGCACCAAAGAAGCTGATTAACTTACTCATAGCCATATCTTAACATGAAAGCTACAGCTATCCTGACCCCTACTTCTGTATGATTGCCATAAGCTCATGCTACCAGCATATAATCATTTATTAATTCTAACTTTGCTCGCCCACGCTCATGTGTGCAACAATAAGTTCTGATAGTCATTCACTAATCGTAATTTTTCCAAGACTCTCCCTTTTGAAATTTCTTACAAAAAAAATGGAAAGGCAAGGTAAACCAGATCTACAGTCTGAAACCTTACTTCCAATGAGATGGAAAGATTGCTGTAGAAACAAGCTAATGTTCAAGGATGCTTTTCTTCGGTTTGAAGTAAACTTGGTGATAAATGAGGTGAGCAAGATAAAACTGGAAAAGGAAATATTTTGTACTTTTTGAAGGGGAAGTTGGATTTCAGTAGACATAACTTACTCTTCCTCTTTACCTCAAATAGACATCCAGCCAGCAGCAGCTTCATAGCATTACGATTTTAGTATGTTTGCCTATGTGGATCTACACATAGAATTACATCTACAAAAATAAGTTTGAAAAGAAATAGAAAGGAGAAAAAGATTGATCATAGGAAGTTTCATCTTTGTCCTGTATGTAATTCATTTCCTCATAGCACTTCTTTGTTAATTCTTGACTTTAAAGTTGTTTTTTTAAAAAAAATCATGAGCTCAATACCTATATTACACTCTCCTTCTTTAAGTAGACTGTGGCCCCTGGCAATAAATGCAGTGATAGAAAAAACCAATTATCTGGAGTGCTGTGTGGTTAGGATATTAATATTCCCTGTCATTTTTATTCAGGTGCATGAATGATGTACTATGTAGCTTGTTTGATATTCAATGATAATCTTGACTATTTGAATTAAAATGTGGCAGTCCAAACAAACATCATGGAACATATAGTAATTTTAAATGCAAATGCAATAAGATGATTTGCTTTTATGCCATTTGCTGAGGTATATTTTATTATTTGGAGTTAGAAAAAAAAAGCTTCTGCTATATTGTGATGATTTGGCTGAATTAGTTATAGCAGGAGCCCTTTGAAGAAATTCCCCAGAACCTTTTTGACTAGGTTTGACCATTCTATCAGAAAAGGAACGGAAAAGACAGAGCAGGGGAAGAATATTTGCTTGATATTTTATTCCATGTCCCACAGGCTAATTTGAAATTTTCAGTCTGTAGCTCAACATTTACTCTCTGCCACATACTAATAGAAATATGGCATATAATGCATATATTCTAATTCCTGAAATTCGGGAGTAAAACAAATTTTCTTTAACCGGTCTTTCTTAAAAGATAGCAATAAAGTATATCAATACCATAGTGTCATGCATTTTTTTAACTTATAACAAAAATCTGTTTTTATCAGCTTCCCCTCATTTGTCATGATTTCCCCAGTCAGATTATTGGAGGATGTCACGACATCATTAAGGCATTTAATTTTGTTTGCCACAGAAAACAAATATGCAAAATAGTCAGGAACTCAAACACCCATAATATGCATTGGTTTCAAAGAGCTTTACTATTTAAAACGTGCTTTCTCCTTTCAGTGGCTCTCAGCCTGGCTCTCTCTGTCTTCCCTTCTCTTTCTGAATCAGCAGCATGGACACTGTCTTAAAAAGTAAACTATTGAGTTTTTGTTTGTATGTGTGGTTGTGCTTTCACTCATAGACACAGACAACAGTTTAGGAAGGGGGGAGGTAGAAAAGGGTAAAGGGGGCCTAATATATAATAACAAGCACAAATGACCCTAGGTGGTGAACACACAATGCAATACACAGGTGATGGATTATAGAAATGGACACTTGAAACCTATATAATTTTACTAACCAGTGTCACCCCAGTAAATTTAACAAAAATTGAAAACAGTAAAATACTCTATGTTTTTCAAAGAGTGTTCTGCAAATAAAGTTCTAAATACTTATAACATTTCTTTGGTGAATGTTGACCAGGCATGATGTATTATGTTGGTGCAAAAGTAATCGAGGTTTTTGCAATTATTATTAACCTTTTAAACCGTCATTACTTTTGCACCAACCTAAAAGGTCTTCAAGGCTGTTTAAAGATCTAAAGACCATGAACAGACACAGATCCTTACAATGGAAAATTAGAATCAGATACAGTAACATTCACCCACTAAGATTTAAGACAGAATTAACACCTGAGATGTTTTTTCTCTCCTATTCTTACGTTTGAATTGTTGCCGTACTTAATTGTTTTCATTGATATGCTCATTAATTTACCTAATTGCTTTTGAAGACTCTGTAACAATGTGAGGAAGTCATTGACTCCTGCTGAGAGACCATTTAAAGAGGTGATTCATATCTCATCAAGTACCAACAAACAATGTATGAAGTAGAATTGAAAATAATTTTCTTCTAATTTGTAATTTTCTATTGTCTGTCTTCTTATTAGGCATTTTAATACGACTCTCTCTTGCTTCCCTTCCCTCTGTTGAGGTCTGCTCTCTCTCTCCTCGTCTCCTCTCCTCCCTCACCCTCTCTTGCCAAATAATCACAATTACCATGTATACATTGACAAAACTTAATTCATTTTCAAATATCAGCCTGTTATTATATCATATCCCTTTTGAGTCCTCATACTTTTTCTGTGCCAGGATTAACTGTCGTACTTAAGGTATTTTCCCTTCACATTTTGATGTAAATAAACTTTCAACCCCACCTTTCATCCTATTGCTATCCTTCCATCTAGTTACTTATTACTTTATAGTTTAAGTCAAGGGTTTTGCAAATGTCCTTATATCACCTAAATGACATACACAATTTTGGGTTATGGTCATATGTATATCATTATGGGTCCCTCAATTTCATAGGATTTTCAGAGTTTTTAGTTGCTTGATCGTTTATGAATATGTGACATGACAATCACGGACAGCTAACAAGAATATTAGCCATTTGATCACATACTGAATCTAACAATTTTTATCATATACACATTCCCCAAAACCCAAATTATTATTCTAACATGCAAATTATCATGTTTCTTCCTATTGGCATTTTTTGGTTTGTTTTAAAAAGTTGAAAACCACAGGTTAATACTCAGTGCAGCTAATATTACTAAAAATGATATTGAGTATATTAGAAATAACAGGATATGAATAATGAAAACAATAAACAAAAGGCAACAGAAATATTTCTCTACTTGATTTTGTTGCAAACTTTTTAATGATTTATATACCACCATATACACTTTTTCGGGGGACCATGTACGAACTATTAATGTAGCCACATTTTTAAAAAATACAACAATCTCATGGAGAATTTTTTTTCCATTAGAACTCAAGCCATTAAATCCATTATCCATTTTTGTTTCCTTGTCGATGCAATCTGTCTCTTGGTTTTGCCCCTATTAACGCCACATTGAAAAATGGAATCTGTTCCCTAAGTTAGTCTCTAACCTCTTTCATTATTTGAAAGAGAGTTTAGTGCTTGGAAACATGCTCAGGGAAATAGAATTCCCTTCCTAAAATTTTCCACAGCACAAACATCAGTATTGCAAGCGTGTTCACCCGTGAGCCCCTGGTCTGCTTTTGAAAAATGGCTGAACAAAGTGGCTGAGGTCAATAAGAGGTCTCTCAGATGGTCTGCTAATTCATATGTTACAGATGCTGTTGATCCCTTCAGACAGAAAGAAAAAGCCACCACTTTCTAAGGCCCCCTGGATGGAGGGGTATGGGAGTTGGAAGGTTGTTTGTCTGGTCTACCTGCTTTCTGGACCTTAAGAGAAAAATCTTAAACTCAATGCTGGTTTCAGACACCATGAAACACATTCCTTTTTTAGTCCAAGATGGATTCTATGTTCCCATAGTAAGTTATTTTGTTTATTGCTTGACAAAACTATTGATCATGACTATATGTAATGTTCAGATGTCGGATAAACTAGAATAATTTGAGTGCTGAATATTGAACAGGTATTGTGGATGAGGTAATCTAAAAAACAAATCAAGTTCTTTTTCTCAGCTGGATGGGAAAAGAGGACAGACTAATTAGCAGATTTCAACCACCTCCGCCCCCGTGAACTCTGAGCTATCTCCTGAACTCCATCCATCTCAGGGGCTGCTACTCTGCTCACCTTGAGGTCCTCAGCCTCCGTCACTGTCTACTAAATTAGACTGTTCCTCCAGGGAGAGAGTGGAGGTGATCGTAGGACGCACATCAATAAGTCCAGTCTCACTGACCCCTTCGTGACAAGATGCAGAAAGCCCGACATTCATTTTCAAATTACAGCAGATCCTCAAATAAAGTTGTTTCACTGTCATGTCGATGAGATGCCTAGGAACTGAACTCTTACTTATATAAATTAGCTACGGTGAGATTGGTTTTGTCATTTCGCTGAAATGTGCGGAACCTATCAACGACATTAAGTGAGGACATTTAGTATAAACTTTTTAATTGAAGTGTAGCCCACATACAGAAAAGTGCACAAATCATAAACACAAAAACTAATTTTCATATATATATATATATATATATATATATATATATATATGACCTGGTATTATGTTATGTTATGTTATGTTATGTTATGTTATATTATATTATATTATATTATATTATATTATATAGATCTGGTCTTATACTATATCATATAAGACCAGGTCTTATATTATATTAAAATAAGACCAGGTCTTATATTAATTTTTGCTCCAAAAGACGCATTAGAGCTGATGGTATGGCTAGGTCTTATTTTCAGGGAAATACGTATTCTGTTAGGTATCTACCAAGAAATTAAATCATTGAGTCATAAGGTATAGGTTTATTTAACACAAGTATATAAGGAAAAATAATTTTACAAAGTATATTGTTTACAAATTCAATAACAGTGTATAGTATATATTTCCATTTGGCCCACATCCTCAAGAATACAAGGTATTTTCAGTCTGTTTCATTTAGGTACTTGGGTCAGTGCATTCCTGTATTGTATGGTTTGAAATTCCATTTTCCGGATGACTATTCAATTTGAGCACCTTTTCACATTTCACTGCCCATGTGGGTATCCCCCTTTGGTGAGTACCTTTAAGTCTTTTGCATGTTTCATATTGGCTTGATTTTTTCTTTCTTTTATAATTGATTTGTTGGAATTCCTTATATATTCTGCTATGAATCATTTGTCAGGTATGTGAATTGCAAACATGTTCTATTCTATGGCATGTTTTTGCACTATGTTAATGTTCTTCTGAAGAAAATAATTCTTTAAATTTTAATTCAGCATATGTTGCTATTTTCCCCACCCCCACCCCCCATCCCCAGGGGTTGAATTTTGTAACTCTTTTTTAAAGCTTTGCTTAAACCAAGTCAATGTTGAAACTCTCTCTCTTTTTTTTCTAACAAAAAGTTTTGTTGCTTTACCTTGCACATTCTGAATTTGATTTTCCATATGGGTGAAGCAAGTTTCTTGATTCATTTTGTTCATATGAATATCCCATTACTCAACACAATTTATTGAAAAGATCATCTTTTCCCACCATCCTGAAGTGTCACCTTGTGATAATGTATTTGTTAATCTGTTTGTGGACTCTATTGTTTACCGTTATTATGTTTTGTCTTTCCAGCCATTTCTGCACTCTCACTTTTTTTTGACCTTTAAAATGGGTTGGTTATATGTTGGTATGAGTCCTCAAAAGTCAGAAGCTAAGCTCTAACAAATTCAAACAAATTAGACTTGAAGACAACGAGCGTTAATGGAGGCAAAAGATTTAGACCAAAAAATTGCAGGCATTCAGCAGAGAAATTTCTCTCATTTTGCACTTTATGTTTGTCTTGCTTATTCCTTATTGTTTCAATTTTTATATACATTTCAGATTCATCTTATCCACTGTCACCAAAATATTATACAGGGATTTTGATTGAAATTGAATTGAGTCTAAAAATATTTAGGGGGAAATTAATTTCAATGATTTACAATACTGTATCTTCTAATCTGTGAATTCAGTATATTTAAACCTTTCCATCAATGTTTTATACTTTCCTATATGTGAGTACAAATTAACTCCTGTGTGGGAAAGCACTTTGAAAGCTTGAATAATACTATAACATAATTTATAGTTTTACAATGACTTGCTTCAACAAGTCAACTGTTAATTTGAAAAAAAAAAATGGATTGTGTATGGAAAGTTTCATCTTCTGTGAACTTGGAGACAGTTTTAAGTTTTGAAATTTATAATACAACATGAAACTCCATTTATTCATTTGTGTGGTTTCAAGCTGACGGCTTAACTCCCACCAACCCTTGCATGAAGGATGCAGAATTAAACGCTTGTTGAAGTTCATTGTTCGGAGGCCAGGAACAGGGCAGGTAGGTTAACGTGAGAATGAAGCATCTCACGAAGTTGTACGAGCGTATCTTGACACGCAAAAATAAAAAAAGGTTTTATCACACAGTGATTTGGAAGGTGTGATTAACATGCAGCTGTTTTTTGCATATGCTGTTTTCAGGCACCGTCTCCCTTACCTAACTCAAGGGCACAGAAGTATGCAGGGAACTGGTACAGAGCTTAAAGATTAACTACACTGCAGGAATTTTGTAGTGGATCTAAAGGCCTAACATGGGTTATGGAAGAAAATGTTCAGAAAGTTGCATTTGATAAATTCAGGTCTCTACTTGGAGACCACTTCTACTCCTGACAGTCTTTTCTTTGCTCCATACTATCCAATACCTGGCTTGAATTCTCGCTTTTACTTTATATTTTGTGTGTACGTCGTACCTCAGTGTTCGCGACCCCATCTATGCAGTTATTATGCAAACAATACTATATGGCTAGAGAAATATTTATATTTATAACATTATATAAATAAAATCATATAAATATATAGTTATGTACATAACCATATATGGCTTATAGATAGCGCTGATATTATGTGTCATAAATAAAACCTTAACTTAATTGAACACTATCTAACACAAAGGTTCCTGATTGCATGCTCCCAAGCTCAAAGTCCCCTCTGACAACTGACTCGAGAATAACTACCAAGTAAGATTCTTGGAAGGTTCTATACAAACAAATTAGTGCCCCTATTTTTATTCTAAAACAGCAAATTCACCACTAAAGATGATTATGTCTATAAATTAAATAAACTAAGGCACATACCTGATTGATAAAGGAAAAAAATACTTTTCATTTATGTGTGTAAGTATTTTCAATAAAGTCAATTACGAGGTTGAATTGCTATGATGCTTATCTAGGTTGTCTAATTGGTTTACCTAATTTGTATTCAGGTCCTGCTCTGGGGCTCCTCTAGCCATCTCCAATCACTTACCATCCTGTTCTTGGTTCCTAATATACTTAAATTTTTACTCCCCAGTTGGGAAATCTCCTCTTAGGAATTAGATTCTAATGGGAATGCTTTCAGCATGATGTATTATAAGAACAAACACCAATAACTCTCTTGATCAGACTATTGCTCTGAAAGGTTTCGCCTCAAGCACAAATAAATAGATGATTAAAAGTATGTGTACCTTGAAGTTGCAAGAAGGGTCTCATTTAAGAGTTTGAAAACATTTCATTGCAGCTATGGACGATCTAGATTGTAGGTTAACAGTCAGGAAGATCCCATGTAAGACTCCACCTCATTCACGGAAGAAAATACAAAATGGACCTGAAAGCGAAACATCAGTAAAAGAGAGAAAATTGTAGATTTTAAAAACCGCATAGGGAATAGAGTCAATGGAATTTTAACAGCTATATAAGATATCAGACGGGTAGTAGATTGGGGAAGGGGGTTATCACTTTGTGAGGGATGTAAAATGTTTATTACATTGTTTTGTAAACCTGAAACTAATAAAAAAATAGTCATGAAAAAACAAAAAAATAATGTTAAGCAAATTCTTAATTAGCTGAAGAAACCTACTGGCCAATAATTGCAGGAATTATATTTTAGAGTACAGTTTTAAGAATAAATTATTTCTAATTTTCTTTTTTTATTTTTTTTTTATTTGAGTTGGTATACAATCTTCTATTATATTAGTTTCAGGTGTACAATATAGTGATTTGACATTTTTAAACCTTACAATGTGATCACCCCACTAATTCTAATAACTGTCATCATGTGAACTTATCACAGTATTAGTGACACTATATTCCCTTTCACCTTTTTCACCCATCCCCAGAGTCCCTCCCTTCCATCAACCATCCCTTTGGTCTCCGTTTCTATAAGACTGTTTTTGTTTTGTTTGTTCGTTTTGTTTTTTTCTTTATTTTCCACAAAACATAAAACCACTTATTTGTCTGTCTCTGCCTGACTTATTTCATTAATATAATACACACTCTAGGTCTATCCATGTTGTTGCAAATGCAAGATTTCATTCTTTTTTATGGATATATATATATATATATATATATATATATATATATACACATACACATATATATATCACCTCTTCTTTATCCATCCATTGATGGACACTTAGGTTGCTTTCATATCTGGGCTATTATAAATAATGTTGCAGTGAACATTGGGGTGCATATATCTTTTTTAATTAGTGTTTTGGATTTCTTTGGATAAATATCCAAAGTGGAATTGCTGGGTCATATAGTAGATCTATTTTTAGTTTATTGAGGAAACTCCATAGTGTTTTCCTCCATAGTGGCTGCACCAATTTGCAGTCCACCAATTGTGCACCAAAATCAAATGAATACCATCCTTTCACTCGGAGAAATGGTAGATAATTTGTGTTTTAAAACTGTCACATGTACTGCCATTTTAAACACACTGCATGTACTAAATATATATTTTAGTACAGCGCTTTTATATTTTCCAATAGACTCAATCAGTCTGAGACATAGTTCCCTAGTTATAATCACAATTTATTTTTATTTGACTAATATTCCACAACTATATTATTATTAAAATAAATAAATAAATAAAGTAACCCTGATTGTCTCACCATAATACATCATTTTGAGGGGTGATTTCCTGATCTGTATCACAAACATACTTATATTTACATAGGAAAAAAATCAGGTTAGATAGAATTTTTTTTCCTTTTTTATTTACATATCAGAAACCATTTCTAGACAGCTACATTGTCCATAGTCAAAACTTGGCTTCATTTTTGTTATTTGATTTGCTTTGCCATACCTATGTTTTTCTTGATTGCAATTTTCATGAATGATATACATCTTTGTCTTCTCTCTCCTCCTTCTCCTCCTTCTTGTTTTTCTCCTCTTTCTCATCCTTTCACTTTTGATTAGTACTAAATTAAATCTATATAAGTTGTATGGGGAGAATTAAAATACTAACACCTTTGGGTCTTTCAATCTTCAACTTGGTGTATCTTTCAACTCTACTTTTTCTCAGAAATATTTTGTAGGACTCATTATAGAGGTCTTGCATGTTTTTTGTTTAATTTATATTTAAGTTTTGATGCTGTTGTAATGGTATTTTTATTGTATTTCCCAATTGTTACTTGATATTATATAGAAATATGTTTCGTTTATACTTTTTGTACACTGGTATTTTATTAAATTCACTTATTAGTTCTAGTCATTTCAGTAATTTCTATGTATATAATCAAGGCATCTGTAAATAATGACAGTTGTTTTCTTTCTTTAAAATTTTTATGTCATTTATTTTTTTTCTTACTTTAATGCACTGGATTTAACTTTCAGTACAATCGTAAACAGAAGTGGTGAGAGTGGATATTTTTTATTAGTTCCTCATTTTAAGAGGAAAGTGACTGATATTTTACCATGGTTTTCAGATTGAAGTTTACTCTAGTTCTAATTTTCTGAGAATTTTT
This sequence comes from Rhinolophus sinicus, assembly GCF_036562045.2. Lineage (NCBI taxonomy): Eukaryota > Metazoa > Chordata > Mammalia > Chiroptera > Rhinolophidae > Rhinolophus > Rhinolophus sinicus. Next base: position 7,345,640 of record NC_133763.1, read on the forward strand.
AATAATAAATTATATCATTTTTTTCTGCATCTATTAAGATTATCAGAGGAATTCCTCCTTTATTTTGTTAATGTGCTGAATTACATTTATTGAATGTTGAAACAACCTTACATTCCTTGGATAAATTCCTCTTCATCATGATATATTAATATATCATGCTACTTAACTTTAAATATTTATGATTTCTTAGAGATGTTAATTGCATTGATTTCTAATGAAATTCTGTTGCAGTCACAAATCATATTCTATATGATTTCAGAAACTTGAAAATTATCAAGACATGTTTATGGTACCATATATTGTTTATCTTTCTAATCATCCTTCTGTTTTTGAAAAGAGTGTCTATTCCACAGTTATTAGCTATAACATGCCTTAATTTGATAAAATTAGATGATGATTTTGTTTAAATCTATATGCTGACTGATTTTTGCCTAAATCTCAAGAGATTTTTGTTTCTATCTCTAGCTCTGCTTGTGAATTTGTCTACTTCCCCTTTTAGTTATCAATTTATTTCTTATAGTTTTTAGAGTGATTATTAATACACACATCATTCTGTGTTCTTGACTGAGTCTCTAATATTATGAAATGGCCCTTACATTAATATAGCCACTAATATTTCGTTAGCAAATGTTTTCTAGTCCTTATTTTTAGTACATTCATGGTTTTCTTTTTAAAGTATAAACAACATATAGTTGGATCTTGCTTTACATACAGACGGAGTATCTCTGATCTTAAATGTTTGGTTAATTTATATTAACGCTGTTAACAATAGTTTTGTGTGTAAATTTACTAACTGGTGTTTTTTTTCTATATATCCCACATGTTCTCTGCCCTGTTTTTCTCATTTCTACTTTCTTATAGATTAGTTTAATATTTTTAAGTATTGCAATTTATCTTTATTATCATGTTTATAGCTCTTCATGATTTGTGTGTGTGTGTGTGTTTGCTTAGGGATAAGCAAGTACTGGCTGTGTAGGATACCTCTGTTGAATGTCTGTCTTTTAATCAATTGATTTAACAAATATTTGTTTATGTAAGCAACATTCTATGTAACTCTACAAAGAGTACTTTAATGTACAAATTAAGACATGGTGTCTTGTCCCAGATAGCTTAAATTCTAAACAGAGGGGATGGGGGAGAAAGAAGAGACGCACATGAACAAATAAAATAATAATTGCTGGTTGAGATACCTTTTCAAAGGCGCTCATTATAGTGAGGAGAGAAAAAATAACTCAAAGAACAGAGTCAAGGAAAGTCTCTCTGAAGAGATGACATAAGAACTGAAATGTGAGCTATTAACAGCATATTAATCATGTGAAGAGTATTCTAAATAGAGAAAACAGCATGGTCAAAAGCTCTAAGTTCCATGAACCAAAATGATGAGGATGATGAGACGATGACAACGACGACAGTGGGCCACCATAGTAAGTGAAGAGGGTCTAATGGGAAATGATTAAGTTGGAGAGATAGAATGTATATGTTACATAGGGCTTGGTGGGCATGACAAGGGATATATATTTTACTCAAAGAGTAATGGTAGGCCATTAAAGAGCTTTAAAAGAAGTGGGTGGGTGTGTGGGTCTGCCATGATTATTTATGTTTAATTATAACACACAAATCCAAATTTCAACAGAACTCATTTTCTCATTCTACCTTAACATTGCAGTCCAGTTTTAGAGTTTATCAACGCATCTTTCTGTGCCAAAAAAGCAAAGGAAAAAAAAACAAAAAAAACAACTACCTCTTCCAAAGATATTCTAAACAAGCCAGAATATTTTCATTTGCATGAATAAATGAAATAATTTCATTTATTAAAATGTAAATTTAAGTAAATAGCTTCCTTTTAATACTTACTGCTACTGAAAGTTCATGACTTTTTTAGCTGGTAAAATCGCATAAGTTGAAGAATCATTTTGCATTTTTTCCAGTGGTTTCCTAGAAAAGGCTATTCTGTGGGTCTGGTTTTTATCTGAATCCACTTGGGAGTCAGGAGACCGTCATGGCCCCTGAGTGCATTGCTGTAAATACTTGGCCAGATCTCAAAAGCGATGTGTGACTAGCACTTTGACCTTTCTGTAATTATAGAAATTTCTCAACCTATAGGAATTAAGTTAGAGTGATTCTCATTTACAGCACTCTTGCAATTGCACCTGTGTAATGATTTACGGGACAGAGAGCGGCAACAGCACAGACTGTCATTCAGACAGTCTAGATCTTAAGTATCGCCATATAAAACTTGAAACCCTGAGCTGTGTCCTCAGGGTTTTTCTAGCTACCTACCTGTTTCAGGTGCATTATCCATTCTGGGACAAGAATGAACCATTTCCTTGTACGGCTACCATTCCCTTTTCAGCCAGACATTTCTTATATATTAATAGTAATAAAAATACGTATTAAAGCAGATGTTGCATGTCCATTTAAAATTACTATTTATAAATTCAAAAAGCTTTCTGCTAGACATTATACAGATATTTATCTGTCATTTTATAATTCAATAATTATGTTTCTAATCATGTTTATAAAATGTCGGTCAGTAGGTTTTTCAGTAGTATACGCAGCTCTCTATTGTAATGTTTTAAAAAGAATATAAATATAGCAGCGTCATATTAGAGTCCCATATAATAGAAGTAATAAGAATTCTGTTTAAGAATTCCTTATATATATTCAAGTTATGATCAATACCAGATTATGTTCATCAGTCATTAAAGGAGGACATAACCTGATAATTTATTTAAGTGGTTAAAATATATATATATATTCATTTAAGCTCTTAAAATTCACTTGACCACATGCAGATGATTTATTATAAATAGCTTGAAAAAGAACCTCATTATTTTTCAAAATGATATTTTTTAAGAGAAATTCCTCCAAAACATATTCTAAGAAATTAAGGGAAGGGAAACGTATATAAATGTTTAACCACTGTGCTACACCTGAAACTAATATAAAATAATATTGAAAGTCTACTACAATTTTATATATAAATATGTATATATATATACATATATATAATCACGATGTAAAGTACAACATAGGGAATATAAACAATGGTATTGTAATAGCTACGTATAATGTCAGAGGGGCAGTAGACATGGGGGGTTATCACTTTGTGAGGGGTGTAAATGTCTAATCATTATGTTGTTTTGTACACCTGAAACTAACATGCACAAAAAAGAAGTTTAACAATAAAAAGAGGCTGAAAATATAAGAGAGACAGCAGAATCAAAGTATGAATTTCTTAAAAATTGGGGCAATCCTTCTCTTCTTAAAAGAAGCAATGAAATCCATGCAAAAAGAGCCAGAGAATGTATTTAAAAGAGTATGAGATCCTTTAGAGCCAGGAAGATATTGAACCTGAGTACAAGTGAATAACTCATTCTAGAGAAGAGGAAATATCTCTTCTTCAAATCAGAGAGTGAGACAGAAATCACTATGAAGACAGAAATGTAATTTTGATGGATGTCCTTGTTTTGCTAAGTAAATGAGGTCATCTTCTTAGAGACCTTGAAAAGGGTATTCTGGGAGAAAATGGACAATTAATAAATGTAATTCATTTTGGAACTAGTGAATAAACTTTTAATATCTTGAAAAAATAGATATATTCATTTAAGCTGTTAAAATTCACTTGACAACATTAACGTGATTTATTATAAATAGCTTGAAAAAGAACCTCATTATTTTCAAAATGATAGTTTAAAGAGAAATTCTTCCAAACTATGTTCTAAGAAATTAAGGGAAGGGAAACATATGTGTTAAAATATACATAAGACAAAGGTCTACTATCTGCATTGTTTGTTCCTTTAATAATAGCTGCTAATTTTTTTTTAATGTTTACTAAGCCTCAGATTCCAATATAAGCATGTTTTATCAACTTTCTCAATTCCCTCTTATAATAGCCTCCCTGATTTTACTCCTATAATTATTATTTTGTTAGGATTTTTGTTTGTTTGTTTTGTTTAAAGATAGGGAAATTGATACTCAGGAAGAACGTGCAAATAATTGTACAGCTATTATAAACATGCTTATAGTAGAATCCCCCTTAATTTCGTTTTCATTCTAGAATTACCAAGATATTTTTATTATAAAAACCTTTTCTGTATATTGGTAAAGAAATGATGAGGTGATTCTATGGTACTTCCATAGTGTAACACTTTAATTATGCTGCTGAAATACAGTCAAGTTGTATGTCTTGTGATGCCATTAGAGTTCATTTCAGATTTTTTCTTCTGTAGATAAAGCAGTCCAATTCTAGATGAAGATCATTGTATTTCTACAACAAACACCACTACATGTTTTGATTTGTGCTTCTGATCTTATTTATCTGTCAGATAACTGCTCATTAGATCTGTACAATTATATTTAAATTGAATTATTATACAGTGCAAGGGCACCAATGATTTATAAACAAAAAAATCAATAATAAAACATAATTTTATTTCTGTGTTTTGCTGTCATTATCTTAGGGTGAATGGGCTTTACTCTTCTCTCTATCAGTGTATTAAATCCATGTTATTCTGTAGCTTAAAAAAATAATAAACAGGCAATATTGTAACTGTATCTACTAACCTGACTCTGACCCTAATGTTTAATATATGGAGGAGAATGACTTGTGTGAATTACATTCAGATTAAGTGAACACAAAAGGCCTAATACAAGAAACAAACCTTTATGTTTTGACACTGTTTTTGCCATATAAAAATATAATACATTTTGTGCTGCAAAATATCTTTTGAACAAAGTTTATATTTTAAAATATGAAAAATAAGTTGATGAAATCTATCTTAAAAACATCTATGAGAAAAAAATTATGTTAATAAGAGAGAACAGGATTAAATGATAATGTTTCACTTACTAAAAATAAGTTATTTTTCTTTACTATTATTATTTTTTAAATTATGATGAACTGATTTTCTTGTTAAAGTAGTTACGATTATCTAAAAATTATCTACTGAATAATAAGTAAATATATTATTTTTATGTTCAGCACATTTCTTTCTTGAGCTTTACTACCAGAAAAACAATTCATAGTTGTGACCAGTCTCTTGTCTAATTTAGAAATGACAACTGATCACCTATCAATTGCTAGGAATTCTTTGAATCTATTGAATAAAAAGTAAATATATTATTTTTATCTTCAGCACATTTCTTTCTTGAGCTTTACTACCAGAAAAACAATTCATAGTTGTGACCAGTCTCTTGTCTAATTTAGAAATGACAACTGATCACCTATCAATTGCTAGGAATTCTTTGAATCCTGTACCAATATGGTACCTGCTCTCCCGTGGTTCACTCTCATTGGCAGTAAGCAATAATAAAAGAATTGAAATAAATTCTACAAATAGTAGTATATACAACCAACAGTGAGACACATGGGGAAGTCCTTAATTTTACCTGAGAAGGTTGTAAAAGTGTTCACGGAAGAGTGAGGTGATACATAACTCCAGCAGGAGCACGCTAGGAGACTGAAGAAAAGAAGAAAACGCCCACCAGGAGAAATAGCCTGTGAAAAAGGGGAAGCTAGAAATTTGTCAACTGGTCTCTTACTTTACAAAATCCTTAATTACAATAACATTTTTCTAACTAAAAATCAGATCTGGCCAGCTTTGCCATTTAATTACTTATTTCCATGCATTTGCAATTCAACCCCATTCACATATTTAATGCCTTTTTCTCCTAATCCATCAGTCTCCAATGCCTTCATTTACCTGAATATGAATTAAACTCTCAGAAATGTTTCACATTTTCAGTGTAAACACTTTTCATTAGATTTTACAAATTTGACTTCTGATGATATTGTAATTCAATACGTAGATCTGATTTTTACAAATTTTATTTTTATTGATACTGTAATCTATGGCGTCAGTTAACTTCATTTTACAGTTGCCTATGACAGTATATAAATATAAGTGATTTGTGTGTGTGTGTTGTTTCAGGCTGGTATACCTAGAAATCAGACTCTGAGATGACCATGTGAGACATTTATTAGGGGACGCTCTAAGGATCCCCACCCTAAAGAGAAGATGGAGGCAGACTTTGGTAGAGGAAGAAGGTGGATGCAGACTCAGCCCATCCCATCCTGAGCTCTGCAAGTGGGAAGGCTCTTGAGAGCTGTCCTGAGTTGGGGGAAGAGGGCCAGGCCTCTCTATGCTCCTGCATCAACCAATCCTTGGACGCGGGCTGCATCCAGGAAGGGGCATGGCGATGGATGAGGTGGCTTTCGAATGAAGGTCATTCCCGGAGGTATCTACCAGCTGAAGGCTCGTAGCCAGCTGCATTCCAGTAAGTCCTTCAGTTTAGACCGTTAACTACAATATAAGCCTTGTGCCTCTCGGATGCACATCTTCCTGTCAATTTAGGTAGCCGCCTCTTCACGAGTCTGGGGAGCCCCTTTTCTGGGAGAAAATTAAAAGAGGAAGAAGGGAAGTGGAACAGACTGGAGGGCCCAGCAACGAAGCTGTTCCTAAGGCTGGAACGGATGATTACCTCATTCTTCTGCGTCTAACCCAGCGCCTCTTCACCTTCCGCTGAACCTCCGCGTCTCGGTGGCGCACACGATGGGTGGCGTATCCAGAACTTCATCCCAAGCTCTGAGCCTTTAATCATCACACTCTTTGCTGTTATTTAAATAATAACTACTAAGTAAACATATCGGTTAATTAAGAAATTGGGAGACTGTGGTGGGAGTTGAGTGTTTGTATATAGGTAAGGTCTAAAACTGAAGAAAACATTTTTTTTGAAAAAAATGTGATGTAAACATATACTTTCAAACTATGGAGAAAAATAGCAGATAAAACAGCTTCAGAATCTGAGTGTTGTTGCTGGAGAGCAGAAGTAGGGGGAGAGGGGAACGGTGGGATGGAGGAATGAGGGTTTTCACTATCAATGTGTAGCACAGTTACATTTTTAATCGATATAGATATATTATCCTGGTAAAGGTAAAAATAAAATAAAAATCAGTAGAATTCTACCAAAGTAAGATGTACTAGTTCTCATAATTTAAGAAATTTTGCAAAGAGGCTTCAAATATGAACAGATACCAGCAATTAAAACGTCTAGGTTAAAAATTTATGTGCCAAGTGTATCTATACAATGTTGAAGCCAGCTAGGGTCATAGATTTTCATCAATGTGACAAAACCCAAAAGCAAGCAAAACTACATAATTAAAGTACAAATGTGAGGATTCTCCCATCAGTAAGTGTCCAATTCTATGATGATGTGAAGATATGCTAATTAATTTTGCTCTGGCTTCTAAAGACCAATATGAGCAAACTCTATGTAAATTTTGCTAAATGACCACAAAAAGATATTATCAATATCTGTAAAATTATAAAATCATTTTGGACAATAACGAAGCACCCCATTTCAGTTTTTCTCCTTCAATTTTTATTTAGAAAGTTCAGTGAAACAACAAGTTATCACAGTTTAGAAATATTTTAATCTCACTATAATTTAACATTTTAAAAAATCTAGTAATTTTTGATTTTCAACAATAAAATTTATAAAAATAATTTTACATTTATAAAATGAATCATTATTTCACAATAAATTATTCATTTTTATTACCTGAAAAAAGTTTTGTGCTATATAAAAGCAATAACTTTCTGTATCAAAATTTTTAAAATATCAGTTCCTCTCATCCAGCATTTTTGGCAGTAAAGTATACAAAAATATTATATTACAAATTCCCTGACCACAGTTATTAAAATAAAATCGTTAGTATAAATTTCTAAACCATGACTGTTTAGTAAATATATGCAGATAAGTTAAAGGGCTGACTAATAATGATTTGTTTTATGTTTTAAAGTGTTTTTTTTTTTACGATCATCTAAGAGGACACAAAAAAGTAAGCAGGAATCTACAAATGACATTTGTATTTATAAAAATCAAAAAACATTCTTATTCATGAAACAGAGACACCAAATTTTCAACAACAACAAAAAGTTTAAAAAACTTTCCTTTTCTCTCTCTCAAAGACATATTTTCTGGTTGCACAAAGGTACCAGCTCTTGAAAGAATTTATTGATTCTATTAAATCAATGATAGCTTCTAACTAAGTAATCATTTTCCACTTTAAGAGTTCAATTTCACTTTAAGAGCCAATAAGCTAGTTAACATTTACTGAACCTTTTTATTTGTGTGGTAAGTGGGGATTATGAAATCATGATCTTAGAAATTTTGAACGGTCTTTAAAAAATCAAGTAAATCAGTCTCCTTATGGCTTGCAATATTTTTTTATATTATTGGTAATTAATTACTCAACCAATTGTTCCCTGCTTCAGCTAATAAATGAAGTGTGTGTAAGGGGTGGGGGGGTATGTGTCACTGGTTCATGAAGCAACCCATCATTAATTGTTTTTAAATAAGCTCCAGCTTTAGATGGTATCAAATACTTTAAAGCTCCAATGAACTGTACTCCTCAGTCCAGCATTAGACATTCCTCATACCCCTGGGTTGCTGGATTTTTAAAAATCTGATTAATTAGTGATTCACATTTGTTTTTGTTTTCACCATAATCTAGCTGGTGTATCTTTTTTCTTAATATATTTAAAATATACTTTTCAGGGGTAAGACTCTTCTTAAAAGTACAAAAGTGGTTTCGTATCATGCTGCAACCCTATGACGTTCCCTGCTTACATGTAAACATGTGTGATATAGGTAAATGACAGCTAGTGTTCAATCAGCCCTCAACTGCATATATTTAAAAACCACAGTCAGAAACTCCCATTTTTCATTCTACACCAAAGCTATAATGATCCTCATAAAAGTCAGCCAGACCTGGGCTTCAATGTGGTTCTCCTACTCTTTAGGTTGATAAACTTTGCTTATGTTACTTAAACTATCTAAGGAAAGGTTTCCTTATTTATGAAAGAAAGATACTAACACCCCTCTTACATGGTTGTCGTGAAGATTGAATGAAGCAACACGTGGGGGACACATGGCTGATGTGTCTCCCAATATTTGTCTCCTACATGCCCAGCTTCAGTGGGCACAGGCTTTCCGCCCACTCTCCCAGCCTCCCTGGGCAGGTGCCAAGTTCTAGTCAATGAATGATGACTTCTCCGTTGTTTTTGGAGAGAGAAATTAACTTGTCTCTTGGTTGAGCCACTGTTTTAGGGGGTTCAATTTACAGTTTAGCCTGTAGCCTATCTGCTGAAACTAACATCTTTTATCTTAACATACATCGTCAGATTTGAAAGAATATTCAGTCTCCCTTGGAATGGTTGTGTAGATTTTTCTAAACTTAAAACAGGCAGATTTAACTGTGGGCCAAAAGATCCTTCTTAGCCACAGGATACTCATAAGTGATTCTTCTTCACAGTTCTATGCCCTATTCTACAGAAATTTATTTTTCTAATTTGCGAATTTAAAATCTATTAAAAACTTGGTTCATTTTCTATTAATCTGGGATTTCTGATCTACTATTCTCAGTCAAAAGAGAAGAGTTCGTTCTGCATCACATCACGAGAAAGCGGTTATTTACAGATTTAAATTAATACTAAGACAACAAATGAAGGTCGTACAGAAGATTCAACTGCTTTAGGCACAGTGCAAGGGAAGCGGGCAAAACACATACGATATAAACACACCAAAACTCACATGTACAGTGGTTGCCACTGAAGGTTTCAAACAATAGCAACAACACACAAATGAGCATATAAACAAGAAAATAGGTTACCATCTTATAACAGCACCATGAAGAAGCCTTGGCTAAGAGTTTGCCAGAAGCACTATCCTGAGATATGCCACGACCAGTAATTTTTCACATTTATGCAGTGCCGTTCAGAAGTAAACGCGTCCTCACAATGGCTTTTGTTTGGAGAGAGGCTGGTGTGAAATGACAGAGGCTTGGTTTGCAGCTGTTTTGTACTGTTCCTGACCAGAGCCTTGTGGCGGGGAAGGGAGTGGGGTTTCAGGAGTTGCTAAAAAAGAATCAGAGAGTCATATGTGATGTGACCGTCACCCTGACCCATCCATTAAGTCCCACATGACAGGCATTGCTTCATTTTGGAGGCTTTTAAACGATCATATGTAAAGTAGTGATTTATATAATGCACTGTCAGTTCACCGACACACTGTTTCAGATGCACCCCCAGCCTATCTCTCCAAATAGATTTAACCTGAACTAGGTCATGCTTAAACATCTTAAGAGTGTCTTGACGGTGTTTCCTATCTTTCCTAATAGTGTATATGAGCATCTGCTTCGCTCACACACCCAGCAGAAAAAAAGGTAATGAAAAGAATTAACAGAATGCCAGTGGTTTTTGAAACCTTAGGAAACAAATGTAATTTTGCAATAAAAATGTGCATAAAATAAAATGTATTTGGTTTAGATTCCATGAACTCAAACGTATTTGAGGACATGAAAAATGAAGGCAAGGTGTTTTTCAAGTGCTTTAAAATCTATGTTGTTGTTAAACACAGCTGAAAACTATTGACTTTGTCACTGCAAAATTATTCTGTTATAACAGCTTATCTGTCCCTTTCCCATCAATGCAAAGAGCAAGCCTAAGTAATTAAAAAAAAGTTACAGTTTGAATATTTCATTGTCTAGAATACTAGTTCTTCCAATTGCAAACTTTTACCATATTATAAAATCATATAAGAGCTATTCTATAATTATTTTAAAACTGGAAATATTTCAGTACTCACATTTATTACTATTCCATATACTTAACAGAACAAGTAGAAAATGATTGATAATCAGACTGAAGCATTGCAAACTTTATAGATAATTTTCCTCCAAAACAATTTTTTTTTTTAATTCTAGAAAAAAATTCTGTACAAAGATGAGAACAGTCCCTTTTTGCCTGGTTTTCTTTACTAGAATAACTTTAGTATTATTAAGTATGGATTAGCAATTGCTTCGAAACAACAGCTTTAGATAGTTGAATTGGCAAAAGAATAAACATATTGCTTTAAAAATTATTTCTGGGGTTTTAGGATGGATCTGAAATTGCAGAGGCCAGCTCTAAAAGACCAAGAAAGTTACGCATAAACTACATTTTTATGTGCGTATGTGTCTAATGTTTTGTTTCAGATAAAATGTAAACATTCTACATGAGCACGAGCAAAGCAAATGATTTTTGCTTTACAAATGACTCTTATAAATATTATGTTACAAGAGGAAAATAACAATGAAAAGTGTGATGATGTGACTCTCAAGATTAGGGTCCACACACATGCTTTTTAAACTACTAGAAAACTAGCATTTAAAAAGTAAAGGATTCAACTGCCAGGAGAATTGTGAAACTTTCTTGCCAGTTGGCGCCTACAATGCTTAATGTGTTGTTTAATGTGTTTTATTGTCTGAGTTTATGAACAACTGATCTCTAAGAGACGCAGCTCCATGGCTTTTAGTATCAGCTTTTAGTGTTGTATTGGGCTTGCATCTCTCTGCCCTTGACCACCTATTAAATGAAAATGGTAACATCTGCTTTGCAGGGATGGTCCCCATACAATGTCTTTCAAGTACGCTGGGACCCACAGGTTAAATGTGCCACACTGTTTCCACAATTTGAACTTTTTTTCCAATAAATTCATTTCTGCCTCTGTCATATACTCAAATAATTTTGTGTTTTGGACAAAATGTACACATAGGTCTACCAATGCTTGGAACTAAAGTATAGATGTGAGAAAATATATTTTTGTGGTCTCTGCTTTCCCCACCAAGAGGTAGTAGTCAGGTGGTACTCAGGAAATTGTTACATTATATTGAACATTTGGGTAAAACAACATTGTAACTAGTTATTAAGGGCTATTGTAAATTCAGTAGGTAATGCCAGTATGTATACTAATTATATCCTCATGACTGAAGGCATCTCAGTGAGGTTGCTGGCTTAGTGCTCAGAGGCCACAGAACAAAGGTAAATTTGGGATTAATTAATATCAATTCAGAGGCAATTAATTCTAGGTGTTTGGTCAAATAGAGATTTTTATCTCCAGGAGAGAGCATATAGAAATAGAATTTGTGTGAACTCTGTAATCATTTCAGATTAACTTAACTGCTAACAACCTCTAGTTTTCCCAAGCAGCCATCGCTGGCCACAATTCTGATATCCATGGGTTTCATTTATCAGTTAATAATAGCATCAGTCCTGCAAAAACACGTTCTGAGTTTCAGTTAGCGTGGTAACTCCCAATTAGCTGTGAGCTCTGCATAAACACAGACTGTACTGTTAACTCTTCAGCCTACAAATAATTACCTAAATGACGGATGTCTTGTGATCAGTGATCAATCACATCTCATCTTTCAGTCTGTCCATGATTGGTCCTGAACATATTTTATTCAACTCACGCCCTGACAACGAAGTGTGTAGTTGTGTTATCGCCTGCCTCCTAGTGATAAATCCATGTGACACTTTTCAAAAATGGACAATTGAAAGGGAATTGGCTTTACAAAAAAGAGATTAAAGTGCGGCAAAGAAACAAAAAAATGATAATGCTGGAAGTGTAATTCCAATCAACCAAAGTGGAGTTATAGAAGGAAGAGCTGACCATGGGAATGGGGACACTGCTGTTGCTTGAGTTTCTAAATATGCAGCCAGGAGCTTGAGGAAGGAACCCTTTTCAGCATACGTGAGAAAACGGGCTGTTTTGTAAAGGACGGAGATGCCACAGAGGACATGAAACTGGCAGAGAACTTTACATGAAATGGGTTCTCAGAGATATTTCAGGGCACTAAAAGTGCAGAGGATAAAATGCTGGTAGCTGATCCAAACTTCCAAAAAAGTAAGTCATCAAGGCAAAGAAAAGATACTCATTACCTCTTACAGGCACAGGAAGAGGAGGTGGAAGTGCTATTCAAACTACTTTTCTTCATATTTTTACAAAGAAATAAAACTTCACTTCTCAGCGTTTCTAGTGGTTTTAAATTACAGTGTGCAAAATAAATATTAGGATTACAATATTTTTCAATGTATAGTTAAGAGAGTTCTTCATGTTTTGGCAAACATTTTCATTTTTTAGTGAGGTATAACTGACATATAACACTATATGATAAACATTTCTAAAGGTCACATGCAACCATAATTTCCCCATTGATTATTAAGATTTCTTTGCATGGTTTCAGCATGTATAGCCATGTCTAGGGTCCTCCATTACCAGGCAAAGCTAGAACTGCCTTGTATTTTATTTTGTGCTCCAGACCTATGAAGTAGAAAGGTTTAGGTGTTCACATCTCTATTTTAGGGAGCAAATTCGTGTCTTACTGAATATCACAGTCTCCCACAGTTGATTCCTGGAGAGAAAAACGTATCCAAATTTTGCAGTTTCTGAGTACTAGTAGATTATGTCCCCCGAATCCCCATTTTTCTCAGGTAATGAAGTTTTAGACATATTACGGTTAAAAAGTAGCCCAGATACTTACAGATCTGGTCTGTATGAACCAGGGTTGACATGGGACCTAGAAGTATAGTTTGTCCAGTTAATGGATCTTGAGACAAATGTGGATGCATTGGATGATGGAGATGGTTAACGTCATTGGAAGCACCTACAGAAGATAAAAAGATGCTTGCATTAGTGACATGTAATCAGGAACGGCAATTTTACCTTGGAACAAATGTTTTGATTGACAGCTTGCATATTGCTATTTTTGCAAAGTGCTTTTTGGGAATTCAAAAATAAATTAATAGAACTGCTGCCATATTAAGGACAATGTCAGCTTTCACTGCACATTGGCTAGATAAATGTTGCCTCATATTATGTTGTATATTAATAATGGACCTTGTGTGTTGTTTCCTGGAATCATTAGGTTTGCTGCCTGTTGTTAAGGCAATTCCAAGAATCACTTACCTCAAGTTTATAGTATTTGGGATCACCCTAACGGCATAAACAACTTTTATTTCAGGAAGATATCATTAGGAACACATTAAGCACCAGAAAACTAAAAAGAAAATAAAGTGATTTCATAAGGAAATTTAATCTAGATCAGAACACAGAATAAATGCTTTCTTAACTTATCCCCGACATTTATTGCAGTAATGAAATCTCATTTTCCCCTTCTCATTGTGTTGTGTCCATTAATTATTTCAGGAGCAAAGGGTTCACTTTTAAGATATTTTATATATTTTTTTAGGTTATGTTGCAATTCTGATATCCTTGAGCTTTTAAAGGAGTAAAGGCAGAGGAAAATATACTTCAAGGAGTACTAAAAATAGGAAATAGATTTCTGTTTACCATATTTGAAGAGCCTGAAAATTGAGGTTAGACGGACCAGGTGGAGCTGGTGGAGATGGTGGAGGCTAGAAAGGGTGGGGATTGGAATATGTTCATGGTATTTTGTCCCCATCCAATGGGCTTTGCAGACTTTCTACATGTAAACACTTGAGTTCCCTGTAAGGGTCAAACTTATTCTAAAGCATGCCGTGTGGCTCTCATGAATTTAACAGAGATTCCCAAACAGACTCACCACCCAGTAACATCTCCTGAAGCAAGTTGTCGATTTTCACCATCCCGAAAAGTTTAACGAATTGTATCTGCTCGATCATTTGCCAGGTGATGCTTTGCAGCGTGGGCAGGAGCAGCAGCAGCTCCCCAAACCGCCCGCGGGAGTCGTACTGCCGGTCGTTGATGTAGTCCTCCAGACTGAGCTGCACTTGGAACCGCATGTTCTTAATCTTGACCGGGTCACTGAGCCCTTTGGCATCTAATACAGGAGTGAAAAGGGCAGTCTCAACAGTGATGCTTGCGAGAGTGTGACAGTAAGTGTGCTCGTGTTACACAACAACCGTTCGATGTTCATTCAAACTATTGTTCCCCGGGACTGCGGAAACAAACCTGGATCAAAAAACACGATGGCCTTCAAGCAGGCATATTCATTGTCATCGATCTGGATTTCTTGGAATGGGCGCACCAGCTCATCTAGTACCCGGTTGGCCACACGGCTGATTTCCACTTCACAGCTGTTGCGGTGAATAATGTAGTTGTTTCCTAGGAAGAAAGAAAATAATAATAATTACTCACACACCCCCCTCCCAAGAAAGTGTTGGACAGTATGTAAGATTTTACAAAGCAATGCTTTGCATGGCCTTCCCTTGCAGAAATAATAATAGCACTTCCGCTCGTGGTGGTGGTAAGTTAGAAAAACTTAAGAACCCTTAAAGGATCAACATTGATAGCGTGATCGCATGCATTTTAACAGCCTCCGTCACCGGTGATAACACTGAAGTACAGGCTAATAACAAGCTAATAATTGACAAGGGAGAAACAAAGTGTAATGATTAGCTTTCTGCTGCCAGTTATCTGTTCGTGTCTTACTCATTAATGAGCACAATATAGAAACCTCAGGAATCTTTCTGTTTTACAGTGATTAAAAACAGCCCTCTTTCAGTGTCCAGGTATATGTAGGCTTACAACTACTGAGATCATTTCAATAAGCCGAAGGAGACGAGGCTGACTTTTTCAAAATGAGCATGTGTATTCTCACGAGTTGCCTCATTAAATAGTAAATTCTCTCTTCCTGGGTTCAAGTACAGACGGGATAATCACTTTACAGGGAAGGATTTAAGGGATTTCAGAAATTGGATAGAGAGTGGACCACCTCATCCCGAAAGACCATTCTAAATTAGAAAGTCTTTGGATAGTATATGATCAGTATTTATTAGAGCTGCTAAAATATTAGAAAATTAGACACTTATACTCCTAAAATAACATCTACATTGTTATTTTATGGTTTCATAAAAAGCAGAATATTCTGGGAGCGGCCGATGGCTCAGTTGGTTAGAGCGCGAGCTCTCAGCAACAAGGTTGCCGGTTCAATTGAAAACGGCGACTGGACTTGGAGCTGAGCTGCGCCCTCCACAACTAGATTGAAGGACAACGACTTGGAGCTGATGGGCTCTGGAGAAACACATTGTTCCCCAATTTAAAAAAAAAAGCAGAATATTCTGAATTCACTGCAGGCAAAGACACTGTTCAGTGTAACAATCTGTGCAAAAGTATTCAAAAAATGTATCATTGCTCGTCTTAGTTTACCTAATTTTTCACGATAAAACAATCTAGAACTAATAGTAAAACTATTTCGTTTTCTAGGTGTCTTGTATTCAGATCTGTAATGAGGATGGGTTTCTCTAAAGGCAAGAGAATGTTTAATAGAATCTGAGAGAATAGTCTGTGGAGTCACATTACGTGGTTTAGAATTCTGTCTCTGGCCTTTGTGGCCTAACTAACTTTGTGACCTTAGGTAAACTTTCTTTGCCTCCATTTCTTCATCTGAAAAATGGGCTGAAAATAATAGTGCCTATCCCTTAGGGTTATTGCGAGGATTGATTATACGAGAGAGTGTTGATATATGTGTAAAGCACTTTGTGCAATGCAGGTTACATAGTATGTCCTCAATAAACATCAGCTCTCGCTATATTGTGCTCAATTTATTTATATTTTAGGATTAAATATATACCACATAAAGAAAATAAACAATTTAGTTATGATTTTGCACAAGCCAGGGAGAGGTGGAGCTAATAAGCATTGGGGAATCTTAACTCTTTCAACAGGATACCTAATTTTGTAAGTTAAGTAGGGTGGGGGATTCGAGGCTGACTTAGTGAAGACAAAAGCTTTTCCTTTGTCTCTCCCCACACCTTCCATTCCACCTGCCATCCTACTTTCGTCTCTTCCAGCACTGTTATTTCACAATTAGAATTTTCTAGACATTGTCACCATTTTTTTTTTTTTTAATCTTGGGATTTCGTAGTGTATCATGGGTAATGAGACCATGGGAGATATAGGTGTTCCTTAAAAAAGTATAAAATAACATATTGTAATTATTAAGTAGGCACAGAGTGAGTATGAAACAACACTGGGACCTCATAGGACAGTCACAGGAATCATTAATTCTCTGTCCTATGATTTAAATATACCTCACGGTTATGTTTATTGAGCAACATCTTGCTTTTATTTTTAAATCTTAATTCACCCTGAATATCCAATGCACTCTGCACTCCGTTGCAATCAAAGCAAAGCAAAAAAAAAAGAAAAAAAATGGGGCCTGAGTGAGGACATGATCAGTTAAATCCACTCTGTGAAGCGAGAGCACCATTTCACAGTTGTCTGTGAATGGTTGGTACTTTGGCATGCTATGTAAGAAGGAAAATGCATAATTTCTTCATAAATTAAGACAAAACTTACCCAAAAGCAAAATATCTTTATACAGCATGGATCTCTTTGTGGCTCCTAGCAGCAAATGTTCCCCAGCATGAGCTCTCAACAGTGCCACCTTAATGAAAAAGTCCAGGTTCAACAATTAATTATAAAATTGGGTGATGAGAAGATGATATGAGTCTAATGAACTTAGTGTTCTTTAAGCCTGGGACAATTTTTTTATGTTTAACAAACTATAATATTCATGGGTAGTTGCCATCAATAAGCTTTCTATTTTAGAATGTCAAAGGAGTTTCATTTTTTCAAAATTTCTAAAACTAACAAGTCAATACAACATCAGCAAAAACAAACAAAACAAACAACAGAACAATTAAATGCTTTGGAATGAAATGAAATGAAACAAACCAGAGTTCAATCCTGGCTTGACCACTTACTACCTGTTTAACTTTGGGTAAACCGTTCATGTTTGGGACTCATTTGTTTTCAAGTGGAGATGGTGGGAAACGTTTCAAAGAGTAGACCAAAGGATTCAATGAGAAAATATATGTAAAACACAACGTCTTCCAAATAATAAATTGAATAAACAAAAGCAAAGTGAGGACTTGTGACACAGTGAAATGAAGATGGGGGGATCTGGAGTCTAATACATTCTGGATCGATCCTCTGACTCTTTGCCCAAGTTCTCAACTGAGCTTGGTGTGTACACTCAGGTGCCTGCTGGACACCACCACTAGAAATAATAGGAAGCATTTCAAATTTAGCACATCAAAGGAAAGCTCCTCCACGTCTTCAGCATCTTAGTAAACGGCACCACCATGCAAAATGCTTGTTCATTTCACAAAGGAGACTCCATTTTGATTCTTCTCTAATCACCCAGCCTTTGTCCTTCATCCCCTGGGGTCCACAATATACTCTGACAAGTATTCCTGCTCCCTTCCTGGTTCCTCGATCTTAAATCTTTCTTGATAGAGCTTCCAAGATAATATTTATAAAATAATCACTTACTACCACTTCTCTGCTGAAAACTCTTCACTGGCTTCTTACTGACCTGAGAATAAAATCCAAACTCCTTAACCAAGGATAGCTCAGTGCTTTGCCCCCAGCTGTGCCTCTGGCTTCACCTTGCAAAATCCTTTGCTGACTCTTCTGCAGGTACATGTTTCTGCTTGCCTCAGGGCCTTTGAATATGCTGGTTGTGAACTCAGAATGCTTTCTCCTCACATCTTGGTATGCTTAGTCCCTTTCATTCAGGTCTCAGGAAAAAAATCTTCTCTGACCCCCAATTTAAAGTATCTGTTACCACCCCAACCCCTGTCATTCTCCAACAACTCATCCCATTTTATTTTATAGAACTTATCCCCACCTAACAGCAACTTACTCATAATCTGTATATTTTTTATGGTCCGTCTCTCCCAAATAGAATGCAAACTTTATGAGAATAGTGGTGTAATCTATATTTTTACTGCTGAATACTTACAGTTCCTAAAACTGAACAGCAGTTCTAATAAATGTTTGTTTGATGGATTTACTGAGTGAATTTAACTGCTCTAGAGTTTAGTTTTAAAAAATTATTAAGTGGAGATTATAAAACCTATGCCTCAGAGTTCCTGAGAGCATTAAATAAAATAATCTAATATATAGTACAACTGAAAGCTAATTTCCCAGTGCCTTACCCATAATAGACAGTTGTCAATCCATGGCTGTTAATGCTATATTGTTAATATTAAAATCTGAGTTAGTAAATAAAAAACTATTTTTGACAGGTCACTGGATTTCAGGTTTCCAATGTTTAAATTATTGTCTTCATTCATAAGTCAGCAGCTTTTAAAGAGGAGTGACAATAAAAATATAAAACTGATAAATAACATAACCTTACTTATATGGCTTGGGGTGAGACAAGTATGTTTTAGCAATTTAGCATTATTCACTCTGAAATAACCTTCTGAGCCAAGTTATCTTTATGATATGTCAATAACCATGACTCATACCAGGAAGGCAGTTACCGAACATTTTAAGAATGATTTGAGATTTTACAGATTTTTTTTTTTTTCACCAAGTGAAATACTCTCCTAGAAATGTAACTAACTTCTTATGATCACTTTTTTTTTTCTGGTTGTGTAAATAGTTTGTCCTTCTTTGATGTTTTGTCCTTCTTTCTCTTTGACAGTTTGTTTGTGTCTATCCATGATAATACTGGTCAAAGGAGGTAACAATAGACACTGGGTATAATACATAGATAGCATGGTTTATTCAATGTGGGGGGAATTGGAAAACTTCAAAATATTTGCATCTACAAAATATTGTATACTACTTAGACGGAAGAGTTTGAAATAAATCTAAAACTAATGATCTAACCTTCATAGACTAATTAGAAATTAAAGTTCTTAACTATTAATTAAAATGTCTTACTGTATATATGACAAAGTATGAAAATATATTTATTAGGAAAAGATCATTATTCATGAATTCTCTTTTTCTGTCCATAGATCTCAAAGCATGATTCTACAGTCTTTTATTACCAAACCTATAATTTTCATACAGTAATGCTAGAATAAAATTGACAACAGGAGGCGCAAAATTTTATACACTAATTGCACAAAGTGCCCAAAAGACCGACACAACCTGTGTGGTTTCTGTTGAGAAGTGGCCCGGCATTTGTGAGGAATTTTACACAGCACCTTCAGTTAATACCCAGACAAAATAGTGTACCATTTGCCTCCCAGACATTTGCCCTGCCAATCCTTTATTTCACAGTGGCAGTTACTTATCTGCCTTTCACCCTCAGTTACTCTTTTCAAACTCCAAGAGGGAAGAACAGCGCCTTGCTCAACTTCACCCAATCAATAAATTTTCAAGACCCCTAAAATAGAAGTTAAACGCCTGTGCCTCTTGATAGAACAAGAAGGCGAATGGGCAAGAAAACCAATCTTTTTCTCACATAAGATCATTTAACCTTTGCCAAATGTAATGAATCTATTGTAAACATAATTAAAAGAACACAAAAACTTGGCAAAGTTGAAAAAATGTTTTCGAAAGCATTCATCACTTCTTTAAGTTATACCTGATCGTCCAGTGGTAACTCACAGAAGGCAGGGATATATTTCGCCCATTCCACCAAGACTAAGAGTTGCTGTTTCATAGATTCACAGACATCACCGATACTCGCAATTTTCTTAACATTTATGTCAGTGCTTGCACCAGGGCTGGAGGCAGAGATCTGGCATGAAAAACATTCTATTAACTTATCATTCAACAGAAGACATAACAATATTCTTTTTTTCTATGAAACACCACTGAAGCGGTACTATCATCGTCACAATATCTTGAAATACACTAAATATTTTTAGATTGAGAAATAAAATACTCATCAGTTCTAATTAAATTGAAAACATTCACTGCATAGCACATGCTCTGGGAGCAGTTTCTTATTTTACTGGCTAAATCTGTAAAATAAGTTACCCAACTTTTGGGGTGTTTCATAATTCAAAATGACTCTACCAAGAGACAATGGAGTATTTACATGAAATATGCTCTGTGATTTTATTTTTAATTAAAAAATGACGTTTTCATTATGCAAACCCATCTTTAATTTGCTGACAATGTTTCCAGTGGATGAAGTTTACCAAACTAGGGAGAAAAGATTTAGACAAGAAGCCGGAATGGTTTCTGTTATGCAGCAAATGGAAGCCCCTCAAAATAAAATGAACATGCTAACCTTTGACTCAGCCACATAGAAAAGCCTAACATCTAAGGATGCTTTTAAAAATGATATACAATTCTGAACTATATAAAAAGAGAAATGGTGTTAAAATGTCTTTCTGCCGAAGAAATCACTTTCTAAACGTTCTTACAAACTTTTTTTCTGAAATTTTTGAACATGCGTGTGTACGTGTCTTTCTTGTGTAGTGAACATGTACTTCCTCACAGCTCCCCTTTAAGCCATGCTCTAAATGCTTTATAGGACCATCAAGTAATCTGCAGGTAACAATGATGATAACGGTGATGTTAACCTCATCATATGACCCTTGTGTTATCAAAAGCGAAAGTTGTACTCACTCATTATAGGATCGGATTAATAGTTAGCTATTTCATAATTTGCCTTATAATAGAAACATATCATTAACATTTCTAATAAGAGCAATGCTAAAATAAACTGTCTTTAAAGAGTTTCTTTATTTTATTCCTGATTTATTTTTTTCATGCATCAACATGATCTACATTTTTAAACTCTAGAACTCATATTCTCATTCTAGAAACTTAAAGTATTTTCCCTGTTTGTTTTTTTTTCAATTCTGCCTCTTCCCTTAAAGACCGGCTTCCAAAGCAGGTGCCAAGGTGAATTCTTGAGTCCAGACGTCATTTTCAGGGAAGCTCTGATGATAGGTTTCAATGAAACTCCCCAGAAGTTGTGGTAACTGATTTTACAGATTCAGTCAAGAAAACAAGATTCTGCCCCCAGAGAGCAGTGCTATGCTTTAAGCATATTTTAAACCAACCTTGTAAACAAATGGCTTCTTTTTATAATCTTCGATTGAAATGCATTTCATTTTTCCATTTAATAAATAGGAATGTGTCCAAGAAAAGTCAAAATTAAGTCTACAGTCCAACTAATATTTTTCAAAGTGAAGCTCAAATTACACGTACACACATTCGAGAGTTTTACTTTGAAAATATTAGATTATGTTAGCATTCCACCTAAATAGACACTTGATTCTCTTAGGCAGGCAGGAGGCTGGGGGTGGCAGGTACCTGGCGAGACCGATGCTCCGCCTGAGCCAGTGTGTTAATGGAAGGTATGTTGCTGCCGTCAAATGTGCTTCTTCTGGTGCTTATTCTATCGCGCTCATTTTGCACAGCTAGGGGATAAAAAGGCACAGTTTTAATTGGTCGGTTCCCTTCCATAGATATCAAGATACACACTTTGGATCCAAAAAAAATGAGTATAAAAAGTGAGAAGGGATATGTCTCAAAAACCCAGGATCGGGAGGAGGAGTATGACTGAAGACATTTATCATTCTCTAGCACTTTTAAAAGTAGAAAGAGCCAGGCTTGTCGCTTGAGCTCATAAAATCTTGCCGTTTGGGACTTGGTGATGGCATACATGTTAGAAAGTGTTGGGTCAGCCAGTTCAGCCATGCTGTATTTTAATAAGATGGTTTTCCAGTCTCTTCAAGTTAATAAATCCGTAAGATAACTAGAGGGAGAGTATCGCTTCTGAGATTGACCAGGTCAAAGATAAGAGTGTATTCACTGTCAGAAGATGTGAGTCATAGATTCTTGGAACTTCCATTTTCTTTTCCTTCTAAAACACTAGCAAAAATGGGAAGTTAATTTATTTTAGTTATGGAGATTTTAACATTGCAATCTGATGAAACAATGTCTTGGGAAAGTACAACATTAATAAAGCAAGAGTTGCAGTAGGTAGGAAGTGTCTCCTGAGAAGCCTGATGTTTGATTATCAGCATTTGGGAAAGGCGAAGAAATCTCACAGATGATATAAAAGGCTTCTAAGGGAACTACAACTACTTGTTTCAGAAAGAAAAGAAAGAATACCGTGTCTCCCCAAATTCCTGATTAAAAACTAAGTATTAAATATAAGGAAGACTGAAGGGGCGGGGTATTAACCTATGTTTGTCACACAAAGAATAATATAAATCAGATGTTAAAGTTGGATTTCAAAACTTAGAAGATAAAATTATCTGTTTCCCAAAAATAATGAAAACAAGGCTTATGGCACCTAAATTAATTAACTTAAGGCCGTACTCTGTTCTGCTGGAAAGCTAAATCATTAAACTATCAGATTTTTTTTAATGCATTTATTCTTTTATTTAAAAAATTCACTAATTTCTATGCCAAAATCGACAATATGCCCCAAAGTTATTATTAACTATCAATTCATTAATTTGGAAGAGAAAATACTGAACTTTTTGACTTTAAGAGTGAGTGTAGTCTTTAAGTTGGAGTGAATCATTAATATTTTATTTTAAAATTATATTTACTGGTAGCTTGCTCTACTCCTCTTTTTTTTTTTTTTTTTACAGAAATTGTCATTGATTTTCAGCCTAAACTGATGAAATATATTTGTGGAGATAAAAAATTAAAATGTAAGCCATGCTTTTATGAATTTAATTTACATGATCAATCTTTAGAAAAATGATAAAAGATATTGTGAACATTTGTAACCTTCTTGCTGTCATAGGTTTTGACATAAAGCTATGCTTATATACGTTTCCATCTTAAACTAACCGTGACATTATGCTATTATTGTAAATAAGAAATACATCACTACTCTTAAACCCAAAAATTACTTCCTACTCTATTTAGAAAAACTAATGTACTATTGTATGAATAGTAGAAGATATATTTTCACTATTTTTGAAAACAATTTTTTATTTCCCAAACTGTAAAACTCTTAAAGGAAATATAGGGTGGTGATGTGCTTGTATTTTTGTAGGAGTAAAGCTGAAGCTCAATTAGAAATGGATGAAGGTGATTAACAAATTACGCAATTAATCCCATAAACTACCCAATATGTCATTGCAAATAAGTGATTTTAAAATAGGAAAGGTGCTTCTCCTCTAATTTTGTGAACTTTCATTTGCCTTCTTTTTTGAGGCTAGCAACCTGAATGAAACTAATGGAATTTTTGTCTGTTAAAAATACTGAGTGACAAAGAAAAAAACTAGCTGTGTCCAAGAAAGGTTTGAAACATCTTACATTTCTGTAGTGTAGTGATTTAACTTAATTTTTGCATAGCTTGTGAAACAGTTCTGAAAAGTATCTCTTTGTATATGACAGACATAAGCATGTGGCAAAAGTGATAAGTGTAAGTCTCGTCGTGGCTATTCTTGTAGTGTCAAGCATGTAAACGTGTTCAGCACATTTGTTTCTAAGTTAAGCATATTCAGAATGTAGGGTAACATAATCAGATTACTTATTATGTTGAAAATGAAAGTCAAGTAGCTAGTCTATGTCTCTGTCCCTTAACAGAATATAAGCTCCCTAAGAGGATTAGTCTAGTACATTAACTACTGAAAACTGAGCACCCAGAACTGTGTTTGGAGAGTCATAGTGCTCAATGAATATTTGTTAAATAAATAAATGAAAGCATGAAATGTCAATGTTCTGTTAATGTTTATCAAATAAACAAAGATAGTAAATTGTTATTGACAATAAAAATGTGTTTCAAAATACATTCACAACTTCAACCTGTTAATAGATTCTGCCATTTATCGTTTGAACAGGATATTGGAATGTCATTTAGACAACAATTTTGTTGCCAGGTATAACATAGTAGTGGAAAGAATGGTGTCTAGATTCAAACAATCATGAGATAAAGACTGGTTGCACTGCTTACGAGCTGGGTGTCAGTGTCTTTGAGTACATTTTTAAGCTCAAAAAACCATAGATGCTTCATTGAGAAAAATTGAGGAAAATCAGAACTCATGTGAAAATGTTTTGATCAAATGAGAATGTGTATATAAGATTTTTAATCAGTAATGTTAAGTATCACTATTGTGTTATATGTTATTACCTTCTTTTTTCATTCCTGCTCTAAAACACTTTCTTAATCGACAATATCTACATTGATTCCTTTTATCCTTGTCAACAACACATTGCCGACTGAACCTATAACATAAAAAGAATAAAAGATGTATTAGTTTGCAGAAAGTTATTTATGAAATAAAGCAAATAAAGAGACAAATCGACTTTAAATAAGTATGGCCAAATTTGGCCCAATAGAAAGAACGTATAAGAACAATTATGACTATTCCAGTCTTACAATCAGCTTGTACGTGGAAATACCAGCCTCACCTCTCATGCAGTCTTTATAATGAAATAAAACTGAATGATATCTCACTTTTGGCCAGTGAGCAGGGTCATTTCTTTCATGAGTCATGAAAGCCAAACCTAGTTTTAAAATCTTTGGCACATAAATTTTAACTGTATCAGAACTCCATGTTTCTGTAGTTCCATGCTTTTCTCATTCTAAATATTCTTTGATTAATTTTAAATGTCCCTCATATCCAATTAAAGTTTAATGCCAAACTACATAGTGAGAGGAAGCTGAGAACAGCATTGAGTGTACAGTCTCTGATCAATTAGATACCACCTCAAACCAACTGAAACGGCTATAATCAGAAAAAAACAACACAAAAAAACCAGACAATAACAAGTATTGATAGGATGCAGAAAAACTGGAACTGTCACACATTACTGGTTGTAATACACAATGCTGCAGCTGCTTAGGAAAAAAGTTGGGCAGTTTTGTAAAAAGTTAAACATAGCATTACCATCTGAGCCAGCAATTCCGCTCCCAGGTATGTACCCAAGATAAATGAAAACATAAGTTCACACAAATACTTGTACACAAATGTCCAGAGCAGCATTAGGTGTGGACAACCCAAATGTCTATTAGCTGATGAATAAACAAACAGTGGTACACCCACATGATGGATATTATTTTGGGGCAATTAGCAAGACTGGACTACTGATACATGCTACAACATGGATGAACCTTGAAAACACTATTCCAAGTGAAAGAAGTCAGACACAAAAGGCTGCATATTGTATAATTTAATTTATATCAAATCTCCAGAAGAGGCAGATCTATAGAAACAAAATGTTGCCTCACACTGGTAGGGAGGATACCTGCTAAAGGATAACAGGTTTCTTGATAGGGTGGTGAAAATATTCTAAATTGATCATAGTTATGGTTGCACAATACTGTGGACATACTAAAAAACTGAATTGTACACGTAAAGAAAAAGAGTACAGTCTCTGGAATTAGATCTGAGCTTGATTCCTAGGTCCACCATTCACTCTCCATAGAACTCAAGAATGCTTTTTAACACCCCCAGTTAATTTACAATTGTACCATAGGGAGGACCTACCGTAAAAGGTTGTTATGTTAATGTACTTCAAAGACTTTGGGGCAAATGTTAATCATATAGTAAGCAATAACATTTCTTCACAACTCTGGTCTAAAATTACCTATATGTATTGATGTATCCCTGTTTACTTGTAGTTGATTATTAATGATGAGAATAAAAGAAAATATTTTGTGATCTCTAAAAGAAGATATTTCTTCAAAAAATACGGGTGGCCATGTAAAATTGAATGAAGATATAACCTGTGATAAATGAACTGAGCTAGAAGAGAGATATACTTTCAGGATGAGGAAAAAAGCATTGTTCATTCGGGAATGCATGGCTGAGGTGACTCAGGAGAGGGGACCAAATCAATAAAAACAACAGGAGGGCACACCCTGTTAACATTAAATTAATGCAAAACTGGAATAAACATATTATTAAGCAACTACGGGTCTAAGATCCAGGAGCAGGGGTTAAACAGAGGAATATAACCTACCTCCTCCATTCAAGGAAACTACCATTTAATAGAGTACACATATGGGTTTACAAATAGCCATAATAAATGACATAATGTCAGAAGTAGTGAGACAGTAATTTCAAGTGCTTTGGGAGGGAAAGCCCAACTTCAGTGTGATGGAACAATTAGCATGGACATGGCATTGGTAAATCTAAAGAAATGGATAACTGTGAGACCAGGAACACTTGATCTTAAGAAACCTTAATGCCCCTGAACTTGCATCACTATAGCAACTATTTTCCAAATGGAACATCATAACATTTGCTTAATAGCAAAATATGTAAAGAAGGCAAAGGTGGCAGCAGTACTCATGCTGGGAAGGTTCGAGTTCAACTGTACACGCTGTTGGAATATTCTTTAAACTTCCAAAAGTTGCTATGGGAACACTCTTTTCCCTCTTTTCCCAGACAGGAAGTGGGGAATCTTGATTTCACAACGCTTTGTGCTGATATGCTATGATTCTTAAACCTTTTTTTGGATTTAGTTGTTCGGATCAGCATTTTTCATATATATGTATTTCACTTTTTACAGAACACATGGGTCAAGGGTTGTTTACATATTACTTTGTATATATTTTAGTTGATAATTTTGGAAATCTACTTGGTCCACTTTTTACCTTTAGAGTTTTGACATATACAGAGGGTGACAACAAAAATGTATACACATTTTCAGAAAGGAAAAAAACTGTATTAAAATTGTAATAATATATACCAATAACAAAAGATGACTACAAATCATATTTGACTTCTGCAATTACAAGAGGTGCTCAAAGTGGTTACCATCAGCATAATTTTAATACAGATTTTTCTTTTCTTAAAATGTGCATACATTTTTTGGGCACCCTCTGTATAAATGCAAGACCCATCTAAATATTATTTTGAATTTGCCAAATAGGTTTCAAAATGAATGATTTACATTTTTTTGACCTACTAAGCTGCCCAGTAAAAATTATTAGAGAACACTAGTTATATATTTGAGGAGTTATATATTAACTTTTTCATACTCCTAGAAATCAAATGACATCATATTGTGAAAGAATTAACTTCTTTCCAAATATCCAACTTTTTCCTAAAACAACATAACATTGATAGAAAAAACACAGATATTTTTCTCTTATAATCAGTCATTAGTAATAGCCCGTATTGAGCATAGATATAATCTGCATTTGAGAACTTTCATTCTGAACACTCAGTGTGGAAATATCTAACCCTAAATTGTGCTATAGTGTTGACTAGATAATTTTAAAAAATACAAAAGAACATCCTACTAGAAATAAGTTAAATAAGTATTACATAAAACATTAAATTCAAAGGCAAAAGAATTGTGGCACGCAAATACATATAAAATTTCAGGAATGAAAATTTACTTTCATTCATTAACAGGAACAAGCTACCAAAATCATCAACACTTTTGTTTGAAAAGGCTCAGGATGTAATGATGCTAAAAAAAAAAAATCAATATGCAGAAAAATATATACATTGTGAAGCCATTTAAATACAGATTTAAATATGTCTATTGGTATATGAACACGCGGTAAAACAATAAAGAAACACAAGGAAAAGACTGTGAATTTCAGATAGTAGTTGCCTCTAGGAAAGAGGGGAGAAAGAAAGAGACAAGGGAGGTGTCCAGTAGGCTCCAACTATATTGGTCTAAGTTGGGGTGGTAAGAATGTGGATTTTTTTATATACATTTTATAAGTCTGAATGTCTCATAAAAAAAAAAAAAAGAAAGAAGAACCACCTGTGTGAATGCACCCTGCATACACACCCACACATCCTCACTCTTACTGTAGCTCGCAGATTGTGTGCTTAGAGTTACAGAAACACAGAGGCTCTGAATTTCATTCTCTGACTTCTGGCACGCCAGTTTGAAACACCTCTCAAGAGAACTTTCCCAAGAGGAGCGTTTCAGGTACCTGCAGGAATAGACGTGACTCTTGCGGATACTGCGCCGGAAGAAGCCCTTGCAGCCATCACAGCTGGAGGCTCCGTAGTGTTTTCCCGTCGCTCTGTCCCCACAGATAGCACACAGACAGTTGAGACCGTTGTCTGTGGTATTCATACTTGTTGTCTCTGGGGCAGCACTATCTCCTAAAGTTAAGGGAAAAAAAAAAAAAGAAGAAGAAGGAAGAATAGAGTTTGAGTTACTACTGAATCTTTCTAGTTGAAATCGCCCTATTCAATATTCATAGGCTTGAGATAGTCCATTCCTTGACTTCTTGGAGGCTCCATGCCACTGCTCTCCTTTTAAACCCCAGCTGCTTCTGCCAGTCTCCATTCCAATCCCCCCTCTCCTATTTCTGATGATTAAACTTTGGGACACTGTAGGGCTCCATCCTCCAACTATACTCTTTCCCAAGAGAAGCTCATCCAGTCCCACAGCAGTAAATAGTAACTGTAGGATGAAAATCCCCCAATTTTATCTGTAGCTCTGATGGCTCCCACGGGTATCAATCTGAAATGCCCAAACACATATCTAACGACTTCGCTTTGAAGTTTCATAGGAATTGCAAATTCATGCACAAAAACAGAACTCTGATTTTTCCCCTAGAACGTTTTTCCTTCAGTCTTCCTTACATCAGTCAGTGGTACCATCTACTTCTGAGGGCCAGTAACCTGCAAACATTCACTAAATACATCCCATCGCTCATAAGCAACTCAACAGTGAACATATTTTAAATACATATCGAATCCGTAACTTTTCACCCTTTCACTGTGACCACCTTTGTCTAACTGCCCATCTTTCCATTGGATCATTCCAGTAGCCTCATACCTAATCTCTCTCCTTTTACCCTCGATCTCCTATAGTTTATTATCCCAAAGCCCCCAAAGTGCTCCTAGTATAAGAAAGTCACATCTATCAGCCTTCTGCATCCAACCCGTAGGTGCAGATCCGTCTTACCTTGGCCACTGAAGCTGTGCATGATAAATGCCCCCTCTCACCTCTCTGATCCCATTACCTGGCTCCGTTTTTCACCCTGTTCATTATTCTCCAGCAATCTTGTTCCCCACCCGCCCTTAAAATTTGTTCCCATCTCAGAATCTCAAGAAATTCTTCCGGAATTTCTTCCAGCTGGCTCTCTAGCTTCTGTTCAAATCTCACATTTTCTGTGAGACGTTCTCTGAACACACTTCTAAAAGAGTCACTTCCATCTGCCCTACAAATAGAACCTAGAACCCTGCTTACATTTTTTTTAAATAACTGCTTCATTGTCTAAAATTATATTCTGTATCGGTCTGCTCATTTATCCCTCTATGTCCATGAATGCAAACTTCATGACATCAGAGAATTTATTTGTCTCATTCATCCCTCTCTGCCTTCTCGCTCTTAGAACTATGCCTGGCATAAAGTGGGCATCTAATACATAGTTTTGAAGGAAGAGGCTTAAAAGAATCCACAAAAATATTTTAACTTCAATATTCTTAAATGAGTTAATGCAATTGATTATGTCTTTAAAAATCTGTATGTACTCAAAAGACATTGAATATATAAGGTAATGTATTTTAAAATTTTAATTGATCACAAATTGTCTAATATAAACATAGTAACAATTCATTATTTTATCTTCAATATAACAAAAACTAAAATTAAAGGTTGCCATGTCTCAATTACTTTCTGTGACAGCACATGTATTTTACTTACTAATACTTCTGAGTAGACAAATATTATCATGTATAATTTCATAAGGTAAAATAAAACTTAATGAGAATATGTTTAAGGTTAACCATGTGACATAAAATTTAAAGCTGGGGATTTCTCTTTTGGTACATAAACAAAATAGATATTAGAAATACAGTAGTTACAAGTGCTAAGTATTGACTGCATTCTGGGAGATTACAAGGAAATAGGGAAAAAATTGAATTCTTGCTTTAAGTTAACGTCATGCTTATATATTATTAACAACATTATTACAAGAAAACAAGTTAAACATCACTTTGGAAAGTCAGCTGCTTTAGTGAATATTTATGATAAGCCTGTCCCTACTATTGAATAATCTACAGTCTCTAAGATAATCATGATTCTATTGAGACAAATATTCTATGAAATATCTCTAATCAAACCTAAATATAAAGAATCAAGAGTGACTTGCTATAATTTGCACTATTGGTTGATTTTTAACTGTCTTTGTGGTCAATTTCAGAATTCATCTTCTGACAATTAAAAACAAATCATCCCATTAATAATATAGCAGAGTAGAACATTAAGATATTCTGTGTACAAGATACATTTTCAAGCCTGAATTAAACACACACACACACACACACACACACACACACACACACACACACAATCCTCCAATGTATACATAATTAGTAGATTTTAGGAGTTCTCTCAACTACAACTAATCTTGGGCGATATTTTCACCTAAAGAAGAAATTTAAAGTCAATAGTAAACCGTGTTATATAAAGACATGAACCCTAAACAATTCATGTCTTATTCAAAGTTAAAATGTTACAGTAGATAAATACCAAGAGCTTTGTGAGGCTAAACATTAGCTTGTCAAGTGGGGTTATAATATAAACCTTTTATTTCCTTTCATATTTGTGTTCAGTGGAAAAACTTGATCGTAATTTTTAATGCAGTTTCTCATCAGCAGTAATTGAAAGTCAAAATAATTGAAAGGAGGAGGCAACCAGTAAAACTCTCCAGTGTTCTATGAAAACTTCGTTCCATACGTCATTTTAAATACTGCATAGAAAACATACTTTATAGTCATTCTGCCGATATCACTTATTACCATGATTTAGAGTAAATAAAATAAGTGCTGAAACTATTCTTTTTACCTAACTGGCCCATGACAGAATTCTGAGGTTACTTTATTAGACGTAACGAGGCTTTTTCTATCTCTAACATAAAATAGGTAGAGCATGATTAATTCAAATTTTGTGACAAAGTACAAAAGCTCAGATTTGTGGCCTTAAAAAGCAAGCCCTGAATTTTCCAGCAATGAAACACGGGGCTACCACCTAGAAAGCTCAGTTTTTCTTCTCCCAATAAACTTAATTTATATATATATTTACAAGCAGATGAGAACTCACCATTTGAATTATATAGAATCTGCATAGTTTCAAACTCCAAAGTTGTATACGTTGGGTCCAAAACTTCACTGTAATTTGCCATATCCATGTCCAGGACCGGTTCCGATACCCTCATCATTGATTGAGAAACACACATACAAGTGCCAGCACAGGCCCAGCGTGTGTGATGGCTGTTGGGCTTTCAAGCTGTGAGTGATAACCCAAAGTTAACTGTAACTGAGTGACTTATGTGCTGCAGTGGGAGGAGCTACAAAACTGGAACGCCTTCAGCAGGCCATATTCTGCTGCTTCTTATGCTTTTATGGCATGCGAAAGCAATTCCTTATGATAATATTGGAATGCTTCGTGGTAACACCTTATCTGAAATGCTTAGTGGACTAACGTGATTTCCTATATCAATTGCCAGGAGACAATAAATGATGTCATTTAGAGGCTTAAAAATAGAAAAGAGAATCTCTCAGGTTTTAAACTGTAATTATTACTTGATTTAGCCCATGTAAGCCACTGAAATCACACACCACATGTTCTGAAAGATGGGACTTTACAGTTATAAATTTGATAAGTCAAGACTGTAAGGTAACACTTAACACTTAACATAAGCCCTTCACAATTTCAAGGTGTTTTTTTTTTTTTTTTTTCCACCTGTATAATAAAGCTAACTTTGTTTATGTTGGAATGAAACAAATTTGTAATTTGAAATGACAGGGATTTATGACATATTCCAGTCACAGCCTGGGCATAACCTAATAAGGTCTTTAACATATTATCTTTAACTATCAATTTATGAGCCTGTGTCCCTTGCATATGTGCAAACTTCCCAAGGGCAGAAGTATAATTGATAGTCTCCTGTAGGCATTCAATAAATAATTGTGACATGAATAAAGTTTCATTTCTTTTGACTCCTGATGCTTTCTTACATTCTAGGCATGAACCTGAAATAAAATGATCCCTAACGTGTGGATCTACACCATCCCATCATCACCTTTCTAATACCTAACATCCATACAGCACATGGTATCTTCTACGTGCACATGTAACAAAGAGCATTGAGAACATAATACTCAATGGTTATATTTTACTTCTGAGAATATGCTTATTGATTTTATCTTCCAAGAAAGAACTCCACTCACATTTACATTATAATGTCAATTTCATTTTCCACATTTGTTAAAGATTGGTACAAAGAAATATTTCTTATTCCATTTCTTAAAACCATAAAAATGTATTATAGAAATTATTTTATTTTTCATCTGGCCAGGCAGGTCTCTTAAAACAAACTCAAAACCACGTGAAGAATGGAGAAGAAATTAGCAGAGTCAAGTGAGTAGTCAGACTCACTCAATGAGTGACCCCTGGAACCCCTACCATTGCCCTCACATTCTGTAGCACTCGTAATTGTGACGATAGTACTTGGGGGATAAATTTTAGGGACTGATTTTTCTTTAGTGAAGGCTAATTAGAATCTGACTAAGGGAGATGCTGGGCACAGAGATAGTGCAGAAAGGCAGATTTCATCACGCTACTCAAAATGGCATGATTTAAAAGATAAACTTTTTTATTTCAGGAATTTTCTATTTAGTATTTTTGGACCATGTCTAACTGAAACCGTGGAAAGCAAAACCAGGGATTGGGGAGTGGGGGGCTATTTATTAGCTCAGGAGAACAGCAGTGTCACAGTTTTATTGTTCTACTCCCATCCCTTGCATGGGGGTGGCATTCTATGGGGTTAGGGCATCCTACTCGAAGGTGGAAGGGGCTAGATTCGTCTCAGCACACATCCAAATGTTGCCACCAGCAATTAATCAGAGCTGGCTTTCAAGATGAAACCTGTTTCCCATCCATGATACTGTCAATTATTTTCTTCATTTTATAGAGTAAAAGCTTGAGAATTTCCAGAAGATATAGCAGATCCAAATAGCAGGCCAATCTCCTCAAGTGGGCAGTTTGTCTTTCTAATGATACTTGCTGTGGAAGCACACAGGGAAGGCAGTCAGCCTCAGCCTAGTAAATGGAAGATTCTCTTTAGCTTTTTTTAATATTTTTTTCTCAAAGAAATTGCAAAGTAGAGTAGAAGTCCTCTTTTCTTAAATTCTAGGATTGATAATTTACTGAACTGGTTAAGTAAATAAAATAAAATAGAGAAACAAATATAGCATATTCATACTTAATAGTGTATGTGACATAAATATGTATAATTGTTACTGTTTTATTGGATAACAAAGACCTTTTTTGAATAAGAATCCACTGCTTGAGATTATTAATTTTTAAAAATAAATCCCATACACTGCCTTTGATTTCTCATAAGTTTTTAATGGAGAACAAAGTAAAAGCTCTCTGTAAAGCCACCTGAATGTAGAAGCCTACTAGAATTGTATACTTTTTTCAAAATATTTTATATATTTTAATGAACTTGCTTTTATCGACTTCCAAAGTATTTCCCTTGGTTTTTATCGGGGGGAAAAAATATCTTTTAACACTCATATTTCATCGGATTATGCAATGTTTAACTCAATTATGACATGAATGAACACCAACAAATGACAGGAACAGGAGAGGTAACAAATACAAGTGACCCTTGATAACTATGTAAAGTTGGTGAGAGGATCAGGGGACATGGCAGCACTATTCACAACCGCGAAGATGGAAACAATATAAATGTCCATCAATGGATGAATGAACAAGAAAATGCGGTATACAATGGAATACTATGCAGCCTTAAAAAGGAGTGAACTGCTGAAACATACCTGGGTGTGGATGAACCTTAAAAACATTATGCAAAGGAAACTAAGCCAGTCACAGGCAGTCAGAACTGCATTAAGTCTGCTAACACGAAAACTCTACAGTAGTCAAACGCATGAATTCACAGAGGAATAATGGTTTCCAGGCTCCAGGGGGAGGGAGAAATGGGGAGTTACTAATCAAAGGGTAGAAAATTTCAGTTAAGCAAGATGACTATGCTCTCTAGAGACTTGCTGTATGACATAGTACCAGTCAACAAGAATGTATTGGACACTTAAAAATTTGTTAAAAGGGCAGATCTCATATAAAATGCTCTTACTAAAATAAAATACAAAATAAATAAAATAAAATGAAATAGAAAGATTTATGAAGAACCAAACTACATCATGGGAAATGTAATCTGAGAAATGTAAAATAAAACAATTAATACTCCTAAAAAAAAATGGTGACTGCTACTGAAGGAAGTTAGTCTACCCTGGAAACTAATTAGTATGTTCCACAAAGGAAGTTGAGAGCCTGAATTAAACCGGGGACATGGCTAAGTGGAGAGTGTTAGCTTCTCATGTATTGATTTTAACATGAGATAACTGTATTCATAAATTAATTTATATTCCTCCTTAGGACCAAACACTGCTCCCTACCTTTAAAATTAATCAAGCTAAATTCGGGATATTTTTATCATATTTGCTTAAAGAGGAGGAGGAGGAGAAAGATAAGAAAGAAAGAAAGACAAAAAGAAAATGTCACAGAGAAACAATTTTAGTCATGGTTACTTTTGAATTTTTCATTATGCATCATAACACAAGCAAGTGTGACACTCTAGTATTTTTGCTGTTTTCCATTCAATAGTGATTGTGGAATTTTCATAAGTAAATTTGATTTTTGGAAACAAGTTCATGGTACAATAATTGAACAAAATAAAATTATACAATTTAATTGCATAAATCTTAGATACACGAAATAGTGAAGGTACTTTTTAATATATTTTTCACATTAAAATTTAGTTATTTTAAGGAAAGGAACAGAGGGATACTACTCAGGAGGTTTTCATTATTACTTCATCAGGTACTTCTTATGAGTAAATTCATTAAGGCAACATTAGACCAGAAAATTAAGTACTTACAAGAAAAACTATATTAATTTTTTAGGTGATATAGAACCAATTATCCTTAAATAAATGCAACCTAATATTACTACACCCTACATTCAACATAAATTTATGAGTACTTTCAAGTTTACCTCTAAAGGTTTAATTGGGAAAAACATCAAATATCCATGCTAATTATTAAGACAGTCATTTAAAATAATAAGTAGCAAAAATATCCTAAAGTGAAATACATAAACTTAATCTATGTCCAGAAATATAAAAATACAGAGGGTGCCAACAAAAAATGTAAACATATTTTAAGAAAGGACAAAACTGTTTTAAAATTACACTGATGGTAACCACTTTGAGCACCTCTTGTAATTGCAGAAGTCAAACGTGACTTGTATTCATCTTTTGTTATCGGTATATATTGAGTATTATAATTTTAATACAGCTTTTCCTTTCTTAAAATGTGTGTGTATTTTTTTTGGCACCCCTCTGTATATGATAAATTCTACTGAAAATCTCTTGTAATAGAGGTCACTTTGCAGTATCTGTTCTGTAAGCTTAGCAAAATATTACTGTTCTTAGTGTGATCTTGTGGTTTGCAGGCTAAGATGGACTTTCTTAGTGCTCGTCACATCAAATACCCCAGAAAGACAGTATTATTTACAGATAAAAGGTTGATTTTAAATAGCACAGCTAACGTTCCTGAAAAAATGTTTCTCTCAGAGCAATGGTTCTCTAAACTGGTAAGTGAAATATGATATTTAAATTCCTTTAGAGCAACACAACAAAAGATGAAAACAACAGTGTTTTTTAAAAAACAACTCATTCACTACTGACTATTCTAGATAATAGCAGAAACATTTCTATCTTATCTGCAAGACTATTAAGTCTGTTAAATTGTTCTATACTTTATATTTGATTTAATCATTCCTACATAGCGTGATTTAAAATAGAAAACAGGCTAATAAAAATCAAGGTTATTTTCATAAAAGATTTTTCATGAAAATAATTTAGAATGTTAATATCAATATTAAAACATTTTATTTTAAAGTGATAGTTAATAAAGTTTGTTCTGTAAACTTATCCCTTGGAGATTACTTTTCATTACCCAAAATATATGTACTAATCCCAAAAGCAAATTAGTAGTGTCTCTGGTTTCCATATTTCACTTTTTCGAGTATGAAGATTACACACAAAGTTACACTAGAAGTTAGATGAAGAAAAATGACAATCCAAATCTACCTAGTGTATTTATCAGTGTAAACAGGAAACCAGTAAGTGGAGAACTCTATGCAATAACATGGTTTATTAATTCAAAGCAAAACCACCTTTCATTTCTTAAAAAAAAACCCCGAAAACACCTCAATTAAAAAAACAAAACAAAACATTATTTCCTTGCTGCCACTGCCTGAATCTAACCATTATTCTTCTTTTGAAATAGAAATCTTGTCTTTCCTCCATTCTACTTTTGATGAGGGAAAATAAGCATATTAAAAAATTCAGACAAACAAATATAGGCATTTTAACCTTCAAAGCATATTGCTATCACTGACACGCAAAGAAGGAAGTTTGAAATTGGCTGTAATAATGGGATTCTATTTTCTAAGAGCTTCACGGGTCCTTTCTTAAAGTCCAAGTTATATATCATTTTTAGATAAACAAAAACAATTTTTCCTTGTCTTTTTTTTTTCCCCTCCTTCGATCGAGCCGATTGGTCATGTAGTGACTAGCAAAACCATATAACTCATCCTGTCATTTAAACAAAAGTGATTCCAAAATACGAAAAGATGTCCATTATTATTTTTGAAACATACTTCTATCCTAGAATTGCTGAAAATTTTTTAAATTTAAACTGAATGTCCAGAGATTTTGTTTACATATTTTTATAATTCTCCCTAATTGACTATAATCATTCTATAGCTTATTGTTCATTCCTATCTTTTTTCCTCCGTGACTATAGTTCATGAAAACAATTTTGTATTCTTATTTTAGATCCATCTTTAATCTGATCGATGTAAACAACTCATATCATTACTAAAAAATGCTGTTTTATAGTAAAATCTACATAAATTGGAGAGAGATACACAGCATCTTATGAAAGAGCTGAATTAGTTCAGAAATATGTTACTATTCTTTACAATATTTATGATTTACCTCAACTATTCATATTTTTATTTCCTCACTAAGACATCAGATTATTGCAAAAACTAGATATACAAATAAATGTAAAACTCAAAACTAAAGAAGGGTGGAAACTGTACTATAATTCAATCAGTGGCTCTCAGGATAGACAAAAGGTGGACTGCACAGCGGAGACCTAAATATAACCAAGAAAATACTCTGAAGAAAAGCTTAGAGGTGATACGAGAAATCTGCATTTATTAAATTCACCCCCAAGGTCAGTTGCCTTGTGATTTCAAACAGACTCTCCTTTTCAGAAGATAAGGAGCCGATTAGCACTAAATTATTAACAGGAATATAGATATACTGGTAGGGAAAAGAAAAAAAAAAAGCTGGATATAGGAAACATGTTAGGATTTGACAGTCACCATTTCTGCATTTCCTTTTACAATGGCTATTATCATTGTTGCCACTGCACACTCAGCAAGGTTAGAATATTTCAGATTGCGGTGGCATTCTGATACCAAAGTTGCTGCATTATGCAAAATGACGGGAAGGAAATTATCAGGTTGGGCCAGTAGCTATTTCAAATAGGTTCTGAAGAGGGATAATTTTTTAATAAAAATAGGGGCAGTTTTACTCTGCTGAGTCCATAGTTAGATTCGAACATTTTGAACAAATGTATTATAGTGACGGTTTAAACTTTAGCATCTAGGAGCCAAATACACACACACTCATACATACATATATTCATAAAAGTTACTATTTCTTCATTTCAAAGATGTAGTAATAGTAATATACAGTCATACACTCAAGAACTGTTCAACATCCCTCTTTAAAACTTTCTTATATACAGAGGGAGAATACATATAAATGTGATATTTGGTTTAGTCAAAACTAAATAATATTTGCATTTCCATTTAATAAAGTTAGGTATATGATGACCTCAATTGAAATGTTAAATATTTCACCTCCTCTTAGGTAAATTTTTATTTGAAAAAGCAATGTTGATTAGTTTTTCAAATATACCACAATAAAGTGCTTCTTTTGGAAAATATAAGACAAAATGAGAATGATATTAACAGCAAACAAATGTTAATTTAATTTGAACTAAACATCATAGATAAGGTTGTGGCTTTTGGCAATGTGTTAAATTTCAAAACTAAAGTAACACAAGCTATCATCCCTCTCCAGTATTTTGGAATTGCTTAATGTCTAACTTACTCATTAGGCCAGCAATCCACAAATTCAGCTGCACATTAGAATTATCTGGGGGACTTTTAAAGACCCCGGGGCCCAAGTTGCATCAGATACCAAATAAATTAGAATGTCTGGGGGTGAGAGTCAGGTATCATTGTCTTAAAAACCTTAAAGCAACAAACAAACAAGACACAGAAACGAAAACTTATAGACATAGATAACAGTCTAGTAGTTACCAGAGGGTAAACGGGGAGGGGGGTGGTAGAAGTGGGTAAACAGGGTCAAATATAGACCCTGTGATAGAAGGAGAACTGACTCTGGGTGTGAACACACAATGCGATATACAGATGATGTATTACAGAATTCTATACTTGAAACCTATATAATTTTATTAACCAATGTTACCCCAATACATTTAATTTTAAAACTCTTTATGTGATTCCAGTGTGAAGCCAAGTCTGGAGACCACTGCTTTAAGCTGTAAGTTACGAAGTCAAAGACCTTATACTCTCTATTCATTATTATCTCTCTAGGGCCTAGAATATTGCTTGCCTCATGGTCAACACTCCACAAATACTTATTGAATGGGTGAATAAAACACACACGTGAATACTTAAGTTTGACAGAATATAGCATTTATATTGAGCACGTAAGTACACTTTGTGTGTCAAACACTTTCCTAGTAGCAAAGTATTTCTACAAGAACAAGTAGAGAAAACCCTGCCCTCATGAAACTTACAATCTAATAATAATAGTAATAATAATAATTTATATTTTTCTAAAGAGATGGATAATTGAACCACTGTCTTTCCACTGAATGCACAAAGCTGGACTGAGAAAGATAATGTGTCTTATATATATTTAGACCTTGAAACAGCAAACTTACTGGTTTGTAGGTAGATAAAAAGAGATATAAACCCTCATACTCTCTGATTCCTCAATGCCTGTCTTAATTTACATTATTATTTTTTCTTAGGTATTTCAGTGGGAAGTTGCTGCAAACACTGAATTAGCAAATACTGAACCATTTGTCCTCAGGGGAAATACATAGTTAGGTGCCTGTGAGCCCCTGGGCCCAACATTTTCATCAACCAATGAATTCATAACCTGTTTAAAGACCCCTTGTTTAATATACACATTGTTGATTCATTAACGTCGAACCCACAGCCAACAGCACAACGCATACCTTGGGAAGCTGATGTAACATGAATATTTTCTGCCTTCTTGCACTTAAGAATACTGGACAGTACTTCAGTACTGCAGTTGGGGGTTGATTTAAACAGCAAAATCACTAACAAAAAGCACAAAAATGAGGAAAACATGGCTCTAAATATGTTGTGAAAGGACACGTGTCTACAAGGGGAAACAAGAAGACAGAGTGTTGCCCTGTTTGACCTCAGTGGGAACTCTCTCATTGAGCAACTAGAACTTTTCACCACCCGGCAGGTCCATGAACGACTGCAAATCACCTGAGTATTGATTTTGGGGTTAGAAGTAAACTTGAGTAGGTGAGCAAATTCACAACCACGCATACCAGCAGAGCATGAGGACGCACTGTAGATATGAACACATTGCATTAATGTACATTGTGTACATTACATACGTGTCATGTGCATTACTATTCAATTTTGATATGCAATAAAAAGAAAGGTGCTCATTGGCTGTGTAACATTAACTGTATTTTGAGACAAAGGACACTTCCTGAGAATTCAGGGCCTTTTGCAGTCTTTCAAATATATATATATACTTTTTAATTCCCTATTTTAGTTTGTTAAGGCACCACCAACTTTTTAAAAAAACTATGTGAGTATATTTTTGTGACTAGTATTTGGGTTTTAAATATAAAGAAAAAGTGATATATATTAATAAATCCATTGCCTTTGAGGTTTGTCCATATTTGTTGAACCATCCTCCAAATGTTTACAAGTCATTTTATTTGACACAGGAAACCAAACAATAACTTTTCAGTTCCAGGCCCCTAAAAGTAAAAACCCTATTTATAAATCTTCAATTAAAAAACAAAAGAAAACAAAAAATCTTCAGCGAGTAATTTCACTGTGATATTGGGTTATGGTATTTAATGGGATGTCTGTTCAGGCAAGCACTGTTACACTCACATAATTAGGACAATTTAATTTTTCAATGATAAACATGTATTATGATAGAAGATATCATGTTCTTCCCACTGTTCTCCCTTGTATGGTTATAAAACGAAATGAAATGAAATGAAATAAAATGAAATAAAAAAACAAAATAAAATAATGGAGGAGAAGAGAGGAGAGGAGAGAAAAGGAAAAGAAAAAGAACAAACAACTTAGGTTAGATATATGGACTTCTGAAAAGCTTAAGGAAGCCATCAATACAAACATTTAAATAAATTCGATATTTATTTGTACCAAAATGCTAGGGGTAAAAAATTGTTTTGCTTAAGTGTCAAGAGCATCTCAAAATAATTTTTACAGTATTACTACTATATCTGAAAATGAGTAAAAGTTAATACCAAGCAGAAAGAACTACACAGTAAAACTATACGCTAGCTGATTTATTTTCCATAGAGCTGAAGCTTACACAATTTTGAGAGGCCTCTTGAAGAGGAATGAATTACTAGAAACACATTGCCAAGGCCCCACCTGGGGCGGAGAAGGGGCTCACACAACTGATATGCCATGAACTTTAAGTTTCATGAGCTTTAAGTGAAATCTGCCTTTGACTCACCAAATACAATAACTGTTTTGATTTAAAATGATATCATCCTGGTTCTTCCTTTACCTGTGTGGCAACTCCCTTTTTTAACTCTTCCTCACCCATCTCATAAATGTTCATTCTTTAACTTGCTGATTTTCTTTTTTTTCCCTTTGGAATCTCATGTGTTTAAAATTACCATCACTATTTAGAAACACAACTCCAATTTTTTATTATTACGGTGATTACTCCACTGCAAAATTTAATTTTGTATTCCCAGTTTTGATTAATCCTTTTCCCCCTAGAATGCTTTTCTGTCACATCAAGTAAAACTTTTCTGCAGTAATGTAAGTGGGGACCAAAAAATTCAATCTCATTACTGTGAGGTTAATAAAATGACCCAGGTGAGCCTACAGAACTAGTTGGCTTAAAGATGAATTTCTGGGTTTTATACATAAAGTGAAACTCAGTTACCCACAGCAAACCAAAAAGCTTTCTTTCTGATTTCCCTAAATTTACCTTGGTATAATTATTCTTCTAGGGGAAGGAAATATGTATATATATATATGAATCATATATGTGAATCAGCATGGCTTTGTTAAATTAATAAAAGTAGATTGGACATGATATAATTGTTAAGAATATATCCATATTCTTACCTATTCATTTTATCCCTACCTATTCATTCCCACCATTTTCCTAATTCAAGATGAAATCACTTCCTG
This sequence comes from Rhinolophus sinicus, assembly GCF_036562045.2. NCBI lineage: Eukaryota > Metazoa > Chordata > Mammalia > Chiroptera > Rhinolophidae > Rhinolophus > Rhinolophus sinicus. The sequence goes on from NC_133763.1 coordinate 7,387,733, forward strand.
TGTGGGCTATTGCAACAGCCTCAGAAGGTTTTCACTTCCTCCTTCCTCATCCCCATCCATCTCATCGTGTGTACTCTACTCAGCATACAGGCTACTGTTCCTAAAATACTTATTTTCTAATGCTATCATTCTGATAAAGAAGTTTAATGACTCCAACTACAGAAAATGCATGTAGCATGTGGACATAAATACATAAGGTAGGTTTTCAAAACTACTCATGGCACAAAATGATCAAAAATGTCTCAAGACAACCATTTTAATCAGAGAGATTAATCTTGTAATTTCTTGAGTCTTTGCTCCCACTGGGGAAGGTGAGGTTGGGCATGTAAGTATAGCATGTTTTAAATTGTTGACTTAAGTTTCCTTTTACTGTGTCTTCCAAATTCACAGCAGTTCTTTCCAGAGTGATAATCTTACCTACTTATTCGTATTCTTATAGTACCTCATTTTTTATGGTGTATTTACCATGCGTACACTACGTACACCATACATTTCTATTTACTAACTATAGTAATACAAAGATAACCCATGTGAAATGTGTGTCCACCATTGGTCTTTAAAAGTACTCAGATCTCCGTGTTCAAATTCTAATCTGTGGATACATGGGAGTGTATAGTTATGAAACTTTATCAAGCTATACTCTTATGTGTACTTTTCTTTATCTATATTATACTTCAATAAAGAGTCTAAAAAATTAATCTGCTGTAAGATTATACTTAAGGAAGTATCACTATTTCTAGCGATTCAAAGTAGCCCCTATAAATTGTCTTCTATTAAATGTTTTCATTATATACACACATCAGTACACTAAGACTATTCTTAGAGAAGTGACAGTTATTGATATTTCTATGAAAAATAGAGAAGAGCAAACGCGCAGAATTTTTTTTTCTGGTCAGTTATAATAAATGTAAGTGTTAATGAAATGTCTTGGTAACCTTTTTACTAAATTTAATAACTCTCTTCGGCATTATGGATTTTGGTGAATTTTTAAAAAAATTCATTGAATCTCTTTACTTAAAAAAAGGTTCAATAGTTCACTACTTACATCTGTGTGCTTACGTACCACGATGCACATACCAGCTCCCTCATACATTCAACGTATTCAAAGAAATAACCACATTCATACATCTCCATTTCTTCAGTTCTCATTCATCAGTGGGGGCCAAAAGTTTGGGACCATCAGTTTATTACATATCTAGCAGTAGCATCCATGTGCTTTGTTTGTATAATTGAGAAAGAAGAAAATAAAAGAAATGATTTGAATTTTTTCTGCAAGAAACCATTGCAACAATGGGATTCATGGGCTGCTCCGAGAGCCTATCAGATAATGATAGAAATATAGTGTTAAAATTCCTTGATTCTAGAGGCTGACCTGGCATCTGGGAAAAGCCTGAGGGAGCAGGAATTGATCATTCTGTGGATTCATGGAGACTGCTATTCCTTTCCGTCAATTACAGAGAGCTGGGATTCAAAACAGTTCTTTCTCCTTCCAAAAGCTTTGCGTTGGCGTTTATGCCATCTGTTTTGCGGTATGCTTCAATTCACTTTCTCTAGCTATTTAAAGACAAGTAACCAAACTCCAGTGAAAGCATTTCCATTCTGTGAGCATGGCATAATTCCAGCTTAATATGAACTTACATGAAATATCATTCTTTGAATGTCACTTCACCAAAGTTAGGTGGCATATTAGGAAAATCACCCACCGATAGCAGTGGTTCTCAACGAGGGGTGATTTTGCCTCCCCGGGGGACATTTGAAAATGTCTGGAGACATTTTGGGTTGTAACAACAGAGAGAGAAGGCTGCTAACTGGTACCTAGTGGGTACAGGCCAGGGATACTGCAAACATTTCACAATGACAGAGCCATCACTAAATAGGAAGTCACCTAAGTCAGATGTCAATACTGCAGAGGGTGACCTATAGTAGGTTAGGGTTAGGGTTAGGGTTAGGGTTAGGGTTAGGGTGTACAGCAAACCTAGGTCACGCATCATCGTTTAAAATTCAACATCTTTTAAATGAGCATCAACAGTGATAATGTGTTTAAGTGTTTTGAAAATTATAAGGATCATCTTTGATAATATGCTTGAGCCTTTTGGAAATGATACAGAAGTGTTGAATCATTGTGTATTTAAACATGTATTTATTTAAGTTATTATAGAATAAATGTTCATATAAATATAGTCTGCTGGACTTTAAGCTATGTCGATACAACATCTTATAACCCCAGTATCTCCCCAGGCAGGCAGTAACAGGCACATACAATTTTGTTTAATTAATAAATTAATACAGCAACGTAACAATTGTAATCCCTGGGAAGAATCTTTTATATAGAAGTTTAACAAATAGAGCTATTTTTTTTTAACTGAAAAGAGCTTTATAAGCCTCCAAATTTAATTTTAATAATTAAGTATTGGCAAGGGAGACATTTGAGTAGAACAGCATAATATGTAGAGTGAACTTCAACTTTACAACAGATATACAACAGACATTTTAAAAGACAATATTCATCAAAAAGATAATGACTATTTTTTAATATCATTAAAAATATACTCTTCAAATTTTCTGTTTGTCTCCTCAACTGGACTTTCAGCCCTATAGTCACTTCTACTCAGTTCTTTTTAGGATCTTTACTGTTTTAGCTGTAAGTTCTTATCCTGTTAAGTTTGGCAATCTCATCTTTTCTCATGGTTGCAATTATGCATCTATAAATAAAATTCATACATATATACTATACATATATAATATATAATTATATATATTTATATATATATGAACATATTCATATATATATATATATATACACACACATATATACAAAGATAGATAGATAGATAGATAGATAGATAGATAGATAGATAGATAGATAGATAGATAGATAGATGGCAATAGGGATAGGAAAAGAGACAGAGACACAGAGACAGAGACCTGTATATTGAAAACTACAAGACATTTATGAAAGAAATTGGAGAAGACACAAATAAGTGAAAAGATATCCCATGCTCATGGATTGGAACTGTTAATATTGTTAAAATGTCCATACTCTCCAATGCAATATGCAGATTCAATGCAATACTTATTATGGTATTTTTTACAGGAATAGAACAAACAATTCTAAAATTTGCATGGAACCAGAAAAGACACAAAGCAGCCAATGCAATCCTCAGAAAAAAGAACAAAGCTGGATGCATCATGCTTCCTGATTTCAAACTATATTACAAAGCTGTAGTATTCAGAACAGTATGGTTTGGGCATGAAAACAGTCACATACATAGATCAATGGAACAGAATAGAGAGATCCAAAATAATCACACACATAAATATATGGTCAATTAACATATGACAAAGTAGCCAAGGATATACAATGGAGAAAGAACAATCTCTTAGTGAGCCAGTTCAATCATGAAATCTCAGCTTTGAATTAGAAAGGAGGTCAAAGGGAATGATAATCTAGTAATCAAGATCCACGCTACCTTGTAGGAATTGTGGAACATGAAAATGAGGTGGCTTGTTAATTATTCTCTCTGATTAGGTTACCTATTTCTACCCATGTACATTTAAATATTAATCAGAGATTCACTTCAGTGCAGTATTATTCAAAAGGATAAAATTAGAGAAGAGTTCAAGTGTAAGATAAACAGCCACTTAAAATAGAAGATAAGAGTTCCCTGCTTACTAAACATAGTATTTAATAATTACCAAAGCTGCTTGTAAATTTTATGATAGATTTTATTCTCGCTAGCTTATAAACTGAACTTTTAAGTTTATGAAATTAGTATCTGTTTGACTGAACTTTCACACTCGGATTCTTATAAAAACCACTACATCCTATATTTTCAGACCTATTATTATTTAACTTTTAGACTATATGGTTTCTAATAGGCCAGAATATTGGTATGCCGTGATAGGGGAAAAACAAAACAAAACTAGAATTGTCTATAATATATGCCTGATCTTAAATTGCATACGTAATCATTTTTAGAGGCACACCCAGGTTTTCAAAATGCAAAACACTTTCATTTTCATTAAGAGAGAAAAGTCACTACACTAACCAATTTTAGAAATGCAATTTTACCTCCAAGAATGTTAAACTCTGGGGATGTCTTTCCCTAATTAAAAAAAATAATAATTAAAATGCACTGTGTTAGTTATTACAAACAGACTGTCAAGGGTCATTCCACTTAAATCACTGAGTAGTAAGCAGAGTTAATTATTCAGAGTCCATGTATCTACAAAATATTTAAAATGTAACTAGGAGTGAAACTGGATTCATCATATTCTTCCGCAGACGATTTTTAAACTAGATGAAAAAGTGGCAAGAATCCTCAAATATGTATATTTGCAACTTGTGTATCATTACTTTTCGCAACTCTTGTCTTTTAGAGCTTGCGATAGAACTCACGCTAACATAAGGCCCTTTTGTATTTGTTTATAAGTGACAGGACAGTGAAACTTACTCAAACCCACTGCAAGATAAAACGACGTTCTTACATGGTTTTCTTTAACTCTGCACATTTTGGTAAATGAATGCAATTTCAAAACACTGTGGTTTGGGGGTTCCAAACCTTTGAAATTTTGTACTGTTGACCTGGTGCTGGGAAAAGGTTAAAGAATGAGATAGAGAAGCCAGTTCATGGTAGACCATGGACAACCCCAAAATCACATGGAAATTCCACAGTTGTATTTGGAAGCAAGAATGTATGGTACAAATCAGAAAGTCACAGCTGGCACGGAGCTTAGAGACATCTCAGGCTAATGCTTCATTTGCGGTTGAGGAAGCAAATTGGTTAAGAGACTTGTCAAAAGTTCACCAACAAGTTAGCAGAAGAACTGGGTTTAGAAATCAGTAACCACATGTTATATTTAGCGGTAAAATCACCACCTGCACTCAGAAACTAACCTATTTTCAGAGATCTTCTCTCTAAATCCTAATAAACTATTGATAAAATCCCCTTAAAAGAAAATACCTAAGGGATGGTCATTGTAAGTGTTACAAGTTGAGTATGTTCCAGATACGAGTAGAAATTTCTATAACCACCTATGTTAATGGGTGGAATTATGAAATATCTACCCTGCTTTCCACTCATGAACTACCAAATATGATCAGCATGATTCAAAATCGCAACATGAGAGAAGTCAGAATCTCAAACTAGCCCCCACCATTCATAACTCACTGTATAAGATCCCGGGGTTACTTACATATAATGAGACCATTTTAATTTGTAATAAAAACATCAAAAACATAATAAACAAATCATAATCAGCAGAACATATATACACAATTTAAACAAAGGGCAATATAAAGAAAACTCACATATGGGAAAATGTCCAAATTTGGTAATAATCAAAGGACATTAATCTCAGAATATAATTTTATGACTAGTTTATTTTTTAAATAATGCTATATGTTGCAGTTAATTGATATCATCCAAAGCTGAAAACAATGTAAACTGCCCTCCCCCAAATGTAGACGTATATGTACATACATGTATGTGCATGCATATATATATATATATATATATATATATATATATATATATCAAGAGCTATTAAAATACTTATAATACCAATAAAATGCTAGTAATACCAGTTCTAAGAATATGTCTTTCTTGAGATTTGATAACCCGAACTACCCTTGGTATTTTAAAAGCAAGCATTTTAAACTATTGTTTAATATAAAGGGTAAGGTTATATTTTCCTTTTTCTTTCCTGATCATGCCAAGAATTGTATTGGCTTTTAGGATTATGGAGGCAACTCAGGCTGGTGTGTTCTGAAAACAGTCTACAATCATTCTTATTGTCCTTACATCATCGGGAACTTTGTGCTTGCTGACTTTAAACTAGTTCCCATCCTCAAAGAGGATTACAGCTTGTGATGGTGTGATTTTCCCCTCTGGGCACACTCCCAGGAGCACACCCAGGTTTGTCAGCACTTCCCTGCACTGTGGCATAAGGCACTCCACCCTGTTCTGTCCCATTGGAGAGCTCATTTCATAATTCAAGACAGTGTAAGAGTTTCCGTAGGCACAGCACTGATTCAGTTGTCACATAAAAGAAACAATCCTCCAACTGTGGTGACAGTACCACACAGCAATGATTGTAACACATCAGCTCATGGCACCAGAGATCAGGTCGCATCTAGACCAGCAGCCACTGCAAGAATATCTTGACATCTCTCATTGGAAGCCAAAGACTGTACATTACTATCACTAATAAATATAATATATATTTATATATTATTAATATTATATATTATTTCTATTAACAAATATATATATTTATAATATATATTTAACAGATGATTACTCTTTACCAGGTCCTGCTTTCCGTTTCATCATGTTTAATACTTACAATAGCTCTGTAGGTGACCACCATTTTTATCTCTATTTTACAAAGAGAAAACTGACGTTTAGAGAGTTTAAGTAATTGATCAAATTGAAGTAGGTGATAAAACCAAACACAAATATAGGGCTACCTAATGTCAAACTCTGTACTTTTAACCAATGCTTTTGTTCATCACAGGGAATTTCTTTGAATAATGAGAATTATTTACCAGATCCTGAATTGCCCTTCCTGGTTGCACTATTAATTTTTGGTATCTGTCCAGAGAAAGTCTATGTAAAAATTGTATGTGTATAAGTGCGTTTGTGTACTTTTAAAATGCAAATAAATCATAATATACATTCTGTCCTACAAACATCTTTGTTTGTTTTGACAATATGTCCAGGATATATTTCCATATTATCATATATTGAGTGACCACTCTCTCCATGGACAGTTAGCTTGTCTCAGGGGTTGGCTGTTACAATGTTACTATAAATAGCCTACACAGGTCCTTGGTAACTATGTGAGTCTTTCTAGAGACAGTATCCCTGAGTCAACAGGTATAGACTATTTCTTTTTTCCCTTTTTGAGAAATAAGGCCAAATTACATCAAAATGATTATAAAAACTTATACATACACCAAGAGTACATGGTAATAAAATACTTGTCTTCCCACAACTTCATCAATGCCAAATAGTAACAGGCTTTTTTTTTTTTTTTTTTTTTTTAATTTTTGCTAAACTGAACAGTAGAAATATCACACTGCTGTTTACAATGCATTTTAAAAAATTATTTTATAAACCAGGCATCTTATGTTTAAAAGTTTATTTTTTTCCTTTGAACTACATGTTCACGTCCTTTTGCCCATGACACTGGTTGCTACTTTCCTGATTCATAAAAGCGCTTTATGTGTTAAAATTAATATTTATCTCAAATATGTTATAAATGACTCTTTTTGCCATCAGATTTTCTTCAATATCACATACTCAAATTTCATGATTTATTGTGTCCATATATTTTACTGTGTTTATTCAGGTATTCACACTAGGATTAGAGAACATATATTCTCTCAATTTCTTTCATTCTTTCTTACAACGTTTATAACTATTATATTTTAAATTTTACTTTATCTAGAATATATTTTGGCACAATACATGAAGTATGAATACGATTTTAATTATTTTTCTCTGAATGAATACTGGTCTATTGTCTACCCACATTTATTGAATAATTTACCTTTTAGCAATCGTTTGATATATTCCCCTGTGGGGGGTGGGGTAAATGTGTGTACTTTGGAATACATTTGGACTCTGTTTTATCTTATTGTTCTACCATGTACCAACTGGTACTAATTTTTGTAATTACTATGATTTTATAATATGTTTTAAAATCTGATAGTATTTATTATTCTTCCAGGGAGAGAGAGAGAGAGAGAGAGAGAGAGAGAGAGAGAGAGAGAGAGAGGTATTTAAATATATTATAAAAAATATATAAGTATATAGATAAATAGTAAACATGTATTTATTCATAATGCAATGGCTTTAATAATATTCAAACGTAGTGCAACAAGCATCACTAATTCCAAAACATTTTCATCACCCACTAAAAAACCCATATTCATTACTAGCCCTTAAATATCGCCAATCTATGTTTTTTCTCTATTAAGAGTTTCCCATTCTGGATATTTCATATGGATGGAACTGGACACTATTGTGTGTGTGTCTTGTCCCTTTCATTTAGCGTAATGTCTTCATGATTCATCCGTATTGTAGCATGTACCAGTACTTTAATCTTTTTATTGTTGAATAATATTCTATTGTATGGATATACCTTATTTTGTTTATCCATTCATTACTTGATGGAAATTCGGATTGTTTCCACTTTTTGGAAATAATACTGCTATGAGCAGTGCTATAAAATTATTTTGTATAAACCTGTATTTTAAATTATTTTGGGTACCCACCTGAGAGTGGAATTTTGGGATCATATGGTAAATCTAAGTTTAACTTTTTAAGAAATTGCCAAACTTTTTCCCAAAGCAACTGCAACATTTTTCATTCCATCCAGCAAAGTGTACAAGGTTCAAACTTTCCCACATCTTTGTCAAAATTGTCACAATAGGTGTGAAGTCTTAACTCACTCATAACCTAAGACTCTTCTTCTAATAAAAAAAATTTCCAAAGAATCCTATGGATAAATTCAAACACAGAGTAACAAAATCGAGGAACACAGAAATATTTGGAGAGAGTCTTACCATAGTGTAAAGAAAATGAGGATATCTAGGAAAGATCAGGGAGGAACCAGGATGAAAATAGACCTGATAATAGGAATTAAGATGAAAGAAAGATTTTCTGTCCTGAATTTATAATTCCTCTTCCATAGCTACAGGAAACAATGTTATCTTGTTCTCTGTTGAGCTACTTATTAGATATATCACTTACTGAGAGTTATACCTATTTTAACTTCTCTGTCATGTCCAGCAGTTAGGACTTCCTTCTACAAGGAATCAAATGTGATATCCTCTGCTTGATGAAGTTAAATATGTTTCAACAACACCCAAACACAAACACATTTCCTTCTGCCAATAGAGAGAACAGACTTGGTTTTAAAACTGCTCTTCTACTATGTACCTAAGGATCTTTGGAGAGCTTTACGGTGGATTCAGATACAAATACACAGCTCTGTTTGGTTCTTGGTCATTAAACCCTTCTCATCCACGCAGCACTTACATACCCTGTCACATCTAGTGGGAAACAAGCGAAACGATATGGGTGCTACTTAACCCAGCTATTCCACGTCATAAATCATTGGAACGGAGGATGTGTACTTCCTGTAAGAACCAACCACAGCCAACTGGGCTCTGAGTTACAGCCAACCAAATGCATTCCTTTACTGGCTTCTGTACCTTCTGTATACATCCTCACCCTAGCGCCTGTCCAGTGGGACCCTCCCTCACCTTCCGTTGTGGCCCCATCCAATTAGAATTGATTTTTGCTCAAATAAACTTAAAAATTTAATATACCTCAGTTTATATTTTAACAGTATAAATCGAAATAGACAGGTTTTCACACGTATTTTGTGATACATATCTCCATCTGTGTATGTATAGGCACACACATATAATTTAATCACGTCCTGGTCTGTCCCTCATGCATTTCTGGCAGACAGCAAGTCTTCAGGTTGCCACCTGTTTTTTGGTGTCAAACCAATCTTTTTCAGAGACCCACCCCATGCCTTGTTCCAAAAGGAAACAGGCAGAGACCGCTGAGGATGGGTGGTTCTCCTCTTACACTTGCTCAAGAGAGACCAAACGTATGGCTCATAAATCCAAGCAAAAATTGTCTTGCTGGCCTTCCTCGTGTGGCTCCTGTAAGGACGAGATAAGCCACTGTGTGAGGTCAGGTGGGACTGATAGAAAAGTAATAGACTTCACTGCAACCTGGGACAAATCACGTCACCTCTCACAGGCTTTGGTTCTTCTCTACAAAATGAGTATAAAAAGACTCATGTCATGAGATTGTTTAGAGACGTAATTGAGGTCAATTGTGTGAAAGCTTCATGCAACCTAGGAAGTCAGGTGGTAAAAGTTGGTTATTGTCAGATGAGAGTGCGACATATATTAAAATGTTGCACCAACGTTTTGTGACTCTCCAGCTCCTATTTAGAGCTAGAATGTGCATTGCATCTGAAAATACTTTCTGTTTTAGCCAGATTTTCAGCTCTGCTTTTAACCTTTCGTTATGTAGCTAGTGAAGGGACAGTAAAAGAACCTTCCATGCCGGACATGTTTCTGGCTGGATACAAAGTTTTAGAGAAAGCAATTATTTAATGAGCAGGATGGGGTCTAATTTCTAATGCTAGAGAGTGATTCCGATTATCAATGCTGAAACAATTTGGAAAGGGAAGAAACAAGTAGGTGGGAACAATAGTAGATTTCGGGGGGCAGGACGGGCTTCAGCTAGGCTTTGAAACGTTGGAATGATGTGAAGAAACAGCCACCCAAGCCAGAAGAAGAGCATGAAAACAGGTACAGAAAAACTTATATTAAAGACGACTGCCTTCAGTACACAGGGAAAGAATGAAAAGAGGTCATCACAATATACTTGTATGTTGGCAGAAAGCAGTGGACAAGAAAAGCAGCAAACCTTGCCTGGAGAGGATCACATTTAAAAAAAGGCTTAAAACATAATGGCCTTGTTCTCTAAAGCTGCTTGGTGGTCCTGGGCCATCTCTTGGCACCAACTTGCTGGCTTCCTCTGCTTATAAATCCTCAAAATGGATCTAAACCTGGGTCTTCTAACGGGTTTGTATTTCCCATCTCATTGAGAATTACAGTGATCTTAGAATATGTTTTGTGCTCTTCAAATTTCTATAATTAGAAAAAATGACATACAAGGTGCTTTGCTTTTAATGTGCAGTTATGAACTGCTTATTTTCTTTATTCTCAACATGTATCTATTTGTATTATATAAAAGTATAATCATAAATCTAAATCCTTAGCAAAAATTATATATCAGGAAGGTCATAATCATTTCACCTATCTAATATCTGTGCTTGTGCTAAGTCTTAATATTATCACACTTATTATTCCAATATGCTTTGGATAGCTATTATTACTGTTTTATTTTTATTGTTTCTTTTTATACTCGACAAACTGTTATTTAGAAGAAATAAGAATGACAAAAGGCATAAGCATAGTATGTGTAGAACAGCTCCTATTTGCAAAATGAAACAGGAAGGCAAGGAGTTCCATAAGAAGGTTATGATCAGTATACACATTGAGACTTTTCTATATATATGAGACCTGAGAAATCACAAGCAAGTCAGACAAGAAGAAAAGAGGTCTTTACAAGGTGTCCAAGCAATAAATAATTTACAAAGCAATTTAGAAACCTCAGCAGTCACCACTTACAAGGCTGTGGTGGGGAACGGAGTCTGTATTTGTGGAGAAGAGGAGAATCAATACAAAGAGTAAGCTGTCAGTTTTTTCTATAGTGTCAATATCTCAGACAGGCTGCTTTCACTGGTGCTTCTGTGGAAACAATTTCCAAAAGTATACTATTGAGTGACAAGCAGCATGGATTAAATGATTTACTTTAATCCCCTAACTGCACAAAAGGAATACTAGAGAGCCTGAGGATAAAGCAACCTATAACAATAGTGTGATTTTGGAATGGTTTATACTTAAGAAAACCCTAGTGCCACACAGCAAGTTCCATCCAGAACAACCAGTGAAAATGCGAAGTGGTCATCACGATAGACTTATATTGTCTGGCTACCACCAGGGGGGTCATTCGCAATATTGAGAGATCTGATTAAATAGATTTATTGGTTAACTTTCCCGTGTGTAAGTCATCAGATAAAATGGTAATTTGATCTTGGAAGAGTCATGAGCAGCCTTAACTCCCTTTTCATTGGGAACTGTGTGATAAAGATCTAGGAAGAATTTTTGAAGTGTGTCTTGTAAAACTCAAATGTAGTTTTCACACTAAATAATTAGGCATAAGAAGTACTTATCTCATTAAATCAGAAGGTTATAAAATGAAATTGACTCTAAGCATAGAGCAGCAGGCAGGTTCAGAGACAAGTGTAGCAGAAAACCACTCCATCTCTAGCCAGGGAGGAAGGTTTAACAAGGTTGGCTCTCTAACTCCACTGCTGTGTGAAGTTGATCTTTTAAATGAGAAGATGGGTTCAATTTATTTCTAGTCCCTTACAGCAATTACAAGTCTATTCTTAGAAACTTCAATCATTGTTCAGACCTTACAGTAGGGATTGATCATTTGTGAGCTATTGAGGTGTGTGGGAACATTTGGCCTTAAATTGAAAAGCTCCAAACTATTGGGATAAAGAACTAAGATGTACGCGTACATGTAAGAAAAAGTTTCTTTTTCTAGTTCTGATTCTGTCCACTTACTTGCCATATAACTTTGGACAATTTTCTCCCCCTAAGATTTAGTTTATTCATAATAAACAAAAAATGTTCCCTACTTAAGTTTTCCGTGGGTTCTCAATGAGATTACATGAAAAGTTCTCAGCACAGTGCCTTACATTCATTCATTCATTCATTCATTCACTCACTATGGTCTCCAACAAATATTTACTGAGTTCATTCTGTCCGTCTCTGTGCCAGGCACTGAGCAAATAAGGTTGACAGTTATTGCTCAAATGAAGCTCACAGGACAATAAGGAAGACAGACATTCAAAAGATACCATAAGGTGATGAATTGTAATCATTATAAGTAACATGAACTAAAATTAGAAAGTTATGAGAACATATAACTGGGGGACATAGCTGGTCTGAAGGGACCCTGAGGAACAGCAAACACTTTCATGAGAAAGTAACATTTAATCTGGAACCTGAAAGAGGCTTGACCAGGCAAGGAGGTAAACCAAGAGAATTCCAGAGAGGGCTCTGAGATGGGTACAAGCTTTGTTCATTGGAGTGTTCAGGTGCAAAGTTCAGATACATGTTTCCATAATTGCAATCATACTCATTATGCATTTGCATATCCTGTTCTTTTCACTTACCATTAACGTGTGAGCATTTTTCCATGTTGTAAAAAACCATGATTTGTAATGGCTGCTTAATGCTTCTCATCAAGATGCACAAAAATATACTTAACCACTCTCCTACTTCATCATTCGATATGTTTCTAATAATTTCTGTTTTAAGAAATGTTGAGGTAAAAACTCATATTTACTTGAGATTACTTTCTTGTCATGACATACTGGGTCAAAGGAAGAAATACTGTATATTTTCTAAACTTTTATTTCATTAAAAAAGCAAAAATTTACATTCTGAAAAGTAGCTATCCACTTGGCTTCCTTAACTTGAAACTTTCTTAACTTTATTTTTGAATCTTCAATATTATATGTAGTAACAGTAATAATAATAATAATACAGTTGTGATAATCCAATGAGGTATTTCATAAAAGTGTCATTTATATAGAAACTTGTACTAAGAGGTTAGTTATTCATCAACGATGTTAATTATTATTGACCAAGTATATTAACACAGGGATAATAGTTCTAAGAAACAATAACTAATAATACCTATTAATACCTAATAATTAGCCTGTTTAATCCTGGATATTGATATGATCAATTTTTAAAGGAAATAGCTGATGCATATTTAGTTTTAAAAACATCATCTCCTTTCTATTTAAATATGATCATTTTCCTTAGTTTTAAAGAGAGGAGACCTTTCCTTAAACAAGCCCACTGTGAGATCAATGCTATTGAACGTCAATGAAAAGTTGCACAGACTGTATACGTTTTAGGGAGAAAAAAAGACGAGGAACGTGAGCAACTGAGGTTGTGAGGCCACTTGGCGAGAAGCAGGGGGCAGTGTGACAAAGGCTGAGGAAAGAAAGGCCACAACTGCAGGAGTCTGGGTAGGGAGGAGCCAGACGCGGCCCTGGGCAGAACAGACGGATGGTTCTTTTTTAACCAGAGAACAATTCTGCTTACTTTGTTAATAGGACTGTTAGAAGGAAAAGGAGCTGAGCAGTACAGAGAGCTCTGAACCATCAAAAACTACTCTGTGTTCGAAAGAAAGTGAACCTCTGACCTGACCTATTAAGATAAAATTGGGAAATGTTTTTTATCTGATCTATTTGAAATAAATGAATAAATATTTTATATCAACACTATTTTTAGAAACAATCAATTATATATATATATGTATATTTTTAATAAAATGTAACATGATAAACTGTTGATTTCCTCATAATGGAAAAGACATTTTATCATAAACACATCGTTTCAAATTTTATTTTAGGACATCTATGCAAGTTCAGTTCCCATGTTATTAGGTTCAGAAGTGTTCAATCGTCACTCCTGAACCTTCAGTCACCACTGAATACTCTGTTATTTAGTCATAAGCAGAAGGGATTAGATTAAAATTTTAACTAGAATACGCAAAGTTAATGGGGGATTACTTCAAACAGGAAACCATAATAAAATGATGGTGTAAATCTGTTATAAACACTATTCTGTTATATAGAGAATGAAAGTATGAGTGCTTCAAATTTTGTTTGAATAGTTTAAAAATCAAACATATTTTAGATGGGAATATGGAAGTGTGATCACCGGCAGAGCCATTTTTAAAAGAATATAAACTTGTCAGTATTCTAGTGTATCTAGTGAATACTAAACATACTCAGGAATAGTAACTAAAAAAAAAAAAAAAAACAACAAAAACAAACAAAAAACTCTAATACAAATTATCTCTTTCAAGATTAACACAAGAAGTTTGCACTAAAACCCTCCCAAATTTCCACATGAGACTTTTGATTTCTTCTAGGCAACTGGCCAATCTGTCTGCCTCTTACATAACTAAAGTAGAACTGTGAATAGGTCCTTAATCTCCTACTTGTTAGGGAAGATGTTTCTATTATGCTGCAAAGCATCGAGTAGGGGGACACCGAGTTTAGGAGTAAAAGATTTTCCCTTTGAAGACGATCCACTTACACGTGAACACCTCCAGGGCATTGCCCCATTGCTCTTGACAGCCAAGTTTGCATGGAGTTGGTCAATACCATGGTTTTATTCAAGCTTATCTAAAACGGCTGCCTGAACATTTCCAATAAGACCTGCTAAATTTTGCTGAACAAAGGTGCAAGTAGGAAGACTGCTTACATGAGAGGATGAAGACACACGGACATGGGGCAGTTCAGAGGTGTGCACAAGTGGCCATCACACATTTTGTTTTTGTTCTTCTGGAATTATTTGGTTCTTATTTTTGAAGGTTCCCAAAAGTTAAAAATTCCACACACAAAATTATATGTTCCAATTTTTACTGACAGAAGTTGGTAATACCGATTGTGAATTTCCTTGTGGACAGTCTCCAGGCACCCCATCGAGGCTGTGTCCCCTGTTGATGAAACAAGTGCTCTCCAGGGAATACCCTAGGGTCCCACCATTACCTCTTATCCATCCTCCTGTCTTGCCAGCCCCTGTAAAAATTAGAGATGGCAACTCTTCATGTACCTATAACCATGATAGAATGAAGAACAGGTAAGTAAGGGCCTCGGAAACAATGCTAACATACTGTTGTTGGAAAGAGAGTTTTTCCCTGGCTTAATAAGTCCATTCATCCACACAGATGGCTGTAGAATCGGACCTTGAAAAACAAGTAAAATTGTGACTGGTGAAAATGGGCAGATGGGTATTCCATGAAAAGTCTGGAGTGTAAGGCAGTGGTAATTTGTGTGTCTGACTCTAGCATTTAGGAATTCTAGAATTAGGAAAGAAGAAACGTTGAAGGGGGAAGGAACCCCAGATGTCACTTAGTCCTGAAACAGGGCCTGGTTGGGACCCCCACAAAACAGGCCTCACCTCTCCCTGCCCTAGAGCTTAACAATTGATCAACCCCCTCCCTGAGGTTTGAGCTTAGGATGCCCCTGTCCCAGTTTCCTGCTTTAGATAATAATTACCCAGAAATTTATGCTTGCTTACTGGTCACATGCTCCCCATGCTTGCTGATTACAATCTCTATGGCCTGGCATTCTTTCCAGGTTACTGTCATCACTGCTTCTGGGTTGATGACCACATTGGGGAGCCACATCACCAGAAGGAAGGCTGCATGCAGACCCCTGGAACCATCACGTAGCCTCTGGAGGAACGCCCAGATTTTCCCTTAAATATCCCAGGCTGGTCTGAGAATGTGAAGGCAGTTTTTGGAGGTGTTAACAGGCTACCTTCTCAGACCACTGGTGCTCTGATAATAAACGCTTATTCTGTGACCCAACTCCTGTGTCGGTCTAGTGGCCAAGAGGCGCAGGCAGCATGAGTCCCAGACTCGTTTGGCCTCCGGTTTCAGTCCAGAGTTTTTCAATTCTCTACCTTATGGAAGTATTTTCTAAACAAATTTCAAGCATGCTACCAAGAGGTAAAATGCAAAGTCAGAACTGTGTGGGAGATTAAAGCACTCCCAATTTATAGGATTTGGCAGAGCACTGTTTGAAAGCCAACGACCTAATTCCATCCTCTGATGAGAAAGTGAGCCTCAGAGAAATGAAGTTACTGATTCAAGGTCATTACTAGGGTTGGAGACCAAGAATCCTTTACTTACTTGCAGTAATATCTAGAACACTACCAATTACTTCATCTGTATTTTCTAGCAAAGTTCAGGAGAAATATGGGAAAATAATTCCGGTATCAAATGTCCGTATGAAGAAATTAATCGTGGTGGCTGATTTTTGTTTTATTTTAAAGGTTGTCTTTATCATTCACCCTTGGTTTCACTGATGAAAATTATTTTTTAATGTAAAACTGAAAATCGGAAGACCTTTAGCTGCTTATCAAAGTGCAGTCACGCTGCAGGATTTGACACTTTCGACACGCAATATACTAAGTTCTATCATGACTGCACACGTGTACAATCATAGTGTATCCTGCTCAAAGAAGTGAAGATTATTTTCTCCAAATTTAGATTTAATTTCAATGCATATTAGATGCTTTTCGGTTAACCCATCAAAGCTTTGTAGTATCATTAATTCTTGATAATTTTTTTATTACTTAGTAATCAATAAAAAATGTCCTTATTATCACAAAAACAAGCAAAATATTACCTATTAGGCAGTTAAGCCTGTATTCATTCAATAAGAATTACATTGTTTTTAAATTGCACAGGATTTTTCCAAAAACAAAACTTATCTAAACACTCAAAAACACTCAAAAACAATTCCTAAAACTTAGGAATTTTAAAGAATATGATTCTCATTTTTTTTTTCAGTTTATTGTAAAATGTTCCTTCATATCCTTGGTAGTTAAACAACTATAAAACATTTGTCACATTCCCTCTTGTTATCCAGTCTCTAATAAACAAAATGTTCATTCAACAAATAGTCATACACAGCATATTTCTTTATACAAAACACATACAGACGCACAAAGCAAAAAACATTCAAAACAAGTGACAGCCTCATTCATGACGCAGCCCAGGTATTATTTCTAGGCTGGGTGTATCTCTGATTATTTACTTTGCTGTGAGTAAGTGTATAGCTTTCCCCAAGTTCAAATTCTGGCACCATCATTTACTGGTTATGTGACTACAGGGAAATGTACCTAAATTCTTTCTGGCCCAATTTCCCCATATTTAAAAATGGAATAATAACTGTATGATCACTGAGAAGTAAATATGTTAACATATGTGAACTGCTTAGTGTCGTGACTGACACTTGTAAAATACTCAATAAATATGAGTTATTATTATTAGTCTGAAACTATAAACAAATGAAGGATTCACATGTTCTTTTTTTCAAAGGTAGAAGAAAATCCAGACATTCCATATGGATTATAAAACTAAAAAGAATGTAGTTTTTTTTTTTTTTTTTTTTTACCAATCTTAAAGAATTGCTTACATCATCATCAAGTGTTGCTTTTCTCCTTCCTTGTTTTCTTGGAGGGAGAAAAACTGCTGAATTTCTGACACCTCTTGAAATACTATCTTCAGGTTACTATATCCGGAAGAGGAGACTCAAAGTATCAGAGGCTGCTGAGCTGTCTCTCCAGAGCAGACTGCTAACACGCAAACCTCTCCGAAGGACCCAGAATTTGATTCCATGCAATTTGCATTTGAAAACCATGTTAGGAGCAAACTATGCAAGACATAAAAGGGTTGACTTGCACCAAATACAGCCCATTTTTTAGGTGCATGAATCTGCTGATTGTGCAAAAACAACCATTTCGAGCCCTTTAGGTAAAATGCCTTAGTTCATGAGCAAAGCCAGAAGATAGAATCTAAGAGGCCAATCTATCTTTTTTTAACTGAAATTTAATTTTTTTAATTAAAGTGCAGTTGACATACAATACTGTATTAGTTTCAGGGGTACAACATCGTGATTCTACGTTTATATACCTTACGATGCAATCCCCACTGTAAGTGTAACAACCATCTCAGGGATGATTTAGAGAGTTACATTTGAAAGAAGGAAAGCACTGTGCTTACTTAGCAGGTTCTAAATGCCAATTGTGTACCTGGCATTTGGCAAGGCCCTTTTCTCATTTAATCCTAACCAGATCTTCTATGCTGATGTGTGACTATCCCCGGTTTTATAAATGAGAAAACTGAGACTTGGAAAGGTACAGTAATTTGAGCAGAGACACACACTACTGAGAAGACCAAGATTTAACCTGAATTTATCTCACACAAATGCATTCTCAGGCCACTACAGCACAACTGGGGACCCCAGAGTCTAACAAGCTGCGTTCATTAATTTTTAGTCAGGACTCACAGCACTTGTGCTCTCAAATCAACGTGTAGCTTTTACTTTGCTAGAAATTTTACTGTCTTCACTGTAAGAAAAATACTTGTTAAAAAAAAAATCCACTGTACAAGACCTGGATTTTGGAATCCATAGAATGACAAGTTTAAGGACTTTACAAGGCCTGTGGAAGTATTAGTAAATCTCTCATATCTTCAATTCCCCTGAAAAGGTTTTCATCCTTCTGTCCCCAGAATCATCTGAATTTCAAAATATATATATATATAAGCTCATGAATCCTGATAACTTGTTTTAATAATTTTTAGAATGGTGCAAAGGGCAATACAAAGAAATGCAATGTCTAGGGGAATAATGAACTCTGGATTTTGGTTTCATTTCACTTGGATGTGGATTCTACTTAGAATATTTACATACTCGGAAAATAGGTGTTTCTCTCCTGCTGGGATATCCACTGCCTTTCTACTCCCTGTACTTGTGTTTCCAAATTTGATCACCTAGAAAAGAACCGTTCTTCAACTTCCATACATATAAAGAGACTTGAAGGATTTGATTCTAAATACACAGGACCCAATAGACAACAGTATTTCTTTCTCCCTAGTGTGACTTTAATAAATATTTTAGCACTAAAAGCCCGTGGTTCAAAAAATTAGCCTAAGAATCCTTTCGAAGTTTAATGGTAGAGTTCGGCCTCAGAAAACTCATGCATGCCTCAAGTCAAATGGTTTCTTTTTTTGTAATTTTAAGATAATATAAAAAATAAACCAAACTATTTAAGATACTTGAAGCTAAACCGGCAAATGCTTCTACGTCTCCTTATCAACTCCAGTAAAGGTGCCAGCAGTAAAACTGTCTAATTAAATCTAAAGCTAAATACTAAGTTTAATTTTATTTTGCAATACATAAGTATGCCAAACGACCAACCACCGCATTAAATACAACTTTTATGCTTGGGTTTTCAAACTAAATCGATTTATGAATATTAGAAATGCTAATACTTTGGGGTGTGGCACTTAATCCTCACTCCTGATATTTTGTTCTGTGAAATGCAGCTGTCCTCTGGCTTAACACTACCCACTTTACCTAGCCCTAAAGGACAGGAAGGGACTTATCTAGTAGGCACATCTGGGAAGACTCAACTGAAATGCATAGCCCCATCCAGGCCCTCTTTCCCTGGGGAGCAAGCTGCCTACAAGTTCCCACTGACGCTGAAGGTTTCACAGGAAAGAATCCCCACTTTCTGAATTCTCAATACAATATGACATGAATAAATTACAGTATATACAAAAACAAAACAAAAGCAAATTTTCAGAATTGTGCTTCATTACGTTACGGCCTCACAAATGCTAAAACATACAACCATGTTAAATTTGCCAATTAAGTTCAGCTTAACAAGTGTAAAGAAGCAACATAAGCCTGATATGGAAGTTGCTAGTAAGACTCTGCAACTCGGAAGTTCAACAGTTTGCATTAGAAACTGAAAGTAAATTAGAAAGTCACATACTAATTGCCAGTTATATAGACTTAACATATATATTTAGTTCTTTCTCTGTAATAAAAATTGTATTGTTATGGTTTATTGTAAATGAAAAATAAGACTGGGAACAGGGCATTTTCTTCTCGGCACTTTAATATAAAAACAATAAATGAATAAATATTGGGAAAAAAAAAACCTCACTGATGCTGTAGGTTTCCACTGCTTATCAATATAACTGATCCATGAGCCATTAGAGGGTCATAAAATAAGAAAGATCAATAAAATAATCATAACCTCACATGTTTATTTAGTTCTGAGACTCAAATGATGGACCTTTGTACCTCACTATGGCCTAGAGACAGTTGCATTACACACACACACACACACACACACACAGGCTTATCTCATACTCTCTTTCTCCTGCTCACATACACACATGTTCATGGGACATCTATCATCCCGTCATAGCTTTCCTTTAATAAACAACAAAGGCAATGGCCTTTTCATTTAAATTATAATTATGTATAATTATTGACCTCTGAATGGCAGATAAACCCAAACCAAAAAGAAACGCTCAACTTATGTGAACATAGTTCAGCCCTTTTTAATTATATTTCTAGCTTTCTGAACTTGTTTCATCATTATCGAGTTCATTTTAAGTAGTTTTAAGGACATTTGGATTTTGGACAAATCCAAAATTTCCAGAAAATATTCATCTTCTTTCTGTCTAACTTACACATGGAGAATGCTCAGTTATATAATTACTCTGGTGGCATTAGTGTACTAGACAAATTTACCCTTCCAAGGTAATCTCTTTAGAATTTTGGTGTCTTCTTTAGATTCATTTCTAACCTATGTCTAGGGGCCTTCTCTTTTGACTCTCCCTAGTTGACTACAAAGATTCGTACCTCCTCCCTATCTTATCAAAAGCCTTTTCCTAACTCTATTGTCCTAAAATTGTTCCCTATCTGGGCTCCATTTCATCACCCACTCACTTTTTTTTTAACCCCATTCTGCCCCAGTCATGCCAAGAAACTTTTTCGCTACCATTTGTCACCTGTGAAGGCCACCACTTCCTTCCCCTGTGCTGCGTCTTTTGCATGGTCCTCTATCTGGGCTCCCAGTTCCAATCCTATATATCCATTCCTGACAGATCGATCTTTCTAAAGTGTAGTTTGGTTAAATCCTTTCACTGTGGAGGGTGGAGACAGCTGAGGGCGAAGAAGATTCCCGGTGATCTTCCAATAGCTGAAGAACCATATGGAATCCTCTTCCTTTGGAAAAACTATCTTGATTGCTCTATTCTTTTTACTTCCATTTAACAAAACTGTTAAAGTCACTCTTCTTCCTCAAAGCATTCGCATGCCTGCCTCAAACTTTGGTATTCCCTTTGTCTCAAAACCATCACTTGCAGTGAGACATACGTAGTTTTAAATTGTGACTAAGTATACACATAAGGCTAATTATACATGTCTTATGTCAGCATCACATATAAATCGAAACAATTTTCATGTGTTAAAGAGAAAACCCATAGGCCCAGAATGGCGTCACTTGTGCACAGAGTCCATGATACCAAACCTAGATTTAATACCTAATCTAATTGCAGTTTCGACCTATCCCAGAAACATAACCTTAATCAACCAGCCTGGAATTTTGCACCAATAAGGTAATCTGTCACATGGGCCCTTTCCATCCCCCATAGAAAAACAGAGGCAATCTGCATGATAAAAACCCTCCCAGGTCTCCCGCAAAAAAGATGTCTCAGCCCCCAAATAATCCTTTTTTTTGTTGTTGTTAATACCTCCCTTCTTCCCATAAAAACCTTCCATCCCCTAGAAGAGCCCTTCTAGTTGTTAGATTGGCTTGACAAAGCCAGTTACATCTTCAGATTTGCTCAGTTGAAATTTGTTCATTAACACATGACATAATGACAGTTTGTAACTTTTTATATGTCAATCATGATCCACTAAACTTATGTCATCACCCCATAATGAAGACCAACCTACCCTTTAAACATCTGATCTAGATTATCTAAATCCTTGCTCTTTTTATAAATTTGATTCAGTTATATACTTAAGCCATTCATTCATCCATTCATTCATTCATTCATTCATTCATATTATTCAAACAGATGAGTAATAACCCACTGGAAGCTAGGTATTTCCGCATGTACTGGTGATACAATAACAATGAGCAAACAAGTCCCTGCCCTCATGGAATTTAGTGTCCATCCCTAAATGACAAAGATCAGCCCTGCTTCTCTCCTCGTGACATATTTACCTACCCTAGCCATTTCAGAGCTCTGTCATGCCACCTTACACTTGCTCATCTTTTATATTTCAATTCTATCTCCACAAATAGACTGTAATATCCTTCAAGAGAGGATATTTGCACTCTGTGCTTTCACTTAGTAAAGGGAACAAGAGGCAAAGGCAAAAACAAGCAAACGAAGGAACAAACAAACAAACAAAGTGAGTTCCAGCCTTAGCTCACCACTTACCAGCTTTGCAAGTTTAGGCCAGTCACTCAACTTCTCTCAAATTCAGTTCCCTCATCTGTAAAACGAGAGGGATGGGCTACGTCAGTGGTTTTCAAATTCTATGGCACAAAGTTTTCATGGTTCAGGGGAGGCACTAAAGCATGACAGTAAGTGGTCTTCACTCAAAAGAGGGGGCAGGAGTTTGGATCCCCATCTCCTGCCTCAACTGGAGATGACAATTTTGTTTGAAAAAATAAAGAGTCTTGAGGCTAAAATTTTTTAATTATTAAATCTCAATATTTTGCAGTCACATGCTTCATCTTCTCCGCTATACAAGATTGAGGTGGAGGAAGAAGAAAAAGGTAGGAAGAAAAGAGGCAGGAAAGAGGGATAGCAGGACGGAGGACGCAAGAAGGAAAAACATACTTTATTAATAAAGTATACACTACTATGTTTCAGGAACTGGGTTAGGCTCAGCATATGAGTTACCTTATTTTTTTCTATTCAACCACTCACAATACAGGGATTATTAGGCCATTACACATGGGGAAAATGAAGTCCAGAAAGGCTAGACAACTTGACCAAGTGCCCAACTGAGAAGCGGTGAGGCCAAAATCTGTTCGCTTTCCCTTATTCCAAGCTTCCCTTAAAAGAATCTAACATGGATATTACATTTGTTTTGCTTTGTTTTGTTTTCATTTTTCCCATATTTGACCTGACTTAATCCTCACAACTTAAGAAGTGTATCTCAGAATTATTCTTAATTTGCCAATTAGAAAACCAAGGTTCAGAGAAATGAAAGCGATCTGCTCAATGTCAAAGTAATTCAATGGGGCAAAGATTGAATTAAATACCTAAATTCATATTCTGTGCTCTTTCCATATACCTAATTGCCTTCTTGCAAAGAAAGAGGGAGAAATCGGGAAACAATAAGAGGGAAAGAGGCAGAAAAAATGGGACAGGTGGAGAATTATAACAATCCTACTGCTTACTTAAGAGGGCTAGTGAGTCCAATGATATCATTTAATGGAAAGCACCTTGAAAAATCTGAAACACTCTATCACTATAAGTCATTATTATTAGCTATTCAAACAGTGTGCACAGGAGATGACATTTTATATTTTTGTAAAATTCCAAGTGGTAATTGCAAATATACAGGCACTATAGAACAAATTAATTGCTTAAACATACTACAGAAACTCATATAAAAGGACAATCTGACACTCTTGAGATTATAATACAAGAGTTGGTTACATATGCCTGCTTTCTGTTCATGATATATAGGCCCTACTGTCAGTGAAATAATTCAAATTTTCAATTTTTCTTGGATTTCATCACAAACTCTATCAAAAGCATGAAAGTCAATATTTCAATATCCTTGCACCATGTGGAAGTAATAGCATGTTCTACTACCTGAACTCTTCAAGCATTTTTTATTTTGATTGTCTTCCCGTTACACTGAAAGACTGTCAGGACTTTATCAAGAAGATCATCCAAACAAACTAGAACATTATTAAGGTTCCCGCAGTGCAGTAACTCACCGAATGTATGAGTGATTAAAAGCCATGCTGTTGTGACAAGAACCATAAGGAGATCAGACAAGGGTGTTACACGTCTTTAAAAGTAGAAATTTAAAAAAAAGACTAGACTGGAGCATTATTTCATCGATATAGAAAGCCGTCTGTGATTAGATTCCTTATGGCAAATAATTCCCAAAGGACAAAAGAGTGGGAAATAGGATTAAGAGAGAATTACAGTATCATTGCTGCCCTGCCACAGTGCCAGCATTCCAAAAATTGATATTTAACATAACAAAATGCCCTAACATTAGTAAAATACTACCACGTTTGGAATGTATCATTGACTATCAGCACACCTTTTTGGTTCATTGAATTATTTGGACTTAGAAATGTATTCTCATTTCATTTAACATTCACAAAACTATTAATTAAATATTACCTATTTGCCAGACATTACACTGTTCAGTGGAAATAGGGTATAAAATGAGAACAGATGCTCCTTGAAGGAATGAACAATGTAGGGTAAGACAGAAATAGCTAAATTCATTTTTACAAAGGAATGGAGTTGAAAAACTGCCTACACCTTATCGTTAAATGAAATAAACCGACCTTTAGAAAACACAGTACCAAAATGTTCACTGCATTCTCTTAAGCTGAGAAGAACAGTGATTACCACCGACTTTATTTTCTTCTTTACACTATACATGGCATTTGTTTTTTATAAATGCTTTTTAAATAATTTTAGAAACAGAAGTAAAGAATCCAAGAATGAAACTCTTTAAGGTTTATTTGGGGAGAATTCTTTGAGAACCCCAGGAGAAGACCACTGAGTATGTAAGTCAGGCAAAGCCTGAGAGCACAGATGACATCTGAGCTGGCTCTGGAAGGTTACTGAGTGGAGAAGACAGTGGATGACGGCCAAAGTAGTGAGAGAATCATCTAGAAGAACAAAATGTTTTGAAATCAGCATTCCACGGTTTGAGTTGTGCATGCGGGCGAGGGGGTGGAAACTGGATGACCCCCAGGAGAGAAAACACTGAGACCAACCTGTAAAGGGCTTTAGATACCATCCTATAGACCTGTGGATTTCCTCATGTAGTCCCTGGGGAACCAGGACCCTAGCAGTGGAGGCCTGCAAACATGGGACACTATCAGATTTGGTTTTTGAAACATATTACTGGCTCCAAATGTCTGTGAGGTAAAACTCTTGCTTAAAGATGAAAACTTCTAATGGAATGAAAATAGTACGAGGGGATTTGAAGGGCACTTTGAGTTGGAACGAACGGTATCTGTTCACCTATTGGATATAGGGATAAAAAAGAAGAAAAACCTGAGGATAACCCAGAGTGATCTGATGATGGGAAATTAAGGGGCAGCAAGATAGAGGTAAATCAAGAAATAATGAAATGTCTGATGCATATGGAGAAGATAGTGCTGGAAGAACATTCATTTAATATTTTGAAACACAGATCTTATATATACGTGACTGAGGCCTTTTCAGCTCTGATTTGCACCACTGTGACAGTAAAATAACTAATTATATGACATTGATGAGTAAATGAGTAACTTTTTAAATCTTATAAGCGAAACTTTAAAAAAAATCACTCGAGGGAGTTTCTGATAATGGCAAAGCAAACACACAAAAATTCATGTACATCAAGACTACTCAGACGTATATTCATATACTTTCCTTCTGATATAAATTGGATTATTGCCCCAATTATTCAGTGTCTTGTTTTGGGATTATGCATCCACACCCTGTGCTATGTAATTTTACCATGCCTCCCACTGTGGGTGGAATACAGTTCCCTACCCCACTGATGTTGCGTTTGGCCATGAAATTGCTTTGACTAGCAGAATGTTAGTGGACATGATGTAATAGAAACTTTAATTGTTTGTATGGCTTGGCTTGCTGTCTCATGAACCTATGATCTACCACAAAAAGAAGAGGCACACTAGCTACTGCTCCTTCAGCCTGGACCTCAGACCTAAAACCCAATCAGAAACCTGCAGTATGTTCCTAATACAGCAGAGCTTGGCCTACATCAGCCATATGGAAGTATAAAAATATATGAAACATCAGTAAGCCAAGGAGTATTTTATGTGTTGTTTTTTGTTGTTGTTATATACCATTACCATAGCAATAGCTGACTAATACAGCTTTTCCTTTACCTCCGAGTAAAGAATACAGAGGTTTTGTTTCCTTAACACAATGGTTTTCTATAAAATTATAATCTACTCATTTAATTTTATACACACACACACACACACACACACAGCACCACCCAGTAAGCCCCAAAGTTGAAGATCTCAATAGAGGGATATATTATATTCATGAATTACATGATTCCATAAATCAAGGGTTTTTTTACACTTGGCAAATTAATCAATAAAGTTATAGCATTTCCAATGAAAACCCAAGCATCATTTTTAGTACATATTAATAAGTTCATGCTAAATGTCTACACGATGTTCAAAAGAGTAAGAATAGCCAAGACAATCTTAAAGACAATATTTTATTTGTTTTTATGCATATATGGTATATTTCATAGTTTATTAAAAAATTAAAATAAGTAAGAATAGAAATAATTATAGAACTAGAAAGAGATCTTAGAGATTAAATATATAATAACCAAAACATTAACTGCACCAAAAGCCTACGAAGCAAGCAATGAAAAGATTTCTCATGTAGAGCAAAAGTAGAAAATTATTAAAAATATGAAATAAAAGACAAGAGACAAAGAAAACTAATCCAGGAGGTACAACTAATCAAAATCAGAATTAGAAAATAAAAACAAACAAAAAAAAAAAATGGGAAAGAAGATATCACTAAAGAAAAAACTAGAAAATTTCCCCAAACTAAAGCAGGGTATGTTTCAAAATTGAACAGGTCCTTGGGGAATCCCAAGACAATGAGTGAAAAGCAGCCCCCACACACATCCTTTTGAAATTTTGGGATACCATGCATTGTGAGATTTTCAAAAATATGTAGAGCTCCACAATGGAAGCTACGGGGGGGGGAGTGGGGGGCTGGGGGGGTGGAGGGGTAGAATCTGAGATACCATAAGACTGAGGGAGAATAAATGAGGGTAAGGTAACAGCTAAGTGAGAAGCAAAAAGACACACAATTGGAAATTTCAGAATAAAATCAAACCTGTACGAAAATGCCAAGACCCAGATATAAAATAAAGCCAATGTAAATCTGAAATCATTTCAAGCAATTAAGTAAAAAAACAAACAAAAACAAAGAGAATTCATTAGAACATGGTTAACTTCCCCCATATCCCAAGCATGTGATAGATTTTGTAGGGTAGACCTATGTTCAAGAATATAGCACACTGCATAGTTCAGCATTAGACAATATTGGTGGAGTGCCGATATTGTTTGCACATTTCCAATTTTCAGAAAGTTAATATATTAAAAAAGGGAAGACTTGGTGGTGGTTATAGAAAGAATGTAAATATCAGCAAGCTTGACAATGCAAAAGTAAAAGTTTAGCAGACCAAAAGCCACAGAAGGAAGAAAATGTTGAGGAAATGAGTAGGAGTATTAATTACTTGTCTTAGAAAGTAAAGAGTAAAGACTTTTGAAAAAGAGACATGAACTTTTAACTACACTATTTTTAGTTATGAAACTAATCAATAGACAAACAAAACTAAAAACATCAATGTCAAAAAAACTGACAGGAGGGGCAGGGAAAGATGGGACAAGTTAAGTGGAACAGACCCTCAACTTTCACAGCAGGCATCAGTGATATTGTTTTAACATTGATAAGGATGTGATCAAGAATTACAGAGGAGCATTCCATAGGAAATGAATTAAAAACCAACAATTAGGAGCTGCCCCGATGAGTGAGGAATTGATGGGGCAGAGTTGGTACTTTTTATTATAAATATCCTGTAACATGAGATTGTGAATTATGTGCAAAAATGATTTTTTAAAAGACTGACACAGGATCCACCTTGCAGAAAACTACTTGTACACTCATAAGAACAATAAACAATAAAGAAAACTGCATCTTAAAAAATCTAAGTACTTGACATGGAATGAGAAAAAGCCATCATCAGGCTAATGAATTAATTCAAATGCTCAAATTTAACACTGTAGGAAAAAACAAGCAAAGTAGGTATTAAATAGCAGAGGGGAAAAAAAGAAAGAGACTATTGAGCAGCAGGATATCATTTGTTAAATAAAAATAAGGTCTATGGAATGTTTAATATATTTAGAAAATAAACAGGTTTTGCAAGTTTATTATCAGACGTGTTTGTGACATTTTGAATGCAACATGTACTATTTTATCTGCCCTGCTATTTTCTCAAAAATGAGGGACAAGGAAAAAGCATTTGTTGAATACCTAACAGACATGTTTAAATATGTTTCCATTTGTTCTAAATTAAATTTGGTATAATTTACCACCATATCAACACTAAATAAATGGCACTAAGAGATTTGTCTGAGGTTAGTAAATAATGGAGTAGAATTTTCTGGTTTCAAAGCCACTTCTATTATATTATACTATTATAATCATTTTAGTGATCATTAATCTTTTATATAATTTTGTCTACTAAATTATAGTATCAAAATATCAATTTAGAAATACACAACTGCACTATGTTTACCTATACCTTCTTCAGCACTAGTGGTAGGAAGTATAATGACCTTTCAAAGAGTATAATGACCTTCCCTAAGCCTTGGAAGCTGTGAATATGCTACCTTTAATGGCAACAGTGACTACAGATATGAATTTAAGGATCTTACAATTAGGAGATTATCCTGGAAAATCTGGGTGGGCCCAGTGTAATCAAAAGGAACCTTAAAAGGTGGAACAGGAAGTCAGAAGAGTCAGAAAAGGAGAGATCATGACAAAAACGGAGGTCAGAGTGATGGGATTGTTGGCTTTGAAGATGAAAGATGGAAGAAGGGGCCATAAATCAAGAAATGGAGGAAGACTTTAGAAGCTGGAAAAGGGTCTCCAGAGGAATGCAGCTCTGCTGACGCTTTGAATCTAGCCCAGTGAGACCATTTTGGGTCTTCTGACCGCCAGAGCTATAAAATAACAAGTCTGTGTTATTTCAAGCCACTCCGTTTGTGTTTATTTGTTACAGCAGAAACAGGAATCTAATACAGAAATCGGCTTCAGAATCAGAAAGATCTGGGCTTAAGTTTTGTCTCTGCTATGTGATTTGGGAAAAGGTTCCTTATCTCCGTGAGCCTGTGGTTTCTTTACCCGCAAACATGAAATTATAAGAACATCTATTCAAGAAAGTATGGTGATCATTAGCCTACAGTTAGAATTCATTAAAGGGTGGATATTATGATTAAGTGCTAACTGTAGAAGGAAAATGAAATAAAACTTGTAAGAAAAAAAATGTTTAAGATTGTGTTTCACTTCTAAACCCCCGATGTTCACTAGCCAGTGATGCTTCATAACATCCTGGCTACAAGTTGAAATATGAAGGAGGAAAACAGGTCCAATATTGAAACCACTTCATGATTTGAGCTCATTCACTCCACTCCTTTAATATCTCTCCTCTTTGGGGAAGAGGCAATATCCTTGACTGGCTATAAATTTATGAGAGTAGTTGCTTTTATGGCTCTGAATGTAATAGAACGTAAGTAAATACTGATAAGTTTTCTATTCTTCTGAGATGTTTCCACCCACACAATATTGTCCTATCATTGGAAAGCCCCACAGTTTTGATAAGAACTAAAGCAAGAACTCTTTCATATATAACACTTGTCAATTAGAATCAGAACAGCATTCATCATTTTACTTGGAAAGGCTGGATTTTTGGTTTGTTTGTTTTTTTTGCTTTTTTTAAAAAACCCACATGAAGTCTGTATAATGGAATTTTACCCTGATTGTCTTTTGAGTACCTTCAGCTGGTTTGAGAGGTTAATGATGGCTTTCAAGTTTACTTTTTTTAATCAGCCTTTAACATGGTTTGCATTCACAGATTAAGTGATAAACTCATTCAAAGGAAATGAGTATTTTCTGTCACCACAGCCTTCCCACAGAAGTAGACCATATTAGAAAACCAGGTCCATCTTTCAGTATAGAGACAGGTAGAGTCTCGATTAACTAGGCCTGTAGGGAGTGAGATGAACTCTTTCAAACCACTTAGTAGCTGGTCATTTTCAGGAATTCTTCATGTACATAATGTATTTAAAGGGATTCCCCCCCCCCCCCTCAGATGCAATGTATTGATTTAAGCTTTCTGTGTACAGGATCATAGCATGGCATGAGTTAAGTGTCTAAGAGGCCTCAGAACTAGGCGAATTCTCACTGAAAACCATACTCATTCTAGAGAGTATGAAACGTGACTACAGAACAATGCTTTACTACATAACTCCCTCTATCCATGAAGTAGGGTTTTCCATTGGTGGGTGCATCACTTTAAGGCACGACCTGTGTTATTTGAAGACGATGCTTTAGGGAAACATTACTGATATCGAGAAAAAGGAGATCTTATAGCTCTTACATGGTTATTTTGCTTTGGCTGAGTAAACTTTTGCTGTGGGTGTTTCTTATCCAGCAGGTGAGGATGAATTTCAAACATCACCTAACAGAAAATCCCTATACCTTGTATGAAGCTAGGTGATCACTAAATATGCAGAATTTCATACACATATATGACTATTGACATGGAGTATGTACACCCGCATGTATAGATGAGTCCACAGTCCAGAAAGGGATAGTTTTCTAGAATGCTAGCATTCTGAACACAAGTGCCTGTCCACCCGGACGTTATACCATCAGTGTCTGGATCAGTCCAATAGATGGGAAGTGTTATGGACTAAATGTGTGTGTCCCCTCCAAACCTTAATCCCAATGTGATGGTACTTGGAGGTGAGGCCTTTGGGAGGTGAATTAGATCATGAGGGTGGAGCCCTCATAAATGGGATGAGCGCCCTTAGAAGAAGAGGCCACTTCGTTCTCTTTCTGCCTTGTGAGGATAAACAAGAGGTCAGCTGTCTGCAACCCAGAAAAGGACTCACAAAAACTTGACTATGCTAGTGCCATGAAGCTGGACTTCCAGCCTCCAGAACTGTGAGAAGTAAGCTGTCACAGAAGCCACCCAGTCTATGGTGACTTGTTAGAGCAGCCTGAATGACTAAGACAGAGGTATGAATAAACATGTACATGATTAAATGCATAAAGAACAAACATTTCCTGAAGGAACATATAGATGAATTAGTTACTTGGTTTTACACAAGGACATAGCAGAGTTTACTTCTCTTTGCTAATATGAAGCCAAAATACACAGTTCATCTATAAACACGACTACACAAGCAACATTATGAAGTCAGGACTAGAATAAATATTTTATTATCTAGAATCTCATCACCCCACAAATCAACTACTTTTTTTATACTCCTATTATAGAGTTTGTTTAGCACAGAGAAATCGGAATATTTTTCTACATAATGAGAAAAATTCAGGCAAAAGTTTAAATTCTGCACATAAATTAGGCTTTTTATTCTTGACAGGCCACAATGATCTCTCCTTCCTAAGAACTCATGACACTTTATGAATTTCATACTAACAAGGGATGCAGCCATATACTGATATAATACACATTTCGTATTATGACTTGGCCTGTATTCTTTCCAATTTTATATGTATCATTTACCTACCTATTATGAAGTTCCTTCCTGTTAGGGAATATGAATTAAGTCTCTTCATGTAATCCCACCCTGCCTAGAAGGCTGCAAAAGATAAATAAATGGATGGGTAGATAGATATATAATAGATGATTGATAGACATTTTTTGAATGAATACCAAATGAATGCAGTAGTTACAAGTGAATAAAAAATGAGAAAATAATAAATGTATAATATTTTATATTGTTGTATTTTGAAATATAGAGCTTGTTCAAAACCTTTACTTCCTGAGATAAAAACTATAGTTTTCCCTTACAAATATACATTTCAAGATAATCATCATTTTTTTCATTAATCTATCCATTAAATAGTAGTTAAAAATACCAGGGGGTCATTAGAAGAATAAAATAGAGCAAGAAGGATGATCATTATTCTCTTTAGCTTTTACTTTTCACTTCAAAACATATGTGAGATAAACATTGTTCTTAACTGTGACTCAGTTATAATGCTGAGGTAACTGAACTCTGCCCCTGAATGCCAGCCAGTAAGTGGAGATTATTGCTTCTTCCCAGGAGGGTGTAAATTCGATAAAATAAATGTACCACATGTACCAGCCATTTAGGAAACAAAGACATGAAGACACAATCCCTGCCTTCAAGAAGCTTACAGGATAGCATGTGTGTGTGTGTGTGTGTGTGTGTGTGTGTGTGTGTGTAATATTTTTTGAATTATCAAAGTCACAAGAGTTTTTCTTGTTGTTTTTTGTTTGTTTGTTTTTCAGTAGAAATCCTGACTAATTGATCCCTGCTTCTTTGGGAAAAAGAAGTCTTTGAAAATCAGTCTGCATCTCTGTTCTCAGGGTTTCCCTCATTTTGACATCCATTCCTGCTTAATAAATAGATAAATGTTAGCCCATTAAATATAAATAAAGAGTGGTCTTCTTTCCCATGATTATTTTCTTCCTTCCTCATCTCCTTAGTTGGGTGTTATGTTTTCCTCTCACCCTGAAGGCCAAGACAGGGATTCAATAAAGCTACCTAACAAGTCAAGGTGACCTGTTTGTGCCCAAAAAGGGGTGAGGTGGCAGGGGGTTAATGTACACCCTCATCTCCTCACTTCCTCTTGGGTTAACAGGTAAGAGACAAGGTTCTTCATCAGGAAAATGGAGTCACGTGTGTTCTCTTTATAGCTGGCCTGCAGAGTGGTCTACAGCTAGAATGTGGAGCTGTGCTATCTGTTCTGAATACTTCAGTTACTTGATAAATGACTAAATTAATTAATTAGGCAATGGCTCTGTTCTGGATATATCAGAGACTTGGTAACTAAACAAATTAACTGGTTAAATTGGCTCTTTATTCTACGTGGCTTTTCTATAGATTGTTAACTTTATCACCTTCAGAATGCAAGGAATGGATTTCAGGTATCATACTGGCAAGAAATGCATTTCTTATACTTTCTAAGGAAATACTGGAGTCGAGTCTCTCTATTCCAATTTTTTTTTTTTATAAAAGAAATTAGACCTAAAAATGGCCCAGATAAGATACATCAAATATAAACTTGAGATGAAAACTAAATTATCCAATAAAACAAAGAAAGAGTTATTTTTTAGAGTTCTGTGCTTCCTGGAAAATAAAAAGATTTTTTTGTTTTTTAATCTCAAGTATACAAATCAGCAAATGCTTATAACATCCCCATAAGTCTCTTGTAGAATTATGTTATATGTCAGGTCTCCTGTCACCCTCATACATTTTTTATCTTTTTTTGGTGTGCCTAATGCATTCAAAATTAACCCTCTACTTTTCAGTTTACTTCATCCGTAATTATATAAACATTACGGTGAATTTTGAATGATTCAGTTGAGACCTATACAGAGAGTAAGATCTCAGAAGTGAAGAAAATGAGCCTTTGTTTAAATTTGTGAGGCTCTGGAAAGGTTTATAAAATTTTGTATACTTCTGGACAAGGAAGCATAAGGCGTGTATTTTATAGTTCCTATAACCACTCATTCAATTATGTTCATAAGGCAGAAAAGTTCATACAACTCACAGCAACTAGTTATTTAGAATACTTAATTCTGTACAGTTATTACTATTCAATTAGCACTTTTTTTCCTTTTTGTCTGTTTTTTGAAGGAGATCAGATTAAATCAGTCTTCACACAAAGAATAGGCAAACATTGCAACTGCTAATATTTTAAAAGCAGCAAAAGTAACTTAAAGAAGAAATTGTGTTAAGAGAACATTGTGGTTATTTTAAAAAATCTTTCTAACATTCTACTGGAAAAAAGAGGCAATTATCACTTCTACGAGCTTATTCAGTTATTTCACTAATTCAATGACACTGGATATGTCTGCAAGATCCAACATAGTTAGAGCTGAAATAATTTATCAGATAAATGTTAATAGAACATTTTCTTTCATTATTTGCATATTTTATTTTGCTATACTGTAAGCTGAATTTTCCAGAAAATTGTAGTTCTTCATGTTCATGCATAACAGGAAACACTAGGTTGTAACAATTGATTTAATTGTTCTCTGGAGCATAAATTACCTGAACATTACTCATCACATTGATTGTCATTGTTGGATATATGTGTAACTAAAGACACCAACATTTTATGAAACATTTTAAAATTATTAATCATTCCTATCCATCTAGAAGCAATGTGATTACTTATAAAATACCTCTAAATAGAGACAGACGGAAGAGCTTTATGAAATATAACAGGTTAAAAAAGTTCATAAATTTTATGTTCTCAAAAACTGTATTTTGCGTTCTCACAAAGAGGATGATAATCTGGTATTCATTTCTTAGGAAGTCAATCTCCCAAAAAACAACAGTTAGTGTTTTATTGCTCTGAGGGTTGATAGACCTAGTTTGGAAGGTGAGTTATTTGGTTGGGTTTTGATGGAATAGAAAAATGCATTTAAGGAACGTGTTATTTGCATAACAGCAGTGGGTATGGGAGCAATATAGAAGGAGGGACTCAAGGCCTATATCTCATTTTTCATATGTGATTGGCATTCTTATGTGATTCCCTCCAAAATGCTAACATGTATAGTAATACACACGTATTATGAGTTATCGAAATATCTTGATTCTTAATAGCAGCATTTTCTTATACCATTCCTTTCATTCAGCCAAAAAAACAGGTGTTTAATGATGCCATAGACCAGGTACCCTTCAAAGCACTGGGGACAGGGCCGCGAATAAAGAGGACGAAGGCCCTGCCCTCATGACCTCATTCTTGTGAGCAAGAGGGCGCTGTAAAAACATATACCAAAATGTCAGCGATTGCTCAGTACAAGGAAGAGAAATGAAACAAGAGAGAGGATAACATGAGGGCTATTTTTGATAGGCTAGTTAGAGAAGACCTCTGTAAGAATCTGCCTTTTAGGAAGAGAACTAAGCAAATAACTGGGGGAGAAAGGGGCTTCTGTGGAGAGCACGGCAGCAGCAACAATCTGTGTATTCTGAAAACTTCAGGTAGGTCAATGCGATTGGAGAACAAGAGGGTAGCAGTTAGAGTTCTTAGGATGCACTAGGAATTGCACTAAACATTTTATATCCTCAGTACCATCCTCTATGGTGTGTGTGTGTGTGTGTGTGTGTGTGTGTGTGTGAATATATATATAATCTTAAAATGATTAACCATAGAGCTGCTGGGAGGACTATGGGTTGAGCTCCGACCCATGTTAACTCTCTAGTCCTGACTTCCTGTTCAACTTTGTGGTAACTTCCAGGGGAGGGATGCTATTATAATAAATAGGGAAGCCATCTTGGAATGAGGGCTTTTTGGCACATGGGTGGCCAGTTGGAACACTGGCCGGCAAGTGTGCATTCACACACTCCTTGGTGCTTTCTCTTTCTTTTGCTGAATAAACCGCTCTTTTGGTAGACTACCTGGAAAATTATTTGGCCAGTCCACTGATCATTTTGCAAAATAAAACATAAAAATTGAGAGCAGAAATATGAAATAACTTACCCACAATAGAGGCAGATCAAGAACCTAATTCCAGGAGGCCCAAATCAGTGTTATTAGTTCCCATGCTATTCTGCTTCCAGCAAGAACAACACAGACACAACCTCCTATCCTGGAATAAGGCTTCTGGTTGCAGATAGTAGAACAGCCTCCTGTAGGGATTCGACAGCTCAGGTTAAAGAGCTCCCCAGCTGGATGATGGTGAGCAATCACCTAATCTCTTAAAATTTAATTTGCATAATCATTCATTTCCTCACTAATTCATTCCAAACGTATTTATTGAAGGCCTAATATAGACCAGGCAATGTGATCAAGAATGAAAATGAATGACAATCAACGTGTCTTCAAGAATTCCTCACTCAGGGGTGGCCTGATGGCTTAGTTGGTTAGAGCAGGAGCTCTTAACAACAAGGTTGGCGGTTCAATTCCCGCGTGGGATGGTGGGCTGTGCCCCTTGCAACTAAAGATTGAAAACAATGACTGGACTTGGAGCTGAGCTGCAGCCTCCACAATTAGACTGAAGGACAACGACTTGGAGCTGTTGAACCCTGGAGAAGCACACTGTTCCCCAATATTTCCCAATAAAATAAAATAAAATAAAAGAGTTCCTCATTCAAGTGGAAAGCAAACCTATGGGCATATCCCTCAAGATAATAAAAATCTAATACATAGGTGTAAAAAAAAGTGCTATGGGAACACAAAGCCAGGATCAGTAGTATCCAGCCATCAATTTTCTGTAAAATTAGGGAATGACACTGCATGACAGACAGCACTGGGCCTTCCTCACCTCTAATATTATTTTATTCCAACTGTCAGTCATTGAGTAACATTCTATGCAGCCCGTGAGAAAGCAACATGCAATGCTGCATAAATTCCCATATCATAAAGTCTATTTTTTTCTTGTCAGATACAAGGCTATACTGGGTTCCTCTTCCTCTCTGTCTTATAACAATCCCTGCAATTCTAAATTATTTTCTTAATAATAAGTCATATGCTCAGAAATCTTCACAGGTCATGAATTTCTTCATTGAAAATGACAATAATATATGGGACAAAATGTCACCTAAGTATATAAGCACTAGCTATTACTCAAAAATGAAATATGTGCATAAGGAAACTTTATGCATATTCCACTTTCCTTTAATATTTTCTAAATAAAGTCAGGTGTTCTCAGTATAATTTTAGAGGAAATAATTTTGAAGAACTCAAACTTCTCTAACGCGTGACATCTTCAGTTAACAACTACTATTGATACTTTGCACCCACAAATTTAGCTTTTGAAGGCTTGCAGAGGCCCAGTTATAAGAAAGGAGCTTGACTTCTGAGAAGTCACATGCTGAAGCTCACATAATGAAACTCTAGATAAGAGAATAAGTTGGAGGAGCAAGTCAATAAACCAGACTGTGAACTAAGCTGAACCCAGCAACTCCATCTTGAAGCAGCTTTGTTTTTCTCTCTAAAGTATGACATCCCTCTTAAGGAATTAAAATCTTATTTCTCTACTACAGTGCTGATAAAACAAAGAGAACATGCAGAATTCTAAGAAATGGACAATGTTGAGCCAGAAAAATAAAAAAATTAGGTAAAAAAATTATAGGCTTGATAGTTAGAAAGTTGTTTTTAATTATTAACTTTGATATTTGAATATAGATAAGATGCATATCTATTATCGAAAATTTTGTAAAATAGTAAAAGTACTAAAAAAACCCTATAATTTTATCATCCAAGTTACCCTTTGTAATATTTTCTTACATTAGATATGCACATTTATCTGTGTGTACATATACATTATATACAATGCATACATACACATATTATACATCCATACGTATATAAACATCTGTTACATACATATATTATTTTCTAGGTGGAGTTTTTTGTTTTGAAACATTTCCCTTTATTTTGCTATTCCCTATATTATGCTCTGTGCATTGTCCTATATCATTATTATTTGAAAACATTCTTTTAATGGCTGGAGGATACACTGTAATGACTGACTACAACATTAATTATCTTAAAAGAGAAAAAAATCCTCGAAGTGGAATCATTAAGTCGGATGACATGAATTTCTTTATAGATGTTGATCCACGGTGTTAATGCACTCTCCACAAAAGTGTTTATTTTCATTATCATCTAGTGAAAAGTACAGGCTTTGGAACAGGAGTGCCAGGAGTGGAATCGCAGCTCAAACACTTACTAATTGCGACCTTTAGTCTAAACATTTTAAAAACTCAGATACTCATTTGGAAAGCGGTGACAACACATGTACTCATGTTTTGAGTGCTGTTAGGGCTACAGGATATTGGACAGGTATTAAGACTACAAACATTAGTATTGCAAATATTACTGCTACTACCACAAGTGGTGGTATAATTCCAACACGGGGTATTATTTTTATTCTTTGATAATATTTATTTACATCATTCAGTATAAAATTGTAAAGTAATTTTGAATTTATTTGATGACCAGTTTGGCAGAGACAACTAGCAGTGCGGTAAGAGAGGTTCCTCTTTCCACAGCAAGATTTGTCACTGGGTACTTTGTAATGGGAGACCACATTTCCCAGCTACCCTTGCAGCAGGGTGTAGCCAAGCTGCTAAGATTTCACCAATGAAATGTGATCCCAAGTGATGCTTGCTACTTATGTGTCTAGGCCTTAACATATAAAATTCTGCATGAAATCCTCCAGGCTCTCTCCTTCCTGCAATCAGAACACAAATGTGCCTGGGATTTAGTTTTGTCAAAAAGGTAGGGCAACACAATGCCCTAGGGCAAGGGTCAGAAAACAATGGAGCTGCCTGTTTTTGTAAATAAAGTTTTATTGCAACACAGCTACCCATTTGCCTATGTATTTAGTTTTTATAGCCACATTCACCCTACAACTGTAGAACTGAGTTATTGTAACATACACCATATGGCCCCAAATCCTACAATATCTGCTATCTGGCCCTTTACAGAAAAAAAGTGCCAAATGCTGCCCAAGAAGATGGCAAAGCAACAAAATAGAAATGACTTGAGTCCCCAAACAACGACCACGTGAAAAACAAATATTTTTCAACCTATACCTGAGACTTTGGGATTGTCATGCGAGAAAGAAATAAACTTCCATCTTATCCAAAAAACTCTTTTGGGCCACTTAGTACTAGTACTAGTACGCTTACTTTTCATACTAACACACCGAGAAAGCTGAGTTTTTACAAAATTACACTACTGAAGTTTGCCATTTTTATTGACATTTGAGATTTTTTTAAAAAAAATTATGGAGTTCTTTATATGTTAGGTATTTAAACCTAAGTCTGTAGTATTTATGGAAAATAATGTCCATAGGTGGTGTCTGATTTTTACGTTATAATGTTTATAGTTTTTACAATATGTATCTTCTATCAAATCTATTACTACTTCCTCTTACAGTTTCTTACATTGTTTTATATTTATAAAGTTTTCCTTATCCCCAAATCAGATAGATATCGTGTTTCTTATTATCTTTATATTTCACTCATAATTTTTCATTCCAAATGGCATCCATCCAGCAATACCTTTTAAATAACCTCTCCATCGATGTATAAAATAACATATTATAACCATATATTCAGACTTACATCACATAATCGTGTATTATAAATTGATAAGCATTCAGATCCGTTTCACGGCTTTTATATTGTTCTACTGATGTATTCTTTTTTCTTAAATCAGTGTCATAGTGCTTTATTATTGTTGTAGAATTCAATTAATATTCAGGGTGGAAGTCACCCTTATTCACTTATACCTACAGTTTCTAACTTTGGGGGGAGGTGGGGAAGGGGATGTTTTTAAACATTTATTTCATAACGTGGTAAATATAATATAAATTACAATTTATTACCGCAGAGAAACATTAACAGATGGATGTTCACAACACAGGTGAAACAAAATCATGCTACAACATTACATATACCATATACTCTCATTTTCAAAAATGAACTTGTAAAAAAAATCTTATTTTCATAGACTTCTTCATGAGAGTGAGGCTAAGATAAATTTTGTCCACTAATGTATAACATTAGACTTTTAATATGTTTTCTCATAGTTTCTGCAATAATTCTGAGAAGTTTTTAATTCTACTGTTATTTTCATTTTTGAATGGAAATTGGATAGTGCAGTTAAGTGATTTGATTAAAATCATGAGGCCATTAAGTAGCAGAGTCGGCATTTCTCATGATTTTCAGTTACAGTGATCTGAGCATTTGTTCTACAAGGGGTCTGTCCAACTCAATGCATGCGGACATTTTATTACATCATCTTTATCCCCAAACACCTGAAGAACAGGGTTTTTATGTCGTCATGATCAAATCCTGATATTGAAACTAAGTATAAAATAATGATCTCCTGTTTCTCACAGGCCTTAGGATATTTATGAGTATTGATTTTCGGATTTCATTTTGTTAATTATTTTTCTGATTGGAACTGGACCAAATACATGTATTCATGTGGACTGAAAGCTTTATAAATTTGGAATCTTTCCGTTCAGGAATGTCTTCCTATTCACATCTTTTTATAGGTCTTTCAGAAAAGTCCTATTTTTAAAAGTCTTGCATATTTATAATTTTAGCAATTTTACTACAAATCCTCTGGGGTGTGTGTGTGTGTGTGTGTGTGTGTGTGTGTGTGCATATAAAATTTAATATCTGTTCGGTTTTATAATAATAATGAAACGAAGACTCTGGGTTACCTTTCCTTGATTGAATCCCCACTCCTAGAGTAAATCACTATCCTATGCTAGTAATTCCTTCAATTTCTTTGAGTTTTACCACATATCTAGGAATTAATAACAATGAAGTACCATTTAGTTGTTTTTGTTTGGGTCTTTATATAAATGGAAATATTACCATAATGTATTCTTTCTTGACTTGATTTTTTTTTTTCTGAACCTTGTGTTAACAAGATTTATCTGTGTTGCTGGATAGAGGAGTGATTTATTTACTTTCTCTGCTTTATAGTAAATCATCACATCACATACTGCAATGAATTTACCCATTCTACTATTGATAGATATTGGGGGTGTTTCCAATTTTTGCTTTTACAAACAGTGCTGTTATAAATATTCCAGTATATATTTCCAGGTGCACATATCAACCCATGGCTTGTGGGCCCAAGCCAGTTCATGAACTGTTTGTTACAAGTCCCTGATGGGATAAGTACAGAAATGGAGGGTAATCATTTTGGAGCTCTAACAGTAATTGGACTTTGCTGCACTATCCAAGCTCAGCGAACTCATCTCATTTACCAGGGCGCCACCAGTTTGATGGTGTTAAACCCAGGTGGTGAGTCACAATATAACAAAAACCACATACTCCTATATGCACGATAGGACCAAAAGAGAGTTTTAAGATTACATTGCTGATTGTAATCCCAATAGCAGATAAAATGAGTATATACCTACTTTATAAATATAGGTACATGATTTTCACTGATTACATCATATTACCTGTTGCACTGTCTTACGGCACCACATACTTCTCATTCAATCAGCCTAGAGTAATTGCAGTTATTGAATTAATGTGCGCCTTTACTCTAGCTGAAAGCCCCATGAATACAAGGTCATTAGCTAATATACTACTGTCTCTAAGGAACAGTTTGTTTTATTTTTAATTGTGAAATATAGCGGAAAAGGAAGCGTGGACAAGTTAAATATTAATAAGTGAAACACTGAGTAATGTCACCCAGGTGAGGAAAGAGAATACTGACAGTCTGTGAAAGCCCCACTTATGCCCCTCTGCAATCACATACCCACCAGCCAGGTATATACCAAAATAATTAAGCATTAACATGACATTTTGATCATTATCCCCATTCTTCCCTTTATAGAATGCAATTAATATCCATGCATTATGAAAAAAAAGCATTTAAATATTTTCGTTTTTGAAATTATATCAAAGGACATACATATTCAATATCCCCTTCTCTGATATCCTTCTTTCGTTCAAATTTGTACCTCTAAGATTCAACTACATTGATGGTGAACCTCTAGTTCATTCGTTCCTGCTACAACAGAGAATTCCACTGGATGCATATAAAGTGATGTTTTGTGTGTTGTGCTGTTGGTGACATGGGGTTGTTGTCTTCTGCTACGGGTACTGCTACGTATGACTCCTCATATCCATGTGTGAAAGTTCATCTGGAGTATTGAGCTAGGAAACGAAGTGCTGGTTCAAAGTGCTGCACAAACCTTCAGAGTTCATTAACATTAGCAAAGTATGAGTTCTTTTACATGCCCTGCTATGCATTTCTAGGAGTCTTAATACATTTTTATTTATGTTCTATATTTTTTTCTCAATATAACCCTGCTATTATCTAAATCAAATGTTTAAAAAATATAAACCTATTTCCTTAATATGTTCACTCATTCAACAAATATTTATTGAGGCAACCACGGTGTCAGGTGCTATACTAGATGCTAAACTATTCTTAATTTTTTTTATATCCTTAGTCCAACAGTTAATTAGTCAGAATGCTTCTTAGACATTCAACACCACAGCCTACTCACTGGTCTTCAGAAGATAAGGTTCTGAGAACCAGAGTGAGAGCATGAGTAAAAATAAAAACAAAAACATACATATACTTGTAAATAGCCTGCATGGGGTATGTGGTAAATTGTTGATAAAAGTGTCCTAAAATAATCACTTATTGCCTCACTTCTCATGTAATAGCAAATATCCTTAAACATTAACCTTAAAACCTTTTTTAAAAAAAGTAAAATCACTTAAATAACAATATAAAAAGGAACACAGATTTAAAATGTTTAAATCTGATTTTCATCTTGCTTTAAAAAGTAATCATGGCATTTCTCTCCCACTCCATCATGACCCCCCGGCCTGAAAATGCCTTTACATGATGGAGACTTAACAAGTGACTATAATATTCCAAAGCATTAAAATGAACATTAACACAGTTTGATCAGTGTCAGGAAGTGCCACAGTCTCAG
The DNA here is from genome assembly GCF_036562045.2 of Rhinolophus sinicus. Classification (NCBI taxonomy): domain Eukaryota; kingdom Metazoa; phylum Chordata; class Mammalia; order Chiroptera; family Rhinolophidae; genus Rhinolophus; species Rhinolophus sinicus. Next base: position 7,430,309 of record NC_133763.1, read on the forward strand.
CCAATCATTACCATGTCCCATCTACGCTTTTCATTTTATACACTTTTATCTTCCAATAAATAAGAATTGCAATAATGGAAACACTGTCTGGTCTGCATCTCAATGATATTCTGAAGCTGCAAATCATGGCTATATTTTGGGTGTCCCTGAGAGAAAATATTTATTGCTGACACACCCTAACAAATAAAAGCTGCTTAATGACTATGCATGAAAGCCTGTGTGGAAAGAATTTTTTTGTGCTCACTTCCTGGTTCGGAGGTAAAGAAGGGGCTATAAAAGAAGCATCTGAATCATTTAGAGAACACTTAGCCACCAGATGAGCAGAAAATGTAATTTATAAGAAGAGCTTAAGTTCTTTAAAATGTAGTATGCTCATAATCTTACTTAAACAAAAAGTATGTTTTCGAAATCATGCTCACTAATACACAGTGAAGCTCAGGATTTGTGTGTGTGTATCGGTGGGGGGGAGTATTTGTGTGTGCCGTGCTTCCCTAAACTAGTAGCTTGAACTCCGCATTAAACATAGTGCCGGGGTATAGTTTTGTTACATTCGCTCCCATAAACAAATACCTATCTGTCAGTTGATAGTGTATATTCAGTACTTACTAGGTATGAAATGGTCACAAAATACAATGGGAACATACAGAGACTAGTGAAGACGGGACTCTAAGTAGATATAACGACATGGGCAAAATCCATAAAGAATGGAAGTAAAAGTGTTTATAGCCAAAATAGGAATAATAGTTGAACGTCAACTATATCTCAATAAAAAAAATAATAATAAAAGTCTAATAGTTTAGGAATATGTTTATGTGAACGAATAGTTATATAGTTCATGTACATGCACACAGAAAGAAAGGGAATTATCAAAGGCAGATGGAACTTATTGAGTTTTGCCACAAATAAAAGACTGAGTTTCTGGACTCAACTCTGTTACCGCTTTCTGAAATTATTTGTTCTCTCCCATTTTGTCTGATGGGTACAATAGTCTTATCAATTTACAATATAGACATATTTCTACTAGTATTTTAAATAGATTTTAAATCTTAAAAAGGAAGAAATACTCGCTAAACCCATGTCCTCTATGATCCAATAATTCCTCTCTTGGGAATATACCCATCAGAAATGAGGGTCGAGGTCCAAACAACAGACAAGAAAATATGTTCAAGGTGGATTTATTTGTAAAGCCCCAAACTGAAAGCAACTCAACTGTCCATCAACAGTAGACTTGGTAAACTATTATATAGTCATCCAATGTTACACTACACAACAATGAAAGATAATAAGCTACTAATATACATATATAACAATAGAGTAAAATAGGCAAATTTAATGTATGTCTGAGTAGGAGCCCAGTGGTATTTTTTAGAGAACTGGAAATTCTCTATTTTAGGTGGAAATCGTTACATTTTCCATAAGTAAAAATTTGAGTGTATGGTTAAGATTAGCTACAACTTAATAAAAAAAATCTTTCGGTTAAAAGTAAAAGCAATACAACAATATGTATCAAAAGCTAAAAAAGGCTGATTTATTGATTTACTAAATTAACTTCTAGAAATTAATACTAGAGAAATAAATCAATTTTTTTTTAAAAAAATCTGTGTCCATGCACAGACATTCATTATACAATTATGACTAGGAAATAATTAAAATCGACCTGTATAATAATAGGAAAATGGTTAACTAGGTTGTATTATTTCAGTGTAATGGAATTTTGATGTGCTATTACAAAGATAATTCTAAAGACTCCTCTGAAAAGGAAAAAGTTTTAATTCAATAGTCAGTGAAAAATTCCAAATGCAAATTACTCCTGGTGAATAAATATAAAACATAGGTATGCCCACAAACACACATATGTGAGACGGAGCAAAAATGTGCAAAAAGGAAATGTGGGTGTGCTGAATAGCGAGTAATTTAATGTTTTTAAAGAAAATTCCTCAAATGTTGTTATAATGCAATAATGCAACAGGAAAATGAAAGCTTGCAGAGAAAACAAAGAGGAAAGATTAATGTGATTTGATTATTTGTTTCTAAATTTAGTCTTTTAAAAGTTTCAAACTCATTGCTTTAGCCAAGTTACACTTAGTTTGATAATGTTTTTCACGTGACTCAGAAATTTAACATTAATTTTACCTAATGTTCACGTAGTTGCAGCTTTGTGGAAGTTCAACACGATTCAGTAGCTGTAGGAGCGTTATCCTTTCCTACCTTCATATGAGCGTCAAAGTGAATTTTAAGTTAAGAACTTAGTGGTATTATAATGGCTAGAAAAACAGATGTATCGCCGTGGTTCAATATTAGATTGTGGGTTTTGTGTTCAACAGAACTACTATTATTGCTTCCGTTAAAGTCTGTCTTCTGGATCTAGACCCTGCTCCCCACCCCTCAAAGCAAAAGAGGTGAAACATAGGAAAGGTCACCAGGGAGCTTGTATTGCATTTAACGATTTCCTGTTCTGAAATCTGTTATTTGGTTCTCTTTCCTCTCCTCTAGGGTTCTTTGGCTCCTTTTTTCTACAAACAGAATATAGTACCATGAGGAATGGATAGGTTTACCTCTTCCATCCACCACCCTCCTCCCAAAAACAAATAAATAAAAACAGTGGTGTCTGGGGTTTACATCACCAGCCCTCACAGGAAATGGAAGGTGTTGCCCAGGGCAACCCTGACAAGCCTGTGCTTGAGTGTGAACAGTCCAGCTACCCCAGTAACAGCCTCCACCAGCCGCAGCACAACACCTGGAAGCCAGCTGAAAATGCAATTCCAGCCCTACCCCTGACCTGTTGAATAGAAATCTCTGGGGTACGGTCCAGTAATCTGCATGATTGCTGGCTTTCGGGCAATTCTGTGCCTGATCAACTGAGAGTCACTCGTCTGTGCCATATCCGTATCAAGTGCCCCACAGCTAAATCTCACAGTAGCAGAAAGTCTAGTAACACCATCCACTCTCCAGTGTCAACTAACCCCTGTAGACACTATTTATCTTCCAAATATAATTATTAGAGAAGGGATAGGATTTGGGTTCTCATGAATGTGAGAAAATGTGTTTTCCCATAAATGTATTAAAAAGTCTTTGGAAACAGAAAGTTGATGTAGCCAGTCTAGAAACTGAATTCAACATTAGACTGTCGCAAAATGAAATAATAATAAAACAAAATCATCCTAGACCATGAAAAAGTAGTAGATTGCATCTCGTTTGAATAACCTTCCAATCTGCACTGCCAGCAAGGCAGTCCCTGAGCACTTGGTCTGTGACTAGTGGGAAATGAGATGTGCTACCAGCATAAGACATGCATGAGATTCCGAAGGCTTATGATGAACAACAGCGTAAACTAGAGCATCGATAATTTTTATGTTTATATTGATCACACATCTATTTCTAATATCATTGGATATGTTGGATTACATAAGTTATTTAAATTACTTAACCCTTGTTTGTGTTTACTTGCAAGATGGCTATGTTAAATCTCTAAACAAGTACACAGGGGTGGGGGATGGCAGGGGGGTTGCATTGTATTTCCATCATAGAGTGCCGCTTTCCAGTCCTAAATCAGCAGTGAGTGATAATTATAATCCAAACAAAAATGATGCCACGAAATGCAAGTTTTCAAGTTATATGTAAAGAATTTGCCAGTCTTTTTTTTTTTTTCTTTATTAAATATTCTGTATCCTGATTTTCTTTCTTCTCTTGCTCCCCTGGCCTTTTGTTTTATCCCTTTTTACAATGTCCACCTAAGCTTCTGCTGCTGAGACCTCCTGGCCAGATGGGCCGATGTGATTATCTCCAATCACAATAAATATGGAAGAAGGCACATTTACAAATCAGAGGAAACTCCTTGAACCCCTCTCTGTGGAAGTGACATTTAAACTGAGGACTAAAGGATGAAGATACTCATGTGACGTTGACATATACAGAGGTTCCTAAAAACATGTATACGCATTTTTAAGAAAGGAAAAAACTATATTAAAATTGTAATACTCAATATATACCAATAACAAAAGATGAACACAAGTCATATGCATACATTTTTTTGGCTCCCCCAGTGTGTGTGTGTGTGTGTGTGTGTGTGTGTGTGTGTGTGTGCGGTGGGGGGAGGTGTCTGAAAGGAGTATCGAATGCAAAGGAGGAAGGCCTTCTGATGAAAAATAATTTGGCTTTTGGGGGAACTGAGAAAACCTGGGTGTGGCCAGCACCTAGGGAGTAAGGGAGAGTTGGTAGCAAGAGGTAAGAGTGACAGAGTCATGAGCCCAGAACATCAAATGCTCAGGGGCCACAATAAAGAGCATGGACTTTATTCCTGGGACAATGGAAAACCAATGGGGGCGGGGGAGTCAAGCATGGCGATGATCTGTTCTTATTTATGTTTTGAAAAGATCACCCCTTGAAGGGAACAACATAGAACGCTAGAGAACAGTGGTCCAGGGATGTAGTCACTGGCTCGTGTGATGACGTGGCAGCAGTACAGGTCAGGATGAATGGGAAACACAAGGCTCCTCTGGAGGGAATATGGGCAGCTCTCTAAGTCACTGATAAGTTAGATCGGGTGTGTAAGGAAAAGGCAGACATGAAAGACACCCCCCACTTTTGGCAAAAAATTAAGCAAAAAATTTACTTTAAGCAAAAAATTAACAGGGATTTTAAAACATCTATTTCCAATACCATAAAAAGAAATTTAAAATCTTTGAGAAGAAGAAAAGAAAGGATATTTCCACTTATGAAAGAATCGCGAAGTACCATAAAATGGTGCTGGGTGGTGTCTTATACATGGTGTCCAATTTAAGATTCTCAGGAAGGCTATGAAAGTAGGTGGTATTAATATTATCCTAGATTAGTGATGAGCAAATGAAAGCACAAAGAAGTTAGGTAGCTTGTCAAGGGCCACTCAGTAGCTCAGTCTACTGTATAATTCCCTCCGTCTTAAATGATTACACACAAAACACCATACCAACACTGATAATTTTCTCGATCAGTGAACTACTGTTCCTAAGATAGTTATTGCAAGATGACTAAAGACACAATGCAACCAATCTTTCACAATTTTAAAACACACTCACTGGAGGGAGGACACCGTCCCCATGATTTACAATCATATTGTTAGTAAAACCAAAGTTCGCAAGAATGAATCAGGGAGCGTTTCCGGCAGTCTGGGTTGTTAGGATTCTGCTTGAGAATCTCTGAAACAATCTGTTGGCTGCACTTGAAATGCAGAAACTGCCCTTTGTCTTTGCCCTCAAAAGCCTCCTGTTGTTAGTTTATCTCTCTCCACCAGGGAAGGGAGGATGCAGCTCTGGCTAGCATCCCTCAGTCGGAAGAGGGCTGACATTTTGGCACTTTTGTTATCAGCATGAATGTTGTATGTCTCTTTCCCATTAATTCAAGAGATACACAGTAAATTTAGCGGTCTCCGAATTACCATGTATATATTCCTGTGTAAATCCAATGCTTCTTACATAAACTCAATGCTGATAAACTAAGGTGATGCACATATGCCTACATGGGGCCCTGAACCCAACAGAGAGTAGAAACCTGAAAGAAAGAAGTATTTTAAATGTTTCTTCAAAATGCAAACACAATATACATCCTACCTTGGCTTAACTTGGCATTGCTCTTTAACTTCTGATGGTTCAACGACACAAATATACACACCTACAAAACTTCCCTCTACTGCTACTTGATCAAAACACGGCACCATTTATTCAAAGGCCAACGTGGGGAAATAGTAGCATGTATCTGTGTATCAGTAGAAATGTATTCTTTTAAATAACAGACTTATCTCTGGATTACTCATGGGCGATTCTTCTTTCTATGTATCAGTTAGTGACACCAGGTGGTATCCTCAAGCCACATCAATTTCTGCCATTTGTCCGATCAATGAGATTGGTCAAAAGGGAGCATGCATGAAGACAGCAGTGATGGCAGTGAGTTTGACGAGAAAGGAAGGCTTTTTAGAGGTCCACATAAATGGTTTTGGTATTGGATTGAGTTGATTTAATGTATAGTTAAAACAAATATAGGAAGCATAAGGAAGATCTGAACATACAAGATTGTAATGAGACTAAATCACTTTCTAAATTGCCTTGCTCTTAGGAGATGAATCGTGCCCTCCCCTCTCCTCTGCCCCCAAACTTCCTATGCGTCAGTCCTAACCACAGACAGCTCAGAATATGACTGTAATTGGAGATAGGGCCTTTATCGAGTAACTACCTACAGTAAAATGAGAGCATATGAGTGGACCCTAACCGAATATGACTAATGTCCTTAAAAGAAGAAATTTGGATATGGACACTTACGAAGTGACGACCGTGTGAAGACACAAGGAGAAGATGGCCATTTGCAAGCCAAGGAGACAGAGCTCAGAAGGAACCAACCCTGCTGACACTTTGAGTTGGATTTCTAGCCTCCAGAAATGTGAGAAAAGAAATGTCTGTTGTTTAAGACACCCAATCTGTGGTATTTTGCTATGTCAGCCCTAGCAAACTGAAAAACCTACTTAAAAAAAGTATTTTATACATTCTTTTTCTTCATGTAGAAAACACAGTGCCTTTGAGATAAGTTCTGTGTACTTTCCCTATAGCTGGTATACACTATACCAAAAAGGGGAGCTATGTAAGCTGTTTGGTATATACATTTTTATACGAATAGATTTATGTCATTCTATATTTAATTAACTTCCCACATTTTGCATCTCATTTTCTTCTGTTTTCAAATTAGCTTCACTAGTTTTGATACTTACCCCCTTTGATTTTTTTTGTTGCTGTTGTTTCAAAATTCACAAATTGTTCAAGGAATAATATTTAACTATAAGAAAGACACTTAAGATAGATAATAGAAAATATAGCACATGACTAAGAATGCTTAAGCTCTTTTATGTAGTTCAATTAAACTTGGAATGATGCATCTCATATTTAGAATTTAAATACAAATATGTATTATGTGAGTGTATATTCTAGTGTATATATACTATGTGTGTGATATATATATACATATATATATATATATATATATATATATATATATGTATATATATATCAGTATCCTGGAATAAGTGATTTGTATATTATAACACTTACCATTAACCAACTAGAATGAGAATTATTTTTGCATTTGTTTCTCCAGCTAGTTTGCTAGTTCCTAAACTCCAGAGATTCTATTTATTCTTTACATCCCTTAAGTCACTATGTATTTTGCAATATAATACTCACTCAAAAATGCTTGCCTAATTGAATTATAACCCTTCCTAATAAAGGATACGTTTTCGTCAAAGCTATTTGTTTCAAATATACAAGTTAGTTCAATTTCACAAAGCAAAATGTCAGGTTTTAGACTCACTTATAAGAAAAAACAAGGTGCTTTATATAGGTAGAAACCATAATGTTATTCAAAATTGTTTTAGGCTTAAGGAAAAGAATTACATGCTATGCCTGCATATTGTTTGTTCTCCATTACAATTTAAGTGCTTAAGGCAATTTGAAAATGTGTATCAAAAATACTCTCTACAGTAATAACTCCTTTGCAAGGTATATAAGTTTTAACTTTCTGAGAATACATGCACAAATGAAGAAAAATATGAGCATTAAAATTCATAAGCCACATGATAATGGAAAGTAGTTCAATACGTACCATTTCCTGTTTAACATATCCATAATGAGAATAATGTCAAGTAACAGGATTCTTTGTCTAGAGAAAAGTTGATCAACTAAACTAAGAAAGGAAAGTCATATTTTAAAATACTCCAGGCCTTTCACATTGTAAGCTTTGCTTCCCAAGAAGTTTCATTATTCAGTAATCACTAATTAAGAAAGTTTTTCCACTAATACTTATCCATGATTCCTGAAGAGAAGATAGTAATGTACCCACATTTATAATTAACTCAGCATTCAAAATGTTTCAATTCATTGTAGAAAACTAGGTATAAAGTATTTAAGTCTATACCATAAGCAGCAGGTTTTATTTCATCAAACATGTGACTAGTATGATTTTTATTACTGATTTAATAAATTAGTTTCAATTAAAAGCTCCAATTCAGTGTTTTACAGCCCATTATAACCTGTCTCAGAAGTCGATCTACCATATTGTTTGTTTATACGAGAGAGAGACAAAGAGAGGGGCGGGGGAAGGAAGGAAGAATGGAAGGAAGGGAGGAAGGAAAGAAAGAAGGAAGGAAAGAAGGAGTCCTAAATTGTGAGCCTGTTCAGCAGGTAATTCTTTCATCGTTTGGAAGTCACCCTGAGCAGTACCTGTGGGTGGCAGGGGGAAAGCAGTCAGGACTCAGAGAGAAAATGGAAACAGAATATATTGAACCAATGTCCCCTTAACTTTGAAAGTCTCATGAGAAACAAACGAACAAACAAAATTTAAAAATAACTTGGTCATACTATGTTTTCCCCTTAGGAAATTAACTAACAAATACATATAATTTTACTTTATTCATCTAGAATCCATTTACAAATAAGGGACAACGAAAAGAAAATTCATCTCAGAAAATTCTCTGAGATTTCAGACTGTGTGTGAAACATTCAGTGTTAACAGAATATTATCATTTTCGACGTGCAACCGTATTTCCCCAAATTATCAAAGTCTATTGTACCATCTCCCAGAGCTCAGCAAGACACTGTCCCCTGCCCTACTGGAAAAGTGACTCCTGAGTGCTTGCAGACCAACCCAGCTGCCACTCTTTCCTCACACATTAAACACACACACACACACACACACACACACACAAGCTAAAAAGACATTGGCTCAAAACCCAAAAACCTGTATTTCATATTGACACGACCCATACCTCCAGGTCTCAGTGTCTTCCCATGGTTGTCACAAGACTTAAATAAAATAATGCAGGGGGAAACAATACAAATTGTGCATATGAAAGAATTGTATAAAATATAGCGCTCAATTATTAGAATCAACATTGTAACTGTACTGATATTTATTAATGCTACTACTCACAAAAAAGGAGTTTAAATTCCATGGGGTCACACACAAACAAGTGTCTATTTTCAGGCTCTTTCCTGTTTTTCTAAACTCACTTTCCACCACCTTTTCCTATTTTATCACACATGGGGGCCTCATAAGACCATAAAGCCAACTTAATTTGTTTTCATGTGCAGACGCCATTCCTATTTATGACAGAAATATCCTTTACTGTCTTCTTCTCTTGGTCAAATCCTACCCCTTACACAAGAATAAATTCATTTTGGGAGAGAATATTTTAAAAGCCGTATCTGAGAAAGGACTTGTATTTATAATACATACAGAACTCTTACAACTCGATAATAAGAAGACAACTCCATTTTTAAAAGATGGAGGACGATGCAAAACTTTACCAAAGTAAATACATGTACGGTGCATAAGCTCAGGAAAAGATTTTCAGGCTCACTGGTCATTAGGGAAATGCACATTAAAACCACAATGAGAGCTTATTACATACCTTTTAGAATGTCTAAGATTAAAAGAGTGGCCATACCAAGTGCTGGGTAGGATATGAAGAAACCAGAACTCTGAAACACTACTAGTGAGAAACAAAATAGTACAATTACTCTGGAAACCAGATTGACAATTTCTTCATATGATCCAGCCATTATACTCCTAGGTAATTCTATCAAACAAATGCAAGCATAAGTCCACACAAAGGCTTTGTACAACAATGTTCACAGCAGCTTTATTTGTAAAAGCCAAAAACTGGACACAGTCCAAAAGCTCATCAACAGGTCAGTGAATAAACAGAACATGGCATATTCGTACAATGTCATGCTATTCGGCAAAAAAAAAAAAAAAAAGAATTGAAAGATGCAACAAAGCAAATGAGTCCCGAAATAATTCACAATAGAATACTGTATGATCCCATGGACATAAAATTCTAGAAAAAGCAAACAAATTTGCAGAGGGCAGAACGTAGGTCAGTGGTTGTCTCAGGAGGAGCGGGGGGGGGGGGGGGGGGGGGGGGTTTACCAAGGAGCTTGAGGAAACCTACAGCCTCGGCTAACGTCACTCCCCTCACTGTGGCGCCTGTTTCACCAGTACATACATATGTCAAAACTTTTTCAATTGTGCACTTTGAACACGTACACTTCATTGTATGTCAATTGTACCTCCTAAATTTTCTTTTTTTAAGGAATGTAACCTACTGATACATACAAAATAGTTGAATTTCAAAAGTATTATGCTAAATGAAAAAAAGTAAGGCACAAAAGGCTACACGCGATCTGATTCTATTTACATGTGATCCTAGAAAAGGCAATGCTGGGGACAGAGATCACATGAGTGGTGGCCTGGGGAGACATGGAAGGGGCTGACTGCTAGAGGGCATAAGGGAATTGGGTGGGGGGTGGGGGATCCACAGTGTTCTATGATAAAAGTAAACCTTATGTGGTCTTCATTGCGGTAGAGGTTACACAACCACATACATTCGTCACACTCACTGAAGTGTATGCTTAAAAAGAATGGATTTTACTCAATGTAAATTATATCTCAATATAATGATCTCAACGTAATTATACCTCAATATCAATATATTATATCCCTCCTGAGTTAAAAATAAAGAATTCACGTGTCATCTCTTGTATAACCTACTCCAGGGAACATCAGTGGGTCTTCTGATAGGTTTCTATAATCTTTCTCTAGGACTCAACATTCGCACTTAGCCCGGTGAGTAATAATTCTTTCATTTATATCCCAACCAGACATGAAAACCTCAAGAGAGAATTATTTCTAGCCATCCCCTATTTAGAATGCAGTGCTTGAAAATTAAGTTTTCAACAAACTTTTTTTTTTACTGATATTTGACCAGCCTTCTCCTTTATAATTATTCATTCAGTGAACACACCATCATTAAGCTTCAACTAAATGCCCAACTAAAGAATAATAAAGTTCCTACCCTCAGCGGTCTGACAGTCAAACCCGAGAGAATGCTCATCAAACATGGAACCAACCTCAGTGCGTGACAAAGCCGGTAAGTATCATGACAGGGAGAGAACCAGATACAATTAAACTGTTTTACTGGCTCAGGAGATAAGGAAAGATTTCAAAGGTGTTATGTGAGCAAAGACCTGCCAGAGAAGTGGATGTTGGCTAGAACAATGAGGGAAAAAGGATGGAGATGGTGCCAGAGAGTGTTTCAAATGATAGAAAGTGCACTTTGGAAGGCACAGAGCAGGGTGCGTCTGAGGACCTAAATGAGATTTATTGCAGCTGAAGATTGAAGTGAGGGGTCTCAAGAAGAGAGAGCTGAGGCTTGGAGTGGATATCATGGACCAAGTCACGTGGGTCTAGTGGTGTGAAGACACTTGGACTTCATGCTAAGGGGTTAAGAAGTGATCAAATTGTTTTAAATGGAGGAAAAAAGAAAATGATCAGAATTGCTTTCTCTAAATCTAACTGCTGAGTGGGGAACTGATTGGAGGCCAGTAAGACTAGGGAGGGAGAACCATTGGTCTTTGCAAATATTCAGGTTAGAAACAATCATTTTATTGAAAATCAGCCCAAATGAGAGAAAAAATAGTCTTCCTAAGTACCTAACAGCTTTCCTTCAGTGACCACATAAGGTTTACTTTTGTCATACAAACTAAGTTTTCAAACACGAACAACTTTTAGGAATATGATAGTTAAAAAACTATAAATCCATAATAACCATGACCAAGGCAAAGCTTCCTGTACAATCCTAAAGATACGAATTTAAGGTCACCTTCAATCCCTCGCTTGCTCTCGCCTTCCATAGTCTATAGTTCTCAAATTCATTGTAAAGACCTTTAAACTTCTCTAGACTTCTCTAGAGTCTATGCTGTTTTCTTCACATCTTCATTGTCACTGGACTATTGTGAAACTTCCTATGATTGCCCTGTCTCTCGTCTCTCCCTCTTTAATCCATCCTCAACATACTGCCAATTAATCCTAAGGAAACAAGAGACAGTGCTTTCATAATCCGACCTACTTACAGACTTTTGGTGGCTTCCCATTGCCTTGATGACATAGCCCAACTCTTTGTCACCCACATTCAAGATTGTCAGAATCTGGCCCAATGTTCCTTCTCCACTTTATCTCTGGCCATTCCGCCTATTCTACAGGTAATATCCTCTGCCCCAAACACCTTTCTGATTCTTCTCTACTCAGCAAGTTCTAGTCAAGAAATCATTAACTCCTCTACGAAATCTCTCTAGGCTATTCAAACTGAATGCATCCTTTCTGCTCCCTTTTTCCAAGGTTTTTCTATCTATTGTCCTAATGCAATAGTTATCACCTTATGGTATAGATGGTGATATGTGTTTGTCTTCCAAGTAGATTATTTGCGTTTGAGGGTGGGGGCACTGCTTATCTATATTTATATTCCAAGCATCTAGTACAGTGCATAAAACTAAATTCCTGCTAAATTAATATAAATCAACTTTATTTGCAACCTAAAGCCATGACATCTGAAATAAAAGCAAAGAAAAATAAAAATCTGTGGGACAGATTTCATAATCTTTAGGAAACCAGGAACACAAGCAAAGCAAATCCAGCATGCACACATACAGGAACAACACTCAAAGACTCAGGATATTAAAAATAACTAAGTTACCAGGCCCAGCTGATATTATCAGTGACACTTTTAAGTGATGGGGACATACACTGCCTAGAGGTCTTATGTCGACACTTTGCTATTATAAATAAATGTGATTCTTCTATATGGAATCAGAGGGTAGAGAAAATGTCAAACATTCAACAATTGAAATGCTTGGTTTAAATAACAATTAATCCACATAGACTTTGAGGGTAAGGACTATATTCTCGTTTTATAGCTTTGTAAACTGAGGTATAGAAACATTAAGCAACTTGCTGAGGACACACAGATGGCAGAGGGCAGAGCTGACAGCCCCATACAGGCTGAATGACTACAAAGCCATGGTCTAACCATTGAACTATATGCAGGGTGAGCCGCATCTACACTGCTGAGCTCAAAGCTCCATTGAAGGGAGTCTTATTCTTCAGGGAGTATGGCTGTCTTATTCTTCAGTGTATCTCCAAGACCTATTAGAAGGCTTGGCCAGGTCTCAAGGGGTCCGTAAACTCTTGAAGTCGTATGCAATTTGTCTGTGTATGTAAATACAATTTCTCTAGAGAGGGTCGATGAAAACAGGGGACACTTATTAAGAACTGACTACAAATCAAGCGGTATCTAAGATGCTTTATCTCATTCTGTCACAACTAACTACAACAGCAGCAGCACAGGACACATAGCAGGTCCTTGATAAACACCAGGAAATGTTGGAAAACTTTACATGTGTTAACAAAAGTCATCATCATACCAACTCTATGAGACAGGAATTATAATCACATACTCTTCAAAAATGAGGAATTTGGGCCTCAAAGAGGTTAACTTGCTCAAACCCCTCCATCCTCTGCCCCTTTAGTAAGTAGCTGAGCAGGGATCTAAACCTCCCTATGTGACAACAAAGCCTTCTCTCTTGGCTGATACGCCATACGTGGGTCACCTTCAAAGGCCTCATGCCCCCCAAAATGTTAAGAGAATCACAAAAAAATAAAAATGAAAAATGAACTCATCCATTTTCTAGAAAACCATCTTGATTAAAAACACAGGTTTTCGCACCCACACAACACCAGAGGCTCTGAGCTACTTCTCCCACGTAGAGAGCACCCTGTGTCATCCTGTATTAAATACAAAGTAGGTAGGAAGTACAGGCTGTAAAGCACCGTGTTCTTTCAGGTGTGCCCACGATGAATGGGCAAGACAGTACTGAGTTCCCAAGGGACTTAATCAGCATCCAAATGCGTACACCTGTAGCTCCTGACAGCAAGAGCTGGGTGCTGCTGGCACTTACAGACACGTTGTGACCTGGGAACGTGCCCTGCCCAGGAAACACCCAGCAAAGAGCAGGGCGACGTGGCGTGGCCTGTGGGGTTGGGTTAAGGTTTTGGTCCTCACTTCTCCCTCATTGAGCATTCCTGTGCAGGGAGCAACCAATGACCACGGGAAGTCGCCATGTCCTAGAGCCACCAGAGCCTGGATTTGAATCTCCAGTTTTATCCTTTGTAGAGATGTGTGACCTTAGTCAAGTGTTTACATTTCTTTCTGCTTCATTTTTCCCATCTGAAAATGAGGCAAGTATTAGGATGAACTGCACAGATTTGTTTAAAGAATCTAAAAAGAAATGTACATAAATGGCATAGAGCAGTATGTGGCACATAATAAAGATTCCGTATTAGCATATATATACAGAGGGTGCCAAAAAAAACTATATATACATTTTAAGAAAGGAAAAAAGTTGTATTAAAATTACATTGATGGTAACCATTTGAGCACCTCTTGCAATTGCAGAAGTCAAATGTGATTTTTATTCGTCTTTCGTTATCAGTATATATTGAGAATTATAATTTTAATGCAGGTTTTTTTTTCCTTTCTTAAAATGTGTATACATTTTTTGCACCGTGTGTGTGTGTGTGTGTGTGTGTGTGTAATATTCCTAAATAGCTTGTTCAGCTATAAGAGTAAGCCATATCTGAAGCCTCCTTGTATCTGCGTATTAGCTGATTAATACCAATAGGTGAGAGTTCCCATGGGGAAGGCAGAGGGAAGTGACTCTACAAGGATGTATCACTGTATCCTCAGTTGGCTTTATTTTGCATCTACAGCGTCCTAAGGATCCAAAGCTATGACATCTCATTTAAAATCATGCTTTCATTCCCAGGAAGTGAATCCTTTTTTATAAACGTGGCAAACACTTAAGTCAAGAACCACAAAATCACAACTGCAGCTAGAAGGGACACCATAGTCACATGTGTGTGACACAGACATTCTCACTCTTCAAGCACCACTATGTCCAGCAATTCAGTAAATGGACAGGTAATAACTAACGCAGTGGCATCTTTTACAAGCTCGAAATACAATGGTATTTTAAGATGCAGTTAATTCCCTTTCCCCTTTATTACATTTTTAAAGCAAAATTCTCAAACTCTCCAAGTCAGACGTTCCAGGACTGGTTTACATAATTCCCGAATATTAAACTCCAACAATGAGAAAACAATTTTTCAACATTCAGATGGGCAACATTTTAATCACATCATTATTATCCAGCGTTGGCAAAAGCATGGCCAATATAAAGTGGGCACTTAGGAAGGATCTTGGCAATCTTTATCAAATTTACAGTGAACAATTCTTCCTCTGAGAATAAATATCCGGCAGTACCCTTGCAAAGAAAATGTACACAGATATCGAAGGCATCACTGTTTGTAAGAGTAAGAAACTGGAAAATTCACGTGAATATTCTGGGGGATATTGGTGGCTGGCTACATTGATACACTAAAAAAAAAAAAAAAGAATCTTCATATATTGACAGAAATATTTGAAAACGATTAAATAAAAATAAATTTCAGAATGCTGGTCTACGAACCATTGTCCAATTTGTTGACACAATGAAAGAAACAATCCTGTACTTACACACAGGGAGGGACACAAACCCAACCAGCAAGGGCGGCTACACACATACGGAGAGGAAGAGAGAAGGCGTTCACCGTATATTTTACTATAATTTTCATGTTGCTGTATAAGCAAGTAAAACTTTTAGAATTCATGGAAATAAGAAGAATTTTCAAAAGAAACAGGGAACTCAAAAATAAATAGTTATTGTTTGTATGTTGACATTAACGAAAATCTTTGCAAGCCCTAGAGTTCATTTGTGCTGCGCAAATGCTTACAGTCACAATTGCAGAATAAAATGCTTTATGAGATGTTAATAGACACACTTGAGTAGAAGGGTGGCACTACCTTCATAAAGCGTGTTGAGAAAAATTCCCTATTTGTAGGCCTGTAAATGGAGCTAGGAGAAATGGGAAGAGAACCAGTGGCTCAATTTCCACACCACTTTGAAAAGTGAAAAATGAGTAGTTACCAGCACTCCCCACCTCCCTCTCCCCCCTCCAATAGCACCAGAGAGGACCCCAACCCTGCACTTGACGACCGACCTCAAACGCACAATAAAAAGACTTGCACATTAGATGAAAACAGAGGGTGGTGTGGTGAGAGGGTGGTGTGGTGAGAGGGTGGGGACTGCAGGACTATTATGGGAAAAAACGGTGAGAGCTGGAGAGGAAGAATATTTTAATGATGAATAAATGCTTGCAAAGGGAAAAACGATACAATGTTAAAATGAATGGAAAAGCTGGAGAAAGCAACAAAACCAAAGCAGGAAATCATGCCCTCAGTGAGGCGTTTAGTTTTCAGGCCCTCCCATTAAGTGAGAAGCAGCTTCTGTATTCTGTACTGGATAGCCCCTGGGGGCAACTGAAAGCTGAGTGGAGACTGCCGGTGGGGAGGGGCCGTGGATGGCTCTGAGCAAGCCTTAGATTCACAGCGCATCAGGTAGGAAGCGCCCCGTGCATTCCAGTCAAAGACCTCATCACGTGCTGGCTTATTCCGTTAGACCTGCACTGATGATTGCTTAAGTAGCACATTGTTTAAACAAGCTTCCAAAGGCCATTTCTTCCCAAAGGAAGCTAAATGGTTTAGATATACATATTTATGTACAAATAAGTACGTGTGTGTATATATGTGTGTGTGTGTGTGTGTGTATATATATATATATATATATATATATATATATATATATATATATATATATATAATCATCTCAGCAGCGTCACCATAAGATGCCCACTCCCCAGATACGTCTGTGACAGAACCGACAGAAGCTGAAACCGCAGCGAAGAACTTGGGGTGATGCTCCAGGACCGAGCCCCTCCCCACAAACTCCACCGTCCACAGACCTCCAGACGCCCTAGCCTCGCCGCAGGCCACAAAAACTGCACTAGAGCCCCAGACGCCTGGCAACCACGTGACCCGCCGACAGACACCAAAGCTTTCCCTCCCGAACAAATCCAACTTTTATTTTACTCGCCCTGGGTGAGCGGCTCGCGCATGCCCCCCGCTGCCTGTCCTGCAGCCCTTTCTTCTTCCCTCTCCGGAGGCTGCAGGAGGCCTCGGGGTATCTGCTTTCAACCTGCCTGGCCTAGGGGTCCTTGGGCTCGGCCCCTGCGGGGCGGCCGCCCCTCCTTCCGCCGCCGGAGGGGACGGAGACTTGCCCTGCGGGACTCGGCCGGGAGCGGTGGACTCGGGCTCAGCCCCCGGCGCGGGGCGCGGGGCGCGGGGCGCGGCGGGGACACTTACCTGCGCGGAGCCGCTCCCGGAGCTCCCGCGTCGCCGTCAGCTGCGCGGCGGCCGCCCCATCTCCCGGCCGCAGGTCCCCCACCCACCCCCGCAGCCGCGTCCCGGGCCGCACTTTTCCGAGCCCGGGAAGTTGGCTGAAGGCGCCGAGGTGGGACGTGGGGGTGGGGCTGGGTGAGCGGGGAGAGGACGCTCGAGGATTTGGTGGTGGTTGGATTGTTTGTTTGTTTGTTGTGCCCAATCTGGAGCAAAGACTTGAGACCATATGCTGGGAGAATATTAGCTTTGCTCAATGGCGACAAGACAGCGGCCTGACGCTCACAGTCCGATCGATTTACTAAACAAACTGAAACGTGGGTGGGGATGTTAAACAGTAACCAGCAGCCTCACCGAGAACTGAAAGCGGCGAGGCCGCGCTCGCTTCCCGGTTCCCCAGGCCCGGGCAGCCGGCGGGCGGGCCCGCACGTCCCAGCCCCGGCCTCCGCGGCCCGCGGCGGCTCTCGGGGCTCCCGGAGGACGCCAGACCATCACTGCCACATGCCTGAATGTCCACCGCCAGGGCCAGGCGCGCCGCGGGCTGCCCGTTTGCAGCCGGAGTTACCGCTCTCCCGCCTCCCACACCCGGAGCTGCCGCGCCAGGTGCCGCCCCGCGGCCTGAGGCCCAGCGACGTCCCGGAGACGCGGGCACCGTCTGCTCCCCGCCCCGGTCGCGCCTCGGCTAGGGCGGTGTCAACCTTGGGACAGTCCGTTTGGACAAGCAGGGGCCTGCCGACCAGAATGCAGATCTAAGTCAGAGCCGATGAGGTCCAGGAAAGGGCCGGCAGGATTAGGAAAGGACATTAACAGGTTTCTAGGGACAGCTCTGCGGCCACACTAGGGCAAGCTGCAACCACTTCATTAAAATGCACTTGGGCCACTGGGCTTAACTTCTGCCCGGACGCTGGCGTCCACCTTGCTCTCCTAGAGTTCCGGGAAGAAGAAGACTGGTTCTCCATCCCTCCAACGCGGCCACCTGTGGCTTCGGTCATTAGCGCCTCTTTACAGGTGTATCTGATGAGAGGCTTCCTGTCTCCCTCCCATAACCCAGGCACCGTCTCGAGCTTTACGTTTAGCGAGATAATGCTCAGACCCATTGAGTTGCGCTGGCCACCTGGATCAGACTTTCTGTTAACTAAGGAATATAGCCCAAAGCTGTGGCTTCAAAAAAAATGTCAACAATTTAACTTCGTGGTTTCAGGAATGGATGACTTTAGGTCAAACAAGTAATTATCCTCATGAGATAAATAGTTCCTTAATCCGTACGGTTTTTCTTTTCCGACCAGGGGGTTGGCGGTTATTTGAAGACTGTAATAACAATGCCAGGGAGATCAAAGGGCCAGGTTGTTGTTTTCTTCTTCTTTTTTTTTTTTTTTTTTAAATCGGGTTTACTAAACTTTCTGTTTCCTCCTTCTGAATCGCTTGCCGAAAGGCTCTTTTAGAAACAAGTAGTTGGTTGTTTAAGAAATCAGAACACAGGGGAGATCTCAGATACTATTTTCTTTAAATCGGCCTTCTTGATTGAGCAAAACACATTCTTTGGGTCCCCCTTGGCCACGCGCTCTGAAAACCGTGTCACGAAAGCAGCCTCTGTCCAGGTCGGAAACTGTCCACATGGAGCTGAGGCGGAAGAATAGCCATTAACGGGTCATGTTTATTATGCAAATCTTTCATAGGTATGTTGATTACAGATCACCTGTGCACATGCTGTTTCAAAAATATTTCCAGGTACGTGGATAGGGAAGGTTGTCTTACTATATGCCAAAATAGAAGCATTTAGTTCCCATAAAACGCTGAAACCCTGAAAACAGAAATTCTCCATCCCCCATTCACGGAAGCTCTAATGCCAACGGACATCTGTTGTTCCCACCAGACAAACCATATTTCAGTTCACCAGTTTAGTTCCCTGTTAATTCGCGATGTCAGCGGGTTCGGTTTGGGACGGTCAGTTCATCATCGATGTGTGGTAGGTTCGCTGACCTACGAGGAAATGAGCACATGTTCTGTGTTCAAAATTATTGTGACACCGTATCTGGAACCTCTCTGCCCGAGAATGTTATCACCACAAGGATTTTGACTGATGATGGCAGTACCTTCAAAGAAGTATGTAAATTCAGTTAAGGCGTCGTTATCATCTAAAGGAAGCATCGCATTTGTCCAATTTAGACAAATCTCCAAGAGTCTATGTGACAGAGCAGATCCTCTCGCAGCACGAAGGGAGTGGTTTGCGGTGACTAAATAAATACACAAATAAGCAGCATTGAGAGGAAATGGCTGGGCTCCCAGCTGGGCAGTTTTTACTACATCGACCAGTGTCAACTGACCCAGCTTTAGAGCATCACTTACACTGTTCCTAAAACTGGTTTATGACGGTTCTTCGTGGTATGAGTTCATGACAATGGAAATGAAAAATGGGCTCTATGAAGGGCTGTCCCCTAATGCCGGGGTGGCGGTCACTACAAAAGGAAAGACATCAGGATACGTTTTTTTTTAGGGAAAGGTTCTCTGGAAGTATAAAGTTCGGTTTCAACAGTTAGTGGTTAGGGGGAAATTGTACACATACGCATTTATGTCACATCTGTCCTTTTAACCGAAACACAGAAAATGTGGCGTCAAAAACCCCTTTACTTCACTTTCCTGTTAAATGTCTCATTTAGCCTGCGTTTTCCCTTTGCGCTTTGATCGCCTTTTTGACACCCTCTTTTTACGTCTTCCCAGCGCCACCAGAGCGTCCTGATGAGAAGTCTGGGTTTTCCCACGAGCGTTCCTGATACTATTAATTAAAGGCAATGGCCTCGGGCAGAGCGCTCAGGAGGTGGGGAAGGCGCGGGCAGGCGCGTGGCACCTCGAGGGAATAGGTCTTCCTGGTGTAAGCAACCAGGGACCTTATTTCCGAGGGCAATTCCACGTCCCTCGCCCTGTACATGGAACTATCACAAGATGCGAACGGGAAGTGCCCTCTTCCTGCCGAGGCGCCCCACTTCTGCTGACCTGGTTAAGCTCTGGCTCCCCGGCGTCGCCGTCGCACCCACCCCGGGAGTGGCCACCACTAGGCGTGGGCGCAATCAATGGGGACTACCGCCCACCCTCAAGCACCTTCACACGCAGGAGGGGAAAAAACAGAAAAAAACTCAGACAGCTCTCCACCTGCCTGCCGGCCCCTTCTGGATCTGGGTAAAGCCCAGTGATTCCTTCCAAGCCATTCGGGTGTAAAGGGCCTCAGAGGAGAAGTGGCCAGGGGGACTCAGGTGAAATTAAGGGTCCAGAGCTGGACTAAGCGCGTCCCCCAACTCAACCGGTGGGGCTGTTTGACCCTGGGGGCGAAACCAATGGTAAAGCAGCCTCCGCCAGAATTTCAAAAACTCCCTGGAGGCCGCAGAATGTTTTGTATCAGAGGGGAAGGCCGGGATTCTGGTCACCCGGACTGGGAGCGAGGGATGGGCCCTGCCAGCGGGCGGGGGGTAGGGGGGGAGTAGAGGGGGTAGGAACCGCCGGAAGCCTTTCAGGCCTGGGGTGCAGGGCCTCGGGCTTCTGCCCCCTAGCGCAGCCGGAGGCCAGGACACAGATCTCCAGGCAATAGGGCTGCAGGCTGCTCCTGGGAAGGGGACGCCAAGCCACTGCCTCTCCTCCCACCCTCCACAGACCCTCCAGCGAGGTCGGCCCCTCTGATCCCCGAGCTTTGGTCCCCTCGTAGACTCCTTGATTTGTCGGACTTGTCACAGGGCATCCACCTGTAATGCCTTGAGTCGAACATGGTCAAACAAATCAGAAATACAGGCAGATCGAATATGAAGGAAGGATTGACTAGCGTCTTTCCAATAGCACCAACGCCGTGCAGACCCTAAAAAGCAATGTCCAGACCCTTGCCTGGCCCTTTGGGGGAAGTCAGGCGCTTAAAAACACTTGTGAAAAGCTGCAGGCATGGCCCTCAGGACTGGGCAACCTGCTCTACCACACAATGACCCAGCTAAAAATGAGTCTTTATTGTATGCTCCAGTCACAGCTCCTGAGCACCCAGAGTAAGCCCAAGTGAATGAGGCCACAGGAATGTTCCCAGAGGCTGTTACCTGTTAATATATATGTAAAGCCAAGATTTCAGATTGAGCGTCTGAAATGAAACTGCTTTGCGTATGTTATGCATCTGGCTGAGACACTGAAAAATCGAACATTCAATAATTGTCAATGTCAAGATACGGTTCCTGTGCCAAAAAAGCAAACTGCTAGGCTGGATCTCTTTTCCCCACGGCCCCTCTCTTTGTAGATTTCCTGCTAAAGTATTGACTGTCAAGGTCTCTGCAAGATTTGCAAACTTTTACAGTCATTTATGATGTATGCAATAAAAGAGAGGTGATATGAGCATGCTAGTTCAAGGTGTAATGCAGAGATGTATTCGGTGCCCTTGGCAACTATCTGTGGGACCTGTTTGTCTTTGCAGAACACACCCTTCTCTGCAATGAACCCCTCTCTAACAAAGATTGACCCTTCACATTTCCAGGGCCTTGGCCCCTCCATGGAAAGGCACATGTATTCAAACCAGAAAATTCGGTTATTTCAACCTCATTTGAAACCACACACAAAAAAAATTCTCATTAAAATTGTGGAGTAAAAAAGAAAAAAGGAATCTTTTTAAAGTTTCCTGCTTCCCTACTATCTCCTATCATAAAAAAAAAAAAGAAATTGATTACCAAGTTATAGTGTAATCTCTAACTGCCCCTTGCATAACAGGACCTTCCACTGTGAGAAAATAAAAGTATTGAGATTATACAGAAGCAACAGACCATTTTAGATTGTATGTGCCCAAAGGGGAAAGAAAAAATATCTTGAATGTTTTACATGAAAATACATGGCTAGTTCAGTAAAGATTCGTCGCTAGGTTTTAGTTTTACAATTTTTCCATAAAGAAAATACGCAAGAGGGTTGTAGTTTTACTCTGTAATTGTAGACAGAACCTAAAAGCCTTATTAGAAACCCTATACCCTTGTTTTACCAGTTCTTTTTTCTTTTTAAGGCTATGTGTAGGAGGTTGAGGGGGGAGAAAGAGAGACTCATTTTAAAAACTTCCTACTTTGAACCAAATCGGTTTTCTCATCTAGTGTTGCCAATAAGAAGAGCTGACACACAGCTTCTGAAAAGGATTCAGAATCCTACACCTGCCATCTAGTGGGCATAAGAGAAAATGCTGATTCTAGACGTGCATAAAAGACTGAATACCTACGTAGGTGTTTTCTTATTTATAAACCAAGACAAGTCTAAGAAATGTAAAAGAAAATGTAACTTTAAAGCTAAAGGAAAGGAAATAAACAATTGAGTCAGGGGCTTTATAACATAATCATTCAATTGCACTCCATTTCCTTTTGTGTTTAGTAACCAAGATTACTGATCTTTGCTGAAAGAATCAATTTATTATACACATTTTTCTACTGCATATCCTCTTCACATAGATTTTATACTGTTGGTCTACTTTTGCATCAAATTCATTATCAGTTTTAGATCCAGTTAATATTCAAATAAAAGAAATTCAAAATGAACCTAATAATAGTATTCATTTCTTATTTGGACTCTTAAAATAGCCACAAAATCCTCCATTTTGCAACACAAAGAGAAAGAGAGGGGCAAAAAGAAAGGAAGAAAAGAGAGAGAGAGAGAGAGAGAGAGAGAGAGAGAGAGAGAGAGAGAGAGAATGAATTACTTGTATATATTTGCTTTTGATGCCTTGTTACAAGTATTATACTCCCAAAATTGACTTCAAGTGTCAAAAACAGGTAGGTTAAAATCTGATTGGTTATGACAGTTTAAACTACATTTCTTTAAGGTTTGCATTATAAAATATTGAGCACATTGCTGAGTGAAATAGTCATTAGAGACTAAAGAAATAGTCATCACCATATTTTAATGATAGCTGACTTTTTTTGGCTTGCTTACAATATGCCAGGCATTGTTTTATGGACTTTTAATAAGTTAACACATTGAGAACCTACAGAAACCTTAGAAGGTTTGTATTATTAATACTATTTTTATGAATACCATTTTATAAGTGAGGAAACTGAGTATCAGAATTATGAAGCTGGCGAGTCTATAGAAAAGAGGCAACTTGCAATTCATGCCATGGGATAAGAAAGATATGAGCTAGAGCCACAAGAAACATTTGTTTGAATGTTTAAATTTGGTCTGCAAAATATCAGACATCCAAATGAAAGAAATGAAACCCAGTTAATTACTTCTCATTATAAAAATCAAGTACTAAGAAAAATATATGGCCATAAGTAAATAACCCATTCACTTACCTCACCCATTTAGTACAATTTTTGGCAGAAATCACGCAAACCTTTACTTTAGATTTCTTCGACAGTCCATGCCCACTTGTGCTTTAATTTCACGAAATGGAGTTACCAATACTAAGCCAAACAGCCCTTGAAAAACTTCAACATACTGCCGTAGACTTATCCCTGAATTGAATTGACCCTGTCAATTTATCTTTCCTCCTTGCCTCGTTCTAAATTCAAATAATGTTTCCTAAACAAAATCTATATACATTCTGAACGTATTTTTCCCATCTCTAATTATGCAAACTAGCCTCCTCTTTTCAGGACATATACTTTCTAAATCTGAGCTAATTCAAAAGTCAAGACTCTTCAGTCATCACAATTAAATATAGTCAAATTCTCTCCATATCTCTCCATGCCCTGAGAACAAGCTTTTACTTCTGGAAGCATATTGATAATTTTAGAAACAGTAGGGAAGCGATCAGCCTTTGACCTAAGGTGTTTTTGTTGTTGTTGTTTGTTTTTTTCAGTCCACAATATCTGCAATATTAATTATTAAGTAGCATTGTATTATGTAAGTGTGAATTTCAGGATACAAATGCTTTCGAAATCTGACAGCAGCTAGCTCAGGATTCCTGCACCATTTAACGCTCACAAGTGATGTCACCAGTTGTACCTTTCTGATCTCTCACACACCTCCGATCAAGATCAGACATAAAAGCTCCAGACTACCGCAGTCAGGCCCTTTGTATCTCTCCCGTGCATCCACGTAGGGCTAAGTGCAACTTCCATTCTCGGGAAGAAACATGGATGCTCTCACAGGAAGAAGAGACTCAACTCCCATTCCAGCTTAATCCCTCCACCTGTGTCTTTGATCCCACCTTTCCTGCCTCCGCCTGGCCTTGTTCTATCAATTCATTTTTTCTTTTCTTTTTTTTTTTTCTTTTTGTATCTTTTAACTTTCCCTCTCCTGTGACTCCTTCCTTGCAGGCCACAAATATGTTGAAGTCTTACCAACAAACTAAAAATGTTTTTTTAAAAAGAAACTGAATTTTCTGTGTCTACTCCGTCCCCTTCCGGTGTTACCCTACTTTGTGTCCTTTGCAGCCAGGTATCACTAGCCAAGGTGATTTATGGTCTCTTTAGCAGCACCTTCCTCCACCCACCATAATCTGTCTTTTGTTCTTGGGAAGGGCCTCAGTGGCTTCCGGGTTGTAATCCAAGAATCATGTGTTCAGTCCTTGAGTTAAGTTCACCAGAGTCTATGTCTAACCCTCTTAGACATTTTATCTGTACTTCTGACCACTTGGCTCCAACCATCCTGTAATAACTGATATTTCCTATGGTTTTTCTCTTAGAGTTACTTTCTCCCCACGTACTCTGACAATGTTCCCTACCACAAAATGTCCTGTTGATTAATTAAATTGTGTTCAAACTCAGAACTTTCTCCTAAGTATCAGAACTATAGGAGCGCAGGTGTGCCAACCCCCTTCTATATAGTGTCTCTTTTCACATGCATGTCAAATTCAGTATTCCAAAATTCTCCTACATTATCTTCCTCCCAAACTTGCTCTTCTTGTTGGATTAATTCATGGCACCGTTCTTCACCCAGATGCCTAAGCCATCAGTAGTGACGCCATCTTTTCCTTTACCCTGAGTTAATATTTCAGTCCGTCTGCTCCAGTGGATTAAGGTAAGGGTTTGATTTTTCTCCCATAACAAAAAGTCTGGAGGTAAGTAGCTCCCACCTGGTAGGGAAGCTAAACAATGCCATCAGCGTTCAAGCTCTTTCTACCGTCCTGTCCTTGTATGCTAGTGTGGGATTTCCATCCCCTTGGCTATCATATGCTTCCTTCATTTTATCTGCATTCCAGGCAGGAAGTTAGAAGGAAGAGCAAAGGGCCAAAGGATCCTGCCAACTGTCAGAATCGCTGCCCTGTAGATTACTTCACTCTGAAATGCCAATCAGCCACTCATGTTTATGCCTTGTTGGCCAGAACTGGGTCATAAAGATGCCGTTTACAACCACACATGACAGGAAGGCATCTCTGGAAACTAGATTGCCAAGCAGCAAAACATATTTGATTGGGGGTCTCGTTAATAAGCACATATTAGTAAATTGGATTTCACTGTGTAACAAGCTGCCTCAGAACGTGGTGGTTCAAAATGCAATAATTCTTATGTCTCACAATTCTTTGGGGGTTGGGGGTGGGGGGAGTTCTGAGATGGCTAGGCCCAGGCTGGACACTGTGTCATGGTCTCATGCTCATATCTAGGACCTCGGCTGAGATGGCTGGGCCTCCCTCTCTCTCCATGTGACTGTCACCCTCCAGGAGGTTAGAGCTTCTCCCCATGGTGGTCACAGGGTTCTCAGAAGCCACATAAGGCAAACCCCAATGCTCTAGTACTTTTCAAACATCTGTTTATATGATGTTTGTTAATGTCCCATCAGCCAGAACATTCACACAGCCAGGCCAGGATTCAAGGGGTGGAGAGAGAGATTCTACTTCCTGATGGGAGGGTGGCATGGTTACAATGCTTATAATGATGGGAGGAAATTATGGCCATTTTTTCCCCAATCCGCTATAGTAAGAAAGTACAGGAATAAAGGTATTGGGTGGGCAACAGTAGTGACTCCCTCATCTCTTGTATTTTAATCTCATTTGACCTGTCAGTATCTTATTCAATAACACTTTTTTTTTTTTTTTTTTTAAAGTCTTTCCATTCTCTGCATCCCCTTACCTCTCTAACTCCTTGGCTCCAAGTCTTAACTAACTTACACATCCGTGATTGTTCAACTTTCTTGGGTTTCGGTCCCTTTGAAAATCTGAAAGAAATTATGGCCTATTATGGACTCTTTGTGTCTCTCCCCACCCTGCCATTTCAAATGTTGAGTTTGAATTTTAGGGGGGAGCATAAATAGTGTGGCTTCATTTGGAGATGCGACCTCTAAAAACACAAATAAGATTAAAAGAGGTCATAAGGGTGGGGGCCTGATCCAAAAGGATTAATGTCCTTATAAGAAGAGACACTAGAAGTTTTATGTTCACTCTCTGGCTCTCTCTCTCTCTCTCTCTCTCTCTCTCTCTCTCTCTCTCTGTGCACTCATCAAGAAAATGCCATGTGACAACACAGCAATAAGGTGGTTGTCTAACAAGCAAGGAAGAGAGCCCTCACCAGAAACAAGGTTTGCCAACAAGTTGGTCATTGACTTCCAGCCTCCAGAACTGTGAGAAGACAATTTTCTGCTCTTTAAGCCCCCCAGTCTGTGGCATTTTGTTATAGCAGCCCGAGCTGCCTAGCATATGGTTTCTCGCTCAGAAGAAGTAAACAACTGCACACCACACAGAACGTCATATGTAACGTGTGATTCTGGACACCTGCAGGGCCACCTAGGAACCTAGAAGGTACTTATGCACCCCTGCTCCCCAACAGTATCTCAGATAGCGTTCAAAAACACAAGTTTATTTACATGGCCACCTATTTTAACACTTTTTGTAGCTTTCCATCAACTTCAAGGTCCTTCCTGATGTGACCTGGTTCTTCCCTTAGGCCACAGATTGTTCCCGCTGCTCAAAAATTCCTTCTCATCCAGACAAATTACAGCTGTGAACTGGCTTCCATTCCTGAGCACAGTACCCCAGCTCCCCTGTATCTTTATACCTGTTGTTACCTGCATGTGGAATGCCCTCTATTTTCTTATCTTTCAGGTGAACATTTACTCATTTTTTGAACACTGATTTTTTTTTTCTTTGAATCTGGATCTTTCCCAGTAGTCCCTCCCATGTAGGCCGCTCCGACAGAGTTGCCTCTATTTTTTAATATGTTAATTTGTTTAGTTTAACAACAAAATATTTTACTTTATTTTAACAAGATGTGTTGATACTGGGTTTTTAATTTTTCACCACCTTTTACTAAGCTTTAGATGGCAGTGACCATTATTAGTGTTCACGGTTTATATCTGAGATACAAGGCACCAGGACATAAAATAATAACCACTAGAGGGTATACTTTCTGATAAAAATGTAAGTAGACCACATTAAGATACATGTCATAATAGTAAAGGTAACATGAAACTATTACACAGCTAGTGCCTTTCACATTAGGATTTCACACACACACACACAAAACACACACACACACACACACACACACACACACACAGAACATTGAACATGTAGGAAAAGAAGAGGCAGAAACACCAGGGCAAGAAAAAATGAGATGCATTACCAGAAACTAAACATTTATGGCAGACCTCTAGTCGTAAGTGAAATAATTATATATCGAAAACAAATGAAAATCCATCAAAAATGCCATCCTTCTTTCCTAAGAGAAAGAATGAAGGCATACTCGTATTAGATGATTATATGTATATTTACAAATGCAACACAAATCCCGTTAAATGGCCAGAAGTGATGCTCCTTTGATTACACTGGTAGTCATTCATGGTTTCTTCCTCCTTTTGGAGAATGGTTCATAGCTTAGGTAAGCCTTAGGCAATCAGGTTACTGACACCCACCACGGTCAAAGCGAATGCTGCTTCTGTGATCTTGGTCAAAGCGTGCTTGTTCTCCCTCCTGTGAAGCTGGGAGCAGCCATCTTTTCCATCCTGTCTCAGTGATCTCAGGAAGTTTGGTTACACAGAGCACATGACAACTGTTTAAACCATTGTTCACAGTCCCGAAAACTTGATGGCCCAAGACTAATGTCCAGCTCTGACAACTTTGAGAAGCCACACGTGATGACGATGACCCATCCTTCATCACTGATACTGTTATTATAGTTCAGGTCAAGCTTCTGTGGCCTGGCCAGGTGACCTGTCTGTGAGACCGATGCCAGGAGAGCCATGTCCTCTGTCACTGGGGAACAACGGCTCAGCCCAGCACTCGAAGGGATGTTGAAAGACTTAGTGTTTTCAGAGGCAGCTTCAGACTGCCACCAACACAGTTATTTCAAAAAAGGCTGAGTATTTCCAGAGCAGGGAGGTGAATGGAGGCTTCAGTGAGGGCAGTAAAAGTCTCACCTTCTATACAGCACACTTGGTGATTTGGAATGGCTCCTATGCTGAGAAAATCAGAGCCTGCTTTGCAGGTTTCAGAAGGAGCTGCCCATCTTTTTGCTGCAGGATAAATCCAGTTTTTGAAGACTCAAGACTAAAGAGATCCTCTGGGCCAGCCATCCCACATTGGGGGCTGTTAGTGCATCGGCTAAGGTCCAGGACTTCCAGATGATTCAGTGTGGCCAAGTGAGCTGGTGAGTCTTCCAAACCTCCCCCCAGCTCCTCCTCACTGCAGGAAAAGTCTAGTTTCCTCATCTCAAAGCAGAATCCAATATTTGACACTCTTTTGTGATCATACACATGGATATAACTCCAACACTTTCAGATCTGAGGGACATTTAAATCCCTGTTTAGACTGCCACCAATGTTTCTGTTCATGGAAAGATCAAGTACTTCAAGATTTTGCAGCATAGGAAGCAATGGACCCACAAACACCCCATCTTCTGATGTGAGGGCACAATCCACAACCTCAAGAGTTTGCATCTTGCTTGCTTCTTGAACCGTGGCAGGATCAGAGGCAAGTTTCCTCCCACTTTTCTATTCCAGGACAATTTCAGCTCTTCAAGTTCAAGTATTGCTTTAAGTGCTTCTCGCAGGGCTCCAGCAACATCAAACGTAAGTCTGCAACAACCCAGTCTCAGGATTTTTAACTTGCTGACAAGATGCATTTGCTGGGTGAGTGCATGGAGCATTCCAACCGTGAAATCACTCCAGGAAAATATCCAGTTTTTCCATGTCTTGGAGATAAGGCGGCAAAGCGATCATTTCCTCATGTTGGCTGTTGTTAATTGGCAGTGATTCAGATCTAGACACTTGTTGACAGCCTTTTTGCCCAGCTTCTGCAGGAACTCCTCACTTTGCTCCACCCTGGATCCCAATTCCATTTCTGGATGAACACCCCCATGACCCTTTTCTTACAAATGACTTTGAAGAACTCAGTGGCTTTTCTTTCGTGGCCTGACTTGGGCTTCTCAGCACGTAGAAAGAGTGACAGTCCCAGACAAAGAGGTAAGTTGATCTGTTTGGTGTCGTATTGCTTGTTTATTTTTGCTTTTGTTGCCCTTGCCTTTGGAGTCAAATGCAAACATTCATTGCCAAGACCAATGTCAAGGAGTTTACCACCTATGTCTCCTTCTAGAAGTTTTATGATTTCAGGTCTTACATTCAAGCCTTTCATTGATTTTGAATTAATTTTGTGCATGTTGTAAGATAGTAGGGCATGGCACAAATAGCAGACTGAAACACACCCCCAAATAAAATGTTTCAGTCGAACATTTGGCAAACTGTTGATTATATTAACTTGAAAGTCAGATTACATGCCTAGTTTTCTTGAGTGCCAAATATTGGATGCTGCTTTGAGATACTCGAAGAGATGAAGAAACACCTTCAGAAAGTAGATGTTAGAATTGGTATGTTTTGCTGTTGGCGATAGCTGGCAAGATAATAAAAAAAAAAAAAATAAGAAAGAAAAAGATGATTTTTAAAAACTAATTTGGCTGATTTACATGTAGACGTGAAAGGGAACAGAAAAATTTAGGAGACTTGTAAAGTTGGAAGATTCAAATGTTTTCTAACTCCATGAGGAAAAGATGAACCTAGCTCACTTGGCACCTGGCAGGTGAGGAAGACGCCATCCTGGATGGTAGATGAAGTAGAGCTAATCCATGGAAATGACATGTGTATTTCTAGGCCAGGACATTTAATTCTCAGATCCATTTTCCCCCTAATATGGCGGCAGTGGTGTTCGTTCATCCTGGGTTCTGAAGTGAGGGCATCACATAAGAGAGCAGCTAAGTAACACACCGAAAGTATCCTGCATGGGCAAGAAATAAACTTTGATGTTTTAAGTTATAAGACATTTATTATCTGAGCACAATTTCACTCAGTTGTTCAAACTAAGGGTGCATCAGAATTAACCGAAAAATTTGTCAAAACACAGATTGGGGGCCCTCACGTTGTGAGTGTCTGATTCAGTGGATATGGGGTAGCACCCGGGAGTGTCCATGTCTAAGAAGTTCCCTTGCAATACTGATGCTATTGCTCCTAGGACCACACTTTCAGAACCTGACCTAACCAATCCCAACACATAGCAGTATTAACTCTACTATTCTTTTGCAGCCTATGTAACGATGAGCATGAAACGGTTTAACGACAAGCATAATGGAGGTCACGTTTCTGTACAATGGGAACTCCGTTCGGCTCCAAAGCAATTGGAAAATTGCTTTTTCCATCCATGGGAAATGGGAAATAATCCCACATATACTCTACAGAGTAGAAAATACACTGAGTCAGCAGTCAAGGCATAGTCAGCGAAAGAGAGAATACTTTGGAAGCACACAAATAGAAAAGAAAGCATTAGGTGCTGTATGGGTTAGCATTCAGAGAACAGAATCGACTCTACTTAGCTGAAGCAGGAATTGATTTAGTACATGGTATTAAACAGCTTATAGAAATGTTAAGAAAGGTGAAGAAACAAATTTGAGGGATTGTATCCATCCTGTGCATCACTGTGTCTCTACTCTCAACAAGTAACTTGTGCTTAATACATATTTTTTATTGAATAATGCCAAGAATGCATCACCTTTATTTTTATCACTCTGCTTAGTATGCTTCATTGTCAGCAAACGTGTGTGGGTTATATTTGGCTATAACTGAAAACTGTTCAGCATGAAATTATTTTGACAGAATTTACTCTAACGTTCACTCTTCATCTATGATAGGTAAGATATGGACTCTGCTCGGTGTTCAGAGTAAAATTTTTCAAGAGGTGACTTTAGAGATGCTATGGATCTTTCTAGAAGCAATCAATTCCTAGCTTCACCTGAAGCCATCCTTCCGCGAGCCACCAAACAAACCTTGTTTCAATTCAAGACTGGTATATTGTTGTTGAACTGTGCCTTTCAAATAAGTTAATTGTATCATATGTCTATTACACCTCAATAAAGTGGATTTAAAAAGTACAAACACAATAGGCCTTTTTGCTTTTCAAGGAACTTGTGAAAATGTTAATATAAAACACATACGAAGACCCTGAAAATTAGGTGGAAGTGAAGAACTAATCAAATACTAGTAAAAGAGATTTACTTTCATCCAACACATTTTGAATGACATTTTTTTCTGTTACAGCAAGTGAGTCCATGTACCTTAATTTCTCCCCTCTTTGCTTCTTACTAATTATTTCTGATACTTCACTTAAAGAAGAAGAAAGTCAAATGTAAGCTTGTGTTCAGAAGTCAAACAGCTATTTTTGTCGCTGGACATTAATTAAAAAAAAAAAAATTCTAGCAACCAGGTATTTGAAACCTGAATGAGTAGGGAGGAAAAAGTAAAAAGAAAGCGCATTGTTATCAGGTCCATTTCTAAGCAGCACCCAACCAATAAATATGGGAAAGCATACATTTTCTTAATCCTCTTTATTTATGTGAATAAACCTGTTCGTGAAAGTGGCACATCCTAGCGAGACCTATTCTTTTATGTCAGGCAGTATTCAGCCCAAATAATGCCGGCTCTCTTCCATTCTCTGTTAACACCAGTAGAGCATAAATTGGTAATTGTGTGGTAACTATGCAATTAACTCATGTCACCACTGTACCTTTTCATTAGCGTCACTAAGAGTAGTATTACCCTCTCAGTGACCTCAGCGTAAGTGATAACATCCTTAGCTGTTAAAGTGAAAAAAAAAAAAAAAATTAAGTGAATTTAGTGTTGTGAAGGCTGATAGAGTGACAGCCTTGGAGACAGGAGGCCTTTTTATCATCACGTGGCACAAAGAGTGAAAAAGCAAACCTCTTGAAGCTGCCTCATTAGTACATCTCACCTCTTTTCTCCAAGAACAGAAGGTTTCTTCCTTATTTTTTCACTTGCCGAGATGACGTGCCAAGTTACCTATTGTGCTCGCAATTTCTCCCATGAAAGGGAAATGGCTGTGAGAGCTCTCCCAGTGTCACTGCTTCATTTGCCCTGATTCCAGACACCACCCATGTTAACGAACACACTTGGTATATCTGTCCTTAGAGCACAACTTTGGGAATCCTTATGGAGTCTCAGTCAGCAAGTGTCCACTTGGGGTATAAACAAGAACTACTCAACATTAAATTACTTTGACAGAAAACCCATTCTTATATTCAACATTGGGCAGGTTGTGCTCTTTAGGTACATGTCCTTGATGAAAAGGAATTATATATTCAATAGTGCCTTTCATGAACTAGGAGACATTGGAGAAGGAATCTTAAGTTGGAGAATGGTGGGTACCTTACTGATGAAAGCATGGCTGGAAAATCAGATTCACCCGGATTTGGGTCCAGGCGACCATATTACTGCTCAGTGAGAGCATAGAAGGAAGACCGAGGTATAAGAAATGCTTCCCTGAGGAAATATTCTTTTATCTGTGATATGAAAGAGAGTTAGAGTTATCTAGGCACAGAGAAGAAAAGTCTAGACAGAGAGACTAAGAAATGGCACGTGAAAAGCCCTACTGTGAAAGTCTATTCAGCACAACCATGGATTCTAAATGTGCAAGTGTGTGTGTGTGTGTGTGTGTGTGTGTTGTGTATTCATACAAAGGAGGTTGGGAAATGCAAGGTACAGTAGAAGGACTTTAATAAAATGTGTGCTTCTGACAAATTATGCTAGTTGCAGTACAGTTTATAGAAAAGATAAGAATTTTTGCGGTGGATCCGTTAAAAGTCTATCGCTCGATTTTAGCAGCAGATGAGTGTAGTCTTTATGAGGATGCTGGCAGTGGAGGTGGAAAGATGGGTAAGATTCAAGAGCTATTTGGGAGGCAAACTGATGGGACAGGCTATTGGGATGGGAGGAGAGGGAAGATCATGGATGATGCCAGAACCAGACGGTTATTTACTCACACGGAGGATACCACACAGATCTATGTGAGAAGACCTGAGACCTGAGACTTAGCAAGGTGATCTGAGATCTCTGAGAGTAGATCCACAGTATCTTGAATCCACAGTATCTTGTAGCCACAGGTTTTAGTACCCGGTACCCACTTTTATCCCTCCCTGCCGAGTTCCCACAGTGAAGCCAGAGTCATCTTTTTTTAAAAAGGTAATCTGAAAAACCTGTCTGATCAGGTCCCTGCTTGTTTTGTTGGTATTAGATTATGCCACTTGTCCTCGTAGTCGTGATCCCTGCTTACCCTGGCCTGCTTTCAGCTTCTTGGAGGCATCGTGGTCTGCAGCCTACAAGCTCAATGTCTTGGCTTCTTTATCTTCTACCCTTTGTCAGTTATGAGCTCAAACTTCTTCCAGGCGTCACTGCTGCTATATGTTCTCCTGGCCCTTATCAATTCCTTTTACAGCACTTAGCACTGTTGGTAAATTTGCAACTGTGAGACTGTTAAAAGTCTTTATGGAAGCCTATATTGGGGGTGGTAGGATACCGTGGTTTATTTGGATGCTGTGGTAGGCAGAGTATTGCCACTCCACCCCCCAAAGATTTCTTCACCCTAACCTGGAGGCTGTGATGGCGTTCCTTTGCATGGCAAAAGGGATTTTGTAGTTTTGATTAAGGACCTTGGCATGAATTCTCTGAGTGACCCTACTCACAGGGTTCTAAAGTGGATAACCTTTTCCAGATGTGGTCAGAGAGAGATGTGGTGAGAAGCAGGGTCAAAGCGATGCTGCTTTGCTGATGCAGGGAGAGGGACACAACAGAGAATGGATGCAGCCTACGGAAGCTGGAAAAGGCGAGGAAACAGATTTGCCCCCAGAGCCTCCAGAAAGGAGAGCAGCCCTCCGACACCTGATGTGAGCTCAGTGAGATTATTAGACTTCTGACCTACTGAACTACAAGAAGATAAATGTGTGTTGTTTTAAGCTAGTTGTGGTAAGCTTGTTGTTTGTGGTAATATGTTACAGCAAGAATTAAAAAATGAATACAAATACAATTATGAATTATGTCTGTATGACAGCCAATTCCAAGTATATTTCTGGTCCATAGGTTTCTAATTTAGGAATTACATTGTTTTATCACAATGCTGAGTCTCACGGAAATACACTATTTTGAAACAGCAATAGAAAAAATGATCTCGAATTTAATCTTCTTAATTGAATTCACAGTAGCATTCATAACATCAAATTTTTCACCTCCGAAGAAAATAAAACTTTCAAAGCTCTACGTTGATTCCATAAATTGTATGAAGAATTTTTTTCTTTTCGAATACTTCCATCTGTAGCTGGTTGAATGCATGGATGGAGGCCCAGCGGATATGGAGGGCTGACTATAATTATATCCTGCCATTTTCTCCAAAGAATTTAAGATGTGCTCTAAGGGGATCTAAATTGTTGTTCCAGCCTGAGTAGTGTAAGAAGAGAAATATCTGGTCCCCATACTAGCTTGAGGGTATCTTTAGAGAAGCGAGCACAGCATCCTCTCCCCTGAGTATAGACTTCTGGTGCATAAATTCACCTGTCTGCTGAGGGATCAGGGCTCTGACCTGCCATCTGCAACAGTAAATATAAGAACACATATTTAGCAGACATTATGCTTTCTTCGTAAACTACTTTCAAAGCGGTAACAAGGTATGTCCTGTTGGAAGTTCTTCACATTCCATTCTGATTCTTTACTGTCCACAAATGTCAGCTAAAAGAGTATGTGTTCAGAACTCTGAACAGTGATAGAGAGTTTTAACGAGAAGCAGAAGGCATGTCCCTTTGGGTAGAAAACTCTAGAACCTAATTGAGACAGCCTAGACATATTTATTAGACACGGTTAAGGAAATAGAAATCCTATTATTTTGTGATTTCAAGGCAATAATCAAATTTCTACTTGGAGGCAGTACGAAAACAAATAAGCAGAGTAGGATCAGTGAAAGGAGAGGTTAATTAAGGGCTGGAATTCCACAGGTCGCCAAGATTGAAAGGGAGGAGAAGAAGTTATGCTTGGAATTACGCTTAAGACTTGGGGAGACAGAGAAAAGAGAAGTCATTCCAACTCTACCACTAACATAAATGCGCTTTCCTATTCTCTTTCGCTGAGTGATATAAATCTTTAACTGCCTCAAATCAATGTTTTTGCATCATCCTCCAAACATCCTATCTCTCACTGATTTTTTAAACACTGGTATCTATCTCACCAATATTAAAAAAAAAAAAAAAACAAAACATAGGGAAATAACATTCTTTCAATTCAGTCCAAACAGAACTGCAAAACAAAACGAAACAAAATTTCTTAGGAACATATTTTAAAACTATAACTTTCAACAATAAATTTAGCCCACAGACATTTCCTGTCATCAGAGGACCTTGAAACCACTGTCTCCATTCAGAGAAGAAATAGGGAGGGAACAAAAGACACTAAAGGATCTAGTATAATTTCTGCTTTCCAGGAGATTGTTGTTGATTTTCTCTGCACCCAAGTTCTTCCCCTTTTCTGGGTGATATCAGAACATTCTCACCTCCAACTCCCCCCCTCCCCACTCCCACTTCCACATACAACATTTGGTGCCTACTTCACAGAACTCTCTGGGTTCTGACAGGTTAAGATGGGTTGCAAATCAAAGTACTCAGCACCGGCCTATCTTATTCTCCAGTGAAAGGGAGGAGAGTATCTCAGACTGAGCTAATGATAGTTTTATATTCTCTTGGTCATAATGTCAAAGAGGTGAACATGTGACCCACACTAGGACAATCAGAGTCCCTCCTTGAATTTATATATGAGCGAGAAACAGCTCTTTCTTCTAGGGTCATATGCTGTTAAGATATCAACCCAGACAAGTTCTCCATGACACAGTGGTATCTGAGTCAGAAATACAAAAATAGAAATTTAAACTAGTGGTGGTGGTGGTTGAAGAGAGAAAGCTGGAGAGAAAAATGAAGAGAGAGCACTGATGCTGTTTGAACTCCAAACCCCAGCTTGGGTTACTGAAATACACTCCACTTCCGTCTCTATGGCTTGGTTATATAAGCCAATAAATACATTCACTTTTATGCAACTGAAAATTTCATAATACAGGATTCATGATATGTGAAAGAGTTATAGATACATACTTAACAAAATTACATAATTAAAAGTCAATAAACATTCATAGAAATGAGCGCTATGTGTTGGACAGAGTCATAACAGAAGGAGTCGCAGAGCACTAAATATTAATCAGGATTTTGAATGGGAGATAAGTTTTTATTGACAAAGAGGAAAGAATTATCCTTTATGTAAATACATAAGCAAAAATGTGGAGGCAGAAAGACTATCTGTTATATATATATATATATATATATATATATATATATATGTGTGTGTATATATATATATATATATATATATATATATATATAAAGTTTCAACTATACACATAATCTTTGACTAAGAAGTATTAGTTCATTTTGTCAAATTACCTGAAATTCATTCATTTGAATCTAATTTGGGATAATAGTTTTCAAAAAAAAATATTAAGGCTTTTCGAAGGTTATTAGTCATTGTACTGTGGTATAAAATAATGCAGTTATAGCAATTCCTCTTAAGATACAATTGGTATCAACCAAGTTGAAGGAATGGGTGTTTTCATAAAGAGCCAGGAAGCCAAGAAAAACCATGACACTCATGAAGAAGAAAAAAAAAAAAGGAGAACTTGCCCTAAGAATCATCAATACTTATGCTAAAGCTGCAGTAATTGAGACAGTGAATATTTGTACAACAATAGAGAAATAAGCACACACATACTTGGAATTACCCAGTGGGTAAACATATTTAGTTTTTTGAAGTTTTGATAAACTGAATTCTCGTAATTTTTATTGTACTTCACGTACTTGAATCAACATTATGTTGTGCCTAATATGGACGCAAATAAATGGCACTCTTCTCAGGAAGTAGAGTTAATGTAGAAACACTTGCTTCCATGTCAACAACATGAAAAAACACAAACAAAATGAAAATGACAATATTCTATGTAACAAGCAAAGCACAGTGGACACCAGCAAGGCTCAATGAACTGAATTCCAGACGGAAGAAGCCATCCATATTTGAGCAGAGAAACATGGTGTCAGCTTTCAGTAGCGGGAGTGGGCCTCTAGTCAAGAGAGGGGTGGACAGAGAAAAGGCTGCCACAGAAGGAGAATAAAAATGGAAGGAACCATCTAGGCCTTACACAAGAAGATGGATTAGAGACATGAAATAGAATCTGAAAGAAACACAAAAACAAAATGAGTTGCTCTACCTGACAATTCTCCCATGCCTCCCCCCAACACACACACTTGATTTTTAACACACACACACACACACACACACACACACACACACACACACGGGCTGGACTTCACTGAAGTTAAAATCTTCTGCTCTGTGGAAGACAACAGTCAAGAGAAGGAGAAGATAAGACACAGGAGAAAATATTTGCAAAAGATACATTTGATAAAGGACTGTTATCCAAAATATACAAAGAATTCTTAAAACTCAAAACT
This sequence comes from Rhinolophus sinicus, assembly GCF_036562045.2. Classification (NCBI taxonomy): domain Eukaryota; kingdom Metazoa; phylum Chordata; class Mammalia; order Chiroptera; family Rhinolophidae; genus Rhinolophus; species Rhinolophus sinicus. The sequence continues at coordinate 7,468,229 of NC_133763.1, forward strand.
CAGAAAACAAACAACCCAATTTAAAAATGGGCAGAAGACCTTAACAGACACATCACCAAGGAAGACACACAGATGGCATACAAGCGTGTGGAAAAATGTTCCACATCATATGTCATCTGCAGTTAAAACAACGAGCTCCCACTACATACCTACGTTAGTAGAATGGCCAAAACCAAAGACACTGACAACACCCAATGTTGGCAGGTATGTGGAGCAACAGGGACTCTCCTTTATTGCTGGTGGGAATGCAAAAATGGTGCAGACAGTTTGGAATGCGCTTTGGCAGTTTCTTACAAAATCAACACACTGACATATGATCCATCCATCACAGCTCCCAAAGGAGTTGAAAATGTATGTCCACACACAAACCTGCTCACAGATGCTCATAGCAGCTTTATTCATAATTGTCTAAACTTGGAAGCAACTGAGATGCCCTTCCATAGGTGAGCTAATTCCTAAACTGGAATATATTCAGACAATGGCATAGTATTCAGCTCCAAAAAGCAACAAACTATCAAGCCATGAATAACTAAGTGAGAGAAGCCGATCTGAAAAGGCGACATACTATATGATTCCAAGTATATGACATTCTGGAAAAGACAAAAGTGCGGAAACACTAAAAAAGATCAGTGTTTGCCAGTGGTTTGAGGGTGGGAAGTTGGGGAATGAAATGCAGAGCCCAGAGGATTTTTACAGCCGTAAAAATACTCAGCATGATACTATCATGATGGATACACGTCAGTATACATTGTTGGAACTCACAGAATGTACAATGCCAAGAGTGAACCCCGGTGTAAACTACAGACTGTGGGTGATTATGACGTGTCACTGTAGGTACATCAGTTATAACAAATGCCCCATTCTGGTGTGGGGTGTTGATAATGGGGGAGGGTGTGTGTGTGTGCGGCAGGGGGTACATGGGAACTCTCTGTTCCTTCCTCTCAGTTTTTCTGTGAACCTAAAACTGCTGTAAAATATAGCCTTTAAAAAAATAATGTTTCCTTTTTTTTTTTTTTCTTGGCTTGAGGAGGACACTTTTGCACTTAGAAGTCAGGAATTGAGGAAACCAGTCTCGATTATTTTAGCTATGTGCCACTTCTACCAGAATGATTTCAAAAGTCACGATTTTTAATGAGAACTTATTCATATGAACATTTCTAGACTGAAACATTGGGGTTGAAAAATAAGTGCTGTTGGTTGTTTTAATGTGTCCCTTGGTTATCAGATTGATCGTCTTCTAAATTTGCATCCCCACCTGACTAAAACATTGTATATTGTTTCTATGAGCTTGATTGACTGAAAAATTCACTGTTCATAAAATTGGCAATGAAGTCATACAGGATAGAAATATTACACATTTAAAAACCCATTCTATGCAGGGTTTTCACCTGGGTAATATGTGTAGACAAGCCTCTGTATTTAAGTGAACATTACAGTAAATCTCATATGCAATGATGCCACAAAAGCCTAGAAAAAAACACTGTTACCAATAAAAGTATTGCGTTATGCAAATACACTGCTAACCACATACACTTGCTTTCTGAACAACCCTTACATTTGAATATATGAAGAATATTGTTGCCTTTTGGGAAAAAATATACCACATGGATTATTTTTCATGGTTTTCAATTTATTTTTCTTTCTTTATATAGACATATAGCAAAAACAATCCCCTTATAAATGTACACATTTGTTTCGTCTCTGCCTACATAACTTCACTAAGAATATCTATAACATTTTTTTATTTCATTTCATCATAGTCATATTAAATTATAAACTTGTTTTTATTTCACTGCTTAGAAACAGCTATATTCAAAAGAAACTCTTTTCCTAAAAGAAATATTCAGAATATTGGTAAAATTATGTAAATGAGACATGGTATATTAAAACAATACATAGGCAGATATTTTTCTGCAATTCCCTTTCTTTAGAACGATAGATCTTTCTCTGATTTTTTTTTATACTTCAGTGAAGTTTAACAATGTTAGCATATGCTTATATATTATTAGTCACATACTTTTATGTTACTTATAAAACTTGAGCTATGATTTTCATATGATTTATAAAGCCTGGAATTTAATAGTATATATATATATATATATATATATATATGGTCCTATATAAATATGAATAATATAATGGGTATTTATAAAAAGATCATCCATAATTAACTTTAAGTGCTTAGTCTATGTGGAGCTGATATTTTAGAAATACTATTTGAAAATGTAACAATGACATAATTTACAATAAATAGCAAAGAAAATTGATATATTTACTAGTATTGGAATGGGATACACTTTTTGCTTTAAAGAAAAACATAAAAGCAAATATAAATTCATAAGAACTAAAATGGTTTAGATCATCTTTAGAATCATACAAATATGAACTTAGTATAGGAATTATTTATTTTCTCTGATATATCAATGTTCAAATAATTTTTTTCTTTTTTGCAAATACCTTCTCCCAATCTTTTCTCTAGCTGCAAACTTTGCCCATGATGTACTTTATTGAAAATGAATCCTCTTTTTGATGTAATAAAAAGTTTTATTTAAATGTTGTTCTGACCCCAAAATATTTTGTCACGTATCTTCTACTGACATATCTCAAGTAAGCTTGACGGGAAGATTCAGATGTATTTCCCTAAGGGACCACAAGAGGGCGGTATGGGCCCTTCCTTGAGTTTGAATTTTAGTTTTGGGGTTTTTTCCTCCTACAAGACTAAAGATTTAAGCAATTCCTTACATAATTTTTATGGCGTTTTGAAATAACTGACGTGTGATGATATGATGGATATGAAAGCAGTGTTATGTGTGTGTGTGTGTGCGTGACAATGTCTTCTGATTTTAATATAAGAATTCAAGACCGATGTGATGAATTTCAAAGAATTGCCAAATCACAGAACTTGAAACATTGAACTATTTAGCTGTCTTCTCGTCCAAACTCTTAATTTTACAGGTTAAGAACTTGAGATCTAAAAGATATGCATTTCTCCATCTTTGGGGCGTTATTTTCACTTGCAAAGTTAAATCTAATTAAAATGCAGGATTAGGGAAAAGACACCAAAACTACTGTAAAACTACAAATAAAAAATAAGTTTATTTCTTTAAATTATTCATGAAATTATATTTATACAAATGCTGATATTTTCAGTGTGCTTTCATCCTGTCAGTGCATTTATAGGGAAAAATTTGCAAAATAAAAGGAAGTCTAAAACCTTTTTTAATGATTAAATCTTATCAGCATATTTTATTCTGGAATACAATTGCCTTAAAAATAATTAGCTGTATGCTAACATGAAAATAACTAAAATAAGCATACTGCAACTCTGTCAAGTATTAGTATTTAACAATCGATTTTGAAAAAGCATTGTGCAATATATATTAATTTGGCACATCTTTACTTTCCCAAAATAACATTCAATTTGATGTAATTGTCCTGAACTATTTCCAAACCATTTTCATTAGTTTGGGTTATGGTTTTGGGTGTATCTTTACATTTTTATAAAATTGTATTGAACATTGTAAACAATGATACTGAAATGAGTTAGCATAGTTGACCTTTGTTCTCCTTTTTGTGGGACAGCATAGTTGTGTAAGCTCACAATTATGAGATTTCACTCAGAATGAACAAGCTGCCTTGTCCCTCCAAAAATGCAACCGTTAGCCTTGCTACAGGACCACAGCAAAGAATGGAAGGGGTAATGCCACTTTATCAGAATTTACATACTCCAACTCAGTCATGCTAAAATGTGGTGTGATTTCTTTTCTATATTTGATTTCATCTTGCTTTCATATACCCTTTCTCACTGATTGAGGAGAGAAAAAAGAATGCCAAACAAGATCAAACCTTAAAATTGGTACATAGATATTTATTCCTGCTGTTCGAATGTCTTCCCATCTGGAAGGGTCTTCTCTCTCTCTCTATGTTCTTTACTACGATGTTATGAGACAATGCAGAACAGAGAGGACCTGTCCTCCTGGGTGGGGAGGAAAGTTTTCCAGTTGGCCTACTGTTGTGTCAGTCCATGGCATCTCCGTGGCAATGTCCCTGGAGACCTCCTGTCCCTGGGATAGTGCCACTCTCAGTGTCATGGTCCACTAGACTTCTCATCATTTCTGTGCCCCCTCTCCAAGCCCTCAAAACCCTCTACTGTGTGCCACACGAACTATGGGGAATGGACCCACACTGCTTAGCAACGTGAAATCTCGGTCATTCTGTGTTGGCTGAACTGGGATGTTACAATGAGCCCTATGATACATAGTCTGCTCTCGGCTTTCCAAATAGGAAGCCAGGCACTGAAAAGCCCTTATTTTCAGTTTCTCCATCACCTTCAGTGCTTTATTACCTCTCATCAGAACTCAGTCCTATCTCCTGTCAGGGTTAAGCGGTTGAATGAAGGGAAAGTTGTTTATGCATCCTGATGTCATCTCCTCCAAATCTCTCCACCCCGTCCTGACACCAAAGGATTGTTCTTGACCCTTTGAACTGCAGGGATTTTTCGTACATTATTCCATCCTCTCTTCTATGGCTTTTAGAGGAAAACCCTATGCTCAGATTCTCAATCTTTTCTTTACCTTTGCAATGGGAAAGTTTGTGAGCTGAAAAATTTCTTTCCTTCCCTCCCTTTCTCCCTCCCCCCACTTCCTGGTTCATTATTGAGACTAAGTGGTAAAAATTCTCAGTCTTAGACAATGTGTTCCTGATATGCCTCCGTAATTCTCAGCAATACGTGCTGAGATGGCACAAAACTTGCATTCAATTGTCACTGTACTTTGTTGCCTGCCCACCTGGCTGGCCACGACAAAATAAAAGTTGGTTACATGTAAAAGCTCATTCACTTATTCATCTGTAAGTTCATTCATCCATCAACTGACAGATGAATACAAACACAAACTACCACAAAAACAACAACACAACCCCACCTTTGGTATCACATTGTAGTGTTTAAAGAAACCATCAAGACATTAAAAGGACAAAATCAAGGCATCAGTGTATGGTTAATTTTTTCATGCTGCAGTTCATTTGAGAGAATCCTCTGGGAAAGACATGGGTCTAGTCCCACTTGTTACTCTTATGTAATTTTTAAAAAGGAGAGAGAGAGAGACAGAGAGAGAGAGAATAAAAAACGACTGGATTTTGACCTCACCTTGGCCTAGAGTTTGGCAGCTCTAATTAAAACGCGAATGTACCCAATATCTTACAGAATAAAGCCCTTTTCTAACAAATAACCTTTTGATGGAGAAACCACACTGTTTGTGCACCAAAAAGTAATTTTAAGGCTTATCTTGAGTTAATGCCAGGGTAAATAGAAGTTGAAGCTTCTTGCCCTTCTTTTTTCTTTACCAAGGAATCAAAGCAGATCTATTTCAGTATTCTGCCTTTACAAATATTCTACTGTAAATTTTATGCAGTTTGCAAGGACAAAATCCCATCTAGTGACATTTTGGAGTGAAAATGAAAATTTGGGATCTATGGTTGTGTGGTGACTAGATTTTAACAATCTCAACAGAAGAAGCCTTTTTGTGAGGAAAGCCAAATTTCATACAGAAGGGTTCCAAAGAGTTGTCAACAGTTCATTTAAGGAAACATTAAGGAAACATCTTACTCTTGAAATTTAATTTTGACCCTGCTTATAAAAGTTGGAAAGCCAGAGTATTTATGTTTTAGTTAAGGAAAAATTTTTGGAAACCTGAGTTTATCTCCATAACTTAATGTATAGAACTGTGCCTACATTAAAGGTGGGTTTGTTTGGAAAGGGATTTCAAACTGGGCAGTTCTTAAAAATTCTACAGTGACAAGTTCATAGATAGAAGGAATTTCAAGAGTCACCAAAAAATCAGTTGGAAAAGTGTAGACTCGAATTTTTTAATCATTAATCATTTTATTGTGGTAATTAAATGCCAAAAACAATGGGCAATTTATAGCTGCACTTCTTGTCATAATAAACACTTCAAAAACATCACCAACGAGTATTTATAGATTAAGCTCAAGAGATCTTAAGCAGTTTTTCACATAGTACTTAGTTTAATAATGACGTGTAATATCCCCACACCCTTCATAATTGACAAAATCCTTTCATGCATTTTATCTTATTTGGTCTTCTTATGATGGTGTAGGCTGGCTGAACTTCTTAAGTAAATCATGAGAATTAAGTACTTTGAGAAAAGCCATGTAACTAAACAGTGGAAGAACCAGAATACAGTCTTATGCAGGACTTCTGATTTCAAATTTTTTTCTTCACATACGTAATTTTCCCATTGGTATAATTACTGTTATTTACCTCACTGTTATTTACAAACGTGTCTTCTTTCTTCTTACTCATTATGTACAACACCAAGACGTCACATTGGTTTGAACAGGTTAGTTGTTCTTAATGCACCTCTTCTTAGCCCTGAACCCCTCCCATTCATCCCCAATAATCTCTCCCATAAATGACATCTCTAGCTATGGAAAGCAAACTCTACACGACAGGACATACATCTATGAGATTTCTAGTTTCTGTTCTGCATGTAAAGAGCTTAGAAGTCACCACTCCATCCTGAAAATAAGCAAAAAGCTGAGTAGACTAAAAAAATCAACAATTCTTCTTGCTCCGTACGAGGCTGGAGGGCACAGAACCAATTGCTGCACCCAATGTTGGAAAGACAGACAGGGGAGCACAGAAAGTCACAGCTTACCCGAGTGGAGACTCACTGGCAGCAACTGTTGCTTAACCAGTGCAGGGGGGAAAAATAAATAAATAAATAAATAAATAAATAAATAAATAAATAAATAACAACCACCACCAAACTGTAACTGACAAATTGCTGGAGGTTCAGTGTGTACAACTCTGATAGAAACTCCAGGGGAACCCAGTCATGGGGGCCCCCACACTTTTGTGAGTTTTAGCTACAGGAGCCTGACCAGGTTCTCACAGCAATTATCAGAGAAAAATGCCCTCCTGCTTTAGGCAGGAGGAAGGGAAAGGGAATCCTTTTGACATTTGCCAGAGCACTTTGTTCTTAGAAATGCCCAACCTCAGGGAGACCAGTTAGCCAGATCCTAGCCCTCTGCAGTACTGGCAGAGCCTAACAAACCTGGGGGAAGGGATAGCCCCATCTCCACCCCTTTAGCCATCCTGGTTTACCTAAAGAGGGGCTAAAAACCAGGGCAACAAGTGCGAAGCTTACAGTCTAGAGGCATAGAAGGCAAAAGGTTGAGATCACATCACAGGCCTACAGAATGTTTCCCTGCCCCCACATCTTACCCACATTACTTAAAGGCCAGTTGAACACAGCACATTGTATTGTATCCGGTATATCAGGTGTATCGATCAAGAAAACGTACAAGACATACTAAAGGCAAAAAAACACAATTTGAAGAGACAGAACACGAATGAGAACTAAATATGACATGGATGTTGGAACTATCAGAATGAGATATAAGACAATTGTGATGGATATGCTAAGGGTTCTAATAGATAAAGTAGAAAGCATGCAAGAACAGATAGGCAATGGAAGCAGAGAGATAGAAATACTAAGAAAGTACCGAAAGTAAAGGTTCGAGATCAAAACATTGTAAGAAAAATGAAGACTACCTTTGCTAGGCTTCTTAGTAGGTTTGACAGGGCTGAGGAAAGAATATCTGAGCTTGAGAATATCTCAATAGAAACCCACAAAATTGAAAAGCAAAGAGAATAAAGAATAATAATAATAATAATAATAACAGAACAGAACATCCAAAAACTGAGAGACAACCACAAAAGGTGTAACATATACATACACATAATGGGAATATCAGAAGAAGAAAAGAGAGGAAGGAAAAGAAGATATATTTGAAACAATAATGACAGAGAATGTCCCCAAATTAATGTCAGACACCAAACCACAGATTCAGGAAGCTCAAGGAAAACCAAGCAGAATAAATGCCAAGAAAACTACACCTAGGTATATCATTTTCAAACTGCAGAAAATCAAAGTTAAGGAAAAAATCCTGAAAGGAGCCAAGGGGAAGTGTGTGTATGTGTGTGTGTGTGTGTGTGTATATATATTTATATACACACATACACACACACACACACACACACACACACACATACATATATATATATATCCTATAGAAGAACAAAGATAAGAATTACATCTGCCTTCTCCATAGAAATCATTTAATCAAGAAGCGAGTGAACTATTTAAAGTGTTAAGAGAAAAACCCACCAAACTAGAATGTGTACCCTGTGAAATTATCCTTCAAAACTGAAGATTAAAGACTTTCTCAGAGAAACAAAAACTTTTATTTTTCCTATTCTTAATTGATCTAACATAACACTTTGTTCAAAATAATAACAATAATTATTTCTATTATATATGCTTATGGGTGTATCTTATGCATAAATGCATATTTATGCTCAGCTTATATATAAGTGAAACAAATGCCAGCAATACTGCAAGGGACAGGAACCAGGAATTAGGATGATTTTATCATTATGAAGTACTCACAATTCCTGTGAAGTGTATTATGTTTTCTGAAAGTGGACTTGGATTAGTTGTAAATATATACTGCAAACTCTAGGGAAACCAATAAAAAAACTTTTTTTAAAAAGAAGGATTACTGATACATTAAGAAAGGAGAAAAAAAATGGAATCATATAAAATGCTCAATTAAAACCACAAAACGCAAGAAAAGAGTGGAAATCCAAAATAGGAACAAAGAACAAGAGCAACAGATAGAAACGGTAACAAATGTAACCACCATTCCAATGATTTCTATAATCACTTAAATGTCAATATTCTAAATGCACCTATTAACGGAGATTGTCAGAGTGGATCAAAAACCAAGACCCATCTGCATGTTGTTTACAAGAAACCCTCTTTAGATATAAAGACATACAGATTAAAAGTAATTGGTTGGAAAAAATATACGATGCTAACACTAATCAAAAGAAAACAGGAATAGGTATATTAACTTCAGACAGAACAGACTTCAAAGCAAAGGAAATCGTCAGGGATAAAGAAGGGCATTAAATAACGATAAAAGGGTCAATTCGCTAAGGAGATATAACAATCCTTAAAGTAATAGAGCATCAAACTATGTGAGGGAAAAACTGATAAAACATCAAGGAGAAGTAGACGAATCCACTATCACAGTTGGAGGCTTCGACACCTCTCTATCAGAAATGGACAGATCCAGCAGAAAAAAAATCAGAGAGGACATAGTTGAACTCAATAACACCATCAATCAATTGGAAATAATTGACCTCTATAAACTACTTCAAGCAACAACAGAAGATGTGTTCTTCTCAAACTCACATGGGATATTCACCAAATAGACCACATTCTGGGCCATAAAACACATCTTAACAAACTGAAAAAAAAAAAAAAAAAGGGAATCAGATGTCCGCTGTCCGACCACAACGGAATTAAACTAGAAATTAATAACAGAAAGATAACTGGAAAATACTAAAATGTATGAAGTTTAACCACCATTCCTAAATAATATATGGGTCAGAGAAAAAAAATCTCAAGAGAAAATAAAAAAAATTTTGAACTGAATGAAAATGAAATTACAATTTATCAATATTGTGTGTTGTAGTGTAAGTGGTGCTGAGAAGGGAAGTTACAGCATCAAATGCATATGAGGTCTGGCAATTAAGTTCACGAACTTGTTGCAATGATGTTGCTAACCTTTTTTTTTATATCAGAGGGATTATTCATTATGAGTTTGTACCAACTGGACAAACAGTTAACCAAGTTTACTATTTGGAAGTGCTGAAAAGGCTACATGAAAAAGTTAGACAACCTGAAAGTTTCGCCAACAATTCATGGCTCTTGCATCACGACAATGCACCAGCTCACACGGCACGGTCTGTGAGGGAGTTTTTAGCCAGTAAACAAATAACTGTATTAGAACAACCTCCCTACGCACCTGATCTGGCCCCCAGTGACTTCTTTACCAGAACATAAAGGAAATATTGACAGGAAGACATTTTGATGACATTCAGGACATCAAGGCAGCTCTGATGGTCATTCTAGAAAAAGAGTTCCAAAATTGCTTTGAAGGGTGGACTAGGCACGGGCATCAGTGCATAGCTTCCCAAGGGGAGGACTTCGAAGGTGACCGTCATGATATTCAGCAACGAGGTATGCAGTGCTTTTTCTAGGATGAGTTCACGAACTTAATTGTCTGACACCCGAATATTAAACCTTCTTTAAAATCTAAAATCAATAATATAATTCTCCGACTTGGAAACTAGGAAGAGAAGAGCAAATTAAATGCAAAGTAAGAATAAGAAAGGAAATAGTAAGATTTGGAGCAAAAATTAATGAAATTGAAAAAAGAAAATTAACAGAGAAAATCAATGAAAGCAAAAGCTAGTCCTTTGAAAAGATCAGCAAATTTGATAAACCGTTGCCCAGGCTAGCTAAGAAAAAATGAGAGAGGACACAAATTACTAATACCAAAAATCGAAGAGGGAACATCACTACAGATCATATGGACATTAAAAATATAGTAAAGAAACACTGTGAATAACACCATGCACACACATTGATAACTTAGATGAAATGGATCAATTCCCTGAAAGACACAATTTGCTAAAACTTACAAGAAGATATAGACAATCCGAATATGCCTATGTCAACTAATGAAACTGAATCAATAAGTAATAACCTTCCAAAACAAAAAGTACCAGGCCCAGATGTGTTCACCAGTGAATTCTACCCAACATGTAAGGAAGAAATTATACAATCCTCTATACTCTCTTTCAGAGGTTAGAAGCAGAGGGAATCTCCCTAACTCATTCCATGAGGCCACCAATTGCCTAATACCAAAACCAGACAAAGACTTTACAAGGAAATGTATCTAGTTTTGCTCACATTGAATCTCTACACCTAGTAAAATGCCTGGCATACAGTAGCTCCTCAATAAATTGCAGCAGAATAAATAAATGAATAAAGGAAAGATAGGGCACCTCACATGGAAAAAAAAATAAATTGTACTTTTGTTTTCTCTGATGTCTGCTCTCAGCACTAGGAGTGAATTGTGGGACATTGGAAAACATGGCAATATCCCTGGCAAAGCACAATTTTACTATAAAATTATGATCTTTTTTCCTTTTTAACATATTCATAGTAAAAACTAAAAAAAAAGAAAAAGAAAAGAAAAGAGAGACTGGTGATATCAACAGCAAATTTAGGAACAGGGAAAATTTTTCACAATGTGAAGCATTATTCTAAACATACCTGAGTTTCAAAGTCATGCAATTTTGTTATGTAATGTTTCAAAATATGTCATATTTAAAAAATAGGGATTGAGAAAAATACTTCAGCATGGTAACAATAAAAAATGGTAAAAGGAGATGCAGATGAGATTTTCATGACACATTTTAATTGTGAAAGTTTTAACTTGAAACTCATTTTACAAAATAAAACACATCTATAGTAGGATACTATAGTAGTATGTAAAACTGTATGAATTTACATACTCATCTAAAAAACTCACTAGTGATAATTAACGTCAAAGGAGAAAACACCAGTGCACTGATATGGAAAGCTGCCTTGATTAACTCTACACATTAAAAAAATAATTATCTTTCAATTGGGATATAGTGAGATTTTATATGTGTAGTGTTCTAAGTGATACAGGAAAAACAGACAACAATGCAGTGTTTGTGTTTAAAGAGATTACCATCTGATGGTTCAGAAAAGACCTGCAGGTATAGAAAGATAACGTCAACAACAAAATTAGGCAACTCGATAGCACAGGGCTTTATAAAAGGGTGTGAGCCTTCAGGATTAATGGTGAGGAAAGCTATTACAATAGAGAGAGCATGTGATCTAGACCTTAGAGATCTGGTGCCATTTGGATGGGTATAAAGAAGGGAGAAACCACTGCAGACAAAGACAATTGTAGGACACCCCACATACACTGCTAAAGCTGGTCCAAGTAACACCGTCGCCCGTTGCAGACACTGCTGTGGCCCAGCATCTTTCTCCCTAAACTCAGAGCGCTCTTGTCATCCTCTGTACAGCCAGTATCAACCAGGCATGGCTGACATAGGCGGGAGGCTGATTTACCACTATTAGGAGAGTATGTGCAAAGGTACAGTAGCAAGGAAGGCAATTTAGAGTAAAAATAGAGCAGCTTGGTTAAAACAGAGTTTTTATCATAACAGTAATGGTAGGGATGTTATGTAAGGGTCCCACATGGCACACTAACGTTTTCTATGTTTTCTGTTATATTTATATTTGTATACTGTCAAGATATTATCTTATTTTTTTATTTAGTTCTGTACCTCCATGTTCAATGTAACAATGGTGGCATTATTATTACTTTTAGAACCTATTAGTACGTCTGTAGTCTCCACTCAGTTTTCTTTATATGACATTAAAGATAAATACTCATCAATTTGGCAAACATTTACTGAGGGCCCACCACGCGTTGAACAGAGTGCCAGAGACTAGAGATGGAACCGTGTGGTACACACGGGGTTCCTGTTCTCACGAAGCTAATGATACAGCATAGAACAGAATTGATGAAATGATTAGATTCTGAGAAAGTTTATAAGAGAAAAAGTACAAGATATTTTGCTTTTATCCAAATATCATAAGACTGTTTTATCCTGACATTCATTCATTCATTCATTCATTCATTCATTCATTCATTCCAAAGAGCTTTTAAAATCTCTACCATTTTCCTGATTTTTTAAATTCATTTTTTGACATTTATCTAGTCCCAAAAATATATAACCATATCTTATATTGGAGGCAAATACATGTTTTTCATAATAGTTGCTAAAACTTTGAACACAACTACTCCTTATTCTTGTATGCTCTACTAGTATGCTCTATTCCCATTCTGTCGTCTTAATAAGGGGATAATTCCAGCACTTAATGAGATACAGGCTCAGGCTGACTGACAAATTATCTTAATATCAGGACCGGGTCCTGTCAGCCATGGGCTTACTAAGTGAATGTACTTTAGGAAGTAATAATAAGACAGTAAGTGAGCTAACCAAGCAAAACCATTCACGGCCCTTTGAAACAAAATAGTACAACAATATACTGCCTTTTCCTATCTTATTTCATGAATTACCTGTGGTTATAGGTAGGATAAATTTTTGGGTATATCTAAATTTAGAAAAAAAAAATTACCCCTAAGAGATAAAAGTAAGGTTGGGGGTTACTATCTTATTTCCAACGAGCCACCCATATTTCAGAATCATGATTTAATTTTCCTATATTACTAGACAGAACTGGCGGTACCTTTAGAAATATGAATGTAAGTGAAATCTACAAGTAAACATAGGTAGCAAGTGTTTAGCACCCAACACGTCTTTATATGAAATTGCATTTCAGAATACATTGAATGTTGAAAACCTGATGCCTTATTATCATGATGAGACAAGTACAGAAAATAGCAGAGGACAACAGGCAATTTATTTTCATGACAAGCTTGCAATATCATGAAGAATTGTAAACAGAAACCATTCTCATTGCCATCTCAAGACTCTAATCTTGTCCTCCAGAGATGCCACACCTGGGTCTCAGTTATGTTAAATGACTCATTTCATATTTCTAGATATTCTTGACCAATCTAGTTATCAGATCCAACCATTTCTCAAATAAATGATTATTATTCTTTTCTACTCTATTGGAGAAAATTATGCCAACACAGAATGCTAGGTTTGAATATTTATGAACCACCCACACAACCTGACAAGAGTGAAAGTGATCCTGTTAAAAGTATAGTTTTTGAGTGCACATTTTTATGTGTATACAAATAAGTACATTCTACAGAAGACGCTATTAAATAAGCTTTTAAAACGTGAATGCAACGTCAGAAATGTTTGTGTGGGTGGGTGGGTGAGTGGGAGGTGTTTGTGCCTGTGGCATAACTCGAACTCTTGTATGTAGCCTCACGTGCCTAAATTATATTTGCTGACATGCCAACATAAGACCAAGTAAGTGTTAAAAAAAGGAGCTCGAATAACCCCACATCAGACACTTAGAAACATTTTATAATTCGGAACATATATATTTATTACTATGTGTATTCTATATGAATTGCACAAAAATCTTCAATATTAACAAGGCAAAGGGTGGTCTTTAGATTTTAGTAAACCTATTGCTACCATGCACGAGCTAAAAATATTGACCTTGATCTAGTACCGCATAGTTTTGCTGTGCTCTATCCTTTGAGAAATACAATTTTAATATTTAGTATATTGAGATAAATACAGCTATATGCCTATACATTTCTAGATTCCATTTATTATTAACATTTACTAGGGATGATTAATGAATAAACTGTGATTTCATTTATTTCTGGTTGGTTAATTTACTTGCTGTCTTATTACCAACTCAAATGCTTCTCCTTAGTTAAGACAGATGCCTTATCAAGTCAAAAATATTTATGGGATTCCCAATGTACACTGTGAGGAATTCAAAAAAAAAGTACACTTTTAGATAACTCGAGAACAACCCTTGATACTCTTTAGTGTATCTCATAAATTTGTTTTTTGGAACACAGACTACGGTACTTTAAATATCTAATGGAAGGATAGAGACGCTTTGTCTAGAAAAATCCACATTTAAACATCTAAACAAATTTTTCATGGAATTTCATTGGGTTCATAGATCTTCTAAAATTGAAGGTATGTCCTGGTTACAAAATCCTACAAAAACGATGTTGGACTAGCTATATAACTATGAGTAAGTTCATTAAATGCAGGATGCCTCATTTCTCTCAGATGTATGATCTGGGAAAATGAATTAATCTATGTTAAGTACCAAGTTCAGTGCTTGGCTCAAAGTAGTACTATATGCATGTTTGCTCTTATTGGGGTTGTGAAATGCTTGGGGAGGCCAAAGAGCAAGGTAAGCCGAGCTTTTTGCACACCTGACTTTAGGAAGATAGTGAATTTAGGCTAGGTATTGAGACAATTTTGGATTGGCAGAGAGGAGAGACAAGTGTTTTAAAAAAATGTGAACATACTTTTAGCAGTAGGAACATTGCATGGCATGAATCACTGAAATGTATTCCAAAGCAGAAGGCTGTTAGTGAAAGCCAGGGGCAGCCAGCAGAAGGGGTGAGATGTCCCCAGATAGTAAAAATCTTTGGAGACCACGCTAAGGAAGTTGAGTTGGGTAAATCAAAGAGGACCTATGTTTCTCTCGCACACCTTCCTATCTTCAGCCCACTTTCTTTTTCACGTTGCACAAGTCAAACAAACTGTAACAATGAGACACAGAATACATTAGCTCAAACTGGTTAAACGTAGCAAAAAGTAGGTGGTAAAGAAAAAAAAAAAATCAGCAACTCCAAAGCACCATCAATGAACTCATGGAAAATTGTGCTAAAAAATGATGATATTACACTGCAGAAGGAATGGTAGATTGAAGAAAGAAAAAAAATCAAGATCAAAAGTAGAAAAATGATTTGGCCTTAATGGTGGAAATATCACGTAAAGAATAAGGTAGTTCGAAGTTACCATGGACAGACTCCAATGCCAACCCATTACTTTCCCATGCATTTCATTGTCATGAGGTAAGATTTTGAAAAATATTAATGTCTATTTCTCCTTTTCCCTTTGAGATGACCTTCATCTTGGCAAGGCAGAGGAGTTTGTTCGTCTACCTGGTAAAGGTATAGGTAGAAATGGAAGAGAATTATAGTTTGCTGCAGAAGAAATGAAGTTATGCTCAGCTTTTGATACCCCAAAATAGAATTCTCTAGCGAGACTACCACCTGGGAGGATTTCTCCTGGTGTGTTTCCCTCCCCTCCCCGATTTAGCACATCAGAAGGGAAGCCAGAAGGCAGCAGCTCTCAGAGTTGTCCCACAGGGTGAGACGATACACCTTTTGTCTGTGACCACTGAGCTAACTCCAAAGGTAAGAAAGAGGGTGTGACAGAAAGGAAGAGAGAGGAAATCCCACCTGCATTTCTGGCCTTAGGAAAGGCAAGGAAGAGAAGTAGAAGAGGAAAGAAGGTATTTCTCCTCCTTACCTTGACATCTTGACATAGAGATGTATGCTGGATAAAGTGAGGGGCGTCGTGAGGGTAGAGAGCCTGTCCTAACTTCTTGTCTGGGTCCCTAAGAAGGGGCCATGTACCAGGCTTCTTCCAGAATACGTCAGTGGACCAAGGGGCTATTCCTGTCTCAGGGGACAGTGAACTCCTCGGACTCTTTTAATGATCCATCAGAGTAGGATTTGCATGAGGTTGGCCTTTTTTCCCCCTTCCTGCCAGCAAGTGGGTGGAATTGTAAGAATAAAGCCCAATTACTTAGAGCCTAAATAAAAACTATTATATTAATTTTCTGCGTATTTGAATATTGATGTGAGTTCAAGTTTCCATTCAATCTATCTTATATGCTTCATTGAAAATATGAAGTTGAGGCAGGTTAAGGAAAAAAACATTCAATGACACTTGTTAAAGCATGGTAAGGAAGACTTTATTTAAAAGGGGGTTGCTATTGTGTTATAAGTATAGGGACCACTGCAATGGGATTTTGCAGTGGGAGAGTGAGAATGGGCTACTCTGAATATTGCACAAGCAAATAGGAATTTATAGCCAAGGAGTAGAGGTGGGGGGGGGGCAGTGAATAGAAAATTACTAAGAGTAAACATTAAGGGTAAAGGGCATTCTGGCTTACCCAGAAGACAGGCCAAGGAGAGCAGACGGCACCTGGGAGACGGAAGATAAGGAGCCCAATCAGATATCGAGGGTGAGGGGTTCCTGCAAAACTAACTTAGCAGGGTTCTTGCTAAGACTAAATTTTACAAGGAAATGTACAGATGGGCCTAGGAGTGAGTTCAGGAGCATGACTACAATTTGGTCAAGCAAAGAATCTTTGTCAGAAACCTATATGCATATATGTTACACTCATGAAATTACTGTACTATGCTCCACTTCTAACACACCGGAATGAAACAAGTTCTAAAAGATAAATGCCTTCTGTTGGAAGAATTATCTTTTAGTGTAATATGCTTAAGCAACAAGCCAGTCTTAATATTAAAACATCATTCGCTGTTTTAATTTTGAACTCATTCTATTGCAGTTGTATTTATTTTCCTGCAGTCACAAAGAATAATACTATGTTCTATGGTTTTATTTTTTCCCAGATTGTGGGATCTACTACTTCAGGAAACAATGTATTGAAATGAAATTTTCTCTTAGTACTTGCAATGTGCTTTACCTTACAAGTTTCTAGGTAAAGTCTCTGCAGGAAACAATAAAGCCAAAAGCATTTTAAACATATGGAACTTTCCACAAAAAATACCAGAGTAAATTTGGTTCAAGATGTTGAGGGGGAGAGGGAGAAAACATCTGAGGCAAAGTGTAGATTGTAAATAGAAAGACTGCATATTAACTTCCCAGATTCGTATACAATAATTATACTGGAGAAAATTCTGACTTTGTAAATGCATGAAAATAAAATAAAGACTGATGGTTTGGAATTGTGAAGAATGCCAGGAGTCAATGAAGGCTGTTCACACATTCCCTTTTATAGCATTGCTTCACACATAGTAGGTATGCAAAATTATTTGCTGATTCAGTCAATTATCCTTGAGGATACCTGGAATCAGTTAGCTTGATGCATTTACCTAGAAACAGAGCACATTTTTCCAGAGTTGAAGATTTGTCTGCAGCACATTTGAATAATACAGCCGTTTCATTTCCTCCATCTCATTTCCCTTCACCTTCAATCTTGGCTTTCCAGTAAATGCCTTCAACTGAGCTGACAATTTCCCCGCTGACGACTCCATGCCAGTGTCGAGGCCAGAGCCGTGGTCCAGGCCCAGAGCAAACGCCCATGGGCACTTCCCTTAAGTAGCTCGAACATTCAGTTCTGGAGTTTGGAGTTTACAATATCTGCCAACAATGTACCAACAGTACAATGGGCCTTTGGGTTTTTCTTTTTCCTTTTTTTTACTTTTATTGAAGTGATTTTTTTTTTTTCATATACTAGTTGTATTTTTTTGAGTTTGTTTTTACATTCTTTTCAAAAATGTATCCTAAATGAAATTATTTTATTTGATGAAACTTAGAAGGAAGTCAATGACAAGATGATTATATTTATTTCATTTCATTTCATTTCATTTTTGCTCCTGTTATGCCTCAAGAAGAATTCCTGATATGGGGGTGCCAAAAAAATGTATACAAGTGGACACTTTGGTCAACGTTGCTCAAGCAGTAGTTCGCCGTAATCAGAAGTATCTGGATGCTGATGGTGACCACTTAGAGCATCTCCTGTAATTTCAGAAGTTAAACATGCAAAACATTCATCTTTTGTTATCGGCATATATCGAGTACTATAATTTTAATACAGTTTTCCTTTCTTAAAATGTGTATACTTTTTTGGCACCCTTTGTATAGTCATGTATAAAATTATTGTACTGAAATTTTAAGTAGGGTATCTGCATACAAAGATATGTCTTCCCTCAGCCTCACCATTTATTAATTGGAGACAGCCTATAGTTTGGAGTAACATACAAACAAATAAAAAACGAGTTCTGAATTGCAGCACTCGTCTATAAAAGCTGTGGCTTAGGTAAGTCACCAAATCTCTCCAAGTTTTTGTTTCCTCATCTTTACAACGAGAATAATATGATTAAATGAGGTGTTGTGTCCAGCACACTTGGAATCTCTATAAAGGCTAGTTTCACTCTCTCCTTCAACTTCTCACTTCTAAGTGAGAGAACGCAGGTTGCTCATTTTAGTTTAAGTTTCCAGGTTCCCATGGCTCGGTTCTCACAAATTATTCCATCATCTCCACAGTTCAGCAGCAATAGGGTCACAGACCAAGTGCCCAGTGAACAGGAACAGTGGCAAGGGTGCAAGAGCTGATGCATCCTGGGGGAAGCACAAAACCAGGATAGCAAGAGGGAATGCAGGGGCCAGGAAGGTGGGGACAGATGCGGGGCCATGAGAAGTGGCACTTGACTGCTGGCCAGTGTTTCATGATGGGCTGTGAAGAGTCACGTGTTGCCTGGCATGCAGGACTTTTTGGCATGGGCTACACAGACATACTATCTCCGAGTAACTCATGGGAAGTAGCGCAAAGGGGGAATTGATCTGCATGACTCCATTACTTCCTGCTTTCCCATTGGTCAGACTTCAACCCGTGGGAAGTTAGCAGCCTGGCCTCACTGCTGGGCTGAGGACCTGGCTTCTCCGGAGGCCCTTTAAGAGCCAGATCTCATGACCTATGGTGGTGCAGTGTTTCCTTCTTGTCTAGAAGTGGTGATGGGCTGGCTGATGGGGTGACAGGTGACCTTGAAGGGGAGAGTGTCCAGAACCCCAAAAGCAGAAATGGGTTGATCCCAAGGAGGCCCAGTGTGTCTCCAAGAGTGTGCATAGGAATCAAAGGAATTCCTCCATTAGAATTTACTCTGTGAGTATTTCAGTTGAATAAATTTTCTCTAATTTTAAATTAGATGCAAAACTCAAGAGAGACCCAGGGTTCGGTGTTCACAACTCATCAGCGACCGTGCCCTCTAAAGGGCAAGGAAGGTGCACGTCTGCACTGCCTTTCGCTGTCACCTGCCTCATCGCTGGATGGTTCCGTGTCATCTCCACCACTCCTGCAGAGTGCTCGGTCTGCAGCTTCAATTCCCTTCTTCTTCCACCATATTATGAGGAGGAAACGACTATCGGCAGACACAGCACAGCCTCTGAAAATAGCTGCGGGCGTATCCGCTCTAAGTGTGCAGTGGGCTGGGGAGTGATTTGCTAATGCACAGTTTTACATCTTCACAGCAGCAGTGTGACGTCCTTTCTGAGACTGAGGAAGCAGACGAGGCTTTGTCCGTGGCTATAGCAATCAGTCGTCTTTCACTGACGATTTCCTTCTGTTTTGTTTTGAGGGAATTTTTTGTTGTTTCACCCAAAAGACAAGGGGAATTGATGATTTTTTTTCCTCTTCATTTTACGATGATGAGTAAATTGTCAGCTGGAAGATGGGCAGGAAATAGCACTTGTTAAAGATAACAAATGTTATCTTTAGATAAGAAGTATTGTGATCGAGAGGGAATGAAATAGGTTTATGATACTGAGAGGCAGATGCAAATTGTGGTTCTACAACTAACTAGTTACCTGCCTGTGAGTACATGACCTTCCTGAATATCTAGATTTCCATCTGTAAGAGATAATAACACCTCCCTTACGGATTACTGTAAACAAAAACTAAAAGTTTATAAATTGCTTAGCATACAGTAAGCTCTCTCTGCATGATAATTAATATAGGAACCAGAAATCTTAGAGTTAGGATATGCAATTCTTTCATTTTTCAGTTGGGAAGCTGAAATCTGGCAAAGGTAAATATCCCAAAGTCACATGATTACTTAGTGGCAAAGACTATTGTATATTCCACTTCTTTTAACTGAATCTAATGTCATTTTTACTCTGAAACAATGCCACCTTTATTACAAGATCATATTTCTGACCTGGAGAATGATTACATTTCTCATTGTGATAAGAGCAAATGTTGGTAATCTTATTTTATATTGGGGATTTATATTAGAATCTTCTTTTGTCTGGAGAAAAATTTTGTACACAAGAAAATGCGTTAGCAGGGCATAATTTATTTAAGGACCATACAACTAAATTCAAAACAACTTGGTTTCTTTGCTGTATGCTCTGAACTTTAGCAATCAAGGATAGTATAGTTAACGGTGATTTAATAGAACTTAGTTGATACGTTATTTAATTGATTGCACTGTGCGCTTGCAGACTTTCACCATTATAGTGCAAAAGCAAGTCTGCAGACGAAATGCAAAGGTTTCAGCTACCCCTTTAGTATTACAGTGTCATTTTCTCATTACTCATACATCGATTTCACTTTATACCATGATCATTTTGAAGTAAAAAGCCATTCCTGACTTTCCTCTGTAGAAATGTATATTTATATAATGTCCAAAATAATCAAGATGAAACGGTGCTTAGCATAAAAGTCCTTTCACGTTCAGAAGAAATGGTTTTGCAAAATGAAAGTCTACAGTGAAACCATGGCTCTATGTGTGTGATGGCCTAAGTTCTTAAAAATACTCTGACAGGATCATTTTTGCTAAAAACAATCCTGTTAAAAACTAATTTAACTTCTGAAAAAAATGGTAGTGGTTCTAAGGTACAGACCTTATGTTTCTGTGCAGCGGCAAAATAATTCAAACAGAATTCTGACAGTCACTGGTGTTATCTGGTACGTCAAGATCTTCTTACACTAATCGGACATCGTAACTTTGAGTAAGTCACTTAAATAAACTCTCTGAGCCTTGGTTCCTTTGCCCTCTAATCATAAACAGTAATTGCCGACTAAGAATAACGGGATAATTAAACTTCTGTCATCCTTGGAAGAAAGTTGTGCTCAATTCATTTTTCATTTTTTATTCCTGCTCCGTCAG
This sequence comes from Rhinolophus sinicus, assembly GCF_036562045.2. Lineage (NCBI taxonomy): Eukaryota > Metazoa > Chordata > Mammalia > Chiroptera > Rhinolophidae > Rhinolophus > Rhinolophus sinicus. The sequence goes on from NC_133763.1 coordinate 7,489,607, forward strand.
TTACATTCTCTTTGCCCAGTAACTTCAAAAATCTCTCTTCACCGTATCTCCTTTAATCAATTCATCAAACCATGACCCAAGTCTCACAATTATTTCTTCATTAGCCATAACTCTCTCTTTTCCCTTTAAAAGCTAATTTTCTTGGTTTCTCACCTTTGATATAACAATATAAGAGAGCAGAGGACACTAGAAAACTGCAACTTGGTTGGTGTGCCAGGAGTAGAAGTACAGATAAAGTGAAGTTAAAAGCATAACCAGGGGGATTTTCAATTTCCGGTCTAGTTTAAAATTTGTCACTCTGTCCTAACAAGTAAAAAGCTGAAAAAAAAACTGAAAAACCAACAACTCTTCTTAGATGTGACAGAGGAATGAAGTCACAGGGCCAACTGCTGTGCCCATGATTGGAGAGACAGACAGGAAGGAGACTACACAGAATCCAACTTACCAGGGCAGAAACCTCTTGAGCAAAAAACCTCCACAGGAACTAGTGCTTAGTGGGGAAACGTGACACACGGCTGTGTTGAATTATCTGGAAGAACAATGATTGGGGCGAGAATAACAGACGATATGAATGAATGCATTTTTTTTTAAAAAATGGCTTCCTCATTAGCTTCTATTCACGAATAAAGAGATTAAAGATATTAAAAGGCCTTAGAGAAATAACTGAAATTATCACAGCCCCCAGTGCCTGGGAATGCCTCGTCTTCCTATTCAACTCCCTTGAAGTAAAGTTTTCTATTTCTAATTTAAATATATAATAGGGGAGAGAATAAAAATGAATTCTTTTAAAATAAGTGAATACATTATTCACAAAGATAAATGCCTAAGTAAAAAAAAAAAATCCAAATAAGGTTGAAATTTGAAGGATAAGACGGATATAACACATATATTTTTAAATTAATCTTAACCCTATAAACAAATGAGAACCAATTGGAGATTTCTCTTTCTCCCTTCATTATCTTAATTTTTTAAAATGATAAACAAAAGTAGTGAATTGTTTCATTGGAGTTATTCCAGATTTTTTCCCCCTATAAATCCATATATATTTGTTTGGAATAGACATGTAATAATAAACATTACTCTGCAATACTTTGATTTTTTTATTTCAGCAGAATTTCACTAACATCTTTTCATGTCTATACATATGCGTCTTCTATATTCTCTTTACATGCAGTATAATACTCCACAGGGTAAATAGGCCATACATTTTTATGCATATTTAAGTTGATTCCACTGTTCAGTAGAGTTTTTTAAACTGTTCATTTGGGAATAATATCAGATTAAACAAATTTACAAAGCTTCCATAAATGTTAACATCTTACATAACCATAGTAAAAAAAAAATCATAATTAGGAAATTAAATCAATATAACACTAGGAACCAATCAAAAAAGTTCACTCAATTATTTCCAAATTGAATTTGAATTTAAGTAGTGGAATTCCATGAATGCCCTTTTTACGGATTCACAACTAATCCTAATTAGTTGCCATGCCAGTCTCCTCCATTCTGGGACAGTTGTGTCATTCTTTTGTGTTTTATACCTTAAACACTTTTGAAGATTACTAGCCACTTATTTTGTAGAATGTTCCTCAACCTGGGTTTGTGGTGTTTCTTCATAATTTAAGTTACGCGTTTTTGGCGAGAATACCACAGAAGTGATTTTGTGTCCTACTTAGTGCACGATATGTGGAAATACATGATGTCACTATGTCTCATTGCTGGAGACTTTAAATTGGTCACTTGGTTAAGTTGGAGTTTTTTGAAGGTTTTTTAGAGGTTTTACAACTGTAAAATTACTCTTTTCCCTTTGTAATTATAAAGTAACTACGAGGAACTATTTTGAGAATATGAAATTATCCTAGATTGCATCTAACATTTGCCAACCTATTTTGGTAATCCATTGATGATTTGTTTGCAACAATTATTAGTGATTTGCTGGTTAATTGATATTTTTCTATTGCTATCATATTCTCTATTAATTGGAATTCTATTGTGCGAAAAAGTTATCCATTCTCCCTCAGTTATTTATCTATTCTCTATTGTATTATATAGGTTATAATCCATTACTATAACTATGTATCTCTTTGCTCAGTTTGCCCCATATTTGTCCATTGAGATCTCCTTTAAGTTACCTTCTGTGTTTTTGAGACACGACCTTATCATTTTTTGAGCACTTTCTTACTTTCTGGAAATTTCCCTGTCCCAGACCTAGAACCAGCCACTTACCAAGGAGCCCAGTATATATTTACCCACACATCCACACATATATATATATTTATGCATTGCTTGTGCATATGTATATATGTCACACATACATACACACACATGCACGAATGTATATTAAAAACCATGAGTTCATACTTAATATCTTCAATTTCCACGAGGGACCATGTTCATTCTAGATTTCTCCCTTACCTTATTTGTAATGTCTTTCTCTAGCAATGAGAAGCTTGATTTTTGTTATACAATATATTTACTTATTTGTTTAGTCTTAGAATATACATAAAGTATTTTCAGAATTTTTAACATATAATCCTGCGAAACAAATTTAATAACTATAGAACTATATTTGTATACGCTTTTGTTTGTTTTTAGTCTTGCAATATATCATTGAAATACTGTTTTCCAAGGTTACTTAAGTTAGTGCTTTTCTCTATCACTCCCTCCAGTGTGGTACGTTATTCATCTCTAATACAAGTAGCTTCTAATTTTCTGTTTGCACCCCATTTAGGTTTCTCTCATATCCTGGTTCATTTTATGATTTCACTATTCAAATGCTACAAACGATGCTGCCAAAATTATCTTTGTTCTAACATCTTCATGCACACCTATAAGTATGTCTGTAGATAAGAGTCCTAGAAACAGAACGTCTGGGTCAAATACACGTACATTTAAAATTTCTATATACACTTATAAAATTTTCACAGACACTGTTTACAGTCCAACAAATTGCTTCTGAGGCTTCTCTGTTGCCCTATAGATCAGCACTAAATTTTATACGTCTTTTTAAACCTGATTAGCACAAATTATATCATTTGTTCTTTTATTTATTTTTACTAGTTTCAGGTGTACAAAACAACATAATGAGTAGACATTTACACCCCTCACAAAGTGATAACCCCCCCCAAGTCTACTACCCCTCTGACATCATACAGAGCTATTATGACACCATTGACTATATTCCCTATGCTGTACTTTACATCCAGTGAATGTATATATATAGTTGACATATAATTATAATATAATTATATATAATTATAGTTGACATTCAATGTTATGTTATATTAGCTCCAGATGTACAGTGCAGGATTAGGCATTTACATACTCTATAAAGTGATCCCCCCGATACGTCCAGTACCCATCTGACATCTTACATAGCCTTTACTTTGCAACATTACTGACTATATTCCCCATACTGTATTTTACATCCTTTTGACTATTTTTGTGACTATCAATTTGTACTTCCAAATCTCTTCACCTTTCCCACCCAGCTCTCAACCCCCCTCCCATCTAGCAACCATCATTTTGTTCCCTCTATCTACGAGTCTATTTCTGTTTTGTATGTTCATTTATTCTATTCTCTTATCATTTGCTATTTTAATTTGTTTTGATTTGAATAATGCTGGAATTATGTATCTTTTAGTGTATTGGTTATCTTATTTTTTTCTGTGAATTACATGTTCATTTACTTTGCTTATATTACTAGGTTTTTTTTATTTTTTGTACTTTTCTTATTGATTTTATGAAGTTTTTTTCTTTTTTTAAATGTGTTAACCCTGCTGTTTATTACATATATTGCAAATATTTCCTCCCAGATCATCACCTGACTTCCAAATTTTTTTGGTAGCTCTTGCTATACCAATGTTTTTACTTTTCATGGAGTAACATCTATTAATATATTCCTTTATAGATCCTTGTTTTTCTATGTGTCTTAGGATGACTTTCTCTACAGTAAAATAATAAAAATATCAATAAAATGTGTAAAATAATTCTTTCCCACTAATTTGGAAGCACTTACACTATATTCTAAATTTTCATATAAACTTGAACCTGTGTCTGGATGAATTATTCTAGTAGTTTTCAAAGGGGACCCCTGGAGTCCATAAGACCTTTTTGCAGATCCATAGATCAAAACTATTTTCAAAATAATACTTCAATTCTATTTATTTCCTTTATTTTCATTCTTTCATGAGTGTTCAATGGAATTTTCCAGAAACTACAAGTATGACATGTGATATCTCAACAGATTGAATGCAGAGGCAAATATGAGAAAACAGTTTTCTTCTACTAAGCCAGTGTGTGTGTGTGTGTGTGTGTGTGTGTGTGTGTGTTGCTTAAATTAAAAGAGGCTTCAGTTGAATAAATATAATTTGTAGGAAACTGAGGAATATTTTAACAGCATGTAACAAATCAGATTTAATGACAATACCTTTACTGGGAAAATATTTAGTGGACTGAAGTGCAACTTTATTTTTCAAACCAAATGGTTGAAATACAACTACAGATTAGCTACAGAAATAAGAGTTCCAGAAAAATCACCAAAACATTCCATAAGAATCAATTGCCTATGTCGAATTAACAATAATAAATATTGAATTTTACATTTTTATTTGTAAATTGTGTACAACACATCATACAGTATTAGTAAAATCTATAATTAAAGTATAAGTATATGTAATATACACAAACATTTTAGGGAGAGAGGATTGTTAAATATTTACTAGCACACCACTGATTAAATGTCAGGGAGATTGAAGTTAAAATTAGAACAAATTCTACTGTGCATATATCAGAAGGACTAAAATTAAAAAATATATAAAATTGTTTATACCAAGGACTGGTGAAGATGTGGAGCAACTAGAATTTTTGTCTGCTTATGGAAGGAATATAACTTGGTAAAACCATTTGGAAAAATACACCTTTTAAATTAAACATATTCATACCTCTGAACCAGCAATTTTTACCCTAGTTATATAGGTTTATAGAACTGTAAGCATCTGTACCCAAAATGTATGTATAAAAATTTTGTAGTTGCATTCTTTGTAACAGCTGCAAACTAGAAATAACCCAAATGGACATTAACAGCTAAAATACAAATGTTTTCATGCAATCATACAGTCTAATTCTATATAGCAGTGAAGGTGAGTAAACCACTGCCATATGCAATAACATGGTTAAAACTCATAAATTGAGCAACAAAAGCCAGGCACAAAGAATATATATATACTGTATGATTTTTATTTATTATTATTTTTTAAAAGACAGGAAAAACTATAGTGTTAAAAGTCAGAATGATGTTTCCCTTTGGGAGGCAGTTACCCAGAAGGGGCCTGATGGAGATTTCTGGTCATTAATAATGTCCCGCTTCTTAATATGGGTGGTAGTTACATAAATGCAAGCATTTGCAAAATTTCAAGATTTGTATGCTTTACCATGCATATGTTATACATTATTTCTAAATAAAAAAAGAATATAGAAGATTTGAGTAATACAAATAAAAATCTTGAGCTAATGTACATTTATAACACGATATTCAACAATTGTAGAATACACATTTTTTTAAAAGCACTTATAATAGCCAACTTCCAAAATGTCCCCAACAATCCTTACTTCCTGATATTCACGCCCTTGTGTAGTTCCTCTTATATGTAATAAGACTACTATATGTAACCAATACAATATGGTGGAAAAAAACAAATCCAAATTTTATTAGTTTCTTGCTATTGTCCCTTTCCTTTCCAGGATTCCATCTAGAGCTACTAGAAAATTGATTTTAAATTAATCTGGACTATTGCTATTCCTGGACTCTTAGTTCTTTCAATGAAACACTACCGAGGCCAACTTCCAGGCATGAGCAAACCGGTCTGGCTTTATGGAGATTATACTAAGACATGACAACAGAATCTTCTTTGTGATTCTCTTACTTTATGGTCAGACTAAAAATCCATTACATTTAGACTTTACCTAATTTTGCTAGAAGATAACACCTTTGTGTAAAGGTGTTAGGATATACCTAAAGCTACTGGACACAGATAACTAAATCCGAAGTTAGAAAATGCACTGGAAAAGCCACTTGCATTGACCTCTGAGGCCACTCTGCTATCTGCTATCCTGGGGTTGTCAAGGGTGCTAGACAGATGTCTTAAGTACGAGTGTAACTTCTGTTGTTCTCAGATTTTTGATGAATAATGTGAGATGCTCAGGAATACCACATATCTTGGTCTGAGTTATTAAAACTAAGAACCAGAAAAAACTGAAAACTGCCATGGCATAGTGTATCATGAGGCCTCTGTATGCTTACCCTCAGCAACAGGGACTAGAAATATCAGTCCCGGCCCCAGTGACACACTAAATAGTCCTCAGCAGAACAGGCTGGCTGAATTGTTCAATTCATTTTTCAGCATTGATCCAATTCACCTGTGGTCATGTAGCTCGCACCTAGGAATCCATTTCCCTGTGGATGGGAGCTCAGAGTAATAGACTATTTTAAAATAAAAATAATAAAGTAAATTTCCACAGGCTTCTGTGTCAACAGTCTTCAGATATTGAACTAATTTTGATTCTAACATCTATTTTGAAATTAACAGAAAGTATGTTATTGTGGGCATTAAAATGATTGGTGAGACATGAGATTTATTCCATTCATTCATTCAAATATATATTGCACTCCCAATATGGGCTGGACACTGCACTGAGCCTTGGGGATGCAAAGGATGAATTGCCACAAGAAAAACAACAACAACAGTATCTTCCCTGATGGAGCACGTTTTCTGGTGAGGGAGTCTGGCCAAACACAGATGCATTTAGCATCTGTGTTTCAGAAAAGCATCAAAGAACTTTGAGAGGGCTTGCTTCCTTCTTCATTTAAATCCAAGTATAGTCATTTCCAGTATATTATAGGTTTCCTTTAAAAATACATAATGAATTCAATTCCCTTGTATATATTTTATTCTTTTTCTAGCCATTTTCAACGTTTCCTTTCAACATTTGTGAAGACTTTTCTTATATGGCAATGAGCTTCTTCATAGTCTTGTTATGTTAACCGCCATTAATTTTCAAAGGACGTTTCATGGTTACAATGTATGGGAGTTTAATGAGCAAGTCAACGTTTACCCTTTAGGCAAGCGTTATATCCCAGTAGCGTGTCTTTCTAACTTCAAAATATGGTGAGAAAATGAGCTGACATTACAGGTCCGACAGCAAGTAAGTGGATAATTAGACATGTTCAGCAGTCATAATTAAATTAAGCTAAGTCTTGCATACCTGTGCTATGTACCTTTGGCATGCCATTTATTAATAGATTCCACCATTGATTAAAGAGAAAAAGTACTTTTAAAAGCATTGTGGGGCTGGATTACAAGTTGAGTATGTTTTTAAAGAGCATGTTTTCTCAGTGTATAAAATTCTGTTAAGGGAAAACTGTGGCTGATGGATTGATAGTATACACTATTTTGGAAATGTTTGGACTCAGAATAACTAATAGGTGATAGAACAGTGATTTCAAAAATTTAGAGTTTTTACAGAGACTTTTAAAAATGTGTAGATTTATTTAATACTGCTGCTTAGTAACAGTTCTTAATTTTATCCCTCATGAAAACTGTATACTCAATCTGTAAAATGAAAATTAAATTTTATTTCTTAAGCTTTATTTTGAAGAAGTTGAAATGATACAAATGAGAATATTAAATATTTAGTAGCACATTCAAAATACCAGAGATATCAGAATTTAGGGTCCTAAAATACTCAGAATTTAATATAAAAAGAAATGAAAGGACATTTGCTAAAGAACCCAGGGATTTATACAGGTGTTATTTCCTCTATTCATTTTTTTGGCATACCAACGTTACATTAACCTACTTAACATATTATATATTTACACAGATCTCAGGAGCTCAGGCACTTCAATAATTTAAAATATTTGAAAACCATCAGTAAATAATTACAGAAACTGAATATTTTAATTAATGCATTTCTTACTCAAAAATGAGTGATTTTAATAGGCTGGTGTTCTTGGTACTGTCTCTTTAGACTTTGAGAATCACTACTTTGCCTCACAAGGTGAACTGAGGAATGAGTGTAGGGAATACCAAGATCTGAGAATAAACATGAATAAACATGAGAACCACTACGCTGAACACACACACCACTTGCATGCATGACTCAGAGGCCATCTTTTTTGAAATTCCCTTACGACGACTTACATCAGACTTGCTCTCTTCATCAGTGTGCCCTCCGCCACCACCTCAGAAGTCTGACTTCATCTCCACTCTGCTCAATTTCCATTCTCTTTGGCCAGTCCTGCTTCCAGTTCTCCTTGCAGGCCAGCTATCTGCCTCTTTCCACTGTGCACTTTGGTGGCAGGAGTTGGCTCAAGATGAAGGGCAGCCTCTTTTGTTAGTAACATTGCCGCGAATGTTCTTTCATGTTAAATGAAAGCTGGCTCTTCCCCAACACACACCCTGCCTTCCACAAAAACCTAAGCAAATGACACTTATTTCTCTTTCCTACTTGCCTCAGCCTAGAGAAGAGCTCAGATCAACACACTGGCCTTGCTTTTACAGGTTGTCCCCAGACCACCGCCACTGCCTCAATTCAGACACCATGCGGACTGAGGAATGCAAATCTCCTTGTAATCCCACCGTTACCCTGTGAAATGCTGCTGCAGAAAGTCAAGGGACCATGCGAATGTCCTCCACCACGGTCTCATGGAGCAGGACAGTTGTTCTGGGCACTCGGTGGGGCCTTTGTGCTCTGCTCAACACTTGTCCCTTCTCATCGGACAGCTTACTGGATGGTACAACTTTCTAAGTCATTCAGAGGCATTCTGCAACTCTCCTCTTTCCCCTGAAACAACAATTTTACCTTCACCTTTCTGCTTTTCCCCCAGTCCCAGAGGAGAACAAGTATTTATTTATTTATCATATCTTAACTATGCTATTTATGCTCACAATCAATTTTTTCCCTTTCCTTCAAGAATATGTTCCAAAATCTATCAAATTCTTGTTTTGTATTACTCTTCAACCTAAAAACAGCCTCAAGGTCTCTTCTTTAAAAAATTATTTACTTTTTCTTTCCATGCCTTTCTGTACATTCAAGGAATAACAGCTTTGAAAAAAGGAGTCTGAATCCATTGCCTTGATACCTACTCTGTTCTCAAGGTTCTAAAATATGGTTTCTGTATCCTGTTAAAACTACCTTTTGATAGTCACCAGTGAACAAATAATCACCAAATCCACCAGCTTTTTTTTTTTTTTTTTGCTTTTGTGCTTCATTACCTTTCTTTAGCAGCTAACATTTTTCAGTGCTTTGCAAGGTCATATTCAGCCCTAATTCATTCGTTCAACAATAATTTCTGGGACCCAGCATGAGTGTTATAAGTTATACAGTACATTAGAAAGTGATAAGGTCTCTTATCTAATGTGGAGAAATGAAGCCAGGAAAGGAATTGAGAGTAAGGGGCAAATGGGTTTGCAGTCTAAAAGTTTCTTAACAATGGTTATGAAAAGGCTTTTCAGGAAGGAGCCATTTATTTGAGCAAGTATTTAAAGGAAGTGAGGTGGGAGCCACTGGGAATCTGGGGAAAGAACTCTTCTAGGAGGACAAAAACCAGTGCCAAACCCTGAGACAGGAACAGAGAGGCACGTGTGGCTGACACAGAGTGACCTAGGGAGAGGAAAGTGTGACAGGAGGTCAGAAAAGTAAAAATAGGGGTTCTGGTCATTTACTCGAGGTGCTGGCTCCACAGACAGGGCTCACCGGGATGGTACGATTCCATTGTCCTGAATTATAAAAGGAATGTTCTGGAAAGAGACAATAGTGTGTGCAATGTGTCAACATGTTACATTCAGGGGACAGCAAGTAGTTTAAGGTAACTGGAGATACGGCCCTTGGGAGGAAGAGAAGATGGGAAGGAAGGAAGCAGATCATGGAGGGATGTGAGCACCAGGTCAGATAGCTGAATGTCAGTGTCCGGCAATGAGGCGTCATCAAGGCATTATTAGATAAGGAGAGTGGCATCGATGATGTGGAGAAAGAAGTCTGAAGCAGATGCTAAGTCTCCACAAAAGGCAAAGAAGTCCCTGCCCTCTTGGGTTCCCTAAGCCTCCCTGTCACATTCTCCTATCACCACATACACCCCAACAGTTTGCTGCAGTCACTTGGCATAGCTCGCTTTTCTGTTTTCTACACCCTCATGGTGGTTATCAAACTATTGTCTCAAAGCCTTCTGTCGTCCGATGTGTGATTCTGGACCTCGGCAAACTACATTTTGATGCGCCAGCTGTTTCCTATTAGGTCCTGACAGTGAGGAGAGATGGGACACCTAGAGGAGGAAGAAGGGGAATGCCCCTTTCTTTTTTGCTTGCTGTTCCTCTTAGTGTCACCTCAGCAATGACTCTTCATCCCCCTTGGGCAGAAGCAGTTGTTTCCAGTGGTAATTAGTTACAATTGCCACTTTCTGTTTGTTTGTTTGTTTTCCATCCTGAATAGCACAGCTATGGTGGGGGGCAGCTGCTGGGAGGTGTGGGTTCAGTGCCACGGGGTTCCCCTTCAGTGTTCCTGAGGTACCAGCATCACCTGGGCAGCACCTCTCCTGGTTGCTCAGCCCCATGGAAACCCAGCTCCAAGCTTCTAGAACCTAATGACCAATCGTTCCCTTTTGTTCCACTAGCCGTACTGATGGGAGCTGCCACTCTCTCTGTTATTTCAGTTTTGTGTTTTGCTTTTGTCGTCTTCTCACACTAATTTAACCAATTTCCTACATTAAATTCTCTCGGTTAAAATAGCTGGTGTAGTCACTGTTTTCCTGACTTGACCCTGACTGACACATTTCTTTATTTGCCTTCTTACTCCAAACATTCCGCTGGAAGCCCTTCACAGCCTTTGTTCCTACTGAATCTTTAAGAGATTCTTGGTTTTATATATTTTTTTGTACTCAAATAAAAGCTCACGTCAAACCAACTAAACAAAGATCTCAGAGCCTGCAATGTTTAAGACATTGTACTAGACAGCCTATTAGCGGTAGAGGAATGGCCTTCTCTCTAGATGCGGATATGGATATGGTTACAGTTCCGGTTACGGTTATGGATATAGATCTGAGCTAAGCAACAACAGAAGGATCTCCCAGCTAACACAGCTCTGCACTCACTCTACTTTGTCAACCACACTTACATCATTTCAACAACTGGCAAATGTGATTAAACACTGTTATTCTTGGTATGTTGGTCTTATTTCATCATAAGATTGAAAAGAATGTCATCTTTTTTCTTAGTTTACCTAGATAGTGCAATTTTCTCCTTCATACGCTGGCAGAGCAAAAACTGCTTAACTATAGCCATTATCTGCATGCAAACGTGCTTTAGAATCCACAGCTTTCTCCACTTCCTCCGTGCAGTCCGTTCTTGACTAGGCTGTTTGGAGGAGGAGGGAAAAGGAAGGAGAGGCAGTAGGGGATTGTTCACTTGTGTAAACAAAGCAACAGCAGTTTCAAAATTGGATAACGGAAATTCGCAGGCCCAGAAGGCAAAAAGAAAGGAGGTTAAAACTGAGAAGTCAGCAACATCATAAAGAAGGAACGCTGGCACTAGTTAGAAACTTGGAAAATCAAACACCAGCTTAAAGGCAGTTGGTACATTGGGCCTCTTAAGAAGTAGAGAAGACACATTTCACATCCTTTGTTTGAGATGAATGAATTCTCAAGCTGCTAGATTTGCATGAATTGCAACATACATTATTTGTGGAATATGTTTAAGAATTCCTAAGGGGACTAGGTCAACAGGAACTGGCATAATTTATTATATTCCAGCTGACAGAGTGAAGAATAAAGACAATTCTGTGTAAGGATCCCATGAAAAAGGAAGTCAAGTGTAAAAGAAATCGGATCTTATTTTGTCCTGATCTCTAGCCAAACATTCAGTTAAGAGGTGAACTTTTCTTCCAGCAAAGAAATGCTGCTTGCCAGGAATGTGGAGGTAAACTATCTTATTCCAGGCCAAACTGGGAATGAATTATGAAAGCGAAACTTATATCTTTGGGGAAACCAGATCAACTAAAGATCTGATGCAAAATATTAAAAGGAATTGAATTCAGGAAGACCTGGATTCTAACTTAAATCTCAGAGGGAATTCAAGAACTCTGTGGTTTCCTTCTTTTTGGAATCAAAATTTATGGCTGTTCTATTTGTAGTAAAAAAAAATAATGTTTTTTGAAGTTTGTGTATGTTTTGTGGGGCTTTTAAATAGTTATTTCATTTAAACAGCAGCAGATGGTGCATTTAATTTACAACAGTTCTGTGTTTCAGGTGGGACAATGTCGTTGCCTGAAATGTTTCTGTAGCATCGTCAACAATTGCTTTTGCTTGCCAGTCAACAGTGTTCTAGAAGAAAATTTACCAATGATTAAAATCAAGCACAACCGTGCTATTCATTGATGCTAGCAGTAAAAATTACAGAAAAAAATATCTGATATGTTCATAATTTGAATGTATAACTATTCAAAGTTATTTTATGATTTTTAAATGGAGTGACTAAAGGAAAAAAACCCACCTACATCCGAAGAACATAATCACTGTCATTTGACACTTGTTTATAACAGACATTCATCTGTGATTGGCTGGCATTGGAGTCTCTTGAAACAACGAAAGCATTTCTGGGAAAGGAGTATAAGCTAATGTATAAGCTAATATACATTTTTAAAGTATTTAAAAATATGTAAAGAATTTTACAGCACAATACTTGAAAATAAATAATGTAGAGTGTTGTGTGACTAATGTGGGAACAATAATTATTGTCCCTTTGCCCCACATTTTGTGATGCAAGGATGATAATATCGGTCTATTGTCAGACTATTTTTTATAAAATTGTTATGCTATTTTTTATGAAATTATTGTCTGGATCTAACTTTTAATAAGAAAGAATGGGTATTAGCTTACATACCAATCTTCTTTAGTATATATTTTGATGAATTTTTCAGGGTACAAAGTTTGCATCTACACAGCAGAAGAGACAGAAACCCTGCAGTGTATATGTCTCAAAACCACGTGCTAATCAACATTTTTAAGTGCTTATGTGGAGAGTAATGGAAATACAAATGAAATGCCATTAGAACTTGATCTCAAGAATATTTTGTTGCAGAATTTTTTTTAAAAAAATTACAGTTAAAAACCCCAATGTCAAAAACTCATAGACACAGACAACAGTTTAGTGGTTGCCAGAGGGTAGGTAAGGGGTGGCAGGAGGTGGTAGATGAGGGTAAAGGGGGTCAAATATATGGTGATGAAAGGAGAACTGACTCTGGGTGGTGAGCACACAATGTGATATATAGATGATATATTATAGAATGGTACACTTGAAACCTATGTAATTTTGTTGACCATTGTCACCCTAATAAATTAAAAAGCAAAACAAACAAACAAACAGAAAACAAACAAACAAAAAAACCCACACAATAGCCTACCTGAATCCAGTAAGGGAAAATAAGAGTTGGATCATTTAACAGGTTTTCTTCCACTGGGTATTTTGGAAGTTTATGTTAGTTTTTCTGGTTAGAGTGTTCATGATATTTGAGGAGAGAGTTTGAATAGAAAGGTACTAAGAAATCGTCTCTCCTCCTGGGAGAGATTATGACAGAGATAGAAACCATTCAGCAATATTTAGTCAAAAATACTATATGTTGACATGTTATAAAATTGAGAATTAAATGAATTTTAGCCAATAGCTAGTATGTACAAAAGTACTCTAATATGCAAAGTGATTAGTGGCACAAAAAGGAAGCCAATTAACTAGCACAGGAATTCAAGGACTAATGAAAGTTTGTATTTCCTGAGAGAAAGAAGAAAGGAATGACAATGGAGGAAGTGTGGCTGGTAGACAGCGTCTAAGTGATCCCCAAGAGTCACACCTTTATGCAATCCTCTCCCCTTGGCTGACTCACTACTAATGGATAGAATACCCCCGAGGTGATCAGATGTCACATCTGAGATTATGTTACAAAATGACACTGGTTTCCATCTCCATCAGTCTCTCTTGCTTTCTCACTCGCTTGCTCTGAAGAAGCAAGCAGCTCTGTTGGGAGCTGCCCCGTGTGGTGGCAGGAGATTGAGGGTGGCCTCCAGTCAAAAGCCAGTGAGAATCTCAGGCCCCCAAGTCACGAGACCCCAGTGGATGAAATCCTGCCAACAACCACACAAGTGAGTTTGGAAGTGGATTCTCTTCCCAACTGAGCCTTGAGAGACCTGTAGCCCTGGTCGACACCCTGATTGCAGTTTAGCGAGAGACACTGAGATGGAGGCATTCAGCTTAATTATGCACAGACTCCTGATGCAAAGAAATGATGAGATAATAAATGTCAGTTGTTTTAAGCTGCAAAGTTTTGGAATAACTTGTCACAACCATAAGTAACTAGTACAAGAAGAGCCATAAAACAAAAGAAAATTTCAGGTAAATGGACGTAAGTAGGAGAAGGGAGATTATACAGTGTATTCCTAGTGGAAGGAATAACATAAGGAATGTATAGAGCTAGGAAATTTCACGGTGAATTTATAAAATAGCAATTATTTGCATTTTCTGGAGCATAATGTACATGAAGATTTTGTAGACATTAGAATTCACAATAATACATTGAAGTCTCAACACACATAGCCTGGAAAGTCAAATTTATAATTTCTATTTTATGTAACTGAATTAGATACATGAGGGGAACAAAGTAGTACTCTAGGAAGGTTTGCTGAGAATAATGTGTAAGATGAATTAAAAGGGAAACACTTATAAAATGCACTATTGGAAGACTATGTAATACTACAGGAAAAAGAAATGAATGAGGGTAATGGAATGAAGATCAGAGAGATTAAGATAAAGAAAGAATTGACAGGATTTTTTTTTTTTTAATCCACTGAATTTATTTAGGAATCTTGAGGAAAGAGATAAGATGCCTAGGAGGATTTAATCTTGGAATACTGGGAAGATACTGAAGTCATATGAGAAATACTGAATTCAAGAAAAGAAGCATTATCAGGGATGAAAAAGACAAGTCTTGCTTTTAGACCTTGCAAGGAAAGGTAGAAATAAAATATTGTGGTGACAAATCAGAATGACTGCTTACCATTTTAGGATAGAATGTGTATGTGGGTTATCGTTAAATATGTGTAAAAAGATCAAAGTCAGATTTTAAGAGAACCTTGAAAAAGACCCACAGTTAGGACCTGAATGAAAATGGCTAAAAGGACAACAGAAAAAAAGGGCATTAGTAAGAGGCTGGTGTGAATGTAGATGCAGGTAAGTTCTTATACAAACAGGAAATCAAAAGTAGGCGTTTTAGGCTCAAACCGGTATAATAAAAAATTCCTCAGTCATTCAAAAAGAAACTTCAGAAAAACTGCCACATAATCCCTACATGTCGAGAAAGAAATTGCTGTGGGTTACAGTTCATTTTCATTGTGCCTTCCAAAACAAACCGATTTTAACGAACCTAAGTAACTGAACTAAGTTACTTGCCACGTACTAATTTTTGAAAGCAGATATCTTCACAAGACAATTACGTAGAATTGAGAGTCCTTCTTTGTGGTAAATAAATTTTTAAAAATGCCAGCTGTAGATGTATTTATTTATTTAAGAAATCTGTATCTCCTACCTAATATATGCAAAGGATCATTCAAGGTGTCGGGGGCATTGCACTAAATAAGATAAATATAATTCTCACCCATAAGGAGCTTGCATTTCGACAGGTCACGTCAAGTGAAAATTAGGACGCTTCCATAAAAGGGAATGATGAACTACATAGTCACTTGTGAAGGGCATGCAAGGAGCTGCAGCAAATAAAATGTCAGGTCTTACTATACAAGAGCCACTTTACCAGAGGGTATTTGTGTGGAAACAAGACTGGGGATTGTGTAAACTCCACTTCGGCATTATTCACTTGACAGCTGCTTCTCTGAGTTGTTAGAATCTGTCAAGTATGTCCTATTCTACTGCTTGCTTCACTCGTTGCTGGGTTTGGCCTGGAGCTCATGCTCCCCTTGGTACCATGAAGGTATCACATCCCACTCGCAGGATTTGGCCTCAACCTCGGTCCAGTTCTCTTCTCCACCTTTCCCCACCAGGCAGTCCATAGGACACAGGAGCATTCAGCAGTACATTCGTACACGTGACACACTAAGGACAGCACCATGGTTATGGGGGTCTCAGTGAGGCTGGAGTCATCAGAGACAGAGGGCTGATCTTAGCAGGCCAAACCAACGCTGCCCTTAGCACTCCAAGTTAAGAACTGTCTAGGCTTGTTACTGACACCCTTGGTACATCACACAACTGAGGGGTGATGGTAGCACCCCATGTCTAATCCCAGCTGAAATCTTCCCATCTGTCTCTAAGCAAAACAAAGTCTGGGAAATTTATTTGTTTAGTGACATATACAAGCTTTAAAACAATATGTAGCACAAGTAAACACTCAGTAAATATTGTTGAATGAGTGCATATGCTGGTTAGTTATATACAATTTTTCAACAAGTCTACGTATATCATTGCCATCTCTCTCTTTTTCTCATGCACACACATCTACATACACAAAACCCATAGATAGACCTTAATTGTTAGAGATACCACAGTGTAAACCTATAAGAAGGAAGATAAGTATTTTCCTGTCTTATATTCTAGAAGAACGGTTCCCCTTAGGATGGAGTCCATATTTGTATTATTAAGCAGCATAGCGGTACTTCTTTTTAATGGAAAATTTCGCCAAAATTTCTCTTTTAAAAGATGGCTCTGGAAAAAACAGAGTATCTGGGTAGGCTCATGATATGATGTGCTTTTTTGGAAAATGACAGGTCTAGAATTATGAATTTTATCCTTGCTCAGAAGTACTGTATGTAAACCCCTCAACATAGTGTTTTCAATTCTTACATGTCTTAAAAGGAAGGTAGATTAATTGATTGCCATGGACTGTATGTTTGTGCTCAAATGCATGTGCTGAAGCCCTGATTCCCAATGTCATATTATTTGGGGGCGGGACCGATGGGAGGTAATTAGGTTTCGATGGGGTAATAAGAATGGAGCCCCCATGATTGGATCAGTGTCCTTATAAGAGGAAGAGACGAGAGCTGTCTGTCTCCTTCTCTCTGCCATGTGAGGACATGGCAAGAAAAGGTTTACCTGCAAGCAAGGACGAAGACCCTCATCAGACATAGCAAGCACCAATACCTTGATCTTGGATCTCTCAGACTCAAGAACTATGAGAAATAAAAGTTAATCTACCCAGTCCATGGTATTTTGCTTTAAAAACCCAAGCCGACTAAGACAACAGTATATTCTAATTACTTAAATAGATCCCAACATTAATGATGGTTGGGTGATATTTAAGTACATGTTTATGTTACTCTAAATTATATATTTGGTAAAAGAGGCCAAATGGAATTTTGCTTTTTTGAACATATGTCTTTTCCTTGTAAAGGTCAATGTACCTATGTATTTATGGTGATCCAGTAGCTTTCCCATGGAACTTGGGGATATTTAAAAACTCCATTACTATCATAAACTAAATGTAACGCCTCCTTCATAAAAACTATATTGTAATTATTTGAATGAGCAGAATCAATTGATAGTTCATATACTTAATAATGTATCTGTATGACAATTTTGTTTATTGGTTTAGAATATTTTATAAGAATTTTAAGATATGAGATTGAGATTATCTGAATGATGTTGATCAACATCCTCAAGAATTAATATTTTCTTCTCCTTTATGGAATTTCTTTAAGAATCTTACATGAAAATACAGTTAAACAGCAAGGAAAAGGCTTTATTAAACTAGTCATTTCTTTCTCTTTGTGAATATACAGTTACAGAAAATGTGAATTCGTATTTCTAAAAATCTGTAGAAAAAGACAAGAGATAATATTATCAATGCCATCTACCCAAGTATAGAATTACTATCCCCATGATTTTACAGTGTAGACACCTGGCTTTAATTTTAATGTCAAATATTTTAGGTTAATTTATACTTACTTACATTAGACCAAACTGAACTAAAAAACTATACAATTTAATTAACACAATGACTGCTATTAATAAACTTATGTACTGAAATGATTTAGTGTGCTTTGTTTTTTTCTGAGTCCAGTTAATTTGTATGATCTCTGTTGTCTGATTAACTTGGTTCATTAGGAATGTGCTATAAAATAGGTCCTAAGTTTTCTTTCACACATGCAATGATTTGCTTTATTCAATAGTTCCAAACCACAACTCAACCATTTAAGCAACACCAACAATCAACCAATCAACTAACAGAGTCTCACTGAAGACCTACCACCATATGTCCAGAACTGAAGACGCTTCCATAGGCCTGAATACAATACACGTCTTAAAGAATACATGCTAGAAGGGACAAAGCAGGCAAGGAGTCAAGAAAAGAGTTGATTTAGCAGGATTAATACTTCACTATAACTGGGAAAAATGTTCAAGTCGATGAGTCAGAAATTCCATCTTTCTTAAATGACAGGTCATTATCTTTTATAGGTAATTCAACCCAAGTGGTAAACATCTGCACTTTATAATGATCAGCATTAAATGAAGCAGAGCATTGGAAAATTTCCAGCAAATTGTGAAGTTGGGACGGGTAGGGCAGCACACTTTTGACTACTTTGGTTCAATTAGGAATTCTTTTTTTTTTTTTCTGTCCTCACTATGTTTTTTCTACATATAGGTAAGAATTGCTGTAGTTATAATCTAAGATAGTGACAATGTCATTAATGTTTACTCTTGCTGCTGCCATCTACTCCAAATTTTTGAAAAAATTAAAAGTGATGATAAGAAAATGCCTATGAGCTCCTCTCTCTCTCTCTCTCTCTCTCTCTCTCTCTCTCTCTCTCCTTCCACCGCCCTACCCTTTCTTCCTCTCTCTATCTCTCCTCTCTCTCTGGCTCATAAGTAATCACCTTTCCCCATCTGAAACAAATTAACTCCTAGCGAGATGTTCCAAGAGCTTTCAGGTACTCGTTTCCAAGGAAACAGCTTCTTTTGTCCACATGAGTTCTGCAGTTCAGACAGTAGATTGCTTAGTATCATCAGACAAGAGTGTAGAGAAACTAACAAGTTTACATGTACTTTAGGGTGTTAAAATCAAACTAATGATCCCACTATAATCAGTACTGGATCATCATTTTTTAAAAAGTCCCAATCTACTGTAGGGGGTTGTGAAAAACGCTATGGGTGGGATTTCAAAATGCTACTTACTATGTTGGGTATAATCATAAAATGGCTTCACAAGAGGAACCGCCTCAATTCTGTGGAATATATAACATATTTCAGTCTTGTGGAGCCCTCTACTGGGAAGCTCTGTGTATCAAATTCAGAAAGAAGGTATTTCGCTTTCCAACAGCCATCCAAGTGTGAATTATTAGGTTGGTAAATATTATTTAACTTTTTCTTATGAATTTATCTGTATTTCCACAGTTTCAAGTTACTCTATCTAAACAGTTTCTCTTAACTTGTTTGCTGTTGTTTCCTGTTCGGAGAAAACAGTGTTGTTAAAGATACTTGATCTAAAATTCTTCCATGTTGACATAAGCCATATTCTAATTTAGTCCTTTCAAGCGGAAGAACTGAGTAAGCTCTTTTAAACTGGGAAGGGTTCAAAGAAACAAGCAAAATTCAAACTTTTTATGTGTTTCATTGTTATTAATTATTCTGAGTTACACTTTTAAAAGCCTTATATTAGTATTATATTTTTAAATATATGAAAAAGATAAAATATGGAGAAAAAATAATAGTATCTTTAATGTGACGTGATGAAACTTCAAGTGTTACAGGATCAGAACTGTATTGCCTTAGGCAGGAGAAATTACAGTATTCACCGTGCAAAGAACAGTGTCAAGGGAAGGCAAATTTCAGTGTAAAGAAAAAGTCAAACAAAGAGTAATTGTCTGAGTGTGAAAATTTTAGAAAGACAACATTAGACAATGTATCATTAGGGACAGGTTATCATAGGTTACCCCATATTAACTATGTAGTCAAAATTAACTGTAATGACATTTGATATGATAAATAAAAACATTGTTTAAATCATATCCATATAAGAATATAGGGATATGAAAGTGCTGTTTCTTATAATTCATGGTTCCCGATTATTTTCCAGTTAAAATTAACCTAAATTCCTACTGAAAGAGCTTTAGGATACAGGACGCATCCTGTAAATGTTTCATTATATTTAGAGGATGGGTATTCCACTGACCATAAGACTCCCGTCTAGGTGTACCAGGAGAACCTATCTCGGGCGGGAGCAATGGTAGGACCTAACCCCTCCAGGTTTAGTGAGAAACATGAAATTAGGGTGTTCGTGTAATTAATGGTCCAAACCAGGAAGCTTTTGAGGGTCAAAGGTCTTAGATTATGCCATGGCAATAGCACAAATCAACACTTGGGTCAGGTGGGGCATATAATCACACAATGTGTGACTCATATAAGTCTGCTGCACGAAGCCTTAGATATTTGGGGTTGAAATACATGTGCTTAAAAGATAAGATTGGAAATAATCATTGTCCTAGGTTTAACAATATTTTTTTTCTATTTTTGCATTAAATGGTTTATATTTAAGCCAGATAGCTAGGGGCATTATATTTTGAAATCTGACTACACCAATGGGCTGTAATAATTCTGCTCACTGTTAAATAGCACTGATGTTTACCCAAAGTATGCTTCATTGGTATTAAAGGAATAACATATATTAAGAGCATTGCTGTGAGGTCGGACATATTGGATTTGAATCCTATCTCCATGATTTAATGTTTGGCATTTAAGACTAATTTTCTCCAAATGTGACTTAGAGATACTGTAATACTTATGTCTAAATGTTATGAGGGTTGAAAGAGATAATAAGTGTAAATAATAAAAAATGCTGAATATTATTTATAATAGGAATAATTTTTATTCATTAGTGCTATGACGTTTTCCAATATTTTTTATATGCAAGGTTTGATATTTCCCCATGACTCTAATTTATATTATTTATTCATATTTTGCTAGTGAAGGCACTAATGTTCACAGAGATTATATGATTTAACCAATCTGGATCCATATCCTAAGATGTAAAAATCATTGGCAGCTATTTAAGGAAAGAATAGGTTGTCAACTAATTTGGTTAGATGCATAACTAGACTAGAATTCTTTCAAAGATGTTTGATTATTTAAACTCCTCTTTGGAGAAGGGATTATAGCCTCTCTTTAAAAGAGGATGAAGATTTCTTAAACAACTAATTCTTTCACCTCCATACTTGGACTAAAATTAAGTTTCTCCACTCTGAGGTATGTAACACCTGCTCACCAAAAGTTTCTATGAAACTGAGAAAAGTGTGCTGTTTTTTTTTTTTTGCTGTTGTTTTGGTTTGTTTTTTGTTTGTTTGCTTTTGTGTGTGTGGCTTTTTTTCAGTTTTTATTATTACTATTTTTATTTTTCAATTATAGTTGACATTCAATATTATTTTATATTACTTTCAGGTGTACAGCACAGTGCTTAGACATTTATAATTTACGAAGTGATTCCCCCGATAAGTCTAGTACGCACCTGGCACTATACATAGTTATTACCATATTATTGACTATATTCCATATGCTGTACTTTACATCTCTGTGACTATTTTGTAACTACCAATTTGTACTTCTTAATCTCTTCACTTTTCTTACCCAGTCCCCACCACCTTCCAATCTGATGACCATCAGTTTGTTCTCTGTATCATGAGTCTGTTACGTTGGTGTTGTTGTTTATTTTGTTCTTTAGATTCCACATATAAATGAGATCATATGTTATTTGTCTCTCTGTGTATGACATAGTCCACTTAGCACTATACCCTGTAGGTCCATCCATGTTGTCACAAACGGTTAAGATTCCACTTTTTATGGCTGAGTAATATTCCATACTTCATACTCGTATGTACCACATCTTTATCCGACTGTCTATTGATGGGCATTTCTGTTGCTTCCATATCTTGGCTATTGTAAATAATGTTGTAGTGAACATAGGGAGGGGTACACCTATCTTTTCAAATTAGTGTTTGGTTTTGAGGTGCCATTGTTGCACCTCTTACACTGGCATTTACATTTGTCAGGGAACATTATGACCAAATACATTTTCTGGTCCTGATACTGTCATAACCTGTGCTACTGGTCAGAATGCAAGAACTTCCAGTCTTCCTTTCATTTCCATAGTTGAGTTCTTCAATTTGTCATCTTTTCTCTCCTAACCTGCATCTTTTCATCATTGTAGCACAGTAGCTAAGAGTGCCCTCAGGTATTAGACTTTCTGGCTAGAAACATTGGTTTTACCTCTTACCTGCTTAAGTTTGGACAAGTTGCTTAAGCCTTTGATGCCTCTGTTCTCTTATCTGTAAAATGGGTTCTTGTGATGATTTAAAATGAGATACCATTACAGGTAAGATACTTGGAGGTATCTGGATCACAGAAAAGAAAGACATTATGAAATTTTTATTATTATTTCCACCTCCCAAGAATTTCTTGATATGATCTAACTACACCTGAGCCAGATATAATTCCATTCCATGCTAAAGAAACCTCTAACTCTTTTAAACCTTCCATCTCTTATTAAAGTTAAAGCCTGAGCCTCCGAAGAATTCTTCTTCCCCTATTGTATCTTTAAATGGAGATTGCTTATTGTCAAAAATTCTATACTTTGCAGTCTAGGAGGAAAGAGTGTTAAAATTTGACTTCTTTGCCACCCAAGGCATTATTCCACCCCACTCAAATAAATACAAGAATTTCTTTTGTAAGTTTATGCTGTTATGTTATTCCACCTCCCACCGCAATGTTGGTATCCAATGTCTTCATGGCCAGTGTTTGTTTATTGCAGCTGGCACAGTTTTTCCTCACCCACAAATCCCACTATCATCCTAGATGACCTCAATGTCTATGTGGACCTAGCCAACAACCTTGGATAGTAATTTGGTGCCATTCTTAATGTCAGTGAGCTGCACCTCAACTCTACTGCAGCCAACTATACCCATGGTCACATCTTAGAAATGGTCGTGACTAAGAATTACCCAACATTCCAAAGTATACGTTGCAATGTTCAACTCTCTAATGCAACTCCACTTCCATCAGCTCCTTCATGTTTATGTTTACAATCTTTTGAGATATTTAGTTCATGAGTCTTCTTCCTTCACTTTTGTTCTCTCTCTCTCTCTCTTCCCCTCCTCCCCCACCCTTTCCCTCTATCCCCCCACCTCTCCTAAATTCTCATTACTTAAACCACTAACTAGACTGCTAATATCTCATTGCCTTGTCTGTTAGTCCTTCTATACAAACTTGACAAAATTCTACAACACCTCCGGAAAACATTCTAACCCTGGATCAGCCTCTCTCGTACAGAACAGTTGCCAAGAATTTCTATATAAACAATAATTTGAGTTGGCTCCACGATAGATTCATGTTCTTTAGTCTCCACAGGAAACCCAATGATGTCTTACTGAAATTTCTTAAGTCCCCAAAGAGATACAGCTTCCATTTCTCAAAACAGTCATGTCTTACCTTCTTTACGCTCATTAAAATCCTTTTAAGTAACATTTCCACAATCACACTCAGCAGAAAACCCTGCTTCTTAACTTAATGATTAAATAGAGGCTACCTGACAGGAATTCTTTCAATTCTTACCCCTCCCTCACTAATAAACTCACCCACATTGTAATAAATGATTTGAGGGAGAGATGGGAGTTTCAGATATTTACCTGCAGAGGTGGGTTCTTTGTTGCTGAAGTTCAATAACATGACTCTGATGGTTCTCCTTACCACAAATGACTGCATTAGCACATTAACTCAAGTTGGACTAATTAGATGACCTCTTCCGGGAATTTGAAATTTGGTTTCAGACATCATAGGCAGTCTTTGATGATTGTTTGAACTGCCATATATAAACTCAGTAGCCACGTGCCCATGGAAAAGCAATGAAAGTGACATTGACACAGAGGTACCAAAGGAGGCAGAGGTGAGAGACTGACAGACCTGGAGACAGTGATTTTGGATATTGATCAGTGTCTTGTTCCTGTTTCACTTCACCTAGTGAGGTGAGTTTTTTGAGTTCCTAGCAGATACCTCTGACCCTTATACTCCACCCTCCTTTTATTAAACTAGTTTGAATGGGTGGCAGCTACTTGCAACGAAAATATTTTCCATTTAGGCAAGGGTTTACTTCACATCCATTCTCCTTCTCTCCAATTTCAACAGTTTTTTATTTTTATTTATTTTTTGTTTGTTTGTTTGTTTTGCATCATAGGTGAA
This sequence comes from Rhinolophus sinicus, assembly GCF_036562045.2. Lineage (NCBI taxonomy): Eukaryota > Metazoa > Chordata > Mammalia > Chiroptera > Rhinolophidae > Rhinolophus > Rhinolophus sinicus. The sequence continues at coordinate 7,513,873 of NC_133763.1, forward strand.
TCTCTGCATCTGCTCAGGATTTATCAAGCTCTACTAGTTGGCCATTGGTCATCAACTGTCTTCAGCCTCACCTGTTATTTCTTTCCACTTGGAACATAAAATCTTTATAATATTCCAAACTCGAAAAATAAAACCACATTTTTCTTGAACTCTTGCTTCTCTCAAATATTGCCATATTGTCACAACTACATTCAGCAGAATATTTTTCCCTCTACCACCAAACTTCTGAGAAAAGCAATCTTATCTCATAGTCTCCGATGATTTACCTCCCATTTATACCGCAGCCACTGCAATTTGCTTTTGCTGTTAATGCTCTCCATTGACAATTTTTAATTTTTAACTTTTTTTGATACATCACAGCATTTAACATAGGTTAACTCCTTCCTCTATTTTAAAACCAGCTCTTTCCTTTGTTTCTGTCATACTCAATATACAGTCTTCCTTGTGACACTGATCTTTATGCATTTTGATGACACAAAATTGCAAATGTGGAATTCAGACTTCTAATCTCCAGTCACATACATAAATGCACACACATATGCATACATATATGACACATATATATGCATCCATATTTCTGGTGTATAAGCCATAAATTTCAAAGTCCTTGTGAGCCCACGCTCCAATGCCAAATGCAGATAAATTCTTCTTAATTGGTCTCTCTCTCTCTCTTTAGTGTCATTCTCCTCCAATCCAGGATTTAAACTGCTGGCAGAATAGTCTTTACAATGTGTATATTTAATCACCTGTGCCAAAGCCTGCTGCCAGCCAACAGCCAGTGGGCTTGGAATCAGAGCACAAATGAGGGCTCATATATCTCATGTCTAAATATGTAAAAGTGATAGGCAAATGTAACAAACTTTTAATTAAAATCAATAATATCCTCCTACCTTTAAAATATACTTTTATAACAACAAAATGATAATATATTGCAAAGCTACATTTGATGCAACTACTGTTTGGCAAATTATCAGATAATAGCAATTGCTGCTGCACATGTCTAGAATTTCTGATGCTGGGCTGATAATATTTACATAAGTAATAAAGATATAATAATTCAGTAATCAATTTTTTTCAATAAACTTTGTTTCTTGACTTCATTTTAGCAAAATTGTAAATATTGCTATTATCAAAATTTTCTCATAATTTGTATTCTGTTGACAGTAATATCAAATTAGAAAGCTTTCCTTGAATTGCTGTAGCTCTTAAATAGCTGTTTATTAATATCAATTTGGAGGAACTTTTCTCTGCTGAGACAGTGGCAATTGGAACTATCAATAAAATTCTTATAGAAGTACTTAAATCAGGGAAGAACAAATTTTACATGTAATATTCACTCTAGAATAGGGCTACCCATGATAAATTATTATTATTGTTACAGTAAATATTACAAAATATTTTAATTTTATTACATAAATCAGCATTAATCATATCACCTTTTATGACTTCTCCTATCCGCACATAATATAAAGAGTTGGTGTCACACTCATGCATCTTTTATGGTGTGTCACGCTTATTTACATAATTTTAAGAGTTATAGATTGTTTAATAATGCAAAATTGCCAGATGTAACTACTGCATAAAACAAATCATTTTGTGAGTGTCTCCATACCTTGAATTGAAGTACAATAAGAAGCAAGAAAATGAATGCTTGGCCCAACTGGAAAGCAATACAATACGTAGTTTCCAGAACCCATTATACTTACGGTGTCTGAAGGGAAGAATTTGACAACTTGATGACAATTTCCTTTTTTTCTTTCCTAAGTATTTCTGCAGCTCAAATTCTTCCCATACTCCAAAATAGTGTCTGTCTGCAATATCAGGAGAGGCACAACCCACCATCCGCCATGGTTTTTGCTTTGAGGATATGTGGGAAAATTATGTAGAGCAACATTTTTCTGGAGCCTGAATGTGTTTGGTCACGAGAGTAGGTGTTCAGGGTTATGGGTCACAGTGTGCTGTGACCACAGTGTGCCAGCACCAAAAGCCAGATCACAGATAACAGAGGTTAAGCTGACCAACCTTTCTGGTTCGCCTGGGACTGACGGATGTTTCTGGGATGCAGGATGTTCAATGTGAAAACTGAGAAAGTCCCAGGAAAGTCAGGATAAGTTGACCTTACTGGAGGCCCCAGATGTCTTTTAACAAAATTTGTATGTACATTTGTGATCTGCATGGCTCCAGGTCAAGGATTCTTCTTGCCCATGTCTAAGCGCAGAACTGTCTACGTCACTCCTTTGCTTAAACTACTTTGATCTCCCCTCATTGTTATCATAATAAAATCCAAACAGCCAAGCCATTAGATATGACTCTTCTTACTCTGCCCTATCTTTCTAGAGTTATCTGTCAGTGCCATCAACCTACACCCTTGCTCTAGGCTAAAGTCGTCACCTTTCCCAAATCATCTATGTACTGTCACACTCTCATATATCTGCACGTGGTCTTGTCTTTTGGGACTGCCCTTTCCCCAACTGATTGCCCGGGCCATTTCTACTTAATCTTTCAATCCCATCTCAAACATCACCTTTTCTAGGAAACAATCTATGATTTCTCCCTAGTCTCAGTATAACATAGTACTTAAGAGCACGGGTTCCGGAATCAGCCTGCCCACAGTCAGATCCTGCCCTACCACTTACTAGGCATGTAACCTTGGGCAAATAAGTTAACCTCCATTCTCTTAACTGTAAAAGGAAATTGCAATGCTGCCTCCTCATGAGATGCTGTGAGGATGAAGACAGCACTGAGAACAACGACTAATACATAGAAAATATTAAATATATGGGAGCTCATTATAATTCTCCCCAGACACTATGCTTGACACATAGTAGATGAGCAATACATGTTTTCCAGCGCCTGGGAGGAGTTTCAGCTTTCTAGGAGATTCAGAAATCAACATGGAATAGAGATGAGGGAATTGATCTGGCTTGAAAATTTTACTTCAGAGGTTCCAGTGATCAGGCCACTGGTGTCCAGATGACCTGCAAATTTACATGAGGAATCTGGAAATGATCAGACCCACATATTTCCACTTGGAATTTGGAGCACGACTTTAAGTAATTCGGAAACGCTTGTCAGACAAATGGGTGGTTGTCATTTAAAGGATACATCCTGTCTGTCAGCCACTCAACCCTCGATTTATAAAGGAAAGGAGTCAGTTTTAAGGAGGAGAACAGAGAAACGAAAGCAGAGTGAGAGTCCCCTAATCATTCACAAATGTCGATTGCCTGCTGTATTCCAGAAACTATGCGAGGGTGGAGTTTTGATGAGAACTCCAGACCTGAATGGGAGCTGCACTTCTCATTCAAAAGGGGTGCGGGGTTGGTAGAGCTGTGAGTTGAAGCACACACACCCTGGCTACCCTAACTGGTAATACTGATTCCTAGATCTTATTTGCAGGAAGTTGACAAATTCAACAATGTGGGCTCTTAGCAGATGTCTATGAGTCATTAGATATGAGAAGTAAGAATGTGCCTTTGGTTGTTAGAATGTTCCCTGCCTCAGCCAATTTTGTCTCTTCTATTGGACTGAGCTAAGTATAAGGTAAAAGGGCATTAATAAGCTCAGATGTAGGAAGCTCAATAAGGCAAAGTCTCTGGAAATGAAGCAGAGGCTTTTTAAGTAGCTATGTCAGAACTTCAAGCTGGGTCTGAATTCTGAATCCTATGTTTTTACCATTTAAAAACATACCAGGCATCATCTTTTAATGGAATAAAATGTGTTCTGCAGAGTAAGAGTGGAGTAAACTGTGTTGCTACTAAACCCTTTTTCAGCAATTTTCATTATAAATGTGGTGACATGTTTCTACCAGCACAGAAAGGGAGGACATTTCGGCATCAACATGTCAAAATAGAATGTAAGCAAACAGTTATTCCAGTTGAACCTCACAGAATCCTGTAGGGGAGGGCAGGAAGCTATATATTATTGCCTCCACGTTCTCTGTGTAGAAAGGAAAATGAACCACGTTGGGGTCACGTAATTTGTCAAAGGTCATCTAGCAAGTTGGTGAAAACTAACACTCTTTCAGTCCGCTTTCCACCAGACCATGTTAGACCTAAAAGGTCATGGCTACACACTTGTTTCCAAGTCTGAATTGCATTCTGGAGTGTGGAACCAGGTGACTAATGGAGAAATAGTGTTTGGATACCATGTTGTTGAGCTTGGAAGAAACAGTCCTATTTAAGCCAGTGACTGAAACTGAAGGAATAACCCGATGGAAGACTTAACTGTTCCAAAGCCAAGTGCTGCCTGCCTGTGTCAAGATACAGGCACTTTTACCTCAGCACTAAAGAGGGAAACATCTGTTACAATGGAGCTCCTCCAGCGCAGAGGAGGTGAGAAGAAGGCTGGCTGATTATAACGTTGACAGTATCCACCCAATTTCATAAAAAGGCACTATTGCACAAAAACAATTTGCCACGTTATAAAAACCGGTGGACTAACCAGGTGGTATTGTTGGATGCAAATCTGGCTTTCCGCTTTGCACAGTAGGTACTTAAATGTCAACAGATGATTCCTCCAAGTCCCTTTCAGTTCTGTGGTTTATGGAAATGTTTAATTAGCTCTATTGACACTCCATTATCCAACCTGCAAAGGCTGGAAGTCCAAACATAGTAAATTTACAGAAAGATATTTTATATATGTGTGTGTGTGTGTGTGTGTGTGTGTAATACATAAGATATTTTATATATACATATATTATTAATTATATACATAATAATATATATATTACATATACTATATATAATATATATATATTATATACAATATATATAACATACATAATATATAATATATATCTTTATGAAGCATGAAAATGGATGCACCTTTTCTATTTTTACCTTTTGATCCAAGTGCATTTTTCTAGTCTATGTAATGGCTCAGCATGCAAGCCTGTTTTAGGAAGACTTCTTTGTTGACTCGCACAAGAATCCTCCATAATTGATCCATGTGGCAGGGTGGGGGTCATGAGAAAGCCACATCTCTCTCCCTGTTGGACGTCCTGTTCCTCACTCACAGCTGTCCCACCGTCTGCCTCAGGAGCCCAAGGAACTGTGCTATGACTGCACTGATTTAATATGTGTTCTTTGCTAAATTCCTCCCACAAGACGTTATATACCACCAGGGGACCTGGCCCGTGTCCCAGCGTCAGAGTGTGGCACTTGAACTCCAGTAAAGAGTAAGAAGTAGGATGAATCCCAAGCCTCTTCTGAGTTAGATGTTCATGGTTACTTTTTGTTAAAAAGTTTGAAATAGAGTACAATGACATCTCAGTCTTTTAAAAAAATGTCCATTTGCACACTAAGTAAAGAAAATGAACTCCAAACTTTAAGAGAAAATACATCTGTATGTTCATATGATGATATACGTCCAATTTTATAGAAGACTGAGATTTACGGATGCACTTGTATTTGTGGTCTAACCCAGGAAATGATACTTTGTACTGAATGTCAAGTCAACTCCTCGGATCCATCCAAATGGATTACACATATATGGGAAGCAAATGAGAACAGATGAAGGTGTTATCATTCGTTCTCATCGCCAATAGTGACAGATCCTGACATGTCATTAAGGTAATATATATATATACAGACTCACACAAACAACGTTTGTATAAGCATATGCATATAAGAATATGCGTATGCTGGAGAAAGTGGGCTGGGAATTGGGAAGGGGAGCTGCTTCTCAGGAACTTGGTGCTGATTTTAGCCCCCTCCCCACCCAGTAAAGACAAGTAAGGACAAGACCTTTTTGATGTGGTGCTTGTTTCAAAACCTAAAAGAGCACTGAACAGATGTTTCCTTAAACAGAAGTACTCAATGTACTATGCACATGTTTTCCCAATAGTGGCCTATAAGCCCATAGGATGAAAGAATAATACAGTGGCAAGTACCTTTTTGAGACAGTAACTGCCAATGGGGTGTCCCCATGAAGGACTGGAGGGACTAAGGGAAGCTCCCTTGATTTTGATTAGATTCTGTTCGCTATACAGCATCTGACACTCTCCACAGATGCTGTATACATCACAGCTGAGATGCAGGGGTCAACAGTTGCAGGTGGGTTGCTTACAAGGTGTGATAAAAAAAATACATTTTTTTACCAGACACAAATAAAAAAAAATTTTTTAAATACATTTTTTAAATTTAAATATTCACCATATTTTTTTATCACACCTCGCATGTCAGTAAATGAGACAACACCAAGAATCTCACCACGTACTTAGCACAATCAGGTTTCTCCCACCACCTCACATTTGTACTGTAAAGGCTAAGGGCAGACCTGTGTTTCCAGTTATCTGTTGGCTAAACACTGAAACTACACTCGCTTTTCTTATCTTCCTCACTGATCTTTTGCCAATCAGATAATAACAAAAACAACCCCCCCAAAAGACAATCAGTTTTAGATTACCAGTAAGATATACATGTTCAGTGTAAAGTTAATATAAATGGAGAGAATCTGTGCTTTAATTTAGCTCTTTATTTATAGATTCAAGATAGGCTTTCACTATCGTAACTAAAATTTATAGACTGCTTCACCTTATAAGACATGTTTACTCCCATCAAGACTATGAGATCACTTTTACTATCCTCACTTTACAGACGAGAAAACCGAAGCTCTGAAAGTTCACTGATTTGCTAAAAGTAAACAGCTATTGGAAGTGACTAGAGTGGACTTTACACTGATGCTACATTCCATGTGCTCTTTAGTAGAGCAACTTATTCTTACATCTCTACTCTTGTCTACTCAAGATGTGTTCATCACGTGCATTAGTGATGCTATGACTTCTGCTGGGAAATAGGGAAAACCAAGTCGTGGTTTAAAAGGCTGGCGAAAACACAGTTGTGTGGCCACACCTGACTACAAAGCCGGTTTAGAACGATGGCCTTCCTTCTGGGGGCCATTTGTCATGGTCAGGAGTAGGTTCATGCAAAAACAAAGAGGAATAGATGCGTTCTCTGCCATATAAGTAATGGGAAATAATTTTAAATTATTTTAATGGTGTCTTAGGAGTCTTCATTTGTGTGTTTAGTAGTTTCCAATAAAAGATCTTAAAACAAAGACAGGAAGACATTAAGACTTTTGAAACTCTATTTAAGAATTAAATTATTTTAAGCCATAATTTCAATGCAGGATATTTCAGTTCCTGTGCTTCCTTTAATTGGTTTTTACTTGTATACTGCACAAGCTTAATGGGGAGAGGGTTATCTATAACATCTATTTTAATTTTTAATACAGTGTTTAGTTGAAACTCATAAGCATTTGAAATTTAAGTAAACAATTTTAGTGCCACTAAATGTGTTGATGAGAAAGGACCAAAAATGATATTGGCAATTTTGTGTTCGAGAAGCATGTTGATAAACTGGTTGAGAAAAAGAGAAGCTGGTTCTTTGTTCATTTAATTTGAATATCTAAATGGGCTATGCACTTGGAATATTCCTCAATCATCAGAAAACATTTATGGTTGGAAAAGAATGTCCTGCCAATGGCCATAACCCAGTTAAATGGACATGCATTCTTTCTGGATTCCTACTTTTTTTTTCAATGAAAATACAAAGAGGCAGAACAGCATTCTTGATGCCAAAATGTAAGACATTTTATGTTTCTCCATCTCAAATTTGTCTTCACAGGAGATTAGTTAGAAAACAGATTGAATTTTCAGGCAATAAATTCCTCTGAACCACACTTTTTCTGGTTTTCATTTAGGCACAGGTCAGCTTTCTGTGTGTGTGTATTTGTTTTTTGTTATTGGTGTCAGTCCAATATCTTATTTTTAAGCATCGTTTCAACATGAAACTATGGGGATTTTCTGACACAGGTTCTGGGCAGCAGTATGAGGGAGCAAGTTTTTTGGATCTCAAGATTGATGTTAAAATTTCAATCAGTTTTGTTTTCAGTTCTCGTTTTCTCCTCTTACAAATTTAGCAGTTATCACAATCATATCAGAATGTACATATTTTAATTCCCTCTAATGATTCTTATTCTGCCCCAATGCATCTGGCTCAATTGTTTATGGTAGGGTGATACTGAATATAATTGTCATGTAGACTGAAAATTATGGCTTCGCATCATTTGATTTGTAAAGCGGGCTTTGAATTGAGGGGATGTTATTGGAATGTTTTGTTCTAATACAAGTTTATTTGAGGCCATGTGTCCTTTTACAGGCTCACTTAATTTCGAGAGTAGTCAAAGTTAGAGAGAAGAAGTAGCTTGGCTTGGCCTGATCTCTAGTTGGATGGAACAGGAAGAAGGTGAAGAGGAAGAGAAAACTGTAAAGGTTCCAGGTCCCTAACACCTCTGGAATTGGTGTTTTTTCAGAATCGCCTAGTTATATTTTTAACTGCTGTGTCAATGTCTATGTTATTGAGGACACTAATAATTAAAGGTAAACACAAGCGGTACTCTAAAGCCACTCTTTCCTCCTCTCGTTTATTCTCAAGGCAACTACAGAGAATCTGTTGAAAACTTGTCAGGCCATCCTTCTGCTCAGAACTCTGCAACCACTCCCCACTTGAGTCAGATAAAAAGCAAACACGCCTCCGCTGGCCGAGGAGCTGTCTCTCCCTCTCCCCGCACGAACCCCATTACCTCTGGGCCTCATCGCCTACTCTCTCCCCCTTCACAGACTCAACCCAGGCACATTCCCGGCCACAACTGCACGAACACCCCAGATGCTACCGCCTGTAGGCCCTTGTCTTAGGCCTAACGGGTTTCCTCTCAGGCACGGCTGCTTATTTCACTCTTCCCTCTGTTCTTCAAGTTTCTGCTCTACGATCAGCTTCCTAACACAGTTTTACCTGAGCGCCTATAGAACTGACTTTCTCTCCACCCAGACCCCTGACAACCGCTCTACTTTTGTTTTGTAACGAGCACTTCCCATCTTCGAAAATGCTAGATATTTATTTTATTTACTTATTGTTTATTGTCCAATCCCTTGTTACAGTGTAAGCCCATGAGGACAAGCATCTTTGGTTTGTCCTCTGTATATCAAAAAGGCCTGAAAGGGTGCCTGACACACACCTTGTAGACGCTCAATGCAAATGAACCGAATGAACGGATATAACCAACTTCCCACTTCCCAACACTCTGTTCACCTCTCTCTCTCTCTCTCTCTCTCTCTCTCTCTCTCTCTCTCTGTTTCTTTCTCTCTCTTACACACATACACCCATGTACCTATTAACTCATCCATTTAATATCTCCGATACTGATGAAGTGGATATATAGCTAAAGTAGCAAACAGACACTTAGCTCCACTATAGTGCTCTGTACTACAGAAAGTCTATTATAGAAATAAATGAGGACTAAACAAAGGAGAAGATGCAAAGGCTGCTCATTCAGAGTTTATTATAGCAAGGAAGTGGGCCATCATCACTTGTGGGTTTGGCAGAGCCAACAGCAGTGACAGGTACTAAAAGAAGGAAGGTTTCGGATAGACCCTGAGTGGAACCCACCGTCAGAGGGTCTGTAGCGAGGCTATAACCAGAAGTGGGCATCTGTGATTGGTTAGGGGCACATCGGTGCCTTCTCTGCTTCATAGTAAGTTGGAAGCCGGGACAACAATTATGGAGGCTTCCTGTTATTAATCAAGTTTAGTCTTTTTGGTCTGGTAGTTATCATGTGGCTCTTGGCTTGTGACTAGAGATCAAAGTCTGACTTCCTACAAGCCTGACTTGGACATAGGAGGCTGGGTGCCTGGCCTGGTTACTGTAGCAAAGGGGCTGGTTTCCTGGGCTGGCTGCTGCAGGCTGTGGGTCAGAGTTTGATCTGACACATGGTGTGGCCACTGCCCATTCTGTAGTCAATCTCACTATATATAAAACAAATGGACACACACAGTAGCTTTTAAAAGTTGTGTAAATAGTACATATCTACACACCTATTGATGAAATTAAAACGTCTTTAAATAACCTTATAAAACAATCACTTCAAAATTCTGATGACTTCCAGAATCTCAGTGAGTTACCTACAGACTGAAAAAAACCAAAAAAACCTCAAATGTAGTATCTCCTGGTCCCCGCTGAGATTCCTCTCATTTGGTTATAACAACCTGCGAGCGTAAGCCACTCAGATTATTTGGGATGATGTGACCATTCACGGATCATGTAAGCCCGGGGCTAAGACCACCATCCATTCCTACTCTGCTCCACTCTGGTTTCCCCACCGCAATTATCAATACGTGTAAAATCGAGAGTGAAGGCAGATCTCATTAAAACCTCGCCTCATTCAGTCACTTCCCTGATTCATTACTGATTGCTCTGAGGATAAAGTACGAGATCGTTAACATGGCTAATAAGACCCTGAAATGGCTTGGCCTTACCCGCTCCCAGCTGCTCCTCATTCCGCAACCCTACTTTTGTGCCCCGATCACTCTGGGAACAGCCTCTTGGACTGGCCATGTTTACTCTCACCACAGAACACTTTCCTGCAATTTCTCGATTCCTAAAACGTTTCCCCATCTCACCCTGCTACCATTTTGATTAGTTAACTTATTCTCATGCTACAGATGTCAACTCAGGCTTTAAACATTTTACTAGCTCTTCTCTGCCTATTTCTCACTACCCTAGCATCACATGTATTTTGGTCTTCACTTTTGTCAGTTGTTATTAAGAATCAAACAAATAATGCTATGCCTGTCTTCACCACTAGAATGAAACTTTACAAAGAAGGGAACCAGTATATTTTCAACACCATGTTGAATTAGATGCCTAACACAGTGCCTGACACATTAAAAAAAAAAAAGCAAAACAAAAAACACGTAATAAATGTTTGTTGAATGAAGAGATCAATTAATGGGTGCTAAAAATACACACAAGAGACAAATAGGGCCATTGATTTGAAGGAGTTCACTGTCTAGACAGGAGTTGAAATAAATCAGACATAAATAATACAAAGTAATATACAATGCACCATGAAATAATCATACAGAAGGGGACAATTAACTGCAAGGGTAAGGTCAGCTTCTCAAATAAGGTGCTCCTTGCATGGGGTTTAGAGTAAGATTTTTCCAGATGTTGAGGAAGACGTGACAATGAAAGCCACACTCTTATCTATGGTCCTCGTAACGCAGACCTTATACATAAAATGTTTATTTGTAATTTTTGGATCAGCAACTATTCTTGATGACCCATAATAGTGTCCCTCTGTTCACATGATGATTTATGGCTGAGTCATAAACTATATAAAATATTTTGAAAAGAAATAATGACATTTCTTTTGAAAAGGATTAAGCAGCTATTTCTTTTGCTATTCTTAGCGTAAATTAAAAGGGGGGGGAGAAGGAAAATAATCTTTTCATAATGCTAATAAATCAAGTTATTCAAAGCTATTCTTTGATGGGTAGAGAAATATTGAACTAGGCAAAGTGAGATCTGAAAACTAAGAAGAAATTGGTTATGAGACTGCGCTTTATTAGGAAGTTTTTCCTACAGCACTCAGTCACCTTTGCTGTTCTCAGTTCAAGAGGAAAAAACAACACCCTGTAAGTCACTGCTGAAAATATAAACTTTCCTTATTTCCAAAACGTTTCTTCTTTGAAGAACTGTATATTTAAAAGCCAGCAGTCTGATACTCTGTAGCAGTCTGACTTTTTGCAAATGCCTGTATTCATAACAAAGGTTCACTTGCCCCAAATGTGAAATATGTTGAAAGCTTTTAGGAATCCATATAGTTATAGGTAACTCCGTACTCCACGACAAGCCTTTAACACATAGTATCTCTTTCTATATGGTACAAACATATAAAAGTGTAACATTGCATGATCCACAGATTTGTTCCTGAGAAAAACAACAACAAAATCCTTTAACGTTGCAATGATGACCTAGTCTCATTTATACCTGAAGAAAAACACAATGGAAGGAGGTGTCTTTAAATCTTTACTTATTGGCCAATGATAATATATTCCCGATCACATCTGAATATTCCACAATTTCCCCAATAGTTCTACCTAATTACATGTCAGCTGAGTCTGCTGCAGAGAGAGTCGTATTTGTAGCCTCCCTGGAAAAATTGGGGCAGCTGTTGAAACACAGTTTGACTGAACAGGACTGACATTTGAAGATTTTTCAAAAATTGATGTCTCCGATATTATTGTCATGGAAATGGAAGAAGGAATTATGACAAGGCTTTTTTCGTAAGAGAGCCGAGCAGTTACTGTATCTGATGTGCTAATCAGGAATGGGGACATTGAAATAGCTGAAGCCCAGAGGATTTGTGCTTTTTTTCCCCCCTTCCAATGCCTAGTCAAATTTCACCTTAACGAGTTTTGATGTGTTGAAAAATGTCACTCTATTCGCAGAGAATATTAAAAAATCTTACCATTTAATTTCAGTCTAAGTAAGTTTTGACTAGGCTATATATTGAACAAAAGACAATACAGTGCAAAGGCTTTCTATGGGAATACATTTTTGAATAACAGCATAACGCCCCTGGTACGGCTTTTTCAGGTCTGTCTCAGAGCTACCCCAGGAGGCTATGTGGGCGCTGTCCCATTCCCTGTGTAAATGATCTACGGATATATTGTAAGGAAGATATATCTGTATCTAAATCTAAATCTATCTGCGAAATGTTCTCATTGCCACATTTATCTCTACTGTACCAATTGTTGATTGGGCACTCTGAAACTAAGTAGAATGATTCATTTTTACATGTTCCTTATCTTGTATTATTGACGCGTGGAAAGGCTACTTTTTTTTTTTTTTAACAAAAACAGATTTACTCATCCAAATAAGTGTCATTCTTAGTATTTAATTGCTATGACTTACGTGTAGTTGCCAAGTATATGACCTATTTTTGTTTTGTTTTGTTTTAAGAACTCATTGAGGAAGACCACCCACACAGCTGGTTCACCGAACTCAACTCCCTGCCCAGGTCCACAGTCAAACTTTTCTTACAGTTCTCTATGAACATTAGGTGTGAAAATGGGGCAACCTGCTGCAATTCTCCCTAGCATGCCATTTCCTAAATTAGTATAAAGTCATTCAAATTCTCTTTTGCTTTCTTGATTAATAACCACCTACAATATTCCCCTTGTTAATTTCTCTTCTTTTTCTCTCTTGTATTTTATAGTGTCCGCTATGATGTCAGAGGCAGAGTCAAATTACTGGGGGCTGATTTTCTTTCACTTAGAGATATATTTGGTCTATTTATGTCAGAGCATAATGGGAATATTAGAGAAGACAAGGGAAACAAATTTTCTTAGCAGTGATGATATACATTTTGTGATTCATTAAAACATTTGTTAGGTATACATTAAGTATACATACTCGTATTACAGTATTCTTTAAATGTATATTTTTAAATCAAAATTAAATGTGCACATAATTAAAAATACAATAATTCTAAAAGGATAATTAGGAAAAATAGGCTGATTTTCTGAACTATACTTCCAGTTCATTGGCTATTACCCAAGAATCGATAAATACCCATAGCCTTACTCGTATGACCTACTTCCTCTGATGCCACAAGAAACACCATTCTTAATTCTATCCATTGAGCAGATTTCTATTTCGCTTCTTTATTCAAAGTACAATCAAGTACCCGTCACAATGCCTTCCAGACTGAGTGCTGCCCTCCCAGTCAGGCACTACCACCTGTAAACCACGCTGCTTGTCTGGCTTCCTCTGAGAATGACCATAGAGAGGGGTTGGAGGACTCCTCAGGGGGATCTAACGAAGGGTCAAGGACATGGAAGCACCTTCCAATGTCCTGCATTGTCTCCCAGTCTCATGGACTTGAATATACCACCCTGTTTCCCTGAAAGTAAGACCTAGCCGGACCATCAGCTCTAATGTCTCTTTTGGAGCAAAAATTAATATAACACCTAGTATTAGATTAGATTAGATTATAAAACCTGGTCTTACAGTAAAATAAGACCGGGTCTTATATTAATTTTTACTCCAAAAGACGTATTAGAGCTGATGGTCAGGCTGGGTCTTATTTTCGGGGAAACACGGCATTTCCCTTTGATGAATGTCCGTTGGATTTTTCTCCCTGTTAGAATGCTGTTTTTGCATGATGCATATACTATGATGGGTATTGCGAATCTCAAAATAACTTTGTGACTGGAGAGCTAATTTTATGAAACAAAACAAACTTTAGAGCTGGCAGAAACAGTAGCTTATTTGGGGTTGAGGAAATGTCGCTAATGTCTCTGGTCCAAGTCATGCCTATGAATGTTACCATGTATTCTTTTCCTTTTTTCATTTTTTTTTTTTTTTAATTTATTGGGGTGATAATTGTTAGTAAAATTACATAGATGTCACCATGTATTCTTGAACCTGTATTTTAGCTGGTTAATTGGCCATTCCCTGGTCAGGATATGATTAACCAGCGATACATCAATCACAGAACACCAATCCTCCTTAGCTCGATGCAAGCTTGAATTGTTAACACCCTGTGGAGCCTGGCTGATGTCGTTGGAGGAATCATTTTACTTAGTCCTGTACAATCAGTCTACCATTAACCTCTAGGATTCACCAACTTTTCTCACAAGCCCCACAGGACTATTAAAAAGGGTATTTTGTGGGTGATAATATATTTGTGTCTAACACATCCTTAAGCAATCAGGACCCTACTGACGACCCCCAGGTATGCCATGCAGCTGTAATTATGGATGCTATCATTTAGCATACCCTGAGGTAAGCTAAATTAACCCCGTGAGTGCGTAAGGTCATTCTAAGGATTTCCATCTAGCACGCCCAATTAAAACAGGATATAAAACAGATTTTTACAATACCCTTTCCCCCAATTGTTTGAGGAAGGGAAGAGCTGCCCATCCTGCCATCCAAGATGCCACATACATTCCATAATACTTTCTGGTACACAACCATAGAAACATTGTTCATAAATTTCTACTGTAAGCCATACTTTAAAGCCACTGACAATTTACTACATCCCTATAACTCAGTTATGTTGCCTGTTTACTTTTTATTAGCAGGTTTAGCTATGATGACACTCTATGAGCCAGTGTAGAACAATCCCAATAAAAGTTCTTCGTCATGCCCACGACATTTCACCCATGCCAACCCAAGAGGCCTTGAAGACATTGCTACAAAGTGCACCCCACTTTCTGCCCTGAGACCAACCTGACATATCTTCTTTAACTTGCACTGTTTTAATCAGTGCTGGTTACAAGGGTCCTTTTTCTTCCTTGCTTTTTTTTTTTGGATCACCATAAGATTTTGAAAAATTCATCGTGGTTAGGATAAACTGAATAGTTTTATAATTTTTGGAGTTGCGATCTATTAAAATTTTAGCCGTTATTCCATCTATCACTTCCTTTTTTTATGACATTTTTAGTTAACCATCTGAACTATCCCACCCTGTTTAATTGTCCTGAGGTAAAAAATTAGAGCATACTTTACCATTATACAATCCATATGAAGGTTCTTCCATTTCTAACATTTCAGCACCCTCAGGATTATTCAAGTTCGAATGTAAAAGCAGAGTTGCGTTATTCCCCCTTTCAAGGTATTTTTACATAACCCTGCCTCCCACCAGCTCAATGGATTAGCATATCCACATTTCTGCAAAAAATTCTCTGCCTGAACTCTGAATGTCTCCAGGTTTGGGGTATCTCTGGATCTCCATGGTCCCCTTAACCACACCCAAAGTCTCCAGTCTTTTGAGGGACTATCTGTTAGGCCTGGTGGGGAACATGCTAATCAAAACAAAGATTTGTATTACTCCTGTTTTCATCAGGTCCCTTCCTGTTACAAATAGAATCAATGCTGGTAACTTGGCACACCAGAAACCTCATGGTTTTTTTCTTACTCTCATTTTTTGCCAAAGAAGCCAAAAGCAGCCAAGGCACAGAATTCTTGACTGACTTCTCTTATGTCTGAATTTTTTTTTTTTTTTTCATCTGTTTAGGTATTGTCATCAGCTCCCGATCAATGGTCATAGTATCACTCAATTATAGGCCAGCCTGGGGAAGTGAGCCTGGGGGAGCCTGGGGGCGCCAGTCTGTGGGAGCCTGGGAGAGCCAGTCTGGGAGAGCCAGGCTGGGGGAGTCTGGGGGAGCCTGGGGGAGCCAGCCTGAGGGCGCCAGTCTGGGGGAGCCAGGCTGGGGGTACCAGTCTGGGAGAGCCAGTCTGGGGACGCCAGCCTGGGGGCGCCAGCCTGGGGGAGCCAGCCTGGGGGCACCAGCCTGGGGGCGCCAGCCTGGGGGCGCCAGCCTGGGGGAGCCAGCCTGGGGGCACCAGCTGCAGGAGCTAGCCTGGCATCAACAGTACCTTCATAGACTATTCCTCATCTTCCTTTTTTCCTAACAAAGCCTTCCCCATCATTTAGTTATGGAGCCAAGAGTCACTTCAAGTATCCTGCTTCCAGCACCAATTGAGGCAATTACACAAGGTCAGGTAATTAAAAGAACTCATGAAACTCCACAGGGTATGTGCATATAAAGCTTTAAGAAAGGTAAAAGATAGGATGCAGCAGGAGATAAAAGGCACAGAGAAACATAAGAAAAAATGGAGATTTCTAGGCACAGCTTCCACACTCTTTTCTCCGACACAGAACGTGTTTCATCTGCAGATCCTGACCACCAAGATAAGGGAGGGAAATCATGATGCAGCAGAGCCAAGATTTAAGTTCACTGGATGGGTCTTTTGCACCCCACTGGTCATGGAGCTAAACGCAGACTGGTTTTAAACAGGTGAAATAACTACACACCATTTTCAATAAACAAAGTAGACAACTGGATACAGTGTACCACCAGGTGAGTTTGGATGTCAATACCACTAGAAATTACTAGTTAGTATGTTTAATTACTTTCTTGGGCAAGTGTCAGTGACATGGCATCCCTGGACGTAAGAAGAGAGATACCACAGGCCAGCTTGTAACTTTTTCAACAACTTTCAAAAGTTATGTGTCAAACAATATCTTGCTGGTACATTAAAAAAAAAAAAGTAAAATATAAACTTGCAGATTTTTGAATCATGTAATGTTTAGAAATCCATATGAAACTAATATATGCCATAAGCATACCATTTCAAACCATGTAGATGTATCCTATTGACAGTTTTTTTAAAAAATGATTTCAATAACGAGATCCTATTAGAGACCCTTTCGGCGATTGCCTTGTAGGGTCAAATTCAAATTCATTCCTTACATGCTAAGCCATTCGAGTGACAAGAAAACTGTATAACTACACATAAATATGAAATGCTTTGAAATGAAAAAATCTACTTTTAGGCATTTGAAAAATACAAATGTCAAAACAAAAAGAAACAAAACAAACAAACAAACACAAAAAAAAAACAGAAATGAGCTATCAAGCCATGGAAAGACAAGGAGGAAAGTAGGCCAATCTGAAAGAGCTGCCTCCTGTATGAGTCCAACTACACGACATTCTAAAACAGCCAAAACTATGTAGAGAGTAAAAAGATCAGTGGGTGCCAGCACTGGGGCGGGGGGCAGAAATGAAGAAAGCAGAGGATTTGTAGGGCAGTGAAATGATACCGTATGATGCTATATTAGTGGATACACATCATTATACATTTGTCAAAAAATATAGAATGTACACCACCAAGACTGAATCCTAATGTAAACTTCAGACTTGAAGATAAGATGCTTTCATGTCAATTCATCAGTTGTAACAAATGTGCCCCTCCGGTGGGGGGGGGGGTAATGGGGGGGGGGCTGTGTGTGTGGAGACAGGGGGTGTATAGGAACTCTGTACTTTTCATTCCGCTTTCCTGTGAGCCTAAAAGGGCTCTAAAAAAATAAAGTCAACTTAAAAGAAAATAAAAAGGATAGATGAAAAAAGATATACCACCAGGCATATCATAACTACATGTAGTCTGTTATTACCAGACAAAATCGTGATACTGGGATCTTTACTCAGCATAAACATATTTACTACATTTGATAAAAGGAAAGTTTACCCGATAGCTGTATCAAGTATGGACTTAATTTACCTTTCCAGCTTCTAGGGGCCATCTATATTCCTTGGCTTGTGACCCCCTTTCTCCATCTTCTAAGCTAGCAATGTTGCAGCTATCTGACCTTTCTTCCCCTCTAACTACTAAAAAAAAAAAAAAAAAAAAAAAGAGAGAAGTTAGGAAACGTTCTCTGCTCTTAAAATCTATCATTACATTGGGTTCTCCTGGGTAATCCAGGGAAATCTTTGGAGCTCACTTTAGGTCTGTCGTAATTGCACTTTTGAGTATACGCTGAGAAACTCTCACAGAAGACACACACACACACACACACACACACACACGTGCATACAATATTAACTACAGCATTATTTATAAAGTGAAAAAACTTGAAATAACCCAAATGCCCATTAGCAGGAGAATGGAACAATAAATTGTGGTACATTCAAACAATGAAATACTAAGTGAAATACTGAGCAATAGTTAAATGAATGAACTACAGCCTACGTATTGTTTGCACCAACCTCATATCAACAAATTCCAAACATGCACTTTTCAGTTCAACAGATGTGTTATATATCATATTGTACCATTATTTAAAAGTAAGGTAAGAAAAATGATATGATGTGATATTTTTGTTAAGATATATCTATAAAATTGCTAGAAACCATTTATGGCAATGATAAACACAAATTCAGAACAGTGACTACTTCTGAAGGGGGAGAGTAAGTTACAGAATTAGGGAGAGACACACAATTGACCTGAACTGTGCTTTACATGAGTTATTTAAGAAAATTCAAAAATTAATGAAGCCAAATGGTAAAATTGGACAAGGCTGGGAGATACAAGGGTGCTCAATATTCTCTGTTGCTTTGTGTGCATGCCTGAAATATTTCATAAAAATACAACATAGATTCACTGAAACGTCAATATGTCATATTTGAAACAAGAAATCCGGTTCAATGCCAACTCCCCCACTTACTGGCCATGACCCTTGGGCAAGTTACTTTACCCAAATGTTCTTCAGTATCCTTCGAATGTGTTACTAAGAGCACCTGCGTCTTAGAATTGTGATAAGGACAAAAACAGAATTCATTGATTTAAAGGACTTGAAATACTGCTTGGCAATGTTATCTATTATGTGTCAACTTGGCTAAGCTGTGGTGACCAGTTGTTGGGTCAAATGCTAGTGTAGATGTTCCTGTGATGGCAGTTGTGGATGTGACAAGCATTTACAATCACTAGATTCTAAGCAAGCAGATCACCCTCCGTAAAGTACACGGATCTCATCCAATCAGTTATAGGCCTGAAAAACAAAGGCTGAGGTTTTCCGAAGAAAAAGGAATTCTAGCTTAACTCTGCAGCATAAAAATCCTACCTGAATTCCAAGTCTTCTGTCTTGCCCCACAGATTTTGGATTCTAGGCTGAACCATTAACTCTGGATGGGAACTGCCAGCCTGCCAGCCTACCTTACGGATGGCATACTCATCAGCCTCCCCAATCACGTGAGCCAATTGCTTAATATAACACTATATCTATATCTGTATCATCTATAGATATATCTCACTGGTTCTGTTTCTCTGCAGAACCTTGACTAACATGACAGCTTAGCATCCAGATGGCCTCTGCCCTCTTTTTGGTCCACATTAGCACAGGATAATGGGCAATAAGTACCCTATAAATGTTTTGAGGAAAGTTTAATCTGCTTTCTTTTTTTGCATTGTCTGGATGGGGCCCTTACTAGGTGTTACTTTCACAAAATTTTCTGTGGTTTGAAACTAGAATCATATAGGATATGTTTTCCTATATACTAAGAGGCTGGAAGTTGAGTTTGAACTACTGAAGTTAAGGTAAAGTAGAATTAATGGAATATTTAAGACATGATGCTGAGGTCTGACATGTGAAGTGCATACTTGACAAAACCACGGCAATTTATGGCAAGATGTAAAGATATTTTGTGGCCACTAGAGGGCACGCAACATCTGCCACATTTTTCTTGAAAACCAAGGATTTTGATTGTAGAGGAAAGTAGTCACATTTTGTCTAATAAGAAAATGGAGTCCATTTATATTTAAATCATTACTATTGAAACATAAGTCTCTAAACTTCGTTGAAAATGAGTGTATTTACTTAAAAAGTCACTTTTCAGCTAATTTTTATAGTTAGTTTATTTTCCCCCACATCAGATTTTTAAATATAGCAATGCATCTGACTGAATCAATGACTAAAAAAGTAAAACTATATTTTAAGTTTCTTGAAGGTAGGAATCACATTATATCTTTGAATCCTAATAATTTTACTGACTGTCACATTTTAAGAGTGTGTGTGCTTTTTCATTATAAAATTCAAAGATTTATATTAAAACCGGTATTAGGCACTTTACAAAGGCACGTAGAACAATTTTAAAGATATCACTTTGCTAGACATATAAGGAGGTGATAACATCAGTCAAATCATACTCCCTTGGAATTCAGGACCAGGTGGTATATCAGAGGTAATGCTCACCTACTTGAAACTATTTCCTCTATCTGCCTGTTGGCTGTTGGGAAATCCTCTTTTAGGATCTTGCATTGATTAAACTCCAGGCGCATTTCTTCTTTCCAAGCATTGGGTATTTTGCCCCCGTATTCTTGCTTTCCCGAGCCCCTAGGGATTCATCTTATTTTCCTTTCCACAGACTATCACCTACTCCATTTCTTGAAAAAGGTTACCTACGACAGACTAGATACCGTTTCTTGACCCATGGTTCACCCCAAACCGTTTATTTTTTCTTTTTAAAGAAAGGCATCTGACCTCTTGTGTAGGGAGGAAAATGCTGTCCATAAATGGAGTTTCTTTTCATCATGGAGACTTGAGCTCTACTTTTAAGATTTTTCAACAGATTGACTCAAGCCAACCCAGATGATCTAGGATTATCTCTCTTACTTAATGTCAACTGGTTACAGATTTTAATCACATCTACAAGAGTCCTTCACAGCCACGCCTACGTTTGTGCTTGATTAAATAACTTGGGACTACAAAATAGCCTAATTGACACATCAAACACATCAAAGGACTATCACATCCTGTTACTCTATCATATTTGTTATTATAATTTGTGTATTTTCTTTGTCTTTATAAATGTGTCATGTAATTATATTCATAATGTACATCACTTTGATATTTACTTGTTTTTTGTAACATGCTATTGTAGATTTTTTCCATATTTTTCCTAATTGAAATAGTTAATGACTGCATACTATTCAGTCCAATTCTTATTCATAATTAATGATGTCCTTCCATTTCTACCATTGGAAATTGCACCATAATTAATAATTGTACACTAATGTTTTTTCTAATATTTTTATTTTTAAAGGCATATATCTGAAATAAAATAATAGTTCAAAGACTATAAATAAGTTGACGTAAGCTGTGAAATTACCTCATTATTAAATTGGAAGAGTAATAAAATCATCATCCTTACCTATCTTGAAAGGTATAAATTATGGCAAAATGTTTAATAAATGAAAAAGAGCTAAACAAATATAAATGAATCATTGTTATTATGACAATACATTGTGGTATAAAATAGAGACTGAATTAGGATTCAGCCACATAGTAAATATTATAGGCTTTAGGGGCCACATATGGTTCCCGCTGTAACTACACAACTCTGCCATTATATAGTGAAAATAGCCATAGTCTGCATGTAAACAAATGGCTATGCTCCAATAAATTTTATTTAAAGTAATAGGCAGTGGATTCTATCTGCCAAACTCTGGTCCAAATTATTGATCAAAACATCATTAACATGATGTGAAAATACTTATAATTTGACTAATTTCCATCACATTTCAGCCTTTGCCCCTTTTAAAAAATTACACTGTGGCTGATCAAAAGCCCCTGGCCCTGTGCCTGTGGCACCTTAAAGTGCCCTGATACTTTAGAGAAGACAGACATTAGTCTGGCATCATCACCACGCCTGGTGTGTATGTCGATGTGTTTTATATAATGACATTTGATGTATCGACTTTCTGGTCTCTTACATTGTCTCCCTTCGAGAACCACGACCATCACTAACCAATGACGTCGGAGGGGGGGTTTCTGAAGTTTGCTTTGCTGGGATCCTTTCTCATTTTTGAACTTCCAAGACATTCATATTAATTCCTTCATTTGGAGGACAGAAATTTCAAATATTTCAAAGTTTCTTTTATCCACCATAATTGTATGACACTCTTTGAAGATACATCAGACAGAATTTTTTTGTTTGTTTGTTTCTTTTCAAGAGTGGCATAAAAAAATGGAAGAGGACAGGAAGACTATATGACCACAGGATCATCGGGACTTTCTGGATTCCTGATGAGGCAGAAAGAGGGAGAGAAAAGAGATTGTTTTCCACGTGGGCTCTGTTCCGGGCTCTATTCTCTTCTCACTCTATATGATCTGGTGGGCAGCCCTTAGACATCCGGTGGCTTCCTCAGCCTTCCATGTAAGTAAACCACTAACTCTCAAACTTATTTTAAATCAGACACAGACAATAGTTTAGTGGTTGCCAGAGGGTAATGCGGGAGGGAGGAGGTAAAAGAGGTTAACGGGGGTCAAATATATGGTGACGGAAGAAGAACTGACTCTGGGTGGTGAAAACAATGCAGTGTACAGATGATGTATTACAGAATGGTAGATGTGAAACGTATACGGTTTTATTAATCAATGTCACCCCAATAACTTTAATTTATAAATAAATAAACAAATACATAAATAAATATGTTCTCAATGTTAGCCCTGTATATCTACCCACCCATTATACCTGAAAATAGCACAGCCCTAAAATTCAAGACTTCAAAAGGACGTCATCATCTCTATATATGTTTTTCATTTGGTGTTTCTTAGTTCATTAAATAGTAGTACTGCAACCCACCCAGTACTGAACCCAGATATCTTCCAGTCATCTTTACTGCTTGCTTCTTCCCCACGCCCCATTATTTGTTAACCACCCAAATCTGTTGACATAACCACCAAAGAATTTCGCAAGCCATGGAGTTCTAGCTATTCTCACTACCTTTACTGCCGTCTCAGCCATCACCATCTATTTCACAATCTAGCATATCAATGATCTTCTACCAGTTCTCTGAGCATCCATTTTCTGCCTCATTTTAATCCACACAGTGTGGAATGCAGTCATAGCAATCTTCTAGGAAAAGCAAAGCTGGTGACATCACTTCCCTGTTGGTAAGTCCTTTGCCCCAGAAGGAAGACCAAACACGTCGCCTTGCTCACAAGTCCTAACAGACTTTTAGTCCTTCACATTTACCCTCCCTTCTCATCACCTTGCATTTCTCCTTTCATGCTCTACCTTCCAGGCACATGGCTATGATTTCTAACATTCTTTCTTGCTTCATAATCTTTGTACATATTTGTTCCTTTGCTAGGAGCAGTTCTCTATTTCCTTCCACTCCCACAAACACTTTCACCAACATACAGCGTCCTCCTCTTCAGTTCACATCCTAAGTTAATTTTTTCAATAAACATTCCCTAACCACTCAGAAAAGGTTAGATTTTTGTTCTATGCATCCAGAGCACACTGTCCAGCTGTTTAACCACACTTAGTGCACCTGAGACAACTTGTTCAATGTCATTTCCTCTGGTGTGTAAGTTCTGTTAGGGAAGGCTTGTTATTTGCTCATCTAGAATAGATACTGGCTGAAGTAGATAATAAATATTTGATGATAATTAAAGAATTTGAGAAATACATAGAGAAAAAAATGTTTCACTCTATTTTTTTTTTTTTTGCACATTGGGTCTCTGTAGAGTAACAGTCATACACTAATATTAATATGCTAAGACACTGTTATTATATAATGCTAATAATGAATACTTATAACAATATTTACATACCATTATTAATAGATAAGTTTTGACATTCTACAGAAAGAACAGGGAGGATGACTTAACATGACAGGCTTGTAACAGAGGCCAGACACATCAAATCTCTAGATGGAGCTGTAAGAACTGACAAATCCACCAAATTGTGCTCCATTCCGCAAATCAGAACTAGAGTATTTCCCTTTTACAAAATGTATGTCTTTATTCACTTGGCCAGTTCAAATGTCACCGCATTTCTAAAAGCTCTTGTTCCCTCTACTCAAGCAGAGTTAATATTTATATTCATTCCTATAATGTTTTTATATGTCTCTGGTATAACGCCTGTCATATTGGATGATAAGTATTATAGTCATTTGTAGAAGGAGGTCTCCCCCACTATCCCTGCGAGCTGCTTGAGGTCAGGGTTATTTTTAATAGTTTAAAAAATGTGATCACCCTACTGAAATGTCTTCACAGGAGGCAGGGGATGCAATAATAATGTAGACCTCTTGTATACTCCTTTTTTTTTTTTTCTTTATTTCCCTATGGGAGTTTTAGGTCTCCCTTTAAGATACTCTCTTCTCAAAATCCACTTCCTCCCTTTCTCCGGGGATGCCACACTGTCTCCTGGTCATTCCTTTTGAGTTTCTGGCTCCTTCTTCTCAGTCCCCATCAAGCGTTGTTTTCTTCCTCTCTCCCCAAAGTGACAGTGCCATCAACCTGCATCCTCAGATCTTTCCCTTTCGCTCTATACGCCCTTTTGGCAATTTGCTTAAAATTACTTAGGAAATAACTGGAATGTATTTTATTGAATTTAAAGTTCACCAAACAGGACTATATAGGTTAACCATGGAAGGATTTAAACAGAGATAAAATCATAATTTTTCATAGACATGACTGAAGAATTTACTGACGGCGGGGATGGAATTGGATTAAATAAACCCTTTAAAACAATTATAAAACTTAGAACTTCTTGATTTGTAGGAAACCTCATTCACTCAACTATTTTCTAGTTGAAATTTTTACGGTGTCAGCTTAATGATGACAGAAGAAAATTTAACTTTTTAACAGAAGGGTATAAAAGTTTGGCCTTAATTTTTATTTTTTAAATTCTCCCTTCGATATTTTTACAAATACTAGGGGTGCCAAAAAATGCATACACATTCTAAGAGATGGCTATGCTCAAGTAGCAGCTCGCCATAATCAGAAGTGTCTGGACACTGATGGGAACCACTCCGAGCACCTCTCGTAATTGCAGAAGTCAAACGGGACGTATTCATCTTTTGTTATCGGTATATATTGAGTATTACAATTAATACAGTTTTTTTTCCTTTCTTAAAATGTCTATACATTTTTTTGGTACCCTCTGTATATAGAAACTTGGCCAAGAAAGGCAAACATCAATTCAGATGACGTACAATTTATTCCCGGTTCTATAGTAATAGAATTTGACTTCATAATGTTTTACTGAGTTGAAATACATCTAAGCAATAATATTTCTTGAACACACATGTTCCATGTTCTTGAACACATTCTATGGCTCTGTGCTTCGTACAAAATATCAGTCCCTGCTTGTCACAAGCTGTCATGCAAGGTCAGATTGTCAAATCAGATTCACATGAATCACATACCTTACTCAGGGTCAAGCTTTACTAATACTCCCAAGGATACAGATCCTCAGGAGATCCAGGTGAAGCAAACAGAGGTCTAGCACATTCTCCTGTCGCCCAACTTCTTTTTCCCCATCTGAGACACATGCTCTTTGGGCCAGAATAATAGAGGATGTCTCCCAGTGAGGTGAAAGCTTTCCGTAACTCATGAGGAAACACTGAAGTTATAAAACATCATTGTGTCAGCAGGAAGTTGTATAGTTTATATGACCTGTGTTTCATAAGTCCATACACTCCAGGCTTACGTACCATTAGCAAATTTTAGCCAGAGACATTCTGCTGAGAGCATTCTATAAATAGCTCTTTTGCTTTAGGTAATTTCATTCATTTTGTATTATTTGTACCCAGGGCTCAGGCTGAAAAGGAGATTGGGCTAACCCACCTACCTTCTCTGCCCTGATACCCCACCACCACCCCAGAAGCACTGTCCTGGAAAAGGGAGCAAATGGGTCACTGGGCAGCTGCCTTCCCTTCTCTCTCACTCACAATATACTAGAGAATAGAAGAGGTCATGTTTCATCTGTATTGTACGTGCTCAAAAATTTTTTCTCAACAACATATAGAAATAATAAAAAATATGTAGATGAAAATATATAGTTTGGTGGCAAATATATTGCTCTGACAATTAAGATGTTATCATTGATTACAGGTTATTGTAGCAGACCTAGAATTAGTCAAAAGAACAAATACAAGATACTTGGAGCACGATCAATTAAGGTATAGGTGAAATTAAAAGCACTACTTTGGCTTTCTTTTATTAAAGGACTCATAATAACAGCATAAGCTAAAGAACAATGCTGCTGAGTGCTAACCACCTACTCAACCTGTCTTTCCCCTTTCCACTAGTTTCTGATTTCTTTAATGGCTCACCCAGTCATCATTTTATACCTAGAGTTGATAAAACAGTAGACAATCAGTAAATATTTTGAATGAATGAATAAATGAATGAATGAATTTTCCCAAAACTATATATTTCCCTATTTATATCTCATTTTGTGAATACCATTAAAAACATTATTTATGGTTTTCTGCACCTTTATTACTACTGCATGTCAGAACTTTCCTAACTATTGGGGTTTTAAGGAGTACTATTTGTCCCACAAAATATGTTCAGTTGTTTAGGAAAATGTGTCCTGTAAAGTCTAAAGAAGTGTTAATGACCATAAGTGGATATTTCTGCAAATAGGACAAAAGAACACAATGTTCTCCAAATTCTGCTTAATGTTTGATTTTTAATAGAATGTCAGACATAAGCGTACTACTGAGTCTACTTTAAAATATTTAAAAATTCTGGTTGAGCCCACACAGTATATCAGTTTTCCTAGAATCTTTCTCAGTAATGTTATTTCACATTCTGAAGAACACCTTTCTTCACAGGCTTAATCAGTGAGGAAACACCAGTGGGTACACAGATGGAAACACTATAACCATGAATTCCTCTTGCTTCAACATCTTGGATGCTTTGTGCCATTTGGAAAACAAACCTTATTTCATCATGCAACTATTTCTTCAAACTTAACTTTGCTTTTCTGCTTTAGAGAACAAACAACTCCTAGGTGGTAAGGGAGAACATTATTTATAAACTAAGATCTGAACTGCCAAAATGAAGGCAGAAAGGAGATTCATAACATGATTATTTGGGGTTTAGTTGATTGGTGTTCTAGTGAAAATCTGCTCTACAAGAGATTCTGTTAGTAGTTTTTAGTTGACCCTTTCATGATAATTATTACAAATGTTTTAAATAATTCTTTATGATGTCACAATGAGTATTACAAGTAAAGCATTCTAGAAGCGTTCATGCCATAATCTCAAGAATTAACTCATACAAGCCATCTTGATGCTTGGTTCCCATTTCAACCCCAAATACATATGATTTTTCCTTAGTACATAGACGACAAAACTGTACCAAGAAGAAAATGGTTCATTAAAATAGGTGTGTGATAACTACTTCATATCATGTTAAGTATTCCTATACACTCTTCTAAAATAATTCATTACAAAGTTTTGTTAATCTTTTTCTACTTTACTAAGTTTCTAGTCACATGACTTTTATTTATGCTTATAGATATATCAGAAAATGATCTAAATCTCCTTTTTGCCCTTGATTTATAGCATAAGAAACTTAAGGTTTTGCTATTTGATAGTTTATATAAAGGAACAATTGTATAAACGCCTATGTTTTAGGAGTTTCCTGTGTTACATTGAAATTTCTCAGATTTCTTTTCCTCAGATCATCCCTTTTCTTGCTCCACACACTTACCCTTGGATGTTCTCTGCCATCTTCCTTTCCACTTACATGTTTACTATATCCCTAGCCTGACATTTTCTTATAAACTCAGTATCTGTATTTCATCTTCCTAATGAATATTTCCAGTCTCGATGAACTGAATGTAAATGGTACAATATTCATTCATGATACTTATTTTGGAAAAAAAAATTCTCCTAAATATTTTATCAGGATAGCTTTATATTTAGTCATAATAAGCATGTGTCTTGTTTCTATAACTTGCTTATATTCACACACTGATTACATGTAGACAGATGAGAATGTCAAAAGAAGTTACACATAACAAATTAGTATTAAAATAGTACCACCTCATCATTCCAGTAATTAAGGGGGTTATGCAGGGAGAAGAGGGGATATATGAACCTTTCTTGTTGGAATATGACCCTGGATCTCAACAAGTCCCTGACATTATAATGTTTGAGTCCACATGTGACACACCAATATATCATGCATCAAAAAACGAAAGTCAAAGAATTAAAAATGAAACAGAACAAAATTGATTTTAGAGGATTTGCTACTTCATTTTCACAGATATTTTCTGTGACTGCACAGGAGCCTCATATTTTTCATTGGAAACAAAGCAAGTGAGACTACAGGGGCACAATAGTTTTACAGGATGCTTGACCTGCAATTCACTAACTAGTCAAAATACCTTTGGGGGGAAAAAAAAGAAAGAAAACACTTCAGGCAGAAAGAAAATCATACCAGATGGAAGTGGAGAACACCAGAAATGGCAACCGTCTCTGCAACTGAGACTTTCTTCTTACTATATTTAAATATTAATGAATAACTATTAACTGCTCAAAGGAAAAATAATAAAATGCACTGTGATGTGCATACCATATAAAGTAAAATGTACAACAATGGAACAGAGATCAAGGGGTCATAAATGAAAATATACTGTCTTAAGTTTTTTATACTCTGTCTTAAGTGGTACAACATCAAATGAAGATACAAGGTAAAAAATTAAGCAGGTATACCACAAATTCTAAACAAACACTAAAATAACAACAAAATATGTCTCATAAGCCAGCAAAGGAGATAAAGTAGAACCATGAAAATAATCAATAAATAAGAAAATAGAAAACCAAAAGTGAACAAAAAAAAGATAGAATACATAGAAAACAAATAGTCAGATGGAAGATTTAATTCCAACTATATCATTAATAACAATAAATATAAATGGTCTAAACACCCCAGTTAAAAGTCAGAGATTTTCAAGTTGGATTAAAAAAGAAAAACTCAGTTACCTACTGTACATAAAATCCCTTTAAATATAAAGACACCAACAGATGAAAAGTACAAGCATGGAAAAAGATGCATCATATAAACTAATCTAAATAAATATGGAGTGGATGAATTATATCATAAAATAAAGATTTTAGAGAAAACAATATTACTAGGAATATAATGCTAGGTCATTTCATAATGATAGGTCAATTCTTCAAGAGGCCGTAATAATCCTAAACTTTCGTATACTAATAAAAGAGCTTGAAAGTATAGGAATCAAAAACTCCAAGGAGAAACAGATAAATCCACAGGTACAGTCATATATTTCAATACCCTTTACACAATGAATGACAGAACATGTGTACAGAAAATAGTACATTTAGATAGTTTCAAGTGCACATGAAAGATTTAACACTATGGTCCATATTTATCAAGCCTATAAACAAGTCTCAGTAAATACAAAAGGATTCACTTCATACAGTGTATACTATCTGCCCACAGTAGGAATAAGACAGTAGTAACATAAATATACAAGGAAAACTGCCTAAATTTGGAAACTAAATAACAATTCATACATTCCATCCAGTGCAATGAGGCCAGAAAAGAAAAGCGTCCAAATTGGAAAGGCAGCACTAAAAGTGTCTTTATTTGCAGACACGATTGTCAATGTACAAAATCATAAAGAATCTCCAAAAAAGTTTCCAGAATTAATAACTGAGTTTATCAGGGCTGCAGGATATAGAATAAACAGACAAAATTAACTTACATTTTATTAGAATATTAGAGAATCATTGGAAACTGAAATTTGCAAAAATTCCAGTAACACCAAAAATGTAAAACATTTGGAGATAAATCTGACAAAACCTGGAAAGGTCTGTACACTAAAACATACCAAACTTTGTTGAGATAATTTTAAAGGTCTAAACAAATGGAAATGTATATTATTCTCATGCATCAAAACACTCAATTTTATATTTTTAATGTAACAATTCTCCTGCTGATCTATAGAAAAACACAGACTATCCCATTCCAATTATAAGAAGGCTTTGCTTTTTATAGAAATTGACAAGGTGATTCTAAAATTCATACAAAAATGCAAAGAACCTAGAAGAGACAATTGACTTTGAAAGAGAAGAATTAAGTTGGAGTTTTGCTGCTTGACGTGAAGACATTATGTCACGTGATCGAGACAGTTTGTTGGCACTGGCGGGAAGATAAATAGATCACTGAAACAAATAGATCACTGAAACAGAATAGAAATAGGTCCACCTATATATTATCAAGTTACTTTTTTACAAGGTTGCATAGGCACTCAGTGGAAAAAAGGTAGTGCTTTCAACAAACTTTTCTGAAACAACTGGACACCCATATCCAAAAAACAAAAACAGAAACAAAAAGAACATTGCTCCATACCTTGTACCATATAGAAACATTAGTTTAAAACATATCAGTAATTTAAATGGAAAACCATAAAACAATCTAAGACAAGGTCTTGTGGCCTTGAATTAGGCATAGATTTCCTAGAAACAGCAAGTACATGATTCATAAAGGAAAAATGTGGAACATGAGATTTTATCAGAAATAAAAATTTCTTCTCTTCAAAAGACATAATTAGGAGAATGAGAAAACAAGTGACAGACTGGGAAAAGATATTTACAAAACATATATCTAATAAAGGGCTGGTATCTCAAACACGTAAAGACCTCTCACAATGAAGTAAGAAAATAACCCAGTTTTTTAAAATGTTCAAATGATTTAAACAGATACTTTGCCGAAGAAGCTATATCTGTGCAATGGAAAGTGAAAAAGACGCACAACAATATTAGTCATTATTGCAAGACAAATGAAACGCTCAGTGTGACACTACACATTACCACCCTGTTTAATGAAGCAGGTTTTCTCTGTCTCGTCACCACGGACATTTTGGTCGGAAGTCTTTACTATCGGGGTTTGTGTTATGTATTGTAGGGTTCAGCAGCATGCCTGGCCTCTGCACTCCAGACACACACCCCCTGTCCAAGTTTCTCCAGGCACTGATGGGTTCCCTGAGTAGCAAAATCAGCCGGGCTGGGAACCATTGACCTAAATATGGCAACCGCTTCACGTATGTTCTCACTATTTAAGGTCTTGTCCCACCTTCCCCTGCTCTGCACAAATGCCCCAGGTATCTTCTAAACACCAGATCTGATGATGCGTACATCCATCTGTCCCTTTCAAGACTGTTCCTGCTTCTCAACTGACTCCCAGGAAAAATCCATATTCCCCACAAGGCCCCTGTGTTTTGTTTGTGTGCTTGCGTTGTTTCCTTACCTCTCTCCTTCACCTTCTTTTCCCACGACTTCTCAACTACTCGTGGACTCTGGCTGACGATGTGGCACCTCTTTGACCTTTGGCAGTGCACAGCCGCTGGGCATGGTGCTTCTTCCATGCACAATGCTCTCTTTCCTGCCATTTCAATTCACGTTCACTGAGGAAAAATCCCTTCACCGGAAATCCTGCAAAACATAAAGTACACCTTCACTGTGCAAACCTTACTGCCACCACAAAGCAGTATTATATTCAGGTTTTTAGGGTGTGACTACCAGAAAACAGGTGAGAAAAAAGGAAGCTTTATCTGTTGTTAGCAGGAGGGTCTACGTGAAAGTGTGGGCGCTCTCTCTAGCCCCGAGCATAGGACACATATGCATGTGATGGGGGCGCTGAGATTCATGAACTATTCTCAGAACCCATGAACAGATGTCCTCCGAGACTCAGTGGGTCCAGGAAAAGTGTATATGGTGGTCCTGGATTTTTAAAAAACACAGCCATTTAGGCCCTATGCGTTCAAGTCTTTGTGACATAAGAGTGGTAGAAGTTCATTAACTTTTTAAGCTATTAGCTTAACATTTTGGGTTTCGATAGCACATGTTTTTCATAACTTGATTATACTTACTATTTTCAATATTACATTTTTTCATACATCCTTGGGTCTCCAATTCAGAAAGGAATTCTTCAAAAGCAAAGCCATTGTCTACTTTATCTGTTTTAACCTCAGGGTAGGTTGTGTTATATGCACACTGGATGCCAGGTGGCTGTGTACAGTTGTGTTACAATGTGTATGGCCCAGTGGCCCTCAGACAAGGTGGTGACTGGTGGCAGAAACCCAACATGTGTGTCCTAGTGAAGAGCTATCACCTCTAGGGAAAAGGGGAGGCTTTCTTTCAATTGTAAAAGGATGCTAATAGGCTAGCTGCACTGCTGCTCTCATGTCTCCTGTAGCTCATGGTAGGTAGGTACTCAATTAAAGCTTATTTCAATTCAGATTCCTCTCTCAGACAAATAGCAGATTCAGGGCTCTTTCCAGGCCATTTCAGACATCATGCTCTGGTAGAAGCGACTGGTAGAAACGTTAAAGCAGATATAAAAGTGAGGATTATTATGTAAGGTCAGGTAAGGCGAGAGTCGGCTCACAAAGGTAAATGAGATGAAGAGTCAGGGAACGTTACAGAGGCAGTTATGTGTAGGGAGGTGACACCGTCCACAGCAATAACAATCCAGATGAACTAACTTCTTTCTGCGGAACTTTCATCTTTCATAAAATGAAGAGAAACAAACATACCTATTTTCAAAGACTTAGAAAGAACTTTTAAAGTATGTTTATAGGAATACCGTGATATCGATGAATGAAAAGCAACCTGCAAGAAGAGTAATTTTTAAAATACTTACTTTCCAGTTAAAGAGATAAATAATATAAAGATAAAATAGATGCAAAAAAATTCATTTAACCCCAGCCTTCGAAAAGGAAATAATACAGGTTTAGACCAAATGTATGTTTTGGCAAAGTTCAAATTTTAGTGCAATCTGAAAATGGTCAAGTATTTTATGCAGTTCTAAGTCAACTGGCTAAGAATCAAAATAAATTTTTATTTGGAAATTGGAAAGTCTATATAGTGAGGCTTCCTCTTACCAAACTTCATTTAGGTCATTGACTAAAGGTTTCATAAACATGGATAGTCTAATAATATTTTAAGAAACTCTGAGAAGAGTGAGGAAATATTAGGTCATCTAAATCCTAAAAAAGGATTATTCTTGACTTTTGCTTTTTTAAAAAACATTATACGGTGTTTTCTAAAGAATAGTTTTTGCATAGAGAATCTTAGTTTATATTCTATGAATCTTAGATTACATTCCATCTAGACTAAATTTTGAGTAGATACTTGTACATATTATTTTCATGTTTGATAATAAGAATGGCCACCAGATACCTGGATGTTTGTTACTTGAGTATCAGCAAAGGTCCTGGCAAGAAATAAACGTGTCACATATGTTCGAGGAGATTCTTTTAAAAGTGACTGCTTGCAACGC
This sequence comes from Rhinolophus sinicus, assembly GCF_036562045.2. Lineage (NCBI taxonomy): Eukaryota > Metazoa > Chordata > Mammalia > Chiroptera > Rhinolophidae > Rhinolophus > Rhinolophus sinicus. The sequence continues at coordinate 7,547,119 of NC_133763.1, forward strand.
ATGATCAGGGGCTAAAAGGGCCGAGAGCCATTACTATCCTATTTAAGGGTACCAGTGGGAAAAGTTATGAGATCTGATGGAGAGAAAACTGGGTAGAAGGAACTGACTTGACTTTCGCTGTGACCTTGAGCTGCGGACCATGGCCAGCCTGCAGCGACCCTGATGTCACTCACTCTCCTTTCCCACTCTGACTTCTGATGGACCTCCCATCCCACTGGCTGAAACAAACTACAGGTTAGAGAATCTGTTAGTTTACTCTATGACACAGGACACACAGAGGGCAAAGGAAAGAGAAGAGAGATGTGGAGGAGAAGATGACAGACCTACCAAACTTGGCCAGGGTTTTTGAAAGATACACATTATGCAGCTTAATCACACTTTTACATTTACTATATTATGTTTTAAACTGTTGTTTCAATCAATAAGTGTCAATAAATAAATGTATATAGCTAGTAATTCCTTATAAGATTGATCATTTTCAACCTAAAATAAGTTGTAAAAATAGAGAAATCTTTACACTTTTGTTCTTCACTAGCTAAGAAGCATCAAAGGCAAGAAAAAACAATAAAATGTTTTATATAGAAGATGCAATCACTTTACATTGGCTAGGGTTTTAAGAACCTTTCACTGAGATTTCATAGAAGTTGAAATTTTAACACTTTTAGAATTATTTTGTGACAACTATGAATGTTAGTACAGCCAAGTACACACACTGGGGGGTCACAGCTGCCTGAATCATGAAACTTTAGGTTGCATGACTCATCTGATGTTTGGTTTACACAGATTATCACCATCATCTTTAGATGACTCAGACATATTACTCATCATCTCCCATGGACATTGAAGTTTTTACTATAAAATTTAAAATGACAGCATGCCAAACAAGTTCTAAATGAATATAGAAATGGAGGTACTACTGTAGAACAGTACACTTTTACAATTCATTTCTCACATAACATTATTATTATTATTATTATTATTTTTTTTTTTTTTTGGTTCGTCCTTCAAAATTTGAATGTCCCTCTGGATTTTGTAGTTCAAACAATTTGTATCCACCACAGCTATTTCTACACGTTCTCTTGGGTTCTTGCGAATGTTAGGGGTATAAAATCTTCAGCAATTAGGTACATTGATACCCTGTTTTTGAGAGCCTATCCCTGGTGGCCTCAGGACCAGGAAAAACGGCCTGACTTGTAGAGTCTCCTTGCCAACATAAAGAATGCTATCTCTTCCAAGTCAGCAGAGAAAGAAGAGAAAAATGATTCAAGGTATCCATTCACAAGAACGACTTGAGTTTAACCTTATGTGTGCAACCCATGGTAAGTCCTGCTAATTTTCTTGAACAGTTTTGATCTATGACTTCTTTCTAGTTGGCTACGAGATTGTCTAACTCCGAAGTGATACATCCGGTATTGTGTATGACACCTTCTCCAGTCAATGCCGACAGCCTTATCAGGTTGACTTTTAGTTCCAAAAGGTTCCATCCAAAACTTGTAGCTTCATATAGAAAGACAAATGTCACCTTTTGTGCTACTTACCACAACAGTCATAGTTTTTAAGGTTGTACTTTAAATAGTTTTTGTAGGTCACAAATGAAAACAAAATGCCTAAAGTTTGAAAAAAGTAATACATATGCGGTACCATAACGGAAATTGCACTCAGATTGATGTCTCAAACTCAGACCATGTGTTCTGCATTACCCAGTAAGGACCAATCGCTCCCATTGGCTGGGATACAGAAATTCTAAGAGGACATTGTCCTTGGCATTGTGTTAGAAAGCATATTCTCTAATCTAAGACGGTCTCTGATTTGAGGCCATATTATCATAGGTTTTTGGAGTTACTCCGTGGTAAATCTCAGCATAACTTTCCCAATGTATAACAGTAAGTTGATTCAGAAATGTTCAAAAACAGGATAACATTTCCTCCCAAGATTTAATCATAATAGATTTTTTAAAAAGAGAACAAAGTCAATGAATTTACAAATAATATATGCATATATTGATTTACTTATTTATTTAAATCCTTAAGAATATAATTCAAGCCCCAGCTTTAGATGGTATAATTATATAAATAAAAGTTCACATAATGTTTAAATACTAAGTTCAGGTGTGTCGTTTCCTTCAGTGAAGTAACAGACTGAAATGGAGCATTACTAAATACACCCCTTCCCTTTACTGATCAATTTCTGCCAATCAGCGTTACAAAGAGATTCAAAATTTGAGTGATGTATGGACGATGTAATACAGAATTACACACCAGAAACCGGTAACTTTACTAACAACTGTCATGCCAACACACTTTAATTTTTTAAAAAAAGATATACTACAAAAAAAATTATTTTGATAAATTATTCCAGCCAAATTTTCAAGTATTTATGTTATGTTTCATCTTATATTGAGAATTTCCTGCACTATTTGCAATCCACTTACTACAAATGGCATCCCACAGGAAATTATTTAATTCATGCGGCCCTACATTGTATAGGAAATGTACCTCTATGAACATGAAATAACCATAAGGAAGAAGGTTGGGATTTCAGGTAAGCAGACTGTATCCTCTGTCTCTATTGCTTGCACAAAATTGGAAAGTAGACCCTAACCCGCCCAGTACCTCCTGATCCCTGCTGACAGACAACAAGCAGATGTGTTTCAGAAGTGTTAATCAAGCTCCTGAATTCTCTCAGCCAGTTGAGCTGGAAAAAAATAAAATGAGCAATAAGAAGAGTCCAGCATCATTTCAGAGTTCAGAGAAGCCATTTGAAATTTCTTAGAAAATCTGTTTGAGGTGTGTCATTATTATTCAATAAATGAATAAATGCAGAGGACATATACAAAAAATTTCAACTTACATCAGTGCTAATGTTCATGAGAAACATTATTTCGGCTGTTCCTGCTCAAGGTGACCATTAAGAAAAACTAGAGAATATGAGATGCCTTCTTCCTAAAATGATAGTACACAAATTCCTAAATATAAGACCACCACAAAACAACAACACCAAAAAACAAAACAAAACAAACCCATAAAATAACTCCATAGGGAGGCGCGGTTTTCTAGATTGATATTAGTTTAAGCTCTTTGCTGTTTCACCACAGTATTTACCAGGAAAGACACCACATTCATGAGTATCCTAAGAATGTGCCTATATAGGTTTTCAGTCCTTTTGTTTAGTATCTTTGCCTCCATCATCTTTGGCATTATTTTAAAATTTACTTCAATTTTTATTTGAGGGAGCAGGAGATGTTTCTGTATACCAAAGCAAGTTATCTGAATTCATGCAACACTATTTTTTATTTTATTTTACTTTTTATAATTTCACACCTTAAACTCTTTAGTACTAAAATTTGACTCACAAATAACTCTTTTAAATAAACATAAAGACTTCATATACTTTTTCTTTATTCTGATGACCGGGATTGTCAAAAAGGCAGATGCACAGTGTGTTCACTTTTATCACGTCCTTAAATTTAAACTCCATGTCAGAAAAAGGAACGGTTAATGGGAAAACTGGGCTTGGCTTCCCAATCTCCTCTGTGGAAATGTTGTGATTCATCTACTGAAGGCATTCAAGAAAGGACTCCTGAGACAAAAAAAGGGGAAAAAAAAAAATCCAAGATATCCCACACTTTAGGGTGGTGATATGACAATGGTAGGTTCTGTACATGTTAGAAGCCCAGTGAGACATCAAAATGGAGATGTCAATATGCTATTGGACTTGAAGGTCAAGAATTGAGGAGACAATTCTCAATTAAAATATGCATATTTATCAACCATGTAAGCAACAATGGTAATTAAAGCCATGGGAATGCATATTTTGCCACAGGAGAATGTGTAGAGTAAGAGGAAAAGAGAGCCTAAGAGAATATTTAAAGATAGGCCTATTTGGGAAATAAATTTGTCAATATAAGACTTATATAAATATTTTTTCACTTAAATACAAAAATATCACCTTAGAAATGTATCTATAAAACTAATCCTTAATTCAGAAATGACCCAATGCTTGAAAATGTTTATCATTAAAAATAATCACAACAAATCAACTCAAACAAAAATACAGATATGTCTATCAACGATATTATATATTCATTTAAAGATGTATTCTGTAGTCACTGAGTTTTTATTAAAAGTGTTCTTAGTAACACAAAAAGTAGTTGTCATACTAATAAATGGAAAAATAGGCTATGATGTCACTCCTCCAATTTGAGCCAATTAGTTAAAATATACACACACAGAAAAGAGACTCATGAAAAATATCCTCAGTGTTTCTCTTTCAGAAGAAGAGTCCCTTATTTATATTCTAATCTATCGCAAATTTTCTACAAAAATCTTTCTATGAAAATTTCAATATTCTTATAGGACATGGCAGTTACTCGTGACTGCATATCTGCAGCCACCCATTTTGGTTATAGTGTGGTGTTTATTTTGTTTTCATTGTAGTAGGCTCTCCTGCTCTACACAAATTTGGGTATATATTGTGAGCTGACACATCAGAGTATCTCATTTACATGAATATAGGCGTTGGGGCTTAGATGGACATGAAATGAGAACAATCAGTCATCCTCAGAAATTTTATTGGAATAATTGAGAAACGGCATTCTATTTGATTTGGGACCATTGCTCTAAAGCTGATACAAGTCTCAAGCTCCTGGTGATCATTTTCACTTGAAAATGAAAGCAATCAGAGGAATTCAGAGCTTAGAGCTGGACAGTCCTGTGGTTTGAATCCCTGGATCCTGCCAGGCTGAAATGAGTCATCTTTACCTGTTTCCATCATGTGAGAGAACTGGGGGAGGGGGTGTAACTAGTTTGATTTTCTATCATTTACAAGTGAAAAATCAAACTATCATATGCCCAAATCACAACAAAGAGCCAACTCTGATGACGCCATCTTAGAGGTCCTCTCCCCAGTTCTGACCCAATGACCTTAAACAGAAGACCTGATGGAGAGCCTCAGGCATGGGAGGCGGCACACAGCAGGGCTGAAATCCACAGAGTTGGCTGGCTTCACCCGTGTGCACCTTATTTGTTGAAATGATGCCTGATACCCACATTGATACCAATATTCTCTGAACACATCAACCTCAAAACGAGAGACTGAAGAGGAGAGCCAGTGAGGTCAAGTTATTATCTGAGAGGAGTAAAATGGTGCCTCCATTTGCTTCTGTCGCTATCCTGCGATTCTTCTAAGGACCAGAAGTGAGAGATTGGGTAAGTGATGGATGGCACATGTTTCTTAGTATTTCTACGCTTTCTTTTTTGTGTAGTAGCCTATTTAGGTCTCTTTGTTTTGTTTTGTTTTGTTTTGTTTTGTTTTGAATTTGTAGGTTAATAATGCTCACTTTGGATAATGCCTAATTTGTCTGTACTGAAAGTAGTCATAATTTTTAACAGGCATTTCCCCCCCTAATTCCTGGAGTCAATTCAGAGAACACATGGACAAAAACTTTACCAAAAAAGTAAAAGTAAAATAAATAAAATAAAGGTAAAAAGAAAAAAAGTAAAGGAATGAAAGTCTCTCTAAGGCTGTTACTAGAACCCTGAACTAAGAAGACATACTGTGGTTGAACAAAAAGCTAACTTCCTGGCTAAAACAAAAACTGGTTTTTGTCTAATGAAATGTGGTTCATTTCCACATGTGGTTTCTATTATTAGACGGGTATTTCTGCTCAGGATTTACTATCATAATCTTTGTGATTTTTCATTATTTTTTGACAGTTCTCATTGCCTAAACTACATATGGCTTTTACTACTTGCCTTATGTGGATGTCTTTTTAAAGTGTTATAAAAAATCTTGGCATCTGTTAGTCAATGAAAAGATTAATTAAAAAATATTGAATTATCTGAAATGTTTTTTGATCCCAATATGCTAAAAATAAAGGATGTTAGTAATAATCAAATTATTTAGAAATTCAATTAATAATCAATACGATATTGATTATTATCATAAGACTACATTGTCATACAGAAATATGTACTAAGGGGTAACATGTCAATCAGATTCAAAACATATAACTTAATAGCCTAAGTCACATATGCTGTTTATGTGACAAGTTAATTCACATGGTAATATAAAAAAAAAATGAAACCTATATTAGTAATAATGCTGAGTTTAATTGATTTGGTCCAGAAGGAATGTACTGATAATACTAGTGGAACTGTAACAGTATTAACACAAGTCACTACTATCTCTCTTGAGAAATTTTTAAATCAAATGAACATAAAAGGTTGTTTCTTCTAGGTCTACTTTCTAATAGTGAATGCACTTTGAAAAACAAATAACCAAAGCCCTTTTACTCTGTTTAAATTGTGGGTGTTTATTATTCAAAAGTAGAAAGATTTATTTTTCAGTCCAGGAAAAAGAATCACACCCTGAGTGTCGATCATCAAAATTTATGCAGTTTTCAAAACACTGAAAAACAAATCCAGGCTCTTAGTTGGGTAAAGTTTGGCATATACTCTATAAATACTCTGTGGCCAACACGAGTGTTTATAAAGTAGTGGAAAGCTTAAAGAGCATAGTAGTACTAGTTTAGAATTCTAAACGAAAACTTATAACAAATCCAGTCATTTCATGAAACGCCCACATGTATCCCAGGAACATACTTTTCAGGTAATTAGATACCAATTAGTAGTTACTTGACTGAGAAAGTATCTACCAATGTTAGTGGATCAGATTAAGCATTTGAATTCCAATGAGAGTAAAAACAAAAAAGTCACTAGAACACACCCCCTCTCTGCATTTTTTCTTCTCCGTATAAATACCTTAATTATGTAGTAAATTAGAAAAGGTAAGCCCCTCACTTTTCAGAACCACCTTGAAAGAATAAGCAGACTTCAATCATATTATTCCAAATATATTTTTATGAAGAATGTCATTTTCCTCATCGTTGGTACATTAGTTGGTCCTGGTTTTGCTCACTTAGAGTAACCAGGTTCAAAGTGGCTGCCTGTCATTGCCTGGCCCACCAGCTCAAGGAGTTTACGTGATGCAAAGGAGTGACAAATTAGTCAGATGGACATGGTTTATATTTTTTACTGTATGGACAATCCAGGAAAAATTAGTCTTCATGAAACTTCAGTTGAGTCACTTGTAAATTGGTCAGAATAATAGCAACTGTGTGCAATTATTAGGAAAATAAGAGGATTTATCAGAGTAAAGTACTGTCATCATTCTGGACACTCAGACCTCAGTAAAGTAGGTACTCTTTTGTACTTGAAATACTATTTCCTTTGTTGTGCACCTATGTTTCATCAGCTGAAATGAATCACTTCCTCTTCAATACAACCCCTACTTCGGTATTGCATTCTGTCTGAAAGTATATCTCAGCCAGAATGTGGAGCTTCCACACCTATCACAGAAACTATGAAATTGTTAAATTTTATACTAAGTTTAAAATATGAGAATAAGTTAACAATGCTCAAATTATAAAGCAAACCCCAAGGTTAAAGTTAGAAGAAAGATTAAAATTAGATGCAAAAATTTAAAAATCAGAAGAGTAGAAAAAAATTAAAATAGGAATACAGAAAGGTATAATTATGGCAAGGCCAAAATTGTGACAATAAAATAAATAAGGCAAAATGTAAGACTACTTGTAAGCATGGGACTGTAAAGAGGCTAAAATAAAAGGGATAAGACACGAAATAAGAATTTTTAAAGAGCTTTAGAAATAAAGTAGAGAACAATGGATAAATCTAAAGAATGAATATTAAAATAAATACATAAATAAAAATCATGAAGACCAATAGTTTAAGAAGCTAAAAGAAATAATCTAAAGATACCAGGAAGTTACAGGGGTAGAAAACAAAATAAAATATTTCAAATCAAAGTGAGAAAAATGAGAATATAAATAAATATATTTTTTAAAAGCTTCAACCAGAGAGCCTAAATTATGAGAAAGAGAACACAGTCCAAGGGAGGAAATGATTAAACATACCATCACTCACTATTTTTCAGTATACCATAACATTACCCACATGCAAAACAAATATTACTATAAAATAAATTAAGCACCCCAGTTTAATACATATGAACAACATGTATCTCGCGTATGAACTATACAACACAAACACAGCCAATAATCGGGAGTAGAATGAAGGAAAGTACAAGAACATCTGGCCCATTGCTCCAGGCTATGGGTTCGATTGCTAACAACTGTCAAGGTAAATATTTTGCCTCATGAATTTTCTGTCTTCTGCAAGGGAAGGATGTTGGATGTTCTGAAGATAGCATCATACCTGGAGACCGTATTTGTGGGTGACACTGGGAGGGTCGGGAACATATGAAGAGGGAGATGGAAGAGATGGAAGTCTTGAGTGGCAACGTTGAGCGTTGAGTGTTCTTTCTACATTATGATAAATGAGAAGATCTGAAGAGCATGGGTGTAAGAGGGAAGGAAGGAAGAGACAGACGTGCAATGAAAAATGACGTCAGGGGTCAAGGGGCTGTGTCTCCTGTAGTGTCTTTCTTAAACTGCAAATCAATTTTGGAATTCCTTTTCAATTTTATTCCATACTTTTTTTTTGGAGGAAGTTTGCTATTTGGTGGTGATTCCTAAAATATGATGGCAATGTGTAAAACCTTAGTTATAGTTTGCATGGTATTTCCCTTACCCATATGGATAGTGTGTGTTAGAATGGTATTCCTGAAACATTACTCTAGAAGGTTCCGAAGGGTTATCCACCATTAATCTTCAATGTCTTTCTTGTGATAAGGGGTCAGTAAAAGTGTCTTAAGCTGGTGATGGAAATATATCTTTGAATTCCAGGACTTCTTTTAACAAACACATTCTAAAAAGGAACTTGTCTGTTCATTATAATTGTTAAGTAATCTGTCATATTCCTCACTTCCAAAGAGTAGTCATTACTTTAAACGCTGCTGATAGAAAAATGATGAAAAGACTGTAAGGAATTTAGCATTGCATCGATGTCTAAATTATGTGCAAACAGTTCCGAACCAGTATTTTTTTCTTTTGAATAAAAAAGCAACTGTCTTTCAGAGTGTATTTTGTACAACAATGAAATGGAAAAATACAAGCATTAAAAGGTAAATGTAAGAAAATTTAGAAGAAAAAAATGTGTTACTGTACTCAGGAACACCAGAAATGAAAAATGCTTTATGACATTCCCAACTTGCAATGTGTTTTATTGCAAAAAAAATTAAAAATGCAAAGACTGGAAACTTTGTCCAAGATAATTTGCCTTTTACTAATCTGTGCACTTTTGTTTAGGTGATTTAATAGCAGGAATCCAATACTTAGGGTCTATGGGCTTTCCTGTGTGCATCATTTTTTTTCTTTTACTCAAATGAATTTTAAGTCTTCCTCTGTCTGCAGCTTCTCCTGGCATACGTTCTGTCCGGAGCTTCACTTATCTCCTTCCTCTTAAAGAAAAACAAATTGTTTTCATCACCTTCCCCACTCCTTTCTACACATTAACTGTTAAACATGATTAAAAAACAAGTAACCAAATGTGAGCAAGTCTCTTCCATTTAAGAAAAGAGAAACCGTTCCTCCTGGATTCCACTGTTCCCTCCCACTGCCCACTCCTCTTTCTGCTCAAGTCTAAACATACAGACTTTATATTTACTCACAGTCTCTAGATCCTCACCTCATTGAGAAAATGCATTCCAATCTTATTTCCACCCATATGATGCCACTGCAACTATTATAGTATTAAGAGTTGATAATTATGTCTCATGGATTGTCTTTGATCTTCCGCTGTTGGACCCCCTGGCAACATGTGACATCTGCTGTTGATCACAACTTTCTTGAAAAATCTGTTCTCCCACCCCTGCCTCACTTGGCTTCCATCATCACTAGAAATGTTCTATCTCTCTCTGGCAACTTCTTGGTCTCTCCTGCTCTTCATCTATTCAAACTCTGAATATTGGAGTTATCATGGCTTACAAATGCTCTCCTGTCATGCTATACTATGTTCTGTGTCCATCATATAAACCCCTCTGGCTTCAATCATTATCTATAGAGAAAGGATACAACGTATAATTTTTTGAGCTACATACTGCATGCTGAGTTTCATCCTCAACTTTCAGTTCAGATGGGTTTTCCGCAGGTGCCTTAAGCTCAACATGCTCATAATGGGACTTGTGATTCCAGTTCTCCGTCCGTCCCTCAAAATTCCGGCCCTTCAATGTTTTCAGTTTAAGAAATGGTAACAGCCAGAAACGTAGGGATCGTCCTTAAACTTTGGATTTCCTTTTGAGAAGAGAACTGTGATTTATTTTACAAAATGTCTTTATGGCCTAGTTGAATGCTAAAAGATTGCTCCAATTTTAGTTCTAGAATGAAGGTGCAGTACAAAGGAAGGATGGCACTGCTTACATAAAAACAAAGAGAGGAATTAGTTTCTTGGGATTTTTTTCTTTTCACAAAGCAGTGTACAGTGAACGGCCCTACAAAAAAGAGTGGAAACACATTATTTCACTAAAAGTTTTGGCTCCATAATGGATAATTATAAATATTCATAATCAGTTCTATTAACCTACAGTGAGTTCTAGAAACTTCTTTTCTCCACTTGTTTTTTTGTTTTGTTTTGTTTTGTTTTGTTTTTTTTCAGTGGGCCCTCCTATTTTCTTGCTGTTCAGCGCGGGGCTATCTCTAAGAATTGAGAGACAGAGTGTAAATCACAATTAAATTCCTCAGGAAGGTGGATGACTGGAAATGCTGAGACAGGATGGCTGGAAACCAGAAAGACTTGCTACTGTCATTACTAACTTTGTGAAAGTGCAAACGCTCCTTTGTGTCACTGAAGGATGGAGCTACACATGCTCATGTGCTTTTAAGCATCGCGAGGGTTTAGGGCAAAACCAAAAAAATAAATAAATAAAAATGTTTCAGGCTTAAGACTTCTGAGGCAGCTTTCTCTCTAACCCTCTCAATGAGGTTAGTCATGCAAGGAAAGATTCTTAAAAAAAGAAAAGAAAAAAAATGCATGGAAGGAGGGTTCGATATAAGGAAGGAAAAGGTAAATCCGTGACACATGGATTAGGGACATAGCCTAAGGGGTAATGATAACCAGGGATAAACTTGTGATGTCAGGAAAGGCTAAGGAAGTCCTAAGGTAAGGAATGACTAATATTTTAAATTTGACGCTATTCTGTCACTCTTGCAACTCTGCGTTATGAATTAAAAAATGCTTTATGTTACTAGTCCCTAGAAGTACAGAAATGAGTTTTATGACACATTCGAGGTAAGGTAGGACAGAAAGGCACAGGACATGGAATGCGTAATGAAAGCTGAGAATTCAGAAGAGACAGGAAGGAAGAACCAGATCACTAAGAGACATCAGCTACATCCTAATCTTGGGAGATATGGATGTAGAAGTCCCTCAAGCAGAAATGAGGGACTAGATTTCTCAGTTTGGGGGACGGGGGTCTATAGTCATTATTTTCAAAGTTCAGTGACGGTAACTTCAGACAGTTGTTAAGATTTAGGAACACATAGGATTCTGACCCTTGGATTATGTAATAAACTATTAAACCTACTTGCTGTTCTTAAAATATCTATTTTACTCCACTTGAATTCCCAATACCGAAATGTTCTCCGAACTTCTCCTGCCCTTTTTCTTCCTTCCAAACCATCCTCAAGTCCCATAATACATCTTCCCTTTGCAATGCTAGTCAGAGCGAACACTTTAAAAATAACATCTGAGATTTTCAGTCTTTTAGGATGCAAGAATAATATTCATGTGGCTTACGATATATGTGGACTTACTTGTACCATAGTATTAAGGTTTTATGTTTCCTATGCTTATTCTTTATTTTTCCCCTCTTTACTAGCAATAGTTAGATTGATAAAAAACACTCTTACATGTTTACTTCAACCTTATACTTCTATTATTTTAGGGGTAGCCCTTACATTTAGCATACATGCTCAAATTGTCTTGTTTTTCTAACCAAATTAACTTGTATCTCTTCCTTTATCTGCAAACTGTAAGAGAATCCATTTCTCTTGTTCTAAGGCACCTAGTTTGTAGTGCTTTGCTACAGCAGCACTAGGAAACGGATACACACAATATTTTCCTACTAGCTTCCGGGTACTCTTCTCCCTGCTTGAAAATTCTGCACCCGGATCGTTTCACTAACTTAGAGAACCCAACTTGGAAATTTCATTTCAGCTAAATGTTACTTTCTCTCTGCCGTCCTTCACCAGGTGGGATTATGTTATACACTTTTATTGATCTCTGCATTTTGCTTTTTCATAGGGCACTTCCCACCAATGTAAGTAACTAAGACAACATAGTCATGGTTTCTCTTCTCCACTAGAATGTAAGCTCCCTGAATGTACAGGGGGGCATTCACCAGTATAAGGGGTAGCAATTAGGACCTTATCTAGTCCACAGCAGAATTTACATAAACATGTTCAATGAAATAATTAATATACTTTCTAGCACGATGACATTACAGGCTGCTGACGTTCCTAATTTTAAGACTATAACTAACTACTCAGGAATACCAAGCTGAGATAGTCTTTCCTTTAGAATATCTGCAAATGCTAAATACACATACCATTGCCTGGTTAATAAAAACATGTATTTCTTTTTATAGTGCTTTCTTTGAAGGGACTTAATTGTGGTTTCCATCTATGTCAGGCATCCACAAAAACCATAGTCATATCTTAAAAAGCATTTAATATCGCTCCTTGAATCTGTTTCCTTCACTGCCAGAAATTTCATTTTTGTTCTCTTTCTAACTACCTGAGTGTTTCTTCTTTGTCATTTGTCTAAGCTATTTTTTATACATACGAGCATAGAATATAGAAGTTCTTCAAGTGGTAGTGAGAGGAGACACGTGTTAGGGTGTGAAGAAAACAATCACACTAGGTATCAAAGGGCTCTCCAATCCCAGAGGGATGGCTACTAATAGCTAGGAAACACAGAGAATATCATAAACTGAAAGCATGATATGAATGAGCTTGGCAGTGATCCCCTAGGATGGGGTTGGGGAGAGAATCGCAGAAATGTATAGGAGCCAGAATACTCACAAATACTGTGTTTTCCTGAAAATAAGACCCAGCTGGACAATTGGCTCTAATGTATCTTTTGGAGCAAAAAATAATATAAGACCCGGTCATATTTTACTATAAGACCGGGTATGATATGATATATGATATGATATGATGATATGATATAATATAAGACCAGGTCTTCTATTAATTTTTGCTCCAAAAGACGCATTAGAGCTTATTGTCCAGCTAGGTCTTATTTTTGGGGAAACACAGTAGATAAAACTTGGTCAGATGAATCAAGAAAGAAAGGGAAGGAAGGAAGGAAGGAAGGAGGGAGGAGGGAGGAGGAGGGAGGAGGGAGGAGGAGAGGAAAGAAAGAAAGAAAGAAAGAAAGAAAGAAAGAAAGAAAGAAAGAAAGAAAGAAAGAAAGAAAGAAAGAAAAAAGAAAAAAGGCCTCTTCTGGTTTCCAAGCAGAACTCTGGCAAAAGTTGTTCTGCCACTACTGCAAAACTGCCTTCCCAGTGGAGCGGATCCATTAATACCACTGATCTGCTGCTTGCTCACTGGAGACCAACCGCAGCCACAATATCCAAACATGGCTGTTTCCTGATGCTCAGTATTGAAGGTACTAGACTTCCAACTCACATCCCTCCAAATGAGAATATACAGATGAGTCATTTCTTGACAAAAGAGTAAGAGTTTTGAAGTAGAATAGGTGGGAATAAAATCGATAAGCCACAAATACTTTTCGGTGACCATGGGCATGGGAATTTCCCCTTAAATTTGAAATGCTTTCATTTGATATTTAACACCAACAGAATTTCCACTATTTCTTTTACATCTAAATTAACACATGACCTCGAGACTCCCATCAGCTAAACTAACCATATCTTTCTGGTGCCACACTGCCTCTTGTGAGGACAGATATGAAAGAGCAATGTTGAACTCTTTAGTAACTCAGGTCTACTGTAGGGTGTAGTGGTTACCAGAGGGTAAGGGGGGAAGGAGGATAGTAGAAGAGGGTAAAGGGGATCAAATATATGGTGATGGAAGGAGATCTGACTTCAGGTGGTGAACACACAATGTGATATATAGATGATGTAATACAGAATTGTACACTTGAGACCTATGTAATTTTACTAACAATTGTCACTCCAATAAATTTTAATAAAAAGGTATATATATACATATATATACATATATGTATACACACACACACATTGCTATTACTTATACTCTAAACCAAGTTTCCTAGGATGGTAAAATATGTCAGCTTTCACTAAGTACCTTAATTACTTTTCAGTGGAGGATTAACTATGCAATTCCAGGAAAACGAGTTATTCTGGGCCTTTTAATTTTCTAAAGAATTGAGGATATATCTTTTCATTCATCACAATTTTTATATTTTTACTTTATGACCCCATTTTTAGAATTATAGGTGATGAAGGTAATTGAGTTTCTGAAACGGGCATTAAAGACGTGGGTTTTAGTAAATGTGAACTGTGATGGTTATTTCAATCGAAAGTATGCAGTATCAATAAGATATGTGCTGCAATAAAATATAACAAACCCATGGCAAAAAAATAAATAAAATAAAATAAGCATTTTCCTCATGAATCTTCACCACTGTGCGTCTGAATGAAAGGTGGCTGGGCCACTGTACTGACAGCTGAGCTTGTGTATGACTCTGTACACAATCATACATCATCTGTAATACATCATCTGCCATTGAGCATCAGCTGACCTAGGCTGAACCTGTGCCTCAGGAGGCAGGTTTTCAGGTCAGCCAGATAGCTCCCCGCAAGTATATCTTGTCTCCTTGGACCATAGCCTAATTTCATGTTCTTCTCTTGATGGCAGAAGTTCAAGAGAGCTAGCCCATGTCATCACTTTCACTCATGGCTGTGTCACATTCACTTACATCCATTGGCCAAACCCCAAGAGGGGATGGGGGGATTGAGGTTATTGAGGTAAACTTCAGTGGGAGAACTTGAAGTATTACATGACAAATGGTCTGAACAAATTAAGGTGCAATGATTCAATCTGCCCCAGGCATGTTTTTAATTTTATTGATAATTTGATTTTCAACTGTTCTTCAGTAATAGAAATGCTTCAGTGATTGGTGTGTTGGTTAAGACTGAAGAACAGCTGTATCTCCTTAATTGATTCTACTTTTATTGTTCTAAATGAGACCATTGTTGTAGGTATGTATGCTGAGCATGCAAAATAGAATCACATAGTAGAAAGTATAATAATTATTAAACTAGTAGGTAGACAAGAATGGGTTCTAGTGTTCCTTGTATATATGGGAGTACTGAAAAAACTAAGGTTTAGCTTTACACAGAAAAGCAAATTCAAAGATCTGAACTGTAGGAAAACTACAGTTCTTATAACTCAAGGGTTGAAAGATTTATTTCCCTGTGGACCCAGTTTTCAGCAGATCAATTAATAGAGCGTGTTCTTCTCTTCTGCTGCCATGTGCAGGAAGAAAAATGTGTTGATTATGCCATTTCGGAGGACTGTATACACAAAGTTAGCTTTATGGGCTGGGCTAACCTACAGTGCAGGACTCAGAAATCGGGAACCAGAAAATAATCGGTCTCTGTCCACTTGGCAGCGTGAACCATCACGAAGGCCAGGGTTGGCAAGCAGGGCCCGGAGCCCCTAGTGGCTCTCGCTTCACAGCTTCTGATCAAAGGAATGAAGCTCCCTAAACTCAGGAAAGTCTGAGAACCAAGTTACTATATAACATACGATCTAAACGTTACCAAGGGCTTAGAGCAATATAATCTTTCCCTTCCGGGCCAGGGTCTGAGCGCCATTAAAATGTTTAGATTTTACAATACTGCAAAGGAAGGAGTATGCCATTAATATTGTCAACTGGACCACAATGGGTTCTCTTTCAGCACAGGGCTAATTTTCTTTTTGGCTTCTTCCCCTACAGAACGATTTTTCTCTGTGGAGCCTCTGTTAGGTTAATGGCAGACTTCTCATGCAGCAAAGCAATAAATCAGCCCTTATTATTCACCTAGGTTCCTTTAATTTTGTGATTTTTCAGAATAGTATGAAAAGATGTATCATTCTTTGAACTATTTCTATGCATTCAAAAGGCTTGTTATTTCTAAAATACACAGTTAAATAAAAAAATGGCTTCATTCCAACATGATGTGGTAACGTTGCAGAGTATATCATTGTGCCTTAGAGCTGAAAGTGACCTTGGGGACATTAAATCCAACTTTACATTAGGGCAGGAATCTCTTCTAAAATATCCCTGAAAGAATGTCACCCACATTCCGATGGAAAACTTTCAGGAAATGAAACTCTTTCTAAGAGACAGAGTAAAATGCAGCAAGAAGTCGAACAACATCCATCCAATTCCCCACTGCTCATGTCTTCAGGTCATCTATACAATAAACTGGAAAAGAAAATGCAAATATGAAAGAAAGAAAGCAATCCAAATGGATTGATAAAAAATGTTAACCCCCTGAATAAGACATTTAAGTAACTTTCATTTCACTTTTTTTAAGTTATATTTCACTGTGCATTTGGATCTCCTCCTCCAGATTGTAATTTTGAAGAAAGGAGGGAAAATGTGAGAAGTGAATAGTCAGCTATATTTATGGTGTTAAGAAAGAATTTGGTTTTCTGGAACACAGCCTGTGATAGCAGAACAACACCTGGCAAGATACAGGTTATGTTTGGCTGGAGAGCCACTGGCACTATCAAAAAACATTAAACTGTATTTGAGAGAGGAGAAAGACCCAAGCAAAACTGCAAACCAGGTGGACCGAGAAAGCAGCAGAATAATGGAAATAGGTTTGTCGGTCAAGAAACAGTCAACACACCACTTCGCACCTCTTCTTCAGGTCACAGAACTCATGTTACCAATCTTCACACTTCACTTATATTAAGGAATCAGGAAAAATTCTCAAGCCTTGCAGGTGGACATATTTGTGATTTCCTTTTTAAATGTAAGATGTAAGAACTTTCCAACAGGGTCCCAATTTTAATGTGTCACAGACACACATAAAAGGAAGCAGAAGTTTCCCTGGGCTGTTCTCCATTAGAAAGTAATAGCTCGCCAACGGGTATAGAGAGGTTAAGTCCTAAAGATCTAATATCTAATTCTTCCATTAATAACAGTCATCAATGCAGATAATGAGCAATGACAAATTCCTGAAGTCTCTGTCTGGAGAATGAATGAAAGCAGGCGATTTGTGGAGAGGGCTCAAAACTTGGAGCAAGCGTCCAATGGAGTGAGGTTCTTTATTTCTTAATTTTTTTCCCTATTCATCATCAGGTATATGAAATTTGACTTTGGCTATAATGTCAAGCAACTCAAAGTCTCATAGAAAATTTGACCATCTTTCTAGAACCAGAGGAAGAACCTCTGGGACAACAACAGTCTCTGAAGATGGTGAAGAAAGCTCCAGAAAAGATACCCACAGGTACCTAATTTAGTGCATAAATTCTGCATAAGTCAATGCTATTCCTTGACTTCTTCTGTGTGGGTCAAACTATAAGCAAGTAACTAAGGTTTGAAGAACTAAACTGATACCTGAATTGCTACCCAGATTTGTATCTTACTAAGTGACTTGCCTGATGAAAATAAACATATCAACACTTTGGAGCTTACAACATAACCTGGGATCCACACAACACAACACAACAATGTTCAAGATACATAAGAAAATTACTTAGCATAAATTGAACCAGGAAAATGGGACTCACTCAACCTCAAGGGAAAAGACAATCAAAAGATGTCATCCCAAAGGTAGTAGAGATGCTAAAACTATATGACAAAGACTTCAAAACAGCTATTTTAACTCTGCATAGTGAGGTAAAAGCATGTGTGCTCATTATGAAAAGACAGCAAGTCTCTCAGCTAAGACAAACGAACTCTTAAAAAATAACCAACTACAAATTCTAGAATTCAATACACACCATCTAAAAGTAAGTTCCCTGGATAGTCATAACAGCAAAACAGGAATGACAGAGGGAAGAGTTCATGAAGATAGATCAGTCAAAATTATACAATCTAAAGAACAGAGAAGAGACGGAACAAAATAAATAAGCAGGTCCTCAGAGATCTGTGGGAAAATGTTAAAAAGACAATTATTTGACCAATCGGAGTACAAGAAATAAAAAGGGGCGGGGGAAGTGGGCAGAAAAAGAATTTTTTTTAAAATGTCTGAAAAGTTCCAAAATTTAATGGGAGCCATACATTGACATATTTCTTAAACTTCATAAACCCAAACACTCTAAAACGAAAGAGACCCATACCTAGGATCGTCATAGTTAACCTGCTGAAAATCCTGAAAGCAGTCAAAGAAAAGTGACACATTCATTACATAGAGAGGAATAAGACACTGAACACCAGAAACCTTCTCATCAAAAATCATAAAGGCTAGAAAACAGTAGAGCAACTTCTTTAAAGTGATGAAATAAAATAAATATTAATCAAAATTCTATATCCATTGAAGTTCTTCAAGAACAAAGGCGTTCTTTTGCAAGCTTAATTGAATATTTGTGTTTTGGGGTACTGCTGAACTCTGTGCTTGGTTCCAATGAGCCACTGATGTATCCTCACACCAATATGACACAATTGATTGCAAAAGCTTTAGAGTAAGTCTTGAAATCACATAGCATAAGTCCTCCAGATTTTTTTTTTTTTTTCAAGATTGGTAGAATTGCCATCATCTTTTTGTGATCTCCATTCATGTACTGCAATGTGGAAAGTTCCTCCAGCCAGGAATTTAGGGCAATTGTAGGGCTAACTGTGTTCTACCTTCTATCGGAGATCTTGTTCCTGTGCTATCTATGTCCAGTGTCTGAGAACAATTTTATTCTGTATTTTTTGAAGTTTCTACTGTTTACAGAAGAAGCTAATTTCAGTCTCAATTACATCATCATGGCCGGAAATGGAGTTTGTTTGCTCTCATGTGGTAAATAATCTAAAAACAATATTCGCTATCACTTTATGACCCATATAGCTCTGCTCTTATTTTCATTTGTGTTTGTAATGTGGGTACAGAGTAAGCTCCTCCCCCAAAACGTTTTACGCTTAATTATCTTAGTTTGTTCTAAAATCAAAATGGCCATAATTATCCCAAAGCTATGTTTGCATTTTTGTGAATTTTCTTCACAATTATAAAGAAAAAACATTTTTTCAGGTTTAATTATAATCCATGTACATTTTTACAGGATAAATTAGTTTCTTAATAAGCTTTTAACCTCATGTAGTGCACTATGCATTACTAGGCTAATGACAAGAAATAGAGATACACTTAATATGTACAAAAAATTTTGTACCAAGGCAAATGTAATCAAAATGATTTCATGTACTACGTAAGATTTTGTGGTTCAGGGGTGGCTGGGTGGTGCAGGTGGTCAGAGTGCTGTGCTCCTAACACCAAGGTCACTGGTTCGATTCCCACACGGGCCAGTGAGCTGCGCCCTCCACAACTAGACTGAGAACAACAACGGCTTGACTTGGAGTTAAGGGGAAGAGGGAAAAAAAATTAAAAAATAAAATAAAATGAAATAAAATAAAATAAATAAGATTTTGTGGTTCAGATAGATAACAACAGTGGGAGAACCAAGTTAATCACAGACAGGTATGGAGTCCTCGTGACAAAAGAATCTATAGCCGTGTCATATGTCAATTCTTGGTAGTTACTTGTGTTTTATTTTTTATTAAAGAGCACATGATTTATTATACTGAAATATCACAATTCTCTCAATGTTATAAATTTTGTAATGTTGTTGACCTTAATCTTGTCATGGACAAAACTTGTCCATTAATTAATGTGTAGCTAGTTATAATATTATGTACATATTATAAACAAAACTATTCTACCCAGTACTGGGTATCCAAAGATGATTTCTTTTCAAGGTTTTGTTTCCTTGCTTTTGTTGTTGCGGAAGCTTAAGAAACACTGATTGGTAACAACGACAATGGGAAATTAAACTATTTTTAAGAACTATACCCCTAACTCTATTCAATAAAGAGATGCTCTTGAGCACAAACTATTTGGGGAAACTTAATTAACTAGTTTTTTAAAATATAATTAGACTGGCTGTTCAAAACCCTGAATTATTAAATAGAAATCCAAATATTAATTTCCAAAGTCATCACAGTTACTGTGAGTTATAATTTTACAGAAAGTACTATTAGGCATAAGTGTGGCTGGGTTCTCTAATTAATTTAAATGTGTTAACCCGTTGGCTATGATTTCAATCATGGGGCATTTTTAAATGAAGTAATGATTATACTTTACACATTTCAAAGTATAACAAATCAGCTAATGAGAGGTCATTTAACCACACTGAGGCTTAGGTTATAAGGTGTAAGTACCACAAACTGGAAATAAGTCTGTATTTTAGCATAGCTAGAAATAAAACCGGACGTCTCTACCTTACAGCATCAAAGCTCTTTGGATTATAAGTGAAACACATCTAATTTGATCGAAGTTAAGCAAACAGAGGATTCATTGGCTTGTGTAGCCACAGTAAGAGCAGAGAGAAACGGGTTCACAGATTCATTTGCAGTAGATTCTCAAAGCCTCTCATCTTTGGTCCTCTCACTGGGGTCAAATTCAATATCCCTTCCGCATAGGACTGTAGAAGTTCCAAGTTCATATCCTCAGACTCTTGACAAGAGAAGAATGGGCTCTTCCTTCTCTCAACTCCAATTTGAAAATTCCCAGGAAGGAGTGTGATTGCCCTGCCTAACTCTTGCTTATTCCTGTACCAATTACAAGGCTAGAGGCTGGAGGGGTTACAGATGTCAACAGGCTGCCATATGTCACAACCCCACTAATCACCATAAATAAGCAAGCAAAGTATTTAAGAAATGGTGACTTCTAGGGTTTTTTGTTTGTTTATTTGTTTTTATAAAAGACATCCTAATGGATATGAAATGGTATCTCTTTTTTTTTTTTAATTAAACTTTATTGGGTTGATAACTGTTAGTAAAGTTACATAGGTTTCAGGTGTACAATTCTATAATACATCGTCTATATATCACATTGTGTGTTCACCACCCAGAGTAATTTTTCCTTCCATCATCATATCATAGCAATATTATCTGTAATTGCCAAAAGGTAGAAGCAACCCAAGTGTCCATCGACTAATGAATAAATGGATTAATATAGTATATACCAAAAAAAGAAAGAAAGAAAAGAAATGGTGGCTTCTGAAATTTTGAAGTCGGATGTATGATGGTGGGAAGGAGGTAATGTCTGGGTAATTTAGAAGAGAGGAGACTGAGAAAGAAAATAATTTATGTGTGCTGCAGTCAACCTGTGGCTCCCAGAATACACTCCAGACACCTTTCACAAATATTACACCCTACCTACAGCACCACCCTTTTCACAATTCCAATAAGGTCACTGCTTTAACAAAACCCATTAATGGCGGTTTGCCCAAATAATGGAGGGTTATTTTTCTCACACACCAAAGAATCCAGAGACAGACAATTCAGTGCTAATATAATATCTCCATGATGCCATAAATGTCCTAGGTTCCTTCTATATTTCTCTTTACCATCTTTAACATGTGGCTTTGTTTTCATGTATCTGTAACTTGAATCTCTTGCATCTGTAAAGTAGCTTGTACAACTTTTGCCTCACAGCCACAGTGCTATTTGGAAAAAGGAAAAAGTGGAGAAGCAGGAGAAGTCAATATCAGAAAAGCGAAATTTCCATGAAAGTAGCTATCAAACTTAAGCTTACATTTTATTGGCCAGAACTGTAACACATGGGTGATAAGGTCTACCAAGAAAGCCTGAAAATGTCGTTTTCTAGCTGGGAAGATTGCTCCCTGACACAAAATACAGGTTTTATTAATAAGGAAAAGTCTGGCAACTGAAATTTGCACCTAGCTCTACCCTTTACTCCAACCACAGGATTTCTTAATGATTTTTATTTCTTTCAACTATTACACTTGGCTGTGACTCTACAACTGTAATCACTCTTAACACACTTGAAGTGCCTGAAATCAAATGATGTTGAAGATTAAATTTGAAGAAAAAAATAACTTCTCATGTTAGCAAAAGAAAAAAAGGGAAACCAATATACAGCAGTCAACAATCCATGACCTACACTACCACATCCCACTGCTCAGGGCTAAAAAGGACTTGTTCCATGTGATTGGACGAACCTCCCTGTCAATCACTCTGCTTGTCACAAATCCTGCCTATTATAGGAGGTAAAAGCTGTCTCTGCGACTATGACTTGCACAAAATGAGCAGCCCACTTCCTGTTTGTGGGTTGGCCTGGGAATTGCTTCACAGCCTAAGCAAACCTGGCCCTCTCCCCATTTTTTAAATCAGGCACAATAAAAACCCACATAAATCCTTTAAGATAACAGTTGTTCATCTGTGATTTTTATTTAGAGGGACTCAATTAGTAACCAACACTAGAATAGTTTCAGACTTTAATTTTTAAATCTGGGCCCGGTATTCACTTTCTCTCTTAGCCACTGCTGGCCTGCCTGTCCCTTTAGGTTTTGCTTCATGGCATTTTTGCCATGGCCTCCTCCCTGAATTATAAATAATAGACTGGAACAAAAAGACTAGGCTAATCTTCTCTGGAATGTGGCCCCTGACACCAAGCTATATCCCCATTATAGGATTGCATTAAAAGCCTTTTGCTAGACAAGGAGAATACAACACGGGTTGTTGGGAAAGGTCTGGGCTTGTCAGATGTCCCTGGTTCTTTAGGCTCATCTGAAATTTCACCATCATCATCACCTTCATCGTCATCATCCTCTCTACTTCCTCCCTTCCTCTCTTCCCTCCCTCCCTTTCTTCCATTCTCTCATTCTCCCATATTCTCATTTACTTGTGTTCTCCTTATTTCTGTTATTCTCCTTGCAACAAAGAGCACAGTTTAATGATGCCCAGAATTTAACCCAAAATCACAGTAATTAATTTGCAAGGAGCACTTTTTCCACCAGTACCAGGAATTTACATCAGAAACTTTAGAATCTCTTAGAGAAATCCTGTATGAATGCGGCATTAAAGTGCTTCATATTTCTAGTGTGTACTTGCCTGGTTAAAGCATGCGCTAAGAGTTTCCTGGATCAGGCTGTTGGTATGAATTTACTTCTTCAGTGACAGAGTTTCACAAGACAGAATTTGGCTAATCTATAGCCATGTTTTTGGCTGTTTTTACTCTTACATCTATATTCCACCTACTGCATTTCTTTTTTTTTTTTTTTTTTAATTTATTGAGGTGACAATTGTTAGTAAAATTACATAGATTTCAGGTGTACAATTCTGTATTACATCATCTATAAATCCCATTGTGTGTTCATCACCCAGTCAGTTCTCCTTCCATGACCATATATTTGATCCCCCTTTACCCTCATCTCCCACCCCCGACCCCCTTACCCTCATCTCCCACCCCCACCCCCCACCCCCTTACCCACCAAACCATTGTCTGTGTCTATGAGTTTCTGTTTCTCATTTGTTTGTCTTGTTCTTTTGTTGCTTTTGGTTTATATACCTACTGCATTTCTGATGTGTTCCATTCTTGATTTTTTTCTATTGAGAAAATCCTTAAGATTGTTACTGTCTATTAAGAAGTATTTTCAAAATATCCGTCCCTATTTAACACAGCTTTTTGAACCATTGCATCCTCAGTTGGATCTAAAAGGTTTGACACACAAAATCCACCATACACACACACACACACACACATTTTAACTTATTGGGGTTGTATCTAAATACCTGTTCCAGGGTGCATTGCACGGGCAGACATGCCATTAAATACTCATGGACCAAAAGACACATTCTGGTTGAGAACAGGCTTTCCAATGCCCATCCTAAGCGAAATTTTAAAGTTAATATAAAACCTTCCAACCTGACTGGAAACTCAGAAATGAATATATTCTTAAATATTTTGTTACCCAAAGCTAATGCTATGCAAAAGAAGCCAAGTACAATACAAAGTTTGGTAATTAAAGAAACTTGTGTCACATGGTAAGTCAGAGCAAATTTGGTCCTATGTTGCTAAATGTTATATGGAGAGAGAAGGACAATGAAAAGACTAGAAAGCAAAATGGTTCATTTATGAACAATGGTTTTTCCCCTTGGTAAGACTTCCTGTCAAAATTTTAAATAATGTCACGCATGGCTGTTATGTATGCATGTAAATAAATTTCATCTTGAGCTTTCACTTCCAGTTTTCCAGCTTCCTTCCCTTCTTAAGAAACCCACACAAGGAAAAGAGTGAAAATATTATTCTGCTATTTACATAGTGCCGCGTGTCTTCTTCAATCTCATGAGAGTTTTATCAAAATTTTGCTTACATTATGACCATAAAATGTACTTCATAGCTAAGTCAATAATAACATTTTATATATATAACATATATAATATATATATTTCTTTTCTGTGCTTCATTTTGTTTCCTTTGGTTTTAATAATTGGTCTGATTCTCCTCCCTCTGTCTCGCTCTCTTTTTTGTCATCACCTATATCATCCTAGGTTGCACCACTTTTGTCTGCTTAAAACTTCCTTAACTTGAATTCTTAACATGACTCCCAAGGCCGTGAATGACCTTGCTCCTGCTGTTTCTCCAGCCTCATTTTGAGCCATTTGGCCTTGGGTCCCTACATCCTAGCAATCCTGACTACTTCCCCACCACCCCTCACCCCAAGGTCTGCCGAATTCAGTTCCAAATTTCTTTCTCTTCAGGTGCTTTTCACACATTAGTCCCTCCCTCTTTGCTGTGTAATGTTTCTCCTCCTTCAGCACCGAGTTCAAGTATGCATTCCTTATGAAAACCCTTCATAATCTCTCAAAGTAGGTTAGGTTCCTCAAACTGGTATTTGAGATGAGGGTGGGAGCGAATTTGGATGCATTCAATAGAATATAATTAAAAATCACCTTAACGCTCCAAAAGAATTAATGCTGTGGGTTTACTTCCTGTAGAGTACTCACAATAGAGCCCAAGAAGCCCATTATGGTAACAGTATTTTAATAAATACTCTTTTTTCTAATACAATTGTTACTTTTACATAGGTGACATATGAACATAATGTAGAGAATCATATAGTTTTACAAGTATTGTAAGCAAAAGAACACTGTACCACCTACACCTCTAGTTACTCTCAAAAGGCAATTTATTTCAATACTTATGCCACTTCTCTTGGTGATTTCCTCCATATTTCTAATAAGAAAGAATAGGTTTGTATTGCTACTACTTGCATTTCAATTTTTCGATTGCCTTTCATAATGAACAAAGATGTAATTATCTTCCACCCCTCTGTGCCCTGCCTCTTCCACACATACGTCCCATCCTTCCAACAGCATTGTATCACTTAGTACGACTTACTGACTTTGAATTCTACTGCAGGATAAACTACCTGGGCTGATTCTTTGGACAATCTCCTGTTGAGTATCTTTAGATTAGCTTGTTCTTTCTTTTGTTCACTTTTAATTCTCAAAACAAAAACAAAAAACAACTTCTAGTCTTCTGCCTGGTAATTAAGTGTCTGGCAGCTTCCTAGGCTCTGCTAATTAGTTGTTAACTTAGAGTCTTCAAGCCTCCATATTTCCCTCTCATTAAGTTTTTTTTAATTATTTTTTCTGACTTGATACCTTAAAATTAACTTTATTATTATGGTATTGGCATTTTGGGGGAAAGCAGACTTAAACGCATGAGTTCATCTTGCCACTTACACAGCAGGACACACTCTCTTATCTGTTTCTAAGCACAACAGACATAACAATTAAAAACATTCCTATACTCCCAACAATCAGAATGAATAATCACACTCAGTCAGAGACCCTAATCACTACTTGTCTTATCCATTTCTTTTGTAGGCCCATAATAATAGTGGAAGCACACATCTTTATGCTTATGGAACAGGCTGCACAGCATGAGAAGGACGTGAAGTCACGCTGCTGATGGGAGCTGAGGAAAACCCTCCGCTCATATATGACGTTTCAGCCACTGATTTAGATCAGGTGTGGGATACTTGCTGATCAAAAAGCAATTATACCTTCCCACCACTGACAGTCAGGAATATACCAGGAATCCTAACAGAAGTCACATTTAAAGATGAGACAATGTATTTCTGACAGAAAACTCACCATAAACTACAATCAATAATATCCTTGTACGTGGCTGGTAAGTGGTGGGTCTGACTGATACCTGAGCTGGTTCTGACCAGACAGACAGCCTGTGGTACTTTTGCTATGTGAGATAAATGACTGTGGGGTGAGGTAGAATGGCAGCATCATTGCCTCCTCCAACATCATGAAAACATGGCTTGGATGGACATAATGCAGGAAAAACAATCTCTGCTATTTCTCAGGAGAGACAACGCTGATGCTTACCATTGGGGAATTTCAGATGTTATGTAGAGTGATTTTAACTTGTACCAATGAGCCAAGCATAGTGACATTACTGCACAGAGGGATCATAAGATCATTTTTCTAGGTCTTGCTTAGACTAGCTTTCATTCATATATATATATATATATATATATATATATATATATATATATATGCAATCAAAGAGAGTGTTTGAAATACAGATTCAATATCAAACCGTCCTTGGTTTGAGATACAACTCTCCCAACTGGTAACTGGGTGTGAGAGTGAGACTTTGGACAAGTTATATATCTTTTCTAAGACTAAGTGTTTCACCAGTACATTAGGGTTCATATTAGTGTTTATGTCATAACTATATTGTTAAGCCAAGTACTACCACATGGCAAATACTCAATTTCAGTTATTATTTTGCTGTTATTATCGCTCCGGTACATGTGGTAAAGGTGAAGGTACACAGCATTAGGAAATCAGGGGCTCCTTCAGGTACAAGATTTTCTGGATGTATTTTTCAAATATTTTTCACAGGGAAAAACTAACCAAAATATTGGATGTGTATACAAAAGCCACTGCTACTCCCTTTATTATGGCATATCTACAATGCTCTAGAAAAGCTCAGGTGAGTACAGTAAAAAAGAACCCAGTCCCGCCCATATGTGCCTGGCACCCAGATCTGGATTAAACATTCCTAGTACTAAGGCATTTAGGAATCTGAGGGCCCTTAGGCTAACTGTGAGAAAATCCCCTCGATAAATTGAGCCTGTGGATTTTTTTTTTTTTTTGTAGCACCTCTATAATCCTAAGACATTTAAAACACAACTGGACTTTAAACAAGCTAATGCCAGGCTTGTGAAAATAGTTCGGGAGCGTCTACTAAATAAGCTTATGGGAAAAGATGGATCTCTGTGAGAACTAAAGCAAAATAGGAAATTCTATCAAAAACATAAGAGGTCAGAAGTAGCAAATGTTTCCCTGGGTAGATGTCTGTAATTTAGACAAAGATTTGAAGACTAGAAATGAATCAGTCAACCTTGGTTGGGCTACATCAAGGGTGGACAAACGTTTTCTGTCAAGGGACAGTTAGTTATTATCTTAGGCTTTGCAGGCCAAGTATAGTGTCATGTGAAGGTTGTTTCCTGGGATTAGAAAAAAAAAATTTTTTTTTATTTACTGTTATTTTGAAGTTTGATTGTTTGTCTTCAAGTCATGTTTAAGGCAATTTCTGGTATAGATTTTGCTTTTGCTGTTTTATGTTGCCTTTTTTAATAGTTTTGAGTTGTTTGAGGAGGATACACTGAAAGATGCAGACTTAGACAGTTATCATTGTCTTCTGTGGCATGGAAGTTCTTTGTCTTGAAGTTTTTATTGTATTTGGCTTATTCCCCTTAATACATATTATTTAGACCAAATGTGCAATGAGCACGTACGTTATTTTATTATTTACTATTATTATCACTATCTTCCTCAATAATCGAATACAAACATGATAATGACTAGAACAAAATCTGCATTGCTTTTAATGCACTATAACCAATAAAGTGAAACTTGAAAAAAATAATATCTGCTCCTGAAGTTGGAGATTTCCATTCCATCCAACACAAGGTAGATACATTGTGCCATCAAGGAGGGCATTTTCTATTACAAAATTAGACCCCTGCTGTACGTGTTCTGTACTTACAGACAAAGAAGTTCAGTCTTATGAATGTCAATTGAGTAGTTTTTACTAGTAATAAATTGTTTGAATACATTAAAACATTTAAATGAAACAGCATTATATTATCCCAAATGAGGTAGGTGTAGGTCATTAGAGCATAAATTATTACCCATTTTAAAAATTGCTAGTTTCTTGTTTTCTGGCAAGAAAACAGTGAGCCATTTTAGAAACTTGGCAAAGCCAAGTATATTTTAGCACAGTTTCAAGATAAAAACAACTTGTCATGTCAATAGCTGAGGCAAAGAAGTTAATGAGATGTAGTTTAGTACCAATATATCCTATTTTGCCATGCAGCTGGGGAAGAAAAAAAAAAGTAGTGAGAGGTTTGACTGTACATCTCACCTGACCAGTGACAAATTATAGTGATTATTAGAAATAATCCTTATCTAAATAATAAACAACATCCTATTAAAAAAAATTGTTCTCATTTCCACTGAGCGTCTTCTAATATCCTCATCAAGGAAAACAAATCTAATTTGCTTTCCTTCCTAATGTCTGTAAGAACTGTAAGAACTGTAAGAAGCTGATCTTATTTGGAAATTGCATGATGAATTGTTACTACTGAGGTTCAAAGGCTTTTTACATGAATGCCCCAGGGGCCCATCTTGAAACTCACCACTGCCACCCTCCCTTTTTTTTTCCCTTTCCCCACTTTGCCGAAGGGAGTAATTATTCTTTATTTCTACATTAGTGGTTGCAACCAACTAATCTATCCTTTGGGGATTTGTCTTCCCCAAAATGTGAAGTGAAATGGGGATGCTGTCTCTCCTTTGTTTATTATTTTCTTTGTTGCCACTAAAAATAAATAAGTCAGTGGACTTTACTGCTAATCACTGGAAGGAAAAAAACAAGCCTTCACAAAATTACATAGAAACAAATTGCCAAAATTATAAATTTCATACTCCACGGTTGCTGGAAAATGATTCACTTTCCTTTCTAAAAACTGAAGCTTGAGGCTCCACTACCACTTTGCCTGGCTATTTGTTTTTATCCTTGAGATAGGGCCCATCAAACAGGTCAACAGTCCTTGTGTTCCTGTCTTAAGCAATGCACTGTTTGATATGTTCCTATAAAATGTCCTACCTTCCAATCGGAAGATACCCAAGATTCTGGGTAATGAGTTCTTCTTTTATTCAAATGGGTAATTTGCATGTCATCAAGCTGCAGACGAGGCTAAGGATTTTTCTTCTGGGAACCTTCTTCATAGGAGTCACTTCTTTGAGTTTCTGTTTGGTTGAGTTTCACTTTGTTTCTTTGTTCCTTTTTTTTTTTTTTAAATAGACTTATTTTTTTTTTTAATAGCACTTTTAGGTTCATAGAAAAATCAAATGGCAAGTACAGAGACTTCCCACGGACCCCGTCTTCACACACCCACAGCCTTCCCCACTATCAACATCCCACACACGAGTGGTGCCTTTGAGATCACCCATCAACCTACATTGACACACCGTTATCATCCAAAGTCCACAGTTGACAATAGAGTTCTTGGTGTTGTGCATTCTGTGGGTTTGGACCAATGTATAATGACATGTCTCTACCAGTACAGTGTTATACAGAATAGTTTCACCGCCTTAAAAATCCTCTGTGCTCTACCTCTTCATTTCTGCCTCCCCACAAATGCTGCGAACCACTGGTCTGTTTACTTTCTCCATAGTTTCGTCTTTTCCAGACTGTCATGTATTTGAAATCATACAGTATGTAGCCTTTTCAGATTGGCTTCTTTCACTTAGTATTATGCACTTAAGGTTTTTCCCTGTCTTTTCATTTCATTGACGGCTCATTTCTTTTTAGAGTTTAATAATAGTCCATTGCCTGAATATACCAGTTTATCCACTCATGTATTGAAGGGCACCTTGCTTACTTCCAAGTTTCTTTTATTATTCATACTTAATAACTTATACATTTATTCTTTAATATGGGTGGGTGCAAATTCTTGCTCCGGGAATGTTATCAGATGATGAGTTGTAAGATGTTTCTCAAAGTACTTATCGCTGCCACCCTCCATAACACAATATAAATGTATTTATTTATCCTCATCTAAGAGCCTATCTTTTTCACCTCCAAAAAAGTAAAGCCTTAAAATACCCCAAACTCTGTCATTTAATAACAGGTAGTCATTTTTGCAATTTCTTAATTATAAATTGACTCTATTTTCTTTCCTTTCCCCCTTTTTCTTTTAATGTATAGAAAATAACCAGGTTATGGCAGAGTGACTTGCTTCCCCCACCTTATTTAAGGTCCTACTATTTTTGAAATAAAATAGGTATTTCATACAAGGGGGCCTAATCTGAAGACTGGTTTATCCTAACTTCTTTTCTCTAGTGCCCTTAATAGGAAAGAATAAAAAAAGAAATGTATATATAATTTTTATTCAAGGAAATTACATTTAAGCATTTTAAAAAATGAATCCCTTATCCACTGCTGTCTTAAATCATCTATTATTAGCATTGAACTGGTGGACACCAAAAGGCTACATACTCCTTTGCAAAAGATCTGCATCTTTCCAGATATCACAGGTTAATTCTCCACTGGTCAATACAGCTAGAATATTCGTGACGCTCCAGGTCTAAAGACTGAAACACTTGTAAGAAAGTAGCTTCGAGAGTCAGTATTTTGATGGACAGCCCCATGAACATGACAATATGAACAGGTGCGCCTCCGTGCAGTACAGAAGAACGCTTTCTCTTCTTCCGCATGGGTATTTTGAATACAACGGATTTTTCTATCATTGTATCCATCTCCTCAGCCTGGGGTGGAAGACAGGAATCCCACCTCGTGTCCCTTGGGGTGACAAAGGCCTGTAACTTGCCTCCTTCTGCTCAGTCTGCTTTCTGGGTCCCACAGTAGAAAATATTCTCCTACACTGCCTGCTCACAGATGGTTTCTCGGGTCTGTATCTCAGGCTTTGCCTTATCTCCTTCCCTTAGACTGGAGAGTTCTTGGGATATTTTTCTGTCCAGAGAGTCTGGAGAAATAATATGACCTACAACAGATACCAGGACAGAAACCAATTACCACAAGTAGTGCAGTATGGAATTCAATAAGGGCTGGCCTGGTGAAGAAACTCAGAGAGAGGACAGATGCCGTGTGAAGTACATTCCCAGGAATTGTAGTACTTGTATTGCAGAAGTCAGCATGTAACTATGGAGTGCTTCCCAACTTGGTTTTTGACCTGTGCATTTGAGCCACGGCACGATGAGCCCGACTTTGTCCTAAATGATTACAGCCGACAAACATCAGGACACCAGTGAGGTATCCCAACGAATTTCCTAAATCACACTGAACATTGGATTTTATTTTACCACATATATAATTTCCAAATGGTTTGCCTCATCTCCCTCTGAGGGCGTTCAGATGAAGCAAATAATTCTGAGATCTCGCAAGGAACTATTGAAGCTGACAAACACCGTATGGAATTTCACAAGCTGCCCTTTCGAGCAGAGAAAGCTGAGTATGCACTCCTGGAGGCATCAGGAAATAAAGACACCTGGTTACAATTTATCACCATTTTCTTTGGCTAGAGGGACCTTCTTGTCTTGTGATCTTTTATTGCTCTTGACTCCCCTCATTAACTCTTTCAAATACATTGCTGCATTATGTTTTCAAAGTTCACAAAGGTTCAGTAGATATGGGATTTAAAAACACGTGTTTGCTCCCTTCCGTCTCCTACCGTCCATTGTTGATTGGTAGAGTTTCAGGCAAAGGCATGTCAAGAATTGTTTCTGTTTAGTGACAACCCCGTGGCCTATTGGCCTTGCTTGAAAAACATCATCAGTGAAGGAGACCTTCGCATCTATAATTGTCATAGTTGGTTGACCAGAAAATCTGGCCACAAGCTACACCTACCCACAAACTGTTTGAACCTCTCGTTCCAAGCCCAACAGCCCCAGAGTTTCTGTTGAAATGAATAGATTCATTGAAATGCATTTGTATATATAATATTATAAAGAAAGAAACTTTTCTTTTAATGTTTGTCCATTTTCCCTCTTACAATGTCACTTTTAGTAACTATGATTATAGTACTTTCACAATTTACTGAAGAAAAGTCATCTTCTGTGTGAAAGAGATTTAAACCGTTAACCTTAGCCAAGAAAAGTCTCCTGGGAATGAGATTCATGTAGCTAACTACTTAGGGATCCCCTACGTTTGAGTCTCATAGAGTCATCTAAAGCTCAACACGTCAAAAATTCAACGTCCCACCTCTTCCCACTTTTCTCAGTCCTTCCCTTATCCCTCTTATTTGTGTTTTTGACACCCAAATGATTGTCATAACTATGCATGCAGTTGACCTAAACAAAAACTCTGAGCTTTGTCTTGGACCACTGCCTATCACTCACATCAAAATCCATCCACTGCGAGAGCATGTTGAGTTGACCTTCCAAATACGTCTTAAATCTATCCACTTCTCTCACAAATACCAGTTCCTTTGAACAAACCACCATCATGTTTCACATCGTAATTTGATACCTTTCCTCAAGCTTTATACATTCTCTAATCCATTATTCATATCAGGCCACAATATCTTAAAACAATAATCTGGTCACTCCAGTAATTAAAAGCCTACTGCTTTCCTCTTTTCGGAACAAGTCTGAATGAAATAGGATAGCTTAGAAGTTCTTCAATGATTTGGTGCCTGATATTTCTCTACCTTCATTTATTACCACTGTTAATTGAACAAGCCCATATCATTTAAGTCATCATGAATTTATAAACATGGTACTATTTAGTTCCATAAACTGCTCTGAAGTTTTTAAAATTCCGACGTTCTACAGTGAGGCATTATTAATTTTAATAGTCCACACCTGTCTCTCAAAAACAATCACACACTATTACCTAACAGCAAATCAACTAGTATCGACTTACTAAACAGAAGGTGAAAAATGCTGACAGCATACTTAAATATCTAATAGCTAATAGGTAAAGTGAGGAGAAAAACTTTAGTAAAAATAAGGTGACAGATTAATATAAAGTGAAGATTTAATAAGTATAAAAGAAAATATGCATACATCCTCCTTTAACTCAGATAGCGGGAAAGCCTTTCTAATTATCACTAAAATCCAGAGGCAATAAGAGAAAATAATAATTAATTGGCTATAGAAAATTTGTTTAATTGGCATGACAAAAATACCAAAAATGAAATAGAAGTGCAACTGATGAACTGAGAGATAATATTTTCAATACCAATCACAGATACGGGGCTAACCATTCTAATATAGAAAGAACAGATAAGGGGCTAACCATTCTAATATAGAAAGAACTCTTAAAAATTGAGAGGAAAATTACAAAAGACTGAAAGCATAATAAACAAAAAATACAAATGGCTAATTTTGAAAAAATGATAAAAAACATTATCCTTTAATATATGAAGCATGTTCAGTGCCACACATAATTAAAGCAAAGCAATTTAAAACATCACTGAGATACTATTTTAACCTACTAAAATGGAAACAAATTAAAAAGTAAAACAACACATCTATTGGTGGGAATTGGAGAAACAGACTCTCATATATTACTGGTGGGAACACAAATTTATACAAACCTTGTGGAGAATTTGGCAAATCCCACCAAAAAGTACATACATGTTTATTTACTGACTCAGTCATCGCAATTTTAGACTTTTTTCTACAGATACATCTCCATAAACACTAAAATACACACGATAGGCTCAAGGATACTCATTGCAGCATTATCTGTTAATTGCAAAATGCTGGACACACTGCAAATGTCGATATACTGAGTGACTGAATATATACTGGTACATCTATATGGTACATCTGATAGAGTCCTATGCAAGTATAAAAATGAATGAGGAAGAACTGATATGAAGTAATTTCCAGAATATATATATATATATATATATATATATATATATATATATATATATATATATATAGTTAAGTGAAAAAGGCTAAGTACAGAAGAGTATCTTTAGTATGTTACTTTTTGTGCAAGAAAGAGTGAAAAATAAAATAAATGTATGTATTTACTTGTTAATGTATCAACACACAAACACACACAAAGAAACTAGATACTAATGAAATTGGTTACTTTCAGAGAGCGGGTAGAAATGGTATATTGTACGTATCTGACTTTACTAGTCATATTAATCTTTCAGATATTCAGAAAAATTAAATAAAATCCACAAAACCCTAAAACAATACAAATAGAAGCATATTATCTTAACTGTATTCAAATGAACAACAAACTTGAAGAGGGGATGGTTAATACAAAAACTTTTGCCAATCACCTTTATAATATACATTTTTCTTTTTTTCATTATAATTGATCCAGTCAACAACCATCAATGGATGCTAGTAATTAGTCCATCAAGAGTAGCAGGAAGATGTGGTACATCTCTCCTGGGATATTACGTGGCCATAAAAAGAACAAAATCTTACCATCTGCAACAACATGGATGGACCTAGCGGGTATTACACTAAGTGAAATAAGTCAGACTCAGAAAAAAAACACCCATATAATCTCACTTATATGTGGAATCTAAAAAACAAAATAAATGTACAAACAAAACAGAAACAGATTCATAGACGTAGAGAACAAACTGATGGTGGCCAGATAGGAGGGGGGTTTGGGGTGATTGGGTGAAAAAGGTGAAGGGAGTAAGAAGTACAAATTGGTAGTTACAAAGTAGTCATGGGGATGTAAAATACAGCATAGGGAATATAGTAAAAAATATTGTAATACCTATGGATGGTGCCAGGTGGGTACTGGACTTAGGGGCATCACTCATAAATTATGTAAATGTCTAACCACTATGCTGTACACCTGAAACTAATATAAAATAATATTGAATGTCAACTGTAATTGAAGTTTTTAAAAATGAAAAGGAAAAAAGAAAAAAAGTGTAACCAGATATTTACAATATTCTAGTATATCTCCTCACAAGATACTTAATAATCAGAAAACATAAAATAGTAACATTACAGGGGAAAAATCTGACAGACCACCTTAACTAAACGATCGGGTTGACATTGCCAGTAATGAGACATGTTAACAGCAAGTGCTCCCAAATATGATATACTGAGAACTTAGCCTCAGGTCTATGGTATTCCTACCCAAAGTGTATATCCTCAACATAATCATGAGAAAACAGCAGACAACCTCAAATTGAGGGATACTGTAAGAAGAACTATCTTCTGTTCTTCAGAACTGCCAATGCCGTAAAATGTGAAAAAAAACCAATTAAAAGAGAATAAAGTAATGTGACAACTGAATATAACACCTGGTTTTGGATTTTCTTTTGTTCAAAGGTCATTAATATAGATATTGGTGAAAGCATAATAAAACCTTGCATTGATATTAATTTAGTTATATGAAAACTATGCTGTGATTATGTTCTTGGGAAATAAATACTGATGTGTTTATGGTAAAGGGACATCATGTTTACAAATTACTTTTCAATGGTTCACAGAAAAATTTTCTACCTACCTGTCTACATATTTGCTTAGAAAAAATGATAAAGCAAATACAGTAAGATGTTAACATTTATGGAATCTAGGTGAAAGGTGTCCAGGAATTCGAAATATTATTCTTACAACTTTTTTTATAAAATAAAAATTATAATGAAAAAAACTAAATAATGATGGATGTAAGTAGTTAATATTTATTTTTCATAACTATACTAGTTCCCTTCCATTAATAACTACAAACATGTCTTCAAAATTTATTTTTCTTTTATTCTTTCATTCTTGATTTTGTTTAGTAGAAAACGCCAATTAATAGCACTCTGCAGTAAAATGGCAAACATCATTTATAGTAAGTAGAATGAGAAAGTACTTAAGTCCAAAATTTTAAAAATGGAGGCTATTCAAAAGCAGAAGGAGTGATGTAGTCATAAATAATTTAAAGAAACTGGTATCATAATATTTTTGTTCACATTCACTGTTATAGAGTGTTTGTACCATAAGGGACCCACTCCATTTTACACTGAAGAAAACTAAATTCTCAATAAACTGAGTGTCCAGATTCATACAATTTGGGAATGGCAGAGTTGGAAATAAAACCCAGATTTCTTGCCTTCACTGGTGTGATGATTAGGATTTGGCACTTTCCCTGTTATTGGCTGGTTTTGAGTCCATAACAGGGAAATTCTTGAGGGAGTGTGGTTTAGTGGTTTAGAGAACAGGACATGGATTAAGGAGACTTGTGTTCTAGATCCAGCTCTGTTACTATGTGACTTTGGGGGGAATCTCTTCCAGCTCTAATTCCAAGTGTAAAGATATTTTCCCCAACTTTTATGTATTAGAACAAAAAATAATTTAGAAATTTAATGATAAGGCAAATTTTTTCAAATAAAAACATCCATATCTGTCCCATAAATATAGCTTAGATAAATGCTCTATTTTTCAAAATCAATTTGTAACTATCAAATTTGCAGATATGTAAACAATGCTGATAGGAAAATAAATTAGTGTAAACTTTCTGAAGGATGATATAACAATACACTTTTAAACCTACAGTTATTTGTATATACCTTATATAACAAATTCAGTATAGAAAAGCACCAAAGGAAATAAATAAGGGATAAAAATTATAAATACAAATGTGTCCCATCTTAATTCTACGTAAATAAAAATTTCAAACAATTTTAAAGTCCAATAATAGTGGATTGATTAAGTATACTGTATCTACAGAATGGATAAAATGTAGACATTAAAATAATGTTTACAAAACTTGTATTCAGAAACACTAGTCATTGGAATGTACTATATGGAAAAACATTTAAACCTGTAAAATTGTATAAAGTTAGGTGTGATTCTCAGGCATGTAAATATTTTAAAATTCATTGTGTTTTTTCATGTAGAAGGATGCAAGAGATATTGTATGGAATGCTTTCAAATTTAATTTGACCCCAGAACCCTATTTTTGTAGATAATTTATTAAGATCTCATGGAACAAGGGTTAACAGATAATGCATGATAAATCCTTTCATAGTATATTTAATGTTGTGCCAATATTCCAAATATACTTAATTAAAATGTATATAATAAAAATGTACATAGATTATATATAAAAACTATGTGGATGTGTGTGTGTGTGTGTGTGTGTGTGTGTGTGTGAATTATATGCCCCCAAATTAACAATCTTGGATTGACAAATGAGAAGTAAAACATATTTTTTCATGTTTGATTTTTAAATTTTATACAATGTAAATAAATGACCTCCTTTATTCAAAATATTTCCTTTGTGTTACCAAATATTGGTGTTTGAATCTTTTTGCCCTCTGGTTCTCTACCCTTCCATCTCTCTGTTTGTTTGGTTTGGTTTGGTTTGGTTTTTAAGACTCCTCATCCTAAAATCAACCACTTACTATTATTTTGGACCCACACTGAAAGAATTCTGTCAGTGTTCTTCCTTCATAACGTTCTTTCCTGCTTCTCCAGTGGAATCCTGCACATCTGGTTGATTTCATCTTGCCTGCAAACTTCTACATATGGAGTCTCACCTCCTCCGTATTTTGTGTTTCCATAACTTGCTGCCAGACACTTCTGCCAAAATCATCTCTCCAATGCATTGCTTTGCCCACATCACTTCCTTCTTCAAATTCTTCAAAGAGTATTTCTTTGTATGTGAAATTCAAATTATTCACATACATTTTCAAATAGCCTTTATCTGAACATAAATACAATCTGAGATCGCTCATCTATCCTCTTCACTTACTGCTCTCTGACGCTTAATATGTCCAAATACTTAAAATAACTATGTCTGTGTTAATATTACTTAAACACAGTTTTTAAAACATTTCTCTTCTCTTTTCACTAAAGTCTTTTTTCAGGTTTTATGCTTCCTTCATGTTTACATAAGGGAAGGAGGAAATGATTCTAACATTTATTGTCTATTATATACAGGACACTGAACAAGCTGACTTACTACATATAATCTCTTTTCATTTAATTGGGAATTAAGTAATTCTAAGTCAAAGTACAGTGAATTCATGAGCTAGGAAATAAGAATGTTCTGATCAATTCTACGTTATAATATTTTCTTCCCTCCTGCAAACTCTTTGACTGCCATCTTACTGCCAACATATATTTTTTTCATTTGTGTCCCTGATAAGTGGGTAAAGGAGTAGGGAGCTGTGTTTCTCTATTTTATTTCCCAAATGAATCTACTAAGTTTTATGACTGTTTTTTACAGCCAACCTATGTAGAGAATTTAATTCTTATTCCCTAGGCGGTTAAATTTGTCCTACCAATTCTGACAGAGGGTTCTAAACTTATTTTATTAAATAAAGGAAATTAACATAAAAAAGTGTACCACCCAAAATCAACATCACATTACAAAATTACGGAAATTTGAATATCAAAAAAATAGAAAGGGCTTAATTCCCTAAATAGAAGCCTGCCTTTTCTCTAAGAGAATTGGCCACCATACACTGACATATCCAAGAATCAAAAAGTAAGGACAAAATTATGATACACATACATGAATACAAAGGCAATAAGACTATAGCCTATATGTTAATATTTATAATATTTATTCTAATATTTAATATTTATCATATTGTATCATATTTAATTGCTTTTTAATATGTCTGTAAGTTTAGGGCTCTCTGTTCTGTAGCTGATACAAAGAGTAATTTGAATCCCATTTGCTCCAGAATTTTATTTACTAGTCATTGAAAACCCAGAAATACTGATGTATTAGTTTGCCTGAACTGCCATAACAAAACACCACAGAACAGGTGGCTTGAACAACAAAAATGGATTTGCTAACAGTTCTGGAGGCTGCAATTCTGAGCTCAAAGTGTCTGTAGAGTTGTTTTTTCCTAAGGTCTCTCTCCTTGATTTGTAGATGGCTGCCTGTCACTGAGTCCTCACATGGCTTTCCTTTGTGTGAATGTATTCCTGGTCTTTTTGTATCCAAATCTCTTATGACACCAGTCAGACTGAATTAGGACCCACCCTAGTGGCATCATTTTAACCTAATCACCTCTTTGAAGCCCCATCCCCAAATCCAGTCACATTCTGAAGTACCAGGGTTTCAAAATGAGAATTTTGGGGAGACACGGTTCCACCCATAACAACCAGCAGCACCACTAAAATCAAAATATCGACCTAACGTTTGTACTTTCTCTGAGATTTACAGATGATTTAGTCCACATGATATTAAGACGAAAGAATTTAATGACTTATACGTCTAAGCTGTGAACTCTGGAGGCAAGAATATGTTTAGTTCTTTCAGGAATTACTGTATTTTTAGTTATTAAATAATAATTACCAGTTGCTCTGATATTGAGAGATTAATACAGTAATATAGAAAATTTCCTAATTTTCATTTTTTAAGACCGCATTAGCCGCATGGATCTTGTGGGGTTCCAACTCTAAAAATGATGACATCCTAATGACACAGAAATCAGCACAATGCTTTTCCCTTCACAACCCTCTCATTATCATGGATCTAGCATGGAAAATTTGAAAGCTTAGCACAGAGGAAAATGGGAACACATTTTAAATGCAGTTGCTTTCTTGGTGATAAGTGAACACATCTTTGCACATTGAACTAAAAAACAAAACTTTCGACACCAGTATACATGTTTGTTTAAACATAGACATAATATGTATGGAGATCTTATTTCAATGTGAAATTTTCACCTTTCACTACAATTTTGTTCAAAAAATGTGAATAGGCTTTTATTTTTGTATTGGGGGGTGGAGTTCATTCACTTTGAATGTTTAGTAGATCACACTTTTTGATTGAAAGCAACAGAGAGTGTCTCAGAGTAACTTCAGCCAAAAACCTATTCAGTTAGCTCACAGAATTGAAGCAGAAGAATTTGGCTCAAGAGAAGGCTCATGACAATTGTCTTAGTTAAGCTAGTATTTCCAAGAATCCGGGGACCCACCTCTGGCTTTCTCACTGAACTCAGCACCCTCATAAATGAATTCAGACCTAGACATTTTGGATAAAGTGATTTAAAAGCCCTGTGATCCTGAATACACACAGGCTGGAAGAATAGCTTCAAATGC
This sequence comes from Rhinolophus sinicus, assembly GCF_036562045.2. Lineage (NCBI taxonomy): Eukaryota > Metazoa > Chordata > Mammalia > Chiroptera > Rhinolophidae > Rhinolophus > Rhinolophus sinicus. The sequence goes on from NC_133763.1 coordinate 7,587,126, forward strand.
TGCTTCAAAGCGGCCTACATAAAGGCTGCCTAATGTTAAACACACCAAATAATCAATGAAGGGGATTCTTACCTTTACTTAAATAACTAACATTTTACTGAGTTCATTCCCTGGGCATTTTTGTGGTTATTGTCGAAAACCTCTAAAACGGAAAAACAAATATTCAAAGAAAATATAATGCATAACCACTTACCCACCAACCAGAATTTTAAATTGTTATAATTTGGTCATACCTGTTTTTATACACTAACATACATTACAGATAAATTTGAAGTCCCTACTCCATATCTAGTTACTTTCTCTTCCCTTGACATAATTATTATTAAGAACTTAGTATATGTATATATTTGTAATCTTTCTTAACACATTTGCATATACATGTATGTGCATTCTTCAAGAGCATGCTGTATTTTTGTGTGTTGTTATAAAAATACAGAAATGGTATCATACATTTTTGTAACACGTTATCACCTTAATTTTTTTCATTATTGTGCTTTGAGGCCCGTTTTTCATACATTAATTTTAGTTCACGCATTTTAACTGATATGCTATATGCCATCTTATAGATATAACATATTTTATCAATTCCCTATTGAACATTAGTTTGTAAATATTTTTCATTTATTTTTTCTATTTTTTTAATTAAAGTTTATTGGGGTGATAACTGTTAGTAAACTTATATAGGTTTCAGGTGTACAGTTCTGTGATACATCATCTATATATCACATTGTGTGTTATCCAGAGTCAGTTCTCTTTCCATCACCATATATTTGATTCCTTTTACCCTCATCTATCATCCCTCTCCTCCCTCACCCTCTGGTAACCACTCAACTATTTTCTGTGTCTGTAAGTTGTTTCTTCATTTGTTTGTTTTGTTCTTTTGTTGTTTTCAGTTTTACACCCCACATATCAGTGGAACTTATATCGCTTAGCATGATAATCTCAAGATCCAGCCATGTTGTCGCAAATGGCACTATGTTTTTACCTGTAATGCTGCGATAAACATTTTTGTACGCATCTTTTTGGGCACATATCTTAGAATTTTTCTTGAAATATAAATTCTGGGTTGCAACGCATGAACTTTTTTTCAATCGTGCTAGATGACTGCAGATTATTTTTCATCATGTATTAGTTTTGAAAAAATAAAAATCCTCAAAGATAAACTATTTTTACTGATTTCTTCAATTTTTAGACATATCTTCTTCCTCTTTTTGCTTTTATACAACAGAGGCAAATCTTTCTGATAATAAGATAAAATGGGTAGTAATGATGCCTTCTTTTTCAACATTACAGGTTTATGTAATGATTTCATTTGCCAATGTGTTCATTTTTCCTTGCAGAGTAGTTTTGTTGTATTACCGGAGTCCTTTTTCAAAGTCCTGAAAAAATGCTTACTCATAAAAATCAAAGACAGATTTTCCTTTGGAAAAAGTATCTCTGAATTTACCAGCACAAATTGGCAGAGTGAGGTGCATTAATTTTGTCTAATTAAAAATAAGAGCATTAATGTATCTAATTCAAATTAGACAAATAGAAATCCCTTAATCAAGAGTTTTAAAATATCTTTTGAAAATTTTAATAGGACAGAACACTTGGTTATACCAAAAAATAACATTAATTAGATTTGAAAGAGAATTTTTCATGATGACTGTTATACAGAGATTTTACAAATACATATATATAAAATGAGTTTCCTTACATATGAATTTCCTTTTCATCTCTTCAAGTAAAAATTTTCTACTTTATCCCACTGTTTCCATATTTTTGGTCAAGAACTTGAGAAAAGTAGCAATTAGGATTTACTAGTATTTCTGTTGGATTCCAAAAATAAAACGTAAGCTATTCTGCAACATGGATGAACATGGTGAACTTGATTTATCTAATAAAAGATGTTGGGGCAATTCTTTATCATTGAGAAACTCTGCCATCAATTATTATTCATTTTCCAATTTTGTTTTTTCTTATTTCTCAAGAAATGATTTTCTAAGTATACATTTTATAGAAGTAGAGTGGGAAGGTTAATTCCCACTTCCCTCCTCACAACTTGGAATGGCTTTGCAAGGTTAAAGCAGGCAAGTAGTTGTGTGTGTGTGTGTGTGCAAGCATGCGTGCGTGCGTGCGTGCGTGTGTGTGTGTGTGTAAGGTAGTGCCCTGCTTCCCGCACGGCCCCCTCCCATTCTGAAGGAGAGGAAATGCCTCCTTACAGTGCAAAGATCCTATTTGGTTACCAGCCAAATACATCCTGCACTCTCAGACAAGGGGTATATTTGAGGTCTGGAGGTAGACGTTCTCTGGGGACAGTGAGGTGGTTTTGTTAATGTAAAGAAAATATATTTGGCTTGAATATTTGCATGTTTCCACTTATGCAGTGTATTGACTTTCCTCTCAGCTCTACTACAGAATTTGGGCAACTTGAGCACGAATTTTCTAATAGTTGAGCTTTCTAGAGATTAGAATAGAATTTCTCCTGATTCACTGAACTCTTGGTCAATGCTAGTATTCAAGCAGAGTCTGATTAGCTGTGTGGAAGTGGTGGGATGGATGAGTCCTTCAACTGGGAAGGTGAACTGGGTTCTTTTGTAAGACATTTCTAATATTAATATGTTATGATTCCACCAATTTGTAAAAGGCAGAGATAAGTTTGGCTCAGGAGTTGGAGAAAGCACCAAAGGAGCTGCAGGTTTGAAAGACCAAAGATGGGTAGAATTTTCATGTGTGATGACATCTGTGACGGGCAGTTCAGGCAAAGCGTAAACTTGAACAAAGGTGTAGTGAGGTATGGATTTCTCTAGGTCCACACCTGCTTTGCAGCAAAACGCCCCCCACTCCTGAGTGCTTGTTCTTTTTGTCAGCAGAGTGGGAGAGACTCATGTCACTCACACAATTTCAGGCAAGTTACCTACCCCTTATAAATAAAATATAAATTTATGCTTATAAAATATACTACCCATTACCTATAGAGAGAATATACAGATGATATAAAAAAAGAAAGTGTTCTAAGGAATAGATAATATAAATAAAATATAATGAAAATGTGATTTTTATGTTGTCATATCTTAAAAACAAGTACCAGAGGATATACCTCCAAACTCTAAGTTATCTAGCCAACTGATAAGGACGAACTTATATTTATAAGTTCAATTTAGGAATATAAATTATTTATAAACTGTCACTATGCTCAAGGTCATTATCTCTACAAGAATATATCTACAAGGTACTTAAGAGAATTTGAAGTAAAAATTGGCCTGAAGGTTCTATGTAAATACCTTAAATAAACTATGATTGGACTCAATAGCAAATGAACAGTTAATTACTTTTAAACTGGCAAAAACAAAACAATTTACAGAGAGAGAGAGAGAGAGAGAGAGAGAGAGGAAAGTTAAGGTTTACCCTCCCAGGCAAATCTAGTTAATATACTTCTACATCCTTCGAAGTACGATCTAGCTAGAGCTCCCTTGCCTAAAGTAAACCATCTCTTTTTAACCAAAATTGGGCAAAACATTCGTTCAATTTCATGGTGTTGCAATGTGTACCTCTTAGAAATGATGAAGTAAGGGAAACTAACCCCAAATCAACGACTGAAGCCATTCAAGTCGGCGTGTTTGCATACTTTGGCTTTACATGGATAACAAGCTCCAGAACACTGCAGAACAAAAGCAACATGAACTTCTGGGCTCAATGACATCCAGGGTTGTGGCCGACGGTTTCCTGTACGGCCCATTCAGGACTCACATGGTAGCTGAAGTGTTGCTGATGGGTGTGTCACACACCGATCAGTACTCCCTGGATTACTGAGTGGTCACAGAGGTTCCAAAGTACTGAATCTGGAAACACGAAGGAGTTCAAGACCAACTGAAGTGTGCTGTTTAGAAAAATGCATCTTATGTAGGTTTGGGTTCTTGATACTTAATTAGTGCTCTTGAGATCTCTCCCCTGCACCCCAGGGCCCAGATTTCTGATATAAAAGCAGGAGACTATAAAATAAATATTGATGGTTTATTCAGTGTGGGATTTCAGCTTGTGAGGGCTACCAGAGAGCCAAACAACCTAGAAGTAGTGGATTTTGGCACAGAAGAACAGGGGGGAAAAAAAAGGTCTGTTGAGTGATTGACAGGTCAAATTCTGAGGGAAAACACAGGACTCCAACATCTTTAAAGAGGCACAAATAATAATGCACTTCTGAATATTCAAGCACGTCCTGTTATTTTAAAGTTTAAGTAAAAATACACTAAGAGAATCACAAAACTAAACTCAAAAAATACAACTCAAACCAAGATTATCAGATAGGATGTTTTAATACTAAAATGATAGCTCCACACGATCGAAAGTTATATTTCATACTTGAAAAGTTTCAAAGCTCTATGTTATATATTTCAAGGTCAAAAACCTTTGACAAGAGCAAGTTCTGACTGCTAGGATTATGCACATTGTTCTTAAATGTATGTATGTTGGAGAATTTCTATAACCTGATGAATGAAAAGTTAAAGAGAATGTGTGATTTGATGTTTACCAATGTAAGAAATTTTATGAAGCGCATCTTTCGCAGACAATCTACTCTCAGTGTAATACATATACGAACAAGGGTCATGTTTACTTGGTCCAGATGTAAAATGCACTTTTGCCTTTGCATTGGACCTGACTACAGCACCATCATTTGAAAAACCTAATTATTCAAAATTATGCCATTCTTAGAAATATGTCAGAAAACACTGATTTGTAAAAATAAGCAGTTGCAAATAGAAAATGTTTAACCTTACCCTGCCATTTCAATACTCATTTAAAATTCTACATTGATGTATATTTGCTCCAATGACAAACACTTGCATAGCATCTACTACATGTAGGCCTTTGTGAGATAATAGAAAAAATATATACTGGTCTCTGCCCCCCAAAGTCTTATAATTTCCTAAATGATAAAAGCTAGGTGCATCTTTTGTTCTAATATTTGGTCTTTGACCCTGGTTCCTGACAATGAAGTCCTACATCCCTTGGGATGTCTGGAGGTGTCAGAGTGTCTTCTGCTCTACTGAGGCCACTCTGGGTGGGGGCTGCTCACCAGGAAGACCCATCATGATTAGAAGCCTGGAATTTTCTGCCCCATCTGCCATGGGGAGACGGGCTAGAAATGGAGTTAATGATCAGCCCTGCCCACATGATGGAGCCTCCATACAAATGCCAAAAGTACGGGTTTGGAAAGCTTCCAGCTGCTGAACATGTGGAGACGGCAGGAGACTGGCAAGCCCAGGGAGCATGGGAGGTCTGTGTTCCTCCACCTCACTGGTCCTACTGAGCTCTCCCATCTGGGTGTTCCTGAATCATATTCTTTTCTAATAAATGAGTAAATTAGTGAATTAAATGTTTCTCTGAGTTCTGTGAGCCGTGCGAGCAAATTACTGAACCCAATAAGGGGGTCATGGGAACCCTGATTTATAACTAGTAGGTCAGAATCACAGGTGATACCCTGGGACTTGTTAATTGGCATTTCAAATGGGGAGGGGCCATCATGTGGGACTGAGTACATAACCGTGTTTCCCCAAAAATAAGACCTAGCCAGACCATCAGCTCTAATGCGTCTTTTGGAGCAAAATTAATATAAGAACCGGTCTTATTTTAATATAATATAAGACAGGGTATGATATGATATGATATGATATATATATATATAAATAATATAATATAATATAATATAATATAATATAATATAATATAATATAATATAATATAATATAATAAATATAATATAATATAATAATATAATATTGGGTATTACATTAATCTTTGCTCCAAAAGACGCATTAGAGCTGATGGTCCAGCTAGGTCTTATTTTCGGGGAAACACGGTAGTTTGTCAGATCTGATGGTAACTCCAGGTGGATAGTGACAGAACTGAACTGAATTACAGGACAGCCAGCTGGTGTCACAGAGAATTGCTCGGTGGGAATAAAACACCCCCCACATTTTGGCACCAGAGGCGTCAGAAGTGAAGTGTTCTGTAAGAGCAGTAAAGGAAAAACACAGTGGAGGAGAAGTGAGTTTTCCCTGTTCCACCCTGTCCCATACGTTTTATTAATATTAATTCACTAGTTACTATGAAGACCCCTGTGGTGTATTATCTCTATTTCACAGATGAGGAAACTAGGCTGAGGTTACGGAATATTTCTCAACATCCATGTATTTATTTTTAAATCATACACTTGACTATTATTTGTGAAAATTGCAAGGAGTGTGTCCTGAGCAATAGGTTCAAAGCTTGTTTCTTTCTAACCTTCTAAATATCTTTCCAAGTTACAAATACAAAAACAAAAAAAATCAATCTAACTGTTTATGTATAGTGGAGTGGAAGAATGTTTATTTTCTATTGCATTCTGTAAAATGAATTAAATGCTAAATCTTGGAACCACAGATATCTGCCCTTTTATTAGATTTATTACTCATTATTTCATTACTCATACATATAAAAATAAAGAATGTATGGTTGTTATGGCATCCATTGTATGAGATACGAAAGTAAATTTCAACAGAGTTTGATATATTCCATCATCTTCTAAAAAGAAAGTTCTTAAAGTAATTAGCAAAGTTATAAAGTAAAAATAAAACATGCCACACCACAAACTCTCTAAGATTATACTTAAGTGAGCAAAATTATATTCTATCTTTAAAACTTTTCTAACATGGCTACTGTGTTTAGTTTTTATTGCCATTTTAATAACTTGGGGAGAAAAAGACGTGGGGGGATGGCATGGAGTTCACTAAGTAGTGCTTTTTCTTGCCCATTAAAAAGGATCCAGTAATGTTTTTGCAATTCACTTACTAGAGAAATAAATGTTGTTCATAATTAATAGGGGCTCTAATGTTGACCATCTTCAAAAATCCTAAGACATTTATGTCTTGTGAGTGGAACGAGGATTTGTTAATTGATTTTCTCCTGTTTAGACTGTTAGGAAAATATTTAGTAATGAGGAGGAAAAAAGCTTGAATTTGTTTCTTGCCTCAGCAAACTTTTCTTCTAAAATAAAAAAGATTCTCTACAGCTTAACTTGAAAATATAGTCAAGAAATATAAAATAGATTTATCTGAAAGAGAACCACATATTCAAGGAAAACAGTAGGTTCCTCTTTTGCTCTTTTCAGAGTTAACTTAAAAAATTCCTAGAATTATCTCATCTCTCTCATGACTCATTTAAAATTAATAATATTTTGCTGAAGGTAAAATCCAAGTTATTCTTTTGGTCTCTAGAATGACTAGTTAGCATTTGTGGCATATGTGTGTATATATGTCACTTACGCCCTATTTCATATACTCACTCATTCATTTATTCATTTAACATATAGTTATTGAGCTTCCATAAGCCTGAAACTGTGCAGGGCATTGATGCTTGTAAATTAGAGTAATAGGCTTTGTGACTTTCTGAAGGTTAAATCAGTCAAAGCAAATATTTTTTAAAAGTAGAAATGTCGAGTATGATTCAAACCAGATTCACTATTGCATGTCTAGTTCTCACCATATAGATATTACCTGTAGGTATCTCATTTGTCTCCATTCCCTTAAAATGTTCTTATTATAATTTTCTTTAAGTTTATATGCCTAGTAATTCATTTCTATAATATGTTGTGGGGCTATTTTTATACAGACTTTGATTGAGTTACTGATCAGTAACTGAAGACATCGTTCCCTTGCTTCACTGTACTCAAAATCACCAGACATATGCCATGAACAAAATGATGGCAAAATAAACATCTACGGGCACAGTTTCCACTTTCCAAACTTACTGTTGTCCGTTTAGCTCTCCTCAGAGAGTGCTACCCCATGGTGCTTCCGCCTGGCTATACCCAGGCGTCTCCTCTCAACAGCCCCCTGACCAACTTCCTCCTTCTTTACGGTCCCCGGTTCTCATCAAAATTTACCTGTTCTGAAATCAATGATACACTCCTCTCTGATTCCTAAGGTAATAACTTTTTAATCTAATCAACCCAATTTAATGTTCCTAAGAAATGAGTTCATTTTACAAAGCAAAACTCTATGCTACCAACGCTTTCAAGTTGACCACATCTATAACTTAATAGTGGTAATCTCATAAAAAACCATTTATGAGATGGTTTTTATTCCGTGAACTGATAATTATTGCCTTTTAAACTTTTATCATGAAATTTTTCAAACATTCCCCAAATTAGAAAAATAACACAATAAACTCTCATGTAGCCATTATGTAATATTCCCAATGACCAATATTTTGCAAGTTTTATTTGATCTATCATCCCATCCATTTTTCTGGATAATTTTAAAATATGCTTAAAAGAACTTACAATTTCACCTATTACAAACACTTCAGGATGTAGTTCTACATAATAAATATATTTTAACCTAACCACAATGTCAAATTCACTTCTGAAAATCAATAGTAATTCCTTAATGCCATCTCCAGTTGTCTCACAAATGTTACTTTATGGTTGGCACGATCCTATCAGTAACCAAATGAGTTCTTTGTATGCCAAAGTCAATATTTTAGTGCTGGGCATTCCTGGCTAGACAGAAAAGTTGCGCCATGGTATGCAGCAGAGTGCAAGATAAACACAACACAATAGTTTCATACAGTGGTTAAGTATCTGAGCTCTATTGTCACGGTCTGGGCTCAGATCAGAGTATGTGATACATAGAAACCGTGTGACATTGGACAAAACTTTAGTTTCTCCCAGACTGTGTCTTCATTTGCAAAATGGCAGTTGTATTTAATGAACACATATATTTAAAAAGCTTGCATGATCCTCAGAAATAGTCTTAGTAAATGCTTTTATTGTTTTACTTAACGTAGGTTTTCTTTTCTTCGTGTGTGTGTGTGTGTGTGTGTGTGTGTGTGTGTGTGTGTGTGCACGCTTTGTATTACAATATGAAAATCTTAAGGTATCAGGCTGTCAGGGAAAAATAATCAAAATAGAGCTACTTCTCCTTGAAACTTACTTGAAGAAACAAGACCTTGCTAGGTAGGTGTATTAGCTAAGGTTTTAGAGGTACAAATTAAAACTGATTTATGGCAGCCTTTCAACATGACAAGAGATTGGGGAACTTCATAGTTTAATTTCATAGTATCTGCAGAATCTCTGTGTACCCCGAGTATTTGATAAGCATATTTTACTTAGATGAGTACAGCACAGAAACAATGCTAGAGAGAGTCAGATGTTCCTACAAAATCCAGTTGATTAAAGGTTTGAACACTGGCGCTAATCTGTTTAAAAACAATGAAAAGTGTCACTGTTTTCATTTAATCAAGGATACAAGAGTGCCATCTAGCGCTTAAGTTGCATGAACTGCAGACACATGGCCCCTAGAAACCTAGTAAATGATGGAGCAGGCATGTACCAGACTCATACGCGGTATCAGAAAACAGGACAACTTCTCATTTTTATATGATTTCCTTATAGAGTATATAATCTGTGTGGCATACTTAAGGGATTTTTGATCAGATGGATTGCTATGTCCCCGTGCATTCCTGTAAGTTTTTCCGAGATTTGTTTGTGTATCTTAATAAAACACCATTAACATCTGGTCAAATCTGGGCAAACTGCAGGTAAGACACTAATAACAGGAAAAAGAAATTTCTATAGTAAATCATCACAATAATGACTAATTATGTGAGGTGCTCACTCTATGTCGACCTGCTGTGCTCTTTACTCCGTTATCTCCAATACTCAGGAATTCTATAAGTGAAGTGTCATATCTATTTCACAGATGTAATTACAGCATAAAGAGAGTACGTGTGCAATGCTGCCTTGCTGCTAAGTGTGGGACACACTACACTCAGTGCCGTCCTCAGACGAGACACTGGGCTGGATCACGTACTACCGGATTCCGTAGTGTTTCAAGGAGGCCAACCATCAAACCAAAGCGTAACAATGACCACGGACTGAAGGCAACGAAATATGACTTTCGCCTACTTGTGACCTAATAACTAAACCACCTCAAATGCCTCTGTCATGCAATTATAGTTATAACAGAGACTAATATAAAAATCAGATAATCAGGTTATCTACATATATGTTTTGCTTATGAAAGGATATTCATTACTTAAAAAAAAATACTGCATTAATGAAGAATAAAAGTATTGGAATAGCTCTTTCACTCTAGACCAGAGTTTCTCAGCACTGAGCTTTTATGTCAGGAACTGTGCTTTGCATGCGGGATGAATATGGTCCCAAGCACACGTGCCCAGGATCAGTGATGAAATTAGTGTGGTGTTCCTTGAGGGGGGCCCTCTGCTAATAGATCTCACCTCCTTAATTTTATAGAGACTCATTCCAAAATAATGTTGAAAATAATGGACTCTTCCAGGCAGTGGGGCAGAGCAGATGTGAATAAGAGCAAGCTTCTATTCTATTGTGCTTAATGTATAAAGGGAGTGGAATAATGCTTCTTTTCAAAGTTTAAGTGTTACCTCACTGCAGAAACGAATTGCAAAATTTTATCTCTGGCAGTTACAGGCTCTGGTAGAACCTTTTCTGCAAAGGCCTGTTCCAGAGAGTCTTCCGTTTGCAAAAGCTAATCATTGTACATGGTGAGAGGACTAGAGCCTTCCCATAATTTTGTGGTTTATCTTTTCTTTATTAAGTGTATTGGGGTGACACTGGTTAATAAAATTATACAGGTTTCAAGTGTACAATTCTATAACATATCATATATATACTGTACTATGTGCTCACCAGTTTTGTGGTTTATCTTAATTTGTTTTTATAAAATTGATACCTAATTCTAGGTGGGACATTTTAAAGAACTGACAACAAAAAATAAACAAGTAGTTCCTCACCACCTCAATATAAGCAATTCTCTCTCTCTCTCTCTCCATATATGTGTGTGTGTATGTGTGTGTGTGTGTGTGTGTGTGTGTGTATGTATATATAATGTAGTAGAAAAGCTAATAGAACAAAAGGATTGAAGAATGAGCTAAGATAACCTAAATTGAGATGGTAAAAGTATGGAAGCTAAATGGCATAGTAAGGAGAGCTTGACTGATATTTCAGAGCTAATTTTAGTATAAATTAAAATTTCACATTATTTTTAACTAGTTGTAGGACTATGTGAAAGGCTTCATAAATATATTTTTGAAAAATGAAAAGATGAATAACTGAACAAACTGTTAGAGTCTCTCTTTCCTTCTATAGAAAGAAAAAGATGATATACACTCTTCACATCACTCAAGAAACTTACAAAGAGTATGTGAACTAAAAAGCTAAGCAGTTTAGTGTGTTCATTGATTCTAGTTTTTAGATTCTGCATATAAGTGAGATTATATAGTATTTGTCTTTCTCTGTCTGACTTATCTCACTTAGCGTAATGTCCTCTAGGTCCATCCATATTGTTGCAAATGGTAAGATTTCATTCTTCTTTAAGGTCAAGTAATACTCCATTGTACAAATGTACCACAGTTTCTTAATCCAGTCGTCTACTGATGGGCATTTCAGTTGTTTCCATGTCTTGGCTATTGTGAGTAGTGCTGCAATAAACATATGTGTGCATAAATTTTTTCGAATTAGTGTTTCGGATTTCTCTGGATACCTAGCAGTGGAATTGCTGGGTCACAAGGTAGTTTCATTTCCAGTTTTTTGAGAAACCTCCATACTGATTTGCATAGTGGCTGCACCAATCTGCAATCCCACCAGCAGTGCACGAGGGATTGAGATATAGAGAAAAAACTGAGGGTTGCTAGATGGGAGTGGGGATGGGGACGAGGGAGAAGGTGAGGAGATTAGAAAGCACAATCGGTAAGCACAAGATTGCCACGGGGATATGAAAGTCAGTTTGGGGAATATAATCAATAACGTAGTAAAGATTTTGTAGGGTATCGGATAGACACTTGGCTTATCATGGATGGTGTAGATGCCTGATAACTGCACTGTAGACCGGAAGCTGAAGCTGAACAATAATGAATGTCAACTATTATTATATATATGTCGCAAGAAGCAGAGTACAGCATAAGGAATAGAGACAGTGGAAATGTAATGGCTGTGTGCGATGTCAGAGGGGTAGTGGATTGGGGAAGAGGGTTATCACCTTGTGAGGGATGTAAACGATAAATGTCTATTACATTGTTTTGTACACTGGAAAGTAATATAATTTTTTTTAAAGTTTAGCAGTAGTTTATTTGTAATAATCTAATAAGATGTGTTTTGTGTAAATCCCATCTTATTCCCATTAAAATATATGTAAGTGTACAAAAAGACAACAACTGGTAATACCACTGTAAGAAAATATTAGGCCATAACCTGGGCAAGATTTCAATTAAATGCCTAATCATTCCTCTTCACTTTTTCCAAATTATTTTAACAATACTTACTAAACACATGGCTCAATATTTCTATTTGCAGATTCCTTTACCAGTGTCACTTTTGGTTTTTGCATTTGACATTCCCTCGGTAATGTCAACAACAGTTGTTACAAAATTCAGTATATACTCTTTAGCGGCTAGAAATTATCACGATCTTTGGATTTTCTTTGAATAAAGTAACATAATTCTTTTACATTTGCATCTGTGACTTTTCTTCATCTTCATGGATAACAAAAGCAGGCACAAAGGAAATGGAATGCATTGCATGCAGAATTAACTTGGTGGGGAGATGTAATTTTGCCTGCAAACACTGACTCAATCAATGCTACACTATAGGAAAAGAATTACATGATGCAAAGATATGTTATCAAGTCCTAGGAAGCTATGTATAAATCCAGAACTATTAAGTTTAATGAAATTTCTCCAAGTAATACAAGAATGCTTCCTAAGGAAGCAACCAAAGGAACAAGGCTTACATAAGTCGACTTTACTGATGCCTTATGATTTATATACAGGTGACAAGCTGTCTGATATTTATTCTTAGTTCAATTTTGGGGGGTAAAAATCATATCTATGCAAAAAATCGTGTCAAACCAAAAAAAAAAAAAAAAAGTACCAAACACTCAAATAATAAAATAGGTATGGATGAATTTTATACAAACTTTTAAATGCACAAGGGTGAACCAACTATCAAGAGGAACATTGTGGAGTATTCTTTTAGAAAATGAAGTTACTTCTGTCAAGTAAAAATTCACCTCATTTCAACTGCTTTGTATGTTCATGTTCTGGCATGCTGGGTTTTCTTCAAGAGAAGCACTAATTTACTTTGTAGTGTGGAGAAACTTTCTATTAGTATTTACAAGCTCAATGCTGCCTTGTCCTGTGAAACATGTTATTAACTGTTAATCCACACAACACCCCTTGTTAAATAGGTCATTATTATTATCTTCACTTTCCAGCTGAAGAAACACACCAAGAGAGGTCATGGAATGAGTCAAGGCCAGGATTAGCAATGAAAAGCACCCAGTTGTCAGTGCTTTCCTTGGTCCACCCGGCCACGCTAAATAGGTGAGATGGCTTGCCTGGATAGCCACAGAGAATGGGAGCGGACCCAGAACTTGCATAACCAAACTCCTAATAAAGACAGCCTGTGTAGTCCTTGCCTCTGGACCTCATACAAGTTACCCTAAATTTGAATTGGTGGGGCTCTCACTAATATGCTTGACCTAGATCCTGAACGCTTTGCCCTTACTATTCGTCACCTCATGTTACCATCCCTACTGAAACCCTATGAGTTTACCTGTGGTTTGCTCTATGCTGAACCCATTTCTAAGGAAAGAAAGGTAAATAGTGTTAAGGGGATTTTACAACCTAGGGTGATATTTCTGGAGGGACTGGAATATGTGTTCATTTTCTTGAAAAAAATTGGACCAAATGTATAACCTATGTGCGTTGTTTTTTTTTAATCTAAATGTTTGAGAAAAAAAATAAATGCACATGCAGTAAAAATTATCTTAAATTCTACACAGTGCCTAGTGTATAGGCAATAGATACAGTATAAGTATATTTTATGGTATATTGATAGAAAATGAAGCCATGAATTTTATAAACAATTCAACTTTCAACTGTTAAGATGCCTTCCGTGGTAGCATACACTTTAAACTTAAAAAGAAGTATGATCAAGAAAATAGAAAAGAGCTCTTAAAACCATCTAACAGCAAACAAAAATATTGGGCTTTGTTAGAATTATGTAGGTCTTACAGTTTTTGATATGAGGAGGGTTACCAATAATATTAATCAAAAACATTTTATTCTAATTAATTTAGTATCTCACTGGGAAATAGGCATTTGATCAAAGTAGCATAAAAAGGTTCACCAATTGGTAAAACAGCCTATAAATATTATATAATATTTATTTCATGCAATTGATGAAATTTGTAAAAAATATTTGTTTTGTATAATGAAATATGGTCCTAGTTATTTTATCTTAAATTTGAATGAAATGGAAAAACATTCCCCAGAGGGAAAATAATGATAAAATATATCAAAGTTTACAGGAAAAAGAAACAGACATTTAGATTATCCCATTATCTACTAAAATAATTGAGTTATTAAAATTTTTCACTAAAAAAAAACCAAAACCAAAAATCCTGGCTCTAATGGCTTCACAATTGAATTCTTCCACACATTTAAGAAAAAATAATAATTCCACAGAACATTCAAAAGAGAAAAACATGGAAAAATCCCAGTTCGCCTTATAGGGTGATCATAGCCTTTACCCTAAAATTTACAAAGAACGTTATGAAAAAGGAAAATTACAGACACTTTCTCTCAAGAACATAGTTGAAAATGTGAGTAAATAAAATCATAAAACAGATAATATTAGGTTGGTACAAAAGTTATTGTGGTTTAACAGGTTAAAAATAATCGAAAAAAAACCACAATTACTTTTGCACCAACTTAATACAACATTAAGTAGGGTTTATTTTAGTTCTGTAAGGGAAATTTAAGATTCAGAAAGCAATCACTCTAATTCATCACATTGAGCAAGAAAAAAAGGGAAAATAACATAATTATCACAGTAGATGCAGGAAAAGCTTCTTATAAAATTCAATATTCTTTCATGATAAACACTTTTAGCAAACAAGGACTAGAGGAGAATCTTCTTAATTATATTAAGGATATCTACAAAAATCTATAGCAAACATTATATTTAATAAAGATATAACAAAAATTTCCTATCAAGACTGGGAACAGCACAATGGGATTTATAGATGATGTAATACAGAATTGTACACCTGAAATCTATGTAATTTCACTAACAATTGTCACCCCAATAAACTTAAAAAAAAAAGACTGGGAACAAGATAAAAAGTCTAATACAATTACTGCTACTCAACTTTGTACTGGTTGCCCTAGCCTGTGCAATAATATTATTTAAAAAAAATAAAAATCTTAAGGTTGGAAAGGAATAAATGAGTGGATATTATCTGCAAATGACATGATGCAAAAGTATTTGCAATGCGTGCAGACAAAAGATGCGAAAGCATTTGTTTAGAATCAATAAGTACATGTAGCATGACTGCTAGATAAAAACAATCAGAAAATAAAAATTTTAAAACAAAGCACTCATTTTAGCATCAAGCATATCCAATTCCTAGATATGTATCTAATAATAAATTGTGTAAAATATTTGTACATAAAATTATGAAATATTACTGAGAAAAATTAAAGAAGAGCTAAGTAAAAAGAAGAATTTCCTAAAGATTGTAAATATATCAATTCTTTCCCCGAATTACATCTAGATTCAATGCAATCCCAATTAAAGACACAGCATTATTTTCATAGACATTGATAAGTGTATTTTAAAATCTGTATGGAAATGCAAAAATGTCAACATGAGGCGAAGCAATCTTAAATTAGAACAAAGTCAGAATATTTACATCCCCAGATAGCAAAACTTAAAAAAAAAAAATCACAATAATTAAGAATTTGTGATAATGACACAAGAATAAGAAAAAACCTACTAACGATGTACAATAGAGTCCAGAAACACAGTCACACTATATACAGCCATCAACTTAATGATAGTGGATTGCAGTGGGGAAAAAGGTTAATGAATCTTAATTCTCTCATCCTCAATACACCCAAATTGATTCCAGATGGAGTGCAAATCTGAATGTGAACTGTAATACAATACAGGTTTTAGATGATAATATACATATTCAATATTCATAAAGATGAATATCAGTATTCGTAAGGATGAATACCTTTAGACTATACAGCAAAGATTTGCAAAGAGGAAACAAAAAGCACATGCGTTAGGAAATATACATATATTACATACAAAAAACAACAGCATATATATAAAATTTCAAGAAAAAGAAATGATCTATGACCCAGTAGAAAAAAGTAGGCAAAACAATTAGACAGGCATTTCACAAAAATGATATCCAAATGGTTAATAAACACATATAAAAGTGATCTATACCATTAGCCATCAAGTACCTACAAATTAAAACCATGACGTGACACACATATATAAGATATATATGAGGAAAACTATACATTTCTGATGAATGAAATCAAATAAAGACCAAATAAATGGAGAGATAGTCTGTATACATGGATAGGAGGATTCAGTATTGCCCAGATGTCAGTTCTTCCCAACTTGATCTATAGATTCAATGCAATGCCAATCAAAATCTCAGCAGCTTATTTTGTGGATATTGAAAACCTGAGTCTAAAGTGTAGATGGAGAAGCAAAAGACTCAAAATAGCCAACATAATATTGAAGGAGAAGAACAAAGTCAGGAGACTCATACTAACTGACTCACTGTAAAGCAACAGTAATCAACACAATGTAATGTTGGCCAAAAAAGGGGGGGGCAGTATATCAATGGAATAGAGTAGTTAGCCCAAAATACTGATTTTTGATCAAAGGAGCAAAGGAAATACAATGGAGCAAAGATAGTCTTTTCAATAAATGTTGCTGGAAAAACGAGACACACATATGTTGATCAATGATGAATCTAGACTCATCAAAAAAATGAAACTAGACACAGACCTGACTCCCTTCACAAAAATTAACTTAAACTGGTTCTAAGACCTAAATGTAAAACGCAAAACTATGAAACTCCTACAAGATAACATAGAACAAACCCTGGATGACCTTGAGTATGGCGATAACTTTTTAGATACAAGAGCAGAGGCACAATCAATGAAAGAAATAATTGATAAGCTGGACTTCATTAAAATTAAAACTTCTTTGAAAAACAACTGTGAAGGGAATATTTTTTGTGTACAAAAAATTAAGAGTATCATTATTCGATACAGTGAAAACCTATAAAATACCCAAATATCCATAAATAGAAGAATGTAGATAATTTTAGAATATTGATACAATGAAATAGTGCATGGCAACAGATATAACAAGTAAGCTACTTCAGCTTGCAACAACATCAAAAGGCTTATAGATGTAGCACTGGGTGAAAGAAGCCAGACAAAAAAGTACTATGTGATTGCATCTATATAAATGTCCCGAGCAAGCAAAAATCATCTGTGCGATGGAAGTCAAAACAGTTATTCTCTTAAGAGGTGTGGGGAAAGTGAAGCTAAGACAGTACAAGGAAAGCTGCTAGTAATAGCGTACATCTTGATCTGGGTGGTCGGTACAAGAGTGTGACTAGTATATAAAAATAATTAAGCTGAACACTTAAGATTTTATATACATATAAATAGATTTGTTAGGCATTATACCTCAATAGAAAAATTAAAGAAAAAGCAGAGATTACTTCAACGACAAAGGGCATCCAACATTTTCTCCTTTTCGTCATTGTACAACGACTCTAAATTCAAGTAACAAATCCAAACTAAGTAGATCAAGGTGAAGCTAAGAGGAAGAACCATTGCTTGATGCTTCAATCAAAATTCAACAATGTCTATTACTTGCCAACAGCTACTTTCTTATGAATCAGCCATTACTGATAGATGCCAATTGTTTTCAGATGAGATTAACAAGTCCTTCCACAGGTAGATGCTGCTTTTCTTAAATCCAGGCACGGCTTCACAAAAATTCCCAAGTCATACAGGAGATCAACTCAGCCAACATACCACCACTGTTAAAAATAAAAATAAATAAACAAATCCAAAGTACACGTTTCTCTTGCCCAATTCAAAATGTTCAGGTTATCTACAGTGAGGCCTCAGTGAGTTTTATTCCTTTCTTCATTCAAAACATCGGAGGGGCCTTCCTGCCAGCTGGTTGCAGCAGAAGCCAAACGCAGAAATGAAACAGCAAGCTATTTGAAAGCCACCAGTGCTGCCTCCCACTGAAACAGCCTGCCCTGTTATCGAATGTCATACTGTCCCTCATTCCAG
The DNA here is from genome assembly GCF_036562045.2 of Rhinolophus sinicus. Classification (NCBI taxonomy): domain Eukaryota; kingdom Metazoa; phylum Chordata; class Mammalia; order Chiroptera; family Rhinolophidae; genus Rhinolophus; species Rhinolophus sinicus. Next base: position 7,605,318 of record NC_133763.1, read on the forward strand.
CACCCCCCCCACACACACACCCTTGCCTTGGTCAGCAACCTAGCATTTCACTTCGGGCAACCTATCCCATCATAATAATAAAATAAACCAAGTTTTCTGAATCTACTTCCGAGATGCAGGCACAGACATTCTTGAGCTTTGCACACTGTTGCCCATGTCCTGACCTAACTTTACGATGGTCACTCTAATTATTGATGATTTCCTGGCTAATCGGTGTCTGTCGTTGAGGCCCTTCCCCAGACAATGCCATGCCGAAGCACATTTAGCCACAGTCCCCTAACCCCTACCCCATTCCTTTACCAAAGTGGGACGAAAGACAAGCAAATCAGGTCCTCTGGGGCATCATTACTGCCCACTGCTCTGAGCACCCTGGGACCTGGGTCACAGGCCCCATGACAGCTTCATTCTCATGAGTTAAAGAAGTTCTATTTGCTCCTAAGAGAATCACATCCACTCATTTTTTTTTTTTTCTGGTTGGAATTAGAGCATCAGCAATTTCCCTTTTCCTTCAGTTTAGTATTTGATATTGTTGAGGCATAATATATAAGCAAGACCTGCTCGGGCCCATATATTGTCTGTGTCATTCAAAAACACAGACAATAAATAAACGCACTAATGTAAAACATTTAACACAAAAAATAAATATAATTTTATATTATATTAGCAATGTACGACCTCTTAGCACTGAGCAGGATATAAATCGCATGATGAAAGAAATACATAGATGCAGACCCGAAGACTAAAAGAGATCCTTGCTGAAGATCACAGCACTGTTTGGCTGGTACTAAGTACGCAATCTGCCCGTGTGTTGTTAGTGTGTAATAGTGTGTTCTTAGTGTGTCATAGTGTGTTCTTAGTGTGTAATAGAGGTAGACAGAGAAACAAACGGAGTAATTTTCTAGATTCCAGAAAAAAATTCAGTAGAAAATTCCCAAAAATACTTACGAACGAGGGAGCGCCGTAACAATTCTTGAGACAACTGAATCAGCCTACCCTTCTTTTCCAGCATGGGGTTTAGTAGAACATATGTCATTTATATGTATGTATTACATATGTACATGTGTTGCATACATTCAGCCCTCCATGTCCGTAGTTCTGCATCCACAGATTCCCCCAACTACGGATGGACAATATTTGAACAGAAAAAACACTACATTGTTACTGACACCTGCTACGTGGTCAGGCCTACGATGGTGGCGTCTGCACTGAATGTGTACAGATTTATTTTTCTTGCCACCATTCCCTAAACAAGACAGTATAACAACTACTTACATAGCATTTACATTGTATTAGGTATTACAAGTAATCCAGAGATGGTTTAAAATACCCAGGAGGATGTGTGGAGGTCATGTGCAAACGCTGCCCTTCGCCTTTCAAAGAAAATACACCGCCCACCACTTTTGTGCAGGTGTTAGGAGACAATGACAGGGCTGGAAGGGCATCCCAAGTGACACTTATCAGGAGCTGGGTTTCCAAAACCCGCCCCACACCCCACTAAACTTTTATCACTCTAATGTAACATGTAATTTTCTTTTCTAAAAAGACGTTACATTAAAACCATGCTGCCCTGTAAACTTTTCAACACATGCTCTCCCACAGCTCGACTTTTATTTTAGGACTCCGTACAGTAATCAAGACTCTGTGATGTGTGTGCCAAAGACAACACGGCATCTGTGGAAGGGTTAACACTGCATCGCAGAGACTACACAATGTCCCTCACATTTCCTGTGACAGCTCCCGTGATTAGGAGAACTGACGGTCACCTATTCTAGGAGAACTGACAGTCACCTATTCTAGGAGGACTGATGGTCACTTATTCTGTACTCCTTGTGAAGAACCAGTATGGTTGCCTCTTCTTCCTGAAACTGAAAACCGTAATATACCTCCCTGAAAGGGTAGCCAACCATTGGTTTAATGACTATTGTACTGAATTCTCCTGTTCTGGTTACCCTCTCGGTGAGCTTTCTTTTCTGAAGTAAAATACACCTATAGAAAAGATGCCACCATAGTAGGGACAGCTCAAGGAATTAAGTAAGCAATTGTAAGACATGCATTAACTTTCTAAGTTCACACAATGTCTTGGAAGATTTCAAATCAAGCAAGATAACAAAACAAATAGTGAAACTCAATGCACTGCATATGTCCTCAGGGGATCTATTGAGGGAGCTACAAAGAATGAGCCTGAAATTTTATCAGGGATATCCATATCCTAAAGTTGTGGAAAACTAGCCATAATAGCCAGATTATATGATAATATACAATTGCCTTTCATTGCAAGCTGCATGCGTTATCTATTGCTGTGAATAAACCACCCCAAAACGTGGTGACTTAAAAAGCAATCCTTTTATTTGCTTATGATTTGGGCTAGGCCCAGCTTGCTAGTTCCCTGCTGGTCTGGCCTGCGGTCACTCAGGTGGCTACAGTCAGCTGGTAGGTGGGCTTGGGGTCTCAGCTGGGCAGGCTCATGCCTGGTCCACCTGGTCTTGTCCTCAAGGGGACAAGCCCAGGCTTTTATGTGGCAGTGGTGTTCCCAAGAGCAAGACAGCCTGAGTCCCACTTCAGAACACTTTTCATGTGTCTGCCAGCATCTCATCTGCTAACGTTCATTGGCCCAAGCAAGTCACATGGGCAAGCCAGTTCAGAGAAAGAGGGACGCCACAGGTGTAGGCGTTATCCAGTGGGGGCCATCAGTGCAACAACCCACCAGATAAGCCACCTAAATTCACTAAGGTGGCGTGATTAGGGGGGAACCTGGACAAAACTGAGCCATCTACAGAAGAGGTTTAAACCTATGGCTCCACTACTCACTCACCGTGTAACTTCGGAAAGGCCACTCTGCGTGTCTCTGATTCCTCTTGGGTAAAATGACATAGGGATGGAGATAGTGAGGACAAGATGAGACAGTTCTGTGTTAGCACACACAGAAACTATTATCAATTGTATAGTTAATATAATAAAAATAAACTATTAAATTCTTGTGCTTTAGGCTGAAAGTTCCACTGAATTGTCTAATTGTTTTATACATTGTTTACAATTGTAAAATGGACACATTGTCTGTACCACCTAAAACACAAATGAGAAATGTAATGTACTATCTTTTCAAAACTTGGGTTATACTGCAAACACCCTATTCAGAGAATTTTATCTTTTCTTATAACATCATCATGGAATAGAAGCCATAATTTTGGTTCAGAGTATGTGCCCTTAAAATTTGCCTCAGGACTGCTCTTGATATAAACATACTACGTTTTACTTGGAGGGCTTTTTATGGAATGTAAATATGCACATCTTTTCAATTTCAACAGGTGAACAGATAACCGTTACCCCATTAAGCCAGTTTACCAAATGAAGCCCCCCCTCCCTGCCGTATTTAACTATCCCTCCAAATTCTTAAACTGTAGGGAGAAGGGTATGCTGCAGTAACAAAAAGACCTGCAAGTTAATTTTTAAATAAGTTAGCTGACTTTTTTCTCAGTGAAAGATGAGAATTTCTGGTTCTGGCTCCAGAAATTCAGCAAAACCCATCCTGAAAAACCAGCCTCCCCTGGTTGTTCCAGAAGCCAACACGTTCAGTCATTGGGAGGGACAGAGAAAGAGTCAGTACGCTGCCAGGGCCTTCTGTTACGTGAGGCAGACGTTGAGCAATTTCCATTTATACCCTACCAGTTAGAACTTAGCCTCATGGCCACACTTGGCCACGCCTAGTGATAAGAGAAGCTGGCGAGTGCAGTCTGGCTGAGTAGCCATTTCCTTGGGAAAAACAGGGGAACACATTGAGGAGAGGCCAGGATTCTTCCCCCTGTGTTAACACAAGAGTGTTGAAACACTTCCTATAAATGGGGTTTAAGTGTATTAGGGCTTTATGAATTTCTCTAGACACGGAACCCCTCAACTATATATTTTTTTAAATTCTGGATTATCAAAAAGTATAGATTCTTAGGTTTGAAAGTAAGAAGCAGCTTGGTGTAAGAATCCCCTCAACGATTTTTCTGCAAGGTGGCGATTCAGGTGTCGAATGGATAATTCCATTGACAGAAAATTCATATTGCAGGATGTCACCCAGTTCAAAAATCCCCATGCCAACAATCCTACACCAAAATCTGCCTCCTCGTAATTTCTATTCATTTATATTAGTTCTGCTCATGGGACAACACAATCTATTCTCTCTTCTCTATGGTATCCTAGGTCTATTTGAAGGCGTTTTATCTCCTTAATCCTCTCTTCCTCATGTTAAATACCCCCTCTAGGTGGAAGAATTTCTGGTACAAATCAGAGGCGGTCTAGGAATCTTTCCATACTCTACTTGGATAAATACACTTTGTGAGAAACAATGCAGCTGTTTGAAAATGTTGAAGCAGTAACATTTCCCCCCAAATTACTAAATATTCATTTTTAAATGATAGTTTATTTCCCAACAGTTGCCTCACTGTTTAAGATAGCGGTGACCCAAGTGTGGTCCCCAGACCAGTAGCGCCAGCAACAACTGGGTACTTTTTGGAAGAGCGGAATGCAAATGCCCGGGTCCAAACTCAAGTTTACCAGATCAGGTTCTCGAGGGCCAGGTCCTGCAATCTCTGCTTTATCACATGTTAAATGGAGAAACATGCGACGGAGGACACAGAGATAATCTCAGTACACTGCCTGGTTTTGATGTAGGGAGGCTACTTAACGTACTAGTGATATGGTTTTGTATTCGCCGCAAAATAGTAATGAATTCTTGATTTACTAAGTAAGCCATGCTTTGGTAAACGAGTATGCACTTCAGAATGTCTTGCGTCTTAAGCAATGATGGCAGTAATCACATCTTCCGGATTCAATGAGTGGTCACCAGAGCGTCTGGGAGGTTTCCTGAAGATAATTTCCCTTGCTTGAATTGGTCTGTAAATAGCATGGCTGGAATGAGGGAGCAGAGAGAGAAGCCAGCAGAACGCAGCCCTGTTTTTGATACTCCGCTTTCCCCATTCCCATTTGCTTGGCTTTATTTTCCAATCGGAAATAGTGAGGTCCTCAGTATTTTGTGAAAGACAGAAACCATGTTGATATGACCTACATAATTTACATGGCAGATTCCACTCACGAGTGATGACAGTTTGACTTCAGAAACGATATTATCTTCCTATATTTTCAAATCAGAAAAGCCACCTTTACACGTAACTAACGACAGCAGACTATTGAGATTGTTAATGGATTATTTTAAGATAATGATTAATTGCATGTATTGATTTAAATAATGATTCATGTGAAGTTTCAGTAAGCCTTGTCTGCTCTGTACCAGGAACTGACTCACGCCATCAGTGAAACCAGAGAACCTTTCTCCCTTTCTCTGTAGACTATAAGTCTGACCGTTGTGTGGTTCTCATTACCTTTCAAACAGATTTGGATGTGTATGAATTTCCAGAGACATGGGAGGTATGAGAAGAGATAATACTGGGCATTGCAACCCAGGAAAATCAGCAGAGAAGAAAGTAGTTTGACCTAAAAGAAAATGAGTAGACCAAGATGAATTTTCCAGAAAACGTTTACTTCATGAATTTTGGGCTTCTGAGTTGAGGCTCATATTTTCACATAATTGCTAGGTTTAGTATGAGTCATTACTAAACATTATAGAGAAGAGAAACCCTACAACACCTGGATTCCAATAAGCACAGTGGTGTGACAGACACCATGTTGTAACTCGTCTTAAAATACATAGAATGGATGGCAGAGTATAAAGGGCATACGCCTCGCTTTTGAATTGACATTGAGCGGGGTTGAGTGCAAAGTAAACCCAAGCATACAACTCGGGATAGTTGAACCTAACCGGTTAGAATTCCAAATTCAACTTTTATTTATAGTACCTCTGACAAGTTAATTGTTCTCTTGGAACGGTGTCCTCATCTGTAAGATGATTATTAAACTGTCTACATCATGGAGTTTTTGTAAGTAGCAAACGTGATTGTATAAGAACAGCAGAACAGAATCCCTGCGCTACGTGCCCTTCACTTTATCTTCAACCCTAGTTGGCCGCAGTGATGCTATGAGAGATGATCACTATTGGCAAGAAAGAGGCAAACCGTCCACGTGGTAGACTCCCATTTTCCTCCCGTAATGAAGAGATTATTTTCCCTGTATCAGATACAAAGGCAATCAGTCCACTTCCCTGCTCTGTCACAATGGATATCTAGGTGCCCATCTTGGCATCAAGTAGGTCTGAAGGAAATCTTATTGGAACAGTAACAAAATTTGAAGGCTTTCGCTGGACTCCAAATGTCTTCCCGATAAGCTAGATGGTTGCCTTCTGTCCGATGCAGTATTACACCTGCACACCCCTTCAGATGAGGTGGGGACGCATGTCAAGAAACCACATGCCAAACAGAGTACAAATCACAATGTAAACTTTCAATGAAGTAGGAGGTCGTGGTGTAGCTGGTGTTACAGACTCAGGGTCTGACCTGACAGAAAGAGGGGGCAGTACTGTTCCCAAACATGCATCTTCCTCAAGGACTGGGTACAGTGCCTGGGTAAGCGGAGGATAAGGAGAGTGGATGTAGGGACAGAAGTCGCTCTCCAGATATCTGATCAGCCCCTTACCACAGGGCAGACTGCAGGGACCCTCTGACCACAGGCAAAAGTTAGGAGAGCTCACTCGATAGCATTTTGTGCTGAAAGTGTTCACACTTCAGAATTGTTATCACTTTGCATTTATGCCCCGACAAAGGCATGAACAAAAATCCATAGTTGAAAATAATAAAGAGAATAAAACCCACTTTATAACATCACAGAAAGGAAAAAAAAACGTGATTTTTAAACAAAAGAATCCTGCTCTTTTGATTCTGCCTTCCAATAGGGTGCCATACTTTTTGCGTCCCTAACAGAACCTGGAAGAGAAGGACACCATTTCTAAGAATTTAATTATTTTAAGTAAAGGCTATAATTTCAATGCATCTGGAAATGCTTCATGCTGATAAAGTGTGGAGAAACAAAGGGAGGTGCTCTTTGTTTTGGAAAGTCCCTAAAAGAGTTTTTGGGTGTACAAAAGAGCCCTTGAAATACTTTGGAGTAGAGACTTAAAAACTTAAATGTTTTTACACCACCTACTTCAACCTCTAGTGTTACAGCATAAAACCAAAGACAAATTGATTTAAGAATAACCCTATAAGGACACACAAGCTCTAAAAATAAGACCACTGGCTGTTCCGGCATATCTCTTAGTTTGTAAGATCTTTCTTCTTAACTTCTGCCTTACCACCATCCAAAGCCCTGTAAGAACCCTTCCCTCACTCTCACCTTCTGAGGTACTTTTTCCAAATGACTCTTTGTTCAGGGAGTTTCACGTCAGACTGCATTCCCTACAGGTGGTTGTAAAGAGAGTGTTGGCAAACTCTAGATGAGAGGAAACAATTTTGGAATGGACAGTGGCAAACTAGCAAAGGAGGCGGAAATGTAGGAAGACGCAGACTCCATGACGTGAGGAGTGGGAGTGGAGGCCCAGAAAAAAATTCCCAAGGTTGGAAACAAGCAAAGGCATTTTCCAATCAGCAAGCTAATATTAAATATTTAATACAGAGCTGGCTTGTAACATCAACCGACTCTGTTTACTCTAATGTAAGGGAAAGTTCTGCTATGCACAGCACCTCATGTTATTATAACTAAATTTACTTCCTGGAGAGCACAAATAGATAGTGATTAGGAACAAACGGGGGTCTGTGTCCACACTGATTTTGACCTGGCGCAGAGAGCAAAGAACTGTAGCCACAGGGGGTGAAATTCCCCCCCCCCAGTTTTACAGAGATATAATTACCATGTAACATTGTGTAAGTTTGAGGTGTGACTTAATGATTTGATACATGTATATACTGGGAAGTGATTACCACAATTATGTTAGTTAACACATCCATCACCTCACATAGTTACCATTATTGTGTGTGGTGATACAATTAAGATCTACTCTCTTAGCAATTCACGTGTATAATATAATTTTGTTAGCTATAGTCACCATGCTGCTCATTAGATCACCAGATCATATTCATTCTATAATTAGAAATTTACATCCTTTGACCAACATCTCCCCATTCCCTCACCCCCTAATAATAAAACCCACTCGCATCTAGCAACCACCATTCTACTCGGGGAGAGAAATTTTAGAGAGAAAATCAGTAATTCAGCAAAAACAAACAAACAAACAAACAAACAAAAACAGGCATTAAGTGCAAAAGATAATTAAACAAACAAATAAAAAGTTCCCCAATAACCCACAAGGATGTTGAAAGGAATGCTGTATTTTTTAAATTACCAGGATTGTATTCTGCAGCCAATTCATTTCACATATCAAATGAAAGGGTAATCCCAGAAGGTCCCTAAAGTTTTAGGGACACCCAGGCTGTTGACATCTGTGTCACTGCCATAAGTGGGATAACACAAGCAAAGAAAGAAAACTAAATGTTCGCTATTCCTGAAAATATCAATCAATACCTATCAAGTGCCAATGTACTTGAGTAGATTAGTGTAGGGAGGAGTACGGTGAAAAATAAGAAAATGAAAGTGAGGAGGTGTATCTGTTTCCTGTTGCTGCTGTAACAAATGACCACAAACTTACTGGCTTAAAGCCCTACAGATTTATAACGTAACAGTTCTAGAGGTGAGAAGTCCAAGACCAGTTTTCCTGGGCGCAAGTCCAGAACTGTGCTCCTCCCGGAGACTCTGGGGCAGAATCTTCTCTCCAGCATTTCAGCAGGCGTTAGAGGCTGCCTGCATCTTTCTGCGGCGGTCTCATCACTGCTTCTGTCATCACCTCTCTTTCTCTGAGCCTGACCTCCAGCTTATAGGGACCATGAGGATTACATGGGCACCTCCTTGATAACCCAGGGTACACTTACCTTCGCAAGGGCCTATTCCCATCTCCCAAGTTCCTTTTGCCACGTCATGTAACATATCACAGGCTTTCGGGATTAGGATGCAGACATCGTTGGGTGGCTATTATGCTGCCTCCTCAGAGGTGTCTAAATGATGGCATGAAAGCGACAAGACTGAGTATAAAGGCCCAGGCAGAAGCAGCAGGATGTGACGTGGATATCTGTGTGTACCCTGAGCAGGATGAGGGCAATGGAATTCTTGGTGCTAGACTCCTCATGCAGGACGCAGGGGAGAGTGGGAAGTGCTTGGACTGGCAAGCATTGCTTTGAGTTTAAATCCTACCACACTCTGGCTTCGTGATATTGAGCAAACCATGAACCCTCACTGGAAACTCAGAGGGGATGTTTCTTGAGTGCATGCCATGTGCAGCTACTGTCAACATAAGCACTTCACCTGCAGCCTCTCATTTACTTTTCATCACAACCCCACAGGTTGGTCCCATTGTGAAATGACGGAGCTGGAGCTCTAGGTTAATGCCATTGTCCAAAGTTACTGAAAACCAACCTGGTTAATAAATAAACATACTCCTGAAGATTTTTATCATTAAAATAAGGGTATGAGGAATGCCTACCTTATAGTATTGAGGTAAGAATTAGTTATGTTTCAGCAGCACTTTGTAAGCTGTTATAAAATTAAATGGTGATTAAAAAATCACAATATTTAACTTCTTTGAGGATTAAATGAAGCAACACATGTAAATTATCCTAGCTGGTGCCTGACACATAGTAAGGACTTAAAATTTTTCCTCGCCCTCATATTTCCGGTGTTCCGGAGTAGCAAACGAAACGATTTCCACTGCTCACTTTTCCTGCCTTTTAGGCATTTGTGTGTTCAGGAGAACATGCAAATGATCAGATCAGTATTTACACCAAATAGGCCAAGAGGTTTCCAGTACAGAGATTTATTTTCTAAAAATTCCAAGCGATGGAGAAGCACAAATGGCTTAAATTCTGCTTTGTACTTTTGCAACAGCATCATTACGTCCTTAATGGATGAAATAAGCTTTCCTGGGTTAGCCAGGGAACTTAGCCTCTTTTGGCAATAATTCATCACCAACATCACATGTATCATTAGTTAGTAATTTACTGTGCCCCCAAAACAGAACCGGTGTTTTGTAAATATTTCATTTAAAAACCACAAAATAACTCTATGAGGTACCATTATCTCTAAATTCATGACTAACATTCAAGCCAATTGTCTTAATCACCAAGGTTTATTCTGACATTTCTCTAGTGAGTTGAAAGCTGCTAAGGAAAAGTGGGCATATCATCATCTCAGGCCCCAAACGCATTAGTTTGGAATTCACTTGTTTTATTCTTCTCATTTGGGCACAGGCAACAGCATTCCTACTTGAGATTACATTTGTGTTTAGTTTTGAATCCTGTAACATGGATAGAATAATGCAGTTTCCCTTTGAAAAAAAGCACTGGGCAGAAAGGATTTCACAATCAGTTCTTTTGTTTGTTTCTGGTGACATGGGAGTGGTTGTGGTTTGAAGTTTCTGTTTGAGAAAAGAAGGTTTCCAGGGAGGTAGACGAGGAAGAAAGTGTAGAGATTGCTGATAAATCTTGAGGTTCAGAAATGCGGAGCCCACCGCTGAGACTATTTCCACAATTGACACCCTGAGTGCAAATGTTCCGGGTCCAGGAATCAGAAGAAGGTCACGAGAAGAACCACAGAGAACAGCCTCATGGGACTGGTGAAGAGAACTGAGTCCAGCTCTAGGGATGGAAGATAATTCACCTGGACAGGCTGGTCGCCCTAAACTTCTGTTGTAGAAGCAGCATCTTACCAGTGTGGCACTTAACTATTTGGCCACTCTGGGGGAAACCTTCCCTCTTCTCTGTATGCCTGGGCCCAGGGGGCGCCACTGGACATCAAATGAGGAAAGGAGGATGGAAACTCTGTACGTACACTGGGGCTGAACTGAGACCTGCTAGGGAACCCTGAGCAGATAGGAGCGGAGCAGACACCAACACTTGTCATCACGTAGGAGATATTGGTTCTTTTGGCCTGGGGCCTCCATTTCCCCTCTCGCATTGACAGGAACCTGATTTGCTTTGGGGGATGACTCATTTGCTGGTTCACTGTCATACTGGGGAAGGTGACATATATATATACACACACTCATATATATGTACACATATATACATATATATATATAGAAATATGTATATATATATATGAGTATTACAGATTGCTATCCCCCATAAACATAGAAAACAATAACATTGTACCAAAATGAATCCAACAATATATAAAAAGTTTAATACATCATGACTAAGCAAAATTTATCCCAAGGATTCAGGTTGGCCTAATTTTCAAAATCTGTCAATGTAATTCAACATATTAATCATAATGTTTTAAAAAACCAGATGATCATTTTAGTAGGTGGAAAAACAGCAGTTAACAAAATTCAACACCCATGTATGATAAAAAATTATCAACAAGCTAGAAATAGACGGGAGTGTCCTTAACCTGATTAAGGCTATCTATTAAAAAAGCCTTAATGTCATAAGTACTGGTGAAATATTCAACTGTCTTTAATTAGGACAGAGAGCAGGATGTCCGCTCCTCCTGTGTGGGGATTCACACTGGATTGGGGGTACAACGGGAGAAGCCCCGACAATGTGTCCGCACAATCATGTATTTCTTTTTTTGTAAAATTCGCAAAACTACGGTATTTTAACAATTGGTTCAGAGCACTGTCTTCCCAGTCTGACTTCTGCATCACACATCTTCTTCTGTCAGGTTGTGAGAGAGGGGCTGTATTTTCTAAATGCTCCTAAGGGAAATCTGAGTTGGAAAGACATTTAGTCTGGGTTTAGTGGGACACATGTGAAAGAAACGGAATTGAAGTTTCTCAAAGTTGACAACAATATTAAAATTTTCCATGAAATTACTGAGAATGATTTGTGAGGCCCAAATAAACTTTTGTAAATTACCGATGATAATGTTTTAAAAATTGATCCACCAGACTAGAAGGAAAATAGAATTGTATATGTTTCTCATGCTGAGAATATTATAAAATAATTGTTATATAAAGAGGTGAACCCACAATGTGATATAGAGATGATGTATTGTAGAAATGTACACTTGAAACCTATATAATTTTACTAAGCAATGTCACCCCCAAAATTTAATAAAGATTTTAAAAAGTACATGCAGTTAAAAGTATAAGAAAAAATATTACAGAGGGATGTTATGCAATTAATTAATAAAATATTATTTTTTGGATTTTGTAATGTTTGTGGCACTTGTAAGAATTAGGATTTATTTTAATATAATTTTTTCTAAATAAAACATTTACTCTTATATTTAACTTAACAGTCATATTTTTGCATCCTTTATCTTATAGAGGCAACCCAAATAGCATGAACTTCAGGCTCCACAAAGCCTAGGTTTGTCCCTAGCTAGCATTTAAAAATACTCAGTAAATATTGGCTGAATATTTTAATGAATAAATTAATTGTTAGTGTTTCTGTACTATGTACCCAGGACAGTCTATTTCAGGATTTTACATATAGAAGAATTGTATGGAGGCCAATAACTACTGAAAGAACTGGGCTTTTCCTTTTTCCACATTGGTACTTCACAAAGTAACTTTGCTTTCAGAAATTACTTAAGATTTAGGTCAAAGATGAAGTAACCACATTAGAAGCTCTGAAGGAAAAAAAAAATAGAGAAAATATCCAAATGTTTTCCGCTTATGTGGGTGGCAGAGGTAAGGCTAGTGTTCAGATTTTCCTTCTCAGGCTATTATCCAATGGCTAACTTTTGCTTAAAAAAAGAAAAAAATAATAATGTAATAGTTATGAAAGTAACAAAAAATTATCATGGTTTAGTGAAATCTGAATGATTGTTTGAAAAGCTTATTTAAGAAGTAACGGAAAAGTAAAAAATAAAGATTTTGAATGAATCTAACAATTCTGTCACCATTATTTCTTTTTTTCCTAATCGTTGGTAACAACACCTCCAGCAACTTCCTAGGCTCTGAAATAGACTTGCTTCTGAAGAATGCTTACCCAGATCAGATAAAATGTACTTCCACTTCACTTGTTTGTGGTAAGAACACTTAACATGCGATCTACCCTCTTAGTAACTTTTAAGTACATAACACCTTATTGTTAACTATAGGCATTATCTTACATAGTGGGTCCCTGGAACTTATTTATCTTGTGTCAATGTAACTTTACACCCACTGAATAACTCCTCATATCCTCCGACTCTCCAACTTGATAATCATCATTCTACTATCTACTTCCACACCTCTGACTGTTTTACATGCTTTACATAAGAGGAATCATGCAGTATTTCTTCTTCTGTGACTGACTTTATTTACTTAGCATAATGTCTTCCAGGTCCACCAATAGATGAATGGATAAAGAAAATGTATTCTATACATACAGTAGAATATTACTAAGCCTTTGGTAGAAAGAGACCCTATTATTTGCCACAACATGGATGGACCTGTAAGAATACCTAATTTAAACATGTTAAAAAATCCTTGATGTGGTGAATCACAAGTGGGAGGGATATCACAACCACAGCCGCTCCCCCTGAAGAGCAAAGGATCCGAGCCCCAGCCTGGGGGACCTCCATGAGGAAGAGGAGTCCCCACAACAAAGGGCTTTAAAAACCAGCAGGGCTTATGTCTGGATGAGCAAAAGGGCTGTAGGAAACCAGGTGGCATTCTTTCTGAGTTACAGCACAGAGGTAGCAGTTTCAAAAGCACATGGGTCATATGTGAAGGTGATACACTGACTAATTTTAGAGTGTGTGCCGGAGTGGCAGGGATCTGTTGGAACTTTCTCTAGAGGTAGAAGTGGTGGTGGGAGCCATTTCCCCCCTTTATTCACTTTCCTTCCACCTAGCTGTTCTGATGCTGACAGGCGCTATTTCTCACACTTGCATTAACCTTGCTAACATCATTCACCCCCCACCCCGTGTTTCCCTGAGGATCCACCTAGGCTGGTTCCCCTCCAAAAAGGCTCCTGCCCTGCCACACAAGATGCGTGGCCTTAGTTGGCATTAGCACACAGCAGTATATCTGCAACAGTCAAGGCTGGACCTCACAGCCAGCCTTGTCCATCAGAGGCCTGTCCTGCACACCACCACGCCGGCAGTACTTGCAGTAAAATCCACCAGCCAGCTGCCCCAGGGACTGCCACAGCAGCACACCTGAAACCATTGTGGCTAGGCTTCACAGACAGCTGGGCCAAGGACCAGCCTCCCCTGCCAGTGTATCCTTAGCAGTTGTGGCCAAACCATAAAAGGAGGCCACACTAGTTCATATAGGGAAGACCTCTGAAGCACCTGAATTTAGTGACAAGGGGGGATTGCACCACTGGGTCCCATGGGACACCTTCCAAACAAGGCCACTTTTTCAAGAACAGGAGACGTAGCTGATCTACCTAATACATAGAAACAAACAAGCAAAATGAGAAGACAAAAGCATATGTTCCTAAAAAAGAAAAAGATAAAAGCACAGAAAAGGAACTAAACAAAATGGAGGTAAGCTATCTACTAGATAAAGAGTTCAAAGTAATAAAGATGCTCATCAAACTGTGCAGAAAAAGTGAACAAACTCAGTGAGAACTTCAATAAAAAGATTTTAAAAAAAAACTGTAAAAAATAATCTATCAGAACTGAAGAATATGACAGCTGAAATGAAAAATATACTAGAGGAAATCAAGAACAGATCAGATGACACAGAAGAATGGATCAATGATCAGACAGACAGGAGAGTAGAAATCACCCAATTGGAAAGCAAAAAAAAAAAAATGAAGACAGCATAAGAAATATCTGGGACAAATCAAGCATATTAACATTAACATTCAAATGACAGGGGTCCCAGAAGGAGAAGAGAGAGAAAAGGGACAGAAAACCTATTTGAAGAAATAATGGCTGAAAAGTTCTCTAATCTTGGGAAGGAAACAGACATCCAAGTCCAGGTAGCTAAGACCCAGACAAGGTGAATCCAAAGTTACCCACAGCAAAATGCATCACAATTAAAATGTCTAAAGATAAAGAGAGAGCCTTAAAAGCAGTAAGAGAAAAACAACTGGTTACATACAAAGGAAACCCCACGAGACTATAAGCTGATTTTTCATCAGAAACTGCAGTCGAGAAGGATGTGGCACAATATATTCAATGTGATAAAAGGAAGAAACCTACAACCAAGAATGTTCTACCCAGCAAGATTACCATTCAGAACTAAAGGAGAGATAGTCTCCCAAACAAACAAAAGCTACAGGAGTTCATCTCCACTATACAGGCATTACAAGGAATGCTAAAGGGACTTCTTTAAGCATAAAAGAAAAGGCCAAAACTAGAGCTAAGAAATATATAGAAAAAAAGAAGAGTCTCACTAATAAAGGCAAACATATAGTAAAGGCAGTAGACTAGCCATTTATAAAGCCAGTATGAAAACAATTAAAATGGCAATAAGTACACACCTATCAATAATTACTTTAAATGTAAATGGATTAAATGCTACATTCAAAAGACATAAGGTGGCTAAATTGATAAAAGAAAAAGAAAAAACCAAGACCTACACGTATGCTGCCTACAAAAGACTCACTTCAGATCTAAAGACACATACAGACTGAAACAGTGAATAGATGGAAAGATATTCCATACAAATGGAAATGAACAGAAAGCTGGGGTAGTAATACTTAGACAAAATAGACTGCAAAACAGACTGTTACAAAATATAAGGGTATGACATTATGATAAAGGGATCAATCCAACAAGAGGATATAACACTTGTAAACATCTATGCATTCAACATGGGAGCACCTAAATACACACAGCAAGTATTGATAGACTTAAAGGAGGAGATTGACAGTAATACAATAATAGTAGGGGACTTAAACACCCCAATTACATCAATGGATAGATCATCTAGACAATATCAACAGGGAAACACTGGCCGTAAGTAACACATGAGACTATATATACGTAATAGATATATACAGAACACCTCATCCAAAAACAGCAGAATACACTTTTCTTTTTTAATGCACATAAACATTCTACAGGATAGATCACATGTTAGGACACAAAACAAGTCAATAAATTTTACAAGATTGAAATCATATAAAGCCTTGTTTCCAGTCACAATGGTATGAAATTAGAAATCAATTATAAGAGGAAAACTGGAAAAACATGTGGAGGCTGAACAACATGGTACTAAACAACCAATGGGTCAATGAAGAAATTGAAGAGGAAATAAAAAAAAATTCCTTTAGACAAATAAAAATGGAAACTATATTACAAAGTCTATGAGACACAGCAAAAGTCATTATAAGGGGAAAGTTTATTGCAATACAGGCTTACCTCAAGAAACAAGAAAAATCTTCTTTATTCAATCATCTGTAGAAGGACTCTTTGGTTGTTTCCATGTCTTGACCACTGTAAATAATGATGCAATGAACATCAGTGTACATATATCTTTGTGGATAAACATTTTCAGATTTTTGGGGTAGATCCCCAGGAGATGGATTGCTGGGTCATGTGGTAATTCTATTCTTAAATTTTTGAGGTACCTCCATACTCTTTTCCATAGTGGCTATACTAATTGACATTCCCACCAGCAATGTATGAGAGTTCCTTTTTCTCCACAGTCTCTCCAACAGTGGGTGGGAGTAGTAGAAGACGGAAAAGGGGATGAAAAATATGGTGATGGATGGAGAACTGACTATGGGTGGTGAACACACAATATGGTATATAGATGATGTATTACAGAAATATACACTTGAAACCTATATAATTTTACTAACCATTGTCACCCCAACAAATTTAACAAAAAATAAAGAAAGAAACAAGAAAAATCTCAAGTAATCTAAACTTCCACCTAAAGGAACTAGAAAAAGAAGAACAAACAAAACCCAAAGTTAATGGAAGGAAGGAAATAATAAAGACCAGAGCAGAAGTAAATGAAATTGAAGTTTGGAGACCTCACTCTCCCTGATTTCAAACTATGCTACAAACCAATAGTAATCAAAAGAGTATGGTACTGGCACAAAAACAGACACATAGATCAATGGAACAAAATGAGAGCCCAGAAATAAACTCACGCTTATTCAATCAATTAAATTCATGACAAAGAAGGGAAGAATGTACAATGGGAAAAAGTCTTCAATTAATGGTGTTGGAAAAACTAGACAGCTACAGGAAAAATAACTGGACCACTTTCCTATACCATATACAAAAATAAACTCAAAATGGATTAAAGATTTACATGTAAGACCTGAAACCATAAAACTCCTAGAAGAAAACATAGGCAGTAAACTCTGTGACACTTGTCTTAGAAATATTTGTTTGGATGTGTCTCCCTGGGTAATGCCAACAAAATAAAAAGTAAACAAATAGGACTATGTTAAACCAAAAAGCTTTTGCACAGCACAGAGAACCATCAACAAAATGAAAAGGCAATCTACTGAATGGAAGAAGATATTTGCAAATGTTATATTTGATAAGGAGTTAATATCCAAATTATATAAAGAACTTATACAACTCAGCATCAAAAAAATAATAATAACCCAATTAAAAAGTGGGCAGAAGACCTGAATAGACATATCTGCACAGAAGACATACAGATGATGAACAGATACTTGAAAAGATGCTCAACATCACTAGTCATCAGGGAAATTCAAGTAAAAACCACAATGAGATATCATTTCACACCTGCTAAAATACATTTCATCAAAAACACAAGAAACAAGTGTTGACGAGGATGGGGAGAAAAGGGAACCCCCATGCACTGTTGTTGGGACTGTAAATTGGTGCAACCACTATGGAAAGCAGTACAAAAGTTCCACAAAAAATTAAAAATAGATCTACCATACAATTCAGCAAGTTCAGTTCTGGGAATTTTTCTGAAGAAAACAAAAACACTAATTTTAAAGACATATGCACCCCTAAGTTCTCTGCATCATTATTTATGATAGGAACAATATGGACGCGACCTCGGTATCTACTGATAGACGGATGGATAAAGAAGAGGTGGTACACATATATAATGGAATATTACTCAGTCATAAGAAAGAATGACATCTTGCCATCTGCGACAACCTGGATAGAACTAGATGGTGTTGTGCTGAGTGAAATAAGTCAGAGAAAGACAAATACTGCGTCATTTCACTTATATGTGGAATATAAACAAACAGACTCATAGATACAGAGAACAAACTGATAGTTGTCAGAGGGTTGCGTTGTGGGGGGGATGGACAAAAAAGGTGAAGGGGATTAAGAGGCACAAACTTCTAGTTATAACATTAATAAGTCATGGGGATATAATATACAGCATGGGCAACAGTGTCAATAGTACTGTAGTAACTTTGTACGGTGACAGGTGGTTCCTGGACTTCTCGTGGTGACCACTTCTTCTAAGGTACAGAAATGTCCAATCACTATGCTGTCCACCTGAAACTAATATCATATTGTATGTCAACTGCACTTTAGTTAAAGAGAGCTGCACATTCAAGAATGATAATTTGAAAAACATAAATACAAATCCCTGAATAACATTAAACTATTGACACCCTGAATATCAAGTAAAAATAAATTCAAGAAGCATGCCTTTAGTTCTAAATGATCAGAAACAAAACTAGTTTTATATATAATTACAGATTACATTTTGATATAGCTAGATGTTTCTATTTCTTTACTTCCTTTTCTACAGTATTACCTGATATTGTCAACCTATGGATATAATTAACTTACTGTCAAAAATATGTACTGAAAAACAAGAGTAAACAAAATAAGGAGGCTAACATATTAGGGATTCTAATTGGATGAAGAAAATAAAAATAGGAATCTTATCTAAGAAACTGTAAGGTAGAATTTTCTTGTCATGAATTAATAAAAGAGACAAACCTAATGAATATTACAGATAATATTTTGTTCAAGTAACAATTCTCATTAACAGCTATAATTGGTTGAGAATATAAAATTTGATCAAAACTTCTTGTTAAATACAATCTGAATTTGGTGTTTTAAAGAAAACAACAAGGCTACCCCTTTAAAAATATATTTCATAAATATTATAAAAGCTCAAAGTGAAAGTAGAAACTTTCATTTAATATGTAAGACTTTATTTGGGGCATAATGTTTAAGCTCTGACTATTTAAAATGACTAAGTGAAAAGAAGAATTTATGAAAACTCATACATCCATGGACTCTCTTTTTTAAAAAATTCATTTAAGAAATGTATCTAGTGTGAACTGCAGTTTCTTTTTTTTTTTTTTTGCCGTGAAAGTTTTTTTGTTTTTTTTAAATTTATTTTTTAAATTTATTGGGATGACAATTGTTAGTAAAATTACATAGATTTCAGGTGTACAATTCTGTATTACATCATCTATAAATCCCATTGTGTGTTCACCACCCAGAGTCAGTTCTCCTTCCATCACCATGTATTAGATCCCCCTTACCCTCATCTCCCACCCCCCACCCCCCTTTCTAATTTGACATTACGGAAACATAATGGACTCAAATGCTTCTTAAAACTGCAAGTGAAAAAATATATGTTGAATGACTTTTATCCTTCCATAAATTAGCAAAGTATAATTTAATTCAAGTTTGAGAGACATAATCATTTTCATAAAAGAAAGCAATCATCTCTGAACTGAGAACTATGGGATTTTGGTTGACAATTCAAAAGCTTAAAGACATCTATTAGGATTTATACACAAAAACTAAATCAACATGGTTTTTGCTAGCTTTCTAAAATTTTGAATTGAGACTTTTTCATTAAAAAAATTTTAAGTTACAGGAACTTATGCCTAAAATAATTCTTTGGAATAAAGTTTGGAAACCAGATTTAGCTGCTAGGTAAAAAGGAAAAAATGCTCTATGTTGCCAAATGAAATAGAAATGGTTATTAAAAAACAAAAAGCTAATGTTTAAAATTTTTCTTTCCTAATTAAACATTTGAATATGTCCCAGACCAAACCTCCAAATCTTCAGTGGATTATAGATATAAAAATTTGCATTTATTATTTCATGTTGAGCATTGTTCCTAGAGATAAATAGTCTGGATAACTTTTCATTCCGAGAAAAACATTTTACTTCAGCAAATCTTCAGTTGCGCAAATTTTTCCAACTTCTCTTTGAGGTATGATGTCCTGAGATACTTGAAGAAACTTTGTCTTAGTAAGTGTACATCTTTTGTCCATGTGAATATTGGAGCCCATGTATTTTCCTAATGTTAATATTTACCCAACGATAGATAACTAATGATGTTTTATTGTAAAGACAAAACGTGATCATGCATTTTTTTGTTTGATCTTAGTTTTCTCTGCACTGTTACATGTCAATCTAATGATCTGTAGAAGTACTAAGAAAAATGGCACTTAACAAGAATGATTCCATGTTCTGAAATGGAAAGGCCATGTAAATAGGGTTAGTTTTGTTTAAACCTAGCCTGGTATTTGACAATGCTATGAACGCTACCATTAATCATTTGCTACATCTTTTACAAACTTTTTTTTTCCATTTAATCTCCACAAAATGATCTTTCAAAAAATATAGCTGTGAGGGGATGAGAGGTATAGGAGATTGATTATTGGCTAGAAGATGTAAGACTTGAAGAATGTTTTTTATGTTCCTTTGTTTAAGGAGACTTTTTTGTTTTTTAAAGGAATGGGTCTTAGGATGTCCCCGGACTTAGCACGTAAACAGCCACATGAGAATGCCCCCCCCCCCGCCCCACCAT
Source organism: Rhinolophus sinicus (assembly GCF_036562045.2). Lineage (NCBI taxonomy): Eukaryota > Metazoa > Chordata > Mammalia > Chiroptera > Rhinolophidae > Rhinolophus > Rhinolophus sinicus. The sequence continues at coordinate 7,625,929 of NC_133763.1, forward strand.
CTTAAGGGGGGAAAAAAGTGTATAGTCACCAAAATACTAATTTGGGGGCCTCTCAGAGGCCTGAGGTTACAAATCAACCAAGTGATACAAATTCCAAAGTATGGCGAGTCCCTCCATGGGGAGATGGGCATATAAACCACTTCACTTGAACGGAACATGGGAGAGAAATAGAGAACACAACCATTTAAAGTGAGAAGAAAAAAATAAAAGTTTAAATAGTTTGTTAAAGGCTGAGTGTTGGCACACATGATAGTTTAGAATCCCCGGGAGCCCAAGACCTAAGGGGAGTCCACACCCGCTGTCACCCAGTTCCCACAGCTCAGGAGGAAGACTGGGGACAAGACGACACACAGGAGAGTCAGTGGTGCAGGCAGGCAAGACCTGCCAAGGTTCAGGCAGGCAAGAGCTGCAGGCAGGTGAGCCAGGAGAAGCCCGTCCAGCCCTGGGCTGAGTTCCAGGGGCAGGTCAGAGGCCACTGGTCCACAGGCTTGAAAGCTGCCTGCACCGCAGCGTCTTCTTGGATACAAGGGAAAGCCGCCTGCTTTTGGAGGAAGAGCAAGAAACCCTCCCCGGCCTGACCTAATAGTGCTTTAAGAGAAGCGGCCTCTCCCACTTGCCCTCAATACCCAGCAAAACCCCACTGCCTCTGGGGAAGGAACCGGTAAAAACCTTCCCCCACCCCATCAGCCGGCACTGACACGGGGTAAAGCCATCTGCAGCACAGGACAGACACACACACACACACACACACACACACACACACACGTGCACAGGATCTTAAGCCTTACACCGAATAACAAGCAAGAGTTGGCTGTGGCTGGAGGAGGGGCAGGATGGCACAGACCCCGGTGGCACAGGTGGCAGAGTCTACGTAAAGGTGAGGGTGTGGCGGGAACACTGAGAAACAGGTTCCGCTCAGCACTTCAGGCCTCACACTGAGGGCAGGTGGCTTCCATCTACCTTGGAATTCCAGGCTTTCGGGTCGCCATGGGAACTAAATCAACAAAATACTCAGACCCAGCTCACCTATGGACTGGACTGACCAAAACATTAAAATCTGCTCCGTGAAAAACACTCTTAAGAAAATGAAAAGATAAACTACCAGCTGAGAGAAAATATTTGCTCAACACATATCTGATAGAGAATTTGTTTCCAGGATATATAAAGAACTATTAGAGCATGACAATAAAAAGACAAGCCAATTTTTAAAAAATGGACCATGGATTTGGACACTTCACAAAAAAAAAAAAAAAAAAAAGAAAGAAAAAAAGAAAGAAAAGGTTACAAATGGCCAGTAAGTACATGAAAAGGTAGAGAATACCAACAGGGAAACCGAAGTTTCCACTAAACTCACTAAAATGACAAAAATTAACAAGTGTTGCTCTGAATGCAGAGCAGCTGCAACTCTCATCTCTTGCTGGTGAAAATGCAAAATAGTATAGCTAACTTTTGGAAAAGTTTGGCATTTTCTAAAATGTGAAATATATACCTAGTATATATACCTAATATGTAAGCCACCCATTCCTTTTCTAGGTACTTAACCATGAAATATTAAAACATATATTCACACAAAATACATGCAATTATTGACACCAACTTTTTCCATCAGAGCCAAAACATGAAATAAAACAAATGTCTATGGATTATTGAACGGATAAACAAATTGTGGTATGCCCATACAATATAAAACTACTCAATAATTAAAACAGAGGAAATACTAGAATAGTCAGCCATGAAGGAATCCTGAGGGCATTATGCTAAGTGAAAGAAGTGAGACTCAAAAAGATTACACACTAGTTGATTCCAAAGATAAGAAATTCTAGAAATTGTAAACTATAATGACAGAAAGAAGATCAGTGTTTCCAGAGGTTAATGTAGGAGGAAGTTACCTGCAAAGGGACATGGTGTAATTCTTTGAGATGATGGAAATGAAATAGTCTACATCTTAACTGTGGAGTGGTTTCTACCCCTGTACACATTTGTCAAAATATAGAGGACTTATAAAATTGGCAAATTTTATCAAATGTAAATTACACTTTTTTCCATTAAATTATAATTTTGTCAAGTGTAAATTATCCTTTTTCTGGTCTGAGAACTACGCGTTGAGAACTACTGCCTTGCCACATTACCGGATATCACTGGAAATTTTAGTTTTCATTTTCATCATATCAGTTCATCATGGGACATTGAAAAGTTTCCTATATCGCAACTATGTCAACTATTTTTTAACACAATGCTGTCTAACAACAAACTATTTCACATACTATTCCAACAAGTGTATTTTAAGCAACTACTGGCATATCCATATAAATTAAGCCAAGCACAGAGGCAAATACAAAAAGAATTACTCAGAAAAAAACAAAAAAACAACTTCAGTCTAGTTGTATATACTTGAAACAACATTACAACAAAACTGAGTTAAAAAAAGAGCTAGAGAATACTGTCCAAAGTAGAAATGAGACCGTCGGACATGTCCTTACACAGTAGGCCACAAGACAGTTGCCAAAATGTAACCAAATTTCAGATTAAAGAAATTCTACAGTTCTGTAATTGTTTCCAAAAACAACTGTACCTGAACAACCACAGATGGTATTTCCAGCTTTTTGTTAACAGCTTAACTACATTGAGTCATTAAGTAAGAAGTCAGTGTTACCATCACGTGTTTTTCAATCTACCTCTAGAACTCCTTGAAAATTGTTGAAAATGGGTTTGTTGAAGCTGAGAAACAATGAATGAGATTAGTATACCCAGGTTTGGTATGTCAGAAAACTGAAAATATGTATCTGATTCTTATACTAGAGCATCATTTCAGTCACAGAGCCATGGTAAAGAGCCTCAGTTTCTAAGAAACACTAAAAGAAGGAGCAACCAGCATGTTAAAATAAGAGACTGAGAAAATAAATAGAACTAAAAATAGCAACTGGCTATAAAAACAGCAACTAAAGTGAAACGAAAACATGTGGTTTTTTTTTTCTTACATGTAATATCATTTCAATGGTTGAAATTATCAGGCAATATCACATATGTGATATAGACATAACTTTTGAATGGAATAATTTTATATAGGCCAATAACAAAATAATGATTCTACGTTTAACGGCAGTCACATTAGCTAGCCTTTCCCTGGTTTGAATTGCTACATTATTTTTAGCACGTCCCTCCCAACAGTCCCCATTTCTATTTGAATATTTTTATTCTGACGTTCAATTTTCTTCTATCTTATGATTTTAATTTTCATGTAGCAAATCTAACAAAACTCTTTTTTTTTAACGTAGTGATCATTTCGTGGCCTACAGACACAAAATGCAGAACTCTTGAATGTTAACTTTTCATTGTCAATGACCCTGTAAGATCTTAGATAAACAACTTGAGTTAAAAGTAACTGTATATATGTAGACACAGAGTAAAAGAAAATTCAAAAGCCATGGTCAGGTCCAATAATGACCCATATGTTTGATAGTATATATTTCTTGAAATTAAATCTATTCCAATTTCTTTATACACAAAACTATAGCTTTAACATTCTAAGATTACAATATAGTCTTTATACCTAACCTATGATTTGCCTCTGTAATTAATTAACATCATATTAGGAGTTTTCTCAAAGAGGTAAGATCTCTTGCATAATCCTTCTCATGTTTAATTTTGTAGGTACATTTCTATTCCCCTTTCAAGAATTCTCTGTCCAAGAACTCAGCATCACCTAAAGGTTAGAGCAAAATTGCAACAAATACTTCCCCGTGCTTTTCCTCTCCTGTATTGACTAACCAGTGCTATATAGTTATCTGGGACTTGTTCTCAGGAGACCTGCATTTTAAGTACCTTGAAATCACCAAATATTTAAGTGGTTTTGGGCATACTATTTATTTATTCAAAAAAATAATTATTGAGTGGCTCAGTGCTAGACACAGGGAATACCACAATTAAAGACAAAGTCTGCCCTCCAGTTGTTTCCTGCCTGATAAGCAAGACAATCACATTAGAGTTGGTAAATACCAGATAAGGCTAATTGTAGGTTCTCTGAGTAGCTCCAATAGGACCTCTGGTCAGTCGTGGTTTATCTCAGCGGACTTCCTAACTTGACATGCAAAGGCAAACTGCACATCTTAGATTGGGCTGCCTGGAAACAGTCTTTGAGATGGAGAGTTGCATGAGAAAATGTATCAATGAGTACTGCCGAAGAGAACATCTGGAAGGAGCACCAGTGTATCCATACTCTACTGGGTGTGTGTGTGTGTGTGTGTTAGAAATGATAAAGAAGAAAAAACTAGGGATATGACAAGCAAATAGAATGGAAAGCTCAGGAGACAGAGACAGAGAGAGGGTGCAGACGTACTTGTTCAGGGATTCACAGGTGCCCCAGTGAGGTGGGAACATGGTAAGAGACGAGTTATGAATTTAGGAGTAAGAGTCCAGATCTCGAAGAGCCACATACCCCCGAACGTGCTTTAAAATGTATGAGTGGGGCATACGTAGGACAATGGGAGGTTTTAAGCAGAGGGAAATAATGCTTCACTCTGTCTACAGTGTTAGCAATGGACTAAATAAGGGGAAGACTAAAGGCAGAATCAGAAAATGGTTTTATACTAGTTTATGGAAGAAAAAAATGGCATCCTACCCTAAAGGCATTGATGGAATGGAAACAGTGGAAAGACTTGAAAGGTGGGTGGGTGGGGAGAATTGATAGGCTTTGGTGATTGATTGGATATGGGGACTGAGAGACAAGGAAGGCCAATGGAATAATAATTTCTTTTTCTTTAAGATTAATAATGACTTTATTTAGCTAAGAGCTTAGGGCAGAACCAGCTACAAAGCCAAGACTCCTAGGACTACTGATCCTATCAATTCATTTCCCCCAAAGCATAAGCGTGCATTCCTTTAGTCTTTCCAGGGATTACTGTGCTTTTCCTGCCTGTCTTTCCCAGCCCCACCCCCACCCAATTGAAATTTCTTAGTTTCTGACTTGAAAAACTGAATTCATGATGTTGCCACTGATAGAGATGAAAACCCTGGAGGAAAAGTTTATAGCACATCCAGATAAATATGCCCAATAAAGAGTTCAATATGTAAATCTCCATACTAAGGAAAATGATTTGGATACATGATTTATTTTAAAAAATGGAAACAATTACAATAGATGAAAACAATTTGGGAGTGATATAGAAAACCAAAAAAGAAGATACTATAATTTAACATCGCACTAAATAATAAGAACCTGTGAAGGAGATTATGAAGAAATCATCAGTTTCTTAATTTGTATAAAGGACCTGTAAAAACTGTAAGAACTGGCACCTTGCTTCTGTTGTGTTCAATCGGAGAAGCAAATAAAATTTCTGATAAGAAAATTCTTTGGAAAAAAAGTGAATTTCTATACAAACATTGTTATGTTGTTTAAGTGATTATTTTATTTCTTCTCTCACCATTCCTTCTTCGTCTCTTTCATGTTTCTTTTTCTGCCAGAAACTTAACCTCAGTTGTACCTCAAGATCATTCCTGGTTCACTATTCTTGTTCCTTAGTCCCATTTCTTGGCTATGTTTTTCTCCTCTCAAGATTTTGACTGCCATTTATATACTTGGAGGTCTGAAACACTTCCAGCTCTGCCATACTTTCTGAGGTTCAGCGTCACATCTTGAGCTATCTAAGGAATATAGTCAATGGTGTGTCCTCCAAAGTCCCAAATTGATTTCTCACCTTCCTCAAAACCTTTACTCCTATATTCTTGAGTAAAGTTAGGAGTGCCAGAGTCTATGCAGCTTCCAGGCCAGAAACCTGAGAACAATAGACTCTTCCCTTCTCCTCACACTCCATAGCCAACCAATCACCACATTCTTAGGATTGTATCTCTCTCTTTTTAATTAATAAGCTTTTATTTTTAGAGCAGTTTCAGGTTCATAGAAAAACTAAGTGGGAAGTACAGAGAGTTCCCATTACCCTGTCCCCCCAGCTCATACCCACAATCCCCCCCACTATCGACTTTCTGCCCTATAGTGGAACATTTGTTACAATCCATGAAACTCCTGACACATCCTTATAACCCAGTTTATAGATTAAAGGTTTACTCTTGGTCTTGTAAATTCTATGGGTGTTGACAAACGTATATTTATCATTTTATCATTGTCGTATCATACAGAATAGTTCCACTGTCCCCCATTCTTCTGAACTATGACTGTTCATTTCTCCCTCCCCACTCATCCCGGGAAACCACTGAGCTTTGTACTGTCTCCACAGTTTTGCATTTTCCAAAATGACATATAGTTGGAATCATACAGTGTGAAAGCTTTCCAGGTTGGCTTCTTTCACTTAGTAATGTGCATTGAAAGTTCCTCCATGTCTTTTCATGGCCCCATAGTCCATTTCTCTATAATATTACACTGTCTGGATGTACCGTAGTTTGTTTATTCATTCACCAACTAAAGGAAGTATTGACTGTTTCCAAGTATTGGCAATTATGAGTCAAGGTGTTCTAAACATCTGTGCAGGTATTTCTGTAGATGTAAGTTTCCAACTCCTCTGGGTAAATACCAGGGAGCACAACTGCTGTAATAGTATGTCTGGTAAGAATAAGTCAGTTTTATAAGAAACCACCGAAAGGTCTTCCAGAGCACCTGTACCATTTTGCATCCCCACCGGCAATGAGGGAGAGTTCCCGTTGCCACATCCTCACCAGCAATTTGTGGTATCAGTGTTCTGAATTTTGGCCATTCTAACAGGTGTGTGGTGGTATCTCACTGTTGTTTTAATTTGCATTTCCCTGATGACATGTGTGTGGAGCATCTTTTCATGTGCTTACTTGCCATCTGTATTTCTTCTTTGTTCAGATCTTTGGCCCATTTTTTAATCAGGTTGTTCATTTTCTTATTGTTGGATTTTAAGAGTTCTTTGTATGTTTTAGATAACAGTCCTTTATCAAATGTATCTTTTGCAAACACTTTCTCCCAATCTGTGGCTTATCTTCTCATTCTCTTGGCGTTGTCTTTCAGAGAGCACTGGTTTTTAATTTTAATAAAGCCCAGCTTTTCAATTCTCTCTCGTGGGTTGTACCTTTGCTGTTGTATCTAAAAAGTTATCTCCATATCCAGGATCACCAAGATTTCTCCTATGCTATCTTCCAGCAGTTTTATAGTTTTAGAGTTTACATGTAGGTAGGTCTATGATCCATCTGGGCTCAATTCTTGTGAAGAGTGTAGGTCTATGTCTAGATTCCTCGTATCTCTTTTAATCTATCTTCTCCTCACCATCTTGATTACAATTTTCTTAGTCATTGCCTCATCAGCTCTTCCTAGACTACTGCATTATCCACTTAATTGTGCCCCCTTTAAACTCATCGTTCACCCTACAACCAGGGTAATCTAACAAGCAAATTATACCACGTGACTCTTCCTACCTCTGGCTCCCATTCCTAAAAGGATTTTAGCAATATCTTTAGCATATCATATAGTTTTTTTGAACTCTCTTTGTACCTCTCTAGTTCCACCTCTCCCAACTCCCTTCCTCTGCAGGCTCAGCTCATTCAACTATAATTCCTTGCATGACATTTGCAATTCATATCTCTTTGCATTCATGAATATATTCCTTTTACATGTGATTCCCTTCTGCCTTTTTCTTTGGTTAACACTAGAATCCTTCCATTTTCAATCCTAGCATCCTTCTACTGAGAGAGCATTCCCTGAACCCACAGTTTATTTAAAATTCTGACCACCTTCTGGGAGCTTCTATAACACTTTATACACTCCTTGATATTAACCCTGCATCGACTTTATTGGCAGGTATGTGTTTATATGTCTGTCTCTCCTGATAGATTGTCATCTTCTCAAAGATAGGGACAACATCTAAATAATGTTTGCAGCTTTCATGCAGTTCCCAGGTAAATCTTCCAGGCACTCGTGTTGAACTGGGTTGAATAAAGTGAATACTGCCAGAACTGTCATTCCTTCTGCATCACTCCACATTGTCCTTTGATTTAACCTTTCACGTTGTGTACTCATAACAGACTGTTGAGAACAGAAGAAGAGGTTAAAGAAAGGGAAAAATTAAATTCAAATTCAAGAGCACCTTCTGCTCTGGGCTTTATTTTCCTTTTTTGTTGTTGTTGTTGTTTGTGTGTTTGTTTTTGTTTCGTTTTATGTTTTTATTGTGGTATAATCGACATGTAACATTGTAGTAGTTTTGAGTGCGCAAACATTTCCTGTTAAAGCCTGTTGTTATAGGCTTGCTTTCTTAAGCAGCTAGCTTAACTGAAACAGATGAAGCCAGGATGGCTCATTTGCTCACCATCAGAAGGGACAGAAATTTGGCAATTGCACCAAGGACTTGGAGTGAGAAGGCCTGTCTACTATTCCTGGCTTTGACTCCAACTTGCCGAATGTCCTAGAATGATTTCCCTAGCCTCCCCATTAGCTTGCATTCCCTGTACTATAAAAAATGTCTCTCGTATCCCCGTGGCAATCTTGTGGTTACCGATTGTGCTTTCTAATCGCCTCACCCTCTTCCTCACCCCCACCCTCCTCTCATCTAGCACCTCTGTTTTTCTCTGCGTCTCTGAGACTGTGTCTGACTAGCCTGCTCATTTATTCTGTTCTTTACATTCCACATATAAGTGAGGTCATATTGTATTTGTCTTTCTCTGTCTGACATTTCACTTAGCATAATACCCTCTAGGTCCATCCATATTGTTGCAAATGGTAAGATTTCATTCTTCTTTATGGCCGAGTAATACTCCATTGTATAAATGTACCACAGTTTCTTAATCTAGTCGTCTACTGATGGGCAGTTCAGTTGTTTCCATGTCTTGGCTATTGTGTATAGTGTTGCAATAAACATAGGAGTGCATACATTTTTTCGAATTAGTGTTTTGGATTTCTCTGGATAGATACCTAGAAGTGGAATTGCTGGGTCATAAGGTAATTCCACTTCCAGTTTTTTGAGATACCTCCATACTGATTTCCTCAGTGGCTGCACCAATATGCAATCCCACCTAAAAGATTTTGTAGGGTACCCGATGGACACATGTCTCATTAGGGAGACCACCTCAGGGATGGTGTAGATGCCTGATCACTGCACTGTACCCCTGAAGCTGAAGCTGAAAAATAATGAATGTCAACTATAATTTTATATATATATATATGGTCACAAGAAGGAATACAGAGAGTGGAAATGTAATGGCTGTATGCGATGTCAGAGGGGTAGTGGATTGGGGAAGAGGGTTATCACTTTGTGAGGGGTATAAATGTCTAACTATGACATTGCTTTGTACACCTGAAACTAATATATTTTTTAAAAATGTCTATGTATATTTCATAGGTGACAAGTGGAAATCCATGTTTGAAAGACAGTACAGAAATGTCCGTATTCACATCTCTTTGCAAGTAATGGAGTTGTTATCAGCAAAAGGAAAGGCACCCTCCCGAGTTGCAGAGAAAACTTGAACTCGAGGTGGGTGATGGATTGTAAAGCCTATTCTGCTTTTCAATACTACTAATGAGTTTATTACCCCAAACCCATGTAGATCAGTTCAAAACAAGATAGCTTTATTTTCCAGTCATGTAAGGCAGGCCAACCCATGTGGCCACCCTACAAGCTAACAAAATATGTGTTTATACAGCAGCATGTATCCTACTTTCATGTTTATACAGTCATGTACAGTAAACTTGCTTCAAAATGATTTTCCCTAAAAATGACAAGTTGTTGAAATTTACTCCTCCTTAATTATATACAGTCAGTTGACTATATAAAATCTACTTTGACAAGATAGAGAGTGAGAGCAGGACAAAATTATAAGGATTTTGAGTATTAAAATTCAGAGGATTTTACTATTGTTTGCTATCAATGGTACAAATCTAAGAAAGTAGTCCACACGACTTCTGATATAAGCGCTATAAAATATACATATTTGTGAGGTTTTTGAAGTCTTGTTTTAATTTAGTTTGGTTTGGTGTTTTGGGTTGCTGCTATCAAAGGAGAAAACAGAGCTCTCAAGACACGCTATCATTTGTTAGAAAATACGAAGGTTGTGACTGACAGCCTAAATCATGTATTGTTCTAGACTCTGATTCAGGTACAAATTCAAGATACCCTTTCACTTCATAGCAAAGTGATTCAATGTTTGCATGTTGCTTATCAATAATCCTGCGGATGAAGACCAGCCCTTCATCCCCAGCAGCTTCTTGTTTCTACGGTCCCATGAATAAAAGTAGGGTTATTTTAAGATAGGAAAAACTTTCTTAACTTGACTTAGAGGGTTAAACCCATCACTTCTACTCGACATATTCAGGCTCTGTCCTTAAGAACTCTTAGCCCTGTGTCTCCCTACGCACTGTCACCAGAGTTAGCTTTGGAAAACCATCAATGATAACGTCCACATGGTAACTAAATAACTTAGATGATTATTCACTGTGAAAAACAAACTATACGTGCAGTCTAACAACTGAATCATTTATAACTAGTTCCTAATCTGACATCCTTGACATGCTTTTTTTTAATCTCTCAAGGAAGTCATTTTCTCTACTAGTGAATATTTTCACACTGCGATCTTATTTCCAAGATCCATATCAAAGCCCATTATTTCTATCCTCCTAGGCCTTTCTTTTCTCCATAGCCTGCTGTTTAATTCCTACTATAGTACTTATCAGAACCCAATTTTATGAGAACTACTCATAAATTATGTGAGTATAATTCTGACAATGTGTAATATTCATTCACGATGCATAGAAAGCAACAATTCTATCTAATTGGAGATTATGTCTGAAAAATTTAGTGTTTTAAAGTTGCTGACATTAGACTCCGTGTTAGGGTGTGTGTCACTAACCCAGCCAATCACTGCTTATTGAGCACTGACTGAATAGTTAGAACTTTCTAAATTAACAGTGGTCAACACCCATGAGTTAGTTCAGCAAATTTCTGTGTAAGACTACACAGTTGTTTTATATAATCAAAGATAGCTAGAGGCAATTTAAATTGTCTTTAACAGCATTTTTTTTTTTTTTTTTTATGAAAATGCTCATTGCTGATGACAGTGTGGTTAAGCAGATATTCTCATGCACTATTTTGAGGGCATAAATTGATACAATATTTTTGGACATATACTTTGTTGCATGTATTAGGAGCCTTAAAATATTGTTGCATTCTGCTGCAATAACATTACTTGGAATAATTTATATTTAGGTAATCATCTAAAATAGAATTTAAAAGTTTATGTCACAAAATACATACATGCATGCACACATCCTAAATCTTTGGAAATAAATTAAATTTCCCAATAACGGGAAAACAGATAATTATGATAAAGCTTTAAATTAGAACATATGTAGCAAATAATTTCCTCCTTCCATTTTAGCGATGAAGAAATGAAGACTTACTCTATTCAACAAATACTGAGCATGCCTATATGACAGGATGCTCATGGCATTCTGTTACAGCGTTTAATCAGAAAGATGAAAATCTCCGTTCTCAAGAAATTCATATTATCATGGGGAAAAACCAAAAGTAGATTCTAAAGTACCTACACTATGCCATGCTATTTATTAGGCAATCTTTCCCTCTATTTTACGTACACTCAGAACAACATTGGGAGGTGAAAACTGAGGCTCAGAGAAGGTAAGTAATTTGTCCAAAATCACACAGCCAAGAAGTAGCAGGGCTAAAATTCAAACCTCCTTTTTTTCTTATTTTAAAGCCAACATTTTTTTTTTTTCCCAGTCAGATTTGTGAACTTTAGGGCATATTTCAATTTTCTCTTTTGTTAAACTCACCTTAGGGTACCAATCCAATCCCAAGGTGCTACAGGATTGATGGTTTTAATTAATGATTTTTGGAGGATGGGGGGAGTGTCATTTTATCTTTTTAATATGTTTTCAAAGGTGTAAAATTGACCTTAAAGCCTGATCCTGGGGATAGAGATGCCAAGCATTGGAAAGGTTGCCTTGGAATCAAGTAAAGCGTTTCCCTAATGGAGCTGTAGTGCTACAGCTTAATGAGAACATTTATATAAGCTTTTGGAGTGAACTCAGGGCTCACTGGAACTCTACTGTATTCAGTTTTTGCTTTTAATACACACTAATAACTCAGAGTCCTCCTAGGAGAGCTTGGGAATTTGGTGATAAATAAATAATATGGAAGTTGTTTCCCTGGATTCATTCCTGATTGTCACAGTTAACAAATTATTGATCCTAAGAATTATTTATCAAAGGTCAAGTTGGCAGAAAAAAGTAAAAATATGCCATCATTCAAAATTTAATGATGTAAACAGCGAGATTTACTCCAGTCTCACCAGGCTAACTTGCCAGTTCAAGGCCTGGGCCAATCATAATAAGCAAGGCTGAGCTCAGGCCAAGATGCTGGATTAGAAGGCTCGCGCTGTTACAAGGTTTCCATTCTATAATTTCGTATTAGGTTGCTCCACTCTTTTCCCCATGTAAACAAATGGATTTTTTCACATATGAGGTGTATTAAGTTCAGAGACTGAACTGGATAAGCAGTCGGCTTAGCCTGTACAACTGTTTATGTTCTGAGAATAGACAAGTGAAAGCCTGGAGTGCTCTTTTGAAAGGTAGTGATTAAGTTTTTTCGTCTAAAAGGGTTTCACTGACAACACTATAGGCTAAGATGTGGGCATTACCTTTCTGAAATTTTATAAGAGAGAGCCTCATTGCGAATTCACCAACCTCACTACAGACACATGGAAAGAAAGAGTTCATCGTTAATAACTGGCCTTTTGAACTTTCAAATTTTGGTAGAAATCATTCTATAAGAAAAACACTGTATCTCAGGACGCCAAGAGAGGATGTCCTATTAGCCTCTTCCAATTCTGTTTCTCTGGGTAATTTTGTCTCAGGCAGCTAACCACTACTCTAGGACCTGTTCATCAGCTTGGTAGATGCTGTCTCTTCTTCCAAATAAGACAACACAGCTCAGGTGATTAGATATGTGTATGTGCCCTTTTATTAGGATACTCATGATATGACAGAATTTTAATTCCCTCATTTATAATATCACACTAATGATCACAATACTTATTGCTACAGTGAAAGATAGCCTTTCCCAGCATTAATTAAATACCTAAGAGACAAAATGAGTAAACTTCAGGCTACTTGTTGACTACACAATTCGAACAAACGAGATTGAATGCACTTGGGGAGTGCTTTACCCTTTCTGGGTAAATGCTCTTTAATCCACCCTAGAGTACAGCATTTTCATGTTAAGAATCCTGTATCTTCCACATGGTACCCCATATCGTTGTATTGTGGTGAGTAAATACTGGCATATTTTAATATGGAATATTTTAATTAGGAGTCCATTTCAAAATGGGGAAAATACTGCTTTCTCTACATTTACTAATCGACACATTTCCTTTCCAAAAATGAATTGGCAAGGAGCTGAAATGTTTCATCACCTATTCCAGAAAGAAACAGGTTCTGTGTGGTGAATGATCTCAACCGAGATTTCAAAATCTGGGCCAAAGGCAAATATTTAATTAATAGTATCAGAATAGCTCCTAAACTCATCCAAGAAAAGTTGTGTATTTCTTAATTTCACTCATGTGACCAGCAAATATTAACAGCTCGATTCATTTCAATTCAGTTCAATAAATATTTGTTGAACATCCCCTGCATGCCAAGCATTGTGCTAGCCACTGGGTGTGAAAGCGTAAAGATGGATCGTGCCAGCCAGTAACAAACGACTTACAGTGGGAACAGAGTTAAGGTTAAACACTTCAAAAAGTGCAGATTTCTCTGTGATATTTTATTATCATAAGAAAAAGTATGTCTTCTAGAATGCTTTTGTTTTAAGAAGAGAAAATATATTTAAAAAATAAAATGAAACTTCCAAGTGGAATGATTATGCATTCCCTAAAAATGCTTATTTTTTTTCCAAATAAACCAAAATTAGAGAACAAAACCAAAATAGTGAGCGGGAAAGACATTCATGGTGTTCAACTATCATTGTCACTCAAGCTGGAGGACAAAAATCTCAAAAATGTAATCTAGGTTAAAAATCACGTAAATAATGAACAAAGAGTATGTCTGTAAGTCAAATGGTCCTTTTTTCTAAACATTCCATAAATAAAGAAAACATGTTCTATACATTCAAAAAGAATCGAATAAGAAAAGTTTGATTTCAGTGTGAACATGTGGGGTTAGGGGCCACATATGCATTTTCCCAGCCCCCTCATGTCTCGCCAGGAACCTCTAATGGATCGTGGACCCTGCTTTAGGCATTAAGTGTAGCACTCACCGTGCCACAAGATTACAACCTGATAACTCTTGGCACACTTTTTTAATATTTCCGTTTCAATTGATTCTGGGTCTTTATATGGTGCAATTGCAAAGCCTGAGTTTACTTTCCATTATTTGATTAATATTTTCCATATTCTTATAATTTGGGGCTTTCTCTTTTTTTCTAGTGCAATTTAAATTGTGTTGAAAGGTAATCACCAATTGCCTATAATGGCTGGAATGAAATAAACAATACAGCCATGCCTCACATGATGAGTTTTCAGTCAACAATACATTTGCATGTCTGATGGTGGTCCCGTAAGATTATCATGGAGCTAAAAAATTCCTGTCACCTAGTGATACCGTAGCCATCCTAACATCATAGCACAACACACTACTCACGTGTTTGTGGAGATGCTGGTATAATCACCCCTACCGCGCTGCCAGTTTTATAAAAATACAGCATCTACAACTATGTACAGTACACAATACTTGAAAAGTGACAACTATGTTACTGATTTATGTATCTACTGTATTATACTTTTCATTATTATTGTAGTGAACTCTTTCTACGTATAAAAAGAAAAGAGTTTGCTGTAATACAGTATGCCATGCTATGCTGGCAGCAGCCTCATACATCTCCTGATTACCAAGTCTCTCGATTGCATCACAGCTTTTTTTTTGCTTGATTTAAACTCGTGTTGTTTCCCAAGTGTAGGGTCGCCTAAGTGTGCAGTGTTTGTAAAGACGACAGTAGTGTCCAGTCACGTCCAAGCTCTTCACACCCACTCTCCCTCACTCACTGACTCACCCAGAGCAACTTCCAGTCCCACCAGCTCCATTCATGGTAAGTGTCCTATGAAAGTGTACCATTTTTAATCTTTTTTTATTTATTTAATTTAATTTAATTTTTTAAATTTATTTTTTAAATTTATTGGGGTGACAATTGTTAGTAAAATATACTACATTTTTACTGTATCTTTCCTATACCTAGATATGCTTACCATTGTGTGACAATTGCCTCTAGAATTCAGTACGGGAACATGCTGTGCAGGCTTGTGGCCCAGGAGCAATGGGCTACACCACACAGCCCAGGTGTGCAGTGGGCTGGACCATCTAGGTCTTGTAAGTGCCTCTGTGATGTTTCACAACAAAGACGTCACTTAAGGACACATTTCTCAAAACATACCCTCATTGTTAAGTGGCACGTGACTACAGTAAATTAGCTTATACTAGATTTTTGCATAAATAGAACTCCTGAACTGCCTTTTCCTTATTCTAAACACAAAATTTCCAGTTGGGAGGGATAACACATATGTAGTAGACGATGGTAGCTTTGTTTCATCTGTCTAGGATTCCATATCTTTCTCCTTTTACTGAAAACCGCGTCTTTCTTTTGGGGACCTCCTCCCCCAGTCCATGAGATGTAAGTAGAGCTGTCAAACACAGTGACACTCCCCCCCCACCCCCTAACCCTACTCCCCAGCAACCATGGCAATGGGCAGGTTACCTAAGTTTGGCCAATCAGGGTCTGCCCTGTTCAGGAATGACCATTGACCCAAGTCTATTCAAACAGTGATCCTTTCAGGAAATTTCTGTTACAGATAGCAGGGAACGCGCTCTTTCTCACGGGGCCAACATGCTGAAAGGAAGAGGCCTTGAGACATTTGCTGACATCTCACCGAGCTATCAGATAGTAAGAAGAAATGAGGCCACTTTACAAAGAGTTTCACAGACAAGTGAAAATGAGACATGGATGGAAAGAGTGATGGAAAGCATCATTTGAGTCTCTAGAAACAGTGCTGGAATCAACATACAGTTAAGAGTAAAATGTCTGGGTTTGAATTTAACTTTAATGGAATTCAACAAAGGTCTATGTGCCAAAAACTGTTATCTGTTTGTGTGAGGAAGACTGCAATTGAATTGGTTTTAAGAGCCTGGTGCCCGTATGCACCCAAAGCAGGCACATTTCCTTTCCAAGCTTCCAGGCAAGACACAAACGTTAAGTGAAGGTTCATCGGCCACTCCTTCTGAGAAGGCTACTATAAACTCACTCAGTGCCTGTCATGGACACTGACCTTCCTACAGTCATTGGTTCCCAACAGTGGGTCTCAAGTGGCTTCTAGATTTGGAGGAAATTCATATTCTCCACGCCCATGTCCACATTCCGCTGCCCACAGTGCACACACAGATGTGTAGACAAAGAACTCCATCACTGTGGAGAAAGGACCCTTTCCTATCAACAGCACAGCTGTTTCATCCTCCTCGCCTTGTCTTACTGTCCTTCTCCATCTAATATGTCCCCATTTAATCGCAGTGAGTGTTTCTACCGCATACAACTTCTCCATGAGCCCTAAAATACAGACAGTTAATCAAAACTCAAGCAAAATATAGGTTACTCAGGATTATTGTTGTAAAATGAGCAGGGGTGGGGCAACCACCATTATAATAAACACACCGACTGGCTAAGGCCAATAGGAAGACATCTAGGGGGAAGGTACCACCTGACCCTCTTTGCATGGCCCATCTCTTTGCATTGCCCATATAATCTGACCAGTGAGAAGCAGAAGAATGGCTCCCAGAGCTTTTTCCATTATCCTGGAGGTCACCCTCCCATTGTTCAGACTTTTCCAACCTCCATCTAAGGGAATCCACTAGACATTTCAACGCTGCCTTTTACTCTCAGCCCACACAGACCCCACTCCTCATTCTGAACATCAGTACCCTTTCCTGGAGGTCAGCTTGAGGGAACTTCTGTAAAATATCCTATGAGTCCACGGCTGACCTACTGCCTGTCCCCTTAGAAGGGGCCTGGCCCAGGGAAGCAATGGTGAAAACAGGCTCCTGTCTTGAGACTGATGCTAAATATATCAAAAGCATGCATTAATGTGAAGAAACCTGACCTCACACCATTCATGAGAACGTTCTGCATTGCCAGAGTATTCCTAAGACCTTCCTCTCGATTCAAGAAGACACCCCGACAACCTAAAAACCTGACCCTGAGGCTGTGCCCGTGTCTCAGACCATCTCCTTTTGCGTAGCCTGTTTTGGGCCCCAGGGTCATGTACACTCTGCCTTTTCTGATCGAGGACATTTCATTTTATCTTTTTTGGGGTCCCTTGTGCTCGTGCCGTATAGGTCAATGTCACTCTATGTCCACACTCTAGCCAAGGAAAGACCACTGGACCCCTTATTTGCCCCAGAGAAGAGAAATGTATGTTAAAAAAAAAATCTCCTTTAACATTTCAAATTTCCTTTAACATATCTTGGGTGTAACTGAACTAAATGATTTCGAAGAGAGATTTTTCTACCGATGACTTCTTGCAGGGCATGAATACGGTCATGTCCCTGTTTCTTTGATTGAAAAATAAGTTCATAAAACAAAGTTCACAAGATTAGAAGTAGAATTGGTAAAGCAGACCTGGAGAAAGCAAGTGCTGCCAGATGGTTTCCAGAGATGGCCTGTCACTATTGCCCATTCTCTTCTCATATCCAAAATAAAAAAATTAAAAAAAAAAAAAAAGTCAGAATTACCTCACACTCACAGAGAAAATATCTATATTTCCCAAGCACATGTGGAGGTTGAGTCAACTGATATATTTCAATACAAAAATATTCCTAATATCTAATAGGTTAAGAATAAATATTCTGGTCAGCCTAATTATGCATATACCAAAATGGAGACACTCACACCACATGTGGACAGATAAATACGCACAAAGAGAAAGAACTGACTCTGGGTTCACTCGAAGTCAGTATTGTCTTTCTTGCATCTAAGTCTTGCACATGAATTAAATTTGAGATCAGTGGTTTTAGAGACACACATCTTACCAGCAACCAGAGGGTGAAAGTGAATATGTCACTGGGGGAAGGAAGGAGAACATTTAATTAGGTGTTCTAGGCAAATCAAGCCACCCACGAGTGTATTTTCTGGACATGGTGGTGTTTTGACTGGCATGGCATAGCTACATGATGTTATTTTCCTAACTTAAGAATTTTTTTTTTTTTGAACAAAAGTTTGACCAAAGCAGTTGGCAAAATTTTGTTTCTTTAGTTGTAGGGGAGAGGTGGTTCAGAGGAGGTATCGCTTTGGAGGTGTCATGGATGAATGGCTATAGGTTTGTAATATTGGCTAAAATGGCGCTACGAGAGTAGTATTAAGAATTCTTGAGTGAAAACAAAATACAAATCTGGTGAAATCGGAAGAGCTATCCAGGAAAACTGACAATCTGTTTCATAGCCAGTCCATTACTATTAATGATTAGCTCATTTTCCTAAGGAGTGAGGGGAAAGAAAATGTTCCACTGGCCAGTGATGAAAATGAACTATCACTAACATTACATATATTAGACAACATGTCAATAAGGTAGTTAGCACAGTGTAAGCACCATCAATAGTACACAAGAATTATAAGCTGTGATCACTATCAACAAACTTACAAGCCAAACTGGAGAAGGCTACGAGATGTAGCAAAGAATACCAGATGGGTAACCTGAACAGGAACGTTCTTTCCCACCATTTTTGCCCAGCCAGTTCTTAATCATCTTTCTAAGATTTGTTTTGCACGTGTATCTTCTGGGAAGCACGGAGGAACCTGCCACACCTCCCATGACCCAGCCCCACAATGTACCAGTGGTATTTTAATGCACGTCATGCTTATCTCTAACATGGCAGAGGTCACTCTGTATAATCGGTCTCCCCAGCCGGCAGTGAGCTATTGAGGGCCGCGTGCTTTCACCTTTGCCTTCCCAATACTTGGCATCACTGGCAGTGAGTCGGAGCTCAGTTAAGTGTCGGACAGGTTCGTGTTGAATGCCATCAGTGGGCACGGAGGATAACGAGGGCTAAAGAAGAAAAAGCTATACAGTGGGTGTGGATTTGAATTCCCACCAATCGCAGTTATAGTGGACAACTGCCCCTTTTCTTCCCTGCATCCCTCTTTCCAGAGCAGACTGTCCCTCACCCCATGTGATTCTGGGATGCCTCCCCTTAACCACAGCCACGTGACCCAAGCTGTGCACAGAAATCAGTTAAAGAATTGGACACATAACTCCACTATAGCTGATCAGAAACTTTTCTTGAAATGTACCACCTACACACAGGGTGAGAGAGGGTCTTTCTTTCTTCCTTTGAGCTCTCGAGCTGGAAGCCTGTCAGCTGCTACCTTGTCTCTGCATGGGGAGCGCATATGTGAGACAGCAGAACACAGACAAGAAGAGAGGCCAGACCTACCAAGAAAGAGCATCAAGGCATGTGTCACATCCAGATGTGATGCATTGCAACTTGCAATGAATATTCTGTTTTGGGTCAGGATCCAACGTGTTCCGCCACTTGGAACCAGGAGCACTCCAGCGAATGCATGGAACCTACATTAAAATGTATAGTGAACCAAATTCTCTCACATTCATTATCGCTCTCAAATCCCCAAATTATCTCCCTTGACTGGCATTATTATTGCTGTGATTTTAAAGATGAAGAAATTGAAGAGAAATTTCAAAGAGAAAATACCCTGCTTAACATTTCACAGGGGAAAATGTGGCAACTCTACCTAAATGCTCTGATGTCAAGTTATGCTCCTCATCGCATTACACAATGTTGCTTAAGGATGGAGTTAAGACTCCAGCTCACATTTGCAGAACCACAAAACGTGCTATTGTACTACCGAACAGCAGGGTGGCCAAGTCTAAGCCTACCCTGAGAATGAGGGTGGGTGAACAGCAACTGTCCTCACGTTTGTGCAGAGGACAGGATGGCTTCTGCTCGGGGGAGAGGATTTTCGTGGCCCCAAATGTGCAGGGTTTTGTTATGAATATATTTCTGGGACACCTCAGAAATGTTGTGATGGGTGTGGACGACTTAGATGCTGTGTAAACAGAGGGGATAAGAAACAAGGAGATGTTGTGTACAGAGGCTCACGTGTCCCCACAGCTTGGTGAAATTCAAGCCTGTTCACGTAAAATTTGTCTTCCTCGAATAATCGGTTTGAGTTTTAGGAATTAAGCAGAGATGGAATTATACTTGCATTTATTCAAAAATGTCTCTCATCTGATTTTTCTGTATGGATTAGAAAATAAGATATTGGCTAGGAAGGGCTGTACACCTGGAAAGATCACTTGTTGGCATGAGACTGTTATGTAGAGACAGGAGAACTTGGTTGAACTTCAAAATGCAAGATAAACTGGCTGTTTGAACTTGCGCAACCGCCCTAAATTTCAGTTTCCTCACTTGTGAAGTAACTATACTAATAATTACCCTCAAGATATTTGCAAATATTTCATATATATAAACATGCATAATAAATATTAGAACAATACAAATATTAGCTGTTTAATCTTGCTTGTGATAACACGTTCAATATGATTTTCCTTATAACACTCTTCATTTTGGAAGATTTTTTTTTCCAGGTTACACAAAATAAATATTTATTTTACTTCTTCAGACAGAAACAACATAGCCTAGAGACAAGTTCCTTTGGGTGAATTGATATTTTAACACACGTCTATATGTGTGACACATATAAAGACGTACACAATATGAATTAAATAAAAGACAGCTTTAAGGAAGATCTTTCATCTCATATGTTCTACTATTATGTATATTATAGTGAAAACATACCCACTTAGTCACTGGCTAACCTCCCTTTGCATTTAGGAAACAATCCGGCTGTATGTGTAGGCCTCTCTCTATCTTCTCATTTTGTCCAAATACATGAATTAAAGTTCTTCAATTTGCAGGCAAAGCTCCCCTCAGGACATAAACCAACATAATCCCGCCTGCCAATGCAAAGGTACTTGCGTGCTCCAACAGGTGAGGTCTGGTACCGAGCTCTACTACCTGGCAAGCGGGGGTGGCTCCCTGACCTGGATTTTCCTTCCAGGACTGCAGTCCTCCAAATTCTTCCCTATCCCCACACCTCTGGGTGTTTGTCCAAATCTTTGGACTGTTCTGCCCTGTGAGGTTGGAGGCCTGCCCTAAACCCATGATTCGCACTGATAGAGAGGCTGAGGGAAGGAGGAAGGGAGGGTCGGGAGAACAATGCTACCTGTCATCGCCATAGTCTCTATCATTTCCCCATTTCACCTTTGCTGTCCTCGTCCCCTCCGACTGCCTGTCCCTCCTCTGAGTCACTGGTTTGGGTCCTGTTTTCACCCCGTGAGACTTGGCTGGAGGACGCATTGTGCCAAGTGTGATTATTAGCATGACAGCAACCCCTCTCCCCTAAACAAAAGGAGGAACGTGAGCCTACCCATCTCGGCTGTGTTCAAACAGTAGTTTGCCACCGTCCTATGCGTATTACGATTTGAACTTTGTGCCAGGTCTATGGGAGTCAACGCTACACCAAGTGAGTGGCCTCCTGCACTAGGGAAACAGATGATTTTCCCTATTTTTGTTGGCCTACTGTAAAACCCCTGCAGGACGCAAAGCCAAGAACACACAAACTTTGAAAACATCCACACTAAATAGAATACCTGAAAATAACTTACTGCTTTCATCAGTAAATAAGCTTTGATGTTCCTATTCTCTATTGCTCCCATAGTATAGAAAAAAGGGGAAATCCTTTTAAAAGGTCTGTGTTTTCTAATGAAAAAGTAATCATGGTTCTGGGATAGAAAGTGTAAAAAATACAGAAGAATCTAAAGAAAGGAAAAAATACGAATTACATTCATCATGCATATAAATGTATTCATCATATCCAGTTGAGAGAATATAAATTTTCATGTAAACACACATGGACATTACACGGGATACATAATAAATCACAGTGTATCTACTTATGGATTGGTTCGGTCCTCGTGTTGTTTGACTCTCAATAAGCCTCTATAAAAAAAAGAAGCTGATGGGCACATCACATGTGTGTGCCAAAGAGCCTGGAATAGGAAGGCAGAAAATCTAGCTTTAGTCCCTATTCCGTTGCCTTAATTTGCTGTGCAAACTTGGAACACTTACTTGCCTTTGCTGGACTTAATTCACGAGCAATCCAAGGGAACTGACCTTAGTGCCCTCTAAGCTCTGTGTACATCTAAGAGCTAAGATGCTGGCGGTCTGTGACTTTCTGAAATGTTAATGTTAAAACGCTAAAGAAAACTTTTAGCTGAGGCAGAACAGATGCCATGCAACACGGAATTATGAGACAAAGCAGCCTGTTAAAAACAAAGTGTGTCAAGCAAGTAGAATTGCCATTTGTTTTCCTAACATACAAGAATTTTTTTTTTCTTTTCAGGGGCATGAAGGGTGTCAAGAAGACTGGGAAATAATACAAGAAAATAAATCGTGCCATAATATGAGGAAGCTTAATTGCTAGGATGAAAATACGTTATTCATTTTGACGTATATTAACTAGTCACTGACATTTTTGACAAGCATATGAACGTAACTGGAGTTGTACTTAAGGAAGAAAAAGCTCAATTTCTCTTTCAACTTCGTGGTCGTTCCTTTGTAGCAGATGCATTTTATTTGTTTTTGTTGTGGAACATGGAAGTGCACAGGGATTGTGTTAACTGTGTGATTATTATGACTTTGTTACTTTTTAAGGACAGTGTGTCCTTTTTAGGTGCATGTGCGTGCATGTGGGTATTGGACCCTAAGAATCTTTATTCCTAAAACTGCCATAAGGGCCTGTGTTTATTTTAATGCTTTCACTACACAAATCCAAGATCAGTGTTATAATTAGGAATCCAGTATAATTCCCTGTTACCATTAAAATTTGCTTTGTTGACTTTTCATTACCTCTCTTGTTCTTCCTCGTATTTTTAAAATTCCAATCAGTTAATTCCAATCAATTAATTCAACTAATTTGGTAGCCATAGGACACACTATGTATTTACTTAATATAAGGTTCCATGAAATAGTTAATAATTAAAATGTATTTTCCTCAAATTTTATATTGCCTGCCACAATTATAAACGTATAGTTTTTATGCTGTTTTCTGCCAGTTAATAAGATGATTTCCTCTTTTTATTCATTCTTATCTTTAATCCGTTGCTAATAATTTTCTCTTTGAATCCTAGACTGGAAAACATAGATTTCATATATATTTCTTTTTAGTTCCTTGCCTTGTTCTAGTTCAATGGATTTTGTTTTATTTTTTATTTTTTTTGGCCACGGGTCTTTCAGCAGCTCCGTATGAAGTCAGTCATAGAACCCAATGTTACATGCTGCTTCAGCATCAAGCATACTCCACCCTTAAGAGTTCACATTTCATGAGTGACGTGATTTGTGTGTGTAGGGTTGTGGGATGGGAAGGTAAGGAAAAGAAGGAAAGACTATGTATATATTCACATAAGGAACTGGGCTTCCTTTGGGTTGAAACACCGTATAAACACATTATTGTTAGTAAAATTGAAGACCTGGCTAAACTGGAAAACCAGAGGGAAGAAAGACTTTTTGTTTTTAAATATGGAAACAGAAGAAGCCATAACTGAAAATAAAGTAGGGTTCCTGGATAGTCAGTCTTCTGTGTTTCTGGTTGGGGAAAGTCAACGGCATCCTTTCATGGCCAGCAAAAGTTGGCTACGGGGGCAGCTGACATTGGAAAACAGCACAGAGCTCATGTTTTCTGGAGTTTATTGACTGCTTCCCAAACAGAAGAAATAAACAGAGGACTGGGTTTTTAATTTTAGGATCTATTTGCACCCTATTAAATTAGAGAACCCAAATGACGTCTGCCTGGAGGAACTCCTGGCAGTCCCAGTGCTTTTTTTCCTGGCTTGACAAAAGATGATTCAGCTCTGAGTAGGCACGTATCACTCCCTGGGCCAGAAGCACCAACTGCTGGGATGAAACACAAATGAGGTGGCCATTGTGTCTGTGATAATGTCACACCTTAGCTCTGCCAGGTACCTCGTTTCAATTCAGTTTTAAGAAGTATATGCAGAAAACAAGTTATGTATTGAACATCACTAACCACCAAGCTTACTAACTGTGGTTTGAATTAGGGGGATCCACAGCTTCGCCCTCAAATGAGACCAAGTGAACTTTGTTTTTAAACACTTATCAAACACTTTCCATATATATTATTTTCTTTTTATCTAGTTTGGATATTTTGTAAATATATTTACTGTTTGTCTTCTATCATTAGAATAAGAGTTCCAAGAGAGTAAGGAACTTTTCTGTATTTATAGGGACTAGGATACTGCCTACTTACATCGTAATTAGACAATAAATACTTTGGTAAAAGAGAAGTGACACACACACTTGTGAAAGCTGGTGTGTTTGACCTTTTAGCAACAGATTTGCTCTCTGCATTGTCCTATGCCTTCCATGAAATTAATTAACTTAATACAAAGATATATATATATAACATGATATCTGAAGCAGTAGGAAGCAATATAGTTTTGTTTTGTTTCTTCCCTTAGCAGAGCAGCTGATTTATATATGATTTCATGGAGTTTTACAGACAAACACTTCCAGATAATTTGAACACTGCCTTAAATATCTGACTTACCTAACTATAAATAAATCTTAATCAGAGGACAGCTAATGACGCCTGGATTTCTTAGATAAATGTTTCCATTAATGTATTGTTGAAACAATAACGTTGATGTTTCACTATCATTTTCTTTTACTTATGTGGCAACATAAAAGTTAAAAAAATTAAAAATCAGGGTTTTATTGTTAGAAAAAAAAAATTAGGCAAAGACATTGACTTAAGTTTGGAGTCCAACATTCCAGTGCAAAAAAAACAATCTTTGGATCTCAGTGTCTTTATCTGAAAAACAGGAATAATATTATCTATTCTATCTACCCCACAAAGTCTATGTAAAGATTAAGCAGAACTAATCTGAATCAGAGTGTTTCTAGAACACTAGAGTACTATATAGATAAAATATATGATTGTATTCAGTAATGCAATTACATAGCCACTAAACTCAAACTTCAGGATAGTTTTAACAAACAAAACTCTTTCAGAAAAATGCAGCAACTAGCCAAACTGTAATTTAATTAAAACCCTTATTGATTGCCTCTGTACACCATATGATATTCAAGCACTAGAAATATGGTGAACAAAACACAGAACAACCTGTCTTCAGGGATCTTACCATCTTGCTGAGCAGTGTGTCAGAGGGTATGTACTTACAGAGTAAGGTATATGTTTAAAGGTAGGTAGACAGGAAAGAGATGGTTACTTTAAATTCTCAATGTACCGTTTCTCTTCTGGCGTCTATAAGAGCTAGCCTATGTAATTCATAGCAAATGGAATATGTAGGTCTAGACTTCAAAACACAGAGATTTGTTGGAGGTATGAAAAATATGAGTCTAAACTTCAAAACCTCTAAGTCCATTCTGTGTCACTAAATTAACTCATAGAAAGCCATTTTGAGTCAAGAATTATGTGGAAATTGCTTTATATTCTGAAGTGAGAGGATTTGAGTCCCCTGGTACAATAGAAAGGAAAGAATAGAAAGGAGAAGAAGGCAAGACTAGGTATACATTCTTTCATAGTCTTAGAGGAGTTGGAAGGGTAACAGGCAGAAGAGTGTAAGTCAACACAGCTGGTGTTGGAGTCCATGGGGAAAAGATACATGTTGAAAATTCAAGTGCTGGGATGGGTATTAGACTATAAGTAACAGGAATTCATAATCAATTCCGGATCATTTTTGTCATTTCAAATTAAAGGCTTTCCATTTTCTAGACTAAGATCAAGTCTGCTATACACACTTTTTCTTTTTTTTCTTCAGGTTTTTAGGAAACTCAAGGAAAGTGATTTTGTTTTCTACATCTGTACTGGTATGGAGCCAAGAGAACAGTCCCAGGAAGTGAGACGTGAGTGAAACTGAGCATTCAATAGGCCAGGCTGGGGTCCAGAGTCACCATGAAAAATAAGACGCTTGAATGCATAGCAACCTAAGTAAAAGCTCTGAAATACTGCCCCCTGACCTTACACATAACAGAAACAGAACATAGCAGATCTGGGGGCTTGAGACAAGTTTATTCAAATATCATGTAAACTAAATGGACGACTTCAATTAATATTGTTTTGTTGTTGTTGCTGTTGTTGTTTAATTCCAATGGGAGAGACTTCCTAAAACCAATAAGCACGAGTTCCCAGGTGAAAAGCCTCATGCAAATTGCAGATATCTACAGGTACTTGGAAGTACTTGGACCATAAATTCTGAGGCCAGAGTGGTAAATGAGGAAGCTAATTACAGAGAAGAACCCATTTCATGGAGATGGAAAGATTTACATGGACTGAGAAGAACCATAGAACACCCCACAGGCAATAGAGAGCCTTAGAATTCTGAGTAGGGAAGTGATATATCAGATTTATGACTTAGTAAAACCACTTGGCATTGTGGATAGCACGTCTATGAGGGGGAAGGTATACAGTTTATAAAGATCACTCACGAATCGGTTTTGTAACAGGATTAGCCAACCTCTAGTTATCTAAAACCAGAGCAGTTTCATTCAAAATTTTCTTCAGAGGCCTAGCATCCTGCCCAGTGTAAAGTACTGAGGAATAAGAAACTGCTGCCTAGAAAAATGGAAAGTCAGATTCAACTTAAAAAAGACAAAACCACAGAAGGATGACTTTGGTATTTTCTTTGAACTAATGAAAACATCAGAAATTGCTCATACCCACCGTTTTCCAGGAAGAAAGAATTGCTTTGCATAGGGCTTTCCTGCCAAAGTTCTCTCCTCCCCCACTTTTTAAAAGAGAGCTTTTAGGGGCACCCTCTATTCTATGAATTCAGTATTTGAATAACTATTTCAGTTTTGTAAACATTGTATAAAAAGTGAATTGCATTTTTTTAAAATGTTGCTGTAGGTTGACAAGAGAACCAGAAAATTAAGATAAAAAACAAAATGTAGTTCAATGTATTCAAAAGATAGAAAAGAGGATCTCTAAACTAAGATAAACTGGAGGAGAAACATGAACATACAAGAATACTGTGAATGAAATCAAACACAGAATCACCTAAGATTAATTTTTAAAATTCCCTACAAAAAAAAAAAAAAGAGTTTTTAAATCATATATGAATAAGAAAAGCAAGACAAAAAAAATGCCCTATGGTTCAAGAAGATCAAAAAGAAGGCAGATGTGTTCAAACACTACTTTCTTTTAATTGCTCTATCAGGGTATTTAGAGAAAAAATGATTAAGAGGAAATCGATTCTTCTGATCTATGAACACAGGATACCTTTCCATTTATTTGTGTCTTCTTAATTTCTTCCATCAATGTTTTATAGTTCTCAATGTACAGATCGTTCACCTCCAGGGTTAAATTTATTCCACAGTACTTCTGATGCTACTGTAAATGGCACTGTTTTCTAAATTTCCTTTCCAAATAGTTCATTGTTAGTGTACAGAAATGTGAGTGAGTTTTGTGCATGGATTTTATATTTTACAACTTTACTGAATTCATTTATTAGTTCTCAGAGATTTTTGGTGGAGTCTTTAAGGTGTTCTGTATATATACATATATATGGCATCATGTCATCTGTAAATAGGGACAATTTCACTTCTTCCTTTCTGATTTAAATGCCTTTTGTTTCTTTTTCTTGTCTGATTGCTCTGGTCAGGAATTCCAGTACTGTTACTGAACAGACGTGGTAAGCGTGAGCATCCTGTATTGTTTTTAATCTTAGAGGAAAAGCTTTTAGCTTTTCACCACTGAGTATGATGTTAGCTATGGGCTAGTCATATACGGTCTTTATTATGTTTAGATACAGTTCTTCTATACTTGAGAGTTTTCAATTTGTTGAGAGTTTTTATCATAAATGGACATTTGTTGAGAGTTTTTATCATAAATGGACATTTGTTGAGAGTTTTTATCATAAATTTTTTTTTTGTCAAATGCCTCTCCTGCATCTATTGAGATGACCATATGATTTTTATCCTTTATTATAGCCAAAGCAATCTTGAGCAAAACAGAACCAAGCTGGAGGCATCACACTGTCTGATTTAAAAATATACTATAAAAAATGCTACAGTAATCAAAACAGCATGGCACTGACATAAAAACAGACATATGGGCCACTAGAGGAGATAGAGAGCTCAGAAAAGAATTCACACATTTACAGTCAATTGATCCTCAACAGTGGTCCCAAGAACACACAATGGAGAAAGGACAGTCTTTTCGATAAATGGTGTTGAGAAAACTGGATATATACATTCAGAAAAAATGAAACCGGATCCTTATTCCCCTCCATATACAAAATCACTCAACATGGGTTAAAGATTTAAATGTAAGACTTAAAATGGTAAAACTACTAGAAGTAAACATAGGGAAAAAGCTTCTCGATGTTCTTGGCAATGATTTTTGGATATGACACCAAAGCACAGGAAATAAAAGTAAAATTGGATTACATCAAACTAAAAAGTTTCTGTACAACAAAGAAAACAATCTTCAGAGTGAAGAGACCACCTATGGAATAGGAGAAAATATTTGCAAACCATAAATCTGATAAGGATTTAGTATCCAAAATATATAAGAAACTCAAACAATTCAAAAGCAAAACAATAACGATGCCAATTTTAAAAATGGGCAAAACCTGAATAGATATTTATTAAAAGAAGACGTATAAATGGCCTATAGTTGTATGAAAAGATGCTCAACATCACTAATAATCAGGGATATGAAAATCAAAACCACAATGAGACATCACTTCACACTTGTTCGAATGATTATTATCAAGAAGACAAGAGGTAACAACTGTTGGTAAGGATGTAGAGAAAAGGGAATCCTGCACTGTTGGTGGGAATGAAAACTAGTTCAGCCACTAAAGACAAGAGTGGAGATTTCTCAAAAAAACTGAAAATAGAACTACCATAAGATCCAGCAATCCCCTTTCTGGGTGTATACCCAAAAGAAATGAAATCAGTATCATTAAGAAATACCTGCAATTCCACGTTCATTGCATCATGATTTACAAGAGCCAAGATATGAGTCAAGCTAAGTGTCCACCAAGGTATGAATAGATCAAGAAAATGCAGTATATATACACAATGGAATATTATTTACCCCCCAAAAGAAGGCAATCCTGTCATTTGTGTCAACATACATAAACCTGGATAACATTATGCTAAGTAAAATAAGCCAGGCACAGAAAGAAAAATACTGTATGCTCTCACTTGTATGTGAAATCTTAAAAACTCAAACTCAGAGAAACAGAGATTAGAATGGTGGTTACCAGAGACTGGGGCTGAGGGGAATAGAATGGGGAGATTTTAGTCAAAGGGTGCAGAGTTTCAGTTATGCAAGATGAAGAATTTCTGGATACCTATCATACATCAGGGTGACTATAGTTAATAGTACTATATGTTATACTTGAAATTTACTGATGGTAGATCTTAAATGTTCTCATTTCACATACAAAAAAAAACAATAACTATGTGAGGTGATGATTATGTTAATTAGCTAGATTGTGGTAATCATTTCAAAATGTGTACCTATGCGAGGTCGGACAACTAAGTTCACGAACTCATCCTAGAAAAAGTGCTACATACCTCATTGCTGAATATCACTATGGTCACCTTCGAAGTACTCCCCTTGGGAAGCTATGCACTGATGCCAGCGCCTAGTCCACCCTTCAAAGCAATTTTGGAACTCTTTTTCTGGAATGGCCATCAGAGCTGTCATCATATACCCTTCATGTCCCTGAATGTCATTAAAATGTCATCCTTTCAATATTTCCTTTATCTTCGGGTAAAGAAAGAAGTCATTGAGGGCCAGATCAGGTGAGTAGAGAGAATGTTCCAATACAGTTATTTGTTTACTGATTAAAAATTCCCTCACAGACAGTGCCATGTGAGCTGGTGCATTGTCGTGATGCAAGAGCCATGAATTGTTGGCAGAAAGTTCAGGTCGGTTTCATCTAACTTTTTCACGCAGCCTTTTCAGCACTTCCAAATAGTAAACTTGGTAAACTGTTTGTCCAGTTGGTACAAATTCATCATGAATAATCCCTCTGATATCAAAAAAGGTTAGCAACATCATTGCAACAAGTTCACAAACTTAATTGTCAGACCTTGTGTGTGTGTGTGTGTGTGTGTGTGTGTGTGTGAGAGAGAAACATGTTGCATACAAAAAATAATACATACAACGTAAAGCGATAGACTGTTTTGAACACCTGGTTGAATACCTGGTGCCCCTGCCTAAGGGAAAGATTATATTTCCTCACATCCTTCAAAATAAACTTGGCCAGTGGCTCTGGCTAATGAAATGTGAGCAGAAGTAACATGAGTCACTTTGTAGGCACAAGTGTTAAGAGCCAAAGTATTTCACTGCATTCTCTCTTCCCTCAAGCAGAGTCGGCAGGTATGTTCCCGTCAGTGCTCTGGCAGTGTGGGTCCCAGAGTGAGGACCCCAATGACAATGGGTGCATCTCCCCATTTCCTTAGGTCTTTACTATACCCCAGCAATATTTTGTGGAGTTTCTCCTGCGTGTGTGGTAAATAAGCTTATCCATTATATTAGCATAGTTTTAAAGTCCTTAAGACATTTTTTTAACACAGAAGATCATGACACCTGTGGACAAGGATGGTTTTACTTCTAAGCCTTCCCAAATAAGATGACTTCTGTATCTTTTATTCACCCTATTTTTATTCTAGAACGACATGCAGAAAAATGAAATTGGACCCTTGTATCACACCGTATACAAAAATCAACTCAAAATGGATTAAAGACCTAAACCTAAGACCTGAAACTGTAAAACTACTAGAAGAAAACATAGCTTCTTCACATGGGTCTGAATCCTTGGCTATGACCCCCAAAGCATCAAACAGTATAAAGTTTAATGGAAGGGGTGAGAGCAGATACCATTACCTTGCTCCTAGCCATAGGGGGGAAAGTGCATTTTTTAAATCAAATATAATTTTGGATTTCTGATTTTTCTTTACAATTCAATCTGTTTTAGTTTCATGTATTTTGAAGCTCTGCCATTAGTTGACTACACATTTAGAATTTCTATATTGTCGTCATGAATTGGCCCCTTTCTAAGTATGAAATGTCTCTTTTATACTATATGAATACTGATAGTCCTTGTTCTAGGTCTACTTTATCTGATATTAATGTAGCCATTCTGACTATTGATTAGTGTTTACATGACGTATTATTTTCCAACTTTTTACCTTGAATGTATTTGTATATTTTTTTTCCTTTTATTTATTTATTTTTAATTTATTGGGGTGACAATTGTTAGTAAAATTACATAGATTTCAGGTGTACAATTCTGTATTACATCATCTATAAATCCCATTGTGTGTTCCCCACCCAGAGTCAGTTCTCCTTCCATCACCATATATTTGATCCCCCTTTACCTTCATCTCCCACCCCTCCACCCCCCCTTACTCTCTGGTAACCACTAAACTATTGTCTGTGTCTATGGGTTTCTGTTTCTCATTTGTTTGTCTTGTTCTTTTGTTGTGTTTGGTTTGTATATTTATATTTAAGGTGGGTTTCGTGTAGAAGGTTGGAACTTACTTTTATACCCAACTCGCAATGCATAATGTAAGGCATTTTTAGACTACTTGTTGCCCCACATCTATAATCTGTTTTGACCTTTTCCAAAACAAATGATTAAAGGTTGGAAAACGGGTTGGCTGAATAGCTAACACACATAATAACAGCAATGTAGCCAGGTATATAGCCTTTCAGAAAAAAAGTTAAAAAGTTTCATTGCTCAGTTTCCATGAGGCTAGGGGCAACCAGTGAGAAGATCCAGACTAACAGAATGCAAACAAAAGTCATGGGGAAAATGACCTGGTTATCATCATTTGAAAGACAGGTTGCTTATCCGCATCTTCGTTCTTTCCCCTTCAGATGGGCTGAAATGTGTCCATAGCAGTGACACAGATTTAACTGCACAAATGGGGAAATGTCCAAGAAGAGAGTGAAGCAACAAGGACACAATAGGTACCCTGGTACTTGAATGAAGTCGGGGAGCAGACCTACCTCCCTGCCCTCTACTGCCGCCTGCTATTAGTGAAAGCGGCACCAACATCAATATTGATGAGACACTATATTTTTCTCTCTTTTAAAAAGCAAATGATTTCTAGTTATGGTGACTATAAATTGACATCATGATGCGAGAATCTAAGAACTTAAGTGACTTGGCTCATTTACACTTTACGTTTTCAGAGCAAAATAAAAAACAACCTTTACAGTTTTTTAGCTCCCCAACCTCCAGGAATGGCAAATAGTTCCATACATACTGAATCAAAAGAGAAACTGAAATTCTGTGGCCTCTCTTATTTTGGAAATAGTTTCCATACGCTCTAAATTATCTTTAATTTTCTTTTTTTTTTCACCTGAAACCAAGCAACAAGCTCAGGTTACCACTGACCAGGTTTGCTCTGTACCAAACACTTACAGTATTCTTCCAACAAATATTTAACATTAAGTTTCCATTTGTCGCACCCTGAGAAAGAAGATACCTACCAAGAAGGGCTCCTGGTAGCTAAGTGGTCTCAAATTTAAAGAATAGAGCCTAGCAGCCATTTCTACACAGGGCGATCCTCACACAAACAGTGATTCAAGAAGATGCCTAAACTAAACTGACTGCCTCCTGCAGTGAACTGCCTGCCTGCACTCTGTTCCTGCCCTCTGAGTTCCTGGAATTGTATTTCAACCAACAGGACTGAGGCTTTCCCCATCCAATTAGAGCTGCAAACCTATATCTCCATCAGCATCTTCACTGACCAATCAGAGCAGCTCCATCCTGACCAATTAGGACAGTGCTTTTTGGACCAATCAAATTGTGAGGATTTGGAGTCCTCATTTACATAAGTATGGGCCATTTAGGGAGCAGGGGCAGGGGATTGTGTCTATATAAGTCAGCTCCCCTGTGACTCCAGGAGTGCACCTTTCTCTTTCCACCAAAGACTGAAGACTGTATTTCCCTGGCTAGAGTTGAAAGACCAAAAAAGTCTCACTGGACCTCCTCACCCCAGAGCGACCTCACAGCCATCCTATCCCACAGCCATGTTGCTTCATAATTGAGCTATAACACTATTGAGCTGTTCCACATCCATGCTGTTCTCACAGCCATGCTGTATCACAACTAAGCTGTCTGCACTGAATAGTCTTCTTCTTCAATGCATCCCAAATTGGGGATTCCTGTGGCATTGAATTGGCACCAATGATCATCGGTTGATACATTAAAACAATATCAATGAATGAGCAGCAGTTGCATGTCTTACTGAGGTGAGGCGAAAGAGAGGAAAAAAAGAAGAAAAGGAGGTGAGTCAACACTCAACGGTAAACATGCAATGTCCCTTAATTCATGAGCTGTACCAAATTAAGACAATCAACATCCCAACTCTGAAGAGACAAGTAGAAATCTGTTGGGGAGAATGGATAGGTAGAGTACACACTTATGTATTTTGACCGAGTACTGCCAGACCGCTCTACAGAATGGTTGCAATAATCTTTGCACCAGCAAATATCCATATCCCCACTCATGCCCACACTTGCCATTTTCCAATTTTCTACTTTTTTTTCCAGTCCAATCAATATAAAGTGATAGCTCAGTATTCTTCTAATATGTATTTCTCACTTATGAGTTAGACTGTGTCTTCTATAATTGTTGGCTTTTTGGATTTCCTCTTTGATAAATTATTTTGCTCTTTTGCCCATTTTTTCCATTGGGATTGTTCTACTTCAAATAATTTTTGTAGGGATTCACACATATTCTAGATATTAACCTCATATAAATTCTAGCCATCGAAAACAATTTCTCATTCTGATTGTTATTAATCCTTTTTCCCATAGCATTCCTTATTAAATAGAAAATAATTTGGATATAATTAAAATAATCAATTTGGTTTGTGATTTTAAAGTTTTCAGAAGTCCTCTTCCTTCTGGGTCACAAAGATATGTTCTCTTCTTTAGTTTTATCATCTTTAGTATTTTACCTTTCACATTTAGGACATCTGACATTAATCTACATTTTGTGAATGTTAGGTTGGGTAGGAATACATTTTTAAATTTTCTTCATATAACAAACCAGCTCCCCTAAATGCCTTCTAAATTATTCATTTTTTTTTCTCATTAATTTGTTAGCACTGAGTGATATTTCATTGTCGGGATGTGTCACAGTTTATTTATCCATTCATCTATTAAAGAACATCTTCGTTGTTTCTAAGTTTGAGCAACTATAAATAAATCTGCTACAAACATCCATGTGCAGGTTTTTGTGTGGACCTAAGAAGTTTTTACTTGTTTGTATTTTGTTCTTCAACAATACTTTTATCTAAACACTTTTTTCATCATATTGTGTTGTTTTAAAAATCCATGAGAGCAATGGTTGGGTGGCTATAGATTATATATGAACATGTCTCACTTTGAGTCATCATTCTAAAATTTTTCTTTTTTTTTAATTTTTATGGAAAAGAATTCTCAAATCCTTTCTTGTGTTTTTCCCCCCTGAACTTTTCCATTTCTCCTCTTTCACCCTAGCCCATGTGTTCACATCTATATCTGTTCCTCCTTTCCAGTCAAGTGCTCCAACAAGGGGGCAAGAGTGCCAGGAAGCAAAGATTTACTCAGCGTGTGAGGACATGGAAGAGTATTTGGCTGGTGCATGCCCAGGCCAGCTTTCTCTGGCAGTGCTACACTGAAGACTACTGTCAAACACAACATCATACTGACCAAAAGAGCTGGGGAAGAGCCATTAGGATCAGCAGAAATTATCTGTGGGTTGGTCTAATTTTTTTTTTTTTTTCTTACTGTGAAGAAACGTTCCTTTTTTTTCCTTTCAGAATTGTTCTATTTCTTCAACTGATGTAAGGAAAATGTTGAAATGTTTTAAACAAGATGTCTTGTATAAAGACGGGATGACAATTCAACATAGGCAAGACAGTTTATATTTAGCAACACCTGTTTGTGAAGAACATATGAAGGAGGTCCTCATTCATATCCCGGTGTTCAAATGTTTATAAAAGCCTCACATTTGCTGTGATCCATGCTGAATGCTCTAATTTAACACCTAATCATTTTGCGATACCATGTGTTCAGATAAAAAGAAATAATGCACATATAAGAAATAAATGACTTGTCCTGTGATCCTATAGAAATGGTTCTTACTATGCATGTATATTTTTGTACATAGATCAAAAAATGTGCAAGTATTTACAGACACTATCCTATGAATAAAAACTATTTTTAAATGATTAAAATCTGGCAATAGTCAATCGCACCCTGATGTATAATGCAACAAGTTTCTTAAAGGCTGTAATACATTCAATATAGATCTTGCATTGCAATGGACTCATGTCCTCTTAGATAATCTTAGGTGATTCTACACCAAACCACATATAGTACCACCTTGTTATATAAAGCAGTTGGAAGGTCAGGCAGTTCCATTGGTAGCACTGTTTCAACAAGGGAAGGTTTATAGTGTTAAACTCTCTTGGCGTAATATATACAGGAGATATATTAGCACACTTACCTTTGTGTGTTATCCTACACCAGCCTCCAAGGCTGCTGTGCCATACATTCCTCTTTGACATCACAGACAAATGAACTTATCCAGACTCTTAATCTCTTGTGCCTTCTTACTGCTTTTATTTTTCTATTATGTTTACCTTGCTTTATTAACTTTCAACTCCAGCCTAATTTCTAGACTTTCTGAATTCTAGACTCCAGCCTAATTGCTGAGTCAGAAACTTATTCCCACTATTTTTTTGATCCTCCAGATGTTGGATTCCCCCAATGACGTGAAACTATGAAAGTTCTCAACTCTTAGCTTGCTGTCAGCAAAACTTGATGACTCGCTGACTTGATCCTAAGGGTCTGTCCTACCTATGGGACTACAGTAGCCGTGTGTTTCAGTTTGGCATCAACCAAATAAATGGATGATTATCCTCCAAGCATAGATGAGTGTATAAAATAGTCTTTAACATAAATCTGTTCTCTCTGAGAAAAAAAAAAAATGTACCAAGAGTCCTCTGTCTTCAATCATGTACTGGAATGTACAATTGTAATATTTTTATGTGACTTTATGGTTATTGATGGTTTATTCTTTTAATGAAAAAATTTCATAGGCTTTAGATTGGGGGGGAAATGTGATGTATTTGAACCTCCCGTGATAATAAAACATTCTGATATCAGTAATAAGTAAATAAAATTTGTATGTCACTTATTCAGTAGTTTCACTATTTCAATAAATACAGGAAGGGAGAAGTTCAGAATACCCTCCCTGAGGTCTTAATAAATTTTTAAATAAATTAATGCAATCATATTTAAAGCAAAAGTACCTTATTTTATTTTCAAATCATTTCAGAGTTCAGTGACTAAAGATTGAGTCTATCTAAAACCATTTAACATCTCTGCATTTTGCTTTTCTCAGTTGTAAAACGGGAATTCAAGCACCTGTTTCATGGAGTTTTGGTCAAACTTAAATTAGATACTATCTGGAAAAAAGTTTGTAAATTGTTAGACACTATTGGAAATTCAAGGATTATTATGTGACATTTTCATCAGAATGAAAAACATTGAGATAATTTTAATCTATTAAAAGATGCAAAAGAAACTAGTGTTAATATTAAATGAGCTTTATAGTGTTTATTGCTTCCATAAAATACAGGTTGGAATCATAACTTAAAACATATGTGATCAGCAAAGTTTTAGACTTTGTGTATATTCAGCACTGTATGAAGAATTACTATTTACAATGATGCAATGAAGATAAGTAGCTGGTAGAATGAGAGTTAGGAACTCAGCGAGAATAGTAAGTTCATCGCACAGCTCAATGTTGAAACACAGGTGAGATTACTGAAACGGATAAATGTA
Organism: Rhinolophus sinicus; assembly: GCF_036562045.2. Lineage (NCBI taxonomy): Eukaryota > Metazoa > Chordata > Mammalia > Chiroptera > Rhinolophidae > Rhinolophus > Rhinolophus sinicus. Next base: position 7,662,873 of record NC_133763.1, read on the forward strand.
TTTTTAAAGTAGCCTTTGGACTATGCAAGGAATATTTGTAAGAGAGATGGTGTGAGAGCTAGGAACTGAGAACACGGAGCAGATCAATGTTGAAACACACAACTTGTTGTGTTATTCTTATTGGTGTTGACTACACCTTGTTGCCTATACACAACAAGAACTTCTTTGAGATACATTTTACACATTTATGTCATCTACATCCTACTTAGATGAACTATAGTTGGTTTCTTATCAGAAGACAGAAGGAGAAAAGGATGACCCCCCCCCAGAGGGGCACTGTCAGAAGCCAAGGATATTTACAAGGGGAGTAGGGACATGCCACCACACCACAGAGCTCATATGACATAGGACCTCAAGTCACAGACATTGCAGATACCATTGATCCGCTTTAACAAGAAGTATGGAGATTATGGTAGCAGGAACTGTAATAATAACCAAAAGCATAAGGCATCTGATATAATAATACCTGTGTTTCTCCAAATGGACGATTTAATGGACAAAATAATGACTTTTCACACTTCTTACCAACATTTAAACATGTGAGACTAACTGGAATTTTTTTTAAATATGAATAGTAAACCACACCAAATGTAAAAAATATTACAAAGGAAACTGATAAAACATGTTAGTACAGGCCAATACCTAGATCAATGGGTTAGAAGATAGAGCCAATAATCATATCAAATATTTATAGACATTTAGTTCAAATATGGCAGCATTTTCAAATTTATGTGGGAAAGATGAACATTCAAAAACATTGGAAAAAGATGGATACCCACTTGGAAAAATATTGTTGGATTTCTCCTTCCTCAGTCCTTACACCAAAATAAGTTTTGGATTAATCAAACATTTAAACATGATAAATAAAAATCATAAAGCGTGGTAAGAAAACATTGAAGATTCTTTTTTGAACATATGCTTGAAGTAAGAATGGCTCTTCTAAGCAGGGTGACACAAAATTCAGAAATCATTAAGGGAAAGATTTGATAAATTTAACAACATACAAATATAAAGTTTAAAAATGAAGAGAAAAAGGATTGGCAAAGTGTTTTAAATTAATGAGGAAGTGTTAATTTATTCATTAAAGTGGCATAATGGTTAAGAGTTTACATGCATGTATGCACAAATTCATAAATACATAAAAAGACATTCATATCTGTGATTATAAATGCACACAAAGCTTAGTTGACTTTATAAACAATAACTGGGGCCAAAGTAATACATTTTCACCATATATCTTCCAAGTTTCTGAAATTTTTAAATTGTTGTCATGGGTAGCATTATTTTTTGAATAAAATACAATTTATAAAAATAAACAAATGTTTGGGCAAGGGAAACCAAAGAAAAAAGAAACAAATGGGACTATATCAACTAAAAAGCTTTTTCACAGCAAAAGAAACCATCAACAAAACAAAAAGACATCCTACTGAATAGGAAAAGATATTTTCCAATAGTACATCTGATAAGGGGTTAATATCCAACATTTATTAAAAAAACTCATAAAACACCAAAAATATAAACAAGCCAATTAAAAAATGAGCAGAGGACATGAATAGACATTTCTCCAAAGAGGACATACAGATGGCCAATAGACATATGAAAAGATGCTCAATGTCACTAATCGTCAGATAAGTGCAAATTAAAACCACAATGAGATAACACCTCACTCCTCTTAGAATGGTTGTCATCAATAAATCAACAAACAACAAGTGTCGGTGTGGATGTGGAGAAAAGGGAACCCCCATGCACTGTTGATGGGATTGTAAATTGGTGCAGCCACTATGGAAAACAGTAAGAAGATTCCGCAAAAAATTAAAATTAGTACTTTATGACCCAGCAATTCCACTCCCAGGTATTTATCTAAAGAAACCCAAAACACTAATTTGAAAAAAATATATACACACTTATGTTTACTGCAGCACTATTCACAATAGCCAAGATACGAAAGCAACCCAAGTGCCCATCAACAGATGATTGGATAAAGAAATTTTGGTACATAAATACAAGGGAATATTATGCTGCCATAAAGAAGAATGAAATCTTACCATTTGCAACAATGTGAATTGACCTAGAGGATATTATGCTAAGTGAAATAAGTCAGACTGAGAAAGACAAATGGCACATGATCTCACTTATATGTGGAATCTAAAAAACAGAATAAACAAGCAAACAAAACAGAAAGAGACTCATAGATACAGAGAAAAAAACTGAGGGTTGCTAGATGGGAGGGGGGTTTGGGGATGGAGGAAAGGTGAAGGGATTAGAAAGTACAAATTAGTAGTCACCAAATAGTCACAGGGATGTGAAATACAGTATGGGGGATATAATTAATGTTATAAAGACTATGTAGGGTGTCAGATGGGTATTGGACTTATGGGAGGGATCATTTCATAGATAATATAAATGCCTAATCCTGCGCTGTACACCTGAAACTAATAAAAATAATATTGAATGTGAACTACAACTAAACATATATATAGTTATATACATATATATATATATATATATATATATATATATATATAGAGAGAGAGAGAGAGAGAGAGAGAGAGAGAATGAGTTATGGGTTGTAAAGTACAACATAGGGAATACAGTCAACGGTATTGTAACAGCTATGTACGACATCAGATGGGTAGTAGATATGGGAGGGGTTATCACTTTTTGAAGGGTGTATATGTCTAATCATTATGTTGTTTCATACACCTGAAACTACTAAAAAAAAGAATATTTCACATCAGGGAATCATAAAAAAATAAATAAATGTAATGGGTTGCATTACATTTTCTGAATAAAATACAGTTTATCAAAATAAACATTTGTCTGGTTCCAGCCACAGTCAAAGAGCTTGCTTTGGACTAACTCTCCAGCACAAAACAACTGAAAAGCCGGAAACTTTTATAAAATATGGACTTAGAAGTTTTGGAAAGCATCGATATAGGCAGGGCTTGAAGGGCTAAAATCTTTGAGTGAAAGGAAGTCTATAACGTGAGATTCACATTCTTTCTGGCCTTTTCACTTAAGTCATTTTCCAAATATCAGACCAGGGAAATAGAGCATCGAAGTGTACATCTTACTGTACTGAGAAGACTGAGACCAGATTTGGGGACTGCCATACTGGCTGGGATTTAAAGGGCAAACATCAGGAATGGAGGAAACATCAGAGTAGGAATTCATAAATTAGTACACAACTCACCCCTAACTCATCAGCGGACTATTATTCTAAACTGTGCACTGACAGGAAAAGACTCAAATTAAAAAAAAAAAAAAAAAATCTTAGTAGATACAGCAAGTGGGAGGTTAGAATGCTAAAGCAGAAATGACGGCAGCCACATGGGGTTAGGAGAATGGTTAGAGATCAACCCTGCCAAGGTGGGGTAGCTTTGGTAAGTGCCCAAGGCTTTCATTTGAGGCCCCCGAAGGACTATGCTCTAACAGTAAGGGCCACACCTTGGAAATAAAGACAGAAATAAAATAAGTTGCCCTATGAAAGGCTGAAAACAAGCTCTCATAGGAGCAGGTGATCCACTAGTGCTCTGTTTTCCAAAAGAAAATTTAGCCCACCTGGAGGAAGACAACATCATTTAGAATTTCTACCATTTTCATCCAATCCAAACATATGAGGCATGCAAAAAGAAAACAAACAAACAAAAAACCCACAAACAACAACAAAAAACACTAACAACCAAAAATCAAAGAAAAATAAGAAAAAAAGAGAAAAATCTACAGGTGATTTAGATAATTTATATGCCTCTTGTCGCCACTCAAGCTGACAAAAAAAAAAAAAAAAACAGAGAAAGACATTTTTAAGAAGAGCCAAAGAAAATCACACTTTACTTTCAAAGGAGCAAAAATAAAAAAGCTTAAGTGTCATCATTACTATGGGAGGCAGAAGACAATGGAATATCTTTAAAGTGATCAAATAGAAAAGATAATTCACCTAGAATTCTCTCTCTAGCAAAAATATCCTTCAAAAATTACGGTGAAGCCAAAAGGTATCAGATGAAAGCTGAGCTAATACACGATCAACAGGCCTGCACTACTGGATATTATAAGACAGTTCCTCATATTAAATAAATATGACACTAGATGGAAACACAGAACTTCAGAAATACAGACAAATACTGGAAAAGGTAAATATCAAGGAATACTGACTGCTGCAATGAACAATAATGTCATACAAGGCAGATCACCAATGTAAAGTAAAATGTATAACAACAGGAGCACAAAACGCAGGAGTGCAATAAATGGAGTTCAACTGGTTGAAGGTGTTTGCACTGAGACATGACAAATGTGCTAATTTAAAGTAGACAGTAATATATTTTTAAAAATGCACATCAGAGTTTCTATAAATTACCACTGTAAGAACAGTAAAAGAATACAAAGCTAAAAAATGACTGGAGAAGGAAAAATGGAATAATTAAATATACCCGATTCATCGAAGTAAGACAGGAAAGGAGGAATAAAGAAATTTGCAAAACAGATGGGCAAATAGAAAACATACTAAGTGCAGGGAGGGGGCTCAAGGAATTGCAGAGCTGATCAAGGAAAACTATATAACCACAAGATGGCAGGGGCACACACGAGCTTCACTGGGCAACACTTGGTTGGACAGGTTTGCATTGGGGCAAGGACCCTCATAACATGAGACGGATCAGAGGCTAAGGGGTGGGGAAAAAAGATGAGGAAATATAACTAAGACACCTGGATATCAATAGGGGACTTAGGATATTCTAGGTGATGTCCCTTAGCAGCCTGGCGGGGAGCTTGTCTCCCTGGTTACTGGAAGTCTCCTCTGAGTAGATGACTTCTTTCCAGGCATTTGCTTCTGACAAAAAGATGTTCACACTTTGTACCAATTCTGAAAAGTACGTTTACATACAGAGATCAGGCTATCTACATACCCACCAAAAAAGATGCTGGCTGTGGAAGGGTAAATACTAATAGCACAGAATCTAGAGCCATATTTTAAGAGTTTAAATCCTAGCTCCAGGATTTATTTTCTAGGTAATTCCGAGGAAGTTACCGTATTCCTCTTATCATCTATAAAACGAACAGGGTAATACGTGTACTCTTCTCACTGGACTATAGTGTGGATCATGTGAGTTTATGTATAAACTGCTTAGACCGTGCCTGGTACAAAATAAGCACTGTTTGAAGATGGCTACCATTAGTACTATGTTAAGAAGCATTTGATAGGCTTCTGAGTACTCCACACAGAAATACCAGTTGTCTCGTAGCTTTTTAATATCTTAGAGTGTGTATGTTGTAAAAGATGGTGTTTTTTACTTTTTAAAAAATAACTTCTGATGCAACAAACCCATATGCTTCTAAATTCACATGTTAAACTAGCTAATTGGGTTTATTGCCACATGTAGAGTGTTTGTAATATAATCGCTGGGTTTTGATACTTTTCGAAGTTTGTGAGAATGTGTTCAAAGTTCTTAGGCATCAGGACTCTAACATTTGCTTTGTGTTCTTATACTGGCTTTATCTGAGGGAAACAGAAAATATTATTGGAAATCTAAAGAACTTATTTAAAATTAGTTACAGCTCTTCGTGACTTGGGCCAAGTCAGTGCATATTCAGTTTTTTCCATCTGCAAACTGACTGAATGGTAGTTAGATGAACACTAAGACATTTATCTAATACACCATTAATCTGTGAAAAATGTAAATGTATACACATACATAAACTCACACACAAAATAGGCAGAGGTTGCCCAACCACAGTTCTCAAAGGAGACTAAGATTTTGTTTTGTTTTGCTTTGTCTATTAAAACCATATCAAAGTTATGAGCCAATTTCCAGCACATATGTTCTGGATAATATTATCATAATTATTTCCTTCCATTGAACGTCTCAGCGGTGCCAGAGCAACAGGCCAAGTAGGAGCAAAAATCGTATTATTAAGTAGTAACAACAGTCTCCAATTCTTTTCTTCCTCTAATGTACTATAATTGAAGCCAATTAAAGACTTCTGGTGGAATTCTTTAAGTTAAAATAAAAGTTATTTGTATTTAACAGCTATAAATGAACACTCACTTCTCAGCCAAGTGCAAACACAGGATTGGGCTCGTTTTTCTTACTGCAGGGTCCAGTGGGCAGGGCCAACGTCCAGCATGCGTGCTGCCCAGCCAGGTGTGGGCAGTCGAGGGACTGGTCGGGCCACAAGCTGGGGCTTCTGGGGCACACATCCTGCAGCCAACGTCCAGGGTACCCCACAAGAGAGGTTCCTGTTCCCCACAAGCCAGATCTCAGGAGCTCCTTAGTCTTGCCACCGAAGGCAGTGCCAGTAAGTCAGCTTGTTAGGGACACTGGGCGACCTGAACCCCACGGAGGCCTGCGTGTCTTCTCAGCACAGTGCCATAGGGAATGGCTCAAATGACCTTCCGCAATCAGCCTCAGAAGTGCAGCGAGGGCACCGCGGGTCCCAGGAAGATGGGCTGCTCGCTGCGTCGGCCCCTTGCGCTTGCAGGCTGGGGTTCTCGGATGCAGGAGCACAGGTGAAGCGACCTGTGCGTGTCCTGCTGACTTGGCACCCGGGATCCGTGGACTCGGCCCCGGGGTCTGAGCGGTGCGGGACTAAGCCTGGCCACAGGTGGGGGCTGCTCGTGGACACGCCAAGATACTGCACGGTCCACCCTGCTCGGCTCCAGGGCTGAGTTGCTACAGCCCCTGAAGCCAGATCTCGCGGGATCTCGAGCCAGATCTCGTGCAAACAGAAGCCTTTCCCGAGCTGCCCAGAGCTACGTGGGAGGGGAGACACCGGCCAATCGGCTGCCAAACAAGCCCCACCTGGCCCAGCAGGACCAGGTGGGGTATGACAGTGATCACCTTTCCTGACTCTGAATCAGTGAGGAGTGGGGGGAACCGCTGGCCCCAGAAACATTTCCTGGTGGAGGAGGGCAGCCCTGTGCAACAGGCCGAGAGGGCCTGATGCCTGAGGGCAGGTGCCGGGGCCACCTGCACTCCCGCTGCCAGGGAGAGCCAGGATCCAGGCTCCCTGGGGTCTGTCCTGGGACTGGGGCAGGTCTGGGCCCTGTAGGGATGGATGGAGCCTCAGGCAGGGACTTCAGGGGGACAAACGTGCTCCCAACTTGCAGCCCTGTGCAAAACAAATGCCCGTTCTCCTGAAGCCAGATCTCAGAACTCTTCAGTCTTGGCATCCAGGGCAGTGTTGGGAAGTCCGCTGATTTGGAGACACCTCGGAGTCCTGCTTCCCACGGAGGCCTTGGGTGTCCTCCCAACGCAGAGCCATAGAGGGGTCTGGCCCCACGGACCTTCCTCCGCATTAGGAGTGCACTGGGGGAAACTAACGGCCCCAGGAACGTGGCCTGCTGGGTTCGCCCGGGTTCTGAAATTTTCATGGGGTTACCTTGAATATTGGCTTAATACCAACCTATTCACATAAAGTAAAGCCCCCAGAGACTGAAAAAGAGCAATCTGAGAAGACTTAACTGTTTCCAGAGCTCAGGAAACAAACAAGCTCACGTTAACCTGAGTTGGAGATTCCTGGGAACACTTACTAGACCCCAGATAGATCAGACCATAGTATGAGACTATACTATCTTTGCATAGTGATAAAAAGAAAATCTTAAAAGTTGCCAAAGAAGGAAGGTATACATGAATACAAACAGGATTGCAGAGGTCTCAGGAAAATACCTGTCAGAAGTCAATGAAATGACATCTTTAGAATGCTAAAAGCAAACAACACAGGATTCTATACCCAGTGAAAATAATTCTCAAAAGTGAAAGCAAAATTCTTTTGAAGAACACCTGTAACAATAAATTTTGAGTGGATAAAAATGAAGTAAATGGATGAAAATCTATAATTCAAGTATTATCATAAGAATCCTAGAGCGGTAATGTTAATGTAAAATAGTCTCCTGAACAAAATTGTTACCAGGAATTTTTAAATAGATTATGTGTTGAAATGTTAATTTTTGGATGCTTTGAGTTAAATGTATTATTAAAATAAACTTAATCATTTTTTTCTATTAATGTAGTGATTAGAAAATTTAAGATCATATAACTGATCTTATAAATTTATAAATTAAACTGTACATTATATGACATAATTTATATAAATATGAGCATATTTAATAGTTACATAAATTATCAAATAATTATATTAATAATTATATAAATTATATATAATATTATACAAATATGTATAACTGATTATATTACTTATATATTTAATTTCTATAGGGCATTACTGGAACAGAGTATCCAGAAATAGACCCATATATATATATGATCAGTTTATATTTAACAGAAGTATCATTGTAATTCAATGAGAAAGCATAGTTTTTTCAACAATGGTACTTGGAAAATTGGATATCCATATGGAAAAAAAAAACTTCTACCCTGACCTCATACAATGGACAAAAATTAAATCAAATGGATCACAGACTTAATCTTGAAATATATATATATATATATATATATATATATATATATATATGTATGTATATATATACACACACACAATACACACACGAGTATACACACACACATATGTACGAGTACGTATGTATATATGTATGTATGTATGTATAGGACAAATAACATGAAATGTAAAGCAGTGTATCCAAGATATTAAAATTTTTACTATTATAAATCAATAATAAAAAGATCTAATTTTAAAAGGCAAAAGATTTGAGTAGACACTTTACAGAGTAGATATACTTCACAGAGTAGATACACAAATGACACATGAAAAGTATTAGTCATCAGGTAAATGCAAAGTAAAACCACAATGAGATATCACTACATACATGTTGAAAATCTAAAATTATCTCTAACAAATTTTCTATGTTTTCCATTTCTATACATCTCTCAAAATTCCTACTTTTAGACCACATCACACTTTTGAAGCATGTTTTCTTTCTCACTTCCTGAAGTGCAATAGCTAAGTCTTGGGTATTGTAAACTCTTCCAAGTCCTGTTAATTTTCATGTTCTCTGTTTCTTTTCTATACTGGCCTATACTTGTTCTATGGGTATAGTGTCATCTAGATTCCCCTTAGGGATATTAATGATAATATTTTCAGAGGTACTCTTCTCTGAAATGTCTGCTTCTAATCTTCTAATATCAGTTGATGTGATATTTGCTTATCTGTACATATGTCTGTTGCTCCTTCTGTCTGTTCATATATAAGTTTGAGAAACTGGTTTGATGAACATAACTATCTCTTACTGTCAGCCTGTTTCCTGAATGAGAAGGGTCTGACTTCAAGTTCTTTGTGTGTGGTGGAATGTTGATTACTTGAACTCATTTGAGGGTATGTGGGCAGGTTGGGTGGGGTTTGAGAGTAAACAGTGAAGTCAGGGAAGCCCGGTGAAGGGAAATAGAAAAGCTCCTTCTTCCGTCAATTTGGTTTATGGCTCCACCAATAAGAAAGGCCCGCTTGTTAAATGTAGCCTTCCCTTGTGCAGGTTCTGAACTGAGGGCCCATGTGCCATCCGTTTTATTTCTTCATCTTTATTATCCTTTTAATGAATTTGGGGGAGGGGAAATATTTAATCTATTGTCTTGAAAAAGCAGTCCACTAGTTCAAAATCTATAGAACACAAACCTCATTCTTTTCTGGTGTTCCCTGAACCAGTGTTCTTTTTCATCTTGTTGGCCACTTCTAAAGGAAACTAATTCTCTAATTTCTCCTCTGAATATCTTCCCACATCTAACACATTTTGCATATTTAAGGATTATAAAATTTTCTGCAATAGTATTTCTCAGCCTGATGTGGGAGGAATTAGTGAAGTCGTTCACAATCTCCATGGAAATATCTAGCAGGGATGATCTAGCAGCAAGAGCATGGGCTTTGGAATTGGATGAATGGAGACGTGAGTTACGTATCTCAAACTCAAGAGCCTAGAGAACATTGCTTAACCTTTTAGAACCTACTTTCTAAATACATAAGTTTGGAAAAGTAATCTTGTCTCACAGGTTTGTTGTGAGACTCAAGTAATAACATGAAATGTAAAGCAGTGTTAACACATAGTTGGTGATCCATACGTGTCATTCCCTCTCCCCTGTCTTATACAATCATCTACAATCCATGCTTTAGACATGCAAATCATAGAAGAATCAAACTTTTTAGATCCCAAGAACATTAAACAAAACTCTAAGATTGGTATTATTATAGAATGTATTCAAATCGTTTGCTTCTCTGCTCAAACTCTGAATACCTGAGTGTCTTTCAAGCACATTAATATGTGTCATGTCATAGGATTACTCGATTTGGGCATCTCTTTGAGCTGCAACCCTTCCCTATTTACTCGCACTCATCCTTAAGAGCTAAGCTTTCATGTAAATTCCTTGGTAAAGTCATCCTTCCTCTCCCCAACTAAGTCCCAATTTTAAGTACTCCCACCATACTATCAACATTTTCTTTGTCACTGCAGTTCTACAACTGTCATGGTTTGTAATCATATTATTTGTGGGATTGATTAATATCTGTCTCGTTCACTAGATACTAATTTCCTGAGGGCGTTTTTTATTATAAGCCTATCTACAGTGATCAGCCAGTCCTTAAGCAAATTCGAGGAACTCTATATTTTTGGAAGAAATGAAGCAAAAAGCTTTAGGAGGGGCTATTTATTTGTGTTTATCGTTATATTGTTCCTAACCAAGTTGTTCTCATATGGCTTTAAAAAAAAAAATCCTTGTTTGAGCATAAGGGCTCAATCAGGTTGGGATTTAACATTTCCAGTATTATTTTAAATCAGTTAATGCACTTTTAAATATTTATTCTTGATTTGTGCTTCGTTTTCTATACATGCTCTTTCTTAAAACTGAGCTTGTCAATCTTGGCCTTGTATAGGCTCTCTGCTTTTCATCTTCATCAACATAGTCATACAAGTCATTGACAATTAATTATGAATTTAATTAGAATTTTTTAGTAGTCATGAACAGTTTTGTTTTCATAATTTAATGGTCTAGTCCAAAGATGTTTGCTTATCAGCATGAGTTTACACTCTTATTATTTTTGTGGAATACGACACAGGGATTGAATGGTAAAAGCAAAAGAGTATCTAATTTCTACGCATAATAGCAGAGTTCTAAAGAGTTTGCCTGCCTTTTAAAAACCTCAGACCAATATGATTTAGCCTTTAATTCCAGCAAATTAGTGAAAGAGGATCAGATTATTTGGCTAAACTATTTCCTCAGCTCCTGAATGTTATGGCCGCAGGGTTGAAATACCACCTCAGATAAGTACTTTAAATTAACTCAAACAATGTAATTCTTTGTGCAATAACTTAGCTTAAACCCCAAATCTGAAGTTTGTTATGTTTGCAAAGGATAGCTCTATTTCTTTGCTTAGCTTACCGTGCTCTTCAAAAGAGTTTACATTTCTTTTAATAATATTAGAAATCCTAGAGAACATTCAAGACTAAAATAAAATATTGACTAGAGAAGGACACCATATAATATACCAATTACCTAACAGATTGGGAAAGAATTTTTTGGAGAATTCTTCTTTGCTTGAACTAAACAGATTGTTTTTATTCGATATGGAACATTAAAGAAATAATTAAAATGTGGTCTGGTAAACTTGGAAAGCTAAAAGAATGATGTTGATACTATTTTATAAGCATTGACATCTGTTTTAAATCCACATTTAGGATGTTTATCAGTAAACTACTTTCATTAGCTGTAATGTGTTATTTTTGCTACCATAATATGCAATAATACTCACTTATGTTGTCAAGAATAAAGTCAGGGATTGTTGAATATTCATTTAGTAACATTGACCTATCATTTACAGATGATAAAAATAACTATCCTTGGAGTAGAGATATCAGTAAAGAGTATTATTAATCTCCAGGAGCTTATCCTTAAGTTTAAGAACTAAATATGATACAAAGCAAAATTTAAATATTAACATGATCAAATTAAAAGGGCATATTAAAGAGCATTATTTAATTCTTACCAGGATAATTGCAGGCGAATTCCTGTAAGAGTTCACATTTAGTTAAATGCTGAAAAATAACTGGTGTAATAGATGTGTAGTTTCCCCAAGGTAAACAACAAAAATAATTATATTAATAAAAACAAACATATGTTTACCACATACTATGTGTTTGATGTTCTTTTAAGTACAGTATACATAATACCTCAAGTAATTCTTAGAGCAATCCCTATGAGGTATTATTTGTCCCATTTTCATGTGAATAATTAAAGCATAAAAAGTTGAGTAACCATTCATCTATTAAAGGACACTTTGGTTGTTTCCATGTCTTGACCACCGTAAATAAAGCTGCAATGAACATAGGAACACATACAGCTTTACGGATGTTTTCAGTTGGGTAGATACCTAGAAGAGGGATTGCTGGGTCATATGGTAATTCTATTCTTAATATTTTGAGGAAACTCCACACTGCCTTCCATAGCGGCTGCACCAATCTGCATTTCCACCAACAGTGTATGAGGGCTCCTTTTTCTCCACAGCCTCTCCAACATGTTATTTGTCTTATTGATGGTAGCCATTCTAATTAGTTCGAAGCAATATATCATCACGGTTTTTGTTTGCATTTCTCTGATAATTAGTGATGTTGTGCATTTTTTCATATGTCTATTGGCCATTTAGAGAAATGTCTGTTCAGGTCCTCTGCCCATTTTTTAATTGAATTATTTTTGTTGTTGAGTTATGTGAGTGTCCTTCAATAGATGATTGGATAAAGAAAATGTGGTATATATACACAATGGAATGATATTCTGCCATAAGAAAAGATGAAGTAATGCCATTTGCGACAATATGGATGGATCTTGAGATTATTATACTAAGCGAAATAAGTCAGACAGAAAAAGTAGAGAACCATATGATTTCACTGATATGTGGTATATAAAACTAAAAACAACAAAGGAATAAGACAAACAAATGAAGAAACAAAAACTCATAGACACAGACAATAGTTTAGTGGTTACCACACAGTGAGGGGGGAAGGGTGGTAGATGAGGGTAAGGGGGATCAAATATATGGTGATGGAAGGAGAACTGACTCTGGGTGATGAACACACAATATGATATACAGATGATGCATTACAGAATTGTATACCTGAAACCTATGTAACTTCACTAGCCTTTGTTACCCCAATAAATTTTAATTAAAAAAAGAAAAAGAAAAATTGATCATGAACTGGGTAACAGGAAAGAAAAAAAATAAGTTGAGTAATATACTCAAGGCCATACATTCTGTATAAGATCATAGAAAAGCAATATGGAACAAGACTACAGAGGTCTTTAAATGCTTTTTATGAGATGGTTTGTTTTTCTTAAATAATGGCAACTTATAGCAGAGAGTAAGTAATTCCAGTGACAAAATTAAGGATGAATTGAAAAGGGATTGAGAGGAACAAAATGAGGAAAGTCCAGTTGGAGACATCGAAATAATATGGGAAGTTGACGATAACTATCTAAACTAGGGACAAATATTAGAATCCTGACAGAATTGATGGGGTTTCCCCATTGGGGTGGGGAGCAGTGAAATAGACGATGAACCTCCATAAAGTCTACATTTCAATCATGCTATTTAAGAAGGCGTAATGTCTTTTGGAAAAAAAGCGTTTCCACAAAATCTGCTTTAAGTTTTGAAATTTTTATTAGTGTATAAATGCTTAAGTTTTTATTACCTATGTTTTGAGCCATTTAATTTCTGGCCAATACTTGATAACTGATCATGATGTTAGTTTTTTTCACAATTTTCTCGCCCACAGCTGTTTGTATGAGTCCCCTTTCTTTAATTATCCATCTCACTTGCTTTCCCTGATCTCTAAATGTAATTTATCTCTTTTATCGGCTCCTAAACACCTACTCATTTACTTTCTAAAAATATTTGAAGTATCTATTTTCTTGTCAGTTCTTTTATAATCACTTTTATCTTTCAGATTATTTCTCATTTAGAAATTCCTCTCTTGTTTTACACAAATTTTCCCTTAGTATAATGCTTTTACACTTACGACTGTCTTCTCTTTCAGATACAAATACCTAAATAATTAGGTTGACTTTGCAGACTTCTGGTATTAAAGGTATTATTTATGTTAATGTCAATAACTCAATTTTTTATGAAATTTATTGGGGTTACAATGGTTAGTAAAATTATATAGGTTTCAAGTGTACAATTCTATAGTATCACATCTATATATCACATTATGTGTTTACCACCCAGAGTCAGTTCTCCTTCCATCACCATATATTTGATCCCCTTTTCCCTCTTCTACCCCCCCCCCCACCCTCTTACCCTCTGGTAACCATTAACCCAAATTTAAAACACAATAATTTTGTAAATTAAAATGATTTCTAAACCAAAATAAAGACGCAAAGGAGACTGAAAATAATACTTTGAAACACGATTAATTTTAATATGTTTACAGGTAAAGAGCAAATTCATCAGCAGAAAAAAAAAATTACCCAAATTAACGTTTTACAGATTTTTATTCTCAAAGCACAATACATTTTTCATAGAAACAAATATATCACCATTATAGGTACCATAATATGACAACAATTATACACACAGCCATTTACCATTAAAGAAATCAGTGGCAATGGTGATGCAATATCATAGTTCATCTTCGTTAAACTTTTTGCTATTATACTTCCTGGCCTGCAGGAGTGTTTGCCAGAATACAAAAGAAAATGTGTGACCCCAGTTTGAACAATACATGGAAAGTTCTGGCTGCCTATACGTCCCCCTTTGTTTATTATATGATCTCTAGGAATGTTTTCATACAAACCACTCTGACTTCCTTCCATTTATTATTCAGGCCATTCCCAAGGAATCAAAGAAATACAGTATCAGGACTTAATATCCTATGTGCTTAAATTTGGAAGAGAAAGACTATACAGGTATTAAGTGGAAAATAATTTGAGATTATTTGGAGTAGGTAATGGCATAGCATTAAACTGGGGGAAATGTTATAACATGGTTACTTTAAGTTTTAGAGTTACTATTTTTGTTATTAATATTTTTAAATGCACCAGATCATTATCTAAAGGCCATTCACATTCAATGTTTAGATTCATTTTATTAGTGGCATATACAAAGCACCATATAACATAATATATAAAAGTAGAACAATCATGACTATGTAATTAACTGTAGAAATAACTGCTAAGAAAATATAGCAATATTTAACACAGGATTTCTAAAACCATTACATGTTCATTACTTTTTCCAAAGCGAATAATGTCCCATGTTTTACTTTATAGACTTTGTCTATCAAGATTTGTATGCATTTGGCACTTTTGGGGGCTGAAAATAGTTGATATCTTCTGTACAGTAATGTTACAGTTTTATACAAACTTCAGAAATATGGCATTTGGAATAGTCTTTACGATGCTCTTCCAAGTGTTCCATTTCACACAACAGCAAATACTCTGAATGCCTTTCCTCCTGGAGGATTCTGCAAACTGTAAAAATACAAAAAGGATATTGATGTCATCTCCACATGTAATTCCTCAAATAAATCATGCTTTCTTATGACAGTCCAGAAAGCAGCTCTGTGAATCCAGATGGTCAACTTTCTTAGGCTGCCATAATTTATAGTTATTGGAAAGCTTGAGTGAGAATGACATAATTCTTTAAATCTTGGTTGTATGCTGGGCTGCAAGTTTACTAAAGATATTTAAGGTGAATGATGGTAATAATAGTATTTTACATAGAACTTCAAGGATTCCAGATCATGTTTTTATTTATTACCACCTTTCACTAGAATAAAGCAGAGTTAGGCATCTGCTATTCAGTTTTACTGGGGAAATATCGATCCAGATTTACTACTGACTGGCATGGTTAAAAGTTAACTGCAAGTTAAAAAGATGGTGATACTTAAGCAATACTCCATATAATACTATAATTTACTAAGGCTGACAAGATTTAAATTTTATTACTATCATACTTATTAATATTTTTAACATCTATGGTTTCAAGAAAAATCTTAGAAAATTTAACAGTCAAATCTGAAAGGTGCTAAGAATTTTTTTTACTAAAATGAAAACAGAGAGAGAGAGAGAGAGAGAGAGAGAGAGCAGTCAATCTTATTTTGGAGGTATTTTAAAATAAAAGTTAAAAGCAATGCAGAATCATAGATTAACCCTTTCTTAAATTATTTATATTTTATTTGGCAATATCAATCAAGGTATGTTTTGTTTAAATGCCTAACATTTAAAACAGATTAATAATGCTATTAATCATTATATATTCTACTCAAATTTAGACTTTTGAAATCTTTACATTTTTGTATAAAATTTTATTTTCTTAATAACCAAAGAGGCTTTAGAGACCAATACAATAAACGCTGAGAGAGACAAAGTGCAATTCCTTTTATATATTTATTCATGTACAAGAAAAGGGGAGAATTTTAGAGTGAAAAAGGATGAGGATATCACAAATGTGCACACACAACAAACACATGCCAGGTTTTTTTATATAAGCAGGTGGCCACTCAAAAGCCATTTTTATTTACAGGACAAAGACTGGCTAAGTGCTCTAGAAAGTGAATGTGTTTGGTGTGTTTTTTTTTTCTTTGTTCACAGTGATACACTGGGAAAATGCATATTTCTGAGCCTACAGACTTACCACTGAACCTGACCTCTGACACTGACCCCTTATATGGTCTTGGGCATATCACTTAGCCTCTCCGAGGCTCAGTTAACACGTCTATAAATTAGGATTTATAGAATCGACTTTATAGGGTTATTGGCAGAACTGAGCTAAGATACGTAAAGTATCCAGCAGCGTCTGTAAAATTCATAGCAGGTTCTCAAACATCATCATTCTCAGTTTTCTTAGGCTAGCACCTATCATCTTATTGTTTTAAAAAGTTATGAAATATGAGAGGTAAATGAGACCACATCAATCAGTTTAACTTATAAAATTTCATACCAGATTCTATAACTCGAGAATTTATTTTGTACATACATATCTGCTTAAGAAGACTATAAGCCAGGTTGTAGAAAAGCCACTTTCTCATGAATGGCCTCTTAATATTGTCTCACCTGAAAATATGGTAAATGCAAATCTGTCTTTTATGAAGATGGCACTCGGATGGTTATGGGGAAGGCAGATACCCTGCATGGTATATATCCTTTGGTGTCTTTTAGAGAAACTGTATGTGTGAAACTTCCAATAACAATTTGAATAACTCAGTAAATACCCAAAAGTTAGGGATTTTTCTCTATCTATACACCATACCTGGGACTTAATATTACTTCCACAAGTACCAGTGATTTGAAAAGTCACTATCGGTTCTTTTAACTTTTATTAATACTTCACTAAGTCACATGAATTTTCTCAAGCCACCAAAATATATGAACTCATGGGCCAGATGCTATGAGATGACCTGAAAGAGGTCATTTATATCATATTAGACATCAAAACGAACATTTGGTTCTGGGGAAAATCCGACTCATTGTCTTTGTCAAATACTTTGCCAGATAACTGGCTGAGAGAAATGTTCAGTGCCTTGCTCACCTAGAAAGAATTACATATAAAAAGTGAATCCAGAAATTTTAAAAGAGGATGAAAGATATTTCCTTATTATAAGATCAATTAACAAAAGAGTGGTTCTGACTTTAATCCGATTTTCATTTTGATTATTATGAGCCTGCAGGAGACAGGCACCTCGGATACTGCAGCTTCTCCCATCTCTGGAAAACCTACACTGCTGAAAACACAGTGTGCAAAGGAAACACTGGCTCAAACACGCGACTTCAAACCCATCGTGAAGTGGTTGTTAGGCAAGCATAAAAGATTGTGTGTGTGTGTGTGTGTGTGTGTGTGTGTTTCTGTGTGTGTGCGCACGCGCGCGCTTTAATTTACCTTTCTGAGAATATGCCATTCTGAACCGAAGCGGTGTAAGTCCTTCTTTTGTCCACAGGCATAACATCAACATAACCCCCATGATTCCGAACCACCCCAGCGTGTACTGCTGCTCTGCAGATACTGGACACCTGTAGGGACAAGGAACAACCCCCCATTAGTGAGTTCTTGCGCAACTGGATGGCTTACGTTTCTAATTGGCGGAAGTCACATCTGTCTCTATGTGGACACTCAGAAAGCAAATACAGGATGACGGGCATAAAGGAATGCTACAAAAGTCACAAAGTTAAAGGCAGTTCCGAGCAAGTCTGAAGACAGATCTTCAGAGTGGCTGCAATAGTAAGATCCCTTCACCATCTAATCTAACAAACACTTGTCTGTCCCGACAACAGGATTTTTCTGTTATTGAAGCAATGAAATGCAAATGAGCTTTTATCTCTTCAAGGGCCTATGCATCTTTAATTTCAACCTTTGCTAGTCCCTATTGGAATCACTCTGACCCAGTGTTCACAGGCTGGATTATCTGTATCTCATTTATCTTCTGTTTTTTGACTTAACAACTCAAACATAGTTCCGTATATCTCTACAGTCCTTTTTTTTCTAAAATACAGGCATACATTAAATGGGAAGTTTTTCTTATTAAATAATATATCCTACTCAGAGAAAATTTACCCAAAAGAGTACCCACAAAAGCAAACATGAAGAACCATCACAGCTTCCACCGAGATTTGCACGTCTGCCACTCTGGTTTGAATGGACTGACAAGGAAAATTTTGTGATGACATTGTGCCAGTTACATTATCTGAATTGAATGGGATTTCTATGGAGGAGAAAATTATTGTTTCAGGTCCAACACTTGCAAATGTTTAAAACTATTCACTTCTAGAAGTCAACTTTTTTGGCCCATCAACATCTTCTCTAGATTTTAACATTTGCTTTAATACAAATATTCTACCGATATTTGTCAATAGCAGAGCACAGCCTGAGGAAATCCCACAACATGAAAGGAACTGTTTCAGTACAAAGTGGTCCCACCTCATTTCCCCACAGGTCTTCTCTGATCCCACTGGTGTGTTCTTATCTGCATGCACAGGGGAGTGACCTACTGCACTTTTTCAAGTTCACATAAGCGTGTGCATGTTACATAACCTTGCTTTATGAGTGTGCTCTGACACTTGTGGCATCCTTCAGTATTTATTAGATCAGACAGCCCGAGTGCCAAGCAGTTTAAACTTTTTCATGTTTTTGCTCTATTACAAAATGCCATATATCTGAAACCTCATATCGTGACTCTCAGGAGGCATTTTATTCACCATTTAAAATCCATTGCTGAATATTTGGATCCAATATGGTTCGTAACACATGGAATTAAAAATAATTCTGTACACATTTCAGTATTTATCTTGCGCTGTTAAAAAGGTATCATCAGCATTTTTCCCAAGGCAGTAAAAGTGCTTATAAATAACAATTCACTAAATCCAAGCCCTTAGTATGTTTTGAAACTGTTCTTTTGCCAATAACTATGTAGTCAGCAAGCATTCCTATGAGTTCAAATGTCAGAAGACATTTTCTTTTTATCCCCACACTTTATAACAATTAACACATCACAAAAAAAAAAAAAAGAATTTATCTGTGAGAACAGTGGAACATGTTTAATGAATGCAGAAATTAACTTCTGTCACAAATGGGAAATAAAAGCAAAAGGAATAAAATGTACAAATTGGAACTCTATAAATGGAAAGAGAGAAAGAGGAAGAGAGGGTAAGGCAGGGAGGCGGGGAAGGAGAGAAAAGGAGGGATGTTGGAGATTGCTTCTTGTCCCTCCACGTTGTATTTAAAGAGCTAATGTATTTTATAGGAGGTGGGAAGACTGGCAGATAATAATTGAATCTCTGACTCTGTCTGCACTTAAAAGTAATAGTAATCTTTATATTTTCAACTTACTCTCAAAAGGACCTACATAATAATACACAATTACTTACCCATTTCTTTGAAGTAGGAAGATAAAATGATCTCAGGATTTAAGTTCTAACAAACCATCACTGTAGCAAAGAAATAGCTTATTGGTATAGAAGTGTATAGGATATTTTGAAAGATTTTCACCAGACATAACTAAAATTAAAAGTTTTGGTGCTTAACGGGACAATCTGGAAAGAATGATTTCTTTGGAAATCTCTGCTGATTCTAGATATGCTCATCCATATCCACTTACTCATTCATTTTTTTTTTCAACAAATATTTATGTGCAAGGTGTTTGCTTAATTTTGGATGTTACTCTGTGCTCTAGGTTCTGTAAAGTCAGGAAGCCAGCCTGTCTTGTTCACAGCTTGGCACACATCAAATTGTTGATGACAAAACGATGCATGAAATGCCCAGCTGCTTTCTTCAAGAGGTTGAAAAGTTAACAAAAGAGGTGGGGAAACAATCATAACACCTCACAGAATCGGCTAACTGCTAAAAGGAAAAAACAAAGTCATAGGGTTGAAAGAAGGGCGACGTCATCCTTGAATTAGGAGATCTAGCAATACCCACTTCACAGAGAAAGTGGCAACAATTTAGGACGTGACTTTGACAGACAGGAAATGAGAAAAAGGATGTTTTTAAACAGAAAAAAGAAGACAAGAAAAAGCATGAGGATTAGCCAATTAAGACACCAGCAGGACATTTAAGCTACACATAGGAGAATTGCAACGCTGCAACTTGGGAGAGAACTTAGACTGGAGAATAATTTCAAAGGTAAAGCTGAACTGAAAGAAACCTGGACCTAAATGAACTCACCCAGAGAAATAAGGTGGTGATATACATATTTCAGGCTTCTTTTCAGGATCATATTTCCATAGTTCTCTATTAACTGTGTGGATCAGAGTATATTTCCTGTTTGTTTTTGTAACTCGGGTTTAGAAATCCGTAATGGCTTCTAAATGTCTGCCACATACAATCTGAATTCATCGATGTGCATTCCGACTCTCCACTGACACGTTTCACGAGCTGGATCCTCCACCCCTCACAGTAAACTGGCTGCAGCCTCTTTTATCTTCAGTTCTCACCAGCGCAGACAAGCAAACCTCTGTGCTGGGCTCACTTGCAGCTCCCATGCTCTCACCTCCATCTCTTCAGATGCCACTCATGCCACCTAGAATGTGTCCCTTCATCCTCTTTACCAACCCACACATCAAACCTGGCTCAGAAGCACTTGTCCATTCTGAAGCCATCACAGCTAATATCCCTGGTCCAGTCCCAGGAATGTCATACATTCACATCCCCTCAACTGGTTTCCTTTTGTATGTTTTCTGTTTTGGATTCTATGCGGCTTTTTAAATGCCCCTTGGGCAGTGAAGATACTGTTCATACATTCAGCAAATTCTTAATTGTCCAGTTTATACTTCAAATACTGAAGAACCCAAAGGAAGATTAAAGAAAAGCAAACTGCATTTTCCTTCCTAGAATGCCTCCAGACTATTTCATTAAGGGTCTGATGTAAGACATATGGGTAGGATATAAAGAAAATTTTAGTCAAAATAAACTATTACGCACTCATGTTTACATACGGATACTCATGTCTCAGTGTTAGTGGTGATTAACTATTCTGAGAACATGTTTATCAGCACAAATCTGTTTCCCTTATTCTGCACAGTCGTCCCCACTTATCCACGGAGGACACGTTCCAAGATGCCCAGTGGATGTCTGAAACCGCAGATAATACCGAACCCTATATAACCCCTGTATTTTCCTACACATACGTGTTATGATCAAGTTCAATTTATAAATTAGGCACAGTAAGAAATTAACAATAAAACAACTATAGTAAGATACTGTAATAAAAGTTATGTGAATGAGGTCTGTCTCTCTCTTTGTCTCTCTGTCTCTGTCCTCAGACTATCTCATTGTACTGTACTCATCTTTTCACTTAAGGAAGTACTTTCTGGCATCTTTTTGACATATGCAAATGGCCAGCACCACGGCTCTTGTGCTTTGGGACCCTTATGAAGTAAAATAAGGGTAACTTAGACATAAGCACTCTGATACCGGGACAGTTGATGTGATAACCCAGACGGCTACTAAGTGACCGATGGGTAGGGGTGTCTACAGCATGGAGACGCTGCACAGAGGGAGGATTCACACCCCAGGTGGGACAGAGCAGGATGGTTTGAGATTTCATCACACGCCTCAATGTGCAATTTAAAACTTAGGAATTATTTATTTCTGGAATTCTCCATTTAATATTTTTCGGACCACAGTTGGCTGCCAGTAATGGAAAGTGAAAAATATGGAAAGTGAAACCACAGATAAGGGGGGAATACAGTATATAAACATACATATTCACATTTAAATGTGAGTGTGTGTATATATGTATGGAACCTATGGAACCAATACATACACACACACACACACACACACACACACACACGAATGCTGAGAGCTGCATAAATTAGGATACTTACATCAGAATAAACTCTAGTTCCAATAACTCGAGCATAGTGTGGATTTGCCTGCCTACAGTTCCGAGGGCAGTATACTCTGAAAAATACGTACATATTGACAAATATTAAGTAGCTGGTTATTTCAGTCTTTCTTATTGGTAAGACTAAAGACACGCATACACAATAGCAAAATCAGCATTCTGAACCCTACTCATTTTTTTGCTTCTGAAATAGGTCAATTGTAAAAGCCAGGCAAGAGACACAATTGCTTCTGCTTCACTCACTATCCACTCCCAGCTTTTGGCACAAATGTGTTTTTCTTTTTCAAAAAAGTTAACTGGGACCTTTCTAATGTAGGGATTCAAAGCAGAAAGAAATATCAGAAAATATTTCGAAGCATCTGGGAACTTGGGACCCATTGTGTCAGCAGAATTTAGTAAACAGACAACTTGGAAATTCTGAATCATTGCCTGACTCATACATCTCATAATTTCTTTACTGTACGTTCACATCTTCAGTATCTCATCCAGTTTCATGGTTTTAATTATCATCTATAAACTGTTGACTTTCAAATTTACATCAATAGTTGAGACCATGTCTCTTAGTCATAAATTTCTATGTCCTACTGCTTATTCTATATCTCCACTTAGATCTAATAAACATCCCAAACTTAACATGCTTGAAGCCAAATTCCTAATCTCCTCTCCCAGCCCCCAAATACGTTGTTTCTGTAGGCTTCCTACAATAAATGGCAACTCCATTATTCCAGGTGCTCAGGCCAAAAACCTTTATTCTATCCTCAATCCCTCTCCTTACCTCACATCTTTCAAACCACCAGCAATTTCTACCAACTATAAATTAAATATACCCCAAAGCAGAGCACTCCTAAGCATCTCATCACTGTAACTCTGGACTCCTGCTTCCTACTTTGCCCCCTCCAATCTACTTTTTGCACACACTTATATTGAAGCACACATGTCCACTCATAGCATTCCTCTGCTTCAAATACTCCAGTGGCTTTCCATCTCTTTCAGAATAAATGATTAAGACCCTTGTAGTAAGTCCTGCATAGCCCATCCTGCATTTCCTCTCTGACCTCATGTACTATTCTCCCACTTTCTCATCCAGATGCAGTCACAGTGGTCTAATGGCTATGCCTCAGGGCCTTTGCAGTTACTTTCTCTCTGCATGGAATGTTCTTTCTGCAGATACCCTACAGCCTACCTTATTGACATGTGATTGGCTTAGCTAATTTTCAGACATGTTTCCAAAGCTTTTTATTTAAACATAGGGTCCAATTATCAGTGTTCAACCAATCACATAATATTGAAAAATAATCCACTCCCAGAATTTAAGAAACTGTCATGTGGCACTTCTTTTTTTTTTTTACTCAATTGGCTCTTCTGAGTTCATTCTCTCTCTCTCTCTCTCTCTCTCTCTCTCTCTCTCTCTCTCTCTCTCTCTGTCTGTCTCATGCACAAAACTGGAAAAAACATAATTCGCTTTACATAGTAAATCAGTCTCAACAAAATGCCTACAGAAAAATCACTGTTTGATGAAAGTATTCATGATTTTCCTAAAAGTTCTGAAAAAAGTTTATTGGTTTATTGGCAACTACCTTTACCAAGTGAAGCAGATCTTCCTTAAGATAGCTTTTAAGAAATAGTGACATTTCTTATTTAAGTTTCTTATTTCTAAAATAGGTATAACACCGTACACTCTAGAGTATATATACTTTCTATAACATCTAAACCACAGCTATTTACATATAAGTAATACATGAATCTGAGTTTTTGTAACTTTGAATTAAAGGGTGATTTTTGTAAAGACACTGTTGGGGCTTTCTGTAGGAGGAAGGGTGTCCCCAGTGGCTGTAAAATTTTCTCCTTGTATTTGGGAACAGTTGGGCATTCAGTGCCCACCCTATGGTGGTAAAACCACCTGCTTTGCCCTTAGCATCGTGCTGTGAGGGCTCAACCTTGACCTTATTTTTATCACTTGGTTCACACTTTGAGATCACATACTCTTTGAATCCTAGAGACACCACAATTTCAGGCAAAAACAGTTATCACAGGATAAAAGCACCTTCTGTGTTCGCTGGTAAAAAAGAATGAGCGAATTTAGAAAACATTACCTTGGGCAATGGGAAGCAGGCTTATGAAATGGACAGAGCTGTTCCACAGTTGTTTCACAAGTGACAGCCTGAACTGAGGAATTAAAACACGGGACAATAAGCAAATTATTTGGAAACAATAACGTGCAACATAGTAGTAAGAAAATCAGATGAAAAAAAGTACTAACCTGTTACTTTAGAGACTGTGAAGGAATTAGCTGACTGATATTTGCTGAAAATGAAAACAAAGAAAATGTCAATCACTTTCTAATATGCATCATTATCAACATAACTTAGGGCATTTTTTTAGGTCTATGAATATTTTTTCTTAGACACTTATTTAAATATCTAAATAAACAGTAATATAAGAACACATCACCTGTTTTATGCTAAATCCCTATTACCTTCAAGTCTGTACCAAATCAATACCATTCTTACTACTAGAGGATGATTTATTTTCATTATCAATCTCAAAAACTTATAGATAATGTAAAACAATATACATTTATATCTATATCTCTTTGTTTCCCATTAAAATTAAAACTATCAATTTATCAATTCCTTATCACCACAGAAACAAACTACTTAATCTTTCACAATAACACAAGACAGTGTTGTAATAAGACTACTAAATAATAAGTACCTTAAAGGAGTGTGCATTATTCATTCCCCCTAGTAATTAGTAAAATGTCTACAATAAATGAATTATTGCTCCTCACTAAATAAAAAACATGAATATAAGAATACGTATACCATTATATATCAAAAATTTAATTGGTTTATCTATATCCAAATTTTCTGAAAAACCTCTATGGCAAAAGGTAAACCTTATTTGTGATGGTACTTTTAGTATGACGTACCCTGCAAATTTCAAGAGAGTTTCCATAATAAACATAGTCAAAAACTAGGTTAAAAGAAAAAAGTAAATAAAAGTAAATAGTAGGATACATGGTTTTTAATCCAGCACCCAGCGTTTGGCTTCCTAAAACTAATAACTAATATTTATTCTTTACTCAAGGTAGTTAATAAATATTTGCTGAATGAACCAGTCAATAAATGTTTCTGTAAAACTTTCACTTGAGAGTAATGGCTAGTGGCTGAACACACCAAGTCTTCAAACAAAATTGCATATATAGGAGATCATTCTACCAATTTGCAAGGTTTTTAATAAATTCTTATTTTGAACTCCATCATGACTGGAATTTCATGCAATTGTGCATTTAGAAAAGAAAGAAACTATGTCACATTTCTTAAGAAAAGGCATTCCATATGAGGTTAAATAATGTTTTTTTTTTACATAGAAGCAGGAGACACTACAAAGATATTTCCAAAACCCACATTTTTCTACTTTTTATAGAGTATATATGAAAATGCACAGTGTTTTAGAATAATATATTTAGTGATTTTAACATGAGAAACATTTTAAAAGGTAATCAATGTTTTTATGTTGGGTTAAATTACGTTTAAACTGGCAAAAGGAAGGTGACATAGTATATTACATATTTAGAGATTTTTCAAAATGCTCTTTTACTTATTAATTTATCTTATTAACAACGTTACTGTGGTAGGAAATAAACTATTCTCCCTAAACAGAGCAGTTACCCTTCTCTGCAGTATTTTCTGCTATAGCTGAAAAGCTTATTGCTTCACATTGGAAATAACTGTAAGTTTGTACATTCTTGATGAAACTCTAGAAAATGTGGAATTTCAGCATGCTCGTTGTAAGAAAAAGACTTCAACTTTAATTTAGATACTTTTTCTTCTTTTAATCTTTGGAAATCTAGCTGAAATGCACCTTGAAAATTACCAGGTTCTCTCGTGATAAATCAAATTCTTTCATGCTTTGCTCTAAAATAATCTATTAGTTCACTGTTACAATTAAAATCATCTGGTCCAAAAGATCATTCGGGTACTTACCCAATTGTTTGAACACCATTTCTACTGGATTTGATGAAATAATGTTTTCTTCCTTGTCTGGTGATATCTACCCAACCACCATCATTGTCTATTACACCATAATGAATTGCAGCTCTACAGATGCTGGATTGCTTGGTGAAAAGGAGAGACAAATATGTTAAAATATTAGAGCTCTGCACAAAACACAACTAGATACTATCTCTATGACTTTAAACAAATGAATTATACTTACATAAATTATTATGAGTTATACTTACATAAATTATTTTTCACGTTAAAAAATCAAATATTATACGAAAGGGCTCTACCCCAAACAATTGTATTTATAATACTTACCATTTCATAATGGACACTGCCAATAACTTTCGCTTTACTATCCAAACAGCCAGCAGGGCATTCATATCTAAATGAAAGCAATTGGAAACAAAATTTAGTTTCTCTGCATGTCAGTATAAACTGAAAATAGTTCTTATATTTTGTAAGTTAATTTTAAGAATAATAATAAACATTACCGATTGCAGGTTGTTCCTTTGCACTGATCCCTTAATCTTACTTCACAGGAAACAATTTGGGCTAAAAGGAAAAAATAAAAAATAAAATAATAATAATAATAATAATAATATTTAGATAATGTAAAAGGTGCTATAATTCTTCACATTTAGTGTAATGCCAAGCTTTTACCATTCTAAAAATATTAAAGCTAATTAAATATAGATGGATATATCACCTATGGGAACTTTAAAATTTTTATAAACAAGGCAGAAGTCTTACACATTTGCTGTGTGCTGACAACTTCGTTTATGTTACTGTCATCAGCTCTTGTCCGAACGTGGGTATCGTGTACTTGTGACTGCTGCCGTTCAATTTCATTGGTTTCTTCTTCTCGAGGAGTATAGTATCTGTCTGATCCTTCTGTTAGAATGGAGTTAAGAAATATGAATCCCATTCTAAATGTGCACAAATGATCAACTAATGGCATACATTTCCATGCCTGTTGAACATTTAAAACTAGAAAAATCAGTACTGTTTTTTGGCACCGGTTTTGGCTTAAGGTGGTGACCTCACGTACTCCATTGGTGTACATGAAACATTCATATAGACTTTTGGGCCCTTGATTTAATTGATGCTACCATTTGACTAATATTAAATGGAGTCATTTCTAAACATTGTTTATATTTTAACATGGTATCAGTGATTGATTTTCATAATGGCACTATGAAGTCTACACAGTGATCTAATAAAGTCAGGGCTTAGTAAATTTGAATTTGTTTTCCCAAATGAAATCATATTTGTAATATTTTCAGGAGAATCACATTTAAAATTCTCCCATAGAAAAAAACTCAGCTTAAAGAAGACTTGATATACCCTTGTTATTTATTACAATATCAGTTTCCCTGGAAAGGTTTTTCTCCTTCAGAAGGAAATTCAATGTGCAGAAATTGAAGCTTGACAATGGAGAATAATTTCAAACTTTGAATTGAACAGTTTTTTTCCAGGTTGGGTTATATCAAAGGCTTGACACTGGCACATTTTGGAGAGTTGTGTTATTTTTATTGTGTCTAAGAACTTAGAACCCAGAAAAAGAAGTATGAAGTCAGAGGAAAGTCAGTTTTAGTAAAATATAGTGGCCATTGGTGAAGGGGCAAGTAGGGAGGAGGTTTCGGGGTAAAGAGAATTGAAAACAGACTCACACACAATGAAAAAAACGCTTCCAGAAATTAAATGGCTCATATAACAGAGTGAAATATATGCCACTTCTTGTCTGCTCATTATAGCTAATGAGCATTGAGTCATTAACGGGGAAAAAAAGACACATCTGCTGTATTCATTCATATATTTTATAATACACTCAGTCTACATTAATCTTCATTTAGTCATCATTAAGAAAAAAGTACAAGGAAGTCAAAAATGTTCACCTGGATGCCCAACAAAACCGTGACAACTTTCACAAAGCTTTGTCATATGCATTTCATCTTCATGTGCTATAAACAGGACACCCTATTTATACTTACTTTTTAGGTCATCAAATGCATTTGAGAGCACTACTGTTACAATAGCTTTATAATACTATTATACTTTTTTTCTTACTTTGGCATGAGAAATTGTACAGTCTACAGTAAGAAGCAGAGAATCAGTACAATTCATTGAGTAAGACTCAATGTAAGACTCAAGTAAGACTCATAGATAGGTATTTCGGCAAAAATGTTTAAAGTTCTAAAAATAAATTGTATTAAACTGCCAAATCCTTTAAAAATGATGAGTTATGAAAATAACTCAGTCAACACTATATCAAGATGGCTTTTAAGAATGTAAATATACTTGTCCCTTTGGGATAAATTTCAAATACAATTAGAAGTCATCTGGAATAATCATGAAACCTTCCTTTAAATACATATTGGTATAAAAGGCATTAATATTATAAATATTTTTTTTAATATTCTAAATGGCTTCAAAATATTTGAAATAGAGTTCTAGAAATTTTCTGGGCAATAAATAAATATTTTGTTCTTTTAAAACAGAAATTAATGCATATGTTGGATTAAAATATCACTCATACTGAATATTATGACACAGTAGCACATACCTTTGTAGCACAGATTTTCTCTACAGCCTCCTCCAAAACTAGGAGGACAAGCAGAACAGGGCCTTCCGTGTTTGTAGGGGGCATGGCCCCACCAGTTTCCCCTTAAAAAGATAAGCACCCTTTTAAGAGGTATTGTAATAGCATAATTTCTAATACATTGCAAAATACTATATAAGAGTCTTCTAAGTAATGATTTTGAGGTGTCGATTTAAGATGTCTATATTTTTTACCACAGAGTCCTTTTGGCTACTAGATTTAAATATAAATCACTGCCTCATTCTTTTGAAAATATAGTAAATAATTTGCTAGGCATAATGTTAAAAATTACAAAATCAAACGTTTGCAGAACACCAAACTCTGCTATGTGATATTCATCTATATTCCATTTGTTTTAATAAAAACAGATTTTAGACTCAGTTATGACCCTAAATGCATAGAACTACATAGACACACATTTCCATAAGTATGGCTATATAATATGTTCAATGTCATCATTTGAATGGTCTGTACACAGATGAAAATGCATTTCTCAGTTAATCTATAGCTGTTCATCTCTAGTAAACCAAATTTATGCAATATGATAGTGCAGTAAAACTCAAGGCATAAAAACATGAATCCTGTCATCACAAAGATCATATTTTCAACTGCCTATTCCTTTTAATCACTGATTTTACGCATCAGGCAACCATAATTACTGCCATATTAAGTAAATTGAGTTCAAACAATATACTCAAGACTACACACTGAAAATTAATAAATTCAAGTACATAAAGTTTTTAAGAAAAATTTGTTAAGAAAAATTTACATATGAGAGTATTGTTTTGTCTACTTACTTTGGGGAATAATTGCACACCAAGTAGACAGCTTTGGGCCATATCTGCCCCCAGATGTTCATGTTATGGCATAAATTAATGGCACAGCCTATTCTGCTACTTGTGGCCCACACAACCTACATTAGAGAACAGACAGGCTCAAAAAAAAGCAAGTTGTGATGAAATAAGACACAACATATCTGAGCGAAAATGTGCAAAACTGAAGTTGAGAAACATTTACCATTCAAGTGAAAGGAGGCAATGTCAAAAAGGATATTTTTCCTGAGACTTTGAAAAGTGTTTAATTCAATTAAAAGAAGAGATCTACAGCTCGGTAACTCTGTCTGGCTACAAAATGTAAGCATCTTCAAAGTACAGATTTACTAAATAATTCAAAAGTTATCCTCACAAACCTAAATTCTGTGTTAGTATTTCTGTAAAGAAACTTAGCTAACAAAGGGACAGAATTTCTCATCTTAAACAAAAAGTACTGGAGAAAACACTTAGGTGTTCAAACATATCATTATACAACATGATATTTGCATTGTACCAGTGGTTTTTAAGGAGTTTAATACTGATCTTAATCTCGTCACAGGCAAAGGCATAAAGAACAATCGGTCTGCTTTATATTCACCAATAATCAGCCATAGAACTTCCAGGAACTCAGATCTATGCTGAGCTCATATCTAGTCGAATCTGCCTTTAGTTGTGTGATTTCAGTGTTGGGAACATATCCAATACCAAATATGTACACTATTGAAAAAAAAGATAAATGCTGCACACATGGAAATACCAAATGTCACTGGTAAAAAAAACTATGTTTTTAATCTTTGGAAAATAAAAGACTAATGACATCTGATTTAAAGATGGTAACATTCTCCCCATTTGCATTATTGGACCTGTACTATAAATGTTTCATATGTAAAATCATTGCTATAATGTCTTTTTCAGTAGGTGTTTGGACATTTTCTTTCTGATTATTACTTTTATTGTTTACGGAAATTTCTAAGCTTATTCTACATAAATCAATAACTATCTAATTTTTTTAATAGCCATACCAAAAAACAAGAAAGTCACAAGTTGCATAGCTTAAGTTCTCCACATAGTTACACCAACCCAACTTAGAGCAATAAAGTGTAATATTCCGCAAACATACCTGTGTGTAATGAGTGCAGACGGGACCAGAACATCTGAATGGACAGTATGGATTGCACTCATGTTCATACGGGTAGCTAAAGTCTCTCACTTCATCATACCATGCTTGTACGTGAAATGTTGGGGGCCTATACCTATTTGAAATGAAATAACCATAAAGAGCACGTAAAGTTGAAGCACATGGAAAACCAAATATTGCAAACAGATTGATCAAGTTTGGTAAAGAGATCGTTTTTGTGGAAGTTAGTAATTGGAAATATTGTGCCCGTTGTATTAGTATTATATCAGAGATTTATACAAAAATAAGTCTCGAATACTGCTGATCATTCCTGCATGATATTTAATTTTTTTTTATTTTTTTATTATCCGTGTTGGTGGGATTACTTGTTTTCCTTTTAGGCACTTAGCCTTTGAAAATGGGCAACATAAATTAATATGCAATTCGTTTCAAACACGTGTTTTCAGAAGCAAAGTTACATTGTAAGCTACCTTCCCCAGTGTGCTCCCAAATTCTGTCCAATTGAGGGAAGCAAGCTTCCAGGTCCGTGTTCCCACAAACAAGTTTCAGCCCAAGACTCTGCAGATCTTTCCAGCTCTACATCCCATGTCTAAAGTTTAAAACAAAAACAAAATAGAGATGCAAACATTTAATGCATGTGTATAGTTTGGATATTTCTTCAGAATCTAGTGCTGTTCAGTTGTTACGCTTTCTCCCTTCTTAGTCGGATTTATAAAGTCAGTATCTTAGTCTGGGTTCTCACCTACATTTGTGCACTAGCCTAATTAGTCTCCTTACCTTAGTTTTCATCCTTCCAACCTGCCCTACAAATGTTTAGAATTATCTAACTGAGCACAAATACACCTCATTGATTCTTCTGTCTAAACAGATCCAGCAAATCCCCGCATACATGAAGTCTGAAATCTTGGTCCCACTGTCCACTGTCATGAAACCTGCTGTCCCTTCCCCTTGCTGGCATTGTTTCCTCTGCCTAAAAAACATTCTTCTCCCAATTATTTGTCAGACAGACCTCTATTCTTTCTTCACAATACAGCTTTATGTAACTTTCTTGACACCTTGCAATTCTCTCTTTCCTCCTTGGTCCCCGCAAAGCTTTGTTCTACTCCTTTGTTTAACAGCTATTACACTGCTATGTTGGTATTTGTCTATATGTTTAACTCTTTCACAAGACTATAAGTTGCTCGGGGGCAGTTATTTAAGTCATGCTGGTATTTTAGGCCTATTTTCTGCATCCGTCATATGGACAAGGTGGTTAATAAATGTACGTTGAATACATGAATGATTGATGAATGAAAATCCTATAAATATATATGTGTGTGTGTATACATATATATATGCATTCTATATACAAAATTCAATTAGGGCAATTCATACTTTTAGAATAATTTATAAAGAAATATTTAAAATTAGAAAATTATTGCTGAAATTATTTTGCATATCTCAGGTTCAATATTCAAATTGCTCATCTGAAAAACAGTGTCATGAGTGTGGTAAAAACAGAGTTAGGTAGACCTGGGGTCAGTCTTGGCAGTGTCAGTGACAGGCCTCTGGGCATGTTAAGCGGATAGGTAATCGTCCTGGAACGAGAACAGGAGGACATGACCTAAGGCAATCACAATGAGCCAGAAAGGGCAGACAGGCTGAACTGATGCTTGGGAATTTAAATTCCTAGAAGTTGATGTATGACTAGAAGTAGGTGGTGAGGGGAAAATAAGTGAAGACTGATGAGGTTACCAAATTGGGAGAAAGAAAACACAGAAAGAGAAATAGGTTGTTGTCATGGAAATGTGTGCCTGTGTATTTCTGTGCATATTTGGAGGGTGAGGTGTGAGGTACCTGCAATGCATACACTGTATATGTCAAACAGAGTGAAAATATATGACTGGGGTTCTGAGAAAAGAAACAAGCTCTGAACATAGGAATTCTAAAGTGATTCACCCAGAGATGAATTTCCTCAGGAAGATAATACAGAAGGAGAATTCTGGAGTTATCAAAATTGAAGGGGAGAAAAAAACAACGTGTTAGTGAAAAAGACTAGGAAAAATGGGATCAGAAAGATGAAGGGCAAATTGAAAGAGGATTAAATTAAAGTGAAGGGACTGGGACGAGAGATTTCAGGAAGAGAGAGTGGGCAACAAGGTCAAATGTCAGAAGTCAAGAACAATGAGGTCTGTTCAGTACTACTTCATGATTAAGAGTAATTTCAGGTCAATACTAGGTAGAGAAGTCAGAACATAGAGGGTTAATAAGTGAGTGGAAAGAGAAAGTGGACAGAGCAAGTGTGGGTTTTTTGCTAATAATACTTTAGCGAGGAAGAAAAGAGATGGGGATGAAAAAGCTTAAAAAGATAAGATGCTAGGGTCTGGGGAGAATGTGTTTGCGTGCTTTCATTTTTAAAGGATGGAAGATACCTAACCATCACTGTAGACCAAAAGGAAAAGACACCGGGGAGAGGAAAAAAAATGGTGGAGGGATGTGTGGGGAGAAGTGTCTTCATGTATTCATGTAAGTTTTTATAAATGAACAGTCTTTATTCGATTGTGAATCTGAAATATATAAATACATGTTTTCAAAACCAAGAAGTAAAATTTATACCCAATTAGAATAAGTATATTCTTATTCTAATTGGGTATAATTATAATGAGTATAATTGGGCATCTTTATTATCTACCAAAAATACAAAAATATATACTTACATGTAACTAAAAAATTAAGAGCAGCAAAAGTAGCTGATTTTCATAAAAGCTTTAATTTAACTTTGAATCAATATGAAATATTCACGATGACTGGCTTTGTGATAGAGACATCAGAAATGTATGCCATAAATATTTATCAGACAAGCACTTTATTTCCCAAACATGGGCATATGATTTCTTAAATCCAGTACTCAAGTTAAACCTAATTATATAATTTAATATTTTATATAATTCTACAAAGATATAATTCAAGTTGCTGTCATTATTTACCCAAACAACTTAGGTAGAAACAAAGAATTTGGCTAACATCCCAGAAAATGAGCAAGATGATAATTTCCTTTTGTATCCAGAAGGTTGGAGAGTTCATCTCTCAAAAGCAAGCAGGTTTCCAGGTAGAGTTCCCTGGAAAGCAGTTTGTCCTTAAGAGACAAACAATTCTTGTCTTCAGTCTTAGAAATTCAGTTCTCGCCTACCTTAGTACTTTATTCATACGCACAGCGAAACTATACTTAATCCCTAGGTTTCTAATCTAGCAACCTCATACTCAAAGAGTAGCCAGGCACCAGAAGAAAAACAAACAGTCCCTAGATGGCTTTAAAAAATGTCTTAAAACCTCTGTGATGGTTTTCAAGCACAAAAGTTGGAGTTTGAATTCCCTTCCCTTCCTTTCCATTTGACCTGGACAGTGACTGCTAAGGGATAGAATGGCACTGAGAGACTTCTCAGGCTCGGTTAGGAATGCAGCCTCTGTGGTTCTTTCTCTTTTAAAACACACATCTTGACAGACCTGAGACAACAAATTAAGAGTCCAGCTGCCCTGCAGAGGTGGCTGGCAAGGTCATGGGGAGAGACCACACAGAGACAGAGAGATGCCGGACGAGTGCCCCTTTGCGATTTCCTAGCCCAGGCAGGAGACCTGTCAGTATGTAAGTCCAGGTGACTGCAAACATGTGAGAGACCCAGTGAGAAACACCCATGTGAGCCCTGGGAAGAGACCTTAGCACCCTGTTCAAGGTCATTTTACTCTTTTCTATCTATGCATAATGCTACAGTCTTAGATGTCAGTTTTTCCTATGAAATCGAAGATGGATCCTTTTTGGAGAGCATATACAACTAGTTCCAAATTCACAAGTATATTTTGAAAACTTGTTTATATATCTGAAGTACAGAAATTGAAATGAAATCTAAAACATATCATTCAAATACTCTAGGCTAAGTTTTCTTATTTGTAAAATGTATCAGTTGAAATAGAAGATAACGCAGGCCCCTTTGAGGACTAAAATTCAATGATTAAGTATGTACTATGGATAAGCTTTTATTACAGCATACAAGTTTTCTATCCCATTAAAAATAAGAGGGAAAGTGAACTCTAATAAGGCTAAAATAGGGACATACATTATTTTAATATAAGAACTAAGGTAGAGGGGACTACAACTAAAATTTACTATCAATATTTAATAAATACTAATTAGTGACAATTTTAAAGGTAATTATCTACTTAAAGAATCTAATCAAACATAGGTGTTTAGGTCAAGTTCAATAATACAAATCAAGAAGATTCTTTAAAAAAGAAATTTACTGCGGATATAGCTGTCTTGGAAGAAATATTACTGTAA
The DNA here is from genome assembly GCF_036562045.2 of Rhinolophus sinicus. Classification (NCBI taxonomy): domain Eukaryota; kingdom Metazoa; phylum Chordata; class Mammalia; order Chiroptera; family Rhinolophidae; genus Rhinolophus; species Rhinolophus sinicus. Next base: position 7,698,029 of record NC_133763.1, read on the forward strand.
CATGATAACAGGATGGAATGTATATTTTTATGCTACAACATTCCATTTCAGGTTTTAAGACTACCAGTAATGCCTACCAGTCCCATTTAAATGCAGGTTAGTCTCTATACATTTCTATTTAAATTCAGGTTTGTAAATTAAATCAAGATGGCCTGAAGGGCTTCTTTTTTTTCCCCCTCTCTGAACTATTTACCCAGCACTAATTTAAAGCCAAACCACACTTAAAATTACCATTTCTTTATAAGACGGTACTTAAGGTGTGTAGAAATGAAAACCATTTCCATTTTCCAACTACATCCTCATAAGCTGTTTCTTCTTAGAGCGCAGTAAAACGTTCAAAAAAGTTTTATTACTAAGAGAAAAACAATATGATTGACATTCTTTGTCTCCAATGATATTTTTAAGCCAGTTCAACATGGAGGCTCTATCATTTCCTGTGTGTGTGTTTGTGTGTGTGTGTCTGCACGCACGTGCACTCCTCTGTATGAAATCTTAAATATTAACAAAGGACTTCCAAAAGTAAACCTAGAAATATACAGGAATTTTAGTACTAAAGTATCGTACTTGTAGAAATTGGAAATTATGCAACTATCTAGACGTGTACAGAAAATTCCATTGACTGCTATCCTTTGGTGGGAAGTATGAATGAGCATATACAATCCAGTCCTATCAGACTATCTGCTATCTTGCTTTAATAAGAGACAATCAATGAAGGTTGGAAATCACTGAAGAATGTAGTTTGAAATAGAGTTAATATCGCTAGCTTACCAATACTTTAGACAAAACCAGTACTGTATATTAAGCAAAAACAGTCATTAATCGTATTAATTTTTTCTTTTTCTTTGACACTGGGAATAGTTTTCTCTCTTAAAAATGATTAAATGTTTTCAAATATATCTTCTTAACCATAGAAAATTTACAGCTCTTTCCAGATTCATATAATTTGAAAATTCATGCCCTGGGACTTGTTTAAATCTTTACAGCTTCAAAATTGTTATAGTACATTAAACAAGAGTTGAAGGTCAGTGTTAATTAGTCACCAAGAATTTGTATGTAGATGAGCATTTTCTTATAATTTATGCTTCAAAAATGTTAGTAAAAAAAAAAAAAAACTAAAGGGAAAAGTAGGCTATTTTTCAAATAAAAATCAAACATAAATTTTACACAGACTAATCTTAAAGAACTTTTTAATTAACTATTATCATTTCAGATTATTAAAGTATATGGAGTAAAGTTTTGTGAGATTATGTGTTTGATGCAAATTTGTGTAATTAAGACTCTTCATATAAATTATCCCAAAGGTCTACCATAGGGGAGAAGATGATGGCATCTGTTAGTCCACAAAGGTACTGGTAAGCACTTAATAGGAAGGTATCACAATAGTACTTAGTCTACCATTGAGAGTATCTTAGGTGACACTGATGTTGTTAAGCAGCTTATTTTATTGAGTTAGATTCATCAATGAAAAAAATATATAAATTAATAAAGAAATTTGAATAGGGAATTAACCGGCATGGTCTGACACCTTTAAATGCACACAGAAATAATGTATTGACTAGAAACTCTCACATAATTTTCTAATTGTTAAATGCCATTCTAAGCAGGGAGATACAGGATTGTAAGATTGTCTATAATACCATTCTAAGAAACTCACCTAAGTGGATGAAGCTACAATAGGTCTTTTCAAAGACATGCTAGGTAAAATGTCTTTAAGTAGTTAAGAATCATTTTTTAATGGAAAATAGGAATTAATGTAATTATCGAACAATATGAAAGAATATCTAAATAATATAGAAATGTTTTAATTCATTGGACCTTTATGCAAAATTGATATAGCTTTAATGGATTTCCAAGATAAATGCAAAAAAGTAATTGGTCTTTGACTCTCATACTATGAGGTAGCCTATTAATGACAACAAACACCATTCCATGATACAATTTGCAATTTAGTATGGACTTTTAAAATATGCACTGCTCTCTGGCAACATAATATGAAATCACAGTGGTGTCAAAAAGGCAATTATGCTAGAAGTCCTGATCAAGGCCGGAAGCTCTGGTCTTCCTACCGCTGAAAACATTAAAGAGCATGATGAAATTATTTTTTAAACCTGAGCATTTGAAATGAATTTTGAGAAATGGATCCCACAAGCATCCTTCTTTTGCGGTGTATATATCTTCATACTTATCTTGGGATACCCCCCTCATATCTCCAAGCCTACTTCAGTTCTGAGCTCTCAGAAGTGACGATAGCACTCTAGCTTTCAAAGGTATTGAAAATCCTCCTCCGGAGTGCTATGTCTTCTGCGCATATGCAAGTGAGGTCATCAGTGATAAATTTTCCTCTCATTTTCTTATATAGACAGAGAGAAAAGTGAGCTTGCACTTGTTCAAATTACTCACATTATGAGTACTTAAAACACACGATACACCCTGGGAGAGTTTTCCTTACTACTGAAATTGTATATTTTCAAATTTATCTCTTTGTTTTTGTCAAGATTTGTTTGTTTCTTTATATGTAACATTAGGAAGCTGGAATAAGTTTCTTCAGTTTCTCTTAGCTTTAAAATTCTATTATTTTGTATGTAGTCTCTTATAGAATGCCCTGTATTGCTTGTGAGAACATACAAACTGTAAAATAATCTTTCTGGTGATATGGTGATAATTAAGGGCATTTCTTAACCAAGAAGCAAAGGCTATTTTGTGGTTTGCAAGACTGCAACACCAAGAATATTTCAGTTCTTCCAATTATAGGTCTAGAACAGAATGCAGTTTTTTCTGAATCATCTCTATTCAAGAAAGGTTTAATGTTATCCCAAACTGATAAATATAACTGAAACTTAATTGAATAAGTCAAGAAGATATTCTCAATAAAAGATTAAACGCAAGCCTTTCTTCAGCTTAGTCCTAAAAACCCAATGCTAAAATCTTTGAAATATGAATTTTTCCCACAGTTGAAAGGAAGAGCAGCATTTTTCATCCAGCTCATGAATGTAGAAGTGATTAAAGACAATCAGACATACAAGAGTTATTTCTTTCTAATTACCACCGTTAAAAGATAAGTCTTGCTGGGCCACCACTTCTGGAAAACCAGATTTGCAAGTTGTCCATCATTATGTCAAAATGAAATCCCTCCCAAATCACTGTTGTGTTTTCCTATTTAAATCAGAAAGTGCAATCCCAAAATCTGATGAAATAAGGTGTCAGTGTGATCCTCTAAACAGCAATAACTTGACCTTCAAGAACGAATTCACTCTATGGAAGTAAGACATTTGAGAGTTCACGAGATTTCAGACCTAAATTCCAAATATAATGCTTCATTATAAATTCTTTAAAGCCACCTTCTTTCCCCCTTTGGTAGAACTATAAAGCAACTGACATCAATGAAATAAGCCAGTCAGTCTGCTCTGAAAGAGTGCAAGATGTTTTTCAGACAAAGTCATCTGGTATAAAAAACACTATGGAAAACAGCAGTAATACATTCCTGACAACTTGGAAATGACCTCAGGTATTTAACTACTCTGCTTCACCTGTTTTGAAAAGACTTTGTAGTTACAGGGAAAATGCACGAGCTCAGATTTCAAAGGGAACACCTGTTCTCCTGGGCATCCAGGCCTTGCAGGTACCGGAGGGTGGCACTACCTCGGGGCAATGCACTTATTAGGGTCTCCCAGAAGTTAAAGATGTGAGGCACATGTGGCAGTATTTTACTTAAAATCCACTTGAAAACAAGGCCTGAAAACCTTAAAACTGTAGCAACCTAATAACTTATGGAACTGCCTCTTCCTTTTAGTAAACTTAAAATGATTTTTGCAATGGAAATTTCATGTGTGGATAAACTCACAACACGGTTTCAATGAAACCCATTATTTCAATGTTATACAGACTGAATGTGTGACGTAGGACGGGCTGTACTTTTGGGGCGGCAGAGCCATTAATTTGACACAATCCTTACATTTCTACAGAATGTCTGCTAATTCACCCCATCTTATGTCACTGCCAAGGCCCTCTGAGTCTGGCCATAACTGCCCCACCTCATTTATATCCCACCCGTCTTCAACACGGGCCCCTCCACAGCTGCCTCCCTTTAAAGAGCTTACAAATCACCAGAAGATCTGTTTAAAATGCAGTTTCTTATTTGGTAGATAGGCCAGGAGAGAAATCCAAGCTTCGGCGTTTCTGAGACCTGGGCCAGGCCCATACCTTGCATAACCACACATTAGGAGCAAGGTCTTGGCCACTGAATCCATCAGAGATTTTCCCCGAAAGGAACTGTTCTTTCTCTCTTCTTCTCTCCTCTTTAGTTACTTAAACTTTATCCTTTCACCCAAGTCCTGTTCACATTCTCTCTTGAAAGTCATTCCAACGCCAATACCCCATTTATCTCACCCTTCTCTGAGGCTTCTTAAACACATAATTTACCAATTATTAGAAAGATCTGTATCTAATGCTTTGGCTCTTAATTCCCAAACTAGAAAAAACCTTGAAAAGCTCAATTTGGATTATTTTGGTAAATGTCATATCTTTGTATTGACTTGGTGATAAATTCAGGGCTATGATGCCTTCATTATTTTTCTCGTCATTTAAGAGAGGAGTAGTTAATAATTTTCAAGACTACATTCTGGATGTTTGAGACAGCAGTATTTAAAGATTTCCTTTAGCATGTGAGAAAGTACCATCTATTGGTTCTTTGTATCTTGATCTATGGCGTTAGATCAATTTTTATAACAATGGACACGTGTACTTTAGTTTACTCATAGCCCATTAATTTGATCTGAAAGTCAAGCCCCAAAATAATACATGAAAGGAAAGATAAACTCTCATAATAAATTACTCTATAGTATTTACTTATGCATTAGTTTACAGTTTATATTTGAATATCAAAATAATAACTTGAGTTTTGAAAGTAAATACAGTATTAATTGCTTTTATCTATTGTACTTATGGGTACTTTTCTAATTTTCCAAAGGAAAAAAAGTTGGGTTAGCAAATGAAAAACTTCTTGGACAAATCAGTAAAAGAAAAAGTTTATGGACACATAGAAACTGAAACCTACAATTTAACACTATAACTTCATTTCAAACCAAAGGCTAATATAAAAAACATTAAAATGCATATGTTTACATACTTTAACAAAACTGCTATATTAAGTTGCTCATTGTTCCTATATTGAGAAATCTGTGTTAAGTTTTCACTAATAATTCCTGCCTCATGAATGATAAATTATGTTTCCAGTCATTGGAAGCTATGTTAACCATTTGGTTTCCTGCTTTCCCTGGCTGTGAGGAAGCTCAAAGCTAGTTTAATAACTAAAGCATTCTCAATCAGATTTTTAGGCATTCCTTAGCGATTATTCCTTAGGAATAATATGCCTCCTGGCTTTGTTTTCTTCAACAATTACATAATGACTAAGGTGATAGTTTAAAAAATATGGTTTTCAAAAGTCCTTAATTAAAAATCTGAGAAAGAATACTGTGTTAAATATTCTTCATTTGTTCCCACTTAGCCATTCTCAGCCCCTAAGTGCCACTCCCTTTGTCCCAAAAGGTTCAACTCTACATACTCAGTTACTTCAGGTTTTCTTAGCCCCTGGATTCCAATTCATTTTGGCCAATGGCACACACCAACAGGAAGTCAGAGAGTAGGAGGTGAATTTAAGTATGAATTCCCCGCTTTTGACCCCACTCATCGCCTCCAAGTAGAGGCGATCCTCAACTTAGGATGGGGTGACGTTCCCATAAACCCATTGTAAATGGGAAATAGCGTTGTCGAAAACGCATTTAATGCACGTCACCTACTGAACACCATCATGTACCCTCGCCCTCCTTAAACGTGCTCAGAACACTTCCATTAGCCTACGATCAGGCAGTTATCAGCATTTCATCTCAGGGGTAACTGCCTTCCTCTTCTAATCACCAGAAGCAGGAGACACAGCTGGGTGTTTTGTAGACATGATGGGATGTGAAAAGAGAACACACAATATCCAAAACACGCTGGCCACACAGTACACTGTAGAGTGCTGGCCGTTTACCCTGGTGACCGCCTGGCTGACTGGGAGCTGTGGCTGTCGCTGCCCAGCCTCATGAGAGAGTGTCGTACTGCATATCACTAGCCCGGGAAGTGTCAACATGCAGAATCTGAGGTATGGTTTCTCATGAACAGGTATCGGTTTCACACCATGGTGGTCAAACAATCTTAAACCAAACCATCCTGAGTCAGGGACTGTCTGTTCTCTGCCTCACCACAATGGTGACCAGGTCCTTTCACACAGCCCTACTGCCAGGCTCCAGTCCCCACCAGGCGGTGACACCACCATTCAAGCCTGGGCGCCTCCATCCTCATGGCTCCCCTTAGCCCTGCCCATACTCTACAGATGGACCTCTCAGGATTTTTTTTTTTCCTGTGGGACCCTTGTTACTATGGCATTTGCTTCCTGCTGAGAAATAATATTTGAGAATAAAAATATCTCACAGAATCTGTATTAGGAAACTGCCTAACATATTACCTGATACTTGTGAAATCTTAATAAATGTGCTTATTCACATGTTCCTTTAAGAATCTGAGTAACTTGCTGTGGGTCACATAGCCTTTTCGTGGAACTTTGCTGATATCATGTGACTAAGGGAGAAATGCAAAGTTTTGAGTGATTAAGAAATAAGATAATCACTGCCACCTAAAGTTCCAATGAAAAAGTAAATAATTGTCTTAGAATTTAAATTTAACACAATATTAATTATAAAACAAAGCTTACAGTTAATTATCCCTAGCTTTGCTTTGAATCTATTGACAATAAACTCTCTCATTTAAGATCTTTGTTCGCATCTAACTCTGCATGGGAGGGTTTAGACAAAAATCAGGTTATTCGTTAAGTGAGTCTTAAAGGAAGAGGAGAAATTAGAGAGAAAACAAGTAGGGCACGAGGCATTCTGACATCTGTAAATGCAGGTGGGCTTGGCAATATTCCTACAGCATAAAAAAAAAAATCCAAGGCGTACGGAATAATGGCACAGCTCTGCTTTTCATTTGTTTAGGTTGTACTCAGTGTTCACAAAAGTCTTGGTCAACTGACCTCTCAGCCACTTCTTTCTAGAAAGGAGTTCTGAAGCTCTCATTCCAGTTTCATTCCAAAGCCTCCTCTTGATCGGTTTGGTTTCCCTTCTCTGGACAACATCCGATCTGTTTCTTCGAGGGTTATCAGTTAACCCTTCGGTATTTCAGATATGGATTTGATATGCTTGAGCAAGTATAAGATACCATTTTATGTCTTCACTCCCAGCACCTTTATTGGATTGTCCCATTCAAGTGGTGACTTTGAATTGCTTGAGGTGCAACAACAACAAACGGAGAGTCTATGAGCAGTAATCCCTTGATTATTCCCGAGTCTTACCGACTCGCTCATTAGCCTACATAGTTGCCCCCTATATTTGCCCACTTTGAAATTCCACTTCATCCCTTCTCACTCGTGTGGCCTTTAGAGTTTATCCTGTCACGGACTGCACTGCATGGGTCCCTATCCAGTCGACCTGTGCCATTAGCTAATTTTGAGATTTCATTTCGCATTCCTGCTCCAGGTAGTCAAACATTAGGCCTTCAGGAATCTTACTGTTCAAGCTTCCCCATCCTTTTGGTTTCTAAGCACTTCTTGGAAGGAAGTGAAAAGGAGTTTCTGTTTCCCAGCACTAATAGTTACAGACACTACCTTATAAAAAGGAAGGTGAGTGTAGCAGTTGAGGAGGAAGGAAAAAACAAGAAAGAATCTGAATTCTAGTCAACTTTTCATGTCTCAACTTAGACCCGGCTTCCTCCAGGGAGCCTGAAGTCTTCTGCTCAAAGTGGGGTTCACGTCATCCAGAAGCTCGTTAGGGATGCAGACTACCAGGGCCCACCAAGACCTATTGAAGCAAAATGCAACAAGATTCCCAGGGGTTCAAATTCAAGTCAGGGTGGTGATCAACTAAAGTGTCCCTTATTTCTGGTTCCCAAATCCTACCTACCTGCTTTTCCATGAGAAACAATCACTATCCTTAATTTCCTGATGATTGGTTTCAAAATTTTCTTTGGTTAAAAACTTAAAACATAAAGTATGCACAGCCTACTACGTATATTGTGTCCATATTCATATTTTGTCTTTGAGGTTACCAATATAGAAAATGGGTTGTGTTACCCCATAAGTTATATGCAAATAGTTGACTGAATCACAGCTTGTTGATTCTGTTAACTAGTTAAAAGGGGGGAAAAAAAAAAAAGATTTCCCAGATCACAGTTCCAGGTTCTTATCTTTGGAAAGTTTAGTAACCCACTAACTCAAGTCACGTATTTGGGTCAGTTCCGTAATTTAATTTTTAGAGTTCCCTATCTCTATCTGTATCTAGCATTCAGTTTGCAATTTGAACCTCAAACACACTGTTCAGTCGGTATCTATTTCTGCACTTGATCTACATTATGTACTATCTGAATACTTTAAAAATTGAAACCCCACTCACATGCTTATAACCATCTGATCTCCATTGGCTGAGAAGAGTGGTGTGGCCAATGGCAACCCACAGAAGCCATCATTACTGTCAGTCCCCTTGTATTTTGGAAATACCTTGACATACTATAGTAAATCTCTTCCATATCTACTAGATTTTTTTAACTTAAAGCATTGTGAACAAAATGAACTTGAAGAACCTCAGAAACGGTTCATACATTTGACTCCACAAAGACCTTTATGCATGTCTCCAAAATGAGCATTTCGTAATGTGCTGTCCTCACACCCCTTCATTCCTGCCCTCTCCGTCTCAGCTGATGCTCTTGCTCCATACTTCGCTGGTTAAAGCAGAAGCATCCCCATGAAAATCTTCTCTTTTACTCATGAAATATACCCAGCCACCTCCTTCTGTACCTACAGCCTCAGTCTTTCCTGTTACAATAAATGAACTGACTCTGTAGTTATATTTTCTCCCTCCCACGCCAAGTGCTTTCTCAACTTGTTCATTCCCATCAACCTGCAAACATTCTCTTTAAAAACAAAACAATTCCCATATTCCCCTCTAACAATAGCTAGTTCTGTTTCTCCGATCTCCTTCACTGCAACATCACCTTGAGGAATTGAAGTTCCTTCTCCACTTCCTCACCTCCCATTCTCTTCTTACTTCCACAAGACTTCCGGTCGTACTCCACCGCTGAAATGGCTCTTCTACCAACTTCGCCAGCAGCCTCCGTTTTGATGTGACCACTGTAGCTTTTCTTCTTCATCTTACTCAGCCTCTCAGCAATACGGACGCACTGGCTTTGCCCTTGAACTCTCTTCTCCTGGATTCTGGGGCACTGGTCTACCCTGTCTTTTCCTCCAACCTTGCTGGCCACTTGTTCCCAGATTCCCTCGCCAGCTTTCCCTTTCTGCTCAACCTCTATATATTGCCGAGCCCCAGGGCTCAATCCAAGGCTTTCTGCCCTTGTCCTTCAAAATCTTCTCCTTGGCTGAGTTTGTTCCGTGAGGTAAGTTAAGATGGTTCCTAATAACAGCGACATGATTTCCACATTTTTATCTCAAGGCCCACCTCCCTGATGGCCACTAAACTCAGTTGGGGATGACCTGGCATCACAAACTAAGCTTGGCCAGAAAGGATTGCATGGTTTTATCCTTCCCTCCTCCTGTCAGTTTTTCCTGCAAATCTTTCAACTATCCACCAATGCGCTTAAGTAAAACCCTAAGAACAGCCCAGATTCTTCCTTATCCTTCACCTTCACATTGATGCTATCCACACAACCATCAACAATGCCATCAAAGCATACCCTGAAACGCCTCACCTCTCTCCATCTTTACCACTACCACCCGGGGCCCAGTCCCCACCATCTCTCACTCAGATATAGCGATGGCTTTCTCACTGTCTCTCTGCTTTCAGCGTTGGCCCTCTTTCAGACCACTCTTCATAACACAGAGTAATTTTATGAAACTGGGAGTAAGACCAAGTCAATCTCTTGCAAGAAATTTTCCAATGGCTTTCCATTTCACTTGGCAAATGGTAATGACCGAACAGGAACTGGGCCACTGTCCTGTCCTGCTCCTCATGCTGAAGTTCTCATCTTCTGTTGTTTATGGAGGGAGTGAGAGCAGACTGGCTTTTGGGAGGGGAGGATGGAGCATGGGGGAAAACAGGAGGCATCCTTGTCCTGGGAAGTGAAGAGGCAGAGGTTGGCTCCAAGTCCTCTAACGTCTTGGAGTTGGGTTAGCCAAATGGGTATCAAGTAACCGGGCAATTTCCAGCATCTCTAACCATTCTGGAAGTCACTATAAATTGAAAGATCCAGAATCTTCCCCATTGATATTTAAACCAGCATGGAAACTGCCACTGGTTTACAAAAAAGTGCAGTCAGGGTTTGGGTGGATTTAGGTCTTGGAAGAGATGCAGGAAGTCCCAGCCTACGGGCTGCCTGGCTGTCCAAGCCAACGCCATCCATCCTACAACAAGGCTTCCTTGAATTTTGATTGCTGTTGTGATTACAAAGGGGCTTTAGTGTGTATTCCTACTCTTGCCACCTCTCCCCACCTTAACGGCTCCCACCCCACCATCAACTGTTGGATGATTGCAATAGCCTTTCTCTCTGCTTACACCTTTGTCTCACCTAAAGTCTGTTCTCAACAAAGCCAGAATGGTTCTGAATAAGTGCAAGTAAGATCATGCTGTTCCTCTCCTCCAATGGCTTAAACATCTTCTTAGCACGCAGACTAAAATTGAGCCTTGACAGCAACCTGTATCCACCCTCCTCAGTTGACTCCCCAACCTCATTTCCTACATCACTTTGCATCTTCACTCTGTGTCAGCTACATGGGCCTCTCGCTGAACTTGGAGAGTCGGGGTCTTTCCCAACGATTCCAAGCAAGCAAGAATGTTTGTTGTGTACTGCTAGGCTCTCCATGGTGCCTGGCATATGGTAAACTCCTAACAACTGGGAAGAATAAATAACAGTAACAATTTCACAATTTTCTGGTGGTGGGTGTTCCATTCTCCTGTTAAAACTACCTCGTTTCTGTCTTGCTAAGATCCTAGATTTGCCGCTTACATTTAAGGAGGAATGTTTAATCACCCAGAACTCCAGGGTAATTACTAAATTCAATAGAACTGGATGGTAATGTCATTTTCTTCCAAAAAGAAAAATAGATTAATTTTAAAGTGTCAATGTCTTTTAAAAAAACAAACACCATTATCTAGTCCAGCTAAGATTTTGTAAACTTTTAAATTCTGTAGATCAAGATAATTAAAACATAACTTGATTGTACCTAAACCATATTATTAAAGTAAAATAAAAACACTTTAGGAAAATAAAATAAGTTATTTTAAATATATAATTAAAAATCTTAATAACTTTACATAATGATAATATTCTTTGAACCCAGATATTCCATGTACCCCTTAGTGCAATAGTTTTGAAATTTTTGAGACTTACCAGGTAAGTGTCAGTATACAGAAAGAAAACTATAATTTTAGGAATAAGGAGTTGCAATAAAACCTTAATCACAATGAATTCCTGCCACTTTTAGCAAGATAAGAAATGTGTAAACATTGAGCTTTGGGTAAATAAATGAGCGATCGGGCCATCGTTTTGTAATTTCGATTACTCTGTATATATGTCACTTGTGACAGATAATGTCAGAAAATATGGATGCATGAGAGTAAACAAGCTAAAGGACACTTTTTCAGGATTGGATTCAGGCTACAGACAATCAGAAATATGGCAAAACCCACATTAGCATCACCCTGCAAATGAGGTGGTCCTATGTCCAGTTTCTGGAATTATCTGCTGTACAGAAGCACAGAAGAGAAAAAGAAAAAGAAAAATTCTATTTCCAGTATTAAGCATGGCCTTAGAAAGAAGGTAAGTGACAAACTGGACCCAAGCCATCCCGGGCTGGAAGTACCACTGGTTGCCTGGCAAAAGGCGAGGCATCCAGCTGTATTTTGTTCTCCATTTGGAAAACTGTGCCAAGCTTCTGCCCATAGTCTCGCCCACATGTGAGGTGACAGTAAGCAGCCAGAGCCACCCACCCTCCCGCAGTGTCTGTCAGCAGTCTCTAAAAGACGTGGACATAGTTATAATGGTGGAAAATGGCTTATGTAATTGGTCCATGTGTCCTTTTTTGGTAAAGAGTCCTGGTTGCTAAAGCACAATCTAGATTTCGGTACACTTTGTATCACAGTGAACGATTTTTGATTTTAGTCAATCTATAATGTCTTTGAGGCTCTATGTTAAATATTTGTATCAAGAGGTAAATACCCATTAATTCATTTTATTACTTATTATGTAAATTCCAGAACATTTGAATATTTTCACTATTTTCTCAGGAACTCTATATTACAGAAGAATTTTTAGTATGTCATGAATATTTTTTTAAAATAGGGGGAAAATTCTGAATTATTTGAAACATTTATTCCTTCCTACCATTTATTTATTTAGTTATTTATTCCTTCCTCGTATTTGCAAATTCCACGTCAGTATCTCTGGTGTTGGTGATATCCTTCCTTCCAGAACTTTTATTATTTTAATTCCTCTTTCTCACCTGTCCTCTACATTTATCTCATATATAAATTTGCCTATTCATTCCTTTATTCAACACATATTTACTGAGCATTCAACAGTATTCCATCAACACATATTTACTGAGTACTTCTGTGCATGAGGCACAGGGTTATAAAGAGAAATAAGGTACGATCCTTCCTTACCCTCTAGGAATTCAAAATCTTGAAAAGGAAAATAGACGTAAACATTTCATTGGAACAAAATGTCAATACTGTAAACAGGGTTGACTAAAAATACTTTAGGAGCACAGAAGAAGGCAGGGGAGTGGGTGCACCCACCAGAAAAAGCTTTACAGAAAGATGTTAGCGCTTCGTCTTGAGTAAGAGTTTGTCAGGAGACAGGCGTTCGGGGCACAGAAGAAATGGAACGAATGAGGAGGCGCAGAAGCAGGGGCAGTGAGCAGTTCAGTTCACACACAGATTCAAATATACGCAAGGGAGTGGAAGGCAAGGGGCACTGGACTGGCCATGCTCCGTGGTGTAAGCTGATCAGAATGGGCTTTGAGCAGCAGCAGTTTGGTGCCACTGGCAAGCACCCCAGATTTGTTTGAGAGAAAGGAAAGATTTAGTAACAGTGAGGAAGGTGGGCTACAGTGGAAATAAAGTAGGAATAGATTGGTGTAGCCTGCTGTGGGGGGAAGCTGTGGTACCCATCTCGGGGTGAGATAATGAGCAGAGGTTAGGGTGCAATAGAAGAGATGGTCCAAAAGACATTTCAGAGACAGAATCTACAGAACTTGGCAAGTAATTGTGTATCTATATGCATGTGTGTATGTTATGTGGGAGAGGGTAGAGGGAATGAGAGCAAGGCAGGAAGTGAGGCTGTGCTCACCAGTTTTCTGATTTGTCTTTTCTTCCTTAGAAAACTGAGCCGACTTTGATGACATTCACTGAGAAAGAATCCAGGAACGGAAGTAGGACGACAGGCAAGAGTGGAGGGAAAAGGTAAGGCAGTTTGATTTCTTTGTAGACAGCCCAGGCTTGAAGTAACTGCAGAGTAATATTACACAGAGATGACCCGACAGCAGGAGGAAATTGAAAATGAAGCTCAAAGAGAATTGTAGGATAGAGTTAGACTATGGCGCCATCAATACATACTTGGTATTTAAAGTCAAAGGTGTGGATCCCGAAGGACGGGAGGAGGCCACAGGTGAAGGCTCAGGAAACAAAGTTTTAAGAAGGGACCAGGAAACAACATGTTGATGTAATAACCAGGACAAGGAAAGAACCAGGTGATGCGGTCTTAAAACCCACGGAAAGGAAAGGGGTGAAGAAAGAGAGTATGCTCAACAGCTCAAATGTGTTCTCTCCTTATAGCACGTGGGGTTCGTGTTCTTATACCGATTTCACCCACGATGAAGCAGTGCCCTGAGTGCTGACTGTCAGAGCTCATATACAAGGAAGCAGCAGAGACAAAAGGTGAACCAAAGGCAGTATTGTTCTCCTCAATCACCCATTGCCTCTTCAGCAACAGCCCCATTTGATGACCCCAAAGCTCCAGTTTCTCAATTTACCCTCCATTAAATGCACGTCATCTCTCGCCTTAGCATCACCGGTTTCTATAATCACCAACTCATTTCTCCCCATCCTGATTCTGCCACAGGTCTATGCTGTCATCAACCGAATCTGCCTCTAGTTCCCCACAACCAGCCAGCCACCACACATCTGTCTATTCCTCGTCCTCTAATTGAGATACGCCCCCTACTCTTTGCCACAATTCAGGGTCCTGACCACCTGCCAGGGACAACACAGACATCAAGGTCCCCACTGAGGGACTCTCGCCATTAGGCAGAGTCCCTCATCCCGTGCTCCCTGGGTACTATTCATACACGTACATGGAATTGCATTTTCTTTGCTTACTTGAAAATTTTCAAATATGTCTATTCTTTCTTCTCAACCTATAAGCTCTTCAAAGGAAGATGTAGCTTTCCAGAGTCACTTTTTAACCTTATTAATTGGATATAAGAGTGGGGAAAGGGATGTGATGTCACCAAACGTGCATGTGGCTTGGCTGCCATAGGTTCAACGACAAATAGACCAAAATAAGCACCAAATGTAAATAAGGAAATTGGCTATTCAAACTTTTAATGTAATATGATGTATGAGAGTATCAGTGGCCAAATGTGGTGGCACTTACCATCCAGCATTGCAGATTTTACAGGAAACAGCTCTTTAGCCAGCTTTTCATTTTGTTTTCTCAGAATAAATTCACTACAAATAACTATTTGAATAAACCACTTTCACAAGGTTGATCGACATCTGTACTTATATTATCATGGAATACATAAAACAACAGTATTTGGAATAAACTAGTATTGTTCTTTTAGACTTGCCCTTAAATATGTATTCTAGAAAATGTGTGCCAGCATTACAGCTGGGCATTGAACTCTGCAGCCCAAGGGAATGGCCAACACACCATTCCAGGGCTAACAGTATCTAAGGGCAACACAACATAAGCCCTGGCTGCTTTCTGAATCTCCATTTCAAGGATAGAATGAAACCAGTGAAACTAAACAGAAAGTCGTCTAAACACCCCAGACCAGACATCATACAATAGACAGTTATTTTCTTTGGAAGTCAGACCTAAACACGAGTCACAGAACTGTTCTTTCAGTATTTCCATGTTACTTAAAACACACAGAGATATTCTCAGATTTCTCTTGGTGGGTTTCAACTCCCAAGGTCTTCCTTATTTTAAATAAAAAAGGAACTGAATACCTATCCACGCGGAATAAGCATACAGTGGCCTACTTGGCAAGGCCCCATAATTGGCTCTTTCTGTTTGAAAGCTCACAAATGAAGAAGTCATAAAATTTTTTTTTTACTTTGGAACAAATGCTGTAAAATACACAGAAAGCAGAAATGGGAGCCATTACAGATGCCATTTCCTGCACAGAATTTTGAAAAGAGGTAACGATTTACTTAGATATTCCATTTAAACAATATTTGGAGACATTAAACTAGTTATATGTCTTATTAACATTTAACGAGACCTTGCATTATGCCTGAAAACGAGGTAAACTTTACATCCCATCCAACCCTCAGGACAGTCCTCAGAGGTGAGTATGCATACTGGACAGGAGGAGACTGAAGTGGAGACAAATTAGTAAGTTGCCCGAAGTCACATAGCTAATGGCTATCAGCGTCAGAATTCAAACTCAGACAGCCTGATTGCTGCGCCCCAATTCTGAATCTCTGATGAGTTCTCTTGAGTGCTACAGAGAACTCTTGAGTTCTCTGATGAGAATCTCTGATGAGTTCTCTTGAGTCACTTTCTTTAGAGTAAAATATTTTGCCAATAAAAGTTAAAATAATATAATGTCCTATTTTGCAATGGGTAATGTGAATTTTAAACTCCCACATGCCATGAAAGTTACCTAAACAGAGAATAACCTATCAAACCTAACGTAAATGCAGGAAAAAAGAAAAACCAGAATGCATAAAATTAACTGCACCCTGCAGTGTGTACAAGGAGAAATGCTATTCCCAATATTCATTAAATAAGTTTGTGATCACCAATAATTATTTATTATCAGTCTTTGCTAGTACACTTCTAATCATGCAAGTAGCACAAGAGATTTTTTTTGAAAATTTTTCTAAATATTTAGGGTATGAAGTAGTATATTAATGAGTTATATGTTAATACTCTTTAAAAAGTAATTTTGTTTCCCAAACTTGCTAATTTAATTTACTCTAAGAGTAAATATAAGGTTATTAAGGATACGTCACATATTTTTGTTAATCCTTTGCCCCAGCTTGCTGTCACACTTCAAAGTCCACAAATAAATCCAGAAGAGGGAAAAAAAAGCCAATGCCAAGTACTCCTTGACAAAGCAACCACAGAAATGTACCCTTTACAATATGTCATTCACAGAACCGTAAGGAACATTGCCCACTTGGAAAAAAAAAAGTATCTACAGCAATCAAGAAAGCTTCTTCAAATTATTGGTTCCTGATTTTTCAGATCTACCATTCATAAGAAGGTTCCATTAATTAGGAATTAGGAGTAGTTGTCCTACTACTGTGTTTCCCCAAAAATAAGACCTACCCCGAAAATAAGCCCCAGTCAAGATCTCAGCCAGACGGACGCACTTAGTACGTAATGACGATGTTCCAGAAGATGATGTGACTGTATTTGAATAAATGTAGATTGTTGTACATGAAAAAAATAAGACATCCCCTGAAAATAAGCCCTAATAGAGCAGAAATTAATATAAGACCCAGTCTTATTTTCAGGGAAACACGGTAAGTCCCTTATAAGCAAATACACCGGCTGTTCAGCATTTTCAGGTTCAGAATCTTCCTAGTAAGAGTAGAATTTAGAGCACTTAGTAGGAACACTGCATCGAAAGGAAGCTAGCTCTACTACTAAACCTAGAGCACTAATAAAAGAATATACAGAGGAAGATGCTCTCGAAGAAAATCTTTCTTTCTTTTTATTTCATACAAGACACATGGTAAAAGATGAAACAGTAGCATGAGGGAATTCAACCAGGCAGGCTGAAAGCATCAAAATACATTTCTTTGTACATACCATCAGAAAATGTTCCTTACCATATACTCCATATTAGATGCTGTCGGATACACCTGACTTCGTAATTTATTATGAAGGTCCAAGATACTCTGCATATCATTGTCTGTGATGGCCCTCTTCCCTCTTTGCTTGGCCGTCCACCACTCACCATCCTCATCCGTGTACTTTTCCAAAAGTTTCTCCAATAAAGTGGCATTAGGAACCACCATGGCTGGAATTGCTTTAGCCATGAATAGCATTGTGGTCACTCTCAGCCACTCAAGCGAGGTACACTTCATAATGAATGATCTCAGGATTTCCCCAGGAAAATCTCCAAGACAGCCTCTTCCACTCCTTTGGGCTATAACGACATGCAGTGTGATTAAGGTGAAAATCTGGACACGTATTAATTTTCTGAGAACAAAAGTAACACAAGTTACAAAGGGACTGTGCCAGCAAATGGACACTGCACTGTTGAAATACCTTATCTCCAACACGTTTTTCCTCCAGGGGACTTTTCACAACGTATTATTTCCACAAAATAGACTACTGTATTTTCCAAGATGATATATATGCATGAGGCCAAAACTAAATGGCAAAAGTAGCCCAACAGAGCCAAAGCTTGAAAATAATGTTTGAATTAAAGGTTTTACATGGCTGTAATTAAATACAGCTTGAAAGGGCACTGCCTACTTAGCCCGTTTTATATCAATCTAGAGGGCCACGTTTCTGTGTTTTAAGGTATTATTTTATCCCAGCGTATTTTCTCTCCAGTTCACAGACATTCAGAATGTCCGCCACATGCTGAAACGGAGGTGACCGTTTTAAAGAAGTACAAAACGTTATTCATACGAATATCCATGGGTACACCTAGAGGGCTTAGAGGACTAATGCGAATGGATGGTTCGGGTCAGTGGGGGAAGCCTCTTCTGCAGGCGCACGCCAAGAATTCATTATTTCCTGGAAAGTGTGCCTACCCTGTGGCCCGCACCGGAGAAAGCCGACAGCTCTCCCGCAACTTCAGAGCTTTTCGTGCCACGCGCCCCGGGCGCACACGGTTCTCTTAACCCCAGAGGAAAGCGCGCGCTGCGAGGAGGAGGAGGCGAAGCGCACAAAGTCACTTACAAGAACCCGCTCCCGGTAATTTCCATCGCCGCTGCCTTCCCAGGAGCCCACCCCTGGCGTCTGGTCCTTCTCTACAAGTTGGCTTTATTTAAAAGTGGCGGTGAAGACAAAGACGGTTGATAGTAAAAGGTGGGAGCTTGAGGACTCAGCGGTGAGTTTTAGAAACGGCCTTACCTCTCCAGTGTGAAGCTCCCTCGGAGAGCAGAGCCCAAGGAGACGCCGGCCTTCCTCCCCGCAGCCGTCCCACTCCACACACCACTGCACACAGACAGCCCCCTTCGGGAAGCACCGGGCACCGCGCGTCCTTGGGCGACCGCGCGCTGACTGCAGCGGGTCGCGAGCCTCGGCCTCCGCGGTTCCTTTTGGACCTGGACCAAAGAGCAGGAAAAGCGCTCCAAAGTTAGAGCCTGAAGTTGGGGTGGAAAGGGAGCAGCCTAGTTAGCTGGCCAGGGTGGGCTCCGCAGCGTCTCCGAACGCTATCTGCAAGGGCGATGGGCGGGGACAGAAGCAGAGCCCGCGGCGGCGGCTGGCGGCGACCTTGCGCTCCTGCTCGGTGCAGCCGCGGTGCAGAGCCAGGCGCCCAGCGCTTCCGCAGTTCGCTCCAGCTCCGGGGCATTTATTGCGGTCCTTGCGCGCGCACGTGACGTGAGCGCCCTCCTCGCCCACCCCCACCTCTCGCAGCCCTGGACGGATGCCCGCCAGAGAGAGGACCAGCCGCCCAGCTTCTTCCCTGGCCCAGCGAAGCCAGCACGCTTGGCCTCTGTGGGTGTGCTTTGGGATTCAGAGACCTGGCCGTTGGACCCTGTGGGAGGCGAGTGCGAGGAGGGCCCGACTCTTCCCGCCCCTCACAGCTCCCCTCCTCCTGGTTTCTTCATGACGAGATGCTAAAATGGCTTTAACAACTTTTACAGAAAAGGAGCTGCCCCAGAGAGCTTGCGGAGGCAGTGGGATGGTGTTCGCACCTTTGCTCTTGAAGGTGCAGAAGGGAAACTGGCGGGGCGGGGGCGGGGGGGGGATTCCTTCTGTTTCCAAGAGCCATTGCCTAGAATTGAGAAGTTGTTATTTTGGGCTCCTTTAAACCTTGATGGTGATCAGATGGGGGAAGGGGGCTTGTAGAATGATGGGTGATCTGTGACTCAGGATTGCCTGACCGTGGAGAGCCCCACTTCAATGGTAAAATATGTGGCATTCGCTTCCCAGGGTGACGACAGCACTTTTTCTTTTCCTGATAATGTAGACATTCATCCAGTTGCTATAAAGTGTACCCTCAATTAATGTATCGCAGCTACATGGATAGGAACTCAAAACGCAAACCCAGACTTGATAGCGAAATGAGCCACTGGGTTTCCTCGTTGTTCATGCTATAATCTGGAGTAGGAAAATTACTAATTTCAAATTCACAAAGGCTCACCCTACTGAGTGTGGTGTTGCTTCTCCAGGTACCTTTTTTTTTTAAATCAAGAAACATTTATTTAATTCATTTACCTTCACTTCCCTTCTGTAGTGAACTAAGACCTCAATTTTCTTTATCTCTAAATGCTAGAGTACAGAGCATATGATCCAACAAAGTAAAACCTTCTGAGAGTGGTAACTCCCAAATCATCCCAAGCTGCTGGCTGTCTCTTTCCACCATCCAACTACACTTTATCAAACCTAAAACTTCAGATCTAAGCCTCTGGTGAACACGAGAACTTGCTTCTTCTCAACATAGAGAAGACGGCAACGTCAAGTATCAGAGGGGCCCAGAGCTAAAAGGCTTTGGCTGCATGGGACTTTCATAGAAGGTGTAACTTCGCGGTTTCCTAGCAGCTTAAGCACAAAAAGACTATGAAGGCTTATACTTTACAAGTAATTATTTATAACTCTCATGCACAGGCTTCGGAAAACTGGCTTTCCCTCCAGAAAACTGACGGAAGACCCCAAAGTTCGTGGTAAAACAACTGTCATTTATCACAGCTGACAAAGAACATGCTTCTAGACTCTTGTAAAGTATCCTGAGTATCGAAAATAATTTAAAATAATAACATTGCTTGAAATAGTTTCAAAGACAATTTAGTTTGAGAAGAAGGAGATTAAGATGATAAAGAAATGAAATTAAATGCATTGACTCTTGAATATTCGTTTCCATTATAAACTCTGTATATATTGTATACACATTATACATCTAACAGGCTTACATTAAAGAAAATAAGATTTGGTTTTAAGGTTTAATTCCAAACCTTTCCTCAGGCACAAAAAAAAAAAAAAAGGTATATACGAAGTCGGACAATTAAGTTTGTGAACTTATTGCAACGATGTTGCTAACCTTTTTTGATATCAGAGGGATTACTCATTACGAATTTGTACCAACTGGAGAAACAGTTAACCAAGTTTACTATTTGGAAGTGCTGAAAAGGCTGCGTGAAAAAGACGAAAACGACCTGAACTTTTTGCCAACAATTCATGGCTCTTGCATCACGACAATGCACCAGCTCACATGGCACTGTCTGTGAGGGAGTTTTTAGCCAGTAAACAAATACCTATATTGGAACACTCTCCCTACTCACCTGATCTGGCCCCCAATGACTTCTTTCTCTACCCAAAGATAAAGGAAATATTGAAAGGAAGACATTTTGATGACATTCGGGATATCAGAGTAATACGACGACAGCTCTGATGGCCATTCCAGAAAAAGAGTTCCAAAATTGCTTTGAAGGGTGGACTAGGCGCTGGCGTCAGTGCATAGCTTCCCAAGGGGAGTACTTGGAAGGTGACTGTAGTGATATTCAGCAATGAGGTATGGAGCACTTTTTCTAGGATGAGTTTGCGAATTTAATTGTCCGAGCTCATACTCCTTGTCTCAGTGTTTCTATTGGCATCCAATTTGGTACTGCAGGTCATATTCTTCTATAAAAGAATGATTTAAATATTCATTACAGAGGGTGCCAAAAAAATGTATACATATTTTCAGAAAGGAAAAAACTGTATTAAAATTGTAATACTATCTACCGATAACAAAAGATGAATACAAGTCATGCTTGACTTCTGCAGTTAACAAGAGGTGCTCAAAGTGGTTACCATCAGCATTATTTTAATACAGTTTTTTTCCTTTCTTAAAATGTGTATGCATTTTTTGGCACCCTCTATATATTAAGCATTAATACTTCAATACCATATCTTATAACTGATTTAATATAGATAAAGGTTGGAAATGCCATTTTGAAGAGTAAGAAAACACAATATTCTCCAATACTCAGAGATGGTACTGTTCACATTTTTATTTGTTGAGAAATCTGTATGTAGACAGAAGGATAGTTCTCCACACAGAATTCATGTAAAAGTGGCACTTTGGTTTGTGGCTAAGGCGGTTACTTGTAAAGTCCTGGTTGTTTTTAGCATGACTGCTTTCTTGTGGCAGATACTGGTTAGTTGCCTAACCCACACCATCTTCCCACCCCTTTTCTACTGGGGCTTCACACAGGCTGTCAAACTGGCATCCCTAGGAGGTGATTGTTGGTTCAAAGCCAGTGACTTGTCTCATTAGGGAGACCACCTCAGGGATGATGTAGATGCCTGATCACTGCACTGTACACCTGAAGCTGAAGCTGAACAATAATGAATGTCAGGTATAATTTTATATATGTATATATATAGTTACAACTATATACATATAGTTACAAAAAGCAGAGTACAGCATTCAGAATAGAGACAGTGGAAATGTAATGGCTGTGTGCGATGTCAGAGGGGTAGTGGATGGGGGACGGGGGTTGTCACTGTGTGAGGGATACAAATGATAAATGCCTAACTATTGCATTGTTTTGTTTACCTGAAACTAAAAAAAAAAAAAAAAAAAAAAAAGCCAGTGATAGCAATCCATCCCCTCTACCAGTGACTGACTCAGCATTGGACGTGTCATGCTGCCCTGGCTACTGAAAACAAGTAATGAATTTGGGGATTAGGAGGAGGGTTGGTATGTGTATTCAGTTATGAGGAAAAGAGATGCAAAAGGAAAAAATGTCCCTTCAGGTGCTCATGGGTAAGTTTGTGACATTTAAAGATGCAGCTGTGATTGTGCAAAGAAAGGGACAAGCCTGAGAATGGAGACCTATCATCGTGACTGAGCAGAAAGACAGATTGAGCCTGAATTTGCCCGCCATTGACCAACCACTGAACACCTAACATCCATTTTTCTGGCTATGAGAGACACTAAGTGTATTGTTTAAGGCACAATCACTTGGGTATTCCGTTACCTGCCGCTCAAAACATCCTAACAGATACGCTTCTACACAGAGGATACTTTCCTGTGGCAATGTCATATTTTCTCCATGCTGCTTGTGCATACCTGGGAGCGATCTTTAAATACACCTGTACGTGTGTTTTCTATCCATGTACTTGCAAAAGTGGGTATGTATTCATTTCTAGGCACTTCATGTACTGTACAGCCTCGTGACCCCGAACCTCAATCTCAAGCCTAGGCACTGGCTGTTCTATCGCCAGCTTTTAGTAAGTCCATCCTCCATTGGGGAACGTAAAAATGGAATTTGGGTTGTGTTTGTGGAGGTGGAATCAATGTAGTGCAATGTTTCAAAGCGTGTAATTTTAAGTTAAGAGGTCCAGGTTAGTTTCATGACGTGTCACTAGTTGTGGGACCTTGATTATGCTACTTGGCCTCTATGACCCTGGATCCTTCCTTTTTAAAGAGAAGTAATAATAGTAGATATCTCACTTTGTCACTTTGTGTATTAAGACAAGTTAACACAAAAAAGCCCTTAAAACAAAGAGTACTCGATCAGAGTTAAATATTAATGTCTTAAGAACTGAAGTAGAAGCTTTCTAGTTGCTATTTTATAAACTTAATGTTTTTAATTACTGTGCAGTTTAAAAGTTTAATTTTTAAATAGAAGATAGAAGTAACTGGCTATATACATGATGAAAAAAACCATCTATAGTATTTCTGGCAATGCATAGTGGACTTTCCTCTCATAAGTGATACAGTATTCAATTCTACTTACCACAGGACACAGTTTCCATTTGTGGGGACAGAGGCAGGAGTGCAGTTTCCAGGCTCTCGGCCTCACATAGACAGGTGCTGGCTCAGGTAGTAAATGGCCATCAACTGTGACTGGATGGCCATCAGCTGTGGCTAGTTTGCCGTCAGCTGTAACCAGTGAGTCATTAGCCACTAATATAACCGCTGTGGCTACACTAACAGAAAAATGGGGGCTAGCAAGAAGATGGTGGCTGAGCTAGCAAGCATGGATTGCAGTTAGCACGGCGGATTGCAGCTAGCAAGTGAGGTTGGTTGGCAGAGAGAAGCAGACAGCAGGTTGCAGATGGTGTGGCTCCTGCTTCCTGTGTCTCCAACCCAGCTGCCAGTGAGACTATAGTGGTGTGACTCCCCTACCTATGGCTCCGTGGGTGTTCCTTTTTGGCCTCACCATATCCTGCATTCTTATGTGGGGAGTGGGACTAGAGACCCCACATGATACCCTGCATGACACCATTCTTAATCCAAAGCAGCCATCCATCTGGGCCTCAGGACCTGAAGATACAGTTGACACGTGAACAGTGCAGGCATTGGGGGCACCGACCCACACACAGTCCAACAGCCAAGGCTAACTTTTGACTCCCTCAAAACTTATCTACAGTCTGTCCGTTGCACCCGCTGCCTCAACCAACCGTGGATCGAAAACAGTATTTTTGACCCAGTAGTTCTGACCCAGGGCTGGGAATCCGACTGGGAATGTGGAAAAGCTGTTTTCAATCTGTCGTTGGCGGAAGCCCCGGATGCAAAAGCCCCGGATGCAAAAGGCCCGGATGTGAAGGGCCCACTGTCCTTATGGAGAAACACTGGCGTGTCAGTGGACCCGCACAGTTCAAACCCGTGTTGTTCAAGGGTCAGCTGTGTGTGCATGTGATATGTGGATACAAAAGCCACATGTGGTCTTTCTCTTGAGTGTACAGCTCCGTGGAATTTTACAAAGTTAACACACCTGTGTGAAAGCCACTCGGAACCCGAGAGAGAACACACCCACCTCCAGAAGCCTCCTTTGGGTCTCCCTCCAGGCAGCCTCTCCGAAGGTAAGAGTTCATCTTGCCTAAAATCGGTTCTCTTGTTTTTAATCTTGACTGAAATGGAACCATACAGTGGACAAGTCCACTGTCTGGCTTCTTTGGTGTTTTGTTTCTTTTATTGAATGTGTGTGAACGGTTCGTCCATGTTGTTATACATGGCAGTGATTCGTCCTTTTTCTTTGATGAACATACCAGTTTCTTGACCCGTTCTGTTGTTGACTAGTAGAGTTGTTTCCCGTTTAGGACTGTTTAAAATAATGCTACTGAGAGCATTCCTGTAACACGTCTTTTTGCACACCTATTTACACTTTTTGTTCTTTTATTGGCTATAGAGCTAGGAGTAGAACTCTGGGTCCTAACACATATATACTTATTGATTTGTAGGAATCTTATTCCTCTTCTGTCATTGCCTTTTCACTCTCTTAATCATGTCTCTTAATGAACAGAAGGTCCTGATTTTTCAGTCTTTTTCTGTGTGGTTAGTGATGTGTGTGTGTGGCCTGTTGGAGAAATATTTCCCTACCCCAAAGTCATGAAGAAAAATCGGCGTTATCTTCTAGCTTTTATTTATTTATTTATTTTACATTTTGCAATCAGGTCTTTGATTCAGCTGGAAGGGATTTTTGTGTTATGTTATGACAAGGGAGTGAGTGAATTTTTGAAGAAAAGATCGCAATGATTATATTAAGAGCCTGCAGTTCTTGTAGTCGTCACGCTAAAACTCTTTATGAATTTGTTCTGGAGAAAGCGTAAATTTCAGAGAGAGCGAGAGAGCGAGAGAGCGAGAGAGCGAGAGAGCGAGAGAGAGAGAGAAATGTCTGTGTTCTTTGATCTACAGTATTTAAATGATTCAACCAGATTATTTAAAAATATAAATGCTGAGATCCATGTTGATGCTATAACCTGCAAACCCGTTAACCTGTGTCCTGGTGTATAGGAAAGTAATTACTTTAAGTTTCTTTCTAATTTTGCAGAGGGTCTATTTTGTCATTTATCTTAAGTTTGACAAAATGCAGCAAATCATTTGTAAGTGATCTTCCACCAGCAGCGCTGCCCTCTGTGCACTTGGGGAAAAAATTCGGTGATTTCTGGGCATGCTTCTGTGTCTTTCTTGATACCATTTTCACTGCTTGAAGTCTCTTCCATTCATTCTTTTCTGAGGATTCACACCCTAATCATTTTTCTCCGCGAAGATTTTCACGGATCCAGCCAGCCATGATCTTCTAAATCTTATCAGTTTCTGTTTTACAAATCGTAGCTATTCGTGGACTTGTCTTACCTCTCCAACAATGCGAAAAGCTGTTTGAGAAAAACAAGATCTTGTTTGTGCGATCTTGGTATTACTAACAAAGTATATTAAATGAAAAATTGAATTTGGATTTTTGCAATATTCTGTATTTCTCAGAAAAGTACACACATATCCCTGGATATATAAGCCTGTGGGTAGCAGCACTAGAATCCATAAAATAAACCAAAGACAGCATGCCAGAGATGATTTTCATCTGGATTTTCTTTTTTTTTCTTTTTGGAAGGGAAGTTTCTTATATCGAAACAAACATTTATGTTATAAATGATCTATAGAGCAGACAGGCAATTGAGATTAACATGAAAATGTAAACCAGGCAAGGCATAACCGTTCTCTACAATATCTTCAGACCCGCTCCCAGTAGTGGTTCTTCATTGGGAAAGTTTGAGGAACACTGCCTTCCACCATTAATTGGACAAATTTATGTATGTAAACGTTTCTTTAAAAAAAAAAAAAAAAAGAAGAAGAAGAAGAAGAAGGCAATCCCCTTCCAAACCACTCATTCTTTTCCATATACCATTTCTGAACATTCACAGGAAAATGACGTTTCCTACCGTAAAGAGAGAGAAGTCACATATTTCTTAACCATTGTGTTTCAGAATGATGCTGTACTTGGCTGGGGTCCTGCTGTGTATGTTTTATCTAGTGATGGCTTATATTTCCATAAACCTCCTTATGGTACATATGAAGATGGGGCACATGTGCAGTGTTCACATCTGCAGCATTATAAATCACAGCACAGACCATCGAGGTCAAATGGAAAAGAGGCATTCCTTGGTACATACTGTCCAGCCTGGTTGAAGCAATGTATTTTAATTTCTTTACATGAGAATATCCACAGCAGTAGGTAATGCTAGAAACTTTTACAATTAAAGAAGTATCTTTGAAGTACCCCCAGAGTGGGCTGAGAAGCCTGGCTGCCATTTGGTCTTCTGGTGCTCGATCACTTTTCTTCCTAGATCTGCAGAAGTAATGCACCCAGGTGAGCCTGGATTAGCACTGCCTTTCAGGTTTACCAGGACGACTGTTGAAAGGCTAGCATTACAAAGGAAAAGTATGTACCCTCTCATCTACAGAATTAATGTCAGAGATAGGCTTTTCATCCTCATAGAAGAAGGAAACTTCCTCAACTATCACTAGCTCACCCACGAAGAAATAGTTGGCAAAAACCCTGCAGTCCATTTTCAATGGTAATTTTAAGGAATATATTTAGCAAAGTGAAACAGGTAAAATCCCTGGTATTTTCCTGCAAACATATACCCTCCATAATTAAACAATTATATATAAAATATAAAGTGATACACATATGAAAGATACATACGTAGTTGGACAATTAAGTTTGCGAACTGGTTGCCACAATGTTGCTAACCTTTTATGACATCAGAGGGTCTATTATTTATGAATTTGTACCAATTGTTGGTTAACAAATAGTTAACCAAGTTTACTATTTAGCAGTGTTGAAAAGGCTGCGTGAAAAAGTTAGACAACCTGAACTTTTCGCCAACAATCCTGGCTCTTGCATCACGACAATGCACCACCTCTCACAGCACTGTCTGGGGGGTAGTTTTTAGCCAGTAAACAAATAACTGTATTGGAACACCCTCCCTACTCACTTGATCTGGCCCCCAATGACTTCTTTCTTTACCCGAAGATAAAGGAAATATTGAAAGGAAAACATTTTGATGACATTCAGGACATCAAGGGTAATACGAGGACAGCTCTGATGGCCATTCCAGAAAAAGTTCCAAAATTGCTTTGAAGGGTGGACTAGGCACTGGCATCAGTACATAGCTTCCCAAGGGGAGTACTTCAAACATGACTGTAGTGATATTCAGCAATGAGGTATCCAGCACTTTGTCTAGGATGAGTTCGCGAACTTAATTTTCCGACTGTGTTTGTATGTGTGTGTATGGTATTTGAATGTTAAACACATTTCACTAGATAATGGGAGAGGTTAAGAAAATGTAATTTTAACTAGGCAGGCTGTAGGGAAAACCCTGCACATGTGGAAGAAAATGTGCAACTTTTCATTTGTCATATGTTACCTCTAGTTATTCTCCTGAGAACAAGTCCAAGAATTAACAGAGATTTTAGAAATGCTTTGGTCTAAAAAATTTCAAATAACCACAAGATAATGGCCTTGGTAAATAATGGCTTTTTAAAATAATAAACAGAGCGCAGGAACAAATAGGAAATATGCTTAAATAAACAGCTTTCACAAACAGATCTGAAACGTTCATAACCGCAATACTGTGTAACTGTTGTTTACAAAAGGTACCTTTTGCTTCTGCTCCTGTCTTGGCATCTCACCGCCTCCTAAATATTCCTGTCTCTGTGCCCTTTGCCCCAGTTCTTTCCTAAATTATAACAGCATTCCCAGTTGCTGCATGTATCTCTCCGCCCTTCAGGGTTTCATCTCAAATCCCCATTCTGCCGAGAAATCACTCTAATCGTCCTCATATAGACATATTCTATCAATACTTCAAAATCCCAGAGACCCTAAAACTTTGAAGAAAAGCCAAGGTTAAGAGCAAGATCTCTTTTTCAGACTTGAGAAGACCCTATTCTTTACGTGGAAGCATCAGTTACACTGGTAATACAGATACTAGGATCTCTAAAATATAAACTTTTATTTCCTGTTTACTGTGCTCGTTTATTCTTTTCTTTAGATGCCACATATAAGTGAGATCATATGGTATTTGTCTTTCTCCGTCTGACTTATTTCACTTAGCATAATACCCTCTAGGTCCATCCATATCGTTGCAAATGGTAAAATTTCATTCTTCTTTATGGCCAAGTAATAGTCCATTGTATAAATATACCACAGTTTCTTAATCCAGTCATCTACCAATGGGCATTTTGGTTGTTTCCAAGTCTTGGCTATTGTAAATTGTGCTGCAGTAAACATAGGGGTGCATATATTTTTTCTAATTAGCATCTTGGATTTCTCTGGATACATACCTAAGAGTGGAATTACTGGGTCATAAAGTAGTTGCATTTCCAGTTTTTTGGGAAACCTGCATACTGATTTCCATAGTGGCTGTACCAATCTGCAATCCCACCAACAGTGCACCAGGGTTCCCTTTTCTCCACAGCCTCGCCAGCACTTGTTGTTTGTTGATTTACCGATAATAGCCCTTCGAACAGGTGTGAGGTGTATCTCATTGTGGTGTTTTTGCATTTCTCTAATGATTAGTGAGGTTGAGCATTTTTTCTTATGTCTGTTTGCCATGTGTATGTCCTCTTTAGAGAAATGTCTCTTCATGTCCTCTGCCCATTTTTTAAATTGGGTTGTTTGCTTTTTTGGTGTTGAGTTGAATAAGTGTTTTATAAATTTTGGATATTAACCCCTTATCAGATGTATCATTGATAAATATCTTCTCCCATTCAGTAGGCTGCCTTTTGGTTTTATTGGTGGTTTCCTTTGCTGTGAAAAAACTTTTAAGTTTGATGCAATCCCATATGTTTATCTTTTTTTTTTTTTTTTAACTTCCCTTGCTGAAGGGGACATATCAGTAAAAATATTACTCAGGGTAATGTCTGCAAATTTACTTCCTATATTTTCTTCTAGGAGTTTTATGGTTTGTGGTCTTACATTTAAGTCTTTAATCCATTTTGAATTTGTTCTTGTATATGGTGTAAGGAGGTGGTTAAAATATAAACTCTTTCATATAGAAGAAATACTTAACAATCTAACTCATAACAAACAATATTAAATTTAATATGTACTTGCTAGAATTGAGGTATAAAATTTGACGTTTTAGGTGTAAAAATGTGACTTTTCAAGGACATAGCTTTTCTTTCTTAGCGTTCATTGAAAACCAAGCATATTATAGCTGGTGTTAGATTGAATTATTTGCCAACAATTCTCTTGTTACTGACTTTGACCTTAGCCATTGGACTTGCTTTGCTGGATAAAATGTGGGTGGAAGCTTAGGCCTTTGGAGGCTTGGCAGTTTCCACCCACCCTCTTGGAGCTTCTGCCTTCTGTCATGAAAGGTGCCTTCCTCAGTGGTGGTTTCTCCTCTAGTTTCGGTAGGACTGAACCAGTCTAAACCCTGGAGTCCAGCCTGGTCCAGCTGAGGCCAACCAAGACAAGACCCAACCTCTCAGATCCCAGAATACCTTGTTAATATTTCTATAACCCCCCTGGATTTTCATGTAGTGTGCTGCACAAAAGGATCACAGCAAAAGACTGACTAATAAATACTTTTATATTTAATGTATCAACATAACAACCCTGTGAAATACATGTTATTGAGCTTTAGAAAGTGACCCGCACAGAATTTGGTGATAAATCTTTTCCTTAAGGCCAGTGTGCCAACTATGACATCCATCTCCCTGCCACCACACCTGCCACAATCCCACTGCTCCTTTCTTTTTCATGTGTAAGTAAAGAGTCCTTTGAAAATGCAATAATTGGATAAGATAAGAAATAGTAGATTAATAGAAAACATCTGTGCCGAGCAGTTTGTTTTGAAGTTTCTAAATCTCGCTCGTGGCTGCATACCCTCATGTGTGACACTCAACATATGAGAACATTTTGGGGAGGCTTGACAAAATGCTGATTGATCTATCTTAAGAAAATAACAAATATTATTAAGCAGTGGCATCTATGTGGCCTAACCAATAAGTAACAGGATGAAAGTTTCTCTCATGAAACCCCACAGTTACCTAGAATTAGAGATTGCTCCTGTTTTGAAGCATTGTACCACTTCTCTAAAGAATTTCTTGCCTTAAAAGATTGGGTAAATGTGTTCTAGTCAATCCCAGGATAATGTTGTATTTTAAGAAATAATGTCATATTTTTAAAAATATCATGTTTTCCTACACGATGGAAAAACAGCCTTGAAAGACTGGTTCAATCCTGAGCAAGACTCTTGAGTTTAGAAGGGTCGGATGGTGCAAAAAAAAGTATATTCACTTGACTGAAGAAATAAACAACAGGAAGCGTATAGGCCCAAATCCAAGATGAGACATATTTCTTGATATTGGAAGAGGGAAAATGAAGTACAAAGGTTTTCTGCCCTGAACAATATTATATAAAGGAAGTTATTTCTGAAAGCAGGGCCATACTTGTGCCAGGGAGGAAGAAGTAGGTGTGTATCTTTTGAGATGTGAAGCATGGCTGTCATCCAGATGGCCGACTGGACGGCTGAGGGAGGAATCAGAGGAATTCTAGACATGTTTCTCGTTTGGCCAAGGCAGCAGTCTATCCAAGTTTATTCAAGATTTAATACTTTGAATTTGAGGTGAAACTAACTTTAATTATACATTTGGAATATTTGAAAATTAAGATTGCCTGTAGTTATAAAAAGAACATCTGGACAGGAATAGGGAGGAAAAATCATTACTTCTGCAAATCCCAGAAGACAGATTCAATTTCGATTTTAAATTAATAGCTTATCTGTTAGTAACAATTCAGCTCACAGACCCTCTATTAATAAGACGAAGCACTGCTCCCACATGTTGAACAAATTGCCCTTACTTTATCAAACCAGGTTTCCTGTCCCACTTCTGGCTGCTCACAATTTGTTTAAAGTCTGCCCTTGGCTTGCTTTTTTAACCAAGGGATAGGAATAGAGTGAAAGGAATACAAACGTGAAGAAAAACAATTCAAAGTTATACAATATACCCCTTCTTTCTAGCTGTTATTTCTTTTTTTACTATCTCTCTTAAAAGACAACTTCTTTTTGTGATACTCCATTTTACTTTTACTATTAACATGTTTAGACCTTAAACACGCATTTAACTAAGAATCATTTTTGGATTTTTTTTTTTTTTAGATATTTAGTTTAGTGAAATACGCGTATACCTTGCTATGGATCTTCAGTGTGGGGCATAAACCTGGCATCGCTGCACTACTGTGGCTGTCTAAGGGAGAATATGCAATCCTTAAACAGAGATATCTCTGTCTGGCATTTCTTGAATACTTAGTAGTTATGACTTACTGGTTCATAAGTCTACATGACTTTGGTTACTTTCCTTTGGTAATCGGCACCATGCAAATACCAACAGAGCTTCAGCAAACCTCTGGAAATGCATTTTATTCATTAGTTTTCACCTATTCATTTGTTCTGTAATAACAGGGTTAAGTACCTTTGGGCGATTACAAATTATTATTGCGTAATGATATAGAAAAAGTTATATTAAAAAGTTTGTTTATTGAAAAGTAAGCTCAAGTAAAAGAAATAGCCCTTCACTGTTGTGTATGCATATACATTTACTAAGCCAAATGATTGGCAGAACATTGTCAGTTTTTAAAAACTAATACTTCACTACATTAAAAAGTGTTCTTCCAGGAAAGTACCATAATGTAGTTTGACTTGGTCTGTTCTCAAATGTAAGAATCAAGTCTGTCCGGACTCTGAGAAAACGGTAAAAGCCAAAGGTCAGTCTAGTCTTGGGGGAAACCAGTGGAGATAATATCGCAAAAGACAGAAGTATGCAAGATATCAGCTTTATTATTACATGCGTTTAATTAAATATGGAAAACTCAAAGGTCATCATGCCTGCTAAGGACAACTAACAAC
Source organism: Rhinolophus sinicus (assembly GCF_036562045.2). Lineage (NCBI taxonomy): Eukaryota > Metazoa > Chordata > Mammalia > Chiroptera > Rhinolophidae > Rhinolophus > Rhinolophus sinicus. Next base: position 7,730,117 of record NC_133763.1, read on the forward strand.
ATTGATTCCGTGTTCTGAGATAATATTCCCACCTAATTTGCCAACTTTCCTAAGACTGTTTGCTGTTTAGTTCATAGGTATTTCTTGATTTCGAGTACAAATAACTTTGCTAGTTGACTCAAGTCTGATAGAATCATAGTTTAACCAATTTAACTGAATGAATGGAAAAGCATGGAGGGCTCAGCACACATGTATGTTTTCTACACCCATTGTTTTTTATAACCAGGGTATTATTTTCTAAATAGAAGAATAGTTTACAGATAAAACTCAGCCAATCAACTTTGTATTTATTCTGTCTAAAAGTTGAATGCTTAGGACTCTAGTCAATGTACCATCCACTTGATTGAGCTTCTGATGGAATTACTGCATTCCTTTGGATGAAATCTGAGGGTTGGTCCTGAGACAACATCAGAGAAGCTTCTCAGGCATGGCTTGGCAGGGTGACACCCTCTGACTACTGTCAGAACCAGGCACTTTACCTGCCACAGGTACTCAGAGTATAAGGGGAGGGAGGGAAATATCAATGGCAAAATATAGTGTTTCATGAGATTGATGGGTGAATTGTCTGATTATGAAACTGGAGCCAATGGGTTTTACTCCATTATTCTATCTAGGTGGAAGGTTTTCTGATATGTTTTAACCATTTTTTATTTAACCTAGCTTATGGGGGTGAAAGTTTCGTAAATGTATAAGAATTTCAATTCCTTCCATGTAGCCAAGTCATGTTCTTTATAACTTCTGAGCCCAAAGCAGGATATAGTCATCTATACAGACACCAACTCCCCTGAGGACAAACCTTGACGAAATGGATCCTAGCTGTAGATTTATAAGATTTTTGATTTTGGAAAAAGGAGAAAATACAACTAATCATGAGCAAAAGAAATAAGTTGAATGAGCCTTTGTTTTCTGGGCAAGATAGTTATTAAAAAGATAACAATAAATGGGTGTTAGGAAGGGCAGTGCTTTCTGCCTCACGTGGCAACACTACGGATGGCATAAATTGGTGGAATGTGTTTTAATAATGCACTTCCTGCAGATTTTCTATGATTCAATTACTCCAAGCTCATTTTTTTCAGGGATCACATTTATACGTCATGACTAGTTAAGTGAAAGCTCAACTAGCTCATTGTCGTGTGTCTTTTTAAAGGATTTTAATACCCATTGAAGTGGTCAGCAAGTAAAGAAGGCAGGAGTGAGTTGGCAGGAAGCCATTCTTCCTAGATAGCAGCCCATAAGGATGTCTGTATAATGGAAGTGAGGTGGCTAAAGATCTTTAAATGTGACCTGAAGGAAAAGTAGCGAGTGCCGTCCACGTGCTTGGCTACAGAACCTCTGGCTAGTTACATTCTGTGAACACAGTCCTCTCTACCCATCATTGGAAAGCTTGGTGGTTCAGGGATTAGCTGTTTGGCCAATGGGTCAGAACACAGTAAGTCCACTCATTTGGAAATGTGGTATATAACAGGTGTGGCATTATCTGTAAAGAAATGGGACTGGACCGTTCAGTAATAGAAAACAAAAATAGTATCAGTTTCATTAAAGACATTTATTAGGGGGAGCTTGAAACTTATAGAATAAATATAGGTAGAATAGCTTTTTAATACCAGGTGAGGAAAGAATTTCTTGAACAGGATAGAAAAACCACAGTACCCAAAAGAAAACTTGATATATTTAGGATAAAAATTCATAGCATTGGTATGATTAAAAAAAATTAACAAAAATAAAAGACAAGTCGTAGGTTAAAAGAAGATATTTATAACTTACATAAGTCACAAATTTATATTCAGAATAAGCAAAGAACCTCAAAAATTCTTAAGAAAAACCAGGGAAAATTATCAAAGAACAGAATAAGAAAATTGAATGGCTAATAAACTAATGAAATTCACTACCCCATTAGTAATGAGGAAAATGCACATTAAAATAATAAATACCATTTTAAATCCCTCATATTGGCAATATTAATATTTGACCAGGGTGCAGAAAAAAAAGGAACTCATACCCTAATATGTTTGGACGTGCTATCTGCCAGAAACTCTGCCAAGTACATAGCATCACTGGCACAAATTTAAACATGGCTAAATAAATTATAAAACGTACATAGGAATGACAGCCACCAGCTTAGAATAGATGTTGCTTTTAGGAAGGATGATAGAAGAATGTAATCAGATAGTACAGTTCCTAAGAAGCTTTGTCTGCATCTGTCACCTTTTAAATTGAGAGAGAGAGAGAGAGAGAGAGAGAGAGAGAGAGAGAGAGAGAGAGATCTGAGCCAAGAGGATAATGGTTCGATTATCAGTTGATAATCGTTAGATTATGTGTGGCTTATGCATCCTCCTTACTCTGCCCTTAGCAGTTTCATCCCATCACTCAATGCTCTGAGTATCTCCATAAACATTCACAGTCAGTTAAGATAATTATTATCATTCATTCCACCTAACAATGAAACAGAAACTGGGAGATGTTAATTGACCTGCTCAAAGATAGCAACTGGAACCCAGATCCGATCTGCTCCAAGGAAATTTTCTGGCAAGAGGTTCCCCAGCCATGCCTAGCATGGAACCAAGGGACACCCTGGTTGGAAGCGTCTGTGGCACAGAGGAAAGGCTGCGGTGTGGAGTCCAGATAGGAGATCCAGCCCAAACTCTGCCATTGATGAGAAGCATGAACTTAGCAAAGTTCCTACACTCTCTGAGGCTCTTTGAGCCTTAGCCTTCCTCTTCCTCTTCATCTCTGAAAGAACTCCAATAACAACTCTTGCAGAGATTTCAGAGGGTCAAATGTGATGCTATATATAATGCACTTTATCAGTGCAAAGATAAACTTTCTTCTGATAAGGAATGCTCAATCCCCAAATTCCCGTTGCCTAGCATAGTACCTGAATGTAGTAAGCACTCAATAACTCTTTTTTTTTTTTCTTTATGGTGATGTTGACCTAGCCCACCCAGGAACCTAGAAGTCAGCCAGAACTGGCAGCTGTCTATCAAAGTCCCGTACAAATACATTCCCCTACAAAGGACTAAAGGATCCCAGGCTGACTTGTACGGGTTTGTTAGCAGTAATTCTAGTGGAAAGAACATAGAAACACAGCATGGGGTCTTGCGGGGAGCCTATTAGGGTTCTAGGGGGGATATTTGTGTCATACACTTTCTTGCTTGCTTCCTGTCCTATTCATTATTGGAGGACAAGCAGAAATGCCAGGAAGGCAGAAGAAACTAGTGAGGTATGATAAGGTGTGTGGCACAAGTGCCCAGTTTCTGACACGAAGGAGTAACCAGGTATGGGCAGCCGTCCACTGAGGCTCAGTCAGGGCCTGAGTCAGCTTTGGTGACAAGTCTGTCAACGGAGACAAATCGCAGGACCTTGTTTAAGAAAAAGGAAACAAAACCAGGAAACAAAAATAATTTAATGGTGAATATTGATTTAAAAAGAGAACAAAATAGGAGTCACAACAAAATGCAAGTTTAGAAAAGCGAACAAACCCCACTAATATCACAAAATCTAGAAAAGTGACAAGACATTTATCAGTAACATGAAACACTTCTATAGTAAGTAATCTTGTAGTCTTTGGATAAATAGTTTTGATCGCGTCTTCCTAGGGCAGCAATCTCGTAATATTTCCTCAAGACATACTAGAAAGATAGCCTTTCCTCCAACATCATTGATCAGAGAGGACATTTCGAAGGCAGACAGCTAGCAATAACTACGCTTAGAAGAGGCCGTGAGCTGTATAAATACGTCCCATCCGTTCTCAACCAGATGGAGAAGTGCAGCCCAGCTCCTATTTACTTAACAATCTCTGGGACCACTTCAGCATCACCCTACAAAAGGAAAAGGGTGATGGAGACGTGCTCATAACAAGTTGTCACCAAAATACAACACTTTGCACATTTCCCAAAAATGTGAACACACTGCTAGTGCCTTTCCTGGGTTCCTAGAAGGGCCCTGACACTGGGTTCTGGCCGCCTCAGGGTTAATCTGCCTCTATGCATGAACCCCAGCTCCAAGACATACCCAGGGAGTTGGTCCTAAGGCGCAGGGAGGGGAGGGGCACCCCCCCCAGTGCCGCCAGTCCCTCTGGGCACCAGAATCATCTTAGTAGTCAAGCCTCCCTGACACCTGGCCAGAATCTTGAGTCTCCTCTCCAGTGGAAATTGTAGCAAAGAACACCATGCCAGAGCTCATGCTCTTCCACTGTTAAAGAAATTAAAATCAAAATGCCATTTCATTGATGTTTGAAGTCACTTAGGCGGACAGAAAGGGCTTTTATTACCTTTGGAGGGAATTCTGTTGCTGCACGCTAATGCATGAGGAAGATGCTGCAACTGTCTGGGGCGAGCAAGGTCTGCCTGGCAACAGCAGAGCGCTGTGTTACCAAGCTGTGCAGCGAGGGGATGTATGAATGTAACACGCCTGAATTAGGTTGCCTGTTGGGTCACCATTCATATTTCTTTCCATGTGCTCCATGGAACCTGGCGGCCTGCAGCCTGACTGCCTGCCTAGGTCGCCGTCCTCGAGTGATATGACATGCCTGTTGTTATAACCAGAGGGTATGTTTGGCACAGAGGAAAGTACGGCTCAATGTGAAATCCAGCTCCCTTTGCCTTTCCATCTAGGCCAGGGGGAAAAGGGAACTGGAGGTTCAAATGGGGACAGCCTCACAAGGCAACTTAAAAAAAAAAAAAAATCTCTTAAAACCAAACCACAGCCATGCTCATACAACCTGGCCTGTGGAGCCCTAATTCCAGTAACACCCTTGGACCTCATCCACTCTTCCCAAGGCTCTCTCCCAAGCCTGAACGAGCTGGGGAGTGCCTTCCTGCTCCAAGGAGACACTGAAGAACAGATTCAGCAATCTGGATGGCACAGCTCGTGGTACGTGTGGGCAGGAGAGCTGGGTGCGCAGCTGCGAAGGGGAGATGAGTGCCTCCTGATTCACCGACCTCAGGAGGACAGTCTTTCCAGGATCCAGAGTCCCCAGAATTCACCTTCCCTCCATATAGGCTCTGGAAAAATCAGCCCTGTGTTGAAATAGAACAGGTGCATTTATGTTACACCTGTACATTCATGATTCTATCTTTCATATATTTGCCACGATTCTATTAGATACAGTCAGGCAATTCATGATTTTAAGGACAGATTCAGAGAAACTGCACCTCAAAAGCATCTTGCCTATTATGGACGGCAGTCTAGGCAGGAGACAAACCAAGCTGCAATAAATATTTTTGTCATCCATTAAGTTGAAAAATAATCGTTGGCACATTTTTCAACCAAGTCACCTGAGACAGTATGTTGAATATTATGATTGGCAATGAAAAGTGAAAAAATAAGGAAAATTTATATCTGACATTATCCCTTTCTTCCAATCTTCAAATAACTATTCCAAAATAATTTTATATCAGCCATTAATCCATTTCCACCTGTTACATTAAGATATTGTAAAAAAAGAAAAAAAAAAAGTAAATCAAAAGCATCATCCAACATCATTTAACCCTGTTAGTTGTTAAATGGTAAAAATGGCATCAGTGTGATGGAAAAAATAAATGAGTAGCAATAACTGCCTCGAGGTAATTAAACTGTCTTTGACATTTTCTTTCTTCTGTGTTCCATCCTTACTGTATCAATAACTCATTTAATTTCTTCAGGAAATGGACGTAATTAAAAAGTGATTTGTTCCTCAAAATTGATTGCAGTCTCTTAATACAATTTAGAAACTCTAATTTTTCATACCTTTTGTTTAAAAACAGCGTAAATTTTAAAGTGCCAGAACAGATTCACATAAAACTGTAGCTACTATTTAAAGGTTTTATGTTTATGCAAATTATAGAAAGGCAGAAAGATCAAGTATTTAGAGACTAGATAGATTGCTCCCTCTTCTGGTGAATCCATATATTTCAAACAAAATATTGGATGTGTGGCCTTTGGTTTAGAAGTTGTTATACTCATTCAAAGAAACATAAGTTGTTATAAACTATTTAAAATAGATCACAGTTAATTAGAAGAGGCCCCAAGCTGAGATCATTCAGGTTGGCTTTAACATAGGATCTCTGAGGGCGAAAATTAAGTTTTCTTGCCTTTGGTAAGCAGTGAAAATGTTTTATCCCTAAAAACACTTGAAGTATTGCCTGACCACTACTCTTGGGCATAATTGTGATTCAGAGTGAAATTTGAGATGTCTCGTAAGCACTATCTTGGGGTAGGGGTGAACGAGAGAGAACCCCACGGAAGCAGAAATATGCTTCTTGGCTCCTTTATAAAGAGGTCCAAAAGAAGACATCACCAGGACTCGCTTTCCCCTGAGGTCTTATTTATTCAATTTTGACTCTTGCTCAGCAGGGCAAGTTAGGGAATGGGGATCACGTGGCAGAACATGTTAAAATCAAAGGAAAGCAAACGCAGCACTTTGGGGAAAAAATATGAAAATTAACTTTTTGTTATTTTTTTTCTTCCTGTCTTGTTCAACTCTTGCTCATTACTCAGCATCACTTATTTATGAATGGATATTGCTTGTTTTTTTTCCCCCTGGGAGAATCAAGGCTGTAAAAAATGGTTAGTCTCTTTACTAGTTATTAAAAAGTCTAATAAACATGAAATATAGGAGAAAATAGAAGTTATTCCTTCACTACTTGGTCTAAAGAGGGGAGAGTCATTCAGGAGAATGCATTGAGAGACTCCGTGGGGGGAGGTAAACCTGTATGTAGCCCTGAGGATGTAGTTTGCAAAGAAGTGTGCTATATGCTGTGGAATAAAGGACCCCGGAGAGCGGTAAGAGAAGGCCCGTACTGCACAGCAGAAGACCAGAAAGGTGGGAAAAGCTGATCAAAGTGACTGTCCCAGAGTCAGCAGAATAAAAAACTTCTAAGAAAGTGATGTCTTATTTTGGAAAACCCCTTTCTGTTCTCCAACTTTGCTCTAAAGTGGTGAGAGGGCTGGCGCCCTCTAGAGGACCATTCTTGACATGTGTTAAGAATTTGGGGTTTGGGGGATTTCCTTTCATGGTTCCTTTGAGGGAGGGGAAGGCCTCCTGGCCTGGTGTGGCCAGTGGCCAGGGATGCTAGACAACCAGGAACAGCCTTATTCAAAGTGGGCTCTCAAGTATTTTCTAAACAAAATATGTCTCTCCTTCCAAGTGTTACAATAATGACTTCCTCAGTGAGTTGCACCTGTTACATCTACATGTTAGTCTTTTAAGATTAGGTTAAGAAACATACCACTATTTGTGGCCTTGTTTCTTATGATTGATTGATAGATATATAGACAGCTAAACAGACAGACAGATAAGTAGGTAACACATTGTTTTATTATAAATTACTTTCCTTTTATTTCTCCTTGCTGTTATAATGAGGGTACCATACTTGTTTTTTAATCATTAAATGTTCAAGTTGAAATTAAATGATGTGGGATATCAACCAACACTAAATATGAACAATCTATCAATTCACTCAAAAACATGGTTTAAAAAAAATGGTCAACAACCCTTCGTTAAGTTCTAACCAAAACCTTCCTTCATTTCATAAAGTACTCACATCTCTGAAAATTTCAGTGCATACTAAAACTATACAAAAGTATTCTGTTTTTTCAAAAAGAAAGTTTCTAGTTTACATAATTATAAAAGGATTTTTCCTATGTGAAAGTCTACCAAGATATTTTAAAAATATGTATGATTTGAAAAATAATTCTTTAATGTGGTGGATGGTCCTGAAAATTGGGCTAGTGAGCAGATACATTATGTCAAATTTCTTTACTCCTTTTAAATTACTTTTTATAACCATACTTATATTTAAAATGCCTGTATAAAATATAGATAATCATACAAATATAATCATGACACAGTCACTTACATAAAGTTTTAATTATTAACTTCAGCATCATTCATTATTTTCCTTTTCACACTTAGTTTTGAAACATGTCCCACGTAGCTGGATGAGGCTGAACGTGGACATAAAATATTAAAGATGAGTAGCAGAGGCCTTGTTTACTCACCTTTAAGATTAAAAATATGTTTAAAGTACTTACTACAGTGCCTGACTTACTAGAAAGGCACCATCAATAGTAGTTCATTATTGTGAAGATAACTCATATTCGGCGACTTAGTTTAAACTCTGAATGTATATGCTGAGTGAAATTGTTGTGTTGTGTTTTTTTTAATTTGTCCAGAGCTAGAACGATTTGAGCAAGAAAACAGAGTAGACCTGAATATAACTCAACATATGAAATAAGTATCCTGAGTCCATACTGATACAGTTGCTTGAATAAATAAATAAGTGGGTGAGAACAGACAGATCTCTCTTGCAGGAGAATTCCAAATGATTTTTGTAGCTAATATGCCCTCAGAGAGATGGGGCACAGCTCTCAGTTCTTAAGTGTGAACTCGTGCGTAGTGACCATCTCCCAAAGTATACACTGTGGGAAGGAGCATAAGAAGAGTAACTTTCCGATGACAAACCTGACAAATGATGCTTCAGTCAGGTGATCAAAGTCACCATTGACCCCAGTAAATCACATTGAGAGTATATACCTGTGATATAATGTGATGAAAATGGCACTTTACCTCTGGGGTCTTCATCAACAGATGGCAAAGCCGCCGTGTAACCATAAGAATGACATCAGGGAAATCTTTCATAACGACACTCTACAAAAGCCTTGACCAACTCCTCAAATCTGTCAAGGTCACTAAAAAGAAGGAAAGTCTAAGAAACTATCACAGCCTAAGTAGGAGCCCAAGAAGACGTGATACTAAATGTAATATGGCGTCCCAGCGGGGATTTCAGAACAGAAGAAGAACCCCAGGGAAGAACTCAGAAAATTGGAGTTAAGCATAGGTTTTAGTTAATAACATTGTATTAATGTGTGTTTACTGATTGTAACAAGTGTACCACATCAATATAAAATGTTAAAAATACGAGAAACTCAGTTGGGGATATATGGGAACTCTTGATGCTATTTTTACAAAATTTTTGAAAATTCTAAAACTATTCTTAAATACAATGTTCATTTAAAAAATATCCTACATCATAGCTCTTGTTTATTAAATAATATAACCCAGTGAAAAGAACCAGGGCTTCTTGAAGAAATAACATATCAAAGGCTGGGAGTAGGTAAATGTAAGATGAACTTGGAGCATTTGTTTTGCCAGAAAGTGAAGAAGCCTTCTCCTCCAGAAACAACAACAAAATATGATTTTTAGAACTCTATAAATATCATTAACCTCGAGAAAATTGTTATGTAATTTTAATTTTCAAGTGAACGAATGAATGCCACACGTAGGTGTACTAACAGCATCGGGAAGATTTCCTTTTCATTCATGATTAGTGTAAATACAGATTGCAAATATCTTTTAGACACTGTGCAAACCCCCAGCTTCAAGCCAAGGTCATATGCTCTCCTGCATAATTTTCTCATCATTGTTCTTCAAAGAATACATATCTCCAAGCCCATTTGTTGTCCTTTCCTCAATTAATCATCACTTAGGGAGTTGTTTTGACAACATGGGATTTGGGGAAAACTTAACAGTCTTGAAATATAGAATTATACCCACAAATTTATAGGCAGCCACTGGATTAATGTTTTATCTTTCTGACAAAGGAAGCAAGAAATTTATAGCAGGACATACGTTAAACACTTTTTCAGGAAGACACAGACCAAATGCTATCTTGCCATTGCTGAACCACATATTAAAATGGGCCATTAACTTACATATATGTGTGGCCTTTCTCTCTCTCTCTCTCTCTCTCTCTCTCTCTCTCTCATTTTCTCTTTGTGAGCAAACAAAGGATCAAGAACAATTCTGTTATATTGAGAATCGGCTCCCCTACATAACAACAGTAAGGTGGCCTGCCGTCACTCAATGCGTGGAAGGAAAGTCAGTCTCAGGGCACTCTATTTTGTCAATAAAAGGTGCACTTGCTACCTGTAGGCTAAGAAAGAGTAATGAAAAGAATTGGAATGGGGACACGTGGTAAATTAAGGGCATTCATGGAACCACTATCTTTTCACCACTGTGACCCCAAACAGAATCAGTACACACATTTGAAGTATTAAAGGCCTGCCCTTGACAAGGAAAGGTGGACAATAGATTTCTTTGTGCTACAGATATTACATTTCCTTACTTAAAATTGTCACCATCTGCTTACCTCACAGGTGTTACATAATGAAATGGTGTGAATGGAAAGATTGTATTGCTAGAAATCTTTGAAGACTCGTGCCTCATTCTTCACATTGATATCTCTGATCGCTTAATTTTCCAAACTATGTTTAAATAAGATTTTTAGAAATTGTTTAAAGGGATATCTGACTTCAAGTTTTAAGGGGTTTTCTTCCGTAGGCCACTGGACTATTCCCAACTTTTTATAATAGGGCATTTTTATTAGGATGGAGATATTTTAAAAAGCTATGTTTTATGATAAAATAGTATAACTAAATATATATATATATATATATATATATATATATATATATATATATATACACATACATATACATGTATACGTGTGTGTGTGTATCACATTTTATAATTGGAAAAAAAGTTAAACAATAATTAGACTCTTGTTTGACAAACAAATCCCAGGTTGGGGGCAAAATTAAAGCTCTCCATATAAGCCAATTTTTTCCCATAGAACTTACATATTCTATAAGAACCGTGTTTTGTCACTATTTAATACAACTGAAATTCACCAAACTGAAACTTCTTTTTCCTCTAATTTTCAACCAGTGGGCAGAGATATCCAAGAGAGTATGTGTGTTAGTGATTGGGGCCCCCCATTCATTTACTTATTCAGCAAATACTTACTGAGTATCTACCCAGTTGACAAGTATTTGACTTTTAGATTCGGTACCATTCTGTTGACACCAATTCTCTCGTATTCACGTGAAATGTGGTTGTAGTTGTTTTCTCCTCCCACAGTGATTAGTAATATTTCCAAGTTCTTTTGATTATTGCCTCACCTTGAGGGATGAGAAAAGAAGAGTGGGGGTCAGCTTGTTATGAAGAATGTCCAAATGAGTGCTGTTTATGATTGGCCTCTTTAGGAAAAAGAATCTAAACAGATTTACTCCAGAACATGTTTTTTTTTTTTTTTATTTTATGATTTTATACTCACCATTGAGACCTGGCAATAACATTGTTTTGATTTCAAGTCATAACTTCAAAAATTGAAAAAAGAAAAAAAGCACAACAGAATTGATAAATATATTAATTACAAAATGGATAATTTCTGAAGAATCACAATGTGTAAAACTGACCAGAGTTAGAATATTTGAATATCAAGTGACCATGGAAATCACTGAAACAATTACCAAACACCACCCCTCTATCCCCACAAAAAACACTGGGTCAGGATTACTTTAATATAAAATTCTGTCAAACTTTCAAACAATAAATATACATATTCCATGTAAAGTGATCTACAAAGAATATATTGTTTTTTCCTGAACATGTGTGCAAAGCTAATAACCCTGAGAAACATTATAGAAGTACCTCGAAAAAGTATAAAGGAAACAAAAGGAAAAATGGAAAAATTAAAAACCATAGGTCAATATCACTGATTGTCACTGAGACTCAAAATTCAAAGTGAAATTTAGCAAATTGAATTCAGCAATATAGTAACATGAAATTATTCAGTATGGTCAGGAAAGTTTTATTCTAAGAAACCAGTGTGATTGAATATTGGGTATGCTATGGATATAATTCATTACAAAAAAGACAGTTGAAATACTTGTATGATAATCTTGTGCAATTCAAAGTTACTTCGTAAGTCTTCAGAATGATTTTAGACTTAATAACGTTATGAATATAAGAGAAATCAAAGGATGGTTTCGAAAATTCTATTTCTATTTCAAACTAACAGCCAAGATTGCTTAGGAGTTTGGATTACCATCGTTCCCATTAAAATAAGTGCAATAATCAGGATAAAGTAATTACTGGAACAGACAGCCCCCAAATTTTAGTAGCCTTCCCTGCAAGGTTTCTTAGTCTGTCAGTTTGCTGGGCAGCTGTCTTCTAATCGTTGACTCAAGAATCAGACTGCCCCATTTGGGAATGAGATCCCACTAAGGAGTCAGAACTTTTAGCCTCTTGCCTCACATGGGAAAAGAGACAGAGTGAGGGAGATCGTCTGGGAAGCTTTCAGGGAGCGGTCTTGGGAGTGACGTACGTTACTTCTGCCCACTTCCCATCCACTGATGTGGCCCCATTTGATTGCAGTGGAGAATGGGAAACAGTCTAACTATCTACCGTCGAGGCTGAGGAAATAGGGTTTGGTGAATGCGGAGCAGTCTTTGCCCTTAGGAGAGAGAAACAAGCCCAGGCTGCCTTTGTCACTTTTCTGTGCCGTCATTCCAGAAATGTTGGCTAATACAACCATCTCATTCAGTCACAGAGTGGTAAAAATGCTGGTACGAGGTAGGAAGATTTATAATTATTTACTGATGACCTCATATAAAAAGACTAAAAGAATCCGAGAGGTCATAGGCTATATACATACCAAATTTTATTTATCAGTTGATGGGCATATAGGTTATTTCCAGTTTTGGGTGAGTATGAATTCTCCTGCTTTGCACACTCATGTACACGTCTTTGTGTGATCACGTGTAATTTGCTGGGTATCTTCTACTGGGTTGTGTGGTAATTTTATGTTTAACTTATGGCAAATCAGCTTTTCATTAAGCAGGTTCACTCCAATCCTACTATGCTTACAAGTATGTTTCCAAACTCATTTTTAAAACTGCTTGCCTTAATTTTTTAGTATCATCTTAGTAAACGTTGTTTGATAAATTTTTGGATAATGTGAATACACAAAATTACCTTGATCTTGTCATCAAATGATTGTAAATATTAGAAAAGTTGTCTTTTTAATTTTTAGGATTCTGTTAATGTTAAAAAGCAGGAAGTGTGTAAAGGAAGCTCTATAATTACTTGATTGGGCAGAATAGTTGTTTAAATCTTAAAAAGATAGTGTGCGGGAGTCAGAGAACGTATATGGGAGATTTCTTTTGTTTAGACAAAGTATACAGTACTTAATAGGTATTTTGAAATGTCTTGAAGTTCAGCAATCGATGTAGGTCTTTTTTCACTCCACCCAGGAGGCTGAGGCAGAAATTCATTCCACTCAGACATGACTGAAGAAATTTCCAGAAACTGATAAGATAATCGGTTCTATAATTTACTTCTTATAACTTAAATTTCAAAAGGTGTCATCTAAGAATTATTTCTAGAAAAACTGTATGTTATTATAAAAGAGCCCTATTTTCCTCTTGAAACTACCATTCTGCATTTCTATTTTAATCCCAAATTTTACTTGGCTTTGGTTCTTTTTTCTGAGTTCAGGACTGGCTGGTATTTATTTAGAATTGTGTCCCAAAATTTGAAGGAAAGCCATGTCTGTCTTAGATATTATAATAATCTCTTTATCACATTCTCTGGTATGTTTTTGAATCATACATGAGGTAATATTTATTTCAGCATGAATTCCCCTAGAGGGTGAGTTATTAATTATGGTGGGAAACCAAAGAGTCCCAAAGTTAACAAATTTAACATTTCATGAAAGGTTTTATTGTTAGTATGGTTAACATGAGGTGACCAAATAGCAGAGTAACCATTTATTATTTTCCACTGTAACATCATTCTAATGCGACTGCAAAGAGAATTAGGGGCAGACTGGGGAGGATGGAAATGGAGCATCTCTGAGACTTTTTGGTCTTGGATGGAGTCAGGACTTTTGACTTAAGATCACAGCACTCTGTTATATTAACTAGTTGGGTTTCCTATATGTCACTTTCTCTCTCGTAAAATAAAACAAATATCTAGCTTGCAGTGAGAAGTAAATACGGTGTCAAAACCATATAACAGGTGCTCCTGTAGATTTTGTGTCTTCATTAGATCATTTCACTAGATAATAATGTGCTTAAAGAGTAGCAAATATGTATCTCCATTAGATGACATAGCACATGGCAAATAACAAACACATAATATATAAAAATAAAGAGATTAGTAAGTGTAGTACTTGACAATATAAAATAAAAAAGGAGATAATTTTGGTCAGAGATTATTATAGTGGCTTCTCCAATGTATGCGTACGAGGTCAGATAATAAAGTTCATGAACTCATCCTAGAAAAAGTGCTCCATACCTCATTGCTGAATATCACTACAGTCACCTTTGAAGTACTCCCCTTGGGAAGCTATGCACCGATGCCAGCACCTAGTCCACCCTTCAAAGCAATTTTGGAACTCTTTTTCTGGAATGGCCATCAGAGCTGTCGTTGTATTACCCTGGATGTCCTGAATGTCATCAAAATATCTTCCTTTCAATATTTCCTTCATCTCTGGGTAAAGAAAGAAGTCACTGGGGGCCACGTCAGGTGAGTAGGGAGGGTGTTCCAACACAGTTATTTGTTTACTGGCTAAAAACTCACTCACAGACAGTGCCATGTGAGCTGGTACATTGTCGTGATGCAAGAGCCATGAATTGTTGGCGAAAAGTTCAGGTCGTCTAACTTTTTCACGCAGCCTTTTCAGCACTTCCAAATAGTAAACTTGGTTAATTGTTTGTCCAGTTAGTACAAATATGTAATGAATAATCCCTCTGATATCAAAAAAGGTTAGCAACATCGTTGCAACAAGTTCACGAACTTAATTGTCTGACCTCATAGGTAAGGTAACTCCCTGCATGACTCAACAGCTAGCACTTCTCCAGACAGCCTACCTTTTTCCAATGTCTAAACCTAATCATACGTTCATTTATAATCATTCTCCATTAAGGAACATCGACTTTTGGGTGGGGGTGATAAAGGGACAGGCTGCTGGAGATTTGGACAATGCTAGAACTAACTGATCTATGGCATTTGTAATAGAAATTACTTTAATGAGAGCACCAGGATAGAATGATTCACTCATTCATTCACCAAATAATTATTGAATGTCAACCGTATGCCAGGTACTGTTATAGTCACCTAAAGATACATCAGTGAATAAAACAGGTAACGTTAACTTCTCTTAACAATATTGCATCCTAGAAGAAATGACACAGATAATAAATAATACAGTTAATAAGTAGATTATATAGTATTTTAGACAGAGACAAAAGCCATGGGGGGACAGAGCAGAAATCAGGGAAAGGACGACCAGCTCTACAAATCAGGTGGTACGTTGTAATATTAAATAGGCAACTAAAGTGGACCTTACGAAGGAGGTGAGATTTGAACAAAATTGAAAGAGGTGAAGGATTATTCCGATAGATATTTGTGGAAAAGGGATTCCAGACAGGTATTGGGAATATTCAGAGAAAAGGTCCTAAAAGGAACACAACTGAAGCACCATCAGGAGGAAAAAGTAAGAGATGACAAGACGAGTAAAAAGAAGCCAGGTCACAAGGGTCTTGTCACCTTTGTAAGGCTCCAGCTTTGCCCTGAATGAGATGGGGAGACATTGCAGCATTTTGAAAGAGGCAACATGAAGAGGCTTAGATACTAAGTAGTCCGCTCTGCTGCTATATTCAAGGACGGCAGGTGTAAGGGTAGCAGTCGCGTCACAGTAAGGAATCAGGCCTTAGAGAATGGTGGCTTAGACAAGCTTAGCAACGGGGGTGCTGATGAGAAGTGGTGAGATTTTACATATATGTCAGTGCTAGAGTCATGAGATTTTCCTGGCAGTTTGGAAAAAGGATGTGTGAGGAAGAAGAGTCCAAAACAACACCAGGGTGTCTGTTCTGAGCAACTTCAATCATGGAGTCCATCGATACTGGGAAAGTGAAAAGTAGAGCAGTTTGGGGTAGGGGGTATATTAGGAGCTGAGTCATAGAAATAGTCAAGTTCAGAGGTCACATCCAAGTGGAGGCAGTTAGAGAAATAAATCCAGAGTTCAAGAGAGAGTTCTAAGATGGAGATACAAATTTTGAGCCTATTAGAATATAGATGCTGTCCAGTGCTATTCATATGAGATCATCAAGGCAGAAGATGTAGATGGAGATTACCCAACATCAAGCTCAGTGGGCACATTACAGAAAGAATTTCGCAGTGCATTTAATCTAGACAGTGTTTCCAGTTAACGCGTTAAGGATTGTAGGTGACCCCAGGATGTGTTTACCTGTAAAGGAGTAAACGATCTAATTTTGAGTCCTCATAACCAATGTTAATCCCAACCAGGGAATCCTGAGCAGGCTCTGAGGATGTGAGTTCATTTAGGTTTCGGCCAAGGCCCTTTGAAAGAAGCGATGATATACGAGGATAACCTGATTGATTGGCTGACACTGACCAAATGAAGACAATCCCAAGTGACCCACAGGATTTTGCTACAGATATAACAAACTGCAAGCACATATGAATTCACTGAGTTCTGTAGTCTTGTACAAAGATTTTATCATCTGAAAATTACAGACGGCTATTCATGCAATGGCATAGGTGTAAAAGCAGCATCTGCGCCCCTGTTATTTTCTTTGGCAGAAATTTAGGAGTTCCTATTTCAACTTTAAAGGGCAGGAGGGCATGTGCATGACTCAGCGTTTATCCCTTCACTTAGCATTCATTGTCTTAAATAGGAGCTCTCAACTTTTCATAGTGATGATCGACGTCCTAGGAAATCCCCTTTTTATTTTGCAGAATTTCACAGGAAGGAACTGTTCTAATGATGACAATGACAGAGGGAGAGGGAGAGAGAGAGAAAAATACTGCTTTTTCTGCTCCCTACTACCAACCAGCACCCTTTGGCTTTTGGTGGTTCCCCGTGTACCTTCACAGATAAGTGTTGATTTTAATCATGTGACCCATAATGGGTCCTGTAAAGACGTTCCAATGACACCGGATGCTAAGAAAGAAGAGCAATATGCTGTTAGGCCTATGGTTCATCTCCTGTGACACCTTCAGTAAGAGAAACAAAAAAGTTTGGCAGACAGGAGTCATTAGAACCAGATCGTTCAAGGTCCTATTTGACAAACAGGTATGGAGTTATGGGATTGACAAATGCATGTTTTTTTCTAAATAGACTTTTTTTTTTTTTCAAGACAAGGAAGGCATTTTCTCACTGTCTCTCCCTATGCTTACAAATTCCTGCTTAGGACTTATCCCTTCAAAGATGCACCACTCGTGTAGGTGTTTTTCAGAGTCCTAGGTTATTCCATTGCCAACGGCTTTGCTCCACCTCAGCCACAGCTGGTCTGCTCATCTGTGTGTGATTTCTCAAGTTATTGAAAGACGTGACCTGTTTGCCTTGTGAGATTTCTTATTAGCAGTGAAAATACGCTCTTCGCTCTGATTTTACTCTGCACACGTGAAAAATCAAAGAGCAGTGCTTCAGTGTTCAATTACAACTATTTTTATTGAAATAAGAATTCCTTTCTTCATTGAAAAAAAATTACACAAAACTTTTATGAAGATCTTTTTAGCCTCACCAACTCTGTTCCCTTCTTTCATTCCTCAGAGACAAGCACATTTCTAACACATAGCCCTCAAATCCACAATTTTTGTTATTTAAGCATCTAAATATAATACATGATATTGCTTCATAGAAATATTTCCATAAGTATCACTGCACTGCATACATCTTTGAACCCAGCCTTCCCCTCCCCCATGTATTATATTCTTACATCTCTCCATGCTGACATCTGTACCTCTAGCCCATTCATTTTCCCTGCTGTATTGTTTCCCGTTTCAGGATTAAACATACACTTTTCCCTCTTCCCATGACAGACATTTGTATTCTTTCCAGATTTTATTCTTACAAGGAATGACCACCCTTGTACATGTCTTCTGGACACAGGTATGAATTTTCCAGGATATACTCTTAGAAGTGGACTAGCTTTGTTCTAGGACATTCAACATTTCTGTAGTGGAGCAGAATAAATTCCAAAGAGTTTTAGCAATCTACCCTCCCATCAACAGCAGAGACTTTTTCTCACAAGAATACCAACATTTGGAATTGCCAAACTTGTGTATCCTTATTTTTAAAAATATAATTATTAGTAAAATTGGCCATATATTTATATGTGACTTTTGGCATTATTCTGTTGAGGTTTGTGTTTTCCTGAATTATGTTTAAAAGTTCGTTTTTTAAGTAGAACAGTAATACTTTGACTGCTTAAATAATACAGCAAACATTTTATTCCTAACTGTTTTAAACTTAATCAGTGGTGTCTTTACTGTACAGATGTTTTTGCATTTTGAAGAAATTAATTTACCAGTTTTTCCACTTATGATTTGTGCATTTGAGGTCTATTTCAAGGTTATAAACCTTGAAAAAATTCTTATACAAAATTCTTATAAAAAGTTCTTATAAAAATTATTCTATATTTTTTTCTAAGCATTCTAAATTTTTATTTTTCATACTTAGTTGTATATTTAGAAATTAATACTTTTACTTTTCCCCCACTGTTTTTCAATATCATCTTTGACCTGTTTATTAACTTTTTTTCTATTCCATTGATTTATTTGCCTCTTCTTTCACAAATATCACACTGTTAATTGCTACTACTTTTAATGTCTTACCATCAGATAGAACAAGTATCCCCTCCTTACTCAACTTCAACATTTTTCTGGCTATTTTTGGTCAAGTCTGTTTTTTTAATAGGATACATAGAATCAGTTTTTAAATTTGAAAGAAAAATTACATTTGTATTTTTACGTAGATTGAGTATTACCCTCATAATACTGAATCTTCTCTTATAAAAGTTTTCCTTTTATGTCATTAAGTAAAGTTTTATACATTTCTCCATGAATAGCTTGCATATATTTCATTAAACTTATTACTATATATTAATATGCAGAGGGTGCCAAAAATGCATACACATTTTAAGAAAGAAAACAAAAATCTATGAAAATTGTAATACTCAATATATACTGACAACAAGATCAAAACAAGCCACGTTTGACTTCTGCAATTACAAGAGGTGCTCAAAGTGGTTCCTATCAGAGTCCAGATACTTCTGATTATGGCAAACTACTGCTTGAACAATGTTGACCAAAGTGTCCACTTGAATACATTTTTTGGCACCCCTGGTATATTAATATAGGTAGGTAGGTAGATAGATAGATAGATAGATAGATAGATAGATAGATAGATAGATAGATAGATAGATAGAGATAGAGACAGAGACAGAGATAGAGAGATAGAGAGATAGAGAGATAGAGAGATAGAGAGATAGAGAGATAGAGAGATAGATAATAAATACTGACAGTTTGCCTGGTATATGAAAAAATTTACCCTTCCCCCAGCAGTGTATGGGAGTTCCCAGAAATCCATATCATTGCCCATACTTGTTATTATCAGTCCTTTAATTTATCCATTCTAGTGGAAGTGTTGTGGTATGTATTGTAGTTATAATTTGTAGCCAGATTTATATTTAAAAATCAAGATAAAGTTCACATAACATAGAATTCACAACTTAAAGTGTGCAATTCATTGGTTTTTAATATTCAGAAGGTTGTACAACTATCACCACTATTTAATTCCAGAACATTTCCATCACCCAAAAAGAAACTCATAACTGTTAACAGTCTTTTGCAATTTCCTTCTCTCCCATTCCCTGACAACCACTAATATCTTTTTTGCCTCTAGATTTGGACATGTCATTTGTGTGGAATCATACAGTATATTGTCTTTTGTGTGTGCTTCTTTCACTTACCATAATGTTTTCAGGGTTTATCCATGTCATAGCATGTATCAGAACTTCATTCTTTTTTATGCCTAAATACTCCATGGTATAGACATACCAGCTTTTATTTATTCACTCATAAGTTTTATTCGGCTTATATCCACGTTTTGGATATTATGAATAATGCTGCAATGAACATTTCTGTACAAGTTTTTTGTATAGATATGTCCCCCAGACTGACTCAAATCCATAACACTGACAATACCAAATGCTGACAAAGATGTGGAACAACAGGAACTCGCATTCATTGTTAGTAGGAATGCAAAGGGTGCAGCCATTTTGGAAGACAGTTCAATAGTTTCTAAAAAAGCTAAACATACTCTTATTATATGAACTATAAATTGCACTCTAAGGTATTTATTTACCCAACTGATTTTCAAACTTATGCCCACCTGAAACCTGCATGTGAATATTTATAGCAGCTTTATTCACAATCATGAAAAATTGGAAGGAACCAAGATGTCTTTGAATCAGTAAATGGATAAGCACACTGACAATCCATATAATGAAACAGTTTACAGCAATACAAAGAAAATGAGCTTTCAAGTATGAAAAGGCATTGAGGAACTTTAAATGCATATTTCTAAATGAAAGAAAGCAATCTGAAAGGCTACACATCCTATAAGACTCCATGCTAATGGTATCCTGGAAAAGAAATACTATAGAGATAGTTAAAAGATCAGTGGTTGCTAGGGCTTGGGGGAAGGAGGGAAGTATTAAATTTCTAAAGCAAAAAGGATTTTTTATGGTGGTGCAACTGTTCTGGATGATACCACATGGTGGATATACAACAGCATGCCTGTGTCAAGACCTACAGAGCTTAACAGTACAAAGAATGGTCTTTAATGTATGCAAATTTAAAGAAATAACGTAAAGGTATTCAGAAAGATTACCCCAGGAAGGAATGAAGATGTCTGAAACAAGCCTACAGAAGGGATGAGAGGCAACTTGATAACCGAAGTAACTTTGGAAATGAGTGGATTCTGTAAGACTGAAGGCAAAGAGAACAGAGCATAAGCACTTGGCACTGAAGTAGTCTAGTACGTAAAAGTAGTTGGCCATGGGGGTACAGGTTGACAGTTCTGACACTGCTCTACATGTATATCGGAATTTAAAAATTAAGTCAATCGTTGGCAGATTGGCGGAGCCCGATTTCTCACTCTCAGAATGGGACATTACAGATAAGCAAGGGGGGAGGCTGGAATGATTCATGTGGTGATGGATTGAAATTAGACACATCAGTATGAACTCATGTTTGTAAATAGTTACATAGATGAATACAGTTGGCCCTTAAACAACACAGAGGTTAGGGACACCGACACCCCCGGTAATAAATCTGCATATAACTGTTGATTCCCCAGAAACTTCAGTAGCCCCTCAGTATCTGTAGGGGATTGGTTCAAGGACCCCCGCAGATACCAAAATCCCAGTATGCTCAAGTCCTTTATGTAAAATGGTGGAGAACAATGCACACAGTCAGCCCTTTGTATCCACAGGTCCCTTTGTATAAATAGGAATAGGAATTTCCGGATGTGTGTATTCGTCAAAACTTAGCAAACTTGCCAGTAATATTTATCCATTTATATGTCAATTTTACATAATTTTAAACAAATGTTGAAATCTAGCTAATAATATGAATGCTGAAATATTTAGAGAAGTGCACAGATATCTGCATCAATAACATGAGGACAGTGAGACAGTAATGCTAGAGGAATGGCTATGAGAAAGCAAGTGAAGGAAAATATCAGTGACTACCTCTGGGCTACAGGTAAACGTTCACTATCAAAGTCAACTGCTGTTTGAATTATTTTCATCAAATGCTGGGGAAAGTTGATGCTGAATATTAGCTACAGTGTATCTTCAATTAAGAATAAATTCTCTCTCCGAGTGTATCTTACTTTGAAAAGAACGTGCAGCAAGAAAGTGAAAGAGAATGCTTTTTGTAGTTGGTCTTCTGACAGAGATTCAGGTCACTGTGGCATAATACCCCTCAAATTGTTCAAAGATGGTTGTTCAAGTACACTCACACTAATGAAAAAGTCTGTTTCATGGGTTTCAAAAATGGCTTCTCAGTATGTTGGTCGTTGTTCATATTTCCAACTCCCCTCTACATCTTGGCCTAAAATAAAAATCTATGCCTCAATATTGGCAAGTGTGGCTGATATTTTCTTGCTGTTGTTTTCATAATCTTCATTTTGGTCTTAGTCCCTTGCGGTGAATAAACTTGCAACTATTATAGATAGCAACAATGGAAGTCCACAGATATATTTCCTGAATAGACTACAGTGTTTTCCTGAAAATAAGACCTATCCGGACCATCAGCTCTAATCCGTATTTTGGAGCAAAAATTAATATAAGACCCGGTATTATAGTATATTATATTTATTATATTATATAAGACCCGGTCTTATATAATATAATAAATATTATATAATATATTTATATAATTATATTTATATAATATTATATTTATATCATTAATATAAGACCCGGTCTTAGATTAATTTTTGCTCCAAAAGAAGCATTAGAGCTCATGGTCCTACTAGGTCTTATTTTCGGGGAAACACAGTATTTAGTCATTCTAACAGACATCTTCTCAGATGATAATATAGGGAAATCTCATTTTGCTCAAAAGGGCACGTTCCTTCATCTTCAAAGTACTCAGGACTGATTAAAGTGAATTGATCTGTATGTGTAAAACCTAAAACATTTTGGATATAGCTGAAGTCCAATAGATGGCAGTGAAATACAGAAAATTCTCCGATTCTTGAATTCTGACTTGCTTTCAGTGGTAAGCTGCTAGTCTATTGCCAAGTAAAAAGTCTCATAAATTGTCTGTGAATTTTGCATAATTTTAAACAAATGTTGAGCTCTAGCTAATAACATGAAGGCTGAAATATTTAGGGAGAAGTGTGCTGATATCCGCTTCAATAAAATGAAAAAAAATGAGATAGAGTAATGAGGGATAGAGGGATGGATACGTGAAATTGTAGAATCTCTGTAGAATCATATTACGTTTTTGAAATACTGTGAGGTCTTGGATAAGAAATAGCTCCAAATCTGGGCCTATCGGGGTGCTGTGGGTGTGGTATTAAATAACTTCTTTGAGGTTACATGAGCACATTTGTGGCAAATTCAAGTATAGACTTGATGCAGTTCCGTGGTCCTTTTATGAATCGTAAATGCATATCACAACTGGATGTTTCTTGAAACACGGAAGCTTGTAGTTAAATAATACTAACTCTCCATGGGTGGGAAATAACTTCAAGGTGAGTCTGGAGGTGGGCAGTGGTCAAAGCATAAAGAACCATCTAGGCTCTATTAAGGATTAACAATCATTGTAAGTGAAAAACATAGATCAACTCTAGCTTTTCATTTTTATAAGCATTTGAGGAGTTAAAAAAAAAAATAGCCCGTTTCCATGCACACCCCAGAGATACTGATTTAAATTTCTGGGAAGGGGTCTGGGAATTGACATTTGACAAAGCTTCCCCTAATGATTCTTATATGCAGTCAGGGTTGAGAACCTCTGGCAGAGCAGTAAAGATCATGACGTTGGGAATCAGAGATGGGATTTGATCTGTGCTCTACCCACTTCTTAGCTCAGGGAACGTTTATATATTATTTAATCTCTTTAAGCCTGGGTTGCTTTGTATGTAAAATAAGTGCTAATAATTTTACTTTACTTCACAGGATTTGTTTTGAAATTAGTATAAATCACCACATTTCTAATCTTTTATTTTAAATAATTCTGTAAATTCAATATATGCATGACTGCTTTTGAATATTTTCTTTGATTTTTTTAATCGCTGGAACTCTATTTTACTTTTATTGTTGCCATGGTATTTTATTCTGACATTGACTCATGAATTTCACAGTTGGCAATTACATCATTCATTTAAAGATATTCATGTGGATGTGAATACAGGTCAGCATCATCAAATTTGAAAAGTAATACTGTTGTATTAAATGGTATTTTTCTGAATAAAGTCACCACTGAATCATTTTTTATAGCCCCAGTGTAAAGATTGTTATGCAGTTAGCTATAGCTGCATAATTTCCACTTCAAAATTCAATAGCATAAACAATGTACTTAGCTCTCAGTTCTGTCAGGCAATTTAGACAGGTCTCAGAGGGGCAGTTTTCCTGGGTTCTGGTGATCTCCACTGCAGTTGCTCGTGTGTCAATAATCAGCTGCTGGGTCTGCTATGGACTGTGGTCTAGGATGGACCCCACTGGGATGACTCACCTTGCCTCCAGGTGGTCTCTCATCTTCTAGCGTGCTAGTTTGGGTTTCTTCTAGTGGCATGGCAGGGACCCAGCACTGATCTCAATGCATGCAAAGCCTCTTGTTGCCAAGGCTCAGAGTGGGCACAGCATCACTTCTGGTACATTCTGTTTGTCAAGTGAGTCTAAGACCACCCTAGATTTAAGGGGTCAGGAAATAGCTCCCATCCCTTGAATAGGAAGATATGCAGGGAATGTAGACACAGGAAAGTATGAAAGATTAGGGACATTTTTTCAATCTAACATAGTCTTCTTTGGGGTTTCTTTAAAAAAACAAAACAGAAAAAAAAACACTGTAGTCGATTTTGGGGAATTACAGAGAGACATGTCAGCTAATCTTCAGGAAGAAGTTACCTAAGTGAAATGATGAGCTCCCTGTCACTGCAAGCAATCAAGCCAAGGCCAGGTGCCATTTTGCACACATAATGTGGGAATGACTAATGCATTATGTAGAAAATTTGATAAAGAGCTACTGGCATTGTCTTCTAATTCTAAAGTTTCATCCTTTGAGATATTTTGATCTAGAATTTAAAAGGTGAGTAAAAATATAAATTACAGGTGGGTCAAAGGATCAAGGGGCTAATAGGAAGGGTAAATCTTAGAAACTTTTAGATAAAATATAGGAGAATAATCTTGATGACCAAAAATAAAAATAAAAAACAAACAAACAAACAAACAAAAAACACTAAAAGGTACTCAGCCTAATAGTAATAAGAGATATAGATAGAATAATCAGGGGAAAGAAAATTGCTATTACACATTTACCAGGTTGGAAAAAATAATGAAGAATCTGTCACTATTAACTGTTGGTAACAACAGATCAACAGGAACCCATGCCCGACCTTTGGGAGTACAAATTGGAACGCCACTCTGGAAACAATGTGGCATTTTCGTGTAAGGCTAAGATACACCCTGTCACCCCAAAATTTATCTCTTAGTTTGGAAGAAAATATTTCACAGATGCACAAGGCAGCACATAAGAGTCTTCAGAGCAGCACTATGCTTTATAATCATAATAATCATAATAATTATATTAAAGAAACAAGCCAAATGTCCATCAATGGTAGTGTAGTCACAGCATGGTAACTAACACAGAAGCGATTATGGCTTCAATTATTATTTATTCTGCAGCAACCCTTTAGGACTTCAAATACCAGCCTTTGGCCCGTATGCCAGCCTCTGTGCATTACATTCCTCCTCCTCTGTAAATGATAATAACTGTTTTGTTGAAGGTAGAGCACTATTCTGATACAAATTAGAGCTGATTAAATATGGGCACCCCTCCTTACCGCTGAAAGGGGTCTGGAAACAGTCTGCTATTTCTAAAGTAAATACTCCTCAAAGGTTGTAGTGATGAGGATTCGGTCCCAGATTCTCTGTCAGAGCATCAGGAGTTTCTTTGCCCGGTCACACAACTTAGACTGTCCTGCCTGACCGGATTTCTGCCTTCATCCCGCATGTTTATTTCAGATGTTGGTTTGGACTGCTGCCCAGACCTCTACGTTTGTCCCTGCTGCCCGGCTGTCCCTAAAACTTTGTCTGGTATTCTTGTCAGGACCAGGTGGAAGGCCGGGGGTCTCACCACTACTGGCTAGTTAATCCTCCTGCTCTCACACCCTTTTATTAGCTTCCTGACCGCAAGGAGCGCTTTAGCTGGAGTTGAGCTGTGAGGTCCCCTGTGTGTGTTGTCTGACACACGTGTGTGCTTTAGACAGCTGCCTCCTTCCTGGCATGGGCCCGCCCTTCTTCCAAGATGGTTGCCTGGGTCCTGGTACTCAGCTCCCTTAGATTTCATTCGTCTGCCCCCTTGTACGGAGCTCCCAGCAAGCCTCATGGCAGTTCCATGTGGCTTATGAAACTGCCAATCAACCAGTTTTCCTGGACAGTCCCTTCACGATCCAGTTCTTAACCTGTCGTCATCAAATAAACTCTTACTTTTATCCTGAAAGGCTGAATAACTCCCATCTTTACTTTTCACCAATGATTACAGAAATTGGATTCACAAAATATTTTTCTACAATATTTCTTGTATTTCAAATATTTTTAGTCTCTTTTCTGCTATCTCTTTGGTAACATTTATTATCAATGTATGTTTATATTTCAAGAGAGGGTGTGTGTGTGTGTGTGTGTGTGTGTGTGTATGTATTCCATTACCTAGTGCATTATAATTGCCTTCAAGATAGATGCAATATCTTCTATTTGTAAGTGTTAATAAGAAAACCAAATTTAAAAAAGGATAAAGAAGTAGGCTTTCTAATATTGAACTCTGTAGGTGCACTAAAGGTGTTGCACACAGTAGGTACACTAAAAGTGTTGCTATTTTAAAATGAGACTCTTTTTAGGTTAATTCCTTTGAATCCAGACTCCCTTGAATAATTTAATCACCTAATCATCTTTATAGTTACATCTTCTTAGCTGTTAGCGTCTTATAGGTAATTGATCTTGCTCGTTGCCTAAGATTAAAGTCAGAATTATAGTATTGAACCAGAAACTTTTCTAGCAAGGCTCCAGACAGAATGAAGCATATTAACAATGCATGACCTTGTTTCTCCTCTGTAATCCTTACCTCTGGAAAGGCCTTCCTAATAAAAATATGGAACTAATCACGTCCCTTTGAAGCTATTGGCCTCAACTGGAGTGGAGGGGAATAAAAAGGTTAAAGATGACTCTCAGAAAGTGGCTAGAAGAGCAATATCTGTGCAAAGGAAGCCAAAAGAAAAAGAAAAGGAAAGAAGCGTAGTTGAAATAAAAACAAATATACAGATACTGTGAAAATAAACTCACTTATTTGCTACCTAAGCTGACAGAAATCTTAATACACAAATACAAAGGACACTCTAACCTTGACCTAGCATTGTCCTTATAGGATGGGTGACACAGTTCCAATAGTTTTCCCACCCTTTGTACTCATGTCAGCCCCTGCCCTGCCCCCCCTTGTAACTTAGAGAAGTTGTCAGGAGCCAATGGAAAGAAGGTTATGAAAGGAGAAGGCCAAAAAAAAAAAAAATGCCTATGCTACAGCCACAAACTTCCCCAGGCACTTGGGATATGTCGGTGAACCAGACGGAGAGCCATGTCCGCCTGGAGCATTTGTGAGGGAGACGCACACATTGCAATCATTGTAAATATTTGGTGTAGGTGAGAGGGCCCGTGGTGAGTACAGGAGGCAAACGTTGGTGCGCTGTTACGTAAACATATTAAAAGATCATCTACTGCTCTTTAAATATGTTTCCTCCTTTGAGTGCTGCTATGTCATATGTGCCAGGAACTGGTAGTGACACAGTGGAGGCGCCTACAGCCACCTTCTGCCCAGTCTCCCTCAGGTTGCTCCTGTGATCCAGTCCCCAGAGAGCAGTCAGAACGCTGACAAAATGAGCAAAGAGAAAAAAGGGAAGGGAATGAAGGAGGGAGAAGGGGTAGGAGAGAGAGAGAAATAAAAGGAAGAAAGGAAGGGAGGGAAAAGGGGTAAAGGAAGGGAAAGAGGAAGGAAGAAAAGGGAGGGAGGGAGAGAGGGGGAAAGACAATAGATAAACAGCTAAATAAGTGAATACGTAGTGAGCCCTGCATTGGTGATTGTGATCTCAGCCCCTCTGCCCCAGAGCCAGCTTTGTTCCCCGCACAGCCAGCGCTTGTGTGCAGAGCTCAAACTGGACCAGTCAGAACTTCTAACGTGTTTCCCCCAAAATAATATCTAGCAGGACTATCAGCTCTAATGCGTCTTTTGGAGCAAAAATTAATATAAGACCCGGTCTTAATATAATGTTAAGACCGGGTCTAATATAACGTAACAGGACAGAACAGAACAGAACAGAACAGAACAGAACAAAACATAACACCGGGTCTTATATAAGACCAGGTTTTATATAATATAACACCCAGTCTTATATTAATTTTTGCTCCCAAAGACGCATTAAAGCTGATGGTCCCGCTAGGTCTTATTTTCGGGGAAACACGGTAGGAACACCTTCCCCAGACAAAGTTGGGAGACTTGTGTCTTACATAGTTTTGTAACTAAAAACATTATCTCAAAATCTGATGATCACTGTAATGCTTGAGATAATCTTATGATATATGTTTTAGGTCATGATGGAGTATCCAAGCTCCTGTCCAATTTTTCTCTTCAATATGCCCCCTTGGCTACCAGCATGGATATTAGACACAGTCTAAGGGAAGTGAAGAGTGTTTGTAGAACATTAGTCCGTGTCTAAGGTGAGGGACGTGAAAAGTGCCCACAATCTTACAATACTTCATTGGTTCTACATTACACTCTTGGATTAGATGGACTTTTGTTCTAAACTGTAGCATTTTTGGCATTCTGAGGTAAAAATCTGATGATATTAAAACAGAAAATCTCCTATCTGAAAAAGACGCTGGGAAATTATCCAGAATCCTTGAAATGGAGGGTAAGCTGTGGAAAGGATAAATACATTTATTCTTACAAAAAATTACTTCCGTATTCTCAGTCTCGACTTTTCCATAATGTGCAGTGTCCTTGTTGGGCAGTGTGTGTAACGGCATTGTAAGGATCTAAAACTTCCCAATTTTCGCATTTTCCAGCTGTCTCTGCCTAGTGTTAAGCTTTGTTTTCTTCCAGTGTTGACGAATCTGTTTTCCACGATTATTCCTGCTGAGGAATATGACAATATGTCATTGCGCTGTGCATACATGCTCATTATGCAAGAGCCTGGAAGGCACAAAATATCTTAAGCAAAAATAAAACAGGTTGCCCTTTCTCTGAAATCCCTCTTTGATTTTTGTGGTCCTTTAAAAGTATTTTCTTTCTTTCTTTCCAAACATAGACTATTGAAACTGTGTTAAGAATGATACTAACTTTAAATTTTGATGAAGTTGGACATAAAGCCATTATAGGTTATGCAGATGTATTTACCGTAGTTTACTGTAGAGAACAAATGCACAGCCATTCACAGTCTCCCCCCTCCGTATGAATAATTCAATGGAAAAGAATATGGAATAAAATTGAAGTAATTACATGGGAACAATGACTGCAGGTTAAGGATTTCAGAGAAAGATGTTCTTCCAAATAAGGCAGTGAGATACCGTGTGTCCCCGAAAATAAGACCTAGCCAGACCATCAGCTCTAAAGCATCTTCTGGAGCAAAAAATAATATAAGACCTGGTCTTATTTTACTATAAGACCTGGTCTTTATAATATAATATGATATAATATTCTATGGACATGATCTAATCTTTTGTTGGCTTCATAAAGTCAAAATCAAATCACTACAGGGAATTACCTTAACCAAGAAATCACAAACTAACATTTGGAGGTGACTTCCTAGCTGTAGGCGATGCCAGACCTCATAATTAGCACTCCTACAGAAAATCTAAACAAAGCCACCCCTGCTCGCGCCTTATTCTGTAAAGGATTGTCTCAAAGCGCAGACATAGCTGTTGCAGAACAAAGTAGTTACACAAATTTCAAAGAAGTCTTTAGAAGATGACATATGCAAAACCAATGTGTTTCACTTGTGACAATCATCTAACACTGATTACAGGGGCAGTACTAATAGCAAATAAGTAAAAAGAGGAAAGAAGGGAGGGAGAACCTCATCAAACTCACTGGCCCATGTAGATAATGACCTTCATGAGTAAGTGAATATGTTACAAGGGTATAGAGTAGCACACAACACTCCACAAGGCTATGAGAATAGTGAGTTATAAGATTTGTGTGCAGGTCAACAATAAAAGTATTTTCAGCCAGGTCTTGATGAGAAAGGACAGACTCAGAGTCAGAAGATTCATTTCAAGTTCTACCCTGGCCACCACTTTGCCCTTTGTGTTTGCACCTGTCAGATGAAGATAATGCAACTGCATAGGATTACGTCTCCCTCGTTTGTCCTGCCCCAGTGTAGTCACACCTCTGCTGCTTTATCCTTCCCGACCTGGTTCACAGGCCTCCTAATTGGACTCACTGCAGACTCTTTCAGCACATTCTCCACTACTTTTCTAAAGCAAAAATATGTGCATGCCACACTCTCCATGCTTCACTCCTATCCAAACTTAAAAAACTAGGAACTTTAATCTCAATAGTAGTTACGTATCGGTAAAGAGAAAAACTCTGAAAAGAGAGTTGGCACCATATTAACTCCTAGAGACAGAATTGTCGTGCTTTGGAAGAATGCCGTTTTACTAAAATAGTGGTTCTCATACTCGCTCATCTCATGGACGCTTACACACTTAAAAAGTATTGAGGACCCCAGTGGGCTATCATTTCTGTGTGCTGTGCCTATTCACTTTTATTGTATTCACAATCAAACCAACACAATACAGTCACACATTCCATTAGCCATTAAAAGGATGCTATCATGTCATGTCATGTCGAGCTTGGAAAACTCCACTGTACCCTCGTGAGACAATGAGAATGAAAAGGCACATCATTCCTTACTGATAACATGAGGTTCGTTTTCACCTCGCGGAATCCCTGAGTGACCACACTTGCAAAAAGGCTGCTCTGAGAGCAAACCTACCCCAGGAGTTTGCAGGAATCTGGGGAGTGTTTTAGTCTTCCACAGGCCGTGCCTTTAGCACTCACTGAGGACACTTACCAAGATCGTACAGTGCAGGGGAGCTTTCAAGTGACAGATGGCTCCTAGTTATGTATAATGATTATACGTTGGAACAACACAAAACCAATAGCTACTGGATGACGAAATCATGTTATGGTAAAGCCAAATCAAAATGCTAAAAGTTAAGGTCTCAACAAATAGCTAATGGGAAGTAAAACACTAACACATTAAGAGGATAAAGCAAGACTTCAAGTCATTTGAATCATATGATAAATGCAATGTAGAGCATGTGAAATACAAACAGAAAAACACACTAGGAGGACAGATATTTAAATACTGATTTTTTTCTGGATGTACAGTGATGAGTGATTCTTCTTTCTCTACAGTTTTCTGTAGTTTCTTACGTGTTTACAGTCAATATTTTATATATCACAAAATGTATAAAATCAGAAAATAATGTTCAAAAGTCTTTTGATAGTTTTCCTCTGCCTTCGGGATATACTCCCGACTGCTGAGCCCTGCTCTCCAGGCCGTTAGGTGGTCGTCCACCGCTGTACCCCTCGCTCCTACTTCCCCACACTGTGCTTGTCTTTAGCAATGCCAGCCTGCTCGGCACGGCGGCCGGGCCTCTTCTTGGCCCTGCATGTGTCCACACACTTTTCTGGGTAAATGGGTCACCCCCCTCCTCTTTTCCACGTGGGGAAACCCTGCTGTTCACCACTTGTGTCATCACTCTCTCACAAAGTGCCTCCTCCATGCTCCTGTGGCCATGTGTGACTGTCTGCAGGGCACCCGCGTTTCACCGTCTCTGTCTGTCCTTCGCCTCGGAAACTCCCTGTGGTTAGGGACTTTGCTTTTGTTGTTGAGTTTCCTGTTGGCTTGGGGCTGCTGTGTTTGGGGCTGTTAGTTCTGCTGTGCTAGATCCTGCGAAGCAGATCCAGAGCGAGGGCATGGGAAGCTAGAGGCGTGCATTTCTCTGGAATACATTCCCCAGGCGCCAGCATTTCCAGCACACTGGAAGCGATTTGTGGGCACAACTGTCGTTCAAACTGATGCAAATAGATGGAGCAGTCTGAAATCCTGAGGGTTCAGCGGTTGAGGCTTTTTTACGTGTTTCCTATAAGACGATCCAACGGTCTCCTCTACCCCCAACCAGGACTCACATCCTCTCATGTTTAAACCTGGTAGTTTTGGGATCAAGAATGTGTAGGTCGTCATTAACATTTCTTTTTATTTGAGTGGCTGGATGATGAATGAATGCATGGTGAGGCAAATTTAAACTGTGATACATTATACATTGTTGAAGCAAAGCCCAGTGCAGTGATGTCCTATTGACATAGACACTTAGGAATAAGACGTTGAGGTAGCTGCTGCATCGTGAATAAAATGGAGCATCCAACGGAGGAAACATGGGCAAAGAGATGAAACCCAGTGGCACAGCTCCACGTCCTGGGCTGTGGTGGCAATCTGCCAGGGAACCGCAGCTAGAGACCAGGGCCGGCCAAGATTGGAGAGTCCAGGAAATAGAGTCAGAGCAGGAAATAGTGCCAGGAGATACAAATGAACACCTACTACCAAGAACCGGAGGACTTTCTTAACGATCTTCATCAGAATGAGAGAAACACTTGTGAGCAGTGGAGAGCTCATGGTGAAGCCCAGGGCTTCCATCTCGGATGCAGAACAATGTGAAGTGGATACATGTATTTCTTTGCAGGCGATTCCGACATTGTTTTCATAACAATGGCAAGTTATTTCTTCAGTAACATTTTGGATAACAGAAGGTTAAAATACCAGCCATCAGCTTACATGCGTTGCTGGAAAGAAAATGCTAACCCATTGCTTTCAAGTTCATGATGAAAAATGTTAATGTATGTATGTAGATTATTTACTGAGCATAATAGTACAATGGTGGTTCTTTCCAACTTGTCTCTGGGTCACTTAGCCACTTTACAGCTCAGTTTTCTGTTCTGCACGGATGAGTTCTAAGGTAACTTCCACTCTAAACTTACTCTATGATGCAATGATCGGTGTAATCATTCTTAATTCCATTTTATTCTGACACGTTAGGGTAAAAAAAGTAATTTTCAAATAACATTACATATGCTTTAAAACTCCAGTCTTCAGAGAGCTTATAAGATATATAAAAAGCAGTGGTGTCTCTATCTTTGTTCAGTTGTTCTTTTACACCGATTGGGCGGTTGTTTCAATCTGTGAGCCTAATAGGGTTAATTAAGGACCTCAAATATCATTTGAAAATGTTTACAGACAGCACACTTTCGGTTGCCAATCCCCTCTGTGGACACTGCTATATTAATGACACAATATTTATTTTAGAGGTCATAGTGCTATTTGCCAGGTTAAACATTTGTAATCTGGATCCAGCGTTAATACACCCTTTCAAAGAAAGCCACAGGCTGCCCTACACTACATCAACAGCACCCTTCAATTGAATGGTTTGTCAGGATTACAGAGGCGACTAAGCCAACAGTAACAGGTACCGTCCATGGGGATGCTAATTAGAATGTTGACATAGTAAAACCCCTCACTAGGGACAAGTCGGTGTTCAGTACTGGTGACCCAACATCGTGCCTAAGGCAAAGCCGTTAATAGAATTTGTCCCCAGAGTGACCAGAGGCAGAACACAAAGAGCTTCAGCCTGTTTGTACCCTGCGGTGGTGGGGAGTGTGTGGGTGTGAGCTCCTGGCTGCACACTGTCTTCTGATGGCCACACTGGGCAATGTGTATTTCTCCTCGCAAATACCATTTTTAAAGGTCCTCTTCTGTTTACTAAACTATACATAGGCAAGCACCATTACGATAGAGACCTAAGTGTGTACTTGAAGTTTACAGTATCACACTTACTTTAAAATGATTTCAAGTGTGTATTACTTTTATTGGACTTTTTATGATATTCTAGAAGAGTTTTGTGTTTATATAGTGTCTCACACTTTTGAGCTTAATGTAATTGCACATGCTAAATCATCTCATCCTCATTCTTAATATTCCTGTGAGATAGGGAAGGGATTGTTAAAAAATGTAGCAATTATGTAGACTGAGAAAATATGACACAAAAGAGCTAACTTGTAAAAGTGGCAAGATGAACTGTAGCAGCATACAATAGCAATAGCTACAACAAAAAGGAAAGGTAATGAAGCAGAGTATCAAAGGAGGTAAATGGCTTTTAGTCCAGGCCTACCAGATAACCTCTAAAATATCAGAATTACAACATAGAAAGACAACCGACTAACCCACAACTGTTAGGCATCTATGAGGGCTCTCTTTGCTATTTTTACAGTACATTATTATTTTACTTGCATTGAAAAATTAAACCTTAATTGGGTATGGCCAAAGAGTAGAAAGACTGTGAAATGCCTTTTCTCTGCAAATTGTCATGAAGCAAGTTCTATTTTCATTGTCTCTATGGTGACCAGACTTTACGATGGTCCCAGAGTTTAATCCCCTCACCCTGAGTGCGCACTGACCTACTGACTTGCTTCTAAGAGACTGTGGCAAAAGTGGCAGAATATCCCTTCTGTGATTAGATGACATAAGAATAGGAACTGCCATCTTGCTGGCAGAGCCTCCACCTTGCTGGCTTTGATGAAGCAAGCCACCATAGGGAGAAGCCATCTGGAATCTGAGGGTGACATTGGCCAACACCAAACAAGGAACTGAGGCCCTCAGGTCAACAGGCCTCCAGGAACTGAATCCCCCCAAGGCCACGTTGGCTTGGAAGCAGATCCTTCCCCAGTAGAGCCTTCCTATGAGACCACAACCGAACTGACAACCTGACCATAGCCTGTGAGAGGCCCAGAAGCAGAGACCCCAGCTAAGCTCAGCCTGGACTCCTGCCCCCCAGAAACTATAGGGTAACAGTTGTGTGCTGTTTGATGCCACCAAGTCTGTGGTGATTTGTTATCCCTCAGTAGATACCAATTATTGTCTCTGACTTAGAGAAAATGCATTTCAGGTTGGAGAGGTATCATTTACTTCAAAGGATGCTTTGGTTTAATGTTGACACAGGATGACCCATTAGAATTCCCCACCCTAAGGATACTTTGGTAAATAACCAGATACTAGAAACGACTGCTCATTTTCATGTTTGAATTATTGATAACTTCAGAATACTTCCTTTTGTCACCATCCCCCGATATTACATAAAATTCATTGAAACCTTCTTCATTTCTTAGCCATTCACAGAAGCTTTTTTCTGTATTGAAATATCTATTAAAATGGAATGGTTAACTTGTGGAAAAGTATTTCTCATTTGATTATAACCTGAAAGGATAAGAAATTACAAATGAGATCAGTCAATTCATTCTGGGAATGCTTTTTGGAAGAGTCAGCTCCCATGTCATGATTTCCAAGCCTGAACGAAACTACTTTAAATCTTTAAAAACTGCAGTGAAAGCTCGGAGTGCTGTTTGGGATAAGAATTCTGTCAGTGTTATCAATCGCCATGTAATGTAGTAGTCCTTACGTTTGGATCTAAATAGAACTTCTCAAGCTTTATTTCAACGCCCATGTACTAATTTTAATATACAGTGGTCAGATTTGGAAAAGTTAGTGTTCAAACTATTTACTGGATTTCTGATTTTACAGTCTTGGATTATATCTCTGGATCACTGTAACTCTTTCACTTTAAGGGCTACTATTTGAAAAAAAAAAATCATTGCATACATGGGAACCTTTCATCCACTTTATTACTATATTCATTGCACTTCCCTGAAGTGAGTCCATTTTCGGGATGGCATCCACGACCTACTCAGAATGTTCCAGATGCATAGTAATAAAATGGCACCCGCTCTTCCAGAATCCTGTCTAAGGAGGCGACCTGTTTTTACTTGGCCATGTCTCTGCTACATGGTGCCATTGAGGTCACATAGGGCATAGAGCTTGGGAACAGATAAGCTTAGAACCCACAGGGTGGCCATGGGCAAAATGCTGCTTTGTGTTTTTCATTTCTCCTCTGTAAAATAATAATAATTCTTGTTTTGAAGTGTTATAGTACGTGTACTGGGAGAAGCATGATTTTTTAAATTCAAAACTGAGAGTGAAAAAAAGGAGTGTATAGTTTCTTTCTGGATCACTTCCTCTATACCAAAGATGAAAGAATATGGAAAACTCGAGGGATACTTTGCAGAGAGGAAAAAGAGAAAGCTGACCTTCTCTGCACAAAGAAACACGGAAGTTTGGGAGTAAAAGGGGGGGAAAGGAGGTGGGTGTCGGTCAAGAGAGGAGATCCAAGGACAGTGTTCAAGTGAAGAGGCGGGTGGTCGTGGAGCTCTGTGGAAAAACCTCAGGACTGAATGATCCCAGGCCCAAGTTTTTCTGAAAAACTGCGAAGGGATGCAAGGTACTCTTATTACTTCAAAACCCAGCAGATCCTCTTGCACATGAAAATCTCTCCTGTGGGTGTTGTACGGGGAAATCAAACATAAGGGTCAACAGGGAACCACATCTGGCCCACTGGGGACGAAAAAGGAGTACAGCTAATGGGATGCGATGAGATCCGACTGAGAAGGAAACCATGAGGGAGGCAGGAAGCTGGAGAAAGCACTGACCTGGAGAGAGAGCATCAGCCACCTCGAATTTGGGGAGACCAAACACCAGAAGACGCATGGGAGAAAGAGTTTAAACTAATTGTTGGTAAATCTCAAAGGACAAAGTGACCCCAGCTGACATTTCAGATAGCTTAAAGATTGAAAATACCTAGAGTGGAGCCTGTTTCAGAATTGGAGGTAGGTCCGGGGAGTTTAAGATCTTCCTTTCCCGGACTGTACTCTGTAAAGTAGCGACACTCACCTGCCCAGTGTACTCTCGTCCCAATTCCCGCTTTGTTAATTCACTCATGCTCCTCCAAAGCAGGTATCGTTCTGCAACACACTATGTTTTACTCATATATCTGTTGTGTTTTTGACAGTTTTCTCTCCATGACATAAGCTTCGTGAAATCAAGGATTTTATTCTTGATTTTGTATCCTTCACTGTTGTTTCTCCAGCACTTAGAACGGCACTTAGGTCGCTGTCACCTAGCGACCGTTCAGTGACTTTTTGCTGCATGAATAAATGCGTTAATGGATCCTTCACTGGGAGTAACTGTAGGAAGTGTCATGCCCTCTGTCCTGTCCATCCTGTTTTTGAGTTACTGTCATAGGCTGGGAATGGCGTGCTCACCTGCTACTACGTCCTCTATCTGTCTGTGCTGCATCCGTCATGGTTTTGAAACCAGACTTTGTTCTGCCCAACGGGACATGCTGATCATTTCTACCCCCACGTCCTTTAAATTCACATTTTACAGACAAAATATTTTTGAGGATATCACTTTTTAAAATATATTTTGCAATATAAGGACAAAGCTATGTTTCTAACTGGAAAAATGGTTGTACTTGTTCCAGTTTATCCATTTTGTTTGAAACATAAAATAATTTCTGTGGCAGGGAAGCTCGTTAGGGGTTGGTTGACAGTGTCACTGGGGCCGGTTCTCTAAAGGACCAATCTGTGTTCTTTCCTCCCTTGGGGGTGCTTAGCTGCTGGCCTCAATGGCCCCCCCGCTGTGGCTGCGTCTTTCTACTCTGCACACTCCTCCCCTCTATGATGGCTGCTCAAAGTCTCCTCCAGGATTATTGGGACACTACAGAAGCTTACACTTCAGGGATTCTCTCTTGCACAGGCCCTTTCCAAGACCCTGTCCATAATTTTATGTTTATAGGTTTTGTAGTCTTTTTCTCCCTATTTTCCCATTCCCAAACACATACCAATTGTGTAAGCTGTTCCTAGTGAGGACCCTCTTCCTGGTTATGTCCTCACAAGGTGGCGTGCGGCGTGGGGAAAGGAGAGAGAGAGAGAAAGAGAGAGAGAGGAGAGAGAGAGAAGAGCACTGTGTGGGGTCTCTGTGATAAGGGCACTAATCCCATTCATGAGGGCTCCACCCTTATGACCGAATCACTTCCCAAAGGCCCCACCTCCTAATACCATCACATTGAGAGTTAAGATTTCAACGTGAATTTTGGGTGGACACAAACATTCAGTCCATAACACCTCACAAAACCAGATCTGTCTTGCTGTTGCCCCACAGAACTTTGTAGCGCCTACAGAAGTTGTCACATCTTATCCTAGCTACTAATCTACATGTGGATTCTATTTGTGTGGAGTATGACCTTCTCAAGTCCATGGTTCATGTCATATTGTCTCTCTATCCTGAGCATGTGGGAGACAGCTGGGTGCATAGTGGTCCCTCAGTAGGCTCCTGTGGAGATGATTTTTAGAGAAAGAAATGATACCACAGTGCCAAGATTCCGTTTCATTACTTTCTCACCCTGTAAGACGGGGCTGCTCATTGCCTTCCTGCCTCCCATTCAGAGAGTTTCTTTGAGTTAATGGCCAGCTCAGGAAGGAGCAGTTACACTTTTCATTCCACTCTCTTCAAGACTGAGTTAAACTGTTTATATATTGAAAAGGAGCCTAGTGTTAAGGAAAGAGGGATGAAATTTTCAGCTTTAAATCTGCAGCAACCAGCTGCAATTTGTATGGCTCTGGAGAGATCTATCTGTAAGCTTCAGTATCCTTATTTATAAAAGACAAACAAACAAGCAAACAAACCAAAGGGGGCGAGAAGCCTGGGAGAGAACAATATTTGACCTTATAGATTCACAGGCTAATTGGTAATCTGATGAAATTGTGTGTAAGAAAGCCCTGACACAACAGAAATGTAAAGTGTTAATAATATTTGAAGCAGGAGGAGGAAGACTTTATTTATATAACTATTTATATATAAACATGGGTTAGCGTTACTCTTTAGTTAAATGATTATGATCTCCCAAGTTCACAAATGTAAACTCTAGGATCATAAAGTCATTCAAAGATCAAAAGAAAAAATACATCAATTTACTCATAATTAAAATGTCATCATAATAAAGTTCACTTGCTACTTTTGATTTCTTGGGGTTTAGAAACAAACAACTCGCTCAGCATATTTTGGCAGAACTTCTTTTTAAAAAACAAGAAGGTTAACTACGAAATTATGAGGACAGCAAATGGAAAAACAACAACCGTAATGTTGCTAAATAAAGATAGGAACACAAATTCTATATTGGAAATCAAGCTAGTATGTTTTAAAGTGGAGGTTGTGTGGCTTATTATTTTTTTTCTTCACTTTCTTCTTATATTGGATAAATTTTCCAAGTCTTATACTTAAAAAGGAGTTCCATTTTTTGGTTCTTTCCCCCCAAAGTATGAACCTTTAAAAAAAAAAAAAAACAACTCTGTGACGTCTATTGACAGAAAAATAAATATGTTCCTCTATTTTAGTCTTATTTAAATACATGTGGTACATAAAGGTGTGATTAGCACTAAAAATACACATTCCATGTTAAGAAATTGTATCTTTAGGATATAACATGTAGGAATGTAGTAAGAAATTTGCAGTTCCACAGAGTGTGTGAAATAATCTCCCCTAGTTGCATACTTTTAACTGAGAACTTAAGTGTAGACTTTGCTGACCAACTAGGGAGAACCGTAAAGGGAGCCAACCCAGTGGGAGAAAGACAGATAACTCTTCCTAATAATTCAGATCTACAGGGCTTCACCTCAAGAATATCCCAGGGCAATACCAGTTTTGGGGGGAACCCCTCACATTAGTATTTCTTGAGTCAGTTTATTAAAAAAAAATAATAATGCCCTTCTTATTACCAGGTCAACTGGCAATGTTCAAAAGATTCTACTAGGGAAACAGTGACAGAAACAAATAAGAATAAAGAAAATATCTATTTTTTTAAGCCACTGGTAATTTAAAAGTCGCCTCCATTGTCCTGCTGACAGAAGACAAGCACTCTGGTTCTGGTTCTCTCAATCACTGACTTACTTGGTAAAAACTCAAGGATATTGAGAGGACCACGCTGAAATCGTTTCAGGAGCAGTTGTGCGTCACAGACCCTTTCAGAAGCTACCTCTGGGATTATTTTATGGATATGAACACATCAATTTTACGCTCTAATTCCGGGGTTGAGTATCTTTCTCCACTCAGCTTCCTTGACAACCTTGGAGATAAAAGAGATTCCCCTCCCTGGTCCCTAGTTTCCTTCTGTGAATTTCAAATAATTCTTTACCCAACTCATAGGTGACTCTGCTTTCACTGTTCTACGTGGTCTCTTATCCCCTGGGCCCTGCCTTCCGCTACATGTCTTGCTAGCCTGTTTGCCTTTGTTGGAACATGTTTTTTTAGCCAGTATTTCCCAAATTATCAGAATGTAAAAAAATTGTTTATGCGAACAAAGGATTCCATGGTGAAATAAGCTTGGAGAAGCTGAGTTAATCAGAGTGAAACTGCAGAGTTTCTCAGGTTTTAAGTGTACAAATGTTTATGTCCAAGGTGGGGATAAAGTGTGGAGCATTTCCCAGAATCATTTAATTGTGGAATTTTTATTTTTTTTTTCTCAATGGAGAATACTTTGAGAAATGATGCTCTGAGTGGAAGTTACGTAATATTAATTCTACCCAGGGGCAAAGTAAAGCCTTTCAATCTGTGTTCACCATTAACATGTGGGCCTCATTGCCAGCTCCTACTTGTAGCAATGTCACCCATGTGAGAGGACCGGGGCGGGGGTGCGGAATGGAGTAGGGGATCAGGCACAATTTTTCAAGGATCCTCAGTTGACCCCATTGTCTCCTCGTTTTGTAGGTCTAGTGGAATACTCAGTAGTTCTCGCTCCTAAGACTCCTTTTCCTCTCTAAGAATTTCTGCTTAGTTCCTCAGACCCTCAGATGCTGGAAATTGTATAGTCCGGCACTGATAATAGGAGATCTAGGGACCTTGAGAGTCAGATGCTCAAGCTTTTGCCGGCCCCACTTCCCAGAGTGCCATTTGGTCCTGTCTAGAAGAACAGCGTTGTCCAATTTTAATCTTTGTAGTCGGACAACGAAATAATCTAAGTGTGCAATCATAATACTAGCATTGATAACTACTTTTTGAGTAGTTGCTCTCTTCTACAGTCTTGCCTTCCAGGATTCCAAAGACTAAATGAAATAATGTATGTTAAGTATGAAAGATGATACCTGCTACACAGTACTGAATAACTGGCAGGGACTCTTTCTCTATAACTAAATCTCGATGACACAGCTTGTTTTCATCAACCACAGCCATGTTCTCTGGCCATGATTAACTGAAACACTTCACTTAAGCTAAATCAAACACATTTTCTTATTGTCCCAAATAGTAAGTGGGAGTTGGTCACTCCTTCAAAAGAAAGGGAGATTAAAAACACACAACAAAACCCTGAATTGTCTGAGCATACAAAAGCCCTTTCCTGAAGAATTTCTCTGAACACCTATTCTGTGACTTTGTTAATTGTGTTTGAATCGTGAGGCTAAAGGATTGCTACATTATTTTAGCTTAGCCGTTCTTTGTGAGGCAGAGACCATTAGAAACCTTGTGAATTTTTCTGTTTTTCCTTTTTTTAGTAGATTGAGTTCAATTCAATGTAAATGATATGCCAGCTGGGTAGGTCATCATTTTGACTATCTGAAGCTTATTATCTTTTTGGAGGCAAAGAGATGAGTACAAAAATGACTGTAATGTGAAGTGGAGTAAGTTAAGTGTGATGTGGCAAAAGGCTGTGGAGAGAGAGATGAGATCTAGTGTTGGTGGAGATGAAGACTGCTGATTTGAAGTAGCAAGTGTGATTGTCTTGAAGGCTTAATGAGGTTTTAACAAATGGAAGTAAGGAAGTGGGATTTTCCAGGTGTGGAAAAGCTAACATAAAGGAGTTTGAGCAAATATTAAAATGGAACAGCGACCAACCTATCTGAGTAAGAACATCAAGAGTGGTTGAGATCCCAAAGGACAGCAATATGGAGAACAAATGAAAGTGTTCAGAGCAGACCCCCAGGTATATCTTTAGAGATCAAAGCCTCAGTGAAAATCAAGGGGAGAATGTGAAGAAGGAAATCCAGATAGCAATTGTAAGGACTTCTGAGGTGCTGAGAAGGACGAAAGCTGAGAAAAAAGCTTTCTGATTTGGGAGATTGGGAGACTAGTAGAGATGTGTGAAAATATGATTTCTGTAGAAAACTAGAGTGGTGGACACCATATCACAAGGGATTAGTGATTGTAAAATGAAAATTTGTTAGAAATGTATTTAAATGGTTTGTTCAATATTTTGATGGTTAAAAAAAGAAAAGCATTTTGGACCTTGGAAAAGTAGGTTATGCAGGTCTGAGTGAGAGAAGGACGCAGAAGAAGGAGGAGAAAGAATCATTATCAAATGAATATGACTATTTGAAAAATGTATTGCTGGACCTTTGACAGAGCTTTAGGAATAGTGTAAAAAATAATTTTAGGTGTGTCACAAATTAAATGGATAAAATAGCAAAGTGCTTTCACAGGAAATCAAATATAATAGCATTTTCTGGTGTTTGTTTTAATGTTCACATTGCAATAACGATGCATTGGATCTTCATTTAACACACACAAAAAGTGATATAATTAGTTTGCAATGATGCAGGAAACAGAAGTGGCTCCATAACACAAGGTCACTATATAGTGTTATATAAAAATGGACATAAATAGCAGCAATCGCAAAAAAGAAAAAGTGGTACCCTCTGGGGAGCAAGATTGGGAGGATGCTATTTGGGTTTTGTGTCTTGGTGTTAATCTAAGCCTTTTAATAATGATTGCTTTTTTAGTCCAATGCCCTGCATTTGATAAAATGTTGATAAAAATAAAAATTTATTTTAAAAATTCTATAAAATTTTCATACACGGTCACTGGAGCTAACTGCCTATTACACGGAACAGACAGGATAGACAATCAGCCATTAGCAGTCGGAGGATATGCCGCCCTGTTGTCATGAAAATAGATTTTGGAGACAGTGAACTAAGAGACGTTCCCTGTGGCGAGATCAGAGGCTGCCGATGGGGCAGATGGGTGGTGACTGGCCGTGAATGCCGTGGTGAGTTGTTGGCATTTTGCGTTGTGGTCAGTAAGGAGCTGGTGTGGGTTTTAAACAGAGCAGAGAGAAAATTAAATTTATTTTTCGGAAAGATACCTGGCACCAAACTGGAGAAGAGAAAGAATTTTGGAATGCAGAATAATAAATAGCTGTTGCAATTGTTTCGAGACATGATGAGGGTCACAGAGGCAGTGGAAATAGAGAAAGATCCAATTCAGGAAATATTTCTGAGATAAAATCAGTAACACTTCATGAAAAATTGAATGCGGAGAATGAGGGATAGTCTAGGGTAATTCCAAGCTTTCTAACAAGGGCAACTGAGAGGCTGGTGACCCATATACTTGAGACAAGGACCCACGGAAGAAACCATTCTGCCGCTGCGGGTGGCCCACAGAATCAACAGAACACTTGTTTCTCCAAAGTAGGTGACACACCCAGAGGGTTGGTGGGGACACACACTTCACACCGTCAGAGAAGCAGATGTCCTAGAAGTAATTTTCTTTATTTCTCCATAACTGAAGTCACCTGTGTCCGTTTCAACATCAGTTCCAGTTGTACTAGAAAAATAGAACCTTGCTTATTCTACTGCAACTCCTTCGGACCCAGTTAGCTCTTTGTCACCTTCAGGGAACTACTTGGATTTCTCCAGCTTCCTCTTCTCCTTCCTTTATCACCAGGAAAAGGGAGTGAGCTAGATTCTTGGTTCAGGATACCTAGTGAAGAAGCTGAGAGGTGGAGGAGGTGGCAGTGAGCTGTCCTGGCATCGGGGGAGGTGTGCCCACACTGGTCCTCCACGGCCTTGCTGGCTTCAGCTTGTGCCCCTGCCCTGCTCCGTGGGCTCTGTCCCCAGTGCCAATGTCCATAGTCTCGCCACAGCCCCCACTTCCTAGAGACACATGTTATGCATCCTCTTCTCCCCCAGTGAATGATTACTTCTCTCTTCTGGCCCTCAAAGCTGTTTCCACACCTTGCTCAAAGGGTTATAGAATCCCCAGTGTTTTCCCTACAACTTACTGGCATGGGATGCATCTCATAAGCCCACAGACTGAGCAACTCTGCACTCGGGAACCATGTTCTCCATAAAAATCAATGTAGATGCGGAAAAAACAGCACTTTTTTCTCTTAAACTGTTGGAATTGTTCTTTATTTTTCTCTGAACACAACTTATTTCTTAAGGATTCCTGAGCTCTCAGATATTCAAACTTTGAAGTTGTCTGTGGATATCTTGCCTGAGTACTAAAACACTTCCTTTTTTCAGTCCAAAGGTATTGTTAATTATTGTATTTAGGTCTCACGGAGCCCTACTTCACTTTTCTTTATTAATCCATTGAACTGATGTGTTTCTATCTTATCTATCTAGGTATTGTTATTTCAAGTAAACCAATCCTTTTTTTTTCCCCTTGGAGATTCACAAATCTTTTTATGTACTGAAGTCTGAGAATTCTTACAGCAAACAAATGAACAAAAAAAGCCTGTTAACTTTACAATTCAGCATTCCTCAAACTTATTTGAGCATGGTGCCTTTTAATTATAGACTATGTTACTACACTGGATAGTTTTCCTCAGGATGTAATATGAGAACTGTTGTCTTGAGCCTTCCTCAGATCTTTTATCTACGTTCTCCCTCAGGATTCTGTAAACACACCCTGAGATGGCAACCTAGAGGCAGAAAGCACACAGCCTCACTTTTCCCTTTCAACTAGAAGTATATCTAATTCCAGTGTCTTTTTAAACCAATCACTTTCAATTACATCCTTTAGTGGGTCACAGTTTAGGTGAATCT
Organism: Rhinolophus sinicus; assembly: GCF_036562045.2. NCBI lineage: Eukaryota > Metazoa > Chordata > Mammalia > Chiroptera > Rhinolophidae > Rhinolophus > Rhinolophus sinicus. Next base: position 7,774,296 of record NC_133763.1, read on the forward strand.
GACAAGTGAAGGTCATGGCAAGGATATGAATTTCAACAAAAATGCACTAAAACTCAAGACTACCTGGTAAGGTTTAGAGGAGAGATCGTTATCTTATTGCAGGTCAGCAAGAACAAATGATGGCACACACAGCAGATACTCCACTCACAATTACTTCAGGACACATCGTAATTCCCCTCTACCCCATGGTGAACGGAAAGGGAAGAAGGTTTGGGGGTGAATTCAGAGTTGATTAAACAGTTACACAAAACAGGCTTAAAATTGATCATAAGGATGAGTTTCATGTTTCCAAAGAGTAGAAATGCTATACATATTCTTCTAACTGTTTAAAAGATATAAATAAGAATGAATACCCAAAGGGGATAAAACGGACAAAACACAGCCTGCCACATGCAAATTTAAAGGAAAAAGTTCTCTTAAATAGTACATCAAAGTGGAAATAAACTAAATGAGAAATGGATAGAATTTGACAATAAGAAAAATTCTATATATCGAAGCCTACCAAATACAGGAAAATCAGATAATTCATTATTTTAATCATTCACATAAATAAAAGAAGTATAAAAATAAAAATGCAACTAAAGTATTGAGAAAAAAATTACAAAATCAATCAAAAACACAGATGTAAAAAGTGAAGATAAAATAGAATTACTGAATTTAAAAGCAACAAAAATATAATTCCAAGAGTAGTTAGTGAAAATGGCAAAACATGTTAGAAACATAGGTAATCTGAATTAACATAGATATACAAATACACAAAAAACACATGCTGAATGAGTAGTCTCAGATGGTTGGGAATTAAAAGAAGTATAAGATATTGTCTTGCTCAAGGTTATGCAATTTTATTTGAAAGTATATTTGAAGTAAAAATTTTCTACTAAAACTACACAAGAAGAACTAGAAAATTGGAAGATACCAATAAATGAAGAAAAAGTATTTGAAGACCTACCCCTTATACACAAGATAGTAGGCAAAGTAGATTCTTTCTCCCAAAGCTTTATAAATAGGTAATCCTATTATTTACACTATTTCAGAGTGTTGCAAAAAAGGAAAACTTTTACTTTTAAAAAAAATAAATCTAGTACAACATTGGCACTATAAGCCACCACGTTTCCCTGAAAATAAGACCTACCCCTAAAATAAGCCCCAGTTAAGATCATCAGCCAGACGGATGCATTTAGTACGTTATGACGATGTTCCAGAAGAAGATGACATGACTGTATTTGAATATATGTAGATTGTTGTACATGAAAAAAATAAGACATCCCCTGAAAATACGTCCTAATGCATCTTTTGGAGCAACAATTAATATAAGACCCAGTGTTATTTTCAGGGAAACATGGCATTAAAATATAGCAAAATTAATTTTATTTCAAAAAGTTTAGCAAGTTTTACATGAAAAGAATGTCAAAACTATGTGCAAAAAATAAATGAAAAAACTACAAAAAAAGGTTTCTGTAGATAGGTATTCTAGGCAAAGAGCTAATATATTTAGCAATCAAAGAGGTTATTCAAATATGGAAACAAAAAACCAATTACCAAATAGAAAAACAGGTAAACATTTGAAATTATTTTGAATTAATGTTAAAACCAGCCACATTATTAGAAATACAAATTAATGTATAAAGGTATATCATTTTTCTCTAATCAAATATGCAAAAACTGAAAAGTAATGATAAAAGTAATATTTTGGCCAGGATGTGTGGATGTGGATTGGAGATAAATTAAGCAATATCCATTAAATTCTAAATGTACTTCCCCTTTGACTTAATAATTTTACTTCTATACATTCATCCTGTGGATAAATACACAGCATGCATTTCAGCATTCATTTTAACCTTTTTGTAGTAACAAAAATTAGTAACAAATACTAATATAGTATAGTAACAAAATATAATACAGTAACAAAATACTGAACTACCTATCAGTAGGTTAAGGTATATATATATCCACATAAATATATACATTTTATATTCATTAAAAGCAGTGAGTCGGGTCTGTGTTTATTGATATGGTCTGATTTCCAAAATATATTAAATGAGCAAAAGCAAAAGGCACATGGTATCATTTGTGCAGAAAACACGCATACATATAACCTTTTATTTCATTCATTACATTTTGTTTTTAACGTGTGCATGATTTATCTACTGAAGGAAGGAAAGAAGGAAGGAAGGAAGGATAAAATTAAGGAAGAGGAAGTAAGGGCGGGAGGAAGGGAGGAAGGAAGGGAGGAAATACTTATTGGGAGGAGATGAGTTAGGTTTTAAACCAATTAAATATGTGCTGTTTGCAGGACCTCCCAGGATAAATTTTCAGTTAGCAGACGGAATTCCAGTATAGAGCCTAAGAGAGGAGAACCTAGTGTTACAAAATTTGTGATTCGTCAGTGGGCAGTAGAATTTGGAGGAATGGATAAGATCATCTTGAGGAAATGTGGGAAACAGTATTTAGAAAGCAGGCAGAGGAAGAAAGGCCAATAAATGTCACAGATGTGTGCCCAGAGGAAGGGAAACAGCACAGCAAGTGGGGAGGACGTCTCAGGAAGGGACATACACCCTTCCCCATGTTTGAATGCCACTGAAATCTCCACCTGGTGCGCTGTATGAACGGTGAATGTAACCCAGAACACAAATTATTTTGTTCTTACTTAAATAAGACTGCAGTCTGTTTGTGCCTATATGCAGATGTAAAATACTGTTTTGAATTGATATAGTAGACTGTATCCCTACTTACCATAATTATTATTTTTGCTAACAAAGAGTTCTACGAAACCTAGCATTTAATCTCATAAATCAAAGGATGGATACATAGATGTTTGACATACTGTAGGAAATCAATAAGTAGCAATTGAATAAATGTTGAATAAGCACAATCACTTTGTCAAGCTCAACATACAAAATGTTAATAGTTTAATGATTAGAATATATTCTGTAACCATATATCAAATCAAGCAGCTATTAAATTGAGAAGTAATCAGCTATAAGAGAGTTCCATTTATATCCTTTTTCTCCCTAATTGTAAGCAGTGACTATAAGACGCATGTTAATTTTCCAGCTGTGGTGCAAGGAATTGTTCCAGAAAGAGAAAGAGAGGATGGGAGGGGGAAGGGGCTGCTCATGCATCACTACCGTTGTCATACACACACACACACACACACACACACACACACAATTGTAACACACACAAAGAAAAAAATTGTGCAATTCACAAAGAAAGAACAAAATATAAAAATGAGCATTTTCAAATAACTATATTAAAAGTGATTTAAATGGCATTTAAAGAACAAGTAACTATTATAAAGTAAAGGAGGTTCTTTGGAAGACGTTTTGGCCGTTCCTTACGTGACTAAACATGTCTTCCCATACAACCGAATAATCACAGTCCTTGCTATTTGCATTGACAGCTTATGTCCACACAAAAGCCTGCATGTGAATGTTTCGAGCTGCTCTGTTTATAATCCCCAAAACTTGGAAGGCACCCCGAGATCTTCTAGTAGGTAACTAAGATAGCCCAGCCACGGAAGGACTTGAGCTCCACCCCCTGGAAATGTAATCATTAGGACACAGAGTGACCACGTCAAGGTGCTTTGAGTACGTAGAACCTGACATCGTTGTTGAGCCTCCAAGTGAAGAAAACTACATTTCTTCTCTGCATATTTTTAGGCAATTATAAGAAATATGTGTTCCTTTATTATTAGTTTGCTTTTTGAGGAGTTGGGTTTTGAACAGTTAAGATACCTTACATTTCAGGTAGAGGTGAGCACAAGTGTTTTGTATAAAAATGCTTCTTTCAATATACTTCCTATTTATCAATGTTTTATTCTTACGTAACCAAAATACACATGGATCATGGGTTCCAACAAGGCCGTGGCCATTGATAGTCTCCCACAACAATGCCGCTGTAAATGAACCCAGGAGTCGATCAGGTTCCTAGTTTTAGAACCCATTTTAGCTTTGCTGAATGTTAGAAAAGATCTTGACCTTTGTGCATTGGATGCTGTTGAATGTGAGTGAAACATCACTTTCTCAAAAAGGAAAAGGGCTTTGGCCATAAGATAACTCTTACCAAATTTTTGATGAGTTAAGTGTAAATGAATCAGAAACGTATTATATTTCCTTTGAAATACACAGGGATTTAAAAATTAAGGAGAAAATGACTTGGCAAAAATGTGTTAGGAGGCTTTGCCAAACCCAAAACATTTGAAAAAATAGTCTGGATATTTTCAGAATTCTAACTGCCACCAGTTTTGCCTATCCCTAATTTTTATAGTTTGACATTTACTCATGGAATCTGGTGGTACAGGATTGAAAATTCTGGGGGAAAGTAGGTTACTACCTAATTGCCATTCATCCAGTACTGTGTTTTCTATAATTAGATTTCTAGTACATTTAAAGTCTATATTCAGAGCAAGACATTTTCCACTTTGAACTGGGTTCACATGCTGTCTCCCCCAGTTACTAGCCATTTGACCTTGAGCAAGTAACTTAACCTCTCTGTGCCTCAGATTCCTTATCTTTAAAATGAACATAATTATATAATATTACCTACATGTACATTTTAGAGCCATGAGCGGTACCGGGGACATAGTAAGTGCTCAATAAATATTAATCATTAGGTAGTACCACTGCTTTGGTTACCAAAGACAAGCCATTTATAAGTAACTTTGCTTCCCCAATCCCTACTGAATTGGGGGAGTTAAACATCCAGACTCTAGTTAAGACGTTCGGCTTTAAGCCCTCACCCAGTTCTGTTCCTGAATCCTGCCATTCCTTCCATCCTCTCTACTTCTCCTTTGGGGCTGCTCTTACATTCCATCTGCAGAGGAGGAATTGGGGTCACTGCTTGTATCAGGACAGTTGGGACCAGGTTCTGTTCCTCTGCTCCTGCTGTGCCATGGTTCACAACACTGCAGTGACTCCATTCCCGGTTCCTTCCAGGGCTCTCTCTGGGGAGGGGGCTGTCATCACAGCACCTCCCCCAACTTCTGCATGTACCCCACCCCAACCCTTGACATCACCAGTAGAAGCGTCAATGCCAGAAACAAAAGCACGATCTCATGTTGAGGTGGTCACTTCTCCCTGAGATGGTTTTCAACATAGATCTTTTGTCATTTATGCTTCCATTCATCAAATATAGACTGAGGATATAATATTCGATATGATCTTTTATAGGAACCCCATTTTTTGAAAGACAGGCAAGTGCATTTATCCTTGCCATTCAGAAAGGTGCGCTCTAGCTGAGGAGACAATGCCGCCTAACTCAGGATGTCACAGAACAGACTGCCTTTACAGGAGGGGCTGAGCGGAACAGCAGAGGACGGTGAGGGCTGAGAGCGCATGGGAGAGGTGGGACTTGAAAGCTAAACCTTGTGAAATCAGACAGTTATGCGTATTAGACAGATTGAGGGAAGAAGATAAGGGCTGGAAAGGGAGGGCTAGAGACGGGGACGTAAAACTTTGGTGATTTTGTAATGAGCTTTCCACCAACATTTCAACACACACACACACACACATAATACATAGCATTATTCATTCCATAAATACTTCTCAGCATTGAGTACATGAATGGCACTATTCTAGCACCAGGAAAAACAAAATCATGGAACTTTAATTCCAGCAGGGGAGGGAGAACGGAAAGAAGCATGATTATACCATTTGTGTTGTGACAGTATTATGAAGGAAAATAAAGCAGAACAATGTGGGGATGGCCACCATCACACAGTACATACTACTGTACTGCTTTGTTTAAAGGATAATTTGTTCTGTGTGTTTCTGTTAACCCAGAGACTTTCATCTCACCCAGAGATAAGACAGGAAAAGGGGATCCTGAGTGATTCACATCCAACTGTTTTCCTTTCTGTGCATGATGAAACACATACAACATCATGAGTAAATTCCTGGTGGAAGTTAGATGCTTATGAGTCTTCCTGTTGGTACTCTGAGAGGCTGACCATTGCCCTCGACTCTCCTGACATTTCTCACCCTGGGTACGGGGGTGCTGTGTCCAAATGCAGCTGCAGTTGACCAGCTAGCTCACTGTAGTTCCCAAGGTCAGATATGTTCTGGATCCTGACTCCCTCCTGCCCCTTCGTCCTCGACCTCCAATCTGGAGAAGTTGCAAGAATGGTCCTTGACCCTTTCATGCCTTCTGATTTCCAACACTATTTTCAAAGCCTATGAAAATTAATCTCTATTTAATTATTTGATGTAGTTTCGAAAAGTTAACTCACGTGCATTAAGTTTTTATGGATTTCCTCTCATCATGACAAAAATCAAGTCAGAAATTTCACCAACATATGTGAATAAATACAGGGAGGGAGGCAGTGGCAAAGCTGGGTAAAATCAGATGGATGTTGTCAACATTTCTAGAAGAAAAAAAATCTTATTAATGAAGTGACATATATCAATTGCTTAATAAAAGGGCTTTTTAAATTCCGGTGAGACAAATATAACTAAGAAATTTTAACAAAGAATTTTACAAAGATTTACAACGGTTTAAAAAAAGTTGTGTCATTAATCAGAAGCATATGTGTTCTTTGTACATGCTGTTCCTTTGGCCAGGAATGCCCTTCCCTTTGGTGAAACTCTTATTACTTACAATTCCTTTTATGATCTATCTCTGCTTCTCTGATAGCACGCTGTAGAGAATTTAGTGCACTTTTGTTTTCCCTAAAGCACTAAGCTTTCCTCTGTTTCTGATTTTTTCATCAGAAACATAACAGCTCAAAGTCTCACTTGCTCTTTTTTTCCATTCTTCGTGTTTGATGGATAGTTTGTCTGAAATCTGTCAATTCCTTACTTCTATGAAGAAAGAGTGTCATTAGGGAGTCACCAATGTTTCCATGCAGATTTGCAAGTTTTAAGATCGGAAATTATGATCACCATTTTAGATCTAATATGATCTTCTTTAGGTTGAGATCACACATTGGCTATAAAAGCCGTGATCCCCTGAGGATTAGTTACTTCATGCATGCAAGCAATCAGCATTCATTGAGTACCTACTGTGTTCAGACATTGGACTAAGCAGAATGAAAAATTACTATAATCATGTAAAATTATCTAAACACAAGATACAGGAGGGTAGAATTGCCTGCCATTAAAGAATTTGAGAATTTTGGTCAGAATATAGAATATCTGAGATCGCTGAACAGAGATGAGACTTCTACAATGAAAACATGAAAATAATATTCTAATGGTTTGCTCAAGATGAAAGACAAGATTACTCTTTCAGGTTTCCAATAGTTTTGTTCACTGGCAGGATTTTTAGTAAGAATTTTGTAAGTCAGGTTTAATACATGCGGATAAAAATAAATTGAAATTGTGACTTTTAATTTTTATTTATCACCTTCTGAGTTATTTGTCTAATGTTAAACCAGATTATAAAGTATTTAGTTGCTCTTATGGTTACTTTTTAGTTAAGGTGATTAAACTATTAAACTTACTGAGATTTAATTCATCAGATCTAAGACATTGGGGAATCCAACTTGATTTCACCCTTTATATTCACCCTAAAATTATAATTCCTTTTCCTCCCGAAATTTGTATAATTACTTATTAAAAATTTGAATTTTTCAAAACTAACTGACAAAGTTCCTAAAACTAATCATAACGTCATAATCTAAAGTGTCCTTTTGATAAAACATGACCATAAATATTACCACAAAACTCTCTGGATTTATAAGTTTCTGAAACCATATCTTTTTGTAGGGCTTTTGTCACTCACATAATTATTTTGAGATCCACCCTTGTTGCATGTATCATGCATAACATCTAATTCCATTTACGTAAAACTCTAGTAAAATACTCAGAGAAAGCCAGTCAGAGGTTGCCTCAGAGGGGGCTGAGGGAGCTGTACAAAAGAGCACGGGAAACATGGGGACTGATGGAGACATTATTTTGATTGCGCGGACAGTTTCATAGGTATATGCATGTTAACTCACCCAGTTGTATAATTTAAATGTGTTTATTGTACACTAATTATAGCTAAAAAAAAGCTGTTGGAACATTGTTTAAAACTCATGAAGATAAACTTTTTCACACTCTTTTTTTTAAGAGAAACCACTCCAATACTTCATATGATTGAAGACCATTAAGTGCATTGATTGCCATCATTTTTTCAGAAATTTTGCTTCCCAGCATCTACAGAAACAAGAAAACAAAAGATTCAAAACTCTCACTACACCTAACATGAGCAAGCACACATCCAAATGACAAAATCTCAACCCCATTTATGGGTCATTTTTATGAACTACCGTGTTTCCCCAAAAATAAGACCCAGTTGGACAATCAGCACTAATGTGTCTTTTGGAGCAAAAATTAATATAAGGCCTGGTCTTATTTAAGACTGTGTCTTTAATATATATAATATAATACAATACAATACAATATATAATACCAGATCTTATATTAATTTTTGCTCCAAAAGACACATTAGAGCTGACTGTCCGGCTAGGTCTTATTTTCAGGGAAATACAGTAATAAAACTGAAAAGAATGCCTTATGCCCTCCAAAAAGGCATAATAACCCTCTAAACCTGAAATTTATCACTATATGGTCAAGGTCTAGTCCTGGTACTATTTGGGGCCACCTTCCTGTGAAAACGCTGTTGAAATCCAAACTGAGAGCGACCATGGCTACCTTTCACTAGGCATCACAGTGTCCCCTCCCAAGAATGACCAACTTTTATTAAAGATCAGTTGTCTCACTGACACCATCAAAATGAATAAGTAGCTTAGTTAATCAGTAACTAGCTTATAATTCCTCAATTCCAAGTAAGTAAAATCTTGGACTATTTTGCCATGCATTGATACCACCATTAAAATGTATTTATTAATGTATAATATATAACACATAATATATAATAAATATAATATATACAATATATGTACAATAAAATATAAAACTATAAATTTACATATATGTTAAATAGTAATCCAATATACTATTAGTATTACCAACAGTTTATTATAATAATACTAACATATTTTATTGAAAAATTGTTGTGCAGTTTTAACACATGCATTTTTGTTTAGTGGATGCTTCTGCCCAATGAAATATTTTCCTCCTTTGTTATAAAATGTCCCTCATGCAGCCTGTCTCTAATGGAATCCTTGCTTCAATCACATCATGCTACTTGCTGTTTCACAAATGCACTACACACGTTCACGGTTCTGTCCCTGTTTCTATCCCAGGCCACAAAGTACACCCTGAAAAAAGCATTTTTCAAGAACCCGATTTAAAAGTTGAATAAAATAAGTAAAAACAAAACAAAACAAAAGGCTTCCAGTGACTGTATATAAAGTAGCCATGCAATAAATGCTGGTTAAGTAATAGTTTTTAATGTTCCTTTTTAGCTTTGAATAGCAACAGAATTATCATAATATATTTGGTATGCATTGTAGTTATCTTTTCAGTGTATTCAGCTATTAGACTATCCTTGCAAAGTGCAGGGACAAACTGTCCCTTACTCACTTGACAGCTAACTGGATTATGCCTGCTACCAGGCACTTCATGAATATTCGCTGGATTGAATTGACTTGAAATTTATACAAAGATTGGAGATAGTCAATAACTCCTAGGGCATATGATTAGGGCATATCATCTTGGTAGAATAGAAGATATCAAATCATCCCCTCCAGCTCTTCTCTTTGACCATGAGTAGGTAACCAACTCAAGAACAAGAGTATGGAGAAGCTGAGATTGCATTTGCACACTTAGGGAACGATTTGCATTGCCTATGATCTGGCTCCATCAATCCCATGTTTTCCTGGGTCAGGAGTGGAAGTTAATTTGCTAATTGATTATATTTTAGACAGTGGCTTAGGTACACTGCAGTGTGACATCAAGTTTTAATTCAAGCTCAAGTATAATAAAATTAGCATTTGGATTTCAAAACGGTCAACAAGGCTATAAACTATTGAATCAATATAGGGCTATTTGGGGAAAACAGGTAAATACTGTTTTGAGGATTTTCTGAATATCTACATTTCTCCAGTTTTCCTCAAGGAAGCAAGTATAACATGGATATTTCTTTCTTGAAATTTCTAATGGTCTTGTGCTATTTTCCCATTTGTTCAATATTTATCAACATCTATCTGTCTGTCTATCTTGTCTATTCATCCATCTATTCATCTATCCATCTTGCTTTCTAAAGCTTGGTCTCCACTCTCACTAAATTTCCTACCCAGTGGAGGAAACAGACAAGACATTAACTATCCAGTTAATAAAATAGTAATAAATTGTGCTACGAGGAAATAAATGAACAAGATCAAAGACAGAAAATAGAAGCAACCTTAGAAAGTATGACCAGGGAGGTCTCTTTAAAGAGGTACTATTTCAGTGGATTTCTGAATGATGAAAGATAATGCATGCAAAAGTCTAGGAAAGTGCGTTGCAGGTCAAAGCAAAGAATAGGTCCAGAACTGAGGCCGGAAGCCCTGAAGGAACATTCTACGTTATTTGTAGCTTAGGGTATGCTGACAGATAGACAGATCTACCCAACAAATTACTCTCTTTTCTTCAAAAACAAAGACCATATGGAATAGCCAACAATTCCTGAGAGATTTCTGTGGCTCAGGAACTGTTTGAAGTCCTTTGTGCATAACTTTCTTGATCGTCCCAAAACCGTATGTGGTTATTATTACTCTCATTTTGTAGAAGTAGAAACCGAGACACAATGAGGATAAGTAACTTCCCAAAGTCTTAAAGCCAGATTCAGACGTGTTTTTTTCTAGGTCCATCTCATTATACTATTCTACCCCTTCTATATTCTAGAGCTTTCAGGAAACTAGTATGGACATATAATTAAGCGTGCCTGGATAGTAATGGGATGGCCGAAAGAGGATATTTTGGAATAGAAAAAAATTCCACAAAGGCCTCTCTCACACACACATCCCCCACCCTGCTCTTCCCACTCCAGGACTGAGTGTAAAAATAATTTCAGCATCAGTGTTAGTCCATTAGTCCAGCGGATACAAATCTGAAAGGAGATGTAAAGCCAGGACACCAATTAAAAGAGGAGCATGTATGGTGCGCAGAAGTTCATCTATCTAACAGTGGTTACTTGAGCTAAGAAGGTATACAATCACCCGTAGGGTTTCAAGTTTAATTACATATGTTTTTTTCCCAGAATTTTTCCAACTGACAATAGCTACAAAGCCACAAGGTGGCTAGAGTTCAGAGATAGAACTTTTTTCAGTGGGAGAATTAGAAGAACAAATTAGGAACCCAACCAATGGAGGCCTGAGGGCAACAGTGAAGATGCATGAGAAAAGGCAAGGTGAAATAGGAGAGAACGGAATGCCGAGGCCCTGGACTGACCAGTACTAAGAGGTTGGCTAGCCTGTTACGAATCTGAGTTCCTTCATTGTCTTGCTTACGTAGGAGGCCTGAGGCCCTCCATGTTAGCTGATGTGCTGAGACTCATGACACTTAAAGGCTGAAAGAGTAGGTGACAGTACAGGACAAGAAAGCAGAGGCAGTCCATTCCACAAATATATGGGGAGACAAACTGTGTGTCGGGTAACGGCGAGCTCCCTTTGTGGCTCTCTCCTCAGACGAGCCAGTGGAGGCGCCAATGCACCCCTTGATCTGCCCTTCACTGTTCTTCCCCAAGCTGAATCCTTGCATATAGAAGACAAATAGACACAGTAAATGCTTCAATTAAAAATAAGTTAAAACGATCATTGCAGACAACATGTACTTCTGCCCGTTAGACATTCCTGAATGGCTCTAAGCCAACAGTTTGAGGATAGAACAGCAAGACAACCAAGCAGCATGAGAGCATTAGCGATTTCCAGGCTAAGAGGATGTCACAATGACATATTACGTGATATCTTCCTCTTAACTCATGCAGTTCCCTTTCCAGAAATCTCCAAACCATTCTTCCATCACTTTGTCCCACCATAGGTGTTGGAACCTATGTAGAAAAAGGGCAAAGTATTCAAGAAGATAACTTTTCTCACCCATTCTCGTGGAGAAAGTCAGCGTGGCAGCCCCCACTGGAAAAACTTTCCCTGACTCTCTTCTTTATCCACAATACCCAAAGAAGCTATTTTTTTGTTTGTTTGTCTTGCTGTGAGCTGAGACTGCAGAATTCTCCAAGATAGCTGTGTGTGCATAAGGTCAAAATATGAGCAGAAGGATACTGGCTGTAGTGTGTGGAAAGTCTCACGGACTCCTAAGAAACAGCATGCCAGCGCTGACAGCAATACCAAGTGGGGCAGGGAAATGGGATGATTAAAACAGTACCCCACTCAGTGCCTGGGGGACATCTCTGTGTCATAGATAAACTTAGAAACAGAGCAAATCGTCTAGGCACTGAAACCTTTTTCCAGTCGTTGCTTCAATAAAGTAAATGGCTCCTGAAAGAACATGAAGAGCTAGTGGAACTTTAGAGAACAGAAGCTGGCCAGTTTTCCATTCGATGTGGTGGAGAGACTGTGGGAAGGGGGGCTACATGCTAAAATCATGTGAGGCTATCTGCACGTCTGCAGTAGGAGGCTGACGGATGTCCTTTGCTTATTACGTCCTCAAAGAATTAATGGATTGACATTCTGAATGCAGAAATAAGTTATACGTAGGTCAAAGAGAGTGTAAGCATTTTTTCCCCCATGTTCCTTCTAAGCTAAAAGCTGGCTTTCTACCTTTTGCAAAATTATTGTGTACGAGCAGGCCCTAAGACCTCTGCTCAAGAACCAGCCAAAGTACAAGCCGTGGTTAGTGGAAATGCTTATTTGTTCTGGGAAGCAAAACTAGTGGGAGCAAAAAGGCAACTTTTGAACAAAAATATTAAAAAGAAACAGATCTGAGGAATCTGGTGAAATTGAAACTTTTAATCCAGAGAAGATAATAATGACTGAATGGAAAATGATCTTCGTACTCTCATATTTTGATTTCAAACATTAGAAATTCTTTTATGGTCTAGAATTGCTGCCATCGCAGTGGTTGATGGTACTCACTTGGCACTTGTTTACTGGACTTCGTCTCTTAACCTCAGATTAACTGATGGCAGCAGAAGAATGAGGTGGGGAAATTACTTTAAAGGTAACTATTTCAAGTAAGAGCCTATCGGCTAATACTGGGCTCCTTTGGCTGCCAGGGGACAAATGATCACATTATAAGATGAGGAAGAGAACCATACATAAGCATGTCTAGTTTCTAAACTTAGTATCTGAGCTCCACTCAGAAGGATCTCTTCCAGGTACTCACATGGTCTTGGGAATGAACAGATTGGCTTGCATATTAAGGGGAAATATCTGTGTAGCTATTTGTCTGTTCATATTCCATGTCCAGAAGTGCCATGTTCTCTATTTGGCAAGTGCAGGTGGGGGAAAGCAGATACTACAAATGAGAACTAGAAAGGTAGCCTTTCTACTTAGTGCTTGAACTGACCAAGGTGCTTAGTGTTTTTCTAGATTAATAGGCCCCTCTTCCCTCCATTGGGTGTACTCTTCTTGGTCACATATTTTCTTAATAGGAATTTTTTACAAATTTTTATAGAATGTATTTGGGGTGACATTGGTTAGTACAATTGTATGGGTTTTAAGTATACAATTCTGTAATACATCATCTATATATCACATTGTGTGTTCACGACCCAGAGTCAGTTCTCCTTCCATCACCATGTATTTGATCCCCTTTTCCCTCTTGTACCAGCCTCCTCCCCTCTTCCCTCTGGTAACCACTAAACTGTTGTCTGTGTCTATGAGTTTTTGTTTGTTTGTTTGTCTTGTTCCCTTGTTGCTTTCAGTTTCATGCCCCACATGAGTGGAATCATATGGCTCTCGACTTTTTCTGTCTGACTTACTTTGCTCAGCATAATAATCTCAAGACCCATCCATGTTGTCGCAAGTGGCAGTATTTCATCTTTTCTTATGGCAGAATAGTATTCCATTGTGTATATATACCACCTCTTTTTATCCAATCATCTATCAAAGGACACTTTGGTTGTTTCCATGTCTTGGCCACCATGTAACGCTGCAGTGAACATAGAGGTATATATATCTTTATAGATAAATGTTTTCAGATTTGGGGGGTAGATACCCAGAAGAGGGGTTGCTGGGTCATGTGGTAATTCTATTCTTAATTTTTTGAGGAACCTCCATATTGTTTTCCATAGTGGCTGTACCAGTTTACATTCCCACCAGCAGTGTATGAGAGTTCTAATCATTCATGGAAAACTTTTGGCATTTTTTTTCTTTTAGGTCCTTATGAAAACATTACATGGAAATGTAGTGAAATTATGTTTCATAACATCAAATGTTAACAATAAAGGTTGTTGATAACAATATTGAGTTCTTACCTTGCATTGTCTCTCAAATCAGTTGCTCCAGCAAAGTGTTTGTTTGAATTTTTCATCAATAGAATATGTACTTCCTCTAAGGCACGCCTCAAACTCAGTTCTTTCTTTTAGTAACTGTGAACCTTAGATAACCTGAAGGAAAATTCTATTTGATGATGAAACCAATAAAAAATATTCTAGAGAAAATGTTAACCTATTTGGCAGAGCGGAAGTTACCATTACCTTTGTTTTGTTGTTTTGTTACAAAAAACACATTATCTTGCTTATGGTTTGATTTCTATTTAATGTTCCCCAACTCTCAGTTTACCCTTTGCCCAACTCCAGACATCCAGTTAATCTTTTGGAATAACGATACAGCATTTAGCCAAAAATATAAAGCCACCTAAATTTTATTGCATTGTACTTAAATTACATAGTATTTCTATTCTTAAATTCATATTGAAATCTGGTTAGTTTCAGCATCTAGAATTGTGGATTGGGAAACTATTCCTACTCATTTAAACTTTTGGAATCAAAAAGGTATTCAAAAAAACTAAAGCCATGTTGATTTTTGTATCACGTAGGCTGAATGCTAAAGATGTTTTAACTGTACATAAATATGAATGCACTTTCTTATCATATGGAAATACTATATATTGGAATTTTTTCTCAATCATTTACATATCTATGAAAGCTCAAATTTACTGGGACATGCACTCTTAAACTTGTCAGGGAAATCTGTTTGACAAGACTATTCGAAATTTGATGTGATCTCGAAAAGTAAAAAGGTTAAATAGCAAAATTGCCTACCAATATTTCAATTGAGAATGTGGCCAAACTCTGACAGTTTTGTAAATGTTTTACAAAGTTAATGTTACAGCAATGAAAAATTGATTTAAGAGGAAGGAAGTCAAATTTTTAAATTGTTTTAGTCTATAAATAATATGAATACATAAGAAATAAAATTGTACGGAACAAAACTCCTAACTTCAGGGGAAGACGAAAACCATATTAATGCAAGTGTTTGAAAATGTAATGTCAAATGGTAGATCCAAAGGCTAGATCATTTCTTGTGCTGTAATTATGGGTGAACATCACAACATCTGGAGAATCCATGTAAAACATGGTTCCTTGGTTTTCTTGACTCTGGCTATTTTCATTTCTATAATTACCCAAGTGTTGTTACCTATAAAAACAATAGCTATTATTTACAACCAATTATTTAGTCACTAAGTAGGGGCCATGCCAATCGTCAATATTTATCCAATTTCCACTAATTCAATAGTCATTATGTCAAGACAGCTCCATACAAAATGGAGTAGCGATGAAGAGCACAGTCTGTAATTAATTTGCCTGGGTTCAAATCCTGGCTCTACTACTTACTAGCTGAAGGTCTTCTTGCTTAAGTTATACACCCATTTGTTCAAAACCCTATACAGATTTAAAGTCAGTGCAAAGATATCTTGTTTCTAGCAGTGTGATAAAATAAATACCTTGAAAACCCTGCGTACTTGAAATTATTAAAATTTTTTTATAGAATACATATTTGCTTTAATGCATCACTGAGCTAACACAAAAGGACGGAATCTGAGGAACATTGTAGTATAACAGGAAGCAGGCGGGTAGTCTCATAGGTGACTTCACGTAGAGCTGGAACCCATCAGGGTAAGAGAAGATGAGAAAGAAACCCACCACACAGGAGGGGACAGCTGGAAACCTTGCCTGACTTGATTTTGGCACTAGGTGGAAAGAAAATAAAATCGTCCTTGAGAATTTGTAACCACAAGCTAGCCCTTACACGACAAATGTTTCCAGTCCAAATCCACTATGTCTTTGTGGTCTGAAAACTCTGAATCAGGGAACTTAATTTAAAGTAGTTCCAGATTGGTAGCATACCTATGGGACTCAATGAACCAAAGGCAGCTCCTCTCAGAGAAACTGGGCTTCGCCCCAGGCCTCAAATAATCTCCAGATAACTTTCCTGCATGTGTGTGTGTGGTAGGGGGGCAGCAGAGGGTAGTTGTGTGTCAAAAATCACACCAAAAACAAATCAGCAAGAAATTCATATATTAGAATTGTTAGATATAGAACATAGAATAACTACATTTACATTTCTTCAAAAAATATAAGTGAAGTCTATAAATATAGAGAGGAAAGAAGAGACTGTAAATAATAACCAAACAATTTTGAGTAAAAACCAATTCTATCTTTAAAAATAAAAACTCCAAATGTTTTGTTATTTTTAGAATGGTAAGTCTTTTTCTTACTGATTTCCTCAATAATTATTGCTATAAACATTTTCAGAAGGTCACTATATTCTGTTTTCTCCCAGTTCTGCTTTGTTTTGTTTTTTTATTCTTTTGATGCCATTTTTGATAAGCAGAAGGTCTTAATTTTGATGTAGTCCAATTTATTAATCTATTCTTTTTGGATTAATGTTTATTTTGTCCTGTTTAAGAAATGTTTGTCTACCTCAAAGTTATGTAGATATTCTGTTAGATTTTCATCTAGATACTTGATTGTTTTACGTTTTACTTATGTACCTATGAAGGTATCTGCAGTTATTTTTTGTGTATCATGTGAGACAGGATACAATTTTTCCCCCACAATGATATCAAATCAACAAGGAACCATTTATAAAAAATAGGAGCCTTTTCCTCATGAAATTGCAGTGCTGCCTTTGTCGTAAATCAGGAACCGTATACACGTATGTAAACGTTTGTTTCTGGGCACCCTATTTATTTTTATTTGTTTATCCCTCTGCCAATACCACCCTGACTTAACTACACTAATTGTAAAATTAGTCCTGAGATCTGATAATGTACTTCCTCCAGTACATTGCTCCTGCAATTAAAATTTTTCTTGGCTATTCTAGGTTCTTTGTTTTCTTCATATAAATTTTTAGATTCAGCTAATCAATTTTCAAACAAAAAACCCTCTGGAACTGGAATAGGAATAGGGATTACATTGATCTTGTAGATCAAGTTAGAGAGTATTGGCATCTTTAAAATACTGGGTTTTCTAATAATGGAAAAATGTGTACATTTTGGTCAATGAACTTCTAAAATTTCTCTCAGCATTTTTGTTGTATCCTTTTAGGCCAAAGCTCTTGCATATATTTCATTAAATTTATAGCAAGGTACTGGTCTTTTGGTACTACTGAAAATAAATCTTTAAAATTTCATTTAGTTTTTGTTGCTAATAAGGAGAAATTCAAAATGGCATTTGAATATCCAGTAACCTTCTTAATTCAATTACTATTTCTAATTATTTGTAAATGCTTTTTTATTTTCTGTGTATGCAATCATGTCTTGCATTAATAATGACAGTTTTAATTTTTCTTTTATGTTCTTTATATCTTTTTTCTCCTTGTCTTATTGCATTAGCTAAGACTCAAATACAGTGTTGAATAGAAGTGATGATAACGTACATCATTGTTTTATTCTTAACCTTGGTAGATAATTGGTCAATATTTAACCAGATTAAATATGGTGACACCAGTAAGACTTTTAATTTATTTCTATGGCAGCTTTGTTCAAAATTTTTCAAGTAATTTGTGTATTTTATCAGAATTTTCAAATGCATTGGCATAAAGACAATGTATAATATATTTTGCTATCACTTAATATTTGTAAGATCTGTAATGGGTTCTAGTTTTTCCTCCTCGACATATCTTGTTAAGGGTGCCTCCTTTTTATTAATCATTTCAAAGAAAAGTCTTTTATTTTTCCTTCTACAGTCTTTGAGTTTACTTTGCTGTTTCTTTGCTAGCTTCTTGTGAGGAAACCTGAATCATTAATTTTCAACTTTTGTTATTTTCTATTATATGCATTTAGAGCTACAACGTTATTTTTCCAGAAACTTTTTAAAAAGATTTTTATTGAAATACAGCTAACCTACAATATTATATTAGTCTTAGGGGTACACCATAGTTATTCAGCATTTATATCACTAAAGATGTAATCACGATAAGTCCAGCAACCATCTGACACTGTACCACGCTATTACAATATTATTGACTATATTCCCATGCTGTACATTACATCCTCATGACTTGTTTATATTATACCTGGGAATTTGGACCTTTTATTCCCTTTCACCTTTTTCCCCCTTTTTAATTTTTCAATTACAATTGACATTCGATACTACTTTATATTAATTTCAGGTGTACAGCATAGTGGTTAGACATTTACATAATTTAAGAAGTGATCCCCCTGACTAGTACCCATCTGGCACTATATGTAGTTATTACCATATTATTGACTAGCATTTATGTCATTTGTTGTTGTTGTTGTTATTCAGTTAAAAACGTTTTATAATTTCCATGTAATTTCATTTCTGACCCATTCATGAAATACGTAATTTCCAAACATTTAGGATTGTTCGTTTATATTTATCTTATTTTTTCTAGTTTAATTCTATTGTGATCAAAAGACATAACTGTACGATTTCAGTCTCTCAAAACTTGCTAAGTCTTACTTTCCGGCTCAGCCAATGGTCCCATGTAGTAAATGACTTATTAACTCACATACAGAGCATTATTCTGTTGGATGAAGTCATCTATATGTTTCAAGTAAGTCATATTTGTTGATCATATTTTCTATGTCTCTTCTGATTGTTTTTTATTTTGTCTGCTGATCTTATCGTGTACTGAGACATGCGTTAAACACTCTCCCTCCACAATTGTTGAATAGTCTGTTTTGTTCTGTTAGTTCTGTCATCTCTCTATATTGAAGCAATGTTAGTTACTCAGTGCATAAAAGCTACAATTGTTATATCTTCTGGTGGAATCAACATAATACGAGTCCTTAATGTAATTGCTGATATAGTTGGATTTTAAACTAATATCCAGCCATTTATTCTCCATTTGTTCTAGCTCTTCTTTGTTTCTTAATTCCTTCTTTATTGACTACTTTGGATCCATCAATTTCTTTCTATTTTCCTGTTTTATTAGGCATCTAGGTTTACATTCTCTTTATCGTTTCTTTTAATATTGCTCTAGAGCAGGGGTGTCCAAACTTTTTTCAACGTTTTTTACCAAGGGCCATATGCGGTAAAATACATAAACAGCTGGGCCACTCACTCGAGGTGAAGTACGTATTGCCTCACCTGGCTTATTTAAGTAAACTAAATATATTTTTGGAATTTGCTGCGAGCCAATTAAAAATGGATTGCGGACCACAGTTGGCCCGCAGGCCAGTTTGGACACCCCTGCTCTAGAGACTATTATTTCTTAAATTGTTACTGAAATTAATACTGCTACCATTTCCTCATCGATGCAAAAATCTTAGAACAGTTTAATTCCATTTATCCCCTTTTATATTATTGTGTTGTGATATATATTATTGTATATACATTATAAACCCCACACGATATCATTATTATTGTAATATTAAACAATATTTATTTGTATTTACTCTCATACTCACTTTTCTAGTGTTCTTCTTTTCTTCCTGTAGTTTTGTTATTCCTGCTAGGGTCTCTTTTTTGTATCTGAAAAACTCTTGTTAGTACAATATAGGTATAATACAATATAACTACAATGTAAATATAACTACAATATAGTTATTTGGACAATTTTCTCAACTTTATGTTTTGTTTTGTTTTGTTTTTAAATCTGCAATTCTGTTTATTTCATTTTTAGAAGGATGGTTTCTCTCGGTATGGAATTCTAACTTAGATGCTTTCTTCTTTTGATACTTTACAGACATGATTCCCTCGGATTCCATCTTCCACGGTTTCTGTTCAAAAGTCACCCATCAGTTTTCTTTATATTCATGTTGCTCCATTATTACCAACAGATCTTTATTCCCAGTTGCTTTTGACATCTTTCACTGTGTTTGACTTTTCGCCCTTTGACTATGATGTGCTTAAATGTGGATGTCTGTATGTTATGATCAGGGTTGTGAATCCTTTAAAATTTATTGGCAAATGTCTTACTTCACTTTGGGGGGAAATCTCAGTAAATCTGAGGAATGTATAACTTGAATTATGACTATGGATCATGGAGGAGTATTAAGGGAGGGGATTTAGGTCAGGTATCGTCTTCAGAAAGCCTAAGAGCCCACACGCACTCACAATTCCTGGGTCTCCCCTAAATGTCCTCTTAGGACATTGAATTTTAGCACACTTCCTACTACACTGTAACTAACTGTCTATCTTTTTCACTAGTAAAATGAGCAGAATGCAAATAAAACTCTTGTTTTTCAGTTAGTACAAATGTGTATATATATATATATATATATCAAACATGAAAAAAAGATTTTATGCCATTTTATATTTTTAATTGATTAGCTTTTTGTTTTTGTATTTTGCTTGTTTTTTTTTAAGAAAAAAAACTAGAAAATTGAATAGGTGCTTTAAAATGCCTGGAATAGTATTTAATTACTAGAATTGACTAAAAACTAATTATCTACATTATAAAGTTATATTTTACCAAAAATCATTACATTTACTTAACAGGGAGATCAACTCTTACACTGTAATTGGTTTCTAAATTTTTATTAAGTAGAAACTACTTTCAGTCAATTCAGCTTTGAAAATACTTCTAATTAAGCATAAGGTATAACACTGAACAATTTTTATTTTTAATATTTACAACCCTGTATCTCATACTAAAACTCTTAAATAGTCAGTGTTTCTCTTCGCCTTCATTCTCAAATATCTTCAGGAAAATCACCACCCACTTGCCTGTTCACCTGAAGAATGAATTACATTACTTTGTCAAAGGTTGGGAAACGTAAAATCATCCCCATATTCTCGGCATAGATTTTGTTACATGCATTTTTATTTAATATAAGCCATGCAAAAGGAGTACTAAATGTGCCTCTGATACGTAACTCTTATAAGTTTCAACAGAATGATAGTGGCATCTGTTGGTGAGTCATGTACCTGCGGATATGTGACTAGAGCAGAAATAATGTGGCCGCTTGACCACAGTCTCATACAAAAGCATTAGTTATTTCAATAGTGATGGTTATTCTGTGATAATACTTCGTGATACAAAGATGACCCTAGCATAGACTTGTAGTATAATTAAAGAGATTTTTAGAATTTATGAATACGCATTCAGGGAAGCTAGGAGATAAATGCAATGAAAGAGATACAGTTCAAAAGCTATTGGTGCTCAAAAGAGAGAGAACAAGCTTGTAAAGGGAGAAACCAAAGATTCCCAAAGGAGGTTAAATTAAAGGCATGTGAGCAGGATTTGTGCCATAGAGGACACACATGCACACACACATACGTCCAGACAATATAAACCATATGAGACTAGACAGAGCAGTTGAGACCTTTAGGTTAGGGTATGAGTGATATCGGGTAGTTTCGTTCATCTATAGAAAAGGTGTGTGAAGCAAAAAAAAACATAAATGAAGGACAAAAAAACATAAATACAAGCTCTCCCCTCAGCATAGGGGTAATTAAATGTGAGGAAAGGTTGTTTGCATTTATTCTGTAGGGGAAAGAACCAACAGAAAGTATTAGACAATGGGAGCTACGTGTTGGGGCCTCAGAAACGACTGATGTAGCAATAAGTTGTGCCGTAAATTCAGTTTCTCAGACATACTTATGAAGCTGTGATTTCTCACTGGAACCACTCAAAAGTCCCAGAGACAATCGAGGTCACAGAGAAGGATTTCATGGAGAGCGGAATGAATTACTTCTTTGAGTGCAACAGACAGATTGAAGGTAGAAGTGCGAGGTGTTTTCAGTACGTAGATCCCAGAAACCTCCCCAGGCAGCTTCATTTGATAAAGAGCAAGCATGCAAGTGTTCACACAAATTTCACCTCTTCAGTGAAACCCTTCTGGAGAACCCCACCTAAAGTACCCCCAATCCTTTCATCCCCTGTCACCTTCCTCTCCTTTATTTTTTCTGCACAACAGTGATCTCCATTGGGTATTGTATTATGTATTTGTTGGCTGATTCACACTTAACATGTGAAATGTGCTTGATAAATATTTGTGGGTAAACTAATGAATTAGAAGACACCAAGTCTTTGTGGGGAGCCAGGATCCGACGTCAGTGACTATAGGCGGCACATTTATGAATCTGAGTAATGAGGCGCCCAAACGTGGATAAGACAGTGACTATTTGTTGTGCTATTCTGGGCTTGGAAGAAGAGTGACAATACCCAAGAAAGGATGAGTGACAGAACAAGGCCTTAATGAAGGTGGCCTGACTCTCTCCATTGTGTTTGAACACAGCAGTCGCAGTGATCCTTCTGAAACGTGTCAGGTCATGGCACGTTTGACCTCCCTGACCTCGTTCCAGTACTGCTTTGTTCCCTAACTCCACTGCAAGTCTGTAGACATGGCCAGTCTGGTGCTGCCACAAGGGCTCTGCCCTCCCTTCGTCCTCTGCCTGGAAACTTCTTCCCCAAAGGTTCACATGGTACAGATGTTCTCCATTTATAACGGGTTACATCTGAGAAATCCATCAGAAATGGAAAAGACCGTAAGTTGAACATGTACTTCATACATCTAGCCCACAGCACATCAGCGCTTACCCTAGCCTGCGTTAAATGTGCTCAGAACACAATGTGCAAAACGCACTGGAACACCGTCCGCTGTTTACTCTTGTGGTCACCTGGCCGACCTGTGGCTCCATGCCGCTGCCCAGCCTTTGTACATCCTAACCCAGGAAAAGATCCAAAGTCTAAATTTGAAGTATGGCTTCTATTGAATGCATGTTGCTTTCGCACGACCGTAAAGTTGAAAACTCGTAAGTCGAACTATCATATTCATAAGTCGGGGGCCATTTGTGTCTGCATAGGTATGGATTCCACATGGTGGTCTCCCTCAAACCTTGAGTTGGGTGGAGTCAGGTGGCTTGAGTTGTTAGGCTGACTGCAGCTGAGGTGATTCCAAGCTTTACTTTGAGTGGTGAGTGGCACAGAGACAACCATCTGGACAGTAAATGCACTTGTCAATACAGGATTGTCATAACACTGAGGGTTTGTCACACCGTTCAAAGCTAAAGGTAGTAATTGTCAAAAAGAAGAGATCTTGAGTTAATAACATTTTAAACTCGTATTTAATATTTTAGTGTTACTTAACCTTTTTTTGGAAGTTGTACTTCTTTTCCAAAAGTATGTTCCAGAAAAAAAGAGTAGCTTTATTACTGATTTGCATTATTCTTTCTCCTCTTCCCCCCCACTAATAATACTACTAATAGTCTGCTTAATAAAGGTAAATATCTCTTTGCAGCTCTGTCTTTGCAACATTTTCCACTAAGTATGTACATTCAAAATGCTGTGCTTCAAAGTCACTTGAAATATTTTTTTGTCCGCCCCATCCAATTCCCGTCTTACTCCTAAAAGTAATCGTTTTTTATTTTTAAATTTAATTTGATTTTCTTTTTGCAAAATATTCTTTTTGCAGATAAAGACACATAAATGCATGTGTGTATATATGTATTATCCCCCCCCCTAACCTTTTTCGCAAGGGTAACGTTCTACTGTGCACCATGCTTTCTCACTTAATATCATCCTGGGAGACCTCTTTACTAGTTTGTGGAGAGTTTTCTCATTCTGTTTTTCAGTTGCACAGTCTTCCTTATGTGGCTATGCCATTCAGCTAGTCCCCTTCTGATGGGCCTTTGAGTTGTTTCCAGACTTTTACTACTACAAATAATGCTATAACAAATAACATGTATGCATGTCATTGCATATATTGACGGTGTATCTCTGGAATGGATTTGTGGAGGAAGAATTGCTAAGTCAAAGGGTAAATGTATATGTAATTTTTCAAGTTACGGACAGATTCTAGGGTCTGTAGAATTTTCACATACCTTTTGATTTTTAGAATTAAGTAAGGTTATTGCATTTTTATGTACTTTTTATCTTTAGAAAAAATCATTTTGAAATGATAATTAAGTACATTGTTCAATTCGTTATGTAGAAACTCAGAGAACAAGTCTCTGCCGGCACTCCAGTTTAATAGAACTTATGTGTCCCTGATATGCTGGCGTGTTCCCTCCAATTAATAGCCTATTAAAGAAGACAGTATGCCAGGACCCTGTTCCTCTTTCAAGGGAGAGAACTGGGGCCAAAAAGATTCAACTAGGTTGGCAAGGTGTCTCCCGTTGGCCACGACAGGGCCAGTCAGTCCTTCAGTGTTGGCTCAATAGTGTGAGCACGGCTCAGGAAGGAGTCAGTGCCCCTGGCACCACAATGCCAGGGTTACTGTCTGAGGAGCCACTGGGTCAGAATCCCTGACAGTGGGAATAGGCTTTGCTCCCAGAAGCATTGTCTGCTGTTTCGGGGCAAGTCAGTGTTTGCCTTGCCAGGCTGTGCTTGCTTCTCATGAGTTTGTCAGCCATAGTTCTCATGGCTGGGAAGAAGGAGCAGGATCAGCCTGCTCCCCTTTTCTACACTATGGGAGGTGGGAAAGAGTAGGAGGACACGGCCTCATTAGCATTCATCAGTCCTAATCTGAGGCCAGAACCTGTAACACACGCACACGCACACACACGCACATCAATGAATGGAGTCCTGTCTCCTGTAGAGATGGACAGAATTTTCCAAACATGCGGGTTGCCAATTGGAGACTAGAAAGAGGAGGGAATGAAATGAAAAGGCCTTGCGAGAGAAAGGGAAGCTGGGAGAGGGCTACCGGGCTCCTGGGGGAGACCCTGTGAAAAGGCTTCCATTCATGAGGCCTTCTCGTCTTGTGTGAAGTATGGTAGGAGAAATTTAACGTCCTGGATCCAGGTCCTCAGCGAGCTGGCCTATGAGCTCTACCATCTCACCAGAAAGGGGTGACCCTTCTACAAGGCAGAGCTACCCTAGGAATGATGGCCTTGGGCCAACGAGTGGTTGGAGAGGGTGCCTCTCCCCCAGAAACATCCATGGTTTCGCTTCAGGCCCTCGGTGTGGGGAAGCATAAAAATATTTATGTTCAACCGATGCAGTTTTCCTCCGACAGAACTTCTTGGTATATTGTTCTTTTCCTCTTCCTGCATGGAAATGTCTTTTATATTGGTATTTCAAAATATTTTTTGGAATTAAGTAGAAAAAGAAAGGAAGAAGCCAGGGTAGGGAGGAGGAAGGGAAAACAGAAGAGTTGGTGTATTTCAGTGATGCATTCAAGATACAAACATTGTTGCTTTAGAAAAGTAGATCACTTCTTATCAAAATTACCTTGCCCTCTAGTTCTGAATCTATTTTAGAACTCTACAGAAAACAAGAAAACAACTTGAAAACAAAACAATTAATTATAATCTTTTATTGAGAGAAAAAATAATATAGCCGAGCTCAAAAAGCTACACTTGTTATGCTTTATAAGGACAGAGGTTTACACAGGTTTCACGTATGTACACATTCATGACATTATATCACAACATCGAACGGCACCTTTCACTTGCCACAGTGTTAGGTAATGAATAAAACTCATCCAAATTCATCTTTTTTAATAAAAAACATCTAAAATGATACAGTATATTTTAGGATTATGTACATATTTGAAACATTTAGCTATTTTAAAAAACACATTATTTCCATATGTGCATCACAATTACCTCTAATTCTCAAAATATTATGGTACCAAAATTCTGTTTGTCAAGTAACACAGCACAAGATGGTGTAACCAAGCACCAGTTAGAGTCGGCATTTAATTCTCCCTCAAACTAAGAGGCTTCTAACACATGCCATGGGAAGAGGGTATTTAAAAGAATCATTGAAATAATTAAGACCCTCCATTTCTTTTTCTTTAATTCGCTGACTATTTTAGAGAAGATGGGGGAGCAGGGTGATTTAGATCAATGGTTTTCTGTTTCGTGGAACCCAGGTCTCTCAGAAGAAACTTCCAAGGCACAAGGGAAGATTCAGGGGATGAGCAGGTCCGTTTTATACGTATTAGATGTCAGAACTTTGTATAGGATTGAGACCATAGAAATGACGCCATTGCTTTAAAATAAGTTTGAAAATACTAATTTGGGAAAGTGCTTTATAGCTTATTTTATTTGGCTATGCTAACATAGTTTAAGAAACATTTCTTTTAAAACAGATTACCACACTCTGTCAATTAAACACCTTACCTGAAAGTTTACCTAAGAGTCCAGCTTTCATTAGTTATAGGTAATATGATTCTAAGCTTTTAGGTACATTTGTTAGGCTAAAAGGACTTTGAATGGAATAATAAAACGTTGTTATTGGCTCAGTGGTATGACCAAAGGATATTATCAAATTATAGACCAACAAGGAAAGGTGGAAAGATAGTCTTTTTATATATGGAATTAATTATTTTAACATACGTCCCTTTTTATCTTATGTACTATGCAAAATAAAAATAATTCATTGCTTCTGAAAGTGAGACACACGTATTATAATGCTGTTTACTAATTTTAATTCTAATTGTATTTATAATGTAAACCAAATGAAAAAATATACTTTAGCAATGCCTTGTTAAAAAAAAAAAAAATACTGTAAAAAGCACCTCAGAACTGGAAAATCATGAAAAACATCGTTTAGGGACGTGGGTATCAAGATATATTATCTCTTGTATACTCTTAGGAGAGAAGTTCGGTAGAGTCAAATATTTTTAGATGCTGTCAGATTTAGAGAGTCTTTGAGAATTGTAAAATGGTACAACCTAAATTTGTATTAAAGAGAAGAAATGGCTTTTGTTGTAGGCCAAGTAGCCATCAAGAATTTGTTTTGACAACCACCAGGGGGAGCCAGTGACTGCAAAATGGTCGGTCCAGGTGTAATCTAACCTTTAGGCAATATTTGGACATTGTCCAGCTAAGAAACGCCTTAAAAAATAAAATTGATTTCTAAAAACGTGCATTTGTATTCTGTAACACCTAAATAATTTGGGACTGTTAGTTCACTGGCCTATTTTTAGTTAATATTAATTTAACAGGAATTTATTAGTATTTCTGAATCAGGAATTGACTGGATAACACTTTTAACAGTGAATAAAAACAGCATCACTAAAGCTATTAACACTAACAAATCATTTAGCACCATATGTTTAGCACCAGAATAGATGATAGTTCACACTTAATAAAAACTGTAATTGCAAAGAAACCTCAAAATTGTAGCAATTTTGGTGGTTGTAATACACTCTCAGCACCATTACTCAGTTAACTGTTCAATTTTCTGAGGTTTTGATTGACCTCTCATAAGCCAAAGTTATACCGTGACATGCTATTTAGAAATCATTTTGCATGTGTTTAAATATATCGTCCCCATACATAGAATGACAATACAAAAAAACATATTAAAGTAAAGCTGTTAGACTTTGATAGAACTCTAACTTTACTCTCCTCAAACACTTCGATAGGTAAAGGCTACCATTCATGTCAAGATTTTCCTCCCATGATACTGCAGGACTTAGGGAAGGTTCTTATACAAAGGGGAGAACACGGACCACAGGCTAAGCATTACTTTTCCTTCATGGACACGTTCAAATTATCTGTTTAGCTTATGTATTCACTTAAAGAGCAGGGTATGAACACAAAA
Organism: Rhinolophus sinicus; assembly: GCF_036562045.2. NCBI lineage: Eukaryota > Metazoa > Chordata > Mammalia > Chiroptera > Rhinolophidae > Rhinolophus > Rhinolophus sinicus. The sequence continues at coordinate 7,802,041 of NC_133763.1, forward strand.
CATTTAAACAGGCCAAAATGTGTATGCCATTTGCTTATGTAGATGTTATAAGCTGATTTAACACAAGCATGTGTTAACAAGAAAAAAGAAAAAAAATATATATATATATATAGTTTCAATTCAAATATTCTGAGTACATAGTATTGGTCCAACGGGCCCTAGCATTTGGTGAACTCTGTGCCAAAGCTGCATGGAGCTTTCAAATGAACGTTTCCATGGTTTCAAGGGAACATTACAGCACTGCTAAATGAAGTTGGTGGGGACGCTGTGATGGGCTACAGAGTAATGATATTTAGACTACTGAACAGAAGCAAAAAAGATAATAATAATTGCTTCTGCCACATTTTAACAGCAAGCTCATCTGTCATAACTGAGAACATCAAGACTCTGCCTACACAACTCAAATATAATTCTATAAAGAAATCCATCAGTTTAACAGCTCAAATTGTGATTTTTCCAGTCTTTTGATGATGAGAAAGCCAAAAAAAAATCTGTGACAGACTTCTTCTTCTTTTTTTTTTTATTTTTCTACTGAAAAAAATGGTGGTCTGAGAAATCCATACCATAGAGAAGATCAGTGCTGTAGAATATGTATGTCCATTACTATTTGTTTTGAATGAAACCTTTTGAAATGAAAACCTCAATACTGATGATTTAAAGCTGCTCTTATGAAATAGCTTAGTCCAGACCCTTTCTGCATCTGGGAATTACAGTGAGAAATAGCGATGCTAGCACCATTGTGGCATGCTGTGAAAAATATGACGTGCTGTGTTGACATGAGCAAACTTTCATTTGCTTTCGCCTTGGGAATAAAGCATTTCACATGGCCACATTCTATTACCAACTTCAAAAAATACAGATAGGATAACAAATATACCCGTTATGTTTTCAGCTGAGTTGTTGTTAAATTATAAATAAACTTACAGTTCTAGCTGTGATTGGAAAGGACTGTTTGTAAATGGTAAGTTTGTAGACACTAGTCTTAAGCTGATACGTGTGATGATTTACTGGCTTTTGATGCATTCAAAGCTTTGTAGTTAAGATATGTTTGTCTTCATACAACATGGTAAGATGGGATTCCTCTACATTGTTGCAATTCTAGACTTTTTAGTTAATTCTAAAAATCCGTTCATATAAACATTCATTACATTTTAAGACATTATATGAGAAGCTGGGATAAATACAAAGAATTCGAGTTTCTGCCAAAAAGGAGCTCATGAAAAACTTAATTTTATCTTAAATAAGTTTTACGTTAATGATGATTTTAATATAACTTCTACTAATATGGCAATTTTACCTTCGTAGGACCCTCGGTGAAATACGTAGCAAATGTCATTATTCTTTTCTAGAACTGAAAAACCAAGCCACACGAGTAAGCCAGCAACAGAACTAGGACTAAGAACAATCACCTTTGGTTTAATAGTACTTTTGCTACTTCTGTAGAGCTAGTATAGCAAAATCAAGATTGGGAATACTTTCTAGATAAATCAAGCAGACATCCTACTAATGAGATTTCTCTCCAGTTGCCTATTGTATGTTAGATAAAAGTTGGATTGGGGCCTGAATCATATCATTATTTCTGTTCTTCATTTGAGGCTCCAAAAATATTTATTTCTAATAAAGTCTATATATGCGCCCAGAAAAGCAAAGTGGCATGATATCAAAACATTTGGTCACCATATTCAATTTGTAAGGAGATCAGGCCAATCGATTGTCATCATGTAAACCTAAACTCCAGATGCACAATTACTCCCAGATTGAATGGATTTCATTAACTATCTGTCATCTTTCAATGCATCCACCCTAAGAAACTGCAAATGTGTAGGGAATTTTAAACAAGTAGCTTCCTTCTGTTATTTGCACTCTGGAGCTAACCATGTTTACTTATTCTGTAATTGGATGGAATTATTACATAACCTGAATATCTATCTCTATTATCTCTCTTCTGTCTCTCTCTCTCTCTCTCTCTCTCTCTCTCTCTCTCTCTGTCTCTCTCTCTCTCTCTCTCTCTCTCTCTCTCTCTCTCTCTCACACACACACACACACACACACACAATGTATCCTATGAAATGTCTTGACCCAGATAATTGAGTTCTCTCTGAAAGAGATTTCCTGAATGAGGAAACATTGCAATTCCAAAATGACATGAGTGAAATTTTCATAGTCACTTTGATTTCCACATTCAAACTTAATTGAGAACTGAAAATTGTTCTTCTACATAGACATACAAATACAATTTGGTACCTAATCCTTAGACAATGATGCAAAGAGGCTACTTTAATGAACCGTAACTGTCTGGGGTGTGCACGCAGGGTCTTTCATAGATGTGCACAGACCCATCATGAGTAGATTGATTTTTACCAAACAATGACAAGAGATGGAGGTGCCCTCAGCATCTCAGTGTTTCTTTCTGGCATCCTTTACCTTCTGCTGACAGGCCTCAAGATGTATTAGACCCTCATGAGAGGCCCTTCTGAAGCACTCCACCTAGTTTTTTGCACAATAATCCTATTTCTGTGACTTTTCATACCTGTCTCCTAAATTTTACTCCTCGTGGGCCTCTTCAGTTTTATTAGGGTCTTGCTTTCTGCTTTCCAAATTCACAACTGTCTGTCCTAACCCAGTAGTTCTGGGGCAGCGTTAAATCTCCCCAGACTCTTCTAGTGCCCAGCACTGTAGCTAAATTTCCGTACTAATTGGGAGCCTTACTTGTTACACAGCATGGCTGCTCACCTGTTACAGCTATAGGTGAGCATCATGGCCGTGTTCACATCCTCAAAGCACCATGGAAATCAATTTGTTTAAAAAAAAATCATCATGTTACAGTAAAATCATTAGGCTGCTTTATTTCCTGAATATTTCCGTGAGCTTCTTGAAGGCAGAAACCATAACTCATAATCTTTGCATTATCAGAACAGAACCACCAGTGTGCTTTGCACATAGTAAGCACTCAACACACCATTACTGATTCAGTAGAAGAGAGTAAGCAAAAGGCATGATTTGAAACATACGTAAGTTTGAGCATATCCTTTTGTGAATCCAAATAAGATAAAACATCTCCGGAAGGAAGTCTGTGATGGCTTAATTGAATTATTATATCCAGATAACACTGAGAGTTATTTTGCAAGCTATCATTTTGTGGGTATTATAAAAATGAGTGCTAAAGATGTCCTACCCCCTCATGTATATTTTGGAATAGAAATTTTTTTTTTATTTCCCTCAAGTTAACTACTGAATCATGATTATCTATGTGTTACATCACTGATTATATGTTTATGTATGTATATATATATATATATATATAAATTATAATATATATATATATATATATATATACACACACATGCATTACAAGTCAAATCGATTTTTTATTCCTTAGAAACATAACATAATTCTTTTGGAAAGAAGTTTTGGAATTGGATGCATCAACTGTGTCAATACTACATATGCAATATTTTAATTTAGGCTTAGAGGTAAGAAAACAGAAATGAATATTTTGATTATCTCAAAAGATTAAACAAACATACTAGACAAACACTAATTTATACAATGAATAATAAAAAGAAAACAAGATTATTATAAAATATATATAATATGTGCAAAACTCAATATATATATAGACCTATGATTCCCAGAAACCATTCTATTTCCTGGAAGCAAACATAAGCTTATTTAAACCAGTATAGGTAGTTTGACGTTACTCCTGGAAAACAAAGATTGTCAGTACAAGATCCCCCGTAACTTGGAGGACAAGCTGAACACGGTACCCCTACTTTATACGGTGCTTCTCCAATCCAGTTGCCCCTAGAAAGAAGAAGGGGGGGAGGGGAAGGAAAAAGATAGCATTAGTGTTACTTGCCCATTTGAAGACATTTGATGAGCTGTGATCACGTGACCATATGCATTGACATATAACGATCTTTTTGAAAAGTTTGGCATTTTCGAAAGGCACTGAAAGTTATATCCGTTTCTTATTTCTACAGTAACTTATTCTATATCTTTTTCAATATTTTCTCTCTGAGTTAATATTATCTCAATTTAGAGATAAGAAGTGAAGCACCGCAATGAGTGGTGACATAATTAGGCATCTGACACCAGGATTGATGTTCATTCCAGTCACCCCATCTGTCCCCTTCCTGTAGTCGCCTTCTAGAGCACACAGTCAGGCCTTATCCACTTCTCAAAGACTCATGCCTTACACATGCATATATTTCTAAGCTTAGAAATGTTTAAGCGAGAAGCAAGTTGTCATAAGCACAAAAAATAGGTCATACATGTTCACAAGATTTGTTTCTGAAGTTGTAAAATATTTTAGATTCTCAATATTTATAACACGATATATATTCTCTTAGTAAGAATAATGGCTCCTAGGAGGAATTAAATGTGATTCCAAACTTTTTTCCAATATGTAAAGTCATAGCCTTTTTTTTTTTAAGTAATGCTACTCATTTTTTTTTAATAATGAATACATTCAACTGAATTCCTCTGTGTTCTCAACAGTTTTCTTTATCTGTATTGATGACCATGATCAATATAATGTACCAATTCACCATTTAGGATCATTAAAAACAGCCACATTGACTTACTATTATTTGGCTCCTTTAATTATGAAGAAGGTAATAAATATATTTTCAGTAGTATTGCGATTAGTAACTGCAATACTAAGAAATAGCAATATAACCAACAATATGAAGGAAATTAAATGGTCAGGAGAAAATTTGGTGTCAATAATAAAAAGTCAGAGTTGAAGATAAGACAAAAGTAGGTAAGAGGCTAAAATATGAAACAGATGGTTCTCATCTTCTTTAAGACCCAGTAAGACCAAGCAGTGACTTTGAAAATGTTATCTATAAGACATGAAAATATCTGCTTAAATCAGTCAGTTAAAAATTCAGACTTTAGTCTGTGAAATATCTATAAAAGAAAATGTATCTATAAAGATGAAAAATATGCTGATTAACTACCATTTTACAGAATATGATGAGATTCCAAGACTGTCCATGTCTGTTTGGTTTATTCTACAGCCTGTCCCCAAATAAGCTTCCTCAAGCATAATTTTGATAATGTCACCAGCTTACTCAGAAACATTCATGAAGACCCATTCTTTTGTGAGCGTAGCTCAGTCCTTTATCCTAATCTCTCCCATTCTATATTCATAATCTTATTTCCATCTATAACTTTACCCAAAGCTATGAAAGTATATGGATCCAGCCTATGCTATTTTAATTTCACATTTTTCTATTTATTCTATATAACTTTTTGACATCATATATCACATATTTTTAGAAACATAAACTTAGGAATACGATTGTATTATATGTAAAAATTATAAACTTTTACATAAATTACAGATTTTTATTGAATATAGGATAATTATATTCAAGAGTAAATCTGCAAATTGATAAATTTATTAATACTCTTATTTTTATGTCCTATTCCATGTAATTAAATTCTCCCTTTCTTTCCCCTTGAAAAACAATTCTGCTTGAGACAACTTCATACTGGTATTGGAAGAATCATATTCAAATATAAGTCAGAATTTCAAAACTTCTTCATTGCCTAGGTTTCAAAATAATAATTCTTATTACAACAAGTATAGCATATTAGTACACTATCTTAATCTCTTGGACTCATAAAATAATCAACTCTTTCATCAATGGTATTAGAAAATCCTAATCATTGGCCAAAAGCAGAAAAGTTAAATGAATGAAATAAAAATCCCTTTCACCATATGGGTACTACTTGACCTATTTATGTCAGTCAGAAGGGTAAAAGCTTAATGGGAAAATATAAGGTGTGAAACTGAAAATGTCAAACAAATGCAGCTTAATGCTTTTCGTAATGCAAACACATTCTACTTTCCAAATCTTACTGTTGTAATAATTGTGAAGGGGGGACCATCGGGAAATCACTATTTTTCTAACTTTGCAAAAACACTGGCATACTACCATATAAATGAGTAATGCAGTTGTTTGTGAAACATTTTCTCATTCCCTCCCCATACTGGCAATGCTGGAGAAAATCTTTGTTTGGGACTTACTTTGGAAGCCACCAAGAATGTCATAAATCCTTTGCACATTTTGGTATTTACTCCAAATAGAAACAGACTCATGAATAAATACTGCAACCTTTTATCATCTGAAGAGTTCTTGTTATCAAGAAGGCATTTTACCAAATGTTAACACATGCTTATTTATTCTCATACTGTAAAAAATGTTCATAAATATGGCCATATTTTATAATCTTTAATCAATTTTCACAATACATTTTTATGTGTGCCAGAGGATGAAATTACTGAATAATTTTTAATATTGAAATTTAAATCATAGCAAAGCCTCAATTTATAAGTAGTCATAGCATGTAAATTTTCCCTTCTGATAATGAATGCCTCCTTAACCATGTATGGAATTAATAAACTATAATTTTAAATTTTACTCTTAAAGAAGGAAGAAGGGCTTGTTTTGTTTCTCTAGTGAAAAAAGGAAGCCGACATTCCAGTACTGAGAGATGAGACTATTGTGGTGTTGATAAATCCCCTAGAAGATTCTTTTCTGATTCCTTTTTTATAGCTATCAAAAGCCTGGAAGTACAGTGTCTATTCACAATTACCATGACAAGAGAGAGATGGTGAGGAGAATTTAGTGAAGCTCCATACTCAGAATGTTTTGCCTACAGTTTTAGGCCAGAATCCCTTTCCTTGTGGAAAGAAACCTCTCAGCTCATCATTTTCCAGGTAGAAGGGAGTGAGGGAAGATTTCAAGACTACAGGCCATTGTAGTTCAGTCTTACTCATATTAAAATACCCATCAGGCTGAAGATATCTAACAGCATTGAAGATTCCTAGAAGTAGAATGGCACCTAGTACTTACTTTGGGGCATAGTTGCATACCAAATAAACTGCACGACGCCATACAGCTCCCCACACATTCATGTTTTGGCAAGTATGAATTGCACATCCTATCCGATTGGAGGTGGCCCAAACCATCTGTGAAAATAAACCAGTGTACCATTATTGATGTCAGAGCTGAGAAATGCATGGTCACCAAAATACTGAAGAGCATTTTTTTTTTAAGTATGAATCAAAAATTAACAAGACAATTGAAATAACCTGTGTGTAATGTGTGCACATGGGGCCAAAACATCTCATAGGGCATCTGGGGTTGCAGTCCTGGGGATATGGAAAAGCATAGTCTTTCACTTCATCATACCATGGCTTGACCAACTGGAGAATAGAGCGATATCTAGATGTCAAGAAAAACCAGGAGAAGAACAATGAATATAGCACTGGTCATATATAGTGGACTCATGTTCGATTGTAAGTTAATTGTTATTTTACGGATTATTCTTGATGAGTCAAGAGTATACCCACCCCTCACAATTACTACCACCAACTACCATGTTTCCCCGAAAAATAAGACCTAGCCGGACCATTGGCTCTAATGTGGCTTTTGGAGCAAAAATTAATATAAGACCTGGTCTAATTTTAATATAAGACCAGGTATAATATAATAATATAATATAATAATATAATATAATATAACATAATATAATTAATATAATATACTACTGGGTATATAATATAATATAAGACCAGGTCTTATATTAATTTTTGCTCCAAAAGATGCATTAGAACTGATGGTCCGTCTGGGTCTTATTTTCGGGGAAACATGTTAGTAGAAACCACTAGTCCTCCAAGTAGGGCGAACATAAAAATGCCCAGGACTACAGCAAGTGATCCCATAGTTGTTTAAGTATATGTCTGGTTGTTTCAAAAACACAACTGCAAATATTTCAGGAATTATCTTCATCTTGTTCTATCAGTGTCAAAAAATGTCTTCCATCGGAACCTTATACGTGATTAAGAGTTAGATGTGTAAAAGTAGCTACAATCCTAGAACTTAGTGTGTTGTGTTTTTTTTTTTCATTAAACTTGTATCACTTTAATTTTAATAATAGCACACCTGCTTTTCCTTCCTATAATGGGAGAGAATGGGTCTTTGGAACATTGGATGAGACATTCCGTAGTGGTAGGAAAATCATCCGATCACTGGGAAAAACTTTCCCATAGTTGTGTATACTTGCACATGTATAATGTGCATAATACACACACACATATTGGTGTATGCAACTGTGAGAAAGTTGCATACACACAAGAATGGTTTGTGCCACAGTCAAGGGATTGTCTTGTGTTGGAAAAGACAAGATACAGGATATAGCATATGCCTGATCCTTGTAGAGATTCTGTGGCATAAGTGAAGGTTACAGGCTAAGGGAAAGTGTTCCAAGGTGAAAGGGAAAACTGGTCTTATTAGGCTCCTTTAACCAATTAAATAATCCTCGAAGACATCTGAAGCAGTCGTAGGCCAAGCTCCCAGGCCTGATGTAAGTACTCAATAAATAGCTGCTGATACTACTTGAAATTGGTGGCAATCCCCCTTGGTAATGAAGTTGTGTGGAAAAATGGTATCAGTGAAACGGCTTCCTACCTTCCGGTTCGTACAGATAGATTTTGGCCCAAAAATCTCAGTAAGTAAGAAGGTCCATGGTCCCAAATGCAAGTAGCTGCCCAGGCCTCTGCAGATTTTGCAAGATTTTCATCCCAAACCTGTAAAGGGGAAAAAGCCTTCAGCTTTACCAGATTTGCTAGTGAGAAACAAAAAGTAAGAGGAAAGAAATGGTGCTACTGTTCCCTAATGTTGTTTCAATGCTGTTTCCTGAGACTGTTTTAACTAAAAGAAAGCAAACTGAGACCATTGATACTCAGTTCTATAACGCAATATGATTGTACCACAAAAAAACCTTATTGTTTTTACAGTACCATCTAGTTCCAAAGTCCAGACATCACCTTTAGTAAAAGATAGGTTAACAAACATACCCCATCTAGATGTAACCTGGGGACACCTCGTACTGACCACTGAAATTTGAATCCACCAAAGTCAACTGATTTCCCTAGAGGTCATCTTCACAACAAGAAGGAACCATGCTATTAATATAGCTTAAAAACTGATATTTAAATAGTTTATCAAAATTGATAATGTCTAATATTATACTGCAATTTTTAAGGGTCAAACGATATTGTAGTATAATGACTCCCACAGAACTTTCATATTTTATATCATTTGAATCTTTGGTAGTAATGATGATAATATGAGAATTAAACTTTAGTTGGTATGAATTGGAAACAAACTGTGATAAAAAGTAACTTCATTAGGCTATATAAGGCTGCTATAAGAATAAAGTACATTATGATTGAATTAAGTAAGACAAATAGTGATTGTTCTTGAAAAGTAATACTGTTTAAATCCATAGTATTACTGATGTATAATAAATTTTCTGTAATTAAGTAAATTGGGGGATAGAATTTGAAGCAGCCTTAGATTTAGTCTACATTTATATTAGTTACCATATGGATTGACATTCTCATCTCCAAAGCTGCATGGGGAAAACAAGCTGAGCATTTGTGGACCTGGCAATAATAAATCAACTCTAAAATGATAAGCTATTTTCTAGCAACATACAAGATACAAAACACAAAGTAAAGAATATTTGTAATTCTTTTACCTAAGCATAGAAAAAAGTGCTTTTAAAATGTCTCCCTGGTGAAAACATAATTGTGTGAAATACTTATCTGTTGGAAAAAATGATTTTAATTGAGTTATAGTTAAATATCATGACGTTATTTCCTAAATTATTTAAATAATTGCATATTATTCTACCTGGAAAAGAACATGTTCAAATTATGATTACACAGTGGACAGTAGTACATATTAGAAGGTAAAACCTTCTGTGAAGAAGGAAATGACAGTTTTATAATTGCTGAAATTCACATGGAGCTCCACATATGAACGCATATAGATGTCGTTCTACTAGTCTTTGTTTTCCTACTTGTCATAGTCTCCCTTATCTTAATATCACTCTTTTGGTGACTTTCTCCTCCATAAGGTTGTGTGGAGCTGTGGAGGCCTCACCTACATTAGGGTGAAAAACCATGAGTTCACTGTGCAGTACAAGCTTTCAAGCAAACTCATGGGGCTGCTTGAACATAACGCAGAAAAGCATAGGATGATTGGATACATAGATGTATTTAGTATAACAATGTATTTAAGTGAAAGGAAATTAATTCAGTGACTTTGAAATAAAATAAGGAAAAAAAATAATAGATGAATTCATCAAGAGACACTTTCACACTAGGAGGCCCTGGCAGCCACCCTCAAAAGAGATTTGTTAGTTCCTCTGAAGTTGTTTTAAATTAGAAAAACAAAGTCATAGTCCATGAATTGATCTAGAATTATATTAAAATAAACTCACTCACAAAGTTTATACACAATCAGAATTATTTAAAAAGGATCTAGAGTCATTCTCTGGTGACAATGGCCATATCTCCTTTGCCCACGTACAAAGAAAAATTACTAAAGGAGCTATAGCAAAGCACAATCTAAATTATCCAGAATATAATCTGCCCATTTTGTGGATTACATTCAGTGTGACAAAATATTACAAAATACCATTTTAGTAGCTAAGTAATGTTAAATTCAGTATCAAAAGGGATAACCCACATTCTATAATAGTTTGTGAGCTAGTGTCTATTTCTTTATGTGTTTTTTTCTCTGAATTGATATCATGCTCTTTTACAATTATGAAAAAGGGATTTTTGTACTACTTTTTTCATACTTAATTCATAACTCAGTAAAGTAATCATTTGGCATAAATTTTATGAAGTATTACTTCAAACTTTTGTTTGTAAAAGTCTGGGTAAAGTATATCAATAATAAAAAATAAATTTATAATGAAAACCATAGAATCTTAGGACTGAAAGTAAGTTTTAAAAGCATTTTGTTTGGCTGATAGTGAATTTATTATTTATTCTTCCGGTGTTTTTAAATGAAATATGGATTTATGACATATGGATTACAGTTCATCAAATACAAAACATCACAATTAATTTACAAAGGAATTCCAGATTGAATATTATCAACAAATTACGTCTCCTGAAGAGTTCTTAATTATAGTCACTTGAGAAAAAAAGATACATCTAAGTATTATTTACATATTGAAATACAACGAGCACTCAGATCATTAACTGCTACAAACACCTTCTTAGAGTCTTGTCCTGGTCAGGGTGTCAGTACAGCCTGGCACAAATAGCATTGACCTAAAAATAAAAAGGCTTGTGTTCTGACCCTAATTGTACTGCTAAGGTCATTTTCTTTATCTCCCAGTTAACTCAGCTGTAAAATAAGATTGGATGAGGTCATCTCTAAAGTACCTTTGCTCTTCACCTTCTCATGATTTAATATACCTGAGTAGCCCCAGCATCGGAGACAGGAAGACCCATGTTATCTTGGTCTGTGACTTGCACAGTTCTAACCATTGTCATACCCCAGAGAGTCAAACTAGATTCTTTTCAAAATGATTGCAAATGGTTAAGGCAGTTAAGAAGTTAAGAAGCAATTTACCATATGTAATCCTATCTTTATACTCATTCATATATTTAAAAACTAAATATCATGTATGTCAAGAAGATAAGCCAGAAAGTTCATGCAGAGAAGAATCTTACATGAGCACCCTTTGTTGGATATGATGAGAGATTCTGAAGGAAGACAATGCAGTTAGGACTGCCGATGCCTATTTTTTTAGGTGTTCGATGTACGTGTGTCACAATTAAAATCTTGGAGAAGATAGTTGTGGGGGACGAGGAATAACCACTTTTTCTCTCTGTGGTGTTTACTTTTAGGGAACTAGTGGGAGGGATTCTGCCTGTCTCTGTGTCCCTGAAGGAAGACGCTATAGAGCCCGATGGACAGGTCCCACACGACGAGAACAGGTCATGGGTCATTGTGCCTCTCTGTGGAAGACATGAGCGACGGTCCCTTTGATGCCCACCGCAGGGTAAGTCAGAGAATTCTGTACTCTTTCTTGCCTTTTTTGTTCCTGAGCAAGACTCACACCTGTAGAGAGGGGAGGGTTCAGCTTTTGTAGGGAGGTCTGAGTAGGGAAAATATCGATCACGTCTATTGGTAAAGCAGAGATCTGCATTTGTTGTTTCTGTCTTTCTCCCTGGGTTACAACTCCTCGGAAAAGGTGGGTAGGTTGTTTATCCGTTTAATCTCCAGCACTATTGAAATGTATTAATATGATGAGAGGTCTCTGAGGTTTGAAAAAAGCAAACAATGATAACGTTAATAACAATAGAAAATTTCAACCAAAAAAATTGGGGGCTGTAAGGAGTGGCCCAATACGATCTATTCTTTTCTCTCCAGAAGCTCTAAATTGCCATGAATGTTGCCAGTGTAACCATGTAAAAGAATTTTAACAACTTATATAGGTTTATGGAATAAGATGTAATTCGCTAAGCATTTACATTAATATATAAATGTATGAATACTTAATGGACATCTGCCGAATTTCTCTGAGTATCTGTGGCCTTTATTTGAAATTATTTTAATGTGATACCCTACAAATACAGCAACAGAGAAAAGAAGGGCACACGTGCCTTTACTTAACATTCTATGGAATGCCTGGTTAATATGCACCATATTGTTATATTTTGTTGGAAAAACTAAATACCTTATACTTACTTAGCTTCTTATCCGACCAGCTTCGGCATTCTGTATTTCCTCTATACAGATAAGACACTTTGACAGATAATTTAGCTGTAAACGCTTAAAATCTGATCTTGCCTCCTAAAAATGAGGCAAAAATTTAAGAATATAATGCATAGATACGCAGAAATGTTTACAGGACCTAATAGGAATTAGATGCTGTGCTAACAGGAGCATGTAATTTAATTGTGATTAAATTACACAAATCACAAAATAAAGATGGCCTAACACAGTGTCCATGCTAGTGCTAGCATATGCTTGCAGATTTGCCCTCTTGTCCCCCAATGGTTTTCTTCCATTCTTTGCTGTTAAGGGCCATTTAGTTGGTCATCTCATAAATTGATTGATTTAGCGTTGGACTAAACTGTTCACCCTGAGCTGTTCTGCTTGTCAAGTCAGCACCTCGGATATGGCAACCACATGGTTGGACTAAGCCCCAAGCGATAGCCAGAATTCAAACTGTCACTTAGATATCTAAAAGACTTGTGGCTGTCAGAGATAGGAAGGATGGGAAAAGAATACAATTTTCATCAAATTCAGAGGTCTTGAGAACTTGAGCCAAAGAAATACAAAATCGAGTCAAAGAATTTTGCTGCATAGAAGAAGGTTGTTGACTTTCCTAAGTGGGCAGCGGAATTAGAGAATAAGATGGGCCTGCCGGGGATGAGGTCGCTGTATCTGCCGTTTCCATATGTTGGCAGACAGAGTCAGGGAGCACACTGACACCTGAAGCTCCCTTTTAAATCCCACTCGATATCTCTGGATAAGAAAGACAGTCAGACTGAAAGACATCTAAAAATTACTTGGGAATATATGTCCAACATTGAAATGGCAGACTGCCTTTTTTTTTTTTCATCTTTTAATTCCAAACATAAGAATTAAATGTAGAAGTGTTTGAAAGAATCCAATTTAAGGTATTAAAAAGGAACCTCTGCATATTTGACATTATTAAGACTTGTGATGGTTAACAGAATGAGGCCCATTCAAGCCACAGGTTAGCCTTGTAATTTCAGCATAAATATATCAATGAGTCATTATTTATACTTGTGATTTTAAATTGAATTTTATAAGAAACCTTGTTAAATTTCTTAAACAGTGTTGCAAAATTTAGAACTTAAGAGTCACTGTGTTTCTTAGACTTTTAAGACATTTAAATATATGGACATTATTCTCAGTAAATCAATTGAAATACTTTTAACAAATCAAATATATTAAAACTGTAAATGTAGTTTAAGAAATTTAATTGATTAAATTTATTAGTAACAGACATTAAACAAATGTGATTGCCAAAGCTCACTAGATTTATGAATAGAACAAAAGATCCATAAATTGAAGCTAAATTGAGGAAGAACCAGGAATATTACTTTTAAAAACAAAAGTGACCTCTTGAAAAATCTATTATGCACATGGACTCTTCTTTTTTTTTTTTTTTTCACTTTTAAATATTTTCTTTCTAGATATGGAAAAAGACTTAGTATTCTGTACCCTTATAAAACTGTGGTATATTTACTTATTAAAATCCCTGTAATTGTATAAAAGTACCAAATGATTTCAGTATAGAGGACTATGAAAAGTTAAAACTCTGAACGTTTGGTGACCTCATTATTCGTATGAACGCCACTTATTTTATTTTTTATATGCATTTCATTATATTTGCCTTCAATGTTAAATGAAAATATCACACTTTGGATTTTTGGAGACATATTTCTAAACTGGTTATTGGCACGGATGCTATGACAGCAGTGGCTTTGGATACAGTAAGGCATGTGCTGTAGACATTTATTTTCTTGGACATTTTTGTGGCCATTTCTTGTATATTAAGATAAAAAATAAAGTCAATTCAGATAGACAAGTGATAGAGTTTTTTCAAAAATAATTTAGCTGGGACTGTTTGGTCTTTTTCTGGTTTAGATTGAAAAAGAAGTGCTGACTTACAGAAGTGAGAAAGCACCATTAAAAAGAAATTAAGTGATGACAAAATTATTTCCCCCGAGGGCAGCCAAGAGCTTTTAAAACACTTTAAAACCGCTTTAAATCATGGGCATGATTGCGGTTCTGTTTTGAAATTGGTGGGTTTATTCCCATTAGGTAGAAACGCCTGTGAAATGCCAATAAAGGAAACTCAGAGCTGAATATACAAGAGTCAGTGTTGACCAGACCAGGGGGCAGGAGTGAGTAAGACTGGAGACAGATGTGTGTGGTGGACCAGGGCAGAGGAAGAGAAAAGGCCTTCATATGGGTGATTTCTGGCGTTGATTAGATTAATTGCATGATATTAAACTGATTGTACTTTATAAGAGAAGTGGAGAGTTAAAAGAACATGATAAAACAAATTCCCTCAAGCTACAAAAATAACTTAAAATATGGGACCATATTATGTCACAAAATATCAAAGTGGGATCCAAGCATCTCTTAAATGTTTAAAAGACGAGTACCACCTTTCCTGTAGGTGAGAAAGATAAATTTCTATAAAGAGATGGTGTAAAGTGCACTGTTTCAGAGGGAATCATTTCCAACAGCATATATTTATTTAAAAAAACTTCCTTAACCCCTTTTCATCTTCCAATTATTGTGCTATTCTTCTCCTTGTTATAACAATGAAATTCTTTGAGTCGTCTTAACTGAGAATTTCCAATTTTTTTCTTCCATTCTTTTTTGAGCCCCCTCCTCCCCAGGCCGGTTTCCACCCCACCGCCACTCTACCCAACGGCTCTCATCTGTGGTCATTTCCTGATCACCCACCTCCTTGGTCCACCAGCAGCTCCTGGTCTCTGGCTCCTCCTGGACACCCCCCAGGCCTTGGTCTCACACTTGCCTTGTTTTTCTCTGGGTGCTGATTCCCCATGTTTACCCTCCTCATCTCTCCAACCTCAACCTGTTGGAAGGGCTTAGGTCATGCCCACTTCTCTCTCTCTTTCTTTTTCTTTTCTTTTTTGTCTGTATTCACTGCCTACATAACCTCATCCAGTCTCATGGATTGACATACCACGTATACGCTGATGGTATTATCACTCCAAATTATCTCTCTAAACCTCTCAGCTGAATTCCAGACTAAGTTATCCACCCACCTACTTTAACCCTCTACTTAACTGTCCAAAATTGAGCTCCAGATATTCACAACCCTACTCCAGTCCCCACCACTTAACCAGCTAGTCTTGCAGTCTTCTCCTATCAGCGAATGGCATCGCCCATCTGTTAGCTCAGGAGTCACCACATCTGACCCATTGCCTGTTCATATATTACCTACGGTTGTCTTCATGCTACAAAGTCAGAGTTAAGTCATTGCAACATAAACCATAAGGCCTACACAGCTGAATGTATTTACTACCTGACCCTTTAGAGATGTTTACAGGCTGCTGTTGCAGTCGCTCAGGCTATAAATCTCATATTCATCTTCGATGTTTCTGTTTCATAATCTTTATCTGCTCTGTCAGCAAATCTTGTTGATGCTACCTTCAAAATGCTGTATATCCAGAAGATAACCACCAGTGCCACCACCTTGGTCAAACCACTGTCATTTGTTATCTGGATTATTGAAAGGCACTTCAAACTGAGGGAGTGCCTCATATATATAAAGCCTTAATATATGAATTAATAAAGACATGGATAAAAGAAAAACTTCAGAGTTTGGGATAAGAGTATTTAAATCAGACTGGTGCAGAGAAAGTAAAGAACATTTTTCAGTGTTTTAATTCTATGCACAGCTAAATCAGCACTGTGAAACGGTACATCCGTCAAATGCTTTGAAAACGCTGAACACTATGTAAATATAATCAAACTCAAAGGATTGCACTGGGAGGATGGTCTAGTAATCAAGAGAATAAAGTAGGATTGGGTGTAAGATGACAAAATGCAACTGTTGCTTGGTCTCTGGACAGTAATGTGAAGCTAGAAAAAAGAGCGAGAGACTCAGAAATGAGTGGATTGGCCCCATTCAAAGAGGCTACTCCTCTGGAAGCCATTGCTGCTAAGGAGGAAGTGGGCTCAGCATGTCTAGACCTTACCTCTTGTCAGAATTATCTAGAAATCCTGGTGTAGGTGTGAAATGTATCAACTTTTACATGTTGACAAATAATTTTTTAAAATGTGAAGTTCTGGACAGCTCAAACCTATGCAGAGCAAATTAAACATAACCTGCTAATTAGAGTGGTTGATGGGCCTACGGTTTACAGGGTCTGATATAAGGTATTATTATCACCATTACACTTACATAGATATATCATCTTCACTCTTAATATCCATGGATGGTGGCAGGAAAGAGGGACCCTGGAGCTATGTTTATGCCAAACCTCCTTACAATAAACTTATCACATGGGGACCACTGCTTTGTCCTCCATGGTGGAAAACGCAAGAAATGCACATTTCCAGATTAACCAATAGAATCCTAGGTAATTCATTCATCTAGGCAGCCAGTCAATGAATATTTATTGGGCTTCACTGTGACTTCAGCAGTAAGCAAGACTGACGTGGATGCTGCTTTGTAATTCAGAGAAGAGACAGGCAACAAAAACACTAGCAAACAAAAGAAATGAAAAATTGCAAATTATAACGCACTATAGAAATTCATTGTTTTATAATACTTCACATGTATAATGCATGTGACGCATTATTATCATAAAGAAGCTCCAAACGAATCCCGTGCTTTTAAAAGTTGGCTTCTTTTGAAGTGTCCTCCGTCAGTCAAGTACACACGTCACTCCGTGTCGCGTACATCTGTACCTCACCCCCAGGGCTCACAGGTGCTGAATGAATATTCAAGTGAAATTTTGTGATAGTATAGAAATGATCGCTGGAAGAACTCTTCTTCTGGTTTAACCTATTAATTCTCTCAGCACATAGTCTCTTGATAAATAAGCGGATACTTGGCCACAGGATCCTTTCCTCATTTCAGTTTTGTGTCCTGAACCACGACCTGAGATAGTTCTCACAGCACATTTTAGCGTCCGCACCTTGGAAATTACTCCTGGGCCTCCAGGGGAACGTTTGAGAAGGCAGATGCCGGGCCCAACCCTGGACCTACTGGATCAAAATTGCAGAGTTGGGGAGTTGAGTGTGGACCTGGAAAGTGGTTTTGGGCTCTTCTGGGTAACTCTACTTATCTAACGCCTTATTTGGTGTTGTGTCATTCTGATCACAGAACTTGGGGCCACCTCACTCCTCTCTCACCCCTATTCAGCCCTCCTTACCACATCCTCACACTGCCTGACGGACTTAGGAAGGAGGGGACATTTCTGGTACTTAGCGTCGATTAATTTTCACTTAGAAGCACCCATACAGTGTCCTTCCTCTCAGCTCTCACCTGTTATTGATCCAGGGTTTGATAAAAATAAACACCTCACTTCATCAGGAAAGTGTCTCACTGTCACAGACACTGGGGGCCCAACTCTGTGAGGATGTTTGTTCTCTGTATTCACAGAAGACAGAATTATAGTTGAGAGAGGTAGAGAAACTGCCCTGAATGTTGTTCTACAAATAAGCCGACATCATTCATTCTGAGAACAATTCCCGTGAAGGGAACATGTAGTTTGTGGCTACATCGATATGAATATAGACAAAACAGATGGTTTTTGTGGCACTTATGTAGAAATCAGAGGAACTTGAAATGGCTTTGCTAACTGACATATCAGAAGTAACGTGTGGAGGAACTATATACGTAACTTTCTGAAAATCTGAAGTCTTAGAAAAAGGATTAAAAAAATTATAAAGTGAGATAATCCGTTTCCATTATAATCACATCAAACCTGTATTTCAAACACATATATGACCTACGTGTGACTTAGTTCATGAGACTACGATCTCTGTCCACCAAATCTGCCGGCCTCACTAGGATGCAGACAGAAGCAGAGCAAATGGAAGCCATTTCTCTTCAGTACTGTGCACTGGTCAGGTCCGTTGGTTCCAGGAACCTCCCTGTCAGAACAGCACACACATGTTGGAACCCTCCAGGGAAGACATCCAGGTGACAGGCCTTCTTTAATCAGAGTCACACTGCTTCTGGTTCCCAAAATGTGCTCACTGGCACCACTCCCGTGTGTTTGTGTGGCGTTAAGGGGTGAGGGAATTCCTTGCTTCTCTGTTTCCTCAATGACACAGCTCTTACCTTTGCCAGGATTTTCAGAAAGCGGATACCTTTGTGCCGTCTGCCCTGAGAGGCCACCTTGCCGGTACTCTGGCTGCTAGAAGTGGTGTGTATAGGCGTTTAGCACAAAAAGGGCTGAGGCTAAGAAAGAGCTGGGTGACTGGAGGTGGAGGGCCTGAGACATATGCTCAGAGTCTTCAGAGAACAGAAGCACAGTTCTCAGGCAGAACGTTCCTACCTGGGGGCCAAGAGAGACTACAGGGAGCAGGATGTGATTCCACAAGAGAAAATACTTTCTGATGTTCAGTCATGTCCTCAGATGAGGCACATGCAGGAAAATTCCACCGTGCAGGTGTGGAACGCATGAAGGGCAGTGTGTATTGTAGGGTCTTTCAAAGCATGAGCTTTGTTCTCAATAGAACTGCATCCTCGTCATTTTGATTAACTTGCTCTGGGACCTTGGCGCACTCACTTCTGCTCTCCAAGCTTCAGGTCTCCTGTCTCTCAATGAGGGAGCGTGTCCCCATTTCTCGACTGTTGAAGGTTAAATGAGGTAGTGACTGAAGAGCACTTAGCTCAACTCTAGCAGAGCAAGGCTGAGCTTAATGCTTAATGGCAGATATTACTACCGTGTTTCCGTGAAAATAAGACCTAACCGGAAAATAAGCCCTAATGTGTCTTTTGAAGCACAAATTAATATAAGACCCAGTCTTATTTTCCGGGAAACACGGTAGTACAGGGGATTGCAGCCCTAGGATGGTGATGGTGTCAGGGAACCAGAAAGCTGCCTAAAATGGGAAGCAGTGGGAGGTGGCCTTTTTATTATTATTACCAGTTTCAGGTGTGCAAAACAATGTAATAGTTAGACATTTATACCCCTCACATTAAGTACCAGCAAGGTGGCCCTCCCCCAATCTATTGCCCCTCTGACATTGTATACAGCTGTTACAGTTCCACTGACTCTATTCCTTATGCTGTACTCCACATCCTCTGACTATATATATACATATATACATATATATATATGGATATATAATTATAGTTGACATTCAATATTATTCAGCTTCAACTTCAGGTGTACAGTGCAGTGATCAGGCATCTACACTCTCCATGAAGTGGTCTCCCTAATAAGACATGTGCCCATCGGATACCCTATAAAATCTTTACAACATTATTGATAGAGTTCCCCAAACTTTCTTTCATATCCCTGTGGCAATATCGTAGTTACCAATTTGTGCTTTCTAACCCCTCACCTTCTCCCGCATCCCCATCGCCCCTCCCATCTAGCAACCATCCGTTTTTTCCCTCTGTCTCTGAGACTGTTTCTGTTTACTTTGCTCATTTATTCTGTTCCCATCTGTAGATGACTGGATTGAGGTGGCCTTTTGATCACTTTATCTGGCAGCCTGAAGTTTAAGACACATCAAGCTTTAATCTCCACCAAGTATGCAATCAGATAAAGTGAAAGCAGATAAACCCTAAAGCAACTAAATAATCAGAAACAGAATTGTGTATAGATAACAAGGAGTTTGTTTCCAGGGAACATAACATCAGACAGTGGAAGATAAAAATTAGAGAACATTTTAGAAGGTTTACAACTTATTAATTCCACGACTTAAATCCCTCTTTCACATATGTTTTATCTTTAAATTTGAAGACCATTGATGGGTGGAGTCTGTCACCTCTCCGGAGAAATATAATGCCCATCAACTATCATTTAAGGCTGGAATCATCAGCCAGAATGACAGTTTCACGTGTGGTTAATTTTTTTTTTAATGTTACAATAATCTAAAAACTGATTCTTGATTGCTAAACTCTCCTGTGATACACATACACACATCATATCCTGGTGACACGCCATTGGCGACTCCGTCAGAAGAATTTGAATGCCTTTCCGCCTACCTACTGCCTACTGAAAACATGATCTCCCCGGAATGCAGATGCAAATTCGATAGAATGTCCATATTTAATAAAATAAGAATTTGATGCACTTGTTAGGAGGAAAAACTATGTGCCCTTAAGTAACATTTTTGGACTGTTTCAGTTTGGAGTATGTGGTGTGAAATTTTAAGAGTCATGAAAAGTTTAGTCTGAAAACACAACTTGCATTGGGCATTGTTTCATATGAGTGTCAAAAAAAAATGCTTGGTACCTGATTTTAGACACAATGGGTAACGTGCTCTGGAAACATTTGAATCCCATCCCTCCAAACCTCACTCTAGGATGTATTTTGTGCCAAACATGTTTTCTTGACCATTTTAAGCTGTTAGTCTTTCTCCTCCCTGCCGCCCTCCCTCACCATTCTGCAGAAAGTCTCATGGACAGTGAAGCATCTCAAGTTCAGAACTATTTATTTAATGGCCACTGACTGACTCGTAAATGGTTTTCAAACATACTAAACTCCAGGCTGGACACCAGGCCAGCCAGACGGGTCGACTTCTTTTTTTCTGGAGCCTTTTGATTCGTTTCCAGAAAAACCTGACTCTGAATGTGTCAGAAGGACTAGATAGGCCTGGTTCTATTTAGGCCCCTGAAACAGATTTGCATTCATGTCAATGTAAGCCTCAGCACTTATTCTAAAACAAACAAACAAACAAAATACATGAAACCTCCTTGCAAAAATTCTTGAGTAGATTGCCAGACATAAAATCATCCATTCATAGTGTCTCCGTGACACTACTCTACTCCTATTTTGCAAAGGGCTCCATTTGGATGACCAAAGCATATTCCCATCCGAAGTTCTTTGTAGTCAAAGAATGTCCCCTCCCACACACTAGCTACGTTTTTCCACCTCTGTAGATGTGTACCCTGGATGGTAAACCTGCAGCCACTCACAGGCTCCCTAAAAGCTGCTTCGTATTTTGTGTTCTCCAGCTCAGAGAAACCCAGCTGTCCTAGACAAAAATGAAGGTGTCCTCCTTCACTGCCTCGTCCTATAACTCCTCATTCCACTTCATTATATAAATCACTTACTCCGATTGATTTGACCCCTAAAGTGACTTTGTCACATCCCTATAGCCTTACCCTTTATTGAGGCTTCAGTTACCTCTCACCCAGACTCACAAAGTAAAATAACTGCCTCTGGACTGTGCCCTCTGCCTTGATTTCTGCGTCTCTCTGAGCCCTTCCTCGTCCCATAGCCAGAATGACCTTTCTGAAATGCAAATTAATTATATAACTTCTCTGCTTAAAATGTTTAAGAATTTCCTTTGGTCTTAGAATAAAACACAACAAGCGTCTTTACGCCTTCCCCAGCCTCATCAAACGTCACTTTTTCCTTAATACACTCCATCCAAGCCACGTTGATTTTCTTTTAATTTATTTTCAGTTACAATTGACAGTCAATATTATTTTGTATCTGTTTCAGGTGTACAGCATAGCAGTTAGACATTTATATAATTTACGAAGTGATTCCCCTGATTAGTCCAGTTCCCCTCTGGCACACTGATGTTTTATCCTTGCCTTCATGCAAGATGCATCTTCTTGGAACACCCTCTCACTCCTACTATACAGTGCCCCTTTCCTTAACTTCGTATAACTTCTATTTATTTGTCATATTTAATATTTGAAGTCATTTTCTTCTAGAAGCCTTCCCTGCCTCTCTACCCCAAGCCCACGTCTGGGCTAGGTATCCCCATGTGATACCAAAGCACCATGTATTTATTCTGCTTTAGCCCACTTACTTGTCTGTCTACAGTGCCTCCTAATGAAGGTTTTCTCTCTTCTCCCCACTCGATCCTCTCAGCACAGTAACAGGCATATGAATAGATACTGTGGAATGAGTGATTGAATTTTCAATGGCACTTGCCCCGCAGAGAGCCATAACCACTTGCTTTTTACATGGATGCCCAGAAGAAATGAAAAGACTTCATTCAATCGTTCCACGGATATTTACTGCGTATTCTCTATGGAACAGATATGATACTATGTTCTACAATACTCAGCAGCAATACGATAAAATTCTTTTTCTGCACTGTCGTATGTGGTCAAACATCAAACATCATTTGCCACCAAAACAGCAGTGTTTGAAAATTAGGAGATAAGGTCGCCCTACTTGTGGCCTCTGTGTGATTGGTTCACAGCTTTTCTCTGGACCGTCAAACAGTGACGTTCTGAACCACATCTTGTTCGTGCTTTTACATTTGCACTTCTTAGAGCCTGTATTCAAAATAGTCACAAACAAAATGTTCTTCACCTTCGGCCAGCTCCACACATGGAGAGCTGAACATTCTTACATAATACTAAGCGATACTAAGTAAGCAACCGGCACCTTGAAAGCAAATTGTACAAAACGTGCCCGGTCTCCACTTAAAGCCAAGACACTTAAAAGGTTCTCCATCTAGAACAGGAATGCAGTTCCGAGTGTGCTGGATAAATTCCTTCCTGTCAGCAGTCTCTCACTTCCCCAGGGAGGCTCTCTACTGGCTGTGAAAGCATTCATTGAGAGGATTTAGGTTAGACACACCAAATTTCTCATGTTTATTACAAGAAAATTGAGTTATCCTTCCCAAGTGAGAGGAAATGTGCCATCTGAGACAATACATGGTTTTATTGTTTTACAAAATAACGAGGATGAATGTCACAAGTATTTAGTCAATTATTGAATAAAGGAAAAAAGTAGTTTGCATTATCTACGTTCTTTTCCACATGAAGCCCAAATAAGCGAAATCAGCATTTTTCATTTTCCCCAAGTCATAAGTTATTGTAGGCAAATAGTTTATTGGCTATTTCTGAGGGTGAATTAATCTATTCTCCATTCATTCATGCGAATCATAACTTCCTGTTATGTTACTACCTGCTGTGACTGGGTAACTAGTCTTTTTCTCTTTTCCAAAAATGCACAGGAAGCCATATTCCTTCAGCTCTGCCAATAACATTTTCGGGCACCAAACAAATGAAATAGGCTGTCTTCTTAATATATCTATTTTGGCTTCTTGAAATGACATTACACCTTTTCTTTTCCATGTTAAGTCATCCAGTTAATATCCATCCGTGTCGTCACGCTGCCCCTCCCTGCCTTTCCACCATCCTGCACCATCTGGGAAGCCCGCTATCTCACGCACTGCACTCACTCAGTGGGCCATACCTGTCACTGTGTGTAGATGTCGGTGCCTAGCTCCCCCCACCTCTGCCTAAAGGAAGTGCACCGCTGACTCACTGCCAATCTAAACGCCTGTCGCTTTCACTACCAATCTAAATTCCATCAATCGCCAGGGTCATCTTTCTAAAATGCACCTCTGACCCTGCTCTGAAGCCTCCACAGCCTCCCTAATACTTTTGTATTAAGTGATCCTCCGTCTTTTCTCAGCCTCCTCAGAAACATGGCTACCACCTTGAACTTTTCCTCTCTCCTGGCGGTTTTGTTCATGCCCTGCTTTACCTACCACAACAGCCAACCCTGCCCCTTCCTATCTATCTCAAAAGTCTCTCGTCCAAGGAGCCTTGCAGGATTTTGCCAACTAGAGATTATCACTTCTTTCTTTGACATCTCCATGGTATTTATCTGGACTCTTTTATGACATCAGTCTTGTGCAGCCGTATGTTATACTGATTTATATGCTCAGTGGGTTTCTCTTCCTGTTATTTTTTATTTTCCTGTTTTGTTTACACTTTACAGACAAAGATTTCTGTAATCTCTGGATATCATCTGCTCATGAAGGGACTTTATTTTTTTTTTAAATCAATTCAGTCAATCGACTTGGATTCAGAAACTATCCTACAAGTTTTACTCCATGTGTGAGTCTCACAATTTCATTCTTTTGGGGATAATTCTTATTCTAAGAAACTAGTGTGGTTTGTGGTTTAGAGTCATGGTTTAAGCTGCCCTTAGCAAGAATGAAAACCAGCTGGTGTCCAAGGAGCTCTGGAAATTTGTCAATAAACTAATTGTAGCACAGAAGCCAAGAGTAAAGAAGTGTGTCTTGCATATCTTAATCTCTATCTATATTATTACTTTTTTTGAATTTATATAAAACTTTTTTTTATTTTGGGTGCATGGGATAAAATATGATTATAAATGATGAGAAAACTTCTATTAAAATGTAAATAATGCAGTCAGCCCTCGTTATCCATGGGGAATTTGTTCCAAGACCCCCATGGACAGATACTAAAATCTGTGGATGCTCAAGTCCGTTATATAAAATGACGTCGTATTTGTGTATCACCTACGCACATGCACCCATATGCTTTAAATCATCTCTAGATTACTTATAATACCTCATACAACGTAAGTGCTATGTATATAGTTGCTATACTGTATTGTTTAGAAAATAATGACAAGAAAGAAAAAGTCCGTACATCATAGGTCTGACTACAGAGCACACATCAGCAACAACATAACATTTTTCTTTTTTCAAATAATTTTGATCTGTGATTGGTTGAATCCGCAGATGAAGAAGAACCTGCAGTTGTGGAGGGCCAACTGTAATACGGAACTTGATGCTACTTATAAATATATAACAATTCATAGAGGATTTCAACTGAACTCATCAAATAATGGTAGATCACTGTCTATAGGCAAGAAATTGCCCAAGAAAATAGTGATACAAAGATGAATAAACAAAGACTTAGCACCTTGAAAGTTTAAAATTGGAAAGTTTGCAAGGAATATACAAATAATTATAAATCAAGTTCTGTTATGGGGAGAGCTGTATGATAGACCTACTAGGTGCTTCAAAAGACGGAGAAATTACGGTTGGGATTATAAAAAATATAAATAAAGGACACAACTTTCTGATTAAAACTTGAAGGGTAGGATTATAAGTAATGGAAGGCATTAAGGAGGGAACATTAGAAAGAGAGGAAATGTCATCAGAAAAAGTTCAGAGAGAAAAGTTGGGGATGAGAGGGATTGCAGATAAGGCTGGTGCTATCAGGA
Source organism: Rhinolophus sinicus (assembly GCF_036562045.2). NCBI lineage: Eukaryota > Metazoa > Chordata > Mammalia > Chiroptera > Rhinolophidae > Rhinolophus > Rhinolophus sinicus. The sequence goes on from NC_133763.1 coordinate 7,827,599, forward strand.
ACAGACCTGAGCTGAAGACCGGCTTCCATGAGGCTTCACGGTGATATCACTTGGTGATGGGAATAATTTAAACACGTGGCTGGTGGCCGTAGGGACCGACACGCCCCAAGGTTTTGAGTTACATAGTAGAGGTTAGGAACTGAACTCATTTTCAAATTGCTCACCATCCAAATCAATGTTGAACAAGTTAAAAATAAAGGTCACCATGTTTAATCGAGATCTATAATTTTTACCTGGCCTAGAGATTGCAGTCACATCTGACCTACGAGCTACCTATTATGTAATATATTATCCTCAGTGTTTCTCTGAGGGAGCCAATGAATTATTTTAATTGGTCAGTTTACTCAGCCCCCTATGATTTCACTAAATTGAGCCTATTTTTCTAACTGAATTAATTTTGTCCTCCTCGGGGCCTTGCCTTGTGCTTCCCTCTGCCTGTAATGGTCTCTCCTCATGTACCAGCCTGGCTCGCTCTCTCACCTCTCTCCACGACCCTCTCACTGAGCAAGTCCCAGACCAACTTATTAAATTTCACAACCTCACCACAACCTGCTTTGTTTTTCTTCAGAACCTTATTAACTTCTAAAGTACTGTGTAATCTATTTATGTATCTTGTTTACTGTCTGCTTCCACACCCAGATGGCCAGAGTGTATTTTGTTGGCGCTTAGACAAGTGCCTAACGTATGGTAAATGCTCAGTAAATGTCAGATGAATGAATACATATGCCAATGAACTAACGGCATGCAGTGTTTCCATGATAATTTGAGACACTCGTATGTTACTTTATAGAACTTAGTGTCCTAACAGCTGCGGTTGCTCCTTACCCTTCATGAAGTTAACACAGACTTATAAAGCATCTACTATATCACCAGCACACTGTTTCTGGTTCTTACAAAATAAATCATATGCAATAGCTACTATGTTTGAAAAAGCAGATGAGAGGGGAAGGACAAATAGAACATGAATACAATAGGATTTCAACTGGCATTTGAAAGAAGGAAACAAGATATTCTGACATCTCCGGGGGTTTCCAACAATGGGACATTTGCTAGTTCTTGCAAAAGAAAAGATCCTCCCAAAAGAAGCGTGGGCTTTAAAATTACACAGGCCGAAAGTCTAATCCCATCGATCCTGTTCCATATGATAATAATCCATACACCTTGGCCTAGCGCTTTACCTCTCTAGGTCTGAGTGATCTCACTTGTAAAATGCAGATCCCAGTCTTAACCTCATAGGGGAAATGTAAGCTATTAAATGAGCATTTGTGGAAACAATTAGCCAAGTCCTTGGCACAGAGATGCAATTAAATAAAGGCATGTGGAATGAATTAATTCTTGATCAGAGGGGAAAGATAACTAGGAAAATGTGGCTTTTTTCCATCTATTTCTACTGGGTTGTACCCCACCTACGCCTCTACTCCAGGTGACCCCTCTTCCCTCAACATCATTAAAACAGTGTATCGCGTTATATATCGATTGGTGGTTATGCAAGCTATCACTCCCACGGGACAGATAAGAGAGCTGAGTCTCAAGACCTTATGGAACTTACGCAAGGCCACAGAGGAAGCAGCAGACTTAGGACTGCAGCCCAGATGAGCTTGTCTCCAAAGCTGGTGCAGTTGTCTCGATTCTCACCTTAGTCTCAGGGGTGCGATCGCCTCCAGGAAGCAGTTCCTAAACCCGCAATCTGGACATTATACCTTTCTGAGCTTACAGAGAATCTTACGCACACTTCTCTCATGATTTTTGGTAATTTTGGAAACGTATTTGTTCCTCTTCTTTCTATGTCTGTGCATCACCTAGAAACACCTTTTCAATGTGTGTAATTGTTTCTGCTTTTAGATCTTGACTAGGTTTTCACTGGGCACCTTTCACAGAAGTTTCCAGAAACCCGTCGAAGCTCATGTTTATTGAACATCTATTTTGCTGTAGGCTCTGCTCTGATTGCTCTGCCACTCAACTCAGGCGTTCCTCATGACAACTCTATGTGGCGGATGCTCCCTTTATCCTCATTTTATAGGTGATGAAAATGAAACGCAATAACGTAATGCATTCACTCAGCTTAAATTCTAGAACTGGGGTGTGAACCCAAACATTCAGATTTCAGAGTTCAAATTGTTAATTATATGACTACGGTGCCCCTCATACACCATTTTTCCTTTCCTCTGATTGCATTTTCTTTTCCTTTCTTTAAAAAGTCCTGGCAAAGTGCATTTTTATAGAGACTAAATTATGCTTCTGTGGACTATGATTCTCCTATGTTTGGCAAGTATTTAGTTTTCCTGGGACACTGATATCGGCATTTAGTCAAACTTAAAAAACTTATTTGAGTAAAATAGATGAATTTATAATCTGATAGAAATCCCACAATTTCAGGTCAGTACTTGGGAAAAGTTGTTAGTGGCACCCCCACCCCCCGCCCCACCTTGGAAATCCCATCCTGGTGGTCCTCCCTGCCTGAAATAGTCTCCCCGCTGTGCTCTGGGAAGGCACTGGAATTTAAAACATAACCTTGCATAAATTCAAAACCCAAAAGAAAGAAACTTGAAAAAGACATCTATCCTTTCAACACCAACTTTTTTCCCCCCTTTAACTCTCTAAGTAACATGATTTAAACACAGAGCCTATTTTTAAGAGAGAGCGAAGAATGTTGGAACAGCATCCACATGTACTGGCTGCCCTGTGATCTGAGCGACAAGCCCTAAATCACCAGGAGAAGCAAGTCAGCATGTTCTTGGAGGATACAAACAGACCAGCGTCAGAAAGAGCTTTACCCAAGAGAGGGAGCAGACACCGACCCAGAGAATAGATCGTGCCCGTGAAACCTATAATTTGAAAAAACATGATGTTCAAGAAATGTTTTACCTGATAGATACAACTGTGACATAAACAAAGCACAGAAAATGTCCCATGTGAATTTTTTTTTTAAAATGTGGACCTTCCAAATGTAATCAGTCAACATACCCCACTCTTTATCTGTGTTTCTTGTGTAAGACCTGAGTCATCGATCGTTATGGACTCACAAAAGGTACTAAGACTCCCTCCCCGCACCCTTTAATTGTATGATGGAACCACTGCTTAAGTTTACCAGGCACGTAAGAACCTTTCTAAGTTCAAATGGGTAAAAAGCCCCCGCACCTTATATCTCCTATACAAACACCCTTTAGGTTCTTGTAACAGACAATTTAAATAAAGCATTCTCGCTCTAAACTTAAAGAAAACAAGTTCCTCTTACCATATATTCCATGTTTGCTGCCGGTGGGAACACTTTGCCCCGGACCTGGTTATGGTAGTCAAGAATGGCGATCATATCATTTTGCGAAATGTAGCGCTTCCGCCTGGCTTTGGGGACGTCCGCAGAGTCTAGCTGTGCTGTTAGAGTTGCTTCAATATCAGTGAAATTATTGGTTGGCGAGGATGAGTCAGTGGAATTGAGTAAGACGACAGTGCTTGCTTCACAGAGAAGGGAGACCAGGAGAACACTGCTGACAGCAGAGAGTGCTGGCATTGTGAGGGGTGGACGAGAGGCCACCAAGGTCACTTTGCTTTAAATCAGAAAGGTAGAGTTAGGGTCCATGAAAGGGAGGGGGAAAAAAATAGGGCCAGAGAGTATGGATTTACAGGTCACTATGTGGGAGCATTGTTGGATTTGATTTTCTCTAAAAAGAAAATTCCAAGCACATGTTGAACTCTCAAACCTAGAAGGCTACCTGGAGTAGCGTCTTTACATTTTGCTTGGCATTCTAAGGCAGATTCCTAAGAGGAATTTCCTACAGCTACAGAAGAAGTCACAGCCTGACTACTAACCCTGAAATGAATGTGAGTCACTTGCCCCAAATGCCTGGACCACAGAATGCATTATTGCACATTTGTTTTCAGAGGGAAATCTTTAGGAACTGCAATTCCTCTTGAGAATGAAGAGGAAAACTGCATCACAGGTAACAACAGAGAATGTGCTGATAATGTCTCCCAGACAGATAGGGACACCAAATGATAGAACACATACAAAAAAAGTCATAATAATCCAATCTCGTTTCTAAAAAAAAAAAGAAGTGAGCTACTTTAAAATCAATGCATGCAAAATAAACGTGTTGAACTAAACAGCTTACCTCTGCACAATGCCAAAATGAGTATTTTGTTCTTCCACAAATTTAAAGTTCTTTGCTAGGTTGTAGTATAAACTCTTGTAAGAGGAGTGTGTCTTATTACAAACTCTCAGAGAGCAAAAGTCTGCAAGGTTTGAATGCTGCTGGCTACAGGAGCAGCTAACAGCTTTTATATGTCACAGTCAGCAACGTCCAGAAAGGGCAGTCTTTCCTAGGGTCTCCCCTAGCCAAAATCAAAGGGGAGGGCTTTGGGATAGAAAAAAAACAGTGATTGGGTGGCAACCTTTTTTATGTGGGTGGTGAGGAAATTGAGTTACACCCACAGCTTACAAAGTACAAACCATAAAATACAAACCTCTTTTTCTCTGGGTTTCCACCTTTTCTGTGAGTGGTTAATTTTCCCCATTTAATAGTTCCTAGTTCCTGGTTCCCATACAAAAAGAAGAAAGAAAGGGAAAAAAAAGAAGAAGACTGTGAGTTCTTGAAAACACAGACGACTGAGTAACAAGCAGTACATTTTTTTAAGACACTAAATGACATGGGAGCTGAAAAGAGCAAGCTGATATTAAATGAAAAGACGACCTCACTTAGTTCATCTGGGCGGCCACAAATATGATTCGAGAGGGGTGCCAGACAAATCAGGAGTAGCCAGACTATAGCATATGGTATTAGGATAATAGATGCTCTAGTGGTTATACTCCGTCTCTAAGTGGCTTTATTTCTCTAATTTCTCTCTCTCTCTCTCTCTCTCTCTCTCTCTCTCTCTCTCTCTCTCTCTCTCTCTCTCTCCCTCTCTCTTCTCTCCCCTCATTTTATCCTGCCTCTCCCTTTTTCTCTTTCTCTACAAAGTGAGGCAGCAAATTACCTGCCTTGTACACAATGCAAATAGACAAGCCCATGACAAATGACAGCAGCCAAGATAACATCTGTTTCAGGTTTGGAAGCATATAGTTGAAATTTTAAGCAGCGAGTGGCTCCGTTTCTCAGGAAGTGTATTGGAGGGCACAGCACAGAGGCCATGAAGAATTTAACAGCAACAGCAGCTGCCAGCAGTCAGAAGTGCTCTTAGAAAGATGCCATTGGAGCAGAATCCACGTCCAGCAAGACAAGAGCCAAGAATGTGAATATTAGGGCAGTCTGTAACAAAAGGACCCTCAGAAATGCCATGCCTCCTGCTAACATGACTGAAATGTGGCCCATTCACACTCAGTGGCAGCAGGAATCCTGGAAGATACACACTGTTCAGTTTAGAAACTTAATTAACAGCGCACTGACTCGTCCTGTTTGCGCTGTGTTTGTCTCCTGCCTATGTCTGCAGGAAAAGGACTATGTAAATGTACAGTCGTCAGAAGTGATGGTCATGTGGTTAGAAGTACACCAGGCTGAGAGCCAAGTTTCCTGGGCTATATTCCCAGTCGGGTCTCCAGCAATATGTGTGGCCTTATATATATCATTTAACTCTTTATCGGTGCATCTAAAAATAGGAGGCAAAAGGTGCACACATTCTGTGGTGAGAGCGACTTCCTCCCGTTCCTTAAGAAAGCAGTAAAATGTTGGAAACCAGAAGAGCCACTGAGGTTCAAAATACAGTGGGAAGATGTGGTCTGAGATGCCGATAACATATGTGTCACAGTTCAGGTCTCGCTATATGTTCATGAGTGTCAAGCTGCTAATTAAAGTGAAGTCGTTTCAGGGGAGCCCAGGTAACAGTACAGAAAGCTGTAAACAGGACTTAAATAACACTGTCGAATTGCAAAGGCAAGACCATCTCAGCACAGGGAGGTGAGCAGAAATCGTGTGAAACGTCAGAGCAGCTGGAGGAAATGCACGTGACCGCTCACAGCTGCAGATGTTTAACCACTGGAGCTGTCCAGCCAGGGTGTCACCCCTTCAGAAAATACTCATGGTGCCTTGAGTGGATTTCAGAGATTGTGTGTTAAGGATTCCTGAACTGAATCAGGGGTTCAGTAACAGACTCTCTGTGGGCCGTCCAGCTCAAAGATCCCAGGACCTTCTAGAGAAATTAGTGCCAACACTGATTAGCCTGTACTTTTCAACCTATGTCCTGTAGCTGCCTGGCATATAGGGCACTAAAGGACTTTTAATGCCTATGCAGTGAACAGGAGCCTTCCCTTCTCCAGGGTGCCAGAGTTCTGGCTTAGAATCTCATAAATATAAGCCAACACTTTCAAGGTTTCCTCTTTGTCATGTGCACAAAGAGATATTGTCCATCTCTTTAGGTTTGACTTGAGGGACTTCCGGGCACATAAAAAAGCATTCCTTGAGAAACCTGTCAGAACTATAAATGAGTTTCCTCTAAGAGAAAGTGGAAGGATACAGGAGGAGAAAGCGAAAGAAGGAATTTCTGAGATAGACCTAAACATAGCCAATTACATGAGGGCAGAGTTGACGGTTGCTTAATCTTGAGACCCTGAGGCATGTCAGTGATTTCAGATGTCTTTCAACACACATGGATTATATTGTGGAGTTTTGGACTATTAAGGAAACCCACAAGGCTATGGAATCATAAAAAAAAAGACCTGTGGCAGGAGAGTTAAGAATTCTGCTTCCAAGCCAACTTTATTGCCAGACGAAGTATTTTGAAATGCTTTGCAAGTAATTTTAATTTTAAAATACTTGCAAAATTAAGAGGCATACATCCAAGTTGTCAGTAAAAGAGCTATTAATTAGCAACTAACAATGAGGTGATTCTTTATGAGATCTCTTCTTGAAAAAAAGACCACTGATGTGTTTAGAAACCCTTAGGGAAATGCTTGCCAACAGAGATCGAAATGGAATGCAGTTACATGACTGCAAGGAAATACGTATACAATTGGCAGCAATTATTATCCACCCTGGAACCTGTGAGAAAATGGTTGTGATTTTAAAATTGAAATCAGATACCTTGTAATTGTCTCAGAATGGCATCCCTGCTTAAGCAAAGGGGTGTGTGTGGGGAGGGGGGAGGGTGGCCTTAGTCTAAACCCCTTCTAATCAAAATGTGTTCCATGGACTGGTAGCATTGCATCATGGGAAACTTGTTAGAAATGCAGAATCTCAGGCCCCATCTAACCCACTAAATCTGAATCTGCATTTTATCTGAATCCTCAAATGATTCATATGGGCAGAGTGTGAGATGTACTAGCTAAATCATTTTTTCCCCGGAGACACACAGATACAACCTACTACCCACCTGCCCATTAAACAAGCTATTTGTAAAAGTCCATTTATCTAATATTATGGGAGGAATCAAACAGCATAGGTGTATGTACAAGTATCTTTGAAGAGGGGAACACAAGTCAGCCTCTACTTTATAAGGAAAGATAGAGGACTGGGAAAAGTACCTATATATAGCATCTCACAAAAAAATGATTTAGTAGTGGTTAGAGTCTTTTTGAGATTACTACATAAACCCTAATTGTTATTTAACACATAGTCATTTATAACAGGTTGTTGAAACAATGGAATTCAGTATAAATGAAAGTGCTTTGTAAATGGTGATGTGCCATATAAACAGAAACTATAACTTGACTCTGTCGTTCTAGGACAGAAACCCAAGTCGTCCTTTGTTCCTCATTCTTTCTCACCTGGCTTTATATACCCACTAGCTCTACAAAGCCGGTGAATTTTCATCCCCGAAATGTCTCAGCAACCTACCCTTTTTTCTTTTATCATTATTATCATTGCTTAAAGTTAATCCTATTATCTTTTTCTAGAATTACTCTAGTGTCTCACCTCATTCATTATCAGTATTGCCTTTGGTTACCTTCCGAAAAATTGAATTGAAATCATTTCACTCATTTACATAGAGCTCTCTGTTGGCTCTCCATTGCGCATAGGATCAAATTCAAGTGCCCCAGGGTCCTTGAGAATGTAAATCAGCTTGCCTTTTAAACCTAATTTGCTGCTTTAAGCTAGTTTGCTAAAGAACCATCCCTTTCTATTTGTCTATTCCAGCCACACGGAGGCCCAGGCAGCACTTAACCACTGTTTTCTCTGGTAGCTTCAGTGTGTTAGCAAACCCATGTGTGTTAGACATTGGGTAGGGCGGCAGCAGTTTTGCCTCTGATAATGTAATTCTTATAGATAATTGTGTATGAGTATGTTATTGTAAAAGAGCTTATCAAACAGTAATACATCCGATGTGCATTAACCTCTCTATAATACATTTTTTCCTAATTAAAAGTCTCACATAGCATTCTAGAGTCATCATCTTTTATAGATGTCTAAATGACTTCTGCAAACCTTTTTTTTTAAACCTATTTAGCCATTTATAACCAATATGTAGGTTATAAATGGAGTATATGTGGGGGTAATCTGATGAAAGGTAGAGACTTTGCGAAAATGGTAAAGAGTTTTTGTGTCTAATGTATATTTCTATTGTGTAACGTTGTAGAGGATTGTCACTTTCTTGGATTCAGTGAATATGCAGAATAAACATACAAAATATTTTCAAATTTAGAGCCCTCTGTCTAATTAATACTATATATAACTATAATATATATAGTTATATATAGTTATTATATGTTACATATATATTACATATGTAGTTATATATATTATGTAGTGTATATTATGTAATATATAACTATATTACATATATATTATATAATATGTAAAACATGTAATAAGTATATATAATTATGATATGTAACACCAAAATACTGCATTTTCACAATACTTGAGAAATTCTTAAAATACATATGTAATACCATCTGTGCATATATTGTAATTTATTATATAGTATTGTGAAACCAGATTCAAGTATCAGAATTTTAACTTACCATTATCTCTTCTTTTTAACTTTCTTACAAAAAGTGATTAGGAACTAAATATCACCTAATGATAGTCCTGTGATTATTCCAACTCCTGTGTGTTTATTTTTATTCAAGTAAAAAAAAAGAAAAAGAAACAGAAAAGGAAAGAAAAGAAAAGAAACACTTGGTTTGCTACACTGGAAAAGCATAAACATTAACAATTTCAAGTGTGACCAAACTTGAGCTTTCTCATTGGAAATAGTTCTGAAAAGCATGTTTCCAAAGCAGCCTTTTTAAGTCCCTAACACAGCTTGATTCTAAAAATAAACAAATAATACAAAATAGTAAAGAACAATAATAGTTCAATGGAATATATACTGTAAGAGTAAAATAAAATTGTTTTATATCCATACAAGGTTTTAAAACCTTGTCATTCGTGTACCCTTTTTTGGAAAGCTAGTGAAGAATTTGTTAAAACAAAACAAAGGAATAAATCAAGAAGGAGATAGATATGCAATCCAAGAAATTGTTGCTACCACATGAGAACAGGGGCGTCCCATGATGATGGGAAGGGAACGCTCAAAGTGGGAGCTTTGTAGTAGCCTGGGGAACAGCCAGTCTAGATGGAATAGAAACACGAAGAGCTTCCATATACAGATTGTTTACACGGGGAAAAAATGAAATCGGTAGATTTCACGATCCTTTTTAACATGTTGAGAGTATATTTATAAAACGTTGTAGGAGACAGAAAATGTAATCACAGAATACTAAGAGGCTCTGTTATGAATATCCCTATATGCATAATAGTATAAACAACGAATAGTGCTATCACCCAAAGATATGAAATTATTCTATTGGAAGGACGAAGAAAGAAGTATGAATTCGTATGTTTATAGGGAAGCAGGTGGGGCTTGAAAGAGAGCTAAATACCGTCTATTGTAGTATAACTTATCAACCATGGCATAACAAATTATTGCAAAACTTGGAGACTAAAACAACAATAAATATTTATTATCTCACACAGTTTCTGTGAGTCAGGAATTTGAGAATAGCTCAGTTGGTGTCCTGGCTCAGGGTCTCTCATGAGGTTGTAGTCAAAATGTTGGCTGGGACTTAAATGGGACTAAAGAATTAGCTTCCAAGGTGGCGCATTCACTTGGCTGGCAGGTTGGCGCTGTTGGTAAGAGGCCAGCACACACGGACCTCACCACATGGACTTCTCCACAGAGCTGCTGAGCAGTGCTGTGGGGACAGCACTGAAGCTGGCTGCCCCCAGCCTGAGTGACTCTAGAGTGAGCCAGGTAGAAGATCCGGTCAGTTTTATGGCCCGGAAGTCACACACCAGCATTTCCACAGTATCCCAATGGTTACACCAGCCACTCAGACCCATTCTGTGTGGAAAGAGACTCCACAAGACCATGAACCTGGAGGTGAGAATTTTTACTGAGGGTCACCCTGAAAGCTGGCTACCATAAGGCATTTTTGGAAAATAGCTCATTTTTAAAAATCAAGAAGTATTTTAAAACTCAAGAAGTATTATACTACTTGGAAATAAGGAGTTAACCACCAAAAAGAAACTATTAAAAGAGGTAAAAGTGGTTACTTCTGGGAAACAGAAATATAGTTGGAGGTGAGGAACTACCGTATCTTTTGTTTTATTTTATTTTTTATTTTAATTTTATAGAAGCATTTGACTTTTAAAACTATATACACTTACAACCAAATGAAACTAAAAGTTTGTTAACTCATTAATTTGGTAAACAGTGCAGATTAAAGTATATCTCCTAAAAGGAACCCTCATACACTGTTGGTGGGAATGCAGACTGGTACAGCCATTATGGAAGGCAGTGTGGAGTCTCCTCAAAAAATTATGAATAGAATTGCCATATGACCCAGCAATCCCTCTCCTGGGTATCTACCCAAAGAATCTGAAAACATTTATACATAAAGACATGTGTGCTCCAATGTTCACTGCAGCTTTGTTTACGGTGGCCAAGACATGGAAACAACCAAAATGTCCTTCGATAGATGAATGGATAAAGAAGTTGTATATATACACAATGGAATACTATTCGGCGGTAAGAAAAGATGATATAGGAACTTTTGTGACAACATGGATGGATCTTGAGAGTGTAATGCTGAGTGAAGTAAGTCAGACAGAAAAAGCAGAGAACCATGTGATTTCACTGATATGTGGTATATAAACCAAAAATAACAAAAGAACAAGACAAACAAATGAGAAACAGAAATTCATAGACACAGACAATAGTTTAGTGGTGACCAGAGGGTAAGGGGGGTATGGGGTGGGAGATGAAGGTAAGAGGGATGAAAAATATATGGTGATGGAAGGAGAACTGACTCTGGGTGGTGAACACACAATGGAATTTATAGATGATGTAATGCAGAATTGTACATCTGAAATCTATGTAATTTTACTAACAATTGTCACCCCAATAAATTTAAAACATAAATTAAAAAAAATAAAAGTATATCTCCTGAGCAAACAAACAGATGACAAAACCAGAGACATAGATAAAAGTAAAACCTCTCTTGCGTTTGCCTAGGATCCGTCTCATTGGGTTGGTTACATTATAGGAGCTTCTGACTGGAGACTTCCGTCTTAATAATTCAATAGCCTCACTCCGAGAATAAACCTCCTATGTTTTAAAGAGTCCTTGTTTACTTCCATGTCCTACTGAGTTTGAGGCTATGTTTCCATCTTCCTATGATTCAGTGAAGGAAATGAGGCCCTGTATGAACATGTATGTAGCAGTTGCTACTATGGATATAATGGTTAATATTCTGGGTATTTCATGGCCCCGGATAAAGCGGAGGCAGCCTTAACTTTCATCTCAGGGATTGTGTTGTTGCTTTAAACCAAAGTGTAGAAACGTCATTGGATGTTCACGGTTTCTTTATCATCAGTAAAGGATGCAGGCACCCCTTCAGTTATCTAACCAGTCCTTACTACAGGTTCATACTTCTCTCTACCTCCTCTCCACATTCTTCAGAAATCTTGGGTAATAACCTCAAGGTTCTTAAGACAAAGTGTCTGCTGGATCAAGATGAATCTCATAGCTTTACTAGACGTTATCAATTTGTGGTCTTTTCCAGTCCTGAAGGAGAACAAGTATGAAGGAACTCTTTAGTTTGTATGTTTGTGTGGGTGTCAGCAGAAGGGCCCGTTACTGAGTTCTGTTGTTCTCCACTCAGAGCCTTGTAGAGCCATTGGAGTCCTTTGGGTCTGAGAGGTTGTATAATTGTGGGTAGAACCATCTGACTCTGAAAGGTATAAAAAAATGACATTCATGCTGAGCAGAGAAGAAATAAATGCAGGTAAATAGCAGGTAAATTCTGGAGTAATATATTGGTTATAGCTCATGAAATACATAAGAACCAAACATACTTGAGAGGGAGATGGTTGGAGTTGGGGCAAAGATGTTCGAACTTTAGTGAAAGAAAAAAGGACTTGGAAGTTAGGATTCTCCAGAAATTATGTGGTTACCCTACAGAAACAAAAAGCCCTAAAGTTCTGTTCTAGTAAAAAATAGATTTCTATTTATTTTCCCCGCTAATATTTAGGATAAAGTTGATGCTAGAAAATAACAGCACAATGACCAAAGGGTGGGCTGCTTATTTTCCATGTGTCAAGAATATATCAAAATAAAGCCCAAGAGGTCTGTGCTGTGGTCAAGAAGACGGAGAGATTTGAATGCCCTTATCCATGGTGTCATTTCAGACTTTGCCTGTAGTAGGCATTCAAAAGATGCTTGTTAAATTTGATAAATGTACAAATGCTATATCACCGTGGCCTTTTTCTAATCTAGGACCTCAGCACGCAGCCAGAAATAACTTGGGCTTTCCAAAAGCCATCTGGCCAGAGGCATCAATTCTCTTAAGTCCTGTCACAGGGAAGAAGGTCTGAATAAACATTGTGGGAAACTCTTGTTAGCTGCCCAGTAAAAATTGAGAAATTCACAAGTGGGATGATCATATTAGGATGCCTAGGGCCAGTAGGCAGATCATCTGTCACAAAGGCCATCGTTTGTCATTCACAACGACCATGGTTAAAGGTGTGCAACCAGGCAGCCCTTGTGAAGGGTGATGGAAAGAGCATTAAATTCTCTTAAAAATGAGCCACTTCACAGACATTTGAGAGTAACCTCAGCCTATCTGGTAATCAACAGTTATGAAAAACCCTGCTGAGCAAAGTTATACACAATGTGTTAATATTCTGAAAAGAGGAAACTGAAATAATTATTATGTTTCCTGTAAGTCATATTCCCACAAAGCTTATTGGCCACTGTGGTCCCAAGGAAGCAAATGGGTTAATGACTGACCCCTGAAGGATGAGGAGGTTATCACATAAGAGAAGTCCCTTCTCGACAGAAGAGGAGGAAAATGAAATCCTTGCTCATTCCAGAGAATGTAAGAGGAGCAACAGGAAGAGAGTTGCGACACGTTCCCTTCCAGGTTGCAATCCTGGGACGTAGAACGTGAAGGCACAAGGTAGACACTTCATGTATACAAAGCAGAAAGCCAGCCATAGACTCACATCTAATTTGGGCTTTTAGGAGAGCACATTGCAGGATACCGCATAGCAACATGTGACTCCCGAGCTGATGAAGTGGCAAGCCATATTGGAGGACAGAGAAGAGCAAGTATGGCATATGCCCAATTTCCCTCTGATCTCACGTATCACAGAAAGCTCTCTTCGGCATGCTCCAGTGGTGGAGAGGGCTGGGGGACAGAGGTGGGGTGGATGAGGGAACCTTGTCACAGAGGCTACAGGTGGAAGTGGCGAGCCCAAGCAAAGAGTGCAGAAGACTAACCTGATTACAATTCAGAAGACCTGCGATGCTAGTGAGAGCGGAGGTGAGGGCACACCAGCAAGGGAGGACCACTGGACTGAGACTGTCATAAGTGATAGACTCAAGCTTTACCTCCGACAGTTTCAACAGCAGAGATTAATATCATGCCCAGCTACCAGGCATGCAGGAGACTGAAACTTAAGCAAATTGGTATTCAAGGGACCTAGAGACAGACACAGAATTAAGTCACTCAATCATCCAAGATTTCCTCTACCCCTGAGGTCAGCCTGGGTGGGCAGATGGAGGAGAAATCCTGAATGACTGAGCATTTATCCAAAATGGATTGACTTAACCTGTGAGGGTTTGAGATTTGCCCCCAAATCCAATTACCTACCAGAGTGACAGCTTTGGGAGAAGAGTAAAGAAAAGAAAGAAAATGTGTTTGCAGCAGTCTTGAATTGTGATGTGTAAACTTTCAAACTTACTATCAATATTTCTGTAGGGTGGTTGGGAGGACCTCTCTAGAGTGTCTAGGTGTTGTCTCCGGATGGAGCCCTAGGTGCACAGAGAGCACACTTTTGGACCACATTTCTTTCAGCCTGCTCCACACAGTTCACCGACTTGGATATTGGTCCTATGCCTCGGGTGAAAAATGGCTAAATGACAGGGAAACAGTACAATCTCGGTAACTCTAGGTACATTGCTGAGGGCGTTGTCAACCACATCTTTCTGTGTTTCCACCTCAAGTTTCAGCAAATTTATTTCCTATAGGTACTAAGAAGATGTTCTTTTCTATGACAGAACTTGTATGTTTTTCCTTTATGACCATTGCAAATCTTGTAATTGATTATGCTGCCCCTCTGCTCTGGTTAACAGAACGCTGATAGTCCATTTCAGTGCCCACCACTGATTCGAGGGCAGTGTATCAACGTATCCTTGTGGTTATATGTCCCTGCTCTGGTTGTGCTTTTGCTGGCCTTCAGTTTCAATTATCGCCTTTCCTTTAATATTCCTCTTATTGATTATTAAGTATCACCCAGTATTCATTGATAATAGCAAGTAATGATAAAAATAATAATAATTTTCATGATACATCAAGATTTCCTAGTACAGGAACTCTTCTAAGATAAAACTTAATCCTCACAGCATTCCATAACCTATGAGCCCTAGTTTACTGCTAAGAAAACAGGTCTAATGAGATTAGGCATTTTACTCCAGTTCACCGAGCTAGAAAATGTTCACAGTGGGATACAAACCTATATCTTTTCGAGGGCAATGTCTGATCTCTTAGTTGCTATAGTCTACCCTCGCTCTGGAGTAAAGTGAGCTTTCTCTAAATGATTAAACAATTATTAGATGCATATTCAGTTTTCTCCTCTGTTGAGTACTAAACATAGCAGAAATAAAAAAGAATCAGTCTGTGCTCTTAAAGGTCTTATATCTTGACTGTGGAGATAAGACATATTGAATTATTAAAGATTATAGAACAGAATGTATAACTAAATATGTTCAAGCACTAAATAATAGAATGAAGTCATCTAGAAATTTTTTTATGGAGGGAAATCTGCAAATATTAACTTAATTGAGAATTTCTTATCAATAAATGAAATAAGATTAATGTAAAGGATGGCTGAGAATAAAATTGATAGAGGTAAGAACGGAGAGTTTCCCTTCAACATAAGGGAAATGGGTAGAAATTAGACCCGAAGACAAAAATAAAAGATGGCTCTTTTGTGGGACAGAGTGATTAGCTTTAATCAAGAAATGGGGTTTCATAAGTAGATCAATAATAAGGTTTAAATGTCTCAAAAGTTCTAAAAGTTCTAAGCCTGGAAGCTTGGAAAAACATACCTTTGACCAAGAATTTTGGAAGAAAATCCCATTTGAGGAGTAAAATGAGAAGCTTAATTTGTAGGTGTTGAGTTGAAATGATATCCAGTTGGAAACATGAAGCCTTGGAGGTAGAGACGTAGCCCTGGGAATTGGGTAATGGTCAGGATTTATTACACTGGGGCCAATGAGAGTAGGGCACAGAATATACTGCAAGTCAGGCTCTGTCCAGAAACCAATCAACACTAGAGAATTAGTTAATAAGCGAATAAGTCACTTAATATATCTTCTCAGTCCGGGCAAGGACACAGGCATAAAGTTGAGGCCCTGTTTGTTATATGCTGCGAGCTCTAGGTGAGTGGTTAGATAAGAGTGTGTGCCCTTGGAAGTAAACAAAGACTGGATCCCAGGAGATTTAGTAGGCTGTGATTACAAAGAAAGGACCACTAGACCTTCAAAAATAATCTTGGAAGACCAAAAATGCATATAGGTAATCTTCAAGTGAAATCCTTGAACGTGTACCAGCCATTGAAGGACACAGTGGTAAGAGAGAGAAATATACAGGTCATTGAATAGGCCTTGAAAGGTGACAGGTTTAGGAGGTATAAGGAAGAAAATCAAAGGAAAGAGAAGCGATGACTAAGACACAGACGGGAACAAGGAATTATGCTGGACTTCTTTTCACTGAGATCAGACACATTATGTTTTACCCTAACTTATCTATATTTAAAGATTACGTAAAAACAAGTAAGCATAATATAATAAGCCGCACAACAGAATATGCTACAAAATAAAGGCCTTGACTAATTCAACGATGCCATTTTGTATGGCTGGTGTCCCATGTACATATGCTGACTGATTATAATGTGTGTTTCAAAGAAATTTCAAGACTCTGTTTAGCACTTAATCTCCCCACTCTCTACTGTGTCGTAACCCCCTTCTCCTTCTCTGATGGAAAAATGTCCAAATGGAATCCCCAATAAAGTAGGCAACAAATACAAGGCATATGAGTCCAAAAGACCAATGATAACTAACATGCATTTAGCATATCTGAAAGCAACCTTTTATCTTCTTTCCCCATGAGTGCACTGATCTCCTAATTGATTTTGCTGTGCATCCCTTGAAAGGCCTAGCTGGCCTGTCCGCAGGGCCTCCCAAACCCCACCTACACCCAGAAGTTTGTAGGGGCTGGGAATTAAGTCTTCTTAAGAGGTAAGTCTTCAAACTTGTACCCTTAACTTCCTACTTTTCTGAAAGGGATAATTTAGGAGGTGAGGCATCTCATTTCCACGATTATTCCTTACCCTTCCAGGATTTTCCGTGTTCTTTCTCAACTTGTTTGCTATTCCCTGACTCAAAACTTGGATATGTCTGCTTATTTTAGAACAGGTTTTGACTGGTATTGTTTCCTCACACCTTCATCCACTTTTCCCTTCCACATTTACTTTGTAAGTGTTGGTGTGCCTCAGTCAGTCCCAGGCCTCGGGTCCCTTATCTTTTCACGGTACCTCCTTCAGAAAGCAGTCAGACATCTTTACCTTCAGAGGGAACCGCTCTCTCAAATCCCAACCTCACACTCCATGCTGCCCTCTATTAGATAACTTCAAACTCAGCCATGCCAGAGGGGACCAACCATTACACACTTCACAAAATATGTTCTTTCAACCTGTCTCTACTACTGTCACCATTGCTCTCCTGTTCATTCCTAGTATGCAGTGGAGCCCAAACCTACCAATTTCCCCTTGAAATAGCTGCATACCCATTTATCTCTCTGCATTGGGACTCTGGTCACCCCATTTCAGGTCCTCAGGATATGGGGGAATGCTCAAATACATATTTAGCTATTTGACTTCAGTTTTTCCTAATGCCTATATAACCAAACCATTATTTTCAGAATTTCATAAACACCCTTACCCCTTTTAATTCCTCTATTTAAAGTTCCAAAAGCCTCTTACTTCATGGATATAAATCCTTTCTCCATCACACTATCTTTTCCTATTTCCCATGAACACTAAACTAGTCGGGTCAGTTGCATCCATATGAGATGACACTCATGCCATTCCAGCCTCTGTGGGTTTACTCTGGCTGTGTCCACAATGGCATAAACTCACACCCCTTCCCCTCTACACATGTTCTCTGCAGGCTCCCAGACTACGTCCACAAATTGTCTCAAATCCCTTCGGGGATAAGACGAAGAAGTGCAAACCAACATTTACCTCATCTGTAACTGATGCCATTTTATTTTATACTTCATGACATGCTTTATTATTTCTTCTCCGTCTTATGCGGACTAATCTTCTAACTCCACACAATCATAAATTCCTCGTTGCACAAGACCTATATCATCTGCAGCCCCCCACTACCTAGAAAAGTAATTTGTATATAATATGAACTCAATAAATAAACGTTGGCTGTTGAGTTATTTAGATAGCTAAAAGTAAAACAGAACAGAGCTTAGCTTAGTAAGAAGTACAGGTCATAGCATGAATGGAAAAGAACTACATATAAAGGGTTAAATTGTGATTACTATCAATTATTAACAACTTGCATAAAAGGTACCTTTTTTTAAGTAACTGTCCCTTAACATTTGAAGTGAAATTGTCTTCCACAAAAACTGTATCTCTAACACTGACTAAAGAAAGCAAAGAGAACAATTTCCAACCATTGTGGTGGGAAAATCATCTCATCATACCCACTTTTCTCGCAATTTCCAGTTGTTTATTAAAGTTTTTTTGATGTGTACTCACTCCCCCCAGAGTGCAACGTCAGCCGTGTAATCCCTTAACTCCCCCACGTTTGTGTTCTTGGCAGAGGGCCGCATCCTCCAGCCAACTTGTCAAGGATCTGAAAAGCAACAAATGGCACCCAAACACTGCAAAACCTTAGAACAGCGTTATATTTTTCTTTTCCAGAAAATGGTAGGCATTAAGCTGTGAGGCATGCAGTAGGTCCTCTTCTTGTCTCTTCCCAGCTCTGAACAACCTCAAGCTGTGCAAGCACAAGCACTTATAAACTCACATTTATAAGTTTCCCAGGTATTGAGGGGAGAAAAGTATAAGACAATAGTTCAGGGCAGTGGAGAGCGCCTCCTCTGCAAACATGGCCATACTCCAGCTTCCCTCCTCCACTCCGTCCTAGCCTGGGATTGTCAGCGGACGACCTAACCCTCCTCAGCCTGAGCTTTTTTCTCTTTTAAGGAGGGCTAATAATCTACCTCACAGGGGTCTTGTGAGAATTAAAAGACGTGACCTGTGGAAAACACACAGTTTTACACACACACACATACATATACACACCACATGCACACACATTCCATAGCTCATTTGGGCTTTTCTGCTTATGCCCAAGAACCTGAGAGGAGGAAGGAAATTGTGGGAGTGCAAGGGAGTCAAGGAAGGAGAATTTCCAGATTGTTGATAAAAGGGAAAAAGACACATGTTCTTACAATATTCCAATTTTCTTTAAATGGTACATAGCTGAGAAGATAATCATAAAGAGAGTAATAGGATCAAATTTAGAATCCAGTGTGTGTGAACCTAATGTAATGAAAGAGAGTCCAAAGGGAAACAGCTAGAACGAGGGGACACAGTCTCCCACAGCTGCTCTGAGGTGCCATTCTCAGCCGCCGCGTGAGGTTGTTCAGACCAGCTGCCAGAAGAGCAGAGGCCAAATGCTGTAGAAGACTCAGATTGGAAAGGAGGGCGGGGGAGGGGTGGAGAGAACTGTTCTGGAGAAAGTAGGCAGGAGTGTGCAGGGCACAGGGGCAGGAGAGTGGTTCAGTTGGAATGTCTGGGAAAACCCAGATAGCCGGACACACCAGTGAGGTCTTGATGTCCCACTGTCCCAGCACACTGAGTAACATTTAGAACTGGACCAAGTCACATGCCCTTTGCTCTTTCCCCTCGTTGCATTTTCCCACCAAGGGTGCTTGCCTCTGTGCTTCCAGAGTATCTGTGCATCATCTGAGCTACATGAGTCCATTGAGTGATGCACTTGTTCAAAAAGACACGCATGTGACTGTCCAAACGTCTGGGCCAACTCTGGAGGGCGCCAAGCAAGATCCACTTCAACAGATCATAATTTATCCTGGCAGCTGGACAAACAAAAGCAGAGTGACGCATGAACCAGCTTAAGAAAATTGCCAATCCTCCACCAACTGCTTGTTATATTACTCTTAAATATTTCTAAATAGGTCAGTTAGAATAACCTCATGTGGGCCATAGTAAGTCAGAAGAAAATAAATGTCACTTTTAGCAAGTTGAATTCTTCCTCTAAATGCCTTTTCTTTGGTCCTTTTATTTAACCATCATCTGGCTAAGGGTAAAAAACAAAATTGTCATGGTTTTGTAGTGGTCAGCAGTTTCAATGATTCACATTTCAACATGGCCCTGTGACAACGGTGGGTCTTTTCCAGGTGGTTTTTGGCACTACCTACGTGGCTGGTCACACAATGTATTTTGCCTTGGAGGCTGGAAGAGTAATAACAGTGACCCCATCTCCCGGAGAACCAAAGCCTCACTCTGGCAGAGGTTCTGAGCCAAAAGCTCTGAGACCATGAGCTCAAGGATAGAAAAAAGTTCCAGCGCCTTGGGTCACCCGGCCTCCCCTTCCTCAGTATTCAAAGGACAAGATAATCCCTGGAAGTGTCCCAAATCAGTTCTTCTGGCTGAGGTTGAGTCTCACGTCAGATGTGATCTCTAATAAGACTTTAGCCAAATGGGCTTGTGTGGAGGGTTGTACACATCTGGCAATGCAGCCAGAGGAAATGTGTCAGCAGCAATAGCTGTAAAAGGCAGTTGACTTCTTTTTGCTTGTATGTTCTGTTCTGTGTACAGTGCTGTTGGGGTCGGGGGGATTGCTACGGTCCGATTTTGAGGTAAGGAAAGAGCAAAATTACAAAGTGGGAAAGGAGAGCTGAAGTGGCATTTTTTCCTTTGATATATTAAGAGGGTGTATAATAATTATACCCTCTTTTCAGTGCGGGAAAACTGTGATCTCGAAACCTTCCTAAGTACCACTAATTCAAAAGTGTCACCAATAATTGTTAAGTGTCGATTTTCAGGGTGTAAAGTGTTTCTATTCCAAGTTCTACATTTTTCGTAAAGATACAATATGTATGCGTGGGCTAATATATGGCTACAGAATTAGTGCAAACGCTGTATCGTGGGCCTGACATTCCCTTATCTACAGCAAAGTAAGCACTACCGACAGGACAACACACTATGAATAGTTTGTTTTTCACAGATCCTTTTAGGTAAAGTCAAGACTGTTTGTGTGGCTGTTTTTCGATAGATAAGCGATTCTTTAATATGTGGATAGCCAAAATACTTCATATACATTGAGAATATGATAGAAAAGTATCATTTAAATGGCAATTGGAAACATTCAGCAAACATGTATTGAGATCTTTCTATGAATTAGAAATAAGTGCTGGCCACTGGAGATATACATGGGGAGAAGGTTTTGAGGGAGTAAATGGCATGACAATTGTGCTAAAGGAAGATGATGCCTCTGACAACATGAATGATGGATTGAGAGAGAGATGAGCAAGAAGGCAATTTATAGATTCATTGCAATACTCCAGATAACAGGTCATGGATAAGCGAAGCAACAGGGTACTGTTCAGTGGGACAAACTCCAAAAAAAAACAACAACAAAAAAGAACAACAACAACAAAAAAAGCTTGGTTGAAGGTAGCATTGATTTAACAAGAAGTATCTGAAAAGTGAAATAAAAACCAGCGAAGATTTCAAGGAACAGCTGAGTGGGAAGATAGTACTTTTTAGATAAAATGCAGGAGGAGCAGCCAGTTGGAGTCGGGACATCAGAATTTGGTTTTGATCATGTTGAGTGAGGTTTGAAAAGGGACAGTTGCTCTTAGAACTAATCACTTTTTAATAAACTTCTGGAAATAGTATCAGTGAATTAGTGGGACGAAAACCAGATTGCAGTGAGTTCAAGAAGTGAAAACTAGAATTCAAGGCCACAGATGGAGGCTTCTTTTGAGAGCTGTGTAACTAAGAGGGTTGGTAATACATTATTGGACCTGCTTGTCAGATACCTAATTTTTTTATGTTCTTTTATCTTAAAGAATATTATTTTGAGTGGGGTGGATTGGGAATGTTTAAGTCTAATAAGGTGTTAGAAAAAAGTGCGGTCAGACAAAGAGAAGTTGAGACGAAATTAGTCCAGACTATAATGAGTTTAGGAAGACAATAGCTGGTTAGCTAATGCAATTGAGCTTCTTTGCATGAAATTAAGACTGGAAAATTATTGTACTTTCAGAGAAAAAAAGAAGAGACGTACTGTGTGTGTATATGCCTTCAACAATGATATGTGAGAGCTGAAAATTATCTTAGAAATTACCCCATCTAATTTTCCTTGGGAAAAATAGGGAAATACACATTTCCACCCAATTCAATTTAAATTTCTCTGCATCATATAAAAAACTGCATGTAATGTATGCTCAATAAGTGTTAATTAATGGGAGAAAAAATCAGTGACATAGAAGCTTCTGAATATTTGTACCATTTTAATCTATGGATGAGACATGAATGATAAAAAGGTGGTCAGATGCAAGCTGTATGAGAAAGGGGAGGGACACGTGACCTCAAGCCATACATTCCGAAGCAACAGAAGCTTCAGACAAAACAGTGCGACCTGAGCAAATGAAAGATGAGCTGAGAGGACACCAGAGTAACTGGGTGACCAGAATTTGTGTGGTGTCATATGATGTTGGAGTTTTGTCTAAGAATATTTTGGGAAAGATGTTAATTTCCATGTAGTTCAGATTAAGGAGTTTGGGAAGATGTAGTTAAGGGCACATTCCACCCAGATAGAGAAGATAGCATGCTTATGACCCAGAGGGATGGAAAACGAAGGATGCATAGTGGGCACTAAATTGCTAGTCTTTGTTGTAGGTGGCTTAGAGAGTGGAATGGGATGTGACCAAATGCAAAGCAGTGATTGCTATATTGTCAGTGTATAGAAACTTGCTGAGCAGATTATTGGGTTAAAATTAGATAGGAAAGTTATCCATAAATTTTCAGCAAAGCCATGCTATTTAATATAGAATCATGTTGAATTAGCAACTCTGCTGAGTGGAAAAGACTACAAAGAAAAGCATTACAGGACAAAGAAAATGGTATATAGAAGGAAGCAAAAGCAGAAAAGAAAATCACTCTTAGAAGAGTCCCACTAAACAATTTGAATCAATCAACTAATAAATAAATGACAAATAGTGATGGAAAAATGGATTTGATGTGAAAATCAAGGAATCTGTGGCTTCTCCCTTTATCACTGTCACGTTGTGACCTCCTGGTAGCTCAACCTCAGTCACTGAGAAATCGATACTTGATCTATTGTCATTTTTTTCCATTCAAATTTCTCACATCATCTTAGGACAGTTTATCATCTTCATAGAAAGTGCATCCTAATATCTTTACTTTATAAAGAATTCTTACTAAATCCAGTACCTTTACTTAGCAGCTTTCACCTTCATTCTGCATTCCATAATCTCCCTTTCCCAGAGTCACATTGGGTCTCGTCATCAACAAGAAGTCTGCATGTTGAAAACCTGAATTTCCAATGCCCCATTTGGTGACAACAGTACATGTAGTAAAATCCTCAAAATGTATGAAACAAAAGTGTTGCTGGAAAAATAAAACTACCTTAATCTTGGATTATACTGGGAATCACTCACGTTACGTCCAGGCTAAGAAATACTATAGTCCCAACTATTTCACAATTCAAAATCATTATTTCCATTTTCATTGTGACTATTATTTATTGTCATTTTTGTAGTTATAAAGCTAGATTTCTGTGGCTAATTCTGGGAAACATTGTTTGCTTGTTTTTTTCCTAATAATATCCTACTGATTTCTCAGAAGAGTGGACCAAAATGTGAACTCAAAGAATTCCAACCTCAAAGAACCCTAAGAAAGATAAACATAAAGAGAACTATATAAAGCCATATCATAAACTGATAAAAAGCAAAGATAAGGAGAAAAATCTTAAAAGCAGCGAGAGAGAAAGAGACAGAAAGAAGAAAAGAAGAAGAAGATAATACTAACAGACCAAAAGACAATGGCATGACATCTTTAAATTGCTTGGGGGAAAAACTTAACCCAGAATACTATATCTAATAAAATCATCCTTCAAATGTGAACAGGAAAGAAAGACATTTTCAGATCAAAGACACTTGAGAAAATCCAGTACTAGTAGACCTGCACTAAAGGAAGTTCTCCAAGACAAAAAGGAGGGATACCTGAGGGAATCTCAGATCGACTGGAAGGGAGAAAAAAGCACTGGAAATGTTCAGTATGGTTCTGGAGTCAAAGATCTTGTGTCACACAATGGTAGAAAACTCACAGCATTTTCAAGGCATTTTCCTTGGAGTTAGTGGAATTGGGAAGATTTCCTTTCTGAATAGATATGTAACAACTAAGTATGATTTATTTTGTTATACAGATGTTCCTTCTACACGATAACTGTGAAATTTTAAAATAGAGATTGAAAAGAGGCAGGGTGTTTCTTTCCACGAAGGTTGGGACAAAGCCAATCAAAATGGATTAAGAAGCCCCAGGATATATACCGCGTGTGTTCCAGAGGATCTGATTGTTGCCTTCTTAATTTTAGTGTAGATAATATTCAAAGCTTCCAGACTCCAGGCAACCCCAGGAAGTTATTCATACATTATACGAATGTCAAAGACCGTAAGGTGTTTTATTTTGTGATTTCGTTAGGTTAAGTTCAGCCTAAGTGACTGCCAACAGTCTATTGGAAAAGCCCAGGCCTGATGCAGGAACAACACAACTATCTCTACTTTTAAATGAGGACAAAAGATGCCAGAAACGTTACAGTGACCTTTGAGGAAGCAATTTGAAGAGTTCTGGATACTTAGAATAGGTCGTACCACTTATTTACTAGAAGGTTAAACCTGCACTAAATACAAGGCCTAGTTCATCCTTTTGACTGGCACAAAGTGTCCATATATTGTCACCAACTCCCACATCTGCACCACCGCATAGCTACAAAGGTGGATTATAGAACACAGATTTGTAGAAAGGTACCACCTACTAATATCATTAAACTACGTAATTGTATTATTGCTTCATTAGTGGAGGGCGAAGAAAATCTGGTCATGGAATAACCTACTTACTGAGTCGGGGAACCTGTTATAGTATTTATAAATTGTAAAAGGTGTCTCATGGCACTATTTCTGTAATTGAATTCCCTAACTAAAGTTCAGAATAATAGAGATAACATGAATTATTAAAACAAAACACAAATATCCTAAAAACGTCAGAGACCATAGCACATATGATTTTAACAGAGAAAGGAAGGTCATGTTGGAGGTTTTTGTAGGTGGTGTCATCGAGAGTCATTGTTGGGGTGCAAAGACATATTGAATTTTAGGAAGTCTCTCACGGCAGGTGTTTTTCATGATGCAACAACTACCACAGCAACTCATAGCTCATTTGCTAATTTTCTCCTTTGGTTTAAATGGGAAATCTTTAGCCTAGTCCCACAAGTCTAATCAGTAGTGGAGTTTCATGACCCCCTTTTTCTGCATTGCTTATGCTTTTAATTCATCTCATAAACTGCTCATTTAGAAAATGTTTAGAATATAAAGTATAGAGTAAACACTTCAGATGTGTTCCACTGGTTAGAAATATGTCCATCATGGACCACTTCGTT
The DNA here is from genome assembly GCF_036562045.2 of Rhinolophus sinicus. Classification (NCBI taxonomy): domain Eukaryota; kingdom Metazoa; phylum Chordata; class Mammalia; order Chiroptera; family Rhinolophidae; genus Rhinolophus; species Rhinolophus sinicus. The sequence goes on from NC_133763.1 coordinate 7,852,802, forward strand.
CCCTCTAGACACCCTGGAGGGAAAGCAGGATGTATAAAGGTGTCCAGTTGTTTTCCCACCTTCCCTCTCTCTTTCATTTACTAACTAAATCCCAGACGTGGATATTTAGTCTTGCTCTCCCTCCACTGGGAAATTACCTCATGCGTTCCCTGACTCATGAGCTATATACACAGATATTGTAGGTCATTTCCCGCTAAAGTATTATATTTTGGGAGCAGAATACTAAAAGGCTTAAAATAACACGAGTACCACAGTCCAAAAGTCTGAAATTATCTTTGGAAAAGTCTGTGATACTTTATATTGAAAAAGTAGAATGAGCATATTTACCCGTTAATCAAAACTTTTTTGTGTGTTATTAATACATGGAGTCTTTAAGTGTGTTATTAATACATGGAATCTTTATGTTTATTAAGTATGATACATAGTCATATTTAAGAGAAGTAAAGCTAACAAACATGAAATAATAATGTAATAATACATAGAAACATGATCAAGTGCTAAGTGAGACAGGTTATAGATGCAATGAAAATTCAGATATAACTGAGAATCTAAGTAGTCAAGGAAAGTTTTCATTGCAGCGGAGAGGGGTTGGCCTTCATTAAAGGTGCAATTCAAAAGTGAATGCAATTTGGACAGGGATTAAAGAGGAAGAACATGACCAGAAAGTGGCATGAACGATGACGTGAAAGGAAAGTCAAATAGTGGGGGTAGAAAGAGAGGCTAAGAGAAAAATTGTGAAAAAGCTTACGTTGGGAAGAGTGGAGAGAGGAACGGATCAATGACCACAGTCTGACTTTTGAGAAACTCAAAAATGTAACAAAGAGGTTAGACATGCTGTTAGGCCATCATGGGCCCTGTGTATTTCCTGGTGCTAAAAGACCTCAAGCGAGAATGTGTGTTTTAGGAAGTCTGGTCTGAAATGTAAATAGATTGGAAATAAAAGGACCTAGTGACAGAAAGTGGACTATGGATGTTGTTGCAATAATTAGATATGGAATTACAAACTTGTGATTCTAGCAGATGGGAGTGGGGGCAAGTAAGTAAATATAAAAGACATTTAAAAGTAAAACAACATTTGGTATTTGTTCGACGATGGGATTATTGATTCAAAGAATGTCAAAAGAGTTTGTAAAGCCAGGAAAAGAAAAGATTGATAGTGCCTCTTACGAAGACATTGACAATGCTTGGAAAGTGATTCCAATGTCTTCATTTTTATTTAAACGTAAAAATGTATAGTGAACAAAGAATCTCTATATGGAGGTGTTTTACAGGAACTGAGGAATATAAGATTGAAACAGACATTAGGGGTCAGGGCTGCTAAATGTGTATCTGAGCATCATTTATCCAGAACTAATAAATGGATTACACGCCTTTGATCATTCTCCCCGACACTGTGGTGTATTGGTTAATTTTATGTCCACTTGATTGGTGCCCAGACATTTGGTCAAACACTACTCTGGATATGTCCGTGAGGGTTTCTCTGGACAGGATTAATATTTGAATTGGTGGACTGAGTAAAGCAGATTGCCCTTCCTAATGTGGGTGGGCCTTATCCAATCAGTTGAAGACCTAAATAGAGCAAAATTCTGTCTCTCCTGCTAGTAATGAAAACTGGGTATCAGGTTTCTTCCTGTGTTCAGACCCCAACTGAAACATTGGCTTTTTCTGGGTCTTCAGCCTGATGGCATTCACACTGCACTTTTACCTCTCCTACGTCTCCACCTTGCTGTCTACAGCCTTGGGACTAGTCAGCCTCCATAAGCATGCGGACCAATTCCTCACAATAAATTAATCTTCATATGCACACATATATATATGGACAATTAAATTCATGAACTCATCCTAGAAAAAGTGCTACATACCTCATTGCTGAATATCTCTACTGTCACCTTCCAAGTACTCCCCTTGGGAAGATATGCACCAACCCCAGCGCCTAGTCCACCCTTCAAAGCAATTTTGGAACTCTTTTTCTGGAATGGCCATCAGAGCTGTTGTCCTATTACCCTTGATGTCCTGAATGTCATCAAAATGTCTTCCTTTCAATATTTCCTTTATCTTTCTTTGGGTAAAGAAAGAAGTCATTGGGGCCAGATCAGCTAAGTAAGGAAGGTGTTCTAGTACAGTTATTTGTTTACTGGCTAAAAACCCCTTCACAGCACTGTGTGAGCTGGTGCATTGTCATGATGCAAGGGCCATGAATTCTTGGCAAATAGTTCAGGTCATCTAACTTTTTCACGCAGCCTTTACAGCACTTCCAAATAGTAAACTTGGTTAACTGTCCAGTTGGTACAAATTCATAATGCATAACCCTGTGATATCAAAAATAGGTTAGCAGCATTGTTGCAACAAGTTCTCAAACTTAATTGTCAGACCTCGTGTGTGCCCCCCCCCACACACACACAATTGTGTATATACAATTGGTTCTGTTTCTTTGAAGAATCCTTAAAAATACACATGGTTATTCAGGTAATATGTCTTTACCTTTCAGACTGCAGACGCATTGGTGAAATCCCACATTCTTCGTCTTGCTCGCTCTGACATTGCCTAGCATTATAGTAACAGCAAATGGTCACGTCAGTTTTGGAAAATAACTTAATCAGTGAAGACCCAAAGTTAAGGAGTGGACATAGATGGGAAGAAAGAGAATATAAAAGGACCATGTGTTGTAAAAGTCAGCCTAACACAGAAATTCTGTGTATTTGTTATTGAGAAATTAGAGAAAATAAGATATCCGCAAAAGGGAGTAGGACAGAGAATGATAAAGGTCAACAAGGTTCAGTTGTTGATTTTAGCGTCCTTTCTTTTAGTACAGAAGAGTGATACTGAAATTCATGAGACAAAGAAGGAGAAGGGAGAAGCGTGTGAAGAGGAAAACTCAAATATTTGGGTAGACATTAAGTCAGTAACATTTTCCCATTTGCTTCTTGTGCAGGCCTGTCTGTGAGTCTTCTTTTAAAATGGGTGTTCCTTCTTGTCAGTCCCAGTAAATAAGTTGCCTCAATGCTGTCCGGTGTTAGCAACGTGACAAATCATGGTTCTCAGTGTACGATGTCATATAACTATCTTATTAGTAACACTGGTCCGTCTTTTCTATCAACAACATAGGTGTAAGAAACAAGAAGCACCTAAAAGCTCCAAGAATTCTGGAAAAGGTAACGGAAAGGTTTAAAACAATAGAGACGAGCCATCATCTATCCCAAACCCATGGATTTAGATAAGTTCAAGCAAATGGACACTGTTCTTAATTCTCCAAACTAAACATGAATAACATTATTTTTGGAATCAAAATAATTTGGGGTATGAGATTTAATATTCCAGATGACGCAAAGTGAAGAAGCAGAGTCCACAAAATAGAAGATCACGTGTTGTCAATCCTATTGGCTATTTCCATTATGTCAATTTAGCATCAGACTAAGATTGAGTCACTCTGTATGGACTAAGTCTATACCGGGAACGTTCTGAAGTTGCCCTTTAAGGTAGGATGGTTATCCTAAATTCACATTCCAGTCTATGAAGGTTTCAAAAGGTAAATTCACTAGTTAAAGATTAAATAAGCTAATCAATTTGAAGCTGGGATCTAGCCACGTTTTGACTCCAAGTCCAGTGCTTTTTCTGATTATACTCTGCTGGATTGGGTATAACTAGAAAACTTTTTAAGATCGCGAAGTCTTTTTTGAGGCTAACAAGTAAGATTATTTGGATATGTTTTAGATAAGGATGAGAACCTTGCCTGCTACTGTATTACAAACATCCTTAGAACTCTGCACTTTGCTAATCCTGAATCTTGACTATTGGGAAGCTGCTTTTCCAAGCTGGGTTTTTACAGGCATTAGCAGGGCCACAGTGTATCCATTACCCCCAGAAAGCAATTTTAGTCAAGAAACAAGTACTTATTTCATAAATAATTATCGTCAGTATTCAAAAATGTAAATGAATTATGAAGTATTGGGAACATTTACAATTAATTTAGACCTAAAATTTCTGCCTAAGATGAATTCTGCAAGGGTTTAGAAATAAAGTATTAAGGACAAACATTTACAATTTGTAAGGAAAAAAATTACACCAACTTTACAATATGGTCTAAATGAAACACACAAATTTTCTTGTCAGGTCTTTTCAAGAATTGATGGTCATATTGGACAGAATTTATAAGAGTAATGAGATCAGTATCTAAAAAAGGAAATATAATGACCAGGCCACCAAAATTGCCTCAAAAATTCACTAACAAGAGCTCAAAATATTCCAGCTTTTCACAGTTGTTTAGCTATATCAAATTAATCAATTCATGAGTTGTTTTTCTGTGGATTCCATTAAGAAAATCAAATTGACTTTTTAAAGAATGTAATTCACAGACAAAAGGAATAAATAGTTGACCAATAATGTTTCCTTGCTGTCAAAACCATTTCCACACCGAAATACCAAACGATGCAATCCTTAAAAAGAAACCAAAAAAAAAAAACCTAATGAATTATGGGGGAGAAGATCGACACTATGGTTTTTCTAAACTGATACACGTCTAATGTAGACCCACACGCGATACAATCATTCCATACTTGGAGCATTCAAAGTTGCCCTGTATCTGGCTCATTCAGCCTTTTCCCTTGATTCTTTCTTCTCTTTGTTTTTCCTTCAGTTGACTGACTTTCTTCTCTACACTGTCTTCTGACACTGTGTTCTGAAAACACTGGGAGAAGGGTGTACTACTTCCTAATCCAAAGCCAATTAAGGAACATTAGGAATTCCCCATTGAAGAAATATTGTCCTCAAATACATGTGACTTAGTAAAGAGTTTACGATGAATATCACTTTTTCTTAAAGGGAGAATTTGAAGGTAAAGCAGAGCTATAATTCGATATAGTTAACTCTGAAATGTTCACATAATTGAAGTGAGCTGTAGCATAGCTAATCCATGCAGTGACTAGTATAATAATAATTTACATTGAGCTCATAATTTACATTTTTATTTTTGTTTTGAGGATGATTTTTGTTTTTTTGGGAAAAGGTATATTTTCTCATTTCTTATTTCTTATGCAATTAATTAGAATTAATGTTCGCTTCCTAACTGGGTTCAGCCCAAATAAAGAATTCAGATTCTCCCACAGAAAAGCCCAAACAGTAAATAACTTCACATACTTGAGTTGAGAAAATTTAATGGAATGATGGCTGTAGAAGCTCTCAAAAAACAAGTCCTCACATTAGGAAAAACATTCAGAGACAGAACCAAAGAGAAGCTATGACCTGTAAAGCATGGATAACAGAGTGTGGAATTTCAGGAGACTACCTGAAACCTCAGGAATAAGAACAACTAGAGACTCATGAAAAAAAGCTGGGAGTTGGTTAGTATTTTCAAAATCGAGCTTGCTCAACCTCTCCTGAGCATTACTGAAAATGTTCAGAGGATTCGTGAGGTCGACGGACGTGATTCATTCTTTCAGTTCAGTTACTTATCTTACATGGATTAGCAGTATTCATGGGAAACTGTAGATTTTAGGATCAGAACTGGAGTTTATCAACCCACAGACATCTGATGACAGATGGGAAAGCTCCCTTAGATCTCAGATTAGTCTCCTTCGAAGCTTTTCAGTGCTGCTCAGAACCAGGAAATTACACTTGTTTTCTTTTTGTTGCTAAAATTTGGCTTTTAGTCAGAGTAAAGGGCAATGTTAGGTGTAAATCACAAGAGTCTTTGGTCCAACTAAAATATTATTTTTGAACTAGGTCTTAGACTAGACCCTCATATATATATATCAGCTGTTCCCAGGCAGAGTAGCAAAAAACATCTGTTCAAAAAACCTTGTTTGTTTTATCCTATCTCCTAATATTGTGCTTAAAAATGATTATGGCAATTGTGGGAAAAAGACTGAGCTTTTCTGTTTTGCGTTCACAGCAAGGAATTATTTATTTAAACAAAAAAGCAAAGGAATATAGGCTCAAAAGTTGTTCTATTGCTTAGTGTCTACAGGTTGTGGACTTTCAGCTTTAGGTGAAGGAAGTCTCTGTTATATACTTTACCTTCGAGCTTCTGTGGACTCTGTCCATTCTTCTTATTCTTTCTCTTCACCACTACCCTCTGCCACGTCCTGTTTCCTTTTGCTCCAGGAGGATCTGTTTTCCAGTTCTATCAGTGGGCCTACATGCATTCCAGACGGGAGCATTAGATATATCAGAAGCCTCACATTCCGTACCTAATGGGTCTTGAAATTAGATCTCATTGCTCATAATGCTGAATTCTAGTTACCAACTCTATCCTTGGGTCTCAGGATTACAGATGATGTCTCCCCATTGCACTTGTTGCCTCGGGCACAGGTCCTGTGTTGCGTTCCTCTCTGATGAGCTCATTCCCCTTCAAGAATGAAGACACCTTGAACCCAAATTGTTTCCAGTTTTGCTAAGCTCCTCCCCGGGGCTGGCTGGATTCTGTGTCCTGTGTCTCTTCCTGTGAATGGAGGGAGTTCTACCATCACTATGAGGATAGCGCTGAGTATAATTTGTTGCCTCTATGCATCTGTCTGCTAACCAAAAACTCTTCCACGGCCACTGATCTTTCCAACATAGATGAAAGCTCAAATGAAGTCTGAAATCCCATACTCAGTGTGCTCTGGGCTACTGCTCATCTCCTGCTCTTATAGGTCCATTTCCCTGCTCCCTATAGGTCTGCTTCTCCTTTGCTTCCTTCTCACTTCTCTCTACTAATGAATTACAACTGGGGCCGTGCTTGCCGTAACGTAGCACCATGTGTTCCCATGAACATATTACACACTTAGTCCCCTCGCTCCAAACTCAAATGGTGTATCTTCCCAAAGCCAATAAAGAAAAATAGTTCTTGGAGGTGACAAAGAAAAATAGTTCTCTCCCGCTTATTTCTTTGTGCTTAACTTCTCTGTGCCTCCCCACACCAACAGACAACATCACCGCCCTCCCTCCCAAAATCACAAGCTCTATGAAGACAATTAGTAAGAGCATCTGAAAGCCGGCCAGAGGAGCTGTAGCAGAGAGGAAAGTAGAAATAGAACTGAGATGAGGGAGGAGTGTGGAGGCCAAACCGCCGAAACCTTGTAGAGCATGGAAAGCGAATGGTATACAATTTGTCATCGAAGGAGGACACATTTGAGAGTATAAAGGAATACTGTCAATAACTTTGCCAGGAAACTGATGTATAAAATGAGACGATATAGGACACATTGGGATGTATGGCCAACTTACAAATAAGGGAATGTTGTCTCTAGTCTAAGAACACTAAAGAACCAGTTAGAGTTTTGAACTCATTATGCGTGACTTTATCTGCATTTTAAGATCGCATCTGTGGGGAAAGTATCAATCCACACGATAGCCCTGACCCCTGTCTCCAAAATGTATCGTACTGTGGACAGGTATCGTGGTAGTTATCACTGGTTCCAACATGCCTGCTCCAAACCGTGCTACCACCTGGTAATACACCTGGAACCACCAAGGGGAATGTGATTTTTTCCTGTCACTTCACAGGGCAATTGAGTTAAACCTGAAGCACTTCAAGGTGGATGTGTAACAATGGTGGCTGGAGCTTCCAATACTTAATTTCCAAGTGAAACATGTGTTTTGAAAAAAAAATAATTATTAGTTACTTTATTTTTCTTAGGTTTAAGTGCTGCAGATATCTTGAAAAGAATTTTTAAAATACAGATATTATAAATATAGTTTGAGACCCTTTTTTTCCCACTACATCATTTCCCCATGTCATTAAAATATCTTGGTAAATATTGTTTTAATTTCTGCAAACTATGCCTTTATCTGAGATATACTATCTTAATTTCTCAATTGTTGAACATGTTGATAAAAGCTTTGGCAAAGATATAGATCCATATTTCAGACCTTGCTTTATAATGGATTCCTAGAAGTGGAATTAGTCTATAAACTGATAAAAACATGTTGAAACCTCTTGATACACATTGCCAAACTGCTTCCTAGAAAGTTTAAAGTGGCTTACAATCATATCAGCATTGTGTTTGAAAGCCCAGGCACCATAGCCTGGCTAGCACCATTGAACATTGGGCTGTTAAGGAGTTTGTCAGTCTGATAAGAGACTATATGGCATGTCATTATTGTTTTAATTTGCATTTCTTTAATTTATGGTAAGTTGGACCAGGATCTCAATATATTAACTATTTGCGTTTTCTCTTTTGTGAATTGCATATGCATGAGTCTTGCCCATTTCCTATTTCTTATTCAAGTTCATGTGTTTCCTTTTTAATCAATTCGTGCAGGCTTTATGTAAACTTTTTTTCACCTTTAGCTTTCCTTGAGTTTATATTGTTTTCCTTTCTAGATTGTTGAATCATTTTAAAAGTTAAATTGTTTCCAACATACAAATCTTACTTTTTAGTTTAAAAATATAATGCATGGTCAGTGAAAATAATTGAAAATATGGAAACATAAAGATTTAAAACTTCCCCCTATTTTCTATTTTAATAAAATGATTTAAGATTGTAATTTGCTTTCTATGTGAAGCTTTGAGATATGGTATTTCCTTGTTAGTAGTGTGCCATTCAATTTTAATTTGACCCAATAATCATTTATGGGAGTGTTGTTTCATAAAATTTCTAATTCTTTTACATTTATTACAGTGTTCTAGTCTTGTCACTTGATGATCAGAAAAGGAGCCTCCACCTTACAGAATTTGTTGTGGTTTTCTTTGCAGTCTAGTATGTAACCTATTTTTGTCAATGTGTCATGAACAATAGAAAGTATTTTTTTAAATCTCCCAGTTTACAAAGAAAGTTTATACCCATGAACTTTCTTAAATACATTTTCCAAAACTTCTGTGGTATCGTTTGTCTAGTTGTTCTGCAATAAACTGAAAGCAGGATTACTTTTGCCTCCTTGTTCAATAGTAGATTAAAAATACGTTCTAAAATCTCCCACCAAAAGGTATTTGTCAGTTTTTCCTCATATTTCAGATGATTTTTGATTCATCTGTGTGTAGGATCGTCTACTTCTAAGTAGACGGTTGTGAGCATCACTGTTGAGTTTTCATTAGGAATTTTACCTGTTAGCAATAAAAAATACTCATGTCCATGTTCAATGATACTTCTTGATTAATTATTTCACAAATCCTTGGTCATTTAAATTTTTTACCTTAAGATTTTAATTTTGTTAACAGCTTTAAGTTTATTTAACTAGTTCATGTAGCAAGCATAACATTGGATTTAATTTATCCACATAGGCTGACAGTCTTTTCCTTTTAGTAATCTGATCCCTTCATATGTATTATCATATTTTTAGATTCATCCATGTTTCTGTCATTTTGTGTTATACTCTCTTTTTACATGTGTTTTTTCTCTTCTATATTTTTTTAGTTTCTTGTGTGGGTGTGCTATTAGACATCTTAACTGTGGTAGCATAATTTTTTCAGACAGTTTACAAATCTGTGTTTAACTAAATGTCAAAATCAGTAACATACAAATAATTTTAAAATTGCTTTTGAAAAGGTCTAGTTTCAATATTTTTTTTGCTCCCTCTCCTTTACCAGATTTTGTTAATCCAATAGAGTTGTAAATACCACCAATTTAATAAAATTAAAAAAAAAAATTGATCTTCTTAGAAAAATAACTAGCGATATTGTTACTTATTTCTATGTGGTTAATCGTTCCAATGTTCAGTCAAACCATTCCAAGCATGACTATCTCATTCCTAAATTCCTTATTTTTGATTTGCTATTCAGCCGCCACCTCCAGAAATGTTCTAGCTTCTCCAGGCCTTAGTGCTGAGGTTTGACAGGTAAAAAGAGATTTAACTCTCATCCCCTCTACAATCCACATCTCCTCTCCCATTGTCTCCTGTCCCAAGCTGATTCTAGGAATATGTACTCACTTTTAGGAGACATCTCAAATGTCCCCTGTCCCTCCCATGGGTGTGCCAGACCCCATGGCTATGTTTTGGGTGCATTTTCTCTTTCTCAGGACTGGAAGCGTAAAGGGGACCTGCCGTTAAGATCGAGCTGATATGTTTCTATGGGTGAGAAAAATATTCTGCAACTCCTGTGAATGTTGTTTTCGTTCCACCGTTTCTATTCTTTCATCTGAACGTTGGGTCTTTAAGTTGAGTTCTCCATACTTATCATCATTTTAACTCTATTCAATTTTGGGTTTTGTCCCATAAAAAAAATTGAATTTCCTTTCTAGTTTACCATTATTTCCCGCAACATCTAGCTTGATCCACTATTGTTTTAAATCATTTGGCTACTGTGCTCTGCAAGAAGCCATTTTGCAGACCACAGTTCTCTGTTCGGTGTTGGCACAACTGCCAAGAGACTTGAAGACATTCCCACGTCACTGGGTACTGGGTCTGTACGCCAGCACTGGCCACATGGAGTCCATCGAATGAGTCTCCTGCTTGACTCTCAGGGTTCTCACCTGTCACGTTCACCTCCGCAACTTAGTGGGGCTCCCATGGGGATGGTGGGGTTCAGCTCCCACTCTTTATCCAAAGTGTCAGGGTCACGTGTGTTCCAGGGTGATCTTTCCCATGCATTTAATGCTATCTGTAATGGCCCATGTTATATGTCAACATGGCCAGGCTCTGGTGCCCAGTTGTGTGGTCAAACACTAGTCTAGATGTTGCTGTAAAGGTATCTTTTAGATGTGATTCACATTTATGACCAGTTGGTTTTAAGAAAAGCAGATTACCGTCCCTTATGTGGGTGGGTCTCATCCAATCAGTTGCAGGCCTAAAGAGCAGTGACTGAGGTTCCCCAGAGAAGAAGGAAGTCTGCTTCGAAACTATAATGTAGAAATGGCAGAACGTAGAAATTCTGCCTGAGTTTACAGCCTGTTGGCCTGGTGTGCATATTTCAGACTCAAGATAAGAACATCAACCCTGAATTTCTAGCCTGCCCTACAGAATTCAGTCTTGCTAGCTAGGCCTCACAATTAGAATAAGTAAAGCCAATTCCTTAAACTCTCTCTCTCTCCTCTCTCTCTCTCTATACATACACACACACACACACACACACACACACACACACACGTGCATGTATATAAATATCTTACTGATTCTCTTTCCTGGAGAACAATGACTAATACACCATGAAAATAGCAGAAGTGTTTCTGGTATAATGGCATTGACTCGACTTTTACCAGAACTTTCTCCTCAAATAATATTCAGTGTCTGCTCTCTTCAGAATACTAAGCGTGACCTAAGGGAACACATAAGATGATTATGAAATGGGCCGTGACCTCAAGAATTATAGAGCTTCATGGAGGAAAACCCACTCACGAGCAGGAATACACACAAACATAACACAAAAGTGTTAAGGTCACATGCCAAAAGGACAATGTGTTAAGGAATTTCAGAGAGAGGAAAGACTAATCTGGCTCTCAAGGACCAGGAATTTCTTTATGATGCTAGTATCGGAGCTGGATCTTGAAGGATGAGCAAGTTTTCATCATTACTATTTAGATGAAGGGAAAATAATATGGAAAAAGGGGATAGTTTAAGACAGACATGAATAACATATATAGGTAACAGCGAGGAATTTAAGGAATGTAGTAAACTCTTTATAGAAAATTAATGGGAAATGCATTTGTAAAGGTAAATGATTACACAATACAAAGGTAGATTACACAGTACAAAGACGGGAAAGTTTTCCCAACAGGAAAGAGAAAGGAGAAAGCTACAGAACCCAAATCTACTGAGTGAATCCTATGCACTTGGCACTTTTGTGTTATTTCAGTTAATTTTTGTGAGCATTCATTCACCAAATATTTAGTTTGACCTCTTTTTCTATGAAAAGCAACGTTGAGGGCAGTGGGAATATAAGAAATTAACAGAGCACCAGTAGTCTTGTTTTATAGCCAGAGATGGTGGTGAAGCTGTGCATCTAAGTAGCTCCTTGCTGGTAAGAATCCAGGCCAGGCTTAGTGGCTGCGTCCATCTCACTGTCCCTTTGTTGGTTTCCTCTATAATGTGCTGCTCAGCTGGTGCTTAGAATTCCACTCCATGACAGTTCATCTCCCAGAACAGGATTACGTTTCCATTTCCTGTACCCTCTTCTTATTTCAGGCTCTCTACCTATTGGCTTGTCTTTCTGAGTGCCCGGCGTAAATATCCCTTTCTGTGGAACATTCCTGATTCCCTCACCATCCCCAGCACAGCAGCCATCTCTGAACCATAGGAACACAGTCCGGCCCCACCACAAACACGGCCTCCTATTTCATAACAACTTTTATGCTTATTAGCGTCATTATTTTACTTTCCTACTTCACGGGAAGTCCCTGGAACCGGAGACTTTATAAACCAAAACCAGTGAATATGCCTTGAGTGACGGAAACAATGCATGAACTAGGCCCACCCTTACCCAGATGTGGCCTTACCCAATGGAAGAGTCACATGTGTCCACAGACAGTGACAAAAATAGCGTGATGACTCTATGGAGCAGAAAGAACCACGTGGTCCCGCTACACCCGCAGGAACACCTCGTACATAAACAAAGAGGTTAAACCATTCATGACTTATCCGTGACAATATAATTTCTGACAAGCTACCCTGGAGGTATTCATTCTGAAAATACAAAATGTGGTGTATTTCATTTTTAAACCATGGAAAGAGACATTACCTGAAACTCTTTCTGTTGGAAAACAAGAATGTTCTTCCTCCCGTCTCGGCTGTGCTTACACCTTCCTTCTTCAGAGGCCCAGGTCTGACATTACTGCAAAGCTGGCCTTCATTCTGGTCGCTTTTTCCGGGCTGTGAGAAACAGCATTTTTCCTGAAAAGACTTTTGGCTCGTAGTTTCTGGCTCTCTGGCCACAGGGTCCCGCCTGGGGAAGGGGTGGCGGTAGAGGAAGAAAGGGGACAGCCCGACAGGCTGGCAACAGGATCCTGGAGGAGCATGCATTTAAACAAACCACACGTGGTATTCTCCCAAGCCCCCGAGTGTCTGGATTTCATCTCCACTGAGAATAGGGAAAGAAAGACAAAGATCACATCTGCTTGCTTTAGAAAACAGAGCTACTTGGTGGTCTGCGGGCAGAGAGTGTGTTCTGATGCTTTAGAAAGCATGATTGTTAATAAACCCATTCACGGGCTCTCCTTGCATATGTTACTGACTGGGGCCATGTATTCCCAAGAGGGTTTGAGTTTCACAAACTAGTTTCCAAGATATTGGAGCCTCCAAGAATTTGGCACAGAAAGGGAAGAAGGGTCCAGCCAGAAAGACCTCTGTCATCGAGCTGTTACTTTGTTTATGTTTACAGTGCAGAGCAAAGCAGGTAAAACACAGATACTTACCCTTTCTTTCACTCTGCAAACGTTCTACCATGGCTGGAGAAATAGGCACACCCTCCTCGACCCCTTTCTCTACTTCTGGAGCCTGTTCTCTCTCCTGGGGAGTGTTTTTCCCTTGGCCTTGATTTGTCCTGTAATTTGACAGCTATTCTAAGCCAACAACCTCAAATAGTTTTAAATATTATTTGGTGACAAGTTGTTCCAATTTTGAAAACTTGAAGAAACCAAAAGCCAAAGATATAAAAAGATCATATGGTAAATCAGTATCAGAGCTACAGTGTTCATCTGTGTCTAGCACATTATGCCACAAAACTGTATATAAAATTATACATACTTACGGATGTGAATAAACATATGTTCATATATTTATATAGGTATGTGTATGCACATACATATTCAAACGGAGCTGTGTCCTTGTTGACCTTGGGCAAGCTATCTAACCTCCTGAGCTTCACCTTCCTTACCTGTAAAATTTGGATAATGATGTTCACCTAATTCGTATTGTTAGGATAAAATTTAATAGCATATATAAATCACCTAGCAGGAAACATGGTTCAAAGCAGGAGCTCACCATTGCTATTGCTGTTGGTTTTGTAAAGGGCCCAGATTTACCCAACCAGATAACTGTAAAGGTTATCCAAGTTAAAATAGCCCAAAAGGATACAAAAGCTTTCCCAGTCTGTTTTCACATGAGCATTTTTATTTATTTCCCTTCCTCTGCATGACTTAAGTATACTCACCACCAGTGTGATTCCAAGCAAAAATGGCTGGAGAATAAAACACCAGGAAAATAAGCACACTCGGTTGGTTAAATGGAGCCTTTTCTTTATGTTGCTCCTCGTGTCTCCCTGTATTGTAGTCTTTGGTTGTACCAACCATTCACACTGTGGGGGAAAAAAATAGTCCATTTAGTTAATCCAGTTAATGAGCAAGTCAGTTCCATTTTTAAAACCATCAATTCTATTGCTTTATAGAATTGGCTTTTTTTCTCTCCCACTGGACCAATCAATTAAGTTACAATAACACAGTTTGTGTGGCTCAATTACAGAGAATTTCTCTGCCCTTTACTGTCAAAACAAAAACTGTATGCTTTTATTTAACAAGTATGAAGAATTATTTTCTTCACTCGTTTGGTTTCCTAGTAACATGGAGTCATGATTTAAATGTTCACAATAGTAACTTGATTTTAAGCAACTATTCTGGGACCATCACCCAAGCCTGAATCTTGGTGACGTTTCTGAACTCACCATTACTTTCCAGTGGCAGTGTAAATGGCATTTGGGGATTATCCTTCTTGGCAGGAACCTGTTACAGTCTGTTTCAGCTATAGAACATTGAACACAATATCCAGTAAGTGTGAACGCTCCTGCAAGTTTACTATAGCGACAAGGGGTTAAACATTTTGTTCAGCTTTTCACATTCGAGAGGAAGACGTTGGCATGGGTTTTTTCTAGACTTTTAGAATGGTTTGATAAGGATTGGCCTGTTAACAAAGTAAAATATTTGTCAAGACAATGGATATCTCCCTGTTTGCCTTGTGTGACAGGCTTCTTTATGAATTTTCCTAATGCTCCACATTTTATTTATGCTTTGAAGACCTAAAACCCTCAGTATTTTTGAGGTGATTGCTTTTGTTCTCGCTGTAATCTCTCTACTTCAAATTCAGTGTGTGAGTCCAAAGCTTGTACCTAGAAATCACATGCATCTCTATAATTTATTCTGATGGCCTATGGCCAATCAACACAAAGGTTAAAGCTTGAGATGTAACATTTTTTTCCTCATTAGTATAATTGGATATGCTTGATGGTGGCACTAAATTTTCTACCTTCCCTACTTTTTCTTGGAAGAATAAACTTATAAAATGCGTTAGACATAATTAAGCAATGGTGCCAGCAATTGTTGCTCTTGTTATTTCAGCGAGAAAATGCTAGCTTGAGGAGAAATACTTCCAGTAACGGTCAGGAGAAAAAAAAATAATTAATACGCTGCTGGTTTTCAGTTGGCTCAACTGGGTAATGCCAATAACTCTTTTTGTTCTGCTGTAATATATGAATCATTTCCTTTCTGCAGTAATTTAATCTGTCAAAATGAATGGCACAACATAGGCCAACATTTCTTGCCATACTTTCTGGATGTTTGGTATATAATAAATATTGTTCCTCACGATAATGAGGGCTGGGGATCTGTTGATTGAATTCTGATGTCTCCCAATCATACCATTATCCAGAGTAATGTATGTTACCTCATGATTGCATTAGCTGGGCTGGTGTGAGCGTAAGGATGGGGGTATTATAAAAACTGTAGCATCCTCCTTAGTTGATGATTTTTCCACACCCTATATCATTTACCATATCATTCTCCACAATCACTAAAAACAAGATATCGAAAGAACATCAAGAGCCTCATATTTCAGGAGATCTGATTAGTTTTTGATGACACAGTCATGTGGGCGCTTGGAGGCCATCTTGGAGACTATCAACCACACTCTATGGTCTGCAATTCAGTGTCCAACAAGCTGTCAGTCATCTAACCCTCTGAAGGTGCCTTAGAAGTCATATAACATCCTCGGAAGTTCTTCTTATTTAATGAAGTACAGACAGGAGATTTAAGTAAAACATTTCTCTGTTTATTAACTGTCAAATTAAGTGATTTTCTAGGAGGCTGAAATGGGAGCTCTTTTTGGACGTGAGTATTTATGGAAATTTTCATGGCTGTAATAAGACATGAGTGAACACTTCTGGCCACATACTTGTCTATTGGATAGTAAAGTGCATCACTTAATTCCTACAACTTGTGAGAGTCCTTCACATACACTTTTTCGTAGATCCTATTAAGTAAATGGTTTGTTTGTCTTGATGTGACAATTAAAGTGCTTACAGTTACAGTAGAGTTCTCAACTGGGATGATGTTCTTCTGTACTCGCCACCCCACTCGGAGACATTTGGCAATGGCTGAAGGCAGTTGGGGTTGTTACAGTGGGGAGACATTTAGTGGGTAGAGGCCATAGATGCTGCTAAACATCCTACAACACACAGGACATGTCCCAACAAAGAATTATCTAGTCCAAATGGCAATAGTGTGATATTCAGAAACTCTGAGTTGGAGGTATTATGAAACAGGGTACATAGTGGGAGAGGATTTACTTCCTAAAGCTACTCTACTCATGTGCAACTTCCCAGTCTTAGCAGGATCAATGGCCACACTATCATTGGGTTTCTACCATGGATTCAACAAGATGTTTCAGTGAAACTACAATGTTCCAGACCCTGGTCCTATAATGATGAGCAAACACAAACTGTGTCCCTGGTCTTACGGAGTTTAGGTCTGGTGCCCGAGTCAGACAAAATGCTGACACTAATGAACATGCAACTGCAAGCAGGGACCTTTAAGGAGATGGAATTTGATTCTATGTGGAGACTTAACATAGGAAACTGACAAAATCTATGGTGCTAAAGAAAGCTCCCTTTTAGAAATGGTGCTTAAACTGAGACCCAAGGGCTGAGCTGATGAAGGGCAGGGGAGGAGAATTCCGTCTGGTTGCTAGAACACAGGGGAAAGGGGGAGTGGCCCCAGAGGAAGCAGAAGAAAGCACAGACCAGACAATGCCACAGCCGTGAGCCATTTAAAGAAGTGATCTTCATATGAAGAGCAAGGGCACGTCCTTGATGCTTTTAGGCAGGACACTGGCAAGATCAGGTGTGTTTTAACATAAGTGAGCACAGGAATTCCAAAAAGACTGCATGGTGACCAAGCGTCAACCTTGAAGAAAGACAAGGGGAAGTCACCGTGCTCTGCTGCCATCCTTTCCTACCCGATAATTTATCAATAACATGGATGAAAAGAAAGATATGCCAAACAAATGGATCGGTGACGTAATCCTGGAAGGAAACCCTACTACCATAGACAATAAAATACCCTACTATCATAGACAAATTACCTCAACAAACCAGATCACGAAGCTAAAACTAGACGAAAGCTGGAGGGATACATGCGAAACTCTCAGTTTGGTCTTTTAAATAAGTTTAGAGACCCAGTTATGGGACGGGCTTTGGTAGCAGTTCTTGCGAAAATATCGAAGTGTTTTAGGTTCCTATGAGTAATAATTATGCTGTGGTTATATGAACGAGCCAACAGGTTAAATGAATGAAGTAAGTAGCTTCTGCATTTGAGCCCTCGTGGAGAGACTGTGGTCAGGTCCAAGGACCAGACCCAAACCAGCACCTTTAGCAACGACGATGCATCCAGATGAAGATGGACTGTTTGGTGCAGGAAACCAGAAAGGGAATGATTCCATGAGCTGGAAATCATAATAAAATCTTACAGACAAGAACTGCCGACGATTAGACCATATTATCTGTGGCAGTGTGAAAAGTTCCCCATCATTTGCAAATTCAAGCAGAGGCTATCAGATTCTTTTCCAGAGCACTCTGAAGGAGACCTCTTGATCTTGGAAGGGAGGTTTATCTAAATAGATGAGTTTGGCATTTTCTTCTGATTTTAACAGTCCATGAATGTCTGTGAGCGTGAATCCTTGTTTTTGTTTGTTTTTCTGGCTGCCAAATATCTGAACCCTCTTTCTACACACGGTAAATGCCTCACTTTCTGAGTCTTGGTCGGAGACAGAGCCTCCCTCCCTCCAGAGAAACTCAAAATGCCAAATCCTTATTTTTACAAATTCCCTTGCGTGGAGGATATAGAATTCATAAGCCCCTGTCAGTCCATCAGAGGTACCTGCTCTGGATTGTGTAGTGAGCCCTCAGAGTAAAAGAAAAATGCCTTCGGGAGTAGGTGGTGCCATCAGATCCAGACGCAATAACTAGCGGGCAGTGGTGACAGCACAGCCGTGGACAGTGGCAGCAGCATTGGTTTCTTTTGTAGTCGCCTAAGGTCCTGGTTGCAACCCAGCCTCCCTTGTTCCTGCCTGTTTTCCAACCTGCGGCCTGTAGCTTTCCCTAAGATTCTGTCTTTTTTCCAATATCTTTTTAACAAATGCATCTGTAGCTTAAGTCACCCAGATTTGGGGTTGTATTCCTTGCAATGGCAAACCCTGTCAGGTACAATGTCAAATGTGTATGTCACCTAATGTTAAACCCCAAGTTTCTATGAGGCACTGAAAGACACCAGGTGTCAAAGTCCAAAGTGGGGCTTCCTGTCTCCCTGTTTCACCTTTTCATTTTGCAGAGTGAGTGGCCCCACGGCTCTCTTCTGATTCTGGGAATCTTAAGCCAAATCAAGAGTATAGAAATAAAACAAAGAGAGAAGAGGCTTTGGTGAAGATGCTGTTGAAAATAGTCCATCCCCATTATTCACAGACTCTGTATTTGCAAACTTGCCTACTTACTAAAATTTATTGGTAACCCCCAAATCCATACTTGCTGCAGTTTTGTGCTCATTCCTGGACTTGCAGAGCGTAACAAAAATCTGAGTCACCCTATGAGCACATTTCCAGGAGAGCTCAAACAGCACGAGGCGGCTCTCAACCTGTAGACAAGTGGTTTCTTTTATGTTTCGTGCTACGTTTTTCTCATTTTTGGTGTTTTCTGTTGGTGATTTCACGGTTAAGATGGCCCAAAGCATAGCACTATTGTGCTCTCTCGTATTCTAAGTGCAAGGACGCTGTGATGGGGCTTGTGGAGAAAACACCCGCGTTAGATGAGCTTCTGTTGTCAGGAGTTATGTGGCCGTGAGCTCAATGTTAACAAATCAACAATGTACGTTAAATAAGGGGCCTTTAAACAGAAATGAGGTAATATGTTGATGAAAATATTGGGACCGGAAATGCAGGAACCTGATTATGGATTTCCCCTACAAGCAGTGGTTCAGTGTTGTGACAACTGGGGAGGACATAAGTGCCACAAACAATGAGAACTGACTGTATTTGGGGAGAACTGTTTCTGTGCTGGGAGTCCCCGCCTCACCCCAAAGGTCAGAGACAAAAGCGTTGTTTCTTTTCTCATCTGAAGCATAAGGAGCGTGGCTGAGAGTTTGCTACGTTGTTTCCCAAATTTGGGAGCAGGGTGAACTTGTGTCTGACCCCAGGACAGCTAGATAATATCTTCAGGGGAAAAGAGCCTCCCCAGGAAAAGGCTAGATAAGTATGTACAGCCAGACAGACCAGGAGCTGTGGACACATCTGCCAGTGGCCTCCCAGAATAAAAAAACGGCACGAGAGAGACCCAGAGGAACCTCTGCAGGATTCGCTTAGTGTCCTCACACAGAGAGACTCTGTTTGCCGAGTCCAGAGAGTGCAAAGACCTTTCCTTATTGGACCAGAAAGAAGTGCCTATCCCTACTTTCCCCCCTCCTCCCCTTAGCGTCAGTCATGGTGGGAGTTTGACAAAACAGAGGGAGAGGAAGCCAAGAACTTCAAAGGAACAAACAGAGAAGAGAATAAAACTCCCTTTTCCGATGAGGGTCTCCAGCCCAGAGCAGAACCTGCTGGGGAAGAAAGGTTTAACCCCACATTTGTGCTTTGATTTATTACATGCATGAAACTAGGCATTTTAATTTCTGAATCGGTGTTATGTTTGTGACTTGACGTGTCTATAGCTCTGTGATAAATCTGCCAGAGCTTTCATGCAGGAACATCCCCCCTGATTGGGGGGTGGTAGGAAACAGGATTGAATTGTGGTTTGATTATGTCGTGAGATCATGCTTTTGCCACCAGTTACCTCTGCTCACGTAAGGTCTTGTTGCCACACAGTGAGATACATGAGTACTGTTTCCAGTACTGGATTTGAATCCAGCTTCACCACAGATGACTGTGGCCGAGGTATTGAGCTCACTAAGGTTGCCTTTCGTCACATATAAAGTGGCAATGATAATAGTATTTTAGGAATGTGGGTTTCTGAGCATTGTCATCAAGCCAAAACCTGATAAAAGGACAGTGGCGTAGCTGGAATGGGGCTTTCTCAGGTGCTGCACTGTAAGATACGGCTCTCAGGCAGGGACAGTATCAGAGAGGGATACAGCATTAGGGAGGCAAGGGCCGAGTCAGGCAGAGATAGAGTATTCCTTCTGGTGTGGCCACCCACCTCCTGTATATTTCTATGTTCTTGGCAAAACGAAGGGGAACTCAGTCTGTTCCTAGCACAGGTATGTCTGGAGTTTCCTCCCACAGAGCCAAGACCCACCTAAACTGTTGCAAGAAATCACTCCCTAGGTTAGCGTGAAGATACCATCAAATAAAAATAATGCACGTAAACTCCTTCCTGGCATTCAGCATACAATAAACAACCTACACTTAATCTACAATTGTCCATATAATTAATATGATTTTGGTACGTTATATTTCCACTGTTTTTAAAGACACTTCTCTCTTTTCCTCCAGTTCATTGGTTATCAGAAAAACCAGCTGAAAGAGGCAGCTAAGGATTATTTATGATAACCTCTCTCCCCACGGTTAAGTTAACACTCCAACTGTCCAAGGTCTTCACTAGATTTTATAATTTATTATTGGTAAATCTACAGTGATGTTCCTTGATGATGCACGTGGATTGCACAAGACGTATTTCTTATATCTATCTAATTTTTCTCTTGATAAAGTTTTAACATGTATTACTTTTTAATACCTATAGAGATGAAAAACTGAATAGCAATCGAAATATTGACGCTCCCCTCTCTCTAGACTCAAACATACCAGCACTAAGTTGCCACAACTCTTATTTTTCAGGCTCCGAAACTCATCTGTTACTTTACCTGATTCCCATCAACTTACCGTTTCTTTTTTTATTCCAGCTTTTTCACATTTTATTTTATAATGTATTGTCAAACTTGGTTATAATACTTTAAAGGTTCTTACTATTGTCAAGTATAATGAAATGATTATATCTCAGCATTTAAATAACGTAACATTTAATACTCATTTAAAAAATATCTTCCATATTAAAATTGTAATTTTAAAAGAAAACATCCTTTTAGAAATCATTAGCTAACTACACAATCACATGGGTTCCATTAGCTCTCCTTAAGTGTCAACAGCTATACAGCTAATATCAAGATAAAGGCTTTATCATTATAAAGGGGTTCACTAAATTGAATATTTAACTTGAATGTTTAATTTTCACTTTAAGAGAGTATATAATTAGGGTCCAAAGCAAAACACATACAGGAAAGGAAAAATTTTCAACATAGTTAAATAACTCAGAAGAAATCAAAATTGTAAATGTCCAAATCCTGCTGTAAGAACATAGATCCAAGGAGGGAAAGAAATCAAATAGGAAAGGATTCATCTTGACTTCTCTGACTTGTGGCAATTTTCCTGGAGAGAGAGGAGGTTTAAAGGAATTCAAACATCAAAATACTCAACTTACCAAGTAGTTAGGTGAGTAGAAAAATAAGCTTTGTTGAAAGATAACCAACTTTGACCTTTTTGCTGACCTAAGGGCAACTTCATTTCATAAATGCATTTGAGTTTCAAACATTTTTATTTTCCCCCACATGATCTTTATCTCTTTAAAAAAAAAAAAAGGGAGGATCAACCTAAATGATAGTTCTTAAGAATATGAGTCGTAGCTCTAATGAGATCTGATCCCGCGCCTTGAACTTTCACCTGAACCGGGGGATCTCTCTGTAGTCAGCAAATTCTGATCAGCTCCTGCAAAAGAAAAACATTGGGGGTTATTTTATTTTTCTTAAGTAAAAAACAACAACCAAAAAACAAACAAAAAAAAAAGCCAAAGCCAGAATACCCATAGTAATTGTAGAAATAATTTTCAAGACACTTCAAAAACAATTTTTTAAAACTTATAATCTATTCCCAGGTCACTAAGGAAACAAAATAGTGTCATTGGGTTTTACTACTTCATATATCAAAGGCATTGGAAAAAAATATTTTATATACTCAACAGGTTCATCTCAATCCTATTTGCATTGACAGATCAAATGAACTTGATAATGAGTACATCAAACACAATCAGAAACTGAGTTAAGATTCTAGAAAATGCCATAAAAGAAAAAAGAAAGGAATGCTGGAACAAATTCATGACCGGATCAAAACAGTATGAACCAGCTAAAATGCGTCTTCCTCAGTGAAAATGAATGAGTATTTGATATATGACCAAGGAAGAAAGATCAATACCATTTTTACTATCAACCTGCAGGAGGGTACAGCATAACAGGGGAATGAAAAGCCATTATAATGTGTGTTGAAGAAGGCTATTTCTCAATACTGTATTCTAAAGCAGTATTTCTTTGTGTTATCTTATTGTATTCTGTAGATAAATCCTCTATCAGATAATGAAATCCTCAAAAAGCGGGGCTTTGCATCATTCAACTTTATATTTCTAGTTCCTAACACGTTATCTGCCTCATAGAAAATGCTCAATGCATGTGCATTAAATTCATTGACAATACTGTATCATATGGATACCTTAGTTCTGGAGCGCTTAATTAAAACTTTATTTCATATTTTGATATAGAAAAAGTAGGGACACTTGAAACCAGAAGGCCTGGGTTCTAATTCTAACTTTTGAACAAACTGATAGTATGTCTGTTCTTGTTCTCAATTAAATGAGAATAATAAATGAGGAATATAATAAAATGTAAATGGCTCAATAAAAAGAAATGAGTAAAATGATACATTAAAATATGACCCACCAGGAACAGTAGTATGCAACTTCACGTGGCGTTCCCCAATCAGGAAGCAAAGGCTGCCGTTTGTCTAAATCAGAAGTAGACCATGTGCCCTGAGGTATTTGCTCTTCTCGGGCTGAAGTTTTGGGATACTTCCAGTTTTAAAATCTTGAAGGAGCCCCTTATCATGAAGACCAAGCAGGATTCCCAGATGAGCTGCTGGCAGCGTGGAAGCACTGGGGGAAAGGGATCAAATATAAGATACTGACAGCATCTTTCTCCACTTCTGCGAGGGAAAGCTGCTGCTAAAGAATGGCGGAATTGGAGGTCTGTGGGTGACTTTTTATTACTTTGTTTTCTTACCTAGAATTTCTAATTTCTCAGTACTAAATTACTTAAAAAGCAAACACAAAGGCATTTAAATAGGGATGGTGTTGGGAAGGCCCCATGTGTAAAATGGAAGGTGCTCTATTCCCATAAGGAAAAGGCAGTGCCATATAGACAACCTTTAGAAATGAAATCTTAATGCAAGTTAGACATAAATCCGCAGAGGGGTTTGCTGGTCTGATAGACATAACAACTCTTTGCCAATATTCACACCCTCCTCTTTTTCCAGACATGGGAGAATCACCTTTTCCTAGCCTATTGAACATGGCTATCTGATTTGTTTCAGTGAATGAAATATTGAAACAGAGGTAGTGAGTGTCACCTCTGGGCAGAGCATTTAAGAGTTGGCGTGCCACTCTGTTTGTTCCCTTTCCCCGCCTCTCTGAATGAAGGGACGGTGTGTTACACATGGCGAAGCACAAGATGGCAGAATATCACTCCGCCTGAGTCACTAGGTTGCTGTGGGGAGGACCCTTGACCTAGAGTTACCTGGCCTTACCTGTGTTTGGGTAAGCCACGGAGATTATGGTGTTGCCCAGCTGTATGTATCACCTTGGCTTATCTGATTAACGTAGCTGACATCTGTCATAGTGCAAAATACAAAAGCCCTCAGTTCACGATGAGCCCTTTGTAAACTGGCTAAAGTAGAAAACCAAAGGATAATTGGAAAGCAAGTAAAGGATTCACAGCTTTCTTGGTGAAGTGAGGTCATGAGTCAGGTGGGACATGTCAGCCCACGTTTGAAGTCAAGCTTTGCTCCTGGTCAGCTGCATGGTTTTGAGAAAGGTTCCCTTACATCACCCACTCCGTTACCCACTTGTAAAATAGGAATAATGATCTAAAAATAGACTGGGTTTCTGTGTACATTGAGATGATGTCTAAAATGGTTAGTACAGTTGATCCTCAAGACATTTTGTTTTTTTCCTGTATTTTTCCCTTATTCACATGAGCACCTACTGTATTCCAGGAAAGGAAAGATAGCGTTCTGAACTCTCAGCCTACAGCAATGGGTAAAACAAAAAATATCTGTCCGTGTACGGCAAAGGGATGCAAAAAG
The DNA here is from genome assembly GCF_036562045.2 of Rhinolophus sinicus. Classification (NCBI taxonomy): domain Eukaryota; kingdom Metazoa; phylum Chordata; class Mammalia; order Chiroptera; family Rhinolophidae; genus Rhinolophus; species Rhinolophus sinicus. The sequence goes on from NC_133763.1 coordinate 7,877,078, forward strand.
CCAGGCATTCCATTAGAGCAATTATAGGTCAATGACTTTCCTGCGAAATATTGAACAAGACCTTTCAAAGTAGAGTGTGTGGACTGGACAATAAACGTATCTTTCTTTAGTGGGAAAGCTGTAGGAAGTAAGGAATGGTATCTGCCTTCTCCATCGCTATATCCTCAGTGCTTGGCACAGAGCCTAACCAGAAGCAAAAAGTCTCTAGGTATTTGAATTAATGAGTAAATGAGTGAACAACCCATAAAATGTGTTAATCACAGCCTATTTCTTCCTTCCCTTCGTTTACTCGTGCATTAAATACCCAAGCTCTGCTCTGGGTATTAAAGGTAGAGCAGTAAATGAAACAAAATCCCCATCACATCCGCACATTCTCAGGGTCCTTAAAATTATCTTTGATGACAGGTGGGTGGGTGGGTCCATTTGTGTTCTGAAAATAAGCTTATTCAGTGGCCCCACCTCAGTGGGCTTGGGTACATCAGAGAATCATCGGAGATTCGTCTAAATCCTTATAAAATAGTTGGCCAAGTAGTGCATTTTCCAAGAAAAACTGCTACTGAGATTTGCATTCGAACTGCTTGGCCACACCTTTCATGTGTTTCCACAGTACTAGCCCATGGGTTAGTAATTAAGAACGCTTTGGCTGGAGACGAAAAAATGATTAATAGGGTTTGTTTTCGTAACAGTGACTTAGTCTTCTGCTTCTGACGGAGATAACAAAGCAAAGAGTCAAACCTTAAAGTAAATTACCCAGTTGAGTTGAAGGTAAACAAGTCAACTGTTTCAGCATGAATGGGGGGAGGGAGCGAGTGGTTATCTAAATGCACTTGATGTCCTGTAAATAAGCAAGTTAGTGTCTAGCCTAGACACTAACTAAGGAACTTGCTAACTAAGGAACTTCCTGACCAGTGTCTTGTTTTCCCCGTACGTTCTCATCTGCTTCATGAAGGATGGGAAAATTCCCAGGATCAAAGTTATAGACAGGTTCTATTCATCCTTACTGTAAAGCCATTGTAAAGAGTTAATATAACATAGAGAATGATTCGGCCACTATTTCTACGATCTATTGTTAATGGAAAGACACAAATTACATTCATATTGAAACAGAAGAGATTTAATTCAGAGTTTAAAAAGCAGTCGCAATCATAAGGTTTGTTAGATACCTGTAGCTAGGAGACCTTTGGCAAATGCTGAACTCTGCCCTTGTGTAATGATACTCCATTCCCCAAAACACTGTTGAAAGGCTAAGGAAGGTGATCCACATTTGGTGCTTAGCACAATGCATGATGCATACTAAATTTTCAATAAATGTTAGCTATTTTTATGATCATTGTTATTAAGTGTTCTCTTAATAAGAGAAAGAATACGAGTGAGACAAGTAAGTGCGTGAACTCATCCTAGAAAAAGTGCTACACACCTCATTGCTGAATATCACTATGTCACCTTCGAAGTACTCCCCTTGGGAAGCTGTGCACCAATGCCGCTGCCTAGTCCACACTTCAAAGCAGTTTTGGAACTCTTTTTCTGGAATGGCCATCAGAGCTGTTGTCATATTACCCTTGATGTCCGGAATGTCATCAAAATGTCTTCCTTTCAATTTTTCCTTGGTCTTTGGGTAAAGAAAGAAGTCATTGGGGGCCAGATCAGGTGAGTAGGGAGGGTGTTCCAACACAGTTATTTGTTTACTGGCTAAAAACTCCCTCATAGACAATGCCGTGTGAGCTGGTGCATTGTCGTGATGCAAGAGCCATGAATTGTTGGCGAAAGGTTCAGGTCGTCTAACTTTTTCACGCAGCCTTTTCAGCACTTCCAAATAGTAAACTTGGTTAACTGTTTGTCCAGTTGGTACAAATTCATAATGAATAATCCCTCTGATATCAAAAAAGGTTAGCAACATTGTTGCAACAAGTTCGTGAACTTAATTGTCAGAGCTCATATTAAAAAATAGTGTTGCCCTACTCATAATAAGAAAAACGGACTGAATTAGCTTTTGATGACTCTTAAAGCAATAGAATAACATTAATAATTTCATTGTTACTATTATAACAACACAAGCTTTGCAGTAATGCTGGTTTTGCCACAACTATTAAATGTAAATTTCTAATTTCTAACCTCATTTAGGAGTGTCAAACTATAAAAATCTTTATCTTCTCACCCTACATGTAAAACATCCCATCCAAATCTTCACTCTTCTTTGTAGGAATACTAAATGTGCTGCCTTAGCAATCTTTTTTCTAAGTGTTTATGTGCAAACTTGGTGTGGTGCTCCGTGAGGAAGGCCAGTATCCTTGGTGTTAGAATTCCACGCTGGAGTAGTATCCTACATGAGCAAATGGCAGGAGAGCTGGAGGTATCTCTATAAGCCCTGTCATCCTCAAGGCTCACAGTTTCATGCAGGAAAGCAGTCCGAACTCCAAACCAAACCAGTCCTATGCAAGATTCCCGTGATGGCCCAGCCCAGAACCTGAAGCTCTTTAGGTTTGGTGACACGCCACTGACACCATGAGGTCACTCACCAGCTTCCGTGAGCCAACGTCTTTATTTCTAATGCCCATTGGACAGGAACCATGAAAATCTTTGCCCGGCATTCACTTGACAGACACATGCTATCCTGACACAGAAGTGACCCCACCTGCCGCAAATTGAGAGAAACTACAAGTCTGCTAAATATCTGTCGGGGGATGAAATTGGTATTTGCCAGTGCATCGAACACAAGAACAGCCGTTTACAAAACGATGCTGCACAAAAGACACAATCCTGGCTATTAACAGAAATCAGAATTCAGAAAAAGCACGTGATCCCAATCAAAATTTCTTCTCAAACAAAACGTCAGCACTTAAAGAACATAAGGGTGAGTAAAGCCAGTTCTTCAAGACTACACTTCCACGTAGTCAGGAACGTAGTCCTCTGGCTGAGGTCGTTCATGATTGAAAAGCATCAGTGTCTATACACATGACGATGCACAACAAAGCAGTAATGCCGATCTATGTTAGAAAAGAAAATGGCGGTGTTACTGTCTAAATCCAATGGAGACACAGTTCCGTTAAAATGTTAACTTTAGCTTTGAAGATTTTTTCCAAATATCATTAGTTCCGGGGGGGGGGAGGGGAAGGAAAAGAAAAAAACCCACGATTTGGCCACAAACCGTGCAGTCGTCTTGCCCACAACTCTGAGTATTATATACTCCCCCTTCCACTGTACATCTACCATCTGGGTCTTCTTGACTCTTTCCCGATTCAACAGGTTAATCTAACTAGGCAAGATCCTGCATCACTGAAGGTAGTTCTAATTGATATAAAATATAAATTAGATTCTTTCCCTCTTCATATTTTTCAAAACGCTCTTAATTGACACATTGTTTTATTCTTACATCTGACCTCTTTGTTTCCCTATTCATTCTTTTCTCATCTCTCTTTAATTCAGCTCAGTAAGTTGTACTCACTTTCAGTTCTGGAATTTCTTTTTTATAGCTTAAAATGTCCATTTTCCACCTCACTTTCACAGTTCTTTCTGTGACTTCCCTTCTCTGCATTGGTCCCTGGATTTTGCATCTGACTGCTTTATCTCACCTAGGCTATGTTTCTCATCTGACCTCAACACTAGTAAATGTCCATGGAAATTGTACTACTTCTAGCCTTTGCCATATAACTAAAACCTCTTGATTTGTAGTAACAAGAACACAAGCATCTGTTGACAGGGCTTCACCGCAAACGCTAAGAACAATGAAAGTGTGTGGGTGAGCTTAATTACATGTACATTAAGCTCTAAGCCTTATTTCCATTAGGACTGCTCTCTTTATGCTTTGTGCATTTGGACCAGCAACTATTTTCACGACATTACTGTCTGCAGCTTATTAAAATCAATGCAGAACAGCCAGCATCCAGATCTTGGTTTTTAATACCCTCTCCAATAAAAAGGACCACAGATTCTTGGAGGAAGGGCTGATTCTAGGACCAGGGAAGCACATATACAAAATCAGCCTGGAGCAATTTGTGGTGCCAGAAGGTAAGAACACGAAAACCTACATTAACAGAGGCATGTCAAAGGAATTCAGAAGCCAACTGAAAGAGTTCTCAATGGCCAAAGCAAAATAAAGGGAGTAGTATTGGATTGTAACCCAAAGTGTACAATAAATATCTGTGAGTTCAAAATGGTATAAATAAATGACCAATTAATAAATAAATGGGAAAAAAGACAAATGGTCCGTGCAGAAGAATTCCAAGTAACATATGTAGGTACCCTGCCCTCCAGAAGGGAGAGTGTAATTCCCCACTACTTAGGTGTGGGCTACACAAAGTGACTTCCTGCCAAAGAGTCAAGTATGGAAAGAGGAAAAGAGAGTTATTTTATAATGGAAGAAAACTGACAAATGCTACCTCAGCCGGGATCAACAGTGATGATATATTCATATTATCAGCCTACACTCTTGATATGACATGATGACATGGCACTTTTCCTCTGTCGTCTTCTCCCAGAAATACATTCATTCCAATCTGGCATGAGAAAAACACCTGACAAATTTCAGTAGAAGGACATGTGAAAAAAACATACCTGCTCAATACTCCTCAAAACCATAAGATCATCAAAAGCAAAGAAAGTTTCAGACACTGTCGCAGCTAACAGGAGCCTAAGGAGACGTGAAGACGACATGCAATGTCTTGTCCTGGGTTGCATCTTGGAACAGATAAAGGACATTTGGTAAACACTAAGGATCTGAATAAAATATGGATTTTGGCTAATGATCGCCTATCCATATTGATTGATTAATTGTAACAAATGTACCATACGAATGTAAAATGTTGATAATGGGGAAACTGCGTGTAGGGTGTATGAGAACTATTTACTGTGTTCTCCGTTTTTCTGTGAATCTAAAATTAATCTAAATCTGGAAAATAATAACTATTTTTTTAAAAAACTAATACAAAGCAAACAGGGAAAGAAAAGGACAAGCAAAAATGGTGTTGCAGGAGTTGTCGCTGGGAGTTAGAGCAAGAAGATGATATTTACAAGAACAGCTCCCAGAGATTTTTTTCCCAGGAGTGTGAGACAGGTCTGGAGGGTGCCTGTACCTTAATGGGGAGGTACTAACGCCCGGTCCTCTCCTGCCTCTGAGGCAGGTGCTATTGCCTGGTCCTCTCCTGCCTCTGACAAAAGCAGAAAGTATGGTGTTCAGGGAACAGCAAGTGTTTATAAGACAGATGTGTTCATTGATCAATCAATAAGGTGAATTCCAGGAATAAGAAAAGGGAAGTCGTGTCTTTGTGAAAGGTGAACAATAATTCCAGACGAGGTGAGTGAGGTGCAATAATCAAAATATTAAAAAATGCTACACTTGGTTTCATCACCCAACCGTGTAGTATGTTTGGGAAAATACATTAGTAATGAAAAATACTTGCAAAAAAATTGTGGCAGCCAGTGTTGGCTGGTCAGGAACAGAACAACTTGAATCTATTTATGAAATTTTGTAACAATAACTGTTCCTTGCTTAGTACTGACGCTCTATGTACTAGGCACTATGCTAAACACTTTGAAAATTATTTTGTTTACTCTTCACAGCAACTCGGTGATAACAGCTAACAGGTGTCCAGCCCTTCTTCTTGCTCCGTTCTAAGCACATTATAAATATTTGCTCATTCAGTCATTGCCAAAATTCTACGAGATCAGCACTGTTATGATTGCTGGGTAATAGCGGGTGATACCAAAGTACATCAGAACATAATGACTAACCCAAAGGAACAGAAAGCCACAGAGCTGGGATTTGAGGACACGAAGAAGAGAAGGGAAGGTGAAACCTCTGCTCTTAAGCAGTTTCCTACAGGGCTTCACCATTAACTCATAGGCAAGTTTTATTTTCTGAAACTTTCAGATTAAACACAAAGAAACTCAGGTTCAGGGAGCCTAAGTTATTTTCCCCAAATCACATAGTGACTCCTGCTCTGGCTCCAGGCTCTGTCTGACTCAGTTCTTAACCATCGAACCACATAGCTTCTCGACATTATAGTTTCCTGGGACAGCAAGATCCATATAAGAACCACATACTGTGTAAGCCATTCATTCTGCTGTTTACCCTCAGTTTACCTCCTTTGATTTAAAACGTGGCCTGTTATTGAAAAAGTTCCAAAGTGTCAACACACCTTACTAAACTATAAGCTTTAGCTTATTCCCATCTTTGGACCTTTCGAGGAAGGAGCTGACACTCCTCTTAGTCTTCACCTTTCAGGACTTGCGTTCCACCAGCGTCAATCCCCATGTGTATGAAAAACAGCAATATCCCTTTGATAATGCACGTTGACTCTGTGGTTCTAGTTTGTGCTTTAAAGAGAGTGACTCGTCTTATAGGCCATATTCAGATCAGCTGTGATGTACGGCTTTGAGAGAAGGAAAAACTTATTATCAGCCTAACTTCCCATCTATGTTTGGTGGTCCCTTTAGACTCATCACAGGCCAACATCTTCAGGAAGGTTTTCTCCTATGGGTTTAACCCTACAACTTGGTTCTTAACACTCGGCAGCCTTGGACCCCAGGTCTCCTTTCTCTGAAAGCTTCTTGAGAAAGAGATTGATTCTTACTTAGTTTTATATTCTTCATAGTGTCTAGTACCATGTGTGGTATATTGTAGGTGTTTAGTAAAAGTTTGCTGACTTGAAAGAAGTTTAATAGAGTGTCGAGGAAAGCGTCCCCTGTCTTGTTGATGGAGAGAGCGCCGTAGCGCACACTTTATCGATCTCGGTGCCCTCTTCCTGTAGCTTAGCGCCAGGCGGCAGGTGGTAGCATTCTGTAAATGTTTGTTGCGTTGAATAAACTGTTGCCTGGAATGTATCTGTTTATGCTTCCTGTGTGCAACCTATTATCACACAAATTGCACTTTATTCAATTTAACGAACATTTAATAAAATAGAATGAAGTAGTCAGAAAAATCCTGGTTTGGTTCTCAGTTGTGTCAATCACTTGGTATATAAGCTTAGAAAAAAAATGAGTGTCTCTGAGTCTCAGTCCTTTCACTTGTGAAATGAGGGGATAAGATCACTGTAAAGACTGCAGGATATAATAAATAAGAAACATTTATACTGTGTCTGGTACCTAGTAAGTGCTCAATAAATGTTTTTAAAATCATCCTGATATTAGTTACTGAGTAATACAAGGATATCACATTTAGAGACTATCAGTAGGGAAATAAATACCAGTGGTCTTTACAACATACATGTGGTTCTAATGGCAGTGAGGCTGATACTGATGGCATAGAAAACCCACAGATCTGGAATAACGAAAGAAAGACTGCACCAGGAAAGAGCAAAGGGAGGTCTTATGTAAGATCATTTATTGGCCCAGACAGTGATGTCTGTGTCCTGAAAGGGCATCCAAAGTCAGGACATGCCCACAGAAGACCTGGATTCCTGCTCTCTCACTCTTTCCCTTCCCTGGGCCTCCCCCGCCCTGGCTTCCTGGCCTGCTGCATACGGTCTGGATTCTGTTTGGGAATAGTGTGGGCTTGTTTGTGCAGGCTTAATTCTTAGGAGAGCAATTCCAAATATGCTGCACTTTTCAAGCAATCTGTAGAGATGGACATAATAGAGAGAATTGTGTTGGGTAGCCAAAGAACAGCTTTTTCTTGTGGTGTTAGCCATCGAAGAATGAATACCATCTGAGCTGAGCTGAAACGCCTGAGTCATTGTTCAGTCACACATTCTGACCATGAAGGAAGCCATGACTGCTAGCTTAGAAAAAGCAAGGGGAAATGAGATACGATTAAGACTGTATGAATATGTTAATGAATTTTCTGCAATTTCATGCTGTTGTTTAGCGTGACCGTGTAAACTATTAATAGCGATGTTATCCTTATGATAAACCAATGGAATTTTGAGAAACAAACATAGATATAAATTGTCAAGACTAAATAGACTAAATGTATGTATATCTATATATATATATATATATAGATATACATATATATATATACATACATATACATACATACTTACACACACATTCACACACATATTTAGAATCTGGATAAAATATGTAAGAATCTACTGAAACTATGTTTTTAAAAACCAACAAATATATCGTGAATGCAAGAAAACAAAATTCTCATGTATTTCCACCAGGGATCTGATTAGGCAGATCTTTTCTATGGAGAATTTACTATGTTTATAAAGTATCCTACTTCGATGACATAAACATACACTATGGAATATTTATAAAAAACATTTTTTTAAAAAGGCTAGAAGGCCATATTCAATAATGCAAACAATGATATTTCTTGATTAAAAAAGATTAAGTGTGATTTTAATTATTTTGCATTTTCAAATTGTCAGTGATAAACGTGTATTGAAGTCGAGCGCTGTTGCTGCTTTGACTGTTGTTATCTGTCACTTTGACATTTGTTCAAAAGATAAACTAAGTAAGAAACTATGAAAGAAATGCCATAAATTAATCACACCCAGTGGAAAATTTGAACTCAAAATTTAGGCTTTATCGAGAGTGTCCAATACAATACTGCCATTTTTATAAATGTACACAGCAGTAAATTAGAATTCTTGAAATTTGGTAATTTAGCCAAAGTCGAGGCAGATTTATTCTAGATAAATGGAAAAGGATGCTCTGGAAAAAAATTTCAAGGAAGAAAATAATATCTGCATATTGTAGAATCTTTTTCCCATTGATTTTCTATGCACAGGGGAGACGTGTCAGATGAGGACCATTTATTCAACAGAAATCTTCCCAGGAAGGAAATTATATTTTCTTGGGAGAAATAACTTGATAGGTGCAAGGATGAAATGGGAAGGCCTGCCCTGCACCAAAGCATCAATTAAGCTGAAGAACAAGGGGAGATGTGAAAAAAGGGGCACAGCAACAGATATGTACACAGTGAGTGAAGATAAAAAGAAAATTATTCATAAATGATTGCTTTTTTAAAGCTGGGTCAAAACCTGGAGAGAATTTTATGCGTGTTTTGGTTTTGTAAATGTCCAGACTGCTGCAATATTTTGTTAGGGCAATGCGACTGGTCAGGGACAGGTTAGAAACTAGAATCCACATCTCCTTTCCACCAGTCCAGTTCTCTTTGGTGTGTTCTGTCTCTATAGGTCATCCTGTGTAGTATACAATGACCTTGGACAACAGAAAGAGGTAATCAGTCCATCGTGGGTCATTCAAGAGTATGCCTAACGGAGCTTACACTCAAAGCCAGATCCCATTTGCCATTCTCTGTAAATGACAATGAATACAAACCCTTCTATAAATAAGCTGTAACTCATTGTAACATGTCATGTAAATTCTACAATAGAAACAAAAATGTTGTAGAAATAAGTACAGCTTTTGTTTCTGGAATAATTTGATTTGGTCACATCTGATTTTATTGGAAAGAGAAGTATATGTAGTCAAATGGTAAAGCCAGGGCTTGGGAGGGCAAGGTTGGGGGAGGGGGGGACCGGTCCATTGGCCAAGTATTTTACCTCTTGGTACCTTTATTTTTTTCCCTGTAAATTAGGAACCATAATATAAGAATAACTGTAAGGATAAGATGATGTTCTCTATGTAAAGTACTAGCCTGATGTCTGGCCTATAGTAAGCGCTCATTAAAGGCAAATATTATTACCATTGGTAGTGGTGGTAGTGAAAATATCCTAGCTCTGGGGAGTCCCAGTACATAGCAACAGAAGTGGATGAGAGACTTCAAAACCCATTAAAAATGCATTTTAGATCATTTAAAACTATCGTTCGCATACTGAGAAGTTTAGTTCATAAAGTTTTGTTTTCAATCTTTAGCCTCTTTGAAAGACAGATAATCTAGTGTTTTCCCTTATAAACAGCAAACCACCGGGAGATGTAATTCCATGTGGGTCGTTAAGATAACTCGAGCTAAATAAACAACTCCCTACAATCTGAGGAAAAACCAAATGCATCATGACCATTAAAGTTAAATAATTCATGTGTTTTAGTGTCTCCTGAGCAGTTTACGTATTTCACCCGAAACATGATTTTACTATTGTAGATTTATGGGATTTTTAAAGTGATTAATGGTATTCAGATATATGTGTTCTGCCATGTAAATAAAAATGCAGCCCATACCACTGTGAAAAATTCAGTGTTGTCTGGGGAGTGGGCAGTTCTGTGAATAGCTCATCAGTTTTAGAATCAAACTAAAAATCTTGGAATCATGAGGGTATACTGGGGCTCTTACGTACAAAATGAACTGAAATCCATTCTACGTTTTCATACTTCTTAAAAAATTTCTAATTTGCAAGATCATAACAAGGTATGTAGATTAGATAATACTATAGTATCAGTGTTGATTCCCTAATTTTGATAATTTTATTGTGGTTGGGAAATACATCCTAAGTTATTTACAGGCCAAGGGGCATCACGTGTGTCACTGAGTCTAAAAGACGTCACACAAAAAATGTATACTCATAAAGAACGAGGGATAAAGCAAATGAAATAAAATATTAACATGGGGAATTTAGGTGGAAGGAATATGGGGATTCTTTGTATTCTTCTTGTAACTTTTCTTTAAGTCTGAAATCATGTCCAAATAACAAGTTAAACCAAAAAGAGGACTAATGTGCACCAATGATCTGGGTAGGATTTTATCAGGTAGATGACGGGAACAGTAAAGGCATAAATCAGGAAATGGAAGCAGTGGGAACGTGAGTCATTCAGAAGGTGGGTGTGATGAGAGTCAAGGCCAGGGAGAGAGTTAGGGCTGTGTGGTCCTGTGGGAAGTACTTTAGGAAGTTATGAGCAAGGGAGTGAGAGGAGCAGACCACATTGTAGAAAGATTACACTAGCAGAAGTGTGAACCATTCAAGATGGGAGTCAGGAAAGCCAGTTAGTCATTAGCGTAATAATGAAAATAATGAGTGTGAGTCTGAAGCAGGGTAGTAGCTAAACAGAAGACCAGTCAGGCATCATAGAATGCAGTCCTTAGAAGCACAGACTGGGGTTTCAGATCCCAGCCTTTGCACTTAATAGCTGTGTCATCTTTGGCAAGTTACTTAACCTCCCTGAATTGAAGCGTCCCCATCCACAAAACAGACAAAACAGGAGTCTATCCCTCAGAGTTGTTAGGATTAACAAAGGGGATAAGTAAATACAAAATGCTGAGGACAATTTAGTGGCACATGTTTTAAAGGATGTTTAAAAATATACAAAGTGAAAAAGGCAGATTACAACATGCTCTTTCTATAATTTTGATATAGATAGACATATACACACATAGGCACATAAAAAGAATAGAAGAATAGACAATGAAATTTTCATTGTAGTTCTTGCTGGATAATTTTTTTTATTTTCTTCTCTATGCTGTTCTGGATTCACTCAATCAAATAAGAAGGAGAATCTATAAGAGATGTCTTTTTTTTTGAACCTGGAAAATAAATGGAATTTTAAGACAGTGGAGCCTTTTTCACATAATGAAGCTTTAAAGAAATTCTTATATTTCAGAGGTGTAGAGGCAGAATTACATTTTAATGACTCTGACTTTAAAAAGAGAAAGTTTGACTGTGAGCCATGACTATTTCAACATTGGGAATGATGAAACTAGAGTACCACTTTGCTGCATTGTATCCGATAGACTTAATGAAATGAAAATTTTATATAAAAGTCAGCAAGCTCTGAGTGTAGAATGAATAGTTCTGACTCAGCCCCTACCTTATTTATGCTTTGGGGTGCCACCCTACAGATGCTGTATCAGATTGTCTAAACAGTGGACAAATTTCTCAGAAGGTCGCGCTGACATTTATTGGTATGTTGGAGAAAGAATAACCTTTTTATTCTTTTTTAAATTTTTTTCCCCCAAAAAACAGTTAGAGGGTTGGAAGCTACAAGCTGGTTTTCGAAGAGATAAAACCAACAAGTAAAACAATAACCTGGTGCCCAAGCAAGGATTGGTTCACTGTGACAAAAACTAAGTGCTCTTAAATATTTATATCAGTTTTTTCTCCGCTGAATGTTCTGATAACATTCTTACTGGAGAATCTGACTGTTGATCAGATCAGAATCTGACTGTTGATCAGTTAAAGTTTGAAGGTTGTTCGTCATGACTTTTAGCAAATGACTTAACCTCACCAAGTTCCATTTTCCCATCTGTAACTAACACAGGGACAAAATTGCTCCCTTATGATCACGTTATTGTGAGGCTTAACAGATAACTGATGTAAACACTCACAGACCTTCATAATTATTATCATTACCATTATTATCACATCCAGAAAAAAACAACTTGTTGGGCAAGAGGTCATTATCCAAAGGGCTGTCACAGAGAAGTCAGGATCTTGACATGCACATACAGTCGGAAGCTGAGTTTTATTCTTTATAATGAAACCGATATCATAAGAATTCCTGAGTTCTGTGAGTCATTCTGGGAAACTGGAATCTGAGGGGGTCACAAGAACCTCCGATATACTCGTATAGTCAGCCATTCAGAAGTGCAGGTGTCTTGGGGATTCCCGAGGTCTGGCTAATGTCTGAAGTAAGGGCAGTCTTTGGGGACAGTGCCCTATCATTTGTGGGGCAGTGTTAACTCTGGGTGGTTAGTGCTACAATTGAATTGCAGTACATCCAAATGGGTTTGAAATGGAATACGAATTTAGACCAGTTCCCAGGCACGTGATTGGTCCTTCCCAAGTGCCAATTACCTAGGACATCACTCCGGTTCTGTCATGCCAACCTCTGTCCCTATTTCCCTTCTCTTTGATCTCAAGTGGCAGCCTGAAGAGCTTCACACATAACGGTGTCCTTAGGAACATGCTTTCTGATCACCACATGTTAGTGTATGAACCAAGACAAAGAAACAGATGGACAGACTGTTAGGAGACAGTGCACCTGAGCATTCAAACTCTTAAAAGTGCCAAAAAGAAGCTTAAAAGCTAAGATCCAGTGGAACATTTTGTGACTTCTTCATTAGCTGTTTGGTATTGAGAAAATCTGCGGTGCCATCCGTAGCCATCCTATAAATTCAACTGTAGCTTTAAAATACGGCACATTGGCGTGTAACCAAAGCATGACCTTCCCAAAGTCACTGTTAACTACAATGGCTAATACGGTCAGCGACCAATAAATCTTCCCAACTGAAACCGCATTTTTGTGGTTAACAGTTTAATCTTGTTAGGACTCTTGGCATTGTTTATCTGCAACTCTGCCAATATACACATAACCCATCACTTTAAAGATCACTCTATTGCTGTTTCAGCAGCAGATAAACTGTAAATATAGAAACGTCATGGTAAGGACCAAAATAAAACAGTGTTTGAATTTTTAAAAAATAAGGCCATTTTGATTTTGGAAGACCACTTCAGTCTCTACTGACAATTGTTTTCCCTCGGGACTGTTGTGATTTAGAGGATGTAGGGGTTAGAGTGGGAGTTAGGAACTGTTAGTTCTCATGCTGATTCAGCTGGGCCTCCCCTGGATGACCTCATTCAAGCTCCTTCATTTCTCTGTTTGGTTGTCCCAGAAAGAGGGATAAGCAATCACAAATGTCATGCTGGGACATTACAAAAGTGAAGAACAGCCAACTCTGAGACAGCAATGGCCAACAAAATGGACAGAGAACCCAAATGTGTTACTTTAAGATATAGACGTACATGTATATAAATATACATGCACATATACATACACATATATTATGCATACACACCTGCACACATATGCACACACATATATACGTATATTCCCCTTCATTCTCCACCTGACCCTTTAACAGTAGTAGACCCAGTAACAACTATAAATGAAGAGTGATTTACTATTTATTTCTTTTGCCTAGTTTGTGGTGGAATTGCTGACAATAAAAATTTCAGTGGCCAAGAGGCAAGCACAACGGATATAACAAAGACATTCAAATAATCCAGGAAGTTTAGCTCTTAAATAATGGAAAATGTGCTTAATCCAGTATCGCTCCTTCCCTTTCCATTGCCTACTAACTTCCAGGGATCCTCCAAGAACATGTCGCCTACAATTCTCTTTCATGCCGTCATCACCTGCCATGATCTGGGGCTGGAAACCATTCTGAAACAATAGCTCCCCAATGTGTAGACCTCTTCCTCTCCAGTTCATCCCATCTCCACCTTAACCACCATTTTCCTCTTCTCCACAATCGTCATAATGATCTCTGAACTCTCAAGTTTGTGTCCTAAATACTGGGGGTGCCAAAAAAGTAATGTATACACATTTGAAGAAATGTTATCTATGTATTATTATTCTTTTCGAAGTTGAATTGAGTTATGTAGCAATGTGTAGTATGACGTTGGCTCAAAAGATGGTGTTAAATGAATGCTAGCGTCATTTATTATATGACAATTTTAATGCATTTTTTCCTTTCTTAAAATGTGTATATATATGTTTTTGGCATCCTCAGTACATAGCTCCAATTCTCCCTTTACATCTCTCTCTTCCTAAGCTGAACCTCAAAGTCAGAAACTTAAATTAAACAATAACCACTAACCAAATGTTGCCAAAACTCAGGATCTTCCGTGGTTTCCACCAGTCCACCCGCCAGGCTGCACAGTTTCGCCAAGGGTGAAACGGTTTGAAAGGGGTGATGAGGAATAGTGAAGGCTGCTGCGAGGCTGAGGGAGAGGAAATAAAGAACAAATGTGTATTGCATTTATATGACAGAAGCTACATAGCACTCAGCATGTGCTCAGCGCTGTTCTGGGTGTTTTACAAATATTGTTTGATTTCGCCATCCTAACAATCCTCTGAAATAGGTACTGTTATCTCCTCCATTTTACACCTGAGGACACTGTAGCATGCAGAGAGTAAGGGACTTGCCCAGGATACCGCCACAGAAAGGGACACAGTGAAAACACACGCCGAGTCAGAGCCTATATTCTTAACTGCTGATTTGTGGTGATGCATATATACCAGGGCACCAAAAAAAAAAAAAAAAGTACACATTTTAAGAGATGTTCTCTATATATTACTTTTCGAAGTTGAATTGAATCACGGTAGCAATGTGTAGTATGACGTTTGCTCAAAATATGGCGTTAATCAAAGGAATGCTAGCGTCATTTACTGTATTACAATTTTAATAAAGTTTTTTTCCCTTCTTAAAATATGTATACTTTTTTGGGGCACTGATATATATCAGGCAGTTCTTCATAACCTTTGTCTTTTATTCCAGAAAGCAAGCAGTTTCAACAGAGTGGAAGGAAATAGAGTCTGATTTAAAGGAGACTATGGGCATCATTAAGGACTTACATTAATAAATATGCTGAACGGAAGGAACCACATTAAAAGAAGAGCATATTTTTTTGGCAGAATGCTTTCAGTAGATAGAGATGGAAGTTGCACAGAGACAATGAATAATTACTGGATGAGGTTTTGGAAAAGGTGAAGGGTATGTGAGATGATGGAATCCATAGAGGAAAAAGGGTGTGGGACATTCCTTACTCAGCAACCTGCAGTGAGGGCTTTGGGCTTGTCCTGAGAGTAACAGGGATGCAACAATGGTTGGTGGTAGGGGGAAATGTGAGCAGGAATCCATTCAATGAGAGATGAATAGAAATATCACAAACGCAGAACAGTCTCGGTAGGATTGGAAGGAACATAATTGCAACAGAGTCAGTTTAGTGTGGTCTCATAACTCTTTGTAGACACGTTCCCTGGTCTTAGTATGGAAATTAGAGAATCTCTATGGCCTTTACAACTTCTAAAATGTGAATAAAATTCATTTTGTAATTAAAGATTCTTGGGGTAAATCAAATGAAGATAACTGCTGTTTACATTTTGCAATAAAGGGAAAACCTAATTTAGTAGCTCAGCAATATGTACTGAAAACAATATCTAAGAACTCACCTCTGTGGCAGTGCGTTTCTGTACTAAAAGGCAGACTCATTAGGCTAAGTTAAGGCAACCGTTTTAATTTTTATTTACAAATCCATTTATCTGATGCACCAAACACTAACTGAAATTATTTTTACTTTAAATTATTTTAATTGTAGATTAGCTACTTAAGCTAATCCAGAACATTAATATTTCTAAATGTCTTTAGCTTTATGTGTTAAAATTCTTTTTTCTTCTGATGAGAGCCATAGCTGGAAATTCATTTCCCCCATTTAACATGGTTTATGATGCAAAATGGCACCTCTTTCAGTCTTTGGAACGAAATATCCACTTGTATAAAGCTGCCCTTTTAGGGAATCCTACAGGTAAATCTGAGATGCTCTGGGGACAGTCTTCAAAGCCAAGTAAAACTGAGCCAGTTTCAACTGAAAGTTTTTTCAGCTGCTACATGTTATGAAAAGTGTGTTTGTTAAACTTCAGTCCTGGCCCTTAGCCAAGAGGAAAATTAATCATTGACTTATTTGTATATTGTTCATAATAATAAGTGATAAGAATAAGCTGTTGCCATCATTCTTATTTACAAACAATCTGGCTTTTTCCTGGTGTGTCTGCAATCAGGACTCAGGTCTTTAAAAATTCAACAAAGATGCAATCAAATGCTTGTTGAAATGGCTCAGGCACTTTAACCACAGTACATAAATATTGAAAAGAGTGAAAAAGTCAGAGAGAAAATATCTTCCCCACTTACTTTCAGATGAACTCTTCAGGAACTCTGTGTAGCCGCTTCTCAAAATTTAACAAGTTTAGAAAATGTGTTGATCTCGTTGCCGGGTTGAACAGAGGTGTCATGTATGAAATTCACCTAACATAAGGTGAAAAATGCTCCCAAATGTGAGCCAATGATGAAGATTACTAAAGTCCCTTCAAGGAAAACTATAGTTTTGAATTTAAGGATTGGAAGTTCATCTTTTGAAATCCTAGTTTATTTTTTAATAGTAGTTTTTGAAAAGTCTGAGTCTTTAAAAGGTAAGACAAAAATATTAACAAAGATATTCATTGTATCACATTTAGTTGAGTTACATCTCTGTCAGTCAACCTTCTTCATGATACCTGTACAGCAAGTGCTCTGTGTAGACAGTGTCTGGATGTAAACTAACAATGAATGCAAATTTCCCAATTACAGGCCTGTGTATGTCACTGAATTTAATTTGTCACTGTAGTTATAAATGTTTACATGCAAGCAAGTTCTTTTCATTCATTTTATCGTGATATAAGATGCCTCATGTTTGCGAACATTTTATGGCAAAAGAACAAAAATGTGATAGAGTCCATTCTTGTTTTTCATGGCAGTGATGTTCTGTAAAGTTGTTACAAGGACTGAACTGGTGAATATTGAACCATTGCAACTGGGGAAACTACAGGATTACATTCCTATGAGCCTCCGGTCACACATTCTCATCAACCAGTCAACACACAACCTGTTTGATGTGTGTTTCTGTTTAAAGGCCCCTTATATGATATCTGTTATTGATTATTAACATTGAACTCAAGGCCAACAGCTCTGCAACTCACGCCTGAACAAAGCTTACCCACCACACGTGTTTTCTCTGCAAGGCACTTCACAGCCTTCTTACACAGAGTAACACTAGACGGCATTTCAGCACTATGTGCGAGGCTGTTTTACACAGTGAAATCACTGACAAAAAAGCACAAAAATGAGGAAGAATGTAGCACTAAATAGACTGCAAGAAGGACCCTAGTTCATAGTATCCGAGCTGACACAAGAAGGCAGAGCTGGTGCCTCATTCGTTCAGCTTCAACCAGCAACACACGCATCAATCTTTCTGCATGTGCACATGTCCACGGTGACCAAAAAAGTGGCACACATATCGATTTGGGGTTATAAGTACATGTTACTGAGTAGGCAAATTTGCAAATACAGAGTCTGCAGATAATGAGGATTGACTGTAGTCTGTAAATTACATTTAGGATATCTAGAATTCTTAATAGACATTCGACAGTGTTATGAACAGCGTGTCATTTAGGAGGGAAATATTCTGTCTTTTTCTCATCTCTGAAGACAAGAGGTACAATGCTAGATAAATCTTTGCCCCCTTGCAATCTCTGATACTGTAAAACTAGTATCTATATGTTTGCATGATGGCAGGTTGAAGTATAATTAACAGCTAAGATATCGTAGGCTCTCTGAGCTCTCGTTATGTAGTAAAGTTACTCAAACTCACTTTATCTGTATCCCTAATGAAATACAGAATAAGGAACAAGTTTTGATGGTCCTCTTTGCTTTGAATCTGTGGAAGGAATCTTTTCGCACACTAAGCTTGATATTAGCTTCCTCTCTGGGAGAAAAACTCAGACCAAATTAGTGCAAGGCTCTCAAAACACAACGTAACTCCTCCTATGGAAGGCCTCATATTTGTTTTTATTTAGTTTAATACTTGACATTATAAGCTGACATATCTATCTTTAACATTATACTTGCAAGACTTGTTCTTATGACATGTTAGCTGAGCAGGTATAATATACACGTCTAAGATTAATTTATTTGTGGTTGTACGAGGTGTGATCAAAAGATACAGTGAATGTTAAAAAAAAATATTACAGCAAAAGACACATTGCCATTAATCGCCCTCAAAATACTTTCCCTCACTTCAAACACACTTATCCCATCGTTTTTGCCACCTTCTGAAGCAGTTCTGGAAGTCCTCTTTTGTGAGTGTCTTTAGTTGCACTGTCATGGCTGCCTCGATGTCCTGAATCATTTTGACTTTGGGGAAGAGCCAGAAGTAACACGCTGCCAGACGCGTTGAATAAGGTGGATGAGGACACACTGTAATATTTTTATTTGACAAAAATTGCCATACTAGAAGTGATGTGTGACACAGAGTGTTGTCATGATGGAGGGTGAAGTAAAGACACACAAAAGAGGACTTGCAGAACTGCTTCAGAAAGTGGCAAGAATGATGGGATAAATGTGTTCAAAGCAAGGGGGAGTGTTTTGAGGGGGATTAAGGGCAATATGTCTTTTACTGTAATATATATTTTTCTTATTTAAACGTTCACTGTATTTTTTTATCACACCTCATAAAATCTACATGGCTCAGATGTTTGATTTTCAGAGAGAGGGGAAAAAAAACAGAGTTTCACTTTCAGAAAGTCTTTCCTCTTTCAGTTGGCCCTGTACAACTGAACTATTATCTTCTTTAGAGAACAAAATCTGCTAGTGAAAAATTCTCATCATAGTTTTGATTTTCATTTAGCTATTTAATTGATTACGAAGAAGGCACGTATGGCTAAACTACTTGCTTGGTATAAAATATTGTTGCTGAGAATGTTTTAAAATAAATATCATTATACTTATAATGAAACAGTCATCTTTCACTGTAATGTAAGCATAGGCTGACAAGCTTGTTCCAACAAAGTAAAAAAACCCCAGTCTCCTGGGATCTATGACTCTTAAGAGAAAGGAGATGTGGAACTGGCTTCCATTTCAACTTATAAATTCTAGTCAGGAGAATAAGGAGATGCACTGAAATGAGTTTTGAATGGACTATTGGTTCAGAAATGTCTCAAAATGTATATCAAAGCTACTCCACATATTGCCTGCGATGCTGATTTAATGCCATGCTCATTTTTGATGTCTAACTTGATAATTATCTTGAGGACATTTTCACCAGCTGGGCAGTCATTTATTTGGAAAATTATTTGACAGCCGGCTGGCTTTCATCATATCTACTTCAACTAAAAAGGCACTGCAATTTTTTGTTTTTTACTTGGTGATCAGAAGTGGCATCATCCATTCCCCTCTGAGATTGCCCAGGGTAGTGATAGATTTCTCGTGTCCATAATTCACCTTACAGAGCTTTCCATCATACAAGTGAATCTCAGTGAATTACAGAGTCAACAAACATGGTTTTGCCATTTGGGATTTTCATAATTAAAAAGACATGTTAGCTGATAGGATGATGACAGCAGGCTGCAACTTTAAACCATCTTGTTATATACTTATTCTAACACCTTTTAATATATTACATAAATTTCATAAATCTTACCTTTCCTTTCTCTTCCCCAGGTACACTAATTGTGACAGAAATTTTATGCAATCGTTATAGCTGTCGAAAAAGCTAAGGCGTTGAAAAATGGTATCTAAAGTTTAGAAATATTATTCTCCTGTGTTTCACAATACAGAAAGGATAAGTTGGCCCATCAGCTTTGAAACATTGTAAAACTCAACAAACCTGCTTCCCTCTCTCCATCCCACTATCATGAAAACATATTTACACTCTCTCCAAAGGAGCATCATATAGGTGGCCTTTGTAAAGTCATGGATGTGGTAGAAAGGAAATATCTGTGCACATGTATCTCATTGCAGAATCGAGACAATAGTCCTTCATGGCAAAATGTTTACCTTTAGCCATGGAAACCGGGAAACACCAGGAAAACCTTCCCTGAGTGACCTCTAGCTTGCTGATTTTTTTTATTCAAGAAGCTATGTTGTAATGTGTTCTTAAGCTCCAAGAGAGAAGACTCAAACTCGCTTTGAACTTCAGTACCTCTGTGTATAGTTCTTAGAATCTACAGAGCCATCCTTAAACCTGAGAGTAGAGGAAACATTTGGTATGCGTTCACAGGTTATAACATTTGTCTGGGAAGCCATCTGAGAGATCCTCGTATAGGTAGATTGTGTTTCTCCCTATTTTTTTGTCTCCCAGAGTGGCTTTCAACAGGAAAGATTGAAAATGCCTACAGGAGCAGGGAATGTTCCAGCCCTTCATTGCTTTCAACCCATTTATGGACAGAGCCGGTGCTCGTGGACCTTTACCAAACCACGAACACCATTTTCTGAATTCACTCCTTCTCTGTGTTTGATATAGTTGGAATCTGTTTTTTCTCAAAGATTTTTTAATAGGTCCACCAAGTCACAGGCAAAGTGCCAACTTCTGATGGAGTTTCTGCCTTTCGATTTGGCTTCTGTTCCAATCTTTCAGCATGGAGCAAGTGGGAGAGAGTACATCTTGAACAACTCAAAAAATATAACGTTTTTATTAGAAACCTTTGTCTTTTATCAACTTCTGAGATTAAAAATCACAGAAATAGACTTCAACAATGAGAAAAAAGGCATCAAAGAACAAAACTGGTCATGTGTATGAAAATTTGAAATATATGCATAGACTTGGAATCACATTCAATGGTAACCATAAAAAAAATAAACAGATATTGTGAGAAAAGTTTTCAGGAGGGCATGAATCTGTAGGACTTGACTGCTTCCCAAGGGAATATGAAGATAAATTATAGATTAGAAAGAACGTTGAACCGAATAAAATTTATTTGGCTCAGTTTAAATGTTTTGTTTTTTTTTTTTCTTTTGTGTTCTAAAACATTGTCTTCCAAATTGGAAGCAAAAATCCCTAAAAAGGTAGCTACAGTCTGTCTTCTGGCAAAGTCCACTTAATTTAGATGTATTCTAGATGTTAGCCAAATTGCCCATCTGCACTTTTTGTCTGATTCTGCAATGAACGCATTGGTCAGATAAGAAAAGAGAAAAGATGCCCAAATAGGTTATTCAGAGAATAACTCGATCCATTAATACACTAGCAGCTTTTTAGGTTTTCTTAGTACAAGGACCTGTTGTTGCATCACGTAAGCTAATACCCTGTAACTGATCAAAACTACTGTTGTGAGTCTCATTCTGTTTTGCCTTGATTTAAACCTACAGAGTTATCTTTTCTTGAACTTACGAGTAAAAAAGAAACATAAAGCATCTTCTAAAAACTGTGCTATAAACATCTTCTAAAACATAGCTATAATAATAGTAAAATCTTATAAAATGATTACCGAGTGCCAGTATTATTCTCAGGAATCCTTACACCAATTATAGGAGGTGACTACTATTGCTTTTCCAGTTTTACAAACGAGGAAGCTAAGATGCAAAGAGTGTAAGCAACTTCTCAAGTGTCAGGAAGCTCATTTCGTGGATGTGAACTTAGACGCACTGAGAAATTCTGTTTCCAGCAGTATACGTCCATCATCACAAATATCTGCAAGTCAACATCTGAGTAATATGTAGACGAAATCCAAAACCTGAGTGCCTCTTAGTGGTCTTCCCAACAATCATGCTCCTGAAATCAATTTATTCTTTAGCAAAATTTTTCATGTGATTAAAGAAAACTCATGGAAGCAGGCTTGGTGGTAAAGTAGAAATATTAAAGACATGGTAACTTTTTTTTTTTTTATTAACATTGTTTTTTATTAGTTTCTTAGTGTTCTCCTTTTGCCGGTCTCTTTTTCCTTCAATTTAGCTTTCAATTAATATCAGAATTGGCTACTCAAGACATATCTTGATCACACCATTCTCTTTTTAAAACCTCCCAATTCGCTTCACTTCAAATGTGATGAAATTTAACTATCTTGGGCAAGAGTGCTTTTACAACAAGCCTAGCTCCTAAATCACGCTTCTCCATGGCCCCTTTTCTTTGTTCATGTTCTTTTCTCTGCCAAAAATCCCATTAACCATCCTCTCCTCCTTCTCCCCACACTCCCTTCCACCCCTCTTTCCCCTTGGCATAAATACAGTCTCTGTTTCTCTCCTTGTCTCTCTCATAAATACTTACACACGTTTCCTCTGAGAATTAATTACTTTTGCTTCTTTCCACCTGCATGCCCAGGGCACTTTGAGGCTCCCTTTATTATAACACGTCATCGTCTCTTGGAGTTATTTATGTATAGATCTGTCCCCCTACTGAGGAGGGCCTCCCTGAAGCCCAGGGCTGGCTCATTTATCTTTCCATGCCTACCACCTAGGGCTTGGTATGTAGGAGATGCTTAATCAACGTAGCTGTGAACTGAACTGAATCTAATAGAACTGAAAGTTGTTTTGCTTTATGTTGTTTTTATTCCATGTACATGGCAGAATTAGAGACTATACATAGTGCTAATACTTGAACTGCTTCTACTGATTTCTGTTGCATTCCTTTGCATCAGGCACAGTGTCTGTCAGTGTTTGACACAAAGGGGGTATCTGGTATATTTTGATTGGTTAAGCACATCCATCTGATTTACCCAATATCTATGGCAGAGTTGAGAATAAAACCCCTTTCCTGATTATGGCATCCTTGAGAGGCCATCACGTGGCAGTCACGTGGGCTTTGAGGCTAGTTTGCTGGGGTTGGAATCCTCGCTGCCCCCCACTGCCTCTGTGACCTTGAGCAACTTAAGCGAGACCCTTACTTTTGTCATCTGTAGGAGGAAAATGCGTGCTAAATTAATAGAATTGTTGGGAGAGCTTAAATGTGTTGATATGTACACAGTGCTTCAAAATGTGGCTGGCATATAGTCCTCTTAACAAAAGCATTAGCTAAGCTTCTTACTGTTTGCGACTTCCGTTTTTTCCTGTACTTACTCTGCACTCCTTTATGCCTACTGCAAGAGTCTTTCAGGAAAGCAATAGTTTTCCCATATGAAGAAATGCCAGGTTAGCCATAGTCATCCACATGCAGTGTTTGTCCCTCATAAGATTGAAAGGCATACGAGGTCAGACAAGTCAGTGCGTGAACTCATCCTAGAAAAAGTGCTACACACCTCATTGCTGAATATCACTATGTCACTTTCGAAGCACTCCCCTTGGGAAGCTATGCACCAATGCCGGTGCCTAGTCCACACTTCAAAGCAGTTTTGGAACTCTTTTTCTGGAATGGCCATCAGAGCTGTTGTCATATTACCCTTGATGTCCGGAATGTCATCAAAATGTCTTCCTTTCGATATTTCCTTTATCTTCGGGTAAAGAAAGAAGTCATTGGGGACCAGATCAGTGAGTAGGGAGGGTGTTCCAATACAGTTATTTGTTTACTGGCTAAAAACTCCCTCACAGACAGTGCCATGTGAGCTGGTGCATTGTCGTGATGCAAGAGCCATGAATTGTTGGTGAAAAGTTCAGGTCGTCTAACTTTTTCACGCAGCCTTTTCAGCACTTCCACATAGTACACTTGGTTAACTGTTTGTCCAGTTGGTACAAATTCATAATGAATAATCCCTCTGATATCAAAAAAAGGTTAGCAACATCATTGCAACAAGTTTGCGAACTTAATTGTCAGACCTTGTATGTATCCCCACAATGTCCCTGAAACACACATTTTATTTTCTTTGTTTCCTGTAGTCTAACAATGTTTGTAACACTTCTGCCAGTACAAAAAACACCACGATCTGACCTCATACACAAAGCTCTTCTGTTTGTACAAATCAAAAGCTATATGATAGTTAACTAAGTAAACATGTAAAGCAATGAAAAATGGTGTTAAGTTTAATGGAGTTGTATTTAATGATCAATGCACTTTCCAGTTATCAGGAAGATATGTTCTATTGTAGCAACATTTTACTTCCATCATTGTCACTGTCTCCTTGTAATGAGGTCTTAAACTATTGAACTTTTCACGAAGAGCACTTTCCACATCTTGTATTTCCAAAACATTTCTCTTAGACACTGATACTTACCTATAGCTCTCTCTCACTTCACTTTTGCTTGTTTGAACTTTTGAAATTTTTCTTTCATTTCCTGACCAGATTGCTTTTCTTTGCTGGTGCAATAAGATTTTCATTATAGTTTTTGGATGGACGCTTGTGACATAAAACCAAACCCAAAAGATTAATCACATATCCAAAACAACTCTGACTTTCTCAACTTTCACTCTTAGCTTCTGCAACAAAGACAGCTTTAGGTTTATTTCTTATTTGCAAGCCCTCGATACAAACTGAGATTGTAGATTAAAACAGCCACGCCTGTGAGCTGTTTGTATTACTATGGCTTTTGTTTTTTAAAATGCCTTTATTTAAAGCACATTTACCTTATAATCTATCTCCGACTGTTCTAGTATGTTAATTGTGGTGTAGTTCATCTGTTTCTGGTCTGCTGACTCTTCCTCATGGTGATTTTCTTGTGAGGTTTGCAATCTATTAGAGTGGGCTTATTTTTAACTTGGTTTTTAAAATCCTGTTGGAATCCAAAATGCTCTGGGTTATGAAATGATGGTTTGTGGCTTGCTTTTGCTGGGGAACTCAAGGGATTTCAGTGACTTTGGACTAGGGTTTAAGGTTAATTTCTTAGATCACGTTAACCTATACCACCCAGGTAGCACAAAATTAGACCGCACATCAGCAGTTCAGACCTCAAATTTTTATTTCTCAGAATGCTTCTTTTCTCCAACGCAAGCTCCAGATAAATAGCAAGTTTGTTTAAACTTTCCCTGGTTCATTGTTTGGAATATATTTTTAAAAAAGCTATGAGGACTGTGTGTCCTTAGAGTTTTTATGTTTTATGTAAGACTCTTAGATTAATCTTCTCTTTTTTATCAGTGTTTACAATCATTTCTCTAGCCTCTTGGTTATTAAAACCCACCTCCAATCACTAGGGCCTCTATCTTTTCTGAGATGCATGAGAAATACCTTACTGTCAGCTTTCTGTGACCTCTCTCACTCTGATTCCCTTTTTCCTTTTTCTTATAACACCAATGATTTCTCTGTCTTTTGATTTTACCTACTCTTTAAATCAATCATTACACTTCCATCCAGTATTCTCAGTGGTGTGTAATCTATTCACATACGCGTATTCTGCCACGTGTCCAGAAGTCTCATTGCCGTTTGTTGAAATTCTGAGAGCTTCCCTGTAACTATTGGTTTTCTCTCATAGAGAGTGTCCTCCTTCCTCTCCACCTACACCTCATTCAGCTTCGTGCATCATGTCTCATTTTCTGCCACAACCAAATTTTACACCATGACTAACCCCTGGGCTGTATGACAGCTCAACCTCTGAATGAAATCTCTATCAAAATCTCTTCTATTTTGGTCACATTTCATGGATTTGACAATTATTTGCCACTAATAACCAAAATAAAAATTATGTTACCTATGTCTAAAGAGAAGATGGCTATAGAATAGAAAGAAGTACAGCTTGAATGAGCCACGTGGTTAAAAACTAAAAGGGCATTGGTTCAGCTAGGGGAGAGCTCCGTGATGTCTTATCAGTGCTCTCACAGTAGATGGAGAGGACACAGGGCCACGTTCTCATCAGAAAAGAGGGTTCACAGCAATGACCTTGAGTGACTGGGATACAAACATGTGCAACTTTATTTATTGATTTTAACATGATTGGTGCCTCACCCAGAGGTAAATGTGTGGCCTGATTATAAGAACCATGTCTCCAAAGATCAGAGATCAGGGAAAAACTTACCAGATAGGGCTCGTCATAGAGTCTACTGGGAAATCCGAAGAGAAAAGTAGATAACACATTTCACTGTAGCCAGGCTATAACTTAGTTGTTTATGAGAGAATATAATTGACTCCTCATAGGTATGATACTACAGAGAACAGCATTAGCCATACACATCTATATTCTTATCCATTTGTCTACGTGGAACAGTAAGGTTCCTGGTAGAAAAGGGGTAAGTGGATGCTCAACAAAGGAATGGCTACAACACAGGTGATCTTGAGAAACAATGCCCTATGAACTGATCTTTTATGATCTTGCAGTTACTTACTGGTTCAGAGCCCTGTCAACCAGTACTGCGATTGAAAGACAGGAAGTGACTAGAAAAAGCAGTGTTTCTAAATTATATACGGTGACCCTCATTTGTACATTCCAGATCAGCAAATTCTCCTGCTTCCTAAAAGCTACGATTCATAAGCCCCACGTCAATACTTGCCGCCATTTCACGATCATTCACAGACATGCACAGGGCAGCAAAAAGTTTGATTTGCCTCTCACCCGTGTTTGCAGCTGAGGCTGAATGAGTCAAAACTTTACCTTCTTGTTTCAACTCTCAAACTGTAAACAAATATCCTTCTTGTGGTCCACTCAGTGTCATGTTTTTCACACTTTTGTCCTTTTTGGTGGTAATTTTTCTGTTTAAAATAGCCCCCAAGTGTAGTGCTGTCTAGGGTCCCCAGATGCAAGCTTGTGCGTCACAGAGAAAATGTGTATGTTACGTAAGCATTGCTCAGGTGTGAGTTCTAGTGCTATTAGCCACGGGTTCAAGGTTAATGAACCGACGATACAGTTGATCTAGAGAAGGGAAGAGGAATTCAGCCAATCTGTATGTCAGGTTGCTCTGGAAAGTGCTAAAGTAACGTTTATAGTGCATAATAAAGATATGAGGGAAAAGTCTTAAAAGGTATAAAAAGAAGCCAAATTTGTGGATTTATGAGAGGACCACCAGCTTTTTTAAAAAAGCACAGTGGACAGCATTGTTTGAAGGTAAAAGCCAAAGAAACTTACAGTCATGTTCCCAGGGTCAGGAAAATGTTAAATCCTTCTCAGCTAGGGAGGACTGGTTTGT
Organism: Rhinolophus sinicus; assembly: GCF_036562045.2. Taxonomy (NCBI): domain Eukaryota; kingdom Metazoa; phylum Chordata; class Mammalia; order Chiroptera; family Rhinolophidae; genus Rhinolophus; species Rhinolophus sinicus. Next base: position 7,904,206 of record NC_133763.1, read on the forward strand.
GCGTTTCAAAAGGTGATACGGCATGAAAAAATGGGAATCTTGCAGGCAAGGCAGTTTCTGAAGATCAGTAGGTGACATACAGTAGAATTTTTAAAAATATTTGCCGAGTATTATAACAGAAAACAAGTTGTCTGGGGGAGCCTGTTTCCAACGTTGATGAGATGAGCTTGTTTTACAAGGATGTCAGCAAAGGAACCTATATAACACATGGCTTCCAAAGTACCCTGGGTTTAAATCATTCAGAGATCATCAGATTATTTAGAAGAAATTATTTATAAGAAACTATTTATAAGAAATCTATATTAAGTACGGTGTCCATAGCAGAAACACACCTAAAACAAGGTTGTGTGTTGATCATTTAACAGAAGTGAGACCAGAGGCCCGCAGGAAGCTGACTCCAGACTTCCGCCAAGGAGCAGGGGTTCTGGGCTGCTAAGTGCTGGCAACAGCTTTACGGGACCTGACTGTGCATAGCCAGAATTGACTATAATGCAGCTGTTTAATCTGAACTGTTACAGCTGTTCAGAGATAGCGAGTAAATCCTTCGTTAATTACATTAAATGGCAATAATATGTCTGAGGGTTACAACCAAACCGCAGATTTGAGGAGGGTTCCAATACACATCACAACCTATTATCTGGAGCCCATGTCATCCACTTGCTAAAAGCAATGAGACTGATTTCTAACCGGAATTGGCCATGTATTCAACTTTGCATCTGATATCTGGCAACCCTCTGTGTCTCATTTCCACATTATCATTTACTTCATGAACTATTAAGATGATTTCATAACTAAATTTTACTTAGCTTTTTATCATAGCAGTTCGAGAATTTTGTTTTACTTATATCTCTTATGTCTGTTTTTCATACTAAACTGTAAGCTTCTCAAAGACAGAAGCCAGGTCATACCTATTTTGGTATCCTGGATACTTACCACAGTGTATGGTATATAGCAAGTGTAAACAAACATTTATTGAATGAAATTAATCAGTAAGAACAAAAATATAATTACTAATCTCAGGAACTGATAACAATAGATTTTTAAGTCATGATCAGAGTTCAACTTGAATTTCCCTGTGATTTCACAGCATTGAATTCTGGATAATACTGCAGTATGTATATTTAAAATTATTTTAATTCCATAAACAGTGCATGAATGTATAATTATAGTTAAAAATATAAACATTGATGTAATAATGAAAAGTGTATAGCCACTTCCACCATCCCGTAATACTTGCCTCCCCAAAGATTTTTATATGAATAGATGGCAAAAATAACTATAACTTAGAGGTACAGTGGTACAGTCAACACACACACACACACACACACACACACACACACACACACACACAGAGTCTGTTTGTTTGTTTTGGGTATTTATGATGTGTCCCAAATACTGATTTACAAAGTATTAGCTATCCAAAGATACCGTTTTATTTTCAGCCACATTCTCCAAGATAACCCCCATACATGTTCCTTCTGTGCTGTGTACACTATCTGCAATCTGTTCAAACTAAAGTGTTTGCTATTAAGTGTTTCCAATCAGTGAAGACATTCTTCTGACGATATTTACACGACCTTTGCCTTCTCCACTTCTTGTGAAGGTTCAGGGAAATTCATGAATCCGCCATCAGTACACTCTAAAATATGTCCTCCAACGAAAATGTAATTTTAAAACTAAAGAAATCTTCAAAATAGAAATAAAAAGTAGATACTTATCACAGCTCGGGAGCTGTCAGTGGAGTGCATCCAGAGTTTACAGAGGCTGAGAGAAACCCAGGGGAGTGTTCAAACGTCTAGAATTCCACATCACTGGCAAGCAGAAAGGATGGCCACAGGTGGTTTCACAACCCAGGTGCAAACCAGTAAAAAGATTATCTGAATTGTAGACTTGATGCCAACAAAAGGATGCCACCATTGTATTAGACACGAGAACCACACAGAAATAGGGAAAGATCCTTTACACTTGCTCAAAAAGTCCAGCACGTCATGCGTTGCTCATTATGGGCAGGAAAAAAAGAGAAGAGCACACACAAACACACACACACACACACACACACACACACACACACACACACACACAGACATTGCTCTAATTTTTTTAAAGCCTGGCTTCACAGAGAGGGCTTGCCATTTTCACTTATTGACCCCCTCGTTCAAATGACTTTTAAAAATTTTGTAAATTTAACACTTGTCTATTGTATTCATTATTATATGGGGGAAAAAAGAGAAACCTGAAAAAGGCTCACCTGGCCTTTTTTTCATATTGTTTCCTCCAAGTTCAGACATTTTCATCTCCTCATGGCCAACATCGTCTTAGATCAGCTAGGCTGAATACATGCAAGCCTCAGCACTATCTTTTCTAAGCTTTTATCCTTCTTCCAGAAAATTAAGAGTCCCTGCTCACTGTAGGAAACTACTCTACTTTCAGTCAATAACTCCTCTTTTCCAGGAGCCTCAAGTGGACCTAACGTGGAGTTGTCTTTGGAGTTGGTGACTTTGGGAGACATTTCACCATTTTTTGTGAAAACTATCTCTGCATAGAGAAACCAAGATTATCATTGTGATTATTTTCCTCAACAAAGCTCTTGAAGCACCCACTCTGTTAGGAATACACAATAGATAAATAATGTGAATACAAAAAAAAAAAAAAAAGTGAGCGCAGTTCCTCCTATGAAAATGGTTTCTAATATGGATCTCTAAGTGTTCTGGGTGGCACTTATTAAAAGAACTAAGTAATTCCGAGAATAGGAACCACCAGGAATGGGGGAGACAGATGATGAAGAATTTTGACTTTCATGGATGCGTGTACTGGAAAAGAGGGATTACACTGCACCTTGAAAAAATATTGGGAATAAAATGTATGGAGAGGAGATGGGAGAAAGCCACAAGAGGCCTTCGGAGCCTGGGCAGTGAGGACATCATGCCCACGGGAAGTGATGATCAGAAATATCCTTGCCGAAGAGTGGAGTTGGACAGAAGAGAAATGGGAATATGGTAGACTCAAAAGGTGGAGGGTAATGGAAGGCTTTGAACTTCCTGTGCCTGCAAAGTGCTGATAAATAAATCACTACCCATTTGTTCATTGTATCCAACAAAATATGTTCAGTTATTCAGCAGGTTGGCACGGCATTCAGTTATTTCACTAGGGTTGGGAAAAAGAGGACAGCACTGGACAGGAGGAGCCAGGAGAACAAGTAGAAAAACTATGAATTAAAAGAAAAAATCCTGGAGGTTTTGCTGTTTATCATAGTCAACAAGAGAATATTGACCAGGCTTAAGGTGGTGAGTTAAAAATCTTAGCAGTCGGGGTATAGGCTCATGAACCCAGGCCAGGAGAAGAAAGAATTTGAGTTTGGACTGTGAGTGATAAGGACGTGAGGCCAGAAAGTGTGGTCTGAGAGATGAGGGGTCTGAGTACAGGTGGAAGGCATCGGCTCCTAGGTGGCAGGAAGTGCCTGCCTGGCTGCAAAACAGCCCCAGAGGGCCCCACAAAGCCTCTGCAGTGCTCAGGCCTGAGCCCCCCAATACAGAAAATGAAGGCCCCCTGGACGGGGCAGTGAGTCAGCGAACGGAGAGCAAGGTGGTTTCCACGCCCAAACCTCCAGAAAGCTCATGGAATTCTTTGATGTCCATCCCAATATTCTCATGCCAGGTGGCCACATTCTCATGCCAGGTGACAGCGCAGACACCCAGTTATGGGACTCAGGCAATGGCCTTCTTAACAGGAACGCTTCCCAATCCTGTTCTTCAGAACTCCAGTCCACAGCCTTCCCTGAGAAATGCACACTCTTTTCTAGGAGCTAAAGTTTCCCCATGTGATAGACCTCCATAGGCTTCTTGTTTTCTTAGCAAATTTCTGCAATCCTTTGCAAGATTTTTCTGGTTTCTCTACCCACATCCCCCTGGCCCCCAAAATAATTTTTAACAGTGTTTCAGATGGACTTTTATGGCTCTTTCAAAATGATTAGATAGAATACTATATTACAATAGTGCTTTTAAATTATAGGTACCCACTCTTTAGAGATTCATAGATATATTCAGAAAGAAAAAAGGATTTCTTCAGTGAGTAGAGGAGTCTGTACTACTGGGAGTCTGTATTTAAATAAATACAAGTGTGCAATGGAAAAAGAAAGAGACCGAAGGGGTATTTTGGGAGTCAAGGGACTCGGGGACTGTGTTTCTAGAACTTGGAATGTTTCACAGATCAAAACACTTTAATTAGCCAGTGGGTTTGTGAATCTCGATATAAACTTGAATTTCCCTCCCCCACCCCAGTACTTACCAGTTATTCGTGCTGTCTCAGAATATAAAATTGGGGAATACTCTCAGTTATTTAAAATTATAGCGACAACACCATTAATTTTTATGCTAGAGTTTGCTCGTTGCTCATTACTTGTTTTAAACAGAAAATGAACGCTGGTGCTAAGGGGCAAGCCTATTGGCCATTGTTTCATACGAAGAGAGATGCTATAACCTTCATTCTAAGCACAGGGAGTGTACTAAACTACCAATATCCCTCCTAATTTCACAAGCAAAATTTGGAAACAACATAAGTCATTTGAGTTGAGGCCAAGTATTTTTAAGTTCCCAGAATTTGAACGTATCACCCGGAATTTTTAGTTTTAATAAGTCAATGAAGTTATGTTTAAGGTCAGCACAATGAATAGGCCACATGTTGTCATGGATTTCATGAGGCAATAAAAATATATTCCTTCTGTGAAACCTCACCATTAGATTTCAGGCAGTCTCATGCTGTTGGGAACAACCACAGTTAGCAACGGGCTTTGAGACAGACACTCCCAGGGGAGGGCCCATGACACATGGGGACCAGGAAGCATGTGTCCTGTTATCTGCAGGACTTGTTATCTGCAGCATATGTCCTGTTATCTGCAGGACTTTGGACAAGTCACCTGCACTCGCTGGGCTGCTGTGTCCTCTTTTGGAAATGAGGATTGAGGACTGGATACTTCCTGAGATCTCTTTCAGTCATAAAAGCCTGTGAGATAATGAATCCGACAAGTTGAGAGGTGAACAGCTCCTTGAGGGGCAAGACTCCGTTTTGCCCAGGTCCATACCCAACAATGAGAGTGGTCCCTGACAGCTGCTGAAAGAAAGGACCACAGGAGACAAGAACACACACATTTATCATGCATCTTCTATGTCTATGGCCCAGAACTGGGCTCCGCATTTATTTTAAACATTACATCGTGTCCCATCCTCACAACCACCTTTTTTTGTAGTGTTTTTATTGTGGTCTTAGGCCTACTTCATATCTGGAAAAACTAAGGCAAAGAGGGGCCAATTAAATGGCCCGAGTTTACACAGTGAGTGGCAAAAATGTGAAGTAAACAAAGATACAGATGACACCACTGTCATCTTTGCTGTCCAGGCTATTGACAAATATATTTGGTATAATATTTTTTGCTCCAAGTTAATTTATTTGAGAGCTGAGTGCATATACACATATGAGGTGTGATCAAACAATATGAATGTTTAAATAAAAACAAAATTATTACATTAAAAGACACATTGCAATTCATCCCCCTCAAAGTACTCCCCCTCTCTTCAAACACACTTATCCCATCGTTTTTGCCACTTTCTGAAGCCATTCTGGAAGTCCTCTTTCGTGAGTGACCTTAGTTGCACTGTTGTGGCTGCCTCGATGTCCTGAATCAATTCAAAACATTTACCTTTCATGGTCATTTTGACTTTGGGGAAGAGCCAGAAGTCACACAGTCCCAGATCCAGTGAATAAAGTGGATGAGGACACACCGTAATGTTTTTATTTGACAGAAATTGCCGTATACTAGAAGCGATGTGTGACACAGAGCGTTGTCATGATGGAGGATGATTTACGGCACACTTTAAAATGCACCTTTTCTCAACCATAGCTCACACCCAACTGACTGCACCAAACAAGTTGAAACTTGTCACACACTGTTACTCAGGTTCAATGCGTCGCTTCCCATATTCCCTGCCTTTCCGTTAGATGGCACTTGGCAGCAGCATTCACTATATTTTGTGGTCACAATGGAAAGGCTCCCTGTCACACATGGCTTCTGGTATAAGGCAATTTCTGTCAAATAAAAACATTACAGTGTGTCCTCATCCACCTTATTCACTGCATCTGGCACCGTGTGACTTCTGACTCTTCCCCAAAATCAAAATGATTCAGGACATCGAGGCAGCCACGAAAGCACAACTAAAGACACTTAGGAAAGAGGACTTCCAGAACTGCTTCAGAAAGTGGCAAGAATGATGGGATAAGTGCATTCAAAGCAAGGGGGAGTGTTTTGAGGGGGATTAATGGCAATGTTTCTTTTACTGTAATAATATTTTTATCTGAACATTCACCATATTTTTTTATCACACCTTGTACATTGGAAAGAAGAAATTAAAATAAGTTGAGAGAATAGATGTGATTTTCAACTCAGCTGTAAAATGTGTGCTCTCTCGGCTCTCCTGTAAAACCACAGGAAACCAATCATCTGGCATCATTGAAGATCTCGCATGGGTCAGTACGTGTTCCTGGACAGCTGTGGCCTTCAGGCACACAACAAGGGGGGCTGCCCTGCAGTGTGGCCTCGGAGCTGCTGCTGTAGCGGTGGATGTCACGGTGCCAGCACAGGTTTCCTTAATCTCTTCTGCAATTTGAGATGTTCCAGAGTCCCACTCTGTTTCATAAGCTTTCTTGACCCACAGTAAGGAGAAAGGAGGCAAAAATAATGACCTACCAGTTTTTGTTGTGCTTTCGTCCCTGCAGTGTATCCTGAGCCAAATCTGGTCTTGGATTTCTCAGAAATCTGTGTGGCTGTCACAGCCTCCTCACAATGGGCCCTGGGTCCGCTCTGCTCCCTGTAGTCAGAGATCTCTGACGTGTATCCTCATGACTATCATACAACCTAAATGTTTATGGACAATAACATGCATGTGTACAGTGGAATACTACACAGCAACACACAACACCATGGGTGACTCTCATAGACACAATTATGAGTAAAATAATCTAAGCACAAAAGGACACATACTAATGTGATTGCATTTATATGTTCAAAAGCAGAAAAAAACATCTATAATGTTAGAAACCAGGATTGTAGCTACTTCTGAAGAGAAAGGTAGTGACGTGACAGGGATTGATACATGGGTTCCTGACACTTTTCTATTTCCTGATCTAGGAAATAATTAAACAGATATATGCACTTTGTGATATTTACCAAGCTTTACACTTATAATTTGTGCTCCTTTTTATGTTATACTTTAACAAAAGTTTTATTTAAATAAGCCAATATATACATCGCAAACCCCTAGTTTTTAGCTTTTATAGAATAGTTTCAATGCTTATCCTCATACAAGCATCCATGTGAATTCACGTGAGTGTATCTGCAGGCAGCTTGCTTAAAAGCAGATTTGCTGACCAATGTGAAGTTTTAAATTCCAATATTGAATATTCAGTTGTCCTTCAAAAAGGCTCTCACCAGTATCAGCTCCTACCCACGTCTTGACTAAGATTGAATATTATCAACTACTTTAACTTTTTTGCTAATCTTACAGGCTAAAACGAAGTCTTTTAGCTTATAAGCATGCCATAGACGTGGATCATTACTGGTAGTAACAAGCGTCTTTTCATATGTCTACTAGCGATCTGCATTTCTTCCCTGTAAACTGTCTGGTCATTCTCTGTGCATCTCGGTGCTGGGTTGTCTTTTCCTGTCAACAGTAGGAGGTCTTTCCGTAATCAGAATATTTAGCTTTTGTCTCATTGGCCTCATAAGAACACCCAGATTTATTGTACCAGAATTCTTGAATCATAACAAGGGAAATCTGTCTTTGTGCTTCAATGGTGGGAGACCATGTGTCTGGGTCCTGTAAAGTGAGTGTCAGATTAATAAGGAAAAGCAAAAGAAAGCAGTGGTTTAGGAATAAATGATAGCCTTGTTGTCCATCATTGGGGGCTACAATTTTATCTTCTTCCAGGAGTCCTTTACCACTTTGGTTCGGGCAGTGGTATTAAAATTAGATCTAGCAGAAGCTTTGGAACTCGGGGATGTGTATTGGTTTATTCCTTAACTCATCTTCAGCTAATGCTTTAGAGATAGGTAATAGAAAAGTAAAAGCTTATTCGCCCTTGTCATTTTTGGTTATTCCTATACCACTTTCTCCAAATTTCTCACTAATGATTTCTTTTCCTACAATCACTCTTCCTTAACCGTTAGTTTTATGTTCATATATTTGTGACTGTAGAACACAGAAGTCTTTCAAGAGCGCTGAGGCCCAAGGAGAAGTTCCTGTAATTTAATGAGACTGTGTTATTCTACTTGGAGGATCTAAGACAAAGTTGACAATGTCTGTGCCATGTTTCCCAATCCAGATTATTCTTCACAGATTCGGCATATAGCAAATCTCCCTTAATTGATGGCTCTTTTACATTACTTTGCAAGAGACTGGAATGTACATGTCAAGATCTAGTTTTTTGTTATGTTCCTTCCAAGACTTAGGAACTGAAGCACAAAGCATCTAAATGTCTGACTTAATTTTCTCTCTTTCTTCTTGACTTTTAAAAAATCATATAGACAAAATAGCCATGAAAGTCACCATTGAAATATCTATCATTGTTGTTAACCATAATTCATCGATTCGAAGATACTCATCATTTTACATTTTAACATCTCTGAAATTGGAGGGTATCTTATAACTGATAGCCTGTCATAGTTTAAATGGTACTGTTTTTATTTATCTCCTTTTTAATGTTACATGAAACAACGGTGCATCTTACAACTGATGGTGTCTTAAATGGGATGAAATTCAATAATAGCATAGTTTATAAAACCATTGAACTTTTGTTCAAGTTCAGTCTTCCTGTCTAACTTTTGCTCTAGTGATTTGATTTTTGTCATTAAAACAAAAATTTTGAGTCTCTCTAGCAATCAGATCAAGGGAGCTTAGCTGTTGAAGTTTTCTCGTGGGGCTGTTAAATGCATGCCTGAAGTGTGTGAATAATTACAGAAATGTGATTGTTGGAGCCAGTCATTGGTTTGCAACTTGGGAAAGTACCATGTTTCCCTGCAAATAAGACCTAGCCAGATAATCAGCTCTAATGCATCTTTTGGAGCAAAAATTAATATAAGACCTGGCATTATATTATATTATATTATATTATATTATATTATATTATATTATAGTAAAATAAGACCGGGTCTTATATTAAGTTTTGCTCCAAAAGACGCATTAGAGCTGATTGTCCAGCTAGGTCTTATTTTCAGGGAAGGAGGGTATTATTAAAGTAATGATATTATTTTTCTCTTTAATACTTAGAGCTCTTTAATCCAAACAATCCCTTGAATGTTTTATAGACTCTACAGATTAAAACTATATCTGCTCCTAATGAAATCCATTTACCTTTAGGGAAAAGTCTGGTGACTATTTATGACAACCGAAGGCAACACTATACAATAAGAAGAAATATGCAATAAGGGTTAATTCTGATCAAAGCAATAAGGAAAACTAGGAAGAATGTATGTGTTTGTGATTGGAACTTAACCAGGACAGTGCAGCAGATTTTAAATCTTGACTATCTTCTCTAGGTGTTTGTAAAACTAAACTACCTTGAATATTTCATTTTTTTCCTCTTTATTTCACCTTTCTCCCTTGGTAGTTATTCCTGTTTGTCTCAGTGTGGCTCTCATTTCTTCTGGGTCGCCTTCCCCGATCTCCCCAAATAGATCAAGTGCCCCAATGAAACATTCTCTGGCATCCTGCATTTGCTCTTAGGAAACTCTGTTGTAATTGTGTGTCCATTGACTTACATTCCCCACTCAACCATGTGCTTTTGAAGACAGGGAAGAGCATGCACCATCGTTATCCATCGTTTCGCACATACCTGACCCACAAAAATGTTAAATAAATAGTTACTGAACAAGTGAATAAACACATGACCAGTTATCTGGCCTGGAATTCCTTTCAAAAAAACACAAAGAAGCGAACAAACAAAATCACAACCAACTCTTTTTGACAGTCTCAGATTCCTGAAGCTGTATCCACGTAGATCAAACCAAGGAAAGCAGACCTGGCCAGCTTGTCTCAACCTGAGCTGGGTCACCTGAGTCTTGTATAGGTATGCACTACCTCAGGGACAGAAAGCAGCTGACCACACCAATTCACTGTCAACCTCTTTCTAGCCTTGGGCAAATATTTGGCTTGTAACGATACTCACAAGTACATAACCACCCTGGGCAAGTGTCACAGGAACTGTTTTCCTCCTACAGATTCCACTACAAATCTTATTCCAAGGAAAGCAGCACAAAAACAAGTTTCTATTGCCTGTTCCTGTGCACAATACAATAGATAGTATATGGGATACCGAATCCAGGAGAGGGATCCAAACCATTTGGTTGGCTCTTTACAGATGCATGACTTGTGAGAAAGTCCCCCCTACGGTCACGTGAACTCCTGGTAGAGCAGAGGCAAGATGCCATCAGCTGACCATCATAGAAATATAGAACAAGGTCCTTGATGAAACCATGGAGAGAAGCCAGCAAGTGTCACCACACCCAAGAATTATGACATTAAAATAATCCAAACACACCCAGAGCTCTTTAATTTATTGTTTTGTTTTTACTATTTTCTCTCAGTTTAAAAGATTCTTTTTTCTTTTCTTTTTTGATGGTTTTCTTTTCAGATTTACTAAGGAATAACTAACAAATAAAATGATATTTAAAGTGTACGTTCCCACCGTCTAGCTATTAATGCATCCATCGCTTCTTTTTTTCTCTTTCTCTCTCTCTTTCTTTCTTTTCTTTCTTTTTTAATTTGGTGAGAACATCCAAGTTGTACCTCTTAGCAAATTTCAATTATATTTTACAGTGTTATCAACAGTAGTCACCATGTTTTACATTAGATCCTCAGACTTTATTCATCTTATAGCTTAAAGTTTTTACCATTTTAGCAACCTCTCCCTATTTCCCCCACCCCCAGCCCTTGGCAATCACTTTTATACTCTGTGTCTATAAGTTTGACTTCTTTTTTTCTTTTTTTCCATTTGCAAGTGATACCATAATGCAGTATTTGCCTTTCTCTCTCCGGTTTATTTCACTTAGTATAATGCCCTCGAGATCCATCCATGTTATTGCATATGGTAGGCTTTCCTTCATTCTCATGTCTGAATAATATTATACGTACATATATCTCACATCATTTTTATCCATTCATCTGTTGATGGGTACTTAGGTTGTCTCCATATCTTGGCTATTGTGAATTTTTAAAAGTTTAAAGGATTCTTGATCTCAGCAATTAACCAAATCAGTAGATGCATACTAACTTCTAAACAAGAAAAAAATGCAAGTAGATTTTTTTTTTTTTTATATATTCAACAATCTAACACACCACCTTATCTTTGGTTGTGATAGTTGTTCTGAAACCAACATTACAATTGCCCACATCCTAGCAAGACAAAATAATGGGAAATGTGTCACAGAACATCTGAAACTAGTGTCATTGGTGACCTTAGGCTGCCAAGAATGTGACCATGTACAGTGTTTTTGATCTCTGGGCCAATTGAGCCATGGTTTCTTCATATTTTACCGAAACCAATATGTAATACAATTGGTTAATATGCAATCCTGGAAATAAGTGTAATAAACATGCAAACCCACTTTTTAGACACTGCTTCAGTGCTTCTCTCATGAGACTTTCTCAATCAGTGTAATCATGACTAATTGGCTGATTGTTACAGAATGATTACATTTTTGCCAAACATTCAGTACAAGAATATGCTGACACAAACCTTTATTCTTGTGTAATTTGAATTTAAAATTTAAAAATGTGTATGTATGTGGTGTGTGTGTGTGTGTGTGTGTGTCCAGAATTGGGGTGAAGGCAACACTCTATCCCAAACATGCCATGTACAACTCGATACCACACTTTGTAACAGACATTATCCATCGCTTCCCTTGGCACCCTGGTTGAATTTGTCCATACTGGCTGGATTTTTCCCCAAGGACCAAGAAACAAGTTGATGTAATGTTCATTTGCTATTCAAACTTGGCATTGGAAAGACAACAAACTGAAAGCCAGTTTCTTCTAAAAACTAATATAAACATGGGTTACGCCAAAAACCCCTAAAATATACTGGGCAGCCCAGGAACACTGCCATTTAGTGCTGTAAACCCAGGGCAGATTTTTGCCGCTGCTGCACAAGACTCCGTATCTACAGGAAGCGCAGATGGTCCCACCACACACAATATAGCCCACCCAAGCCATGCCACCTAATGTCCGCTTTCCATAGTCCATAAATGCAGATGGGACACTGCAGTTCAGAGTCTAAACCACCGTGGTGATAGTGCAGGGATGCTTCTGTAAATCAACCCAGTTCTGTGTTCTTTCCTCCATCAAGTTACTGGTTATGCCGAGGAGTGGGGGTGGGGTGGGCGGGAGGGGGGAAGAAGAGTTATCTCATTTACTTTGTATGACTCCCTCCCCCTTCAGATTTGTTTAAATCAAAACTTTTAGATGAAAATCTTGAAATGATTCCTTTTGAGGGGGGAACCTGCCTTGGAAATGACAAATTTGAAGAATCTGGGGAAAGTAGAATTGGGGGTGGGAATGTCTCTAACCAATTGCCTGGTACTAGCACAACCAGAGATTTAGAAATAATGTTCTAAATCTCAAAGTCATGAAAGTGAAATAATTGGCAATCATAGCATTGGTTCTATTTTGGTTGTAACAACACTAGGCAAGCTTTAGATGCTCAGAAGGAAAGGCTGTACTGTATCCAAAACAATATTGAACCAGCATTGCATATGTGGTTTCATAGTCTAAGTTTGAAGCAAATTATGGTCTCAGTTTTGGATATTGATTATAATTATCAAGATTAAACCTATACATAGCATTAGCGAGTAGCTGCTGCTTTCCCCCCTCCCTTACAACAGCCCAAGCGTCCCCTACACTAAGAGGGCAGACTGCCTACCCCACCTGGCTTGGACTCACATTTCTGATAAGTTAGAATACAAAAGCAGGGGCATAATCAAGAGAAAAGCAGTTAAAATGCACTTGGGCTAATGTGGGCTATCAGAGATAGCATCCAACGGACTTTTATGACCTTCTGACCTTTAGCATAATTTAAAAATTGCTTACCAGGTGAGTAGATTCACTTACCAGGTGAGTGGGAACCCTGGGTGGACCTAGTAAATTTAAGAGGCTTAAGGGAGTCGAGAGGAACAGGAGAAAGTAAGCATCCATTAGACCAGGAAAACATCAGAATTCCAGTGTTTGCTGTCTATGCAAGCACCTGAATCGAGGGGTTATATAATAGAGAAATCGCCAGCTCTGGCAAGTATTCCCTATTGCCATTATTCCTTCCACATCAACATGGTGAGGAAAGTGTGTCAGGTTAACGCCTCATTTTATACATGGTGAACCCAAGACTCAGTGGCTGTGAAACAGTCATCCAAGGTTGCAGGTTACAGAAAGGAAGAACAGGAAATAACCTGTAAGACGCCTAGACGCTAGGTTTATGATTTTGCACTCCATCCTACCTCACACTTCCACCATGAACCAGCTATGAACACAGGGTCAAAGCCAGGTGGGCATGTAATGCGTGTGGGAGAATGATGAGGTTTCCATCCCCACCATAGGTAGGAAAACCACTGCTGCAAATTCGTAGACTTTTGTGCTTATTTTGGGGTGTTTTTTTTTGTTCAAATTTAGATAGATAGATGATTGATAGATAAGATATATATTGTGTGTGTGTGTTATATATATATATATATATATATATATATATATATATTTTTTTTTTTTTTTTTTTTTTTTTTTTTCCCCCTCCCCAGTTTGTGAGATTTGTGGAAACTCTTTCTCTCATATTCTTCTATTCTTACATTCTTGCTCCAGGAGTTTTGATAAGACTTGTCGTAAAAAAAGTATTTTACACAGGAAAGAACTTCGAAAAGATCTGGGTGTTCTTATCACAGGAGGATCCACCTACCTACCTCAGTTTCCTAATCTGGAGATACAGTGTGTTTAGTGCTTTCCAACAGAGATAAGAAAGCCAAGGGGAGTGGCTAGGACAATACAAATGACAACTAAAGTTGGAGAAGAAAAAAACAACCCACAATACCATTGTAAAATGAGGGGGCAGACATGATACTAAAATTCTGAATCCATTTTTATTTTAAATCACAGACTTGACAGTTCACTTAATCAAAACAATTCATGAAAGAGGAAACAACTTTAAAGGCAAGAACTAACAAAAGCAGAAATGGATAAATTGGCCCTTTAAAACCAGAAATATCAAAATTATGGGAATTTGAAATTCACATTTTTCCTTATAAATCAAATTCTACAGTATACTGAAAGAATTTACCAAGATAACAAACAATATGTTTAGAAGAGTTAATCTATATCACCAGGTCAATACATAACCTGTTTAAAGTGCTGTCATTCTCTCTGGAAAGCAAATGCAGTGGGCGCTTAAGTTCTCCCATTTAGTTCAGCTTTCCGTACGTGGAATTTCCCTGGCAAAGCAAGATAGGCAAACGCCCTAACATGGGACACTTAGATGATCACTTTAAATATGTCTAAGTTCTTTCTGGCTGGTCGTTCCTATTATCTCCAGAAAAATGCTGCAAGGAATTAAGCAACTATCACATTGTGCCCCCATTAAAAAAATGATGTTTCTGTCTTTAACATGACACTATTGCTAAATCACGTCTTTTACGCAAATATGGAACATGGCAAATGTTATCTTACTTAATGGTTTTACTAGACAATTTTTGAGATAAATAACTTTAAAAATAAAACAAGGACAAACCCATCATTTTTATTAAAAATGAACACATTAGAACACAATAAGGCAAAAATTAAAACAATGAATAAGATCAGACTGTAAAGAACACAAACTCATCAAAATTTAACTGCTGGACAATAAAATTTGCCTAAACGTTTAAGTGGTACAGAGCCTTAGAATCAATTGGATGCTGATTGCAATAATGCTAGTCTATCAGCCTTCCAACAAAAATAAGAAAGCCACCTCATTCTTTTAATTATTGTTTAGAAATAAGATTCCCAGTGAGTCAAATTCAGGGTGACAGGCAGAACATCATGCAGAGATTAGACTGACCTGACCTCAGATTTTGACTTACTCCATCCTAATCTCAAACAATGATTCCATCCCAATCTCAAGAGCCCATAAACCTATGAATATTGAGGGTAAAGCCAAGTAGAGATATGTATAGCAAAGAGATCCTATAGACATAAAAATAACACATTTTTTAAACATTTCTATAACAGAGAAAGGGGGTTATAGTGGAAGAAACATTTCAATATGGAAAATGGAGAAATAGGTTAAAAATAATAGTGGTATCTTCTGCAAGCATTGATTCCTACAAAAATGCATAGAGTCATAAATATCAGGTAAGCTGGGAAAACATGATGTTTCATCAATTCTCAAAAAAAATAATGTTTTTAAAATGCAGACACTATTATAATAATTCGTTATTCCTGAATATGCAGGAATATTTTAGGGACAATGATTTAAACCTAACGAAAGAACTTTCTGGCACAGGCTACTGGGTGTTCCCGCTGTCTGTTCTTCCTCTTTCTTTCATGATCATAAAGACCTTATATTTATCTGGTGCATTGCCATCCAGAGTACAGAAAGTAGTCTCCAAAGGTTGTCCCCAAAAATTCCTCCCCTCATGTAAGTGCCCCTCTCTCCTCCCAGGAAGTCTGTTTCCTCCTCCTGAATCTGGGCTGGACCTGTAACTTGCTGTGATCAACCTGTACAGTCATTACCAATGTGAATTTTGTTCCAAAAGTGAGATACTTCTACACAGGTGGGCACTCAGCTTGTGGGTTAGCAGTCAGGTGGGGGACAGAAATGACACAAAAAGCTGGAATGCAACTGTCCAGGGCAAAACACTCGGCGAATTTGTCACTTGTGATACCATGATGTGTTTATCACATGTTAACTAATCTTGTAGTTTTAAGGAAAACAACGGGGAAAATTTCAAATTATTTTTGTGTATGTTGGCAACATCTTGCCACTTTCAGCAAAGTCCTACGAGAGAGATCAACTTGAGCTAGATCTGGCCAGTCTGTAGGCAGATTTTGCAGAGAACACAGAGCTGCAAAGAAAGGCTCATTCTTTCTTAAAGTAGCAGTGTAAATTGACTGAGCGTTCAGTAATTTAAAAGATCTTACCATTTCTACACACAAATATAAGGAGACAGAAGAAGGGACACAGGAGGACAGCCTTAGAAGGAGTTATGGCCGGATGTGAAGTTTTTCTCGAGCACCCCCTGCTAAGTGTTCTCTGTCACATAATGGGAACCAGCCCAGACACCAAAGTGACATTGAGAGTGTTGCTTTCAGACCCAAGCCTCCTGTTTTCTGGTGACCTCAAAGCAGCCACTGGTAAGTGGCAAAAGAGGAGAATTAGGCTGAGCCCAGAGGCAAATAAATAAAAGATCAGTGATTTCAGGCTTAAACCTGATGTCTAGAAACCATACTGGCGGTTCTTGCCTGCGCGTGGTGCGGACCGGAAGCCAAAGTGGGCAAGTCGGTTTGGTTTTGGTGGGACTTGCAAAGCTGAAAGCCACTCTCAGACCTGCACCTGGCCCAGCAGGAGCTGTGAGATGTGGGCAGGCCTCCAAACAGCCTTCTCCCGCCACGCACTTCAGACTTGGCCACGGCCAGGGAGCAAAGATGAGACCGAAGAGCTTCCCCGGGCATGAAGTCAAGGCCCAGGGAGGACAACTGAAAGCCCATCGCAGATGGCAGGAGCAGGGGCTGCCAGCGAGGAGGACTGAGGAGTGACAGCTTCTCCATGGCTGGGGGGGTGGGGGTGAGAGGGTGGGGGTGGGAGTCTTCTCAATTCCTGCCCCGCAGAATTAGGTATTTCCTGAAGACCAGGGCCCGCTATGCACTTTCTAGCTTTCCTTCTTCTTGTAGTTAGTTACTCACTTCATCTATACCATGTACTACTGAGTATCTGGTATGTGTTGGAGAGGATGCAGATTATTTGTCTTTTAATTTATAAGGTTATTGTCCTTTAGAGTCACCGTGAAATAAAGGAGAGGACTAGGCAGCTCTCAGGAATCTAGGATTTTGAGCTGGATACTATAAAATAGATAAGTTTTCTCTCTTCAGGAATAGGCATGTTCTATGTGTACAAGAAAACAACGTGCATGGATTTGTCTGACCCAAGAGGAAGATCCTGACCAAAAATGCTAGTTAACAATTTTCTCATGTAATAGAATTCCTCATTTTTAGTCAAGCACGTGTCACTCAGAAAAAAGACTACATTTCCCAGGCTCCTTTGCACGAGTGTGAACACATGACTAAGTTCTGCACGTTGGTTTGTGAGTGATATGTGCAATTTCTGGTTTATTCTTTTAAAAGGAAGAGATGTGCCCTCCCCTTTTCTTTCCTTCTATTCTCTGGCTGAACTGCAAATAAGGTGGTGAGACATCTTGATACTTACACACGTGAATGAACTGCCAAGAAACAAAGAGGCAACCAGATATGAGAGCCTGACACACTCAGCTGCCGTAGCGGTTCTGGGCTGCTTACATTCAGACTATAATGTGAAAGAAAAACTAACTGCCGTCTGATCTAAGCTGTTCCTTTGAGCCACCTTTTCAAAATTAAATCTGCGTCCTTACTAATACAGTTCCTGGGATTCATGTCATAATAGAATTTTTTAGGTTCATGCTAACACATTATACAAAATAATAACATTAACAAATAGTTTAGAGAATGTAAAGACTTATATTTTATCGCAATGGATTGTCATTTACTAATTCTTGATCAATTATTTCAATACCTAAATGTTTCTATTGCCCCTACAACAATCAATATAAAAACTTCCTGCAGTAATATGCAAAATAATATAAAATAGAATAATTAACATAACATTTGTTAACAACATATATCACTATTAATAAAAATGTTTACTTTAAACATTTTATAATACAAAAGCATAAGAAACTTTTAAAATTTTAGAATGATGTATTTATAAGACACTTTTTTTTTTAATTTATTGGGGTGACAATTGTTAGTAAAATTACATAGATTTCAGGTGTACAATTCTGTATTACATCATCTATAAATCCCATTGTGTGTTCACCACCCAGAGTCAATTCTCCTTCCATCGCCATATATTTTATCTCCCTTACCCTCATCTCCCACCTCCCACCCCCCTTACCCTCTGATAACCACTAAACTATTGTCTGTGTATAAGACACTTTTATATAGTATCAAGGTGTATAAATTATCATGACTGTCATTGGCATACAGTGCATTTTTATTATGGTAATTTAAGAATAACCATTGAAAGTAAAGGTAAAATATTTTAGCATTTCTTTTAATTGATCTCTCAGTTAAGATAATCCAAAGTAAGTCCTTAAAACATAAGTTGTGTATGCACACATGCATATACAGAAACAATAATATAATTATCCACCCATCATAAAATAATGATCTAAATTAACATAAAATCTGGGTTACTTCTTCACACCTGTGTAACAGTCCTAAAGGGCCCAGCTGTAGACCCAGTGCAGGGCATGATTTAAAGCTCGCTTTTAAGCCACCTTCTGTTTCATGGTAATAAGCAATTGTAGCAGCTGCTGGGCATACCCTTCCTACATCCCCCCAGCTCCCACCGTTCTGGTGCACCCTCAGAACTTCCTATTGCAAGCACCTATTTCTCTCCATCCAGAGATTTCTCTAGTTTGCGCAGCCGACATTGCAGTACTGGGCCAAGGTTCTGCAGCATGGACACCTCCAGGTGCAGCCTCAGGCCGTGACAGGTGGGAAAGGAGACTGCAGCAACTTCCTGCTAGGCAGCTAGCTAGGTGTGCTGTGCACAGCGGTCCCCCCAGGGGGAGAGAGCCCCATCATCTGTGGCAGTAATCTGCTTAGTAACCCACCCTGTATGGCTCTCACTTCTCCAGTCTCCTGCTAGAGCTTTCCGGGGTCTTGAAAAATGATTCGCGTTCAATTCCTTTGCTCGGCATCTCTTTCTGGAGGGACCCTACCTAAAGTCACCAGCATTTAAAAACTCTTTATGGTTGACACACCAGTTTTGCATACATTTCAAATCTGAACACCAGAGAGCCTCAGTGGGAGACGCAGATGGAGCCCAGAGAATTTAAGTGATATACTTATAACCCTTCCCATTAGTTTCATTGGCAAGTACAAAGATTGTCTTCTAGGACCAACACATTACTTTTATGCAAATTGCTTTTATGGGGTACTGTTTGTTCCTGGCAGGCGATATCCTGGCTTGAGTCGTTACACCCTCCATTTGTAAAGTGATACGTTAAGCAAAGACAAGTATGAGTTCTTCCTTTCTCTGAATTCTTTTTAAAAATCTGTTCATTGGACAGGAACCAAATGACCAAGGTGTCCATTTGAGTATCCAAAATGCAGACAGCTCACAAGTCACACACAGAATGGGATCTTTCAGGACAGACACCTTGGAGTTCATGGTAAGGCTGCAGTGGCAAGATGAAGAGATTTATCTCATTCTCGTGTGAGCGTAATTTTGAATATCCCTTTGCAATGAGGCAAAAGATACCTTTACTTTACCCCTCTTCCATGTGTGAAGTCCCCGAGATTCCTAAGATTCTGTTGCCAAACTAACCTATAGATCTTCCTTTAGTTATTTCATCATCCCTAAAAGTCAAAAGTACTTTGCAATTTGGGCAGGACCCTCTTTTATGTAGGTAACTGCAGCCCTTGACCTGCAGTCATTGGATGTTTCACGCACACAGGTTTTTTCAGGCTTTGTGGTGAAGATCATGTTCATTTCATACACATAGTAGTAGAAATATTGCAGGAATATATTCTTTGAATCTGTTCTCTTTCAAAAATGTTTGTCCCCTTTTTCATGCGTATCTATTCTTTCATCCCTGGGGAAGATGTGTATGATGGCAATAAAAATGACAGAACAGAAAATAGTAGGCCCTCAAAAAGGAGGCTTTTATTTCTGAGAAATTAGAACAACCCACCCATTTCTCACACCCCCAAGTCCCAGCGCAAACACACTTGCAGGAAGTTTAAGAGAGAAAAACAAAAAACATTGGAAAGCCACCTAGCACTAGGCCATAGCGGTCCCCTAGTAGTTCCCTCTCAGTCTTTCAAAATTATTTAATATCGAGCTGGATTCCTTGAAAAGATCTATACCACTTTTATTCACCTTATGAACTTCTGCTGTATATTTTATCATTTCTTTTCCACTCTTTTGTAAACAGGTAAAACCCATGAAAGGATGCTTACCACACATGTACATTAACGATCATTAACATTTGGCAAATATAATTTCTGATGCATGAAAACAGGTTAAGGACCACCCACATTCCTATCAATGCATTAACCACTCTTTCTGATTGGAAAGCTGAAAAGAAATTTTGACAATCCCCCACCCGGGTGATGCTCCCCGCCAGGACACTTTCCTGTCATATTCCCATCCTAATAGAGCCTCACAAATCCTCACTGGAATAATTAACTCAAAAGAGTGACTCAGTTTCAATCCTTAGCACCTAGCATGATAGAAGCCCTAGTGATTGAGTGAAGAAGGTAAAGGAGATTCTGATGTATCTCTGAGGAATTTGTGAACTTTTATTGACATTTGGCAAATATCATTTCTGATGAACTGTGTGCCTTCTATTTCTTCTCAAAAATGTAAGATTTAGGAGGTCTTAAACTTGCTGACTTTCTGAACCCAATTTAAGGTAATCTCTTTAATATGGCTTTTATTTAGGGTGAGGCATTTCCCAAAATATGTGCTAAGAAAATGTTCACATAAGAATCACATTGAAAAAAAATTCTTTGGTTAATAAGGTTAGAGTAAGAATAGTGCAAGATATACAATTTGGTATCTATAAGGCTCTACAAAGTCAAAACCAGCCATTCAAACAAACAAACCAAAGCTATCTTTGTTTGACTCAATATTTTCCAAAACTATTTAACCATGAAAACATGTCCCTTTTTAAAGAATCACATATTGGTATCCATGTTCTATGCACAGTGTACAGGGACTTGTGAAAGGTAGAACTAGGAGATGAAAGAGCAGAAGGAGGAAGGGAGGGATGGAGGGAAGGAGAGAGAGAAGGGAGGGGGAAGGAAGATAAGGAAAGTAGGAAGTAGCCATATCACGCAAGGTCTTATGGTCCATGGAGGAAATCTGGGGCTTCTGAATAAGACGAGAAATCATGGAGAGATTTATGCAGGAGAGTTTACATCCATTTTGTCATTTAAGTAGTGAATGCTGGCTGCTGTGTGGAAAACGGCTTGGACTGTGAGAAGAGTGGAGGGGGCAGAGGCAAGTCGGGGTACTGCGTAAGTTGTCAGAAGAGAGATAAATGATAGTGGCACTGCAGATGAAGGGTGTGAACAAATTCAAGGCATATTTTTGAAAGTTATAATACCATTGAACAGTGCTCTATTGCTTCGTTATTCATTAACGCATGCAAAGGACTTAGAAAAGCGTTTGACAGATACTGAATGTCAATGCGTGTGAACTCTTTAGCGTTAGTGTAGGCTCACTTCTAAACGCAGTGTGAAGTCAGCTCTAGCTTTCCTTACCCACTTCCCGTCTCTTCTCCCAGCTGAGTCACTTCCCCGGTTCCTGTCCTCTGGAGTATGTGCTTCCTGTGTTGTTAACATGTCAGGCTATGTTTTCATTCATTTTCTATCCAAGTTCCCCATGGTAATGCAAGTCCTGTGAGGTCAACACAAGGTCGTCTTCCTCTCTCTATCCTTTACTGTTTAACATTTTGTATTATGGATCATATGGGTTGAAAAATCAATGAGATGCAGAACATTACATCAACCAGCAGCGTCATCTACCTCGCAGATACTCTTCAGTCTATTTGAATAACCAGAATGAATAGATTTATAAAAGAATAAAGGCAGGAACATTTAAGAGTTTTGAATCGTAGCCAACCTCCGAGCAATCGCCAAGACGTGAGTATAAAAGTTATGGAGTAGATTTCAGCAGAACTAAATTCTAATCCCTGACTCACTGCTTCCAGGCCATTTCCCTTTTGTCAAACCTTCATCTTTTATCTTTACTCCCCTCATCTGCTGACGAGGCTTATCAATACTTGCCCTGCCTACTTATAAGAAACATAACTAATATGATAAAGGCTGTGAGAATGACTGCTGAGACAACTACGCACCGCACTACAGATTCCAAATATTATTATTATTGCAAATAGTGCACAAAGACAGATTCACCTGCGTTCTTCCCTATTTTTCAGTTTCTTCAGCCAGAACGATGAGGATTTGACACCACGTGTGTTTTATTTTCTTAGTGTTGGCCTCCATTGCTGCCAAGTCCCGTGCTCTATGCTTGTCGTAATACAACCATCATTTATTGGACGTTGACTTGGCAAAGTCTTCTGCGTACCTGACCTGCATTAGCTAACTCAGTCTTCACAATAGCCCTATGCAGTGGGTGCTGCCGCCATCTCCGTTTTAGAGATAAGAAGGAGGCACAGAGAGTTTAAGTAAGTGGCCCCGAAAAAACACCCAAATACTAAGGGACAGGTTTGGGCTTTAAACTCCCTGTGTTCTGCTTTCACAGTCGGCACCTGCAATGTCATACCCTCCTGCCTGCCCTGGTGTGGCAGCCCCCGTGGGATGGTCTCTTCCAAAGCCTCCTCCCCCTCCCAGCATCACCCTTCTGCAGGGTACTCAGTGCCACTTCACAAGGCAGCGCAGGGCTCAGCCAGTTCCCATCACCTGCTTCCTTCACACTCAGCTGGCAGATAGCCGCGGCTGTAATTTCCTCTGCAGTTTAACCGAAGGTGTTCCGAATTTTAAGGAGCAGAAGGACATGAAGTTTATTCCTTTCATTTCCTACACCGTCCAGCCATTGCTCCATTTGGTTAGCGATGTCCAAATGTGAGGGGAAATTGACGTGGTCTGGACTAAAGTAAATCCCCTGAGTGCTCTTAACCTAAGACCACATTTGGGAGGAAGGGCCTGGGGGGTTATTGGAAACTAGCAACAGCTTTATCCAGATGCTGAGAGGGCACATTTCCCCCCACGGAACCATCCCTAGGACTGAAATTCCCACTGCTTTCCCTCAAAATCCCCCTGGAAAGAGAGGTTCATCATAGTGAATAGAGGGATTATTCAGTTCAGCATTTATGAAGCGTCTGCTGTTATTAGACATCCAGCTGCAATTCTGTCGACTCGTTCAGCACAGTGATGGAGGTTGTCCAATGTGCATTGGGCATTGTTTTCAGAAAGGGGTGTGTAAGATTGAGCTATATAGCTAGAGACCCTTCCTCCTTAGAGCGTACAATACAGCGGGGAAAAGCACGCTGAACAACTAACTGCATAATCACCCAGTTATACCTGTGGAAATGTCCTGCATGCAGAGGGAGAGCAGTGAACAGGTGTGTGACAGGAGTGCTCTAAGCTAGCAGGTGGGCCAAAGAAACTTTGCAGAGGAGGTAAAGTAGGTGCGTTCATACTGTGGTTTCTAATAGACTTCTATCATTAACAATGCACAATGCACAAGAAGAAACTTGTATTAAAATGAGAAAGGGGAAAATGTCAGAAATACGAATTGCTCCAGAGCTCTCGAGAGGCACAGTGTTAGAATACCTAGGCAGGCCATGGCAGCATCGAAATATGGGCCAGTTTGGGTAGGAAAGTGAGGTACGGCTCGCCCCCTCCTGCAGGAGTAGGCCAGCTCTGGCAACTGTCTGTCCCCCCTCAAACTACCCGTCTGATATTATTGGCAATTTGAAGTATGACTCATAGATTTCCCTTATAATTACATAAAGTTGGCAAAGCTCATAAGTGACAGAAACCTGATTGAAAGTCCTGGTCACAGAGATATATTGGATCATCTCCCAGAATTCTGTATATATTCCAAAAGAAGGTAGACTCCACTGTATCCTTTAAAACACAGACAAGCCTCCATGAGTCAAAATCTCATATGATTTCTAGGCCAGGTAAAAAAGCCTTTTTTTATCTGGCTTAGTAAAAACTTTTCTCAGTGCGAAAAAATTTCCACCACACTACCTTAACATAAACACCATACTAAATTTTATAATGGCTTTTAAGTACCTTATAATGCTAGAATCTCTAAATGAAGATAAACATTACCCTTCTTTTATTATCTACTGAAAAAGTATGGTACCAAAACCATCCCTAAGAGCAATCATGCCACATTGCATGATCGCTGTGTCACCTCACACTTCCTGCAAATGAAATCAGTTTTCGAGGAAAATCACAGAGAAGCTTGCAGCAGACATGAGATCACAAAAGGACTACTAAGGGGTCTTTGCCTGTTCTCAGGGTAAATTATGAGTATTGAGAATATAATAGGAGCTGGTGGGTCCAGCTTCATTCTCATCATTGACCACCCATGAATTCCACTGGTGTCTCCTCTCTTTCCTCATCACGTCACCTCATTCCCCATCCTTTCCCCTACAGAAAACACAGGATTGTCTTAAGTTTAGATCTGCATGTTCTAAGGAGAATAATGCCAATAACATAGTTTCAATGAATAAATCACGAGTTTAATTGACATACTTGGAATTTCTCATTATGAACATGGAGGATTTGGCAACACAAGTGGCATGGAATCGTGTTGGCTACAAACTAGTCCCTGAGGGAAAGAAGAATCTCTGATAACTGTTAAACTATGTGGATACGTACTGCGTACTTTTTTTATTTACCATTGCCAAGAAAATATGCAATACACATACAAAAATACAAGTTCTGAAAAATCACTCAACCCAAGAAGTAAATCAACAGGCATTAAACATTCCGAAGTAAAGAATATATCTGTCTTGTTCCCAGGGCTCACATGAAATACTTGAGGAATAAACGACTTCTAATTAATTCTTAGTTCAGGCTGTTATAACAGAATACCAGAATTGCATGGTTTATAAACATCAGAAATTTATTTCTCACAGTTCTGTAGTCTGGGAAGTCCAAGGTCAAGGCCAACAGATTTGGTGTCTGATGAGAACCCACTTTCTGGTTCATAGGTGGCCGTCTTCTCACTTTGTCTTCACATAGCAGACAGGAGACCCCAGCTCTCTGGCATCTCTGTTAAAAGGGCACTAATCTTATTCATGAGGTCTCTGCCCTCATGACCTAATCACCTCCCAAAGGCCCAGCTTCCCAACACTGTCACGTTGAAGGGTAGGGCTTCAGATTAGAATTTTGAGGGGGCACAAACATACATAGGTCCACAGCAATAATACAGAACACAAGGACCACATTCCCTGATGAACCTCTAATGAAGCAGATAAATGGGATTCAATGATAAAATAGGAGCTAGGTAGTACTAATCTCAGAGATCCTGCATCCTGACCCAATGACACAGAATAAAAACTAAATGATCAAATCAGTGCTTTACAATAAAGTTGACTTTTTGTTGTCCATGCTCTTGGAAGAAAACAGACACTGGCAGGTAATAGCAAAGGAGTGACTCTTCTTTTCCAAAAAGTTTCCGTGCTACCTATTTTTTGGGATACATTCTGTATATCCGGGCACTAAAGACTTCTCAAAGTCTGGTCTCCAATCTTCATGCTAGGCTCTCAGAGCGCAAGGAACCCTGCATGATGGCGTTTGGTCTGCTTCCTGACTTCTCAACACCCCTCGAGTTTCCTTCCCCCGTACATTACCTTATGCCACACCCCAGGCTCTGACTGCTCCGCAGATTGCTTCTCAAAGTTGGGAATGTTTTCCAGTCCTAGCTCAGATCACACACGCTCCAGGAATGGATCCTGTTGTGCAGACTAGAACCGACATGTTCCTGCTTATCTAACGCAGTCATTTAACGCTTAGTAAACACCGCCTTCCTTATATTGCCAGTTATGGCTGATACAAAGAAAAGGAATGTGTTACATTCAGAATCAAAGAATTTGAAGTCTGGAAACAACTTACAGATCAATTAGGTCAATTCTGTCATTATCCAGATGAACAGAGAGATGAAGCCACTGATCTCAAGTTATTGGGAAAGTCAGAACTATATTCAGCATTCCATCTCCAGTTCAATAAATTTCCCAATATACCATGCATTTTTTTACATTGAAATTTAAAATTTGTATTGATTTTATTTTAACATTTACTAACATGTTCTATATACATAACTGGATAATCTAAAAGTTGCATTTAAAAATTTCAGGTTGTCATAATTACGCAACAGATTTAAACGTTCAACTAAGGTTTGTGGATCCTGGAGATAAAATGTGCTTTCATTTAACAAGTGAGAGCAGCGAGAAAGGAAGGGGCCAAGGTTGATGAGGAAGAGACCTCTTGGGATTGAAATTTTGCTGTAAATATTCTACAATCTAGATAATCCACACAGAGCCTTGGGAATGAGCCATTCTGTTAGAAGCCCCTTCTCCTTCTAGTCTTCTTGAAAGCAGGCCATTTGAACTTATAGACAAATGGCGCACACTGGTTTGGTTCTTGAGAGGCAGGTTTTCATCTGTTGGACTGGAATACCCCACTATTTCTAGGAACTGTGTTTGGAACAAAACACTTCCTTGGGATACATCTACAATGAGTCATGCTTGTTAGATGAAGGGAAAATTTTGCAATGGTTTTTCCCATTCAGATGATGAGTGCCCTGGCAGAGAAGGTTAAGATCCTGTGAGTGGGTTCAATTGTATGCCAACTCATGGTGCCAGATTACAGGGTCTCTTCATAAAACTTATGGTTGGACCTATCCCCTGGAGCAAAATGGTTTATGGAATGAGAGCGCCAAGATCGCTCAATGGAAGAACTTCCCTGGGTCTCCCTTTCTTTTAATTTTTTTTTGGGTGTTTCCTTTTACATTTGGAACCTGATGTGCTTTCAACTTGTCTTCTTCCAAGGAAAGTTCTCCTCAGTGTTTGCATCACGCAGACGTCCATCCTCAAGAATATTATGGTCACCTCCTGCATCGACCTAACTCTTTAAAAAGATTATATAGGCCTCTCTGTTCGTTCCATCCTTGCCCTCATCTGATTTCTTTAATATTATCTCAGGCATCAGAAAGTTGCTTGATTCTCACAAGAATTGTCCATTGTATGTCTGGTGTCTTTTAGGCCAACTCCTATGTTCTGTAAGAGGCAATGCCCACTTAACAGTTTATATTGAAATCACAGACAAGGCTTAGTAAGCAGACAATGCCTCATACACAAAAGCACTCCAGCTGTATCGGGCCAGGAGTTTTGTCCAGTTAGGTGACAGCTTATGAAATGCAGCTCAATAGACATAGCTGTAGTAAAAAAAAAAAATTCCCAAGAATCCAAAGAGTCACATGCCATGAAGACACAAAGATATGAAACTCTTGTAGCAATATAGCTAAAGGGAGAATATTCTGAGCGGCCAAATAAGAACGAACCCTGGTTATTTACTCCATCTCATCATGTAGCTTTCTTGATAACTTTCCGACTTGACCCCATCTAACATACTATCCTAATTGCGTGTACATACTTTATTTTTATTTCTGGTGTTGTATTTATAACAGTAGCTGTCACTATGTCAGCAGATGTATATTCTGAATAAGACTTCAAGTCTACCAGGGCAGATATGCCCTTAGACTCAATGGATTTTAAGATTCTTTCCAACCTCAGATACCAAGATTGTATTGCATGTGCTTTGCATGGCACACAGCTGAGTGTCGTCTCCATATTTAGGTCACATGATAAATGCTCTTTGGTGATAACAGATATCAAAATCTTAGGGAGTTTGATTGACAAGTTCTCTAATTCAAACATTGGCTGAAAATTCATAGGCTTAGAATGTAGTTATTTTATAAAGCTTGAATTTTCACTGGTTACACTGACAAACACCATAAGTAGAAATGCAGAAGTGTGATGGAACAAAAAAGTTTTGTTGCACTCTTTTTATTGTTTGCTATCCAACACATTTTTTAAAAGTGCACCTGACCTGAAGTGGGCATGCTTCACCCATATGTGTCCAGTTCATATACTCACACAATCTCCCCTTGTGATTTCCTTTCCAGAACGTGTCCCTCCCTGCCAAGAAGCCTGTGAAGAAAAAATTTGAGAGCTGTCCAGTCCATACAGTAAGAAATCATATTCCAGTTTATACGTGTATAAATAGATCACTAATTGTATTCAGGTTTTTCTTGTTTTTACAATTGCTTAAGCATGGATTTTGCTGTCTGCACATCTTTAAGAAGTCATCTTTTATACTACACAAACAATATGGTTTTCTTTACCTGCTCCAGCTGCCAGCGAATGTAATAGCGATACCAGAGGCCTGATGAGCGAGGAGGTCTCCAGTGTCTCTGGTTTCAGCAAGAACCAACTTCGCACATAATCTTGAGATTTGGACTAAAATCTAATGGGGTGGCAGGTCCAGGAATTCTCTATAGGAGGGAGTTGGTGAAGAAAAGGCTTTTGGACGTGGAGGCTAATTTGTTTGTCTTAAAGCTACATTGGAGCAAGCCTTCTGGATTGCTTAGATTGCAAGTTTATTAGGGGTGACTTGGAGCGGGTTGTTCATGGAGATTTATGAGGGGGTCGAACCCCCTTCTCCCCCAAGGGCTACACGTTGGCAATGCCCCTGCTAAAGCTCTCAGAAGTACAACTACTCAAGTCTGTGTTTATTTAATAAATGAGAGTCGGGTCAAGTCCGTCGCCCACCCACACCGTTCTGCAATTTCATATTTCCTTGTGAAATCACTTGGAGGTTCAGGCTGGATCCCGCCTTGGCTCCAATGCCAGACAATAACACTTCCTGTTCAAACCTCATGCCGAAAGCAGAACAGAGCTGCTTTGCTGAACAGATGACACGTGTGACGGAACAGGGGTGACTCGGTATTTTGTTTTGATAGATGATTGCTTTCTATTACCCTCGCTCATTGGTGAGTCAGCTTTGAGATTATCATTGTCTTCTGATACGATTTTCCCAAGCTTGTCTTAATGCTCTGGGCGTACACTCTATATGGTGACAGCCTTTGCCTGAACTTTTAAGAAGCGCAGCTTGTTGCGGATTTCTGCGGGCGCCTCTGCGAGATTGCTGCGAGTTTTCTGTGTCAATACATTTTCGTTTGCACTCAGTCACATAGGATCTGCTTCTCTGTCATGGAAAGGAGTTAGTCCGCTGTGAACTGCAACTTGTTTTGATAGCTGGTAACTTTGAACTAGAGGGACATTACTGTTATCAAAACAGCAACTAGCTTTTCTTGGAAGGAGAAACTGACATGGTCTTTTTTTCCCAGTTTTTCTGCCTGAGGTCGTATCCCTGGACTACAGGCTCACTCTCCGTGCTTTACTGGAGGCTTCTCTCTTTCAAATCTCATAGGCCAACTATAGAAAGATCAGAGTCTCGGGCAGAGTCCTCCCTCAAAAGGGAACAGTCCAGGGCATCGAAAGGCCATAAATCCAACCAGGGGAGTGGTATTTGGAAGCAACGTTAAGTCCTAATTTTGGAATGAAAATATCTAAATTTCAGATGCGGTATCATTTTTGAGGTTGTTTTTTAGGGTAGGGTGGAGAGAGAGGGCTAGTACATATAGTTTCAACTTGAACCATATGGAACATTAAATTCTTTTTAATTTTCCTAGGGAAAAAAAAAGTCTGCAAAAGTACTTAACTGAGTAGGTTATAGCGAATATAAAAACCCAATTTTTTCTATGAAACTTTTGACATGCCTGTCTTCTAGATTTTCTTGTAATGTCAAAATTGGGTCAGATGTTAGCAGTGGTCAATCAACCTCTACTGGCCCCATTGATTCTGATATCTTCCACCTAAAAAGAAAAAAAAAAATGGGAAGCAGAATGAAGCGACCATACCATCATTGGCGGTGCAATCATTTTAGTAACGATGCAGTCCTGTGCTTTAGAGAACATATTCACAGTCGGCTTCTGGATACATGTTTACAACCTACTTATCCAGTGGTGCTTGTCCCAGCCTAGTAAGAGAGGATGGTTTGTGAGATGATGCCAGTGTTAAACATGATGTACTGACATTGTGTATGTATCTACTTTTCCTCTTGAAGTTATCACAAAATTGCATTAAGGAAATAAAAAAAAATATATCAAGCTAAAAGGATAAAACATTTAGCAGACCTCAGTGGATGAAACATTTCCACCAAGTTTTAGGTGATGAAAGTGTAGACGAGTGATTCGTGAGGTGGCTAGAACGGAAGCACAGGTATCTACACTTGGGGATACCCAAGAAAATCAAGTTCATGTTCAGTGCAGAAGTCCCAAGAGGCTTGTAGGCACGAGATGGTAGAAGAGGACGGGGGTGGGGCTCAGGAGTGAGAGGAGGAGGAAAGGCAGTCTGCAGGGGAAAAACGTTGACCACGTGGCCAGAAACCTACCACCCTCCTCACAACTCCCGGAAGATCAGAGTGTTGTTCTCTGTACACAGTGCCTGGAAGGACTCCATCTGCCCTTGGAACATCCAAGGACTTCAGTGAGAGAAGAGGCAGGAAACTATTGTATGTCTCTGGGTCACTTCCTCAAGATGCATTGCCCCCAGGAGAGCAGCAAGCATTGGTCACACGCTAATACTCTCATGAGCAAGAACTAAAGACAGAAAACATTTATCTCCATAAGGCTTTCTTAGTGCATAAAGGGACCCTGCTTTCTGCTAAGTCCCACACATGGGGGATTCCTGCAAACAGAGTTTTTAGACATTAATAGAAAAAAACAAACAAACGAGAAACCTACTCCTTTGGTTGCCCATTACTCACAAATTCCCTTCTTCCTATTCTTACCTCTTCCTCAAAAAAAGTTAACCACCCTACTTAATTCACGTATCCTTCTCTTCTCTAAAAGGAGACAATCCACAGTCTGATAAGTCAGTGAGTTGCTCCAAGTCTGAGATCGCCAGCTGTCTCAAGCAGGCAGCACTGATTAAAGCTTCTGATCCCATTGGAGACACACATTGATTTTCTTAAGTGAGGTGAAAGCTTGGTCATACTGAATATATAAGGTTGTATTTGTCTTCTACCAGTTTTTACTAAGAAGTGGTCATATGAGAAGAGACCTCAGACATGGCTTGCCTTTTACCCACACATGTCCCAGACAGATACCACAGAACAGCAGAAATTCTGTTCACCCTTGCAGAATAAGGTCAATCACTCCAGACCATACTCTTCCCAGTTTTCCTGTTTTTCCAGTGGCGTGCAATAAGCAACTTGGAAAACAGCTACAAATTGTAGCTGAGGTATCTTTGAGCCTACCATGAAGAGGATATTGGTCACAATTCCATTTATCCCCAATTGCCTTACACGCTATACTCTTATCAGTGGAGTACAGTTATCCTCTGAATGCCCGGGAATTATTGTTAGCTCAGAGCCAGTATCCAGTCAGTTCTGAAAACTTTGGTATTTCCTGCTCCCTGGTACATAATTATTTGGTAAATGACTGCAGGCTTCTTTGACAAAGACTAGAATAAAGATTCACAGTAGGTATTTGTGATGATATTGAAGCATCTTTCTCTCACGCATGTTTATTCTTGGAGCGCTGGGTCTGTGAACTGACTTAGATCTGGGAATTGCATTCTCAGGGCCTCGCAGGGTCCTAGGTATCTAAAGGCTGAGATGCCTCCAGTCCTGTGTATTCCCAGGCTACCACCAGTGATACCTGAAGGCAAGGCCGTTCTCGTTACCAGTCATGGTAGCCATATCCACATTTTCTCTGGTGGTGAGATACCCCTCATGTGGCTTCTGCTACCCCAGGGCTTTCCCACTTCCTTGATATTAGGAAGCTCATTTCAACTGCAGTCTCCCTCCTTCCAACCCCTGAAATACTGCAGGGCTTTTCAGAGAACTCGACTCTCCTTCACCAACATATTTACCAAGACCCTGGTAAAGAGAATATCTTTGAACCCTCTTAGCAAACATGGTTAGGATGGGTGAGCAGATGATAAATGATCACTTTATTCCAGCAATTCTGCCATTCAGAACATTTGGATCATTTCCTATATGTACATTACGCTGAGTTAATTTTGGCATCTCAACTTTATTTGGTGTAAACCAACTTTTAATCCAGGTTTCAGCCATTCAGACAAGAAAACACTCTGAGCTGATTGTTAAATTCAACCTGATCTAATGTTTTTCCTGTCTTGGTACCTCAGAATGTCTTTCCCAAGAAATCTTTCTCAGAGTATCTTTCCCATACATCTCTCCCAAGTTTTTGTTAAAAGAATGTTTCTGGTCTTCCAAATCCTTTGGGGTTAAAAATCTCTTCTTAGTTTAATTTTGAATCTTGTCTCCTTCCCCAATTCTGGTAGTAAGTTTGCAGACGTTGAAATGTAGAGAAGTATTCAAAAGAAATGGCTTCTTTTGTAAGAAAATTTTCTACCCCAGAAAGTGATTTCATCATCTTCAAATCAGGAGTGAAACAGCCTTATCAGACATTGAAAATGAGATGGGTACAGCTGGCAAGGGGTGCCAGAATTAGGGAATGGGGTACATCAGGGCCTTTATATCTTCCCATGTCATCCAAATATCCTATCCTATTCTTTTATCTCTTCTTACTCAAAATTTACATTCATGTGGGAGACCTGGCATGACTGTAAACTCAAATGAATGTATTTGACAATCTCATTTTCAAATTTTACATTTGATTTTCAACAGTGCAGCTGCAAACAAAGATAAAATTATTTTAGCATGGTAGTAGAAAGTTCCTAAATTTTAGTTCAGACCTTGAGCCAAGAATTTTGAACTCTGACCTATTCTTCTGTCTCTGTACTTGTTGCCATTAGAAGCAAATATCCTTTGCTGCATCCTCGAAATAGTATGACCTTGATTCTGTTCTACTATTTGCATCACTATGATAACCTCCAAGATTTGCCTTGACACCTAATTCAGGGTAACCATTGGTAGTAATTAGTTGTTTAGCCATTGCATGTCATGCTTATTGGGTATTAACTTGATTTTTCACTGCCTTCAACCCCTGTTTAACCATAGATAAGATTCTCATGCCCTAAGGCTTTAAGGCCAATGACCCACTTTCTGGTACTGATTTCTTTACCAGTCAGATCCTTGGTTGTAAATGCCTGAATCTGACTCTGGCTAATTGATTCCAAAATCACACTAATTGGTAATTAGTGGCTCAGACAATCAACAGGAATGTTGGAGAATGGGGCTCAGAAAAATGACAGGAAGCAGGAGAGACTTGGTGCCAAGAAAAGAGCCAATCAGATCCCAGGAACAGTCTAATTAGGGGGCCACCATTGGTGCCCCTGGATACCTCCTATGGAGCCACTGAGCTTGACCTTGGCTGAGCCTATGTTCTATGTCCAAAGTCTGGTTCCCAAGGAGTGTGGAGAGGAATATTCCTTTTTGATTCCTTTTTGATACAATGAAGAATTCTCTCCAAATAGAAATGGCATTTGGATGGTAGGTAGCCAAAATTAACCAATATTTACTATATTTTTAATGAAACCTCAAATACTCATTGTGGATAAGAAGAGATGCTTTTCCTAATCCAGTCTTTTTCCCACAAACCCCTTTACTATTTCTATTGAGTAACTGACCAAGTTTAAAATAGTATTTGATACTTACACATTTCATGTATCACTTTAAGTTTTAAATATTTTTAAAACTGAAAACATATGAAAGTTATATTTTACAGGAGATTCTAAATATTTATTAATTTCTCACTTGACAATGCCTCAAACTTCATTTTTTTCAGGCAATGACTACTATTTTTTCTGTCCCCTAAGCAACTGTGTCTTGTTCTCTTGTGTAATAGGTTTGAAACAAGAAAGGGTTTGGAGACAAAAAGTGCCCATATACTGTATCTGTTTGTGACATCATAGAAAAAAAAACCACACATTGCCTTGTGTTACATATATTTGGGTGTTTGCCTATCTTGGCGAGTCTACTGTATGAGCTCCAGCTGTGAAAGAAGTATTTCATAATTATATCAATGGTTGCCGTACCACTGGCAATCGATACACATTCGTCGAACCTGAATAACTAACTATTTTGCTTTGGAATTTAGTTGGCTAGCATATGTCCCTCCAGAGCACGTGACCACGGGCTGTATACAAACATAGTTCAGAAAGAAATTGAAGATAAAGTCATTGTTTTGTCACCAAGGATTGCGCATAAAATACAACCATCTCAGATGAGAACCCTCCATCAGGAGGCTTAGCTTTAAAACTGAATATTCAGCCTTGACTTTGTAAAATAGGACAGTGATTTATGAATTCTATGAATTCTTTGTTCCTCATGTCTGCAAGGGAAATAGGGATTGAAATCATTTGGTAGATCTAGTATTGTTACAAAAATTAATTTCACTTGCCTCTTGTGACTCTATGTGGCTATTAGGAAATTTTAAATGACATATGTGGCTCTCATTATATTTCTACCGTCCAGCACTACTCTAGTGGATCAAGCATGGTGTTTTGCACATAGTAAGTTATTTTCAAATATGCTACTCCAGATGGAAGAAGGTTAGGCTAGATGCTTATTATCTTTAGTTATATATGCCCTCAGCATCTGTACTGCATACTTTCCTGATAATCAAGTTGCTTGTTGTACGTATTTATTTATGCACACCTATGTGCATAATACACATGCACACACACAACACAACACAACACATGCTCGCCAGTTAACCATTCCACCACTGTCTGTCTATATACATGCAATAATGTAGTATGTTGATAAATGTTAGTTGTTTAGGCGCTAACGACGTGTAGATATTATCTGTCACTTACCAGATCTTTGAAAGTTATTGTATTTCTCTGAATATACTTTGGTTCCCTCATCTGTAAAATCGACACAATTATTTTACCTTCGTTATAGGGTTGTTAGGAGAATTAAATGAGATAATTCTCAGCACAGTGACTGATAAGAGAGTAAGTACTTAATGAATTTTAGCTCTCATTATCATAACTAATCAAATACCAAACACACTTTATTCTAGTACTGAAGTCTGTTGTTCTAACTGCAGGTTGTTTCAACACAGAAATATTTGGAGGATAAGCATTAAGCCAACTAAGCCTTACATAGCATTTCACAAAGTAGTAGAAACACTTAATTGTATCCTTATATCATTCCTATGATCTGGTTACAACAGGAAAAAGTGTTATTTCAACTTTATAGCAAGAAAAATAAAACATGGGGACACTGAGCTGGTCGTGGTCAGCCTGTCGATCTGTGTTTCCTGGTGACATATCCCATGCTCTTGTCACTACATTATAATGTCTTTTCTTCATAGATAAAATGTGCTCCCTCTCAGCTTTGGAAAACTTTCTCCATTTGAATCAAAGGCTTTCTTATGTGTTCAAGATATACAGAGGGTGCCAAAAATATATGTACACATTTTAAGAAAGGAAAAAACTGTATTAAAATTGTAATACTCAATATATACCCATAACAAAAGATGAATACAAGTCACGTGTGACTTCTGCAATGACAAGAGGTGCTCAAAGTGTTACCATCAACGTCCAGACAGGTCTGATTATGGCAAACTACTGCTTGAGCAACATTGACCAAAGTGTCCACTTGTATACATTTTTTTGGCACCTCCGGTATTTTCATTTTCAAGGACCATATTTTCTTTTGACCAACTCATACCCTCAAACAAGAAAATACTTTCACTCTTGACTTTCTGGAAGCCTTGAGAGATTTCTGAGGCCATTAAGAGCTTAACACAGTTGGCAAAGGAGTAGGGGGTATTGACTTTCAATGTGGGCAGAAAGACATCTTACAAAATCAGTTTCACTGAGGCAAAAATACTGCCTGAACTTTAAAGCTATAGGCAGACACGTTAGGAAACATCCTTAGTTTACATGGGAGAAACAGCTTACAGCTCATCTTGTATCTTTGATGTGTAATTGGAGAAACGTATGAGTATGTTAAGTGAAAAAAAATGTTTTAAGACCTGGCCCCGGAAAAGGTACTACATAGATGCATAAATATAAATAGAGTCTGTCGTTGTGTGTCGGTGTAATTGGTGTACAAATAATTTCTGTTATGGAAGTTGTGCTATAGTATTGAAAGCTATTCCTCAGGGTCTCCCTCATTGACACCATTCTCTCTGTCCCCATTGTCATTGACTTAATGGTAGAAGCATCATCTCTCCCCTGAGCTGCTCAATTCAAAACACTCATCAAACGCCCATTCTATTCATGGCTGGAGGCTGGTCCCTTGAGAGATACAGATAAGAGTAGATGGCTATGGTCTCAAAGGAATTCACAGTCAATAGGGAGACAAACAGAATCAACCACCCATGGTGGTGAAACTAAAATAAAGACAAAACTAAGGAGTTACGGAAGAACAGGAGAGAGAATGGTTGTTCTGCTTGGGGAGATTTGGCAAAACTCTATACAGGTTTGAAATGGGCCTTAACAATTATATTACAGTAGCCTCCAAACCAGTTTCACTGGCCAGCATCTGGCCAAATCGCCTGTTGCACTGCTACCAGAAATAACTTACTAAAATGAAAATCAAGGTACCCAGCCTTCTGTTCTCAAACTCCTTCTATGGTTGTCTACAGCCTGCAACGGAAGAACTAAAAGGAAACCCCTCAGCACAGACTCGGGCCTCTGCCTCCCGCCTTGCCTTCCTCCCGTGGAATTGCACGTTATTGGCAGCACCTGGCTGTCATCCCTGGGAAGCGACCCCAGCTGCACGCAAGGGCCTCGCGAGAAGCTCTGCCTGGTCCTCCGGGCTCTGGGCTGCTGTGCAGAGGTGGGGCGGCATCTCCTGTTTATTCTGCCTCCCAAGGGCTGCGGAGCTGCAGGAAGAACCGACCGAGTCCTCGGTGCAGCCGCGTCCCAGGTCAGTTTCTCTTCATTTCTCCTCTTTCTTTCAGAAGAGCTACCCTATAAACCTTCTGCATGCAACTTTCCATTCAGAACCTGTTTCCAGGGAACGCCTTTTAGGACAAGCCGCGAGGAAGTCTGATTTTACCAAAGCACGTCAGGCCCGCGGCCATGGAGTCAGAAAACAGATGCATGAGGCCTTCCCCAGTCACTCTGCGCAGAGTCTTCTTCCTGTGCATGTTGCCTGTCCTCTATTTCTGCAGTTGTGTACACTGCTCAGAGGCTTGGGAGTTGTTCATACAGCTGCCTCACTTGGGGGCGATTTCATAGCTCTCTCCCTCTACGCTTTGGAGTATCAGTGTTTCAGTTCTCAACAAAAATGGATGCATTCAGTGAATAAACATTATACCTAGGTGTAGGAAATTTGGGGAAGTGCTAGAAGTCACCTTTGCACCAGTTTCCCAGTGTTTGGCCTTTGTCACTTGACGTCTGGTGTCTCTGATACCTCCCGGTAGGTACCAGGTCTCTTCATTTTATTTTCTCCCATATTGAAGTTTGCATTCAAGGTAAAGCCTAATTTTTTTATTATTTTTTTTTAAATCAAGACATACAAGGCCTTTGAGGACCCCAAAAAATCACCCAGTAAATGCTTTGCTTGTATTAACACTCTTTAACCCCAAGTCTAGCCGTGTAGGACTCTTCACCATGTGCTAAATACTCATCCTTTCTTGCCTGTGTACATTAGCTCACACGATTTCTCCATCTGGAATCATCCTCTCCTGGAAGATCCGTCACGGAGAACTCAGCTCAGGCGGCATCTCTTTCATGAAGCCATCACTGATGCCCCAAAGAGAGTTCATTATTTATTCCTCTGCACTTTATTTCCTCTGTGACACTCAACACGTCATAAATTGCTCTTCAGGCATGTGTATTAGCTGTGCTACAAAATGTTGCCCGTATTTATACAGCACATGATAAAACACAGAAAAGAAACTGATTAGGAAATAGGAGGATGGCTGCACCCTTGGCCTTTCCTTTGTTCTGTCTACATCTCTATTAGAGCTCCTATGGCACTTAGTCATTGTTTAATTTATGGTCCATCTTCTTCATTAAACTGTCAGCATCTTAAGGATCGTCAGTCTTTGGTTGTCAAATGTCTGGCGCCTAGTGAAGGCTCATAATTCCTTGGTAAATATCTGTCAGCCCCACCAAGCTCTGAGGACATGTAATGTGCCTTCTTTGTGGCTGTATCCCCAGAATCTCAAATAGTGCCTAGAGCATGGCAGATGCGTGCTGTGTTTTTGTCTAATGGATGAATACATCATTGCTTTGTCGAATTTTATCTGTATTTTAGATACTGTTCATATTCGACTCTTTCTTTTCTAGACGGAAAGCTACTTAAATGCAAGAGTTGTGACTCATCTTTCCTTATAATTTTTACCCCAAAGATCATATGATGGGTTTTTAATACAGAAGCTTTCAATTAAAGGAATGAGATGTCTATATGAAATTTTTTTTTTAAGTCTAAAAATTATAGTATGAAGTCTTAAGTACAAAGAATTAAATTCTGGTAATAGATTTTTAGACTTAGCTAACTAATACTTTTGGGCAAAGAGAAAGAAACTCTTAAATCACGTCACTTAGTCTTACATGAAACATTTATTGGGTAACCAAAATGACCTTCTGAAATGAAAGGGCTTACAATGCTTATTAATAGAGTTTCACAATCATACCAAATTGAATTGGCAAGAAGGGAAAAATAGAGAATCACACAATTCATGGTATAATGGAAATCATATTTTTCCTCCTCTAATTACTTGGTTGTTTTTTTATGACTTAAGAACTCTGATTTCCCATAAAATTGCAAATACGAGACGACTCTTCCCATTCTAGAGGTCTTTTTCTTTCTATTTGTCACAACCCCTCTTCCTATGAGACAGACATCCTCAGCACACATCACTTCTAACTTTTTCAGACTATGAATTGCAAACATCTGTGGTTGTGTCTACACAGCATCAAAAGAATCAAACAAGCAAGCAAAAGAAACCGATTCATTTCGGAAAACTAAATCTTTTATTTGATGCAAAGTAGAGACAAGAACCCATTGACAATGTATTCTTTTTTCAAAGAAGAAAATTTAATGACCCTGAAACACTGCAAAGAGAGTGCACATTTTCTTGGATTCTTCTCAATTCTTCTGTAATGCCCTGTGTAGACCTACTTCTTCTAGTGCTATCATAATGTTTAGTAGATGTTTATTTCTGCCCTTTTCCGTTAGTTGATCAGTTTTCTGAAGACAGGCACTGTCTTCTACCTCTGTGTCTGTAGCTTCTATATCTGTATCCTGACTGCCTAGTCTGTGATAATAAATGTCTGTCATTTAATACATGAGTGAATAAAAGAATGGTTTGTGTTGCAGTATATACAAATATGGTGATACATTTTGGTCATGATGACAGATCTTGGTTATTAATTTAAACCATTTTAATTATGCTGAAGCACACACAGGTGAATGACTATTCCTCAGCCACCCCTATTAAAACACTATCTTGTTGTGTTGTGAGATTGCATAAACATAAGGCAAAGAAGTAGGTATAAATGCATGAGGCCTGCTTATGTGAACACCCACTTTGCAGCCCTTAGCCCCATAAGCAAACAACCAACATTTTTAGAGTCCTCATTATCAAGAGAAGCAAAATTTGAAGGCCCTATAAGCATATATGAATAACATTTTTGGCTCTGATGTAGACTATAATAAGTGACTCCTTGAGAGTCAGAACTGTGTCTGTCTCTGACCTTCAAAGTCCATCCAAAAATAATAATAATAATAATAAAAGTTTCTGCAAACAGAACCAGATTATCATGATTTTATCTTTAATTGGGTTTTGCAATGTTTGTGACTATTTTTCTGTATAAACTGCCCCTCTGGTTTTGTCAGGATGGTGGTCAGAATGGTAGCGGCCAGGGACCAGGACGGGGATGGTGTCATGACAGGCCTGAGGGTGCAGGACCAGCATTATCTACAGAATGCTCTCTGGCTTCTCTGAACAGTATACATACCTGCATTATTTAATCCCCAAAACAACTCTGTGACAGGGGGCACTCTTATTGTTCCCATTTTGCAGACCAGAAAACTGAAGGACAGACAGTTCAAGGAGCTTGGCCAAGGGGACACAACTGGTGAGTAGTGAAGCCTGGAGCCAAGTCGTGACAGGCTGTATTTTCTGGTTTCTTGTTTCTTTTTTTTTTTCCCCCTGCATTTTGGGGCATCGCCGAGTGTCCGGCACATTGCTGGCATTTAATGGTAGGTAGGTAGGTGGGAAGGAAGGAAAACTGTCGAAGCTAGAAAGTCCTACAAATCAGGCTCTCTGTCAATCAAGTCAAACAAAATAAATATGACTTTAGACTCACAAAATAGTATTTTGACTCACAAAAATTATAAGTTAGTCAGAGGCAGAGTCTATTTTTCTAGGCAGACAAAGGATCAATGTCAAGGAGTAAGATAGTAGGGGCAGAGTTAGACCTAGTAGACTGTGGAATTCAAAAGTCCACAAAGGGCCCTACGAGGAGATGGAAACATAAAATTCAGCTTGGAAAAAATTGTAGTCAAGATATAGACAAAAGAACCAGGGAAAAGTTTCAGAAAGGAGAGTAAAGGTCGATTTCTTTTTCCAGCCAAATCAGGGAAATCTTCTGAGATTTAGTTTCTTTGTAAACTTTTTCCTAGGATCACTTTTCCTTCTCAAAGTATAGACAGAGCAATTATCTTGGATGCAGTAAAAAAACAAACAAACAAACAAACAAAAAAAACTGAGAGGGCAAGAAATAAGTGTCTGATATCAACTCACCTCACCTAGATCTTAGAAAGCTGCTCTTGAGAGCCCTTAAAATAAAAATTTTAAAAGAATTTAAAAATTGGTAGGGTTTCTCTGGCCATTTGGAAACTGGTATGTTTTTCTGTATATGAGTTGTATTATGCTTACAAAATCAATAGTTACAAAATTCATTTGACTGATTATATCCTATACACTCAGGCGTGGTCATTCCCACAAAACAATCTCTTATGTAAGTTTTTTTGTTTCCTATTATTTATGATGAATCTTGCTGTGTGAACTCTTCTAATCCATGGGCAATTGCTATGCTTAGAGTCTTGCTGTGTAGACACATTATGGTATATGGGTTTTTCACACTGGAAGGAAATTATGCAAGTGGAGAACTGTGACCAAGAATTGAAAAGTTATGTGACCCAAACCAAATGCTAGAGAGCTGTATAAATTTCCAGACTGGAAGCAAAAGATAAATGCCAGATTCCAACCACACATGGTTGTGAAAATTTTCAAAGGAAAATTCCAAGAAGCCAAAATTCTACTGTTTCCTTTGTAGTTATTTGAAAATAAAGCAACCAGCTGGGATCCCTTTATTTGCACATCTGAAAGTATGCAGCAGTGTGGCAAATGGTTTTCTGAAATGAATAAATAATGTCCTTTTTGGAATCACTGAATCATAGACTTTTGAAGAGTTCCTAGGAGGATATCATCGTATTTTCAAGTGAAATTATATCTTAGCCATCTTAGAGAAAAGAAATTCTGTTTTAAAAGACTCCGGAAAAGTCTAAAATACGCCTTAGTGTGTATTTATATTATAAATGTTTCCAGAACGATAGCTGCACCTTCTTGAGTGTCAACTCTCAGATATTAAGCATTTCATGTACCCATTCAATGATCATTACAACAACACGGCAAGGATGATATTATTACCATCCTACAGAATGTAAGTCTTAGAGAATCTAAGCAATTTGCCCGCTCAGACCTGGCAATCATCGGGGGCCCAGAATTCAGAACCAGATCTGTCTGGTTTTATAACTGGAGCCCTTCCCCCCACATCCCCACTGTCACTCGTGACATAGACCCCAAGTTCATCATGCTGACTTTTAGATTACTCTCTCCAATCTGTTGTCAGGATGGCAGGAGAACACACTTTATTTGTCACTGTCTCGAGTATCTGCTGACATAATGTCATTTAACACACGTTCCCTCTAAAGTGTATGTAAATTGAGGGAGTCTATTGATTTCTGTAATCTTCGTGATTGTTTGCACCTTTGATGTGAAATGAGGTTGAAAGTGGCAATTCAGCAAAAAAAGATAAAAATCTTTTAAATTTACTCCAAGTGCTTCTTTTGTACCCTTCTACGCATTTTGATTTTGAATCATATAATGAGTGTTTTGGGTGAATTGAATTATTCTTCTCATTTCTTCACCTGCTCACCTGATCTTGCAGTGTATTAGAATGGGAAGAGAATAACACACACACACACCATTCATGTTGGGCTTTACTGTATGACTTGCTTCAGCAATGGAACGTAAGTGGCCATGGTTGGAGTAAAGGCCGTGAACGTGTTTGGTTTGGGTTGGCTTCTTGCACTCCTGTGATCTTCCATGAAAAGAATAGGCCCAAGGTGACCTTTGATCCAAGAGGAATATGGGGGCATGGAGAGCTAAGAGCAGCAGATCCACAGCCTAAAGCAGGCAAGTAAGTAAGAAAATCCAGGGCTTCCTGTGAGCCACAGAGTTTGGGCTTCCACGCACCGTTGTTTGGCATTGCTAGCTAATGCATCCGTGGCCTGACCTCACTGGTCCATAGCTCAGGGACCCTGGTACCTCTGGAGAAGCCACCACTAATTGGGAGTAACTCATTTTCTGACTTGGGACAACTCAAGAGAAATGAAGGCTTGCACAAATGGATGGCAGGTGCCAGGATAGAGACACCAGAAAGCCAGGATATCTTGAGGTAGGAGTGAGTTGTCAGGGGCAGTGTTCACAGAAGGATCGTTGAAATAAGACAACAACCACCTAGGATCTGTAAGAGGAGAGCTGGAACCCGCCACAAGTTCTGATGGGGAGGGGCTGTGCAAGCTCTAATTAGAGTCCCATAATAATCTAAGTAAAAATAAAATCAATTACTCTGATTATAGCACACCCCTTAGGTATTTTCTCTGGCTGCCATGGCCCAGGGAAAGAAGAGAAACAAATAGAATATGAAAGCTACAGAGAATGGCAACAGATTTCTTTTTAAAGCAAAAGGAACATTAGAGATCCATACTTAATTTCATAGATGGGTAAAATGAACCCAGGGAATGTAAGCAGGTAGGCCTCGAATCCTGACACCAAAAGTAGACTGAGAACCTCCTCAGGTGACAGTTCAGTCCAGTGCACTTGTTGCAACTTAAATAAGCAGGCGATGCTATATTTCAGGAACCTCACCGTTGTTTGTACGCGGCGACTTACAGTTTGTGTCAGATAGAGATTATGCCAGTGGATTCCATTTCCCACTGAAATTAATGAAACACAGGAAGACCAAGTGACTTAATGAGACTATCAGTCATCTTCAAAATCATCAAATATTTTACTAAGTTCTTTTTTCCCGATTCCTTCTTAAAACTCTGTTAATCTAAATAACACATATTTTAGACGATTTTAGATGATTTTTTGTAATATTTTATATGTACAAAAGTATATATATTCATACTGTGAACCTAATAGTATAACACCTGGGATTCCTTCCTAGCCCCTCCCATGTAACCACTGTTCTGGATTTCCTGTTTCCCCTGCCTTATTTTTATGCTTTTATTCCATGTGCATATATGTATATCTGAACATATACTTAATATTGCTTGACTTTGAACTTTGAAAAAGTGGTATCATACTGTACACAATCTTCTAAAACTCTGTTGATTTCTAAGATTTAACCATGTTCTCTGTGAGGTTGTGATTCTTTCATTTTCACTGCTTGTATTATTTCAGTGTGTTAGTAGACCACAATTTATTCATTTCTTCTCCCATCTATGTATAGTTAGGTTGTTTCAGTTACGTTCTGTTCAAATAATCGTTCTATAAAAAATTCTTGTACACTTCTCTTGGAAATATGAATCAGAGTTTCTCAGATTTATGTATCTAGAAGTAGGTTTACTAAGTTGCACTATGTGCAAAAAAAAAAAAAAAAAAAAAAAGCTTGTTTCATA
Source organism: Rhinolophus sinicus (assembly GCF_036562045.2). Taxonomy (NCBI): domain Eukaryota; kingdom Metazoa; phylum Chordata; class Mammalia; order Chiroptera; family Rhinolophidae; genus Rhinolophus; species Rhinolophus sinicus. The sequence goes on from NC_133763.1 coordinate 7,947,954, forward strand.
TGGTGGCACCAGTTACTCTACCACAGAGGTGTGTGACAATTCAAAACGCCTGGCACTCTCTGGCTTCTTAAATTTGGGGCAGTTTGTGAGTGTTATGTTATCTCTCATATGGATTTTATTTTCATTTTCCTGATTTCTAATAAGGTTAAGCATCTTTTCATAAGTTTTTCTGTTTTATGTGTGTTCCTATTTTTATGTTTTCCCTGTGTTGAAATGTCTGTTCATATGTTTTGACCATTTTGCTATTGAGATTTTGTTCATTTTCAATAATATAATATTTTTTTACATGTACTTAATGCAAATTCATTTTCAGTTAAATTTCTTGACAAGAGTCTTGAGGTTGATTTGTTCTCACTTTCTTCATGATCTAGTTTGATGAAATGGAGTTATTAATTTTAAAGCAGTTAAACTTATCAGTCTTCCCTCTTTTGTTTAGTGATTTTATGTCTTATTTTGAAAGCCTTCCATATCCTGAATCCATAAAGATAGTTGCCTTTACGTTAGCCTCTAAATATTTTAAAGGTTGCTTTTCCCATTTAAATTCTTAATCCATTTGGAATTGGTTTTGTGTATCCTGTGTGATCAATCCCCCTCTATGATAACCAGATGTTAACCATTTTTTAAATATTTTTCCCTTTCCCCAGTAATCTGTAATGATGTCTCTATCATATATCAAATTACCATAAATGTATGGGTTTGTTCCTTATCTGTCTACACTGTTTATTGCTCAGTGTTCCTATCCGTGCATTAATACCAGACCCCTTATCAGATATAAGATTTGCAAATATTTTCTCCCATTCAGTAGGTTGCCTTTTCATTTTGTTGATGGTTTCCTTTGCTGTGCAGGAGCTTCTTAGTTTGACGTAATCCCACTTTGTTGTTGTTGTTGTCGTTTTTGCTTTTGGTGTCAGCCTCAAAAAAAAAAAAGAAAGAAAAAAAAAAAAAACATGACTAAGACCTATAGTAAGTGGTTTATTGCCTATTTTGTTCTAGAAGTTTTAGGGGGTCAGAGTTTACATTCAAGTCGTTAATTCATTTTGACTTACTTTTTGTATATGGTGTAAGATAGTGGTCCAGTTTCATTCTTTTGCATGTGACTGTATTAATTCTTCAATATTCATTTTTCCAATCCATGAGCACAGAATATTTCCATTTATTGGTATCTTCTTTAATTTCTTTCATTGCTGTCTTGTAATTTTCAATATACAGGTCTTTCACCTTCTTGCTTAAATTTATTCCTAGGTACTTTATTCTTTTTGATGGGATTGTTTTCTTAATTTCTCTTTCTGATATTTTGTTATTAGTATATACAAATGCAACAGATTTTTGTGTATTGATTTTGTATCCTGCGACTTTACTGAGTTTATTAATTCTAACAATTTTTTGATGAAGTCTTTAATTTCTATATATTTATTTATATATATGTGTATATATATATATATATACACATATATATATGTATATGTCATCTGCAAAAAATGACAGTTTTACTTCTTCCTTTCTAATTTAGATGTGTTTTATTTCTTTTTCTTGCCTAATTGCTCTAAGACTTCCAATACTATGTTAAATAAAAATGGCAAGAGTGGGCATCCTTGTATTGTTCCTGATCTTAGAGAAAAAGCTTTCAGGTTTTCCCCATTGAGTACAGTATTAGCTGCGGTTTCGTCATATATGGCCTTTATTATGCTGAGGTATGTTCCCTCTATCCCCACTTTGCTGAGAGTTTTTATTATAAATGGATGTTGGATTTTGTCAGATGCTTTTTCTGCATCTATTGAGATGACCATATGCTTTTCATCCTTTATTTTGTTAATGTGGGATGTGGGGTATCACATTGACAGATTTGTGGATATATTAGGTGCAAAAGTAATTGCAGTTTTTGCAGTTGTTTTTAACCTTTTAAACCGCAGTTACTTTTGCACCATCCTGATATCACCAACTTTGCATCCCTGGAATAAATCCCACTTTACTGTGGTGTATGATGCTTTTAATGTGTTGTTCTTAATATATTCGGTTTGCTAATATTTTGCTGAGAATTTTTGCATGTGTGCTCATCGTGATATTGGCTTGTAATTTTATATCTATTTCTTATCTCACTGTGCTAAGACTTACATTAAAACACTAAAAAGAAGTTACAATGGATACGCCTGTCTTTCTCCTAATTTCAGAGGAACACTTCTAAAATTTAAGCATCAAGAATTGTATTTGACACAGGTTGTTGGTAGGTTTTGATTCCTCCATTCTTTATGATATCTTCTATCCCAATTTGATAAGAAGTTTTATCATGATGGAATGTTGACTGTCATGCAATACTTTCCTACATTGATTGAGAGGATCAGTTGGTTTTCCTCTTTAGTCTTTTAAATGGTGAGTAAAATTGGTAGGATTATTATTTTTTTAATGATTTTTTCCTGACTGTAAATTAATTTGGAGTGAACTGACATCTTTAAAATATTTTCTCTTACAATCCCAAAATGTATTCTTATCATTTTTGTAGATCCACTAATTCCTCCCAATTATGTTTTCTAATTTTCAGTATAGGAGTCTTGTTTATCTTTTCTTAGATTTATTCCTAGATTTTTAAGGCATGTTTTTTTGTTTTGTTTGTTTGTTTATTTGTTTGTTTGTGGGGTTTTTTGGTATAAACCTAACTTGTTCATTATGATTTTTTTTTAATACACGACTGGTCATACTTTCATTTATTTTCTTAAATGAGGTTGAAATGTGCTCTCATGTCCTTTTCTAGTTTGGTATCAAGGTTATACTGACCTTATTAAATGAGTTGGGGACTCTTGCCATTCTTTCTAGTCTCTGGAAAGTGTATGATAATTATTTTCTCTTCATTGAAAATTTAGTAGAACTGATCTATAAAACCATTTGGCCAGTTGTTTTCTTTGTGGGAAGATTCTTAACTATAAATTCAATTAGTTACTGATTATAGGACAATTCAAACTATTTTACTTACAGTCAGTTTTGGTATTGTATGTTTGCTAGAATGTGTCCATTTTGTTGGTGCTATAAAATATTTCCAATTAATTTTCCTTTAGAAAGCTAATATATTTTCAATTTTTCACTCTAACTTCAGTTATAAGCTTATTTAATCCATAATATTTGTAATTTCTTTCTTTGTTACCTCCATCTCATGAGAGGATTTGTCAGTTAACCTTCTAAAGAAATCACTTTTACCTTTCCTAATTTCTCCATTTTTCTTTACTATAGCCATCATTTTTTCTTGGGTTTATTGTGTTGTTCTTTTTCTTACTAACTTTCATGTCTAACTCATTCAATTTTAGCCTTTCTTCTTTTCAAATATTAGCATGTGTATTCTATATATTGTTCCCAACATGCTTCTTTTTCTGCATACTACAGGTCTTGATATACTACAGGTCTGCATACTACAGGTCTTTTCTGCATACTACAGGTATTAATTCTTCAATATTAATTCTTCCAATCCATGAGCACAGAATATTTCCATTTATTGGTATCTTCTTTAATTTCTTTCATTGCTGTCTTGTAGTTTTCAATATACAAGTCTTTCACCTGATGGTCACCTAATCATCATCCATTTCTCCGTATTTTTATTGTCTATTGTTATAATTTCTTTTCCTGATCTGTGAATTATTTAGAAGTATGATTTTTGATATCCAAATTTGATGTGTTAATTTATCTTGTTGCAATTCACTTCTAAAGTAAGATGGACTGTGTGATACTAGAATGAGGTGGTTTGCATATAAGGTTTTTTGAGTTTGTTGTGATTTGCTTTATTGAGTAATAGTACCTACATGGTCAAATTTTTTAAATGTTATTTATGTGCTTGAGAAGAATGTATGTTCTTTAATGAGTAAATTATTCCATACATATCTATTGATTTAAGTTTATTAATCATGGTGCTCAATTGTTACAATTTGCTATCTTTTGTTTGTTTGACCTTTGACAGTAAAGAAGATTATTGAAGTTCTTCATGATTGTGATGTGCTTGTAAATTTGTCTATAAATTTCTTGTAAACATATTGAAATGATTTTATTAGGTACATATTGTTTAGATTTATATCTTTCTGGTGAATGAACTTTTTTAATTGAACTTTTTAACATTATATAATCACCTTTTCTATTGGTAAATATATATTGTGTTAATATTAATATAGTTATACTAATTCTTTTTACACCCTGTCATGGTCTACCTACCCAAGTTATGTTTTAGGTGTTTCTCTTGTCTGCTTATTCCTGGATTTTAATTTCTAAACCCGCCCAATAAACTCTATTGTGATTATTGATATATTCAAATTATTTGTTCACCATCTTTATGTACTTTGTCACATTATTTTCCATTTTTCTATATTTCTTTTTCTTCTCTTGTCTTTTTTAGACTGAATACTTTTGTTTGTTATTCCATTTTTTCCTTCTACTGTTTGGAACTTGTATCTTCTACTTCAATTGTTTTGTTTCTTGTTTTTTGTTTTTTTTATGGCTGTCTTTGAAATACTACCATGCAAAAGTTTTATTAATATTGCAATCTGCAACATGAAGAATGCAAGAACCATTTATCATTTAAACTATAATGAAGCTAATCCCAACCTACAGGCTAATGTTGCCCAGTATTTCAGTTCTTTCCATTTTCAGTCTGAAAAAAAGATAGACATGGTCATTATTATTATTTTATACAATGTTTGATTATTTAGTTCTTTGCTGTTTCTTTTTGCATCTAGATCTGCTATTTGAAATCATTTTCCTTCTTTCTCAAGTATTTATTTTAGATATTCCTTTAATAAGGGTCTGTTGGCAGTCAGCACTACGCCTTAGTTTCTGTGAAAACGCATTGGAAGATATTTCTCTGGTTCCCAATTCTAAGTTGAAGGTGATTTTTCCTAGTACTTTATTATTCCACAGTCTTCTGACTTTATTATTGCTCTTGAGAAGTCTCGTGTCTGAATTACTATTTCTTTGCAAGTGATTTTTCCCTCTTTCTCTGGCTATTAGTTGAGGATATGATTTCTTTTAGTAAGTTAATACATTGTAAAATTTTAGGGATTTCTCAAATAGATACTAGTGACACTTAAGAAGCATCTGCTACTGAGGGCTGTTGTACATGTAGGAGCAGCATCAGATGATGTAATTTCAGGGTCATTAGACTGTTTCCGTCCTCCCCCAGTGCCTTCCTAGCTATTTTATTATGCCTGAAATTCTACTCATAGGTTTAAGTTGTATTTTCCAAGAAATTTTGTATGGCTAGATCATTATCTTTATTCACATACCTTTAATGTCAAGCATCAGAAAGGCCTTTTCTAACCATCCATCTGGAGTAATTATTCACTGATCCTTTATCCTAACTTAGTTGATCATTCACCAGCGTAGTGACCTAATTTAATTCTCTGCACAGCACTTACCACTATCCAGAATCTTCTATGTTTGTTTGCTGTCTCTCCTTCCACACTAAAACAAGTCCCATAAGGGCAAAAACTTTTTTATTCACCATTGTAACCTGACAATGTAGAAAAGTACTAGGCACACAAGAAGTTTTCACTAAATTTGTTAGATTATTAAATAAAAATAAACATAAAATGTATATAATCTTGAAAGATATAACACTTGACATACTTACTGTGGTTAATTAGTACCTGTTAATCATTTGTTCACTGAGATAAAAGAGCTCTTTATTTATGGTTGAAGACATTTCAGCGGCCAGCAGGTGAAAAAGATAAGAATGGCCTTGGAATATGAGGGTGATATAAATTATACTACTGAATATCGGAAAGATCACAGAAAGTGGGGAACACTAAAGAATACCCACATTCTCTCTTGACTCCTTGTTCTTTGGTATGGAAACTGAAGTAATGCTGAATAGAGCCCAAGTTGCTGAAAGACCAGAAATTCACACCTTTTGGTATTATGTTTAATTGCATGTAGGATTCCTCCCCCTACTTTTTTGCATTATGTATCATTATGGTGCTCTCGTTATTTAAACACTTAATCTCTAGACTAAACCATTACACTCCAGGGGTGGGGAGTAGAGAGAATGTGGAGTGGGGGGTGAAACCAGTGCTAGAAATCGTGACTCCAGCTTGGGGGTAGCACCTGTGTGGCTCTTACTACCCCCGACCCCCGTGGAAGACATAGCTAACCTTACACTCACTCTGAGCAGTCTTTCTCAATGCAGTCATCCAGGCAGAGGAGATAAATCCCACTTGTCAGCTCTATGCTAGATGATTAGTACAAATTAAATCTGGCATCACTGGTCTAAACTAAGGATCAAGTCAGTAACACCTGTAAGGACAACATAGACTGATCTCGGTCATACTTGCATCAGACTAAATTTTTCATGGGAAAAAAAACATAAAAAGAGGATGTATTGACTATAGCAGTTAACTGCAAGCCCAAAACTGACATAAAAAAATTTAGGGGAAATAAATATCCCTTAACCTATCAGACACTGTACCGGATAGAAGACAAGCCATTCTCAGAATAAAGGGAATTGCCTTTTACAAATGTACTCTAAGAAAATATATCAGAGTTTTTAAATTAAATTGATTAATTAAAATTTTAATTAAATACAAATGTATTCCAGTACAAACTATCATAAGTTGAAAACTGAAAATATTTTGAAATGACTTTGAGATAGCTGGAGAAAATTATGTGTAACTCTTACCTTCTTTGAGCCTAGAAATAAAGTGTACACCTACTGAAAGGTTATTTACCTGCACGTCAGTGCATCCAGGCATGTAGCTAATAAAGAATGTCACTGAAGTAATCAGCAAGCTATGTAGCCAATTTGGGTGGCCAGCCATGGCAGTCAACATTGGGAGTGGGAGGGCATGTCAGTTCAGCAAATCCTGACCTATCTGATCATTGTCAGAATCAGCTGAGGAAGTGAATACTAAGCATAGGAAGGAAAGTGCAGTTGTACCCCTCTAGGCTCAAGAGAGTCCCGGGGACTCATTAAACCAGCACAGAGAGACTTGCAAGACAAATGAGATTCCACAGATTCTGCCATTTCCTTATGGTTGTCGTGACCCTATTTTCCCTTCAGGAAAGGAGGCTTTTGCAAACATCTGTTACATTCATGTTTTAAGGAAGTCTACCCTTTAAATAACACATAACGATCCAAACAGCTGGAATCTTTTCCTTTCAACGAAACCCACAATTTTTTTTGTCTCCTCTCTCTTTACTAATTGTCTCATTACTGATGAGATATGTCACTGGTGGATTAAAAAAAGGCATCATCCATCTTGCAGCTGTGTACATGATCCCTGTTCTCAATGATGGTAGTTGACCAAGAACCATATCGTCCAATAAGGAGGAGGCCAGCAGAGCTTGGGACTTATCCTACTGAACTCCAAATAATTCAATTTATATTGTTGATAAAGGCAAGCCTTTGTTAATGCAATACTTTTCCACTTTGGGTGAGATATACTTGACATACAGCAATGCATAAATATAAGGTGTACAGGAAAATGATTTGACTTACACATGTTCCGAAATGATTATCACAGTAAGTTTAGTTCACATCCATCATGACATACAGATCCGAAAAACAGGAGAAAACCTTTTTTTCTTATGATGACAACTCAGGAATCACCTGTACAACTTTCAAATATACCATACGACAGCGTGAACTGTAGTCATATACGTTACCTCACTAATACTCATTTGTCTTATAACTGGGATTTTGTACCTTTTGACAACCTTCATTCAGTTCCCCACTTCCCACCCTTGCCTCTGTTAATTGTAGATCGGATTTCTTTTTTTTATAAGTTTGGGTTTTTGTTTGTTTTGTTTTTTTAGATTCCACATATAGTGAGATCATACATTATTTGTCTTTCTCGGTCTGACTTCACTTAGCATAATGTTCATACATGTTGTCACAACTGGCAGGATTTCCTTCTTTTTATGGCTAAATCATTATATAAAACAAATCTTTTATCCATTCACCTATCAGTGGACACAGGTTTTTTCCATGTCTTGGATATTATAAATAATGCTGCAATGAACATGGAGGTGTAGCTATCTCTTTCTAATAGTGTTTTTGTTTCCTTTAGACATATTCCCAGAAGTGGAATTGCTGGATCATATGGTAGTTCTGTTTTTAATTTTTGAGGCACTTCTGTACTGTTTTCCATGATGGCTGTACCAGTTTACAATCCACCAACAGTACACGAGGGTTCCCTTTTCTCCACATCTTTACCAGTATTTATCTCTTCTCTTTTTGATGATGGTCATTCTCACAGGTGCGAGGTGATATCTCATTGTGGTTTTGACGTGCATTTTCCTGATGATTAGTGATGTTGAACCCCTTTTCATATACCTATTGCCCATTGGTATATCTTCTTTGGAAAAATGTCTATTCAGGTCTTTGGCCCATTTTAAAGTTGGATTATTTGGGTTTGTTTCTCTATTGAGTTGTATGAGTTCTTTATATACGTTAGATATTCACCTCTTACCAGATATATGATTTACAGATATATTTTTTTCCCATTCTACAGGTTATCTTTTCATATTGTTGATCATTTCTTTTGCTGTTCAGAAGCTTTGTACTTTGATGTAGTTCCTCTTGGTTATTTTGTTGTTGTTGCTTGTGCTTGAGATGTCATATCCAAAAAATCATTGCCAAGATCCATGTTACATTTTTCTCTTGTTTTCTTCTAGTAGTTTTATGGTTTCCAGCCTGACGTTTCAATATTTAATCTATTTGGGGTTAATTTTTGTGAGTGGTATGAGATAGGAGTCTAGTTTCATTCAATTATACTTTCAAGCAATACTTATTCATGACATGAGCAGAATTCAGCAGATATTAAAACTATAAAATATTGTATCTAAAAGGACCTTCCGTGATACCATGTTTCCCCAAAAATAAGACCGGGTCTTATATTATGTTTTGCTCCAAAAGACACATTAGGGCTTATGTTCAGGGGATGTCATCCTGAAAAACCATGCTAGGGCTTATTTTCCAGTTAGGTCTTATTTTCGGGAAAACACCCAAAAACGGTATTTGTATGAACTTGCAAATTCTGGAATGATATTTAAGTATTTATAAATTGCTGTCAAATTTTTCTTCCCATCCTCCCTGAACCTTCACTGGACATAGCACTTGAACTTTCACTTTTTTCTGATGTCAGGCCAATTACAGATATCAGAAAGGTCCCTGGAAACCCATTAACTCCCGTGATTGGTCGTTCATTTTGCCATCTACCCTGCGCTTGCAATACTTCCCAGCACCATCTGTATGACCATCATCACTGCATGGTATTCTTTTTCCACTGTTCACCTCTGTATCTTCCTAATATTATACTGAGATTCACCAGGCCAACAAACTGCCCACACGACATCGCACTGAATTCCTGCACTGCAGATTCTTTGATGTGAATGTAGTGTGTCTGTCTTCTCTATAGTCTTGCACAACCCAGATGACATCTGTGACATTTTCTATTTTCTAACATCTTTGGGAAAGATGATGCACAGAGGACAAGGAATATAAGAAAAAGAGAATTTTGGGTACATTATTTAATAAAGCTTTTCTGTTAATAGGTGTATAACACAGTAATCTCAGCTGTGTTGTCACACACTGCCAATGAGATTTGGTGTTTGATATTAGCAGGGGTTATAGGGGAAGATTGGTACGGTCACTGACTTAAAATTCGTCTATAAAAAGATATCCTGCGTAGTGATATTTTTCTGCTTATGCAGTAATAGCCATCTTGAAAGAGATCATTTTTCTTCTCCTGAGTTGACCTGCAAATGTTTGGTTTGGTAGGCCACCGAAGCCACAAAGTGGACTCCTCTTAGTGGGTTTCTGTTAATGGGAATTGAATCTTTGAGCAAGAAAATGATAAAATTCAACCTTAGTGAGCAGATCCGAAAAGTACAAAGCGTCGATATTGTGCAGAGCAGTACCAAAGCTTTGTTATCTTTGACCGTGAAAGACCATGATTAAGTAAACCTCAGCCACCACCAACTGCACGGCTCCAATAGTTCTCTCATTTTCAGTCCACTCATTGTTACCAGCAAATTCCTTTTCAAACATCCCCATGTTCTAACTTCAGGTTTGCAGACCAGTTGGCTCTTAACAGAATTTTTATATCTCCAGATGAGAAAGAACGTAAATTCTACTTTTAGTTCCTCAGCTTGTTAAATGAGGGTGAAAGTACCTAAAGTAGTTGTTTTACTGAACTCAAATCTACCACTTTACTGTACAGAAACCTATCTATTAAGACCAGAATTAGACTTGCAAGAACGACAAAGCAAGGAAAGCTATACTTAGAACATGTATAAAAATACCTCAAATAACCGAATCAGTTCTGGTCAACCAGAAATGACAGGATTCCTTTCAGTGATAGAAAAAATTTAGTCTACTTAAGTCATAACCAACAAAATGCATAGACGTTTCTTCTAAATATCTCACAGATACCTGAGAGTAAAGGGAAATGATCGACTTGAAAATGAACTGCCAGAGCCATAACCCCTTCTTGCTTCCTTTCCCACTTCCTGTCCCTGCATACTCCCTCCCACAGACATGTGTCACTCTCACCGACACAAGTACACACAGCCTGGCTGGACCCCCAAGCTCTTTGCAGGTGGGGCTCACCCATCAGCATTTATCTACGCAGAAGGGTGGTTCGTATGGCATGCGTCCATGAAATAGCTTCCGAATGGATGAAAAAAATCACAAACAAATGAGAAAGAAAAATAAGAGAAGAAAAAAAGAAGGAGGAGGAAGAAAAGGAGAGGAGAAAAAAAAAAGATGCATTTCTGTGAAAATTAAATCCAAACCCCTTTCTCTTGCACTCAAGTCATATGAAAACTTCTCCTCACCTTCCAACCTTGGCCCTAAACTTAGGAATTTTTCAAAGCCTTTTCCAGTTGGCTTGTTTTAATCAATGTTTGATAAACTTATACCAACTTTTTGACATAGTCTTCTCTTAGCTTGTATAAATATTAGAAGTCTTTCCATGATTTGTTCAAGTATCTAACTTTTATTTTTCACCAGAATACAGCAATACACATAAATCTAGGTCTCCCTCCCTGCCCTCCTCCCTTCATCCCTCCCTCCTATCCATCCCTGAACTCACTGATTAGCAAATCTCCCCAGAGAAGCTGCTAAGTCAACATTTGTAGCTTTCAGTCATTTCAGATCCTGAGATTTTTTTTTTTTCTACAGTTTTAGAGATGTTTCCTACTTGGTCTATGTCTTTGAATGATCTAGGCGAGGAAAGTTTCCTACATGTATATAGCCTGCCACAAACAGCAGCACTTAAATGTATCATACATCTGTCTTTTCCCCCAACTGTCACCCAGCCAGTTAATACATTCTTATGAAGTGCCTGTAACACACCAGACCCTGTTCCTTGGAATGGAGATAGATTAATGAGCAAGGCAGATGATACTCTGACCAAAAAGTGGGCTATCTCATTGTGGGAGACAGATAGCAAACACATAAACCAATAAGCAAATGTATTAGTCGGCTTGGGCTGCCATACCAAAATACCATAGACTAAGTGACTTAAGCAACAGAAATTTATTTTCTTGAAGTTTTTGAGACTAGGAGTCCCAGATCAGCATGGTTTGTGTTCTGGGGAAGGTGTGTTCTTCCTGGCTTGCAGATGGCTACCTGCTAGCTGTGTGCTCACATGGTGGGGGGTGGGGAGAGGAGATGTATATTTATATGTATATGTATTTTTTTTTCTTCTTAAAAGGCCACAGTCTTGTTGGATTAGAGCCCCACCCCTATGACCTCATTTAACCTTAATTACCACCCAAAGACCGTATCTCCAGATATAGTCACACTGGGAATTAGGGCTTCAACATAGGAATTGTAGGGACACAGTTCAGTCCACAGCAATAAACTCCAGGACTCATGAGTGCTGTGAAGAAAAGGAAATCAGTGATAAAAGACTCTGGGAGTTGCTTTCGATAGGTGGTCAGGATGACCTTTCTGAAGAGGATGTGACATTAGACATTTAAGGCAGAAGAAGGTAGCCAACAAAGATCTTGGAGAGGAACATTCCAAGCCGCAGAAATTGCAAACGCTGTGGGACAAAAATAGGAATTAGTGTGTACAACAGACCAAGAGGAAGCCAGCATGCCTGGAAAATAGGTAGGCATCAGGACATTGTGAGATATGTAAGTACGGGCTCATCAAGTGGGGCTTTGGTGAGACATCTGGATTTGATTCTTGCAGAGGGAATCCATTAGAGTTGGTCGGGAGAATGGCAAGGTCTCATTGAAGTGTCAGATGAGACATATCTAGACGGGCAAGAGGGGAGACAGAGACACAGTTAGACTATGGGCACGTGCCAGGTGAGAACTGATGACAGCATGGATAGGGCTAGAGCAGTAGAAATGGTGAGAGCGATCGGATTCAGGATGCACTGAGAACACGGGGCTGACAGGATGGTGATCAGTAGGATCTGAGTCTTGAGGGTAGAAGAAACCCAATTCAAGGATAATGGTTAGGGTTGGGATAGAAGTATCTAGATGGCTGGCAGTGACATTTAGTAGGCAGGACAATGTTGATAGGAGTAGCTTTCAGGAGTTTAGAACATGGTAAGGTTGAAGTGACTTTTACAAATGCACGCAGAAATGTTGGTTAAACAGCCTGTATTGTAACTCGGAAGCGCAAGGAAGATAAGACTGGAGATAAAAAATTAAGAGTGTTTCTGGTGAGGTTTTCCCGGAAGCAGATTCTGAGACACCTTTGGTGTGTACAAGGTTATCACAAGTCTCTCTGAACCATTCCTGTGAAAGGGACGAGAAGGAGGAATGCTTGGGTAGGAGGAGACGTTGAACTAGAGTTTAAGATCAACACAGGAATTCTGAAGGTGTAATAACACTCAGAACACTTCTGAGCTGAGGGAAAGGGGTGGGCTGCCAAAACCCTCCACCTGAGTTGGTCATTGAATGCCAGATGTCCCACAAAAAGGGCGTGACTTCGGGCAAGGTGACTCTGCAGATGAGGCAATCCTTTTAGGCAGCTGACAACCTAAGGTTACTTTGGAGGCAACCTGCCAACAGCTAGCATAGTAACTGCTTCATTCCCAAAGGGAGGTCTGAGCACCACATCACATCCCACCCACCTTCCCAGAGAATGACCAGTTAAGTGATATTTAAGGACAGGAAGCCGAATGAAATTAATCTGGAGAAAGTATGGAGAGAGAGGCAAAGAAAGCTGAGCAAAAGCCATAGACAATATCCTCCAACTATGTGACATCCAGGAACAGCCGCTCAAATGCAGCTGCTTTCTATAACCAAAGAAAGACCAAAGGTCCTGGCTCCTGGTAGGTCTCAAGTTTTCCAAGTTCATTGCAAACAAACAAATGATCCTTTTATTATCTTCTGGACATCCTGAGCAGAGACAGTTTAAAAGAGAAAAAAAAAAAAGAAGCTACCTTCTTGATTGTCATGGGATGTGTAGTTTGAAGAAATTAAAATTTCAAAAGTCAGCCTGTTTGTATATGAGTTGTATAATAGGGTATCCTACTTGAAGAAAAACAGGGGGAAAAAATTGACACACAGTGTGTCCGCATCCTACAATACTCAGGTCTGCAGCAGCAGCGCCCCTCTGGCTGCTTTCCTGTACATCGCGAGGAAAGGCCGTCTACAACCAGAGTAACCCCGACCTCAGACCATGCGGCCACTCCTGCAGTGTCACCGAGTTCCTTTTCTTTTCCATTTCAGTCATCTCCCTTTGCACACCTACATCTCATGTTTATCCCTGTCCAGATTTCCTGGCCTTCGCGCCTGACAACATCTGGACTTGATGCCCCAATAATGTGTCATACCATCATACCAGTCACAACGTAAACCAAACCCAGCATTATGTGGAACCCTTATTGCTGCCATCACGCCCCGTTTGGAGGTCAGATAGTCAATTACAGGCCTCTCCTGTAATCTCCTGGAGGGTTTCAAACCACAGTCAAAGAAGGGTGGTTCTCCTTAGCATTCCAGGTCCTCAGTTAATGGAGAGCTGCAGTGGTTAAAGATACGACGTGGGTACTTGGTAATAAACACAGGAGGGCAGATTATCTGGTGGGAGTTTCAGTATTATTCCACCGCTCTGAAAAGGAGTACTTCAGAAAAACCAATGTCAAAAACAGACCACGATGAGAATTCCATCCATGCTTGTGGATTCATTCAGTAGCATACACGAGATGGAAGATACTTTAAAAATGGAATTTAATGGACCTAGTTAAAATAAAACTCTTAAAAATAATGATAGGATTTAAGTCTGACTATTTAAACTTTTTTAACATTACATTCATTTGCATTCTTTTTAATAAACAGAACTCCGCGATTTCAGGAACCAGCTGAATTCCAAGAAATACATTTCCATGTTAATTTTCTTCATTGTCTCTTATCCTACAAGTTCCTTTCCTGACTTTGTACTTTATAATCACGCACTACCATGGAATGGAGAATTCTGGTTCAACACCCGGTGGCCATCTTTGGCCCTTATCCCTCACTGCCTCATCCTGCTAGTTTGCTTATACCTCCCTGTGGTATGTAGGCTCCAAAGATGACCTCCAACCATCCCCCCACTTCTAGCCACGTTCATGCCTTGGATATGGGCTGAGCTCCTGACTTCCTTGACCAAGAGAAAGCAACAGTGCACAGCAGGAGTTCTGAGTGCAGGCCTTCAGAATGCCTGGCACTGTGTCCCTCTTGTAGGAGTTTGCTTGGGGTCCTCAGAAGTCATGGAAGAGGTCCAGCTACCCTGCTGGAGAGATGCCACGGATGGATGGCATGGAGAGGCAAGGCCCCAGGAGCATGCCCCAGCTTTCCCAGACGCCAGTGTGAGCCTCTAGATGACTCTAGCATCCATCTAACCGCAATAGCATGAAAAACTCCAAGCAAAACTGGCAGAATTGTCAAGCTGAGTCTAGTCAGTCAACACAGATGCAGGAGAGGCAGACAATACAAAGGGGTTCATGCTTTGATTATATCCACTGTGAGCAAAATGGGATTAGGAACCACAGTTTTTACACTGGATGGGAGAGTAAATCTGTGCGTCTTCATTGATTCGACACTGTCTTTGGGAAATTTTAAGTGAATATAACTTTGAGGAATTATAGAATGCTAAGAATTTAAAATGCATTCCCTTTCTTTGTGGTAAGAACACTTCACATGCGATCTCTCTTAACGAATGTTGTGTGTAATAATTGTTGACGATAGGCACAAGTTACGTAGCAGATCTCTAGAGCTGCTTCATCTTCTTAAGCAAACTTTATGCCCATTGATGGCAACTCCCTATTCCCCCTCTCCCCATTTCACTCTTTCATTATTTGAATCTATCCACTTAGATACCCTAAGTGGAATCATGCAATAGTTGTCCTGTGACTGGCTTGTTTCACTTAGTAGAATGTCCTCAAGATTCATCCATGTTTTCACATATTGCGGAATTTCTTTCTTTTGTTTTAAGGCCGAATAATATTCCATTATAAGCATATACTACGTTTTGTTTATCCATTCCATTTCATTCATCCATCAATGGGCATTTTGGTTGTTTCCACTTCTTGCCTATTGTACATGGTGCCGCCGTGAACATGGGAGGACTAATATCACCACATCGTGATTCCAGCTGTTTTGGATAAATACCCAAAAGTGGGATCACTGGATCACATGGTGGATCTATTTTTTTTTTTTTTTTTTTTTTTTTTTTTTGAGCAACCGCTCCACTGTTTTCCATAGTGGCTGCACTCTGCAAAATATTTATTCAGCCAATAAATATTGAGGCTAGGTGCTGCTCCTGGTCCTGCAGATACGACAGTTAAAAAAAAGAAAGAAAAGAAAAAGAAAATGAGGAGGCCTGATCTCAGGGAGAATGCATCATAGTGAGAAGTAGACGACCACTATGCAAAGGCAATACTGAAACACATAAACCAGAAAAGAATCAATCAAATTGGGATAAAGGTTCTCCTGAAAACAGATGTGATACTGACAGGATGGTTACTTCAGATGGATGACTTAGAGAGGGCTACCTGAGGAAGTAAAACCTAAGCTGCCATCTGAGTGGCAGTAAGAAGTCAGCCATTCTTTCTGAGCAGAAGGGACAGTTAGTG
Source organism: Rhinolophus sinicus (assembly GCF_036562045.2). Classification (NCBI taxonomy): domain Eukaryota; kingdom Metazoa; phylum Chordata; class Mammalia; order Chiroptera; family Rhinolophidae; genus Rhinolophus; species Rhinolophus sinicus. The sequence continues at coordinate 7,964,000 of NC_133763.1, forward strand.
CAAAATCCAAGGTGGGGGGGGGGGAGCTTGAGCTATTAGAGGGAGAGAGAGAATATGAATATCCAAAGTTGCTGAAGCTTATGGCTAAGGAAAGATGGAGAACAGGAGAATTTGGAGGTGGAAGCAGAGGCCACGGGACATAGGGCTTTGGAGTCAAAGTTAAGAAGCTGTTATTGTAAGTGCTGTGTCGAGCCATTGGAGAGTTTTAAGTGGAAATGATTGGTATGATTCGATTTATTCTTTTAAACAATGTCTCTGGATGCTGTGTCGGGAATGGATTATGGGAGAGAGAAGAGTAAGCAGGTATGGTGGTCAGCAGGCTACATTAGGAGTCCAGGTGAGAAGTAATGATGGCTTGGACTAGGGTGATGGTAGGGACATAGAGAGACAACTGCATGAATTTAGAAGTTACTGCCAAAGTAAGTGTACACCGGGGCAGTATGGCTTGAAAAATTCAGAATAGAACATTAGGAATGTGGCCAAAATAACAGGGAGGGGTAAATGTAAAATAACATTCAAGAGATGTGACAAAAATGGTGAGGATGAGACAGCGGTGAGAAAAATCAGACACAAGTAATTGGCAGGAAGGAAAGTGATGGCTACCAGTGTTGGGTATCAGAGTGGATGAAGCAACGTTCTGGCAAAAGGACTGTGGTTTCAATAATGAGGTACCATCAGTGACCTTCAAAGAAAGGCTTCATGTAGTTGTGAGAAAGACTGGAGCTTTGCAGTGGGCTAAAGCATAACCTGGAAGTTAGCACAAGGAGCCAGCAAGGGTACGCAAAGAGTGTGTCAGTTGATGAAAGGAAGAAAAGAATGGGTCATTCACATGAGGGCCAAGCATGTCAGTGCACGTTTTCTTGTTGTTAATGTTGATTCTGTGTTTAAGGATGTGGAAAAGTAACACGTTAGCAAGTTAGGGAGAAGACAACAAGGGAAACAGATTGAAAATCCAGCGGTGTCCCACAGAACATGGCAAGTATTGAGATAGCACTGTCGGAAGAGTAAACAAAGAAAGCGTAGAGGATCCCTCAGTGTTTAAAAAAACAAAATTGTAACAGAAGAGAAGCGATTCCAAGAAGACCAGAAAATCCAATGAGAATAAAAGGGGTGAGGATGACTTTGATTTCTTAAGACAAATGAGATCTTTGGAGGCATCACTACTAACTATACGTCTGGTTACTAGGAATCTACCAGAAATCTTCAGCAAAGATGAATCTGTATCAAATTACAGATGCAAAATCCAGAAAGCTGTAGAGATAGGAGAAAGGAAAAGAAAGTTGATAAGATGTGGAATGAAAGGGGAAAACTAAAGGAATGTAAAAATTCAAATAAATGAGCTTCCTGGATATTGTTTTAATTCCATATATTTGAATCAGTAATTGGAAGCAGAGCCTTGTCATGCTGAGTTAAGACCGCTGGATCGTTAAATCAATGTTGCCTTAAGCTGCCACCTCAGTCTTTTGTCCTGGGGAACCGTTCTTTCTCATCACCCATGTAACGAGCCACTTTTTCATGGCGGAAAAAATGGAAAAGGAAATAATTTTTGTCTTGAGTGTTCGCGAACTCTCCCAGGTGTTCAGTGTTGGGTGTAATCGCCATGTGCCTAGCTCATGAGTGCCCAGTGCTTTATGAGTTCTGACTCAGGGAGATGAGTGTAGTGAGGGCATCCAAACTTACAAAACCACGAAATCTCCCATACAGATACTCAGAGCTAAATGCTACTTAAGTTGTTTTCATGTGCTTCCCAAATTCCCAGAGAACATTGAATAAAGATGACTTATTGGATTAAATGCGATCAAGGTCACTGAATTACTCTTTGCCCCCTGATATTCTGCATCTTTTCTAAAACTGCAATGATCTCCTTCATCAAAGTAAGTTACCCCACTAGCAGTGTTTGTAAATGGGTTGTTGTGGGATTTACGTTGGAATGAACCATTGGTATAGAAAGCAATGACTTAGAGCTACAAGTGGCTTCTCTTTCACTTAGTTTAGAGACTTATCTCAAGCACATTCAAACTTTCATCCTGGTTCAGCAAACATTTACTAAGTGAGACTATGGATTCTCTCTATTGTAGTTTTAATCTCAGTAGGTTTTACAAATTTGGGTAAATAAAATGACAGCAAACAGTTCAAAACACGTTCTTAAGACAAGTTGCAGGCCCTTTCTTAATCTCCCTGGCATGTACACGAAGGAATCCAAGTCAGAGAACTATTATGCCCGTGTAAACCCAGCTAACTTGCTGGTACTCAAACTGTGCTGTGACGTTCATGTTTTTTTCCCCCGGGCAAAATCAGTTGCTGTCATTTACACATACTGTTTATATTCACTTCTTTCAAGCATGTATTTACCGTGTTTCCCCGAAAATAAGACCTAACCGGGTAATCAGCTCTAATGCATCTTTTGGAGCAAAAATTAATATAAGACCCAGTATTATATTATATTATATTATATTATATTATATTATATTATATTATACCCGGTCTTATAGTAAAATAAGACCAGGTCTTATATTAATTTTTGCTCCAAGAGGACACATTAGAGCTGATTGTCTGGCTAGGTGTTATTTTCAGGGAAACACAGTATCATATTGCTACTTCCACATTACTAATAATCATTATGGATAAATAACGCTAGAGAACCTCTGGATTTTATGGTCCATAAACTTAGACTATTTTATGGCTTATTTAATAATTCAAGATTAAAATAGGATGCAATTTTGTGTGACTTTATAATCTTGGTTATCACATTTGGTACTCACATAATGAAAGCATATGGTACTATCCTGCATCTTACAAAAGTATTTTCCAAAATGCCATATAATACATAAAGTCATAAAATTACAGCTGATACATATAAAAATAGGAGTCGTTTCTGGGAAAACGATTTCTTTTCAGTGCCGCCTTTTTACACTCCTGGCGTACGGGCCAGAAATACCCCTACTGCTCGGAGCTTCTTTTATCATGAAGGGAACTATTGTAACAAGCTCATTCTTACTGAGATGTTAAGGTATTTTCCATCCTATAAATATTTGTTAAAAAAAAAAAAAAAACAGGGAGGAAAATTCTTAACCTGAATAAAAATTGTCCTTGGGCATGAAAACTACTTTGGCCTTTCTCAGGCCCTCTAATTATACCTTGCCGAGTATTGCCTCTTATAGAGAAGATTCCTTCTGTTGGGGAGCCACTGTTTCATGCAGAGACTGAGATTTTACAGTGTCCTCGGAATATCTGAAGAGGCAAATATCCAATGGCTATGTTTACAGAAGTGAACTGATGTTTGCGGTTGACATTATTGTGGGAGAGAAAATGATTACTCAAGGCAGCGAGTGAGAAGATGAAAAAGGCTCTAATAGTATAATCTGGAACCGGAGAGCCAAGGCTACATGCCCGTGTTAGCGACTGCTTTCAGGGAACTCCTGTTTCCAAACTGGGAGACCGTCTCCTAATGCTCCCATTGCTGTAAGGAAACATCCCGTGTTTCTTGGAATGAATTAGAGGAACGCCGAAGGGTGTAATTAGTGTTACATTTATATTGTTTAGGGCTTCTATCCATTTAGTCCTGTGATAGATAAGCCTTTATTTTTGTCACTGGCAATACTGCTCTTCTATTTTCCTTGTGATTCATAGGTGTGTGGTTTTCCGTTAATTAATCACTAGTCAGATACAGTGATTTCCCTCTCTGTTTGAATAATAGTTCCTGTTCAGCATAGGGATGCTTTGGGTTCTAAGTTTCTTTAAGGGGGCTATAAAAATATACCTAGCTGTCTCTGAATTACAAGCTCAAACATTGTCATCTGAATCAAACTTTCCGTTTCTCTCTCTCTCTTTCTCTCTCTCTCTCTCTCTCTAACTCTCTGTTTTTAAGCCATTGTGTGAGTGACAGAAGTTTAAATTCTGGGTTGAACATGATGCAAGATGTGGAAGAAATCCTTGTTCTGTATAAAATGCCACATAAATATATTTACTCGATGGGGCAGAAGGAAGGGTACGAATCCTCCGAATGTCACTTCTTAGAATTGTGCACTGAACCACTTGTACAGCTGTGACTAGTGGCCCTGGATGTCCCTGTCTGAGATTTCTCTTTAGTGTTGGCATGCAGTCCAAGCTTTTTCTCGTTTCCGGGGAACCCAGTCAGCTCAGCGAGTAACTGGCACAGTCAAGGCCAGAGCTCAGGTCTGCCTGTCTGCTTTGTTTGGTGTACTTTCCCATACTGGTTATTATCTCCTTTTTATGGGTTTTCTGAACTCCAGTTGCTGACAGAGCAGATTTTTGTCTAAATTCGACATCAGAATTATGTATTTTTTAAATTATTATTTTTCTCTCCTTTGCCTTCTCCAGGCAAAATAAAAGCTATTCCAATTGTTATCAGGTTTTTACTGGATCTCCTCCAACTTTTCGAGTCTGTCCTGTTCTTGTTTTTCTCTTGTGTTTTTTGTTGTTGTTTTTTTAATGTAAACCCTGTTATGAGATTAGCATGCATCAACTCAAAGATGCCTTTTTGAAGGAGTATTTCAGGGATCTTAGGCAAAGAAAGAGAACGACTATATTTAAAACAGTACAATAAACTATCTCCCAAGACATGTCCCTAAATAGTTATGTAATTGATGATGTTGTTGTTTTCTTAAAATCCAGACAGATTAGATGAAATTCTGTCCTTTGAAAGCCATCCACACCCTTTCCAATTTTGGCACCCTATATCCAAAAATCTAAAACATTTCAATTCTTGAAAAGAGATACAAGTCATATTTTATTTCCCAAAGAACATATTTGGCAAAAATATTTTGCTGGAAATTATCTTCTGGCCAGTGAACCCTGGACTCTGTATTTAGTGCACTTAAACCTGAGCCCCCATCTTGACACCTGTTCATACCCTTCCCTGTTGTACAGGGAACCACATAACCTACCTGTAGGGCTCAGTGATCACAGCAGCCTAGTTCTGAGGGAACCGGGCCAACCAGAGTGCTCCTTCCGGAATTTGAAACTGTACAGTCTGTGGCAGCTGAGCTGAAAGGTTATAAACTCAGGCCAGAGCCACTCTGGGTCATGTGAAGCTGAAGCTGAACTTAGGAGATCAGCAAATAAAATGGTTCAGGTGAGAAGGAAGGAGCCATGAGCAAAACCTCATGAGAAAGACCCGCCATGAGCCTTTTCTGGTGGCCCCCCAATTCCGTTTCCCCTGATGCTGCACTGTGGGGATGCTGATGAAAGTAGCCACATCCACAGATTTCTGCACATCCCTCTCTTTGTGAAATGCCTGTTTCTTGAACTAGCCTATGTGTATCTCTGTTCCTTGTAACCAAAAGAACACTAAACAAAACACTGAAACAAAACAAAATGCTTTGCCATGCCTTCTATTAAAATAGAAAATGTGACTAACTTTAGACTCTCCCAATTACATTAACAAAATATTTACCTTGGTTCAAAACTAACAGATTAGAGCAACTCTATTACCCTGAAAATGTTACAAAGAAGAAGTTTATAAATAGGAAATACTTCCCATCAAAAAAAAGCACGTAGCAAACATGACCTTCAAGTGAAAACATGGAAAAACTAGAAAAGTTTTCTTTCAAACTATACATGTTATTTTTATATTCGAGGATACAAAACACAAGAAATTTTTCACTTGTTTTTCAAACATGTGGGTCTCGATAGCTATGTAATCCATCTGTTTCTGATTTACTTACACTTAACTCATCGAAATGCTGTTTTATAAAAATTACTTGTCCAAGAAGCCCTTTGAGTCTTCTTTATGAGAATATTTAGCCTTTCTTAGAAACAGGTCTGTTCGCCAAGAGCAAGTGAGCTCGTACAACAAAACATTCAGATTTGGATGGAAACAGAAAATAAATGATCAGGTTTGTTTCTTTGGAGGGAAAAGCAGTACACATAACATTTAGGCACTACTCTTGAAAAAATTGTGTTAGATGAATTTTTGTGTGTTTCCTTAGCCTCTCAAGAGAGAAGTTCATTTGGCTAAGTATGAAAGAATTTGTTAAATTGCTTTAAATAAAGCTTCCTTCATTGAAATTGTGGAGATGAGTAAAAATTCATTATTCTGTTGGCATAACTTGCACATTTTATTCAGTAGCCTTCATAAATGCCAATAAAATAATGTATTTCACAGGGATTTTTGCCTTCCTTTAATCATATGAAGCACTTAAAGAAGTTGGTAATTATTATTATTTTTTTAAATAGTTCCTTCACGTATTTATTAAGCACCTATTATGTGGCAGGCCTTATTCCATAAGCTAAGGAAATAACCTGTCAGTGAAACAGACAGAAATCCCTGAGTCAGGGATTATATTCCCAGAGGAAGACAGACAATAAATATAATAACTAAATTCTACAGTATGTTAAAAGGTTCTAATGAGCAGAGAGGGAAATTGGGAGTGCCGGCCTATGGAAATGCAATTGTAAATGCAGGCCTTGTTATGAGTTGGCTCATAAGCGGAATAAAGGCAAGGGATGAGAGAGGGAGAGTGTGTCGATACTTGTGGAAAGACATTCTAGGAAGAAGGAATAGTCAGTGCTGAAGTGCGGGGGCAGAAATGGGCCTGGTGTGTTCAAGAACCTCTGTGGCTGGAGTGGAACGTGGAGAGTGTGGGTTGGTGAGCCATCAGAGATAACGAGGCAGGAGTCTACAAGTCCGTGCTTCAGACTTTGGGAACACGTGAGTCATCTGGGGATCTTGGTAAGATGCAGGTTCTGACTTAGTAGTTCTGAGGTGAGCTTAAGAGCTGGCGTTTCTAATAAACTCCCCAGCGAGGCTGACGAGGCCAGTCCATGGCCCATTCCTTGACTAGCAGGGTGGTTGGCCTCGAGAGAGGATGTTGGCTTTTCCTGTGAGAGGAATGAAGAGCCACGGAGAAACAGTTCTCAGCAGAGGAGTGATGGGAAATGATATAGTTCAATAAGTGAAATCCTCAACTTTGTTTACACATTGCCCTCTCACCCCCACCACACCCCCAGCCTGTTGCTGCTGCAGGGGGAAGCGTACAGTTGGGGAAAGGGGTGCGGGTGGCTTCTTTTCTGTCTACTGTGTTAGCTCGTCATGCCTACCACCTTCCTAGGGAAGATGAGGTCAAAGCAGCAGCATTGAAAGAGCATAAATGGCAACTGGTAGTGGCAATCTCCCTGCATGCTGTTGTAGTTGGACCAGAATTTACAGACTCGCATCCTCACAGTCCCCCACAGGTGAGACCAAGGCACATGTGCCCCTCTCCCATACTCATTCTACTCGGAGCCTCTAGGTAGAGGAAGGAGAGGGTTTGCTTCACTGGTACTATCTTTGGCTGGTCCTGGTGTTCTCTAGGATTACCAGGTATGTAGAGATGATTATCTCTGGGCTTGATGGACTGAGCTGGTTCTTTTTCTTGGATGTCCTGAAAGGTCCCTCTCCCCAGATCTCAAATGCAGTTTCCGTGACTTGGGTGAATGGAACTCTCCACCATTTGCTTATATCTGTGCCCTCAGCCCAGAAGCAGGCAGCCTTCTCTAGTGGGGTCACTTGACCTCTCCAGGATGTCCTCTGAATCAGAAGCAGAGATGACCCCTCAGTCTCACTCGAGCTCATGGCCCTCATCTGATCAGTGGAAACACTCGTGCATCCTTTGTCTTAGTGCAAACAGCGCAGCCATCTGCTTCCCTCATAATCTAAGCAGCCAGCCAGCCGTAGTCTCCCCTGTAGATCTCTCATGAGAAGAGAGGTGCCAGCCCACTGAGACCTCCAAACTGAGGGGTACACACCAAGCTCTCTGAACCCTTTCATTGAATCCTCTCTCATTGGACTTAAGATGAAGAGAAAGCATATCCACACTGCTCCTCTGTAGAGCCCACCAGCGATCGTCTCAGTAGAAATGCTCTGTCTCTCCTAACTCCTGGTGGAGTTGGGGGTCACCCACAGTTTACAAGAACTAGTTCTGAGGTACCACTGTTGGCATGGATAAGACTATGTTAGTATTAAATGTATGGCTTCGTTTAGTAGTTTGGGATAACCAGAACTCACGTATAACTCCTAATCTTCCAAGAAAACTATCCTCAACAATCAATTTCAACTCAGTATTTCTTGATAATTATATGGCTGTCTTGTTGATTTGAAGTGAAGGTTTGTATGGTAGTGTGGTGGGAATGTGTCTTACATGCGTACAGTTGGTTACCACTATAGTGAGGAATCAAGAGATGCTTCGTTGTATACGTCCCACTGTACTTCCTTCTAATGAAATAGTGCAGTTTATTTCACACTGACACAGATTCCAAGGGCATTGTGCGTAATGATCTATTCTCCACGTGTGCATGGTTCTGTGAGTTTAAGCACAGTTACTCTGAGTTCAACCTGCCTGTAACACTATGTGCTGTAGGAACTTTATGCTTACACCAGTGTGCTCTGCTGAAGCATAGCTAGGACCTTTATTTATATTGCATAGCATGTCACTTACTCTTTAGTTAGCACCAACTAATAAATGGATAAACTCACAGCACCTCCCACAAAAGTCACATGGCCAGGAATCAGATCATTATGAAAATGAAAACACAAAACTTAAAAAATTTTAGGTGTGTTTAATAAGTAACTAGCAGACCCTCAAAGACTGAATCTGCTTGAGACTATTGAAGTATTTGGTGAAGTAATAAATCCTGAAATATCAAATGATGAGACGAAGCCCTAAGCAAGATAATTACCAGAAAGCTCAGTCTCTGCCCATTTTGCATTGTGGTTTTATGTGGTGATGATATGGGGATAGAATGGAAACTGGAGAAGGTACAGTTACCTTGCCACATATAAAACATGGGTGAACATTTCTCTCTTTGGACAAGTGCCTAAGAATTCTCGTGGGGCTAGTATTTGTGTTTGTGAAAAGAAACACAAGAAAACAGGGAAAAGAAAAAAGTCAGGTATAGCTAAAGAAGCAGAGCAAGGTGAGGATAAATATGGGCAGTAAATGGTGAATTCTTCTAACCACATGGGACGTGTTATGGTTTGCTCAGTAGATTATTTACAGTCTCCTTATTGTTTGAAGCACTCACTCACCCAAAGGACACCATTTCAATTTGACTAATAGTCATCTACCGACGCCCTCCCCGGTTTAGTTCCTTCTGCTTCCTCCCCCATCAAAACATACTTGCCTGTGGCCGTTCACAGAAACTCTGATCTCTACTCAGTAACCCGCTACACACAAGTCTGAGTGGCCAGTCTGACTTTTCAGAAACAGGTACGTGTTCTATGATAAACACGTTTAATGCAGAGCTCCTGTCTATCCCTACTCACTCCAGAAAAAGCTCTTCTTAAAACGCTGAGTCCTCACATCTGTATCAAAGCTCCTGATATATTCAATCAGTAAGTCCTTTTTCAAGGAGGAAGAAACTGTGTATAAGTCAGTATAGTATATAGGCTATGCTCACAAACCCAAAAACCTCAACAATTTAGAGCAATAAGTTAACCTCATGGATGTTGCATGTTCAGTGTAGATGAGCCCAGGGCTTCGTTCCACGTGGGGTTCTCCCAGCGCCGACGCTGACAGGCTTCCTTTCAAGACATGCTTCCACGATTGCAGAAGCAAGGAAAAGAGAATGTGCAAAACCACACACTGGCTCTGCCCAGAAATATCACAAGTTTCACTTCTGCTCACATTTCATTAGCACAGCAAGTCATATGGCCACAACTCAGCACACATCAGATCACCAAGTACTTTGAACAAGAAGAAGCCAGCCTGCCATGCTGACTGTCCAGTGAAGGAGACAATCTGCAAGAGGAAAATTTAACAACTGATAAGAGGTGACACAGAGGCCACAGCCTACGTCAGCATAGCTCCTGATATATCCCATAAGCTGGAGTCTTTGAAGGGTTCCAGTAAATGGCACCCTGTTCCCCACATGGGTTCTGAGTGGACTTAGAAACAAGGCAGAAGTGTCGGCAATTGACAGCAAAATATCACTATCATTACAAATGAAGGCTAGATAGAAGACACAGCTCAGTAAGAAAACCCAGATGGGCTTGCTGTGTTCCTCCACTCATGTCACACGTGAGACAACACCCCCAGGAGAAAGTTGGAGTCCACGTTTTGGTTGCACTTGCCGAGGCCTGTGCTTCCCACTGGTCCAGAAAGTGCAGAACCACACCCCTATGATGCTCAAATCCTAGGGGATACGCATTCCTCTAATTAAGAAATGTGGGCCAAGGATGGATGTTCACCAGCAGAGTAGCTCACTCTGCCTCTTTGCACAGGAGAAAAAAAGGTTCCTACACAAGAATATTAAGCTCTCTTCATATGGGATAAAAAAACAAAGTCAGGAATGGGGAGAAATTATTTCTCTCAACATTGTATACTAACTGGAATTATTAGGGGTCTTTTGGTTTTTGTTTTCCCCTCCACTGACTTGTAGACTCCTTGTAGAACTAGCATCTTTGCTAGTTTTAAGTTTCCGTAGCAAAAGAAGCCAGAAATATATGTGTTAAATGTTATACTCTTTTATGACAAACAAAAGAATCACTTCAAGTTCATATATTTATACTGAGTGATGATAACTCACAGAAGAATTCTATACCGACTTCTAAGCATTATCTGTCAAACACTATCATTCACCTCATAATTTAGTGAAACTGCATCTTTAAAGTAAAATAAATATTCTTGAAGGGAATGGAAGCTTCTTGACAATACTATGCACCATTAAAAACAATCAGTTCCCAAGAGCTCTGGTGGCCTCATATAATATAGAATTAAAACTATACTGAGGAAAAAAGAATTTATTACCAACCCACTCCAAGCATAAGAAAAGAAGAAACACACAGACACACACATGGTTTCCAAGTCAGAAAGGAAACAAAAGCATTTTTGTCCAAGATAATGAGGGATGACACAGAATGCAATAAAATAGATTTATGATGAGACACATCAAAATGACAGCATTTGAATTATCGAACTGAAACTAATACACTTTAATATTTTACTTTATGAAAAGGAAAGTATTTCAGTACAATAAAACCAGGGCTTATATAATCCAAGTCTGTGCCGGTAACTGAGCAGACTGAGAGCGCAAATAAAGTTTACCTTTATTCTGTCTGATTTGCAGTAGAGAAAATTGTTTTAGTCACATGCTAACTTAAAACTTTACAAATACCCTCCATGATAACTAAAATCCAAACAACCGACAAGACCCAGTGCTGGTGAAGACGTGGAACTCTTGCATTGCTGGTGGGATGCAAAATGCCACAGCCACTTCCGCAGGCGGTTTGGCAGTGTCTTACCTCCCATGGGTACCTTACCATGTACCCGTTACACACCTGTCACACAACTCAAATTCCACTCCTGAGTTTTTACACCAGAGAGATGGAAAAACTATGTCCACAAAAATACTTGTACTATAAACTCTACAGCAGCAGTATTCACAATAGCTAAAAACAGGGAATCGACACATAAATGTCCATCAAGAGGTGACTGTATAAAAAGACTGTAGTAGATGTGTACTGTTGGAATATTAACCCCAATAAAAATAAACTCCTGATACACACAACATGAATGAACCTCAAAAACATCATGCTAAGTGAAAACAGTCAAATACAAAAGATTACATTTCATGTATTGAAATTCCAGAAAAGGCAAACTGTAGTGAGAAAGGTTCCTGAATTTTCTATATCTTGATGGCAGTGGTAGTCACAAAACTGTGTGCTATTGCAAAAGTCCAGCTGGACACTTACTGAGTGAATCTTCTAGTGTGTAGATTATTTCAGTCTGGGGGAAGCGTCACAAATGTAATCAAATACAGAACAATATAGTCTGCAGAAATATTTAAAGTCATAAAATTAATTGCTAACTTAAAGACTATCATATTAAATCATATCAAAAATTTAAATCTTATTTCCAGGTAGAGACAGTAAAAGAGGCATTTAATAGAAAAGATCAAAGCAGAACTAGTGAAGATTGGGGCCCAATGTCTGTGAATCTCTAGCTATCCAGAGTTCTTTGGGAAAAAATGTGTGGTATAATATTATGTAAACATACAAACATACCAGACCCAACAACCTCTTGAACTTAAAAATGACTCTTCTATAATGCTAAAATGTGCACTTCTCTGAGCTCTCTGCATTCATTCCCCAGACTACCCATGGGAAACCTACCTAACGGTGATTAATGCACATTGGCAATAACTAGGGAAAGGGTGGATTCATAACACACTTGTATTTTTGTAAACAAATATTTTAGAATGAATTATAGAATGGAAATATTTCAAAGCCAAATCCATAAAACTAGGGCATTTCTAATGTAATCAATCAGAGTGCCTAATAATGGTGGTATAGTGTGTGTGTGTGTGTGTGTGTGTGTGTGTGTGTGTGTGTGTTAGTGTGTGTGTTGTATTCATGTTGGAAAGACCGTGACCAACATTTTGTTTTACTGAGAGTTTATACTCCTAGGATTTCCTTTAAATTTTTTTTATCTTTATTTCATTTAATCCTTAAATCCCACTACCAAAATCTCAGCACTGTTTTTGAAAAATATTTTTAAATTACACACAAAAAATGCAATTCCACACCAAAAGAAATGACAAGAAAAAATGTACTCAAGGTGTTATTTCCATAAAATATTCCAAACCACATACTCAAAGCTCTATAAAGTGGTTCACGAAACCTGTATCAGTGTCTTGGAATACAAACGAGATGTTTTTCTTTCCCTCTTTCTTAAAAACTTGTATTAATCATATTATCAACATTACCTTTTAAATTACCAAACGCAAGCTATACTGTGAAGAAACCAGCCCAATATCTGGCAGTATCCTGACAGTGGGCGTTGCCGATTTCTATGAATTCAGTAGGATTTATTTCCTGATGTAGTAATATTTGAATCTCCAGTGTCAGACATGGATACCCAGCAGTGCACAGCACATAGTTTTTGTTCTCCCACAGGTAACTTCAATTTACCATGTCCCATACCAGGCTCATCACCTCCTCACTGTCACTACCCTCTATTTGCCCTCTCTGTCATTGGCACCACTGTCCACTCGGCTGCCCAAACCAGAAAGCAGTACCATTTCCAGCAGTACCTTCTCCCTCCGTACTTATAGCCCATCCAACACTATCAGAGATTATACTTCCTACCTCTGAAAACTGTCCTCTTTTCTCTGCTTCCCCATTCCAATCACCAGCGCTTCTTGTCTAGGATACTACTCCGGCGTTCTAAATGGTCCCTGCCTCCATCCCCGCCCACCATCCACTCTTCACATGGTAGCCTGGAAGTCTTCCCTGAATCCCCTTATCTGGGCATGGCACCCTCTTCTGTGCGCCTGTGGCATTCTGTACTTCCTCGATCTTGCCACTAGTCACACTATATTGTATGGGCTGCTTATGTATTTGTCCCCCCACTAGACCATGAGTGGCACTGGGCCAAAGACTAACACAAAAGGAAGGAGTCGGAATTTTAAGAGAACTGTCCCATATAAGGACAGACTTTGTTACTTAGCTATAAAGTTTTTACGAGCCGTTCTAATTTTTTTACCTTATGATCTCATTGTTTCAACTTAGATTTACTGGTATCATATAAAATACACTACACAGTGATGCTTAGAGTAATTTGAGACTTCTTTCACTGCTGCCTGGCGAAGGAAGCATTTTGGGACGGAAGTCATTTTGTTCACTAATGAGGCTTAGAGGAAAGGCTGAAAGATAAACCATAAGAGTTTACCTGCAAAATACCTCAGGACTTCCTGAAACACTGGCAAATAAAATGTGTAGGTCCCTTAAGCATCTGCTTTTAACTCTGCCCTCAAGTTTCAAATGATTTCTAATCTTAAAAGGATTTCTTTTTTTAACTATACTGCTTCAAATTGCCAGGTGCATGTGAAAGGGACCAAGAAATTGTATTTCGTACCAAAGTTAGGGGAGAAGTGATGGAATTCTGAATCAGTTGTCCAGGGCAGAGACGGTGATGAGAACCATTACTGAAAGTATCAGAACAATTTTCTCTTATAAGACAGCCATTCTAAGAGTGAGCAGACTATTGGCTATTTCTACCTGTGTATTCTCCCTACCTGAGGGTCTGACAAAGCATAAGAATGCTCCCAGAGGGAAAGTGGACGTATGTCTGGGAATGCATCAGATATAACCCATATGAGTATAGCTTTGCACACTGTAGGAGGGAAAGAAGTTAAGAAAAAAGGTAAGGATGACATGCTGTGCGTGGCAGTCTGGTCAGGTAGCTTCAAAACTGTGCCCCCCTGCTTTGTGAAACTTTCCAGAGCTAGCAGGCAAAAACTGAAATCACATGTAGAACTTGGGGTGCAAATGCTACCCACATTTGGCAGGCAATGAGGCAGACGTGAGGGGGATGAGAGCTGGTTATTTGGTGCAGAGGGAAGCCTCAGGCTGCTTAGTCTGTACCATTCCATGGCACACAGGATATGAGTTTGTAGCTACTCTCTTGTCATCCGTTTAAATGAAATGGAGTCACAGATAGGCTCAAAAGAAGGTGAGTGATGGCTTGTCTTCTTGGTGGTAATCTCTCTTAAATACTAGCTTTGTATTTAATTGTCATTTCCTGACAGCTAGCAAATATATAAAATGTCACTAACATGTTTTTAAATTTTGCTGCTACTTTAAAATTATTCACAGTAATCTTCCCAGATACACTAACTTCTTAAATTGGCACTGGTGAGGGCGTCCTCATCTGCGTTGTTGGGAAGTGTCAATTTGATTCTCTGCTTTCTCTTCAGCACCTAGAAAGCTGCCTGGCGCTGAATTGGTGCTCAGTAAATATTTGTTGAATAAAATGCCCAAGAGTCAGTATAAGTCTCAGGAGATCAATTATGCATATAAATCAAACTTTCCAGAATCTTCCTGACATGCCTCCAGACTTAAAAAAGACGTTGGCACAATTCCATTTTCTTGAAGTCTCCAGTTACTTGGAAACAGCCACTGGCCACCGAATAACCACTGTGATCTAAACCTAGCAAAATAAATGAGAACTTTGGGGGTCAAGAGAAAGTGTTCTAACTCCAACTGCCACTTACCCGTTAGAGATCTGAGCAAGTTTTGTGAACGTTGGTGTCTTCACGTTTACAGTGGAGATGACAGAATCTGTCCCAACATTCTAAAAAGGATTAAATAATATAACATTTGAAAAGTTGTTGGCACCCATTACAGCACCGGTCACCCACATCACCACCATCCATCACTACCTTCCCCCCCCCAGGTGGCACCGCTCACACACACACCCCCCACCAGGCATCTCCACTAGGCCGTAGGCCCCCGTTTCCAGAAGGTCAGCTGAGGCACTCAGTATGTCAGGCCAGTGAGCCCCACAGACATGCCTAAATGTGTTCATCCTCTAAGCATTACTCACGGACTTTTAATTAAAAGATATACTTTAGATATTTGTATATAGCCTGCAAGTATCTCATTTTACTCTTGTAGTCTATTTCAAAAGGGGTAAGGATGAGTAGACTGATGTGGCTGGATTCAGAATTCTTCACAGATATTTTATCATGTCGGCTTGTCTTTTGCTTATAGAGCAAAACGTGAAATGTTTCCTCAATTTTTATAATTGTTTTCCTACTGAAAAGACAATTGAGCCAGAGTCTGTTCTATTTTCCTTTCTAATCAGTCCTAATACAAGTATTATTCAAGAAACAAAAATAGCAATGCAATGTCTGTAGTTCACCACAGAGGAAATAACTATAACAAGGTAGATAGGAGCTTCTTTTGTCTTTAACCAAAGCGAATGGAAGTTACTGAACATTTCAGTTCAAAATAATCAATCAGTGATGACTTGAAAATGGTTATGCTTTCGTTGCCCTAACAAGTTGCTCCGACAGCTTTGAATTCACGAGGTAACCATGCAGCTCATCTTGTCTTTTTGGCTATATGAACATGGCCGCAATGCACCCCAGATAAATGTGAAGGCTCTTTAGGACCCAGTAAAGAAAACAACATGTCGAAAGAAATTGCATTTGGAATACAAGGTCCCTCTTTCATTGGGCGGGATAATAGGAAAGCTGTTTTTAGTTTCAGTAATGCACGAGTGTCCGTGTATTAGCAATGTCTCACACAGACCCTCTTCATTATCAGCACAACTTTACAATGATCACACTCACCCTCTGCATCTCGTTTATGCTTCACACCGTTAAAAGGACCTATTTCGATGCTGTTGGCCCCTAGAAAGTCTGTGAACTAAGCACAATTACAGTTCACTCCAAGAACAGGACAGCTCTGCTCTTAGTCTTCTGGCAAAAGCCAGGATGGTAATGACCTTAAACAAGCAGGGTGGGCAGTCAGACTGCCTGAGGCCTCAGAGCTTTTGCACATTTATTCCTGTGGAAGCGAGCTCAGGCAAAAGCTTTGGCAGCAGTCTGGCCCTGGGGCAAAGGGTTTCACATGGTTTTTTTTCTGCGTGTAACTCTTTATGGCTGAGTGAAAAAGGAGGGTGTTTATAGAGAGCTTTGCCTGGGACACTGTCAGGCCTCTTTCCCTGGATATGCACAAAGGAAGCAGTTCTCAGCTGCCTCTTGTTTTCCCTAATTTGTGCCTAAACCCTGAGAAGAACAGAAGAGTGAGTGGCTGCATGTTGGGGGCAGCGTGTGACATCTTGAAAACTGATGATCTGTCACCGTCTTTCTCCTTGGTTTGCTTTCAGGAGTTGGAGGTGGGGACAGGAAATCACTGCCTATACTAGGCCCCCACTGAGAGAAAGTCCGTGTCCAAAAGGGTATAATGAATTGTAACATTCTTGGTTTACAAACTAAGGGCAATATGGTGCGTAAGTGGCCGAGCGTAAATAAGCTAAAGGCACTAGAGGACCTGCCTGTGACATCAGCACAGAAAACCCACACAGGTGCTCCCACGGCTCCAGGGTCTCCCAGTCAATGAGTGACTGGTGAAAAGTTTCCATTTATTTAAAGTGACAAAGATAAAGAAATAAACATGCCACAGGGCAACCTACGATTCATGAAAAACGCTGCAACTTAAAAGAGAGACATAATTGGAATCATTTTTCAACGGAGAAAAATAAAAATATGAAAGAAAACATGCAACATTTCAATTGATGCTGTTTCCATTTCACGAGCTAATTTTTTTTTTTTTAAGATTTTATTGGGGAAGGGGAACAGGACTTTATTGGGGAACAGTGTGTACTTCCAGGCCTTTTTTTTTTTCCAAGTCAAGTTGTTGTCCTTTCAATCTTAGTTGTGGAGGGCGCAGCTCAGCTCCAGGTCCAGTTGCCGTTGCTAGTTGCAGGGGGCACAGCCCACCATCCCTTGCAGGAGTCCAACCGGCAACCTTTGGTTGAGAGGACACATTCCAACCAACTGAGCCATCTGGGAGCTCAGCGGCAGCTCAGCTCAAGGTGCCGTGTTCAATTTTAGTTGCAGGGGGCGCTGGAGACCATCCCTATGGAGACCATCCCTTGCAGGGATTGAACTGGCAACCTTGTGGTTGAGAGCCCACTGGCCCATGTGGGAATCGAACCGGCAGACTTTGGAGTTAGGAGCATGGAGCTCTAACTGCCTGTGCCACCGGGCCAGCCCCACGAGCTAAATTTTGAGGGTGAAACCATTCACAGAAATGGAGCACAATTTCTCCTACTCAGAGCCCTAGGACTCTAGCAAGATGTGTCTATGGAGACTGATAAAAACCCTATGTGACCAGCTGTACAATCCTGATTAACTTCAACCATCCTCTCGTTCAAGGCAAAGTTCCTGTCCCCAAGGAACTTTCCTGATTATAAGGAACTATATGCCCAAGTGATAGAAAGGTGGCCTGTTACAGAGACTACATGTGTATAAAATCACAGATGTACATAAAGTGAGAGAAAGCGGCCCCAACTGGAAAATCAAAAAGACTATAAGGCAAAAAAAAGAAAAGAAAAGAAAAGATTAAAAGGCAGATTCTACTTACCAGAGTCTTAGAAAATAGATGGAATTCTAATAGAGAATACAATTGAAGCATGTTCTAGAAGGCGGGAGGATAGTCTTTTAACACAGACCAAGGTCACCATTACAGATGGAGCCCTCAAGAGAACAGACACTTTTCAGATGTGTATCTCAGGGCCACTCAAACTTGTTGACCAAGAGAAATATTTTTCCTGCTTGAAATACTCTCTTCTTTTGTCTTTTAAGTCATCAATCTCTCCTCATTTTCCTCTTACCACTGGTGGCTCATCCTCAGATTACCTTATAGGGATTTTTCTTTCTTTCTTTACTCATGTCCTAATGTTGATAGTCTTCAGAGGTCAGTTCTCAGCTCTTGAATCTTCCCACTCTGCCTCCTCTCCTGAAGCAGTCTCATCAATTTCCACAGATTCCATTCCCATCCTTATGCTCCTGACCCTCAGATTTATAACTTCAGGCCAGATCTCCCCACGGAACTCCAAGTATATGACCCTCACTCTACACCTTTGCGTAGATATTCCAAAGCCCTTCAAGTACACGTCCAAACCTGAACTCGTCTTCCGCCTTCAAAGACCGTGCTTCTTCTCCAGTGTTCCCCATCTTAATAAACAGCCTCTGCCCAAGCCTGAAATCTTGGTGTCACCATTGACTTCTTTGCCTCCTGTTTTCCCATTGCCCCGAATGTAAACTATCTTCTCTCCGTATCCACTGCCACCACGCTCACCCAAAGCACTGTCATCCTTCCCCTGAGCAATTCCGAGACCCAGTCTCCCACCTCCACTTTCATCCGCTTTAAACCATCCTCTATCCTGTAGCCAGTTAAGATAATGTTAAAATGTGAACTTGTTCATAGCATTGCCCTGCTTAAAACCCTTCAGTGGTTTTTCCATCACACTAAGTATTTTTATGTTCATTAACACAGAACACAAAGCCTTTGGCAACTGGCCCATGCCTAGCTCTCATTTCTCACCATTCTCCCTCTCACGCCTTAAGATCAAGCATGTTGAATTTCCAACAGTCATTTGAAGACTCCGTACTTTCTCAGTAGCCTGTGATGCCCCACTGTGTGCACGCTCATCTCTCTCCTTCCCTCCCTCACTCCCACCACACACACACCTTTATTTCTTCAGGTCTCAGCTCAAACATCACTTCTTCAGGAAAGTCTGCACTTATTCTCAGTGTAAGATTCCTATAAGTCTACTTGGTTTTTCCTTTAAGTCAGGTTACAGGTCTCCTCAGTCGAGCATGTATTCTGGTACAGAGTAGGCACTGCAGACATTTATTGTTCAGTGACTACAGGATAAATACTCTAGTTTTATGGTAAGTGAAGCATTAGGGGGAAATAAAGTAAGAGATTGCTCGAAAGATAATTGGAGCTAAGTGATAAAGGACCATTAATGCCATAATAGAAGTTGTAGATCTTGTCTGGAAATATGGGGACGCATTCACAAAGCAGCTAAATTCTAATAAGGCAGGAGATTGTGGCAGCTTTGAAGCGATCTGCCTAGAAGGGTCTCGAAAAGCTTATGTATGTTTTTATATTTCCCTTAGAGACTCCAAGTTATTAAAACATCTCTGACATTTGCGTATATTCCTTCTGTCTAGAATATCCTCCGTGCCCACTACAATCCTTCACATCTTTTCAGACCCAGTTTAATTAAAAGTCTCCTCTTCTATGACAGCTTCCTAAACTTCTCTCCACAAAATAAATCCCCACTTCCTTTCTGCTCTCAATGACATATGTGTATCACTATATTAAAATAGCTTTCTATTTGCTTTTCATGCGCCTACTATCCCCATTATATTGTGAGTTACTTTAATAAAGAGAATCCCAAAGAGTGTTGCTTCTCAGAGCGTGGGACCCCGACAAGCATACCTCTGAGCTTGTTCAAAATGTAGACATTGAGGCCCAGACCTCTGAGTTGGCCTGATAACTTATTTCCAGTTGATTTTTATCACAGTAACATTCTAAAAGTGCAGCCTTGGAGCACCTAGTGTGGTTGATACGTAACAGATGCTCCGTGCAGGCTCGCTTGATGGATGGACAAGGCATAGAAAATCAGGAAGATGCCCTTTATGCACTCATGGTAGTGAACAGACGTGGTTTGCAAATTATCTGAGGGTACGCAATAGCTAACCCAATGCATTCAATGTATAGGCCACGGCACCTCACTAACAGCCATAAAATGATGAAAGACACTGAAACATACCTGGCGTTTTCGGCAGAGAATGTAAGAAAGTATTCTGCAAATTGAAGATCTTTTTAAAAATCACTATAGCTTAACATATTTTGGATTAGACGTGTTTCATGATGTTCAACTATTTTTTTTTCATTCCTGAATATTTGTTTCTCCCTCTCCTCCCTGCATAAATTTATATATGACTTCTTAACTTAGTTAACTCACACTGTCAACTGGTTTAAAACTGTCATCAGAGAAAGATGCTAAAATACACTCAACTCAAGGAGAAGAATTTGCAGGGTTGGTGGATTACTGGCGCACCAGTCAGAAACACATTAAGAGCTGTCACTTCAGCAGGACTTGGAACCAGGTAAGCACCACAGGAAGGTAAAAGAGAAGCAGAGGTCAACCTGTGAACCTTCCAGAGTCTTCCTCTAGAAGAAATAAAATGAAATCACTCCAATTATTTTCAGTCTCTGAAGCCAAGACTTTCTTACTAAGTTCCAAAATGGTGCCTCACCCCTCGTGGAAATCAAAAAGCACTGAAATAGAGGCAACTGAGGACATCTCAGAGAACAAGACATGAACAGGCAAGAGGGCCTGACACAGAAACAGAGATAAGGAAAGAAATGATGAGTTTGTTTTTTTTCTTTCTGTGAAAGTTTTAATTCCCACATTTCCATTACTTAATGTGTCATTATTTTACTTTTCAGCAGTTGGCAAACCAAAAGCATTCCACCATTTATTTTAAAATTGATAGTCAACACACAATACATCAGATTTTTATATGGCCTCAAAGGAAAACTCTCAAAAAAATCAAGTCTAAAGCTTTGCTATAAATTTCCCTTGGGAAATTGATCCTGAAGTCTGTAGATATCAGTATATACTCCTGACCAGAGATTTAATTTCAGAGGTTATGATGACACAGACCGATAAAATCCGATTACATTGTCCAGCCACAAATTATATGTCAACACTGATGGGTAACACTTTTCATTGCCTATTAAATAAAGGTCAAATCCCCAACCTGGCATTGAAGGTCCTTATAATGTGGCCCCAGTTTGAATTTCCAAACTTACTTTCATGATGTTCCTACATTCCAGCCAAGTAGAACAAATTCTGTTCTGTATGCATCTTTCATTTATTGTCTTTGTGATTTTCCTTAAAATTATTTTCACTGGTAACTCTCTTTCTTCCCATATCTCTGGATCCAAAACCTATCCAGTGATGAAGAGCCAGCAAAAATGACACTTCCACTGAGCCTCCAAAGATCCCAAATGGCTGAAAATTCACTCAGATTTTTCATAGCAGCTCTGTGAGCTTCATCTCACATCATGTTTATTTATATACATGTTGAATGCAACTCACTAGACTGAAAGTTTCCTGATGGTGGGAAATTAGCCATCTTTGTGTTCTTGCTTGTACCTGATATAGATATTTGCATATATGGAATGATTATAAATCTTCAGTCAAACGATGAGACAGTTATAACCTTTTGGTGTGCCCTTCTCTTTTGTTCTTACATGTCCGTTCTTATCCCCCAATTCCTCTAATCCTAATAAGTCATTGTCACTGCAACATGTCTGATTCCTCCTGGAATTCTCAGATGAAAGTTGGGTAATGCATAGCATAATTTCCTCCCTTTGAATAAAAAGACAATATTCCTGGCATGATGCCAATGCCTGAACTGTAGGTGACCTTCTATAAATATGTGAAGAATGAGTCCATCAATCTGTCGGTTGTCCTGCCGAAACATCAGTAAATCTAGCGTGATTAGCAAAAACGTACGGAGCCACGCAGGGATTTTGTTAGGCATTTCCACCTTGTGACACCTGTGAGGTAGCCCATGTCTCCAGATGATACCAAGTGGTCTTTTGTATTCCCCCCAGCGTTATTGAGATATAATTACCATGTAACATTGTGTAGATTTAAGATGTAGAACACGATTTGATACATGTATATTGATAAAATGATTACCAAAATGGTTAACACATAGATTACCTCCCATAACTACTTTTTTTCTCTCTAGAGAACATTTAAGATCTACTCTTTCAGCCACTTTCAAGTATATAATACAGTATTGTTAACTCTAGTGACGATGCTGTATGTTAGATGCTCAGCACTTACTCCTCTTGTAACTGGAAGTTTATACCTTTTATCCAACACCTTCCCATTTCCCCAGCCCCTGAAAACTACTCTCTGTTTCTATGAGTTCAGCTTTTTATAGATCCACGTATAACTGAGATCATAAGGTGTTTGTCTTTCTTTGTCTGCCTTATTTTACTGAGGATAACACCCTCAAGGTATTGCATTTCTGTTGTAAATGGCAAGAGTTCCTTTTTTTTATGCCTGAATAACATCTCAGTGTGTGTGTGTGTGTGTGTGTGTGTGTGTGGCGGGGGGGTGGGGGGTTGGACAGAGCCAGGAGTGCAGTTTCCAGGCTCTCGGCCTCACGTGGAAAGGTGCTGGCTCAGGTAGTAAATGGCCATCAACTGTGATTGGATGGCCATCAGCTGTGGCTAGTTGGCCGTCAGCTGTAACCAGACATTGGCCACTAATATAACTGCTGTGGCTATGCTAGCAGCAAATGGGGGCTAGCAAGAAGATGGTGGCTGAGCTAGCAAGCGCGGATTGCAGCTAGCAAGTGAGAGTCGACAGGAGTCGAGGAGAGTCGGTCAGTTGGCAGAAAAGAGGACAGCAGGTCGCACGTCGTGTGAATCCAGCCTTCTGTGAGAATATAGTGGTATGACTCCCCTACCTACGGCTCCATGGGTGTTCCTTGTTGGCCTAGCCACATCCTGCATTCTTATGTGGGGAGCGGGCCACCCTGCATGACAGTGTGTGTGTGTGAATTATATATCACTGTCTTTATCCATTCTACCGTTTATGGACACTTAGTTTGTTTCTCTATCTTGGTTATTACAAATAATGTTGTAGTGAATATAGGGAGAGACAAACATCTTGTCAAGATAATGATTTCACTTCCTTTGAATACATACCCACAAGTGGGATTGCTAGATCATATGGTAGTTCTATTTTTAATTTTTTAAGGAACCTCTGTACTGTTTTCCACAGTGGCTGCACCAGTTTACATTGCCACCAACAGTGTATGCGGGTTCCCTTTTCTCCATCTCTTCACCAATCCTTATTAGCTCTTGTCTTGTGGATAGTAGACATTTTAACAGGTGTGAGGTGATAGCTCATTGTGGTTTTGATTGCGTTTCCCAGATGATTAGTGATGTCAGGCACCTTTTTTGTATCCATTGGCCATCTGTGTATGTTCTTCGGAAAACTCTCTCAGTTCCTCTGCCAATTTGTTTAGTTGTTTGGGTTTTTTGCTGTCGAGTTGTATGAATTCTTTATCTATTTGGATATTAATCCATTATCAGACATATGATTTGCAAATGTTTTCTCCCATTCTATAGGTTACCTTCCCATATTTTATTGTTTATTTTTCTATGTAGAAGATTTTGATCTTGATATAATCTCATTAATTAATTTTATCCTTTTGTTGCTTGTTTTAGGTGTCACAGCCAAAAAATATCATTGCAAAGACCCATGTCAAGAGGCTTTTCCCTATGTTTTGTTCTAGGAGATTTATGGTTTCAGGCCTTACATTTAAGTCTTTAATTCATTTCGAGTTAATTTTTATTAGCGGTGTATGTCAGGGGTCCAGTTTCATTCTTTTGCATCTGATTAGCCAGTTTTCCCAGCACCATTTATTGAAGAGGCTATCCTTTCCCCATTCAGTAGTCTTGGTTCCCTCGTCAAAAATCAGTGGACCATATCTACAGTGTACTGTATATGATCGTTGCACTGTCCTCAAATAACTCTGACTGGAAAGCGTCTTCTTCATAACCAATCACAATTCAGAAAAATCTGATCATCCCTGAAATCCTGGATCTATGGAAAAATGGTGAAGTATATTTTGCTTTGGGTACGCTTGATAACTTTTAAGTATAGATGAAAGAATATGCCGCTGAGTAACGGTCTGAGCTTGGGTAAATTACTGAATCTCCGAGCCCTGGTTTCCTCACCTTTATAATGAAAATAGTAGGATGGTCGATCTGAGGATCACATGAGGTGGTGTATATGAAACACCTCGCACAGTAGCTGATGTGTAGGAGCCGCTTAATTCCTCCACAC
This sequence comes from Rhinolophus sinicus, assembly GCF_036562045.2. Lineage (NCBI taxonomy): Eukaryota > Metazoa > Chordata > Mammalia > Chiroptera > Rhinolophidae > Rhinolophus > Rhinolophus sinicus. Next base: position 7,988,194 of record NC_133763.1, read on the forward strand.
TTTCCACTCTTCTCATCTGTCGGTTGTTAGTGCGGAACAAAGAGCAGATGGCTAAGAAGATGTAGACACAGTGATATGCCCTCTGTGGCTCCCTCCCAGCCATTTCCAGCCAACCTCTCCTGCCGTTTCCAGGCAGCTTGTTTCTGAAAGCTAAATTGCATGTTTTCTCTAGCTGTCTGTCCTGAGAGAATTCCTTATCATCAAAGATTTGTGAGCTGAAGTGTCCTTCTTTTGTTTCTCTTTTTTCTGAGAAATCTTTTTTGCACTTTGGTCCTTTCTCTAAAGATTCCGTCCTCTTTCTTGAGAGAAAGGCTTGCCCAGGTTTTCTTCTTAATCAAGGAAGGGTTCCTCCCCTTCCTTGTGCTTGGACAGAAAGATGGACATTTGAAGATGTCAGGACACCAGTCATAGCCTGAATTGTCTCTCTCGGTCTGAGGGAGAAATCAGGAACTTGAGAGTTGATTAAATGTGTCATGTATTTCTCTCTTGGAAACAAAATGGGTAGGGAAGAGAGGCTTCTTGGGAGCTTATCTATCATGTCTATTTTGAGCCTACACACAAAATAACGTCTTAATTTAAACCCCCCAAAAATGAGTATGCTTAACATTATCAGAAACAACCAGAACATTTCCCCTGTTTATCGTCCTGATTAGATCTGAACTGCCACCATAAATGTTTTGCCCTAGCTCATCCCCGACTTCTGTATGCATCTGAACAATTCTTTTCCCTATCCCTAATACACTTTTCCTCCTCCTTCAGCTGGAGAAATCGTAATACATGTATTCATTCAGCAGACATGCATTCGGGGAAACTCCTGGCTGGATGTGCGGGTGTGGAGTCACCAGGATATTGAAAGTGGTGATGAGTTGCAAATGAGAGCAGTAGACATGGCTTAGGGAGAAATGTCAGTTGTGACAGTGAGGTCAAGGATGGATGTTTCCTGGGAACCAGCCATATTCAAGCCTCTTGAAAGCGAGGTTAGCGAGTGATAACTCTGGTACTCCTCTCCCAAGCACCCTTGTGTTTGATTTGGTGATTTGGGGGATCACCCATACCCCCTCCACTGGGCCCAATGCCCCGTCCTCGGCTGCTCTGAGTGTTGGCTGCAGGAGACTCATAGCTGCTCCCTTCTCCAAAGAATTACCCTCGGCTAACAAGACTCACTTTGCTCCCTGGAGTTCACACCAACACCCTCAGCCTCTGGTGTCCCCTGGTCTGTGACTGATACTGTTCTAGAGGACAAAAGGCCATCCCCTTGCTGTTTCATGTTTCCCATCCTCCTAGACCCCCTTCACCACTCCCGACCCCAGGTGTCACCTCCTCCCGAAAAGCTCCCCAAAATAACTGTCCCCAAACAGGCTCAGTGCCCCCTGCTGCTCCTTACTCCCGCTGCTTTCTCCTATCATTACGTCATGTTGCAATGGTCTAATCATGGCTTTGTTTCTCCGCGAAACTGGATGTTCTTTGATGGCAGCGATGTCTGATCCACCTTGGAATTCCTAATATCAGGAGCACTTCCTGGCTCATAACATTTGTGCAGTAAGATGAGCTGAGTCAAGGAATGAAGGAATACGTGTGCCACGGCTTATGTATTTAATAGTCTGTCATCAGATAAGTTAGAGGCCAACATCTTTAATTTTTTAAAAATATTTATGTGATGTTCAGATGAAAGAGCATGCCAGGGCAGTAAATTAATTCAGTGACAAAATGCATATGAAAGCAGTTAAGACACTGACTGACATAAGAACTCAGTGTTAGGCACGGCCAGAAGAATGAATCGCGGGAGACCAGGATTGGTCTATTTGAATTTATTTGGAGTGTTTGAGCTGCAGGAGGTCAGGCTAGAGCAGAGGGAAAAGACGATAACCTCCCTGAGCAAAGAGATTTATGGAGTTTTATAGGAGGGGGTAAACCAGGCTGTTCCCCTTTCAATGCTTCAGGGGGTTTTTATTGACAGAAGGTTTCAGGGCAAGACCAAGCCCTCCAGCTCCACACCCCAGCCCCAGGTCGCCATCCAGACCACCCAGGCCTGCCCAGGTCCAGTGATCACAGTCCCCTAGGAGATAAATCAAGACAGGCTCAAGACAAGAGCACTTTTAAGACAAGGTTTCTGCTCCTGGCCTAACTATGGCTTAACACTCAGTAAGTATCACTTCAATAAATCAGTGAATGGGTGGAGGTTCTCTGTAAAAAAAACCTTTCCAGATTTTTGTTCAAATAAAACGCCCCCCAGATTATTGGAAAACCGTGTAGCCTTCTATCATGAAGCAAGATAGCAGTGTTTTCTCTTTCCCACCGATTCTCTACTTCCTGTACCATCCCAGTCGACTGTGTACTTGAGACAATTTTCTGTGAAAAACCATCACCAAAGATCCCAACAGAATCATACGGTATCACCTTGCCTCAAATTATGCCTTATAATATTTCTCTAACTACAACTCTGTGAAGCACCTTCCTTTTCTGGCTACTGAACTAGAAAGTAAACTTCACATCTCAGAGCTGATAATATTCAGTCATCACCCAAGATTCAACAGCATCCCTTAAAGCCATTTGGAGTCTTAATTGTGGCGCTCCAGAGAAATGAGAAGTCTCCCACTGAATGCCCCATTTTCTGGTCTGCTAATCCCAAATACCTTTCACATTAAGATAGCTACAAAAATAGAAACTACTGAGCACGGGCTTTTCCCCTCATGCTGCTTTCACTGACTCAAGCCGAACAGAGAGCTTGGTGGATCAGACAGACCCACCACCATTTCAACCTTCCACATCGACTAGTTTCGGGCCATATTTTTCAACTCTAACTTTCATCCAAGCCACATGAACATATCTTTATATTTTTAATCTTGATTCAAAGATTATCATGTTTTTTCTTTCTGTCGTGTCTCGAGGTGTAATGTTTTGTTGCCTTAGACCATTCAAGTCCTTAAAGAACGTTTAATTTCAGCTTTTATACAAATGCATTTGTCAAAGGAGTTCCTGGGTCCTCCAGATGCCTTATTTTCTTTGGTTTTGTGCTTCTCTTCTCTCTTCATCTCTCTCCAATGCCCCACGGCCAAATCTTTTGTAATAGATATTTGTTCTAATTTTTAACTGGTCTTTAATTCAAAGATGAGTTATTCCCTCTTCCTCTTGACTGTCAACAATGAGAATAAGCAGAACAAGGCAATGAGAAGGCGTCACTCCCACTTTCACCAAGAGTCACATCAGTACCAGCACTAAAGGAAAGGGAGGAAGCGACTCTTATCACAATGTGGACACTTAAGCCAGCAACCAGCTCAACCTTTCAGCCAAGTTCCACGGCTGTTAGGCTTGATAGATTTGAACTTCAAGACTTTTCAGATGCTTCAGACCCCTGACTGTAATCATGTTAACATATAAACAGATCATTCATAAGCTGGAGATTTAATCGTTTCACTAAGGATTTTAATTTTTAAAAAAGTGCATTTCGTACTTTAATTACATACGGACACCATGGTGAATTCCCAACGTACTCAAAGCGTACGTAAAACAACAAACGAACATATCCTCACGTAGACACCTACAATGTTGAAAGGATATCTGGCAAAGTTATTCCAATACAGGACAAATTCCCTTTTACTTCACCCTATCATTACCTAGTTCATGTAAAAGTACAATTTGGCTCTTTTTTATCTGTGATCTGAATTACCCTCCTTTTGGCTCATTTATCATTTCAAGTAATTCAAGTCTGCAAAAGACTGACTACTCTTATAATGGATGCATGAAAATTACAGATTCATCATTAATTTGAAATGCTCAATGTGGAAAAGGTAATAGCTTTAATTTTCCTTTTTTTTTTAATCTAGACCAAAAATAGGAAAGCGTTACCTGAAGTTTTCAAATAGGCATTAGATATACTTTATTCCACTGGCATTGTATTTTTAAAGATGTTTTCATAATACCCAAATTATTTATATAATTAAGTTTGGTGGAATTTTTGTGAACCCATATTTTCACTTGTTCAACAACATTCATAAGCCATTGGTCAGATGCTTAATAAGTACCAGGTTTAGGAATAGAATGGTGAAAAACAAAAGAAATTTCCTTGTTCTCATGCTGCGTGCTGTAGAGTGAAAGACAGATATTAAGCAAATGAGCACGCCAGTGAACGTATACTTACCAGTTGTGATAGTTCCTAAAAGAAACGTGTGTGATTTCTTGGAAACACGAAGCAGAAGAATCTGACTAGACTGGGGATTTTTACAAGATGGCATTTGTTCTGAAAGATGAGTGCGTGTTAAGGAGACTGTGGGTGGAGTGAGAAGCAAAAAGGATCAGACCACGTTCAAAGGCCTGACAGAGACCCCAGTAGCTATAGAGCAAACATGAGAAGGAAGTTGGACCATTTGAAGGCTAGAGAGTTACGCAGAAGCTAAAACAGAGAGACCTTAAAGCCATGTTAAGGATTTTTGTCCTTTTTCCTAAGAAAAATGGTAACACTTGAAAGGTTTTAAGCAGGCTACGTTCTAATCCAGTTGGTATTTGTAAAAGAGCAGAGTGGCTGCAGTGTTGAGAATGTGTCGGGCTGCAGGGGAGCACACAGAGTAGGACGTGGTGGAGACCAGGTGTGAAATACTGGTGACCTTGGCCTTATCAGCAAGACCTAAAAACACTGAATGACTCAAAAAATAGGGAACGGACACATCCAGATGGTGACCAGGCCTTTTCTATCACTGGCAGACAATGGTAAAATTAGTAATCTGTAGACGGGAAAGCACCACGTTGCTTAGAGTCCTGAGGTTCAAATTTATGTTCTGGACCTGACTCCAATTTTCCATTCTGTAACCTGAGAACATTCTGTACACTCTCAAAGGAACTGGTATAATCGTGCCTGGAACCCTCTTATTTCCATCCACAGAGAAGGTACTCCTGGTCGAGACTGGCCCAGTCTCTGTACTTGAGCACACGGGTTGTTGTGGGGCGGTGAGCCACTCAGCCCTTCGCAGCCAACTCAGCACCGCAGGGTATGTAACACAGGTGCAAAATCTTGTTGCCGCCAGTAGCCTCATCTGAAGATCCTAGGCAGGCACCCCAAAAGGAGTGGGCTCTAAAGGGGTGTCTAGTGATTGCTGCTGACAGCAAAATCGAAGCAAAATCCAGCCCTTGCTGCTCTGTGCAGAGGCTCTGAGGGATCCAGGGACGTGCTATTCACCTGGGCGCCCACTGCAGCAGCCAGCTGCCCGGTGCTGCCATTTTGCACACAGGGTCATGGAGCTGCTGGAGAAGTTTGTGATTCAGGTGCCTGAGGAGCAGGCGTGCAAACCCAGGGAGTGCTATTTTGGGGGGTTGGGGAACAAGGGAGCCGCGTTTGCCCTCCTGCCACCATGGTTACCGATAGCGGGCCCAAATATTTATCTTTGCAATCTGGTTAATTTACCATTTCAAGTCATTCAAGACGGCCAAAGGGTGGCTGCTCTTATAGTGTGTGCATGAAATTGCAGACTCATCGTTAACCTGGAATGCTCGATGTGGAAAAGGCCAATTGGGTTCAAAATCGACTTTTGTTACTATTTGATGCTTGAACATTATACTCATCAATGAAAGGAAAAGAAGTTGTAATGAAATGTAATTTTAGGTGTTTAAAAATCTTTAAATGGTTCCCCAAAAATATATATTTTTTAATTTTTTAACTGCTTATGCAACGTTTCTCAATGGTGATATCTATTAGAATTTTAGAGAGATAATTGTTGAAAGAAGAATTATGTTTAACCCATTCAAAATACAATAAACAGGAGAAAGCTCAATTTGCTCCAAAATTTATGACATTTCATCATAATCTAATAGCATATGTTCCTTAAAATTTTTACATTTCAGTTTTTATAATTATATGTCACCAAACACTATATAGATGCCTTCAAATGTCTCCGAGTTTACCTCAAAAAAGTGTTAGGTCCCGTAATGGCAGATGGCAAGAGCCCCTCCCACCCCAAAAAATCTTACCATTTTTACTACTGAACCCCTATAGTTTGAGAATACATGTATTTGTCCTGTGCTACATTCATCTGTGCCTGCCTAACTTTCCTCGATCTCTTTTCATACCCCCTTGGCAGCTAAAGCTCCAAAAAGAGAATCATTTCCTTCTTCCTTCACATTTCTAGTTGAATTATTTTAGAGACTGAGGAAAGTATAGGGAATCCCATAGGCAACTATAATCAGAAAAAAACAAGTCTCAAAGTATTTAAGTATCAGAAATACGTGAAGTACATGCCACCCAAGTATGAAAGTGCCATGATGCCTGCAAAGGAAGTATTAAGTGGAAATACCTTATAAATATGAATCCCAGAGTAGAGCTATCAACAGGTCAATCAGATGCATTTACAAGCATTTTTGTGAGTGTATAAATAGTGATTTTTTAATACACGTCAAGTACACAAACTCCAGAAAATTCCTCACTCTTGCAAAAGGTCAGGTAGAAAATAGTTGGGAAGCTGGATTTAAAAATAAGTGAAGAGCCAGTTCTGTACTTAATAGCTGAGTACCTGATTAGTAGCAAATGCTTTGTTTCAATAACAGACAGGTTCCACAAAAATCCTCCAGTGTATTTACCAAGAGCCAATCTAATCACACCACACTGGTTGCCCAGAAGAAAGATCAAGAACGTGCTTGATGTGAAATCAATCCCTTCTGGAACTTTGGGCAAAGTGACATAAGCCCAGAAATTTGGCTGTGGCAACAATGATGTTGAAAAGAATGATATGCTTTCAATTTGAAGACAATCATTTGGCCATTGGGTGGTGCCCTAGCAACTATACAACATGTTTGTGGCTAATTATTCCCAGAGCAAAATGAAAAATCACTTGGACTAAACATGTCCATGATGTGTCCATCTTTGCCAAAGTTCAAATGTATATTAGTTCTTCTCAAAACGTTGCCAATTAGTCACAGGCTGGCTCTTTTTGATAGTGCTGCAAATAGTTTTTGGAAAGGTACTATAGCCAGGAAGCCAAACAAAGTGGGAAATATAACCAGAGCAGGCAATGCCTGGCTCCAGTGCTTCTGAGATGGGTAAAAGGAAGTTCTTTTCTAATTTCCTGATTAGAAATTTTGCCTTTCTAATTTTGTTAACGCGAGCAACCTTAAAACAAGATTTCTCTTTCACTGGCTGGATCAGTGTTCATGTAGATCCCCAAGCAATTCATTTAGCAGTTGAGATAAAGACCTAATATAAAGAATATTCTGAGTCCCAAGAGAAATGAGTCACAGTCCCAGTTCATTTCCTTTTACAGCTCTGTGATATTGAATAAATCCCTAACGGACCCCAATTCTTTGATTACTTGATGTGTTTAGAGCTCACTGAACACAGTCCTAAAGAGAAAACAAGCCTTGTGTTGGTACCGAACTTCATGAAGGATAGGGTCTTTAAAAGATCCTAAAGATGAGGAAAATCCTGGCATGCAGAGATACAGAGGAAAGCAATTGTTGAAGAAAGAAATAAGCTACAAAACATCTGAACATGGGTTGTGAAAAGAGAACCAGTAGTCTTGGTTCCGTTGGATCAAAACAGAAGGCTTTACAAAGTGAAAATTAAGAAGTGAGTCTGGAAATGCAAATCAAAACCACAATGAGATATCTGTCACTTCATTCCCTGTTAGAATGGCTGTTATCAAAAAGACAAGAAATAAAAAGTGTGAGAAGGTGGAGAGAAAGGAACCTTGTCCACTGTTGCTGAGAATGTAAAAGCCACTATGGAAGACAGTGTGGAGATTCCTCAAAAAATTAAAAATGGAACTACCATAAGATCCAGCATTTCTACTTCTGGGTGTTTATCCAAAGGAGATGAAAACATTAATTTGAAAAGACATCTGCACCCCCATGTTCATTGCCACTTTATTACGTTACCAAAGAAATGGAAACAACCTAAGTGTCCACAGACAGATGAATGAAGAAAATGTGATTTTTTTTGTGTGTGTGTACACACACACACACACACAGAGGAATATTATTCAGCCATAAGAAGGAAATCCTGCCATTTGCAACAATATGGATGGAACTTGAAGGCATTTTGCAAAGTGATTTCACTTACATGTGGAATCCAAAAAAGAAACCTAACTCATAGGTTCAGAGAACAGATTGGTGGTGTCCAGAATCAGAGGGTGGGAGGTGAGTGAAATAGGTGAAGGTCAAAAGGTACAGACTTACAGTTATAATACAGATAAATCCTGGGGATGTAATGTATAGTGTGGTGACTAGAATTAATACTGTATTATATATTTGAAAGTTGCTAAGAGAGTAGATCTTAAAAGTTCTCATCACAAGAAAAAAAATGTGTAAGTATGTACGGTTAACTATTGTACTTTGAGGACAATATGAAATTACTTATTGGGATTTCTCAAATTAGAGAGGAAAAAAGTCCCAATAAAGGCTGAGAGGACTAATTAAGTATCTAAAACTACTGTCTCCTTCAGCTAAATTCATGTAAATATCTACAATTCAATGAATAACCACTACATATCTAATTCACAGCCTATAACTTCTGACGAGATCAGACTGACACATAAAAAAACAAAACTTCAAAACCAGGTCAACAAATCCTGTGACTGGCATTAAAATCCACATCATTGCTATCAAGTCTCTTAAGCTATTTCTTATCTCCTTTCCACTCCGTTTAGCGCCGCATACAGATGAGAAAAACTAGCCTCGCCACGTGCATGCTCTCTTCACAAATGATATAGAGCTGTTTTGAGCTTAAAATAATAAATATCAAACATATTGTATTGATGATTTTATTCCTCACCACTCTTGAATGCTACACTGACATTGATGGCTCTCTACACTCGTGTGTGATCTCCATAACGGAATAGTCGTTTTAAAGGTGCTTAAGTGTATTTTGAAGACCAGGAGAAGCACAGAAGCTACGTATATTTCTAGTTCCCCATCTCCAATCCTTCCATCTCAAACCGAAGATTTCAGTCTATGCTTTTACAGCCCTCAGAGCTGAACCTTTCCCCACAAAACTAGCTGGAGCGTCTTTCATCCACACTGATCTATCTCCCTTCGCTCCCTTTCTCGAGGTTTCACTGTCTGATTTGAACAGCTGTTTGTCCTTTAGGAAACTTGTCTTCCAGCAGGGCCCAGCTGCACTCCTGGATCGTCCAACCTTCTGCCCCAGCTCTGAATCTTCCGCTTGGCTGTCCACTGGCTCCACAGGCAGCACCTGTGTCTTTGGACCTTAGGCTCTCACAGGAACTGGAGAGGAACGTTTTATTTTTAGTAGGTACATCTTAGATTGTTTTCCTGCTTCTTTTGCTCCATCACACGAGAAAAAAAAAATAACTGAAACACATTAAAAGAAATATATTTCAACACCATAAAATGACTCTTAAGACTGAGGTTGAACTAGCAATTAGGTCATTTAAACAAATGGACCATTTTCCAAACTTTCTAAAGGGCAGAACAATTAGAAGAAATACTCCTCTTTTCTTGTGTGGATAGCCAGGGCATAATTTATACATCTTGGTTTTTCCAGATAGTCTATATAAGTTATCGAGCAGTGAGCATGACCTGTGTCCAAGCAGAAGACAGGGGAGAGCACTCACCCACCCAACTACAGCTGTTCTCCCATCCAAGCTGAGGTGGCTCAATTCTCCATTAAAACCCTCAGTGTGAGCTTAGCTAGAAATGGTGGAGCTACAAGCACTAACACGTAATCACATGACAAGTACTGAAATAGACATCTCAAAATATTTCCCCTACTGACTTTCCAAATAAAGTTGAAAGTCCCATCAGTCGCTTCCTAAATTTTAGTCTTAATTTTTTGATCACTGGATCAAAATGCGTGTATGAGAGTATGAACATGTCATTTTGAAGTTCACTAAATCTGAGAAACCCAAAATTGGTGAAGTAGATTGTGACTCAAATTTTAGCAGGTATCAGAATTACCTGGAACGCAACTTCATTTTTCTTACACACTTTTATTGAGGTCTAATCGACAAACTGGATGTGTTTAGAGTATATATATCCATGAAATCATTACCACAATCAAAGCAATGGACATACAATCAAGGTAACAAACATATCACGACCTCAACAGTTCCTCGTGGCCTTTTATAATCTCTCCTTCCCACCCCTCCCTCCTCAGTGCTTCCCACTGCTTCTAGCTTCCGAAGGCAACCACTAATCTGATTTTTGTCACTATGCATTAGTTTACACTTTCTAGAATTTTATATAAATGGAATCATACTGCGTGTACTCTCTTTTTTATTTGGCGTCTTTCACTCAACATGATTATTTTCAGTTCGATTCATGTTGTTGCATGCATAAATAGTTAATTTCTTGTTATTTCCTAAGAGCATTCTGCTGTATAGATAAGCAATGTGTGTTTAGCAATCCACCAGTTCATGGACAATTTGCTTGTTTACACCTTTTATCTCTTACAAGTTAAGCTCTTATGAACCTTCATATACAATGCTGTTTATGGTCATATGCTGTTGCTTCTCATGGGTAAATAACAAGTAGAATAGCTATGTCCTGTGATAGATGTATGCTTTATTTTTTAAGACACTGTCAAGTTCTTTTCCAATATAGTTGTATTATTTTGCATTCCCACCAGCAGTGTATGAAAGTTCCAGTTGTTCCACATCCTCTCCAATACTTAGCATGGTCAGTTTTAATATAGGACATTTATAATAGGTGTGTAGTGGTATCTCATAGTGTTTTTATTTTGAATTTCCCTAATGAATGTTGATGTTTAGTGTTTTAATGTAATTATTTGCCAACAAGATATCTTCTTTGGTGAAGTATATGTTCAAATACTTGACCCATTTTTAATTGCTTTTTTTCTTCTTTTTGAATTTTGAAAGTTTTTTTTTAATATGTTCTAGATACAAATCCTTCATCCGATATGTGATTTGCAAATACTTGCTCCCAGTCTGAGACTCATCTTTTCATTTTCCTAACAGTGTCTTTCTAAGAGTTGTCATTCTTCCTTGTGACAAAGTTCAATTTATTGTTTTCTTTTACAGATCATGTTTTTGGTGTTGTACCTAAGAAATCTTCACCTAATCCAGTGTCCCCTATGTTTTCTTCTAAAAACCTATATAATTTTAGGTTTCATACTTAGGTCTGTTTTTCCATTTGGAGTTACTTTTGTACATGGTGTGAGGTAGACATTTAGTATTTACTTTTTTTGTATAGGCATAGTCCAGCTATTAGGTAACATTTATTGAAATGACTATTCATTCATTGAATGCCTTTGTGTCTTATCCAAAATCAAGTAACCATACATATGTGCATATATTTCTGGACCCATTTTTTTTATCATGATGCCAATATTATACTCTTTTGATTACTATAGCTTTGTTAAATAATATTGAAGTCATGTAGTATAATTCCTTCAACTTTGCTCCTCTTTTCCAAAGTTGACTATTCCATGTTTTCTGCATTTCTATACAAATTTTGGAATGAACATGGCAATTTCTAAAACAAAAGACCTGGTAGAATTTTGACAGTGATCACATTGAATTTTTAAATCAATTTGGACAGACTTGACATCTAAACAATATTACATCCTCCAAACTATGGGCATGATGTATATCTCCACTTTTTATAGGTTTTTAAAATTTCTTCTCAGCCATAATTTATAGTTTTCATTGTTTGGGTCTTACATATCTTTTAAAGATTATTCTCAAAATATTTCCTATTTGGATATGTTACTGGATGGAGATGGTACCAAATTTTAATTTTAACTTACAGTCATTGGTTCTGAGCATATAGAAATGCAGTTGAGTTTTGTATATTAATCTTGTATCCTGTAAACCTTATTAACCTACTATCTTCTGTAGATTTCATAGAATTTTCTTTGTAGATGATTATTTTGTCTCCTACTTCTTTTCCAATCTCAACACCTATTTTTTTTTCTTGTTTTAGTACACTAGCTAAAACTTCTAATATAATGTTGAATACAAGTGGTGAGAGTGAATATTCTTACCTTTTTCCTGATCATATGGGACAAGAGTCAGTCTTTTACCATTAACTATCATGTTACTGGTAGCTCTTTCAGAAATGTCCATAATAGGTTGAAAATATTTCTTTCGAATCCTAATTTGCTGAGAATTATTTTATCAGTAATGGGTATTGGAGTTCTCAAATGACTTTTTACATCTAATGAAATGATCATATTGTTTTGTTTTTTAGTCTGATAATTTGGTAAATTAGATTGATTTTTCAAATGTTAAACCAACCTTGCATTCTTGGGATAAACCATACAGTCTTGATGTTTTATCATTGTTATTTCTTGTTGAATTTGATGAACTAAAATTTTGTTAGAAATTTATATATCCATACTCATGAGGAATGCTTATATGCAGTTTTCTTTCCTTGTATTATCTTTGTCTAGTTTCAATGTCAGAGTAATCCTAGTATTGTAGAATTTATTGGGAAACATTTCCTCGTTTTTAAATTTTCTGGCAGAGTATATACATTATTGATATTATTTATTGCTTAAATGTTTGACTGAATCCTCTAGTGAAGCCATCTGGCTCTGGAGTTTCCTATGTGGAAAGGATTTTAACTACAAATTAAAATTATTTTACTCAATATGGGACTATTTGGGTTATTTATTTTTTCTTGATTAAATTTTCGTAGTTTGGGTCTTTCAAGATATTTGTCTATTTCTTGTAAGTTGTCAAATTTATAATATATTTTTAAAATAATGTTTCTTTTTAATATCTATACATTCTGTAATGATGTCACCTCTCTCATTCCTCATACTGGTAATTTGTATCATTACTCTTATTTTTCTGATAGGGCTGGCTAAAAGTTTAATTTTATTGACCTCAAATAGCCTTTGGTTTTATTAACATTCTCTGTTTTTTATTTTATTCATTAATTTCTGCTCTGACTTTTATAAGTTATGTTTCATAACATAAATAAAACTTTGTGATTTATTTGCTCTTATGGTTCTAGTTTTTTTGTGTTTTTTTTTTAAATGGAAGCTGAAGTCATTGATTTCAGTCCTTCTTTTCTATTATTGGTAGTTAGTGCCATAAATTTCCCATTAAGAATTGTTTTAACTGCATCTCATAAAATTTGATATGCTGTATTTTCAATTTCGTTCAGTTAGTAATACTTTCTAATTTCCATTTGCCTTTTTATTTGACCCATAGCTTATTAAGAACTGTGTTTATAATTTACAAATATTCAAGGATTTTCCAGAGATTTTTCTATTATTGACTTATAATTGAGTTTTGACAACATACTTTGTATGACTTGAATTCTTTTAAATTTATTGAGTCATGATTTATGACTCAGAACATGGTCTATCTTGGTAAATATTTACTGTACTCTTAAAGAGATTGTGTATTCTGATTTTTTTACATGGAGTGCTCTATAAAAGTCAGGTAGGTGAATATGGTTGATAGTGTTATTAAGACTTCAATTTCTTACACTTCTTTTGTCTGTTTTATGAAGTATTGAAGGGTGGGGAGTTGACTCTCTGAGTAAATTGTGGATTTGCTTATATCACCTTGCTATTCTGTCAGTTTATGTTATATATATTTGACACTCTGTTATTAGGTGCAGAAACATTTAGGATTATCATGTCTTCCTGAAGAAGAGTTCCCTCTCTTTATCATCATGAAATAGTCATCTTAACCCTGGAATTATTTTTAAGCTCTGAAATCTTCTTTGTCTGATACTAATATAGTCACTATAGCTTTCTTTTCACTAGTGTTAGCAGGATAAACCTTTTTCCATTTTTTTTTTTTCGCTTTCAACCTATTGGGTCATGCTGTCTAAAGTGAGCTTCTTATAGGCTATACACAATTGGATATTGTCTTTTTATCCAGTTCGTCATTTTTTTGCCTTTTAATTGGGGTTTTTAGGTCATTTGCATTTAATATAATCATTGATGTGGTAGAGCTTAAATCTGCCATGTCACTATTTGTTTTCTAATTGTCCCACCTGTTCTTTGTTTAATTTGTCCTATTTTTCTGCACTCTTTAGGATTAATTGAGGGATTTCTGATGACTTTATTTTATCTCTTGTTGCTGTTACTAGCTGCACTCTTTGTTGTGTGATTTTAAAGTTTGCTTTAGGATTTATAGTATAAATTTTTAAGTTTTCACAGTCTACCTTCACGTGAATATTGCTTTACATATCACAAAAGAACCTTATAATAACATCCTTTCACTTCTTCCTTCCTGGCCTCTGTGCTTTTGTTGGCATACATTTTACTTTTTTATATGTTATAGACTTCACAATACATTGATAAAATTTATTTATTACACAATACAATGTAAACCGTTTCTTTCCTTTTAAAAGGATATAAATAATAACATTTTATACTTAACCTTGGAATAGCCATTTGCAATGCTCTTCATTTCTTTGTGTGAGTCCAGTTTGTTACTCATTCAAATCTGAGTTTTTGACTATCAAAAATAATTTTTTTATTGGAACTCTTTTTCAGTACAAATTACTTAATTATATTTACAAAGTGCTAAAATAAGATGTCCTTTCAAAGTTATGCTGCAGCTATTTTCCTTATTATGGCTCCCCAAAACACAGACTTTATTTTCAAAGTGTCTTGTTTCCAAGTATTTTCTTCTCAACTAGCCCTGCTTTAGATTTTCTTATAAAATTCATGAGGGACCTTATAACTCATAAAATTAAAGGCGAACTCTTAGATAGGAAACGCACAAGCCTATTCCCAGTTCCCTCCTAAATGTCAGAAGACCACAGTGAGTGGGAAACTTTTCTGGCCATCACATTTTTTTAAAAGCTCCAAGGCGATGTGCAGCCCAGATTAAGAACCACTGAGTCCTGAATTCTCAATTCAGGATAAAAGGAGCGATAATACTGTGTTCACTTACCTCATAAGCATCACAAAAGAGAATATGTAAATATATCATGCCTCAAAACATTAAAAGACTTTCTCATGTTTAGTCCCTAGAGAAAAAGGGAATATATCAATCCTCATTTTGATAAAGGGACATGAATTTCCCTCCTGTTTTCTAAAAACATATATCCAGGAATGGCCAAACCAGGGATTCTTGACCTTTGGGTGTGGCAGGGAGAATGGCCGATTGCACCAGCAGACAGCTTGGCAGCGATCCGGTTGGGAATTGAAAAAACTATGGCTTCTCTTTCAAGAAAAATTCATGGGCACACACAACAAACCCTGGCCTGTGTTTCCAGGGGTCCACACATGCAGGTCAAAAATCTCTAGCCTGGATTCCAAAGTGGATAGCAATTCTTGTTTTGTTCTTTTTGTTTCCTGAAGGCCTGAACTCCGGAAGCCAATTACTAAGACTTCAGGGAATTTTTTCATGCTTATTTTATGGTTATTGGAATGTCGCTCAAACTAAGCTATTCATAGAATGCCTCCTTCTCTGGTAAACAGGCTCATTCCTGATGAAAACAATTAATAAAGCATTCCTTCTCCTCAGACACGAGGAACAGGAATTGATCAGTGGAACACAGCACTTGGCTTCTAGGGCAGGGGTATCCAAACTGCGGCCCGCGGGCCAACGGCAGCCCACAATCCATTTTTTATTGGCCTGCAGCAAATTCCAAAAATATATTTAGTTTACTTAAACAAATCAGGTGAGGCAATACGTACTTCACCTCGAGTGAGTGGTCCGGCTGTTTGTGTATTTTACCGTATATGGCCCTTGGTGAAAACCGTTGAAAGAAGTTTGGACACCCCTGCTCTCGGGGATTCCTTCAAGCTTGAATGCTATGACTTGTGTTCTGTTGTCCATGCAACTCTCATCAGTGAGGAGAGACAGCAGCTCATCACACAGGAGCTGGCCCTCCACCTTCCCTGCTCCTCAGGGAGTAAGAACGCCTTGCTTGCAGTCCTTTGAGTTGTTGTTAAGGAGAAATGACTAAGTAGCTCATTCCTTTTCTCTCAGTCTAAGCACATGTTAGACCTACAGGCTTTTATGACGAGCTATGCACTCACTGCAACTGTTCCCGCTCTTTGCTCCTGGTCAAAACTTGTCATAACCATATACGTACGTTGTTCAGGTCAATTTTTCTATCACGTCAGGGACTCCCCCAACACAAGGCTCGTCTGCCTTTCCATCTTGGAACTGCTCAGTGCAGTAGGAGACACTTGTAGGGCTTCTATCTCACCTAATAAAATGCTCCCGTTGTCAAGCAACTTCCTTGTATTTAACTCTTGCTCGTGCCTAATTAATTATTTATTTTCTTTTCCAAAAGTGTCTTCTTTGAAATACAAAAATATGTATCAAAACCCAATATCATAAAATGAATTATGTAAAAGAGTTAGGCATTCAAGGCCAGACATATCGAGTAGAATGTTGGTAAATGTTCAGCCACCAGCTTTCCATATGCAAAAAAAGAAAAGAAAAGAAAAGAAAAAAACCATACCCTAATTTGTAACATTTGACAGTTTCCATGGTATAAATGCTCCCACCATCATGGCTAATTTTAAGCTGCTGAAATCATGTCAGCTGTCTAACAAAATTCTTAGAATTTGAACAAGGCAATACCAGCCAACTAGATACTCCACTGTATCAAACTTCCTACCTTATCTTCCCACGTTTGCTTGAAGAACTGTTCATTCTTTTTTCCCACCCTTCTGCTCATTCTACTTAACTGGAAAGCACTTGCCTCATTACCAGTCTTTCTAATGACCCTTCAAAGATGAGCTCATAGGCGATCTCTTCCAGGGCAATTGAAATCCTTTCTGTCACCCCCACACACACCCCATTACCCTCTGGTAACCAACCACTAAACTGTTGTTTGTGTCTATGAGTTTTTGTTTCTTTGTTTGTCTTGTTCATTTGTTGGTAGAAGAGGGAAAAGGGGGTCAAATATATGGTGATGGAAGGAAAACTGCCTCTGGGTGGTGAACATAGATGATATATTATAGAAATGTACACTTGAAACCTATATAATTTTACTAACCAGTGTCACCCCAATAAATTTAAGAAAGAAAGAAAAAAGAAAAAGAAAGGATCCTTTCTGTCCTAATATCACCTTACATTTTATAGTACATTTCAGTATCGACTTTCATTAATTTTATTTATGCAGATCTTATTTTCCCTAAGATAGTGTGTACATTCTGAGGGCAGGATCCATGTCTAATTTATCTTTACAGTTCTTAAAATACTTAGAAAAGTGCTTTTTTCATTATAGATGCAACACACATATTTGTTAATTAAACATAAGTATGGAAACGTTTAAATGCTGTAAAATGTGTAAGAATGTACAGTGCTCACTTTAAACTTCAAATATAAGCTAAAAGTTTGAAATTAACTACATAAGATGAATTAGTAAAGTGTGATTTAAGCCAAATGAATCCTGGATAATATAATAGACATTTTGCTAATTGATAAGAGTAACACTGTGTTATATACAATCTGATTAACTGGGAAAATGATAAAAACCTACTCAAATAATTTAAGAGGTACAAAACTTTGGAATAAAGAATATTATCAATATGAAAACTGAGAAACACCAAAATGAAAGTAGTACACACACGTACGTACGTACGTACGTACATACATACATACATACATACATACATATACACATATACCAAGGAACTATTGAAGAATGAGTCTTTTTTATTTTATTTTGTTAACATGTAAAATAATGTTTAAATGATACATAAATGTTTATATAAATTACATATTTTCTGAAAATTTGTTTCAACAATTAAGATGCCTAATGTATTTATTTGGTGCAGAGAATCTATAATTTTGCCGAAAATTTCAAATCAAATTCAACCAAATTTTAGAAAGTCAACTTATGTAGAAAACTTTTATATTTTTAGGAATAGATTTTTTTAGTATAACAGTTAACCCCGTCTCTTGCTTCTGCTCCTCTTATTTCATCTGTCTTATCTTTGACCAAATTACAGGCTCCATTTCAATTGTATTTGCTGAGATCAAAGCTAAAATTTTTACCAAAGTCAAGTCATATCAATTTTACTTCCTCATTTTGAACCCTGTGATGATCTAACAGGGAGTTAGATTAATGACAAAGGCTAAAATGAAAAATAATTTTCTACTGTTACACCCATTGATCCTTTGTTGGGAATTGAAAACAAAGAAAATCAACAAAGAAACAAATACTTTCGTCCAGAAGGCATGTTGGTTTGACCAATGATCAAACATTGTGAATGTGTACAGGTTGCTGTTAAGCCCTATGATGCTGCCGGTCAATGAAGGGTTCGGTCCCAAGGTAATGGTCCCAGTGCAAATAAAAGAATACAGGTTGGAGCATCTCGGAAAACACACAAAATTTTAACCATCTTTCTGAAAAATACTTTATGTACATTTTTGGAATTTCCAAGAATCTTTTTTGCATAGCTTACTAAAAGGATTTTCACCAATTTATTAGATAGTTGGACACCTGGATTTTTTGGGGTTTGCCTATGTCTGGTAAGATTTTGTTTTTCAGTTTTATTGTATTTATTGCATTATGTTTGCTCTTCCTTTTTTGAATTTCACTATTCTTGAAATTCAGTGGCCTTGGTTTTTTTTAGTTTTATTTAGATATAATTGACATATAAGTTTATATAAGTTTAAGGTGTGCAACATAATGAATTAACATGTATATATACTGCAAAATGATTACCACAATACATTTAGTTAACATCCATCACCTCACAGAAATTTATTTTTTCCAGTGAAAAGAACTTTTAAGATCTACTCTCTTACCAGCTTTCAAATATGCAAGTGTACTATTAACTACAGTCGTCATGTTATACATTACATTCCAGAACACATTTATGTTGTAACTGGAAATTTATACCTTTGGACCACCTTCATCCAATTCCCTTACCCCCAATTCCTGCTTTTGGCAACTACGTATGTGAATTCTGTTTCTATGAGATCATTTTTTAAATATAGATTCCGCATATAAGTGAGATCATACAGCATTTGTCTTTCTCTGTCTAGTTTATTTCATGTAATGTAATGCACTCGAGGTTGTTGCAACTGGCAAGATTTCTTTCTTTTTTATGGCTGAAAAGCTTTCCATTACACACACACACACACACACACACACACACACACACACCACCTTTATCCATTCGTCCTTCAATAGACATTTAGGTTTTTTCTTTATCTTGGCTGTTGTGAATAATGCTACAATGAACATAGACGTGCAGATATTTCGTCCGAACAGTGTTTTCATTTTCTTTGGATAAATACCCAGAAGTGGGATTGCTGAGTTATAGGTAATTCTACTTTTAATTTTTTGAGGAGCTTCCATACTGTTTTCCACAGTGGGCTGCATTAATTTACATTTCCACCATCGGTGTACAAGGGTTCCCTTTTCTCCACATCCTCACCAGCATTTGGTATCTCTTGTCTTTTTTTGATTATGGCCATTCTAATAGGTGTGAGGTGATATCTCATTGTGGTTTTGATGGGCATTTGCCTAATAGTGATTTTAAGCAACTTTTCATGTGTCTGTGGGCCATTTTTATGTCTTCTTTGGAATACTGTCTATTTATGTCTCTTGCTCATTTTTTAATTAGATTGTTTGGTTTTTTTGCTAGTGAATTATGTGAGTTCCTTACATATTTTGGATATTAACCCCTTATCAGATGTGTGGTTTGCAAATATTTTCTCTCAGTCCATAGGTTGCCTTTGTATTTTGATCATTTATTTTGCTGTGCAAAAGCTTTTCAGTTTGATATGATACCACTTGTACGTATATTTTTTGTTGTTGCTTGTACTTTAGGTATCATACCAAAAACATCATTGTCAAGACCCATATCAAGAAGCTTTCCCCTATGTTTTCTTCTAGAGTTTTATGGTTTCAGGTCTTATATTTAAGTCTTTAATCCATTTCTAGTTATTTTTGTGAGTATTGTAAGATATGGGTCCAGTTTCATTCTTTTACATGTGAACATCCAATTATCCCAGCACCATTTATTGAAGAAACTGTCTTTTCTCCATTGAGTAGTCTTGGCTCCCTTGTCAAACATTAGTTGACTGGATATGCAAGGGATTTATTTCTGGGCTTTTAATTCTATTCTGTTCTATTAAAGTCTATGTGTCTGTTTTTATGCCAGTACCATACTGTTTTGATTATTATAGCTTTATAATATAGTTTGAAATCAGGAAGTTTGATGGCTTCAGCTTTGTTTATCTTTCTCAGAATGCTTTGGCTATTTAGGGTCTTTTGTGGTTCCATATGAATTTTCAGACTTTTTTCCCCTATCTTTGTGAAAAATGTCGTTGGATTGCACTGAATCTGTCATGGCTTTGGGAAGTATGGACCTTTTAACAATGTTAATTCTCCAATCCATGGACACAGTGTATCTGTCCATTTATTTGTCTTTTTCAATTTCTTTCATCAATGTCTTGTTTTCAGTATAGATATCTTTCATTTCCTTGGACAAATTTATTCCTAAGTATTTTATTGTTTTGATACCACAGTCATATGCCACATGACAATGTTTTGGTCAACAACACAGTGCATATACATCATTAGTTCCATAAGATTATAATGGAGCTGAAAAAAATCCAATCGCCTAATAACGTCATAACATCATAGCACAATGCATTGCTCACATGCTTGTGGTGATGATGGCATAAACAAACCTACTGCGCTGCCAGTCATATAAACATACGGCACCTACAATTATATACAGTGTGTAATACTTGATAATAAACAGCTATGTTACTGTTTTATGTATTTGCTGTACTTTTGATGGTTATTTTAGAGTGTACTCTTTCTACTTATAAAAAACAAATTTCTGTAAAACAGTGTGTTGTGTTATGCCAGCAGCAGCCTCATACATCTTGTACTTACAGTGTCTCTCGACTATATCATTTTCTCTTGTACTCAATTTAAGCTTATGTTGGTTTGTACAGTGACGTGCTGTGCAGGCTTGTAGCCCAGGAGCAATAGGCTGCACCACACAGCCCAGGTGTGCAGCCAGCTGGACCATCTATGTCTGTGTTAGTCCACTCTGTGATGTTTACACAGTGATGAAACCACCTAATGACCCATTGCTCAGAATGCATCCCCTGGTTAAGCAGCCATGACTGTATTGTGAATGGAGTTGTTTTCTTCATTTCTTTTTCAGATACTTCATTGTCAGTGCACAGAAATGCTACTGAATCTGTATCTTGATTTTGTATTCTGCAACTTTACTGAATTTATTGATTAGATCTAACAGTTTTTTTAGTGAAGTATTTAGAATTTTCTGTTCTTTATATGTTTATATAAAATCATGTCATCTACAAATAAGGATACTTTTACTTCTTCCTTTCCAATTTGAATGCCTTTTTATTTCTTTTTCTTGACTGATTGCTCTGGCTAGGACTTTTCAGCACCATGTTTAATAAGAGTGGGCACCCCTGTCTTGTTGCTGATTTTCGAGAAAGGTATTCAACCTTTCACCATTAAGTATGATGTGAGCTATAGAGTTGTCGTATATGGTTTTTGTTATGTTGAGGTACATTCCTTCTATACCTAATTTGTTGACAGTTTTTTATTATTAGTGGATGTTGAGTTTTGTCAAATGCTTTTTCTGCACCTTCTGAAATGATCATATAATTAGTACCTTTCATTTTATTGATGTGGTTGATCACATTTAGTGATTTCCATAGTGATTTACACCTTTGTATCCTGGATGAACCCACTGGGTCACGGTGTGTGATCCTTTTAATGTGCTACTGAATTTGGTTTGCTAGTATTTTCTTGAGAATTTTTGCATCTATATTCAGTGTGGATGTTGCACTGTCATTTTCTTGTAATGTCTTTATCTGGCTTTGATACCAGGGTAATGCTGGCCTTGTAAAGTGAGTTTGGAAGTGTACTCTTTCAATTTTTTGAAGTTTGAGAAGGGTTGGCATTAATTCTTTTTTAATTGTTTGGTGGAATTCACCACTGAAACCATTGGGCCCTGGGTTTTTCTTTATTGGGATGTTTTTGATTACTGATTAAATCTCCTTACTTATTGGTCTGTTCAAATTTTCTGTTTAATTCTGATTTAATCTTAGTAGGTTGTATGTTTAGGATTTCATTCATTTCGTTTAGGTTGTCCAGAGTGTTGGCATATAGTTGTTTATAGTAGTCTCATGATTCTTTGTATTTCTGTGGTATCAGTTGTAATGTCTCCTTTCATTTATAATTTTATTGATTTGTGTCCTCTCCCTTTTTGTCTTGGTTTGTCTAGCTAAGACAAAGAACCAACAAAGAAGAACAAAGAACCAACACTTCATTTTGTTAATCTTTTCTACTGTTTTCTAGTTTTCTATTTCATTTGTTGTGCTCTAATCTTTATTTCTCCTTTCTTCTGCTAACTTTGGGGTTAGTTCTCTTTTTCTAGTTCCTTTAAGTGTAAAGTTAGATTGTTTATTTAAGATCTTTCTATTTTCTTGATGTATGTATTTATCGCTGTAAACTTCCTTCTTAGAACTGTTCTTGCTTCTGCCCATAAAGTTTGATATGTTGTGTTTACATTTTACTTTGTCTCAAGATACTATTTTATTTTCCTTTTAATTTCTTCTTTGATCTATTTCTTGTTCAAGAGAAATTTGTTTCATATCCATGTGTTTGTGAATTTTCTAGCTTCTTCCTGTTACTGATTTCTAATTTCATACCACTTGGGTCAGAAAATATACTTGGTATGATCTTAACCTTCTTGAATTTGCTAAGACTTGTTTTGTGGGCTAACATATGGTCTGTCAGAGACAAAGTCCCACACACTCTTGAGAAGTATGTGTATTCCCCTGTGATTATACGGCATGTTCTGTATATATCTATTAGGTCAGTGTAGTCTGTAGTGTTGTTCAAATTCCGTTTTTTTAATGATTCTGCATCTGGATGATTTATCCATTGTGAAGAGTGGAATATTAACGGCCCCAACTATTATTGTACTGCTGTTTAATTTCTCCTTTTAGTTCTCTTAGTATTTGCTTTACATATTAAGATGTATAAATATTTAGAATTATTATAACTTCTTGAGGGGATGAACACTTTTATCATTATATACCATGACCTATGTCTTGTTTTGTTCCTGCATTGTTATCTTAATTTTGTTTAGATGTCTATGTGTTCCTGTAGTTCACTAAACTTCTTTAAGAGAATTTTTCAGAATTTTCGTCTGACAGGTCACAGATAGCCATTTCTTTAAGGTCTGTTATTGGAGTTTATTAGTTTCCTTTGGTGATGTCACATTCACCTGATTTTTTTGTGATCCTTGATTCCAGGACATTGGTACCTGCGCCTATAAGCAAACAGTCCGTTTTCCAAGCTTTACAGATTCACTTTGGCAAAGACATTTCTTTACCAGTCAGCTCAGCTTGGGGTTTCAGACGGGTCAGCTGGTACTGTTCTCAGGCAGGTGGGGTTTATTTTAGGGCAAGGTCACTGCCCAAGCTCTGAGTTGGGGCAGAGGTTGTTGGCCTCAGCTGGGAACAGTTGCATAGATCAGCTGGATTGTTTTCCACCCCAAGCACAGCTATAGGATGGACTCTGCAGTTGCCTAGATTTTCTGGCAAGGCTTCCTAGTCAGATGGAACTGGGTAGTATACTCAGCAGTATGCAGGGCTATGAGTTAGCTTCGCTACTCAGGCAGGATTGCAGCACGGGCTTGTTGTTTTGGGACCCAAATCAGGCAGAACTGCATATGAGTTCCCTGGCCAGATGGGGGCTACCTGCTTTGCTCGGCAGACAGGCAGAACCACTGGCTGGGCTTTCTGCTCGCATTTCACTAAGCAGGGCTCTAAGTAGTCAAAGTACCTTTCAAATGAGCCCTATTCTCACCAATCCTAAATGGTTAGTGTTTCCAACCAGTTCATCACAGCTTGGGAGTATGTCCTTTTTATAAATACGTAATTTGTTCAATATTCTTTCCACCTGCTGTGTTAAAAAATATGCCCATCCTGTTTTCAATTCTGTCCCTGCTTAGGAAGTTTTCCCTTCCATACCCAAATTCCAAATTATCTACAGTATTTCATTATTGGAATTGGTTCACAGCATAATATCGTTAGCTTCTGTTGTGCTCCTGGCGTGGGAGGTCATTAAGGACTGGAGGAGACATTTTCTGTTACATTCACAGACAATTAAACAAATTCAGTCTAAAGGGAAAAAAAACTGAAGCGAAACAGCAGAGAGAAGCAGCCACAGATAATTATGTCACACAGAGAAAGTAACTTAATTCTTGACCTCCTCCAGTTCCTGATTCCAGTTCCTTGTGAGATTGTGATGATGTATTTCTTGAGTTGATGAAATAACACTCTTGGATAAACCTCATTCCTCAATTTAAAAAAAAATTAAGCTAATCTGAATGGACTTCTGTGATTTACAAATAAAGAAGTTCAATGAGGCAAAGATGTCAAAATGATAATATTTTTTATTATATTGGTAAAATGTTCCAAAATATTTTTTTAAATTAATTGGGAAATAAGAGTAGAAATGAGTTTTAATAAAAATTAAAGGAACTTGACCACTTTAAAAAAAAAAATCCTTATATTTGATAAGGATTTTTCCCTATCTCCCTATCTTTTTTTCTCCTCTCCTTATCTTCATTTCCAAAAGGTTAAGAAAATAGAATTTAAAGAACTTGAAATCCCAGGGGAGACCTTGACCTTGCCAGTCTAGAAAATGACATGCTTCTTCTGTCAATTAATCTTTCCAGTGACGGTTCTGTTTTCAATATGATATTTCTGAAAAGGACGTAACTCAGTGACTCAGTTGTAAGTCACTAAGGTCCAACATAGATGAAAACTGAACACATGTCAAAGTAACCCAAACAAGTAAAAAGCCATGGGAAAGAACCAGAAAGGACCAGTTTAAAGAACTAGAAGTAATAGAATGAAAGTCTGAGTAGGTGGACGTGTGGTCATAAAGGGGAGATGGAGAATTCTTGGAGAATTTTCAAAACTCAGGGGACAAATTAAATGAACATTTTTCTGGAAAAGAATATCCTAAACACAGATGGTAGACAATATGGTCTCTGGTTTAATATATAGAATCCTCTGAGACTTGGAAATAATTATTAGAATGGGAAATACAATAGTCAAACAGGAAAGAAATTTAAGTAAAAATGTCTGCCACCTGTTAGGTGATGCAATTGAACAACATTCCATAGGCCGTTTTTTTCACACACCAAGTAGAGGCGTTTTACTTGGACTGTTTCAGAGGAGCCACCATGAGCAGCTGCATCAGGAGGAGAAACTATTCATCATAGTCATTTAAATTTATTTGGGGTAATTTGAATATTTTTTTCTGAAAAACATCCGTAATTTTTTTCTCATCATGTATATAGTTATGGCAAATGAATGCCTAAAAAAAAAAAAATCATTAAATTCTTTATAAATGCATCCTCCCTCCCATACAAATGTAGCAAATGACATCCATTATACATCGTAGCATTCTTTGGAGACTAGAACTCCTTACCACATCATGAAATCCAGTCCAGATCTCACTTTTGGCACTATGGGTTGCCTTTTAGAATATATCCAGAGACGGTAGCTATAAAAGTCAGTGCATTCTATGTGTTCTCATAAAGAAAGCATCAGCTCTGAGTTTCATTAGTATTCGATTTCATATCAGCAGTATACCTATTAATGTGTGTGATACAAATTAGTCAAGGACAGAAAACCGTCATGTGTAGTTTTGTACTTCTTCTCATGAGCGGTGCTCTTTCATGCATATACACCTTTGTTTATACTGGCCTCTCCCTGCAAGAATCTTTATCAACACCACCCTCCAATGCCCCTCTGTCTGGTAACCTACTCAGATCACTTTCTGTAGAAATCTTTCCTGGCTCCTCCACTAAATCCACTATTTAAAACCTCTGCTGTACCCTTTTCACACACATTTGCAATAGGTTGTATTTGTTTGTTTACATGCATATTTTCCCCACACATGGGCCATACAAGGCCGTAAGTTATATTATTTATATTTTATTATTTACCTTTGTTTATACCAAGCCTATTAATCCTAGCACAGTGCTTTTGGATGCTCTGTAAGTGTTACTGGTTGAATAACTATGTGAAACTTTGCAATTTTTCAAACACATCATCACATTTTAACCTTTCTATATCACAGTTACCTGGGGGAAATATTACTTATCCTGTTGACAGTTAGAGAAATGAAGGCTCAAATGTTGTCTCCCGTCCAAGGTCTCAGCTAATACGGAGCAGATTTCACAAGGCTTGCTCCAGTACTCTCTCACACAACAACAAATTGCTTCTCATTGTTCTAAACCACCTTTCATTGGAGAGCTAAATATGTTTTTGGAAATTGTATTTTAAAAAATTACAAATTGTTTTGGCACAGCTAGCTAGCTATTACCTGCTACACATATTTGGACCTGGAAATATATTTCTAACTCCACATTTAAAGTAAGCCTTGCCAGATCCAACCAATCCCATGAGCCTGAATTAATCTGCACATAGCCTTGCATAGTACGTTATCTCACTCATGAGATGAATGTGCACACCAACCCCAAATGCCTCATCCAGCTTGTTTTGACTTTTGGATTGTTTGGGATTTTCAACAGATGGTTTAATGCTCCCTTGTTTTGACCCAGAGCTGAAGTCCACATTCCATATAAGAGGAAGGTGATCCCAAGATATGGAGGCAGATCTACTGACAGACACAACAAAAAATGACAAAGGGGTTCACGTTCCTGAATAGAGCTTAAACTTTGACCAAAGATCTTGTCTTCAGTGATGGAGATTGGTTTTCGCAAGTGATACTCCACACAAAAACCATGAAAGCCATTTCCTTATAGAGGCAGAGGTAACACTGAGCTTTAGTCAAACAAACGTGTGTCGTAGTGATCTGTATTGATTTTGCTGGGCACAAAAGTGAGAGGACCATTATTAACAGTTCTGGTTGCCTTTCTTTTCCTTGTAACCTGGTGTTAATTTGTCCCGTGAGAATAAGCTGGAGAGCCAAAAAGCAAATCTCGGATTGGCTGACCCAAGTAACAGACTGTAGATCTGTGATGAATGGAAGTTCCCAGCTGACGTCCCAGGATCACCAAAACTATTCAGTTATCTGAAATGCAAGGCTGGAAATTATTCCGAAGCGCAGACTGAAAGGTTTAGTATGGACGGGCTCATTCCTTATTTTATCCTTTCACGTTTTCTCTCTGCTTGAACCTCACCCTGAGATACACAACTAACAGCGTGAGAGAGAAAAAGTGAAATAAGTCAAAAATGCGGACTGGTGTGCCTTAGTTAAAGAAAAACAAATTCAAAGAAAGTCTATGGATAGAAAAGCATTCAAAACAGGTGAATTAGAGGACTTCATTCATGTTGCAAATGGATTTTCTAATGAATGTATTGTCAACCAACTATTCCTCCGATAGCTTTAAACACAAAGTACCATTGAGCTAGATTTTTTTTTAATATATATATTTACCATCTTAACCATTTAAAAAAAAAAAACTTTTGTTTATTTAAGTGTGTTTTTCCAGGACCCATCAGCTCCAAGTCAAGTAGTTGTTTCAATCTACTTGTAGAGGGCACAGCTCATAGTGGCTCATGAGGGGATTGAACTGGCGACCTTGTTGTTACGCCCAGACCTGGATTTTTTTATGTAGGAATATATTCATTGATTGACTAGCATGAAACCCAGAGAGGAGATGGGCAAAGAAGCAGGATGAACAGCAACAATATCCAGAAGATATTATGAATTACATGGACGTGGTTCACCAACATCCCTCCATGTTCCTATGGCTTTTTTGCCCTCAAGTGTGAAAGCATATCACAAAAAACTTAGTGAAGAGATCTTTTGGCAGAAAGAGATTTGATGTTAAAGGAGTCTAAAAACAAAATAAGAAGAAAATGTTTGCACTTAAGAGTGTCCTTAAATAAATGGCACCTATGGTCTTTATGAGAGAAACCAAAACCCATGCTAGGATGCTTGGACCCTTAAAGTTAAACAAAAACAAAGGAAAAATAAACAAATAGTCTGATTCCTAAAAATTTTGTTTCTTAAAAAAAAAAAGGGGGGGGGGCTGAAATAAGCATTAGATTGAAACAAAATTATCAGTCCCTACCTCTATGTGCTTCTCTCCTCCCTGCCTTCCCTCCAGGCTCAGGAAGTATTTTTCTAAACCAAGCCTAGATCAGGTATTTTGTGCCCTCTTTCCATCAGCTCCTCTCCCTGCATCTCAACTTAATTACCGTCTCTCAATACAAAATCATGGCACAACTCTTCCCTGAACCCCGATTTATCTTTATAACGACTGCACTTGCTTTTACAATGGCTGAGCTTTCTTCTTTCCTTTATCCGGGGGTGTGTAAACTACGACCAGCCATCTGTTTCTGTAAATAAAGTTTTATTAGAACACAGCCTATTTCATTGTTTATGGGTTGTCTGTGGCTGATTTTGTACAACACGAGTTCAGTAGTTCAACGGAAGCCTCGTGGCCCACACAGCCTAACATATTTACTGTCTCTCTGGTCCTTTATAGAAAAGGCTTCACACCTCTGCTTAGCAATTAAACCTCCTGACTCCTGAACAATTAGTCTATACTTGTTGTTCTGCTTTATCTTTCATCAGTGTTTAATCCACTGTGCTCTGGCTTCCACCACAAACCTTCTAAGGTGACAAACTATTAGGTTGATGCAAAGGTAATTGCGGTTTAAAAGGTTAAAAATAAGTGCAAAAACCACAATTACTTTTGCACCAACCTATTACATTTAAAAATCACTAACACCCTCGCTGAAAATCTCCAAAACACTAAAGTCTCTTGTTTCTCAGCCTAAATTGTGGTCACTCTTTTATTCCTGGCTTCTCTAGTTCTTCACATTCCTCAGTGTCATTATTTTCTGTCTTTTTCTGTTAATTGCTTCTCTTTATGTTTTCTAGTTCTAGGCAGGCTTATCTACTTTCATGGCTTCAGTTGTCGAGTCTATCTGGACAATTTTCAAATTACTCCCAGCCCTGATCTGTCTCCCAAACTCAACATTTCCCATTATGTACAGGACACTGCACATCACGTGGAAAAGTTCAAATGTCAAACACAGA
This sequence comes from Rhinolophus sinicus, assembly GCF_036562045.2. Lineage (NCBI taxonomy): Eukaryota > Metazoa > Chordata > Mammalia > Chiroptera > Rhinolophidae > Rhinolophus > Rhinolophus sinicus. The sequence continues at coordinate 8,017,141 of NC_133763.1, forward strand.
ATCTTTTATTCTCCTGTGAGCCCTCCTTCTTTACCGTGTTCCTGATCGCCTGGTTCCCAAGGCTGGAAATTTGGGAAATATCATGCTCTCTCATTCTGACCATCGAAGCGCTTACCACGTACTGTGTTATTGATCTGCGTCCACAGTTGCTTTTGCACCCATCCCTCCTTTCCACTCCCGCAGCCCCATGCCCAGCTCAGGCCCTCGTACCCCTTCACCTGGACAATTGTGAGTCTCCTGTGCGGCCTCCTGCCTCCTCTAATACACTCTGTGTGTCGCTTCCATATTAATCCTCCCGCAACACCGTTCAGTTCATAGCCCTCTCCTAACACTTTCTTGTATCTTGTCACCCACCAAATGAAGTCCCAGGTCCTTAACTGTATTAGTCAGGGTCCCAACAAGAAACAGGTAACACACTCACACTGGACCACTGAGGAAAGTTTAGAAGATGTTTACCAAGCGTGGGCAGAGTGTCATGCAGGACAGGACCGTACGGCTAGCAAGAATGGAAATCCTCACTATCCCTAATCCTGAAGAGCCAAGAGGAAGGAGAAATGACCAGAACCTAGAAGTGCTTGCACATGGGAAGGGCTGCCTCACCAGAGCTGTGGCACAATGCACAGGGACGTCCTGCTGGGAAGGGACCCAGAAGAATAACCCCACACCTCACTCCCCATCCCTCTTTGCTGATCACGCCCAGGGCTTCCTGTTGGCTGGACCCACGGAGAACCCAGTGACCAGTGGAGAACAATTCATACAGGGCAGCTTTCTGAGGCATAGAGTAGAGAAGGGTGGAAAGTGGTTCTGGCGGGAAGATAGCGCATTGTCTTAACAGGAGGTGGCTCGCTGACCTAGCCTCCAATGACCAACTTGATCTACCACACATCTCCTTTATGTTTCCTTTAATCAAGCCAAACTATCGTCCTCTCTAAACATTCTGAGATTTGTTTTTCTTTGTGCCTTTTCTCCGTGTGTTCAAATTAAAAAATTAAACGCCATCATCTTCTCCCATCACCAGAACCTCAGAGGCCATTAAGTGTGCATTTCATCGCCATCTCACAGCTCTGCTTCCGAACTCGCCTATTAGTCTGGTGGATTGCATCGATGACGTCCGTTCTGCACTGCCCCATATCTCTGTGGTGCCTTTGTGCTCTGACTCTGGGCTGGACATGCGGCCTCTCTGGGGCAAGGGAATAAGGCAGAAGTGGCCGGTCATCAGTGCCTAGGCCTCAAGGCACCTTCTGCTTGTGCTTCTGGGCCTCTGCCCTCACCACGAGAAGGACTTGCCAGGGCTTTGCTACTGGGACCAGAAGGAGAATGAGAGAACTGTGGAGGAGAGCCAGTGTGCAAATGTGTACCAGAGCCAGCTGAACCACAGATGTGTGGGGGAGCCCAGCCAGAATCAGCTGGACCCTACAGATGCATGAGAAACCATTGGTTCTTTTCATATGCCACAGGTTTTGAGATCGTTTGCTAAATATCAAGTGATACGATGATGCTCTATGTTCTAACTGCCTTTCCCCTCTCTCACACAAGTCCCAGCTCTTCCCCAAATGTCACCTTTCCCACTCTGTCCTCAATCCCATGTGTAATAACCAGTTCTTTTCAAGCTATTACGCTAGGGGAAACAAACACCATTTTTTTTCTGTTTTCTTTAATCTCTCTTTTCACACTGGTTGTTTTCCCTCTACCTGCAAACATTCCAGTCATATCCACACAAAACAGCCTTTCGCACTATGATGGACACAATTCTAAGATTTACTCCAGTGGGCTATGCTTTCCTATAATCTTCTCACATCTGAGTGTGGGAGGGACCTATGAATATCACAGAATAGCTCCTGTGATTCACTTATGGTATCAGGCATTGTTGACTTTTAAGAAAAAGGTGTTATTCTTGATGGGCCTGATCTAATCATGTGACCTCTGAAAAGGCATGGAGCTGTTCCTTGGAAAAAGATTGCAAGTGAAAGAGATCTGATGCATAAATCCTCTCCTGCTGACTCCGAGATGGAAAGGACCCTTTGGCAAGGTGACCTCCGGGAGCTGAGAGTGGCCCCTATCTGACAGGCAGCAAGGAAGGAAGGTGGCAGCCCTGTCACAACAAGGAACAGAATTCTGACAACCTCAATGGCCTTGGAAGTAGATTCCTCCCCGGAGCGTCCAGAAAGAAATGCAGACCAGCCAACACGCTGATTTCACACTCATGAGAAACAGAGCAGAGCACTCGCTCACGTTCTCCCTGGCCTCCTGACCTGCAGCTTGATGGTGAGGTGATGAGTGGCAATCGCTGTTAGCCTCAAAGCTTGTGAGTGGTGATGCAGCAAGAGCGAAGACCAATGTGGACCCTTCTCAACTTTCCTTCTCAGACCAGCTTCTTCAAAGCAGCATAATGAAAATTGCTAACAGTCACAAAAACACGTACCAGAGGGCAGCACAATGACATACACCATAACACATTTGACCCTCACCGCCGTCCCAGCGGCCATGTTCCAGATGTGGAACATGACGTAGGCAGAGGTTCAAACTTGCCCAAGGCCGTAGCTACCAAGTGGCAGAGCAGGAATTCAGAGTTAGCATTCTGGTTTTGGAATTTACACACTACACCACTGTATTCCTCTGCTTCCTCGGGGACCACGGCTCTACTACTAGACTAAGGATTGGGTCCTCAAAACTCTACTGCAGTTTGTCTGGCAGAAAGGCAGGGTCTCGGTAATTTTCAAATCCAAACAATAGTCCTCGACCGTGTTATCTTGCTGAGGTTCTCCACGGCATTTAGCATTGTTCGCCAGTGTCTCCTCTTGAAAACTCTCAACCTTTGATTGTGTTCTGCCCGTTGAAATGTTTTGTCTCTGACGCCTCTTCCCTTGCTCACCCCAAAGGATCTGTTCCTCATGTTTAGTCGTTGGCCTTCTCACTGTGCAAAAGTTCCCTGAATGCCCTTCTCGACTTTGTTCGTGACTTTAGCTGCCACTTATGGGTCTGTGACATCCAACTCGCCTGTCTTTCTCTCAGAATTCAGGATCTGTGGTACCTCATAGCAGCCAGACAAGCACAGTTTGATGTGCCACCGCAAACACAGCACCTCTACGTCCCTGTCATCTCCCTCTGGCTTCACTGTCACCTGTGCTATTCCCTAGCCCCCTGTCCCTGAACCCACAGATTTCCTGTTTCTCTGATTTCTGTTCTCTCTCTTTTTTTTTCTTCAAAACCCATTCTGCCTTTACCCGCAAATGATGGTCCACTTTGAAACCCGCAAAATAATTTTCCCAGGTCATATCTTCATCTTTTAGATCCTTAGTCTTTACTAGGTATCTGTGAAACAATCAGGGAAACATTTCTACACAAATGATAACTAGCTATCATTCTCTACATTAGCCATACCTTAAACCAATAAAATATCCAGCCTTCCTGTGAAATTCCTGAAGAATGAAAAATAATGCTAAGAGTTAATAAAGCAGAGCTATATTTGGGGGGACAAAGAATCTTTCATATGCGTTCCTCAAATGGAAGCTTGGTGACTTATTTGCACCTCATCTTATCCAACAGTCCTCGAGGCTGTGCTCTCCAGAGCTCGCAGTGACACTTCAGACATGCCCAGGTACCAATAACCATTTGTCCATTTGCAAAATGTTCTCAACGAGAACAGCGACCTGAACTCAACTTCTGAATCGTATCAGCGCCACCATGAAGAACGCCAACCGAGATGAGTGAAACCCAAAGCCCACCTCTGTTACCACCTGATAATAGAGGCTTGAACTAACCTTTTCCACTTGTAGTTTCACGAACATCTCTGCCCTCTCTTCTCTAGGTCTGGTGTCAAGCCTAAAAGCGTACATCTCATTTTTTTAAATGAACTTGGCTTGAGATGTGGTTCAGGTCATTTTCTCAGCACACAGCTATGCACCTGTGATAAAGACAGTGGGGTAACTGCCTTTGCTTCTGGCTTTGCAGCAGGGAGCCCCACATGCTTCCCTATATCGCCAAGAGACTAAAACGCACAACCTTCATCCCAGTTAACAGAGGCCTCTTGATAGCTTAGGGCCCTTGGGCTCTGGCTACACATCTCAAGTGAGTGCTGTGCCTCAAGAAACATAATCAAGTGAAGTCAAGACGGGTGAAAAATGGAATCAAAAGTGCACCAAACTATGGAAGTAAACTGAGGTCAGTACATTCAGCCTTTCAAAGCCTCAGATGGCCACTTGCAATGCTTTGCCTGGTGAAGTAAATGGTAACCAAATACTTTCAAAGGTATTGGACTCTAAATGACCACTAGACTCCAAGACGTTTCCAATTCCACAGGCGATGGTCCTGAGTGTCTGCAGGCTGAGGCTTCTGTCTGTCCTCAGTGTGAGGTTAAAAGGCGGAGGGAGGGAGGGAGCACAGCTAAAACAAGTACATAAGACTTGCCAAAATTTGGTGGTGAAGGGTGTCTTCACTTAAAATTCCGATGATCCCTTGTCTTGGTTGTAATAGAAATGAAGCCCTGGGTTCTAGTCCGGTGCCTGCAACTTGGTAGCTCTGACCCCCATCCATGCAATAAGCCTCGTCTGTGACGTTAGATGGATACTCAGAGTGCACAGAGTAATTAGGAGAAACTGAGGCACTTTTGTCTTCTGAAAGCACTCTGTAAATGCACGGCATCATTAGAACGGGTTGGTCAAAAGGCAGTGTAACCTGCGTACCTGCTCAAATCCAACCACTACAAACCCAGGAACGACACCAGACGGGCGTGATCGACATGGCACGTTTGTTTCTTCACATCCATGGAAAAGGTTCCCAAAGGCAGATTTCCTCTCCACTCCTTCAAAGTGGGGTTGGATTGAATGGTCACGGAGTAACTACTTTTCTAGTCCAGACTTTATTTTTCAGTTGCTCCCTAACCAGAGTCACTTGTGATGATTCTCTTGCGAGTGCAGATGGGAAATTCTGGTTTCTGCGCCGGCGTTGCCTGTACTCTGGCCTCCATGCCGGTGCCCCTGGCCCTTCTTGCCACGTAAACATCCCCCACATTAGAAGGGGTAGAGTCAGGAGCACCTTGTGTAGTCCCGGCATCAGTCTGAAACCACCTGCCTCTCCTGGACCTCCCTGACTCCGCCTCAGTACTCATCTTCAGAGTTTCACCTTCAGCTTGACCTTCCACCCTCACGGCAACCCATCCTCAACTGTACTTCGGATGCTCTCGCCATGTTTCTTTATTTTTCCACCTTCGATCACCTGTCCAGCTCAACTCTGACCTCTGGATCCCCCTGTAGCACTTGCCAGTTGGCAGCTGCCCTCCTTCCAGGCTCACGATAGACTTTGGAGGGACTCTGAGCAGGTCGGCCAAGCCGTCTGCGCGATGTTGCTAGGCGATGGTCATGGGAATCACGAGGCGAACCATCTTACTCAGCCTGTCCCACCCGACTTCTGCTTCCCTGGGCTTTTCCCAGGCCTCCTCCTGCACTTGCTGCATACACACTGTGACAGCCAAAGTACACAGGTGGTCACAGTGTTTCCCTCTGTTGACGTGGGCTCTCTGAAAGCTTAACCCCAAGGCCGATGTCTGCCTGCCAAGGCGCTGTAAAGCCTCCAAGCTAGGGGTGAGGTCATAGCTCTCTTCTGTTTCCCTTATGAGATAAACCACATCAAGCCTTTCCTGACCCGCCCTTTTGGCCCACACTTGTAAGTTACAGCCACGCTTCTCTCTGCCAGAGGTGTTGGTGTCAGATGTTGGCTTGGGGAGGGTGGATTCTGTAAACTTGCCTCACCAGTAGGCTTTGAGGAATTACCCCAGAGAGCCAGAGATGTACTTGCTGCTAGCTTGTTTTTCACAATTATTGTCCTCCTGGGAACATCTCCGATTTCAACCTCAGAGATAAGATAGCTGTCTGTCACTGACATGCACCCTGTGCTGTCCTGGGAGAGCAGAGGGCAGGACAGATGTCCCTCCCACGACCTGCTGGTCACCTGAGGCAGTGCTTACAAGGGATGGCAAATTTGTGACAAGGGAAAGGCCGTATCCTCGGGGAAGTGAACTCTTCTGTCTCGATGACATGAAAACATTCCTTGTATTGTGATTTATGTTGTTAACTTACTGTTAACTTTCACTCTTTTTTCTTTGCTTCCTCACTGCCCAGCCTGAGGTTCACCATTGTGAACTATTGCTGCTGGAACACACTGAGGTCAGGCCAAGGTGCTTGGACACAAAGCGTACACCTTGATGGCTTTTGGAGTTCCACAGTGACAGCCCCTACTCCTGCCACAGGTTCCATGCTGCTTCACATAGTGCTACATGGCCAGAGACTTCTGTGGGGTTTTTTGTTTTCATTTTGTTTTGTATTTTTGGAAAGTATCTTAAAGAATTTCTGGATGTATTCCCTGCTTAATCCATTGGCGTAGGGCAGAGCCTGTTCATTTAGAAACAGCTCCACATAAATATTTAGGTTAATATAGTATGAGAAAGCCTGTGATGGTCTCCAGTTAATAAAAGAAGATGACAAGAGCTCTTCAATAAGCCAGATGTAGCTGAATTCCCTGGTAAATGTTTATAGAGGTTCTAAACGTCCTTTGCACACTAACGTTTATTGAATGTTTATTGTGTGCTAGATGCTGTTCTACGTGATTTTTTTTTTTTTTTTTTACGTGTATCACCTCACTCAATCCTCACAAAAACCTCATAAGGTAGGATTACAGCTCTAATGGGCAGGTACTATCATCACCCCATTTTTCTAGATGAGCAAACAGACCCAGGATTAAGTGAGGGACTGAGTCCCATTCTTAGCAAATGTAGAACCAGGATTTGAATTACAGGCGAGTCCAGGGTCCGTCCACTTACCCAGGACACACTGCTGCTCATTACATCAATTTTCACACTATCCTTTTGCTGAATAACAACCAAGATACCAGAAGGCATAGGTGTTCTTCCTCCACGAGGTCGAAGATAAGCCACTGTGTTCAGAAACAGACACTGATCGTGGGGAAGCCAGATTGTATCCAGAGTCCAATCAATGAATGCCAAGGGTCCTGAAATGGAGAAACCAATAGCTATGGTTTTCTTTTTAGCAAAAATGTACAAGCCCTGCCGGTGTTTATCACAGCACCCATTCATAATGGCTGCTTTCTTAACATGACAGACACATAGAACTTTTCCGTTTACCCGAGCAATATCTAAAAATCATAATCCCCTAAAGCAAAATATACTGAGTCCCGCACGTTTACAATTTCTCTGTATTTCTGAGGCGTAAGATTCCCAGGCTTGGGTGGGGGCATCATCGTGTGTGCCTCTCACACATACAGGTGGGAACAAATGGACAAGCTCATCCGTCAACAACGTCCCCAGATAGTCGAGGGATACTACTTTCCAGCGGGGCCTGTCCTTAGAGTCCCCCTTGGAATTGGCCTTCCAAAACAAAAAGATGTCTCCCAGGGTTGGGGAAGAACACCCCAAGCTGAGGGGACTCTCCTACCAAGTTCTTTAGGAGACATGTGACGTGATTTTGTGAGAGAGGAAGTGATGGCCGGGTGCTTTATTTGGTGGACGTGCAAATTTGGTCCTGTGTAAAATCCTAGAACAGTCCTAGAAAAAGTATTATATTATGATCCAAAGATTATTGGAAACTCTTTTTAAAACATTTTTAATGACATGCCTGTTATATGCTGGGTATTTGGCATACCTAAGAATAAGGGGGAACATCCAGAAGATTTTTTTAAATTGTATATTTTTTGAATGTGTGAATGGAAATGCTTTATATTTTTTTTATAATACTTCATATAGCAGCTTACTAAATGCTGAGCACTTTTTTTTTTGAAACCCTATACATCCACCATTTCATTCAATTTTTTTTTCCTTTGACCCATTTCACCCATTTTTCCCACCCCCAACCCCTGCCTCTGGCAAGCACCAATCCGTTCTCTGTATCTATGAGCTTGTTTTTTGTTTGTTTTTTGCATTCCTCATATAAGAAAGAGCATGTGGTATTTGTCTTTTTTTGTCTGACTTATTTCTCTTGGCCTAATGACTTAGAGGTCCATCCATGTTTTTGCAAATGGCAGGATTTCCTTCTTTTTGTGGCTGAATAGTATTCCATTGTGTATGTATAGATACCACATTTTCTTTGTCCATTCATCCATTAATGGACACAGAATGTTTCTATATCTTGGCTACTACAAATAATGCTACAGGAAACATGGGGCGCAGATATCTTTCCAAGATAGTATTTTTTATTTCTTCAAATAAGACCCAGAAGTAGAATTGCTGGATTGTATGGTAGTTCTATTTTTAATTTTTTGAGGGACCTCCATACTGTTTTCCCCAGCGGCTGCACCAATTTGCATTCCAGCCAACAGTGCATGAGGGTTCCCTTTTCTCCACTCCTTGCCAAACCTTCTTATTTCTTGTCTTTTTTATAATAGCCATTCTAACATTTGTGAGGTGGTATCATAGTGGTTTTGATTTGCATTTTTCTGATGATTAATGATGTTGAGCATCTTCTTATGTACCTGTTGGCCATCTGTGTGTCTTCTTTGGAAACATATCTATTTAGATTTTCTGCCCATTTTTTAAATTGAAATATTTGGTCTTTTGCTGTTTAGTTGTATGAGTTCCTTATATATTTTGGATATTAGCTTCTTGTCAGATATTTGATTTGCAAATATTTTCTTCCATTCAGTACATTGCCTTTTCATTTTGTTGATTTCCTTTACTGTGCAGAAGCGTTTGAGTTCAGTGTAGTCCCACTTGTTTAGTTTTGCTTGTGTTGCTTTTGCTCTTGGTGGCAGATTCAAAAATCATTGCCAAGCCCTAGGTCAAGAAGTTTACCTCCTGTGTTTTTTGCTAAGAGTTGTATAATTGCAGGTCCTATATTTTAGTTATAAATTCATCTTGAGTTGATTTTTGTGGATGGTGTAACAGTGGTGGAGTGTCATTCTTTTGTATGTGGCTGTCCAGTTTTCTCAACACCATTTATTGAAAAGACTGTCCTTTCCCCATTATATATTCTTGGTTCCTTTGTCATAATTTAATTGACTACATATGCATGGGTTTATTTCTGGGCTTTCTCTTCTGCTCCATTAGTCTCTCTGTCTGTTTTTGTGCCAGTACCATACTGTTGTAATTACTATAGATTTATAATATAGTTTGAAATCAGGGAGCATGATGCCTTCAGCTTTGTTGTTCTTTCTCAAGATTGCTTTGCTATTCAGAGTCTTTTGTGGTTCCATACAAATTTGAGGATTATTTGTTCTTTGTGAAAAATGACATTGGAATTTTGATATTTTATTGAATCTGTGTATTGCTTTGGATAGTGTGGACATTTTAAAAATATTCCATGAGCACAAAAATATCTTTCCATTTATTTGTGTCTTCTTTCATTTCTTTCATTAATGCCTTATAGTTTTCAATATACAGGTCCTTCAATTCCTTGGTTAAATTTATTCCTAGGTATTATATTCTTTTTGATGTAATTGTAAATGGGATTTCTTTTTAATGTCTATTTCTAACTAGTTCGTTACCAGTGTATAGAAACATGGCATATTTTGCATATTTATTTTTATATCCTGCAACTTTACTGTATTCATTTATTAGTTTTAAGTGGTTTTTGATGGAGTCTTTAGGATTTTCTGTATGTAATGTGATGTCATCTGCAAACAGTGGCAGTTTTACTTCTTTCTTCCCAATTTGGATGCCTTTTGCTTCTTTTCTTTTCCTGACTGCTCTGACTAGAAGTTCCAATACTGTGCTGAGTAAAAGTGGCAAGAGTGAGCTGCCCGATCTTGCTCCTCATCTTAGAGGAAAAGCTTTCAGTTTTTATCGTTGAATAGATATTAGCTGTAGGCTTGTCATGCACGGCCTTTGCTGAGTGAGGTATGTTTTCTCTATACTTGCTTTGTTGAGAATTTTTATCACGACAGGATGTTGAATTTTGTCAAATGCTTTTCTCTATTGAGATGATCATATGCTTTTTATCTTTCATTTTGTTAATGTGGTGTATCTCGTTGACTGATTTGAGAATGCCGAACCATCCTTGCATACCTGGAATAAATCCCACTTGATCATGACATATGATCCTTTCAACGTATTGTCGAATTCGGTTTATTTATAGTTCCTTGAGGATTTTACATCTATGTTTATCAGGGATATTGGCCTGTGAGTTTCTTGTAGCATCTTTGTCTGGCTTTCTTATCAGGGTAATGCTGGCCTCGTAAAATGAGTTTGGAAGAGTTCCCTCCTCTTCTATTTTTTTGGAAGAGTTTGAGAAAGATTTGTATGAATTCTTCTTTGAATGTTTGATACAAGTCACCAGTGAACCTCTCTGGACTTGCACTTTTGTTTGTTGGGAGTTTTCTTTATTACTGATTCCTAAAGGAAAAGATACATAGAAAAATAGACTGAAGGCCGTTCTGTTGTGTGGGGGCATGCTACATTATGTTTTCACACAGAAAGGAGGTCATGCCATGTATATGCCTTGGGAATATTAAAGCCCAAGGTTTAAGAAAATTCAAGGCACCAAGTATGGATATATGTGATACCATATGTTGAAGCCACCTCCTGTGATGGGATCGGTAAATAAATTAATTTAGAAGTCCAAAGACACAAATGGGGGCAAAAAATTAGGAGACTATTATATTCTGACAACTAACATAGGATTGAAATAACAGACATTTCACACAGTATCTTAGGTACTATCCCATTTCTACTTGTTTTCCTAGCCCCCTTTACTTCACATATCTGACACCTTGGGTTATTTCTCATCTTTCCCACTAAACTCTTAAGCAAGGAGTCCTGTTCGTCACTGAGCACTTAGCCCAGCACAGAACCCAGCATCTAGTGAGTACTCAGTAAACATGTTCTTATGGAGTAAATGACTGTGGTGTCCCCTCAAAATTCATATGGTGAAGCCCTAACCTCCAATATGATAGTATTTGGAGGTGGAGCCTTTGGAAGGTAATTTAGGTTCAAGTGAGATCATTAGGGTGGGGTCCTCACGATAGTGTTAGTGCCCTTAAAAGGAAGAGAGTGTCTACGGTCATACCACCCTGAACGCACCTGATCTCGGAAGCTAAGCAGGGTCAGGCCTGGTTAGTACTTGGATGGGAGAAAAGGAAGAGATACCAGACAGTGTGTGCTTGTTATCTGTACTCACTTTCCCCACCCTCCCCCGCCCTCTCTCTGCCATGCGAGGACACAGCAAGAAGACAGCTGTCTGTAAACCAGCAGGAGAGGCCTCACTAGGAATCAAATCTGCTGGCCCCTTGATCTTGGATTTCCCAGCCTCCAAAACTGAGAAATAAACGTTGGAGGTTTAAGCCTCCCAGTCTATGTTATTTTGTTGTAGCAGGCTGGACAGCCTGATACATATGTATTCGCTGACTGACAATGAATGGATGAATGGCACCTCCTAAGGAGCCAGCTGTACAATGCAAGTTAAGATAGCTGTGATTATTTCCAAATAGCAGCACAATACACAAAAAAGAAAAGAAGACAAACTGCAATCCCTTGCTCTTCTTTACCCTACTCTGAAAATAAAACTGTCTGCATTCTTTGAAATACTAAATTATAGGAAAAGAAGTGTCCAATCTGACTGAAAAAAGAAGGTGTTTGATCTTCAAGCAGTTCATTCATATGAACAAGGAAATGGTGGTGGGTGTGCAGGAGAAGATGCAATGAAATGGTGACCTGTATTGACAAGTTGATCAGTCAGTCTTTGTTCAATTGAAGCCAGAAATGCTTCTCTCTTTTTCACTTTTAAAACGGATCCATTTTGTTGACTATGCATTTTAATTACCATTTGAAACATGACTTTCAGTCTGCTGATCCACATGGCGTGTTTCTCGTGAACCAGTCCGATATTACTGTATCTAGAGATCTACTAACAAGAACAACACGTCACGTGGATCGAGGAGAGTAAACAAATGGCTCTACTGTTTAATTGCAGATGAAAAGCATCTGATTTGTTTACTTTGATTAATCAGTATATTATAGCTTTCCACAGAGTTGTGCAGAACTGTCATTTCCAGTGTACATGCAATGATGAAAACTATCTCAGCAACATGGGGTCTTACGAAGCCCGGAGTGCAGAAATGTATTGCTTTAAATGCTTTTGCTCCTTAAATTAACTGAAAACAGCTTGGGAAGAGGAATTTTCTGGCTCAGCTAAAGGGTAGCCTAGGATCCACTGGCGGAAATGTCATAGGAAGTTTATACTCATTGTTCTGCAAATTGGATCAATTAAATAGAAAAACACATTGGCCTTTTTCAATTAGAGTAGAGTGCCCTAGACAAACTGTTGGATGGAGATTTTTAGGATTCATGTTTATCATGTTTAAAAGAGAAACATTTCCGTTTGGAGTTGAAAGGATGCAAACAGGACTTCCAGAGTGCAAAGAGGCACAGAGGAAAGAGTCCTCTTTCAGTGACAACTTTCCGCTCATGAAAGGGGAAGATCGCTCGCTTGGAACATACATATATGAATGAATGAACAACTAACTTGAAGCCAGAAACTTCTGGGGGCCATTGGTAATAAAGCATCTCTATCTCTTTCTTAAATCAACCCAAGAAAACAACCTTCAGGAAGTATGTGGAATGAAAGGCGATGGAAGGGTCAGTTGAGCTAATGGCACAAAAGGGAAAAACCAGGTCAGAGATGGTTTCCTTTCCATCATAATTTCTGCCTTTTTCACCCTTGGCAAGGCTTGTTTTTTTTTTCTGTTTTTTTTTTCACTTGTTCTCTGAAACCTAAGAAAGAATTTTGACCCTATTAGGAATTTTTACTCCACCCACTGGGTCAAGAGGTGTTGAAACTAAGCTTACTAAATTTTTGGTGATCTGTTGATTGTCTCTGTTATCATGTAACAATGAAAATCACATAGAAAAGCAGTAAATCGATTTTCTATGAATAGGCTAAACTATATACATACAGCTATTTAACAAGTCTATGGGATTTGATGTTTAAGTATCTGGAGACATCAAGCTAATGGACCAGAGTAATAAGCAGAACGCAGAGACCCGCAGGCTATGATCTAACGTAAAAGATAAAGCAAACACAGTTCAATGCACACAAACAAGGTAGAACACACACATCTGTTTTCATAATAGGGGGTTCCTAATGTGGTGGAATAACGTCTCGGACACTTTGCAGAACCAGAGAAGAGTGATTTATGTTCATGTTGTCTATTACCTGGTACTTGGGTCCCCAAACAAGCACAGGAGCTTAGAAACAGTGCACATAAGTGTAAAGAAGACTACTCTGGTCTTTTCTTTTGCAATCCCTTTAGTTGCATTCAGCCAGTCAACAGCTATTGAAGAAGTCATTGTCCCAGGAACTGGGGAGAGTGACAATGGAAACTGAAGGTTCATTTTTCCTCAAAGGAGTTTACAAAATAATGGAATTCAAAGGACAAATGTAGGGATGGGCTTTTCTCTTTAGTCAACTAAGCAACCACGACAGAGACCGCTGTCCAGGTGAAGGGGGCAGCAGTGGTATGGCCCACGTGCAGGACAGATGAGAGCTGAACTGCTGAAGACTTTCTCACGGTGGGGAGGAGAAGAGGGAAAAGCGAGAGGCGATGAAGTGGACCTTTGGCGTCTGGGTTACGTAAGGGACTGTGTCACTGTACAAAGGGAATGTCATGGAGTCTTGCACGTGTTACTGGGCATTCCGTAAATACTAGCGACTAAATACCAGCTTCTCGGTCACTCATTACACCCCTCCTGTGCCCTCAGACTGCTGTGACTGTTGGCTCAGGCTGCCTCCCACTGGAGCACTTGTCCATTAACGGCCATGATAGTTTCGAGGTTGGTTCCAAGTGCGATTCAACATCAATCTATTTTCTACCACGTGATAATAACTCCATTATGGGAAAAGAACCCCCTCTGCCACGCCCAGTACTTCAAAACCTGCTTTATGCTCCGTTTTCCAAATGAAGCAGCTAAAGCTCAGAGAGGTGAAGTAACTTAGCCAAACAAGACTTGCTGTGGTCTGAGGGTTGGTGTCTCCCCCACATTCGTGGTTGAAATCCTAATCCCCAGAGTGATGATATTAGAAGGTAGGGCCTTTGGGACGTAATCAGGTCCCACAGGTGAAACCCCCACAGAGCTCCCTCACTCCCTTCTTCCACGTGAGGGTACAGTGAGAAGTCTGCAACCTGCAAGGGGACCCTCACCACCTGGTACCCTGGTCCCGGACTTCCAGTCTCCGGAACTGTGAGACACCAGTGTTTGCTGTCTGTGGTATTGCACTGCAGCAGCCTGAAGTTAATAACAGGTGCCGCAAGGCTTGGAAGCCAGGCAGTGTGCCCCAAGTCTGATCGTTGTGCTAAAAGTCAGTCTTCATCCCCGACCTTCATGTTTTCTGCTGTAAACATTGTAGACTCTCTCCTGCATTGGCAATTTTGCACTGGCTGATTCCTCTACCTGGACCACTCTTCCCCCCATTAGCTGGGAGTTGTCGGGGCCCAGGACAGGCTGCCCCAAAATACCCCACCATGGCTATTTGGTTACTTTGAATTAAAGTCACTTGACAAGCTGCCAGTGTCAGAAGGGCATCTTGACACTCCCTTGTCTCCTTGAATGCAGGAAATAAATCTCACCTTGACTACCCGCCAGCCCCCACAGAGTGCCCCTATACAATTGAATACACAGCGTGTTGAATAACTTCATGTTTAAACAATTACCATATAAGGGAACTCATAATGTTACCATGCAAAAGGTCAGGCTGCTCTCCACATGAAAGCCAACACTTGAGAGGCGAGGTTGGTGGAAAGAAAAGCAGGTTTATTCCAAAATGCCAATGTTAAGGGAAGACAGTGGACTCGTCACAAAGACTGCCTTCCCGCTCGTAATACCACCAAAAGTTTTATAGGCATGCAGTAAGAGGCAGAGCAAAGGAAAGGAGAAATTGGGCAGGCAATTCCAGGAAAAAGATGTTTCCCAGAGGCTGGTTTGTTTCAGGGACAGGAATGGATCTTACACAGATATAAAAACTTCTTTCAAATCTTTGGGCCAGGTACCATGTTCCCCCGAAAATAAGACCTAGCTGGACAATCAGCTCTAATGCGTCTCTCGGAGCAAAAATTAATATAAGACCTGGTCTTATTTTACTATAATATAAGACCAGGTCTATATGATATGATATGATATGATATGATATGATATATGATATATGATATGTTATGCTATAATACCGGGTCTTATATTAATTTTCGCTCCAAAAGACACACTAGAGCTGATTGTCCGGCTAGGTCTTATTTTCGGGAAACAGGGTATCCATAGAGTCTGAAGTAAACAACCATTGAAACTAGTAACAGAGTCATTAAGGTTTGGTGGGAGGGAAGGGAAGCAAAAAAAAGAGAAACTTTCAAGAAGTCCCAAGCTCCACTACACTGTTAAATTGAATCACACTTCCCCCCTTAACCCCCACTTCTAGTAACCAGTAATCTGATCTCTTTTTCTTTAAGTCTGGTTTGTTTACAGCCATATATAAGTAAGATCATACAGTATTTCTTTATCTCTGTCTGACTTATCTCACTTAGCATAATGCCCTCAAGGTCCATCCATGTTGTCACAAATGGCAGGGTGTCCTCCTTTTTATGGCTGAATAGTTTTCCATTGTGTGTGTGTGTTTTCTTTATTCATTTTCTTTATCCATTCACTTGTCAATGGCACTTAAGTAGTTTTCATGTCTTGGCTATTGTAAATAATGCTGCAGTGAACAAGGGGTGCAGATATCATTGACATAGTAATTTTGTTGTGTTTTTCTCAGAGATGTACCCAAAAGTAAATTGTTAGGTCATGTGGTAGTTCTATATTTTTATTTTTGAGGAAACTTCATGTTGTTTTCCATACTGGCTGCACCAATTTACATTCTCATTGGTAGTATACAAGGGTTTCCTTTTCTCCAAATCCTCACCAACTCTTATAATCTCTTGTCTTTCTGATGACAGCCATTCTAACAGGTGTGAGGTGATACCTCATTGTGGTTTCAATTTGCATTCTCCTAATGATTAGTGATGATAAGTACCTTTCCATATACTTTTTGGACATTTGTCTTCTTTGCAAATATATCTACTCCTTTGCCCATTTCCTAACTAAATAATTTAGTGTTGCTATTGAGTAGTATGGGTTCCTTATATATTTTGGATATTAATCCCTAATCATGTGGGCAGTTTGCAAATATTTTCTCCCATTTTGTAGGTTACTTTTTCTTTTTGTTGATCATTTATTGTGCTGTCCAAAAGCTTTTTAGTTTGTTGTACTTTACATGTTTATTCTTTATTTTGTTGTTTCTGCTTTAATTGTCATATCCAAAAAATCACTGCCAAGACCCATATCAAGAAGCTTTTTCCCTATGTTTTATCCTAGGAATTTTATGACTTCAGGTCTTACATTTAAGCCTTTAATCCATTTTTTGAGTTATTTTTGTGAATGGTGCAAGATAGGGGTCTAATTTTATTATTTTGCATGTAAATACCAATTTTCCCAGCACCACTTATTGAAGAGACTGTCTTTTCTCCATTGAGTACTCTTGACTCCCTTGTCAAATGTTAGTTGACCATATATGCATGGTTTTATTTCTGGGCCTTTGATTCTGTTCTGTTAGTGTGTCTATTTTTACGCCAGTACCATACTATTTTGATTACTATAGCTTTGTAATATAATTTGAAATCAGGAAGTCTGATGGCTTCAGCTTTGCTCTTCATTCTCAGGATGTTTTGGCTATTTGGTGTTTTTTTGTGGTTCCATACAATTTTTAGGATTGTTTTTTCTATTTCTTCGGAAAATGCCATTGGATTATTGACAGGGATTGCACTGAATTTATAGATGCCTTTGGGTAGTAGGGACATTTTAACAATATTAATTCTTCCAGTCCATAAACATGGAATGCATTTCTGTATATTTGTGTCTTCTTCAATTTCTTTCATCAGTGTCTTTCCATGTAGACATATGTTACCTCCATGGTTAAATTTATCCTTAAGAATTTTATTGTTTTTGCTTATATTATAAATGGGATTGTTTTCTTTTTCTTTTTTTTTTTTCAGGTAATTTGCTGTTAGTGTATAGAAGCACTCAGGATTTTTGTATATTAAATTTATAACCTTCAACTTTACTGAATGTGTTAATAAGATCTAACAGGATTTTTTGGTGGAGTCTTTAGGGTTTTCTATATAGAAAATCATGCCATCTGCCTATAGAGACAATTTTGCTTCTTCCTTTCCAATTCTCATGCTTTTATTTCTTCGTCTTCTTCTTGTGTGACTGCTCTGGCAGGCACTTCCCGTACTATGGAGGATAGGAGTGGGGAGAGGGGGCACCACTGTCTTGTTCCTGATCTTAGAGGAAAAGCTTTCCACCGCTCACCATTCAGTATGAGGCTACCTGTGGCCTTGTCATATATGGCTTTTATTATGTTGAGGTCTGCTCCTTCTAAACTTAATTTTTTGAGAGTTTTTATCAGGAAAGGGTGGTAAATTTTGTCAAATGCTTTTTCTGCATCTATTGAGGTGATTATATGATTTTTATCTTTTATTCTATTAATAAACTTACCATGTTTATTGATTTGCATGTATGGAACCGTGATTCAGAAAAAAAGGAAATAATGAACTGAACAAGATAAAGTCATTAAGAATAAATGATAACGGTTCAGCATGGGAGATATTTAGAAATAAAATTGAGGAGTGCATCCACTGATTAGATGTGAGAAATAGAAAGGAGTCCAAAATGATGGTAATGGTTAGAATCTGTCTGTGAGACCGTGGAGCAGCATGACTAAAAAGAAAACAGGGTCCAAAGGAAGATACTGAGTTCAATGTCGAACATTTTTATTGAAAGTGTGAAGAATTCCAAGTGCGTTACAGAGGAGAAGTGTGGTTACTCACCAATATATCATCTCTTGTTGCAGAAGGAGATAAAGGAAAAGTAGGAGTGAACAAAGCTGTAAATATTTGTTTAATTCCTGCTCTATGTCAGTGGCCTGCTAGATACTTAAAGTCTGGGAAGAAAACTGACACTTAAGCTCGTGTTTATGATAATTGCCAAAAGTGGCAATGAGAGCTACCAGGAATGAGTATAATGTGATTTCCATTGTTCTTGGTGTCTCCAGAGGGAAATCCAGAGAACAAAGGTACCAGAGAACAGAGAAGGGATCAGTGTTACTCGACCCTCCAGTGGTCTTAGAGTGTCAGAATGCCCTGACTTGTCTCACTTCTGTTCAGCTTGGTTATCAGTACCTAGGTTAAAGGCTAAAGGCACTAAGAATAGCTTATCAAATGTGGAACAAATACGGAGTTCCTTGGTTTGGCAGGGTTGGGAGGGTTGGAAAAATCAGAACTCAAAATTATCTCTAGAGCTAAAGTAATAGAAGCCCAAGAGAGATGTTTAAATGATAAATGTTTGGAAACTTGGTTTGGTAATATTTCATATGAAAAATAGACCTGAGGTTTTCATTGAACCCTAAGTTCAATAAAAGCCGAAGTGTAAACCTAGGCCACATTAATAAAGGTTACATTTCAAAATCTTGGCAAAAAAAATAATAAAAACACATCATATTATTTACTGGTCAGGACACATCTCAGTAGTTTACTGAATTTTAAGTATTAGATTTTACAGGGAAACTGGCAAATTTTGAGCACTATAAGGAGAATAAGAAAGATGAAGGGTGCAAAAAATTATACCATACATTTTTTTATAAAAGAGTTGGAGAACTGAGGATATCTAGCCCAGAAAAGAGTCAAACGGGTATGGGATATAATATTGTCTTAAAGAATGTAAAGGGTAGTAATGTGGAAGAGTAAGGAAGCTTTGCCTAAATCGGTCCAGAGACCAGAACTAGAAGCAATAAGCAGGCAATCATAGTAAGAGGTACATTTTACTCTGTTTAAGAACAAACTTTCTAAAAAGTATGGCTATTTAACAGAATGCACTGTCATGTAAACAACTTGACTGAGATAGTCAAGCATCTGTCTCTACTGTGGAAGGAAGTCACGTATTAGGTGGGCGGTTGGTTTGGATAACTGCATGTAGATTCAGTGACCTCACATTTTCCAGAAGATCACGGGAATAATGGCTTTCCGCATGAGAAGGACTGTGTTAACTCAGTACAGCAGAGTAAAAGATAGAATTGAGAGTCCGGAATCTTGGTTTTGAATCTTGATGCTGCCAATTGCAAGTTGTGTCGTTTTATAAAACTCAGTTTCCTTACATAAAATGGTAATAATGACGTCTGTCCTACTTATGCATATGAGAGGGTTAGGTGAGACAATATATGTAAGGTACCCTGTATTACTTTTGAAAAGATGTGATGAATTGCTAGTTTTTATTACTAAATAACTATTAAAAATTAGTCTCAAATCTTCTAATTGGGAAATTGAAAACATTCTACCCTCATTAAACTTATATTCCAGGGAAAAATGGGTTTCTTCTTCTTAGTTCACACCAAGCATCTTAAAACATCAAGTAATGCGATTCCAGGCATTAATTAAAACCTTGTGTAAATGATTTTTTTCTATATATCACTCAGGATCTGTTTTTTAACTTTGCCTATTGCTAAAAATCTTTATTTTACTCTAACTTATCAATTGCTACAAAAAGGAACAATATTTGAATATCATTATGTGCGTGTAAAGAGTTTATATTGTAGAATTTATTATTCTATAACCAACAAGGCCCACATTTTTCCATTTATTCAGTTTTGGCTCTGATGTTTTATAATGTGCTTATAAAGATCAGGTCTCAGACACAGTGCTGAGTTGAAGTTATTTTGCTTTTTCCTCTTTTCCTTACAATTATCTCGTTGCTTTAATGTTTTCCAGATTGGAGTAGCTTTTCAAAAGGGGGGAGGGAAGGGAGAGAGAGAGAGAGAGAGAGAGAGAGAGAGAGAGAGAGAGACTGAGAGAGTGCGCCCTGATAACTCGTGTGCTTGTAGCAGAACCCATACTGAAACAAGCTGCTGAGCCAGCAGTGGGTGCCAGAACCATGATGTAAGATTTGCATACACTTTCTCCAGCAAATGCCAACTCTTTTTCTGCTGTTTCCAAAGTCCAACCTGCTTGCCAGTTATTCCTAATATACCGCTGTCTAGTTTATCTGTGAATTGGAGACAGAACTGTGTTTTACCATCAGGGGCAGGGGATGACCTCAAACCCCAAAGTTAAACAAGTATTTAGTCTCTTGGTTGAAAGGTGCAGAATAAAATGTAATTGGAGAATATATTGTGTGTCAGAATCAACCAAAGACCCAATTACATTAATGCTTACCCTCTCAACTGTCAGGGGTGACCTTTTATGTTCAGAGTTAGTCCTACAATTGGAAATTGCAAGAGGAGTGAAATTATATTCATAATATAAACTAAAGTCAAGGTACTAGTATATAATCTCTTTCCAGGGAAGCCCAGTTAACAATTTCTTCTTATTTTGTGGACTTCATCATTCATTTTGGAGCAAAGAAAGGATGCTATTCTATCCCTCCAAATATCTAACAGGTATCTAATTTTTTCCAGTGCAAAATTTCAAAGTTTCTATCCTTTGGGAAAACTGACTGGTTTAATGAAAAGATAAATTAGGAGTTCATATACCTGGATTCTATTCCAACTCTATTGAGTAGCTCTGTGAACACAGGTAAGTAGCTTGACCTCTCCACAATTAGCTAACTCATCCACATAATAAGGGAGTGGACTGGTTTACTTACAAATTCCCCACCAGTTCAGATGGTCTAGGATTTGCTCTTTTAGGGATTCCATGCCACCCTGCTAAAGATAAAAATGCAAGTAATTATCGCAAGTTAATAACCTTTTATCTAAATAAGCCAGATTTGAGAGTAGGGAAGAAAGAATTGTTTCGTGGTCGTTACAGGTGAACATGAAACTGAATAGAATGAATTTAAACCTTAGAGGCAGCAAACCAAATAAGCAGTCGTCAGTATGCAGCAGAACCTTGTTTGTCTACCTAGCTATGCGCAAGTGGGTGAGATAATATACACAGCACATCTCTTCCTGAGAGAACTAGATTCCTAATTGATATGACCTGACGTAATACTTACATTAGGTGGTACTTTTAAAATAATCCTTTTCATGTACCTTATGAAAGGAAGCAGATACCCAGATTTTCCCAGCTGCCTTAAGTGTGATAACACCAATACATCTTATGTCTGAATAGCACTTTCTGTGTTATGAGAGCTTTCTACCTAGTACCTCATTATATTCCAGATGATTGTCCTATGAAGGAGATTACCTCATCATCCCCATTTGTCAGCTAAGGAAACTGAGATTCAGAGAAATTAAGAACCATGGGTCACGAAGAGCAAACACGTGAAGAAGCAAGGGCTTCAGGGTATTTAGAATGTGTGTTTCTTTACTTCTCTCCCTTTCTTTTTTTTCTTCCTAATCTTCTCTTTTTTATATATAATTCAACAAATATTTATTGAGTACCTAGGAGTCAGACATTGTATTAGGTGATAGGTGGGTAAAAAAAAAAAGACTAGCATATGAACCCAGTGTTCAAGGGGTTTTGGTTTAATAGGGTCCACTTAGCATCAGAAAACATTTCCCGACCCCAGTCTTGATTCAGGGGTGATAACTTTGCGTTCCTTCTTCCCTATCATACATAGCTCAAAATATTACACAGCATTTTGCTTACATAAAATTAATTATCATATTTCATAAGCTCCCAGATATTTGGTTTCTTTGACCTGATATTTCAGCCCAGAAGATGGCGGCAGTGAGCGCCTACCAGGTCTCCGACCCAGTGGGCTGGACACTACCCAGCGTCCGGATTTCATACCTCTGTTCAATCTACAATTATGAATTGGTTGGTAGTTAGATCAGACTGTTACCTTTTAGCCAGTGTTATCACCTACAATTATCTCATTCTGTTAAATAAGTACACAAATACTTGTCAGGAGCATGGGACTGATATAAGAGGGGAACTTACAAATGTTTATTTAATCTAGTTACTAAACGTGAAGCACAAGATGTTTCCGTTGTTTCTGAAAATAAGTTCCTTGTTCATTGTTCATTATTAATCAAGTAATCAGTTAAGTTTCAGCTGTTGAGTAATTTACACTATTTTAGTAGGGGAAAAAAATGGAAGTGTTCAAAATGTATTCTGAAAGGTACCAAACATTTTTAAAAGTTAGCGATTAAACAGTAACTTCAAAGACTTTGTAAGAATTCTGGACTCATCATCTTTCTGTATATGTGAAGCTAGTGTTACAGGCATAATTATCCTTCATGTTTCCAGTGTACAGGTTCTTCAGAGACGATCTAGCCCCTTGAAGAAAAAAAAAACTAGAAGAGGTTATTCTCTTAACACACCCAAATGGGCCAAGAATGACCTAATTTCTCCATAAAAGAGTCCAATAGTAATAACTTCCAAAAGATTTTCTTGCAAAAAAAAAAAGTGAAAATTATCTTTTTTATTCTTCTTACTATTATCTTTTCTGAATATTTAAAATATAAACTGTCTTATAGTCAGTAAATGTGGAATTTGTTTATAATCTAAAATCTAAAGTGAGGGGTTGGGAGTTTTAAATAACAGATAATACTTTTTAATAGATACATATAATATTTTTTTCCTCTAACAACATTGCATATTTATATGCTAAAATAGTCACATCAATGTAACTTACTAGTCTAAGGCCTAAGTTACCCAAGCCAATAGCAACAAAAATCAATTTTATTCCAAATAGAACTGTTGTCACCATAAAGGAAGTTGTGAGCACGAGAGATAAACCATGGCTCAGTCAATGCTACCTGCTTTTAGAGATTTGACAATAAGAGTACTTATTAATTTACGTAACGAACCTACAGAATATTTCTGCAACAAGAAGTCATGCTGTTTAATTACAAGATTATCTTGCAACATCTTTAGAATATGTAATGGTAGACACCACCTACCCCTATAAAAAAAATTCATTCTGATACTCAAGTTGTACCTGGAAATCATTTCCATCATCTTTTATAGGCTATTTACTATTCATCTCCAAAATTTGGACTTCTGGAAATAAGCTAAGCATTTTCAGTCAAAATAAAAGTTAAAGCAATAAAGAAAACAAGATGACTTACATCCCCCCTTTTCTTTAAAGAATATAATACATTTGCTCTTTAAAAAAAAGAAAACCCTACACCTCATATGTTGTCATTTTATTAGTAGTCCAAAGCCAGTTCTGCCAAATATAAAAGCATTAGGTTGGAAAAGAACCATTTCGTCAGTCTGGTTCATGTAAAGCCATTTTAATCACCCTTGAGCAGAAGAGTCAACTCCTGATTAGGGACATAAAAGCCAGCAACCAATAGGGAAGTGAATATATTTTAGTGTGTAGTCCCCATCACGAGGAAGCAAACACAATTTCAGTCGACTTGGAACAGGTCTGTCTCCCTCGACAATCATGATGTGCGTCCAAGTCAATGGCCTTTTCCAGCTCTCGTTATGACAGGTGGCCCAGGTGGCTCTGATCCGCAGATTTTTCCCAACTTCTAAATATAATTCCAAAACAAATAGGCATTGAAAATGTGTTTGCTTTTAAACTACTCAGAGATAGTATTTCACTTAATCTATACTAATTTTTCAGGACTCTCCAGACCCTTCCTGCCTATCGGTTACATAATCATTACACAAGCATGACTCCCTGTCATTACTCAGGTACTAAAAGGGAGCACGTCTTCCAGACTGTAAAGTGAAATGTTACAGCAGAATCGTTCTCAAGACAATAATGTGTAAGACATTCACTCTTTGAATTATACTAGATGTGTAGCTAGCTATTTGGGGATTTCGTTTAATTTTCAGAAAAAAATTAGAGCGTTCTAGAAATCGTGATGTTCTCTTGTCTGCCACCTCCACTCCTTATAAGTATGAGAGTCTGGCAAGATGGGGCTCCACGTTTATGAACTCTGCTCTCTTTGACAGTTGTATTCTATGCATCACCACTTTCCCAAATGAAAGTGCATCTGAGATTTCAAACCAAAAACTACGTAACAAACCCCTTCTTTCTTGGCACGGTGGAAAGAAAACCCTCTCTGTCTGTGTCCAAAAACTCCGTTAAGCCGGTGGTAGGCCAGAATTAGTAGGTGTTAGAACAAGGGCTGTATCTTGTGTGTGTTTATACTCCAGGGCCTAGTATATGCCTGTCACCTTATAAATACTCAGAAAATATTTACTGATTGAATGAACAGATGGATGAATATTACTGTACTGTAATTTCAGGAGATGGCTTATGGAATAAAGCAGTGCTCAGAACTCACAGCCTATGCATAGAGAGGCCAGCCCTCTACTCTCAGAGAATGTGTTACAGTGAAACGAGAACTGCACCGCTGTTCTCTGTCAGAAAGCTGAGTGCGTGCATTGGTTTTTTTGCCATTTTTCTGTCATTGTGACCCTGAGCAAATTGTGTCAGCTCTCTGAGCCTTAGTTTTATCACCTGTAAAATGGGAAGGACAGTAGCACCCTGAGTACCTCACCGCTTCAGTGTCAGACAGGACGCTGTCTGTGTGGAAGGTGACAACATTGTCATGACACAGAATGCAGTTATGTGCACACCTGCCCTTCCTTCAGAAAGACGGTGGTGGGTCCTGCAAGATTCTTAAATCATCCATTCATATATATTTACTATAATAGGCTAAGCTAATGCTAGAAATTAAAAAATACTGCTTTTGTACATTTTTGTACATTTTTTATCATAACATTTAGAACAAAATATGGCTTTCTGGAATTAATGAAGATCAACTGTTGGGAAATCCCATTCTAACCATATTTGCAAGGAAACATTTTTAATGTGACTCTTACTGTTTAAGTAGAAATCTGGCAAAACACTGTGAGACACTAATATGATGCAGCCTAAATTAAAAAACATTTGATTGTGCTGGTATTCTAGCCACAGAGCATTTTACACCCAGAATCCCTGCCAGCAGCCATGCACTTCTGTCCTGACTGGTAATGCTGCTGGCAGGTGGCCTCCCATTGTCAGTCGCCCTGTTGGAGCTCACGCCCCCTTCCCAGGGAAGCCCATGTCCGATGGCTGATTGACACAGAGCCCCTCAGAGCATTACCTCAGACAACTCTGAGGGGTCACCTCAGCTTCAGAGCCCCCACAGTGTTAGCTGAGACCCAACTGAGACAGCCTCAGAGCTCAGCTCCTCCTTCAGCCCAATTCTGCTTCCTTCCTGTCCAAAGTGTGGACCCCAAGAGCGCCCCCTAGTAAACGTCCTGCCCGCTGCTTTACCTCGTAGAATCCACATCTCATGGAGCCCAACCTGCAGCAACTTTCAAAATACATATGGTAACTTTTGCAAATAGAAACTACTGCATGTACCCTGGGTCACACAACAGTAGCACAAAGCCGGTGCCTTCCCTTGGTTTTGTATAGCACTTTCACACCCACAAAGCATTTTCACATTCCTGTTCTGTTGGGGTCTCAGAAGCAACCCTTGGAAGAAAGCAGATCCAGCAGTATTACTCCCATATTCAGTTATTCAGTATGAGGAACTGAAGATGAGGGAAGCTGAATAACTCAACCAGCTTACTTCAGTATGGACGTAGGTGGGTGGGAAGGTGGGTGTCATTTTTCAGTCTCGGTAGTGCCCAACCTGGGATCTAATCTCAATGGTCTGATTTCTCCTCCAGGCCTTACTTGACCACACCCCATTTTTCCTCAGGAAAACTTAGCATGTGTTTGGGGTTCTTATCCTATGTAGCTAGTATTTAATGACTCATGGACAATTTTAGGAGTTCATTTTCAATTATCTTAAAACCCCTTATGAAATCTGCCAGCATCCTGAAATATCAAGATACTTAAATTGTGAATAAGTGTTCTATGGTTAGAGATGATTTTTTTCCATGTTTTTTGTTATTGGAAAATCTTGGAGCTTTATTTCCTGACTAATCCTTACTCATAATAAAGTGCTTTGGTACATTTAGGATGTGTTTCTAAAAATGAAAAGTAACATTTATTTTCATCATTTTGTGAAAGGTGAAACCATGCTCTAAACTTGTGTGTATGATTACTTGACCCCCCAAGTAATTTTATACTTGCTATCTTAATCATACAAACTCTTCTAATTTCTCTCTCTCTCTCTCTCTCTCTCTCTCTCTCTCTCTCTCTCTCTCACACACACACACACACACACACACACACACACACCACACTTTTCTTTGGAGGAAATGACTAGACTTTTTATTTCTTCAAGTTCCTTTAGGGATCTAATTCTCAATGACTTGGAAGTTTTGGGTTTCTGTTTTTGTTTGGTCTCTGAGTGCCCATTAGCAGGAGGTAGCTTAAACAAATAACAGGTTTTTTAAAAAGTGAACCATAATCTCAACAAGGCAATAACAAGATGATCGGGCCTTCAATTCTTAGCTCAATGATTAGAACCAAAAGCGAATGATCTTCTCCAGCAGATATCCTGTGGCAGAAACTTTTAAAAGATATGTTTTTTTTCTGATACAAAACTCTGACGTGTTTTAGAATTTCCAACAGTCTCAATCTTTCTGAGTAATTCCATCCACAGTGGAATGTCATGTACCCCTTTCAAGAGAGCAGAAAGTGGGACAGCAAAACACAATGGTGGAATGGATAAGAACAGCCAGTCATTGTCCTGTAACTAATTTAGGGAACATACACTGGAGATGTCCAGGGGATCTGAGGACACCAGCTGGCTGGTGATACCAGGAAATCTGAGGTGTTTATAGAGACTGAAGTGATGTGATCAGATTGGCATGTTCCACACCTTTTTCCAATAATGACACAATTAAAAGCCATTGTAAAACGAAAACTTTGGTTTTCCAGGCAAAGTTTAAATCACTGAGATTCAAAGGGTCCATTTTTAGACTCTTTTATGAGACCTAGGCAGGTAGCCTCAGTCTACATAAGACATAGCTTCGAAGCTAAGTTCCTTCATTGTTTCGGTGCCTACAAGTTTACTTCCAAGGAAAATATCTTACTTTAAATGATGTCACTTGTCTTACATTTAGTCTAGTGCTTTGTAATCATTTGCTGGAAGACCTTAGTAGAGTTAATTTCCATAATCATCTGAAGTTAAGCAAGCTTTTAGTATTAATGTCAACATTCTTAAAAACACAACTGCCCGAAACCAAGATACTCAACAAGGTCAAATAATTTGCCCTGTACCATGAAAATCTAAAAAGCACTGGGACCCAAATGCAGACTTACAAAAGCTTTGTTCAGTACAGAAAGTCCTTTACTCAAAGCACAGTCCATGGACCAGACTCATGTGAGCTCATTAGAAATGCAGAAACTCAGGCCCCAGCCCAGACTTCCGGAATTAGAATCTGCCTTTTCCTAAGCTCCCAGGTGATCTGCACGCACATTCAAGTGAAGAAGCTCTGCAATAGGTCATGCGTTTCATCATATCTATTATATATGAATCAGTAGCTGTCCACACAGCCCTGGTGTTATAGACCGGTCTTCTATAAAAGTCTGCTAAAATCACATGATCCAATGATATGGGAGCATCTTAATCACATATGGTCTACAAGCCTGGGACTTCAGTATGTAACCGTTGTTTGATATGCTTAAGTCCTGCCCCCTACATCTGCCCACCAGATTTCCCATCTCAAAGAGCCATCGGCATAAATAGGATCTGATATTCAAGGACTCAAAACTCTGGTCCGATATTCTTTCCCATGTTTATTTTTCATCATTTCCTCCTAAGAGTTTTATAACATAACTGCAGCAGCTTTCTACCATTTGTTTACAAAGGCTTGCATTATTATGCCACTGGGTCCTTGCTCATACTATATCCTCCACCTGGAATGATGGTTATTGCTTCACAAATTCCAATTCAACTTTTAAAGTTCAGATGACATGTCACCTGTAAAATGACACTGATTGGCACCCTCCTCTGCACCCCAATAGCAGTTTGGTTACACTGGTTATTTAACAAGTGTCACATCACACACTTAATTGTTTGGATCAGTCTCTTCCTTGAAACTGCGTATTTCCTCAAGATAGGGAATGTGCTTTACTTACATTTGTAAAAGCAAGGTCCTCCTTAATCATGGACAGTTCTCAACAATTATTTGTTGAATTGACTCGAAATCTTACTGCTGTGATCGCAAAGAAACTGTCCAGATTCTATTGTCATCTCAACATTTGGTTCTAACCCATTTTTCCAAGACCAACCTATAGCTTGTTAGCTGGGGATTTTTAGGATTATAAGATTTCAGAAGAGTAGATTTGACATCCAGGCATATAACAGAGCCCACCAAATTTCATATTAAAGGAAAGGAGTGCATAGAGAAGGGGAAACCTTCCATGAAGCCACTACCTTGACCTGCTTTACTGAGTAACTACAGTCCCTGGAGGCACAAAGTGGGGCCATGATCACCAAAGCATTATGAGTGATTTACCAAAGCCATGGTTTCTATTCAGGAGGAAGCATGGGGTTTGGGGAATTCAAATCGGAAGGTCTGTGTCCATATTCCCAATGACTTCTGATTTTATTTTATTTTTTTTGTATCCTGTTTGGCAGGAAATGGTCTAAATCATTGGACCTCCCACCTACGTAAGCTAAAGATGATGATAATAATACCAGTCTCACCTATTTCATTGGGATTTTTAAAAATCAAAAGAATTTACATGCAAAGTCACGCTGCAAAACATAACCAATGAGTGTTTACTGAATGATTGCAAAAACACAACTCTGTCCTAGGTGAAACCATGCCTATGTGTGAACATTTTCTTCTCACTACTAGAAAAGTTGCTCTCAAATTGTTGACACAAATATAGAAAGGGAAATGATTTTGCTGGCCTCTTTAGGGAGATTCTTAAAAGTATATTAACCCTAGATATGAAAAGCATTTTATGTGGTCAGATAGTTTAAATGCACACCCTAGTATTTACTGGCTTTCAAGGTAGGTAGAGAAAGATCTACAAAGTACACCAGCATTTACTGAGCATGTATTGTGGTCCACGCATCAGGAATACAACAGTGAACAAGATAATTCATTTCCTGTCTTCATGAAGTTTTATAAAATAGTGGGGATGCAAACAAGTATATAGAATTCTTAAATCCCTACACAGTTAAGTCTTCACTTAACGTCATTGATACGTTCTAAGGTTCTGCAACTTTAAGCGATATATAAGGAAACCAATTTTACTATAGGCTAATAAACAGGAGTTAAGTTCCT
This sequence comes from Rhinolophus sinicus, assembly GCF_036562045.2. Taxonomy (NCBI): domain Eukaryota; kingdom Metazoa; phylum Chordata; class Mammalia; order Chiroptera; family Rhinolophidae; genus Rhinolophus; species Rhinolophus sinicus. The sequence continues at coordinate 8,046,250 of NC_133763.1, forward strand.
GTGGTAACTCATCAGCATTATAATGAAATGACATTGAACAAAGTGACATTGTTTGAGGACCTGCTGTATTCCTGTTTTAATTTTACTCCATAGATTTAATGATACTCCATAAATTTCTAAATTGACAATTAAAATGCACACACACAAAAAAGAAAGACAAAATCACAGATGGCAGCCAGAATTATACTAAATGTCCAAAGGATAGTTTGGAGAAGCCCAAGGTGAGCCAGAGGTGGCCATTGCTGATTTTGAGTGTCTGTGACATTCCAAAAGACCCCTGTACTTTAGACATCCTTTCCATCCTTCTTTATTGGTTTTTACTCAACATGTTAATTGGGAAAGACTCAAGAAAAAAGGAAAAACAGGATTAAGAATCTACTGCATATTTTCCTTGGTTTAAGTCCTCGTGTGCCTCTAAGTAAATGTGTGCCTTTGGGCAAATCATGACACTTCTCTGACCCTCAGTTTGCTCTCTGAAAAATAGGAGTATGGTCTAAATAAATTATTATTACCCTCCTGGTTCGAATATTTAGTCATCTCTTATTTAAATAGGAAGTGGGTATGGAAGAATTAGAAGGAAAATTTAAAGTTCTGTAATAGGTAAAAGACATGGGAGGCCTAGAACACCATTATCACGAAGATTACAAAAGTATTATTTCTCATAAAGCATGTTTACCATCCTCTATTTTTATCATAATTACCAAAACCAGTATATTTAGGGATTCTTAGCATATCGCCTCCAAGAACACGTTGTACATAATTTCCCAGATAAAATGAAAAAATTTTTTCACCCCTTTCTAGACCTCTGAGGATAAATTGAATTAATAAGAAATGTTTCAAATTATCTAAGTTCAAAATTAGTTAAACAGCCACAAACAGAGCCTGAGGAGGTCTGGGCAATCTTGACCTTTGAGATACCCACTGGCTTGCAGTCAAGGGAACTGCATTTTCCAGATGACATAGGAATCCTGGCACCTACTGCTGCTTACATCCCACTTTCTTCTAAAATTCCTTTGCAGTTGACTTCCTTCCTTCTAAGACATAAGGTGCTTGCGTGTCTTTGACCAGTCCTTGGTTCGGATGATACTTGGTCCCTGGATGAGCTCTAATGTGTGCCGAGAGCTTGGAGATTAGCAGGAAGACCCTCTCTGATCCTCTCAACTGATCCTTTCCACTCCACCACAGTTAGCACTGTTGCCCTGCTTCTGTGACTTTAGCTGCTTGGTCACCTGCTTGGGGGAAACCCACTAGCCCACTGGTCCCCACCTACTCACACGTCGGTGTAACTAACACTCTATTATATCATTGCCATTGGCTTTCCCGTGCGTAAGAGAGTGAAGCCACTTAGTCCCTTATGTGAGTTGGGTTGTTGGGTTGAAAATTTACCTGAAGTCAGTGGTGGTTCATTGTAAAGAAGCAGGAAGTCTGTATCTAGAAAACCTTTGGAGAATGAGGCTGACTTGGGAGCACGAAAGAGCAAGACACAAAGGTTGCGGCAAGCCTTAGCACGAGCCAAGGCACTACCACCATGCTTCTGAACAAGAAGTCTCAACTCGGCTTCAAAAAGTACTCTATAAAGAATTCAAATGTCGGATCCCTTCAGCTTTCATACAACTAAAATGACTAAACTCTTCCTGTCCACAACAGCATGGTTCAATCTCACAAAGATAATGTTGAGTGAAAGCAGCTAGATTAAAAGGAATACGTAGAGTGTGATGAATACATTTGTATAAATTTCAAAAACAGACAAAATAATCTATGGTGTTAGAAGTCAGTGTAGCGGTGGTTCCCTTTTAGGAGTTTAGTGATAGGAAGGAACAAAACATAACATACCGTATTTTGCATGTATAATGCACACTTATTTGCCCAAATTTGTGAGGGAGACGTAAGGATGCACCTTATACACGGGTAGTACTAATTCTGTATCTATATGAATGTTTTCAATTCTTTCATTTATGCTTATGAGTTAAAAGTAACTCTAGAAATCAATAACGATATTCGTATGCAAAATAATTCCCTGGATAAGTTGATCAGTTTTCTCCAACTTAAACAATGAACTTGCAATGACAAAGAGTTCTTGAGTTCTTGTCCTTCCATGACACGTAAATATCATAAATTTGTTACCGGTACATAACATTTCTTGTACGTTGTATCTGTTCTTGTGTTTTGTAATTATTTGTTACATAAAAATGTTTGTACCATAAGATGTTAAAAAATAAATGCTGAGATTCCTTTATATGACAAAATACAAGTACCTAAATGTAAACAATTAAAATTAAAAAATTAAAACAAAAGATTTTAAGTTTTGGGCCAAAAACATGGGGTGCACATTCTACATAGGAGTGCATTATACATGGCAAAACATGGTATACATAGTAGGGGAGAGGGAGATAGGGAGAAAGAAAGAAGAGAGAGAGAGAGAGAGAGAGAGAGAGAGAATGGAAGAAAGATTATGAAGTCATATTTCACCTTCGTTTGTTTTTCTGAAAATAATCTGTTCTGATATCCCCAGCCACTAGCCCCTTCTTATTGTTAAAAACAAAACATAGCGAAATCCCATAAAATTCATAAAACACATTTAAAAGTGCACTTGACGGCTGAGGCAAATCTCTTAGCATCAATAAGTCTCGTTTTCTCTGTCTGTCTAGAAGGAGTAGCAATAACTGCTCCAAAATCCTTGCAAAGGAAGTTGTGAGAACTGAATGAGATTCCATATATAAAAATTCTTTGTGAACAATAAATCATGATAAACCCAAACTCGTCACATCCATCCCCTCGCTTGCAGTATGCCTCCAAGATTAAGGTAGCTCAAAAAAGAAATGATTTTTTTTTTCACTTTAAAAAGAAAAAATCTGCTCCCAAAGAACCATTGGTGACTGAATGGATTGCTCCCAAAGGAATGGCAGGGAGAGGAGTGGGGGCGTGGCACTGAGCTTTATGGGAAGTCTCCAGGAAGAATGAACACTCAGTGCCCTGCATCCCGTTTCCTTAGCCCCGTGTCTGTGCGGGAGTGCAGGAGGGCACTCTTGGTTGCGTGATAGCCTTTGCACATCCGTGTGTTGGGGTCCAGTTTCAGGACCCTCGGTTCTGCTTCCGATGCCCCCAAGAGCTGCTCAGGCACCCCAACCACCACGATGCAGCCAGGGCTGAACCACTGGCTCCGAGTGGGCTAGGCTCACGCTCCTCCTCCACGTGCATTTAATACAAAGCCCTGGGAGGCATGAGAGGCAAGAGGACAGAGAGACACTTCCTATAGATGAGCCAGTAACCCAGCCTGTGTACATATATGCAGCTCACTGGCTCCTTAGAAACAGCTCTTTGCCCAGAGTAATAGTTCATAATTGTGAAAATGTGACTAAAGCATGAAACATGAAAAGCACATGAGGAAAAGACATCTCCCACAGGCTCTGAGGTGAGCCCCCGTTGGGCTTGACTTTGGCCTTCCCACATTCCAAATGTATCCCCTCTCTTCAGAGTTCTAGCCCTGAGAACAGCTGATGAAGGAAGAACTGACTGAACTCAGTCCTTCAGAATGGAATAATCGGATTGGCTGGAATAATCAACCACCTTCCTTCCATAATTTCAGTGTTAATAACAAAGTGAGATGGAGTTCATAGCAACTCAGGTGAGTGCCCAGTTAGTTCAGAAACCAACTTGCTGCCGTCTACAGCGTGGCTTTCTGCACACCCACAGGTTGGCTAACTTATAGACGAGAGGAAGAGATGGCAATTTTAAGGGGATTAAACTCGATCACTCCTGGTCATTATTTAAACAAGGGCTTGCTGTTACTTGTTAGACAAGGAAAGATTTGGAAGCTTCCATTTGTTAATGTCATTCAAACATCTGCTATAGACATTCTACCAATTGGGTTACCAGCCAGAGAGCCAAACTATGAATGCTGGTTACAGTCAAAGGGGCCCAATAAATTGCCTGGAGGAAATGTCTTGCCACAAACATCTGCATTTTTTCCTTCGGTTAAAAGTTCAGTGTTTCTGGGGCTGCTGGGTCCCTCTCAGTCAGTGGTCAACAGACTGGGCTGTACCCTGGAATCATGCGGGAGCTTTAACAAAGACTGATATGTATCTCACCCCAAACCCCCAGAAACTTTCATATCAGTGTTCTGGGGTCTGCACCGGTGACCGTGATTTTGAACCAGCTCTTTTCACCCTTCATCTTCAGTCTGGCTTGCGAATGCCTTGGCGGCTGGAAGATGTGAATGGAGAGCCTCCCACTGTAATTTAATTAGCAGAGCCCATTTGTTCTGGTGAATCCAGGCAGTTCTCTGAGCCGTGGAAGATTTCTCACCCATCCACTGCCCTTTCGCCTCCGGCATACCGTTAATTTTCCAACATCTCATTCCCTTTTGTTATGTTCATACCTTTCTGTAAAGGCAAAGGTCCTTTTTAATATCTTTTTGGGGGAATGTCATCACATTTGATCTCATTCCCTTGACATTTCAGTTTGGCTTCATTGATATTTATTCCGTGTATTCATCCTTTGAAAAGTGTTCCTAGGGTGGTCCATAATTCTCTGGCTAGATTCATGGTGTTTGCAAACGCGATGCATGGTGTCAGTTTTGGGGGGAAGGCAGGCAGGGGAAGCAGAGCACTCTTATTTTCCCCACAGCCCTGGCCCTCCTAGGGTCCTGAGACGCTCTTTGTAAACTTCAGATGTGAAACGCATTAACCAGCTCTGCCTGGTCGACTGACTGGCCTGTACAAGGAGCCGAGCTTTCTGGTCTCCCTGTTTTCTTCCTTCCGCCCACTGAGTGTGCACGGTGTGTATCACAGGAGGTATTATGGAGGCCTCAATGTGTGACTAGGCAAACAAGGCAAAAACACATGCAATTTGGTAGATGATAACCTGGCACAGAAGTACATAAAAGTCAATTAGGAAATTAAACCCTGGATCCTGGTGCCAGTTATCAATATACCCAGTGCTCTGATTGAGTACACACTGGGTGTGCACTTCCCAAGTGCAGAGGTGAGCTCCCTCTCCTGGTGCTTTATTAGCCTTTGTATGAGAAGCTGGGGTGCAGGGGTGGTTTCAGACCAGTAATTGCACGTACAACCCAGCAAGCTTAGGACCAGCGCGGCAAGGAAATAGCAGAGAGAGATTAGGCATTGGATGCAGGAAGGGGCCCTTTCTCTGCTGTTTTTACACTCACTTGAACTTGAACAAAAGTTGTTTATTGTTTTAATAAAACTACACTCACAAATGTTGCCATGGCACAGACTCTGTCAGCATTTCCATTGTAACCTTTGCTTTCAGGGGGTTTTAACTCAGCCATAACACTTCCTCTGGGTTAAAATCTGGCACCAAAAATAACTTGGAATCTCTAAGTCTCAGCCATGAAGGAAATAGTTGTGTGTGAGTGTGTTTATGCACCTTTAAAAATAAATTAATTTGACAATTCTTAAAGAAACACCATAAAATATTTTCCCTCTGATTTTTTAAGTGTTACCTTTTTAACTCAGAATTTTCATCTGTACCCCATTAAAGATAAATTCATTTAAAATATTTCACCTATTCAGTGTACGATAGAGATATCTTTCTCTTTGCCTATTTATCTCTCTTCCCGCCTCTTACTTAATGCACTTACAAAGTCAAGAGATTATTAATTTCATTGTGGTTAAATAAATCCAGTTTCATTTACCCTACTGTCACAGTGTATCTGTCTTTTGTGTAGCACAAGCTAAGTCTGCATATCTAATAGTACCCATAACACAGAGCAGGAAATGGCATTTGCTCCCGAAATCTAACATCTGTTCATCTTTTCTCGTAAATATCTATAAAAGGTATGGCTATGTCAACGACGGAAAAGTCCTCAAGGGATTCAGGAGATGGGGCAGGGTGGGAATTGGAAATAATTTGAAAATTCCAATCTTATCTCTCCCCACTAACTTTGTATGAAAACTCTTGCCAGTTTCATAACATTTCTGGAAATTATATTTTTCATTTCTCAAAAGGTTGCATTTGGACTACATGGTCTCTTGTTGCTCATACTCTCTAAGATTTGAGAGTATGATGACATTGGCCACTTTGGGCTATCCAGTACCAACAACCAAACAGTGGGGAGTTCAGAGACAGGTGGGAAGCAGGACCACACCTTGAAGGGAGGCAGTTACAGGAAGCCTTGTATTTCAGCAGAGTGAATCAGTGTCTCAAGCCTACGACTTTGAACTTGTTGAGTGAACAATGCAAAGCCCAAAGCCAGTCCCAGATTATTTGCCACACTTACGGCAGCCAAGAATCCCAACAGTTGCTAGGGTCGGGGTCTCACAGAGTTGGTGTTAGTGGCACAGTCCTAAGCAGACTGTTCGGAGGTGATCTTGGCCATGCCTTCTCTTGGATCTGATCATTTTTTTTTTGAACATGGTTCCCCGTCATCTCCATCAATGCTGGGAACTATCAAATATCCTTCTAATATATTCCTGTTTTGCTTAACATTACCAGACATATGTTGGCGTTGTTTGTAATGAAGCACCATGTAACAATATAACCAGGATAAATAGAACCTTTTTCAGAGCAAATTATTTTTCCTCGAAGGCATGTAGGGTCTTGCAGGCAGGCCTCAGATATTATTTATCTTTGTGTCCTTCTAGTATCTAGACATGAAGAGAAATCCTTTTTTTTTTTTTTTTTTTTGGTATATTATTTTAGAATTTACAAATTATTTTCATATATGATGCCTTTAAACTTTTTATTTCATTTATTTATTGTTATCTCGTATTCCTGCTCGAGTGACTTCCTTTTTCTGGTACTTGCACCATTTTTCAAAAAAGACTAAGTAGCAAAGAGTCTGAGACATCGCTGGTGGCATCCATACTTGAAGATGCCAGTCAGGGTGGTGCCAGTGGAGTGTTGCTTTGTGATGCTCTTCCTAGCATCCATCCCCTTGTATAACTCAAGAAATGCATGTCTCATCTCCTTAAGACTCTTCATAAACTAGGCAATGTGACCCCACTTTAAAGATGAGGAAACTGAGAATCAGGGAGGTTTATGTGTCTTGACCATACCGACCAGGTAATTTCTAGACCCTGCTCTTTAGACTCCATATCTATTTAATTTAATGAAATGAAATCAGCCCTGCAAGAGAAGGCATGGAGCAGGGGCTTAGCAAAGGGCAACAGAGGCTTTCTGAACACAGGGACTTCCTAACTCAGTGTTCTTAACAAGCCATCTTTATACAGTGTCTTGGTAGAAACAAACAGATGATTTGCAGTCAGAAGCCTTGAGTCTTAACATTACCACAAATACTTATTATTTGTGGAGCTGGTAGTAATTTAGTCTGGCTAGGCTGACATTTTCTAATCTACAAAAGGGGGATAAGCATCACAGATAGGGACATTTTATGAAAAGTACTTTGGAAAAAAGTAAACAGCTATAAAAATTTATCTGCAGCACCATTATCAGCCCTCAGAGCTGATAAGCCAAGCTTAACAGCCATCTCTTAGAGGTACAGATGAGAAATGCCTCTTAAATTGTACCATGTGGCAACATGAGGAGAGGGAAGAATTCTGAGCTAGTGCCATCACAGAAGTGATTAAATGATCTGCCTTGGCTGTTTAAATTTTCCAAAACGTGCTGCCACTTTTCTGTCTGTTCTGTCAGTTAATGAACGAGCTATGTTAAAATCAGCTGCTGTGATTATGGATCTATTTACTCTTTTTTATTTCTGTCAGCTTTTTCTATATATATTTTGAAGCTATGTTATTAAATTATACAAATTAGAATTGTATCTCCCTAGTTGAGTAAACATTTTATCATTGTGAAATGATTTTTATTATCTCTAGTAATATTTTTGGCTTGAAGTCTACTTGTCGGGTGTTAATTTAGCTCCGTCAGCTTTTTTCAATCTTTACATAGTCAATGTTTTTTCTACCTTTTTACTTTTAAACTTTTCTATGTTCTTATATGTAATGTTATGGAACTGTGCTTATGTATAGTTTCTAAATCCAGGCTGACAGTCTTTATCTTTGATTTACTCATTGAGTGTAATTACTAATATAATTTGTTTTATGTATACCATTCTACTATTTGTTTCTATTTGTCCTTTCTCTTCCAGGTTTCTTTATCTCTTGCCTTATATTTTATTATTTTATATATAGTATTTTGTTATTTTGTTTCTAGTCATATTTCATTATTTTAACATAATATTTTCTATTGGCTTAGTAGTTACTTTACTATTCTTTTGCTTGTGTTTTTGTTTACTCTAAAATTGCCCTGTCAAATAACAACCATTAGTCATATATGACTATTTAAATTTATATTAAAGTCCTATTGGCAACACTACAGAGATGACAACATCCATTTTTGTCTAAATTATCAGTTTTATCACTTTGCATTATTCCACTTACTTTCCTCCTAAATGATTTACTATTACTGTTGTTCATTTTAATTCAATATGTATTTTAAGCCTCACAAGATATTATTATTGTCTTATACAGCCAACATTTCTTTAGATTCACCTGTATATCTATTACTCTTTCTTTTCTCTGTATCTGAGCTTTCATCTACTTTACTTCTGCCTGAAGAATACCCTTATGTGTTTCCTTTAGTGTGGGTATATTGCTAAGAAACTCTCCTGGCTTTGTTTGTCTGAAAATGACTTTATTTCACCTATAGGAAGGACTTTTGCTGGGTATAGAATTCTAGTTGGCAGTTATTTTCTTTCAATGCTTTCAATATATTCCGTTGTCTTCTGGCTTCTTTTTCTTCCTGCTGAATCAATTCTTGGATCTTGTTGATCTTTTGCCTTTTCCTATGTCTGCTTTTAAGGTTTTCTTTATTTTATATTTTTAGACATTTTAGTATGTTGTGCCTAGGTGTAATTTGTTTATTTGTTTAACTATCCATACACAGTTTTTACTCAAATTTGTAGGTTTTCTTTTTTTATTAGTTTAGGAAAATCTGCATTCCTTACCTCTTCAAATATTGCATCTACCCCATTATTTCTCTCATTTTAACTTCTGAAGTTCCAATTTCATGTATGTAAGTTTAGTGGTTACCAGAGGGTAAGGGTGGTGGGGGGTGGGAGATGAGGGTAAGGGGGATCAAATATATGGTGATGGAAGGAGAACTGACTCTGGGTGGTGAACACACAATGGGATTTATAGATGATGTAATACAGACTTGTACACCTGAAATCTATGTAATTTTACTAACAATTGTCACCCCAATACATTAAAAAAATAAATCTAAAAAAAAAGAATTTTTCTCAATGTTTCTTTCGTATCCAATGCTCTTTTTGTGTTTTCCACCTTTTTCTCTATCTCTACTTCAGGCTAAACATTTTCTTCTGGTTTATCTTCTGATCCTCTAATTCCCTCTCCAGCTCTCTCTAATATACCCATCCTATGAGGTCTTAATTTCTGTTTTTGATTATTTTTCATTCTGGAGTTTTCATTAGCTTTTTTTAATGCTCTTTAATCTTTTGTTTAGTCTTTCTTCCTTCCCTCTTTCCTTCCTTCCTTCCTTCCTTCCTTCCTTCCTTCCTTCCTTCCTTCCTTCCTTCCTTCCTTCTTTCTTTCCTTCTTTATTTAATTTCATTGAACACACTAAGCATAGTTATTTTAAAGTCCAGGTCTGTTAATTCTCATCCATTTGTCTTGTGAGTCTGTTCTTATTAGGAGTTCTTTTTCTTAGTTTTTAATTATAGTTTATCTTTTTATATGATCATATAGTCACTTGAACTCCTGGATCTGCGAGTCTATTAAACAGAATTCATCTATTATGTGTGTCCTCTATGATTTACGTTCTCATTACCAATAACTGGGAGGAAAAGCAGATGCTTTGCAAATGTTACTTTCTCTGTTCAAATGGACTTTATGTTAGCATTGTTTGCTACCACTTTACACAAGTTTCCAAATGATTTGTATCATTTTTTCTTTTAGACTCTACCCTATCAATTTTTTCTTAACAAATACAAATAAATATCTACCCTGCGAAAAGCCCTGGTATTACAGTAAACAGAAAGGACCTACAGTCACTGTTAAAGTAGAATTTCACTTTGGGATAAGAAATTTAAATGGTCTTTAATGATTTCCTCTTATTTTAATTATTATTTGCTTTAAAGAACTCATTCACTTTTTTATTATTTGAAAAATACAGGAAAAATATACCAAGAACCTTTCCTTGAGGAAAAGTGAAAGTTCTCCAATGCAATCCCTTTAGCACACAAAGTCTACTACATAGTACCTAATCTTATTTCCTACAATTACTTACCTTTCCTCTTTGAACAATTTACCTTTGCTTTTGTAAAGTCCCTGGGAAAGTCAAAAAATACAATATAAGTAGGGACCATCACTGAACATCAAGGTCAATAACCATGACAATCCAATCCACATTTGATGGCAAAGTTCTTTCTAAGCCAGTCATCTTCTGGCTAATTTGTTTTCTTTTCATTTACTCTATCACCAAACTTCCTTACTTTTTTTTGTCCAATTTTGTGTCATGTCTGCAAATTCCCTAGTGCAAAGATCAGGTTTTCTAAATTTAGGGTTTCACACTCCATTCAGCCTTTCATATACACAGTTCTCATTGTGAAGGGACAGTGAAATGGGCCACTTTCTTGATTTTTTTTTTTTTTTTTTTGCCTTTAGGCAAACAGCCAGGACAAGAAAAATTTCACTTGGGGTTCTTTACAGCCCTTTTATAGAGTAGGGGACAGCCTAAGCTATTCTTAGGTGTGCTTTCTCCTCTTCCTCCTGCAATCAAATTCTTTTCTCCATTTCTCCTGCTCCCATTTTGAATTGCTTTTACATTGCCTCTTTCATGTCATACTGTCACTCTTTTAAATTCACATTTTCCTCTTGAACATGATGAGTCTTTTTTCCATTGTGCATTTCGTCCCTCAGCTATCTTTGCCTGCAAAGGGTCTGTACAGAAAACCATCTTGATAGTTTTCCTGAACTTTCTTTTCTGCTACCTTTCTAGTTTTAAATCTGGATAATTAGAGAAAGTATTGCCTCTCTTACAAAATTTCCCAACGTATTTAAATTCTACTTATGTACATGTCTCACTAGGTGCTTTCTAAAGCCAAAATATTAACACATTTGAGGTGAGGTGGTTAAGAAATATTTGTTGAATGAATAATATATTTTCATTCATAACAGGTATATGACTGCCTCTACTGCCCAAGTATTCTAGACAATAATAAAAGATTTGGACCTCATCCCTTTAACTTTCTCACATTTACCTTCACACCTAAAATCTGCCAATATATTACTCAACTAAATTGTAATACTGAATTCTTCTTTTAGCTAAGCCATCTCAAAGAGCCATTGAACTGGATGAGGCACAGTTTCCTCCCTTGGCCTACACAGAGGTATTCTTTCAAAGTAAGCCATCTGTTCTCAATTCTTTCCCACGTATTTTTTTCCATATGCAGCATTCATTGTCCCACTCTTATAGTTTACATCATTCACTTCATTCCTCACATCTGCCTCATCTGAGGCCATCCCTATAAATCTCGTGTGGCTAGTGAACATCCCTCAAAATGGTAGGCAAGCTTCCATTTTGCCTGTATCTCTTCTGTAAGCTCTATTCCTCTTTGAAACTTCCCTTACTTTTTCTGATTAGTTAGAAAAATAAGGTAAATAACTAGGTACTGAAGTGTTCCTCCTCAACCTATGATTTTACTTTCAATGCCACAGGGAGCCCATATGCTTTAAATAAGGCCAAAGGAGAGAACATGCTGTATTTCCCCAAAAATAAGACCAAACCAGAAAATAAGCCCTAGCATGATTTTTCAGGATGACATCCCCTGAACATAAGCCCTAATGTGTCCTTTGGAGCAAAAATTAATATAAGACCTGGTCTGATTTTCAGGGAAACACAGTATTTACCAGAACAACTGACTATAATATTCTGCACAAGTTGTAATTCTTACCTTTTGAGAAGAAACCAAAACTCAGGACTTCAGAACTTTCTTCAGGAACCATAGCAAGAATAGTAAATTTTCTGTAACACATTAGCAACAGGAATACTTGGAACAATTGAGAGCAGGAGCTTAATATAATCTACCATTTGTTGAGTATTTACTGTGTCAGCCACTCTTAATTCCTCTGTGTGTGTGTGTGTGTATGTGTGTGTGTAATCTTGTTTACTCCTCACAAAAACCCTAAGATGTATGTGTATCTCTATTTTATAGTTAAGTAAACTAAGGATTAGAGAAGTTGAGTGACTTGCCTAACATCCTGGAACTGTTCAATGATGACATTGAAGTTTATATCCAGTCTTTCTCTAAATATGGTGCTTTTTAACCCATACTCTTAACTACTATGCCCTAGTACTTTAAGAAAATAAAACACATGTTAGTTAGATTTTAGAAGTCTAAAGATCAAGAATGGGGCGTTAGATCAAACAACTGGAAAGCACTGAGCTCCTGGGGAGTAGGGGCAAGCTGACAGACTTGGAAGACTCCATATTCCCATATTTAGAGCCAAACTTCATTTTTTGTTTTGATTCTCTAAAAATAAATATCCATCCTTGTAAGCATTTTGGTGAGTTGCTGTTTTGCTGTGTGCTTGCAGGCAAGACATTTGAAAGGAAACATCTCATTGAATAACAAAATATTTGTTGATAGAGTTCTCATTAGACATCAAAAACACAATGAACTTGTAAGTATTATGTATTCACAAGTTGGCTAGAGTATAAAATTTTATATGGAGAAGGGAAAACTCTATAAAATCTTACCTTCAAATGGCTAAAAGAATAGAAATGGCTGTTCTTGTTCTTTTTACAATACTTTATTGTTCCACAGAGTTTTGCTATGAAATAAGATGCACTATCTGGATATCAAAGTAGAAATCCAAACTCTGACTCAAGAAAAGATGAACTTAGCCTTGCCTCTAGTAACTGCTTACCATATAGATACTTCATTGTAGACCCAACTTTATACATTTTGAACTCAAGGGCTCTGGAGACAGTAAAGGTATATTGCTTTTGGCTCAGCATATGTAGTTCCTGCTGCAGTAAATTTTCATCCACCTTCAAAGGCAGCACGAATAACTGAAATGGAGACTGCAAGGAATGCTTATTCATGTCATGTTTTAATAGTCTAATTATATTAACACAGAAACCTTCAACCTATGTGAAATTCCAATTCACAATTAATTTGGAAAGCAAATATTTAGCTAAATTATTTTTTTTTCAGAATCATTAACCTTGCAAGCATAATATCCAGAAGTAAAAACAGTCTCCACTATTGTGGGAACAGTAGTTCATTTTTCTAGGAAAATTGACTCTGTCCTTTAGTATTTTAATAATTTAACCCTTGCAGTCATACTGAACAAGGGAATATGTCTAGTGGAATTCTTCAGTTTTTTTGTCTTGAAAAATAGAAGAAGTAATTTGGATGAACTGGACCAACTAAAGAATTTCTTAAAGGAAATTATATTTCATTTATTGTATCCTCTCTATGTTTTAAAATGGGATAAGCCAAATATAAGGGTACTGGCTCGACAGTATTCCCTGCATTGCAGTAGCGATACCTTCCATTTTAATTATTGTAAGCATGAACTTTATTTATTATACATTCTTCTCGCTCATTCAAAGTATCTATAATTTAAAAATGAATAAGCAAAGGCTTATTTGATTTGTTTTGTCATTGTTTTTCATTTTGCTTAGTGGCTTCTTGTGTTTCCATTTCTCAGCAGCCTTTTAAAAACAGGGTTTTAAAAAAATAATAATAATAATCTACTTACTAAACTACCCAGTGTTGCTTTATGCCTTTCCAATTGGGGTAATAATCCTTTATTATACTTTACATAAAAATTAACCTTTTCTCTTCAGAGGACATTTTAAAACAGCTTTCTTGTAAATTTGCCTCGTTACCTGTGTTCAGGTCAATGGAATTCCCACATGCCCACATAAGTGGACAAAGGAAAGTTTCCGTCCTGAGGCCAGTGACAGTAACTTTTGTTTTAGTCATGTCAGCACAGAATTTACACACCTGAATTACATCATCATCCATCTCTATATCCATCCTTTGCCTCCCCTCTTTATTATCCAAAGTCAATTTATAAACAAGTCTTGTCGCCTCTACCACAAAGCAGGACGTCCGTAAGGTTGAAGGGGCAAAAAAAATGACATCTTGTGCTGAGTAGCCTCTAACTGAAATTTAATGTTTCCTTGCATTATGAGCGTGGTCAGCTTCGTAGCAGCATCTCGACCTCATCACCAGTAGGAATTACAGATATTTTCATATTCTGTTACTATTTCAGCTATGTTGGACTAATGTTCATGTGTACCACAACTTTGAAATTAACAATGGTTATCAGACCCACTACCAATTCTTATTACTTAATGTATGACTAAATCAGCATGTACATTAGTATTTCACCAATGTGGCTATTTTGATAGCGACATTTTCATATAGTTAGTTTCCTTTGTAATCCTATGAGTGTAAGTTATGCATTTTAAACCGTTATTCTAAGAGGGTTTTGTACATTTCACCAGACTGCCAAGGGGGCCAGCAATCTCGAATAACAGCTTTTGTCACCATGTCCACGACTACCAGTCGGACACATTGTCAGCTCCAGGCAGGACACTGCAGGGGCTGGACTCGGCCTGCACGCTTGTTTCCCTATCGTCCCTTTTCCACGAGATAGCCGGAGTCACATTTCAAATAAATAAATAAATTGAATGGCGTCACTCCCCTCTTTAAAACTTCAAATGGCTTCCCAATGCACTTGAAAACAAAATCCCTGTAATTGTCTCCAGGTCCTGCCGTGACCTGACCCCCACCTGCCTCTTCTGCTGAATTCCATCCTCTTGTCCCTCACTGTGTGCTTCCGTCACTCTGGCCTGCTCCCTCTGCGTTTAACCACAGCAAGCTCTGTCCCGTGGCAGGATGCTTTCCTGGCTGTCCCCTGTGCCTGGATTTCAGCATCTGTCACCCATGTCTCAGCTCAGACATCACCTCTTTGGAAGGTCTTCCTTGAACCCCCAAGTCGTAACCACTCACACCACCCACCCACAGAGCTGCTCCCTCACTTTGTTCCGTCCCCCTTCTGCAGAAAGCTTGTCTCAGCCTGAAATTAAACTCACGTGTTTATTGTTTGGCTCCCCCAGCAGACTGTAACCAGCATGAAGGCAGAGAGTCTGCCGGTCTGCCTTTTCTCAAGCTGTACCTCCCATGGTGTGAAGTGTGGTGTGGTGTGTGTGTGTGTGTGTGTGTGTGTGTGTGTGTGTAATGTAAGAACAACCTGCATATCCTGGCTGTGAGCCTTTAGAAGTGGTACAGAACTCTAGAACCATAAATTCACAGAGCATATCATGTAGCTAAGACACTAGAAGGCAGGCACCTGAAATAGACTCTGTGTATGTGTGTGTGCTTCCCTCCTAAGGACCCCTCTCTTACTCTAAACGTGAGCCACCCTCCTTTGCTAGGGTTTCTCTTGGGACCTACGCGTTGGTGCACCAAAGACATGCACCAGTAGAGGGCGAGCTAGGACAGACTGCAGTTCTGAAAATAAAACTGTGTGGCCAGCCAGAGAGAGAGCTACGCACGAGACAGAGATCAGTTCTGCAGAGGGGTTGGGTAAGATTCATAGTACACGGAATTGCAAAAAGAAACCTGTAATATTCTTAGGTTGTATATTAGATGCTTAAGTTTCACTTAGCTCATTTAAAATGTGTCTCTGTACTTCTATCTCTTAAGGTGTTTTCTGCTTAATGTGAGTGAATGTATAAAACATCTTTGCACACCAACTTTACAAAGTCACATAAGTGTTGCATAGAAATTAAATAGACATTTCTCAATTGTCTACATTAATGTAGGTGAAGGTTGGGCCAACATTTAAACCTCATGTATATTATTATTATTATTATTAAATTGTTTAGAATGTATGAACTATTTATTGTCTTAATAGATTTATTTTCTCAAGATAATTCCATTTAAGACCAATGTTAGGATGTTATTGTATTCCCAAGCACACACGGGTACTAGCTGGGGAAGAAGGCAGCTACATAACTTCAGAGAAAGTACTAGGTTTTCACTTACCATTTTCAATCTAATTCTCACACATCCATACCATGTTTCCCTGAAAATAACACCTAGCTGGACCATCAGCTCTAATGTGTCTTTTACTATAATATAAGATCAGGTCTTATCTAACATAATATAATATAAGACCCAGGTCTTATCTAACATAATATAATGTAAGACCGGGTCTTATATTAATTTTTGCTCCAAAAAACACATGAGAGCCAATTGACTGGCTAGGTCTTATTTTCGGGAAAACAGAGTAGAAGAGAGGTATTATTTGTGCCTATTTTGTAGATGGCTAACCTGAGACTTGTGGCTATTCAGTAACTTGCTCCTGCTAACACTAGTCCGTAGGGAAGCTGAGACTCCAAGCCAGTCTGCCTGTTCTCCCCACTACAGCACACAATAATACTCAAGTCCACTAGATTTCAGATTCCAGAAGCACCGGTTAACTATAGTAACGTGAAAATTGAAATGGCTGATGGTTGATCTAAGCAAGAGATTGCAAATAAGTGGCACAGTTATCCCCCCTTTTCCATGCCTTTTTCAAACATGGCTAATCATTCATCACACACACACACACACACACACACACACACACACACACACAGAGTCAAGATAGAGCCTCAAAATCTTCCAGAATAAAACATGCAAAATAACTTACTACCAATCACCGGGAGATGACAAATAAAACCAAAATATTTACCCACTCTTCTAAGGAAGAGTATATATAACGGAATAAAATTGAAATGCAGCTGATCAGAAATAACCTATTTCCCAAAACAAAAACTGCACATACATTAAACGTACAATGGGACCCACCACCATTTTATCCGTGTTGACTATTCCTCATCAACTTGAAATGCTTTCGCTCACTTACCTTGCAGGAAAGCCCCACATCTGTAATTAAACCATTAATTACATATAAAGTTAAAGTAATTGCTTCTTTTTTCAATGTATAGTGCTATTCATTATCAGTCTAAATAATCAAATAATCGGTCATTCCAAAGGACTTCCATTCTCAATATAAATGTATTCTCCCAAAATCTAAAGTTGATCATTTTAAAGGCCAATGTTCAATTTTTTTGAAAGACACCATTATAAAATGTATTATAGTTCCCCAACTTATTTAACAGGAGGTACTGAGCATGCTTTGTGTTCCTTGGCATGAATTGAAGTCAATATTAGAAATTGCATAATTCATACATGTGTATGCACATTAGTTAACCTTCCTGCCATGTGTCCATTAGCCATCAGGTCTTATAATTGCTATTGTTTCTACCTCTTTATCTCGTCTAGATGACTGCCTCTAACTGGGCTATTAAGAACTGTATATCTAACACTGTACTACTGATTCAAAAAAGTCAATTTACAGTTGTTTTCAAAGAAAAAGAAAGCCGTGTATTGGAAGGTCATTAGTGGTTTGAATGACCCTCGCAGGAAGATTGTGAGAGGGCATGGGGGGAGGGGCTAGGGTTGACCTCTCACTCCGCTGCCAGCATCAAAATGACCCTTAACAGCCATCGTGCCCTGTGGACTTCTGTTTTCTCATACTTAGGGAGTCAGGCTCCCAAGTCCCTTCTAATTCTCTAATTCTAACATGTTGGAGCCTGTAGGAAGTAAGTCCAGACTGTTTCTTATTATTTCCCATCCAGAGACTCTGACCAAGTCTATATTTGGTAAAATCTGGCTCCATGCACCTAAAACTGAAATTCCTTCCTCTCCATCTCTTAGAATGTACCTCACGTAACGTGCTCATCCAGACATGAAAAGCTCTCTTTTGCTCAAAGATTCCAGTAATGCAGGAAGCACCCTGGATGCTATTTTCTTTTATTGCCTCTGTGCTACTCCTGCTCAGCTAGTTTTGTTTAGAACAAGAGCAGGGAAAATTATGGACCACAAGACACTTAGACTAACCTCCTTGGGTCTTTATCTACCCCAGGTTAAATGGAGTGACCAGCAGTTAATACCACTGATTCCATGTATGTATGTTCTTACTACTTAAACAAAAAATAAAAACTTTAATTCACTTTGTGGACAGGGGTATGTATACATAGATGTAGCCTCAACTAATTCAAAATTTTTTGAAAATTTGACCCGCAGCCAATTGGAGTTTATGTTAAAGATAAGGCTTGCTAAGAATATTAATGATACAGTCAAACATAATTGCAAAGAGAATGTTTAACCTAATTAAGAAAATAAACCTCATATATGTTAGCATATTAATTTTAGTTGCAAATGGAATGTTAATAATTAGAGGAGAATTGTATCTATTTCTTAAAGTGGCCCTTTACATGAAATTACCTGATTATTCATTACTTTGAATGACTATTTTTCTTTGTAATAGGTAAATGTAGGTTTCTTATAATAATTAAAATGTTCCATTTTCAGCTATTTCAATTTAGTAAAATATAAAAAGTTTACAGATTACATATGCAGATTCTATTGGGCAGATGGTTTACATCAGAATATTTTCTGCTGGAAATATTAATAGCCAGGTCGTTTCATATGTTATTTTTCAAAATTTCAGACTATGAAACTGTGGCTAGTATATAATAGGTCATTAATAAATATTTATTAAATAAATGAATTCCCTGCAATTATGTACAAGCGCTTACTAATAATTTTAAATTACAAACCTAGAGGTTTGGTATGATTGCATCAGTTATACCGTATTCTAGCAAAGCAAAACTATTGTTATTGAAAGAGATGCAAAATGAAACAATAGAATAATAGAATTTGCTAGTGGCATTCATACAGTTATTGTAGAAGTGAAATTACATGGTATTTAAAAGGGTATCTATTCTGGAATCAAAAAGAGCTGAGTTTAAATCCTGATCCACTCACTTTTTTAGCTGTGTGACTTTGATCAATGAAACGAATGCCTCTATGACTTTTTTCTGTAACAAATTGATAATAAAAATATCTTCTATCCCTTAACATCATTATAAAGATCTTAAAATTAAGAAACCTAGTGGATACTTTCAGTGAAAGCAAAGAAAAAAGGGTTCTGTAGCATGCAATAAATATTTGTTTATAGAATTCAAAACTAGTATATTGCGATATCAGTCTTATATTAGTATGTTTTGCTCAGTGCTATAGGCCAGCTCATATTAGTGGAGAAGAAATAATGTATGCTTGACATTAAACATATACAATTAAAACATTAAAACATATACAGTTGTTACGACTGTGACAAAAAGTGAATTTGTTTCTATTTGCTACAAAAGTTTTAGAAAAAGTAACAGAGCAGATAATGCCAGTTTGATGACTTTAGATACAAGGAAATTCTGAATAAGCCAACCATATTTTTAGTTTCTTCTTCCTAGTTTTCCTTTCTTGTCATTTTTCAAAAATGTCCCATGTTTTGTAGATGATTTTTCCTATTACTGAGCTATAAGCATCTCTTCGTTGTCATGGTGACATTTGCTGGAGTTGTCCTTGGACCAAACAGAGTGAATGGCACATACATCCCAGGTACACAAGAAAGATCTGTTACATAGATGGCAGGGAATAAGGTAATCTCATACACACATTCATGGGTGTATCACTCATAAAAGCCCAAATAGTGTTTCTATGCATGCATATACATTAAATGTTAGTGTCTTTTTAGTAGATTTTGATGTTAATCAGAAAAACATAGATTTAGACGGTATCTACTAAAGTAAACAACTTTAGCTAATTTGACCAAAAAAAAAAAACAGTAATCAGTCCCAGTAGAAACAGTTTAATGGTCCTTTCCGTTCAATGTTGTCTGTTCATTTCTGAACGCACGCTGTGTGCCCACATGAACCTAGCTCCTCCTGGGGAGTTCTTTCCGGCTATGGTTTCCTCACCAACTTTTGTTGCTAAGTCTGTCCAGCCAGTTAGAGGCAGACTGGTTTCTAGTTGTTGTCCCTCGCTTTTATCCACCAATATTTGGAGACATTATTACTAGGATTTACACTTTGGTTTCCAGTACCACGACCCAGGTAGAGGTCTTCACTGAACCCCACAATTCAGGGACTGAGTGTCATACCTCCTTCCCATTTCTGCTCTGAGGTTAAAAATGTCGTGAATCTGGATGTTCCTAGTAATCTCCCTGGGCTCCCATTTCCTCATCCGAAAGTAGTAATAATAAATAATTATCTTACCTAACTCAGATGAGGGTGGGAAGAAAAAGGAGATGAGCTGTATGAAAAATGGCTTGTAAACCATCAATTATTATACCAATATAAAATGGTATTGTTGACAACTTTATAAAATCCTGCATGTTTCAGATTGTGTGCAGGAACAAATGCGAGGGAAGTGTTGGAGAGAACTGCTTACTATAATACATACCAAGGCATCTCATGTAATATTCACAGCAACGCTATGAAGTAGTCATTCTCCTTTTTATTGAATGAACCAGAAGTTTTGACCTTCAGAAAAGCTAAGTCTCTTGTACAAGGCCACATAGCTAATTAGCAGTGTCGCACTGAAAACTGGAAGATTCATGTGAATCTCTTTGGTGAAAGTAAGAAAAGAAGGAAACTACGGAAACTACTAGTCAAGATTTGAGGGGACAGACCCCCACGAAGCAGACACAGTTTGGCAAGTACAGTCAAAAGCGGGGTGATACCTCCGGGCCTGCAGAAAAGGGGTAAAGAACACAGGACGAGCCCAGTAGCTCAAGGGGACTGACTATACTCAGACCTGGAACAATCTAGTTTTCAACCAGTAGAGACCTCGCTTATGCCTTTGTAAACACTTTGAGTTTTAATGTTGCAATTTGTGCCTCTATGATATGGAAAGTTGAGCGGCCTTCCTCTGGAGTTGGTCAGCTTAGGAAATCATTGTAGGTATTTCAGGCCAAAACGTCTGGGCTGTCTCCCAACATTTAATGTAAACATTCTGGATAACTGCACTAATTCATTATTTAATTCTCCTGTACACAGGCAACCACCGGTGCATGGAAACAGTTTGTACATGAATCTCAAAAAGTGTAGAGTGTGGAGTGCCATCAGGAGAGGGGACTTTTGGAAAGCGAGTCTCTTTCCACGGTAAAAGGGGGATTTCAACGTGAAGTGACACAGAAGCATTTTAAAGAGTACTTGTATAGGGTAAGTGGTTTTCCCAATGTGAAAGCTGGATGAGAAATGCATTTTACAGAGAGGAAATTTTTGACAAAACCTTGAGTTTAATCAAAAGTAATAAAATTAGTGAACGAAGAGCTTACCTTCCTTTAGGGGAGAATTTGACAAAAGAATGTATTTTCAACTCAGCCTTAGCAAGCAGTAAGAGAAAAGGTGATGCATTGCTTCCAAACAAAACTTTCAATCGTAACACAAAGCACCTTTATTGTATTTGATCCAACCAGTGCATTGCACAGTAGACAGATGTAGACCATCACCACGAGTCAATAATATGTCATCTGGAAACCCTCCACAGGCCCGGGGAGCAACGGCAGCCTTTGGGAAACCAGGAATCCGTACACACACTTCAGATTCGATGAGGTGCCATTGAATCAGCAGGAGGAGTGGCCTGAAAAAAACTTATTATGTTGTCCACAGTTATATTGTCCAGGGCTGGGTTCTTTTGCCAGCCTTTCTTTTTATAAAGCAAATCGAAATAGAAAATGGATTTCCAATGAATGGCCTGATTTATAGACTGTAGCTACTCCACTTGCAGTTATTTTTGGCCTCACGCTGTGCTTTCCTATAAGGTATACTATTAAGTTAATCTCCAACCTTACCCAAAACCCAGAAAAGGAAAGGAATACTGACTAGAGTTATGCATTCAAATAAAGGTCTTTTCTTATTCTTACACACGTACCAATATAGGACTGGCGTCCCGGACGTGGTTGCCTCCTCCCCACACACTGCCTCCAAGCCAGTATTCCAGCTGCACTGAGCAAACCACGCCAAACCTCCATAATGCAGACAACGCTTGGGTGGTGCAGTCCGTGGTGTAAGGAGTGAATCTCGTGGTCCCGAGTCCACTGCTGCACCTGCTTTTTTGTCCCTGGCCCCGTGGGCCAATGCAATGTTATGTGGGATCGCAGGCTTGTGAACCAAGCACTCCGTAAGTCTTCATGTCCTCACGAGGAAAGAGAACTGCACACGTGAATGCGTGTCTGTTCCTGTGAGAACAAGTCATTAACCATTCCAGGATGAAAAGCTCGATGGCAGTCAACCTGTCATCAGTCGTCAGTGGGTCTCCTAAAGGAATGCTGCCATATTGGGGGTCGAGGACATCTCCGTTGCTGGCAAGTTGGACGTTCGGCAATGGCAGCGGCTCGATCAGCCTTGGGAACTGGGAGGGCATGCTGTTGGGCCCCCACATAGCCTCCATCTGTGCCATTGCAGCCACTTCTTTCCTGAGCCCATCAAACCATCACTAGGGTGGCCAGTGACAGAGGCTGGCATACATCAGTCGGCCATGTGGTTTGGTCTACTGGGTTGTGTCCTGCCTCTTCCAACAAGGATGTTCCCTGGCAGGTGTGACATGTATGTGGCCCAGGGTTCCCAGGCAGGTGTAACATTTATACCTACTCCCATATGTTAACCCACATACTCTACCCCAGACCTCCTGGGCCCCAATCTTCCCTTTTTTGTCCCTCTCAGACTCCTAACTACAGGTCTGTATATTGTCTCATCTCCAACATTTCTCTTTCCCCACCAAGTGATTCACCAGGGGGATTTTCCCTGCCACCATCTTTCTTTCAAGACCACACCTGAGGCCTTCGTGCAGCTGCCATATGTTTGCAGCTTGTGCCCACAAACCAAGCTGGCCCACTGGTGAAATTAAGCTGAGGCGTTTTTCTCCTGCATCTGCACATCACAGGGGACTCCCCACGTGGCCGTAGGTACAACCATCTGCAGTGGGTGACGTCAGGGCCACCTGTTCGTGCAGTTTGCTTAGGACCCAGCAGAGTTTGTGCCTCCTCCATGGTAGGCGTAGCAGGAGGTACTGATTTGTTTTTCATTTCCAATGGCATATCCTGGCATGACCGCTTATCAGAGATCTCCAGTTTTTGGATATGGATTGTCCCTGAAACTGCAGAACTAAAAAACTCCTAGAAGATAACGCAGAAGAAAATCTAGACGGCCTTGGAATAGACAATGACTTTTTAGATAAAACTCCAAATGTACAAGCCATGAAAGAATTGATAGGATGAACTTCATTAAAAATTAAAATTTTCTGCTCCGGAAAAGACAATGCCAAGTGAATTAGAAACAACCCACGGACTGGGAGGAAATATTTGCAAAAGACAGATCTGATAAAGGACTGTTATCCAAAATATCCTCTATTATACAAAAGACTCTTAAACCTCAGCAATAAGAAAGGAAACAACCTGAATAAAAAGTGGGACAAACTTACACTCTTCTCAAAAATTAACTCAAAATGGATCATAGACCTAAATGTAAAATGCAAAGTTACAAAACTACTCCTAGAAGATAATGTAAGAGAAAACCTAGATGACCTTGGGTATCGTGATGCCTTTTTAGACACAACACCAAAGACATGACCCATGAAAGAAATAATCGATAAGCTGCACTTCATTAAATTAAAATTAAAGACCTGTTATGCAAAAGACAATATGAAGAGAATGAGAAGACAAGCCACATACTAAGAGAAATTATTTACAAAACATATATCTGATAAAGAACTATAATCTAAAATATACAAAGAACTCTTATAGCTCAACAATAAGAAAACAACTTGATTTAAAGATGGGCCAAGCACTTTACCAGACCCCTCACCAAAAAATATATACAGAGGGCAAATAAGCATATAAGACACTACCCATAAATAATGCTGCCATGAACATGTGGTGTAGATATCCTTTCAAGTTAGTGTCTTCTTTTTGTCAGATGAATACCCAGAAATGAAATTGCTGGATCATATAGTAGTTGTATTTTTAATTTTTTTGAGGACTCTCTGTATTATTTTCCACAGTGGCCACACCAATCTACATTCTCACCAACAATGCACAAGGGTTCTCTTTTCTCCACATTCTCACCGACACTTGTTATTTCTTGTCTTTTTGATAACAGCCATTCTGACCGGTGTGAGGTACTATCTCATTGTGGTTTTGATTTGCATTTCCCTGATGCTTTCTGATGTTGAGCAACTTTTCATGTGCCTGTTGGCCATCTGTGTATCTTCTTTGGGAAAAAAAAAAAATGTGTACAAGGTATTCAGATCCTCTGTCCATTTTTTGATAAGATTTTTGGGGCATTTTGCTATTGAGTTGTATGAGTTCATTATGTATTTTGGATATTAACCCCTTGTCAGTTATATGACTTGTAAATATTTTCTCCCACTCAGTAGGTTGCTTTTTTATTTTGTTGATGGTTTCCTTTGTTGTGCAGAAGCTTTGACGTTGTCCCACTTGTTTATTTTTGCTTTTGTTACCTTTGCTTCTGCTATCAAGTCCAAAAAAATCATCGCCAACACCGATGTTGAGGAGCTTACTGTTTTCTTCTAGGAGTTTTATGGTTTCAGGTCTGACATTCAAGTCTTTAATTCATTTTGAGTTACCTTTTTTCTATGGTGTAAGACAGGGGTTGAATTTCATTCTTTTGCCTGTGGCTGTCCATTTTACCCAGCACCATTTATTGAAGAGGATGTCTTTTCCCCATTATATATCCTTGGCTCTTTTGTCATAAATTAATTGACCATATGTGTGGGTTTACTTCTGGATTCTATTCTGTCTAGTAGATCGGTGTGTCTGTTTTTATGCCAATCTCAGCATGCCTCATAGGTCTTGTGGGCGCAGGCCCCAGTGGTCTTCAAGCCAGACATTTTGGTGCTGGTCTTAAAAGTTGGGGAGCCTCATGTAGGGTGTGAACCCTTCACTCCTCCGAGAAGCTCTGGGTTTTGAGTTCCCTCCTGATTGTGGATTGCCGTACCAGGGTGGGGTTTATGGAGAGAATGGGAGCCTTTCCTCCCACTTCGATGTGGTTTCCCTCCGGTTTGCAACATGAAGGGGTCACTCTCCCAGTTTTCAGGTTTTCAAAGGAAATTATTCCACGTATAGCTGTCGATTGAATGTGCTTGTGGGCAGAGGTGAGTTCAGGATCTTCCTATGTCGTCATCTTGAACCGGATCCAGAATTTACTCATCTTATTAATCTCTTCCCTGATATAGTGAGTGACCCGTTATCGCTGATCCCTCTACACCCTTTCTAACATAGATCACAAAACAATTTCCGACTTAGAAAACCTCAACTGTGAGAGAGGTTTTCAGTGACAAAGAGGCTGAAAGTCATGGGGCACATCTCCCTCCTATATGCAAGAAGTGACCCTGCCTGCACACCTGTAGTACCATGGACCTGCATCTATTGGCACACACCTGGCTACCTGGGCTGTATGCCATTGACGTTATTAGGTCTCTGACTGTGCCTTTTGATAAGTGCATTTTGCCAGCTCCTTTTCTGCTTCCTCTGCAAGCACAGGAGTTTTAACTTGGTGGCAAGTTTGAAAATTTTCTCAGACATGATATCCTTTATATCTGCTTTTGCCACGGTAAATATCCACTGTGACTCGCGGGAAGTTTTGGGCTCATCACGATCTATGGCAACAAAATTCATACATTTCATATTGCACATCATTGATT
Organism: Rhinolophus sinicus; assembly: GCF_036562045.2. Lineage (NCBI taxonomy): Eukaryota > Metazoa > Chordata > Mammalia > Chiroptera > Rhinolophidae > Rhinolophus > Rhinolophus sinicus. Next base: position 8,071,826 of record NC_133763.1, read on the forward strand.
TGTATTTGTTTTAGACCAGAGAACCCCTTCTACCTTAGTTTATAATTATGCAGAGCTTCCAAGCTTTTATTCCTCTGTTTGACAAAAGCTTATACCAATCAGGAAACAAGGCACAAATGGACTACTGCTACAACAGTATCCCATTTTTAGATATTTATCGTGCATCCTGTTTACATTTTCACTTTTTTCTTGTGCAAAACAGTAACAGTTGCAAACTTACTTGCTCAGCCCATAAATGTTCATGTTCAGGGTTGATATCAAAATTTATTTACTGTTTAAGTTTATAGGTTATTAATCATAAGGTTTAGTTTACAGTTTTTATTATTACTTTTACAACTTAATGAATAGCTTTTGAGCCACAATTCATTTTTGTGGATAAGGACTATTACTAAAACACTAGTAACAACAATGGAATTGCAAATGTAACTAGTAAATATGATTCTATTACATAAAATATCAGGCAAGAAAAAGTGACCAATACAATCTCTGTAGTAGATGGGCATCTTCAAAATGAAATAATTGAAACTATTACATGATTGCTGAGAAAATCCCAATTCTTATATTTCAAGTATGGAAAATCCATATGACCAAAATTATATAATCACCTTTTGCGCCAAAATTACTAAATTTCCTGCAGAACATATGATACATAAATCACAACCAGGGACCCCAGCACTATGCAGACCACACTTCGAGCAACACAGTATCAAGAGAACAGACAACAGAAGAGAGAAAAAACATTGAAGCATATATGAAAAAGAATCTCTACTGTTGAATTTATAAAAGTGTTTAGTAGCAACAGTAATATCACCAATGATCTCTGTAATTCAAAAACTTGCATTCATCTGAGAAACACAAATTCAGAGTCCGTTCTGTGCCAGACAGTAGGATTGGAGGTGAATGAATAGCGTTACAACCTACTAGACAGCAAGTACAGAAATGAATGGTTTGACTGAATAGACTTCAGTGGAAATTATGGTTTGGAAGTTGGGTCTTGTTTTGAAATCAAACCAAGTTTAGTGCTTAATGCTTATAGGACTCAAAAATCTTCAGAACTTCCAAGGACAATTGGAGATTCTCTAGTGAAACCCCTCTGCAACTGTTATGTATCTACATATGTATGCTCTCCTTGCACACCTCACCAGTAATAACAAAAATACCTCCTGAGGCAATCTAGTGCAGTTCTGGAAAAGTCCAATTTTCAGGAAAGAAAAATTACATGTCCATGTCACCTAGTATAAATACAAAGTGTTTTATACCTTGAAATGTTTAAAAACAATGATTATGTCTTCCTTTAGTCTTTCTATCTACAGACTAGTGATCGTTTCCAAGCCTTCCTCGTCTTGTCCCTGCTCTCCAAATACACTCAGATCTGTCAATATTCCACGTAAACCATGATATCAGAAGTGAGCACCAGATCCAGGTGTGGTCTTAAACATACTTACTAAAGTGAGAGTATCGTTTGTCTTTTTCTAGACAAAACACACACACACACACACACACACACACATTTTTCCATCAATCTGTTCAGGATTGCATTGCTCTGGGACAACCACGTCATATTGGTGACTCCCGCCAAGTTCTCGGCTAACTATAACCTTTCCTACATACGTGGCTAATAAGCCACATCTTCTCCATCTGGGGCTTGTGCAGTGGTGTTTTGGACATCCATGTTTTTCCTTCTGCTTGATTGTAGAAGAGTATAGATTTCTTCCATAAACATAATTCTAGTAATTTGACCTCACCCTCGCAAGATCTGTCAGGAGCCTGATTCTGGCGTAGACTGTAAGGCATGCCCAATTTCATGTCTTCTGCAAATTTGGTAAAAGACCCATTCTTATACTATGCATTCACTAATAAAATAATAACATGATATGCAAAATATTGCCCCCATGATGTTGTAAAAAAAAATTATAATAATGACTATGAGTGCTAAGTAAATGTCTGTTAAAGGCTTCCTTCCAAGTAACATAAATTTCACAGCACTTTTCAACAAATAACCAGCATGCCTCACTAGCCCATCATCCAGTTGTTTCTGGACCCAAAAGAGGTGTTGAGAGATGCTGCCAGGGTCTTGCAAAATCCAGCTGCTCTGAGTCTGCTCCATTCCCTGATCTAGAGAACTGGTAACACTGGTGAAAACACGGCTTGTTAGACTATAGAAGGGCACAGTTCTTCCCGAAGCAAAAGGAGCTCAAGTCAGATTGTAGAGTATCTTCAAGTTATACACGGTAAACCGATTTCATTAAAGTAAAACAAAGAAAAGAGAGCTTATTTAGGAATCAAGTCAAAGAATTAATTGAACCTGTGGTTTGGCTGGCAAGTGCTGACGTAGGGGGACTTGAGGACAGCTGGATTTTCCTTTACTTAAATGATACAATTGGCCCGAGGGTGGAGTTTTTACATGAAGCAAGCCAGCGAGTGTATCAGTTCTGAAAGAGTGCTTTTTGTCCCATGGAGGCAGGCGTGGGAGGGGCATCAAACTCCAATGTCTTTCTGTAGATAAGAGTGTGTCCCGTCTCCTGAATGCCTCATATCCATGTCACCCAGTGTAACCTTTAGTTGGTTCCTACAGACCCTACCTTTCTACGTCAAAACTCCATCTGAGCCTTGGCACAGGGCTCTGCGTTTCAGTGGTGTTTAACCATAAAGAGAGACCGTCACTGGACAAAGGGAAGACAGTGGGGAGGGGCGGGCCCATCTTTTCCTTCAGTCACTCCCGCCTTCGTCACAAATGGCACACAACAGAACAAGAGAGCTTTAGGAAGCCACCAGAAATCGCAAGCTCACACTATAAGCAGGGGACATAAGGGAAGCAGGCAGGTTGGCAGACCCGGGAGAATAAAAGCCCCCTCTAAATAGGACAGCAGTTAGCCAGCTGCAGACAACTGGTGGCGCATGAGATCACAGGCTCAGAATTACTGTCTTCTGGTGATTTTTGAGAGAAGCCAGAAATCTGCGTTGGGTATACCTCGTACCATTGGGAGCCTCAAGCATTCAGATGTAGCACCAGAGAAAGAAAGCAGGCAACTGGATGCTCAGGGATTTGCTCTAAGCTGCAGGTGATGGCAAACTGAAGTTCCCCACATCATTGACGGGGCTACTGACCGCTGTGCTCTGGGACAGAAGGAGGCAAAAACTGACTAGTACAGTAGATGTGAGACTGACTAGAGTCGCCTCATACTGTGTCCCTAGCAAAATAATAATAAGGTAATGAAAATGCTCTAAAGGGACTCACACCCCTGAAAAATGGTTTTCATTCCTCTCCTCTTCACCGGATCATGGAGAATTCCTCTACGATGCAAGGATTTCTTGCCTCCCTTATTAGGGAAGGAGCGAATGTGGAACACTTTGTACTTCGGAGGCTGGTACAAAGTCTTCACTCCAGCCCTCAGACAGACCCCCACCTCACACCCCTCCCCATAAAGCCAAGTTTAGAAAAGAGCTTAGGGATTCAATACCCTAATTCTTTGCATTAAAAAAAAAATGTTTTAGGGAATAGCAATAACTATGATTTTATAATTTTAAACAATGAATTTGTCTTAATATCAATCCATTTGTGTTGGGTCCTGACATAGGCTCTGGAGATATAATTATTGTCTTAATTTGGGTTCTCCCAAAAGTAGACACTGAAACAAGGGTTAATGTTTAAGCAGTTGATTTGGTTGAGGAATGGGGAAGTGAGAGAAGAAGGCAGCCAATGAAAGTAAGCCAGCTTCTACAGTGGGTGACTGGGAATTATTCCCCGAGAGACTTTGGGAAACATGTACCAGAGTTATACTCCTGAGGGGTGAGGGAGTGGAGGTATTAATACACCAGCTATTGTTATTTTGGGTGAACAGGAATGTGGGCTGGTGCTAATTTCCCTGCATGAGCAAAGTGCTTTCTTCAACTTAAAAAGAAAACTTCTTGGGCAAAGAGATTGAGGGCAACTGGTGTACCTTGAAGTAGTTAGTACTCTGACGTATGCATGGAACACCAACATCGTTCCACTCTTGAATAAGTAAGAGTCCTCCCCACCACAGTGTGCAGTTCAGTATGGAGAAGTTAGAAGATAAATACAACACAATGTGCATGTGTATTTGGAAGCTATGTTTTCTGAGAGATCTTTTGGCTATCAGTATTCTGCATTCATGTAAAAATGGTCATGCTGAAATCATAGTTACTATTGTCTGAGTATTTATCAAGCAGTTTATTTGGTCTTGGCCTTCTCTTATAAAGTATTTAAATCATAGTGATTTCCCGTCTTGCTATCATTGATACCCTTGCATTCCTCACCAATTTCTAATTATGTCACTTTGCTATGTTTTGTCTACCATTTTAAGCCACCGTAAATCCTATTCTGAAACAGGCAAAAAGATTGTACAAGTGAGCAAATGAGAAAAAGGAGGAGGGAAAGGAGAGACTAGAAAGAATAAAACAGAAGTCTTTTCATTTCATGCAGTGGACCTTTGAGAAGCAAAATAGGTTTTCATAAAATCTGCCTTTTCTTTCCACTTACATTATGTGTGGTTTCCTGAATTGGTTAGGAGATAGCAGAGAATTCTTCTTTTAGGGGAAGATTTGTTCTCCTTTAGAGAGTGCCTCTTAAATAAGTAAATAAAAATTAGATGGCCTTGCTAGAAGAGCTAATGAAAAAGTTCATACTAGGTAGAAAGGATTTAGAAAACTCAAAGCCGATCAAATGAACAAGTATCCTAGGTCATTTATCTAAAATTTTCTGGTTAGCAGTATTATGTAAAAAGAAAAATGCTTTGAGGAGTGTTGGAAAATGGTCTCATGAACCCAGAAGGCATGATGATTGAAATAATAACAGACAGACTTGGAAGAAGCACTGTGTACTCTTCCCAGAACTATCGTGATGTACTAGGAGATTTGAGAGAAGTTCTAAATGGATATGAGGTTTCTACATGGAGGACATTGGCAGGACTGACTCAAAGCATGTGCCTACTTGTCAACACTGATGTAATTTTTCACAACCGATTATGGAGTTGTCAGCTAAGACAGTCAATAGTGATTACAAAGAGACAGAGAACTCTAGAGTGAAAAGAGCATATCAGTTCAGTTCAAAGATTTAGATTCAAATCCCAGCACTACCGCCTACCATTGCTGTGTTTCCCTGAAAATAAGACCGGGTCTTATATTAATTTTTGCTCCAAAAGACGCATTAGGGCTTATGTTCAGGGGATGTCATCCTGAAAAATCATGCTAGGGCTGATTTTCCGGTTAGGTCTTATCTTCGGGGAGACACGGTAGTTGGGTGACTTTGGGCAATTTATTTAATTTTTCTAAACCTTGTTTCCCAATCTTTAAAATGGGGCTGATAAGAATACCTACGATCGGTTGGTATTAATAATACAGGATGGCTACAAGAATCAGATGAGGTAAAGTCTACAAAAGTATTACAAATAATGGTTGTTAACATATTTCCCCATTGTCAAATCAATCAAAAAGAAGATATTTTGTTTAAGGTCCTAACATAGTTATTATCAAAGAATGTAGGAATATCTTGAATCATCGTCTACCTTTTTATATTGTCCCTATCTCAATTCTGTGTCTATAGAAATGATAATTTTAATAAACAAAAAATGGATTCAGAAATAGTGGTCTTTCTCACCCCGGTAACATCTTGTTTTCTAATATCTTGAACTTAGTACTGACATCTGAAATGCCTCTGATGAGGAAAGAGATGTGTCTTTCCTGTCAGCTGCCCCTGATAAACTATGGTGTTTGCTCACCATTACACACGGTATGTCAGACCCTCACTGTACCTCAGTCCGAAGCACTGTTCTCTTATCAGATAGGATGCCCGCCATGGCACGGCCTTAGCAAGACTAAAGCCTCTGTGATTGCATGTGCTTATATGTGCCTGGACAGTCCATCATTGAATACATGTAGGGATCGATTCAAAACCAAGCTATCTAGTTAATGTCCCTCGAATTACACATCTACGACCATCACTCCAGTTGCTTCAGTTTGAATTTATCATATATGTGATAAGTCCTCATCACTAATGTGTTTATGCTTGAGCTCATTGAGTGCCTACTCAACTTTTAAAACACACCCAGAATCCTCTATGGTTGGCCTGTAATCCAGTTTGCATCCATTGTGAAGGGACCATTTGCATCCATTGTGAAGATTGACTGACGACCTTTACTTTGATAACTCATGTGGGACCAGGAAGACAGGAAAATTTCCACAAGATATTGATTACATAAAATAAGATAGGAAGGGGGAGAGGAAAGCTCCAAACCTGTTTATTTACCGCTGGCCAATAAAAATTTTGATAATGGATTTGCTGAAATGAACCCAACTGTCAGGTGCCAGGACAGATCTATTGCTGATACACTGTCTAGGCGTCCAGCTCTGCCAGTCCTCTGTTATCTTTGGCACCAGGTGAAGTATTCTTACATCGATATACTGGATGTAAGAAGCTAGAAATAGAAAGCAAACAGATCAATTGGATAATTGCATCAAAATAAATCCCGGTCTTCAAACATCTAATGAGATAGTTCGTAAGAACACATTAACCAAAATAAGTCTCAATGCATCCGTGAGGAGAATACTTGTGTCAGTCGCAGCTAACTCACTCTATGCACACGATTGCCATTATAAACCACAACGATAGTCACTTTATTAGAGTCCAGGAAATGTACTGCTTATGCCCAAGTACCATTAGAGAGTTACACTGAAAATGGATGAGTGCCAGCTACTTCCAAAACTCCAGTGGGGAGAAGAAAAATTCCTAGGAATTGTATTTCTTGAGAGCATGACAAAATCCAACAATGACATATGTATGTATCTTTCCCAAATGCCGTAAGATAAGAGTAAAAAGAAGTTATATTCTTTACCAATAACTTCCACAGAAAAGGGTAAAATCTCTTCTGATTATTCACTGTTCAAAATGCTTGTGGATGACAGTAGGTGAATGAATGAATGAATGAATGAATGAATGACAAGTAATTTTTCAGTATTTTTAACAATGAGATTCTGATGGTTGTTTTTCTAATACCTCATCAATTGAATCACTAGAATATACAGGACATGAAGTATGAGTTGCAAAGTTACAGCAAAAGCATTACATTTTAGGCTATGCTCTGTGTGCCAGTGTGGAAAAGAGAGAAGACCTAAGTGAGGAATGGCCTATTGCTTTAAAGTTCATTGAGTTCGGATATGGTATTTGGCACACAAATCTCTATTCTTATTCAAGATCCCAGTGTTCGGCTCAAGATGGAACTTCTTATAGCGTCCAAGGTGAGCAAGTTTCAGCAGTGCCCCCCAGTCCATAGCCACATCCTTCAGTTGAAGGTGGGATGGCTTTCCTCTTAGTGCACCACAGACCACAGTCCACAGCTGATTATCGGATCCCATGATTAAGTTAGAGGCAAATCTAACATCGATCCTTCGGCCTAAGTGACCTAATTGACCTCTCTACCACTTGAATTCCCTAGGAAATGGTTCATAGCCATAGTACTTCCCAATCCTGCTAGGAAAGCAAAAAGGGCCAACAGATCCCAGGAACCTTGCATTTGGCTGCAGCCATTCCGGCCAATCTCCACCAAGCCTATCATTTTCACGGAGCAGTGAATATTCACATTTTCACATTTTCCCCTTTTCTCGCTTGTATTGGGCCAGGCAGCTGTCTATGTCTAGTTATTATTAGATAAAACAGGACTTGCTCACATTGCCAACCTAGGCAGAGGAGTCCTAATTCCCTTTAAAGAGGCAGTATATCCTGAGTCCATGAAATACTGGAAACCAGGATGGAGGGGGGAGAAGGACCAAGAATTAATGTTTTAGAAAAATACATTAATTGTCCTGTCTCTCCCCACTCTTGAGTTTACATTCGTTTTCTTTAAGATATATTTTTGCTTAGTTTCCTTCATTGCACCACCACATGTCAAAACTGCTACTTCTAGGATAACCGAAGAGCCTGTTTCATACATGAGGTTAAAAATGTATGAAATCCATTAGTGTTATGAGAGGTTAACCATATGCCACGCACTATACAACATTCTTTTTTTTTCCAAATTTCATTGAGATATAATTGACATATAATAATGTCTAACTTTAAGACATACAACATGATGATTTAATGTATGTATATATTGTGAAATGATTACCACAGAAAAGTTAGTTAACACATCCCTTACCTCACACAGTCGTGTGTGTGTGTGTGTGTGTGTGTGTGTGTGTGAGAGAGAGAGAGAGAGAGAGAGAGAGAGAGAGAGAGACGAGAGACAGAGACAGAGACAGAGGAGGACTTTTAAGACCTACTCTTATCAACTTTCAAGTACACAATGCAATATTGGTAACTATTGTCACCAGGCTGTATATTATTCATCTTATAACTGGAAGTTTGTACCATTTAACCATCTTCACCCATTTTTCCTACTCTCTGACCCTCGCCCCTGGCAATGAAAAATCTAATCTCTGTTTCTATGAGTTTGGTTGTTTTGGTGGGGAGGGAGGTTGTTTTGTTTTTTGTTTTTGTTTTAGATTCTACATATAAGAGAGATCATGTTGTATTTGTCTTTCTCTGACTTATTTCCCATAGCATAATACCCTCAAGGGTCATCCATGTTGTTGCAAATGGATGGTAAGATTTCCCTTTTTATGGTTGAAGACTATTCTGGTGTGTGTGTGTGTGTGTAATATTTTCTTTATCCAGTCATCTGTCAATGGGCACTTATGTTGCTTCCGTATCTTGGCTATTATAAATAATGCCGCAGTGAACATGACAGTGAAGATATTTCTTCAAGATAGTGATTTTATTGCCTTTAGATATACACGTATACCTAGAAATGAAATTGCTAAATCATTTGTAGTACTATTTTTAATTTTTTACTGTTTTCCATAGTGGTTGTATCAGTTTACCTTCCCACCAACAGTGCACAAGGATTTCCTTTTCTCCACGTCCTTGCCAACACTTATCTCTTATCTTGCTGACAGTGAGATGACATCTCATCATGGCTTTCATTTGTATTTCCCTGATGATTAGTGATATTGAGCACTGTTTTATGTACCTGTGGGCCATTTGTTCATCCTCTTTCGAAAGATGTCTATTCAGGTCCTTTGCCCATTTTTAATGGGATTATTTGGATTTTGCTATAGAGTTGTATCAGTTACTTACATATTTTGGATATTAACCCGTTATCAAAAATATGGTGTGCATATATTTTCCTTCATTCTGTGGGCTGTCTATCACTTTGTTAATTGTGTCTTTGCTGTGCAAAAGATTTTTAATTGGATGTAGTCCCAGTTGTCTGTTTTTCTTGCCTGTGCTTTTGGTATCAGACCCATACAATCACTGCCAAGACCAAGGTCAGGGCGTTTTCCCCTGTGTTTTCTTCCAAGGGCTTTACGGTCTCAGGTTCTACATTTAAGTTTTGAATCCACTTCCAGTTAATTTTTGTGAGTGGTGTAAGACAGGGGTCCAGTTTCATTCTAGAGCATATAAATGTCCAGTTTTCCCAGCACCATTTATTGAATAAATCTATCTTTTCCCCATTCACTATTCTTGGATCCCTTGTCAAATATTAGTTGACCATATATGCATGGGTTTATGTCCAGGATCTTGATTCTATTGCATTGATCTGTGTGTCTGTTTTTATGCCAGTATCATACCGTTCCGATTACTACAGCTTTATAATATAGGTTGAAGTCTGGGAGCATGATACATCCAGCTTTATTCTTTTTCTTAAGATTGATTTATATATTCAGGGTCTTTTGTAGTTGTATATGAATTTTAGGATTGTTTTCTCTATTTTTGTAAAAAATACCATTAGAATTTTAGCAGGTATGGCATTGAATCTACACGTGGCTTTGGGTAGTATGGATATTTTAACAATATTAAATCTTCTGACCCGTGAACACAGGACATGTTTCCATTTATGGTTTGTTCTTCAGTTTCTGTCAAGATTGTCTTATAGTTTCCAGTGTGCAGATCTTTTATCGCCTGTTCAAATTTATTCCTAAGTGTTTTATTGTTTTAATGCTGTTCTACAGGAGACTGGTTATTTCTTTTTAAGATAATTTGTTTTCAGTGTATAAAACATGTTCACTGGTTTTCCTCCTGTATGCTTGAATCTGCTGTGTAAGCTCTCTATTGAATTCTTCAGTGTAGTCATTGTTTTCAGCTCTAGGATTTCTGCTTGGTTTTTTATTGGTGGTTTCTGTTTCTTTGTCGAGCTTATTATTTTGTTCGTGTATTATTTTTCTAATTTTGTTTAGTTGTCTGTGTCTTGTAGTTCACTGAAATATTTTTTCCCACAATCCTTTTTTTTTTATTCCCAACTCCCCCTAACTCCCTTCCCCTTTGGTAACCATCAACTTGTTCTCTATGGGTCTGTTTCTGTTTTGTTTTGTTTATTCATTTGAAATCATATGATATTTGTCTTTCTCTGTCTGATTTATTTCACTTAACATAATACCCTCTAGGTCCATCTGTGTTGTTTCCCATGACAAGATTTCTTTTTTTTTTATTGCTCTAAGTGTTCCATTGTATATATGTACCACATCCTCTTATCCATTCATCTATTGATGGGCATCTAGGTTGCTTTCTTATCTTAGCTATTACTAGTAATGCTATAATGAACATAGGGGTGCATATATCTTTTCAAATTAATTTTTTTGTTGTTTTCTTCAAATAAATACCCAGACGTGGAATTGCTGAGTCATAAGGTAATTCTATTTTTCGTTTTTTGAGGAGTCTCCATACTGTTTTCCATAGTGGCTGCACCAATTTACACTCCCACCAACAGTGCATAAGAGTTCCCTTTTCTCCAGTTCCTCACTAGCACTTGTTGTTTGTTATTTTATCAATGATAGCCATCCTGACAGGTGTGAGGGAACATCTTATTGTGGTTTTAATTTGCATTTCTCTGATGATTAATGATATTGAGCACCTTTTCATATGTCTGTTAGCCATCTATATGTCCTCTTGAGAGCAATGTCTATGTCTATTCAGGTCCTCTGCCCACTTTTTAATTGGATTTTTTTTTTTTTTTTATGAGTTCCTTGTATATTTTGGATATTAACCCCTTATTGGATGTATAATTTGTGAATATCTCCTCCCATTCAGTAGATGTCTTTTAGTTTTGTTGATGGTTTCCTTGCTGTGCAAAAACTTTTTAATGTGATGTACGTAATCCCGTTTGTTTACTTTTTTCTTTGTTTCCCTTGCCCGAGGAGATGTACCCAAAAAATATGTTACTAAGAGTGATGTCACAGTTTACTGTCTATGTTCTCCTCTAGGAGTTTTATGGTTTCAAGTCTGACATGTCAGCCTTTAATTGATGTTGAGTTTATTATTGTATATGATGTGAGAAGGTGGTCCAATTTCATTTATTTTAATGTATGTGTCTATTTTTTCCAACATCACTCATTGAAGAAACTGTCTACCTCGTTGTGTATCCTTGCCTCCTTTGTCATAGATGTATAACAAGATTTATTTCCAGGCTCTCCGTTCCATTGATCTACATATCTGTTTTGATGCCAGTACCACACACTGTCTTGATTATTGTAGCTTTATAGCATAGTTTGATAACAGAGAACATAATCTCTCCCGTTTTGTTCTTTCTCAAAACTTTGATAGCACCTTCACCTCACACCGAACTTCTTGAAGAGTATTATTCTGAATTCAGATAGTTCATACATCTCCACTTCTTTAGGGTCAGCTACTGGAGCTTTCTTAATTCTTTGTAATAGTGTCATGATTACCTGATTCTTCAGGATATCGGCACATTTGAGTAAGCAATTTCCCCTTCCTGATTTTACAGGTTTGCCCTGGCGAGGAAAGACCGTCACCAGTCGGCTCAGCTTGGAGTGCTGTACGGATCTGCTGGTAGCAGCCCAGGTAGGCGGAGCTTTGTATCAAAGTCTCTAGTTGGATGAGGCAATGCTCGCGCTCTGAGGTTGGGCATGTGTGATGGTGCTACTGGCTGGGCTCCATGGTTGGGCAGGCTGGCTGTCTGGGCTCCATGTTCAAGCCAGGACACTGGGCGGGCCCTCCGATGTGTCAGGGTGCTGGCCGTGCTCTGCAGACAGGTAGCACCACTAGCCAGGCTCTGCATCCACCTCTATTTGGGCAAGGTTGCAGGTTGTGTCCCTGGCAGGATGGTGCCACTGGTGGACTCTGCAATTGGGCAGGGCTGCTAGCTGGACTCTGCAATTGCTCCTGGTCAAGTAGGATCTCAGGCTGTGGTCTCCAGCTGTACGTTGCTTCTGGCCAGACTCCATGTTTAGACAGGGCCACAGGTGTGGCTTCATGGTCAACAGGATGTGCTCGGGGATCAGACGGGGCCACAGGCTGTGCCCCAAAGTTGGCGGGGCCACAGACTGACTGTGTTCCACAGCTGGATGGAGCTAGAGAGGAGCTCCACAGTCAGATGGGGTCACTGTCCAGGCTCCCTGGTTGGGTGCGGCCACAAGTTGTGCGCCGTGACAGGGTGGGGTGACTGGTTGTACTGTTGTATTCAGCAACTGAGCAAGGCCGTAGGCTGATACAACAAGCTGGGGTCCAAGGTTGCCCGTGGTTACTGTTTCGGCTCTCTGTTTATGTGGGGCTGGACGCTATGCATAACAGTTGGACAAGGCTGGTGGCATGGCTGCCTGCCCAAGTAAGAAAAGTGGGCTCCAGTGCTGCCGAGGTCCGCTGAGGACTGCAGGTTCCGCTCAGCAGATGGGCAGGGCTGCTGGTAGGGGCTCTGCATGGGTGCCGCTGCAAGCAGGAATGTGGGGCGCCAAGAGAGGGGTGCTGGCTGCTGTACACCTGCCCCTTCTCCATCTCTCTCTGATCCCTAGTGCTTGAGCCTTACAGATTCCCCCAGTGATCCCTGGGAGGCCACACCTGAGTGTGCCTCCCAGGAAGTACCTCACAACACTGGATGTCCAGTTTGGGCTCTCTGTTCCCACTGGAGAACCCAGGGGACTCGGGGGCGGGGCGGCGCTCACTGCAGCGCCATGCCGGCCCCGGGGGAGGGGCAGCATGGCCGGAGAGAAATTGCCCCTCCTCCCCGTCTAAGGCAGTTCTTCTCAGTCTCTGCCTTCCAGGGGCGTGTCTCAGCCTCACCCCCAGGTTCTGGGATTCTCACAACAGCGTCTTGTCCATGGATAGTTGCTAGTTTGTCTTCTTGTGAGGGGGCCTGAAGTCAGGAACAAACTGTGTCACCATCTTGATGACATCAGCTCCCTCCCTACAGCATTTATTTTTAAATATACGTCTTATTTAATAATCATAACAACTCAGTGAGGTATGTTCTATCATTATCCCCACTTTACAGAATAAAAATGGAGACTTGGAGAGGAGAAATAACTTACGAATGGTCGCATAGTTCGTTATTGAGATATTAATAGAATAACGTAAGCCAATTCGGTCTGACTCCAAAGCCCATTCGAGTTTCTGATATGGTTGCTTGTGATCTTACTGCTACAATTGACAATGAAAAGCATTAAGGGAATGCAACAAAGATCAGATTTTGTTCCTCACATGTACTGTTTATTGACTGATGATTTAGGTAATATTAGAAACTAACGTGAGCAGAAAGAGTCAAATACACTAATACCAACACAGGGCATATCATGTGCCTTCTTAGTTGCGAGGACAGACACCTTATGGTTATCATCATCACGGTAATAATTTCATGTTCAGCCAAATCAAGGACACTTAATTGTCAGAACTTTGTAACTGTCCAGCAGAGTGTTAGCTCTGTGGTCTCATGTGCTTATGGTTATCAGGAACAGTCTCATGGAGACTATTTTTATGTTCATTTTAATATGCTGAGGCTTAGGACAGGGAAGTAACTTTACGCGTTCAGGTCGCACAGCCAGCAAATGACACAACCAGAATTCGAACTCAGGCCCTCTGACTCCAAAGACCACACGTGTGAGGACCACACTGCCCTGCCTCTGTGAGTATTTGTTACAACAGAGGATTGAGTTCGTATAGTCACAGAGGGTGAGCTGGTAGTGATGAAAATTGGATCATTTCACCCCAGAGTTCTGTTAAGAGATGGCCCTTGGTGGCACAGGCCCAGTGCCCTCCCTCTGCCCTTTCTCTTTTGGGATGAGGGAAGGGAAGTCATCACATGCATGTATTGTAGGGAAGGAAAACCTGACAATGCTTCCAAATGAGCAACTTATAAAAGAAGAAAGGAAAACATTGGTCCACATGGTATTTTTGGATGTGTACGTATTAAAGCAATACTCATCTAAATGATTTTTTGTTCATATTTGAACCATGTCACATCCCTTTTCTCACACAGTAGTTGATGCCTTGCCCATCCACAGACACAGAATGAAATAAATCCCCAGTGACCCCTCAGAAACAGGAGAGGAAGGGGAGGGGGGAATGCCACTAGCAAGCATGTTGGATTATTGCTTATGGATAATTTACTAACATACTCATAGAGGCCTAACGTCAAGGAACTCTTCCTCATCCGGTGAGCCCTGCCACCTTTAGCTAAAGAGATCCCGGACTCCACAGGTCTGATACAGCTGCTGAGAACTGCATAAAAATATAAGGAAGACAGTAGTATCTATACTATATAACTTGATTCTGGAAGGAAGGTCATTCCCAGTAAACATCCGTTTAGCTTGAGAAGCACTTGGGAAATCTAATGAACAATCCTCCAACTGTATCCTCATCCTGCTTCTTTAATCCCTCTTACCTCCTAATACACAAAAGCTAACCTCCGTTACACGCAATTCCTTTTCTAGGCCCCCCTGGTACAGAACAACCTCCCGTGGTTCAGTCCCCATTGTTTGATTGCTTTTTCTAGTCTGTTAGAAACAGATGATGGCAAGTTATGTAATCAGTTTCCATCATCAAGCATAACAAACAAAAGATTGGGTATTTTCCCAGTTTTCAAGCTTGGTTTTTCCTCTTCTCCTTATTGTGCACTCATGTTTTGTATTATTAATAGGAAAATTATTCAGAAGAAGTTTATTTTTTTTAATAGTACACTGAGGGGCCAATTCTCAGCTTTTTGCCTCCAGAGTAATGAGCAAATCTAAACCATGGCCGAAATCTAGTCCGACCAAAACAAAGCCACAAGAGTGCACAGCTTATCAGAAAGTGGGGTGTCTCCCATAATGAGTGTTTCTTTGGAGAGCAACAACGCACACAAAAAAGTTAGAGATAAGAAATGTATTAAATGTATGCAGGTAAATAATTATAACCATATTTTTAGTTAAAAGAGGACAAATATTTATAATAAGGCATGAATTTCACCAGGTAAGGATGATATAACCAAAGAGCAGGTTATTGAACTAGAATATCAGAAATGATCAGATTATCAATACTGGTAATAATACTGTACAGGTGTCAACACTGCAGCTTTTCCTGGTGCCACCAGAAGGCAGGTAGGGCTCACTGGCTTAGTCCCACCCTTGACTGAGATGCCCTGAGAACAGGAACCATTTCGTCTAATTCTGGCCCATTTCTACTAGAGCTCCAACACCTGGGGTGTCCCAAGAGAAAGACAGCTAGTCAGTGGCAGAGCGAAAATTCAAACCCATTCTGACCGCAGAGCTCATCAGTTTGGAAAACTCTCAGTGTCTCAATTGCTTCAACTACTAAATGCAAATGATAATGATAATCCATTCAGTCCCCATATGGATTATTATAAGGATTAAATTATTTAAAATGCCGAAAGCACTTAGAACGGTGCCGGACACATTCTAAGTGCTCGATGAATATCGAGCTGCTGGTCTCTTCCCAGAACAAAGTAAGGCAAGAGCATGCTTTATTGCAAACAGGGTACTCATTTCGATTCCCAGGGAGCTGTATTGGATGCAGGATAAATTCCATGACCTGAAGGGCTTTAAACAAGTGTAAAGTAAAAGTTCTGTCCTGCC
The DNA here is from genome assembly GCF_036562045.2 of Rhinolophus sinicus. Taxonomy (NCBI): domain Eukaryota; kingdom Metazoa; phylum Chordata; class Mammalia; order Chiroptera; family Rhinolophidae; genus Rhinolophus; species Rhinolophus sinicus. The sequence continues at coordinate 8,087,684 of NC_133763.1, forward strand.
GATTTCCGCCACAATGCCCACGTATACTAGTCCAACGTGAAGAGTGACCACCAGCTCCAGCAAGAGACCGAGAAGCACAGTGTCATCCCCGGGTACGGAATTATTTTTATACGTCTCTCTAAGCATCAGCCTTTGGAAATGTGACTCGGTGAAGTGACTGCAAATTTTACCAAAAGCATAGACATACTCTGCTCCTTAACAGTAGAAGAGCCTGGGGGGTGGGGGGCTATGAGCTTCCACAGGGCAACACACGCCCTCTGGTGACTCAATGGCTGTACCATTCACACGTCAGTCAAGCAAGAAATCAAGCAAATCACAGGTTGAAGAGTCTTCAGTACCTCACTCTCCCTCGCCTCCAACATCTACCTGTTAATATTCCTCTGCCCGCGAGGCTACTATTCCAGTTCAAGCCAACCCCACCTCTAGAGGGACGGCACAATTAATGTGTTTCTTGCAAAAATGCCGCAATCCTTTGCAGTGTCTCACATCTGGGATAGCCATGTGAATCGAGAATAACCTAGTGAATTGCTCTGACCAAAGGGAGCAGACGTGACTCTGTGATTCAAGCCTTGGTCTCAAGAGACTGTGCAGCCTCTTCCCTTCCTGCTCGTAGAACCGCATGCCCACCATGTGAAGGATACACAGCCCACTCACGCAGACACCCGGGCTGACAGCCAGTCATCCCAGATGCTTCAGCTGCCACTCAATCAGTCAGCTGGCTGCAGATCTCTGAGAGGCCCAGCCGGACCAGCTGAACTGGCCCTGATAAGCAGAATGGATCGACTGACCCAAAGAATGGAGAACTAAATAAATAGTGGTTGCTTTAAGCCACTAGCTTTTGAGGTAGTTTGCTATGCAGCGAAAGACAACAGATAGAGATTCCATTTAATGCTTCAAAAATTGCAGATAAAAATGTCAACTAATATAGAAGTAACATTCCTAAAGAAGAAATTAAAAAGGATGCCGAGAGATGACCAGATAGCTCAGTTGGTTAGAGCGCTGTGCTCTTGACAACAAGGTTGCCGGTTTGATCCCCACATGGGCCACTGTGAGCTGCGCCCTCTACAACTAGATTGAAGCAACTTCTTGACTCGGAGCTGATGGGTCCTGGAAAAACACACTTAAAATAAATAAAAGTTTAAAAAAAAATCCTTTAAAAAATAAATAAATAAACGGATGCAGAGATAAATAGGAACATTTATAAATAGGAGATCTTAATTTCCCCTTCTCAGTCCATAAAGCTAAGTACGGGAAGGGAAGAAAAATGAGGATATAAAGTATCTAAAGAACACAATTATAAGAGACACAATTATGAGAGAGAGGTGACTAATATTTTTTGAACTCTCCATCATAAAACAATAGAATGTACCCTTTTCAAATGAAATAAAAGTAGAAATTAAATGCAAAATAAAATAATAGAAGGCTTTTCCACCTGGAAATTTAAAACCTCATAATCAGAATTTCTAGAAAGCAATACTAATGAAAACACTACAAATCAGTTCTATAAAATGCAGCTAAAACACTGTCTAAAAGAAATATTTGGCATTCAAGTTTGTCAATGAGAAACAAATTTAAAATCTGCCTCAAATTTGGAAAAAGAATATCAAAATAAATCAATAGAAAGCAAAAGGAAGAAATTAATAAAAATAAAAGATTTACCCTGAGTCAGTAAATAGAAAAATGTAAAAAAAAACCTAATTAATTGATTAATCCTTTAAATATCGATAAAATAAATAAACCACTAGCAAAGCTAATCTGGAAAAAAATATGAACTAAAAATATTCTAAATGATATATGGTATATAAACCAAAAACAACAAAAGAGCAAGACAAACAAATGAGAAACAGAAACTCATAGACACAGACAATAGTTTAGAGGTTACCAGGGGTTAAGGGGGGTGGGGGGGTGGGGGGTGGGAGATGAGGGTAAGGGGGATCAAATATATGGTGATGGAAGGAGAACTGACTCTGGGTGATGAACACACAATGGGATTTATAGATGATGTAATACAGAATTATACACCTGAAATCTATGTAATTTTACTAACAATTGTCACCCCAATAAATTTAATTTAAAAAATGAAATTAGAATAAAACCATTAAAAATAGGGACAATAAAGTGAATTATAAGAAACTGATTTGCTCAACACTAAGCAAAAAAATTTGCGAACTTGGATGAAATGAACAATTATCTAGGAAAACAATTTCTTCACAACTCAAGAAAGAAACCTAAACACAGCGATGTCTATAGAACAAGTAAAGATAAGAGCTACCTCCCAAACCCTTCAAATAAAGCTCCAGGCAACTTAAAGACCAAATAGTTCTAATGACACATAAACTGTTCCAGAGCATTAAAAAGGAAGAAAATTCCAGTTTTTTTGTTTGTTTGTTTGTTTGGGGAGTTATTTTTGTTTTATTTGTTTTTCATAAAGCAAATATAACATCCATATCAAAACCTGGAAGACTCTAAAAAAAAAATCTACCAACCAATCTTCCTTATAAATATAATAAAATTACCTATGTTGTATATCAGTACATTAAAAGCAGTACATTTAAAAGAACGATCTCCCAAGACCATGTGAGGTTTACTCCAATAATGCAAGAATGGTTTGAAATTAGAGGATCTGTTAATATAATTCACCTAATAATGTAATTCATCATACTAATATATCTCAGGGGGAAAAAATTATATAATCACTTCCTTAGATGCTAAAAAGACAAAATTCAATATCATTCTAAATTTTTTTTTAATTAGTTTCAGGTGCACAAGACAGTAAATTTTTAATAATCAATAGAACAAGTATAGATGAGAAAATATTCTTTACCTAAACCCAGCATTATGCTGAACTGATAAATTCCTAAGATAAGAGCAAGAGAAAAATGATCAGTCTCTCTACTATTTTTTAGCATTGTACTCAAATTAGCATCCAATCAGTGGGTTTCACATATACAAAAGCCAACCAATTTAAAGATGTAATAGGAGAAAAGACCACATTCACATTAGCAACAACAACAACAACAAAAAATTATATATACATATATATTAATTAATATAAATTTGACAAGAAATGTATTAGGTCTATAGAATAAAACTATTGCAACTCTAAGGGGGTACAAATGGACATGTCTTGAATGAGAGGACCCAAAATTAGGAAGACGTCAGTTACACTTAATTTATCAACATAACACATTTAAAATTAAAATACACATATTTTAATAGACAATCAGATTCCAAAATATATGTCCATGAATAGGCAAGAAACCACTGAAAGAGAAGGGCATTGAGAGTGGGATAGCCTCAGCAAATATTAAACATGTTATAATATCTCAATAATTTAAAGAGTTTGGTACTAGTATATAAATAGACAAACCACAAAAAATAAAATAAAATAGTAAATCCAAAAGTAGGCCCAATGCATATGTGATTTTAATATATGATAAAGGTGTTACCTCGAATCAGGGTTAAAAAGACTGTTCAGTGAATGAGTTTTTCCCTCTTCCTGGATAAATTTATATATAATTTATATGTAAGCATGCTGTTGTATCTCCTGAAATTCCTCTATATAACTGACTCCCTTGGAAATTTCGTCTAGTCTCCTGCCTGTAAATATATGATGATGATTCATAAATGTTTAGACCAGCTCTTTTCCTGAGCCCTAGACACTAATTTCCTAACCTATTTCTCTGGTTGGCTATCTAAGAGGCATCTCAAATTTAACGTATAGAAAACTGAGCTCCTAATCTTTCCTCACTCCCATTAAGAGTGCTAGTCTATCCTTTCAGTTACTTAAGCCAATAAACTCAGTTATTCTTGACTCCTCACTTTCCTCTGCTGGAATCCAATTTATCAGCACATCTTGTAAAGTTCTATCTTAAGTATATTTAAACGGCACTCCTGATCACCTCCACAATTACCACACCCTTAGCTTTCTTTCTTTTTAATTAATTAACATTTATTAGGGTGACAATTGTTAGTAAAGTTACATTGGCCAAGACATGGAAACAACTGAAGTGTCCTTCGATCAATGATTGGATAAAGATGCAGTATATATACACATAATGGAATACTACTCTGCCATAAGATGAAATAGTGCCATTTGTGACAACATGGGTGGATCTTGAGATTATTATACTAAGCAAAATAAGTCAGACAGAAAAAGTCAAGAACCATTAGCTTTCGATTGTTGTAGTAGGCTATTAACTGGTCATCCTTCTCCTGTTGCCCCTTCAATACTTTTTCTACAATAGCCAGAGTGATTCTGTTGCAATCTAAGACAGATCAGGTCACTGTTCCACTCAACCGCTCCAGAGCCATGGTTCCCAAACTGTGGGCCATGGTGCTCTGAGATAGCTTCAGTTTTTGAGGGAGACATACAGAGGTACTTGATATCTTTGGGATACAAGGTGAACTATTAACACTAGGTTGTTGACAATGTCAGTGTTAGATTACACTACATTTCTTTTATGATGTAATATCTTTGCAAAGCAGATTTACAAAATGTTAGCAGCCGCTGCAATACAAAGCAAGTACCACATAAATAACCCATGTGGAATGGAAAATGAGTGTGACAGTATCCAATCTGATCCCAAAGTTTGAGAATTTGTGCTGTGAGCAAGTGCTATGGTACACAGATCCCACTTAGAAGTAATTGTGGTTCAGAATAAAATTTTTAAACTTTTTTTCAATTTACCTGTATTTTTTTTTAAATGGCTACTAAGGTGTTAGGACACAAATACTTACTAATTTATTTGGTCACAACTACTTAATAAATGAAATCGTTAAGTCTTCCTTTTGGCCTAGAAGCATGATGAAAACAATTATACAAAGGATACAATGATCTTAAGTGGATAAATAATCTGGTGTGATTAAAGAACTGGAAAATATCAGTGGGCCTGACGTGCAGTGAGCATGGGGAGAAAGGACCAAAACACCTTGGGGGAGCAGCCCGAGGCCAGATCACACAAAACACTAAAGGCCAGACTGAGAAATTCAACTTGGCGCTAAGAGCAATGAAAGGTCTCAGGTTATTTTAAGCCGATGACTAATTTGATCTGATTTACAATTTTAAATGATCGAGCTGTTCCATGGAGAATGGGTTGGGAAAGGAGGAGACGCAGAGAGCCCGGCAGGCAGTCATCTCGTCCACAGAACACGGTGGCTTGGGCCAGACAGTGGCTGTAGGAGTGGAAGTATGTGGACACCAGGGGCACTTTTAGGGACAATCAACAACATTTGGTGATGAATTGGATGAAAGGGGTGAGGGAGATGGAAGTATCAAGGATGGCTCTTCAATTTCTGGCTTAAGCATCAAGGTTCCTGTACCTGAAATGAAGATAGGGAGGAAGGAGTTTGTAGGAGAATATCAAAGCTTAGGTTTAGGTATTTTCAATTTAAGATACTTACAGAACAATCTACAGATGACAGTAGGCAGGTGTTTGGGGTTGAATATGAAACCAATAACCCTTTCTCCAAGTATGGCCTCATTCTTCCTTCCTTATTTTACTGACTTCTTCTAATCTGTGGCTGCTAAATAGCCTTAGCATGTATAATCTCATCCAAACTCAACTCAAATGCATCTTGCCAAGGCAGGCAGCACGTCAGGGCCTCCATCTGCCTGTGTGTACAAAATGTAGTTTTGATGTCTTGAAACCAGCGCTCAGGGAGCTTAGACGGAAGCAAAGACAACCATAGGATTTTGCGTCTCCAGGCTGTTCCTTGAAAACAAACTTGGTTCACTTGGCTGCTGACAGCCTCCCTGGCCCCTTCCAATTTCCCCTCCCTTAGGGCTGTGTGTTGTCCTTATTACAGGAGCCAGTACTGGGGGTCCTATAGCAAACCCCACAAACCACTGGGATAGAAATCTGCCATTCCCTACTGAATTTTACTGCAGCCTGGGTCTCTGCTGTAACTATACAACTTACCAAACTAAATCACTGTAGATATGGTAGTTTGAATTAAACTGAAGTTTGACATTCTTCTATTGTCACTATATTTTTGGGCGAGTTTTCTCTCCTTTTCACTTGTCACCCCACACATGGGGTTCCAGCACAGCTCACCCAAGCCCATGTTGTTGATCATAAGTTTTGTTGATCAAAGTCTCTGTGTCTTTGTACCAGATCTATTCTCTTCCTCTATAGAAATGTATTTGTCCTTTAAAATCCAACTCAAGTACCCCCTTGATTTATTCTCTCTTGAGATTCCCCTTGTTAAACTCCACACTACAACTGAATATCTGCGTCACGTTTCTTTAATTGTTTCTTGGTGTTTCTGTCCCTATAGCAGGATACATACATATTTATGGATTTTTTCCTCTTTTCGCTACATCTTTCAATAATTTGGTCTCTACCGACTGAATCAAACTGCCGCTTTGGGCCATTAGTATCAATTTATACCTGTACATACCCGCTTCTGTTTGTATAAAGGAGTAAGGCACAGGGAGGCTTTAATTACTATTAAATTACTCAGGTGGTTTCTTTTGATTGTCCCCATTTTAATGTTGACCTCCCTATTTCTATGTTTGTCTCGTCCCTCTTCTTGAACCCCATTCTTCTATTCTTCTTACGCTTATTTCTACGAAATTGGAGAGTTGGGGGAGAAACCTGCACTGCTGTGCTAGAAGGATTGCATTGCAGAGTGTACTTTCCTGCAGCAAGGACACGTTGATGGGTGGTGGGTTGCACAGCAGTTCTGTTCTAAAATACCCTTAAAGTCGTGCTTACAGTACCACATGCATGTGTCTCAGCCCACAGCGGAGCATCAACCTAAGCAAAGTTATTTACTCATTTGCCGCAATTTATTGCCTTAATTAGATATGTCTTGCGGATTTCTAGCTACCCACCCTATAGCTGAGCTGTCATTTGTTCCTGCCCAGTTCTTTTCCCAGTGTATCCGGACACATCCGTATTTATGGATTTTTTCCCTTCGCATTTGATCTTGTAATAATTTGATCTCTTCTGAATGAATAAATCCACCTGGTTCTACCACTTGATCTGTACTTATAAGATTCGTACCGTTGTCACTCAAAGTGCTTGCTAGTTTACTAGAATTCTTGAAGACTTGCTTTAATGTTGGCGTATGCTTTGAATAATGCAAATGTAAAAGAAGTCCTATAATCTTCGTTCCCTACTTGTGTTTTGCTCCATTTTTCTCCTTAATGGTTCTTGTGTCACATAGAGGCTGGAACAATTAAATTTCCTTAAATGGTCCCTAATTTCTACTTCTTTTCCTCAAAATATTGATAATTAATTTGTATTGGACAGGCACCATTTCTTCCCTACAGAAGAAGTATTTTTGATCAAATTTCTTACTTCAGCCCAATAGTCTCCAACTTCAAGTCAACTGAAATGTTAGACTTTCGTTCTGCTCAACTCTCCACGTCCCACGGTACTAAAGCAGACGCTCTTCAGATGGGAATACCTTGGTCAATATTGTTGAATTAAGTCATTAGACATATTGAAGGAAAGGCTTGCAGGTCCAAATCTCTTAAATTACTGTGAGTATCTCATCTGTGGTCAGGGGCTGGTCCCTAAATGGGTCTGTTTCCCCCGTTTTCTGCTATAGCTCCACATAGAATGTACAATCTATTTAAAATGAATAGCACAGCCCAGCTGGGAATACCGGACAAACAAATTAACTCCAGGCAAAGAGAATTCAAGGAGTCTCTATAGTGAAAATGACCGAGCCATTCTCCTAACTCTTCTAAATCTTGACCTTTTAAAATAAGAAAGTGTGTTTAGATACAACTTAACTGTTAACCAAAAGTCCTTTTTAAAAAAATTGCATCCCCTAGTTCTGCCTTAAAAGAAAGAAAACAGTCAAGGTCAAGTTTTGATGTTTATTCTGAGACTTGGTGATACTATGATTTCATGTACTTTTTATTGTTCACTTGCTGGAATAAAGAGAGGAAAATTTTATTCCTTGGGATGAAATGCTTTCTGCTGGAACAGAATTATTTTTCTTATTCAAATCTTTTAGTACTTTATGAGTTTTAAAAGCAATAAAATATCTGCACCTGCATTTTTGTGTGACTAGAAAACATGAGTGAAACTGAACTATGTTTACGGGGGTCAGGCGGGAAAAATCCATTTCACACCATTAGCCTTGGGGTCCCCAGTGGATACATAAAACACATTGTACTTCCCTATCTGAAAACATAACCAGAATCTATTTATACAATGCCAAGCATGTGGGCTATGAACAACCCAATCAACGAGTCACCTAACAGTCTGCGTGAGGCCAAACATCTGGATATTTAGAAACTTCCAGATGAATGAGGGAATTTTTCACTTTTCTTCCGAATTTTTTTGGCAGCATCTGGACCCAGCCACATGTGGCACTTTTGATTGTTGCTGTTACTTTCAGACCTCAGGTTCCAGCCTCTCCGAAACGTCCTAGCCCTTGAGGCTCCAAAGAAAACTTACTTAGCATGCAGTCTTTCAAGACTCATTTTAGAATTTATATTGAACACTTAACAAATGGCAAGAATCGGGGCCATGAAATGAATTTGTGTGTTCATTCAATAGGTTTTAAAGAGAGCAGCATTCATGTTCTGCTTTCCAGGGAAAATATTTATATTGAGATCATCTGTCTTCAGCCTCTTGGGTACCCCCATTTTTAACTCATCCTGTAGTGTGCCCATCCCCTAAGCCTGCACTTGCCATCGGAGAGGGTTCTCCAGGAGGGATGTGGGACAGGAAAAGACTCTGTGGCTGGAAGCAGAAAAATGAAGACTGGAAGACTCTGGCACGTTCAGAGGCCAAAATGGGACAAAGCTTTGGCAAGGGCCTCAGACACAGAGGGAACAACAACTGACATCCAAGTGCAAGCGGGAGATGCTCCTTTCGGGAAGTCCAGGAGGAGGGAGGATGCCCTCCCCCACAGCAGGACAACACAGGAAACCTTCGGGGATGTAGACCAACTCCAAGGAAGAGGGAAGGCACTTGGTCTGTAACTGGAAAGGTCAAAACTGCTACCCGAATTCTCTCCTTTTTCCTCCTCTTCCTTTTTCTCATCCACTTCTCTTCTTTGCTGCTTCCTCCGTCTTCTTCTTCTTATCTCTTCTCTCCCTCCACCTCTTGTCTGTATATTCATGTCCTCAGACTTAAAAATGCAATCCACAACTCCACACATGGCACGTTTGCCTCTGACCCCTTTTCCTAAGCACCACTCCATCTGTCTTTCTTCCTCTAAATTCCCCTAAACTCTCCGCCTCCTAAAAGCACTGCACCACGTAGCCACTCTCTGCAGGCCAGCGTCTGCCCCTGTTCTACAGTGTTAGATCTTCATTAAGCTAATGAATCCATAAATGCGCTTCAGGACCCCTCGCAAATGGGCCTATTATCCAAGGCTCTGGGAGGGGCCTAGTAAGGTGGCTTGGTAAAATTTGCAACATGACATGAAGTCACAGGGCCAGAGGTTGTGTCGCATTATGGCACCTGGCACCAAAAATGTGCTGATATGAGCAGAATCAGGATTCAAAACATACAGAGACAGAAACTAGCCCGTGGAAACTTGCAAACGGAAGACTCAATTCTCATTGATGCTTAGTCCAAATGAATGTTTTCTCTTATCAAAAAGTAGTTAATCAGCATAAGACATACAATTATAAATGCATTATATATTTTTTTTCCTTTTTAATGGAGAACATAATGAGATGAATCAGAATTCCCACTTGTCGGGCACAAATCTATAGCAGGGCTACAAATAACTAATATGTCTGTGTTTGCATTAATATTATCTATGCATCTGAAATTATTAGATGGCATCTTAGCATAGCTGATACATCTTGTCCTGATAAAACATGAAACGTTCCACTCAGAGTGACACACATAATTTCCACCAACACAGAGTTGACAGAAGAAACATGTGTTCCAATGAAAACATACATATATGTGTTTATTACAAAGTCATCCAATGGCAGCGGAGGAGTAATTTATTCGGAATCATGTAGCTTAAACCATATAAATTCAATTTTTGATTAAAGTTTAAATGCATTTGAGGAGCTCTTGAGCATGCCTTAATCTCAGATTAATTTTGTACATTGTCCAGAATTATTGATATTAAAAACCAAATTTGCTCTAAAGAAGTATGACGGTGGAAGCCAAACACATAAGCTGAAAGAAAGAAAACTGGTAGAAGTTGGAAACTAATTTTACAGTTTGAGATAATTACGATATTTTTAAATTTGCAATTAGCTGTTAGTTCTTTTCTCATTCTAAATAAGTAGCCCCTTTGTTCCTAATTTTGTAGTCAAATTTTGTGTTCTTTTTCTTAGAGGAAGTCCCCAAATCATATTGGTTTTGGGTGTCACACACCCTGGGTTTACCCCTGACCTCAGCATTCTAGCAACATTTCACAAACTGAAATCCAAGAAGCGCCTACCTCACAGTCACCTGGGGTGCTTGCCACAGTGTGGAGTCCTGGACCCAACTCTGCCCACACAGAATCAGCACCTACAAAGGGTAGCTCTGGAACTTGCATTTCTAGCAAGATCTGTGTGTCAGCCTTAAGCATGTTCAAGATGGAGAGATGCTGCTCTTGGAGAAATGTTTCCTTGAAAACGTCTGCTAATCTGCTTCTTGCCAGCCCCAGTTTTCCAGGTCTCATCCGCCACGTCATTCCCGTTACATTCTACACTATTGAAGCTCCTTTATCGTGAAAGCTAGCGCTTCCTTGAGCTATTTCTGGTATTTTCCTGATTTCTTTCCTCCTCCCTCTTGTGGGCTTCCACCCCCTAAGTGTTGGCACATCACTCAAGGTTCTGATCTAAACTATCCCTTTTTATCAACATCATTACTCCATTAGTGAACCAACTCACTACCAGACCCAATGGTCTCCGGCATTAGTTTCCTAGGCCTGCCATAACCAATCACCACAGAGTAGCTTAAACAAGTTAGAAACTAAAATGTATTCTCTCGCAGTTCTGGAGGCCAGAAGTCTGAAACCAAGGTGTCAGCAAGGTGTCTGGGGGCTCTGAAGAATGTGCTAAATGTCTGTCTCCTAAATCCTGGTGGCTCCCGGGAATCCTTGGTGTGCATTGGGTTATAGATGCATCACTCCAACCTCTGTTTCTGTTTTCACGTGGTCTTCCCCAGTGTGTGCGTATGTAAACTTCCCTCTTCTTATAAGGACACCAGTCATAGTGGGTTTAGCACCACCTGAATCCATTAAGACCTCATCTACATTTGATGACATCTGCAAAAGCCCTGTTTCCTAATAAAGTCATATTTACAGGGTCCAGGTAGACACGAATTGTATGGGAAAATACTACTGAACCCAGTACCTCACCTGTGTGCAAATGGTTCCCCACAACTTGAGAACTGGTCTTTGCAATGTCTCAATATCCCATTAAACTCAAAGTGAACCAAATTCAATTTTTCAAACTGTCTCCTCCTTTTCATTCACCCTATAAAACAACTTCCAGAGTCGTGGACGGACCTTGAACTTTTTTCTCACTTAGACCATGTCTATCCCAGCGGGGTAGGGCACTCATGCTACCCTATTGACAAAGTTTGTCCATGTAACTATGTCATGGGTCCAACCACAGTACACACGGCCCTCTTTGCATGTATCGTTCATAACAGCCTCGCAAAGTTAGACAGAGTGCTATGGCCTTGGAATGATTTAGTCATCGTCATTTCCTCTTAGCTTAAAGAAAACTGATATTTCAATATTATAAAATAACTACTCTGCACTGTGATTACGTTGCTAAAGTATATTCATTTTGAATTCACCATCTCAGTAAACAGTTGGCAATGAGTTAATAGTTATTTAAGAAAAAAAGAGAGCACACGACGTTCATATTGTTTAGCATCTCCCCTTAAAACAAATCCTCAACTCCATGTTTTGGGGTGACGACAGCAGCTCGTTCAGGGACAGTGAGCTCTTTAAAAAATAAAAATGAATTATCATTTGAAGAAGGAATTATCGTGATTTAAATAACTAGTATCCTAGTTCCAAGGACTACTAAGGATTTTACAGATAAGCTGGTGGTGATCATTATGACATATTTGGAAAAATAAATAATAAGTAGCCGATAGCATAAGATATTTGTTTCTGATCACTGAGTTCTAGTGCCTTGTAGCTGAAATACTACTCAGAATCAAAGTGAATCGGAGTAATTATGGTTATTCTCTAAACATTTTTGTCAATTGTCAAGTAGCCATAAATTTCCCCTGAGTCTACTTTGGAAAAGGAACAAAATTGAATCTCTATAAAATTCTTTAACTGTTCTTTGTTTTAAAAAAAAAAAAAAACAAATGTTTAACATTTATTTATATATTTTCCTATTCCTATCAAGCAGAATATTATAACTACTTCCTTAAGTATTACATCTGTTGAAATCAATGTTTATTCTGCCTGAACGAATTATATGAGATAAATTGCTTGAAACAATATGATAACATCCAGAAATCATGCTTTTCCTTCTCTCTATACAAACAGGGAAGAGAATTTAAAAGGAAAACTGGAATTATCCAAGGTTACATGGCTGAATTTTAGTGCAAAATTCAAAATACTCAGGCCTTTAATTTTGTGGTTGAATAGGTGTCCCTTATAAAGCATTCTTTATCTAAGCAGCAGTATTCCAAGCAATTACACAGAGTTACAAGGTCATTTATTGCTCACAATATTAGAAATGGGATAGTTGCACAGGTAATTAAAATGGATTGTGGACTCATCAAAGGTTATTTTGAAATGGTCTGTGGAAAGGGCACAGTTTTCTGTCACTCACTTAGAAATTATTCCCTCTGAAGCTCGCCAGTTGATTTTTTTTAAAGGGCAGTTCAAGAGCCAGAAAGGGGTCTTGAATATAATTTTAAGACATAAAGAAAAATTACAGCGTAGGTTTACAATGAACAAATTGTCCTAGGCTCCCAAATTGTGCTATTAGTAGTTAGAACACAGAAGCGGGGGGTAGCCATATGGCATAGACCACCTTCTCCAATACAAAAAGTTATTAAATCTCCTGGAGTTGGCTAAAGGAAACCGTAATTATTTTCAAATAGAAAAAAGCCACAAATTTCCTTTCCCTCTCCTTGCAGACCATTTTCTTATCCCAAGTTACATATTTTCAACTTCATCACACAACAGAATGTTAGGTCAAAACCCCATCCTAAGCATATTAAAATTCTTTCCAGCCCTGAACTTGTGGCACAAACAAGACTGCTATTTCAGTATCGTGATTATTTTATAATTGCCTTGTGGGTTTCCTATCAGTTGTTTTTCAGTGTCAATATGCACAATGGAGAGCAAATATACTCTTCATGATAACTGTCTTCAAGAAACAGCTAAGGCTATGTATGAATATTTCCACAGCATCATCATATTTCTTCACTATCTGCAGTAAAGGGTCAGTACCATCCAAAGAAGACATTTAGAAGGGAGGAGGCCAAAGTGAGTTTTTCTAGTGGGGGTCATGACCCAGTTTTCTCAGTCCATTTCATTTACCCTAAAAGTTACTCCTTCCCTGTACATGTACGTGGAAGCTAAGCAGGGGGGGAATAGAAAAATTGATTGAAAGCTCTTCTGTGTTTCTGGTAGAGATAGTTTCCTAATTTAATGACTCTTCACTATGACAGAATTTACTAGAATATGGGCTTCCCAGGCACAAGGGAAACCTCTTTACAAAACAGTTCCAAAATTGAGTATAATGCTGGATATCAACTCTAATTTAAAATTTTTTAAAATTATTTTAAAAGATCCAAAATTGCCTCTTTGTGGACCGGCCCCACCGACTCACCCCCAATGACTGAATTATGATGCACTTCAAGTTAGTTTCTTTGTATTTTTGCAATGCCAGAAGTTACAATTGTACAACGAGGGAATTTGAGCCTCAGTACAAGACCCACAAAATGTCTGTTACTGGGGTGAAACACTGACATCACTAGTGAAATACTACTAATGAGAGACGTGGAAGAATAGCTTTTGGGAAAGAGATTGCCTTGCTTTCTAAAGAATGTGACAGAGTAGTTTCAGCAACTCTCTTTGAGAAATACTTGGGGAGAGACTTAGGGTGAACAGAAGCCTTTCCTGTTTATGACCCCTAAATATATGACCCCTGTTACCCTTTAACTTATCGGGAAGAACTCCATCATTGTGAATGCATCTGGCAGCACACCGGCCCTCTCTTCAATGTAAAGAAACACATCACATGTGTCATGTGGTTAGTCTGCTCTTCAGCCGCCAAACTGTGAATGCTTGAGGCTGTAGAATGGTTTGCACAGCAAAAGTGCTTAGCTCAGCCAGACATAGTTATCAAATGAGAAATGTTTAAAAAATGGTAACTCGAAATACTTCAAATTTTTGAGAAATGCTGTACTGGGAAAAAAAAAAAAATGAAGACTACAGGACATAATTCCACATGTTACTCAGAACCTCTTCAAAGCCTGGACTCAAGTTCATTGTGTCAATGAAAAGATACTCAGGAAAAACACAATAATTATGTATTAAATGAATGCATATTCTTTAGTGAATTATGTACTATATTTCGTAGATTCTTAGGGTCCCATGTTTTCACATATTAACAATTCTGCTATTGATGAGATGGATAATTACGTGGTGGTATGTTTTCTATGTTAGTTGGACCTAAAAGAATAGATTGTCTTACAATTGATAGAGGTTTAGTTTTGATGACGTACTTTCCTGTTTCATTGTGTAAATGTCCTTAGGCTGTTCTGAAGCTGTACCTTGAATGTGAAGGCCACGGACTCATTTTTTTTAATGGAAAGATTTATATAAGGTTTTATCAGTTTTTGTTTTGCCAAAAAAGGTGATTAAAAATACATGTGGCAATACTATCTGTTTCAAAAAGGATATTCTGCAAACAAAAATACAGGAAGATCTTAATCTCAAAAATTAAGGTAAATCCTTTGCTTTTGATAAAATTAGCTCTATGAAAAATTCGTATTGTCTTTTCGTTTTTTCCTTGTACTATGTTGCCTTGGATCAGTAGATGATGGCCTGGCACATGGTTAATCACCCCTCTGGGGATACTGTGGCAGAAATACTCTGACACTCACCCACAGCCCCGTTCCTATAAACAGGAGTATTCAGAGCCAAGCGTGGCAAGCACATTATCTAGAGAACGTGGAGACATTTCCAGGATACTTTTCTCTCTCGATTTCAAAAACCAAAAAAATTCTATCCCCGCTTTCCTTAAAGAGGAAGAAGTATTTGATTTGATCGGAATAGTATCCACGTGAACTAAACTTTCTCCACGTCTCTATTTCAGGGCCTCGCACAATGGCTGAGCGCTGGCCTTTGGTTGGGGTCAGCTTCACATCTGATCTTCTCTCTGTTCAAATGCATCCTGAGCTGGCAGGGGAATAAGTTTGGTAATTTTATCCTGTGAATCTTTTCGGTCTCTAAGGTCTAAAATCTAAAATTAGCTTGCTTCTGGCTTTAAAGCCTCACACTTTGGCTCTTTTGCCTCAACCTGGCCCTTCGCTCCCACAACCAGTGGAAGCCAAACCCAAGCTATGCACTCTAGTGATCCACAAAGTATACTTCCATTTCTGAGCCACCCACCCCCAATCTGACTTCCTTTTTCACTACTCTGAACTCGACCCAGGTAAGCACATTTGGAAAGGGTTTAGACTCATTTCCGTAGCTGGCATTTTGGCATACCTTTTCCCTGGTGCAACTCTTATAAAAGGAAGTTCAGCCACAGGCTCAAATACCAAGTAAATATTTGTTAAATAACAGGACAAACACAGAATTAGCTGATTAGCTCCAGTAATTTTTCCATACTGTACTTAATAAATATCTTCATTCCCAGGTTTGACTGTAGAAGGAATTTTCCTTTAAGTCTTTAGAATACTTTCTTACAGGTGTTTTGTTTTGTTTTGTTTTGTTACAAATGAATAGTTAATGAGAGAACGAAAACCGTCAACAAGGGAATGACTAATATCCTTTGATTTCATTTCTCAATTAGCATCTTCGTAGGGCTGTGGAGATAAAATTGTTGCTAAACATGGGATTTTTTCAACATTTAGGGAAAAAGAAATCAGACTCCTTTCACCTGTGGTAATACTCTCATTTTATATGTGAGAGCTGAGAAATGGCTTGTCCCAAAATACGTGAGTAAAGGAGATAGTGGCAAAGTTGGAATTAAAACATCCCTTGACCTCAGTTTGGTTTGCTAGAGAAAAGGAAATAGGAAACCTTTGTAAGTCATATGGAATAGTCGATGCAAATGTACAAAATTAAAAGGCTAAAGGGAAAGAAAATGTCACAATCAGATTTGGATATTTAATAACTCTCCCTCAGTAATTAATAGACCCTCTAGAAAAAATGTGAAGAACTATGAAACATTTGAACAATACTGTAAATTATTGATCTAATTAACATGTATAGAACATTAAAACTACAACTGCAAATTAGATACATTCTTTTTGAGTACCTATCAGATGCTCACAAAGATAGGCTATATCTTGCTTGGGACATGAAATAAGTATTAATAAGTGTCAAAAGACTGAAATCTTGTAGAGCATATTCTCTGACAACAGTGGAATTGAATTAGGAATCTATAACAATAAAATATATTTAAAAAACAAGCACCTGTAAATTGAACAGCACACATGTAAATAACCACTGAATCAAAAAAAAGAAAATATTGCAAACTGTTGATGATGAAACACAACATAACAACTTTTTGGATGCAACATAAGCAGTATTTTTCAAGGAAGTGTATCATTTTTCATGTCTAAATTTGAAAAGTAGAAAGTTCTGACGTTGCAATTCATCATATCAACAGAATAAAGCAGAAAAATCATCTTAATAGATGCAGAAAAAGCATTTAACACATTCATGATTTTAAAATAAATTCTCAGAAAACTAGGAATTTGAGGGAATTTTCTCCTTCCAAGTTATCTCAAAAAACCTAGCTCACATCAGACTTAAAAGTGAGACATTAAATGCTTTTGACCTGTGATTGAGAACTAGACAAAGATTTCTACTCTCACTAGTTCTAGTTAATATTGTACTTGAAGTTTTAACAAGAACAGTAAGGTGAAAAAAAGCAAGGTTATACCAACTGGTAAAGACAAAAAGAATCTTTATTCACAGATGACATCATCCTGTGCATAGAAAATTCAAAGACAATATATAAAACAGTGACTAGGTCTAACAAATGAGTTAAGCAAAGTAGCAAGATACAAGGTCGATATAAAAATCAATTGTATTTTTATACAGAAGTAACAGCAAAAATTGAAAAATAAGATTTGTGAATAATACCACTTACGTTAACATGAAAAAAACATAAAATACTTGGGAATAAATTTAGCAAAAGACATGTAAATCCTCTGCACTAAAAACTAAAAAATATTGTTGAGAAAAATCTAAGACCTAAATCAATGGAGGTATAAATCATGTCCATGAATTTAAAGAGCCAGTGGAGTTAAGAAGACAGTTCTTCCCAAATTGTTCTATAGATTCAATGTAACTCCTGTCACAACAGTTTTTTTATATAACTTGACAATTAGAATTACGTTTAAACACGTAAGAGTTAAAATAGCAAAATAATCATGAAAGGAAGAACAAAGTTGATTCCAATTTGAGTTCAAGAGTTACTGTAAAGTTACAGTAATCAAGACAGGGTGTTAGGGTCATAAATACAGGCAAATAAATGAATGAAACAGAATACAGTCCAGAAATAGACCTACGTGTATATGGTCAGCTGATTTTTTACAAAAATCTTAAGGCTATTCATGTGAAAGGAAAGACTTTTGAATAAATGATACTGGAGTAACTGGGTAAACCTTACAGCCTCCTTCACACCGTACACAGAATCAACTTGAAATGGTGTAGCTACAACTGAAAAGCTGAAACTATAAAGCATCTAGAAGAAAATGAAACAAAAATATTTTTGCCATCACAGGGTGGGCTAAGATTACTTAGCACTGAACATTTTTTTTATCTAACTTGGACTTCATCCAGATTACAGTGTATCTGCTCATCAAAAGTATAATTAAAAATATAAAAAGGCAATCCACACACTGAAGAAATTGTTTGCATTACACATGTCTGACAGAGGAACTGAATCTAGGCTGTATAAAGAACTCCTGCAAATAAATAACAAAAGACAACCTAATTGCTGAAATGAGCAAAGGACATGAAAAGCCACTTCACATAAGATACTCAAATGGCCAATAATTACTTGAAAAAATACTCAAAATCATTAGTCATCAGGGAACTGCCAAGTAAAACCATAATTAAGTACCATTTCATACCCACTAGATTGACTAAAATAAATAAGACTAACAAAACAAAATGTTAGTGAGGATATGGAGCAACTAGAACACTCATCACTGCTGGTGAGATTGTAAATTGATATATCACTTTGGAAAATTACTGATAGTTTTGTTACAAATATCAAGAAAATTGAAAACGTATGTCCACAAAAACACTAGTGGAAGAATACAACATAACAGCTTCTTTGAGAATAACCATCTATCTACAAAAGAACAGATAAGCAAATTGTGGCATATTTATACAATAAAATACTCATTAGCTATTTAAAAAAACAGGAATGAGCTACTGATACACAGAGTAACATGGGGGAACCTCAAAAACATTATGTGGAGCAGGAGAAACCAGTCATAAAGAGGACATCCTATATATCCATTGACGCCAAATTCACACACAGGTAAAACAGTATTCTCGTGACAGAAATCATAATAGCAGTTGCCTATCTATGAGAGGTAGCGATTGGACAATATTTATGGTGAGGGGATTGTTTTATACCTTGGGGTAGTGGTTACATTTATCAAAACTCACTGAATTGTCCTTTGAAGATCTGTGCATTTCACTGATGTAAACTTTCGCTCCATTACAAAAATGCAAGAAAGAAAAATATGTTCCCAGTTATTTAGGAACATAATGCTTTCCCCAAACAGGTAATATATTTAATTTATTACTGCAGACATTTTCAGCCAGACATTGAAGTAGAAACAATAGAACAATGAACTCCATTTACCAGCATCAATAGTTATAAACCTGATGCCAATCTCATGAAATAGCTTCGTCAGTGAGAAAGACATACTGGTACCTGAAACAAAATTATTCACTGAATTAAAGACTGTAATTGGAAGACACAAAGCAAAAAGAGCTTTACAAAACTTGGGTGGGTTTCACACCCATGACAGTTGCATCTAAGTTATTGATTTATTTCTTAATCACCTACCTGTAAGTGATAATTAAATCCTTGAAGGCAGAATTCCTCTCTGATCCTTTTTTTTTTCCCATCCCAGCCAATCTTTTATTTAGGAAGGTGAAAGAAGGCCCCTGTAGAAAGATTTTATTAAGTGTACAATTTGGTGGTTTTTAATATGTTCATAAGTCTGTGCTTCCATCACCACTAATTCCAGAACATTCTGTCATTCTCCAAACATCCCAGTACCCATTAATAGTCACTCTCTATTTTCCCGTCTCCTAGCTACCTCTTATCTACTTTCTGTCTCTATGAAGTTGCCTATTTTGACATTTCATATGAATGGAATTATGCAATATGCAGTCATTTGTGTCTGGCTTCTTTTACTTAGCATAATGTTTTCAAGGTTCATCCACGTTGTAGTATATTTCAGTATTTTATTCCATTTTGATTGGAATAATATTCCATTATATGGATATACCACATTTTATTCATGTGAGCCTGACAAATAGTAATTGTTCAATAAACACTAGCTTTCATTTTCATTTTTTTAACCAACAGAGAAATTTTAAAGCTTCTCCAAAATCGTGACTTGAAAAATGCAGGATTTCACTTTGATCTTTAAAGCAGGTGTTTTCATGTCAATTTCAGGAGGTTCTTGTATTTTATTACAAGCTAAACTACTATTTCTAAGGGAAGATTTCTCTTAATGGTTTCTCACAAAGGACTCTTTGTGGTCTGAACAAATAGATACACTTCCTGCTGCCATCACAGACAGTTCAGCATTTATACATTAGGAATTCCAGGTCCCTTGACTTTCTGATCAGCCAAAAAATGCATCACAGTAGAGAAAGAAACAGATTTACTTTTTTTCCCCACTGTTTTATTATTTCTCTGCCCATCATGTTACCCTAGGAAATTCTGATGAGGGTTTCTCCATGTTATTTACATTGTTAAAGTAAAGGGAGAAGAAATTTCTTGAAAGTCTCCCAGACATTGGTATCACAACTATCTCTCTTAATCCAGGGTTTAGACCACAGTCTTGCAATGGTTACTGAGCTGTCCAGGTGGGACCAGCAGGAGTCTTATTTCAGTTATCTGAATCAGGGGGGATATGTGCTTTTTGTTGCGCAGATTTGTTTGAAATGTGAAGTTTTCCTGAATCTAAAGACCAGCATCTTTCCTCTAAAGGGTAACTGGTTGAAAATCCCTTTTAAAATCTTTCCTGTACCTCTGTGTTACTCATGTTGCAATGAGACATTGAGAAGAATCTGCTAGCTCAAGACTTTGATTCAGAGTAGTATGTATCTGATTTGATGTGTTCTCAAACTATAATCTGCAGTGACTATAAAGTATTTTGATCTTGTATAATGTTTAATTTTCAAGGGTTATATCAAATGGTATATTTTCTTAGCTACTTTTTTATTCAATCAATTTAGAGAAAGGGAAAATAAAAAGGGAAATTTTCTGTTGGCTGAAATGATGGAGAGATTTTTGTTAGTCTTTTTTTTTTTTTTTAAGTGGTGTATAAGTTAGCAAGTGTGTACAGGGTCAGGACCTGAAAGAAAATAGAAATGATCTAAAGGAAATCTGGTTGCATATAGATAAGAATGTGGACTATTCAACCACAGCCGTGGAATCATATTTCTTTAGGATGCCAGCACTGCTTTTGGCTATTGTAACACTAGGACATTGTGAAATGGACTGCTGAAAAATACCTAAGCTAAAGATGTTAGTTCTTCAAGAGACTTATACAATTTGCAAAAGAAACAAAGCACACAACCTCCCCTATTTTCACTTATTCACCTTGATTCAGTCTAGAATATTAGAAGAGATCCAACAGTATCAGCAGTTAACTTAGTAGTATTTAGCTCAGATATGCTAGATTATTCTCTTTTCTTCTTTCAGATTTTAGAAGCAGGGCGAAGCATGATTCTGATATCTTGCCTGGAAGCAGAGGATAGGATTAGATTACTTTTGGATGCCCTCTCAACTCTTATGATTCTATGATTCATTGCAGCTTAATGTAGATCCCCAGAAGACTGGCCTGTTGACTAAGACATTGAACTTGACACCCCCAAAATACACAAAGAAAAATTTGTTATGACACAAAAGAGAAATTTGCCAAAGTATGTCAGTTCGCTGGAAAATCCTGGAACCTCAGAATCGAACTAATAGATTTATTATTCCTTAACTAGAAACAGCCAGTATACTTTCTGATAAGAGTAAGCAATCGAAGGCTTTAAAAAACAGAAGAGTTGGAATGTATATATATCCCCAAGGATGTTCTTCAGTCCTTAGCACTAATCTAATTTGCAGTCTGATTTGAGTATTTCCCTACTTTGGGTCTTAAAGAAGAAATGTCATTCATCTAAAATAGATTGTTTAGCACCTTTAATTTCAAAATACCTCATGCTAAACCATAACCCAACATATGTTTCGTTTCTTGTTCTTTTTTTCCCTTCAGTTTTGGCTGACTTTTTCTCACATTATGTAGAACTGGAAATTTTACAGATCTTTAATTGAAATAAATGTGACCAAAACTCAAGTCTGAAGTTATTTGGTTGTATAATCATCATTCTCTAATTCTTCTGTTTAATTCTTACCCCATTAACTGACCACAGCTGTTGATATTGGCTCAGTAATAACTCCTTCTGAACTTCTAATGCCCTAGAATGCAAAGGGGGAGTTCAATGCGTACTGACAACCCAGAGTTTTCAAGTAGACTTAATCCCTAATCTCAAATTTTCTGGCAATTTTATGCAAAGACTGGAGTATGCTAAATGTCACACATTCTCTCTGTGCTTAATGTATCTTCATGTAACAGTAAAAACGGACTGTGACAGCAGAGGGGGGAAGGGTATGGGTGTGTATACTCATTTGTGTGTTAGGTAAAAATCTCTAGCTGTAAACTCAAGAATACTAGAAATGTACATTTCTGTATTTTTTTTCTGTAATTAAATCTCATTTGTTTGTTGAGACCTCTCTCCCCAGAAAGGGAAAATTTAACCTTGATCAATTCAAGGGCCAATTCCCTAATGAACCCCTAAATTATCTGAACTTTAGTCTCTTCATTGAAACCTAAGAGGATTTGACTCCCTATTAAAGGGCCCTTCTAAGTCAAACATTATAATAATGTCATAGATAACTCTCAGAGGACTCTCTCGGCTAGGGACAGGGCATTTTCCATGGACACTGCCACCGTGACTACGTAGAGATCTAAAATGACCTAAAGTCACTTCACGTACTGTAGCCTTCATTAAAATTGACAGTTTCTCACCTTGGATGTAAAATGGTCGTAAAGGCAAGAACTCAGTGGAAAGTATAAAAGGAGAGTGAATCAATTATTTAGTTAAACCGAACAGATTATTTTAAAAAGCATTTAATTTTAAAGTTTAGGAAGAGCATAATATATTCAGAGACAGGAAGAAGAAGAAACACAGCAGTGTGAATGACTGTATTCCACCTGTATTCAAGAACCTGAGGTGCAAGAGAAATCAAAGTATGAAATTGTAGAAATTTCATGTGAGGGAGACATTCAAATGGAGAAGAGTAATTAACTGTGGCAAATAGTCCCTGGGGTCAAATAAGGTGAAAACAGGCAAATGCCCATTGGTGACTTTGGCAACCATGGTTTTAATGGTTGGAGGCAAATGCAAGGCTAAAATGGGTAAAGGAAACATGTGACTGAAGGTGAGGAGAGAAAGACTTTTGAACGTAACAAGGCTGAGAAAGAACAGCAACTGGAGGGAAACTGAATGGCTGAAATGTGGACACACTTAAATGTGAATGGATATGAGGAGGGGGAGGTTGTGAGAGCAAGCACAGTTCTGAGTGACAGAACTGTGAGGAAGGGGAGTCCAGAATATCAAGAAGAGAAAGACAGAGGAAGCATCCCAGCCTGCATGTGCCATCACAGTACCAAGGGCTTCCGCTGGGAGTTGGATGGGTGGATCTTAGAGTAGGATGGTAAGTCCTCGGGGTGTGCGTTTTGTAGGCTGACCACATGTAAAAAAGAAATAGATGATCCAAATAGAGTTGCCAACTTTCTGAATTTGTCAAAGCCTTTTTTTTTTTTTCTTTTTTTTTGCTGGGTAAAATATTCTTGGTTGGCAGTTTCTTTCAACACTTTGACTATCCCATCCTATTTTGTCCTGGCTCGCTGATCACTTTATGGGAGTTTCCTTGTATAAGAAAAATGTTTTATTTCTTGTTGCTTTTTACATTCTATCTTTATCTTTGATTTTAGGCCATTTTATTATAATATAATATGTCTTGGAGAAGATCGTTTTGGATTTAAATTTTGGAATTCGTTAGCTACATGAACTTGGGTGTCCAAATGTCTCCCAAGGTTTGGGAAGTTCTCAGCCATTATTTCTTTAAATAAGCTGTCTACCCCATAACGCCTCCTCTTCTCCTTCTGGAATTCCAATGATACGTACATTGTTTCTGATGGTGTCCCGTAAGTCTTATAGACTTTCTTTATCCCTTTTCATTCTTTTTTCTTTTTGTTCCTCTGATTGGATAATTTCAATTGATATGTCTTTTACTTCACTGATTCTTTCTTTTCTCGATCAAGTCTGCTGTTGAAGCTTTCTGTTGAATTCTTCAGTTCAGCCGTTGTATTCTTCAGCTCCAAAATTTCTCTGTGGTTCTTTCTTATCTTTTCTATCTATCTCCTTGTTGAACTTCTCAGTTTGTTCTTATATTGTTTTCTTGACATCATTAAATTGTTTATCTGTGTTCTTTTGCATCTTTTGAAAACAATATTTTGAATTCTTTGTCAGGCAATTCCTGGAACTCCATTTCACTGGGGTCAGTTATAGGAGTTTTACTGTATTCATTTGGTGGACTCATGTTTCCCTAATTCTTCATGATCTCTGTGTCCTTACATATATATATATTTAATGTTGTTTTTGTTTTGTTTTGTTTTGTTTTGTTTTGTTTTGTTTTGTTTTGTTTTGTTTTGTACTGGACTGACAGAAAGTTCATTACTCTAAACCCTTGGCCCAAAAAGAGCATCTGGGAACCAAGCTCCAGAGGAGACAGCCCTGTGTTGTCAATAGTCCACTCCTTGTACAGGGCTTGTTCTACACTTGACAGACCTGTGCTCCAGGCTCACTGGGCTCTTCCCTTCGTACCATACCTGCTAAGTCCTCCCCTGGTCCATATCAGAAATAACCTAATTTCTCATTAAGTTCATCAGTCCCTGCTTCCATTTTTTAAACTTCTCTCTAAAACCTTTGAGAGCAAAAGTTGCCGTTCATTTTAATGTCTAGCTGATGTCTAGTGGAGTGTCCAGCTGAAATGTGGTTTTGTTTGTTTCAGTGGATAAATGGACAAAGTATGGATGAATGAATGAATGAATGAATGAATGAATGAATGAAATCCTGGGATTTTGATGACTAAATTTTGGTGTCTGCTCATTGGAACCCCATGTCACACTTGCCCCATTTGTGGTTGGACATTGCAGAAAATGTATACATTTTGAACCTCCGACTCTACATTTTTGCACACAACCTTCCTTTGCTTCTGTGTCTCCAGTAGCTTTGGATCCTTCTTTCCATATTCAGTCTTCACATTTGTTCTTCTCTGCCGATGGCGGCTCTGTCTCAATCTTGAAGGTTTCAGTTATAATAGCTAGAGAGCTCGCTGTTTCCAGGAAGTAGCTTTCAGTTTTCTCTCTAAATGAATAATTACCCCCAAAGGTATTTGGTTTCTTTTCATCTGGATGTCCATATATTGAAATTGTGTAAAGACATGTTAGAGACTTATCAATCAAATTATGCTTCATTTCCAAACTCAGTTAGTGCAAGGTTTTGAACCTTAATCAAATTGTGGCCTCAGGAATGGAGTAGCAACTCAAGGGTAAAACGAAATGAAAATTAGAAATGTTGAAGTTCAATGTTGAACTACCATTGGAATTGAAGAAGTGAGAAAACTGTAAGGATGAAACGCTGCACGCCAATGAACGACTCAGTAGAATGAGGGGAGAAGGCACCATAGTGCAGGACCCACAGGAAAGCCTGGAAGAAAACCGGGGTTCTGTGAGAAGAGCCAACACATGTTCCACGTACCTTCACAAGTGTCTGTCTTCCCCATCCACAGGCTGAGCCCTCTGCGGTTACTGTGGGTGTCATCAGCTCTTCTCTGAAATGTAACTGTCCCGGCCAGAGGTAGCACATGGTTATGAAAATGTCCATTTAACTTAGTTTTCTCAGTGTTTAAAATCTGTAACAAACATTTTCAGTGGTAGCATGAAGTCCAGGACACGATTACAAGGAAAATTTAAATAGAAAAATCTATTTCCACCACTTCATATTTTAGTCTGATAAATCACGAAGTGGTGTGTGTGTGTGGGGGGGTGTATTTGTGTGTGTATGTGTGTGTTTAAATAGCAGTTAAGTCTATGAATGGAGGTAGCACAAATAAAACACTGTTAAATAGAGCTACTTTCCATAGTGACTAAAATTCTCAGAGCCATTCTTAAATAGTTTACGAAAATTGATAATTTCCTATCAACAGAAATACTATTATTAATATAAGTTATAACTTTACCTTCAATTCATATATTAAAATTTGAGTTTTAAATGCCTAAAAGCTGTAATGTTAAGGATTACTCCAACTTGGAATTCGACTAACAAAATGTGGAAATTGTGATGACTCTTCTGTTTCAGTGGGAAACATTTAGAGTGAGCACTATTGCAAAGTTTATGCCAATTTTGTTTTACATAATGAGCCCCACATCGTTAATCTTTTCAAATTACTTCAATTCATGAGAACATGGCCATAAAGGTTCTTCACTCAGTCTTTTTTTTATTTTATGCTCCAGTGGTTCAAAGGTTAGAACAAAAGGAAACCAAAACTCAGCCAGCCAGTTTATAAGCTGCTAAATCCATACGCTTTTCATCAACAGTTTGATATCTGTGATACACCCTTATTAAATGCAACTCATGATGGGCCCATGAAGCCATAAATCTGTATGTTCATAAATCTGCCATGTACATAGCAAAGTAGAAGTAAACACCAGGCACGTGTCCTGAAGGCAGGTGGCCTGAGTCTGTCGTGATCCCATCATTTGTGATTCATTACAAATCCAAGAGTTCCTTGCAATCAAGTACCCTACCCACTGAGCTCAAATCCCAGACTTTGCAGAAAATGCAAACTGGTTGACTTGAACTCTGGTAAAATAAGAATTTGAAATTAGAAAAGTACTATCAGGATACTTTCAGATTGCTAATTTGCTGTAAAGAATGGCTAATTAGAGTTTCTGAAAGGCAGATATTAACACTGATTTCCAGATGTTTTGAAGCATCCTCTTAAAAAAGTCCACCATATTATTTTATGAAAAGAGAAATATTTGCACTTTCAAATGATTTAATCTACCAATTGCTATTGACATGAGTTTGCCATATGTATTTCTAAACAGAGCTACTTTCTGTGTCAGTTGGCAAAAATAACCCTTAGTCAGCACTTTAAATATTTTAGGAAATAGATGAATTCCCATAGAAAATGATGCTGTTTTGGGTTATAATTTTATTGAACTCTAATTCATATGCTAGAATTTAATACTGAATTTTGTTCTCGCCATCACATGGCAGACATGATTTGCTCCCATCCCAAATATCTGGAAATATAACAAACATATTTTACGTGCGAATTCCAATTTATTAGCAATTTTTTAAAAAGACAGTCCCGAAGAGATACTGATGGAGCAGAAACAGGAAATAAGACAAGTAACCACGTAAAGGTCTAACATAGGTCTGAGTGTATGCTGATCTTGACAGTAAGAGGGGCTTGGATTTCATTCCTTATACAAGGACAAGAAATAAGAACTTGGAAAATGAGAATGTAATGCCGCTATCCTTCATGTAAATCAGGGACTGTGCAAGCGATATACCTTCAGAGAAAATGGAAACAAGAAAAAAGTTACTGGCACAAGGAGATAGCACGGTAACTTGTCTGTCTGGGAATAGGTTGGGCAAAAGATTTCTCTTAAAATTTGTAACTGCAGACCTGTCCCAATGTGGACATAGGTTTAAATTTACACTGTCCGTGCGTGGCTAAGGATCCTTAAGCCTCAGTCATAAATGTAAAAATGGCCCCAAAGCCATTCTGACCAGGGAGTGCCTGGAAAAGCAAATATAAATTTGCTCTAGTGGAAAATGCTCTCAGTCCAGGCCATAAAGAATTCTCATAGGAAAAAAATCATTGGAAGGGGACTCACAATCCAGATTTTAAATTGGTCAAGGCAGGTGCCAGCTTCCCTGGCCTGGGCCAGCACGGGCAGTTGAGCCTTGGTGGTACAGTGATGGCGAAGCTGGTGTCCTCCCATCTCCAAGCCTGGGTAGATCCCAGCAGCAGAGCGCGAGTCACCAAGTCCAAGCCCCAAGACCCCTAAGAGTCCCTAAGGTGGCCTTGGAGGAAGAAGGAGAAGAGGAGGAAAAGAGAAGGCAGTGCCGGCGGCTGGCTCGGGCATTGGCTGATTCTAACACCAGCTTTTCCGTGGTGGATGAATGTACATATATCAGCTATGAGGCCTTTATGGACTTTTCTGGTATTTACCACGCGGAGGAAGTGAGAAGAGCTGCCCACCTGGAAACGATGGCCCCGGTAGGGAAAACGTAGCAGAACAGATTCAAGGAAGCTCAGACAGTGATCACCAGGGAAGACACTCCTAGTCCTCTCGCAGATCTGTACCCGAAGATCTGTACTCCTGTTACCCTGTCTCGTTAGGCACTTCTCTGTCTCAGCCTGATTTGGACAGGTCTTTCTCCCTGTATATGTCTTCTTCCGAAGACAAGTTGCCCAACTTAGAAAAAGAATATCCTGAGAAAAACGAGGAGCTCATCAACAGCATGTGGGCCACCTTTTCTGTGGAAGATTGTATTCAATGTAGAAATGCTGACTATCCAGGAGCTGAAAAAAAACAAAGGATATAGGTGGGGTACCAAAGATCACAGTACCTGACCTTTTTCAAATGATGATGATTACAGGACAGAAGAAAAAAGAAGTGAACATGAAATTAAGTCAGATATTGAAATGGTATCCAAACTGCTAAAAAAAAAAAAAAAAAGAAAAGAAAAACAAGAATTATGTTGTACACCTGAAACTAACATAATGGCGTATGTCAATTACATCTCAATTTTTTTAAATAAAAAGTATTTTTAAAAAACCAAAAAAGATTCAGAGTGTGTCAGAATAAATTCTGAGCCAATCTGGTTCCCTCATTCATCTCCCGCCTCCCCCCATCATGATATAGTCAAGCAAAATGAAGAACGGGGGAGGTCGGTAAATTAGGATACTGTATATTTGAAGATTCTCCTGAGGGGGATCCTTCAGAACTCAAGTGTCCAAAAGGCCTAACAGTCTGTAAACCATCTGATCCTCGTGCATCCCCACGTACATACCCCAAAAGAGGACATTTTGGCAGACATTGAAGCAGACGAAGCAAATGTAGAAGGAACATGTTGGCCTTATCTATCCCTAAGACACAAGTCCCCAGTACCAAGTCAATTGCGAAGCCCTTGCCTTTTACCTGGAGCCCTCCAGTGCCCACAGCACCTTCTAGAGGAACAGAACAAGCCACAAGGAGATCGTTTGAGGAAAAGAAAATGTGGAAAGAAGAGAGAAACCGGATCCTCACTAAGCAGAAGCAAAGGGTGAAAGAATTGCAGAAACTCCTGACAACCTGGGCTCAGGCGATGACTCACATCAAAGTTTAGTCCAACTGTCTACATCCGGAGTAAAATCTCTCAGAAAGAGTAAAGAGAAAACAATGAGCAAATACCAACGAGAACTATAAGAAAGAAAAGAACGAAATTTAAGGAGGCTGTTACTATTTAAAAGACTTGCTCAGAAAACTGCAAGAATGGCAATCAGAAAGTATTATTCTAACCCCCTAAAAGCTCTAAGAATATCTGACAGGTTTGTGTCAAAGAAAGGCCAAAGTGGAAAAATATCTGAGTACTTCAGCCATCAAGAGGAAACATTTCACTGAAGATAGAGAACGCTTTAATGAAGAAGACAATAGAAGAAGGAGAGAATGGGGGAGAACATTGCTTTACTGCTATCAACAGCCAGGATTCTTGCAAGGAAAGAGATGAAGCCGATGGAGAGAGTGGAGAAGAGAGATCTGGCGGATAATACGGAAACAACAAGGTCTCCTTTCTATGGTCAAGCTGTTGTTTACAGCATCGAGTGTCAGCCGCCACACTTGTGTTAAACACAACACGTGGATGGAAGCCCCTCCGATATGCGCAGGGCTTGTGAGCAAAATCATCTGTATCCTGAAAAGGCTGATCCAGCTGATTGGTCATTTGGTCAGTTAGAGTAAGGCTTTGCCTGTTCAGTTTTTTTAATCGCTATGTATGATCTGCTTGCAACTTTGATCTTACTTGTATCTGTGAAAAGCGTTTGAGAATCACAGCTGTCACAAACTGCGTAGTTATAAACATATACATGACTCCACTACTTTGGATGGGGAAAAGAATGGCTTGTCAGTGAGAGCAGAGAGAAGTCTGGGCTTTCGATGATTTGTTTGAAAAAGTTTTTCTGGAAAGCACGACGCAATAAATAACTTTCAAACGTACAAAACAGTATCATCAACTGTAGTCACCATGCTGTACCTTACGCCCCCAGGACTGACTTCTTATTTTATAACTGGAAGTTGCTACCTTTTGACCGCCTTCACCCATTTTGCCATTTCTCTTTAAAAATTGTTTAAAGTACAAAAATAAATCATACATTAAGATGAATTTAAAACAAGTCACAAAATGAATCCTAATTAAAACTAATCCAATTAGATAGTACAAAAAGCATGTGCTTCACCCCTAGGGGAATAAAAGCACTGGACTCCCAGCTGCAAGGTAATTCATAGTTACAACCATTTAACAAGCAAGTCACTTAAATTCCTTGGGCCTCCCTTCCCTTATCTGTCTAATGAGAGTCGAACCAGATAATCTCTGAGGTCCCTTGACAGCTATAAAACCCAACTCAAAGCACTTTGCGGGATTTGCAGCGCGAGAAGCATGCACGATAATTTGAATTTTAAAGTATAATTTGAAACTGAAGACCTGAACTTTTGTTACACTTGGATGTTCCTGACTTCTTATACCATTCAGTTGTTCACCCCTGGGTTCATGGCCATTACTGTGTGAAGGGTCCCATCATTCCCTCTTCCTGACCATGTCCACCTTATATTCTGACCTGGCTGTTAACAGAAAATCACCTCCCCTTCTCCTGTTACACCAGTGACTCCCAGCCTGGGCAGATTCCCCTTCTGCTATGTTGTAAGGGTTATTTAGATAACCTCTCACTTCTTAAAACATTTGAGTTCTAATTAAATCACTGCTTCAACTTTGGGTTCTTTTAGTGCAAGACACTGATTCTGGCTGGATTCTGGGGGGTAGGAGCCAGGAGAACGACACTTATTGGAAAGACTCTTGGAATCAAAAGAAGAGACAATTTAGGAAGGGAGCATTTCAAAGATTTCAGCATCAGATTTATTGGCCTTCTGTCAAGAGCTCTACCATTTAAAACACGCAGCCCCAAAAACCTCAAGTCCCTGTCACTATTTTCCAATTCTTTAATTCCTAGGATACAGATTCTAAATGGTCCAGCATGGGTCACACACGCTTTTAGTTTAACTGGCTGTGTGGACAAAGCTGTATATTGCCAACAGGGTCCTACCTCTGAGTATTAATGCCAATTTCCAGAAAGCAATAATTGGGCACAAGAAAGCAACCCCAAAAGTACTCTCTGAGCAGTCTAACTGTGACGCGGGTCTCATGAGGAAAGTATGCTTGCCTGCTTTTCATTAACAGCTTAAAGAGTTTCACCCTGGAATCAGCACAGTCGGATGCATTTCGGAACTATTTACAAATATTTATCCTATTCTTGACATTCTGGGGATGATTTGAACTCATTAATATTCATGTGCTAATATTAAGCCACAAGTTGAAACATTTCCTCCCATTGGTCTCATAACACATTTGGTCCTTTTAAGATCCAGAAATACTTGTTGATTATTTTAAAAGATTAAAACAAATGAAGAAAATATACAGAGCAATCAAAGAGTTGATTTACGATATGTGGGAGAAACAAAGTAGAAATGTTTCTAGTGGTCTCTTTTTGAGATTTAACATAGAAACTATAACAATCAAATGTAATGTTTACACGTCACTGAAGATTTTTACTCTTTGATTTGAAAGCTAATGAGTTTGCTTATTTTTCTAGAGACCCACAATCCTTTTGCTTTGGTACAACCTACTGGTATGATTTAAAATGCAGATGTGTTCCAGGAATTTTTACAACCATGCAGATTCCCCTCTTCCTAATTCAAGCTTCTCATTTGAATTGGATGAAGAGGCAAAGACAGGCTCAGACTCTGTTGAAATTGAAACTCTTTCTTCACTCTGTATATTAACTCTGAATTGCCACTGAAAATACGCTCCTGTGTCTTCCATTGGGATGTTTCTCTAGCTCTCTCTGGAAATAGCAGAGTCAACTCTTGAGTGTCAGTCTCCTGCATCAGATTCATATTCATAATATTTTATGTCACTCCTCCCCTGCTTTAAGTTGTAAGCATTGTAGGATTACAGACTGTGTCTTTCCACAACTTAATATCTGTCCGTCTTGGGTTCCATGTTACAGCCTACCATGATGATACCAGAAGGAAGAGATTTCTAAGAATTAATTTCCAGTAAGTGGTCTGCCTGTTTACTGTATTTACAAGTAATATTGACTCGCATTACTTTCATGTAAGTGGAATAGGAATTGCATCACGCAAAAAAAAAAAAAAAAAAAATTGACGGCCATTTAAGATGTTTTAAAACATCTAATTTTAGGAGAGGTTACTGATGGTTGGGCTGAAACATAAAAACAGACAGAAAAAAATCTTCATTTTCTGCAAAGATGCATTCACCTAAAACTAATTAAAAAGTTTTTAATATGAACTAATTTTTTAATTACTTTAAAAAATTAAACAAAATGTAAAAGGTAATATATGTACAAGGCACTAAATTCTAAAGCTACCTTACACAAAAAGAGTATGCAAGTAAAAGTGTCTGTCCACCCATGTTACACCCCGTCTCCAACAATTTCTTCTACATGAGTGCTGAAAAGGAAAGTTGAATACAGACTAGCCGAAACAGGAGTGTATGTGTGTGTGTGTTTCCATGTGAGTGTGTTTTTTTATTTGAGTTTTCAGAATTAATCTATAGTTCAAAAAGCCCTCTTAGGGTACAAAAAGGGTGACTCATTGATAAATTAGATAGGATTTCAATGAGTAAATTATTTTTACCACCAGAGAAATGATTGTCCAAGGAAAACAAATGCTTCTGAGACTCACGTATCCACCCTGGAGCCATGTGTCATGAGCTTTTATAGGGTCTACCAGTTATCAGTGGCTGTATAGCAAACCACCCCAAGATGCGTTGCTCAAAAACCAATTTTGTCACAGTTCTGTGAGTCAGTCATTTGGGTCAGGCTAGACTCAGCTAAGCAGTTCGTATGATGATTTCACGTGGGATCACTCGTGCGGCTGCAGTGACATGTGACTTACCTGGGACTGGAAGGTAGAAAATGACCATATTCACTCATCTGGCTGAGAGCTGGGTCACGTGTCTCCAGCCCACTAACCCAGTCTTCTCCACCAGGGGGGCAGCATCCCAAGAGGGAAAACCTTGATGTGTTTAAGCCCCTTCCTAGCCTCTGTTGGCATCACATTTACGGAGTCCCATTGGCCACATGGCCAAGTCCAGAGTCAATGTAGGAAGAACCCAGGGGCCTTCACCTTCTCTACCCAAGAAGACTTTGTTTACATCAGCGAAATTAGGTTTCTCTTCCCTTCTTAAGAGGGGAGGGGTCAACGTGTATATCAGCTCCCAGACTGGTGATGTCGGATTCCTCTGTGTTGCTCTAATGTGCAGTTCTCATCACTTTATCCCAGAAGGGGAAGCCTCAGAGCTTGGGGAACCAATGAGATTATTGCTGTAAGTAATAATTCTAAGTCTGTCTCGATGCAGAAACCTGATATTCGCATCTAGGATAATATTATTAAATGCAGACAATCAAAATGTATAAGCTTGTATTGGGTTTATGAAAACCAGAGGGGTTAGAAAAATGTGGAGTTAGGTCTGAGTCTCCACCAGTGATAACATCATCAATTCGTTTATCAAATACTTATTGAATATTTTATGCTTGTAAAACACTGCATTGCATCCTAGGTATATATTCCTAAATGAAACAAACCTCTTTCCTGTCTTTTGTGACTTTTACAAGGTAAGGGAGCCCAGGAAGTGAGAAGGAAATGAGAAGGGGAAGGAAAAACAAAAACTGTTTTTGAAACATAGTAGGTACCTGCAAGAGAAATGGTGCCAATTTTTTAAAATGAAATAAATAGAGACTGATGGAGTCAGAACAAGAGGCTTCCAGAGCTGCAGTCAGGGAAGGGCGGTTCTCAGAGAATAGCCATGCAGAGACCTGGGAGAAGCAGAATGGACAGAATGTGCAAAGACCATAACACAGGAAAGATTTTATACATATTGGAAGGAAGGAGCTCTGGTGTATTTGTACCTCCCCCCCCAAAAAAACAAACAAACAGAAAAGGCCAATTATTTTATGGTCATCATATGCTACTGTTGCATTTACGCTTAAATGTGTCTATTGGGTCTGCCGCCCTAATTGCATTCTAACTTTTACAACGTGACTCCTTTATCTCTCTCAAAGCTATGGCAAAATGCTGGGGTTTAACAAATATGTGATAAAGAGACCAGGCTTAGCAGTAGTAGTTTTAAAGTCATATATTAATAATAAAAATTCAAAAGTCTGTCGTCTGGGATCACATAAGTCATTTGGTATCCAAAAGAGCCATGTTTAATGAAATTAATATGACAGTGTCTGGTCTGATAAAAAGCAGACAGCTTGTACCCATTGCCAAACAGCATGTCAGCGCTGTAACAGTTGCCTATCTAACAGCCAAGCTGACTGGCAAAGGTACAACCAATGGCCCTGCTGTATGTCCCCACAGAGAGCTAAGAGGGGACATCATTTCCCCTTGATGAATGACACCCGTCACTGGATGTAAGTGAAGTTTGTTCAGTGCAGTTACCAACTTTCACTTGCTCTTCGGGGTTTAGGCTTTTGTTTTTTGAGACAGGAAAATATGACATTCTTGATGTATGTGACAACAGTGACAAGTGTTCACTCTTTGTCCCAAATACTTGTGTGAGAACCAATACTGAGTTCTCTGACTGCCTCCATTTTTATGTTCCCCCCCCCCCAATTTGTTTAATTTCAGTTTAGGGAAAAATACATGTGGGAAACCCCTTAAGAAAAAAAAAGAACCTAAGAAAAGGGTCAAGTTTTTATTGGACAGACTGCTGACTAACCTGGAGTTGTAAGTCTTTCAAGTCGTTTTAACCATTTCACCGGGGAAAGAAAGCTTCATGTTAGAGCTAAGGCTTGTGGCTGTTGCCTTGACTCTGCCCAGATAATACGACAAATCAGAAGCTCCGTCATGGTGCGTCTGTCCCCACAAGCAAGAAGCGTCAGAGTTGCTTCTGCCAATGGGAGAGAATTTTAAGTCCAAACCTTTACATACATACACATGGCACCTCTGATTATCCCAGAGCTTCGACAAAAGGGAAGGTGCCCAGGCTGATGACAGGGAAGAGTCATTCTGCATTTTCCCACACGTGGTATGGTTATTGGTATTGCCACACGTGTGACGTTGAAGTTCAGCCATGACAAGAAGTGTGTAGTAGTATTTCATCATGGTTTTGTTTTCATTTCTCTAACTGTTGATGATGTTAAACAACTGTCCTGTGGTTCTTTGATAGCTGTACATCCTCTCTGATGAAGTGTCTGCTCAAGCCTTTCCCCCAATGTTTAATCGAATGGTCCGTTTTCTTACCGTTGAGTTTTGACAGTTCTTTATGTATTCTGGATGCAAGTCCTCTGCTGGCTGTGTGCTTGCAAATCCTTCCCACCAGCCTGGAGCTCGTCTTCAGTGTCACTGAAAGAGCACAAGCGTTGACTTTAGATGAAATCCAATTTGTCTTTCAAGCCCAAGTTTTTCTTGTATGCAGCATGCTTTTGGTGTTGTGTCTAAGAGCATGTTGCCTAATCCCAGCACATAAATTTTTTTTTCTCATTTTCTTCAAAAATTTTTATGTGTTTGTGTGCTTCATTCACTTCTATATGTAAACCACTTTGAGTTAGTTTTTCAAAGGGCATGAGATTTTAGGTGGAAGGTTTTTTTTTTTTAAGATGGATTTCTAATTGTTCCTACACTATTTGTTGAAAACACTATTGTGTCTCTACTGACTCACCTTTGCAACTTTGTCACAAATCCATTGGTCATGTGTTGGGAGTTCTATTTCTGGACTCGGTTCTGTTCCATTGAGCCTTGTGTTCATTCCTTTGTTGGTGTGTCCTGAATACACTTCAACTTTGTAGTAAGTCCTAAAAGTGGGTGATATGGTCTCCCAACTTTGTCTCCTTTTTCATAATTGTTTTGGCTAGTCTAGTTCCTTTGCCATTCCACGTAAATTTTAGAACAATCTTATTTATATCTGTGAAAACTCCTGCCAGGATTTGGATTGGAATTGCATTAAATCTATAAATGAGTTTGGGAGAATTGACATTTTTACTGTGTTGAGATTTTCAATTCATGAAAACAGTTTGTCTCTCCCTTTCTTTGCGGCTTCTTATATTTCTTCATCAGCAATTTGTCATTTTCAACATATGCAATATCTAATAGTTGTTTTTAGTAGATTGATACCTAAGTATTGTGAAGGCTATGTAATGGTAGTTTTAACTTGTTTGGTTTGCAATTGTTTATTGCTAGTGTATAAAAATAGGATTGGTATTTGTGTCTTTATCTTATAGTCTGTGACATTGATAAACTCACTTGTTAGCTTTAGGAGACTTGTGTGTTTTTTTAACTCATTTTGGGATTTTCTATGTAGATAGTTATGTCACCTCTGACATTTTTTTTCCTATCCAAACTATATGTCATTTAATTTTTTTTCTTTCCTCATTAAACTAGTTTGGACCTATAGTATAACAATGAATGGGAGTTATTGCCTTGTTACTGATCTTAGGGGTAAAGCAGTTGGTCTTTCACCATTAAGTACAAGCATGACATTAGCTCTAAGTTTTTTAGTAGATGCCCTTCATCAGATTGAAGAAAGTCCTTTCTGAGGGTGCTGAGAGTTTTTATTATAAATGGATATTTAATTTCGTTGAATGTTTTTCTCCTTCATTTAATTTGATTATATGGTTTTTCTTCTTTACATTGTTAACATATTGGTTTACATTGATTTATTTTTCAAATATTGAATAAGGCTTGCGTTCACAAAATAAACCCCACTTGGTCATAGTGTATGATTCTTTGATATATTGCTAGATTCAATTGGCTGTTTTATTGAGGTTTTTGCATCTGTATTCACGAGGGATATTGATCTTTAGTTTTTGTTGCTGTTGTTTATTTCTATCATCTTCATTTGGTTTGGGTATTAGGATAATACTGACCTCATAAAATGAGTTGGGAATTGTTCCTTCCTCTTTTATTTTTTTGGAAGAAATTGGTTTAAAATGGTGTTAAAATCTTTGCTTTTAATTTTCAAACATAGTTTAAAGAACTCGGTAGGTGAAGAATGGTCTATTATATTTACCTGGATATACGCATTACTGCTGGTCTTCCATCATTCCTTATTTCATTGTTTCCAGTTTCCTTCTGGTATCATTTCCCTTGTATCTGATCAACTGTCTTCAAGCA
Organism: Rhinolophus sinicus; assembly: GCF_036562045.2. Classification (NCBI taxonomy): domain Eukaryota; kingdom Metazoa; phylum Chordata; class Mammalia; order Chiroptera; family Rhinolophidae; genus Rhinolophus; species Rhinolophus sinicus. Next base: position 8,124,616 of record NC_133763.1, read on the forward strand.
TTGCTCTGCTTGCAAGAAATTCTCTTAGTTTTCCTTCATCTGAGACTGGTTTTTTCCAGTTCTGAAGAATATTTTTGCCAGACATAGAATTTTGGATTAATGTGACAAAGAAGGCAAGAATATACACTAGTCTCTTCAATAAAAGGTGCTGGGAAAACTGGACAGCGAAATACAAAACAATGAAACTGGACCTCTACCTTAAATCCACACATAGATATCAACTCAAAATGGATTAAAGACATGAACATAAGACCTGAAACTATAAAAGTTTTAGAAGAAAACATAGGCAGTAAGCTCCTTGACGTCTTTAGTGGTGACTTTTTGGATTTGACACCAAAAGCAAAGGTAATAGCAAAAATACACAAGTGGGACTACATCAAACTAAAAAACTTCTGCACAGTGAAGAAAACCATCAACAAAATGAAAAGACATCTTATGACATGGGAGAAAATATTTGCAAAGTAAATCTCGGATAATGGGTGGATTAATATCCAAAAAAAAAAAAAAAAAAAAGAACTCACACAATTCAATAGCCAAAACGAACAAACAGACAATCCAATTTAAAAATGGGAGGACCTGAATAGACATTTTGCCAAAGAGGACATAGAAATGGCGAACAGGTACGTGAAAAGGTGCTCACCATCACTAATCATCAGGGAAATGCAATTGAAACCACCATGAGGTATTGCCTCATACCTGTCAGAATGTACCTCATACCTGTCAGAATGGCTATTATCAGTAATTCAACAAACAAGTGCTGGCGAGGCTGTGGAGAAAAGGGAACGCTCATGCACTGTTGGTGAGATTGCAGATTGGTGCAGCCCCTATGGAAAAGAGTATGGAGGTTCCTCAAAAAATTCAAAATAAGGCTACCATATGATCCAGCAATCCCATTTCTGAATATATATCCAAAGGAAATGAAAACAGAGTATCAAATGATATCTGCACTCCCATGTTTAATGCAGCATTATTCACAATAACAAAGATATGGAAACAACCTAAGCATCCATCAATGGATAACTGAATAAAGAAGATGTGAGAGAGATATATGTATGTGTGTGTCTATGTGCATCTATATATGCACCCGTGTGTGTGTGTGTGTGTGTGTGTGTGTGTGTGTGTGTGTATATATATATATATATCATATCTTAGGGGTAAAGCACTGTATACATACATATATGTATATATGTATGTATGTAAATGGAGTATAGAATATGATTTAGTCATGAGAAAGAAGGAAATTCTGCCATTTGTTACAACATGGGTGGCTCTCAAGGGCATTATACTAAGTGAAATAAGCCAGAGAGAAAAAGAGAAATACGGCATCATGGTATCATTTATATGTGGAATCTAAAAATAAAAAATGTCAAACTCATAGAAACACAGAGTAGAAAAGTGGTTGTCAGGAGCTGGGGGTAGCAGAAAAGGGGAGGGATTGGTAAAGGGTACAAACTTTCAGTTATGAGATAAAGTTTGAGGATATCATGTAAAATATGGTGACTATAGTTGATAACACTGTGTTTTATAATTGAAATTTGCTGAGACAGTAGAACCTAAACGTTCTACCCCCCCCAAAAAAAAAAGATAAATATCTATTTCATGTTGCTTTTTTTGTTTGTTTTTTGTTCTTGAGGGGTTTTTTAGATGAAATTAGCTCTAAAATTTTTCATTTGATTGTTCTTTATGTCTTGTATAACTTTGCTGTGACTTTCTGTCTTTCCATTTCTTTCAAATGTCTGTCCTTACTTATTCATGCATCTATATGGTATCTGCTTTAAAGTCTTTGTCAGTTAACTCCAACATCTTTGTTATGTCAACATATGAATGCCGATTCTATTTCCTGGTGTAAATGAAGATTTCCCTGGTTCTTCGCATGCCAAGTGATTTGGATCCTAGACATTTGGAATATTATGTTAGGAGACTCTGGAGCTGGTTTCTATCCGAAGGATCGAGTCGATACTTGTGTTTAGTCAGGCAATCAACCAAATGAATTCAGTCCACCTTCTAAGGCTGTGGTTCCAATGTCAGTTCCGTTTCAAAAGCCTTTCCAAAGCAGTGTTTCTGTGGTGTCTCCTGCATGAGCACTTGACATTGACCAGTCTTGGATTTCGGTAGTGGTCTATCCCATGGTACTCCAGTACCTCTCAAAGCTCTGTATTCCTTTGTAGTCCATGCATATGGGTGTTGTCAACTGAGCACTAGGGAGATTGTTTTTCTTTCTCCAATGACTTTTGCATCTACATGGAGTTCTCTCTCCTCCCCATCCTCTTCCCTCACCCTTCGGGAATATGCTAGGAGCACTGAGGTGCAGAGTATTTGTTGAACTGAACCAAAACAAATTAAAGTTTACCATTGTCCGAGCTGGCCAAGGAACCCTCCTTTATGCTTTGCTAGTGTCTTCTACATGTCTTTATGCTTGTGCTTCCCAGAAGTCGGCTGTGGTGGTAGGTGGACATAAGTTTTTTCTTGGATTTTCAGATAATATTCCTTTTAAATAAATAGACATTCATATTATTTTCAATATTTCTAAACCAGTCTTGATAAAGCAGAGTTGAAGCATTTTAATAAATCCTGACAGTGGACAAGGTGGGAAGTTGAGGGACTAAAATATGAGTGAGCTTCTGGAGAGTGAAATCTATCCAAAGGAGTAGAATTTCAATATTTCAGCCCTGGAGGCCAGTCATGAATATGACATTGAGAACATTACAAGGGAGCTGCGGGGTACGAAATGGTGTGTTCTGGCAAAGAATAGATGTCTGAGGAGACATTTTAAACTGCGCAAGTTTCCACATGGGCCATTTTCCAAGGAGCCAAAAATATATTGGAATCAATAAATGTCAGTAGCTTGCATGGGCTTCTAAAACCTTTTAATGTAGGGATAGCAAGCCCTCGGCATAAACAAAAGCTAACCCCTCGGCCAGAGCCACACGCCTTGGATCATCCAAGACATTCACCTGAGCTTGTGTTAGTTTACATCCTTTTTAAACAGCGCTGAGCTGTAATTCTTAGACCCCAAAAGGCAGACGAGGTAAAAATGTGTGGTGCACATGCCTTTTCAGCAACGTGGTGATACCTTGGGAATACTTGTGGCTCAAATTAAAGTGTGGGACAGTCGGTGTCATTTAATGAATTCTGGCTTAGCCATGATAAATATACACTGACTCAGCATCACTGTTTATTTTCTGTGCTTGAGACTTTACTTTGGAGTGGGCCCTGTAAACACACATGCGCTTCTAACAAGCCCGGTGTTAGCATAAGACTCTGATACCCAGAAAATCTGGTCTGAAGCATCAGTTCTGCCTTAAACGAACAGCTCCCTTCACTTCTTATTACAAGAAACTGGGGAAATTATACTTAGAGCAGCAGTCTCATTTAAAGAGCTCCTGTACTCTCTATACACCTGTCAGGTCATTTAATAAATTCTGCAACTATTACTCTTACTTTGAAACCAACACACAGGAGATAGAAGGTGCTGTCTGTTCTGCTTCCCAATTGTTTTTCTCTTTGGTGAAACCTGGAAATGGTGGGAAATTTGACATAATAATTCAACACCATTTCATCCTTGACCTCTATCATGGGTTCCCAGAGTAAATTGTGGCTTCTCGCTAAGCATTGTTCCAATTGGTGCTAGCAGAGTCCCAGAAGTTCTCACCATGAGATGATTCATGTTTCAAAGCTAGAGTACAGCTTCCCTCAAGTACCTATTGGTAGCTGGGTGCAGTTAATTCACAAGGGAAGGTTTACTTAGAATAACAGCTTGTAAGCAGGTCTTCCAGGTGTATCTTAGCCACCTGTTCTTAGCGCCATCACAGTATCCTTTCCTCTGTTGATGTCAGGCTTAATTGCAGTTGACATGATTAACAAAAATCTGGATCAGGTGCTCTTCTGTCATGAAATTTTTAGGCTTTGGTCCATAGAACGTGCCAAAGAAAATGGTCCATAGTCCATTAATGGAGTGAAACTGTGGCTCTTAGAAGTATCTTTCTGGAGAAAGTTCCTGGTGATACTTTGACAAATGCAGGCTTTATTCCTGGGCAAAGCTTCTATCTTTGTTGCCTGGTTCTTTGTTCTGCTGGCCAACTGGCCGAGACAACCGGAAAAGTACTTATCTCTTTTCTCGTCTTACAATCAAACCTGATTGCAAGCCTAAAATACTTGATTTCTCCTCGGGAGATGAGCCTTACCCTTTCTCCACATTCCAGAGTCAAATGGAATTCCCCAAACTAAACTACCCAGAGTCCAAATTCCACCTCCATCCCTATACACAGGCTGCTTAAGTATCCTAAATTTTACAATCCTTTTACACTTCTGAGCAACCAAAGGCTCCCAAAGAATACACTCTAAACTAATGATTAAAAAGTGTAGTGTGGTAAATACATAAACCAGGAGCATAGTCATTTATCATTATCAAGTATTATGCACTGTACATAATTGTACTCATGTGTGCAATATTATCATAGAGATGTAACACTCTGAGTTGTTGGTACTATATAAACTCAAAACACTATCATATTTTCCTTTTTTTAAAATGGCTCATATTTAAAGATTGATCAGTGTATGTTTTTAATAAAGAAACTGAAAAACAAAGCTTTCCAGATATCACGGGCCTCAAAAACCTTCTACGTAACACCCAGTTAGAGTATGAAGATTTTTACATCTCAGTTGAATCCAAACAAACACGCAGCTCCTTTGGGTTTCATGTTTAAAAATCGGCAGCACCTTTTGGGTGGTTACAGTTCATCCTTGGTGTTCTGTCACATGCTTTCTAAAAGTTAATGAAGCATGTACAACAGAGACCCTGCAACCGGAGAAATCTGCTCAAATGTCTGTCTTACCCAAATGCTACCAACCATCGTCCATATACTTTTGCTGGAACTTCTCTTGATATTCGGTGGATATGCTTCACTAGCAAAAGCTGAAATGTAAGCATATAAAACTTATAAACTGGCCACCTTGTTTAGAAGGAAAATTCTACCATCTGGGTTCATTTGCAATTCTCGCCCTCTCCCATGGAGAATGAATAGACTGAGATAGTCACCGAAATGAAACATGTAAACATGCCATCTTTTCTGGAGGGGAAAAGACTGGAGGGGGAAAAATTAAGAACTAAATTTTTAAATCTGTTTAAAATCCCCTCTTCTTGTATTTTTCCCTTTAAATTTTCTTCAAATGAAACAGTAAAATACAGTCAATACTCTAGCAACACTGGTAGGATGGAAAATCCAGTACTAGTAAAATTTAAACAATTAAGCAGAAGCATCTATCTCATTTAAAAAAAAATACCTGAATGTAATCAAACTTAATAGATTCAAATATTTTTAATGAGCCAAACATACCCAGTGAATGACTCTTTCTCCCAGGATTTCAAAGTATAAAATTATCATATATTTTAATATACTGTTAGACCATTATGGTCATATATGTATTTCTAATGAAAATGTTCATTGCTATAATATAGAGGTTTTTCTATTCATGTAAATATCTACTTACCAACTTTTGTTCTATTAACTTTTGAAGAATGTTATACATTGAGACCAAATTTTTGTTTTTACTTAAACCAAGCTCAGAAACAACAAAGACTGTGGAGAATCAATATCTATTGAGATATATTTTGATAGATAATTTTATGGACGATTAGCTTCTATTAAACTGGAAGTTTTAAAGATTAACTTCAAGAGTTTTCACATATGCAAAAAGTCATTCCTTTATAGTTGAGGGAAAATTATTTTTACTTTTAGTGCAAAATTAAAGTTTTATATTTAAGAGATAATGTTACATTGGCATTGTAGAAAACGATAATTGCATGGGCTTTTGTTTTTCTTTTTCTGACATTTAAAAATATCTCTTGCTTAGAAATTTCAAAACTAAAAAGCTACGTGGGGGAGGGGCTTCTAGTTCCCAAAAGATTGCCATGTAAATTGCAGTGTTACTACAGCAGAACTTCTCAAAGCAGTGGCTCTGAAATGCTTGTGATTGTGACACATCCAGTAAGTATTACCTTTTACATCATGACCCAGTACACACATGTGTACATATGGAAAAAAGTGTTACGGCAAACAGTACTTCTACTACACGTGAGGCATTCTGTTTATTCTTCTCTGCTATTTTATACTGTTACCTTTCTTTCCTTTTTAATGTCAATCATGGTATATATACTGAATTAATTTCACAATCCATTAATAGAGACAGTGGAAATGTAATGGCTGTGTGCGATGTCAGAGGGGTAGCAGATGGGGGGAGAGGGGTTGTCACTGTGCGAGGGATATACATGATAAATGTCTAACTATTACATTGTTTTTTGCACCTGAAACTAATAAAAAAAAGTTAAAAAATTTTTTCACCATCCATTAATGCATTATTATTAATACCACTAGCTTGAAAATGCTGTATTACACCCAAACTGTGTGTTTCAGTTATTTTAACCTGTTTCCCTATCACTGTAAGATCTAAAACCATGTGATACATACATGAGATGCTGAGTAAATGTGTGTGTGCGTGTGTGTGTGTGTGTGTGTGTGTGTGTGTGTTTAAACTTTCATTAAGCCTAAGACCAAATGACTAGATTCACAGGTACAGGCATAGTAAAAATTCACTTTGTTTAGATTTGACTGAAAGTGAAATGTAACCCACCGCCAATGTTAAAGCACTCCAGCCTTACACCCACATATGGCAGGTCATCAGGAAATCACTGAAGGGCAGTGTCCCAGTGTCGTTCATTTGAAAACAGGATTCTGTGACCCAAGTTTCACTCCGTGCATGCTCTCAACGCCGTGGCTCTGCTTCTGCTATACAGTGAAGCTGTCTTGTATACAAAACAAAGTAATTCTTTTCCTCATCCAGTGCACTCATTGCTCCGCACATAAAGAGAGGACATGAAATTAAGATTCCTCTATTCTGTATGTTTAATCCACCTTGCCTTTGTGTTCTTCACTGACACACCCTTTACATATAAATCAGAGACAGCACTTATAAAGCATGACTGGGTCCCAGGACTTAAAAGTCAGATTGGTAGACACTGAATTGTACCACATTCCAACTGAAGCCGTGTCCGTACTCACTAGCATGTTGAAAAGCTTTGATGAAGCCCTGGGCTTAGCATCTATAAAATAAGGTGAACAATATCTTCCAGAATTTGTCCAACTCATGTAACACTCATTGTTTGGGCACCAGAAACTGAGTTCAGATGAATAAAATACACAAGAGGCCCATGGGAAGCTCACAGGCAAACCAAAAAGACATATGGTCCAAGGGCCCCCCACACGGAGGAAACAAGCTAAAAAACCCAGCTGAAGCAATACATGCGTCCCACACATTCATTTTCTTTGCAGTCAATGCAACTCCAGCTCTTCTGACTTTGGGTTTCATGATTTTCCTTCCTGACCTGACCCCGTTAACATGATAGCTCCCGCTGGCTTTGAGCATTCTTGGGATTCCCATTTCCATGTCCACTGCTTCCGGCCCTTCACCAGCAGTGCCACGCATAGTCCCCAACTCAGCTGAACTCCACCTACCTCTCTGTGTCCTCTCGGAGTCATCACCACATCATGCCTTTGTGCTCACCCTCTGGTCAATATCAGCGTGTGTGTGTGTGTGTGTGTGTGTGTGTGTGTGTGTGTGTAACAGAGGTATGAACCAAATGCTCTAGACAAAGAGGATGCAGTGATCAGCTCTCTGCCTGGGGGAGTGAAAGAGTGCATTGAACCTGACCACTGAAGCTGCGAAGAGGATCTAGGAGAAGATTTACTGGAGGAGAACTTCTAGAAGGTTCTATCCAGAGCGTTTGATTACCTCTCCTCACTCAAGGCAAATATTCCCATGAGGATGTTACCAGACGTTGCTCTGGAAAGAGCAGAGTTATAGAAGAATGGGAGGGGGGTGTACAAGAAGGAGAAAAACTGGGTTCACAGAATAGCCAGTGTGACTACCACCCTGATGGTTCTGTTTTCTTCAGGTCTATCTCTCAGAAACTAGAGAGTCATTTAGCACTTAAAAATGTTCACAAAAACGTGTGTCTTGTTGAAAGACATTTGTCTCCATGTAAGTGAACTTAAGTGTTCATTGACGTGTTTATAATAATTTTTTAAACTATTAGTTATGGTACTATATAGTCTGCTTTTGGTTAGCAGGAGTTTGGTTTTTTTACTTAATCAAACATACCATATATATATATATATATATATATATATATATATATATATATATATATATATGCACTGTGTTTGGTTTAGTTTGGGTTTTTTTCCCCCAGATCCAACATGAGTCTCTTGGATAGTCCCAATCCATGGAATTTTATTTAAGTTTCTGCCCCATATTTTTTTCTTTCCTTGGTACCAATAAAAAAAAACCTAAAACAGCCATTATCATCTTTCTAGGCTGTTCAGGACATTTGATCCTAGATACCTTACGTAGCTTATACACATTGAACAAAAATTTGGGGTCAAGTTTTTCCATCTAAAAATTCCCGGAGGCCTTTTATTCATACCTTATGACCATCATCCCTTGTCCCAAACTTACTCATCTCACTCAGCAAGAAAGAGAAAAATAATCTGCCAAGATTTCAAAGCCAGTGATCAAGGAAGTGGAGAGAGGGGATTGAAAAATAGTTTTTTCTCACTTTTTTTGTCCAAGCCAGAAGTTTTCATGTTCTCTTTTGTGTTTTTGCCAATCTCTTCACTAGAAAGGAACAATTATGTAAATCATTTAAATTACATAGCCTCAACCAGGAAACTTAAAGATGGTTTGTTTATATGCTATAATATAATTCTCACATAATATATGCTATAATATAAGAATGCTGCCCCACATGATGCCAGTGCAAAACATTGCCAAATATATTAAACTTTCTCCTTATAAAACTAAAGTTCTTTTTAGTACCTTACTATTTTTGGTATTGATAAAAATAACACACATAGAAGATTAGTATAAAATACATTTTGTGTTAGTAAGAATAATGCTAGCATCTGTAACAAATAAACTCCCAAATGTCTGTATCTTAACCCTACAGATTTTTCTTGATAAGATAAATAGGGGTATTCCTGACCAACAGCACATTTCCTCCAGACTATGTGACAAGGATCAGGGATGATTTGTATGGACCAGGTCTCTCGTTACAGCATGCAGCAATTGGATCTGGTAATATGTAATCCCTACCTGCAAAAGAAGTACCATGGTAGAAAAAAAATTCCCCAAAGTCCTTTTCACTTCTGTGATTCTAGGTCTTTTAGAAGTTAATAGATTAATATTCAATTAATTATCCATGTAATGTTTTGCAAGACTTAGCATCATTCAACTATGGTTTAAAATAGGTCGACACCCATATTAACGTTGTTCTCTAATACGCTCTGGGGTAATTTCAAGATGTAGTCATTGATGGAATTTTAGCTACAAATAAGACGTACATAGTTGTGTTGACTGCAAAACATAGAGTGCACTTTATTCAAGACTTAAAGACATAAATTAGTACTGGTATGCAGTGATACTAAGCATTACATTTCATTGGCAGCAAAGATCATCCCCACCCAGGGTTGCTTAGTGCGTTTTCTTTTTTTTTTTTTAATAAAGTTATATTGAATTTTTATATTGAAACCCGAAACCCAAATGAAACTTTCTTGATGTAGGGTTTCTTTCTGGAGGTTTGGGGTTTGTCTATAAACTCCAAATCCATGTGTGGTTCATAGAAAATGATGGTAAGACTCAATCAACTTTTAGAAAACCTGGATAGAGTTTCAAGCAATTAGGAACAAGAGAATGAATGTGTTTTGTTTACTTTAGACCAAATTCTGTGGGTTTTGAATTTAGAAGTGAACAATTGGGGTTTAAGTTCCATTCACAGGGAAAACATGACTTCCTAGTGGAAAGAAAAGACCTGAAGAAAACAACTTTTACTTTGGAAAAATATAAAAATTGTTCATGCGTGGGCTCTGGAACAAAACATAGTGGTTGAAAAGAGGTCGCCTTAGAGGAATTTAAAGAAATTGTGTAATACAGTTTGTTGCTGCTGGTTGTTTTTCTCACTACTGAAGTGAGTTGCCAGAAACTATAAGAGGTGTCGACACACACACAAACTTCTTGGGCAAGAAAATGTTAGCATAGGTCATATATTGATGGACAAAATTCAACAAGTTGTTTTGAAAATAAACAACAGCATGTTTTAAAAAGCAAACGGTTAGTGCCTTGTGTTAATTCAGTTGATTGTATTCCAAGTAGTAAGTTCCTGGGAGGTAAATGAATGAAATTGGTATTCTCATCATTTCAGTGGCAGGAAACTTCAACTTGGTGTTGAGAGTTGAATCCGTGTATGCTGTGTGATAATGCAAGCCTTACAACCTTACTGCTCAGACACCATCTATGACCAAGGCCTGGTTTGAGTCACAAGATGAGGAAAACTCACTGTTATATATTTGTAAGCTTACGCTTTTCCTTTTTGGCGTTGCATAGATTTTGATTGGAAGGCTTGATGGAAGAAGTGAATCTTCAAGAGGTACGGCTCAAACACTGATAAACTGGCAAACTAAGAGAAGAAAATAACCTCTTCCAATTATATCAAGAGAGTGTGAAGAGGTATGGATCAAGAATGTCAGAGGATGTCATTAAAAGGGTGATTAGGCCCCAGACCCGGGAAGATGAAGAGAGAGATTTGGAAATGAGAAGATTTCTGCCATGGCTTATAGACAGCGTTGGATTCTCTTTCGCTAGAAAAACACATTTTTAAATTAAGGATGGAAATATTTGTAAAAATTCAAACAGACTATTAAATCTAAAACTTTTGAAATCAGTTCTATTTCTGAAAATGCAGCCAGATTCTTCTCTCCCAAGAGAAAAATAGAGTTCTAGAGATGAGTTTTGGACTAACCTGGGCTGCAATTTGAGTGGGATACATCTATAACCAGCCCAGATCAATTCTACAGCCAATGCAGTCTGGTTTTCAAATAAACCTCGACTGGGTTCAAGGTTGGGACGAAAGCCATCAGAAACCTGCAAACAGGTGAAATTCAACAAAGCAAGCTAATTTGGATTGATTTTTAAGATTTCCCCCAACCCAGCTTTGAATGGGCCAGGTGAAATACTGAATGGCTGTTCCGGACTTGGATTTGTTTAAATAAGTTTGTATGCAAACACCCAGGGAAACAAAATGTCATATTTTGTGAAACGTTGCTTAATTTGAAAGTTATATCCCGAAAAGACCCAGACTTCACCCAGGTTCATAAAAGCATTGGAAAGTTTTACATTTTGTAAGCTGATTGACTTATAAGCAAATTGAGAAAGAAGTTTGCTTTTTGTTTTTTGGGTTTTGGGTTTTTTTAGTCTAATGTAATTCAGATTTCATGAATTCTAAGTTTTCAGTTCCACAACTGAGGAGTAAAAAGCTCAGAAATGCTAGAAAGAAGAGATTCTAAATAGGGAGTAACTGAAATAAAAGGTAGACTGGGTTAATAATCTAAAAATTCTCTACCTAAATAATTCAAACTCCTAAACAGAGAACCTTTGTTTTAATTTTATCTAGAAGATGTGTGACAACCAAAAATCCAGCCTGCCATTCTCTCTTCATTAGTTATTTTTCTAAAACAGATTATTTTAATGTCCCCGTCATTTACTTAGTATAATCATCTGAATCCAGCACTGATAAAGAGAACCCAGAAGTGGTGTTCACCGATGGAAAAAAGGACGATAAACTCATGGTTTAATTCAAAACACATGACTCAACTTTTTTTTATTCTTAGGCAAAATCACTAAGCTCCAATTAAACTGTAAATTTACTGAAGCTCCGTGGCAGTCTTTTCTTTATCTAATACCCAAGTTACCTAACAATGTGTTAGCTAGAAAGAAGGTCCTACTGCAAGTGCATGCTTTCAAAGATGCTTTTAGAACACACCAAGCTCTATCCACTGAAAAGATCCAGAAGAAAATTATCAATCCAATAGCAGTGATCAACCCTCCCATTAATTTCCCATCAACAGGAACCAGAGCTCTTTGGGAAAACAGTTGATTCCAAGTCTGGGGCAGGAAATATAAACCATGCTCTTTTTTTTTTTTTTTTTTTTTTTAATTTTATTAAATTTATTGGGGTGACAATTGTTAGTAAAATTACATAGATTTCAGGTGTACAATTCTGTATTACATCATCTATAAATCCCATTGTGTGTTCATCACCCAGAGTCAGTTCTCCTTCCATCACCATATATTCGATCCCCCTTAACCTCATCTCCCACCCCCCACCCCCACCCCCCTTACCCTCTGGCAACCACCAAACCATTGTCTGTGTCTATGAGTTTCTGTAAACCATGCTCTTGAAGCACTTTATCATACCGGAAATCAGCACAGCTATCAAATTATATTAGGCACATAAGCACTCAGGAGCCAACTTGAATAGGCTTATAGTGGCCAAAGATAAGACAATTTGAGCATCAGAATGATATTAAACACAATGGATTGAAACACATGAAATACGTTTACATCCCAGAGTTCATAATATTACCCAGAAAATCTTCATCGGTCATCCAGGGAGGATGCTAGGAAACCAATTCACTGTTGTGAAAACTGGAAAGTAATAGAAACGGACCAAGCTTTTCCACCCTATCATAGTGGCCAATTTTAGAGGACATGAAGGAGAAAGCAGAGAATCGAGTGCTCAGAGATTCGCAGGCTATTGACATAAAACATGGAAATGAACTAAAGAGTTCAAGTGCTCTCCCTCCCATGTCCCCTCACAATTCCAATGCCCTCTCCAGAGCCAACCTCTATTAACAGTTTCAGTGTAAAAATTTTTGTATGTAATTTCTTTGCATAACGGAATCACACATAATAATATACATATGTTAATCTTCAGTTTGTCCTTGACGATCTCTCCACTTACTCTTTTAATAGCTGCATAGTATTGTGGATATATCATCATTTATGAATTCTCTTATTGATAAACAAGGTTGTTTCCAGTTATTTCATTCCCAGCTCTGTTACCATGCCCATCCTGTTTCATCTGTCTCTGTATACACATGCAATTATATTAATAAAGGAGTCTTAAAAGTCAAATTATTGGGTCAGATACATGCAGTTTAACAGCTTCGTTGAGGTAATAGTTAGGGGCTCCTTAGGAAGAAAGCTGCCTAAAGTTTAGTCGCATGGAGGGGAGCGTTCCAGCCATCTTGGGCCTATGATAGATCAGTTTGCATTTTCTAGAATTTCATGCAAGTAGAATCATAAAGCAAGTAAACTTTTCACCAGGCTTTTTTTACTCAGCGTCAGTATTTTATATTTGTCAATGCAGCTGCATGAATCGATTATTTCTTTTTATTGCTGAGTAGTATTGTAGCGTATTCACGCACCATCATTTGTGTATCCATTTACCTGTTGGTGGACACTTGGGCGTTTCCAGTTTGGGGCTTTGAACATTCACGTGCAAGTCTTTGCAGGACATTGTACTTCCATTTCTCCTGGGAATCGAATAGTTGGCATGCACCTACCATATGGTTGAGGAAACTGCTAAATTGGTTTTCTTCTCCAGTCCCACCAGCAGTAGAGGAGAGTGCCAGTTGCTCCCCATCCTCACTACCACGTGTTATGACCCATCTTGCTCGTTGTAGATGCTCCCACAGATGTGGAATAGTACCTCTGTGGCTTGAGTTTTCATTTCCTCAAAGACCGGGGATGAGCGTCTTTTCACGGGCTTATTGGTCATCCATGTATTTTCTTTGATAAAATGTCAGTTTACATCTTTTACTTATATTTTTATTGGGTTACTTGTTTTCTCGTGTATGATTTTGATTTATTTACCATAGAAACCCTTCCTCAGGAATGAGAATTGCAAATATTTTCCCAATGGTGGCTCGTCTTTTCATTCTGATAAGCTATCTTTTGAAAAGCAGAAGTTTCTTAATTTGGATGAAGTCCAGTGTGTCCACTTTTTTTCTTTTAGGGAGTGTGCCTTTAGAGTTGTTACTAAGAAATCCTTGCTAAATACAATGTGACAAAGATTTTTCTCCTATGTCTCCTTCTGAAAGTTTTCTCTAAGAAGACAGGCTTCCCTTTCTTTCTGGGCCCTCACCAGAACTGACCTTCATAACAATATTTCTAAGTGGTTTTTTTAGAAGATGCCTTAACCATTTGTGACCACATGGATGGATCTTGAGATTGTACTGCTAAGCGAAATAAGTCAGACAGAAAAAGCAGAGAACCATATGATTTCACTGATATGTGGTATGTAAACCAAAAACAACAAAAGAACAAGACAAACAAACGAGAAACAAAAAACTCATAGACACAGACAGTAGCTTAGTTGTTACCAGAGGGTAAGGGGGGACGGGGGTCGTAGATGAGGGTAAGGGGGATCAAATATATGGTGATAGAAGGAGAACTGACTCTGGGTGATGAACACACAATGGGATTTATAGATGATGTAATACAGAATTGTACACCTGAAATCTATGTGACTTTACTAACAAATGTCACCCCAATAAACTTTAATTAAAAAAAAGAAGATGCCTTAAGATTTCTATATAGATAATCACATCAGTTGCAACTAGAGACAGTTTTTCTTCTTCCTTTCCAACTTTATGCCTCTTATTTCTTTTAGTTGCTGTATTGCACTGTTATTCCCGTAGAATGATAAATAAAAGTGGTGTCAGTGGGTATCTGAGCCTTATTCCGGATCTAAGAGGGAAAGCATCAGTCTTTCACCATTAAATAATATTAGCTTTGGATTTTTTTGTGGATGTCTTTATCAGGTTAAGGAAGTTTCCATCTATTCCTACTATGCTGAAATTTTTTGTTTCTTGAATGTGTGCTGAATTTTACCAAAAAGTTTTTCTGCATTTGCTGAGATGACCAAATAATGTTTCATCTTTATTCAGTTAATGTGGTTAATTATGTTGTGTCATTTTCAAACATTAAATAAGCTTGCATTCCTTTGATAAGCTCTCCTGGCCATAACGTAGGATGTATCCTTTGTATATATTAATGGATTCCATTTGCCCAGTACCTTGCTGAGGAGTTTTGAATCTATATACATATATGAGGGATACCGGTTTTGTAGTCAATTCAGGCTGCTATAATAGAGTATCGTAGATTATTATTAACAACCGAAATTTATTTCTTACAGTTTTGGAGGCTGAAAGTCCAAGATCAAGGTACCAGATGGTCGTTCTAGTGAGAGCCCTCTTCCAGGATGCAGACTGCCCATTTCTCATAGTATCTCACAGGGCAGAGCGCAGAGATTAAGCAAACTCATCCCTTTTAGAAGGGTACCATCCCCTCCCCGAGACCTCACCTAGTGCTAATTTCCTCCCAAAGGCCCCACCTCCTGATTCCCCAACATATAAATTTGGGAAGGACACAGATATTTAGTCCATAATCTCTGATCTCTTATCAGTCTTTAGTCACATTTTGGTATCAGTGTTATGCTGACCACATAAAATAACTTGACAAGCCATTCCCTTCTCTATTTTCTGAAAAACTTTTCATGCATGATTACTTTGTGCTCAATAGAATTTACCAATGAAAACGTCTGGGCCTTGAGTTTTCTATGCAGGAAGGTTTCTTTTAATTATTATTATTATAAATTCAAGTTCTTCAATAGTTATATGGCTATTCCAATCTTCTTCTTGAGTCGTTTTTGCTAAGTTGTGTTTTTCAAGAAACGTATCCATTTTATCTAGTTGCCAAATTGATTGACAGTTTGTTTCTAATATTTTATTTTCCTATTAAAATTGGTAAGATATGTAATGGTATTCCTTCTTTTATTTCTAATATTGGTAATTTATACGTATCTTTCTATTTCTTGATTTGTCCTGTTGGACTTATTGATTTTATTAATCTTTCAAAGAATGAATTTTGAGCTTTGTTATTTTTTCTATTTCCAAATCATGAACTTCTGCACTGACTCTATTATTTTTTTCCTTCTACTTATTCTGGGTTTGTTTTACTCTCTTTCCATAGCTCTTAAAGTGAAAACTTACATCAAAATTTTAGACCTTCCCTCTCTTCTATTACAGGTGTTTAAAGCTATAAATGTTCCTCTAAGTACTCCCACAAATTTTGATATGTTGTATTTTTATTATCATTCAACTCAAAATATTTTCTTATTCTCTTAAGATTTCATCTTCAAGCCATGGGTTACTTAGATAAGTGTTATTTAATTTCCAAATGTTTAGAAAATTTCTAAATATTTTAGTTACTGGTTTCCGATTTAACACTACGCCCATAGAATACACTCTATAATATACAAATCTTTGGAAATTTACTGAGATTTCTTTTTTGACCTAGTGTATGTCTATTTGGATAAACATTCCATACACACTTGAAAAGTATGCTTCTTCCACAGTTATTGGGTGCAATGTTTTATAAATGTCAATTAGCTCAAGTTGGTTGATAGCGTGCTCAGATCTTCTATAACCGAACTAATTTTTGTCTGCTTGTTCTATTAGTTACTGAAAGAATGCTGTTAAACTCTCAAATTATTTTTCCCATTTGTTCTGTCAGTTTTTGCTTCATGAATTTTGAAGCTTTGCTATTAGATGCATATGTATTTATGATTGCGTCTTCCTGATGAATTGGTTCTTTTGTGATTTATTAAATGTCTCTCTTTATCGCTTATAAAATACTTTGTCTTAAAGTCTACTTTTTCTGCAATTAATATAGCTATTCTAACTTTCTTATGCCATGTCCCTGGCATATCACTTTCTATTCTTGTATGTTCAATTTATGCGTAGCTTTAAATTTAAGGTGCATGTGTGATTGATACATGTATTTATATCTTGCATTTTTATCTAATCTGACAATCTCTGACCTTCAATTGGAACATCTTACATTTAATGTCATTTATAGTATATTTACATTTAATATGCTTATTACTATGGTTTATTTAGGTCTATCACCTTGTTGATTATTTTCCATTTGTCTCTTGTTTTTCATTCTGTTGCTCCTTTCAATGGTATTTTGTTTCTATCCCTCCTTATTGGTTCCTTAGATCTTTTTTTAAAATTAATGTTTACTGTTCTTCCAGGGCTAACAATGCATTCTTAACTTAAAGTCTATTCAGAATGAAAATTGTACTACTTCACACTTTCCACTTGTTACTTTACACTTGACACATTTCTTTTCAGACTTCATACTTTACGCTCCACAAATCTAATGGTATAATTCCATTTATCCATCACCCCCAACTTTTGTGCTTTTTTGGTTATATATTTATTTCTACATATATTATATGGTCCACCTTATAATGCTATTGATTTTGTTTTAAAGAGTCAGTTGCCTTTTAAGGAAATTATGAAGTGATGAAAATAGTCTTTTAAACCACCCACTGATTTGCCGTTCCTGGCACTCTTTTTTTTTTTTCTTTTTTCTTTTCTGTAGATCTGTGTTTCTATCTGGTATCATTCCTCCATCAGTCTAAAGAATGCCTTTATTATTTTTTGTTTTGCAGACCTACTGGATCCAATTCTGTCACCTTCCATTTATCTGAAAATGTTTTTATTTCACTCAATTTTTAAAGGGTATTTTCTCTGGGTACAGAATTCTGAGGATGTTTTCCCCCATCAGCACTTTAAAGACATTTCTATGGTCTTCTGACGTCCACTGTTTCTGATGAGAACTCGGGAAACATTCTTCTTGTTCACTTATAGGTTACGTGTCTCCCCGCCTCCCTTGGCTGCTTTCAAGGTTTTCCTCTTATTTTTAGTTTTCAGCAATCTATGAGGTGCCTAGGTGCAGCTGTCTTGGTATTTATCTTTCACTGAGTTCAATGCTTTTCTTGGATTTATAAGTCAACATTTTTCATGAAACTTGGAGAAATTTGGAGTTATTTAATTATGTAACTTTTCCTGCCCTTTCTCACTTTCCTCTTTTTCGAGGATTCCTCTAACATATATGTTAGAGGCTTTGTATTATCCTGAGATTCTCTTCTTTTATCTTGACCATCTCCCACCTGCTGTGTTCCCCTCCGATGAGACTAAAGTAGTCATGATCTGAGGATGCTGGTTTTGATGGGAGGATTTTCAGTTCATTGCATTTTCTCTGTGTAAATCTTTACTTTCTTTTGAGCGCTGAGCTTAATAAATGTGGAATCTCTAAAAGTATATCATCCTTATATTTTTATTATGATGTGTGTTTGATGATTTTTATGTGTTACTATTGACTATCAGATTCTGAAATTCAAATGATAGTTTAACCTGCTGATACAAGTTACACATACTGGCCATATATGCCCATCTGATTAGGAATTAACTTGTACCTGTGGAAGTGAATATTGCTGTTGGCATGGAAACCTGACCCTTTGCACTGTCATTCATTATCATCTTTATATTTTCACCCATCCTACTGGTTTCTCCGTAAGTGAGTTCAATGACAGAACATTGTAATCGAGGAGCCAATGTATAAATGAATAAAGACAAAGAACTCCTAAGCTTCCAAAGACGTTTACGACAATGTCCTACGGATGAAATACAGCACCTTCCGTGAATCAGAATATATCAGGGTCCATCACAAGCATGTTTTGTCCAAGCTCCACTTGACCTTGTCTTAGACCTCAGCACCTGCTCTTCCCCGCATCTTCTGGTCCGTAAGTCAGTCCTTCCTCCCTCCTACCACAAAATCCAGGGCTCCACTCGGAAGCAAGTAAAGCAGAGGATTGCTTTCATCAATGCACTGCATTTCTAATCCTCAAAGCCAGTTCTCTTTCTCTCCTTTCTCTTCATTTTCATAATGTAATACACAATTAAAACTATTATCCTCACTCTAGAAATTACACTTCCGGTCTTGCCTTGGACTCTCTAATACCTTACCTAGTAAAACACAAGTGTTCTGGGGAATTAGAAAATCAAGACATTCTGATTTGAATAAGTGGAGATAATATACATGGGCCAAATATTTGGCACAAACAATGTGAAGGTGATGTCTAAATACTAACTTACTCATTGCATTACATTAATTTGATTTTTGTGTCTTTACCATGGTGTTTTTATGATTTTTCTGAGCAGACTACAGAATTGTATATGAGCTTGATTTTCCATGAGTATTCAAAATTGTTGCTCTTCATTTTGTTTACATTAGGGAAAATAAGCTACATTTCATTTTTATTTAATTTGCTTTGCTCAGTATAAACCAAAGTAGTACTCAGTTTTTATCTGATGATTAGAATAATGGCTAAGTTTACCAACGCTAGAAATATGGATGGTAATTTGAATATCCGTAATCCATAACTCAGTAGAAGGAAGAGACTTAGATATATCAAAATATACATAAATATCACAAGTAATATTTGAAATCCAATAAGCACTATTTTTTTAAATACTCTCTTGGTGTTTATTGTTTTCATGCTATCCTGTTAGGTGGCTGGCTAAACTCCTTTAATGATCAGTATCAATATGTTATCCTTTAAGCTGCCATTCATTTCAACCATAAAATTGTGTGTATTTAAATAAATTATGAGTTGGTAATTTTTATGTTAAAAGGAAAAAACGGCTAAATATCTTGAATACCTAACTTCTGTTTATTTTACTAATTACCGTATTAGGCTTTGATTTCTTTTTTTTTTTTTTAGGCTTTGATTTTAAATGAAACAAATGCATCTGTTTTCTCAAAAAGATTACAAAACTAGTACTTGCAAGGTTCATATTTATTTTCCAATTACTTTTATTGATTTTACAGGCAGAATAGTATCTTGATCTCTCTATTACATTCAACAATTCCAAAATATCTGTAACTCTGGTATCAATATTAATAACTATGAAAAATCAAGCAAGCAATTTACAACTATCTGCAGTTAAGGAAAATGGATTGAAAAGGCATATAATTGGAATAACAAAAACAGCATTTATTCGTTAAGATGCAAATAGCCAACATAAATTGAGTACCTCAGGCGTTTTTCTAACTGTGATTTATACAGATTTTGGAAACTGAAGAGCACAGTGGCCAGTCACCAATGATGGTGAAAACCAAAACACAGACAAGTGCCTATTTTGCTAATGATATATGTGCAGCTCTTTAGCTTCGCATTGTGCGGTACTGTAGTCCCTTCCAAAGCATTAGAAATCCATATTACATGTGCCTCAAGCTTTTTTACCAATGAATGATCTGATGAAGATGCCCTCATTTCAGAAACTGAGGTCATTCATGTTTATCTTCACTTGAAACATTTCAGAAGGCTTGCTGAACCCAAAGAACGCCCATTCTCAGACTGCTGGATCAACAGCGACATCTAGTGGCTGTGGTATCCCTGAACAAGCATTTGTAAAAGAGAAACTCAAGGTTACCCATAAAACGAGGGAAATCGCCAGGATGCCTCATCGTTAATATTGACACAAGCATAGACCAGAGAAACTGTATCAGAAATCTATAAACACTCCCTGGCAGGTTTTCTCTGATTCGTTAATGATATAAATTAGAGGAAAAGCCAGCACTGGGTTCCTAACCTTTATTCTTAACAACACTTACTTAATACTTAAATATCCTGTGTCGATTTTTATAAAAATCCAGTTCTCATTTTTTCATGTCTGAGTTCTTGCTTCTAACAGAGCAACGTAAAGAACACTATTAACCACTGAATAATCAGGTCTGTGGCTCTTTTATGAATGCACAGGTTGGAATGTTCCAGCAACAAATTCAGACGCTATATGACAATGCACTGAGGTGCCCGATGAAGACATTATAAAAGCTGCCAGTCTGTTAGTGATTGTTGGGTGGAGTTTACACTGGAAATATTATTCATTTTTGTAAACAGGGAGCATCCAGTTCACCAAGATTTTCTAAAGCAATTGGATCACGAAATGGATTTATAGAATCATTTTACCATCAGAGAATCATGGCTTTCGAGGTATGACTGCTTCCTGTTAGTGAAACATCAGTACAGCCTTTGACGCTTGCACAGCCAGTCTGAGGCAGACCCAGGAGCTCATGCTGTTGGCTGGACCCTCAACTCCTCATCCTCCGACATACGTCCTGCCGGAGACCTGAAACCGCTCCCTTTCTGCCCAGCTCTAGAGCAAGCCTACCTCCTTGTCACCATGAAGCATTGTTCCTGCACACAGACTATTAGATGCAGCCCCATGGTGGTTCACGGGGACACTGGGACTGTCCCATCCAGAGGGACTGAGGTACCCCCCAAAATGCCTAGACAACTATGAGTCCATATAGGTGGGCATCGCTATCTAGCCTCTCATTTCTCCTCCCCCTGAATTAACTGCCAAGAGCTAACACCAGACCTCCGCCTTCCTCTGTAACCTTCTGAAGTTTTGTTGTGATCACAAACAGATGCAACGCCTGAGCAGCAGTTTCGGGGTTAATACACCAGCCTCGCAAATGCAGAAGGGGCATATCTAGTTCTCCCAGACTATCAACCCCCAACCCAGCCTCTTGCCATGCTACTGATTAGCTGGGACATTTGCCTGATGGCACTTGCGTGCATACACGGGGCTGCAGAGCCACGCCCCTAGGGACTGCACACCAGCCCGGAGAAGTGAGAGCTCACAGGCACCACCGAAACGGGCAACCGTGAAAAGAAAGGAACCATTTTGACCTCACTTCAGATTTTCATGTAAACACCGGGCAGACATGGTCCAGTGGGCATCTCACACCCACGTCTATAAGCAGTTCATCTTCACAGACCGATGAGTGTGGTTCATATGCATTTAAAATGATGAAGGTCAAATGAGGTGCCCTAAGTATAAAGCCCGGGTTTCTCTCCACCCACTCCCCCCAGGAACTCCTTAGTCTTCTTTTCCCAAGGTTCTCAACTACAGGAGATGTGTGGACAGTGGGTACAGGTAGTCCTGGCGATGTCTGCTAAGGGGCCAGGCAGCCGTGAGTGGCATGAGCGGGTTCCCGGAAGGGCTTTCTGCTGCTGGGTACAGTGTAAACTGCGTCCTCCCCTTTCCCCTCTCCCGCTTCCCATTTTCTCCCTCATTTCTGCCTGATGCCGGCAGTGCTGCTAAGAAGCCTTGTGTCCTGCTGCTGTCAGAACCCCTCTGCTGTGTAACAAAGAGGACCTCTGAATTCCAGGGGATAATACTGCCAACTGTTCCACCCTCCACTTATCTAGATAGTCTCAGGTGAAGAGCTATAGGCAATGCCAGGTTATTACTACTGTCCGCTCATAATAATAACCTCCCCCCCCAAAAAAATAACAATACATCTGAACTGAACTGGCAGTTTGAGATAAAAGTCTGTTCTCCACCTGTCAGCACTGATACATCTTGACCTTGTACGAGTTTTAACGATGGTTTAGTTCAGGTTTGTGAATCGGTCATCTCAAGTTACCAACCCACATGGCCTTCTCAGGTCCTCCTCTCCTCACATGAAGTACCCAAAGAGGAAAGTAAATTATGCCTTTGACTAGTTGCCCAGGAATTTCACTGGGCCCAGCAGAGTGGAAAATGTTCAGCTAAATGGGAGGGTGAGTTGCCACCACTGGGTCCCTACAAGCCTAGAAATAATTCGGTCTGGGTCTGAATGCTAATATGGTGCTTCCAAATCTCTTTCTGAAAAGCGTAAATGCAAAATACCCAATCCCTGCAAGCAAACCAAGCACAAGGGTGGTGCCAAGAACTTTGGGGGCCCTTTTCTTGGCCACCCGGAAGGCTGTTGGCAGCACTGCGGAGATTAGAATATTGTTGACATGTCCTAAAACCTTGTGGAATGTTTTTCTCTTCAAGACACGATTGTAATAGGTTTCCAAGTTCGGTCGCTTTCCATTTCCCCAGTTTCTCCTCGCAAAGCCCAGGAACTTGAGTCGATGCAAGGTGACAGCGAGTGAGACATCTGCCAGGGTGAAGGACTCTCCGCAGAGCCAGGGCTGGCGGCCCTCTTCTGCTCAGAGAAAGGGACGTGGAGAATTAGGGGCATCGCCACACACACACACTCCAGCTGCTACCTTTCATCTGTGTTGAGGGCAAGTGTGAGTGAAGCAGAAGCCGAAAGCCATAGCACGTTTTTTTCGTACTCACACTCGGGGAGAAATTTGTGCCAAAAACAAAGTCCCTGCAAATGGATCCCAAGCTAAGGGGGGGCATGCTTGCCATCTCTCAACCATCCCGGTCTCCAGGTGACACTACCACCGCTGGAGTTCAAAGCCCGCCTACCATTTTGCAAAGAACTGGGAGGGGCTGAGAATCTCCAAGCCAGACAAGTCAACACATACTTCCTGGTGGTTAAGGGAAACGAGAAGATGAGTTTTAGCAGAATCCATCGAGTTGGGCCTGAATCGTCACCCAGTGGGTGCTGCTCCCCGTTCCTATTTAAGGCAGGCAGGAGTCCCTACTGTGAAGCAAGTTTCAGGTAACAGGGGCTTCAACTTTGCTGTCAATTAGAACAGCACAGGTGGTCAGTGTGCTTGCACCTGGGCTGTGGCTTCCTGGTAGAGTTCGGCTTGCAGGTACAGTGCACGGATGCTCAGCACGCAGCCTGCACACACACACACACACACACACACACACACACACACACACACACGAGCTGGCCCCTATTTGATTCTTCCCCACCTATGGAAGAAATTAGAGGGCGCACTCTTGCAATTACTCAGGTTTCTCAACCAAACTACGGTAATTACAACTTTGCAAAACAGGCCAGGTTGGAATTTCTCACCCCTAACTTAAATCGTGCAGAAAAATGCTTCACCATGTTTTGCATAGATGCAGGCCGAGTTACAATTAGACACCTGGGTTTTGCTGAATTCAGTATTATTGTCGCTATCTTAAGGTAAACTGTCCATGAAAACAACAATTAAAAAAAATGTCGCAGAACGTTTCTGATGAGATCTAAGACTATTCCCATATCCTTCTGCTGTCCGGGAAAAGAAAAGAACACACATAAAAACCTACCTGGGGTTTCTTCGTTTCTCCTTTGCAACTCAGTTTCCACCTGATCCAAGACTTTCTCCAACTCATCAAGAATTTTCTTCAAATACTTGACGTTGTCGTGGTCATGCAGCTTTGACTAATTAACAAAAACAACTCACTAGGTTATTTGTGCCTGCAAAAACAAGCGATGTAGGGCAGAGCAGGTGTAAACTCACAGAGTTGGAGCCTTCCTATTTTAGGAAATGAGAAGAAATGGACTAACTTCCTTAAAGCAAAAGCAGAGTTGGAAGGAGATGCCCCAGCTGTGAAAATACCCGAGGGCCAGACCCACTGCTCACTGGCCACTCCTGGGGGACCAGATGACCCGCGAGGTCAAAGACTCTGAGGGCTACAACGAGACTCCTCTTGTGCCCAACTCAGGGACGAATGCAGTGACGGAGAGAGTGACTGGGCAGTAAGGAGTGCTGTGTGTGCTGGTGTTTCGTTCGGCTAAGATAGATGGGAAGTTGACGGAAGCTGGGAGTGTTGGTGTTTGCCACGTTTTTAATGCGGGAGAAGCTTGCATGCATTGCTGGGCCAAGGGGAAAGAATCAACAGAAAGAGGAGGGCCGGGCATACCTGATGAAGCAAAGTCCGGACCCTTAGGAGGCAGACAAGCCATAGAGAGAGGTCAGGCTTGACGTGGCAGAGCGCAGGAAATGGCAGATTCCTAGAGTATTTTATTAACTGGGTTTTACATTTGATAACTTTCCCTGGCAACTGGCATGTGCAATGTCTGCTTTTTAAGCAATGGTCGTTAGGTTTGACTATCAAACCTAATCAAGAAAAATTCTTTCTGAAAGCACTGCAGACGCCAAAGGTAGCCTGTGCACTGGTGACTTGCGATACTTAATAGAAGATGTTCTAGAAATAGTGATACTTTGCAAAAGGTGGAATATTTAATAGAAACAGCAGATGTCAACTGAGGACAGCCCGGTGTACTCACTTTAAGTCGCTTCTGTTTCGCAATGTATGCCTCTTGTAAATCTGGATTTTCTTCAGCGAGTTTCTTCAGTTCAGACTCTGTGTTACCAATTTGGCCTGATAATGAAATCATGTTTGAAACAGAAAATTATTTCCTCCCTTCTGTGCAAGAAAGAAGGAGAAGTGGGGAAACTCAATAGTAAAAGACTGAGGTCTAGGATTTATGCCCTGCCTCTGCCTCCACCTCCCCCTCTTTGTGCCTCAGTTTTCTCACCTGTGAAATGGACCTGTCAGAGTACCTGCACACAGGGTGAGGATTAAATGGAAAGCACTTAGGGAAAGGCCCAGCACTTGCTAAGTGCAGGGGAGCCGATTTACCTTTCTGTCTCTTTCAGACTTTCTGTAATGAACTTCTGTATAAAGGGAAGGAAAAGGCCTTATTTTAAAAAACATATTAACTCTAGGTGCCGGAATTGTATCTATCAGTACACTTGTTTCAAATCATCCACGAATACGTAGGAAGAGAAGCAGGAAGAACAAGAGGAAGGTGAGAAGCAGGAAGAGAGAGGAGAAAAATGGGAGAAGAGGAGGGAAGCGAAGGAAGAGGGGGGGAGGAGAGGCACCAAAAAGAAAAGTGATGTAAGTAAGGGAATGATAAAGGTGAGGCGGGACGTGTTGGAAAGAACGTAGTTTCTAGCTGTAGAAGGCCCAGGTTTGCGTGTTGCTCGGCACAGCCCTGCCTCGCTGCCGAGCCCCACCACAGCCGTCCTCCTTGAGCTTGCTGTCCCCATTCCCGGGCCCGGGCCACAGAGCACAGCTCCTGTGGCCCCACATCTCGTGCACTGACCCTGCTCTGTCCTCAGCGGGGAGGAAAGTGAATGCTGGCTATCACAACTCAGTCTCTGTAAACCCCCAGTCACTGAATTTAGAGGTAGAGGATGGTCAGACCACCTGTCGTTCAGCGCCTTCCCATACTGGACAGAAAAGGACAGAAATGTGAACGCGGTTGCCTATAAACCCCAGCAGATCCCCGCGCTCCTGATCCCCAGGCCATCTGTCTGTGAGAACGTGTGATGGTCTCCACTTTTTCCAGAGGCCCCTCTCCTGAGTTTCATCCACACTTGGCCCTTCAAAGCCAAGAGCTGGAAAATCAGGCCCTACAGACACTAACTGTCCATCTGAACAGCTGAAGCACAGATTAATCTGACCAGTGCATAGATCAGTCTATAACCTGCAAGCCCGTGAAACACACTCAACAACTCGGTCCCCCATCTTCTCTCAGTGACCATGAGATGAGCGAGGTCTCAACATGAACTGAAAGACACTCGAGACAGAATCCCAGGTCTTTAAGATGTTTACATACTGCGAATCCGTGTTGTTGCATACGCTGGGATCATGGAGTCCACCGTTAGCTCCGGATGTAAAATGCAGCCATGCGTGTAGGCATCCATTGGCAGGGAGTCGAGCAGTTCTCGGTAGTGCTGTACCCGTGGGTAATACATGCTTCCTTTATCGGGCATTAACCTGGGCGTTTTTTCTAAGGTGCACACACACACACAGAGAGACATGCACAAACATTGAAGGGCAAGTTACAAGTGAAACGTTACATCCAAAAGCAAAACCAAAAACCCCAACCACCTCTTCATCAACGTGATACTAAGGCATTGCAAAGATGCCTCCCCAGCCCAGACACTGAAAACCAGAAACAGCCTGATGTACCAGACCAGATCCCAAAGCATTAGCACATGGGCATTCTCTCACTTCTCCCCCTTACAAACTGCGGTCAACCCTCAAGGTCTAGTGATTGAAGCCAGCTCCGGAGAGCATTTCCTGGCCTCCTAAAAGGCCAGCATGTGACTGGCTCAGGCGTGCCTTCCTCTGTACATGCAAAGTACCTGTACACACTCCATTGGAGCCCTTCTCACCTTAGGTATTGGTATCTTTTTGCCCCATGAACCCCTTCAGGGCAAGGGACCTGTGACCCTGGGTCTAGCGTAGTGCCTCAGACATTTTAGGCCCTTGGTAAAGGTTGGTTAAGTGAATCACAGGAAGAGGATCAGGGACTACTCTTCTCGGTTCCAGTTAATAGCAAGAGTGACCTGTAGATGCTACGTGAATGTGAAATGACAATCTTCATGGAATTTCAAATATTTTCTCTCTGGAAAGTGGATTCGACATAAGTCCTCATTTGCTGGTTAAAGTCTAGACTATAGACTCCTTGAGGGCAAGGATGGTGTTCTCTGTTGCATCCCCAGTACCTACTATAATGTTTGGCACATAGTAGGTGTGCAATAAGTTTGAATGAATGAATGAATGAATCTATTGCCAAATTTCTAGTTATTATAGAATACAGTAGACCTCGTGTCTGCGATTTTGCGGTCCGTGGTTTCAGTTACTCACGTTCAACCGCGGTCCGAAAATATTAAATGAAAAGTTCCAGAAATAAACAATTCATAAGTTTTAAATTGCACTCTGTTCTGAGTAGTGTGATGAAATCTCGGGCTGTCCCCACCCGTTAGTCATGTAGTAGCGGTCTCGGTTATCAGATCACCTGTTGCGGTATCACAGTGCTTATGTTCAAGTGACCCTAAGTCTATTTCATAACAGCCCCAAAGCCATTTACAGAACTTTTATTACAATGTATTGTTATGACTGTTCTATTTTACTCTTAGTTATTGTTGTTAAACTCTTACTGTGCCTAATTTATAAATCAACTCAGTGATACATTATAAATTTAAAACTTTATCACAGGTATAGGAAAAAGCATAACATATATTTATATAGGGTTCGGTACTATCCACGGTTTCAGGCATCCACTGGTGGTCTTGGAATGTATCCCTTGAGACTGAGGGCGTCTACTGTATATAAGCTGCAGAAGCTCTGAGGATGACAATAAAAGCTGAGAAGTTCTCCCAAGATCCCACCACCAATTAGGGAAAGAACAAGAATTAAAGTCATTTCACTCCGAATGCAGTGCTCTGTTTTATTACGTCAGCATAGCATCTGGAGGGTTTACTGTTCAGAAACGATCCAAGATAAGTCACGTGACATCAGGGCTCTGTCCCTTCAGAATCACTTCGCCCTTCTGACTCTCAGACTGCCCCTGAAAAATGCCAGCTAGCTTATTCCAACGAGTGAAAATAACCGCCTTAACTTTATTGATTTATTTCTTAGTTTGGGTTATTTGTTTAATTCAGAATCCTTCTGAGCACCACACACTCATTCCTAAGTATTGACAATTCAGAGTTGCTTGCAGAGCATTTCAGGCAAGATGTCATAATGCCAGACCAA
The DNA here is from genome assembly GCF_036562045.2 of Rhinolophus sinicus. Lineage (NCBI taxonomy): Eukaryota > Metazoa > Chordata > Mammalia > Chiroptera > Rhinolophidae > Rhinolophus > Rhinolophus sinicus. Next base: position 8,152,653 of record NC_133763.1, read on the forward strand.
GTAGAACAAGCTTTTCAAGCTGACAGGCTACTTCTGACTCCCTAAGGAAACAGAAGATGGATTACTCTCCAAACCAGTCGGCAAATGTCTAACTCCCTACTAGGAGTCCAGTTCTGAAGGCTGCACTAGAATAATCGAGAATGACCTGTCAGCTATATACAGCGTGTCAACGTGGATTCACACAAATACAGCACACATCCTCGCTGACCTTTCATGACCTCAGTATATCACCAGGATCCCTACCCATGTATGGTAGACATTTCCATGAGGACAACACGCTGGTCGCCTTCTAAGGTCCTTGAAATTCTAAAGTGTTCTTTATCTTTTGTGTGCCACTGACCTGTTCTCAAAATATTGTTCTTAAGTGCATAAAATACAAGACAGGATTGCATAGGAAATTGTATTAAAATAGAGTTATCAAAGTAATTTTAAATGACAAAATACTAACACGGGTGCCTATTATTTATAAATACATTTACAGGATCTAGCAGCAGTTCTACCGTAATTTCAAAGTGGAGATGATCACAAATGATACTTTAAAACGCCTGCAATAACCTGATATGCTACAAACACTAAACACACCTGTGATTTCTATTGGTAACAAAGTCGTAGGTACTCCTGATACTGCTGTCGATTATGCATCCGTTAGAAACGAAAGGAAATGTCTGTTGGAAATTAGTGAAAGTTGGCATAAAGTGACTTCTTAGGAGAACTGAGTAAGGGACAAGGCAGGTCTTGTATTGCACCTAAGTTTAGGCAGCAAATTAGAAACAGGCAGAGAGACAAAAAGCAGAAAGATGTGATACACAACAAGAAGAGAAAACCAAAGAATTTTTTTTTTTTAAGCAAAATCAGAAGGAAACCACAAAAGCATTCTGCAGCCATTGACCGGGGACAAATAGCTCCATACGTTGTCCAGTCCGTACTGCTGGTTAGAATAACAATGGCCCTGAGCCATTTTTTAAAAATTGCAATCAGTTTCCCCAGTAGCAAAAAACAAAAAGAATTGAAGGGTTTAAAGGCATACGCTTCCATTATTTTGCTAAATTCATTACTTTTATTTCCTGCATTCCCCAGTGATGGGGGATAAAGGAGGTATTATTATGCCTTGTTTTCAAGAAAGACTCCCCCGAGGTCTCTTTGAATCACTTTCAGGACTTCCTCATTAGCTCAATGAAAACAGATTAGACTTCATTTCTAACTCTCTCCCTTTGCTGATTTTTCATTTTACTTAGATCACTTAGTAGTGCATTAGTGTATAAGATAATAAACACCAAGTAACTGAACAATTAAATTATAGCCTGAAGCTATAACAAATCGTGACAGCAAAAGAGATACCAGTTCATTACACTCTGCTCTTTAGATGAATGGATACACTTAATGAAAGTCACCTTATAACCATGGGCAACTATACACCTCGTGAAATCCATTCACATATTTCATTCTGATTTGTCAAGATTCCCCAAAATTCCACCCATAATTGGACAAAATGCTACATGTTCTGACCAGTTGAGAACAGTGGGTTACAATTCACCATGCTCTGGATAGAACCTGTACTTTTGAAACAATCTGAGATCACACTAGCCTTTTGTTGTATTATTGACTGGTATTGGTAACTTATTAGCAAGCCAGGTCTCCCACCCTCCATTAATACAGCTGATTTTTAAAAACAAAATTCGCATACTATAGTTAGCCTTGTGAAACTTTATCTTAGTTATTTTTCCATTTTATTGTTCCATTAGAAACCTTTCATAAGCTGGTCATCATTTTAACTATCCCAGTCTTTCTGCCATCTACAAATGTGTTTCTGTGTCTTTATTCAAGTCATTTAGAGAATCCTTAGGCTCATGGCAGAGAATAGAAGCCTGTAAGGACACCAGTAAAGAGCCCTGTCCAGCTTGACCTTTGTTTTCAGTAATTCATTTATTTTAATCATGCCAATGTATTTATTAAGCTCCTATGAGGCACTGGGAATACAGCTGTTAATGAGCCAGACAGTATATGTGACCTGGTGCTTACCGTGGTCTACCAGCAATTGAAATAATTAAAATAAAGTGTGATAACATTATGATAGGCTAATTAAAATGAGAGTCTATAGCTAAAGGGGCAGCCTGCTGTTAGAAACCTAAAATGAATATTCTTCAATATGGTGGTTTATTCATCTGAAAATGTGCATTACTTACAAGGGCATTGTGTGAAGTAATCGTAAATGCTGTACTTAAATCAAGATACTCTATATCTGGAATCATGCCTGGCACATAATAGACTCATTTTTGTAAGTGTCAATTAATGACATTCTCCATTAATGTAAAGCTCAAACTGGTTCCTTTTAACTGAGATACTAAAAAATTTTATATAAAAATTTTTATGTAAAAATTTTGTGTATATATATATATATATACACAAATTTTTGACAATCCATTCTGGAATTCTGCCACAATTAAAGACAGTCATTTATTAGCACTGTGTAAAGCTGAAACAATTACTTAATACACATTAGTTTTGTAGTAGTGTATCATACTTTAATGTATGTATGAGTCACTTTGGGATCTTGTTAAAATGCAGATTCTCTTTCAGGACATCTCCTGTAGAGTCTAGGATTCGGCATTTCTAACGAGATCCCAGTGGTACCAGTGCATCAATGGAACATACTTCAAGCAGCCAGGACTGATAGAATTCCCCTCTCCCCCTCCTTGACAACTGGGATAACATTTGTCCGTCTCTTTTCTGGCTCTTTTCCTAATCTCAGTGAGTTCCTATAAAGCATCTTAATGATAATTGTGATGACACTTACATGTTTGTTTTTATTTAATACTTTGAGATACACTTCATCTGTAGACTAGGCTAGCCTTCATTTAGGTAACTAATTGTTCTCTTGCTGTTTTTATATCTTCCCATGGGTTTTAGGTCCCTTAATCTTAATCTTTTGTCAACCCTCTCCAATCGAATGACAACTGTCCTAGGAAAGAGGAATGAGTGAAACAAGAACCGATGGGACTTGCTTTATCTCTGCAATTGAGAAAACTATACCACCTAATCCAAGAGGAAAAACAGAGAAGTCATGTCACCAATGATACGTAGCAAGATAGGAACAGCTTCAGACTAAAAGCTAGGGTTCTTGCTTGCTTACTTCTTCTATTGGTACAACCATAATTAAAGTCCTAAGCTTCCATGTTTTCATCTTAACATTTAGCCCCACAATGCCTTCTCTTATGGTTCAATAAATAGTAATAAGGAGAACTTAGTATTTCCCTTGTTTGAGCTGGACCCAGAATATGCTTCGGTTTTGTTATTATACCAATTAGTCAAAGAAAAAGGAAATGCCTAAGGAAAATTTTAAGAAAGGCTGATAATCATTAACATTACTATGTTACAAAGTAACATATTTCAAATTACTGAATATCTTAGGAGAAACAACGTAAGGAGAAAAATAGGAGGAAGAGAATGGTAGTAGTCATTGAAAGGATGCCAACAAACGAAAGATTTAAATATGGTTTTCCATTTGCTGTACCTTTTTAAAGTTTTTTATTCTTTCAAATAGAATTCTTATACAATTAGTTTGTTTTACTCACATTGCTATAATCACTTTTCCCATGAAATGCAAATTAACACTTAACAGACTTGTCCATTTCCAAAAAGCTCAACGTTAAGAAAAATTGTCTTAAATCAATTAGCTGCCATTTTCAGTACAGTTCCCAGCCCATAGAAGGGATGGCAAGTGATGGCGAAGCAGAAAGCAGTTATATTAAATTCTCTGGTTTAGATCAATGGCCACCTCTAATAAAACCTCCAATCAGAATCCCAGGGAAGGACACACTTGGATTAAGAGCAGAGGTAGTCCATTGCTCATGTAATTCTGGGGTCCCGTGAAGGTCCCATATCTACTTTCCTTTGAAGTAATTCCTCAGTCTTTTTTTTTTTTGGCCAGTTGCCCTTCTCAGCTTCCAGTAATTTGGGGTTATATTCTGGTTTTAATCTGCCCAATTAATATCCACATAACTGGGGGCAGATGAAGAGTAACCAGATTTCATGTAGCATCTCTTTCAGAAGAGTACTCAGCTGAAAGCTGGGAGTCCTGGGCTCTTCTCTCAGTCCTGCCAGAGATCAGCGGTGTCATCCGTGGTGAAGTGACAGTTCACCTCAAAGGTTGTCATTAGGAACAAGCGAGACAAGGGATAAGTGACAGTGACTACGGGAGATGGCCAGTATAATATGAAGGTCTGGATTTGACAGACTTGCCTTCCAGCCCTCCCCCTGCCACAGCACAGCTGTTACTTTAGGCCACCCATTTCTCTTTCCTCATGTACAACATGGGAATAACTGGCCTGCCATGACTGTCTCAGATGGCTTCTTTGAAGACTGACTAGAAGACAAATTATAAAATGCCTGATATAAAGCAGGCTATCCGTGGATAGGGTGATGATTACGTAAAAGCATTATCTAAATTTAAGCCCTATAATTCCTTACAAAAGATACGAAATTCAAACTATGCAGGTGTAACAGGGACCAAGAAATCAAAGTATAGCAACATTCTCCCTTGCCTAAAATTTATTCCTCTTTTCCCCCCCGCTTACAGTTTTTAAGGTGGAACCATTTGGTAGAACAGATGAAACTGATTTTCGTAGTACACATTTAGAATCAATATTATCAATTTGATTTCAAGGCTAGTAAATCACTACTACAAACCACACCCCTGCAGGGTCTTTTGCAAGTGCATTTAAAAGGAAAGGTCCAACATTAAAATGTTTGGTTTACACAAAATTTATGTTATTGACCTATCGTATATTTGTGTGCTTATGGAAATGGAAAAGGTTTTTATCACTAAACCACCATCATGAAACCAAAAAGAAAGAAAGAAATAGGAAGGGAGGGAAAAAAAGGAGGGAGGAAGGGTGGGAGGGAGGGAGGAAGGAAACGCATAGGTTTGTGGTAAAAGTAAAGCCAAGAAATCACAAATAGCCTTTAACATTACCATCCAGGAAAGTCTGTTCAAGATAATCAGTGATCTGAGTGGCCTCACAAATAATGTTTTCCCCGTGGATAAGGACGGGCACTTCTCCAGTTGAGTTCAAACGCATAAACCAAGGCTCATTGTGCTCACTCAGGGGCAGACTTACGTCGTGTTCCTCGCAGTTCAATGCCTTTTCAGCAATGACCAAGCGAACCTGGAAGAGTTCACACTGGTTACCACAGCGGCACATGCAGGCTTTCGATTAAATGACCTCCTGGCTCCCACGAAGCAGCTTCTCAACGCGCTCCCCCGAGTTGCAGGATTTTCAACATGCTTTTTAACTACAGGCAGGTGCAGTGTAACTACCTGAGGTCAACGATAGACTGCGTAGATGACAGAGGTCCCGTAGGATTATAATGGAGCTGAGAAGTGCCCGTCGCCTAGTGACATCCTAGTGCAGCCGTCCCCGTGCGGTGGTGACACAGATGTAAACATACCTACTGTACTGCCGGTCATATACAAGCATAGCACGTGCGATGACAGACAGTGCATAAGATTTGATCATGCTAACACATGATGGTGTTACTGGTCTCCGTCTGTACTGTACTTGTTATTTTAGAGTGTATTTGCTGTAAGACAGCCTGCCATGTTATACACTGGCAGAGCCTCAGCTTATGTTTACCTCTCTCCTGATTGCGTCGTTTTCTCTTTGTGCTTAATTTCATCTCGTGTTTTTTTGTACAGTGACGCGCTGTGCAGGCTTGTAGCCCAGGAGCAATGGGCTGGACCACACAGCCCAGCTGTGCAGTGGGCTGGACCGTCTAGGTCGGTGTGAGTGGGCTCTGTGATGTTCGCAGAACAACGAAATCTCCCACCGACGCGTTTCTCAGCACATACCCTGTTGTTAACACCTCATGTGACTGCATTCCTATTCTAGAATGAACAAGTCCGATCTATCCTGGCGTCTTGTTCTTATAAATTCGAATAGATAAATAACGAAAGCGATTCTGGCTATATGCATTTTACAGCCACCCTCCCCATCACCTCTGCTTTCTTTGTGCCCTACACCTAATTACACGTCCACCCCAGACAACAACCTGAAATACGGATATGCTAGGCCTTGTGGAAGAGAGTGACTGGGAACAAAAAGGGGTAAAAGAAGGAACTGCAGATTGTTCCGTGGCTTGAAGGCGCTGCCTTCCTGCCTGAGCCTGCAAAGCCCAGGGGACAAAGCCTCCAGCCGTGATGCTTTTTATGTCGCACTTCTTGAGTGCCAGTGGCTGGGTCACAGCATTTCCATCTCAGACTGAGTCTCCCTTCTCCGCACTAAGGCGCACCCCTGTGGTGGAGGGAGCAGCCGCCAGCGAGAGGGCGTTGGCGGACGCCTGTCTCTAGGTGGGTGGGTGGCCCTGAGCGACGCCCAGAGGGAGCTGTCCCGGTGCTGAAACCCGATCCGCGCGGCCCGCCCCAGCCGAGGCCCTTACCTTTTGCGAGCTGAAGGAATGCGTCCAGTGGTACAGAATGAGCTTCACCTCGGCGTGCGACTTGCCTTCCGCCATCAAGGGCGCGCCCCCTCTCTGCTCATCCTGCATCCGAGCCATTTCGGGGCGCGCGAGCAGGGCAGGGCCTAGACTGCCCTCTGCGTGCTTCTCCCACCCGCACTGCCCCGCAAAGCCTTCGTAGTTTTTCCGTGATGCCTCCCTGGAGCCGGAAAGGACACTGAGTTCGCGTGGACGAACAGACCCCTGGGAAGTGTAGTTTTGCCGGCGAGAAAGTCGCAAAGAGACGGGGGGAGCATGGGGGCGGGGTGCTGTCTGCGCGACAGAAAGCCTCTGCTGTACGGAAGTCACCTGGGAGGTGCAACTGGAAACAATCTAAATTATGTGTCCTGATTATGAAAATGAGTAATGGATAACGTTGATTGCAAATTACTCATTGGTTTTGGCGATGGAGTAGGGGTTCCTTAGATATAAAAGGAGCGATTTTCCAACATGCTTAGGGTTCCTTTTAGAGAGTCTGTGCCTTTGACAGAAGGGAAGTTCCAGTTGACAGACAAAGCACAAGAATAGGATCTAGGTGTTGTCATTAGAAGATGCTACTATAGAGTCATGAAAAATTATTATTATTATTTATTATTAATAACATCTCATAGGCAAGTAATATACAGTGGTGAGGTAAAAATAGCCTGGTTGTTAAAGAAATTTTAAAGCAAATCTACCTGGATTCGTGTCCTAGTTTTCCATTTTCCCCATTTTTATAGTGGAGATAATTTATTTCCCAAATAAGGTTTTTTTGTGAGAATTAAGTAACTAAATACAATGTTAAACATTTAAAATAGTTGTAGGCACCCAGTAAGGCTCACAGGTCTAGTTGCCTTGTAAACATTCTCTTTATAGCCATGGTCAGGATAATAATTTTACACTAGTCTAGTTACTATTGTACACCTCTTAAAATTTGGCTTCGTAGTAAAATAATAAAATTCCCTTTCAGTAAATATGTATTAATAGCACCATGAAATGAATTCTTGGATAATGCATTCAGCAAATATTTATTGAGCACCTACTATATTCCAAGTTTATGCTGGGCCCTGGGAATACAAAGATGTGTAAGACGTGATACCTGGTACCCAAGATATAAGTCTGGTGGCAGAGACAACAAAATATACAGACAACCAAATAGAGATAAGACCGATCTGTCTTACAGTGAACACAACATCCCATGAAAAAAGAGAGGCGGTATCCAACTCAAGTTAAAAAGGCCCTCTAAAAGACAAAATCTCATAAGGTCCGTCCTCCCCCTTACAACGCTTCATTTGTTTTTCTCTATACTTTTTAAATAACTTTTAAAGATTTTATAATATCTACCATTGTCGCCCCAATAAATAAATACTTAATTAAAAAATACTTTGTAATACCTTTTTAATTAAAAAATACTTTGTAATACCTTTTTATACCCTTAAGTTATTTCAAATGCTTACCAAATTTGTTTTTTATCAGTTCATGCTTCAGAATAGAAAGGGAAAAGCAAAACTTTGAAATCAGACCGAGTGGGGTTTAAATACTCGTTCCACCCCTTACGACCTCTTTTGAGCCTTCATTTCATCATGCATAAAATACGGATCTATAAAAAGATATGACAGCGGTGGGAATTCAGTAAGAGACTGTGCATAGAGCACTTGGGACGTTGCCTGCAGCACATCTGTTGTTGAAAGCATGCATGGATAAGCCCCCAGTCATGTCAAGAGGACAATTTATTGCTCTTCTCTCTTTAGGCCTCACAATTTTTACAACTACCTACATAATCCCCCTCTCCATTCCTCTTCAGAAGAACATTTTAACTCTCCAGCTGCAGGTTCCAACATGTACTATACAGTTCCCTTTCCTTAACTTACTCAATCCCCTCAGTATTTGAAGAAACTCAACCCTCTTGGTAGGCCATCTGTCACTGGCAGCTGGAAGAGTTCTAACAATAAAGTTCAGGTCTTTCAAACACTGAGCACTGTATCACGTCTTCCCAGCAGCAAAGCCAGACAGTACATATTGAATGAATTGGTGGATCCCTGTCTTGGTGTTTCACATTAAGTATTCATATACGAGTATGTCCTCTGGAGTGAAAATGTGGACAGAGCTTCTGAAGGGAAACTTATCAATATGCATCAGATACTTTGAAAATGGGCATAACTTCTAAATCTATCATTTCTTCTATTTGCAATTTCACTAAGAGATAACTGCAGTGAATTCCATCACTTGGCCCTAAAAATCCATTTTCCCCTTCCTCAATGGTAATAGATATTTTAGCTAAGCACATGGCTGCTGAAAATCAAGACTACATTTCCCAGTTTCCATTGCAGATAAAGGTGGCCATGTGGCTATGTTCTCACAAATGGAATGGAATGGATGTGTCACAGGGCAAGTTATATGCAGCTTCCTTACAGAGACAGCTGGCCCTGTACCTCTTCTTTATCCCACCTTCCATCCCGCTTCCGGGAGGATGGATGCTAACTTGACCGTGAGGGATGGGGCCACAGCCTGGGGATGGGCAAGCCCTGAGCTGGAGGGAAATTGAGCCCCTAAGGACAGGACACTGTGGACCTCACTCACTCACAGGAGTCACCAGGAGTCAGAGCCGACTGAGTGGCATGCAACACACACAAGAACACTGGGAAGCAGGACCGACACACCCACCTGAGTCTGCACACCTCCAAATTTTAACTTAGAGAAGAAACAAAGCACCTTGTTTAAGCCCGTTATTTGGTGCTTTCCAAGTGCTGTCATCTTAACCTATCTTCACTAATCCTTCAACCTTGTAAACATAGATGGCTTTGATTTATGTATCAACATATTGGATTTTTTTCTATAGTGAATATATGCTGCTTTTACTACTGAAAGATTTGAACATCAAGAGAATATCAGTGAACAGATGAGGTAAGGAAACATAGTGGTGTTTTAGGAAACCAACTGCTACATCTGTTTTCATTGATGTGTAATCCCTGTTATTTTCCATCACACTAAAAAGTCATGAGTAGGTAATAGAAGAAAACCTTATTTTCCATTCACATGGTTATTCAGAGCATCTACTGAAGTGTGTGTGTGTGTGTGTGTGTGTGTGTGTGTGTGTGTGTGTGTTCGTTCTGCGGTGTGTCTTTGTGCTGCATCACGTTAGATGGTGGGCTCCTGGGGAAAAGGAACCAGATCCAGGTCCATTTATTTCTTCAGTGTGCACTTGGTGAACTTACCCTGTTCCAGGAACAGTGCTAGAGACAGAAGAGAAAGAGTTAAAAGTACATCACTGGCCTCAGGGAATTCAAGTGTGGAAGGAGCGAGATGAGATTACAACACAGTGTGGTAATTGCTTGGATATCTAGGCACTTATAATAGAAAGAGAGAGAACTATAGAGAAAGGCTCCTAACGACAGTGTCTTCCCAGAAGAGGTGATGCCTTTACCGTCGCGAGTACCGTACTGGTGCACTTGCCAACATACCACTGGCTCATGAGAGCTGACCATTACATTTTCAGGAATTTTGCAAGCTGGATGTTGACCACAGCCAACATTAAAAATTAAATAAAAGTGATTTGCATTAAATAATTTTTTTAAATAGAGCTTGCAAATACTCCAAACTCATCACTTCCTAATCATTTTGCTATGTTTGTTATTATCTACACTCTTGAGATTACTTCTATTATGTTCATTTGATGGAAATCAGATATAAGGATATGCTACTGTGTATCTCTTCCTAGCTCGCTGTTCAGTGATGTTGTGTTAGTAGCTTGGAATTGGCCATGGTGGATGTATTTACACTGTGGAAATCACCTGGTGCTATCTATCGTGTGGTGGTTTTTTTTTTCCAGAGAGTTGGTTGGTAAACATTTACCAGCACACTATTGAATGTATGAATTTTTTTGGTGTTTAGTGAAGTATTTTAATGATGATGATCAGGAGAACCTTCGGTAAATTTGTGAATGAGTGAGTTTGTATATTCGTCTGCTTTTGGTACCTTTCCTGTCCCACCCAGCTTTCGTCCTCCTTCCTCCTCCATTCTCAGATACCCACTTCCCTTATTGCATTTTCATTCTCTTCACTCTACGTAAGAAGAAAGTGGATATGCACCACGTCTGTCTGTCCACGAGCATATCTTTCCAGCAACAAAATCATACACCAGTAAACACTGCAGAAATGATTGTTGCATTGCTGTGCAATATTAATAATACCCTATAATCAAATGCATAATGTAGAAATTCTGCATGTGACCACCACAGGTCACTTTCTTACAATCTCATTTGACCCTCATGATAGCCTGTGAGGTAGCTGCCATCCCTAATTTATAGTTGAGGAAAACAACATTTAGCGACCGAGAGACTGGTCCAAAATCCTAGAGCTAATAAGTGCAAGAGCTATAATAACTCAAACATGAGTTTTCTGACTACTAGTCAAGTATTATTTTCTACCACAGTATGCTAGCTTTACACCAAAGAGAGAAACGTGTGGACTTTGAGGTTTTACACAGCTCGGGGTAGACTTTGGGGAAAACATAGCCACTTTCTTAGAAACTAGTCCTCATTGATATATATTTTTATTAGAGCACAAACTGTACTATAAACTACTGTTTATATGTCTTTCTTGTGCATTAGCCTCAGAGCTTATTAAGGTCAAGGCCCAATGGGATTCATTTTATTATAGTATCCCCAGGAATCCCAAATAGTGCTTGGTACATGAAGCTGCTCCAAAACTACTTTTTATATATATATATATATATAATTAAATTTATTGGGGTGACAATTGTTAGTAAATTACATAGATTTCAGGTGTACAATTCTGTATTACATCATCTATAAATCCCATTGTGTGTTCACCACCCAGAGTCAGTTCTCCTTCCATCACCATATATTTGATCCCCCTTACCCTCATCTCCCACCCCCCACCCCCCTTACCCTCTGGTAACCACTAAACTATTGTCTGTGTCTATGAGTTTCTGTTTCTCATTTGTTTGTCTTGTTCTTTTGTTGCAGAACTACTTATTAATTAATAGAGAAAAAGAGTAAAACGCCACCACCAACAACAACAACAGCAACAGCAAAGAATGACAAACAACAACAACAAATAATAATAATAAATTGTAGCCTATTTATTCTACCACCCTAGAAATTCTATGTGTAAAGGTAATTTCATTTGACAACATTTGATATTTATAAATCTGGGCCTACGATTACAGCTCTGTAAATTGGCCCTCTTTCATATTAATAAGTTATTTAAATTCTTTATTCTTTTAAATATTTCTGAGTGAATGAAGTTAAAAAAGGTTTGATTGATGTTATGAATAACAGATCACATAACCTGTTTGACCCTCTGTCACCCTACCTTTAAAATGATGATAAAAACCTACCAGACGTGCTAGTTACACAGATGTAACCAGTTTGGGAAAATGCCTTGAGCTAGACAATTTTGATTTGTGCACTTCTCTTTATCTCTTGTACTTCAATCAAATTTTAATTTGTCATATAGAATTGTTATGGCTGAGTGATACATAGATTTATAAAAGTTGCCATTATATAAAGTCCAAAAGTCCAATTACGGATCTTATCTACTTTGATAGGTATTAGGAGATATATACCTGGGGTGCCAAAAAAGTGTGTACAAGAGGACACTTTGGTCAACGTTGCTCAAGCAGTAGTTCACTGTCATCAGAAGTGTCTGGATGCTGATGGGAACCACTCTGAGCACCTCTTGTCATTGCAGAAGTCAAACATGACTTGTATTCATCTTTTGTTATCAGTATATATTGGGTATTACAATTTTAATACACTTTTCCCTTCTTTAAATGTGTATACATTTTTTGGCACTATATATATATATATATATATGTGTGTGTGTGTATGTATATATACATATATATGTGTGTATATACATATGTATATATATATACTTTTTTTTAGTGTATATCAACTAAACCAGAGATCTTGAAAACTTTTGACAAATCGGAATACTCTAGGTTTGTTTCTTAAAGTACTATTCTGAATGACCACAAGAGGTCTCTATTTTTTAAAGAATAATCAATCCCCTGCTATTTTTTTTTCCTTGGCAAATTAGAAAACAGAAATGGCAGTATTCTCTGGAGAATACATTTAACTAATTAAGCTATCTAGTGCAAAAATCAAATTTTCCAAAATTAGAAAAAATAATGTATACATATGTTAAAAAAAAAAAAAAATAGACTTCCCACTTTTTCCTGCAGGCGGCCACGTTAGTGCTAAGCACCCAGAAGCTAGTTTGCCTGCCCTGACCCAACCCATGACCCATGTGAACTGTGTGTAGGATTTGTCATTGGTATATGTACACGTAAGAAGAAAAAAAAGAATGGGCTATTTAGAAATTATTTTTTAGAATTTTTATCTCAAATATGAACAGTTCCCGCTCTCTGATATTCTCAAGCGTCTAAAAAACTCTAAGTATTATCTAATTGAATGAGATAAAAGATGGCACATACAAGGCCATTGATTTGGTAAAAGAATTGTGACGGTTCTGGTGAGTTCACCAGAGCGCCAATCAACTTGACCCCTGTATTTGATTTATAACAGTGGTTTTCAAAGTGTGGTCCCCTGACAAACAGACCAATATCAACTGGAATCTGGTCAGAAATGCACATGTTAGTGAATCAAAGACTCGGAAGGTATAGCTGAGCAATTGGTGTTTTTAAAAGCCCTCCAGCTTTCTTAACTGAAGGAAACCCATGCACCAGTTTTTTTGATACATATTAAGCTCGAGAACTACCAATTTAGTGTATAATTGATGAACCATCCCAATTCTCAGTCCCTAGGTGGCCCCACTGGTCAAATTTGTAGAGAAGAATAGTGTATGAAATTCAACGGCAGACCTACAGTACCTGGAAGCAAAGGTTAAATAATTTAGAATCACTTCCATAAAACAGCCTGGTAAAACCCCATCGTGCCTCACTACCAGTTTGAGTTTACAGGCTCAAGATGCTAAGACTCTTCCACTTTGCCCTCAAAAAAATATAGATTTCCACCAGTGGGTTTCTAAGCAAAAGCCTCAGTAACCTTAGAATAGCCCAGGCTTGCTTTTGAAACTCTAAAATGTTTCCTGTTGCTTTTCTTGCATCCCAGAGCAAATAATCATATTTAATACCAGGTGCAACTTATTAATAAATTCTGGAAGCTCTTGCTACGAGGTTCCTGCAGACTAACAATAATTTGATTAATTTTCTAGTTTCTTGACTAATGACTACTAATGTTAATAATGCACTCAATTCTTTATTTTTTAGTAGAGAATTCACATCGAGCTGTATTTCTGGGAGAGGACTTGACATATTTTCCACCCTCTCTCATCCATCTCTACTGTGAGGAATGGTGTACCTTTCAGTAAATACTTGAATATGGACCAATAAACAGTTCAAAAAAGATGGACCTGCACTACACAGTTGCTAATAGTGTTTGGAGTGTTTACTGGGTGGCAGAAAATATTTTGAGGATTTTATATGCATGTCATATATTGTATTTAACACTTGCCCGATCCCTGAAGGCAGGAAGAAATATCATCCCCATTTTATAGATGAAAACATGGAGGCACAGAGAGGTCAGGAAATTTCCCAAACTCACACTGTTAGTGTCAAAACTGGGACTTGACTCCAAAAGACCGGGTTTTAGATTTTGCTCCTCCCAGAGAAAGATCCAGCCTCAGTATGTGAGGGAAAACCACGGAGCCAACAGCTGGGATTTTGCTCATCAGATGCAAATGTTACCTATTCCTGAAGTCACTAATTGTTTTGCTTCAGGGATTTTTTTGCCCAAGGTTGTTTAGCGTTCCTAGAAGTAATGGGGAGGAACAGAATGGAGAGCAGATCCTCCTAAAACTAAGCCAACACTTACTACACATCTGTACCCATAGTCCCCTGATAACATCTAATTTCCTACTAAAAGTTTGCAAAGTGCCTTAAAAACGGTACTCATTGGCTTTTCCTACTAAGCACCTCTTGGAGATAAGGTGTTAGCTCCTGAAATAAGGAGTCAACTTCCTGAGACAGGAAGTTAACGACCCTGCTAATAATTGGGGGAGAGGGACCCAAAACACCAGGCTTCTAGCTCCGGGTCTGTGCTCACCCTGCTGCATCCCACAGCTCCGCGTGGCCCCCCACTAGCTGCAGCCCGGATCCCACTCTACCGCCTTCTGTTGCATATCAGTTCCATCACAGCCTGACTCCTGTTCCGTTTCCTGACTTTACCATTAAGGATTTGGACACGATGACTCAGGACGTGGGGTCCTCTCATGTACGCGTGTGATGCCTGGGGTTAGACGTCACTGTGTAACTTCCCCACTCTAACTTAGCATCACCCTCCACTCCAGCACGTGGAGGCCTCAAGTGCTCAGACTCTCAAGTCAGAAGTGTATCCATGTCACTTAGTGAAAGAAGCCAGTCTGAAGGGGCTGAGTGCTTTATGGCTCCAACTGTAGGGCATTCTAGACAAGGCAAAGCTACGGAGACCGTGAAAAGATCAGTGCTCGCCAGGGGTTTTGGGGAGGGGGTGATGAGTACTGGGAGTGCAGACTATTTTAGGGGCGTGAAGCTACTTTGTACGATACTCTAACGGTGGGTACATGTCATGTGCATTTGTCAGAACTCACAGAATGCGCAAGAGTGGGCTCTATTTTAAACCACAGACTTTGGGTGACTATGGTATGTCAGTGTAGGTTCATCAGTTGTAACAAATGTCCTACTCTGATGAAAGCAGAGACTGTGCATGAGTGGGGTAGAGAGAGATGAAAAATCTCTCTACCTTCCACTAACTTTGGCTGTGAACCTAAAACTGCTCTTACAAATGTCTACCAAATATTCAAAGGAAAAAAAGAAGTCAGAACTGGTTTCAAAGCCTGGCTACACTGTGACCAGCTGTTAACATAGCTTTCTCACCTATAAACTGGTTAAAAGAATCATACCACCTTCCCTGGGATATACAGTTGACCCTTGGACAACATGAGGGTTAGGGGCGCTGACTCCCCCATACACAACCAAAAATCCACATATAACTTTTGACTCCCCCAAAACTTAACTACTGCTGTCCCTTGGTGGGATTGGTTCCAGGACACCCCCCACCAAATACCAAAATTCACAAATGCTTAAGTACCCCATCACACATGGCACAGAACAGCACATACATTCTGCCCTCACAGATGCAAATTTTCAGCTGCAGATCAAAAATGCCGTTTTCCACCCTCCATTGGTTGAATCTGCAGATGCAAAACCCGTGGACGTGGACGGCTGAATGTATTAAAAAAAAAAAAACCGAGCATAAGTGGACCCATGGTGTTCACCGGTGTTGTTCAGGGGTCAACTCTATTGAGGATTAATTGTGATTTTTTAAAATACAAAGTATCTAATGCAATGTTTAGCACAGGGAATATAAAAATGATAATAGACAACAATGATAGAACAGTAAAAATAACTAGTATTTTTTAGCACTCTGGATAAATGCTAACTATCCATGCGATATTGGTTGCTGGGTGAGCTGTACTTTGGAACTTTGGTATGACAGTGCTAATGATTTCATGTGACTTTTAGCCATTCCTACTTCAAAATACATACAAAATAATCAGTCTTAGGTGGTAATTTCATATTTCTCAGTTAAAGAACAACAAATGCTAAAATACTTAGCTAGTAATCATACATCCGTACAGGTTCATTTCTGAACTTCGTATTATACCCACTGGAGTAGATCACTAAAAGAATTTCCAGTGATTGTATTAATATCATGCAAATACCACTTATCCTGTGAAAGGAAGACGGGAAAAGAGGAGGCCCTTCCCAGTGTCTCTACTGGTATTTGAATATCACTAAGATTTCTTTCATTAATGTAACCATTATAAAAAAAGTCTATTTATAAATATTTGCAGCTATGAAAGCCTCTAGAATATTTAGACGCAATCTTAGAAAAAGCGTATTCCATACAGTATACTTAAGGCTTGAGTCTGCAATTGTAGTTTTTTTTATCAGTTACAAATTTCCTAAAGTTAAGTGCTTTCTTCCTAACTTAAATGTGCAGTTCATTCTTTTATCATAACTGCAGAATGCCATTCTCTCCGTGGAAGCTGACTTTTTCTTCCTATTTCCCAGTAAATGATTCAGGGAGTTTTCTCGGACGCCTTGTTTCATCACTCTCTTTTTATCTTTAAAGGAATCTTTCCAAGGAATTAAGATCATGTGGTGCTTATCTTTGCAATTCAAAATAGAATCTTTAATTATACGTTGGAATTTATTTTTCCAATGCCCTTGCTTTTGTGTTCTTCTAGTCATAAATAATAAGTGGAAAAGTTAATTTACGCCGGGATTGTCTCTGGCTCCATGAGAAAAAATGGTGTAAAAACTCAGAGACATGAGCTTTAAAGAAAGAAAACGTCCATGTTGCCAAGGGTCGCTCTAAGGAAGATTTCGCTTTGTGGATCTATAAATAGGACAAGATAAGATTCTGGGCACCAAGAGGCATCTATGTTCCGTTGGCATTGACTTCTACATACTCGCACGGCTTTTTTCTTAACTGCCCATCGTCACAGCAGACACTGAGAGAAGAAACATGACAGCTAGGAAAACCTACTTCCTTTGTCTTGTTGGTCTTAGTGAGCCCTTAAAGAAGGTAGGGTCATCGTGACAATAGAAGACGGTGCTGAATTTTACATTGAGCTACCAAAGTCTAAAGCAACCTTTGCTTTAATAGTCTACATACTCCATTTTTTTCAAATATTGTGGTTCATAAAAAAAAAAAAAAAAAAAAAAAAGAATTTCAGTCCCAAGCATGTAACTGCAACAGATGAAAGGGTGGAATTGAATCAGTGCCTGTTAAAGCTACACAAGAGGCATGGGTGACGTGTGGCCACCATGAATCTCTTTATAGTGATTTCCTGCGTCACCCTGGGGACTGGTTGGAGAGACCAGTGATCCACACAGATCGTAGAGAGAAGGAGCTTGGCTTTATAAGAAATCCTGTGTTTTTCCGAGTAGGGATGTTTAACAAAAAAAAGGTAAACTGGTCCAACTCAGGTGATGCTTGGGTTTCCAAAACACAGGGGAAAAATCAGGGACATATATTCGTACCACTAGCTTAAAAACTTCTCAGCTGAAAGACTAATGCTGTGTGCAAGTTATACAAATGTAAAAGCCCAGAGCTGCCAATCCCATTGTCAGAATGTAAAGATGGTAAAACCACAACCACCCAGACACTTGGCCACATACGAGATGACATTGATATATATAGGAAAAGGGACAGATGGCGATGAAGCAGCAGGAATCCCAACATGGCTAGCGTCTAGTGGCTTGGTCTGCAAAGGGGACTTGCGGAGTTTTGAAGGGAGGGAGATGCCCCTTCCTCCAGAACTCCCGGAACAAAGGGGCTGATTCCGTCCCATGAAGTCGCTGAAATCCACGGGCCCTGTTTAAATAACTGATGACCGCAGGGAGCCCTCGTTTTCACCTTCCTGGTTCGATCGCCATGTGCCTTGACGGCTGCAGCAGCTGCAGATAACAGCAGGTTCTCAGGCAGACGTGCAGGGTAGTTCTCAGCTCAGCTCTCACAAGCCCTGAGCCAGCTGTCCCAAAAGCGGATTTAGGACATGCTCCCCGGTGGCCAGAAGGGTGCAGAGCCCCCCTGGCTGTACGGTGGGTCCTGGGCCCCCCTCTTTGCGTGCTAAGTCACAGCTCCGAAATCAAGTGTGTCCTCTCCGTCAGCGTCAACTTTTGTGCGTGTTTCCTCCAAACCCCTGAGCCAGCCCGGGAGCCAGGAGGCCTGTTGGGTGCCACACATGTGACCCTGTCTGTCGTTTCGGCCTCAGCAGAAGAGATCCGTGACCATATTTATTGCTGTTGCTATTCTGGGGGCTGGATGACGTTTTTCTCCCCTTGTGGCTGAGCACTGCCCGTTCATCTTTCACCACCCCCTCCAAGTCTGCAAGGCTGCAACCAGGGATACAAATAGAGTCTGTCAGGGGGAGAGTTAAAATGAGAAGTTCGTAAGTATTCTCCGATCTAGTTGCTGTGTGGCATTAAAAGCTGTCAGTTCTATAGTCCGGTATTTTAAATATGTGCTCTCAGCCTCCCACTATTACCATGCTAAGAAAACGTGGATAAAGAGGGAGGAAAACAACCTGAAACTTGGGCAAATGTTGAGTCTCCCACTGCTGAGTGTTAGGCGTGCCCAAATGGTACTACCGTGTTTCCCCGAAAATAAGACCCGGTCTTATATGAATTTTTGCTCCAAAAGACACATTAGAGCTTATGTTCAGGGGATGTCATCCTGAAAAATCATGCTAGGGCTTATTTTCCAGTTAGGTCTTATTTTCGGGAGAACACGGTAGCACACTTGAGGATTTTTCACCTGCCTCAGTCCCTTCACTCTTCCTTACTAAGACACTCCTCTTTTGTGACGTGAAAGGGACACAGTGACAAGCCACAGAAAGTCCTATTAAGGATACAAAGATACAGGGCACAGGTGACCAGCTCCCGGAAAGTAACTATATACAGATTTTCTAAATGAAGACCTTAGACGCGTAAATAACTAATTGCCACGTGCATTACATGATCCACCAAACGAGAGTGGTTCTGACTTTCCCACTAACCCCTGCTCATCACCGATCTTCCACCGTGGCCCCATATCCTTCCATGTTTGTACTCACCGCCCGGTCATCTGCACTTGGCAATACTTGACGTCTCTAACTTGGCTAAAGTGACTCTTCAGATTTCACGGGCCCTGACACGCATCCAATTTGTAACGTACACGGAAGCAGAAAGTGTCGGGGAGGCTGTGGGTTTGCACAGGCAGCCTGCGGGGCTCTGGAGGTTTCGATCCCTGCTCAGCCTCAGACCTTTTTAAGCCTCCGTCTCCTCTCTAAAATTAGGGTGCTGACGGTGACCCCCTCAGAGGGGTGTTGTGAGAATTAAGTGAGAACACGATGCATAGGCACAGCGAGGTTAACAGGCTGAGAATGGGAGCCTTGTTTCCATGTCAGGACACAGCGTTAACCTCTCTACAGCACATTTCCTTTGGATCCGCTGTGGTTCATCTCCAACCTGCCTGTCTGCTCTTCAAATGACAAAGCTGTGTTCCAGGTTCAGGTGTTTTGGGCTGCCTGCTGGGGAAACACCTTTTCAGGAACCAAGGTCGTATTTAAAGTGCACTATCAGAGGGCAGCTTGGCTAGTTTTCCCCAGAAAAGTCCGTCAGCTACAAAACTACTAAATAAAAGCACTTAGAGCAAGGCCTGGTTCTTGGTGTGTGTTAAGAAAGCGATAAACACATATCACATACGTGGCTTTTTTTTGCCCTAACTGATTTGTGTTTGTCCTTCCTCGCTTGTTTCAGTTGCATATTTCTGGACCCGTTTCCACTGATGGTGGAAAAACTATGACTTTTCTTCCTTTCATGGTAACTCAGCCACATCCGATATAATACAGAGCGCTTTGGGGTAAATATTCAGTTTCCCTTCTCCCTCCCTCTGCTGGTGGGAGGAAGGGCAGAGAATGAATCGAATTTTCTGGTGGGCTTAGTATTCACCCGAGGTCAAGAAAGGGCCATCTGGTTTCACCACCAGCCTCTGGTCCTCACTGGCCTCCCCGAGATGTCTTGTCCAGCTGGATCTTTGGGACTTGACCTCTGGCCCTTCTGCATATGCTGAAGGGTTGATTTCTGAAGTCGCTTGTGGCCGGTCCTTCCAGCATGGTCGAGCACGGTCAGCGGTCAGCGTGTGCCCACCCACCCCTCCCCACCAATGCTGACTCAGTCTTGGCTCCAACTGGTCCTCTGAAATTTAGCCACATCTTCCATCCTTGCTTTGTGACATGCACCCAAAGCCTTACCTCTCACCACGCCACGTACAGGCAGGCAGCAACCCACAGGCAGCCTGCCAGCTCGTAATTCTAATCTCTATCAGGTCAGAACTCAGCTCAGGTTTCCTCCATACTTCAACCCTCAACCCCAGAGCAAGAGAGATCTAGGAGCCCTGTTGGAGCTAATGTTCCCCCAGGAAACAGACTTTGAGATTTGCCTATAAAAAATTTATTGGCAAATGTTCCCCGGAACAGCACCTGCAGGGAAGTGAGGAGAGCTGGGTGAAGCAGAAGTCAGAACTGCCGTGCAATTGCCAAGAAGCTGATTGTACAGCTTGCTCTGTAGCTAGAAGACCTTTTGGAGTTGTTCCAGTTGAGGCAAGGGAGCTAGACCTTTAAATCCCCCATGATGCACCAGTCATTGGATCTCTCCGTGGCCTCTTTCTAATCCTGTGTCCTAAGTCCCATAAGCAGGACCCACAGGGACTTGTGACCACACCCAAGCTGGTCACTCCTTACACTCAAATCTTAATGATCCCTCTTGACCCTTCGATTCCAAGGGTCCCCTTTTAGAATGTTAGACGAAACAATTTATCCTGTCCCCATGGCTCTATGTGAGAAGGCATCGGTGCCCTTTTTTCCTCTAGGAGGTCTCTGGGAATAATTCACTGTCCTATTTAGGATTGTTTTCCAAATACAAGTCTCCGCACCCTTGGGGGTTCACCCATGTATCATAAGGGGTTCGGCGAGTCTCTCTAGATTTCCCACCTCCATGGACTGTGATTTGTTTTCAGTCTGACTTTGGCACTGAGTCTTTCTACTTTAATTTTTAGACCTAGTATTTAGATGATGTATCTCCACCAGGCAACATCCAAGTGGTGCCGGCTCACGGTACACAGAAAGGAGTCCTCAAGGCATTAGCACACGCTGAATCCGGGAGGCTGTGCCTCCGTGGGCAGTGCTGTAACTTTTTAAAATGCAAGCAACGACTCCATTTCATCAAAACATCATCTGTCACATTAAATTCAGGTTAATTTCAATATTACTTGTTTTTCATCTATGTTGGTTTTATGTTGTAAATAAACTATAAGTATAGAGAGGCATGACTTATTTTATAGTTTACATATTTAACTACACATATACAATAATTATATATTCAAATTAAATCAAAACTATTGAAACCACCATGGGAGACGGGTCTGGATAAATGTGTGTTTTGCTTCCAAAGCTTTTGGTGCATTTCTTATGTTTGGAAAATACTGTTCTGTAGCGGGGTAGGGGTCATATCTTGCTTCAGGGTATACCTCAAATCAGGAGGGAGAGGCTGGCATTCAGCACTCTTTTCGTATTTTCTTTCCCAAACTGCCCTTGTATGGGGGAAGTGACTAAACAGTCACCATTCCTTACTGAGCTCTTAGACTAAGAGCACAAACAGCCCCTGGTCCCTGCCTCCCTCGCTCCCCACCATCATCTCTCACCAATCCTATCCCTTGCTCAGTGAGCCTGAGCACACTGGCCTGTTTCCATTCCTTCTATGTGCAAAGCTCTTTTCTACCTCAGAGTTGTTTCCTCTTCTGCAGCTGATCTCCTACTTATTTTCCAGGCTCTCTCCTACTCATCCTTCAGAGATTAGCTTAAATGTCACTTGTTAGAGATGCATCTGAGCATTACCTGTTGGATAGATTATGGATGGACAGACAGATACATGGATGGGTGGTGGATAGATGGATGGATACACACACAGATACATGGATACATACACGGATACATGGATGGATGGATGGATGGATGGATGGATGGATGGATGGATGGATGGATGGATACACGGATACATGGATACATACACAGATACATGGATGAATGGATACATGGAAGGATGGATTGATGGATGGATGGATGGATGGATGGGTGGATGGATGGATGGATGGACAGACGAACAGAGAGGCCTTTCCTGACCTTGCAATCTAAATGAGAGTATCCCTTGATATTATTTTTATAGCACCCCTTTTTCTTCTATATCTCAGCAACTTTCAGTGATATATTGATTATCTGTTGCTCCAACCCAGTGGACTGTACATTCCATGAGGGTAGGTCATTGATGACTTCATACCCAATAGAGGGTCTCCCTTTAGAAGGCATTCATTATATCGACATTGAGTACATGAACAAAAGGAAAACCTGAAAATTACATTCATGTAACTAAAATAGTTTTAAAGAAGGTGTCTTTGTCTAACATTTTAAAGTCTTTTCATTAATGGATTACGTTAACATGGAAAAATCCAAAAGAATGGTAAATTTTGAGGAAGAGTAACATGTGGTCTTTGAGATGGAGAATCACAAACTAAAACACTCCTTGTATACAGCCTCCAAAGACACTAATCCACTACAATCAGTTGAAAGTGCCTACAAAGACTACAGACTTTTATTTATTTTTTTTAGCAAAATTCAGTTACTACTTGGACAGAATAGCTTTTAAGATATATATGATATGGCCATATATAGATGGTCAACAAACCATTTTCTCAAAATAATAGAAAGGAAACATTTTTTCATCTATCTGACATAATTTTTTTTTTTTTTAATCTGGACGAGGTGGTCCCGGGATCATTTGGACACATTCTCTTCCTGTGTGTTCAACCCTAAGCTCCTTCTATCTCAACACTGCTATAAACCCCCAGGAGTAACGGACAGAAAAACCAGCCAATCCAGGGGCAGTAATCAGGAACAGGAGA
The DNA here is from genome assembly GCF_036562045.2 of Rhinolophus sinicus. Classification (NCBI taxonomy): domain Eukaryota; kingdom Metazoa; phylum Chordata; class Mammalia; order Chiroptera; family Rhinolophidae; genus Rhinolophus; species Rhinolophus sinicus. The sequence goes on from NC_133763.1 coordinate 8,175,655, forward strand.
GGTCAGCATGCCTGGCTGCCACAGTGCCCAGCTAGTCCCTGGTCATGCAAAACTTGCCAGCAGGATCCAGACCACAATTCTAAACTAGCTGGAAACCCCAGGAGCTGGGGCCAGGATGCTTTGTGTGTGGTAACCCTAAGTTCTTCCCGGCTCAGTGCAGGCTCTATGCCTGCCGTTTGTCCAAGAAGGGTGAAAAGAGACCTCTCAAAGCCAGTGACCCCTAAAGACAGCTCCCCTCCCTGAGTCCATGCTCCAGAGACGTTGGGCCAGGAACAGAGACTGTACATGTCCACCAACTGGTCTAGCGTGATCAGATTTTTGTTAAGGTCTAGATTCCAAGGCCACCCCATTCATGACTTGTTTCATTTCATAAGTATTCACTGTCTATTGTACACTCATCCTTAGGAAACTCTTACACAGTACTTTTGAATTTTGCTTTTAAAATGATGACGAGGATCTTGTAATTATCAAAGCATGTTAAGAGAGAGTTCATGCGAGAAAAATGAATTAATAATAGGATCGCTAGTATCAGGCAACTTTGCATTTATTTTACCCATTTATGGACCCCAAGGTAGTTCACATGAGCGGTTTACCCTACAACACTATTCCCCTGAAAAACACTTGGATTCCTGAGCCCCAACTCAAACCCCGTGAATCAGAATTCACCAAGGGAGTGACATGGACTTGTGTATATTTGACAAGTGCCCCAGTGATTGTCTTCAGGGGAGTTTTGGAAATTGCCCTACCGAAATGGTTCTTCCTCAGAGAAATAAATACCTCAGAATCGCTGGGGAAGCTCCCAGAATGCATGGGACCCATCAGAGATGAGCCTCTCAGAGATGTTGCTCACGGAGGGTGGCGCTTGGACAAGCACCCTTCGGACAAGGGCTTCTCAGGTGCATTTGGATGAAGCATCCGTCCTAAAGGATATTCTCTGTGGGTCTGACGTGTGGAAACGAGGCACAACGGAGTCTACACTGTAACGCGGAAGAAGGAAATGGTGGTGCACACTTCTTTCTAGAAGTTGTCAGACTTTTCAGACCAGCAAGCACGGCAGGACCGACACGCCAGTATACAGCTGAGGTTTCTACATGTCTGCTCTGTCACAGTTAGGCAGACAGTCGATGCATTATTCAATCAGTTGGTGAGTCAGAAATCACTCCTGCCGTCTGGATTACCCAGACAATCCTTTTCCTTTGGAGACACAAAGTCATTGAGGGTCCTAAGACACATTTGGTCCACTCACTGCTGTCCCCATGTTACTGAATCATATGCCAACTGGCCGTTCTACTCAATCACATACAAAGTATTGATTTTCAAAATAATAACATGCCAAGATGCTGAAGATCGACATTTCAAGGTAATTAATAGGTATCATGTATCATTTCAAGGGTTAAAATAAAAACAAATGAAATGCTCTTCAGTGAACATCGCCACCCTGCCCCCCCCTTTTTTTTGGTAACTGTATAGATTTTTACATACATACAAATACAGCATGTTACATACACTATTCTGGACCTTGCTTTTTTTCCTGCTATTAGCTCTTGAGGATGTTTACGTATCAGTCCATAGAGAGCTTCCTCATTCTTTTTCAGGAACCATGAAATCTGAATTTCAGTTCAATGTTATTAAGATCTCAACCAGACTTTCATCTCCCTTAGACCAAGGCCCACCTATAAATGTGAGTGTGTGTGTGTGTGTGTGTGTGTGTGTGTGTGAGAGAGAGAGAGAGAGAGAGAGAGTCTTAAAAAGATGACTAGGTGTGTCCATCCAGGGCCTCCAAAAAGCAGATGCAGGGACAGCATTAGACATACAAGGAGTTACTGGGGGGACACAGGTGAAGGGTGAAGGCCAGAGGAAACAGGAGTAGGTAGGGAACGACTTTAGGTCATGACGTAGGTTTGAAAGGTGTAAAAAGAGGAGGGAAGGAAGAAGAGTTGGTTGTTGGAGCATCACACTGCAGTGTGTAGGCCTGAGAGTTTCAGCCAGGTCAACCAGCAGGGTGGGGGGGACACAGAACACACCAGCCTGTCAGAGGAGGCCTGTGTTGAGAAGGAATGGCCCAGCTCTAGCAACCCAGGAGCTCAGCTATTGGCTGGAGACTGTCTAGGCTGAGCCGCAGCACACACCCTGCCAGGACCCAAAGGTGCACCAATTGCCAGTCTCCCTCCTGGCATCAAGTTCCCTTAAAGAAAGATCTGAGCAGTGCAGAGCTAGGGCTGGCACCATCTCCCCTTATATTCCAAAGACCATCTTCTCCACATGCGTGTATATGGGGAACAGCTCCCACAGGCCTCTCTTCTTGAGGGAAATCTTAGAGTAGGAAAGTTCATGGGACAAATAGGAGCCCCCATCTGTGTAGTTGGCCTTAGGGCTGCAAACTGTTATCGCCCCTCCCCCCGACCCATGCTAAGTTCCCCTCACCCTTAGCTATCATAACAGCAGGTTCTGGTTCTGGTTCTGGTGGTTTACCTGGTAGTGTGACCCAAACCTTTCCTGGTGGGTCTAGGTCCTTGGTATGTCTTGCCCTTCTCATAGCGGGGTTGCTGCATGCGTGCATTCATAGCGACGGTGGAGAGCCAGGGGGTACCCACAGGACCATGTGGGCCTCCTTTCTGTTGCTGCGCTGCCGTATAAAAGCCCCTTCCTGCTCACCGGGGATCAGTTATCCTCGCAGTATGGTGACTCCTCTTCTCATCGGCTGATCCCTGGGCACCAGGAGTCGGGGGTGGGGGCGGGGGCGGCGGCCAAGCAGCAGCCAGAATGTACCTTTCAGCACGACTCTCACATTGTCCTCTTACGAGAGTGCCGCCCACTGGGGACCCTGCAGAGCGCAGAGCCCATCGATCCCGGAAGGGTGTGGTAAGGCAGTAGGTAGTGAGCCCAGTGGATCCCACGGTCAGGGCTCACTGTGGCTCCTCTTGCACTGTGAAGTGGGTTCCCTGGTTAGACGCTTTGTCATGTGAAGTTCTCTACCTGTGAATCAGTCATTCCGTATGTTTCTGGGTAGTGGAGAAACTGGCTGAAGCTCTGTGAGCAGAGAAGGCAAACCCATCCCGGAAAGAGGAGAGAACCCATTCCTGGAGAGGACACCAGCCATTCCAGGCTGGAAGGGGCCCACACAGTCATCTTGCCACCAAGTGGATGACTGGTGTTCTCAAGGGTAGTCTGTGGCTGGCACGTGGGACAGAGGCAGCAGTAGCTGAAGTGGCCTTGAAGGTGGAGTCCTTCCTGTTGGGCTCGCACACAAGTTCCATCACTGCCACCGAGGCCACTTGGCTCAGGTGCCCCTTGTTCCAGCTCTGTTTGCACACAGCTTGCATCTCCTGAAAAACTCCTTCAGGCTCTGAACCCTCTCAGAGCTGGCAGCCTTCCTCCCGTGTCACTCAGCATAGAGGCTGGAGCAGTTTCTAAGTATGGTATGTGTTGCTTCTGGAATCCAAGAGACCTACCGGGTGCTCTGGTTCCTTTTTTGGATTCGAGGCCACAAGATGCAGCAATTTGTCTCTTACTTTGGGGGGGATGCCGTGGACGAGCGTGGCCTTGATGTAAACGCCACAGCTGAGCTGCACTTAACAATTGGGGGCTGTCTGTTGAGTACCTTCCTCACTGCCCCCTGCAGACCATCGCATGGGGTGTCCCTACTTCTCAGTAAGCTTTAGAAAGTGCTTGCTATGTGAAAGTAGTCAGTGAAATGCAAGCGATGACAAAAATGCTGGAGCGTGTCTAAGGAAAGCAAGAGGAATTTGAGCTTTATCTGGAATGCGTCAGTAGCTGAAGAACCCAATGAGGGCCTTGAGGTGTGTGTGTTGAGGTAACATGGAGACTGGGACTGTAACACTTGGCAAGGATAAAACTTTCTCTACATCATTCAGTTAGAACAAAGCCTTTTCTATCATTGGCTTTTGTTTCAAATCCTGGTCCAGGGCTCTTGGAACCCTCCTTCCCCAATTAGAATTTACATTTCTTTCACTGCCTGCTAATTGATTTCTTTCTTTCTCTCCTCCAGCGAGCATCATGGAGCAGCTGTTTACTCCTTAGCTGTGCTTTCAGCAAGATTGTGTGCCTCCCTTCTTTATTCAACTCTTTAGAAAAAGATGATCTCACCAATTTGCACAACTTTTAACATCTTAATACCAACGCTCCCAAATATGCTTTTCTATTCCCTTGCCACCCCCAAGCAGTGCTGTTTCAAATCCTGAGTTGCCTTGATGACTTTATATCTTCAGGGTAGAGCATTCTGATGTCCAATCTAGCATGAGAGAAATGAGCTCATCCTCGTCACCCCAGGTTCCAGGGACCCGTTTTCCCGCAAGTGTCCTCCGTCTCAGTCACAGACATGGAGTCCCCTCATTCCTTCCTTCTATAGGTGTCTCTTAACTAAAGAAGATCATCCCTTGAGAGGTGTCTGGAAGGATGCCCCCTCTGCTTTCTCCACAAAGCTAAGCCTGTGATCCCCCCAAAACAGCTCCAACCATAGCAGCCCACAAAATCACTCTGTCATCTGGACTCGTAATACCCTTGGCATTCATTTGTTCCCGGGTACTTTTATTATTCGTCTTTTTTATCTTCTGCCTCTTTAGGGATGTTTTATACCGATCAGAGCAAATTCTGAGCCTTACTTCTGTGTCTCCAAACCTAACAGTAATTGTACTTACCTGTGCATATATGTACGCATACACATACCTGCCCGTTTTATGGTTTCCTTCAGGTGCTAGGCTTCAGTACAGACCTGCAGCCCACTCTTTCTTCAAGCTTTCTACGTCTCCTACATCTGCCTTTAATCCGCCGTTACTTTTTCATTGTTAGAACTTTCCTGAAACCCTCTGTGAACCTCCTCATCAGACACACATGGGGCTCTGCCCATGAGGAAGGGCAGGCAGAGAGCCACAGGGACAAGTCCTGGGAGGAGACCAAAGCACTGCCCCTGAGACTTCGATAAGGGCCAACTGGTGTTTTCATACTGGAATTAGACTATTTCTAAATTACCCTCTCAGCCCCTGGGGCAGGATGGCCTAGTGGCACAAGATAAGCCAACAGGCATCCAGCCATTATACAAAATTCTGGTGCCACGAAGCTAATGTCTAGAACACAAAAGGGTCGCCTAAAATCAAGGAGACTGGAAAGGGACAAGAAGAAAAATGCAGCGGTGGTGGGTGAAGCAGTAGGGAGAGGAAGGCGAGACACATGGGTCTTACAGAAGCGAGGGTGTTAAGTGCCCACAAGTGTCAAATTCACAGCTGCCACCAGCAGGACAAGAACTGAACTGAGGCCACTGTATGTGTGTGGTGCGGTGTGCACGATTTGCGGTGCAGTGCGCGGTGCGGTTTGCAGTGTGTGGTGCGGTGCGTGGTGTGGCGTGGTGCGTGGTATGGTGCGGTGTGTGGTGCGATGTGGAGGGATGGGCCCGAGGCTTGCCACCATGACTTGCAATGGCAACTGGGAAGTGGGACTTTCTAGGAGCGTGCGATGAGAAATGGCGGCTTGGGATTGGGGACTGGGTGGGTAAAAGCACCGGGAGGTCACTATGGAAAGGAAAGTGTGGTATAAACGACTCGTAGGGACTTCAGGCCGGGTATGGAAAGGCCAGGAGGACAGGGACTCCATCAAAGGAGTGGAGACTTTGATACAAGTTGATGCTTTTGTTCAGTGAGTGGGAAAGATGCGAGAGTGTTGTCAAAGAGTGGGGTTGTAAAGGCCCAGTTTACAGAGTTGGTGTATATCCGGGTCAAAGTAAGGTCCAGGCCGTGTCCGAAGACTTTAAGATAAAGGTCATGATGCTGAGAAAGGCTGTGAGGCCAGGATGAAGCTGCCTGGGACGATGGCAGGGGCCAGCATGTAGGGGGAGGGTAGGTAACCATTCGTCCTGGATGAACACAGGGGAGTGACTTAGAGAGGATGGTGACAAGATTGGGCCCCATGGCTTGCCTGAATAGTGCAAGTCTCAAAAGGAGACGCTACTGAACAACGGCCGTCAGAAAAGGAAATGGAGGACTATTTACAGGCATATCTTGTTTTATTACACTTCACAGATGGTGCATATCTTACACACTGAAGGCAAGACCCTCCACCAGCAAAAAGATTACGAGATGCTTTACTGTGCTACCTGCTTTATTGCGGTGGTCTGGAACCCAACCACAATATTGCCGACGTGTGGCTATACTTATCACTAATATTTAGTTCTTGACCTGTGTTACCCAACTGCCTACTGAACACTTCCTCTGGGACGTATTTCTGCATCATCTTCTCCTAATTGAACCTGTCTTCCCGAGCTCTGCTGTTTACTTTTTCCTCCATTTCTTTCATTCCAGACAGTAGCATTACCATTCATCTGGGCAGCTATTCTAAAAAATAAGAAATAAAAGTCATCTTCACCCCCACCCCTCTTGCTCTCCATCGAGATGGCTTCCTTCCCCATTTGAAAGCTCTCACTCCTGTTCCAATACAAGGTAGTAATAAAGAGAACCACCTGTAGAGTCAGACAGACCTGAGTTTGAATCCCTGCTCAACCATTTCTGCCTTGAATGATCTTGGGCACATAAATGTCCTACACCTTATTTTTCTTCTCCTGTAAAATGGTTATAATACCAGCACTAAACACATGGTTTATTATGAGATTTAAATGGATTAATGCACAGAGAGAACTTAGCACAGAATCTGGCACACAGCGATTGCCTTCAAAGTGTTGAACACCATTCATTTTGGCATTTTCTTCCTCTTCTGACTTCTTGTTCTCTGAAAAGCTCATGACCATAATTCTTCATTTCTGCATGTGTTATAGACATATTTCTTAAATTTTTTGAATGCTTTATTACAAAGTTGCCCGTAATGCTCATTTTGACTTGCAATAAGTCATTTTAATTTTATGTGCTTTATTTTACACACTTGGATCACAACCTTTAGACAATAAACACTTGCAGATTCGCTTTTGGTCATCTGTAAAGTTTTTATCAGAAATTCTCAGTAATTATGTAAATAAAACAATGTCATTAATGAAATTTTAAACACACCTTTATTTAAAAAAAAAAAAGATTAAGTTTTCAGTAAAACGTCCTCCCCAATATGTTGTTACTAGACATTCACACGCAAAACAGCTTACCTGTTACAAAGTTTTCTAGATTGGCAGTCTCTAATAGCTGAGTTTGAATGGAAGGAAACAGAGCGGTTGGACCCGGGTTTTAAAGGACTCCCCCACCCCACCTGTCAAACCAACATTCAACATTCTCTTCTTACTAATCCCTTCTTAAAGCTAAATTCAACTCCCCCTTATCCAGGGCAAAGGTTCAGAGTGAGAGGGAAAATAAGGACATTACTAACCCTGGCTGGTGAATGTAACACCGTTTACTGCCTACTCTCTGCCATGCCGTCATTCTCCGCACCCCTTCCTGGTTCTCCTTCCCAGTCTTCTCCAACCATTACCACGGAACCTCAGCACTGACATTAATGAACACATCAAGGCGACTGGGGAAACACTCCATTGTGATGGTAAATGGGAGCATGGCCTGTATTGCTGGTTTGCCAAAAATTGTTCGGTGAGGTACCCAATAGTCCATATTAATTTTCTCCCATGAATAGAGTCAGTGGCAGAGTCGGGTTATGACTAAGAGTACTCAAAATTTAATAGTACACAGCTGCTGGGTGCTCTCTTTTAATGAAGGCTCTTTCCAAGGAAGACATTATTAGGGACAGACAGCAAGAGGAAAAGATTAAGAGATAAACGGCCACATCTTTTATCCTCCCCAAATCTTCATTTTCTAACCCTGATGTGTATGCACTACAATTCTGTGTCCATACACTATAGATAGACTGGACATCTTTTACAGAAGCCAGAAACTTGCTTTGTGCTGCTTATATCCCAGAAAATTCAACATCTGCATGAAAGCTAATCAGGAAAAGTAAAAAAAAAAATCATTAAATGTTTCTACCATGCTTACAAATAAAAACTTAGTCCTTCAATGTTACTATAGAGATCCAACACATAGGGCTGGGCCCAAAAAGAAAAAAAAGCTAAAGGGACAAAAGATACTCTGTAAAGAAAGCCAGTTTTAAAAGAGAAAAAACAGAAATGTTGGCTTGGACAACCACAGCTCCTCCTATGAAACAGAACCCCCAAATAGATGGAAGTGTGCCTGCCTACGCTAGCTGCTGACCCTGGCATCCCACAACAGAGAAATGCACTTATGGTTCAGCTGCAAAGTCCAGGGCCCTCGTTTTCCCGGTGGCCTAAATCAATCCCTGGTCCAGGACAAGATGCTGAGCAAGATGGTAATTATTTCAGGCCACCAGGGTAAGCACTATTCCTGGCAGCTCTGTAGGCAGTGCCATGGATGAAGGTTTCTAATTCTCTTTGGTGATTTGCTTCTATGTAAACTGAGATTTTTCTTTCAGCATTTCAGCCACATAAGCAGGAAAGGCCCGCTCCAGTCCTGAGATGGAGGCAGTCAAGGTCAATTTCAGTTCCTTTTCTGTGCAGTTTAGTCTGCTTTTGCCTGCTGCTGCCTTTCCTGACACCTGTCCTTATATTTTTATCTGATTATCAAATATCTAGTGAGAGAAACTTTGGCAGCCTGTGATGCTTGCTCAGCCATCCAAAAGCCTCCTAGCCTAAAGAATACCATGTATACTCTGCTAAGCATGTCCTTGGGAGGGCAACTGAAGACCCCTGGCTCTGAACCACAGAGCAGTGTCTCTGTGGGCGCTTCGAGGGGGAAGTTGAGACCAATGCCTGCTTTCACCAGGGACAACACTGAATGATTCAACTTGCCTATTACCAAGTCTCTAATTCCTGGCTTTGCCCTGCACACACAATTTACTCAGTTATCTAACAGAGAAAGGAAAAGGCAACTCTTGGTGAAATCAAGGTTTTAAAAGTTTAAGAGTTGTCTAACGTGAATTCAACAAAGCAGTGTTGTGGCTGGAAAAGAGATCAGCTGACACCTGTCCCGGTTTTGTAGGTCACAGACTCTTTGTAAGTTTAGAGCAGTGTTTTACTTACCATATTCCTCCTTGAAAGCTTCTGTTTACTTTCTGAAACTGTGGATACCAGTGGAGAGGTACCAGGTGTACATTCCAGACACTTACACAATATACACAGACTGAGCCCGTCTGCCTGTTGGGTACACAGCTCCAGGCTGAAGAATTTCTAAGGTTATGAGAAGAACAAATGAGGCATTAGGGGAGTGGGTTCCAATGTACAAGGAAATAGCCTACACCCCTACAAAGACAGATTAAAAACATCCTCCTCATTATTATAAATAAAAAACCTAACCAGTTGATCCCCGTGCTTTTTCAAACTGCATTGCTCTCCCTATCCCCCTATGTCCTCATTAAACAAATGCAAACTCATGTGCTTTGAAATGGGTAGGTGTAAAAGAACACCCTGCACAATTATGTCTATCTAGGCTGCCACAGATTTATATCCAGGCATACTTCTATGGGGGGATATCTATGAACTTACGCTGACAGCTAAGCATGACAAATGCAACAGTACACAAGTTGGAACGCCGAAAAAATGCAATCACAAACCCATGCAGACACCACGCACACATGAGTTTACATACACACACACACACACACACACACACACACACACACACACACACACACGGCCACACTTAGAGACGCTTAACCACCACGATAAACCCCACACACAAACCCGGGAGGCTGCGCCGCCCGCGAGCTGCCCCCACACATGCAGCCGCGCCTTCGTCTCCAGGTGGGGACTGTCGCGCGTCCCTAGGGACACTCGCCCACCCACCGGCCTCCCACTGCGCGGGCACACGCGCGCCCCGCGCCCGCACGCCCTCCGGGGAAGCGGCGGCCCGGGGGCTGGGAGCTGGGCCCGGTGGGGCGGGAGCGTCGCGGGGCCGGGCCTCGGAGCCTGGGGAGGGGACAAGGGGCGGGCACGGGGCGGCGCCCGGCTCACGTGGGCGGGCGGGAGCAGCTGAAGGTCCGCTCCGGAGCCGGGGCTGTCCTCTCGCGCGCGGCGCTGGCCGGGGCGGCGGCGGCGAAGGAGGAGGAAGGCGGCGGTGGCGGCGGCGAAAGCAGAGGGGAGGACGGGGGCGGCGTCGGACTGGAGCCGATCGGCGGCGCTAACTGCCCGGGGCGCTGTCGTGCGCTCGCCCGCCGGGCCCCCACCCCCGAGCTACACCCTGCGGTGCCCAGCTCTGCCCGCATCCGTGCCCCCGCGGGGAGCGCGCCGGGGCTGCCCCCCGAATGACGGGCGGAAGGTTCGACTTCGACGATGGCGGCACCTACTGCGGCGGCTGGGAGGAGGGCAAGGCGCACGGGCATGGCATCTGCACGGGGCCCAAGGGCCAGGGCGAGTACTCGGGCTCCTGGTCGCACGGCTTCGAGGTGGTCGGAGGCTACACCTGGCCCAGCGGCAACACCTACCAGGGCTACTGGGCGCAGGGCAAGCGGCACGGGCTGGGGGTGGAGACGAAGGGCAAGTGGATGTACCGAGGGGAGTGGTCACATGGTTTCAAGGGGCGCTACGGGGTCCGGCAGAGCCTGTCCACCCCTGCCCGCTACGAGGGTACCTGGAGTAACGGGCTGCAGGACGGGTACGGCGTGGAGACCTACGGGGATGGAGGTGAGCGGCGTCGCGGGCGGCTCGGGGCTCCGCCAGCTGGCGCGGGGGGCTTGGCCGGGGCGGCGGGGAGGCGGGGAGGACGTGAGGCGCACGTGTCCGGAAACCCGCCAAAACACCTGGGGCCGCCCCCCACCCACCTCCGCCGGCCGCCCTCCCCCGGAGGGTGCGTTGGCGCGCGACTGGTGCGCGGGGGTTGATTTGACCGGGTTTGGGGAGCGGACGGTGTGTCCACACCCGGGGGAACCAGGCGTGAGGGTACCTGGCCGGCGCCAGCGCTGCGCTGCCACCGGGAGGGAGCGCCGCCCGCGAGGGTAGGGCTGATGAGAGGACGCTGTCACTTGAGCCCGTCACATTACGTTCCTGATCCCTCCCTCTCCCGGACGCGTTTGAAATCGCCACTCCCGTGGAGTTAGAGCGAGCGCCCTGTGCTTGTGAGGCTGGCGGTCGGTGCTGACCGCTCTCCGGATTGGTTTCACGTGGAGTCGTATTTCGCTGCTGGTCCTCTAGTAGCCTAAAGATAGAAGCCAGAACCCCATAACGAGGATGTGGGGGAATTGTACCTTATTGGGGGTGCATTTGGAAACATCCTAGTTATGGGAACTGAAAGGCCACCTGATGCAGGTGGGGTCCGCAGGGTGTGGGTTTGTCTCCCCAGTTTTCATTAGCTTCCGTGAAGTATGGGTGTTTGATCGAAAGAATGGTAGTCTTTGTTGACTTGGAGATCTTTAGACAGATTACTAGGAAAACATTTTAGACACGGACAAGGAAGTCTACGTTTTCAAAGAATACAATGAAACAACCCGATGGTTGTTGTTACGAGCCAGCCGCTTTACTCCTGAGAATGGCAGTACTGAATCACTGGTTTGCACTGAGGTGTATGACCGAAACGGAATGCTGGCTGTGAACAAAACACCCTATTTTAGTGTTTAACAATATTTGCAAAAGGACTTGTGTATATAGTAGAGCAGACTTCCTCTCTTTTCAATTAGGAAAAGTATACATTACTGAAACAGGTGTCACAACGTGATGAATTTCCTTGTGTAATAAGCTGAGAAGGATGGATGACTTATGCTTCCGCAAAATACATTTTCTGACAATAAACATAATCATAGTTCATTGAAAAGGATGGTAGGAGGCCATGTCACCTTTTGGAATTAGGCAGCTCAGAGTTGGAGGAGGTTAAAGGAATCCAATTAAAAGTTTCTCCAGCCCAGTATGACCCCAGTGGTGCAATTGCTTATATAAAAGCTCATACGATTTGTATACTTCACTTACTCAGAACACAGCGGTGTGTCAGATGCAAAACAGCGGAGTGGTAGGACTTGGAAAAAAGATATCTCGTCTACCTACAGCATAAATAAAGAATATGGTCCTCATGGATTAAAAAGAAGGGGAAAAAAAACTTTTCTTGAATACTTTTTATATGTGCTGCTTGAGTTCCAAATTCTTCAGTAGTTAATTAGGGCCCTGAAATGTTCTGGAAGGGCATAGGGTGCCTGGGTGGACCCCCCATCGATATGTTAATTTGTGATTGGACTTTATTGGAGGCCCCAGCTCTATCGTATAACAAAATTCCATACTCAAAAGTGGAGTCGATGTTTATTTTTTAAATGTGTGCATTATACTATAACCTTTTAAGAAGGCTGTGGATAGTTCTCTTCAGCTTGGGAAGGTTAAAAATACTCTTTTAAAGTTACTACTCATTAAACAAAATCTCTTGGTTTAGAGTATTCGTTATCAAAAAATACATACAGCACAGAAGGTCGTCTGTGACTTCATGGGTAATCTGCCTTCTGTTCAACTAATGTTTTTTTAAAACATTAGAATTTGGCATCATGGTAGGAGTGTGGTTTTCTTTTAGTACAAAAAAAAATATATTACCAATTGGGAAGGGGAAAAAAAAACTCTTAAAAATCACTATTGAATGTTTACTGTGTGTTGATTTCCTGCTTTCTTTCACTTGTAACTCCATTTAATTAGAAATTCCTTAATCATAAAATGGGAGTCTTAAGTGGAAGTATGTTTCTATAATTTATTTTGTACAAAGATGTTTGGCCCAAAAAAGAAATAACCACCTTCCCTATTCTTATTTAAGAGTTAATGTGTTTTGTTTTGTTTTTGGTTTTGTTTTTTTGCCTCTGCACCACATGTCCACCCCAATGTACCCTGTCAGATGTAGGGAAATCTGATTCCATGTATTTTGTGGTGACATTAAATTAGAGGAAGGAAGTAGTAATTCCATGTGAGAAGAATCACGTGATTTATTTCATTAGCGATTTGTGGGTGAAGTGTTGCTAAAATAGAAACCCCCTGAATAAATTGGTACCATACTCATGAAATCCAAGTTTGGGTGCCCAGCATTTTGGGGGCAAATTCTGATCTGCTGTACTTCATTTTTTTCACCTGTCATAAAAGTACTGGAAATGTCTAGAAAGACACACTGTTGTGTTAAGTATGTGCGTACTTGCACATACCCATCTGTAGCATATAAACTAGTTTGGCATAGAGCAGTCTAAATTTGACTGGAACCCATTTTAAACTGGACGCCTTCCACTATAAGATTATGTGGTTAAAATGGCTATATCTAGAAAACCAGCTCCCAGAGAAGAAGTCATAGAACAGAATTTAAAACAAAGCCCATAATAATCACTTTTACACTTGTGAAATATGCATCTATATTTAAGGAGTCGAGAGAAAAGACCTAATTAGAGCTAGGAGCAGCAGGGAGAAGTCGGAACCCACCTGCTTCATGAAGAAATAGAGGCCCTTTTTTCTAGGTTCATTGACTAAACTAAACCTATTTTAAATTTCAGATGAACTCCTAACAGTTTGACTGGAAATTGGTTTCTAGCAAGTCCATGAAGGAACTGTTCCATACGCTGTGATTTAACAGAACAGGATGGGAATGTGGCCAGGGCTGCTGGTCCCGACTTCCCCACTTGACAATTAAACAGAGACCTAAACTTTCTAATTAATTATTGCTGTTGCCTTAAACCGCTTAGATTTTCATGCACCGCTTTTTTGAAAATTGCAAATATTAGTCATTTTCAGAGATTTCAATCGAAGGAAACTAGCTGTTAGTTTTCCCTCCATGTTAAATATTTACTAAGATACTATGGTTGCAGTTTAAAAGTGTAAATACTTATTGATCCAAACAGCACCTTTGGAAATTCTTCTAGCAAAATTAACTTGTCATTATGTAGAAAAGTTAGAAGGATATGATTTTAGCATTCCCCATTTATTTTACACAAAATATTTTTTTTAAGTAAGGTGGTTTATTTTAGTATGTGTAAGTCAGGTTGTATAATTTTTATCCTAGCATTTAAATTTTATCCATGTAAGCAAAAGGAAAGTCAAAGTTGAAATTCCCTAATAATTCAAGTTTCCTTCCCCGTTACAGTGGTGGTGTTCATAGATGGCTAATATTCAGTAGGAAACTTCTTACCCTGAAATATTGTTTGACTGTCTTACCCTTTGGGGTTTATCCTTTTGAGAAAGCTGTGGCCCGCCCACCTCCTCAGAAGTTCCTAGTAGCTGTCAGGTGAAGATTTTCACGTCTACCCAGAATATGACATTCACAGTACCAGGCCCACTTTGTATTTCAATGTCGCCCTGCTGTTACTGTCTGTTTATATGACATAAATACATCAGAATGAACAGAAAGAGAAGGTCGTCTTGAAATGAGTCAAAACTTTTGATTTTGGAGCCATTCTGGTTTAAACTTTTAAGTGCAACCCTTGTTAACACAATAATAGAAAACCGCTAGCATTTTTGCTCGGAATGTTAAAATGAAATACATGCCACACAAGGGAAACCTGTGCGTGGTAATATAGAAAATGAAAAGTGACTGCAAGGCAGGTCTATATAATCCAAAACTTAAAGAGGTCAAGATAGACTATAATCGTGACTGATTTTCTATGATACTGTGAAGTGTTATGAATAATTCAGAAGCAACTGCATCTTAAAATTTCCATGTAGTTTTTTGGGGTGGGTACTATAATTGAAATTGTGCCTTTGATGAAAGGAAATGGCCTTGATTTTGAAAAGAAAATTCTAAGTTCCCTGATTTTAACACTCATTTCTTCCTAAGGTTATTTAAAAATCTGCACCAGGTTGTTTTTAAAATGTCTTTGCTAATTTACTTAATAGAAAAACTTACTGAACACAAATACTTTAGATTCAAGGTCATCCTATTCCTGAAAAGGCATAATAGTCATTGAAAAAGTGATCTGGTATCATCAAGTCTGAAGGGAGACTGTCAAACATATCTGCTCTGAGATGGATTCCATGTCCTCTGGCCTTATCTCAGCTTTTCTATGGGTAAATAGTGTATTCTTTTTAGCCACCATAGCTGTTTACTATAAAGTTATCAAACACCTAGAGACCACAGAACACACAAGTCATCAATCTAGAAATTTGTGTTCTCTTGAAGTAATTCCTGCCCTCAGAGTACCTCTAGTTCATGCTGTGACAATTCAGTGACAGAGGCTAGGGAAGTCGCATGGCCAAGAGAAAGCAGAAGTTTGGCAAGTAATATTTGGAAACCAGTAAGATTTGACAAATCGTTTTTTAAATATATACTTTAGGCATAATTGACATGTAACATGTTAGTTTCAGGTGTATAACATAATAATTTGATATTTGTGTATCTTGCAAAATAATCACCACAGTAAGTCTAGTTAACATCCATCACCAATGTGGGACAAATCTTAACCTTTTCACCTGTAAGTGTACATAATGTTAAAACAAATCACCCATATTTTCACGATGGTTCACTATATTCAGGACATGTATTGTGTTTGTCAAATTACTCTTAGCTCAAAAAGTTTCATCCAAACCTAATAATCCTAAGTATTAAAGTTTCCCCTACCCTAAAAAAAAAAATGGTGAATATGGTAGAAACAAAATTTAAGACAATTTATTGGATGATCCATGTCTTAAGTATTAAGATCACTAAAATTTTAAGTCTTAGAGCTTGTTGGAATGGTATCCTGAAAGACCCAAAAGTCATTTTCAGAGTTTTTCAGCTAAATTAGTAAAATTAGAATAAGATTCATGAATAGAATTTATTTCTTCTGCTATGGCACTGCCTTCCTTAGTGGGATTTTGGTGGTGTGTTGTTTTTTTGTTGTTTTTTTACCTTTTCTAAATTAAAAAAAATTTTTTTTCAATTACAGTTGACATTCAATATACTAGTTTCAGGTATTCAGTATAGTGGTTAGACATTTCTATAACTTAATGAAGATAAGAGGTAGTTCTGATGTGTTCATTTCAGGGAGGAAAAGTTGTTTTTCAATGATCACTCTTTGGTATGCGAAGGTAGTGGTTTCATCTAAAGCAGGTATAAATTTTTAAATGAAAAGCAAAAATGACCGGACTATTGGAAAATCCTATACAATGCTATACAAGGAATGAGACACACAGTTACCGGGGGGCGGGGACTCACAAGTGGACGACAGTGATGGAGCTGAGTGGGGACTGTGCGGGTCTTGACCTTGGGCCTGCACGACCTTGGGCCTGCACGACGGCCCTTGCGGGCGATGGGCGCCGCGCTGCAGCGACTCACGCTGTGCTTTGTCTCTCCAAGGTACCTACCAGGGCCAGTGGGCCGGCGGCATGCGGCACGGCTACGGCGTGCGCCAGAGCGTGCCCTATGGCATGGCCACGGTGATCCGCTCGCCCCTGCGCACGTCGCTGGCCTCGCTGCGCAGCGAGCAGAGCAACGGCAGCGTCCTCCACGACGCGGCGGCGGCCGCCGACAGCCCGGCCGGCACCCGGGGCGGCTTCGTGCTCAACTTCCAAGCCGACGCGGAGCTCGCGGGCAAGAAGAAGGGCGGCCTCTTCCGCAGGGGCTCCCTCCTCGGAAGCATGAAAATCCGCAAGTCCGAATCCAAGTCTTCCATCTCCAGCAAGCGCAGCTCGGTCCGCAGCGACGCAGCCATGAGCAGAATCAGCTCCAGCGACGCCAACTCCACCATCAGCTTCGGCGACGTCGACTGTGATTTTTGCCCCGTGGAGGACCACGTGGACGCCACCACCACGGAAACCTACATGGGCGAGTGGAAGAATGACAAACGCAATGGCTTCGGCATCAGCGAGCGCTCCAACGGCATGAAGTACGAGGGCGAGTGGGCGAACAACAAGAGGCATGGATACGGCTGCACCGTCTTTCCCGACGGCTCGAAAGAAGAGGGAAAATACAAAAATAATATTCTGGTCCGTGGAATAAGGAAGCAACTGATACCAATAAGAAACACAAAAACTAGGGAGAAGGTGGACAGAGCCATCGAAGGCGCACAGAGGGCAGCTGCCATGGCGAGAACCAAAGTGGAAATAGCCAATTCGAGGTATGTAAGCGCAGGGTGGGTGGTTCTGCCTGGTCGGTCAAACCGGTGCAATGTCAAATGTCGTGTTTGTCGGTTCTGTTGGTGACATGACCAAGTAGGTTCTACCACAGCTGGAATCAAAGGTGGCAAGTGATTGAGCCCAATAGAAGGAGAGTCAGAAATGTACCTGCCCCGTTCTGAAAGTTGCCGTCATCCAAACACGTTGAAGGCACATTGAGGTCCCTTGCCTGTTATGAATTACTTCCCTAAATACATAACGTGATGGAATTCACACAGATCCCGTGTTCATCTTCCGAGACCAGAAAGTTACATGTGTTTTAAAAGTACCCCTGAAATACTGCCACAGAGACACTGCTTTGTGTGTCAGAGCGAAACTATCCATCCTCATGGAACATGCCTCGTAGAGAGAGATGAGTCCCTCTAAGTTGGAAATGTTTACAGCTCCCCCTATAAAATTCACCTAATTTATAAAATGCAAATTCTGCTTATTGCTGCCGGGTAGGTGAAGTTGGTTTTGAGAATGTCACCGAGATCTAGTCATGGCAGAAATGGAAAGTCCCGTGATAGAGTCTAGCATGTATTCTTGAAAACAGCGGAGCTCGTGAGCCTGGGAAAGGCAGAGGGTCAGAGGCTCAGGGATCCCCTCATTCTGTGCAGGAAAGATCAGATCACTGGTGTGGTAAAAGCAAAGGGATGGGGTTATCCTGACTTGGACAGATGGGGCTGTCGCTGTGCCAAGGTGGGACGAAAGAAAAGCAGTAGAGAAGCACTGGAGTGAGAGGAGAAGGCGGGTGAGTAATAGATATCAAGTAGGGTGTCTGTGGGCACAAGGCGCTGTGTACTTCAAGTTTTGCCGTTAAGAGCTGGGTTCGGGGATCCAACCCGCAGGATGGAGAAATCTATTGGGAATAGATTTGATTAGGAATGGATGTCACGTTAGACCACAAAAAAAGGGATGGTTATAAGTGGAAATCTTTATTTTGAGGTTTATTGAAGTGGGTACTGACTGACTGGCCCCAGTTTTGTGTGACTTGAGGCAGATATTAGCACACAATATTAAAACTCCTTTTTCTGCTTCGGTAATATTCTCCCGTGGAAGTAACCCTCTGTTGAAACCACAGAATATTAACATGTCCTCAGGTTTGAATTCTTAGCATTGAGTTAATGAGCCCCCCTACCTTTTTTGATTGAACCATATGAAATTTCTGGTATTTGAACTTTTTGTTGTCCCCCCCAAATGGAGGTTTCGTGTGGTTCAACTTCCAGAGCTCCGGACTGCTAGGCTTATAAAGTTTCTTTTTTTTAATGCCCCCTATTTTATTTACTATTTATTTCTGAGTGTCTAAAACACTAATTGGTAAATGGAAGCGGTCTTGTTTTTTCTTTTTGCATTACTTGTAAATATATGTTGTATTAAAAGTCTCCAACACCTTTTCATTTTATTCCATATTACTCCTACTTTAAAGTTAATATTTCTTGTGTGTCGACACATACTTTCGTGAAGGGTCTCTCCTGACTTCTCTGCCAAGCATCTTGTATTTTAGATCATAGTTTTCTCTGATCACCAGGCAATACATCCTCCTGCTTTTCGGTTTGCTTTGTAGGTAGGATACTTGCACGTCTGATCTTGCTGGCTTCCATGGCCCTCAGCCACCTTTAAAGTTAGTCATATACCTGCTGTTTGGCCCTGGCCTCTAATTTTAAATGCACTCCTACATCCTTCCGTTTTCCTTCCACCTTGCAACCACATGATATACTAGAGGCGATTCAGTCTTGGCAGGTAGAAAATAAACCTGTGCAGGACACTGTAGCAAATGGCATTCTTATGCTTGCTGTAATTACTGACTTATAGGATTAGTTTAAATCGAAGGAATCTACAAAACAGAAGGGAACCGCTTGTTATATGCAGAGGTGATCGCTGATTCTCCTAGAGCCATAAAACCCTTATCCAAGTCCAACCATGCTCTCTTTGTTGAAAGTCTTTTGGGGGTGGTATTACGTGGTTTGGGGATACTATGTTACACAGTCTGTAATCAAGAAATCTTTAGCTTAAGATGTTGTACTTTTAGCCAGGTAACTTCCTAAAGACTTCACTTAGCTACGTATTTTAAAATATGCTCAGTTCATTACGGTAACTGAAATACGCGTTGCATGATTCCACCTAAGTGAGGTATTGAAAATGGTCAAACTCATAGGAAGGGAGAGTAAAATGGTGGTTGCCAGGGGCTGCGGGGAGGGGGACATGAGAAGGTGCTGTTCAACTGGTGTAAAGTTTCAGTGAAGCAAGGTGAACAAGTTCTAAGATCTGCTGTGCCGCATTTCGCCTGTACTTCACAATATGCTGTTGTGTGCCTAAAGTTTTGTTAGTAGGGTGACTCTCATTGTAAGTGTTCTTACCAGACTAATAGTAAAAAAAAAAAAAAAAAAAAAATGCTCTTTGGATAACACAATAGGCAAAAAATAAAAACACCCAATTAACCTTTTATGTCTTTCTTACTTTCACTGTTTCAGCCCCCTTCCCTTGCTTTAATGACCACTTCAGATACAGAGTTCTGCAACATGTTTTTGTAGACAGTAGCTGAAGAACTGGGATATATTCCCTTTAGAGTAGCTCTGAGTCCCGAGTTCTATGTTCTTTTAAAAACGCTTTTTTTAAAAAAGTAAAGAGAAGAAAGGATTGTGTTGAGATTTTGGAGGTTACTCCCAGCGAGGCAGACTTGTAACTGGATTAGTGTCATAAGCCTGGCTCTTTATAACACCTGCGTATCTGCTCAGTCCTTTCTGGCCCCTCTTCTGGTTAGCTGTTGTTATAAATGGTTTTGTTTTTAAAAGTAGGGGAAATCGAAGACCGTAAAGTGACACGCTCCCTCTCCCCCTGCCCTGGTAATGGCAGAATAAAAACTAGACAGTGAGACCCCTGCAGCTGCCCCTGTTGAAATCAGTCCATCACCATTGGCAGCAAAGTTATTGACCATTTCCGTTTGCCCCCCACGTAGTGTTAATCATTCTTCTATTGCTGTTATTCCTTATGCTGTAGAGCTTTGTGTTTGTTCCCGAAGTCCTGGGAAAAGGGATCTACTTTCGTACCATCACCCTATTTTTTCTGGAAGCAAAGCCCTCAGGTTAGCTCTGAGGGAAAATAATTGTATCCTCCAGTAACATCCCCTGATGGAAATCAGGAGACAGAACCACCATCGTAGGCCCCAAAATTCAGGAAAACATGGTCGATCTGTGGACTTTTCCTTTGCTACTCTGACGAGGGTGTGATGTGTCTTCCTGGGAATCACACAGGAGGCTTGTTTCTGAAGGCTTCTTATGGGCCCCTGTTTAATTCTTATAGATTAGGGAACACGAGGATGACATAACAGGCAGTAGAGAGTAGAGATAATGCAATAGATACAGAATTAGTAGATACTGATAGTGGGCTAGCAGGTTAGCACTTAAAAGAGTTAAAACTGTAACGGATGCTAATAATTTGCCAACAACTATATGTAACTTTTCTTTAGGTTTCTGTTCTGATTCCCAAAGTGCTGTGTTTAGAAGATTTAACAAAATGTTTTGTTTTGGTCAAGGTAAACATCATCACCTGGAATTGACCAAAGTATCTCAAACAATTTTTTAAGAAATATTCAAGTGGGAGCAGAGCAACTCCGGACATTTCAAGCCCCACCCATTTCAACGCCCTGTTGTTTCAATTGCATTTCTCATTTGGTCATTTTTTACCCCATTGATTCTTGTTTCCAATCATTCCTTCAGAGAGATGTTCAAATTATTGTTCCTTGAGAAGAATATTTGAAGGAAGAATTTAAGAATTTAATTCTTTAGGTTGAGGTAGCAGATAAGTGGCCCTTAGACAACCGCACTTTGTAGAAATGATAGAACTTCAGAAAGGGGTGTAGACAAAAGAAGGGCTTTGTGCGATTTGAGCCTCCAAGGAAATGCTTCTTGTGCTAGAGGACGGAAGAGGTGTGGTGACAGAATGGAAGAGAGCTGGCGTAAAGCAACTGAGAAGCACAGGCCTTTGCTTGTACCCGTTGGTTTGGACAGATTAGAAGAAAGAAAAAGTGGGGGGGAGAGTAGAGTGGAATAGTTGCCACTCTTCACTGACTGGCCAGTCTCACTGAAGCTCGTAGGACGCTTGGCTGGGTGTTCCTAGCACTACTGTGATGTGTCAGTGATGGTACAGGCCGGCCAGTCGTGTGGGGCTGTGCTGTTCCCATCTTCTCCCCAACCATTAGTGGCACATTAGGTGGTGGCAGTAGCACCTACGCAGGTAATGTCAGGAGGGAGCCCTGTGCTTGTCCCCTGCCCTGCCCTCTGGTACGCGATGGAAACAGATAGAACGTGCAAGGCCTCCAGCTCCAGAGACCTGGTGTGCAGCTGAGCTTGCTGCGTGTGTGTCCAGAACTAGAGATTGGATTCCATGTTTGCCAGTTGTTGACTTAGATATAAAAAGGACATCGTTTTGTTTTGTTTTTTTAATTTGGCAGGAAAAATGTGTTTCCCATGCTTTACTGTAAAAAAGACATATTATCATTTCATACCATTCTCCCGCTTCCCTCCGTGGCCAGAATGACTCGGCCACGATAGCTTTCCGAGTTCATTTGCGAGGACCGTGTTTGCTCATCCCGTCCGTCTGCCTGGCACCCTGGCCTGGCTCCCGGGCCAGCCCCTCACACCGCTCCACCCACAGGTTAGGCATGAAGTCTCCTCTTCACCGAAGGTTCCCTAACCCCATCCCCTCGCACTCCACTGCCATCCCCCTCAGTCTAAATCCATCCCCCCAGTAGTCTAAATTGTCATTGCAGTGTATTTGTTGGATCTCTCTCTCTCTCTCCCACTAGAGTAGAAAGCCAGACCCAGCGGCCAGCTTAGATCAGCGCACTTTTGTAAGGGCCTCTAGTAAATATCTGATGAATGAGTGAATGAAATTCTCACTCTTGGGGTGTGAACACTGCCGGTGCTTCTAATTCCGTTTTGCTGGACACCTATGCACCACAGTTTTCTAAGGAAGGAAACATAGTTCTCATACTAATTCACACTGTCGTATGGCAGGAGTCCAGGAAGTGCAGAAAATGCAAAAGTGGGTGTCCCGGGTCCCCTCTTCTCTAATGAAGTCAACATCATTCAAGTGTTATAACTAAAGTGTGGCCAGGAAGTGAGAGATTCAGGTTAAGCCAAACCGTTATCACCGTTCTTCAGAGGTACGAGCGGGTCCAGGGGTCCATGTGAGTTTCCTGTAAGCAGATATGGAAACTCCAGGAAGTCACCTGACACAGCTATCCTAGCATTAGCTCAGCCAATGTCTTTGACATCACCAACGTATGTGACAAGTCAGAACATCTAAGTTTGCTGAGCGTTCAGCTGGCTTGTTTTTCCTCTGGCAAGTTTTTCTGGTCCTGCCATTTTGGGGGAGGGTCTTTTTTTTTTTAAGTTCAAATAGTGATATTCAATTACTTGACTTGATTCTCACTTGAGGTATCAGTATTCAAAACCCAAAGTCAGCCATGAGTCAGTGCTCATTATGGGTCCAAATTAAACTTACTACTACCAATTTTCAGAAAAAGCCGAGTTTGTTGTAAAGGGCCAGGAATCTGAAATTCTGAAATTCTGTTGGACAACAGGATTCTCTTTGTCTTTTGCAAATTAAAATCATAGTTTACATGCTATCTTTATGTCTTTTCTGTGCTGTTAGTGGTCGTATCATAGCCTGAAAACAATTTAGCTTACCTTTTCCGTGAATTTTTTGTTTCTCCTGCTAGGGCTCTTGTTGATTTTGTTATTTTATTAGCATAAGTGATTTTGGCAGGAAGGAGAAGTTCTTCTAAATGAAGAGATTGTTGCAGAGGTAAAGCATTTGGAGGAAAGTCACCTGGCATGTGATTTCCTTACAGCTAAGGAAAGTGTCGTTTTCTTTGGTTATGCGTACTTTTGTCCCCGTCACCCTTTGCCACCTGTTGTCGCCAGCCCTTCTACAGACTAACTCCAGAGGCCTAGTTCAAACACTCAGGCTCTGAGTGCCAACCACGTACCAGGAACGAGGACTGATACTTGCTTCTTTCTTCACAGAACGGTTGTTTGAAGAGTTGCATGAGAGAGTGGGTGTCACAGGGCTTTGTAAACTGTACATGACAATATACAGTTCATGTTTCAGAAAGCACCACAGTCCTACATTCCCACAAGTGAAAGCTGGTAAGAAGCCAAGAAGCAAGACGGGGGTAGGTTTAAAGATGGAGGGAGAGAAGGCAGGCATGGGAAGCGGAAAGAGGGATAAGCAGGAGGAGAAGAGTGAATCCTCCAGGCTTGACTTCTGTGTGCAGACATGCACGTGTGTCGGGACTCACCCAGCCTCAGATCTGGCTGAAATTAGTATACAGTCAACAGGCAATTCTATTCGAGACTGAAAAGGAAATGAGGAAGGAAATGCATATGTTTTTATATCAAGTTACGCCGAGGTACCATTCTGAAGACAGGATAGGAGGGTACTACAGATTTTATCGTCATCCTGTATTGGTGTAGGTCACCGTTATGCTTTGTGTGTATTACAGTTATTGCATTGCCTGTAAACATTTTAAATACACATTTCTCCTCTCTACCAAAGAATGCCCATTTCCCATGGGTGAAAGTGAGGAGACTGTTCCAATGTCCTCACGTTGTTCTCCAGGTCGTTTAAAGAAAGACATGCTTCTCTGTGTCAGGTGGCCTGGGACTGCTCGGTGGGCTGAGAATTCTGTGTGCGTGTACGGAGGGGCAGCTGAAACCAGAAAGATAACCCTGGCATCAGCTCTGTCCTGCCCCCAGGCGAGGGATAAAGCTCGGGTACAGTGGTCCCCAGGCGGCCTAAGTGGGGAACACAGAGAAACTCCTGGCCAGCACCTGCTCTTCACCTCTAATTTCTATCACCCTCAGTTTAGCAGGTTATGTTACATAGGAATGTATAATGTCATGATAACCCCATAAAACGTTCTGAGGCTATCTTGTCGCAAAGATCTTTCTTAAAAACAATTCTTTATCCAAAAAGAAAAGAAAACTCTTCATCCAGTCCTTCCAAGTGCAGGCCCATTCAGAATCTGTGCAAGATTGAGGTGGGTGAGCTTTCTAATGATTGACAGGTAGGTTCAAGCAATACAACTTAATGGAAATTAGTCTTAAGCCATAATAACGGGAGGGTCACACCGTTATTAAAAACATGCTTTTTAAAACCCTGAATCATGTAGGCATGGCTCCCCACTTTGATTAAACAGAAAGAGAGTAGGGGAAAGGTGCTGTACGAATGGGGTTTGAGATTGTGCTCAATTCTGTAGAGATCACTTGGTGGAAACTGGCTGGATGAGTGGAGGAGAAACACAACAATCCAGGGTGATGATGAGCTAGGTTTTCGGGACACATGTTGGCCTTGTTTTAACTGGAGAACTCTGAGTTTGCTTCGACAGGACAGACTTCAGCCGTCTATCCCATGTCACTCTGAAACAATGCCATTTTCCTGATCCTGTAGATACGAAGCATTAAAGCAGAGCAGCACTTACTTTTTAGTGCCGCTGCATTTGTAATGAAAACCACCCTACTGTGTTTTCCGGAAAGCCAACAGCATGATGGTATTCGTGTTCCATCCCGTGTGCTCTGTAGGAAGTTTAGCTGGGACCTGGAGAAACTCTGTTTTCGGGCAAGTGGCATAGCTGGTGGCCTCCTCCAGGCAGCAGCTGCCAACAGCCCAGGCACCCTGCTCTCAACTCTCCATTGTGGATTGAGCTGACTCGGCCAGTCTCACTTTACTCAAGACACCAAACTGGACGCTTGCAAGATGAGTGCCTTGCCAATATTTGAGATGCTTTTCTTATTATAGATGAAATATGAACATTGTGTTTGGGAACGGGACCCAACAAATGCCGAAGGTATTTATGTAAGTCATTCAGCTTTAGTACAACAGCCTCTTGAGAATTAACCAAATAGGCTTTTAATAATTTTGCCCTTCTGTCTTAGTTGGTGTTCCACGTTTATTTGTGTAATACGCTCAATTCAAAGTAAGCTTCTTTATCAGAAATTTAATTACTGTTTTAGGAATCAAGACTGCCTCCAAAATAGTACAACTCTGTGAAGTTAAATCCTCTTAGGATTCTCCTATGTGCCAGAAGAAACTTATTCAAGCCAAGGAGCATGCATTAATTCACTTTCTAGCATTTTTAAAACAATCGGTTATGCCCCAGAGTAACAAACAATTTTGTTTTTGAAAAGCTTTTAAATAAGGTAAAAATTTGGACAATTTTTACTTTATCACATAAACCGAATTTTGATTTCACTGGCTTGGTCTAGAAGTCCCTGTGTGTTTTCATTTTCCACATTGGTGTCAGAGCTTTTTTGAATTAGCGTATCAAGATTTCATACATTTGCTTCCATCCATCAGGGAACGGATTTGAGATTCTTGTGGAGAGCCTATTAGTCAAAACATATTGAGGAGCTGTCCCCTAAAAGCTAGAGTTTAGGGTTCGAGAGTGGAAGGGAGGAACTCCAGATGATAGGTTTACCAGCCCTGGTCACATATTCCCACCCCCTCTTGCTCATCCCAATGATTTGAGAATCAGTTGAGCTATGGACTGATAGGTTACCTTGCAAAGATGCAAATGCCTCAGAAGGGTGGTACTTTTAGCCCTTATCTGTCAGCAGTTAATACATTAGTTAACACTCTGGCTTTGATTCTCCGGAAAGGCACTCAGTTACCAGCCCATTTTATAAGGTTTGGTTCTTGTCTCAGGGAGATACTGATTCTAATCGCTCTTTGTAACATTGATTACACATAGGTAAATGTACAATTATGACTGGGACCCAGTCCTTTCCATCTGGTCGGGACAGATAAAATGGTTACCAGTCAGATGGCTGGCATCTTGCTCTGAGCGTAGGTCCCGTGTAGGAGAGGCTTCATCCCGGCCTGGGGCTGGAGGCGTGAGTCTGCAGGTGGTATCCAGCTTGAGAACCAAAGCATATGTGGATGTTTTCCGGAAGAATGGAGAAGGGTGCTAAAGACAGTGGCCCATGTGTATTTGGGGGAATGAAAAATGTTTGGCATGGATGGAAAACAAGGTGCTAGGTGGAGGTGTTGAGAGCTATGGTGGGGAAGTCAGCAGGGGTTCACTGACCTATAAGGGGTAGTTAGGACATTAGCCCAAAGACAGGGGAGAGCTATTGATAGTTTTAAACAGAGGAATTGCCTGATCAAATTTGGGAAAAATGCTCTGGTTACAGATAATGTACAGGGTTTGGGAAGAGTAAGGGCCAATAAAACTAGAGACAAGTTAAGGAGTCTTCTGCTAAGTAGTAGTTCAGGGCTGAGCCATGGCAGCGGGGTGGGGAAGGCGACTGTTTGGGTGCGAGCCTCCCGAGCGGACTCAGTAGGACTAGATGGTCAGGGAATAAGTGTGGCAATCCAGAAAAGGAAGAGTTGGAGTGATTCCTAAGTTTCTGGCTTGGCCAACTGGATGGATGGTGGTCCTATTTATTCAGACAGGGACCAGAGAGGAAGGACTAGGTTTAGAGAGGGAGATGCGTTTTGATTGGATTTTGGACTTCTTGAATTTTGAACTGGCCAGACAGACAGCAGGGAACATGGCCCTGGGACTCAGAGAGAGATTTGTGCACTGCATAAAGAGCACAGAGCAGAACTCGGAGGAACAAAGACGTTTATGAGGCATGCCGAGAGAGGAAACGTATGTACACGATGCTAAACACAGCTCTTTTTAAGAAGTAAAGCAAATAAAGCAGTTGTCGCATTAAATGACTGGGAATCTGTTGCCTTAGAATAATGCAATTCGGGTATCAGAATGCCTGTTTCTTAAATTTGTGGAATTATGCTTTCGAAGATTTGTGCTCAGGGGACCTCCCCAGTAAGCAAGATCTGTTGGCCTGTTTCTTTCTTGGCAACATACTAGAACAAAATATCACTCTCACAAACTATTATGCTAAAGAACATCATTCGGCAAACATTTATTTAGTGGAAGCTCTGTCCAAACATGGCACTAGGCCCTGGGAGTACAGAGATGAATAAGAAACAAACCTGTCATGAACGGCAGATCCCCTGGCAGGTTCATCACACTTCTATGGCTTGGAACACGGGGGGCTACAGGTTGAAGGGACCCCCTGGGAAGCACCTAACCCAGCCTTACAAGTTTGTCACATAAGCAGCTCTCTGCCCTACGTCCTCACCTCCAGATCCCTTTTCTTTGCCTTGCCTCTGTTAATCTTTTGTGATTACACTCAAGGTCCATAGCAGACACGGACTAAATTAAGAAAATGCCTCTTCAAATAAGTAATTCTACCCCTAACAATGGGAATGCTGTCAACAGAATAGCTGTCAACATAAAGTAGATCAGAATTTTATAATGTTAAAGGTAAGGTGACTACTGCTTTCTTAAAAAAAAAAAGTTTTTAGTAATTAAATTGTAATTTAAATCATTGTAATTTAAAAGGATTTCTGCATAGAGGCTGTAAGATCTATAAGATTTCATTTTTGATGGTAGTGGGGTCTCGTTGGCAGTATTTGGATACAGAGACATCAAAGTTAACTATTTTGCAAAAAAATAGTTTTTTGGCAATGTTTCCAGATGTGGAAGCAGTGCAGACACTGGCAGACATTTCCCCGTGTACCTTATGCATGAGTGCCGGTGCCCCTCCCCTTTCTGTCTGAGGATAGCAATTTGGGTGATACCTTTTGGCCCAATGCAAACAGCCGACATGTCTTAAGTGGTTACCTGGTACCTGGACCTGTGCTGTGAACTTGACATCTGTCATTTCACCTAATTCTCATGACAACCCTGTCGGTTGGTAGGAAACCGAGGCATAGAAAGGTCACAAAACAGCAGATGTATCGAGGATGTCTCCAAGGCAGCAGAATATCAGAGCCCAAATCTTTAATCCCCACTCAATTTTGAGAATTCCGATAGAATTCTCTTCTTTAATCCGCGCCGTCTCCTTCGGCTCATGAAGGAGCTCTGCTTGGGAGTATTATATATAGTCATATATGCCCTTGTGCCACTGTTGCATTAACAGGCATTATTCATTCAACAGCCACAAATCTTGTGTGTGAGAAAAACACCGAACAAATGTCGGTATAATATGGCAAATTTTAAGAGAAAACTCTGAAAAATGCAAAGGAGGGAGGAATACTTAAGGGAATAGAGGCAAGGCTGAGCTGTGGAGACTGAGTTTCGATTCGGCTTGGAGGAAGATTGTGGGTAAAAGGGCACCGGGTAGGTTCCCACAGCCGGGCCGACGTCTGGTGGAAGGAAGAGCCATGCTTCTCCAGGTGCAACCCACCCACCCTCTGCAGCCGATCTCAAGGGATGCTTAAAAAGTCCCGGTCCCCCACCCATTTCTCTGGACGACAGCCAGAGGTCTGCATCTGAGAACCTTCCCAGCTTATTCTCAGGCGCACGAAAGGGTGGTAAATTTAAGTTGGGTGATGATCGGAGTGAGATCGTGAAAGTTTGGGAGCTATATTCTCTACTCTTGGCTTTGGAGACAAAGGGGGATTGTTCTTTAAAAGCATTTGAAGGGAGCCATCAGCCTTTGAGGTGGATTTACATGGGGGCAAGACCAGAGGCCTGGTGTGTGGAGGCCAGGATGAAGACCAAGTCCAGGGCAGCGGTGGGAGAGAAGCAGGGGATAAAATTAGCAGGAATCGATGGACTAGATGTGGTGGGTAAGGAACAGAGGCACATCTAGGATGCTAGTGTCTGATATTCCAATGGCCCAGAATAATGTTAGTGAAAAGGTTCATTCATTCTGGAATATGGGTGATATTTTTCAAATGTAGTAAACAGGTCATCTTTCTGGGTCTCTCACTCTAGTCAATAAAATGGGGGTGAGGAGGTAGGAAAGGGGACCAGATTGTCGCAGAGACCCCCCAGTCTGGGCCTCCGCTTGATATCTCCTCCTTTTGTTTGCTTTTGAACCTGACGTCACCTAACTATTCCATCAATGTTTCTTACAGAAATTGCTCACTTAGTAAGCATAGTGAAACATCACTGACGTTTTACTTTTCCAACCCCAGGCTTGCCCTCCCGCAGAGGATGGTGGCCTGAAAGGGACAGTGTCCCACTGTGTAAACTGTGAGGAATGAAATTGTAGTTAGGATCATCCGACCAAGATTAGAGCCGTTTTGAAGGACTCATAAGGAACACAGTTCACACACCAATCACTCTTGATCGTCTCCGACCAAGTTACTGCTAAGTACTTACACACCCAGGACTGAGTTACTACTAAGTACTTACACACCCAGGACTGAGTTACTGCTGAGTACTTACACACCCAGGACTGAGTTACTGCTAAGTACTTACACACCTAGGACTGAGTTACTGCTGAGTACTTACACACCCAGGACTGAGTTACTGCTAAGTACTTACACACCTAGGACTGAGTTACTGCTAAGTACTTACACATCTAGGACTGTGCTAGACCTGAGGGAGGGGGGAGGGGAAGCAGAGGCCTGACTCTCCACAGCCTCAGTTGGTTGGCGATAACTTATAAGAAGTTGTTCCATAGTAACAGACCAATTCATTCAGTCAGCTCTTTGCTTATGAGTGTTCTGCCTCATTCCATAAGTGTCTACATGGTCAGTTAGTTGTCTTATAGAAATTTAAAAGGAATAGGCTGGCTTGTTCATGAAGCAGTTCCTTTTTACGTGGCTACAGAACCCAATAATATTTGGGGAGAAGGGGCTTTTTTCTTTCATGTTACGGTACAAACTTGACAGTAAAAGCATTTTCAAAATCGTTATTCTTCCTACTGTTCCTAAATTAGAGTAACTTTCCACCTGTTGTTGGAATGGTGAAACTCGGATTATAGAGCAAGCAGTCAGCCACTAATGTTTAATCCCATAAGTGAAAATGAGGGAAAGAAAAGCATATTAGGGGTTTTCTTTTTTTTCTTGCAGCATCTTCAGTGATGTGTTAATTTTGTGACGTCAAGGTTCAGTTAGTAAACTTTATTGTTGAAAAGTTTTCTTTAGCGTTGCTGTATTTGTAACAGTTACAGAGCCTCCACTGTATTTGGTGCCCAGGAAGATTTTAAAGATATTTCAAGAGAAATAGAAGGTGTCAGCCAACAGAGGAAAGAAAAGAAAGTCTCAAACAAGCATCCCCCATAAACAAGGTCTGTGTAAACATGTGTAGGTGAGTCTATGCAACGTGTGTGTCTCTGAATGCTAGTCATCAAGAAATGCCAGATAATGAGAAGAAAAGGGAGAAAAATTAGAGAGACGGCATGAATAAAGGGGTTCCCGGTATAATTGGCATGTCTGGTGCCAGATGGAATTTGGTCTGGAATGATTTCATGAAGAATTTGAGCCCTGAGCCATATTTTGAAGGGGAGCTACGGCATGATTTGTCAAGAGGCAGAGATTTTGCAGGTGGGGGAAGAATCGTGTATCTGGTGACTCACAGCCTGAAGAGGATGAAACACAAAGGCAGGGAAGCTCACCCGGGCTTATTATCTGTGGGCGCCATTGTCCTGGCTTGCTGGAGTGGCCCTGACTTTTAGCTTCACAGTCTCATTAACCTTCCCCTTAGTGTTCTGCGTCCATGTGCCCTCGTGACTCTCACTGCCAATGAAACCGGAAAACAAGGATCTTTCCTATACATACTTCCCTCTCACCCTCATCCCAGCCCCCAGAAAGGTGGTAAATTTGTGGAGAGCAGTCGTGCTGCCAGCCTGAAATTCCTGAAAATTATTACCGTTGGTGTGTAAAGAAAAAAAAAAAAAAAAAAGGAATGAAAATCATAGAGAAGTAGGAGGCGAGAGGTGCTGGATAGAGCCTTTCTGTCAGATTTAGACTCCAGAGCTTCATCTTACAAGTGTATGTACAGACACGCACACAAACCCCTTCTCGGGCCTGCACTCCCCCCGCCCGCCCCACTCGCGTGTGCCACCGAAGACTCACACCGTTTCATTTCGCAGTGGTGTAGAGCTCAGCTGAGTCATGGGTGGAGAAGAGGACAATTAGATAAGGGGTGCTGACTATGAAAGGCTCTGGAAAGCACTAATCAAGTGTTATGCAACACACAAGTGGAAACCGTTGCAGCGTTCCGAGGAAGTTAGCAGCATGAGCAGAACAGCGTCCTAGGGGAAGGGTTGGAGCCGCCGTGCGCAGGGTGGATTGCTAGCAGCAGAAGTCGGGACAGAACCATCTAGGAGGCAGATAAATCAATCCAGGCATAAAGAACTGGACCCTGGAAATTGACGCAGGAGAACTCATCTGGTAAACACCTGGTTGTATATGAGGGGGTGAAAATGCTAAATATCTGAGCACGGCTCACGAAGAACACCAGTGGACTATGATGAATAATGATGGAAACACGGGGCAGCGGGGGTGTAGAATAATGAATCTTGATTCCTGGACAGTCAGGGAGGAACAAAACAAAGATGAGGTTTCTGTAAGAATGGTGCTCCGAACGCTTGTGCATGTAAGAGCTTCCGAAAAAAAAAAAAAAGAAAAGAAGAAAACATCAAAATCAAAGATTTATATTATCATCTACAATAAAGAGTTGTTAGGAAAGTGAGTGGAGAGGGCTGGGGTACGGAAATGTATAAGGAACCGTCCGAGGTAGTGAACCATGTGTGGAAGAAAGCAGGGAATTGTTTTATGCCAAGATAAGACAAGATCCTGAGCAAGGCTGATTTCAGTTATAACTGACATCTCTAGTTGCTAATTCCATGATCTAAAAATCAAATCAAATTAACAAATCTCTCTTTTAATTTACTCTATGAAGAGAATAGCTATCGCAATATCTATCCGGTCAGCCATACAGTCCTCAGAGCTTCCATTCAATCTTCATGTTCCCTGTCGTGTCTGACTAACAACATCTGTGACTTTCTTTGCCTTAGAAAAGGCATCTTTTCATTTTTTTATTACTGTGTGTGCAGACTGGATCAAGAGAATAAACATGTAGCTTGCACAAAGATACCTGTCTTACTAGTGAAACAAAGAGTGACAACTTTGCAGGCACTGATTTCAGGCCCCAGGCCTCACGCTCCAGGGGTCTGTACCTCCCGACAGACGTCCATGGGCGTTTACCTACGTGGAGTAGGTAGGACGGAGAGCAGTGAGTTAGGAGGCCTTCCACCAGGACATGGGATCAGTTTAGGGTCAAAACCAAGGGGCTGCCGGGGACCTGTTTTGTGTTTATCACGTTCCACAACAGCATCTACGGTATGTCCGTTCTTTCACTGGTCCCTGCTCTAACTTGTTGATTTGGTTGGACGTCCTTTCAGGTTTGTAATAGAGAATCCGCCGAGCTTCCCAGAGCTGGCGTGTCCAGCTTTCCTGCAAATCCTTAGCAGTGGCAAGTCCCTGCTTGAAAGGACCCCCTGTTCAGCTGGGTCTGAGCAGCCACCTGAGAAATCACCTCTCCTGCTAGGAAACAGGCACGTGTTGGGGTGGTTGGTGAGGTGGAGGGGTCTCTGTTGAGCCGTCTGATCTTTCTGTTCAGAAGTGGTTACAGGTATATCCTGTTCTAGTTCATTAACAGTTTTGCTCATAGGACAGGAAAATGGGAAAAGCACCAGTATTTTTACTAAATGATGAACACCTCTGAAATGAATCAAAACATAAAATTATTTATATCATACACTCTTCAGGTATAAATTGCTCTCTCAAAGTCATGGGTCACAGTGCATCATGCTATATAGCTTTGTCTATATGAGGACGCTGGAATAGCCAGAAATATAGAAGCTTACGTTCTCAGGCCATGAAGATTAAGAAGGGATTTCTTTGTAGGAAAAACAAATGAAATTTTTAGGCAAATTTATATACTTAGAGTTCATGTACCAAGTAGGTATAAAGATCTTTAGGAGTTTACAGTAAGCTGGGCATACCTGGATTTTCTCATGACATTTCCAGGAAGTTTTTCCTCAGTTTTTCTTCCTTCCCCCCTTTCCATCGCATCTCTGTGGTTGGTATGAGGTTCTGCTTACTTAAATTCTAACTAACGTTTAAAACTCTGAGTGCATAAATACTAAACTAATGTGCTATAAAGCCGTACAGAATTATTAGAAGTTTCTCTTAACAGTTAAGCATAAATCTAAAGCTAGCCAGAGTCATCTTTAGTGAGAACTCTGAGGGTTGTACCCAAAATAAAATGTTTACTTGTACTATACCTGGAAAAAAAATAATAACTCATGAATTAGTCCTTTTTAGACTTCAGCAGCCTACTTCGTGCTTACTAATGTATACTAATATATAGCTCATAAAAACAACTCCATTTTTATACTTTGCATGGAACCTAGCATAGGTGTCAAGACATAGGTCCTCTAAATACTTGGTTCTGAGTCGGTGTTCTTTCTTAGAGGTTTAGAATCTGCAGTCCAAGGCTAAGATCCAGTCAGGTTTCTGACAATTCATGTATATGTCAGCTCAGTACTTCATATATGACATGTTTTAAAAAGCTCTATACTAAGATCACCGCCTACGACTTATGCAGTTGAATGGAAATGGTCATTCGTTACTGCACGTCCTTTATGGTTCGTGACACTGATTTCCTAGCACTCAGCTAAAACGTACACAAGAAACCTAAGTGATAGGAGGCAAGCAGACAAATGAGTTGCAGTTTGAGAGGTCTGAGTGGCTCGTGACCTGGAAACTGTCCCCGTGTCCTCAACAGGCTCAGATCAGAACCCCAGAGACCTGTGTGCCACTGACCTGAGGGAGAGCATCCTGTGTTTGGGGCCAAGGATGCTAGGAAGACTCTGGGAACTTACTAGACTGAGCTGTGAAATTTTATTCAAATGTTGTCTAATGAAATATTGTGTAAGCCTCAGATTTCTCATCCAAAAAATGAGACACGGTTTGACACCTGGCAGCTCACAGGAAGTTGGTAGAATTAAATGTGATTAGTATATGTGAATATCCCTAACAGAAGAAGTAGCACATAATAGGTGCTAAATAAACTGACACGGGCCACCGTTGTTGAATGCTTCCGTGCTGAGTATTGTGAAAAGACAGCTCTTGGGCCAGGAGGTTGAGGAGAAAACCAGCAGGCCTTATATGATGTCATCTAGCAAAGGACGGTGTGTACAAGAGCCCAGAGGGTCCCCAAACACCTGGAAGAACCATGGGAGACTTCAAGGGGTGACTCTTAAGCAGTCTTGAGGAGACAAGTAGTTGTTTCCAGGAATAGAAAAGGGAAGAAGGGCTCTCCAAGCAGAGGAACTGGAAGGGCAAAGCATGGGGGGTTAAAAGCTCTCGTTTGTTTCTACGCTGCTAAACGCCAGTGTCATTTATATCCGTGGAGTTCCGGGGCTCAGAGAGGTAGTGGTCAAGAGCATACAGCGTTCCCTCCTTATCCGCGTTCCATGGTTTCTGTCACCTGCGGTCAGCCGAGGTCTGAAAGTATTACATGGAAAATTCCGTAAGTAAATAATTCATACGTTTTAAATGACTTGCCATTCTGAGTAACGTGATGCAATCGTGCGCCGTCCCGCTCAGCCCCGCTTGAGTCCTGACTCATCACTTTGACCAGCATATTCTCCCTGTAGACACTCCCTGCCCACCCGTCACGTAGTAGGCTTCTGGGTTACCACAGAGCTTGTGTTCAAAGTACCCTTATTTTACTTCATAATGGTCCCAAAGCGAAGAGCAGCGACGCCGGCATTGAGATTTGCCAGAGAGAAGCCGGCAAGGTATGGAGGTAGGGAAAACACAGTATATGTAGAGTTCGGTGCCCCCCACAGTTTCAGACATGCACTGGGGGTCTTGGGGCATATCCCCCTTGGAGAAGGGGGGACTGCTCTACACGGCAGCCCTCAGCGGGGTCCAGCTCCTGGTGCCATGGTGGTGTGACGCAGGCAAATGGCCTGTCCACATCTCACGCCCCTTCGCCTGCGCACTGGGGAAAGCACAAGAAGAATAGCTCATTCAGGATGGTTGGAGGGTTCAATGAGTGAATACGTTTGAAGTGGGAAGTAGATGCTGTTTTATGGTAGAGTAAGTTTTCTCATCGTCTCCACCACTTCCCGAGGGCCCGCTCTGCGTACAGCATATAGAGTTGGTGCCTTGGGAGACGAGAGAGTCTGTCCCCTGTCCTCCAGGAAGTGTGTCACCGAGTGACAGAGAGGGAGACAGAAAGCACTACAGTGCAGCTGGAAACAAGGAGAGCTGCATGGAAGTGAGGGCCGTGTGTGGGAGCACCCCCAGAAAAGAGGTTCGGTCCAGGGCCCAGGAGGAATTCTCGGGAGAGGAGGCATTGGTGAGCTTGGCCCCGCGCTCGTGGATTGCGTTGGCTCCGTCGCGTGTGAATCCGGGCAGGTCCATCCAGGCCACCGTTGGCTCTGTTTCATTCTCTGTGGCCGACTTGGTCTTGGCTCCTCTCGCATCTACCTGGACAGCATTCGCAGGCTCCCCTTAGAACTGAAGCTGGAGGGGTGAATAAGGTAGGTGTCTGGTATCAGCCTGACAGAGGTGCAGGAAGAGCAAGAGCAGGGATGTCAGGTTACAGACAAGTCCCCAGGCCTGGGCTTCGGGGCCCATTCACATACCTCCCCTTCCAGCCATTCTGCTGTTCTTCATTCCAGCGGCTTCACCGACCCCTACATTCGAGGGAGCTCCCTCAGATTTGCAGGTCGCACCCCTATTGCTCCCCCAGTACAGACCAGAGGGAGGCCCATGTTGTGTTTTGGAAGCCAGACCTGAGAAAGCAAAGGGTGGGTGTGACCCCTGCCCGGCAGTGCCCACCCTGCGCTCTGCTGAGGTCTCCGCGTCTCCCGGAGACCAGCTCACAGGCTGGAGATGGCTGTTGCTGGGCCCCCAGTGTCTTCAAACAGTCGAGTCCGAAGTCTGAACTACCCCATTTCTGGCAGAAATACCTCCCGGGCAGTGGTGTGTGCTGGCTCTGCCCACAGTTTGAGCTCTGTGACAGACTGCTGCCCCATCTCTTTGGTCAGTCTGGTCCTGGGCAGAGAGGCTTGTAGGTCAGCTCTCATTCAGTGTCACTGTGGGAAAATCAAGGAAGACATGAACGTGAGCTGGTAGCATCGCAAAGAATTTCAGGGAGAAAAGAGGGAAAAACTTCAAATAAATCTTTAACATGACAGCCTGATTTTTGGCCAGAGAGGCTTAAGGAATTATTTTGGAATCATTCTGTAATGTAATGTTACAGTTAAGAGCACAGCAAGCTCAATTTCAAGGCTTGGCTCTGTCAACATTTTAGCCGGGTGGCCTCAAGCAGACAACTTGACCTCTCCAAGCCTTAGTTTCCTTATCTGTGAAATGGGTGTGACAGTTCATAGTGCCTCCTCACAGGGCTGGAATGAAAGCTCCCATGAGTTGACATGTGTGAAGTGTTTGGAACAGCACGTGGCACCAGTAAGCTGTGCAGGTGGGCGCTCTGACCATAGAGAGGGTTTTGGTGAGGTCATTCTCCCGCTGCCTCATTGGGCATATCCGAGGATGTGATAATGTCTTTGAGGCCCTTTTCAAGTCAGATGCATGTTCAGTTATTGGGTGTAATTAAGTTCATCGTCACTCATAGGTCTCAGAGAAAGAGAGCTATAAAGATTCCCTGCCGAATTCTGGACGAGGGTGAGTGATTTTCTCCTAACACATCACACACAGACGGGAGCAAAGTCCCACCACCTGCGATGTACACGGCCCCACCTCTGTTTGAAGTGCCTGAGGCCGCCTCCGGGTGTGAGCACATTGGACAGACAGACCTGTGTGCTGCAGGCTTCCTTTCTCAGACCAGCCTGCGTGCCATCTGCTGTGCAAGTTGAAACAGCTTTGAGCTGAACACCTGGGCTTTTGTCCTGGGCCTTGCCGTACAAGCAGGATTTGATTGAACTTTTCTTTTCAGTACCTCATGGCTTCAGTCAGCATGGTCAGAGCACATCGCCGGGCTTGAAGGTCTGAGAAAATACCATTAAAGTTAGGACAGTCTCCTTATCCTACTGGCCTGTGTAATTAAAGAAGAAAAGTGTGACAGGTCTACCATGGCGAGATTATTATGTCTTCACTGTGGATACAGTGAAGTGGGTCTGTGCAGGCTTTAGGGAAATGAGTGAGGCCAGCCTTTTCCCCATGCGCAGTTTGGTAAACTTGCCATTTGCAAAACGGCATCGGAAGAATAGAGTCACACACAGACAGACCGCATTGCTCACAGCCCCACCGTGCCGTGGGTATTGTGACAATTGGTGCAAGTCCTCGACCGCCGTCCTTTGTCACAACGAATCCTCGATGCTTTGTGAGTGGTCACTGCGAGGGCTTCCCAGGTGACGGGAGGCACCACTCCCAGCGGCGTGTCCGCGTCACTGGGGTACAGCTGGAGCGCCAGTGCCATGAGAGACTCAGCTGTGTTTTGCAGAATCTTCCCACGTCTGGATCGAGTCTTAAAAAGCAAAGGGTTTTATCCGTGTGGGAGCTGAATCAGGAAAGGTCTCATGGGGAGGGAGTTAGTGTCGGATCGTGAACCATGAGAAGGGTTGGAGCAGGTGGAAATGCGGAGGGAGAGGTGTTCTAAACAGAGCATGAGAAAAGGGCCCAAAGCAGGTGTGGGGGCTGCCATCGCACACAGACCATCTTGGAACACACGCACATCCAGGAGCGCTGCTGAGGTTTGTGATAAGTGCACATTGTTTTCAGGTAAATGCCTTTGAGGTTATCTCCTCTTATAAAAATCAAAGCTAACCATTACACATCTCTTAGACCATCTTGTTCTTGCAAAGTAGGTTTGTGTTGTCATCTTTCTCTAAAGAGACCCATACCGTACCTGGCGGCCTATTTGTCAGGGACACAGGTGCTCGTTGCCGGGAATGCACCTACATTGTTAAACCACGGCGGTCATTTGTTGCCTTTTAATCCTGTAAAGAAATGAACACCAGCTCTACCTCAGCTGTTGCCCCATCTTCTCCAGTAAGGTTTCCATAGAAAACATCTTTCCCCTTATTGAAGGTAGCTTGGTTTAGTGGGTCCTGTGATGTAGTGTAGGTGTATTTCTTTGGACTGGTCTGTTGGCACCTGTCAGAGTTTACACAGCAATCTCCTTTGCGGTAGCTCGTCTGCTCCCTTCACATACAGGGGCGTCCTAGTTTGCCAAGCAACAAGCTCTTAGCTGATACTGTCACTCTCTGCACAAAGAACTACATAGTTGGAAAGTCATGTTTAAGGCCAAGTCAGCTCTGTACAATTAAACTATTTACTAACTCTTCCCGGAAATGTGTGGACCAAAGATTATTCAACTAACCTAAGACTTGTTATTACAATTATGTAAGTGTGTCGTCTCATGACCTCTATTTATTTTGCATTGACTACAAAGGACACACACACTAATCTGTCTTGAGAAATTGTCCATGGGCCTAGCTTTCTTTTTTTTTTTTTTTTTCACCTTCCTCATAAGGCATATTCTTGAATGGTCACTGCTCCTTCACCATTTTTTGCCCTCTGCCTCTTGCTTTTTCTTGCCTTTCTGCTTACCTCCTTTCACCCCCTTTTCTATTCTTCCCACTTCTAGACTTACCATCCACTATCCTGGATGTCCAGCTCTGCTGGGCCCGTTCGTACCCTAAAGTTCATTTAATGGGTGTTAACATGGCGTTACACGTGTTCAAGAAGTGGCTTTTCAAAGGCAGCGCTCGCCCTTTGGGTGAGACAAACAAGTAAACAGCCGATGACCAGGCAGAAGTGCTGGTGTAGCTAAAATTTCTGCTGGAGCGAGCACGGGAGGCTTCGGGACCCGTGAGGGAGGAGGCCGGAACATGAAACCCATCCCTGCCAAAACCCCTCTCCGGCTGCCTCCTCCATCTTCCTGTCTGCTCCCAAGGCATTGGGTACAGACCAGTTTCCATACGTATTATGCTGCATAGATGCACTTCTTTCTTTAAGTAAGTCCTATTGGTTCTTACAAATAATTGCACACCCCCAGTGCAGAGTGGATAGAATACATCCAATAAGCTGACTTCCCTGGACTTGGTTTTCTCTTTTCATCTGCAAAGTGAGAACAGTGACTTCGTTTTCAATACAAATATGTACTTGTTTCAGCTGATAATCACAGGGGTTTTTTTTTTTTAAGCCACAAAAATCTTGGCAAGAATTCTGTGCTGACATTCCGTGATTATACAGACATGGTTTATAAGTAAATTTCCTTAGTAGGATTAATTTCCAAGGGTATAAAGCAGAGAAACTGTAGCTTTCATTTTTGGTGTTTGTTGTTTTTTCTGGGGTTTTTTTTTATGGTTTTGAATGCAAAGATTTGTCACCACTGCCAGCATGGTGGAAGTGAATGAAATATATAGTCAGAGAGAATTTGTACTTCACTGAATGGAACTTCGCTCTTCTTCAAAAGTCTCTGCTTTCTGTCTTAAAAAAAGAGAAACTGGACTATTGGTAAATTGAATGTGTGTGACCTTTTCAAAACTCATGTTGAAGTGGTTTCAAGGATTCTAAGAAAGATGAGGGTTAGGTTCTTTCGAAATTTAGTAACCCATGATTTTTAAAGATTTGACTCTCAGTTTAGGTCCTCGGGACCCATCGCAGTCAGTAGATAACTTGTTTCTTTAATATTACAGGGAACAAATGCAATTTTTAACTCACAGGAATTCTTATTGGGCCATTTCTTATGAATGCAATGGCACCAGAACGTAACCGGGTTTTTCCTACCGTCAGCGCATGTATCAGTGCTTGGAAATGGTAAATTCAGAATAGCTCCCGTCAGCCCAGGGTTCTACTTCTTGTTGCCATTTCAGGTGGTATTTGAGTCTTCAAAAACCTACCTTGACTCTTTTCCATTTCCTTTTCGTTATAAAGCCTTCGTGGGAAATGATTTTTGTTTTGTAGGCTTAATTCAATTTAGCTTATATTTGTCACTTACTCTTTGGGCAGGCCCTGGGAGCCCCCTAGGAAGCCCAGATACTCACACAGTTTAATTAACTATCAATGTAAAAAAAAAAAAAAAAAAAAAAAACTGTACCAAGTAAAATTGTAAAGCCAGATTATTTTATCTGTACTTTCCTGAAATTCCAGTGTAATCGAAAGGTAGGACAGATAAGTGAGCATGTGTCCGGCCAATTACAAGCGTTGTATAGAATGACAGACATGATTGCAGTAACCACAGGTGGGTTAGAGAGACAAAGCTTTATTTAAGAAACGAACTGTAAACAGTACGGCAGATCCTCGAATAACATCGTTGGGTTCAACCAGCGTCGTTTCGTTATAACCTTGATCAGATGCGGTAGGAACTTCTATCAGTTAGCCTACGGTAAAAATCAGTTTCGTTGTATTTTACTGGAAGCCACAGCACCTATGGGCAATGTTAAGTGAGGACTGACTGTATTTTGAAGGAAAAGATAGCAGCCCTGGAAAGACCTGGACTTCCTTAAAATGAGAGTCAAGAGAAACGTGGAGTTAGCTGACTCACTAAGGAAGGCTGGGCAAAGGGATCCACTGACAGGGCGTGAAGCGTTGCCTGCTGAAGACTTTTTAGCGGGATGTATGTTATTAGGTTGGTGCAAAAGTAATTATGGTTTTTGCAATTATTTTTAACGTTTTAAACCACAGTTACTTTTGCACCAGTCTAATAAACAGCTTAGGCTCTTGTCGTGTACTTGCAATTGGCGATTTTTTTATTTTTTTATTTTCTTCATTTTCTTAATAGACCATACATGTTGATGGCTCACAGTTTTTAAATGGTGTGTTACAAAGTGGCATGGACTGAGTGAGTGATACATCTCCCTCCCACTCCTGGCTGCAGCCAATCAGTTCCTTTCCCTGAAGACAGGCCATGTTATGAGTATCTTCATACATTTTTTCTGCTATTTATACCTACAAATACCCATTTCGTCCCCTTTAATGAAGATGGTTCCATACCACAAGTCTGTAATTGCTTTCCAAAACCTTTTGTGTCCAGATATATTTCATAATGCAGAATTCGTTGGATTTTAAACCGGTAGTACAGTGCACATAGCCTAGATTGCACAATACCCCCAGGGGTCTGAGCAGTGCCAAGGAATCATTTAATTCTCCAGGAAAACTGAATATTCACACCAAGTGGGGTAAATAAGAACCATATAAATAGCCTCATGTCAGTTACTTTCAGGTGTTACTGTCAGATACGTTTTGTTACCAAGCTTATGAAAAGAAAATTTTGGTTCTTAAAGTTTTTTAGATGTTGAAATTGCAGGTAAAGGATTGAAGCCTGGAATATACACTGTTCTGTACCCCTTTTTCAAAAAAATTAACAAAATATATTAGAATTCGTTCCATTTCAGTACATTAAGGGCTTCCTCACTCTATAAGCAATGAAAACTGACTCATCTGCCAGCCTTCTTGTAAAAAATAATTTAAATACATAGAGCGGTTTCTGTACACATAGATATGCATGTATATATGTGTATATGTGGAGGTAGAAATACCGGTGGTTATATATTGGTGCAGTTGAAAGCACAGTCAGAGCTAGATCAAATTATTGACGTATAAGGCTGTCTCCGATACTGTAATGCCTGTTTTTTAAAAATAATGTAGTTAGGAATAGTAGTAATACTAGTTTATGGGCAAAAAAAACATGCTGTTTAGCCAAACCAATAGAGTCACCATATACAACATTATAATTTGTTCAGTATTGGGGGTTGGGGGGAGGGAAGCCTTAAGAACTAGAATTTAATTTTCAGTATTCCCTATGAGAATTCTTTGGCAAGTCAACATATGCAGGTTCATTTGTAATGTTATTCTTTGTGGAAAAGTTGCTACTCAGAAAGGCAAGAGGCTCTCTAAATACCGGGGAGACTTTTTGTAATTGGTGTGTCAGCACCAGTGGCTGGAGGAGAAAGACGGGCTGTAGCGTGCGCAGTTGTCACCGCAGTTGTCACCCTGCACCAGCGTTCGTTCGGGCAGAGAAGCCTGACTAAATAAGGCAATGCCCCGCTGAGCCTTATCAGCTTTTGCTGGACTACAGCCGGGCAGGGCACTCTGCAAGTCCTGACCCTCGGGCAGATGTGCAGTGAACACACACATCCAAAGCTACTGCCCACCCTGCTCAGAGCTGTTGCACCTGCATTTTATGTTCACTAAAGCTGAGTAGAGAGAACGCTAAGTCTCTAGAGAGGATATAGGAGAGCATTCAGTTTACCGTTCCAAAAATGTGTTGTGCCTGTAAGCACACTTATTTTTAGTGATGTGTCAGTGGAGAGTTGGTTTCGGAATCCATTCACCGCCCCTGGCTCCCGACAGCTTTCTCTCCAACCAGCCCAGCGCCTCCCCTGCTGGCCTGAGACTCAGAAACAGGCCTCTCGGAGGCTGGGTCCAAGGAAGAGGTGCCATCACGGACACCGGCCACCACTCCGATGCACCAGGTGGAGGGGGAGCAGGAGGAAAAGTTGAACTTTCCATTACATCCACTCATTGGCTCACCTCTCATCTTTCCATTTCCCTGGTCACCGTATTTTGTGGTGTTTTACTCTGGCAGTGTATAGATTTATAAAAAGAAAACGGAGCATTTTTGTAGGAGTTCGATTCTAATGCTCACAAGTACCATTTTCGGTTTATGTTAGTCTTCACGCCTGCAAACCGGGCTTCTAATCCAGGCTGGCCATGCAGGGTTTGGGGTGCCAGGTGACTGTGCACACGTGCATACGTCACGGAAGTTCCCAAAAGTGACGATTGTGTATTATGACCCTATGAAATAGAACAAAAAGAGACAATGAGTGTGTGGAGACCGAGATCTGAGCTGGATTCATGACTTGAGTCCATCCTCTGTCTGCTCCTCTGTGTTCCCCCCTCCCTGTCTCCTTCCTTCCTTTTTCTTAACCCCTCGCATTGCTCAGGTCCAGGCCTTCCGAATGCAGCCATCAACGGGAGGCCCCTCTCTTCTTTTCTCTTTCCCTTTCCTCCATGTCCCCAGGCCCAGTCCCTTCCCCTCCATAAGCATTCAGCAACAGACATTGATTCTATGTCATTTATTCTATATAAATGGAAACACGTCGTCTTATTGTCTGTATGTTTTTTACTTTACGTGATTGGCACTATGTCACACACCTCATTTATAATCATATTTAATGTATTGATGACATTTTACAGTTTTTATATTGTTTGTTTTCAATTTGGGGGTTTTTGGCCACTCGAGACCGTGTTTTAAGATTTATCCACACTGCCATATAATGTTCCAGACTAGGCACGTACCCCATTAATTAACATCCGTAGTGATGGACACTTAGGTGGCCCTAACACCCAACTGGCACAAACGGTGCTATAATAAGCATTGTGTTCAGCTAGATTTTAAAAACCAAGATGCGTTCGTTCAGGTCCCTCCCGTAAAATCTTGTAGTACCTGCTGAC
Organism: Rhinolophus sinicus; assembly: GCF_036562045.2. Classification (NCBI taxonomy): domain Eukaryota; kingdom Metazoa; phylum Chordata; class Mammalia; order Chiroptera; family Rhinolophidae; genus Rhinolophus; species Rhinolophus sinicus. The sequence goes on from NC_133763.1 coordinate 8,218,895, forward strand.
CATCCAATGTGTGCATTCTGAACTTCTTAGCTTAAAATGGTTTCCTACAGCTTAGAATACTTGCTCTCACCCACCACAGCATGAGTTTCTTTGCATCCCTGTCCTATGGCACAGGACAAAATTAAAACTTCCTGAGCAGGTCCGGGATGCAGTCTGTGGTTGGGTGAACAGCCTCTGAGCCTTCCGTCGTAGAAAAAAGTCACACATCTTCCCAATAATCATTCAGGGCTTTGGCAGGGAAAACTTGGAGGAAGATTCTACACTAGTAAGGGGGGGATTGGTCTTAACTCACAGTCTGTAACATAAGGTCATGAGCATGGGAAACACACATGCTCAGGAATGAGGCAAAGTCTTGACTCCTCCTTAGGCAAGTTATTGATCCTCTGTCAGCCTTGGTTTCTTCACCAATAGAATTTGGATGAGGACAGAGCCCGCCCCATAGCGACACTGAAAGGTCACGTGTCAGGTGGGTCTTACAGGATGCCTGACGCATAGTGAGCCTTCCCCTTAAAGGGTTAATGGTGGGACATGAGTGAGAAAGTCTCCTCAGCTCAGGTTTGATGCGACATCTTTGCACACATGTTTCTGAGGGTTTCTGAGAGCCAGCTTGGTCCTGTCTGTGGAGCCTCTCACCATCTTCCGGCCTGTTAAGATGTCAGAGACCGTGGCTGCTCGGCTCCCCTGGGAGGGGCGAGGTGGGCGGTGGGCGGCAGCAGTGGTTGGGAGAAGAGGGCAGGGCGTAGGAGGGGGCAGTCCGCCCAGGGTTGTATCCCATGACCGAAGCCCATCGACGTAGGAATGTGAGGGGACAGCTGTGCGCTGAGGGTTGGGGTAGCTCCCTCTGCCCTGAGAGCGGATCTGTAGCGCTCATGGTGAGCCCGGGCTTGGGACCACACGTGGGTGCTGGCAGTCGGAACGACACTGAGCATCTCTTACACACGCTCATGAATCCAGAACGTTCTCATCAAACTTCAGGTAGAGACTTGTCCCTAGACACTTGCTTCCAAGGAAGCCTGGGGTTATTTCAGTGTGTTGGACTCTAGGGCGGGTTGAGCCTGTTCGCCTGAAATAATTGGGTAAACACATCTGTCCATTTAGTATGTGGGGCTCCCTCCCGTCAGCAGATTGGCTGGCTGTGGGGTCTGTTGGGCTTTCGCTCCGCCTCTCTGAAGGCCAGCTTTACAGGCCCACGTGACCCCTGGTGACAACGTTCTGAGCGGGCAGCACAGTGGTAAGCGGAGCTGGGTCAGCGATGCCGCCTGTTTCCAGCTGATTATTAGTTTTATCCGTAGCTCACAGGATTAATAAGACTCTTTATCTGAATGATCAACTTCCATGAAAGTTAGTTTTATCAGGATTATGTTTGACTTAAATACAAAACCAGTATAGTAAGCAAACAATTATCCCAAGTTGGCAGGTTCCCATCCTGCCCCCCCCCCCATAACATTTTAATTTTTTCCAGCTGATGGGCAGCAAAATGTGGAGGAAAGAGGATGGGCTTTATCATTCGGTGCCCTCGGGGTCAGTCCTGATTCTGCTGTGTGCTCTGGACAAACCGCCATCAGCGCGTGTTTCCTTATTCATAACAGGGAGAGTGGTGGCCTCTAAGGAGTGCTGGGGGAGTCCAGCCTAACGACCTTGTTCATACGTGTTCAGCAGAGCTTCTGGAACACAGCTGCTCAGTAATGGCAGGGCAGTGCTATGTGAACTGTGTATCTCCAGAGTGTGCATGTGTGTGTATCTATACACTTGTTATGGGAGTGTCTAAATATTAACATTTTAATTTTCACGTTTCTCTCAGGGACTTAGACAGCTTCTCAGTGTTAACTCTGGTATATTTACTGGTCAGTTTCCCTTGGCTGTGTTGAACCCACAGTGCTCGCCCGTGCGTCCCCGTCTTTCCGCCCCCTCTCGCTTCCCCACACCCACCTTTCTCTGGGTCTTCCCCCTCCCCCCCACCTTTCTCCCATAAGCTTCCCCACTGATAAGAAAGGTGAATACATTAGTAGCACAATCAATTGAAACACAAATATTTGGAAAACATCTGTTTTGCTGAAGAGCAGCCCAGTGAATGGCAGTCAAGTGTAAAACAGCCATTCCTGCACGTGATGACAGGAGTTTGGCGGGTCCCCCACATCTCATCACCTCGTGGCTGGTGAAGCGATGCCTCTTGCCCAACCTGTAGGACTGTTAGTCCTTTGCATCCTGTGTGGTTCTGCGATGGTGCCTCCACCATGCTGGCACCGCAGGCGCTGGCTCCAGACAGGGCAGGGTCCTGTGATGGGGACATTTCCTGTGTGTGTGTGTGTGTGTGTGTGTGTGTGTCGCGTAACTGTAAGCACTCCTGGCCTGAGCTTCCTCAGCCACATGAGTGAGGCGGAGCTCCGTGATCTCAGAGGTCTTCCTCAGTTTCCAGGTTTTATGAAACATGTAGCTACAATGATTAAGAACTCCACGTTTCATTAGCAGATTACAGGATGTGTAAAGACTGAGTAGAGATCCACTTATACAAATAATCCGCCATGAATCCTTAAGGATGGATGCTTGGGCTCCGTGCTCATATGTGTAAACATCTTTTGCTAGACTTTTTGATCTGCATCGTTATCAAATACATACAACTTCATGTTTTATTTTCCACCGATGATGTGAGTACTGTGTACAGGCCATTATTTAGGGTTCTTTATCATTCAACCTGTAGGAAAGTTTTAGCGCGATGATATAGCCACCTCTCCTCCTTGAATCTGATACCTGTAACTGTATTTACTAAAGCACAATAATTCATCTTTAGTAAACAGACTGTTACCACTTTAAACAAATAATAGAGGTCTAGTTTTTATTTCTACATAATAAGCAAATTTCCCTAGAAATAAAAGTGTAGTAGCCAGAGTTATGGAATATTCCAGTTGAAGAGAACTTTAGAACTCTTTACTTTTCCAGGAATCTTCAAACTGTCATTTCAAACCTTGACGTTCTCAGGTTTTATGGAAGGGCTGTTGGGAGGAGGGTGGGGAAAGTTGGGGGGATGGAGACGGTTCCCTGCAACCCAGACACGTGATTTTACATGGGGTGGGGGAAAGTATTTTAAATTGTGTTATAAGAATGAATTAGCATTCTCATTCTAACCCCTCATATTCTAAATGAGGAAGCTAATATATCACTGGGAGGTGAGACACCTCTGGTCATAAATAGTGAGGAATCAGCAAAAGAACCCAAATCTCTTACACCCACACAGAGCTTCTCCTCGGCCAGTGCCCAGACCCCTGAAGGAGCGACAGGCCCACCGCAGACAGTGTCAGGCCTGTCAGCCATGCTTTTGGAGGACCGAACACGTTTGGCTGCTTGTGACAGTGAAACCATTAGAGTGTTCTGTGTCATCTACTCTTTTCCAATTTACCTCTCGTTTATTTTCAGACCTTAAGCCTAGTGTCAGGTAAAAATTGTGTTGACATAATGGTAGTTCCGCTCTCAGAGAGCTGGATCCATGTTGGAAGTGTTGAATGAGGCAGATGTGATCCACAGAGCACACCCCACAGCAGCTCTTGTGACCCTACAGGGAATGTCACCTGGCCGGCCACACAGCAGGTCAGAAATACAGACTTTTGTTCTCACCGTCCCCATACTGGTGTTTGCAGGGTAGAAAGAGTGGCCTTACAGGTTGTGGTAGCTTCTAACTGGTAAGAACTCTCAATGTGTATGTCTTCACATTTACAAAACTCTGACACGCAAATCGCATTATATCCCCACAACAACCATGTTGATGACCAATTCTGCACCTCAAGACTTTTAATCTGCCCGGGGTTGCTCAGCTTACAAATGTCGGGCCTGCCCGGGACCTAAATGGAGGTCTTCTGACTAGCCCCCCACCCCCACCTCTGCTGCCCCAGCTTCACCTGGGCAGTTACAGTCACTGTTCCCTCTCACGAAGGGCAAGGTGTTGTTGCTGCTGAGAGTGTTCTATTTGAGAACAAGACATGATTGTCGTTAGTTTTATTTACTTGCAGCAAGTAATGGCGATAGGGGATTCACATCCAAAGCTCTGGCTTCCCGCAGGGAGAAGGGAGGCATAGCCATTGCCTATCTACAGTATTTGGTTAACTACACGTTGATTTCTTCTTTGCAGTGGGCTATACCTATGCACTTGAGTTTCTGTCGCAGGTCTGCAAAATACTGTGCAACATTGTGTCTGCAAAATACTGTGCTACATTGTGTCTGAAAATACTGTGCTACACTGTGTCTGCAAAGTACTGTGCTACATTTTAACGTTTAGCAAGAATAGCAGTTAGTAAAAAAAACCCAGACCTGGAGACCCTGGTCCTATCTGACAAAGGGATACGATAGTTTGCTGCAAAATAATGCTCTGATTAGCCTTATATTCTGTTTATAGTCCCTGTTTTCTGGTTACATTTCACAAAGGTACAGAAACATTGTATATATGAGGAACTTACATTCCTCTTTCCTTCTATGTATTTAAAGGAACTCTGGAAAAATCTTTTTAATTAAAAAGAACAGCAACGCTGGTTAGCTATGTCTGGGTTCGTCCCAGGGTAAGTTAGGGACAAGGTAAGAGGGAAACTTTTCTGATAATTTTCTATTTTTTATTGAATCCTTTGCATATATTACTTAGAAACAATGTATTTTAAGTTATTGAATTTATTAAATGGATAAATATTATTTGTTATGATGTTGAGTATTCTGTACCCGGCTTTACGTGTATTATCCATTCTTAGGACTTTATATGTATCATCTCTAATTCTCATAATAACCCCACATGGTGTGTTCTACCACCATTCTCGACTTGCAGATGAAGAAACAAAGGCCTGGCGCGGCTAGGTAATTTCCCTGGGCTGCAGGCTAGTGAGGGTGACAGAGAATTCGCATCCAGTCTGCTTCTCGACTCATGCTCATAGCCACTATAGGAAGGAATTAAACAAACACCAAGAACCTCAATTTTGAGTGTATGATGTCAGTATGCTAGTATGATGTCAGAGATATTTTCAATTTGGCAGTTTTGAATTCTGTAAAGCCTCAATAACATGGGTCTACAGCTATAGTGCAAGTCCAGGGAGACAGTGAAATGTCCTTTATGCTAATCTAATCCAAGGATTACATTTGCGCTGTGGCTGGAATAATATGCCGTAGATTGGGGTATCAGGTTTTCTGTGCTAAATATTATAAATGCTGAGATGCCTAAGGATATGCCAGGGGCAGTGGGTGGGGAGGGAACAGTCCAGATGGCAGAGACAGCAAGGACCAGGATGGATGGCAGGGTGGCCTTAGTGTGGCCCGGCAGGCACAAGGCTTCATCTGCCACCCCTACAGGTGCGAAGGGCCCGCTTAGAGGGTTTGGTGTGTGTCACCACTGAAACCCCAATGAAAGACGGGAATACCTCAACATCTTACAAAAGTCGGAGAGAGATGTTGCAACCTGGAAAAAATAAAATAAAAAAGTCTCTTATGTTAGAATAAAAATCATTTGGAAAGCTAGTGCAACAAGTAATCACTTGTTACATGCTAGCATCAATCATACTTTTCTTTAAAAGTTTTTGTCCCTCAAAGTGTATGATCATATACAAGAATCAACTCATGCAAAAAGGAGAAATATAACATATTAATTTAAGAAAAATGTTAAAAATCATATCTGGAAAAAGATGTTCATCTTTTAGTAATTCAGGTGTTGAGGAAAACCAAGTGTGTATGACCAGCATGAAAAGAAAGACCCCTGGAGGAAAGTCTGTAGCCTGAGTAGGATTTGGGGGGAACGGGGGACGGAGAGGGGTGCATGCACAATTCTTACCTTCAATTCAGATTAGTCCTAGTTTGCAACCCAGGGGGGAATCACAGGAGATAGGACATGTAGAGGTCTTAAGACATAATGCAAGCTACACCTGACATATAAAAAGCACTCAATAGATGTTAACAGTAATTATCATCCCCAAAGTTGTTTGATTGGCTTCACACAGTAAACATCCCAGGTTTTTCTGTTTTCCCAGCGGTGATACAGCAGCAGGTCCTTGGATAATGCCTTTTCGCTGTAACGTTGACGAGGCATCGTAGGAACTTAATTCCTGTTTCTGTCAATTAGCCCATGGGCAAAACTGGTTTCTTTCTGCGTCCTTTCGCTATGATGACATTAAGTGAGGACTTACTGTACTGTGTAGATTACAAGTCACTGAACTGACGAGGAGAGTGTGTCCCTCTCCTAGTCTCTTACCCTGGCAATGCCACATGATGACCAGAGGCGGGGGCTGTCCTCCAGGCCAGAGAGCAGAGACACCGGTCACCTCCCCACTCACTGCTTCAGAGCCTGGGTTTAGCCTGTCAAGGCTTCCTGAAGCCCAGGCTGTGGGTGGTGTCATCTCCTTGGACCTGCTCCATCCATTCACCCCTCTTTGCCCCCCAAGCCCAGAAATTTGGCCTGTGTCCCTTTTTTCTCAGCTCCTACCACCTATGGTTTTGTTTATCTTTGTAATGGCCCTGTGCTGGGCTCCTTAACAAATGGGATACAATGTCCCTTAACTTCTCCTTCACCCAGTCATTCCTAGAAATCGTGACACATCAGCCCTTTGTTTACTGCAATCTTGGCATATGTGGTATCGGTATGTGTGTGTTAGTCAGGAATAATCAAAGAAGCAGTCAGTGTCATGAATGTTATTAGAAATATGTCTTTAAAAGGGCTAATCATCCTTTAAACTATTTTTCAAAGTCCAGACTTGGTCCCTTTCCTGCCTCAATTCTTTCCCACCTAAGAAGACAACTCACAGGAGCTTTGTGTCCCTTGGTTCTCAGAGCCGGGCATGGGGAAGAGCCCACCTCAGACCCTTGTTATGTAGGAAGCTCCTGACGGCTGTCAGCAGTGCCATGAAAGGACTTGAAATGCCTTTGGGGACGTGATGCTTCTGTGATCTGCTGTGTTGTGGTCCTCCTGCTGGCAGCATTTCCGTGGCTGGGTCTGGACCCACACTTGTAAATGCGTGATTTACTCTCTGAGCGGTTACGCAGAGCCGTGGAAGACCCCTCACACTGTTCACTGTCGTGCTGCCTTGGAGAATGAGCTTGGACTACATCATGGGGACGGAAAACACATAGTAGGAAGGTCTCGGGTAATTTTCTTACCTACAAGAATATGAGCGAGTCTGGGAAAACATTTGGGAGAGAAGATGGCATTTTACTTCTTAAAATTGGGATTTAGCTCTCCGAAAGCTGTGAGCAGTAAGGATAGATAATGCTACGGAATTTATGTCACGTTGTGTTTTCATGATACTCAGAGAATAATGATATTCAGTACCACTTGTGTGCTTTCTAGTAAAAACCGGCATCCCTATTTCCATCCATTCTCTTCATTTCTGTGTTGCTACTATGTAGATAAACTTGAAAGCCTGTAGCCCTGACTACGTGTAACAAAATAGTCTACTAATGGGCCCTCCTTTGTTAGGGACACTGAAAAGTGGTTTCCTATGAATTGACCACTCTATTGGGTGAATGCTTTTTTGTAGTAACATTTCAAAGATTTTTTTTTTTTTTTGATTTTTTTTTCTCATTGCAGAAAACAAATGCACCTGCTTGGGTAGTAAAGTTTCGTCAGCAAAAAAAATCAGGTCGAATCTTAGCTAACGGGAGGTAAATTCTCATAACCAAGCAGTCAAAGTAAATACCTGAAAAGGCCTATTTAGGCAGAAATCCTGGTTTCTATGCTTCAGCCCCTGTAGACCTACCTGCTAGATGAAAATGACACACCTGCATTTTAATTCCACTGCCAGCAAATGAGCATGTCAATACCAGTACTTGTACGTTAAGGTCTTGAAGCAACACTCCTGGATTTGTAAAATATTTCCTTAAAAGTTGACTGTCTCCTGATTCATCGTGATAGATTCTGGCTTTCAGCTAGCTTGGAGCCGTGAACATTTGTAAGGCCTCAGCAGCAGGTCGCGAGAAAAGTGTTCTTTACATTGTATTTAACTTTGAATGAATGATTGGGGGGTATTTCCGACCTGTTTTTCTTCTCTGGAGGAACAGATGAGAACCTATACCTTCTGTCCAGCACAGAAGGGTCTAAACTGCTGGCAGTGGAACAGGGTGGGATCCGTGGGGAGAGCAGGTAAAAACCAGGTGATTCTTCTCCAAGCTCAGGAACTTGAGAAAACTGACTTTTTGTGTGCATGCAGTTTCTCTTAAGGCTCTTGATAGATGCAGTACTGTGTTTCCCCAAAAATAAGACCTAGCCGGACAATCAGCTCTAATGCGTCTTTTGAAGCAAAAATTAATAAGACCCAGTCTTATTTTACTATAAAACCGGGTCTTATTATTAATGTTATATAATAATTAATATAATATAATGTAATGTAATATACAATGTAATATAATAATATAATGTAATACAATACCGGGTCTTATATTAATTTTTGCTCCAAAAGACACAGTAGAGCTGATTGTCCGGCTAGGTCTTATTTTCGGGGAAACAGTACATTTTACAAAATTCCTACGGGAAGGTGGCCTTTGAAAAACTGCTCTGCACATATCCCAGTAGCACTCAGCCAGGAGCTAGAGGTACCTTTCCTCTTCCTTCCGTTCTGGTTCCTGTTTCTCCTCTTGCTCTTTAGTTGTTGGTGACCTCTCTAGCGTCCCTGCCTGGGCTCATCCTGCCCAGAAAACCAGCCCAGCCCACCTCACAGGCGGTGAACACCTGGGTGCAGGGAGCCGGAGCTCAGCCCGTGTGTACGGCACAGCATCCCACACAGCTTGACTCAAAGCCAGAGCACGATTGGATTATGTCAAAAAGGGAAAAGGGTGCCACAGGCATTTGCCGTGTTTCTTCACCAAGCAGGCTGATTTAAATATAGCTACTATCGCAGGCTGTCCAGAATTAAAATAGCCCAGGACAAATGGCAAATGGCAGGGAGGGGGACTCTTTGCCAAGAGATGGCTAAGGGACGGGAAAGACGGGTTGTGCAGGCTCACAGAACAACAGCAGGTAGGCCCCCCGTAATCCTGCTCCAGAACCTACATTTCAGGTCACGTCAGTTGCCACTCCGTCCCGCAGAAGACCAGACTGGGTACGGCAGTCAGAAGCTTGGGAGGCTGTTCCAAACACTGAATGCAAATGTGCTGTGTTCTTATTTTTAAGTGCATATCTGGTTACTGAATCCCAGTTTAATGATTTCTCATCAAAACTCAAGCACAATACCGCTGCAATTAGATTTGCCAGGCACAGGAGACCTTTTGAGCCCATAAATTGAATTACGTAATAACCCTGTCCCAAAGCCTTATTTGACAAAGGAGCCTGGGACTGTACATAATGAAAGTAATTCAAAAGTATGAACAGTCCCTGATGTAACTAGTTGCCAGGGCCGTGGTAGCAGTCAGTACAGGAGTTTTTAGCTAATATTTCACTTCAGTTATTCATTCCTGAAATTTTTTGATTGGTTGGTTTTTTAACTTTTTCCTGATTCCAACTCTCATGGTCCCTGAGATTCACCAAAAGCAAAAAAAAAAAAAAAATCATTAGATAATAAGTATAATTAAGTATTTGCCCCAAATGAGAACAAACAAACAAAAACCTCAAACGCATATAATAGTGTTTAACATTTGGTGGTGCAAATATATATTTCAATCAAATACACATATTAAAATGTATATATTATATATTTATGTGTGTTGATGTGTTCTTCCCCCAAATTCACTATCATACTGAATCTCCAAAGCAGACATTTCATACTGCATTAGAAATGTTCATGATAGGAATTTCACCTTCTCATAGCATTTAAATTGATAGTCACAATTGATAGTTGCTTCCACGATGACAGAGCAGATTTTAAACATCATAATCCTAGGTCTTTTCATTATATTTAAAGTGAAAAAGGTCTGCTTCAAAAATTAGTTTCAGACTTTTAGAACCAAGGTAGATAAGCTGTTTTCTGCAGTTCAGCCGGCACCATGGAAAAGAAATTGTAACAAGTAAATGGCAAGAAGTAATGTGGCACGCTAAAATGTGACACTTGTGGTGACTTATTGCAGTGTCTCAGCACCCGTGGCGTGACAGGCGTCTCTCTCAGAGCAGCATCGGCACCTTCTGCATTTCACTTGACCACGCGTGGTCACTGTTTGAGCTGTGGGTGCTGGGAGAGCTCAGAAAAGCATTGCAGAGCAGTTTCATACTGACGATTAACTCTTGCCAGCAGTGCCCATCTGCCAGGGAGAACTTTAAGAGAAAACAAGCTTTCATTTTACCACCAGAATCGCAGAGGGCTCAGAACAGGTGGCGATATGTATAATATAAATTATAAGTAGGGAAAGAAAAATGAGCATGGTATCTAGAATTAAGTGGAATTGTGTGTGTCCAGAGTAGCAGCTAATTTAAAAGCATGTCTTCTAGACATTGGTGAATTGTGAAGTAGGTTGAGGTTTTATTTCGGGTAGAAAACATTAAGAGTGGATCATGAAAGGAGGATTTGGATAGTAATGAAAAGATGTCAGGAGAGACAGGCCAACGGTGATTATTTTAGGGAACCGATTGCAAAAGTGATCTGAAACCTGGAGAAGAATCCATCGGAAGACAGGGAGAGTGGGGCATGGGTGGGGGATGTAAGAGCTCCGAACAGCATGGATGCCAGCAGCAAGCCACCCGCCAGCCAGAGGCTCCTGTGTGCTCTCTCGTGCTCCTTGACTGCCGCGCATAGGGGCTTCTTCACTCTCCTTACTCTGGACCGCGTGCCATTGTCCAGGGTATTCCACTTCCTCCCGGGAAGAAGGCCTATCTGCGTGACAGTGGAGACCCCACACTCTCCTCAGGGAATGGAGGCCTCTTCAAGATGGCCTTGTTCCCCGCACCCCCACCCCACCCCCAGGTCTACTTATAAAAGGAGACCTAGAGATCATTTTTTATGTGAAGGTGAGCTTTATTTGTACGTTTTTTATTGTACCCATCTCCCCAACCCCCTCCCTCTTTGGCAACCATCCGTTTGTTCTCTATGTCTGGGCGTCTGTTTCTGTTTTGTTTATTCGTTTGTTTTGTTTTTTAGATTCCACCTATAAGTCATATCCTATGGAATTTGTCTTTGGCTTATTCCATTTAGCATATTACCCTCTGGCTCCATCCATGTTGTCACAAATGGCAAGATTTTGTCTTTGTTTATTGCTGCGTGATATTCCATTGTGTATATATGTACCACCTCTTCTTTATCCAGCCATCTGTGGATGGACGTGTAGGTTGCGTCCATATGCTGCCTATTGTGAGTAATGCTGCAATGAATATAGGGGTGCAGGTATCTTTTCAAATTAGTGTTTTTGTTTTCTATGTATAAATACCCAGCATGGAATTCCTGGCTCATATGGCAGCTCTAGTTCTGTTTTTAATTTTTTTTGAGAAATCTCCATAATATTTTCCATAGTGGCTGCACCGATTTGCAATCCCATGAACAGTGCACAAGGGTTCCCTTTTCTCCACATCTTCGCCAACGCTTGTTTATTTTTTGGTGATAGTAATTTTGACAGGTGTGAGGTGATATCTCATTGTGGTTTTAATTTGCATTTCTCTGATGATTAGTGACGTTGAGCATCTTTTCATATGTCTATTGGCCATCTGTATATCCTCTTGGGAAAAATGTCTGTTTGTTAATTGGCTTGTTTGTGGGAGTGGGGGGTTAGTGTTAAGTTGTAAGAGTTCCTTATATATTTTGGATATTAACCTCTTATCAGATGCATCTTTGGTGAATATCTTCTCTGTTTAGTAGGTTGTCTTTTTGTTTTGCTGATGGTTCCCTTCGCTGTGCAAAATCTCTTTCATTTGATGTAGTCCCATTTAGTTTTTTAGGTTTTTCCTTGCTGGAGGAGATACATTCAAAAATATATTGCTAAAACCCATGTCAGAGTTTACTGCCTATGTTTCCTTCTAGTTCTATGGTTTCAGATCTTACATTTAAGTCTTTAATCCATTTTGAGTTTATTTTTATATATGGTATAAGAAAGTAGTGCAATTTTGTTTTTTTTACATATATCTGTCCAGTTTTCCCAACACCACTTATTAAAGCGACTGACCTTAACCTTCATTTTGTTGATATGTTATTCATATTGATTTATAGACATTGAACCATCCTTGAATAACTGAGGTAAATCCCACTGGGTCGTGGTGTACAATGTATTGTTGAATCCAGTTTGCTAATATTATGTTGAGAATGTTTGTATCTATGTTCATCAAGGATATTGGCCTGTAATTTGCTTTTTCTGGAATGCCTTTGTCTGGTTTTGGTATCACGGTAATACTGGCTTTGCAAGTATTCCTTCCTCTTCAGTTGTTTTGAAATAGTTTAAGAGGAAAGGATGGGCTTGTTCTGGACATCAGGATTGACTCTGACAGGCCTCGCCTTTCCTTAATGGCCCTGACGTTTGCATGGTGACAGGTTGACCCAAAGGGATTCCACATAAAGCTGTAAAACGGCTTTCTGTGTCCCATGTCATCCATGCCGGAACACAGTGAAGAGTATGAAGTATCATATTCCATTGTGTCCAGTGCAGCATTATTTGGGCCCAAAATTGTGTATAAATGCATTGTACAGGTTTCTACCAGAATCCTACAGACCCTCTCGTGGCTCCAGGGTTCTCTGTCTTACGTGCAAGAGGATTTTTCACGTTCCCACTTGAGATAGCACAGAGCAACCGTAAGGCAAGGACCCACCCTTTTGTCGCCAAGACTGTTGTCATTTCAGTAGATGCTATGATGGTATTGAAAAGGAAGCAGAACTATTTGCAATACTCCTGACACTGGCTAAAATGTAGCACATTCGGAAAATCTAACTTGGGAAGCATAGCCGGCTGCACTGAGGTGGACCTGGGGCCTCTGGCACAGCTGAGAGAAGCAGGTAAGGCCCTGGGCCTTGATGTTGACAGCTCCCTACCGAACGCCCGACTGGGGTGGGCAGGCCTTGTGGTTTGGCAGGTCACTCCCTGCCCCTCCCGAGTTCCACCCGCCTTTCCCCCCAGCTCCAAGACAGTAGTCAGTAGATTTTGCATTCTTGGACCTCAGAGGACATTCTTACCTTAATGCCAATCACAGCCTGAATTCCACCCTGGTTTGGGGGTGTACAGCATTCCCTCTCTGCCTGGAATTCCTCTGGAGATTCTTGGGGCTCAGTGTGGATCTCGGACTGGTGAGGAGTCGTTCCATTCCAGTTCATGCATCTGTCACTAAGGAATGGAGTCGGCGGAAGGAGACCCGCATTCCCCAGTGGCTGCAGCAGGCGTCTTTCCATCCTCCTGACAGGCACGAATTCCAGGCTCGAGAGTCAATTAATTCCATCATGAAGGAAAATAAAGGTTAAAAGTTCATCAAAATGTGTCTAGGCAGACAGCAGGCTCCTGGTCCAGAAAAATCCAAGTATTATAAGCACCATCAGGATGTAGTATTGAAGCAGATCACTGACAGAAGGAAAATATTCCTATTATTTGAGCCAGATTTTAACATTATTTCACTTACTTTATTTGAGTCCTGCCTTGCATGTCTACCATTGTCTCTGATGAAGGAGGCGTATACATTTTGATCTCAATGTACGTGTATTCATCTTCAAAAGTGCCTTTGTCCCCACCCCACCCCCAAATTGTACCTAGTGTTATTTTTACGTAAAAGTGCTAAACAGGAAACCAGTTGCCCTAGTTTATGTATTTGTTTCTGCCTCCATTTTTCTCTGTGTCTTTGGGTGAGCTCTCATTTTATCTGTTGAGCATTGGGGTGAAAAATTTCTGTTCTCAGTTTAACACACAAAGGCTGAAAACAGGTAAAAAAAAATCACAACAAATCGTTTTAGATTCTCATGAGGAAAAAAGAAGAAAACTTTCTAAGACTTCAGGAAGAATTGGATGATCTCCTGATACTTCCTTTTCAATTTGGAGGCAGTAAGTACTAATTTGGTGATCTGGGGAAGGCAACCCTGAGTTGGATGAATCTGCAGTATTTTTAACACCACCTAAAAATGTGCCTGCTGAAGAGTAACCTTGATGAAAACCAAATCTTTCCTATAGTTTCCAGCAAGATGGTTTCTAAGCTGTGTTATTTCCTTTGAAAGCCAGCCAAAACTGGTTTTAAAATCTGTGTAAGAGAAAAAAAGCTCAAATTTTGCATTTTTCAATGGGAATCGTAGCTCTATTAAAATTAAAGTATTGAACAGAGGAATAAAGAAGGCAACGGGAGATGAGGGTAAGGGGGATCAAATATATGGTGATGGAAGGAGAACTGACTCTGGGTGGTGAACACACAATGGGATTTATAGATGATATGACACAGAATTGTACACCTGAAATCTATGTAATTTTACTAACAATTGTCACCCCAATAAATTTAATTTAAAAAAAGGCAACAGACTCAAAGAGAAAGCATGAATATAGGAAGACAGAACTATGGATATGAATGAATTTTTATAGCAGAAAAAATATAACTAGAAGATGAAATGATTAAATAGAATGTTTGCTAAAGCAAAATCTGGAAGACAGTAGCACAGAAATCTCTTCACGACATGGCCATCCAGGTTGGGAGACCTGGGTTCTGCCCGTTCATCCTACTGAATTGCTGTGTGACTTTGAATATGTTCCTCAGCCTCTCTTGAGTCTCGAACCCCTGCCGAAGAGCAGAGTAATTGACCCCAAGGGAGGGACCGTGTGGGCTATCAGAGGCCTTTCCAGTTCCAATTGTGCTTTTCAATCTAGTAAAGCAGAACTTTCAGGAGTCACTTCCTTGTAACTAAAGCTTAACATAAATCAGAGCAAATCCTTGATGCTCGTTAGATTGTCGTCCCCATGTCTGTTGCAGCAAAGAACTGAAGATTTAAAGTGAAAATAGTGAAGGACTTCTTAGCTGAACTGTTGAGTGATTTCCTTGTCACAGACCAAGCATGAAGTAAATGGAAATTATAGCTGAATTGAAATTCCTACAAGGAAACACGAAGTGAATAAAACTAGTTTGCTGAGAAAAATAACTAAATCCTCGTGATTTTGGCATTCCTCGCAAAGCAGTTCTCTCATAAACTCAACTTCAAGACGTGTACGTTGAGTGCGATGGAGCTTAAGATGCCGGATGGTTTTGCGTAGCCGACCCCAAGCAAATTCTTGTTCAGACTCTGCAGCATCAAATGCCCAATAGAGGATTGCCCCAAAGAGGTCCTTTTCTTGTTCATTATTTAGGCACAGCTAGACGGAACAAAGGGAAGTGGTAAACTGGTAGATTCTAGGTTTTTAGACAGACTTTTTTTTATGTGTGTGATACTGATATTAGTTTTATTCTCTTAATTTTTTTATAATTTGTACAATTTATTTTTTATTGTGGTGTAATTGACACATATTGATTTCAGCTATACAGAATAGTGATTCAATATTTGTGTATACTGCGAAATAATCACCACAATGAGTCTAGTTAGCAGTCGTCGCTACACCTAGTTACAGGATTTAGCGAGCCATTTTTGGTAATATAAAGATAGAAAATGGGTATTTTATTACCTTAGGGAATGTGTTTCAGTTGTGAGTTGAAGGAGGCATTCTAAAGCATGCCCATCATTTTGAAGGTGTGAGCGATGTTTGCTTAATGTTCTAAAAATGTATCAGGATTTATAAAACGGAAGGGTTTGAGCACCACGGAGCATGTATGTAATGGACATTTGAAGCAGTAAGTGGAGTTTGGGCCCACCTCAGCCAAACACTGCTCACTGCCATGATGTGTGTTGACCAAGTAGATCGTCTTAAATTGCTCGAATTCTTAGTCATACTTTAATTTGTACCCATAAAGGACCAGGGGTAAAGAACAAGACACAGAACCACACAATGAAAACAGTCGGACCTGTTAATTCTCATCGCCGCTGCCCAGGAGGTCTTCTCAGGTACTGAAAGTTGCAAAGTTCTTACCCGGCACCTCCAGATGTTTCTGTGACAGCACTAAAAGGAAAGCGTCGTTGTGATTGTATCTGGTTTCGCTTTACGGAATATGCCTCCGTTTTAAAATACGTTGACCTACCTTTTGTTACCAAAAACCGACTAGCTGCTAATTTGAACTAAAGATGTTCCCTTTAGTAGTAAGCCGGATTTAGTCAGACTAAGGCAGTTTCTGTAGAATTTGCCATAGGGAGGATAAAGCCTTATTTCACTCTACTTAAAAGCACCTAAAACTGTAATAATAGGCTGCATTCATATGACTTCACAGTTATCAGGACACCTCCCCGTTTTTCCCTTCATCCTAACTTGCTCTTTCTGTTTCTTCTGGCCCAGACTCCACCCTGCCCTCATGCCCACCCAGAGCTGTGTGGTGCTGCCCCCCATCCTTCTTGCTGGGGTCTCTACCTGCATCAAGACCACCTTCTACCTTTTCTGCTTAGACCTGAAGTCAGGTGTTTCTGATCCCATTCAGCAATTCTAATCCTCCTTCCTTCTGTAGAACTTTCATGCAGCGTCAATTCCAAATTTTCACTTCTTTAAGCCCCCACATTCTTCCCACCAACCCTAAATTTCAGCAGAAGACTAATGGCCACCTGTTGACTCACTGTCCTCTCTAAGTTAGCACTAAGTACTTCATATAAATCCGTTCTGATCCAGAACAATTCTGCGAGATAACATCATCCCATTTTACAGGTAAGGAAATGGAGGCTAAAGTGACACAGCCAGTATGTGATAAACTGGGGGTTGGACCCAAGTCTGTCTGGTTCCAAAGCCCACAGCTCTCCCTGTCTCTTTCCAGCTTAGGATCTTTCAAATCACCTTAAAACACTGGATCAACCCATCACTGTTCTTATATTTTCCCCTTTCTTTTGCTTTATCTCAGACCTGACTCCAACAATTGTCATCTTCTCAAAGCTTCTTCGTCCTGTTCTCTGAGCATCTTTCTTCCCTCTTTATGGCAGGATCAGCTCTTGTTTGCTTAAGATACGAGTAAAGCGTGTTTTGCCTTGGTCCAGCTCATCCTCTGGTTACTGTGCAAATTTCCCCCTTTCTTTCTAGGTCAGAAGTCTCCAGCCTGTGGCCCACACCTGCTTCCTCTGCTTCCTCTGCCCCCTTCCTCACCAAACCCTTTGGGTCTGGCTTCTGCGGTGGCCTTCTGGTTCAAACTGCCCTCTCAAAGGTTCTTAGCACATTCGGCGGCCTCTTTGCAGCCCTCAGCTTTCTCCAGCACATGGCAGGATTGGCAAACCATCCCTCCCTCCGATTCTAACCGCACTGTCACAGCGACTCCACATAACTCAGCCACATAACTGTCCACATAACTGTCACAGCGACTCCACATAACTCAGTCAGTGCTGCTGCCCCAGGGAGGGGACAGATTCCCATGTGGCCCACTTAACTCCTAAGAGGAACACAGGTTTCTCCAAGAAGACCTTTGGGTGGTTCTACGGGAAGTTCACTTTCCACCTGTATACCGCTGCCTCCCATTTTACCCATTTCCTTCAAGTCCCCTGGACACTCTTGTCTCTGGCCTGAGACCTTTGCTTTCTGGACTCACTCGATGGGTTCGTCCGCCTTTCGTGAACTCACCTTTTGAGATCATATGCCCACCTTCCTGTTTCTGACCTGGACCTTTGCTTAGCCTGGCAGCCCTGGATTCCCAACCATAAATGCCTGTGTCATGTCAGATCCTGCTCGTCCGAAAGTGGACTTGTCATCACCTTCCGTTTGTGTCCCCTTCCCACCTGCACAATTTCTGTAGTAAAGTCATTCATCTGGATACCAAGTTAGAACTCCTAGGGTTCTCTTTTACGTTTCTCTCCTTCTTCCCCATTCCTCCGTTCCGCCAGTATTTGCTGAGGACCGCCTCTGTGCCAGGCTTTGTGTTACGAGCTGGCAACACAGGCGGGGAGGCTGCCCTCATGTTTCAAAGTTCTGAGCGTTCTTCCCTTAAAGTGGCCTTCGGCTACTCCTGGTCTAACAGCCAGTCCCCTCATCCCGCCACATGCCCTGGCCGGGGTTAGGGCGACCAACCACTCAGCTGAGCCCAGCCTTTGGCCTTTCCACCTCACTTCCTCTGGACACATACGACGCTCTAGAAATACTTGTACATCAGTGACTATGTTTTCTTTATTTTTAAAACCAGAACCTAAAATGGAGCCTCTGAACCATTTGTAAGTGCACAGTTCAGTAGTGTGAACTGCATTCACACTGTCATGCAGCAGATCTCCAAAACTTGTTCATCTTGCAGAACTAACCCTCTACACCCCTGAAGTCCTAACTCCTCACTCTCCGTCCCGCCGGCCTCTGGCAACCACCCTTCTCCTTTCTGTCTCTATGAATTTGACTCTTCTAGGTACCATAGGAATGGAGTCGTGCAGTCTTCGTGCTTATTTCACTTAGCATAGCGTACCCAAGGTCCAGCTACGTTGTAGCAGATGTCAGAATTTCCTTCTTGTGAAGGTTGACTGTTATTCCATGTACGTACAGTCATGCACAGCTTAAGGAGGGGGATGTGTTCTGAGAAATGCATCGTTGGGTGGTCATGTCGTTGTGCAAACATCATAGAGCATACGTACTCCCATAAACCTACATGGTCCAGCTTCCTACTGTAATCGTATGTGCTAAGCTTTTATGCCCCTGGCAGCACGTTCACGTTTGTTCACACCAGCATCACCACAAACGTCTGAGGAATGCCTCACGCTACAATGTTACGACAGTTACGAGCTCACAAGGAGGGGAATTTTTTAGCTCCATTATATAATCTTAGGGGACCACCGCCATCTATGGGGTCCGTCATCAACCAAAACGTCGTCATGCAATGCATGGCCGTATCGACCTCATTTTGTTTATCCGTTCATTCGCTGATGGACACTTGGGTTGTTTCCCCCTTTTGACTGTTGTGAATACACTTCTGTGAACATGGGTGTACAGATACCTCTTTGAGACTCTGCTGTCAGTTCTTTGGGTACATAGCCAGGAATAGAATTGAGGGATCATATGGTAATTCTATTTTTAATTTGGGGGGAACCACCACACTGTTTTCTACAGCAGCTGCAACATTTTACACGTCCACCAGCAGTGCACAAGGGTTCTAATTTCTCCACATCCTCGCCAGCACTTGTTATTTTCTGGGTTTTTTTGGGGGTTTTTTGTTTTTGTTTTTTTATAGTAACCGATCTAATGACTGTGAGGTGGATCTCATTGTGATTTTGATTTGCATGTACGTTATAATTAATGATGTTGAACATTTTTTCACGTGTTTATTGGCTACTTGTATGTTGTCTTTACAGAAATGTCTTTTGAAGTCCTTCGCCCATTTTTAATTGTTGTTGTTGTTGTTGTTGAGATGTGGGAGGTTTTTATTAGATTTTTCTGGATCCTAACCTATTATCAGATATATGGTCAGCAAATATTTTCTCCCATTCATTGGGTTGCAGGTGATTCTATTTCAAGGTGAAGTTTTAATCTTATTTAGTGGTATTGTTTCTGAACTTTAAAATAACCCTTATTAAAAAGGACTTTTTTTCTAAAAATTATTTTCAGAATAAAACATCCCTTAAGTTTTTTTTTTGTGTTTTTTTTTTACATCCAGTTTTCTTCAATGCATAAATTGCACAGGAAAGTAAATTCCAGATACATTTTATAAACCAATAAAGTAGAAGAGAGTTAATTCTTTGGTATATTTCAACTGAGGATTAGAAAGGTGCATTTGGACCTGACCTATCCAGAGAGCACAGCCCTTAAGCTTATTAAGTTCGGTCAAATGTTAGGGCGTGACGTCTGCAAAGTACTTAAGAATGAGGACATATTTTCCAAGCTTGACAATATTCTGTGTATAGAAGAAAATCCTGTACAGGAAGTTGACTTGTAGGTTGTACTGTCCCCAAGTTTCTCGACACGTCACTGAGCATCACCATACCATGAGGGGCTGGGTCCAGAAATCAGTACAACAAGACCTTATGGAGCCAGTAACTTTTTCCACTATCTTGCCCGTTTCCAAAAAGGATTTGCAAGGGCACGGTGATGAGTTGCATATATAGGAGCATGCCTGGCACTGGGGGATGTTAAAGCCTTGTAGTCAGGGAAGGTAACCATACACGTACATTGAGGGTAAGTTTGCCCCAAGCTTCCCCGTGGCCTTCACAAGAAGAGAAGCAGCAATTATGTAGTTCTCGTCTATGGCACAAGGAAGCACACCAGTTTATTATCAGAGTCCAAATTGTTCCTGGCAGTGACCTTGAAGAGGAATGTACCACCTAGATCTTTATGAGCATGACAATGACACATGTCCAAACAATGGACAGCATTTTACAAAAGGTACGGAACCATTCTTCATACGAACCTTGGTCCGCCCTCAATGAAAAGCCGCGATGGTGTGATATGATTATGATTCTCTGAAGACAGTCCTATGATGGTTAAAAAGCATGTGGTTTAATTTTTGATCTCATGGACGAGAGTCATTGTCCTTTCTAGATTGAAATCGTCGTCAGCTATGTCAGCAAATAGATGTATAAAAAGACTGAAAGGTAGAAGTTGGGACGGACCCCCTGTCCCTTAGCTGGAGAAGTACGTGCTGAGCCTTGCCCGGTCGGTTTTATCTGAGAACCAAATCCAAATTGAAAGACCATTTCCTTACAGGTGCAGGGACTTAGCCATCAGGCCCCTGCTTTTAACTGAGCTCTGTGGAGCCACCCGGTCTTGTTCGGATCGAGACCATTCCTTGCTTACCAGACCGATTTCTTCTTTAAAAGGGCTACAAATGTGTGCACAGCATCATCGGTTTTCGCAAATCTAGGTCTCTCATCCATGAATGTCACCGTCTAAAAAAAAAAAAAAAAGGCTAATGGGTCATATTTTTTCATTTTCTTTGCGTAATGCCATCACCCAGGAAAGAATTTTGGTTATTGTCAGGCATTTTCGAGAGAACCGGAAAGGGGCACAGAAGGGTCGGCAGCGAGGACAGGAAGCAGGGCGGTCAGATCGGCCTTTGCAGGAAGCCTGGCGAGAGATGGCAGCGATGTGGGCAGGGCAGGAGCAGTGGCGAGAATGAGGAATGGCTGGATTGGGGACATATATTGGAGGTAGTGCCAACTGGATTTGCTGACCGTGGATGTGAGGCGTGTGAGAGAAAGGGAGGCATCAGAGTGACTCAAGGGGTTTTGGCTTGAGCCCCTGGGAGAACAGTGTTGCATCAAGTGAGGCTCTGGCTCTTATGAACAATCGCGCTTACTTTTAAATTGTGCTAATTTTCTTTATTTGGACATCAAAGCAAATCCCATGTACAGCCCCTGAACCAAATAGATTATGGCCTCAGCCATCACAGTCAGACCAGTAAACTTTGATTTAATAGGTAACAAATTTCAAAAGACACCAAAATCAGCATATCTTTGGAAGCAGTTTATTGTTGGGGAGAAAATGTATGAAAAGTAGAACTTGCAAAATGTGTAAATACCGTATACATTTTGTCTTTAGCGGATTGTACATTGTAGATGAAAATCATTATCAGCTATGTTAGAAAGTTAGAAGTTGGGAAAGGCATATGGGGACCCACATGTTACCTTAGCTGGGCATGTATTGTTTATATGCTTTTTTTTGGCATAAATATTGTTATGTTTAATAAATATTGGGGAAGCCAGACTACTTTGTTCTGAGAAAGATGGCTTAAGAGTTCATGAAACACTGTTTCGATCATTAAAGGGAAAAAAAAGAACACTCAGATACTCTTTAAATCACTGATGGGAGAAGTAAGTTGTAGTCAAGTTCTTAATGCAGGTGACGCCAACATTGACTGTTTCTGCTGTTCACAGGCGACCTTTGCAGGGCTCGTGTCCAGGAGGGAGTCAGTTAGCTGCTGTGTGAGCTTAGCCAGCTGCTGAGGTATCTGTGTCTCTTCACTCATACGTAGTAACTCGCTACAAGTTGAAGCTTTGGTTTACTTATAAAAATATGACCCTGCAAGAAAGTCAGTGGCAAACGCCCAAGAGAGGTTGCTTTTCACTTACTTCTTGCTGCATTTTCTGGAGAAAGTGGATGTGATGATGGTATTTGGAGGCTGAGGAGAGTGCAAACAAACATCCGTGATGGCAGCAGTCTTTTGAGTGAATGAAAGGCATGTGGGGACGCTTGCCCCTTCTGTGTGTATATGTTTTCCATGTGACCAGCTACAGCAGCAGGACTGATCACCCCTGGCTGTCCACCCTGAACCCCCATGCCCCCAACCCATGAACAGTGGCACGTCCTACAGGCTGGCTGATTAAAAGGGTCGTGTGTTGCTCTGGAACTGAGCCTGGAGTTGGAACCCATGAATTCACTAACATGAGCCAGAGTTCTCCCCCCCCGCCACCCAGGCAAAATCTGGACATAGTAGTGGCCTGGCCTCACAAAGCTGGTGGTGACACCAAACTCAGAGTAAGTTTCTGTTCTCTTCGGCTTCTTGCGATCAGATGCAGGGCTACCGAAAGCTCCAGGCAGACCTCTGGTTTCAGCTTTGCACATGGTTTTGACTCATCTGGCCAGCTGTGCAGGGAACCTTGACCCAGGGACGGGCACTAGATAGAAAGGTGTCCCCTCCCCATTTGGTCTTACATGAAAGAGCAGATAAAACTGTCAAGGGTCAAGGTTTCACTGATGCTATGCTTCCCAAATATATTTGCAGAAAGGCTAAGCTGCACTCGTCTGTTCTCTAGTTCGACACATGGTAAAAAGTGGCAAAAATAATCCTACCATTTTATCGGACTATGTAGTGGTGGATCATGATTGTATCCAAATAAGGTGTTTGTACTTGAGTTTTGTAAATTGATCATTGAAGGGCTAGGAGATTTTATTACAAGGCACCGCAACTGTACTCTCACGGTTTCATTAATTACAATACTAGACATAATCAGACTCTGGCTAAGAATCGCAGGCAAGAGGAAAAATAATTCTGGGAGAAAGGAGTTGAGATTCTGGGAAACTGAAAGAACATAGCAGAGGGCACCCGCTGATTATCAGACACGACGCATGGGACTGAAGCATCACCTGTCGTTGGTGATGGCTGCCCTGCCGGGGTTACGAAGCCGGTTGTTTAGGAATCCGTTCGGGCACTCCTGATTTTCTCTCCATTTCATGATACCCTTTAGACAGAGATCATCGAAAACCCCCTCCAGGATTCAGAGGTAACAGTTTTGATGAATGGACGTTGATCCACTCTTTTTTAATAGACTTTATTTTTTAGAGCAGTTTTAACTTTACAGAAAAATTGAACAGAGTACAGGGAGTTCCCACACATCTCCTGTCCATAGACCCAGAGCGTCCCCTATTAACACGTTGCATTAGAGGGGACATTCGGTACAATTGATGACCCAATGTTGATACAGTAGTATTACCATGTTTCCCCGAAAATAAGACCTAGCCGGACCATCAGCTCTAATGCATCTTTTGGAGCAAACATTAATATAAGACCAGTCTTATTTTAATATGTTATAAATCCAGGTCTTACATAACATAAGACAGGTCATATAGTAACATTTGCTCCAAAAGATGCATTAGAGCTGATGGTCCCACTAGGTCTTATTTTCGGGAAAACACGGTCACTAAAGTCGGTGAATTACTTTAGGGTTCACACTTTGTACAGTTCAGTAGGCTTTGACAAATGCATAAGGTCGTGTGTTCCCCGTTACAGCATCACACAGAATAGTTTCACTGCCCTAAATAGCCCATGATCTACCCATCCATCCCTCACCCACTTTCACCTGAATCCTTGGCAACCACTGGTCTTTTTACTTCCTCTGTAGTCTTGTCAGTCCATTCATTTTTAAGTAACTACTCAGCTATTTCTAAGGAAGCATCGTTCGCTCCTTTCTTTATAAAGCGAGCCCTCAATAAACACTATGTGCCAGGCAGTGTTCTATGCACGGGACATACCACAAAGGACCAAAACTTTAAAGTCACAGTTATCACGAAGCTTACGTCTGGTCCATCAAGCCCTCAGGCTCAGCTGGGTCCTAAGTAGGAGTGAAACGGCCCTGTGAGAACAGAGGATGAGAGGGGAGAGCTGGAAAAAGTAATTGGAGCGTGGGGCCCCCTACCAGTCAGCCCCATGGTCTCAGGTCAGACCTCATCCTCCTGTTTCTTCTTCCTACAGTCTAGTCCCAAAACCGTCTGCGAGCCTCTGTGTTTTCTCTCCGAAGACCAGTGAGGGCGCGGTGCCATTTCCCAGCTTCTCTCTCCTGTTCTCATCTCTGACATAAGTCCAAGCACCCTTTTTAGACTTCATTAAGTTTTTACGGATTATCTGCCGCCCTGCCTGTTCTAATAAAATAGACGACGTAGAACGTTTACTGTAAGAAGTCGGTGCTCTGATCATCATCTAAATGCTAACTGGACAAGGTCTCCTGGGGAAGGAGGTGGCCCAGAGTTCTCGGTCAGACCCTCCAAAGGCCCTCTTCTCAGGCAGGCAGACATCGGTTCCCCTGTTGTTGCCAGAACAAGTCCCATTTTTGTCCCTGCTGCCTCCTCCTGAGTCCCAGCCCTCTAGAAACATTGAAGGTCTCTGAGTGAGGGTGGCCCTGGGCGAGGGGAGAAAGATGACAGAGATCCATGTCCTCCTGTCCCACCTCCGCCTGTCTGCTTTCTGTGTTACACAACAAATGTGCTTCAGGAACAACTACAGAGATGCCGTGGAGCCCTGCTGAGTGCACCCTTAGAGCAGGCCCTGAGCTCTGCCCCTGAGGCTGGGGAGAGCGTATTGTGTGCACCCCTCTTCCCTACTACACGTTCAGTGACATGAGGCTGGTAACCTGAAACCGGCCGTGGTGGGAGTGTTTACACCACGGAAATGGGTCAGTGCTACAAATCAGAGCTGTACTTCCCCGCCCCCGCCCCCAGCCCCCCAGCTACTATACCAGCATATCACTGGGAAGACCCTTCTTAATCAAATCCACCTTGGGAATGAAATCCATGGACGCTATGTTAATTTATGTGCTCTAATTCTCCTCTCCGCGGTGTGGGAGAGGAACACCAAGCCAAGTCACTAGGCAATTTGATGTCGTGAGTTCTGAAAACCAGGGTTTGCCTCTGGCTGTGTAGACACGCTCACCTGTCATTTGCCCTGAAAAGGGGTTGAGGCAATTTATTGGTGGTTTCGTGCGTGTTGTCTCCATTGAAATGTCACAGCAACAGGACTGCAAAACTTGGGGTCGCAGATGCTGCAGGATCCACAATGAGCATTTCTTCGCCGCGCAGCGGGGTGTGCTTGTCCGCGCTTAATGAGGCAGGTGTCGCCCTGCTGACGGGCCCTTTGTTCTCCCTGCAGGACCGCGCACGCCAGAGCGAAAGCTGACGCCGCGGACCAGGCTGCGCTGGCTGCCCGCCAGGAGAGCGACATCGCGAGAGCTGTGGCCAGGGAGCTGTCGCCGGACTTCTACCAACCAGGTAAGCCCCTTGTCCTGTGATGCAACAGGTAAGAGCGTGGCGTCTGGTTTCCTTTGTGGGTCCTTTTCCGTTTCACTGAAAGGTGTGTGTGCTTCATGAATCCCAGAAATAACTAGAAAGCAAGCGACAGTGGAGAGTTACAAATAATTCCTGAAGCCTGAGTGTTAGCGCTGGGGACGCAGAGTCTCCCCAGGGCATCGCCCGTCCTGCTTCCCCTGCCCCATCAACAAACTGAGCCGATGGCAGGAAAGGCCACAGGGTCTAAAAGAAGTGTCTGATTCTAAGAAAGTGTGTTACAGTTCAAGGACTGTTACAGGTGCTATAACAAATAGCCCCACATCAGAGACACCTGTAACATTAGCAGTAAGAGAAGAGCCCAGTAAGAACTGAGACTTCTTTTAATGCACTTGAACTAAAGTTCAAAGGACTGTGGTTAGGAGGTAAAGAAGTATCCCCTTAAAGAGAGATCAGCCTGCACAGGTTAAGATGGCAATGCGTGTCACGAGGGACGCGGTGAAAGTGACAGCCTCAAAAAATAAAAATCAGTCCTGATTACCTGCCTCTCAAGTGTTATAAAATGTCAGTAGACAAATATTTGCAGTAGGTTTAACTATTTCAGTCACTTCCCAGTGGTTTCCTAGGAGACCGTGTCCATCCTTTTCTATAATATACTGACATTAATAAAATGGCGGTAGCCATTTTTATGTATGTTTCTTCTATGTATGTTTTATGTTTTATAAACAGCAGCGTTCCGCTGATTGAGGGGTCACCAGATTTCTAGGGGAGGAGACCCAAAATGTTCTAAATTTCTAAATGTCAAAATTTATATTTTCTTGGTAAAGAATTTCTCCGCGTTGGTTTCTGTTCAATCAAGCTGGGTGACTAGCACCCTGAACATGTGTATGTGTTCAGTCCACGTTTGGTTCCAGGGAGGGTGACAGAACACTGGAACCCACTGCCCGTTACCGTGGCTACATGAACCAGAGAAGTCAAAGGGAACAAAATAGCAAGATCCTTGGCTATGATAAAGGGTGGAGGACGGAGGAGGAAATAACATGGTGATTTTGTGTGTGTGTGTGTGTGTGTGTGTGTGTGTGTGTGTGTGTGTGTGCAAAGAGTGAAGACAGTAGAAAGCCAGTTAAGAAGACTGTTTTTATCAGTGAGAGGCTGGGGCAAGGCCCAGTCCTGTTGCGTGATGGAGTTGTCACAGAGTTACATCTGTGTTCATTCAAGGGAGGCAGCCAGTGATAATGGGTGTTTTCCTTCATGTTGCTTTTTAACCCTCCGGATGAGTTGAAATCATTTAATATGTAGGTATGTATACTTTGCTGGGAAAGGGAAACTTTCTGATTTTTATGGTGACGTCTGGTGAGACAGCTGTTTCCTGGTGTGAAATGAACTCACTTCCCTGGTACCTAAGTACGCTGGGGGACCACCTGTTGTAGGGTGTGAGAGCTGGGGGTTCAGCCACCCTAGGGGGACTGTCACACACACACCCCATCCCCCCATCATGCAGCCGTTGTCAGGAGACCATTTTGCTTCACCATCAGCACTGGGCTTGAGCGGCTTTGAAAGCAAACAAACTTACTATTGTTGTCTGCAGATGGTAATTTCTAGAATCTGTTGTTAATTCTGTTGGGGAATGGGGTCCCTGTAGATTTGTATTAGGTGTTACCAAGAGGTAAATGATACGGAAGGTCATCTCAGTTTCCCAGACTAAATGGTTTTAAAAGCCTTTCTTGGTGTAAAAGCATTTGAGGGGAAAAAAATATTGTGGGAAAATGTAATTCCACCCTTTCTGAGTGAAAACGGCTTCATAGAAGCAAGTTGTCAGCCAGTAATGAATACATCCCAGTAGCAGGAGATGACAACGGGCCTGTTTGAGACAAGAGCAGAGGGGGTGGAGGTGGGGGCTGCAGGCAGCCCTTCCTTTGGCAGCTCTCTAGAAAGTATTCTCACTGCTGAGTATTACTGATCTTCTCAAGGGAGCGTAACTCGGGCATTTTCCCCTCTGCATTCACAGGGCGAGCAAATCAGATAGACATTTTTTTTTTTCACTTCTCATCACTCTTTTATTTTTCAATTACAGTTGACATACAATATTAGTTTCAGGTGGACAGCGTAGTGGTGAGACATTTATATAACTTACGACATGATCACCCCGGTAAGTCTAGTATCCAGCTGACACTCTACACAGTTATTACACTGTCATTGACTATATTCCCTGTGCTGTACTGTACATCCCCGGGTTTGTTTTTATATATGGCACTTTGTACTTCTTAATCCTTTCCCCTTTTTCACCCAACCCCCCTCCCATCTGGTAACCATCAAAATGTTCTCTGTACCTATGAGTCTGTTTTGTGCATTCGTTTATTTTGTTCTTTAGATGCCACATATAAGGGAGATCATATGACATTTGTCTGTCTCTGTCTGACTTATTCACTAAGTATAATGCCCTCTAGGTCAAGCCGTGTCATCACAAATGGTAAGATTTCGTTCTTTGTTATGGCCTCAGCTCGGCTTTTGATTCCTTTTTTTCTAAGTCAGGCTGCTTACTTAATTTACGTATCTCGGATAGAATTTACACATTGTTGGGTGTGCAGGTGCCACGCAGAGAAGTTGTTAACCCTGGGAAAAAGGATGTCGTAGCTTACATTTTGGTCACTTTCGTGGGAGGTTATCTGCCATCTCCATTAAATCTTAATGTTTTTAGTTCAAAACTGTATTATTCTACAGTCCAGTTAAAAACAAGGAAAAAAGGCAGCCCTGTAGGACAACTTTGAGTGAAGGGTTAAATTCTAATAAATAAGAAAAAGCATGCAAGTGGGATGTATGTGAATGTGTGTGTAGATCACCGCGTACACACACAGAAACCTAACCTGCCATGAGTGTGAGTAACACGGTGAGTCCTCCACCAAGCACTGAGAATAAGGATGCCCTCTGAGAGTTTAATTTTAAAGGGAGCCCCTGAGACTGCCCAGAGGTATATAAAGTGACAGCCTGGGTTTCAGTACTGCAAGATTTCCTTATAACCTGGTTGAGCCTATTAAAACATCTATTAAAAAAAAAAAAAAGTTGGTCACCCAAAGAAATATAGGGGGACAAAAGAGTCACATGGGCAAAAAGTGGCAGTGCACATCCAAACACTATGCAGAGGACACAGGAGCCTTGGCCAAAACGTTAGACTCTGACAGTTGCCTTGGCGAGGACATTTCTATTCTGAGGAAGGAGGTGGGGAACTACAGCCAATGGCGTATGACTCGACTGGCGTACAGCACCCACTGAGGAAAGGGCTGCACCTTCTGCTGTGAAATGTTGGATTCAGTGATGCTCCTTGTCCTGAGTCCATGTTCCCCCGGAACCTTCTCATTTGGGTTGAGCTTCGGGTCGAGGTGTAGCAGCAAGCAGAGTACGCACTGGTGGTAGCCATGCGAATCCCCTGGCCTGTGTGACATTGACGTTGGTGGCTGTAAAATAATGAATTGGCCTCCTGGCGTTGTTATACATCAGTCTTGTGAGTTTTGGTGGCCATGTGAGTCTGCCCCAAGGGGTGGCTCTGCTTCGAGTGCTGGTGAAATCGAGTTTGTACACTGGGCAAGATAAGATGAGACTTTGGGTGGTCCCTCGAACCTGGGGGGAGTGGGACCTGGTGGGAATGTGAGGGGGGAAATATATATGTACGGTTGTTCGTTCCACTGCTTCCGTTTCCTTTTTGTCAAGATACTTATTTTGTTTTTACTATTGAGGAGAGTGTAAAATGTTTATAATACCCTTTGGGGGAGTGACAGGGCATGGGTTAGAGATACCGCCCCAGAATGTGGCAGATGTATTACAGAGAGCCGTCGTTCAGAGACAGCAAGCCCAGGAGAAAGGTAGGTTAAAAAGAGAGGGGGGGCAGTGGGGGTGCCTTCTCCCCGAGGAGCGGGAGGTGGGTACGTGGGTGGAAAGGAAAGAGGAAGGTGTGAGCCCCTTCTCTGACGTCCAGGGTCAGGATGCAGCATAAACTGTCTTCTCCGTGTACCCTCCTGGCCTTCCCTGGGTGCAAGTCAAGGGGAGAGTCAGGACTCTGCTGCCTCGTCCTTATAAGATCACTCTTTCCATCCTAAGGGTCTCACTCTCATGATCTAATTAATCTAAACCTCCTTACCACCCAAAGGACTCAGCTCCAGATACCAGCAAGTTGAGGTGAGGCTTCACATTTAGTCCATAATAGTGTGTTTGTGTTCACACACTGTAAATTACAGTAAAAAGTGAATTGTGTGGCACAGGTTATTATGGGTTGTGTTTAACTAAGCTCACATTTCTGGTATCAATTAGAAGTCTTTAGGAATGGCTATCATTCCTATATTTTTGGTTAAAACAAGGGAAACATCCTGGAATAGACAACTTCTCAGGTCCCTTTCCAAAACCCAAAATTCCGAACAAATTTTGTTCATGGAAAATCAGAACTGGAATAATCTACTCCTTGATAAGGAAATGAACAGTTCATGATTTTGCTGGTTATTCTTCACCACTGACTCATCTGGTTCCACAACGTGAGGGCCAGCCATATGCAAGGCCCAGGAACAGACGCCCTGCAGACCGGCCCGCTCCTGCTGGGCACACAGAAGTGGCAGAGTTGTCACAGGTGGGACGGTGAGGTGTTCTTTCCACACGGCACATAAAAGATTCTCCTCCCACTTATATAATCTTTTTAGACTCTTTCCATCTGGGCCGTCTCCATCAAAGAGATCTAATTTCCATTTAATGACTCTGATGTTGCTACGAAGCCTTGGTTATCAGCACTGCCCTTGTAGACATTCGGGGAATCTTCACGGAGCAGCTCCTGCCCTAGGCAGCCCACCGAGGCTCACCTGTAACAAGGAGCTGGGTACCCTGCTGTGACCATCTGCCATATCTGTTCAGAGCTTTCATGCCGACGATAAGAGGTCACCTTTCAGTGTAGGTGGATGACGTTGGCCGAATGTTCTTGTTGCACATTGTGTGGCATGGCAGTGGGTCTATGCCCTATAACCCAGTATGAATCCTTAGGTGATAAATTCCTGAGGATCCGTAGGTACTGTCTATAAGAACAGATGAGAAAGTGCTGACGGCAGCAACTCTTCACACTTGCCAGCCTTTTCCTCCCTGGCAATATTCCACCGGCCTTTTTAAGGAACTGCTGTATCTCATCAACTCCATGCTGTTGCTGGCATGGGCGGAGCTCCCACATGTCACGACGCCGAGCAAGTAGCAGGCACAACATGTGCCTTCCAAGAAAATAGTCCAGGAAAAACGTCTGTCCTTTGCATTATATTAAATGTCTTGTTTAAAAAGCATTTCGTCTTATTTTGGAAATTGTAACTGTATGTCCTCATTTAGCTGCCCAGCCCCCATCTGTGCCACGTCGGAACCATTTCCAACTGGCTGTAGTCAACGTAAGCCTGGAATTAGGTCACCACTGGTCAACGTTATTTTTTGTTTGTTTTTGTTTTGTTTTGTTGTTTTGCGTGCTTTCAAACGCCTATCGCTGGGTACCACAGAGGCGCCTGGAGCATTTGTTAAAAACATCAAGATTTCTAGGCTTCAATTCATACTCATAAACTCAACGTCTCTGGGAATCATACCCCAGGAGCCTCTTACCGGCAGATTAAGCCGGAATGAATATGCCTGAAACCTGTGTCGTAGGAGACACAGGCACAAGTAATCGTGTAAGAAATGCCTTTCCTAATTCATGTAGGACAGGAAAACTGTGTCCAAAGAAGTAACACATCAGATATCTAAAGGAGTGTTTAATTAGACCAGTATATGAGTTAGTAAATATGATAAATACATTCAATGGAATCCAAAATGTCGCTTCATAAATCCATCAATACAAATTCCTCCAATGGCCAAATTATTCCTAACTTGGCCTGTTATTGATAATAAATAGAACTCCGCCTACCTCTTCATGTATACAATTTACAGAACGCATTTGAAAATGTGCTTTATGTTCAGGTATTCCAGATTTGTGCTCTTTTTCCAGATAGCTAAAGCATATTACGTAAAGTGCTGACTTTAAAAAATAATTTTCCTTGGACCCGCGATTCCTGAATTACCTGAGTTTCCCCCCAAATAATCGGTCTGTTGTAGCTATTAGTGTTTCATCAGTCTCACCCTGGCTGGCAGCTGTCATTTTTCTCAAGAGTTGCTTTGACAGAAGAGGGGTTCTGTGAAAACAGTTGTGCGCTAATATAAAAAGGGTCCGCTCCCTGAAAGACCCATAGAGATGGCCTAAATGGGTTCTAGAAAGTAGGGCCAGGCCTGCAGGAGAAACATACCACTGCTGATGGCTGCTCCTTTCTCGGTCCTGTTTTCCGGTCACAGGACCGAGAATGAATTTGGGGAAAGACAGCACCTTTTGAATAATTGCAGTTGCCCCTTTTTCTTCACGCAAGTGAGAGGCCTTTCTCTGTGCCTGCCATTCATACAGCCGTTCTTGACGGAGGGCTGAAAAGAAAATTGCTTACACTGAGTTTAGAAAGGAAATCTCCATTGTTGACATGCAGTCTTGACCTGTTGGGGAAATCTGAGCCCTCAGGGGTGGACGTATCTTCTGGAGGATCCAAAGTGGGACAGTGCTCTTAATGTTTTTGGCCTTGACCACAACCTATAATTGTGGGTCCTTAGGCATTCTCATTTGTGGGCTTAAAGTATTATATTACATTACATATATGTTGCATTCTGTTTTCTCTTAAGGATACATAAGCGCTATGTGACTTTTGGTTTTTCAGTTGCTACAGCTGTTTCCACATCAGTAAAATCAGGATAATGCCTGCTTCCTAAGATTTTGGTGAGGCTTTGACTTTGGGGAAATGCCTTGTATAATAAATATCAGTCTCCTACAATAAATTATTGCTCAGACACCCCTCCTCCACCACGGGAAGAACAATTAAGAGTGTAAGAAGGCAGTATGTATTTTTAACAATTGAGGGTAATAATGGCTCTTCGGGCCTTTCAGGGGTGGAGTTGGGGGTGGGGGTGGGGGTGGGGGTGGGGGTGGGAGTGGGGGTGGGGCAGGCAGAAAAGTGAGCAGAAGCTGTGGAGTTGACAAGATCTGGTCCAGTCCTGTAAGCACGTTGGTGGGGTGATTCCTCCCTTGTGTACACGAACTCAGATCTCCCCATAAAATAACAGTGCAGCAGGGTCCCTTGTTTTTAAATGACAGGTTTTCCATTTATAAAAATTTGTGTGATTGTTGTAAATAATCCTAAAGTATTCAGGAAATAAAAAAGGCTGACGCTAGAGAGCCAGAGATGACTGCCCTGTCTTGCCATTGGTGCCAATGTGTGTGCTGGGAAGGGCTCCTGGTAAGTCACTTTGTAAAGTGCAGCCTGAACCACAGACCTCGTTGCTAAGTGGGGCATTTGAACCATCGTTTGGTGGAGGATCATTAAAAACATGGTATCTGCCGGTTCTCCTCCTAGCGTGGAGTTAATTTATTAAAATTAAGTGTTTTCAGATTAAATATGAAACATACAAGTCAGCTTTATGGATGAGTGTGTAATGTGTGTTTTAGTCGCACTGCGTAATTTGAACATGCAGATTCACTGGTGCTGTGAGCCTTGCTCATCAACGGGAATTTTGTTTGCCTCAGTGTTCTTTCTGTATGCCGGCAGGGACAGCGCAATTCTTAGGGAAGTCACAACTGTTTCACTATGGCTATCAAAATCGGATAAATCACGGTATATATTCATGTAGAAACATTTTTTTCAGCAATCATGTTTTCCCCTGGGGCATGACATGTCCTAAGTCAAAGCCTCATAAACATACTTGAAAGAAAAAGAGGAAAGGCTAAGCTGACTTACTGTGTGTTTTTGCTAAGTCCTCACTTAACACCGCCGATGGGTTCTGTGACTTTAATTGGAATGACGCATGACAAAACCTTACGACTACTAATTGATAGAAACAAGAGCTAAGTTCCTGTGGCACCTCATCAACGTTACCACAATGACGCTGAACAACACGTTGTTGGTGGACGTGCTGTATATACATATCACAAGGCACAAGCCTTTATGCCTTATTTTTATCACCTTCTTTTCCATTGTCATTTTTCCCCAGGCCCAGATTATATCAAACAGAGATTTCAGGAAGGTGTAGATGCTAAAGAAAATCCAGAAGAAAAGGTACCAGAGAAGCCTCCTACACCAAAGGAATCTCCTCATTTTTACCGCAAAGGCACCACACCCCCAGGGTCACCTGAGGCAAGTCGCAAACAAAGCCACTCTCCCGAGTCTTCCCCAAAGCCCCTGAGGAAGCAGAACCCCAGCTCAGGGGCCAGACTCAACCGAGACAAAAGGAGTGTGGCTGATGAGCAGGTGACAGCCACCGTCAACAAGCCCTTGCTGTCCAAAGCTCCCTCGAAGGAGGTGGGAGCACCCCAGTCCAAGTACTCTGGCCGCCACCACGTCCCCAACCCCAGTAACGGGGAGCTGCACTCGCAGTACCACGGCTACTACGTGAAACTGAACACCTCCAAGCTCCGTCCGGAAGACAGGCAGGAAGACGAAGGCTCCAGCCACTCCTCCTCCGCACTGGTGCACAAGCCGTCACCCAACAAGTGGAGCGCCCCTAAATCTGGGACAAAACCAGTTGCCAAAGAAAGCAAAGCTGAGCCAAAAGCTAAGAAGTCCGAACTTGCTATACCAAAGAATCCAGCAAGCCACGATTCGTGCCCTTCTTTGGAAAAAGAAGCCAATTCAGTAAGTTGGGCAAGATGGGTTTTCTCCTGCTTTCCTCCCCTGGTTCTCTGGGGAGCAGCATGGCTGGGTGGTTGGCACCTTGGTGGCACGAGGCCAGCGCACAGGGCTGTCAGAGTGAGTCTGAGCACATTCATAGACAGGAAAGAGACAGGAAAGAGGTCCACGCAGTGACTCAGCCAGCCACCCGCCTGCCTTGGACCACTAGAAACAGGGCTAAATACGGGCCAGCTGGCTACAGTGTCACCTCTTAGCCAGTCTTTACCAGCACTTGTAAGCTCCTGGTAAGCTTCACGGTAGCTGTTGGACTGCTATCACAGAAATACCATCGATTCGGGGGCCTAAATGACACACATTTATTTCTCACAGTTCTGGAGGCTGGGGGGGGTCCCAGCATCAAGGCACCAGCAGATGTGATGTCTGCTGAGAGCCACTTCCCGGGTCATAGCCCATCATCTCTCTGTGTCCTCACATAGCTGAGAGAGAGGAAGCAAACTCTCGTGTCGCTTCTCGGAAGGGCACTGATCCGATCATGAGGGCCCCACCCGCATCACGCCGTCACCTCCCACAGGCCCCATCTCCAGGTACCGTCACACTGGGGGTTAGGGTTTCAACACATGAATCCTGGAAGGTCACAGGCATGCAGCCCGTAGCAATAGCTAACTCTCTGGTGGCCACAAAGGAATCACGGGCCCTGCCAAGGGCTGGCCACTCCCAAAGCTCCAGCTAAGACAAGGGCTCCTCTGCCATTTGCTGATGCTTAGCCGACCTTTTATCCCCCCAAAATAGCACCTTTAGACGAAAGACCATCTTTTCTCACTGTTGCGAATTAGTCTCATAAATATGTAGTTTGGCTTTTACTTAATTAACCAGGCTTTGCAGCTAGAACTTTTTTCTTTCCCATATGAGAACTGAAATTTTTCAACTGTTTAAGAAAATTACTTTCGTCTTTTAACCCCTCAGACTGCAAGTGCTCCTAAAAATTCAGTTTTCTGGTAGATGCTAGTTTTCTTACGTGTTGAGTATTCAAGGTTTTTGTTATTCAACCTAGAAGCTTTCAGTTATTGATAAATGCCATATCCTCATTCCAGTGAGATTTATTTGATGGTGATATATGGAATTAGTATTTTATCAAGTTCTGTAGAATTTATAAAATCTGAAGCTAAGTCATTTTTGATAAACAGTCGACTGACCTGTTCACATGCCTTTGGAATAGCGGTGTTGCACGTTAATCATAGCTTAGGGAAGAAGCCACAGCCAGCCCACTACTTACAGGTAATTTCACAGACACATTTGCATAAAGGTGTGTGTTAATATCTTGGCCAGGAAGAATATAATACAACTATCGGTTTCTTTCTCTTGTCTGTTCATTCTACTCTTAGGGTTAAACAATTGAAATTCATCTTTTTAATTCACTTATGTTTGACATTTCTTGCATTTGTTTATTTTGCTAATATCTCTAAACACTGGTCCCCACCCTTTTTTCAAATTCTCATCTTTGTAATTATCTAAGTATAAATTAATCAGATTAACTGGGTTAGCTTTCTGAAAGTCAGCCTCCCTGGGAATACATGGTTTTCAAAACAGACTGGGACTATTCAAGAAGCACTCTTTTTTTTTTTTTTTTTTCAATTTTAGCTTTAACATTTCAGTATGCTGATAGTATCACTATTAAGTTGGTGCCAAAGTAATTGCGCTTTTTGCAATTATTTTTAACCTTTTAAACCGAAATTACTTTTGCACCAACCTAATATACGTAAGACTGTCACTATTGAATTTGTTAAACGTAACAGCTCACTTCTCATTGGGCTTTCAGCATTTATAGCCACAGATTCATAAGCCTCACGTATAGGTCAGCATGAGTTTGCCCTGCAGTTTATACCTTTGGCTTCCATAATGGGGTTCAGTTGACTTCCAAGGGGCGTCCTCTGCCCCCGTGTCCTACGCATTAGGTGAGTTGCCTAGCTCTTACCTGTCCCAGTCTTTCTATAAACTTCACAGTCTCCTTGTGTAGAAAAAGTCTCTGTTTTACGTATGTGCAGAGTTGTGTGATTCTTGGAAGTTGTCAGGCATCCTCCAGCCCAGACCGTTGGTCTCTTGGGTTCCCTTCCACACCCCACAGGGAGAGGAGGCTGAGCAGCTCCCACCTGCATGGGATGGAACTGGACGTCAAGACTGACGTGGCCCCTTGGTGGGCAGATTTTAACAATGAACCTTCTCTTCCTAAGAATAGCAGAGAGCTGCCTTGCACGCCCTAATAATGTTTTCTTCCCAGAGTTAAGAAGTCACAAAGTCATCATAAAGGTAGTTGGACAGCCTTTCAAACAAAGGAGTACTACAAACAATTCTGAGATTAAGAGCTGTATGAGTTAGAGGTTTACCGGTAACACCTTGAAAATTCATAGTAACCGTCACAGTAAAGCAGACATTTGAGGGAAAGCCAGACTGAACCAGTCGGTGCTCTTGGAGGCAGAATCACCGTTTGTAGGGTGGCTCCCCGAACTGAGTCTGGATTTCCAATCAGCCAGCCGACTGAGGCAGAATAAGCTTGTGGCTGAGGGTGTGAACGGTGGTGCCAAACTGCCTGGGTCCCAGCCCCAGCTGTGTAGCTTCCCTGCTGTGTGACCTGGGGCGAGTTTCCTAACTGCACCTCGAGTTGGTTTTCTTTGGTTTCCTTGTGTGTGCCTATGTCACAGAATTGTTGTAAAGATTAAATGAGTGTATACTTCCCAAGTTCTTAGCATGGTGCCCAGCACATAGTAAGTACTCAGAAAACATTGGCTATTATCAGCTTTGCTTCAACACTGTACCAACTGAAGCATAAAAAGTTCATAAATGCAGTAAGTTTGAGACAGGTTCTTGGAAACTGTGACTTTAAGTGAAACGATGGTAACGAGACCAATTTGACCACAGGCTAATGGACGAAAACGAGTTAAGTTCCTACAGCACATTTCTAGTCACAGAAACATCACCAAACTTCTAAATAAAGACCCAAACACTTCTCATCTAAATATTGACATAAACGTGAGCTGTATATGTTTAAGGCAGAAAAGTAAAAGCAAGTACGATAACTGTTTTCCACCCCACGTACCCCAACTCAGGGCACAACGTGGGACCCACCCTGGACAGGACACGCTTCCATCACAGGGCCACCCACACCCACAGTCAGGACAGTGGAGACAAGTCCATTCGCCTCACGTGCGCATGTTTGGGGTGTGGAAAGAACCCCGAGTCCCCAGAGAAAACCCACAGATATGGGGAGAACAGGAAAACTCCACACACACAGAGTGGCCCCAGCTGAAAATTACTTTTTTTTCCCCCTCTCCTCAATGTTATCACAGAATCATGTTGAAACAATAACATTATTCGAGGACCTGCTGGCTCTTCCTCTCTTAGAAATACAGAAAATCTGGGACACAGGCTGACACTTAGAGCAGGGTAATTACGTGCCTCTGAGAGGGGGGAGGAGGAAGCCAGGGCAGGACGACTCCACAGCCCTCCTCCAAAACTCTGGGACTCCTCTGGATGGGTTGCCAGGGGTCGCATGACCCAGGACAGCACATCCTATGTGAGTACACAGTTTGGAGAGGATTTTGCAACCTGCCGACTCGTGTAGGAGCCAGGACAGACATCTGTAGAGCCTTGTGCCCTGGACTGGTGAGGGGTCTTCTAGTCAGGAATCTCAGCCCCTTCTGAAAACTGCCTGTACTTTCTTAGCGGTCACTCTGATCAGCTTCCAAGTTTATTTTGAGATGTACCTGTGATTTCTTTTGAACCGTTGTGACACTTCAGGCCTTTCTGTCGGGTCAGGTTTGCAGCACACACGTACACACACTGCAACAGTCAATACATATTAAATGTTGCCATGAATACTAAGTTAATCTTTGTTCTTTCCTGTTTGGGGAGAAGTTTTCGATGTAGATGTAACATAAACTGCACTCACTCTTTAGCAGAAGAGTCCTGATAATTTCAAATAAGTAGATGGTCTCTTGGCGGGGGAAAAAAAAAATCTTGAGTCACAACTCTGTTCCATATTTTGACTTCCTGCACTTTAACCGCCTGAGGTTTTCGTCCCATCAGGACTTAAGCTTGGTCCTGCTACAGCTTCTTTCATCACACCTGTCCCGGTCAGTCTTGAAAAGCAAGACTGATTTTTTTTTTTTTTCATTTTGCTATTTTAAGCTACGACTGGCCACCAGTCACATTTGTGAAACTTCACCTTAAAGCCTTCCACCCAGCCAAGGGTGGGTGGAAGCCTTGTACCCAGCCGAGGCATCTGAAGAACACAGAGATTGCGTCTCGGTATCTGCCCATGAAACACAGCGTCCCAGAACTTCCTTTGCACCTGGTTGCCATCTGAACCCTTTATTGCTGGTTGACCCTCACCTTCACTGAGTCATCTTTAAAGATTACTTGGTAAAATGGAGCTCTACTAATAGGGTAAATGGGCGTGCGTAGTAGAGTATATACAGGACAAGTCTATATATGTGTTCAACAGAAAAGAGTACTCAAGCCCCAAATACGAACCAATTCAAAAAGGTTACATCAACTCATGGAGCCTTGTGAGGACGTACAAAATAGGAAGGAAAGGTCCAGGCACACCTTCAGCTTTTGAACTTGGGTTTCCTGAGGACACTGTCTCTGATTCTCCTCTCCCTGGGTCCACTGTAAGACTCTGAACCCCTCATTGCAGTGGTCCATCTCTGGATGCTTTTCCTCATCTTTCATATCGCTCGCTGCCTTTGGGAATTACGAATTCAATCCACTGCCCCGAAAGACTGGAAACAATCCCAAAATTGTTAACACATTCATGAACAAAATCTAATCCAAGTTGGTAGTGTCCGTAGCATTTCCTTAATCTCTACGCCGAGTTTTGATGTTGAAAGATCATCACAATTATTTTCTGAGTTATAGGAGTTATACATTATTTATCTGTTCAGAGGTAACCATCATTGAGACATTGCCTCGGCTAGTACCCCCCAATTCCTTTAGAACACACCTATTTTTTAAAAAAAACCACCAGTCGCTATCATAATTTGATGTTTTTCTGGTACTGTGGAATCCTAGGGTACAGATGAACGTGCCATTTTAAAGAAGTTGATGGGAAATTATTATTTTTAGACTAAAGCCTGTGGCTTTCATAGGGATGTAGAGAAAAGAACACAGAAGTTTAATTCTAGTTCTAATTCATGCAAACTGGCTGAGTAACCTTGGGCAACACCCCCTCTCAGAGCTCTGTGAAACAGAATTAATGATTACTTGTAAAGAATTTTCAAAAATAATCTACACAGGCGTCTCAGCCCACTGTTTCATTAAACATCGGTCGCCTGACTGAATTGGGGAACCCCTTGTATGGGTGCCCAGTGGTGAACAGGGCAGAGCCTCTGCCACTGTGGAACTCAGTTTAGGGAGGATAATAGCAATTAACAAGAAATGACAATAAAGCGTGAAGTGTTAGGATAGAGAAATAATGGCGCACAGACTCTGACCTCTACCGTGGAGGCTTTGGCCTCATTGGAAGGTTCTGGAACCCACGCCGTAGACCCTGGGAGATGAGCACTGGACCAGTGGCAGTTCCAGCCTCCCTTCCTCAACCCCACCCTTCCCCAAAATAACAGCAACCCAACACCTGAGGATGATAGCACAGTTTTAGTGCAGTCTCCCTGGACAGTCAAACACAGTACAACTATTTCCTCATCTTTGAAATAAGAACCATCCTACCTCCCCATCGACGTCATGAGACCAGCCTTAGAACACTTTCAATGCTGTTTAAGAATCAGACACCATTTTAGTAATAAACGCGAAGATTGTGTCTTCGTCATGAAGATGGCCAAACTTGGGCAGATCTAAAAAGATGGGTCATCTCAGGCTGGTTTGTTTTTTTTAAACAAGTAAAGTTTGGATTCCTCAGACTGTGGGGTGTTTCTTACAGCGGTATTCATCGAAATAGGCGTCTGCGACTAAAGATAACGATTTCTGAAATGTGGTTATGAGCAAGAAGCAGAAAGCTAGACCTATAAAATAATTTCTGAAAATGTTCAGCTTCCCACTTCCCAGGTTGTATTTTAAGGAAGGGAGAGAATCCAAAAAGACAACCAGGGAAAAAAGCAAGAGTCAGAGAACCTCATTGTGTGTTTTCCCTAAATTTCTCCTAGGAGGCCTCACTGTCCTACAGATTTCACTCCCACATTCTGACCATCTTTATGAGGAAATAATTCTTCCTCATCTGGATTACAAAAAAATGCGTAATTCATTCCCATCAGTCCCTAACCCCATGATGGTGAACTGTGTCTCACCCAGACTGCTGCCCAATGTTTTGAGGTGAATACAACAGATTATTTTTAAGGCATTTTTAGATTTAATCAAGACTGTGTTCATTTTTAAGGGAAAGTTCAGAGATGGCTCCATCTAAAGACAGCATTGCTATTTTTAGTTTCTGCCTTTTGTAACTGCTGTTAATTAATCATGCTTTATTTACTGCAACTGTTGGGGGTTTTTTTTATATTTTTGGTAATTGGCTTTGTGAGCTAGTTTATATACTGATATTAACATGGAAAAGTTATGCTTCTTCTGTTGTTTCATTTCCAGGGCCCTAATTCAGTCATGATTGTCCTTGTTATGCTGTTGAATATCGGGTTGGCCATCCTTTTTGTTCACTTTCTAACTTGATTGGAATTAGGAAAGGTAAGAATAGCCTTCATTTCTGTATAAAATCCCAAAATATAACATGTATTTCCCATATTCAAATTTAATTTTTTTTTTTTTTAACAACTACGTATTGTCCTTCACTTTTTAATTGTGGCTGTGCCTGAATGTGGTTCAACATAGTTACTTAATGATATAACTGTTTTGACCCTTCAGTGAAGTCATGACAACTAGTGGTGTTAGCCCACAGTTCTCTGCAGTGGTGTCAGCAGCCCTTTAAATGGCTCCATCCCCAGTCAGACTCAGACACAGGGAAGGAGGCTTGGAATTAGGATGGGATCGCAAGAGAGATGAAACTTGGAAAATACAGCCAGAGGACCTGTTCGGTTCCCCTGGGAGTGCATGGTGACATTGGGGTCCTCTGGGAGCTGACGCAAGCAGCCATGATGGAGAGCAAAACTTAATAATCATTCTCTTTTAAAATCTGCTGAAGCAGCCCCATCCGGCGAAGTCCTTGGCATTGGTTACTCCATCTGTCCTAGCAGAGTGTGACTAAACTGGAAA
Organism: Rhinolophus sinicus; assembly: GCF_036562045.2. Lineage (NCBI taxonomy): Eukaryota > Metazoa > Chordata > Mammalia > Chiroptera > Rhinolophidae > Rhinolophus > Rhinolophus sinicus. The sequence goes on from NC_133763.1 coordinate 8,260,138, forward strand.
TGTATGGAGCTGCATTTTTTTTTTTTTTTTTTTTTTTTTTTTGATGGAAGTCAACAGCTGCCTTACTATTTTACCATCTGACGTTTTTAGTAGGGAGCTGGGGAAACAAACGACGGCCTGAGGAATGCAGCCGGCGGAATGCGTTGCTGCGGCCGTGCTTCCAGCATTCACTCCTGTCTCGTTAGAAGAAATAGGTTCAGCATCACTCACTCACCAGTCTTATGCCATGACCTGCTGCTTTAACATCTCCCGGAATGTTCTGGGAGAGAACCTTTTGTTTGCTTGTGCACGACTGTGTTCCTTTTTTGCCGTTTATTGAAATGCGATGTATAGTCACCTTCGACGTGCGTTCCGGGCCGGAGGAAACACACGTGTCGCATCTCAAGGAAAAGAAACAACAAAATTCTAGAGAAAAAAATGTGTTGATTTTGAGAGCAATACATCATTTTTCATGTCGTTTAGTCTTCCGAAACATTTTGTAACAGGCTATTTATCTTTAAAGTTGAGCAATTTGAAAGCATTATACCGTCCTAAGAAATCATTTAATTTTAAATATTTTTAACATTACTGAGATGAATTATTTATGCACTTAGGAGGTGCTAAATTTGAAAAGCTGAAAGACAACCGAATTCTATGAAGTAGAGTCAAAATGTTGCATGGATTGCAGTAATCGGTGTCCAACGGATTCAGTTTCATTGCTGACGTACTTTACAACCAAATAAAATCTTGTCAGTGCTATGTTAATTCCCCTGAAAGTTAAGCAAGATGCTATTAATAACTGCTCTTCTCTTTCTGTTTTTTTTCCAACTTAAAATTTTCGTTGAATACATTCAGGTAGAGCTTTGTGAAATGACTGCTTTGTGTTTTTTCCAAGTCCTTTTGTAATTTTATTTCACGTTTTAAAGGCTTAGACATTTTTGTTTAAATACTTGTCTTTTGCAGTCCTTTGTTATTCTGACATACTCTGATTTTTTTTTCCCCTGTTTTATAATGTATCCTTTATTACTCAGAAGCATGCTTACTTCGAGAAACTACATGGTCTTTCTAAAAGTAATTTAAAAAGAAATCAGGGGAGGAAAGCTTTCGGTTAAATCTCTATGAAACATTACATTGCGGAGAGGAAGCTATTCCTAAATACTTTCATGACCTACATGATTTAATCAGATTCTTTTTACCTTACTTGCTACCTTTTCACTGCAGAAGAGACGGTCAGGTGTTAGCACAGGTATGGGCTGAATGTCGGAGCCCGGTGGCATTTTCTGCAGAAGTACAATACGTTAAGACTCCTGGGTGTGACCAATGTGAAATAAAGAAGAAAGCAGAAAGAGAGCACATGAAAATTACAACTTGTATATTTATTTATTTTTTACATTTTGCTTTGACTTTTAAATTTAGGAAGTACGTTTTTACCCAAGAAACGTTGAAGTTCCTGTGTCAGTCTCAATACTCACTTCTCCTTCCTGACCCCATAGCTCTTGATGCTGGAAAGCTGATTTTTTTTTTTTTTTAATATTTAATCTTAAGTGTTTATTTAAAATGTGTAATGCTTTGGAATAATGGGTAACAGATAACTAAAGGATATGTTTATACAGTGAGCATGTTGGTTCCATTTATAAATATATGTATGATTTATAAGCTTTTTTAAAACAAAGCTCAAATTGTTGGTATTTTTCTAAAATGTGCACAGCTGTATTTTACATGAAAGGCTCTTTCTAATGGGTTGTTATACTGTACTCTACATTTTGGACAGCACATGAGGTCTGCCGATGTCCTTAATAAAACATGACTTTATTTAAAGTTTCTTGCTGTGAAAAAGAACTCCCTACCCATGAGTTCCTTTATTTATAATCCTTGAAACCAAAATGTATAATGTACAGTTTTCACAACTGTATCTGCTCTAATAATAAAAAGTTGGTTATTTAAAAAGTTGCAGGTGTGTTTTCTTTGTGAGTAAATTACTGTCATGAGTTATGTGGAATTTTTGGTGGTGGTGGTGTTGAAAGAAAGAGCTGCTGAAAAATAAACAATAGAAACGGCGGGACGTGGGGGGCTCAAAGGAGCCAGGTGGCACATGGCAGTGACATTGCACCATTCTTTCCTTCTTAGGTTTCATCCTGGGCCTTCCAAATAATTTTGTAGAATAAGATTCATTGCTCTGGTTCTTGTTTTCATTAATTGGATTAGTGCCTTATCCCGGGGTTCAAATCTGCTCCCGTTTCTAAGGAAAATTTGAAGTTATAGTACGTCTCCCTCCTGCGTGGGTACTTCCCCCCCACACACTTTCTTCCACCTCCTTCCCCACACTCCATTTCAAGCCGTTGTTTCTCAGTCTAGTTGTGTAGGACACAGCTCCCTGGCCCATGCTGGTGTTATGAGTCTTGGGGAATCTAACCAGCGACCTTGGCGTTAGGAGCACGGTGCTCCAACCACCTGAGCCACCGGGCTGGCCCAGTACTTTTCAGTTAATTAAAGTTTCTTGACCATCGTGCCCCAAATAAATCAGTATGTTGCTACGGCCCCTACTGCATGAGCACACTTCTGGAAGCTTAGGCTTCCTGCTGCCACTACAACTTCCAGCCACTGGGCTCCCCTTGAAGCCCTCCTTGGTGCTGACCTAGGCAAGGTACCTCTAAGGCATAATAAAAGGACGTTCTCCGAAACAGCTTCCCAGGGAGCTGCCAGGGTGCTTTTAGATTCCCAGATTCGTCACTTCTGTTGAGGAGGGCGAACATATTGTAGACCCCCATATCAATAATACACAAAGTTATCACTTCCAGGCACTGTCACATTTACCAACTTACACAATTAATCTCCTAGCAAATCCCAAAGGAACGCAACACAGAACAGACTATCCTGGAGCCGGCAGGAAAAGCACAGGGTGCTAGGAAGATTATTAATTCCAGATTCATGTCCAAACCACACGTTTTAATGGTTGCAGCCAAAGCTACGGTGAAAACTGTGTGGTTGGGGAATCTGGAAAATATTCCGCATATCCTTTTAATGCAATAACTATTTCAAGACTCGTGGTGAGCAGGCTTCCCAGCCATATACTCAGTGCTACTTGCAGCTTTCCTTTCATGCTTTGGAAAGTTATGTAGCCTCGTCTTTCCAGCTTCCTGTGTCGCTGTAGACGTGGCACATGCTGCCAGTACAGGACAACAGTTTATCAGGCTGTGTTTGATTATCCCAGCTTTGTGAACTATGTCTAACATCTCATTCTTACCCCGAAGTACTGAAAAGTACTTTAGTATTCTGTAACACCCTCTGTAGAGTTCTGATTTGTGGGAGTAGGAAACAATAACAAAATATAGGGAATATAATGAATGCTGTGAATGGATGAAATTCTGGCTGTAGTCACGATTGACTGTGATTCCTTCTCTAATCTGTGCCCTTGGTTTCTGCTTGGTAAAGGGGGTGTAACCATGGCACTGGTCTCATGATGGTTCTAAAGATGAAATGAGCACATTTATGTTAAGTGTTTAGTACAGAGCCTGGTGCATAGTAAGTGCTTTGTTAGCTTTTACTAATTGTTGTAACTAGGAAAAAACTTTTAAATGCATTAAAAACTACAGTGAGATCCACTAAAGGCCTCTTTTGAAAGGTTCATTATGCCACAGGTCATATGATGTTCTTTCTTCAGGGGTGATCAGTGAGTCTTTCTCACTGTGAAAATGAAAAACCACACTTAGAGTTCCTTCTCTGCTCAGAATGTGCTTTTCATGATAGTAGAAGATGAGACATTTGCTTTACAAAGAACTTTCAGGTCAGTGTCTCATGAAATTCTTACAAGATTCCTATGAAAGATTGCCTGCCGTTAAATGACTTACCCAAGGACATGTAGCCAAAACGTTGTAAAAGTTTGTATTGGAGTCCCAGATCTGACTCTAAATGTTGTGCTTTTTTGTTCGCATGTGTTGGCTAGCATTATTTCACACTGTCACACTCATCGGCCATGAAAAGATAGAAAATAGGAAATTCAAGGTAACAGTGTGGGTTGAATGAGCCCATTTTCATAAGTTCCTTAATGCCACTCACTGGATGTAACAATAGTGGAGTCTATTAAAAGTTCTGAATAATGTATTTAGTGTCCTACTGTTTTATAACTTTTAGTGAGGTATTTATGATATTTGTTTTTGAACCTTACGAAATACTAAATATTAACAATAGTTTAGCATTTAAATGATAGCTTGGTATTTTGAACTAAGAGGCACTTTATAAATGAATTTGGGGTGTGTGTGTTTGCATGCGTGCGTGTGTGTGTTTGAATTTGATCTCTAGGATTAACCCAGAAATTACACATAGTGCCTAGAAACCCTAAAAGATTTAGACAAATATCGTGGTGTTCTTTTGACAGTTTATCTTAGTTTTCAATAAAATTTCTTTGGTGTTCTCTTGAATCCCAAGTCTGATAGAAACTATTAGAACTAATGCAAAAGTTAGGGCCTGAAACATCACTGTTCAGCTAGTGATTGATAAAGCTGTTCAGTTCCTGTATTGAAGAATACAGTATATCGACTTCTGGTCAAGAAGGCAGAGTAGGTAAAGCTTTCCCATGACCACATCAAAATTACAACTACGTTACCGGACAGCCATCATTAACTACTTGAAGACTAGCTGAACAGGATTCCTATAACTGATATAAAGAAGCATGTGGAGACTGGTAGGAGGGGTAGAGACGTAGAACGGGCATGTGTGGCACTGAAGAATTGGGAGGGAGGGGCGGCCAGTTAGCTCCATTGGTTGGAGCGTGGTGCTGGTAACACCAGGGCTGCCGGTTCGATCCCCACATGGGCCACTGTGAGCTGCGCCCTCCTTAAAAAAGTTAATTATATTTTTTAAAAAACAAAACCTTGATTTATGAAAAAAACAAATCAGGAGGGATATGTCAGCTGGAGAGGTCACCCCAGGAGGAGGAAGGAGCGAGGTGTCCCAACCCCATACCAGTCTCCTCAGCCCAAATCTCCAGTACCGGGAAGAGGGGTCCCTAGAAATCTGGCTATGAAAACCAGCAAAATAATCTTCAAAGTGCTTAGCAAACATTCAAAGAAGAATTCATACCTGTCCTTCTCAAACTATTACGGAGGACGGAAGGCTCCCAAACTCATTTTTCCAGGCCAGCATTACTGGGATACCAAAACCAGACAAAGACACTACCAAAAAAATTAGATGCCATTATCCCTGTTGAACATGGAATACACAAATCCTCAACATAATATTACCAAACTAAATCCAGCAATGCATTAAAAAGATCATACACCATGATCAAGTGGGATTTATTCCCGAGATGCAAGTTTGGTTCAATATCCACAAATCTATTAACATGATAAATCACATAAAATGAAGGCCAAAAATCATATGGTCATATCAATAGATGCAGAAAAAGGTATTTGACAAAATCCAATATCCATTTATGCTAAAACTCTCAGCAAAATGGGATAGAGGAAACATACCTCAACATAAAAAAGACCACATATGACAAATGCACAGCTAACATCATACTCAGTGGTGAAAAGCTGAAAGTGTTTTCTTTAAAATCAGGAACAAGACAAGCATGTCCACTTTTAGCACTTTTATACAACATAGTATTGGAAGTTCTAGCCACAGTAATCAGATAAGAAACAAATAAAAAGCATACAAATTGGAAAGAAAGAAGTAAAACTGTCATTATTTGTGATGGCATAATACAATATGTAGAAAATCCTAAAAAGTCCACCAAAACTGATAAATAAATTCAGTAACCTAGCAGGATACAAAATTAACGTTCAGAATTTGGTTGCATTTTTATACACTAATAACAAACTATCAAAAAGACAAATTAAGAAAACAATCCCATTTACAATTGCATCTTCTACAATTGTATCAAAAAAGAATAAGATACCTAGGAATAAATTTAACTAAGGAAGTAAAAGACCTGTACTCGGAAAACTATAAGAAATTGAAGATACAAATAAATGGCAGGATATATCGTGCTCATGGACAGGAAGAATTAATATCATTAAAATGTCCTTACTACCCAAAACAATAAACAGATTCAATACAATCCCTATCAAAATACCAATGGCATTTTTCACAGAACTAGAACAAAGAATCCTAAAATTTGTATGGAACCACAAAAGATCCCGAATAGCCAGAGCAATCTTGAGAAAAATGAACAAAGTTGGAGATACCACCCGACCTGATATCAAACTATACTACAAGGCTATCGTAATCAAAACAGCATGGTATTGGCATAAAAACAGACACATAGATCAATGGAACAGAATAGAGAACCCAGAAATAAACTCACGCCTATATGGTCAATTAAGCTATGGCAAAAGAAGCAAGAATATACAATGGAGTAAAGATAGTTTCTTCTATAAATGGTGTTAGAAAAACTGGACATATGCCAAAGAATAAAAGTGGATCACTGTCTTACACCACATATAAGAATAAGCTCAAAATGGATTAAATACTGAAATGTAAGACCTGAAACCATAAAACTCCTAGGAGAAAACATAGGCAATAAACTCTTGGACATCACTCTTAGGAATATTTTTTTGGATATGTCTCCTCAGGCAAGTGAAACAAAAGAAAAAATAAACGGGACTATATCAAACAAAAGAGTTTTGCACAGCAAAGGAAACCAACCATCAACAAAATGAAAAGACAACCTACTGAATAGAAGATATTCACCAAGGATATATCCGATGGGTTAATATCCAAACTATATAAAGAACTCATACCATTTAACACCAAAAAAACAAGCCTTCCAATTTTAAAAATGGACAGAGGACCTGAATAGACATTTCTCCAAAGAGGACATACATATGCCAGTAGACATATGAAAAGATTCTCAACACCACTAATCATCAGGGAAATGCAAATTAAAACCACAATGAGCTATTACCTCACACCTGTCAGAATGGCTATCAGAAATAAATCAACAAACTACAACAAGTGTTGGTGAGGATGTGTGGAAAAGGGAACCCTTGTACACTGTTGGTAGGGTTGCAGATTGGTGCAGCCGCTATGGAAAACAGTATGGAGGTTCCTCAAAAAAATTAAAAACCATTATATGACCTAGCAATTCTACATCTGGGTGAAATCTGAAGAAATCCAAAATAGTAAGTTGAAAAGACATATGCATCCCTGTGTTCACTGCAGCATTATTTACAATAGCCAAGATATGGAAGCAACCTAGGTGTTTATCAATAGATGAATGAATAAAGATGTGGTACATATAGACAATGGAATGTTACTCATCCATAATATTAAAAGAATGAAATTTTTGCCATTGGCAACAACATGGATAGACCTAGAGGGTATTATGCTAAGTGAAATAAGTCAGACAGAGAAAGACAAATACCATATGATTTCACTTATATACAGATTCTAAAACAACAACAAAACAAAAAAAACAAAGTGAGCAAACAAAACAGAAACTCACAGATATGGAGGAAAAAAATGGTGGATGATGGTTGTCAGCTGGGAGGGGTGTTAGGAGGCTGGGTAAAAAAGGGGAGGGGATTAAGATATACAAATTGCCAGATATAAAAACAGTCACAGGGATGTAAAGTGCAGCATAGGGAATTCAGTCAATAATATTGTAATAACTATGTAGGGTATCAGATGGGTACCAGACGGATCATAAGGTATATAAATGTCTAATCACTTTGTTGTACACCTGAAATTAATATAATATTGTATGCCACCTGTAATTGAAAAAGTTTTTAAGGTTTTTAAAAAGAGTACAGTATATCAATCTTTGAAAAGAATTTAGGAGGATTTGGAGGCAGAATAAATTCAATAAAGGTAATTATAATGTTGAAGTATCTCCTTGTCCGCATACCTGCCGCCATGCAAACTCATTTGTGAAATATCAAGAATATCGAACATTCAGTGGAATTCAAGATGTTATTTGCTTAAGGGAAAGCAATAGAGGTCTTTGGTTTCAACGCTGTATATGTCACATTCCTGCCGTTTAGGGCACATATTTGGAAGAAAAGAATCTGGTAGATAAATACACACCCCCTGTGCAGTAAAAGCAGAAGCAAAAGTGAGAAGCCCAGGCCGTCTGATTTTCTCATGTTCTGGGCTTGTTTTCACAACAGCTTCCGTCCTGTAGGGCAGGTACCTAGACGTCAGATACCTCACTACTTCTGAAATAGGGTAAAGCCCAAGAAGACGCGTAAACAGAGTGTTGTTGTAGAGCTAACAAGTAGTGGGATCCCTCACCTAAGAACTGGAGATGGCATTCTGAAAGCAGTTTTTATATCACATACTTGGGCCAAATAAAAAGCAGCAGTCAGAAATACACAGATCCGTAAGGCATTCACTTGTGTGTGGGTACACATCACTCCATTGAAACCAAGCAAGAATTTGGGAAGTAATCTCAACAGAAGAAAGCGCCAAAGGATGAAACATATTTGTGCTCAAAATAAGGTTTGTTGTTAGCCATCTGATTTGTTTGTCATAATACAAGTGATGTGAGAAATGCAGCATGATTTGTCATTTCTCAGTATTCACTTCGTTATTTCCCTGTATTTCCTTAGTTTATGATTTGGTTTTCTTCCATTAGGATCTTTGTGTATCAACATCTCTCCATTTTTTTCTAATAATCATGTCCTTTTTTTTCTTCACAAAAAGAAAAATCTCAAAGATCTAACAGACTGTGAAAATTTAAAGATCCTAACAGACTGGGTTTGGGGGTTTCCATTGCTTCATTCCAAGTATTCACAATGCACCTGCATTCGTGTTGACATGCTAAAGACTACCTGAGAAAATGATAAAGGAAGCACTCAAAACCTATTTGCTACCCTGCTCCAAGCTTGCAGGAATTGCACTGTTTGTGTGTCACCTACTGCCTCAGTGTCCTGCAAAGCCTGCGCTCCCCAGGGCATCTATTCATAGCTCCGTGTCAGCCTCCCGAGACCAGCTGCATGCTCAGACACACACAATTCACCCTTGCAGCTTGACAAGCATCCCAGCTTAGTTGAGGCTATTAATTCAACTAGGGAAGCAGAAGGCGGCCTAAATTCAGGCATGCCACTTTCTCAGATGCCATTTTTATGGAACCAGCCACACACTTCCTTTTGAGTTGTCCCCATATCCACTGGATATGCCCACACTGAACGTCACATGTCCATTTTGGTACACATTAAAAGGTAGTTTTGATGTCTGTGAAATAGGGACGATAATATCTGCCTCATGGTGTTTTTAGAAGAATCAAAGCAGGTAACTTCAGGCAACTCCCTGGCTTGTGGTAAACTCTCAACCTACAGTCGGTAGTATTATTACACTTAACAGTCTCACCTTATTAGTGATTCTTACTCCTTCATCAAACATTTATTACGCAAAATAGATGTTTCTTGAAATTCACTGCAAGGAAACTCTACCAGCCTTTGGTCATGAAGCCTCACGTCCTGCCCTAAGAAATGTAGTCTGCACGTAGAATCCACTGTACTTTATACAACTAAATCGGTTCCTTCTCAAAAGCAAAAGGCAGACGGTTACAATCCGGAGCTTCTAATGGCCATCAAAAGGCACACTGGCAAGCACTGAGGCATTCTCCTAAGAGGCTTAGGAATATTTAATAACACAGAACACTCATTATGTACACCGGGTACAGCTATTCACTAATGTCTGTTAGTCACAAAACCCGCATAAGGAAGACACACAAGTGAGGTGCCTGAGAAACCAGCCTGACAAAGGCTTGGTGCAGGGACCCTGCTCTGTGTTGCAGGAACGAACCTCCTGACATAATTCATCAATATGCAGAAATGTGTTCCAGGGCCCAGCTATTATGTTTAATCACTGTGGCAAATGGCTCTGGCTTTGCATAAAATTAAAATGTATTTAATCAGAAATAATAGCCCAACGTCCTAATGTCAGCTCTTCCAGAGCGGAGGAATCCGTGCAGAACCCATAGTTTACAGATTCTGTCTTCAATATTTACAGAGAAAGAACAGAAAAGAAGTTAAGAAGTTAACTGTTCCAGTTCAGCGTAGACATCCAGACAGCTTAGCTCAAATCCCACGTGAAGCCAAACTCAGGTGCTTTTCCACAGTGGGTAACAGGAAACAATTCTCCTGCTTGAGACACATGTCACTCACCATGTGAAGGAAAACCCCACCTGAGATGAAAATCACCTCCTGGGACATTAACTAGTTTTTACGTCATTAAAACATACACACTTCTTTTCTTTTTTTTTTTTTCCCTCCTCACAAGTCTCATTCTGTATCGGCCACACAGGAAGGAGACCATTTCAGAGGCCTCCCCCCTGTAACAAGCACTAGAAGCAGCCCCACTGGCGGCATTTCCGGTTGAGTAGGCCTGGGAATTCGAATTTCTAACATGTTCCCTAGCGATGCTGCCACTGCTGGCCGGGGAACCCCACTTTGAGAACCGCTGCTCTGTGTAATCAAGCGACACACAAGTATCAAGCACCAGCTGCATTCCAGGCAGGCCCTTTGCTTGTCTGCGTTCATGGTCCGGGAAAGAAGCAAGAAAGGTAAAAAAGAATACATAGACTCGTTCCTCGCACCTGTCCAGCAAGCACGTTACTTGATCCTTCTCATAACTCAGTGTGCACTGGGAAGCATGTCTCCCATTTTGCATGTGAGAAAACCAAGGCCCAGAGAGGTGGAGGTGACTGTCTCACAGAACACAGCCAATAGGTAGCAGACCAAGACTTCCACCCAGGGTCTCTGGCTCCAAGACCTGGGTGTGCCTTCCCTACGTCTCAGCAGCTCTGACTGCGTCCTCTGACCACCGAGAGCTTAGAGCATAGGGCACAGGTGGAGAGTCCTTCTGGCTACCATCAGGCCAGATAGCGCGAAGCTTGGAGTCCTCAGGGGGAATGGGAACAAAACATGGACGCCTGAGGTTGAAGGCAATGCACCACCTATTGCATGAACAAGAGTCATTCCCACAAACATCCAGCAGTTTATCTTCACATTTCTCTCCAATCAGATAGGAAACTGGACCTCATTCTTTAAGATGTGCAACTCAAATACTTCCTTCTTATCAGTCGGTGCTCATATTTGCAAGTCCACACACAACTCCCTCTGTCCGTCTATGTAGATTTCTGCCCTAGTTTTGACAGGAAAAAAACAACTAAGCAGTTAAAGGTGACGACAGTGTCCGTACATACAGATTCCATCACGTCCCCGCTGCTCTTCAGTGACCTGCAGGCTGGAAGAGGAAGTCTGATACTCAGAGAGACGCCAGAGAGTGATTGGCAGGAAGCACGGGGGCTTCTAGGAAAACATCCTGACCCTTCTGGATGTTTGTCAGGAGCTGTGTGTAGGATTTAGGAAAACAATGCCTTCCATGAACATCAGACAAGTTCCCTGTCTGCCTCAGGGAGTTTATTTTCAACCCTGAGATTTTTCCACAAATGGCAGAGAAGAACAGACAATACACAACTGAAGATACACGCAGAAAGATAAACAGGAAAAGACGCTCAACCTGAATGGTGGCCAGGGAAACGCAAATTAAAATGCGATTTTCAAAATCCAGCGCCTGGCACACTGATTACATTCTTAGCTGAAATGGAGAAGGGGCTCGATTCGGAATCCGCCCCTGATCTCAAATCCAGACTGTTGTCACTCTCCAGCTCTGGGATTTCAATTTGACAGTGTCCCTGCTCAGTGACTCCAGACCACCTTCCTTGATTATTAGCTCTTTGCTGCGTAAATCACATCTTTCAAGTCTGTCTCCAGCACTAGGCTCTGTGCTCCTTGAAAGTGGGGCTTATGTCCCATCTCTCTACCCCAATAATATGTCCAAGAAGACTGATGCATGGATCAATAAAACGGAAATAACCTTGCCCTTGGACAGCTCACACACTAGAGTAAGACAACCATCTTCCACGCCCTGAGGACATAACCACCCCCCACCACCAAATTCTTTTGTCTTACAGTGTTAATATTCCTATGCTAAATGAGGGGGAGGGGACTAATACTTTGTAGGAGAAGTTTTAAGCCTATGTAGAAATCCTACATGTTGGGCAAAAATTATGGCTGAGCACCTTTGTAAAACTGGTATGCTAAGTAATTTGATAATATATCCAGGAAGGCCAGCAGCTCATCAATTGTGATCCAGAAAATACTTTCTAATTAACAGGTATAACATTTCAGCTTAGCAAGATAAGTTCTAGAGATCCACTGTACAAAATTGTGTCTGTAGATAGCAATACTGCATTAAGCACTTAAAAATAATGCCAAGAGGGGAAAATCACACATTAAGTGTTCTTATCACAAAATGCATTTTTATTTTGAATTATATCTTAGCACCTTGAAATTTGTTCAGGCATTTAAGAGTAGTGGATGGCAGAATGGATGCTAGGCGCTCATGCGGAGATTCCTTATTTTAGAGTGGCAACTGTGGGGGTGAAAGGAACACAGCTTGGAGCGAGGAGGAGATGGAATTAACCCGAGGGGGTGAATGATTGGGTGTGGAGAGGGAGGGGGAAGTGGGATTCAAGAATGACGTCCAGGTTTCAGGCATGAGCAGTTGGGCGCCAGGTAGGGTCCTTGACTAAGACCAGGATGGTGGGCAGAGGCGTGCACAGGTGAGCTAAAGACACTGGATGTAGGTAAGTGTGAGGCATCGTGGACCAGAGGTGTTGGTGAGATGGCCAAGCAGACAGGATGCCATTGGGTGTGCAGGTCCAACATGGAAGAGAACATTCCGTGTGATCAGGATAGGGACCCAGTGCAGAGGGAAGGTAAAACACACCCACTTAGATGCAATTGTTTGCTCTTCTCTTTACAAATTAGTCTCTCCATTTATGAGAGCGGGTCCCTCCAATGGACTCCATTCAGGAGATTTCTTCTTATTGTGGTGTAAGTGTGCAGTTCAGTGACATTATGTTCAGTCCCATTACTGTGCAACCATCAGCACCATCCATCTTAAAAATTGCTCTTTTTCAAAGAAATAACTACTGGTATTTCATCATTTCACTAACTTGGGCTTTTTTTTTTTTTCTTTTTTCTTTTTTCTTTTTTTTGCAAAGGTGTTTGAAGTTATTGTAATAAGTTGCTTTATCACCATATCCAATATACAATTTTTCTGATTCATGTGAGAACCAGGAATTTGATGATTAAGTGACTGTAAATGTCTGTGAATGCGTCAGCTATCTTCAGCTTAATGGTGAAGGGTCAGGAACTTCTTTATAAGAAAGAGGCCAGGCCTGAGTGCTGAATATGAGCAGCTGCTAATCGCGATTGCACAAGCCCCCTCATGCTCTAGGTGGAGTGGGCTTCCTAGTCCTCTTTTCCTGTTGTTTTAGTTTCCTGTGGAAATTTGAGCCTACTGGCGAACTCATAGATTAATCTTAAAAGCAACCATCAAGTTGAATCTTAAATCCACCAATGTTTTTCATTAATTATCTAGTTGGAGAGACCCACTATTTATTTATTGAAATTAAAAGAAAGGGGGAATTAAAGCTTCTGGAAGAGGAAAAAGCAAAGTGTTTGCCCTGGAAAACCAAAAAGGCAAAAATCTCTCTTCTTCCAAAAATGGACTTTTAGTTCTCTTACCCCTAGAAAACAGGCTGCTTACTCAGACTTGAAAATGTCTACTGACCTGCAGTTAAGTGATAAGTCACCAGATAAACTAGAACTCTCAATTGCCAAAATCGTATGCCAAAAATCTCAGCTGCTTAAAAATCTCCCCTTAAGGTAGGGTCCCACTGTCAGGCAATCCCCTTTCTCTTTGCCAGATATTTACTTTCTTGGCCTTTTTTAATCCTTGGAGATAACCATGTGACCTAATTCAGGCCAATGAAAGAACTGAGTCTTCTGGGAAACTGTTGGCTTTCCTGATAAAAACTCAATGGTGCTGCACCTTCCTCTTTTTTCCTGGCTTGAATGTAGATGTGATGCCCTGTGCTATGGCAGCCACCTTGCAACCACGAGACAGCAAGCAGAAGAAAACCCAACAGGAAGGGAGATGCAGAAAGTTAGAAAAAGCTAGGATCCTTTATAACATCGTTGAACTTCTCTTGTTAAACAAACGGTACATGTCATTGTGGTTTAATCCGCCTTTTTTAAAAAAAAATTCATCTGTTATTAAAAGAAAAGAATTTCCACATTATCTAAGTATGAAAAAAATGATCAACAGTACTCATGCTTGTCATTCAGAGCTACCCTGAAAAAGACTATTTTATAAATCAATTCATTTCTGTGCTTGGGCGAGTTGGACTTCTAAAACATCAAAGACCTGAAGAGACCCCAGCACAAAGTCGTGACTTGTCCACGGGCCTCCCCTGAGCAGCTCAACCAGAACCAGTCGCTCTCCTCTGCAGGCCGATCTATGGCCCCGACACAACCTCACACATGGCATGAATCAGACCCCCGTCATTACCTTTTATTGAGTACTGACCTATTGTAAATGTTTCATGGTTTCTCATTTAATTGGTTCTTTACAAGAAATAACTCAATGACAAAGTCATTGTCATCCCAGCTTTTACAAATTAAAAACAACAAACCCGTCGCCGTGAGGTGACATACCTGATGACACCCTCTCAGCTGGTGGTAACAGAGCTAGATTTTGAAACCAGATCTGTTTTTGAAGCCCATCTCCCAGGGTTTATGAGAATTACCTTCCAGTGCCTTCAGTAGCAGTACCAGCCACCATACCCTCGGAGCTGAAACCAGGCTTCTCGCTGCCTGAGCCCTTGTTACCAGCCACACATTCCGCCTCCAGTGTGTTTCAAAGGATCCCTTTTGCAATCCCATTACCACCACAGTAATTTGGCAACTCATTGCCACCAGGTCTCCCTTCCCCCAGCCTGTCCTTTCTCTCGCTGTGGCCTGGACTTTCCAGAGATACAAAGCCACATCTTTCCAAAACTTAGCTCTGAGCCTGTGACTGCCTCATGGAAGGAGGTACACCAGCTTCTTCAATGCCCTGAAAATTAGAAGAAACAGGGAAACAGCCCCCGTGTATTTATGGGACCAGGCTAGAGCCTTTCCAGTAGTACAGTTATGCACCATTTAACGATGGGGACGCATTGTTATTGTGTGATTCTGTCATTGTGCGAACATCACAGACTCCACTTGCAGACCTGGATGGTCCAGCCCCCTGCACCCCTGGGCTGTGCGGTGCAGCCACTGCTCCTGGGCCACAAGCCTGCACAGCACGTCACTGTGCAAAACAACACAAGATGAAACCAAGCCCAAGAGCAAAGGCTGCAGCCCACAGATGCAATAAACAGAAGTGTGAGGCTGTTGGTGAAACACGGCGTGCTGTCTTATAGCAGACGATCTTTCATATAAGTAGAGCACACTCCAAAAGAATGATTAAAAGTATAGGAAACACATGAACCTGGACCATTATCATTATCAAATAGGCACGGAGCATAATCGTATGTGTTATACTTTTCTACGACGGGCAGTGCAGTGGGTTTGTTTACACCAGCATCACCACAAACGTGAGTAAGGGGTTGCCCTAGGACATCGCAATGGCTCCAACGTCCCCAGGCAATAGGAATTTTTCAGCTCTGTTATCATCTTATGGGACCACTGTGGTCTGTGTTGTCCGACAATCACCCAGAGTCGTTATGGGGCACATGACTGTCCAAGGTTCCCAGGATCTGAAGAAGAAGGGTCAGAGGCTACCTCCCATGGGAGCCAGCCCCCCGCTGGGTTTAGCCTTCCAACGTAGCCAGTGGCATTGGAGGAGGAGCAGTCCCTGTGAAAGACGCAGACATGGCGGGCTTCCTGGAGGAAGCCCTGCTCCCTGTGGACTTGGCTGGATAGAGGGACTTCCAGGGGAGTGGAGGCTGTGAGGTGGCTGCAGCAACCTCTCCAGGAATGAGGGACTGCCGCTCTCCGCTGTGGGCCATGCTGCAGGAAGGAGGAAGGCAGATGGCCCTCAGCTGCCAGCCCTCCAGGGCTTGCCTCAGCTGGAGAAAGCGCTGCCTCACTCCAGGTCCCACTCCCTCCAGAGGAAGTGCACACCCAGCGACTGACCAGTCCAGGCGACAGGTCTGGTCTTCTTACCCAACCTGAGACAACTCTGAAGCCTTCCCCAGCCCTTTGGCTCCTCCTCTGAGCCCTCTGGCACCACTACCGCATGGCAGCACTGGCTCAGAAGTCCCGCTTCCCGTGTAAAGAGACCACCTGGTCAACCCCCTGGAAAGCAGAGACGCTGCCGTTTGTACAGCCGCTGCCTGTGCTGGGCCTTCTCCCACAGAGCCTTTTCAAGAGGAAGGACGTGGGCTCTGGGCTCAAATCCATACTGGAAATTCTTACTTGCTCAGGCAGCTTAGACAAGCTATTTAAACTCTCTCAGCCTCAAATAGCTGGCTTTAAAATGGAGCTCACACAAGCCTCGTTCGGGCTGACTTATTCAGGCAGCAGACCTACAGCGAGAGGCTGTGACGTACCAAACGCCCTTTACGAATATGCTTCCTAGTTCTTACACCATTTCTCTTTTTCCATGAGCAATGCCATCACAGAGTGGCGAACTGTGAGATGTCTGCTGGGTCACACGGCTGCGAGGGACGTAACAGGCTTTCAGACCCAAGTGTGCCTGAGACCAAGGGCTCGGTCCTTCGTTCTCCGGCACCCGTGGCACCCCTCCGGGTCCATGCACCGCCGTGGCCCTCAAATTTCTTATCATGGTCAACAAGAGCCTCTGTAATGTGACTCCAGACCACTTTCCGACCTCATGTCCCATGACATTGTCCGGCCTCACTGGTCCAGCATTCACCGTCCTGCCTGCCCTTCCCCTCATCCTTCCCAGCTGAGACGCTCCCATCTCCTGAAATGGCACTTCTTCCAAGAAGCTTCTCCCATCTGCCATTTGGAATAGTAGCTCCTTCTATGTGCAAAAACTCTCTATTCCTACTTCACACAAGCTCTTACGTCATCCTCCTTTGTCGTGTCCAGTTACTCAAGCCTCTCTTCTTCACTAGATTGTAAACTCTATAAGAGACCGTCTCAGCCACCACTATACTCAGATAAGGGATTTTTCCCCAATCATTGGTGCTCAAAATGCAACGATTGAATTTCTCCAAATACCACAGTTCTTTAGTTTCAGAAAAACCTTTTTAAAGCTCTTATTTCATCTCCATAAGAATTTTCATGATTTTGGGTTAAAGTTCTTTCTTACCTTATCTGTGGAAAGAGCTTTGCCTTGCAGAGTGCCCTGGGCCAGATGTCCCACTTGGCTTTTGTATCCACTGTCTTGGTTCTTTCTTTGCCTGTTCCTGGTTTTGTGTCCCATGCTGTCACCCCAGCCCTGCAAGCAGACAAGTGAAACCATCAGAGGCTCTGCAACGTGAGCAAACCAATAAAGGATTAAAGGTGGGCCTTCGGTGATGAGCCAGCAAAACCACAGCAGGCACCTGAGGCTCTGGCGGGGGGCCTTCCCTCCAGTCCACAGATTCTCCAGGTGGAGGTCGTGGAGGTGAAATTCTCCAGCTTCAGCCTCCTGGGCAAGTATGAAATGCCAGTGTTTGCCCCAGGCCCCAAGGAGAGGCGAGCTCCCCTTCAGCTGGCTCCTCAGTCCTCCCCAGACACCCAGGAGAGAGACTCATTGTGTGTGCTGGCTTCAGAGATCCTGCAAAAGTGGTAACCCACTTACTGGCTCCAAGCCCCGTGAGCACCCCTGAGAATGAGCTGGAAAAGAAAGGGTCAAGGGTGTCACCCAGCTGCTGCCTGCCCTGAACATGGCCACGTGGACTCATGGACTTGAGCTGCCTTTTCTCCTGAAGGCACATTACGCTGGGTGCGATGGGAGCTAGGGAAGCAAGTCCACTCCCCTATCCTCAGACAGCTTGCACTCTAGTGAAGGAGACACATGCTCTGACTCTCTGGCCCCCCTGGGACCAAGGATGAGTTTACTGCCCCGTGGTGTGGCTGTCGACAGCTGGGTCCCAGCACCGCCAAAGCAGAGCCAGACACTGCTTCGCTCACCACCCTCGGCCCACAGACCAAACTCTCTGATGAAACATGCAATTTCACTGTCCTGAGCCATCAGCTTTTACAGCTCAGATCAATGTGTTTCTAATTCCCCAAGGACGGACTCTGTGTGCCGGGAGCCACAGCCACACCAGGAAAAGCTGCACTCAGTGGAAGCAGGTTTTCAGGGCAGGTTGGCAGCCAGAAGGAAGCATGCCAATCACCCCCTTTCCTGTTCCAACAACAGCTTTTCCTCCTTGTGAAGCATCTGCTCCTTCCACGCAGAGCTCTCACCAAGGGGCCCAGCAGGAAAGCAAATGCCTTTGCATCCACTAGGATCTGGTCAGTTGAACAAAGAGAGGAACCGCAAGGAGGGGAAGCAGTGGAGGGGGAAAAAAAAAACAGTCCTGGAGAGTCCTGGGTCCTTCCTTCCCCAGCCTGCAATAGGCTAGTTCAACACAAATTTGCAAAAGAGTCTTTTTTTTTTTTTATCAGTTTCAGGTGTACAAAACAATAGACTAGTTAGACATTTACACCCTCACAAAGTGATAACCTCCCTCCCCCAATCTACTACCCTAGTTACAGCTGTTACAATTCCATTGACTGTATTCCCTGTGCTGTACTCCACCTCCTGTGACTATATTAAATTATAGTTGACATTCACTCTTGACAAAGAAAAGGAAAAAGGGAAGAAGGATGGAGGGAAGGAGAAAAGGAAAGGAACAGGAGTCTGATCCAATGATGTGGTAATAGCATAAGACGCTCTAGAGGTAAGAGCTCAAATGGAAGAAATTGAATTGGACTTTGAAGGAAGAGCACTTGAGCAACCATCTTGTTGTTTTGTGTGTTTTTTAATCCGTCAAAAATTTTTGTTGTGATTTTGATTGAAATTGTGTTAATTTTTTTTTTAATTTTATTAAATTTATTGGGGTGACAATTGTTAGTAAAATTACATAGATTTCAGGTGTACAATTCTGTATTACATCATCTATAAATCCCATTGTGTGTTCATCACCCAGAGTCAGTTCTCCTTCCATCACCATATATTCGATCCCCCTTACCCTCATCTCCCACCCCCCACCCCCCACCCCCCTTACCCTCTGGCAACGAAATTGTGTTAATTTTTATAGAGCTTTCTGGAAGGGTAAATACAAATATTAAAATAGAGAGAGAGAATTTTGCCCAGTGCAGAAAGGGGAAAAGACCTTTCCTCCCTTCTTAGAGCATTTCCTTGAGAAAACTCATAATTGTACGTCTTTCTTCTGTCCCTGAGCAATGTATGTACATTTTTTAAAGTAAATAAGCCTCTTACTCTTAGGTTGGTGCAAAAGTAATTGTGGTTGGAAACGTTAAAAAGAATTGCAAAAACCACAATTACTTTTGCACCAACCTAATAGTTTGACAGCACAGGAATGTCGTTTAATTCTTTTATTATATCAGTTTCGGGTGTGCGGCATTGCAATCCAATGTCTGTGTCCACTACAAAGTGGTCACCACCTCAAGTCCAGTTACTATCCATCGCCATTCAAAATACGAGTGTATGAACTCACACAACTCAACAACAAAAAAACAAACAACCCAATTTAAAAAATGGGCAGAGGACCTGAGTCAATGACCTTCTCTGATGCCTCTTGAGAGCTTTGAACCTGGCCCAAGTTTACTTAAAATGTGGTAGATGTTTACAAACCATATTTAGGTCCCTAACTGAATTCATCACTGCAGTGAACTGCACCCTTGTCCCCCTAACACTGTAATTCTAGGTAGCTCCTGCTTTCCACTAGCCCAATCAAAGCCACCAATTCCCATCAACTCAGCATTCCGAAATAGTCTTTGACTCTACTGCCTGCTCCCTTTCCACAGCCTCTGACTTAGCTGAGCCTCTCATCCCTCCTCACTGGTCATAGAGCAAAGGGTTCCAGGAACAAGGTCTTCTCACCTTTGTTTTCTGCCACCAGAATTGTAATCCAGGTCCCCAGTATGCTACTGCACATGGTGACCCCCTCCTGTTCACACCTGCACACACACCACACTTCCTCATGGGTTGCGTGACTTTCTCTACACGCGCTTTCATCCCACCTGTAGTGTTGTCCCTCATTCTTCAATGCTCAAGTCGACCATTATTGCCCCAGAGAAACATCGCCCTGACTTCCTCAGGATGAAAAGTGCACCCCTCCTATTGCCACACCAGTAATTGTTAGTGGTCTCCTCTTTTTCCCTTCTACGCTGTTAGCTCATTGGAAATGGAGACTATTTCTCATTCCCCTTTGCGTTCTGTGCTTGAGCCTGGCACAGAGCAGTTGCTCAATAAATACTCATTGAATGAGTGAATAAATGAGCAAACCTCTACTGATGGAAAATGAGCTTCAACTAAGAGAGGATGTATATGGCTCACGTGCAACGACAAACACCTTGTTTTACTTTTTTATTTAAATGGTTTTTTAAATGCTGCCCCCCAACCTTACATCATATATAAAAGTCAATTCAAAATGAATCACAGACCTAAATGTAACCGCTTAAGACTATAAAATTTTTATTAGACAAGAAGGGAATCGACTTTAATAAACTTGGATTAGGCAATCGTTTCATAAATAAAACGCCAAAAGCACAAGCAACAAAAGAAAAACTAAACAACATGGACTTCATCAAAATTAAAAGTGTTGGTGCTTCAAGGACACCATCAAGAAAGTAAGAAGAAAAAAACTCATGGAATGGGAGAGAATATTTGCAAATCATACATCTTATAAGTAACTTCTATGTAGTCTATATAAAGAAGTTGTATAGCTCAACAAGAAAAAGACAACCCAATTTAAAAATGGGCACGAGACACTAAAAAAAAAAAAAAAAAAATGGCAACAGGTTTGAATACATACTTTTTCAAAGAAGATATACAAATGGCCAATAATCACATGAAAAGATGGCTAACATCCGTGGTCATCAGGAAAATGCACCCTTCACTTCACACCTACACCGACCAGGGTGGCGGCAAAAAAAAAAAGTTTTAAATTAAAAAAAATAAAATAAAACAGAAAATAACCAGCGTTGACAAAGATGTGGAGAAATGAGACCCCTCAGGCTGGCCACCGCATCGTTGTACCCCCCAGTTAACTGGCAGCACTTCAGCTGTTTCCCAAACTCTCTTTCCTAGGCGAAGGCGACGTGCAGATATTTCTTTCTCAATTGAAAAAAGAGAGCGAGAGAAAACGAGTTAATTTTTTAGAAACCTGGCAAGCAAAACAAATGAGGACGTTGGACCCCAGCCAGTGGGTTTGGAGCTATTCTGTTCCATCAACTCTTTTATTTCTGAAGTGAACCAAAAAAATGGTCTGTAAGTCCTTTTTTTTTCTCCTAATGCAGCCCAACATCTTGATTTGCCTGAGCGTATCTCATTAGGCCTTTTACACCTCCTCGCAAGCAGTGAAGGCAGGTTTATACCCACAGTGCTTAAAAGGATCTGAATTTTCACTGAATGATTGAAACCCAGAGGGACAGATCCCGAAACCAAGGACACAGGGGGACACCTGCCTGTGCTGTCCTCGTCTGACCTGGTCTGAACCAGAGGGGCGGCCACAACCCATCCTCCTGGAATCTGATCTCACAGGCTCAGGATCAACGTGACCCACTCCAAGGCCACCACGCACTGGCTAGTATGTTGACACAGACTCGAAAATTCGCTGGCAGCAGGTCCAGGCAGCCCAGGCGCGAGACAGCCAAGTGAGAATCCTCACGACGGCGTTTCTCAGAAGTTGGAGTAATGGCCGCATTCCGCGGGCGTCCTGCTGCTGTTCCACAGCTTCAAAGTCGTGGGCTTCTGCTGCTACAGCAGGGCGCCAATTCTAAGAGCAAAGGATTATCAGCCAAACACACAGGGCACTGTAAGTGCGGGGAGGGCAGGGAGCCTGACCTCTCTCTGGCTCCAAGACGCCAACCTCACCGTGCAGCCAACTGATGTGCCTGCCCCCTTCGGAAGCGGGCGCCCAAAGTCAGGTTGGACAGGTGATATCCAGAAACAGACTCATTTGCACAAACGCATACTGTGCGCACACACACCAGGGTTGCCCTCCCCATGTCCTCTCTGTCCCTGAGAGTCCTTCCGTGCAACGTGAGGAAATGGCAGCACCCTGCGAACGTCCTCACAGCTGTGCCAGGGACCAGTTGTTGTGTGTAGGCACCCCCACGGCATCTGCGATATCCCAAGCATGCCTCCAACAGAAACCCTGCAGGCAGCTGCCCGCGCTGCAACGCCCCAAAGAGACCAGGTGTCCACCCAGATGTGAGGTCAAAACTGCCGCTTCCATAACACATCAAGAGCGTGTTCACCCATGTTCATACCAGCAGCATTCGCAGTAGCCAAAAGGTGGAAGCCACCCAAGGGCCCATCAACATGTAACTGGATAAACGAAATGTGATCTGTCCATACAATAGAATATTATCCAGCTCTACAAAGGAATGAAATCCTGACATGTGCTGTAACCTGGATGAACCTTGAAAACACGCTCAGTGAAATAAGCCAGACACAAAAGCACAAGGACCAGGTGATGCCACTTATTTGGGTTCCTAGAATAGGCACCTTTGTAGAGCTAGAAAGTAAAATAGAGTCTCCCGGGGCTGGAAAGGGATGGAGGGGAGAAATGGGAGTTTTCCTGTAATGGGTCTGGAGTTTCTATTTGGGATGATGGAAACATTCCGGAAACGAACAGCAGCGATGGTTGCACCCCCGTGTGGACGTCCTTAATGTCACTGAAATGTACAATTAAAAATGGTTACAAGGCTCAACTTTATGTTATGTATATAACACAATTTTTAAATTGCAGCTCAAGATAAAAATGTCATTCTGTCAATACAAGTATCCCACCTAAAAATAAGCTATGCCAGGGTGGCCGGTTAGCTCAGTTGGTTAGAGTGTGGTGCTGGTAGCAAGGTTGCCAGTTCGATCCCCGCATGGGCCACTGTGAGCTGCGCCCTCCTTAAAAAAACTAAAAATAAAAAAATAAGTGATGCCTTTAATGCACATTCATTAACTATCTATTACGTGCTAAATTTTGAAGTAGGTCTTTTGTGGGATGCAAAGCCTCAGGAGTGGTCAGTGCCCATAAGCAGTTGCATAAGCAAGAAATCAGTGTGGGAAAAATCAAATAATAATGTGTGTGTGTGTGTGTGTGTGTGTGTGTGTGTGTGTAAAATAAAGTTTAAAATAACATTTGTATTAGGTTTACTCAAGACTTTATTTCCTTAACCCAAGCAATGTGGGGCACCTAAAGCAAGATCAGTAAAATATTAGAAGGTGGTACCATTATGACTAGTATTATTATTATTATTATTTTACAGAAGAGGAAATGGAGGCACAGAGAGGGTGATAACTTGCCCAACAATTATGTGTTAATGCAAACACAGTCTTTCGATCCAATGTCTGACCTTATTCCACTAAATAACAACTACCTCATCCAATGGTTCCCGTAATGTATAGAGGTGTCCATCCTTATAGGCACAAAATCGCCTTTCTCTGTGGATTAGTTAGGAGATACAGCTGCTATAACAAATGCCCAAACAACAGGGACGGAAACAAAATAGGGTCTATTTCTCCCTTATGGAACAGGCAACGTATAAGCCAGCCATCACTAACAAAGCTGCCCCTAGGGCCCTTTTCTTTTCATCTTGTTCTGCCATTGTCAGCATGCAGCTTCCACTTTGTCGCTAAGAGGACTGCTACAGCTCCAGCCATCACATCAACATTCCAGCCTACAGAAAGGGGAAAAGACTGAGTGAGGACCTCACCCCTTGGAGGGCACCACCTGGGAGTTGCACACACAGTTCTGTGCACGTCACAGGACTTAGCTGCAGAGCCACACCTCGGTGGACAGCTTGGCAGTCACGTGCTCTGCTCAAACTGGACGCTCTGTGACTAGTGGAAGAAGGGAGGTTGTTGTGAGTGGACCGTGGGCAGTCTCTGCTGCACTCACCCCTTATATCAGGACAAAGGCAAGGTCCCTGGCTCCTAATTGCCACTGAGCCAGGCCACTCTCGGGGGTTTCTCCTCCGCAGCTACCCACACTGCGTTGTTCTTTAGTACTGTGTCACCGATGGACGAATGCTGCCGTTAGGAGAGCAATCTGATCAGAAAGTCTACCTTGGAGATTGGAGTTTTATATGGGAGGAAAGGAGATATTGCCTTAACTCAACTCAATCTGCTCTGTGTGTAACATTAGCCATGGGAGGTGAGAGAAATAGTAAACTGTGACCTGCAGTAGCCAGAACACACAAGTCAAGGGTGGCCCGGCCACAGGGCTTCAAGGAAACAGCATTTTAAAGGCCGGGACTGTGCCCTCCTCGTCATGACAGTCCCAGCAGCTAGGACAGCCTGAGGCCGACCACGAAATACAAACTGACATGTGTTTGGCACGTTGCAGTTTACAAGGCGCTTCCACAGGCATTATCTAATCTTTCCCCAAACCCCAGGACATGGTTACATTATCGTGTCCATTTTATAGAGGAGGAAACTGCAGGTGTGTGAGCTGAAAGAACCACTGCCCAAGAACCCACAGTCAGGGAAGCTCAGAGCTGGGATCCAAATAATGAGGGGGAGGAAGTCGAATGTATAGAATTTTGTCTTGTGGTCAAGTCTGTTCCCCTTCGAAAAGTATCAGTGCTTAGCAGAACTTTTCAAATCTAATACTAATCATACTTAACTATTTACTAGTTGTTTTTCAATACCGAGTACTGCAAGGCTGAGCAGAGTGGGTGAATAGACGAATGGGCGAGGGCAAGAGGAAGGTGTTTCAAGCAAAGGGAAGAAAGAGGTTGGGCGAAGGGGAGGTTGGGGGGTGAGAAATACAGTGTGTTGGGGCAACTGCCAGTGTAGCTGAAAATGGGCCAAATCATGACACGTCCTCTGCCTGCTAAAGAGTTTGAACTTGATTCTGAAGGTGACAGGTAACCATTGAAGGATTTTGCTTTTAAACAGAAGTGCTGTGTTCACATTTCCATTTTAGAAAGCTCACACTGGAGGACTCTTTAGAAAAGTGAGAACAAGAGATGGGGAGATTAGTTAAAAACAATGGCAGCCAAAGGAGGTGAGAAATGATTACCATTTGAATTCAGGGAACACGAGGGAGGGTGAGAATGTGTAAAGGATATTTAGAAATTATTGGGCTTAATGACATGGGACATAGGAGAGAGAAAAGCGAACGTGAAAATTGGCACAAATTCCCCATGAGCATCTGAGAAGAAGGTATCTTTGTATAAGATGGAGGAAGAGAGGTTGGAGGAGCAGAAAAGCTAATGCGTTAGGTTGAAACAACTTGAGTTGGAGATGCCAGCAGGACATCTGGGTGGAGAGGCCAGTAGGAAGCAGGAAATAGGAGTTTGGAGCCCAGAAGAGAGAAGTGGAAGGAACCCGGGGATTTGGGAATTATCCATGTACAGATGGTAGCCGGGGGTCATAGGTGTGGATGAAATAGCCCAGGGAACAAGAAAGAGAACAAAGCTAAGGACAGCCTCAGGGAACAACGGTAGTTCTGTTGGGTAGGAAATGGATCAGGAAAAGTGGGCGAGGGACAGAGGAAATGACTAGAGATGAGAATAATGAAGAGAGTCACAGAAGTGTCTGGGGGGAGGGACGAAAGCAATGGCACTAACGTTTATTGAGCTCTGATTATGTCCCCAGCCCTGCATCACGTCTCACATATGCGCTCTCGCTCAATGATCCTGGAAAAAATCCTACCAGCGAGGCATTCGTATCCTAATTTAACTCACATGGAAACTGTGGCCCCGCAAAGTGAAGTAACTTGCCCAGGGTTGCATAGCTATTAAGTGGCGAGATGAGGTGACAGCCAAACCCAGCTGGCTCCAAAGTCCATAATACTCTTTTTATAGCAGAAATTGCCTCAGAAAGTCAAACAAGGCTGAAAGGGGCTGAATGAATGAAAGAAGTCATCATTCAGCAAAGGTGAGGCTTCGTCGCTGTGAGTTGCAGAGTGAATAGAAAGTTAACATGCAGGCACAGACACTGAAGGTACAGTCTTTTATTTATTTATTTTTTTTTAAGAAAACTGCCCTCGCCCATTCAGTAAACATTCCAAAATATTTTTTGGCTATCCCTGTCATGTGCCACATGCTGTTCCAGGCACTGGGGATACCAAGTCGCTGCTCTCAAGGAGCTTGCATTTAGGTGACAGGAGAAAGACACTTAGACTGTCATCTCGAAGCTACAACTTATGTCCGATGTAGGAAGAGTTAGGAAAAGCAAGAAAGCCAGGAAGGGGATAGAGCATGAGAGGCGAGGCAGGGAGGAGAGAAGGTAGTATTTTAGGTTGGGGGCAGGGGTGTCTGATAGGACTTTTTTTTAATTAAAGTTTATTGGGGTGACAACTGTTAGTAAAGTTACATAGATTTTGGGTGTACAATTCTGTATTACATCATCTATAAATCCCATTGTGTGTTCGCCACCCAGAGTCAGTTCTCCTTCCATCACCATATATTTGATCCCCTTTACCCTCATCGCCAAACCCCGTCCCCCCTTACCCTCTGGTAACCACTAAACTATTGTCTGTGTCTATGAGTTTTTGTTTCTCATTTGTTTGTCTTGTTCTTTTGTTGTTTTTGGTTTATATAACACATATCCGTGAAATCACATGGTTCTCTGCTTTTTCTGTCTGACTTATTTCATTTAGCATTATATTCTCAAGATCCATCCATGTTGTCACAAATGGTCCTATTTCATCTTTTCTTACCACCGAATAGTATTCCATTGTGTATATATACCACAACTTCTTTATCCATTCGTCTATCGAAGGACATTTTGGTTGTTTCCATGTCTTGGCCACCGTAAACAAAGCTGCAATGAACATTGGAGCACACATGTCTTTATCTCTAAATGTTTTCAGATCTTTTGTGTAGATACCCAGGAGAGGGATTGCTGGGTCATATGGTAATTCTATTCGTAATTTTTTGAGGAACCTCTACACTGCCTTCCATAACGGCTGCACCAGTCTGCATTCCCACCAACAGTGTATGAGGGTTCCTTTTTCGCCACAGCCTCTCCAACACTTGTTACTATTTGTCTTGTTGATGATAGCCATTCTGACTGGGGTGAGGTGATATCTCACTGTGGTTTTTATTTGCATTTCTCTGATGATTAGTGATGTTGAGCATTTTTTCATATGTCTATTTGCCATTTGTATGTCCTCTTTGGAGAAATGTCTCTTCAGGTCGTCTGCCCATTTTTTAATTGGGTTGTTTGTTTTTTGTTGTTGAGTTGCATGAGTTCTTTGTATATTTTGGATATTAGCCCCTTATCAGAGGCACTGTTTGCAAAAATCTTCTCCCATTCAGTTGGTTGCCTCTTTATTTTGTCGATGGTCTCTTTTGCTGTGCAGAAGCTTTTAAGTTTGATATCGTCTCATTCATTTATTTTAGCTTTTACTTCCCTTGCCTTTGGAGTCAAATTCATAAAATGCTCTTTGAACCCAAGGTCCATAAGTTTAGTACCTATGTTTTCTTCTATGCAGTTTATTGTGTCAGGTCTTATGCTTAAGTCTTTGATCCATTTTGAATTAATTTTGGTACATGGTGACAGATAGCAGTCCAGTTTTATTCTTTTGCACGTGGCTATCCAATTCTCCCAGCACCATTTATTAGAGAGGCTGTCTTTTCTCCATTGTATGTTTTTCGCTTCTTTGTCAAAAATTATCTGTCCCTATTTAAATGGTTTTATTTCTGGGTTCTCAATTCTATTCCATTGGTCTATGTGTCTGTTTTTCTGCCAATACCATGCTGTTTTGATTATTGTAGCCCTGTAGTACAAGCCAAAGTCAGGAAGTGTGATACCTCCATTATTGTTTCTTTTTCTTAAGATTGCTTTGGCTATTCGGGGTCTTTTGCAGTTCCAAACAAATCTGATGATTTTTTGTTCTATTTCTTTTAAAAATGCCATTGGGATTTTGATGGGACTGCATTAAATCTGAATATTGCTTTGGGTAATATGTCCATTTTAACTATGTTGATTCTTCCAATCCATGAGCATGGAATATCTTTCCATTTCTTTGTGTCTTCTTCAATTTCTTTTAAAAATATGTTATAGTTTTCAGCATATAGGTCTTTCACATCCTTGGTTAAGTTTATTCCTAGGTATTTTATTCTTTTTGCTGCAATTGCAAAAGGAATTGTTCTTATGCTACATCCCAATGCAGCTTCAGAGAATTAGAGGCTGAGCCTCTGATCCGAAATCAGGGTTCACTGGGTTTGCAAGTTAATCGTAGCCGTTCAGAAGACACGCATTCCCCAGTACAGGCAGGACGGGGGGCCTCCTGCAACGGGACCCCACTCAGCCCTCTCCACACCCCAGGAAGAGGCCCTCAGACCCAGGTGACCTCAGCCCAGGGGCGTGTTAGCCCAGCAAAGTTTCGGAGCCAGTCTTCCAGCAGTGGACCATTTGTCGTGATTTTTTTTTAACTTTTTTTTTTATTAATTTCAGGTGCAAAAAACAATGTAATAGTTAGACATTTATCATTTATATCCCTCATACAGTGACAACCCCCCGCCCCATCCACTACCCCTCTGACATCGCACACAGCCATTACATTTCCACTGTCTCTATTCCTTATGCTGTACTCCACTTCTTGTGACTATATATATATATATATATATATATATATAATTATAGTTGACATTCATTATTTTTCAGCTTCAGCCTCAGGTGTACAGTGCAGTGATCAGGCATCTACACCGTCCCTGAGGTGGTCTCCCTAAAGAGACATGTGTCCATCGGATACCCTACAAAATCTTTACAACGTTATTGATTACATTCCCCAAATTGACTTTCGTATCCCCGTGGCCATCTTGTGGTTACCGCATTTGTCATGATTTTGCTATCGCCCTTTATATTCTTTCTTCTAAACCTATTGGTAGTTGGATGCAGATATCAGTGGAGTCCTTGGATGCATTCTCCCTTCCATCATCTCTTTAGGAGTCATAGAGGCCGGATTGCAAAGGGAGCTGGGGGATTTCTGTGGGCCAGATCAGGGGGAAGGGCTCTGTCACACACACAGAACCCACCAGGTACAAGGGGCCCTTGTAACTGGCGTGACCCTGTGTCTTAGTCTGTTCTGGCTGCTATAACAAAATGCCACCGACTGGGTGGCTTATAAACACAGGAATCAATTTCTCACAGTTCTGGAGGCTGGAAGTCCAATATCAAGGCCTGCTCTGGGTCTGGTGAGGACCTGCCTCCCGGGTCATAGCCGACACTTGGTCCCTGTGTCCTCGCATGGTAGAAAAGAAGAGGAGCTCTCTGCAGCCCCTTTTATAAGGACACTAACCCCATTCATGAAGGCTCTGCCTAATCAACATATGAATCTGGGGGGACACATCCCACCATGGCACCCTGGTTATTAGCTTGCATTGATATGCCTCTCTTAATGATGTCTTGAATCGACCATCTGATAATTTTGCACCCCTGTGATGGGGTTAGTGTCCTTATAAGAAGAGGAGGAGACCCCAAAGCGTGTTCTCTCTCTCTCTCTCTCTCTCTCTCTCTCTCTCTCTCTGACATGAGAAAGATGGCGGTCATCGCAAGCCAGGAAGAGACACCTCACAGGGAACCAAACCTGCCAGCACCGTGGTCTTGGACTTCTCAGCCTACAAACTGAGAAATAGATGTCTGTTAGTTCGTGTCTATGGTATTTTGTTATAGCAGCCCAGACTGACGAGACAATCATCGTTTGCGTTCTTATGTCTTTCTACTTCACTAGACCATGACGTTCTTGAGACAGGAAATACCACGTTTTGTCTTTCTGTTTCTGGCATCTTTACGTGTCTAGAACAATCCATAGGCCCTAGGAAATGTTGAGTCCATGGGTTGAATGGATGAATATGTGGTCACACACAGGAATGGGGTCATTCCACCAGGAGAGACCTCATTTGAATGTGTGGCTCTCATGATAGGAATTTCAGGAATGAGGCAAGTGAGAATCTGGGGCCCCTCATACATCCTGGAAAGACAGCTGCTGCCTTGGCTCTGCCTGGGTGAGCCCTAAAAATACTGGTCCTCCTTTCTATTCCTCTCCTCGCTCCCTTTTAATTAGGCCTTAAATTGAGCCCCTGGTTTATGCTTCACCCAAATCTGTGGGCTCGTAAAGGTTCTGTTTCATCATTCACTTTCCGACTCTGGGCTTCATTCTGGCTACACCTGATGGGCTGTTTTGAAGAAAATCACTAAATGCACAGACCATCAAGGCTAAGATGATCTGGAGCGTGATACGATTTCCTTATCTCAAACCCTTTGAATCATCTAGGCTGCCAGTAGCTGCAAAATTCAGTGACATAGAAAGCCCTGTTTTCTCCATTCACTTAAAGCTGGATGGACTCCACCTCTCTGAGTCCCGTACAAACTTTGTTTTCTCTCACCTTCTACAGTTTGTTTTTTCCCCCAAGAGAAACATTCCCTCACTTTTTTAGCTACCTTGTAGCTAGTCATGCTGGAGAAAGTGAGATGAACCATCAAGTTTCCACAGCAGCTATAGGGACCATGAGCCAGGCAACTGGACACTGTATATAGAGGGCTTGTAACACCCTGTCACCCAGACGAAGCTTGCTTATTTTCCATAGCATTTTATAACTGGGCCTGGTACCATAATTCACCCTATTTATAGTGTAACATGAAACATAATATTTAGTCCAGGCTCCAATAAGAGTGGTTCTTACAAATGTCGGTGGATTATTTACTATGGTAAACTAATTAGTTACACAAATGCTTCCCTTTTCAGGGTGCGTGAGGAGGAGACTGTTAATGCTTCTAGGATTAACCTAGTATTATTGACGTTTGAAGTTCTTTTACATTTAAGATCGTTATTATATCGCAGATCACTATAATAAGACTGCCCAACTTTATGTGCATAGCACATCTGTTGCTTAAAGAACGGGAAGCATTTCCATCTTAACTCGCAGGGTGAAATACAACAGAGTAGGAATGTCATACATCCTGAACTGTGAGAGAAGCATTACATTGGAACTTGAAAAAGGAAGTCAGCATTCTATGATTCCGTGATAAGGTCCGTCACTGGCCATTTTCATCGCACTACTTGATGACAATTACAGTAAATATGCAAATGGTTATAAACAAGAGAAGCACAAAGGTCAAAGAACCCGAGGGAATTATTCCAGTGGCCAAAGGCAGTTTTCTTGCTGGACTTCTCAGGAAGTCAGCTCAATGGTGAGAGTAAATAACGAGTGAAATCTGGGTTTGGAGAACTGTTGTGAATGGTCATGTTTCATTTTAGGGAGTGGGAAGGCAGATTTTTCTCAGTCCTGACCCCAGAGATTATCAACATGAAAAATATTAATGGAGCTCAAAAACATCATGAGAGAGAAATCTTTTTCAAAGAAGAACACAGCAATGTGTGAGTTTTTCATGCTTTCCACCCTGTGCCTTATTTTTCCATAACAAGAAGATTTTAAGGGGAGGGCAGGGGAGAATGCATTCCTGACCAAAGAAGTAACATACCATTATGTCCTACATGTGAACAATTCTCTATCACAGATCAGAAATTGTCATAATCAATGTCTGTGTTTACTGAAAAATCATAGAAATCAACACCTGAATATTTTGATACCTGAGTTTGGAGCTGAGCTTTAAAATGTTAATATAAATGTGTCTTGCCTTTAAAGAGAACCACTGCTTCGTATTCCCTTTGGCTGGAATGTCCCCATACAGCCACCGCCTTACTTGTACATTCATTCAGATCTCGGCTTCGATGATCTGGCCATCCTATGTAAATCAGCCACTTTCCCCATCCCCTCCACCACGCTCTACCCCTTGACGTGTCTTGTTTTTCTTTAGAGCAGTTACCACGGCTAACGTAGACGTATTTTTTTTCTGTGCCCTCCACCACCACATGAATTGTAAGCTGAAGGCAGAAGTGTTTATCTTTTTGTTCACTGTCATATCCCTTGTACTCAGACCAGTAACAGAAACATAGCAGGTATTTGCCTAGTAAGTATTTAAACAAAATGAATGAATGTTTTATGTAAAAAATAAAACAGCGAAAGAGCAAGGACAGAACTAAAATAGGTACTTTAAGCGTACAGTATCCAAACAAATCCCCAATACTGAGCAAATACTTGTGTGCATAATTGTAGAGACACCACAATATGTTCACCACATTATTTCCTCTTCCCCAGACACCCATTTCCAGCTTCCCCTGCAGTCGGGGCCATGGGACTGAGTCCTTACAGTGCTTCTCAAACCCAAATGTACATGCAAATCACCTGGCAGTCTTGTTAAAATGTAGGTGTGAATTCAGTAGGTCTGGGGCCTACAACTGTATATTTTTCAGAGGAGGATTATGATTCCAATCTATGGAGAACACTCTGAAGGTATTTTCACACCTAGCCCTTAAAACATGTGCCATGTAGATGCAATACCACCCCAATAGCAACGAGCACAGCTAACACCCAAATCCTGGTCTCTCCAGTAAAAGAAACCAGGACTCCTTGGAGAAATGGCTGATTCTGGGACTGGCACAGAAAATATAAGCCTGGAGGATTTTGTTGTGCCAAAAAGGAAGTGCTTACTTATGACAAAGGGACACAGGAGCCACTGAAAGGGTCCCAGTGGCCAAAGCTGGAACAATTTGAGCCACAAAATAAAGAAGTATTGGATTGTAACCCAAAGTGTAAGATAAATATACAAGGGTCCATACATATGTAGGTCTCCTTGCAGAAGAATTCTGCCCTCATGGAGGAGAAGCATAACTTCTCACTACTTAGGTGTGGTCTGTGCACAGCAACTCGTTTCCAGAGAGTGTCACATGGGAAAAGGGGAAAGAGAGTAATGGAGACACCTCTTTTTGGAAGTGAAGACACCTAAAAAATACCACATGGGCTAAGTGATCAAAGTCAACATCAACAGTGACAAATCATGTTGCTATCCTGTGACAGAAAACGGCACAATATACATAAACACAGTCTGACCACAGAAAAACACCAGAGCTATTCCAAAAGGGAGGCATTCTATAAAACACCTGACCAGTACTCCTCAAAACTGCGAGCAAGGTTGTGAAAAACAAAACCTAAGAAATTGTTGCAGCCAGGAGGAGATAGGAGAGCAAAATGCAATGAGGGATCCTGGATGGGATTCTGGAATATAAAAAAAAAAAAAAAAAAAAAAGGACATTAGGTAAAAGTAAAGGCAATATGAATATAGACTTTAGCTAATGATACTGTATCAATATTGGTTCATTAACTGTAATAAATGAACCATACTAACGTAAGATGTTGATAACAGGGAAACTAGCTGCAGGGGTTATGGGAACTTTCTATACTGTCTTCTCAGTTTTTCTGTAAACGATCTAAAAAATAAAGTCTTTGAAAAAAAAAATACCTTATGTGATCCCCAAGCTCTCCCTTTCCGTTCAGAGACACAGCACATGAAGCTGAGAGCGAAGGCCTCTTAAATGGGCCCCCTGGACCTCTTGCTTCACCCTAGGGCCAGCCCTGCTCTGAGGGAGTCTGAGGATGGCTGGTGCAGGTCTACCAGCTGTAAAATGGCCGAGGGCCACCTGACCTGGGCAAGTATAAAATAAGTATCAAGTGTGTTAAGCCACTGAGACTTTCAAGTACTAGAGTTGTTACTGTAGCATACAGCCCAACCTACCCTGTAATACAGTGGTCTACATCAGGGGTCAGTAAACTGCAACCCAACAGTCAAATTCATCCTGCAGACTATTACTGTACAGCCCCTGAGCTAAGACTGATTTGTACATTTCCAGTGGAAAGGAGGGGGAAGAGGGGGATGGGGAAGGACATGTGGGGGGGAGGGGGAACAGAGACCCCAGGTGGCCTGAAAAGCAGAAAATATTTACTATCTAGCTAGCCCTGTACAGAAAAATTTGCCAACCCCTGATCTACATTAGGTAGATGATCTGATTAAACAAAGGTTATATCTACACAAATAAAAAAAAGTTTCAGTTATCACATAGAGCCCGCCCCCAAAAAAGCCCTTCAATCCACTGCTGAAGTGGCTGCTTGTATTTCTGAAATCGATTCAGCAAGCAGCTAGACTCTGAGCGGCTTCCAGGAATTACACATTTACATCATTTTACCTCCAGGGAAGAAAGGCCTTGAAACATGAAACATGTTATTTGGCCTCTGAAAACACATGTATTAATTGGGCCACGTGTACTTAATTCTATTCATGTTGCAGTCAAAAGGTATTTCATTTCTCTCATAGAAATGGGAGGAGTGGGCCCTTTGAAAAATGATAAACCATACTAATTTCAGGAGATGAAATTTCCATCCCTGTAAGTGCAAGAAAGGAGACACTTCCTTCGTGAGTGTCGTTCGTTTTCTGACAAATAGTCCAGTTAAGCATTTGTTCCAAAGAGCATGAAGTGGAAGAGACCTGCAACAGTTTGACCATGTTTTTAATGATTCTTCACTGTGAGATGCTTTTTTTCCTGTGACATAAACTCCCGACAAATTAAAATCAAAACTTAGCAAGGAAGAAACTCATAATGAATGAGGAAACTAACAGAAGCCGCCTGACGAATCTGAGGGAATCTGAGAATTCGTGCCTACATCTGATTCAGCAAATTACCAAGTATAAACTTATACTCTGCGAAGATGGTCTGCCTTTGGAAAGATGCACTCGAATAAAAAGATATTTACACACAAAGTGAAACAAAGTCTGATGCGTTTACATGTGGAAACTGGGTGTGTGTGTTTACACACCCACAAACAGCCACACACAGTCAAGGACAAACAGCTTATATTTTAAAGCTGGGTTTCTAAGCGATTTGGGGAGGCTTAGGGCACGTGTACTCATTAAAACAAATAAGAAATGCTGGGAAGGTTCTCAGCTGGCCCACAAAAGATACCTTTTGTGTGGCTGGTGGGCTGTCTGGTGTCGTGGTAGAAATTCTTAATCAGTGGCACAACTTCCTCTAAGACTGGCCCAGCTATGCTGAGCCAGGAGCACTGCTGTGACCACAGAATCAAACTGAGGGTCTCACCAAAAAAACAAGCTCAAGAATAGTTCCATCTCCCTGGACCCAGCAGCAGGATCAGTGGGAGTCCATACGGGACAGAAAGCCAGGTAGCTAAGACGAGCACCCACCCCACGCACAGAGGGAAAGGATCCAGGAAGAGGCGTCCAGAAATTGTGCCAACCAAGCAAATCTGTGCTCAAGTCAGGATCAAAATCTAGAATCTATTGATTCAACTATTTTTTTTTCCATCTTTCCTCTTGATTGTTTTTTACATAAAAATTCCCTCTGAATCACTGCATTTTCCCAACTGCACCCAAAGGGGTCTAGGCGAGGGGATTCCTTTTCCCTTGGGTTCACTCCCCGAGGGGTAAGAGGAGGAGGAAGAGCCAAAGACAGAGGCAAAGAAAGTGAAGGCAGTGGGGGGGGGGGGGGGAGGAGTGGTGGTCGGAGGCGAGAACAGAAGGGGCAGATGCCAGGACAGCCGTCTCCAGGAGAAGGGGAAAAAATGCACTCGGGTAAAGGCCAGGTGTTAAACTGCACTGAGGGAAACAGGTAAAAAGTGTGCAGCACAGTGAAGCAATAGGGCCAGACAACCCACACTGGGGCATTTAGCTCCTGAACACCAGATGTCTGCACTTTCCCTCAGTGTGGTTAAACATTTATGGTGCCTTTTCAGTGTGTCGAAATTAGGCTCCCTGATAATGACAACGTGTCTTTTGTCTCAATTCCGTGCTCCGTGTTCCAGTGAGGTAGATAATGTTAGCATAATTACTTCAGAGAGAGCGATTTGGGATACCGAGAAGGAGAATTAGCCAGAGTCACACTGCAAACCCTCAGGGCTTCCAAGTTCAGAACTCAGGCTGCGGTGGGTGCTACTTCCTGGCTTGTCGATTAGGGAGAGAAATGATCATTAAAAGCTTTGTGTGACTCTTTTGGAAGTACCAGTCATTTTCAATTCAAAGAAGCTTCACCAATTTTAGTAATGAACTGGACGCTTTGGACATTCTTGCTGGAGAATCAGTATCTCTTGGAAAAGCCTTCACACCAGGTTACTGTATCTATTAATAGTCATTTGTGGATCTCTTTCTGGCCAGAAGTATGTGAATGCTCCAGATTTTAGTGGCAATATGTGAAAATGAGTGCTTGTTCGTCTGGACACTAAAATGTTTTCAATGTTTTATGTCTCACACTTTCACCCAAATATGACAATTTTGAATCTCTCCAGTGACCCACTATTTCGAATCCTTTAGGTTTTGTTAAAACACTTTTTTATTGAGTCCAAGAAAAGAGGCCCTAAATGAGCCAGATGGCTAGAGAGATCGGAGTATGAGTTAACATCCAGGATATTTTGACTTCCAGCATGATTTTTATTGATTGAGTTATTCAGAGAAGCTCAAAAATTTCTGGGAATTGGATCATGTCTTGAAGAGGGGTGGCTTACATCAGTGTTTACCGTGTTTCTTTGCGTGTGTGAATTCAGTCCTGGGAACCACTGATATTTGGTAGCTGGTTCCCCTTATGATTGCGTCCTGTGCTCAGTGTTGTTTTGCATTATTGGCCTTTCTCATACCTAGTTCAACCTGAAACATGCCAATTAGACTACAAACCCCTAAAGGACAGAGTCTGTACCTTAAACTTCTTTTTATTTCCCTAAAATATCTGGTTCAGTACCTTGTGTCAAATATCAACACATATCTGATCATTGACTGAACCAGCGGAACCTGGAATTGTGGAGGAAATGACCAAGGAATGGGAGCGGTGAGCAGAGCCGTGAGCCCTGCACTCAGAGGGCACAAATCATCAGTCACACCAGAGAGGGTGACCCTAACTCCCCATTTAAAGAGAATGACTTGTCCTTACTCTTTGGGACTTGTCTCCCTTCTCATCTGTCTGAGATCTGATTGACCATTTACTCCTTCTGCAACTCACCTCTCCTCCTGCCCCTTCGATCTAACAAGGTAGCAAAGTAACTTAAAGGAAATACACAAACACAGTTATCACATATACAGTAGAAAAGAACATGCTGGATCCCAAGGTGTGCCGAGACGGATCCCCAACTCCCTGATGCTCCCTTCTGAATCGGGGCTTGGACCCGAAAAACCTGAGGGAGTCCGGTCCCTTCAAAGATGTCTGTGACATTGTGACCCCTAATAAGAAATACATAGACTTGGTCTTCGTCCCATTTGTGGCACAGAACTCCTAAAACTTTTGGAAGTTGTCTTTGGTTGCATGAATGAGGTGACTGTTGGAAAGCCCCTAAGGGTGGGGGCCTGTTGACAGAGGAGTCAACCACGTGATTCCACAGTTGGAACTTTCAGTCCCACCCACGGACATCCAGGAAGAGGAGGTCGGCTAGAGAGTGAGTTCAATCCCCAATGGCCAATGATTTAACCAGTCGTGCCTGTGTCATGAGGCCTCCATAGAAACCCAAAAGGACAGGGTTCAGAGAGCTTCCGGGTCGCTGAACAGGTGGAGACTGGGGGAGAGTGACGTACTCAGACAGGGCATGAAAGCTCCCCACTCTCTCTCTCTGTACGTTGTGCTATGCGTCTCTTCCACCCGGATATTCCTGAGTTATATAATTTTAAACTAAACCATTGACCGGAGAAGTAAAATGTTTCTCTGTGTCCTGTCAGCCATGCTAGCAAATTAATTAAGCCCAAGGAAGAGGTAGTGAGAACCTCCGATCTATAGCCAGTGGGTCAGTAGCACAGGTGACAACCTGGCTTTGTGATCATTGTGGGGGTGGGGAGGAATGGGAACAGCCTCTTTTGGGACTGAGGCTTTAGCCTGTGGACTCTGATGCTATCTCCAGTAGATAATGTCAAAATTGTGTTGACTTGTAGGACCCTCAGCTGGTGTCAGAGAATTGCTTAGATGTGTGGGGAGCACCACACACACACACCCCTTGGAATCTGGTGCAGAATCATTAATGTCCTAAAAAGCTAAAGGCCAGCCCCACATGTGGCCTGATTTATCAAAGATCTGAGGGATAAATGATGTTAACAAATCAACCCTAGATTTATTCCAATACGGAATTGGACCAGGGAGCCTTTTGGTTTAGTATTCCAGCTGAGCCCAGCAGAATGAACGAATTTAAAATATGTATTCCTGTCCAAGAGAGGAATGAGGCAGGTACAAAGATGACAGACACAGGGGTAAGACTCACTCAAGCATCCTGCCGGGTGGAGGAGATAAAAACACATTCCTTAAAAATTATAAGACAACATAAAATGTGATAGTCGCCATAGAAGAGGGGCATGCGGAAAGGGCAGTGAGAATTCAGAAGAAGCAGAATTTCCTACTACCTGGCAACAATCAGGGAAAGTTGCAAGCCAGCGAAGCACATAAATAGCTGGGTCTGGGCCAGAGCTAGACATGTGCGAAGGGAAATAGTGGGAGATGGCGTAGAAAGGGGATTTATGGGACTTTGATTCTTAAAGGGGTCTCAGGGGACCTTACATTCTCCATCAAGGAGTCTGGGTTTCCTCCAGTGGACAGAAGAAGCCACGCTAGGTTTATGAGCAGGAGGGCCGTGAGCCATTCCTGAGGGCAGAGATGAACCCCGCAGCATGGAAGGAAGGACCAGGGTGAGGGAAAAGTGGAGACAGAAAACAAAAGCTAAGACGCTGCTGGGGTGGGAGGAGAGTGTGCAGGAATGGAAGCCCAGGTCTGGCCTTTTCCAACAGCCTGGCGTTAAGCGAACCAGAGAGTCTCACTCAAATAACTCTTCTGAACAAAGACCTACTCCAAGACCGTTTGCTGAATCCATCTACATAGTGAATTACTGAGAATTTCTCGTGCTAAAAATCATTTTATCAGGCACCTCGTTGTATATTCCAACTCTTCAGTAATAAATTTGGCACCACTGAGGAACTTTTGGAGTAACACTGAGCTTTAAGTCTGAAATAACAAACATATTCGCCGGTGACTGAACAAAATGGTCATTCAGTGGCATGTTATTGAATTCTAACCTGACATGCCAAATGCCCCCCATATCCTCTCTACCCCTGCTTTGTGCCTGGGGATGCTTTTCCTTGGTTTACAGTTGGGTTTGGCCAATGAGAGGCACCTGTGAGAGATGAGAGGGGAGAGGTGGCCAGACCCCTTCTCCAGTTGGATGACCCTTTCCATATTGTTACCTCTCCCAGCTGCCAGTGACCAGGGTTCCCTGCTCTTACTACCCTGAGGGCACTGCATTATACCTCGTTGGTTTCCCAAATCCTGCCTGTGCCTTGAAAAATATCCCTGTACTAGATTCTCTTCGCATTTCCAAGTCTGCTGGTGCCATCTGCTTCCTGCTGGAACCATGACTAATATCAGGAGTAAGATGAAAAAAAATCACCTCTGTTATTTAAGCAAACCACACTTCTGATTACTGTGACTTTGTATACAGGACACTCCACCATAGCTGTATCAGTAAGCCAGGACTTACAAGGACCGCCTCTCCTAATACTAAGGTTGTTCTTGTGGAAACTTCGGGTGGATTATTTCTGCCAAATAATACTCAGCAGCTCTGGGCCAATGGCAGATTGATTTTGAATGTATTGGCTTTTCAGTATATTGGTGGTTTGGGGAAATGTGGGCAAGCTGGGTTTTGGTCAAGTGGCCTGCTTCCACAATCAGTGTTCCCCTTGGTTTTGAACGTCATGTCTTTTCCACTATCCACTACATTGTATCATCCTTGGAGAGCAAGAGTCATGTGCTACTGTCTGTTTTCCCCCTGGCACTTTCCTAGGGCCTGATACAGTATTTCGCACAAATAGCTACTCGGTAAATGTTTGCTGAAAGAAAGCAAGTGAACAAAGGCTGCAGTGAAAGATGGAAGCAAAGGCAGACTGCACCAGGAATATGCAAACTGGTAGAGAGGGACAGAGAAGGTTTGTATCTCAGGGTGAAACAGTCACTAAGCGTGGGAAGGAAAGGGATGGAAGGAAGGTTTCGGAAGAGGAAGGAAAGAAAAGGGAAGGCAAAACTGAGAAAAAGGAGAGAAAAAGGAAAATAGCCTTTTTTAGATACATCTACGTTAAGTTAAAATTATATATATATATATATATATATATATATATATATATATATATATATATATATATATATAAAATCACTGACTCACATAAGTAAGTACACAGCTGGAAAGATTTCATCATCAGACATTTTGATGGCCTCTAATAAAGCATTTTGGAAACACCACTAGTAGTGACATAAATAATGCCTCACACATATCTTCCTTCATGGCCTTTTCAAATTTCGATTCTGAAACGCTACACAGATTATTTTAATTCTCCCCAGAAAAAAGAAAAAAAAAATCTCTCTTGAAATGTAAAACTCAAACCAGAAGGGCTGACCAGGATCCAAACATGAATATGGTAGGTCTGTCTCTGATTTCTAAAATTGGACCACAGGAATTACTTTCCCGGTAGTATTTTTAGCAATGTGAGGGAAGGCGCTCCCTGTGCGTTTTCTTGGCAGGCTCGCAGTCTGCCACTCCTGAGCCGGTCCCCTGAATCTTCCTGTCACTGTCGTCTCCTGCACCAGCCAGCATCCACACTCCTGACTGGGAGCCTCCAAAGGGGTCCACACAGCTTCCTGAGGTCCTTTGCTGAAAGTGGGGCATGTAAGACACCAAGAGCTCATCCCCTGGACGACTAGGCTGAGGAAAATAATCCATTTATCACTCAGTTCCAAAGTTCCAGAAACAGCCCAATTGAAAGAGAAGCTTCTTGGGTCTGTAGAGGAGGGACTCTCTATATTTAATCAGTCCTTCAGAGAGGCAGATATAATTCTTC
Organism: Rhinolophus sinicus; assembly: GCF_036562045.2. Lineage (NCBI taxonomy): Eukaryota > Metazoa > Chordata > Mammalia > Chiroptera > Rhinolophidae > Rhinolophus > Rhinolophus sinicus. The sequence goes on from NC_133763.1 coordinate 8,300,797, forward strand.
GCTTTCTGCATAAAAGGAAAAGGGCAGCTTAGGGAGGTGAAATAACTTGCCCACTGTTCCTCAGCTCATTAATAGTAAAAGCAATACTAATTAATGACCACCATTCCTTACAGTGCTGTACTGTTTATCACGTGCTTTTGCTTACTGATCCTTACTGCAAACAAAAAGATGGATCGAATCGGTATTATTATTATTCCCATTCCACAGAAGGGAAAATGGAGGCTCAGAGAAAAAAAAGCAAACTCCCAAAGTTTGTAGAGCTGTGAAGGAAGAGCACCCAGGGTTCAGCCTATGACCTGTGAACTTCCCTGCCCTCTGGCCCTGGCTCTTCAGGCAGCTCAGGGTGACACATCTTCCTCTGCACTGTGGGTCATAGACGTGAACTGCCCAAGCCACAACGCCTGGCGAGGATGTCAGAGAACTAAATCAGTGGCTGTTATGTCTGAAGATGCTCCCTAGATAATTGTGTGGCTGGACTGAAAAAGAACAAAAACAGTGGGGAAAGGGGTGAAATTGACAACACATGGCACGGCACTTCTGGAACCCTCTTCCTTGCAAAGCATGACTCGGGAAAGCTAGGTGACCCTATGCCCCCTTTCCCTGGGACATCATGACTCGGGAAAGCTAGGTGCAAAGCATGACTCGGGAAAGCTATGCCCCCTTTCCCTGGGACAGTCACAATCGAGGCTGGCGTGCTGGTATAACTAGGCACAGTGCCTTCTTTATTCTCAAAAGCATCCTGGCTCACACAGTAAATCACATAGTCACCCTACATATAGGAGCTTCTATTTCATAATTGTCTAAAGCAGAATGCCTCTCCTGCCTTCTGCAACACTCCAAAATGTCACTGCAACACTAATTTTGATCAAACAGGTACGTCACAAAACACTAATGTCAGGAACCCATGAGGGCAGAGGCCAGACTACACTTTCAAACTTTTTCAAGTTGGTGAACAAAACAATAAATCATGTTTTTCCCAAGTGCACTGTAGTCGAGCCTCCCTAGAAATCTGCCTTTGCTAAGAGCTAGCAAGAAAATGTCTTACTGACAGAGCTCTTTTTGCCATACTAATGAGACTGTATTTGGGGCAAAAAAGAAGCAGCAACTTTACTTTCTAAAAATCACCCATGCCCAAGATATAACCCAAGATGATATGTTAAGTTTTTAAACCCGTGAAAAAGTGTCCTTTTTCTCCAGCGCTACAGCTACGTGAAGACGGAGTTCATCGGAGGTGTTGAACTATGTCATCTACTTTCAGACACAGCAGCTCATCCGTCCTTGGACATTTCAAAATCAGCTCCTGAGTTTGTGGTTTTCTGAGCAGCCTTTCTGTCTTCTAATTGCCTCTAAAAGGACCAACCGTCAAAGCTAGAAGTCTTTCCAATGTCCTGGGCTTCACCCAGGACAGCACATCACACACTTTCCTGCATCAGCAGCTTGAATGACACGTGTGTGACAGAGCCCTGCCCTCCCTCCGCTTCCTTAGGGATCCATTACCATGTTTTCCAGGCACCTACGGGACTCCGCCCTCCAACTTCTCACCTACTGGCTCCAAAGGCGCCTCTCCATGTCATCACCACTAAACCAGACCTTACAGAGGCAACAGAAGAGCTTGACCCTCAGAGTCCAAGGCTGGGGTGTAAATCCCGGCTCTGCCATTCACAAGCCGTGTGACTTTGGTCAAGTGACTCAGCTCCTCATCTGTAAAATGAGGATGAGTCATAGGATTTGTGGGGGCCAGGGGGTGTCAGTGAACTGACACAGGTAGACACAGTGCCTGGCACATAGCATGTGCTCAAAACATATCCATCGTCTGTTCTGAGAAATTGAACGTGGCCTAAAATTTCAGCTTACGTCAAATCACCACAGTAAGAGAGAGGGTGGTTTTCACAGAAGGAAAGCAGCATGTAGAGACCCTACCACCGGAGTGCCATTCTTGGTTTCCTTACACCCTGGCTTATATGGTTTGGGATTGTTTGATTTCTTTGCACCTCAGTTCTTTGCCCAGACCCTGTAAACTGATGACAAACCTATCCTTGGGTCATGGAGAGGATCCAGGAAAATAACAGAAGGAAAACTGTTTTGTAAACCCAACAAATATTGATCATTATTAATCAAAAGTATTATGATTGTAAATGAAAATATTAATCAGGAAAATATTATTATTATTCTTCAACATGTCATCTGCACTAAAATGGCAGGTCCTTTAGCGGGAGAGTCTCACGTACCAGGGTCTCAGGACCAGGCCAGCTGGCTGTGGTGGCCCCTCACCTACCCTACATCTGCCTGGCAGCTCCTGCCTGCTCTGCACTGCTGGGCACCCCTCTGCTCCTCAACCCTCCCCACACCCTGAAGAGGAAGTGAATTACGTGACTGGTGAGTTTGGAAAACTGAGCTGGGCAGGCTCCCCTCAGCCCCTTCTGGGTTCTCGTTCAGAGCCAGCCTGGCTGCAGAGAGGTGTCTGAGGGCCCCTCTCCTAGGAGCATGAAAGGAGCCACTACAGGTGCAGGTGAGGCCAGCCATTGCGCCCCTGCCCCCGTGACTGGGTGAAAGTGCCTGTCTAATGCGAGGGTGGCCCTTGGCATCTGCCTGTCTCTCGCTTCCGTCCTGTACTCAGTTGGGAACTAGAGCAAGGAAACAGAGTATTCAACTGCAATCCGTTAAAACCCGACTACCTGGAATTTTATTAGCTCCCTCATCCAATCTTGCTCTTTTTCTCTCTTTGAGCCAATTAGGAGATGTCGTCTGTCTCACAAGCCTGTCTTATGTCACATGGTACCCGATGTGATTTCAGCCTCCACCCATGAAATGGAAGGAACTGAGCTCAACAGTGCTCACTCAACTGTCCAATTGGGGAATTAAGAGCTCAATACACAGATAAAGATGATTGCACCTGCTCTTCCTGAGCATACAACCTGAGCTGTATTTCCGGTAATGGAGGAGAAGACGTACTGAACCCTCCTCACCCTCTCACTTCAGCTCTCGTGGTAGCAGATAACCAGCTTTCACAGTGCGATCTAAGGCTCTGGAAAAGAATGACTGACACCCAGGCAGGTTACCCCACAACCTCCGTGTGTTGAGCTCAGGACTCAAGTGACACAAGGAAATCATTCCAGGCAGAACGAACACGTAGCAAAAGGGACTGCGATTAACTAGGAGGCTGCTGTCATGTCACAGCAAAGGACATTAGCTCCTGGAGCAGGTGACCTGGGCCCCCATGCCAGCTTCTCTACTTACTGTTTGCCTGGCTTCAGGTATGTTATTTTTACCTCTCTGCTTCAGCTTCTTTTTTGTGAAACGAGGATAATCGTAGTATCCATCTCACAGGTTTGGTATAGGATGCAAGGGACGAACGTTTGTAAACATTCAGACGGTGCCAAGTGTACAATCAACATTCAGTAAGTGCCGGCTCTCATGATCTGAGTGTGCATGTGATGGTCCACATAAACAGAAGCACTGGATACGAGAGTGTCTTGTCATCTGCTTGTCTCCTAACAGCCCAACACGGCCCCATCCACCAGGAGCTCAACGAAGCTCCTTCTGGGGTTAGTAATGTGTTCGGCCTCCTTCATCTTCATCTAAATAATTATGTGCATTGAATGTACATTGTTGTTGATTGATGAATTGCGTGCTAAGGGTGAGCTGAGCTGCTAGCTACAGGTGTGCCAGCGCTGACTCACGCTCCCAGACAGTTTGGAAGCCACTAAGATCTCTGTTGTCACCGGTCTCTGAGAACCCTGCCTGCTAGTGTCTGCGTGAGCACATCCCTTCAGCTCTGCAGGCGACATCTCGCCCGAAGCTTTGGTTAGCAGCCGTGTGGGACAGCACAGAGGCGAGCCAAAAATAAGTGAGGCAAGCGGAACACGGGGAACTGAGCCCGAGGATTTCAAGGTCAATGGCGTCGGCTCACATTCTGCAGATGGCACCGAAAAGCAGCAGGGTGAGCAGTGATCCGTTTCCACAAGCAAGATCCTTGCAATGAACCAAGTGCCCGTGGAGTGTGTCGGAATCTGGGTTTCATTTTTACTTTGACCTGTGCACACAATGCTTCCCAACCCCTCCTGGCTATGTATTGCTTCAAATGCAAGAAACACAACATGTTCCGTTTTTTATGGTAACTGGTGGTCTTGGTCAGAAAACGTAAAACTGCACCAGTTGCCGGACCACTTGTTCAGTGAAGCTGTGGCTGCCTTTCCCAGGCCGGGTGGCCCAGCTGCATCACAGGCAGCCTCCGTCTTGCTCTCACAGTATGGACTTCTTTTTGCTCCCACAACAACTACCTCATGTGCTGTCACTGAAGATTCCACGTCCCAGCTGAAAGGTGGGATATAATTCCCAGTTCACTCGTTCCTGCAGGAGAAGACTGTCTGTGGGGAGCTACAAACCAACACATCACAGCGGTCTGAATGAAGTTTGTAATAAAGGTGTCTGCGTATACATAGTGAGCGCCAAGAGCTGCTTTGAACTTGGGGCTCAGGACGAAGCTGAAAGGCATTTGAAAATGCCAGGAAATGCGTGCATGGAAAGTGCATTTGGGAGGAGTGACGTCAGCATCATGGCAGAGTGAGAAAGTGGAAGTTATGGCTGTGAGCTCAGAGAGCTGGACGCTTAATTGACCTGGCAGCTCCTGCCCACGGTGTCCACTGAGAACCCATGGTGCACAGGTGGACACGTCTCCCCTGATCCAAAGCAGAAGCTCAGAGAGAAGCCCTCAAATTTCAGGCAGTTTGCAAAACTCCCAACTCCAAACCCCCTAAAAAGAGCTGGAAAGTCTTAGTGCCATGACGCAGACCCCACCAACAGAGGTCTATGGGGCGGTTTTCGTGCTTCCATAAATAGAGTTTTATGTAATATACAGCTCCCATTACAATTTGTCTTGGGTCTTGATTCGAATCCTTCTCAATAATGAATTGTGGAGAATTTTCGTGAAATCTAATAAAGAGAAATGGCCGATCAGTTCTGCCCAAGTTGCCTTCTGCTGTAACGATCGGGTTCTAGGTCCGCACTGTGGTTCTCATTCCAACAGCCCCACTTCTGAGCCTTTGACCTCTTTCTTCAATACCTTCCAAGGTGGTTCTAGCACGTCCACTTCATTTACTGGATGCCGATGTCATTTCCAAGCTTCCAGGGGCCATTCCATCAGCACAAGAGGACAGGCTCCAATGCCCTTGCCAGTATATTAAGTTCTGTCCCATGTCAGACGCTGTCCCTTATGTTCTGCCCTTCCTGATCCAAACGCTCTGCTCTTGTGGGTACATGTGAGCCCTGCCCTGCAGCTCCTTTGAGGAGTAAGCCTTTGCTTCTCACAACAGAGAATGTCTGCCCCTGCTTGGGCCATGCTGAAATGTAACCCTAGTCATTGGTCTAGAGGCAGGGAGGAGAGGCAGATCTTGACAAAGACAAACACCATCTTGCAGAACGTCTTCGTGGGTGAGCCTTTCACATGCTTTCTGGATGTCGCAGGCTGAATTGCATCCCCTTGAAAAATATGCTGAAGCCCTACCCGCCAATACCTGTGACGGTGACGTTATTTGGAAATAGGGTCTCTGCAGATGTAATCAGTGAAGATGAGGTCATCCTGGAGTAGGGGGGCCCGAATCCAATATGACTGGTGTTTACAAGATGAGGAGACACACAGACACAGAGGGAGACCGCCATGTGAAGAAGGAAACAAAGAATGGAGTGATGCATCGAGAAGCCAAGGGACCCAAGGATGGCCATCAGCCACCCGATGCTGGAGAGAGGCGTGGAACAGTTCCATCCTCAGAGCCCCCCGAGAAGGAACCAACCCTTGATTTTGAACTTCCGGCCTCCAGAACTGTGAGAGAATAAATTCCCGTTGTCTTAAACCACCCTGTTTGTGACAATTTGTTAGAGCAGCCCTAGGAAACAAACACAGCAGTCAACAGTAAGTCTGCTCTTCTCCGTTTCTGCCAGCCCACAGCAGTCAAAGGGACCTCAGCGTTTCCACCCAAATGCCCTCATTGCAGACCTCAGGTCCCACCTGCAACCTCAGGGCCCTAAATTCAGCATAGGAGACTTTCTAGGATCGTGACTATCACACTTACAACCAAATCTTGTGCCTCGCTTTCAGCACAGTCTGCCTTCCAGCTCTGGGGGACTATTTAAATCCTGCCTTAAAGGCCATCGAGCTTTCACACCATGCCCTGAATTGATAGGTGGCCGGGAGAGTCTGTCACCTTCTTCCCTCAGGCTTTCTATGGCCATTAACACCAGCCAGCAAACACCACTGCCCCAAACTTTCAAGCACTTGGAATGCTGTGTGGGCGAGTCCACCCCCTTCTTCCTGCACCCCAGCCCTCACCCACTCCTGGTGCGTCTTAGTAAGTGTGATGCTACAGGATCCCAGGGGTCAGCACCACCACCTGAACTCCAGCAATGGGGTCCTTGCTGCCCTCTGGCCAGAGAAGAACCCACCTTCCGGAACTCACACTAAGAATCTCCTCCCTAGGACCAGCCATCTTATGTTGGAATCTCCTAGACGGACAGCCTGAGACTAGAACTGAGTACAAGAGTTTCTTTGGAAAGTGATCCCAGGAAGCCCTGTAAGGGAGTGGAGAGATGAGACAGAGGAGAACAGGAAGCGAAGACGGCTGTGTTGACGAGCTGGCGACCACTGTGGGCACGTGGGGTGCAGTCCCACTGGGGAACTCTGGGAAAATTCACAGGACTCACTTCTGGGTGTTCCCACCGGAGGGAGGGGCCAGGACTCTGGGGTGTATATCCACCAGCTCCCATCTGTCACTGATCCAGGGCTACTCCTGGGAGGATTAACTTTCCAGCGCTTCGGATCTGCCCCGTGTATGGGTCAGTTATGCCCCTAAACCAGAGAAAACCCCGCACAGAGCTGCAGGCTTTGCAGTAAGAAGCAGCAGTTGCCTGTTCAATAACAGTGATGCTGAGGGGACATAGCACAGACCATGGCCGCTGCACCCACAATCACCCCCAATATAACAGACTCAGGGACAGTGGAACAGCATACCCCTTTCTTGGGGACTTGGGCTGGAACAGAGGTGAGGCGAGCCCAAAAGGGGGAGTGTCAGGAGAAAGATGACGCCACTCTTCCTTCATCACTGCCCCCAACAAACAGACCTTTTTCTTTTCCAGTGCTCAGGGCCAAAAAAGTTGAGAGGCCGTTTGCTCGAGTACAGAAAAATAACTCTATTTATTCAATAAATAAAGTTATTCCAGTCTTTTCTAGCTGCTGAACAGAACCTACAATCTCTGCAGGAACACAGGAGGTTCACTTTTCTTATGTAAGTGCAGTGTGGACTCTGAAATTATTTGCTATAGAGGCTCAGAAATGTCTTCCTGCTACAGCTGCTGCCACCATGCAAAGTTTCCTCGGACGCGAGCCAGAGGAAGGCAACTTCTAGACAGAAATGCTAGCCCAAAGCAAACCAACAAAAGCTATCATACACAAGTCATATGCTCTATTGTTATTTCTTGGGTCGCACCATGAGACGTCTACCTGTCACTCCATGTGACATTCTAACGTTTGTAATTTACCTATTTCTTCTGAGGATCACACTCTAATTTAGGGAATGCTGCTGTGTGGAATCAATTACGGGCTCTCTATAAAAATATGTTCTAGCTGGTCATGAAATAAATTAAAGAAAATATAAACTATGGTACTGACACAGTTGCTGACATTAAAATATATATAACTTTTGCCCTATTCTCTGCTTCATACCTAATGGAGCCAGGCCTGGGGTTTCAAATAAGGGACAACAATGCCAGCGCTCCAGATGGTCATGTACCTGGGCAAGACAGAGAGCTCAGTGATGACAGGCAACTGTCATGGGAGGCCCCCTGCCTCTTGCGTTTAGCTGAGAGGGCATTACGTCACCTCTGCAGTGGATAAACTCTTCAGGGCGTAGGCTGGGCCACACGAAACCGCTGATCTTCTACAGTGTTTTACTACAAAAATGGCAACTATCATACTGTTTATACTAATAACTCCCCCAGCTGAGTTACATGAGCTTTCCCGGACTCGGCATGGATTTAAAAGTAATGAGCAACAACTGTTAAATGAATATGTTTAAAAGTTGGAAGAAACTTCTGGCTTGAAAATGACATAAGAAAGCTGGCATTCCCCCCCTTCTTCTCTTGGAAATCACCCCAAAACAAAGACAATAGGAGATGTTAATGAAACCACATATGTGATGAAGCTGGAAGACATATGTGGCCCCAAAACACAAAGTATGAGGAGGCCCGGCCAAATGCAGGGAGCATCACAGGGGTACAGGACGATGCTGCAAGAGAATGCCTGCGACCACGAATCTCAGTAAAAGGAGCAAAGCACAGACCCTGTAAAGTAGGGGACACGTACCAGCAGGTAAAACCAGTAATTCCCAATGTAGAACAAGCTCTGTGAACCAGGAATGGCACCAAGGAGAAGCAGGGGAGGCAAAGCTACATGAGAAATCAGTGATCACGCCATGTTTGCAGGAAGCAATCTGTCTACAAGGCAGGGTAGATACAGTCACTCATTCGAGTTGGCTCGAAGGAGGTAAAGGCTACACCAGCCTGTATGCAGCTGCCCCGTCTCATGAAAAATGCTGCTGGGAAACAGGAAGAATTCTTACTAGCCTGACCAGGACCTGACTCCCACCACTGCAAGGTGCCTACACACACACACACACACACTCACACACACACACACACCCCTCCTGCAAGTAGCTGGATCAAGATCTTACTTCATTCAAAGACTAATTTAAAATGATGCAGCCCTACAACAACATAATGTACAGAGGTTTTCAGTGCCACGTTGTTTGTCATGGCAAAAAACTGGAAACACACCGAGTAGCCATCAATAGGTAGTTAGTTAAATAAATTGTAGGACGTCCAAATAATAGATTTCTGTGCATGTGTCAAAAGATTGAGGTAGCTCTGTGCATACTAGCCAAGGACCCTATATCAGCCAGGATAACCTGGGTTATACTGCAATAACAAACAAGTCCGGTACTTTAGTCACTTAACAGTGTTTTTCCACCATACCACGTATATTCGTGGAGTGGGGGTGCTCTGCCCACCTGGGCTCATCATCTAGAACATCACAGCACAACAGCAGGGGAAGAGCAGAACAGAGAATTATGCACCTGCTCTAAACCCTTTTGCCCAGAAGTGACACACGTTGCTTCTGATTGTGTTTCTGTGGTTAAAACAAGTCATCTGGTTACGTAACTTTAGAGTCAGAGAAGTGCAGCCCTACTGCCTCAGCCAAAAGGAAAAGTGAGCAGCGGTTACCACCATCTCCATGAGATAGTATCAAGTGAAAGGGAAAAGAAAGCTTTATTCTTCATATTAAAAACATAGTATTTATATTCATGATGTATGTTGAATGAGAATCCATATTGACAATAAGAAGATATTTCTAAGTAAGCACAGAAAAACAGGGTGGTTTAATTTTCTAGCAGGCTTACTTTTCACTGTATGTGATTTTTGTATCTTATGTATTTCATACGATGCCTGTATTATCTACAAAAATATATATTTAAAAACAAACAAAACTAAGAGGCATACGCCCTTTGACCCTAAACATAAAGGGCAAGATAAGAAATCTATCTCAGTTTGTCCCCCCTTGAATAAAATGAGGTCAGAGTTTTCTAGAAGGAATGTGTGAGCCCAGAAGAGATGTTTTTTATTATTATTATTTAAATCTGTAAAGATTTAGTAATCATGGCTCATAAATAACATCTTGAAGCAGGAGACACTTTTAAACTCAGAGACAAACTCAACAGAACTTGATCTGAAATAAATCGATCGCGATCAATGTCTGTGACAAAGATGACCAGATCACCACACAATGCAGCCATCCAGTTCCAGCCGGAACAATTGAGTCCAAATACATGAATTTGTGAGGCGTGACCTTCCTGATGTGTGCACAGGAAAAATATTAGATAATCATCAATTAGGAAGAGACTCTGGTTCTTGATCACAGATAGGGTGTGAACCAGTTATCTGTCGATCAAAGAAAGCCCGATTACTCCTAAATGCAGCAGGGGCCTCTACCAGGGAGGGAAGAGTGTTCTTTCCTTATATAAACTGCACGTCTAGTACATTTCCCCAGCCCAGGATCATTTTTAATGTAAGCATCATCTTGTTACGGAACTCTTCGTGCTTTCCAAGTTCCTTAAATCATTAATTAGTTATGCCATATTAATAGCAATGTCTAGATTCTGTTTCTTTCCATACTGACAGCTCTGTTAAGAAAAAAAGAAAGAAAGAAAGAAAAAAAAAGATTAACTAAAAGTCAGGGAGGACATTGATATATTCTGGGCTCTTGCATGCCACCCACCACCCCACATCATGGCCTCATGCCACACCTCCATCCCAGAAGCACAAGAGCCCACAGTTAAAAGAAGCCGTTCCCAATTCCCCAGTCTGGGACTCTGACCACTGGGAAGAGTGAGGCAGTGTCTTGAATGTGATCACAGGTAGTGTGTATTTTGACCCAGCTCTGTGTCCTCAGGCTGGGGCAGGAGCTCATCACCGTTCCTCTCCAGCCATTCTGCCTCAAAGGGCTGCCCAGTTTAGAGGTGCCAAGGCAAGCCTGGGATGAAAGTAGACCTTGAAATAGCCTGCACATAAAAAGACAAGTTCAAGGAGAGAAGGCATGCAAGGTGAAATAGGAGGGAGGGAAAGGTTTTCTTCGTATGGCTTTGGCCTACAATAAAATGGCGCAACGTAAATGTGGATTCTTGGAAAGCTACATGAGAAATCAGCATCTCTACTGCCTCCGGACCAGGATGGACGTCAGCCCTAAAAGGAACAGGGTGCAATGAGGAAGCAGCCTCATTCCAAGGCGCTCCCAGAAAACCAAGGTCCCCGGGGAACCTCACTTCAGCCCAAAGAAAATGCCCCCTCATCAGAGTAAACCAATTTGGGGAACTTGTCGTACTCCAGGTCTTTTTGTTGTTTTCACCATAGCCAACAGAATCAATGAGCTTTTTAATAAGATTCTATATAAATACACCACTAATAAGAAAAAACAATGTGCTTTGCCAGCATATGTCCTGATTTTCTATTTAGGAAATAGTACCACCATATCTTGACTTATACAAACAGCATTTAATGAGCACCTACTACATGCCAGGTACTATGCTAGATACTCGGAATACAACATTAAGAAAACCGCTGTGTCAGACCTCAAAGCTTACTAGCTAGACATAAAACAAGTCAATACACTAGCTGCATTGAGCAGATTGCTTGGCATCTGATGGGAACTTAGTAAGTATTAGTTGAAAATATAAATTTGAAATAAATAAATGATAGAGATTCATAAAAAAGAGAATGTCTAAGTATGAACTCATTCATTTTCAGGGAGTGAGAACGTCACCTGCCTGCCTCTCCAAGCACCCCCTGTTAAAATGCAAATAAACTGTGTGTATGTGTGTGTGTGTGTGTGTGTGTGTCCTCAATAGTTATGTATTGATAAAAAGATGAGAAGGATTCATGCTAAAATGAAAACAATGGTTTTCTCTGGGTTGTAAAATTATTGGTATTTATTTTTTTCTTTTTCTACATACATATTTTTTCTAACATGAGCCTGAGGCACTTTTGTAACAGCAGAGAAAATGTTTCAGTGACTTTTCAAAGACAAAAGGACTGTACCCGTCTCCTGTACAAACAATCTTGGGAAAGGAAGCCTATTAAACTATGAGCAGGAGGCAGGGTATTAATGCCCTGCAGCTAATTAGTCAGAAAGCCAGCCCGCTGAGAGGCAGCTAGACCTGCTTTGGCTCTTTACGCCAAGTGGGGCTTCTGTCCGGAACCTCTGCCCTCCTTCTTTCTTCTGCGACGATTTCTGAAGTCCCCTTTATCACTCACCCTTGAACTTAAGAGTCTAGAATGAGGTCAAAGCACCACAGCCTTATCTCCCCTCCTCCCAGCCCTCCCCTGGCCCATCTCACCACCCAAATCAGGAGGAGTCCTCCAAACAGAAGCCCACCCAGACAGATGAGCACGGGAAGGAAAGGGGACGACCCCGTTAGCCTGCCTTTTCTCTGCTCTGTTGATGCCTTCCACCAAAAACCCACCTCCGCGTCCCTGGCCTTACGATCCTGCAGCTCTCCCAGGTGGCTCATTTTTCACTTTGGTTCCCACTGGTACAATGCAGTTCCCTACGGTCTGCTGACTTCCAATTGGCCCCCAACCCAGTGCTGTCCACCTACGTGTGGGAACGTCCAGACATCTTCCCTGCTCTGTGGAAGACAGAGGAGACTCAGGGCTGAACCCCAGATCTGCCTTTGCCCGATGAGCCCTGTCCCCACTCCTAACTATGCCGGATTCCCCCGTGTTGGGATTCACCCCTCTGCCTGCGTGTTTCCCTCATATACAGATGTTGCTAGAGCCACGATCCCACCCCACCCCACCCTCCCCCCCGCTGAAGCTTGGCCCCAGGTGCGGGGAGGCAGGGAGAAAATGAAGGAGCCCCAGCACCTTTTCTTTTCTGTAGTGGACAAGGTTGGTGCTTTGCCTGGGTCCCCTTGAATCCCTTCCTCTCATTTTGTGTGCTCCCTGGCTTTCACCTTCAACAGCCAGCACCTCAGGATCTTTTCTGAAAGAGCTACCACAGCCTGCTTCACGGGCAGACATGAATGGGAAGTGTCTAAGAATGTATGTCCGGTTCCCAAACCCCACCCTTCCGTGGTCCTTCACCAGCAGGTAATGGTACAGGAACATGAAAGCCTCAGCAACCTTGCTGTAGGTGGGGACAACTCTGGAGCACAGCCTGTACCCTGGAGGCCCCTGCAGGGCTGGGTTGTAGCTGTCCCCTGAGCCTCCATCTGTGTGCTGACACCCCACTTCCTCACTGTCCCCCTGCTACTGTCTTGAACTCGTCACTTACACATACATGTGCTCTGGGGCCTGCTTCTGGGGAACATGTCAGTGCCCCTCTCCCTCACTTCCTTCTTCCGAGAAAGGGTGAACTTGAACCCCTTCTGTAGTCCACGTTCTTCTACCATAGTTCAGCAAACCTCACCTCTTATGGCAGAGAGACCACTGCCTTTTTTATGTTTTTCTAAAGAACTACCAAGAGTGACTCAGCACAATCTTAACAACACAGATACTCTCTGGACAAATGAAAACCCAGGTACCGCTCGGCCTCGGCAATCACAGACAGCTGACAAGGGCCTTGGGCCAAGAAAATTTATCTCAGAATTTTAAACTTAGACTATCCCTGACCCCTTTATTGAATTTCGTGTTACACTTGTTCAATTATTCTCAACCAAATTGCAAGTTATTCTCCAGCTGCTGAATTTGACCTGCTTTTTAAAAATGGGTTAAAAACATCCGGTACACTCCCTCCGACATCGCTATGTAATTGACATTAACTTAAAAATCGGAGCCAGCCCTCTTTGCAACAAGCTGCCAATATAATGAGGTCTGCAGAACCCTGACTGGGTTTGTTTCCGATTGGTTCTGAAAGTTTAATACGATCGAAGAAGCTACCAATACTGGGCTAATTCCTTCTTCAAATCAATGCTGCTTATGTGATGTCTCAGGAGACGTCATTAAGCTTGTGCTTAGTACAACAAGGCCCAACTGAAAGTTAAACCATTTGCTATAGCAGAGAAGATAACCCATAATTGCCCATCGGAAATCCAGAGTCCCAGCCTCAGAAGGGAAGGTTCAATGCTTGTCTTCCCACCAACATTCTGGGTTGACTTTCAGTGTATCATTTCATAATCTCTAAGTGGAGACGTTCCAATAAAGGCTGGATGACACAATGACACAAAGTCCATCCGTCAAGTTCAATTTCATCCTCTCGTGAATTTCATCGTATTCTGCTGAACAGAACCGAGTAAAAGCAGAGAACTATGACCAAAGTCATGGGTAATTTTGAAATTCAGGAACACAGTCAAACCTGAAGCAAGCAAGGTTACTAAATCGCCAACCCACTTCTACCGTTGTTCTCCTCTTTGTCACCAAATGGATAGTAATAACTGAACCAGAAATAACCAACCATCTCTTGGAAAGCAGAAAATTGCATATGGTATAGAAAGGAGATTACGATGGTAGAAAAAGGGCCGAGCAAATAATACCAGCTAAAGTTTCTGAGTGCTTACTGTGTGCTGGATACTATTTCAGAAGCTTTCTTGCATTAACCATTTAATCCTCACAACAATTCAGTGAGACGGGTATTATTATATGCCCATCTTCCCGAGGAGAACACGGAGGTATAAACACCAGGCCGTGTGTCCCTGTTATGCAGTTTTAAGCAGCAGTCAGGATTTAAACCCACATTTTTGCTCCAAAGCCCTTTCTCTTTCTAGCTATGGAATCATGCCTGTCTCTGACAGAAGACTTACCCAGTCATGAACCCTAAAATTCCTTCTGTGGGACCAATTCTGTGGAACATGCAAATGAGAGAGGAGGGTGACACCAGGTGCCCTGTGAGCTGACATAGGACAGAAACTGTTGTGTGAATGGTGCCCCCCGGGAAGTGTGCAACTGATACAGATGTAAAATGACCAAGTCAGTGAAGCCCTGGAGATATTTTGGGTGAGAGTAAGGTCAGAAAGAGAACAGAGAGCCTGGTGGGACGTCCAGGCCAGTCAAATGTGGCAATGCAGGCTGTTGGCACTTGGTACAAAGATAAAACCCAACACAATGGAAGCTGGGCAGTGATTAAAGAAATTCTTGGGCTACTCAGAATTTTGACAGCTTGGATCAGCACTTCAATTTGCTCCCAACAATGATGGAGTCTAAGTCTAAGCTTTCCATACCTCTTTTATCCTTCAGTCAAATCATCAACATCAAGAACAATGTTAAATGAGTGTCAATACTCTAAAAACTCTCTTCACCTCCCCAATCACAATTGTTCCACAAGCTTGAAATGAAACCTATCCAAGCATCCATACCAGTCCCCAAAACAAGTTAGAAGAAACAAGAAGCAAGGTGATCAATGAGTATGGCCTTTCCTTCTTTCCCTGCCTACTTAAAAAAAATTATTTTTAAGCATGAGGTCATGTTAATATAAATTATCCCCAGCCATTTCATCCTTAACTTCTGCCCAATGGCTGGGAGCGATTCCCAGCATTGTATCAATTATGATCATACTCACTGGTCACGTCTGGCTCAGTCCTCTGGCATAGCACATTTGGTTCATATACTAACGCTGATTTGCTCTGCAAGATCTCAAATCCCTGGAGAGTAGGAACAGGCTTCTTCATGGAACACTCTTTACCTAATGGTGTCTCCCATGCTTAGGTCACCTAATAATGTTTGCTGATTCAATAGTGAGTGAATTCAACCTCAAATCTCCCTTACTTTATAGGAGAAGGCAGGGGTGTTCTTTAACGATGAGACATGTTAGAGAGTCCAAACACAGCACATTATCTCTCTGTCAAGAGCAATTCTTAGCTGCAAGCAGCAGAAGCTAACTCTGGCTGATTGATTAGAAAAGGAGTTTATTTGAAAGGTATTGGATGGCACAAAGATGGCTAAGAGGACTGGAGAAAAGAGGCAAGACCTACCTTCCGAAAATAAAGCCTAATCTCAGATAAGGAAACCACCATTGCCGTGAGCACTGGAGGAAAATTATGCTATGGCCTCCAGGGCCACCAAAAACAGGGCCTCCATTTCCAACATGTTTCTTCATGTTCTTCCCATCTGAATTGCAGAGCCACGCAGATATATCTGATTGGCAAAGTCCAGGTCCCGTACTTGCATCCTCACTGCCAAAGGGCTGGGAATTTGAGTGTATTTCTATAATAGGGAGGGGAAAACTCATTATGAGAGTCTTTCCTAAATATAGAAAGACCACCCAAAAGATAATGACCAGTCATGAATATGACACACGCTCGCTACTTTGGAATTGAGCAAAGTCATCGTCGTAAGTCGTATGTCATCTAGGCCAAAGTCCCCAAGAAAGAAACACGTGAGTCCTGATCTGGCTCTTCAGGATCTTCTTCTCGGTCTTCTCTCTGACTCTGGCCACGTAGGCTGACCTGGGGGCAGGGAAGGCACTGGAAGGGATGTGAGAAAGGTGTGTAGGTTGGGTCTAAGAAACTTGTCTCAAACGACTGATCGACCGTGAATGCTAAGGAGTTTGCATCCATTATCTCACGACTTTGTGAGGCAGGCAGTCGTTTCCTTCACTCTACATCAAGGCCACTCAACAGCAAAGAAGCTTCTTCAACTGGGATTCAACACTACAGCTGCCCACCTGACTCCGTGCCGCCCACCTTCTCTGACGGGCTCCTCTGCACGCTGACAACATTTGTATTTTTAAGTCCTCTGGCTCATGTCTATTTAAAACTTCTCGACTAAAAGACAAGCTATTTTTATTTCTGTATCGATCTCTCAATTTCCCAAGTGTTTATGAGGGTACATTTTCCAAAAATGCTCCTTGAGCAAAAAACACAGACTTTACTAAAGTTCAAATTGTCTGTACCCTCTGCTTCTAGGGACCTCAAATCCTATGTATCACAATTGCTGGGAGAGACTTCTTTCCTTCTGTGAAATAACTCAAATTATTACAGCATGCCACATAATACATAAGATGCTCTTTAAGCAACATAATATTTACCCTTACCAGTACACGTTTCCTGTAATTACTGCTGATATGAAAGTAAACCTCAGCTGAAAACTAGGAAAAAAAATCACTTCAAAATAGAACCCCTCACTTGCCAGCTCTGTGGACATGTTTGCCAATATGTACACACCATTTATGGGCACTGCCCACCGGGAAAGCACTAACACTTCCCAAATTTCTCCAAGAATAAATCTTATTGACAAGGCGACAAAACAGAATTGGAAAATGCTGTCAGTTCAATTTGTTGACACATTTTCCTTGCAAATCAGTAATTCCTGAGTTCATGATTTCTAAGAGAACCCATTGTAGTGAGTGCTACATGTGTTTTGTTGATATTCTACAGTGAGGCAAAATAATTCAATCTCCACCTCTTTCTTACTGACAGACAGTATTACCAACCCCAGCTCTCCAGAGACTCAGTCCAATCCCACAGAATTTGAAGCCCTGCTCAGTGGTTCAGTATCGTGTGCGTGTTCTCAGAAGTCTTGCTAAAGGGAGTTTAAACCCTGGTATACTGGCCAATGTCTCCTTCATGCTTGCTTGGCAGACTTGATCTTTCCTTCTCTTCTGGGAACCCAGTGTTCTGTGTATTCCCTAGGGCCAGCCATCCCCGAGTTCCACAGCCGACAAAATTTATCCAGGCACGGAGCCATCTTTGAAATCAAAGGCATGCCATGCTCAGACCTACTCTAAACACTGCATGAGTTTTCTGTCCAAACTTTTGATCTGCCATTTGTTCTCTCTTTCCTTCCCTCCCGGGAGCCTGGCCCAGATGGCACTTTTCATTGGTGCTGTGCCCTGCTCCTCTCGCAGAACAACAGAAGTTCCAATTTCCAAATATGGAAGCAACGTTTCAGAAGGGATGGTATGCAACAATGTAAGGTAATATATTTCTCAAGCTATCCCGAAGGTGTGGGTATCTGTTACCACAACTGATTGTTCTTCCAGTTTATGTATCTTGACTAAACTATAAATATTTTAGCAATGGATTTACTCGTGTTTTAAAGACACTCTGCACTTACAAAAACATAAGGCTCATTACCCATAGAATATTTCATGTAGTTTAGGCAAGATATTTTTACATGTAGGAAGGGAGTACTAAAAGGTTAGCAGATGACATCCATTTGCCTTAGTATCTTACTCATAGAAGTGAGGAGGTGAAACCTTTTTTCTTAGGAATTTCCATGGCAAAGAACCCAATTAGACTAGAAATTTTAATGGTGAGAATCCAATAGCAGGAAAAAAAACCCAATTCTCATTTAAGTGCCTCCATGCACTCGCGTTTGCATGGAAAAGAGGGGGGAAGTGGAGAAGGGGCGAGGGAGAAAGAGAGGGAGAGAGGGGACTAAACAAGTCACATGTGAACCTTATTGAAGAGGATGCCTGATATAAGAAAACATTTTAGTTTGGGGGTAGAGATTTAGAGGCCTAGCAAAAGGGGGGGGCACTCACTGAAATAAATGGCACAATATGTAACAAACCATACTTCCAATTACAATGCAAAATCGAAACAATCTGTGTGATCGATTATTGTAAGGGATTGTACAAGGCACCAGAACAGACTCAAAGAATAGCCCCTTTCCTTAAAGAGATAACTCCTCTGCTGGAAAGAATTCAGTGACTTCCTCTGCAGGGTTCAAAGGGCCTCCCACCCCGGCAAGGCCCCTAAACATATCTCTTTACACCCCACAATCCACTAATACCAAACTACCTTAGGATTCTGTTATTTCACTTTTTCATATCTTTGCACATGCTATTCAAGACCTTGTCCTCCCACCCCGTGCTATCCATCCTTCAAAACCTGACTCAGTTATTTCCTCTTCTGTAAGAGAATTGGCAGGTGTTATCTCCCGGTTGGTGCCAAAAAGAAGCCTGCAGCAAGCCATGCCAACAATGATTCTGCCAACAATGATTCTCCATTCGAAATGCAGCTTCTGGCTTATTCCCAAGCCCCGGTAGGGAGTGAATGCCAGACCATGGGGCATCAAGTAACGTTGCAATTTGAACTGTCTGTCACGAACTGGGTGCTTATCTGAGCCCCCAATCACAAAACCGTGCACAGCAGCATTCCAATATACACGAGAAATGGTACAATACAGAACAGCCTCAGCATGTGTGGAAGGCGCAGCTCTCCCCAGGATCTCATTGGACGTTCCCTGTGATCCTTTAAGAGAGAAGGGAAGTGCCTGGGCTCAGTAACAGGTAGATCTGCTCTGTATGTCTTCCAGGCCGTCCCCAAAAGATAGTAGTTAATGTACATTCTCCCCATGGGAGAACTCGGAAAAGCACATCTGGTTGTCTGCTCCATGAGAAGAGAAAAATGGTGGAGCTCTAGATCTACACTGACTCTTGGGCGTAGGCTAACAGTGTTGGTTGGCTGGCTGGTCAAAGACTTGAAAAGAACAAAATTGAAAAAGTGGTGACAAGGGACAGATAGGTGGATGGACTCGTAAGTGGATGTGAAGTATGAAGATACTGACCGGAAGAATCACTTTGCAGGAAACTCCCAATAATCAGGTGGGCAGAGTGCCCTCTTCAATACATCAGGCAGCCTCTTTCTTTCAGTGTTCTCTTGAGGGGCCAATGTAAAAAGCGTCCACGGCAGCAGGGAGGAAGGCTATGCATGGGCTCGAGAAGCATACGTAGCTGCCACACCTGCTGCATGTCCAACCTGCCAGCAGTAGAGACCAACAATAAACCCCTGGTCTAACATGATTCCCAGGAGAGCAGCCAGTCCCCCAGAGGTAGGTAAGTTACACAGGACTTCTTCCGTGATGGAAAGGAAATATATCTGTCCTCACACATTACACTCACATTCTGGGGGGGTTTGTCTTCTCTGTCCGAAGTGCTTTTTCCAGCACCTCCATACATAGACTTACTTAGGATGCTTTAATCATTGCCCTTAGTGTCTCACACAGGTGCTCCATCTGGAGGAAATATATTTAAATTTTTAGATGCTTCCTTAAGGCAAAGGAAGAATAGCAATGAGTTCACATATATGTCATTCCTTGGTTGTGCCATCCAAAAATACCTGGATTCATAAAAACGGTAGAATGGCCGGTTGAAAGACCACCATCTGGGAGACCATGCTGTGAGGCTGGGGTGCTATCCCACAGGACGTAGTAGTCTATGCCTGAAACATTTCCACGAGGTGGTTCTATCTCCTCCAGGAACGAGAGGGAGGAGGTGCTCATAGTCCTCTCACTATTACATCTAGTGAGTGTTTTCATCTTGTCCCCACAACTCAAAGCAATGTTGCGTCCTCCCCATGCAACTTGGACATTGGTGGATTTTGATGTCCACAGAAATTATGCTCCTACCAGGAAACACATCACTGTTCGAATGGGTTCTGAGGCTGTCCTCTGGCCTCTTTGAAATTCTCATGTCTCTGAGTCAACAGACAAAGGAAGAGGGTCACTCTCCTGGCCAGGGTGATTGACCCCAATTATCACGAGGAAATTGGTCTGTTACTACGTAATGGAGGCATGAAGAACTATGTGTGTGACGGAGATCCACCAGGGCATCAGTAACCCTGGTCAACGGAAAACTGCAGCTACTCAATCAAGGCAAATATCCAAGGATGCAGAGCCCATAGGAATGAAGGCTTGTGTCACCTCACTCAGGAAAGCACTGTGTCCAGGTGAGATGTTAGCAGAGAAAACATGGAATGGCTGCTGAACAAAGGCAACTAGGATTACCAACTAAGTCTTGTGAGGAGCTACAGAAATAGAAAATGGAGCCACTATATTTTATATGAATTGCTTTTTTTCCCCCTTCCTCCCCCACATTCTCATGACTTTATATGAAGAACACTGGTGACTGCTCACATTTTCATTTTCAGCTGGGAACATGACCAGATTGATGACATCAGTACCAGGGATTGACGGGACTCTATCCCCTGTGCTGGGACACGAACATTTATCTGAGTAAAGGACAAGAGTGGATAGAGAGAGGCAAGAGGTACGGACTGGGCTGGACATCGTCTTTTGCTCTCCAGATTGACTCTCCACTCTCCTCCACCCCATTCTCTGCCCCCAGAAGGCTGACCTCTGAGGAAGGATGACATCAACAACTTCCTTGCCTCCTGATCTCTGGCTGAAGGACATCAGGAGAAGATCAGAAGACAGAGAAGACAGAAGTAGTGTGAGGATGGGGATTTATCCCCTCCAGCCACCTCACTCTCTGTGCAGTCCCCCAGTCCCTACCTGTATTCCTCCATCAAAATTTCAGATCCAGCCCGGGACCCTGAAACGCAAGTGCTCATTTGCTCGCTCTCTGTCTTTCTATCTCTTCTCTCTCTCTTCCTGCCTGCTCTCCCTCCCTCCCCATTCCAGTAACTGCTTCCTCCATCAACCATTCTGAAGCCCTGCCTAACTAGCCCTTAGATCCTGGAGGATCCTTTGTGACTTTCCTGCACTCTGAGCTGTGAATAGTCTCTTTATTAGATTCCCTTCAGGTGCCATCTGTGTGCTGCTCTGACACTGACTGACAAACATCTCCCTCACCCACTAAACTAGGATTTCTTTGAGGGCAGGGTCTGTGCCTTATTTTCTGTTGTATTCTCCAGAACTTAGCCAGTGCCTGGTTGATGACAGGTGCTTGTTAAACATTTGTTGATTGAATGAACGACCAAATGCAAACATCTGTTGTACACGACTGATTTTATACATCACACAAGAACAGGCCACCACACAAGGACAGACAGTGGAGCTGAGATCCAGTCTACACAGAGCTGGCACTGAGCTGCCTTAGCCCCACCCACAGGAAGGGGTAACTTTTTGTAATTAGTCCAGCCCGCAGGGTGCCTTTTGGTAATGAGCACAAAGAAATGGTATGTTCTAACAGGTGGTCTTGCATTAGAAAAAGATATGACCTAAGTACTTTGGGCAGTAACAGGTTTCTATCAAGAAAGACCAGCTAGGAAACATCTCACGATTACATTTCTCATGAGATAAATGCATTATACATCGCTATTCAGTTCTTTATCTATATGGCCTTTTAAACTTTGTAATATACAAGAATGAGACAGGATATTTTCAGCCAAGCCTACATAACCTCAGGCATATCAGAATAGGATTGTTTTCAACTCTGGCCCAATGAGTTGAGAGCTAACTTAGTAGTGGGAGACGCTTTCAAACACTCAACTCTTGACTCATCTGTATAAATAAGTGGGGACAAAGGAAGCCAAGCAAATTTTTTTCCTGTACTGTATTCTGATTTCACCACAGGTGTATAGACAAGGATTTACACAAAGCTTGAATTCTTTGGGTAAAAAAGAGAAAAGTCCAAGACCAATAAATGTTTCTTTCGGGTGGCTAAACTAATATCTAAATACTGCGAGGTGAATAATCAAATACATAAATAATAATACATGCATCAGCCCCACCTGAGAACCTGAAATAAAAGTGTAAGTAATGCCAAACTGAACTAAACTGCTGTCAGTAAGAACAGATCAGGCATTAGCGCCACTAAAACAGTTTATTTGGTGCCTTGAAATTCATTTCAGTTACTTGTAGGAAAAACTGAATCTGATTTTGTAATGATCATTTAGACAAAATATGTGTGACAGACTAAAATGCTCTGATACTAGCATTTGTGACATTCTCGGGTACATAGTCAAAATTATAGGGTTTGGGGTTTAGTGAAAGAAGAATTAGGGAGTCTTCACATTCATAAAGAAGAGTTTAAGATTTCCAGGCAAAAGCAGATAACTCCATAGAGAACTCATACATTTTAATGGGTTCTACCTGACCAGCCCTTTTGACAAACTTTTTTTTTTTCTGGCAAAAGTAAGGCAGCTTTAGTTACTCTGCCACACTGGGTTAATTTAAACCACACCTGTTTAGAAGGGTGACTAGAGAATTCCTGCAAGTTTTGACCTGCATCTCCTCATTTAGAGTTAACAAGAGTGTGTTTCTCCATCACATTTTTGTCTCAGGTTTCAGAACCCTACCAAGGGGAGAAACAAGTTTACCATTTTGCAGGCCACTTCCTGGAGAAAACGTGCCAATTACCTTTTCTTTGACCTGCCCCACCCCCCACCCCCTTATATAATGAAAACCACATTGTTTTAAATCAGGTAGGCTTAGATTTAAATTCGAATAGTCCCATGATTTTCACTGTGTGGACTCTAAGATGCTCACTTTTGCGATTTACAAAATTGGGCTAATACTAACCATTTCAAAGGGTTATCATGCATACAAGGAACGCATATAAAGCATCTGTTTCTGTACCAGGCATTTAATAAGTAGCAGCAGCAAAGTAGTTATCAGTACCCTTGTTGTCATTATTATAATTACCCCACCAGGACTTCTAAGACAGCAATTTGATTTCAAGAACCTGCAGTGGTTAGGAGAGAAATGACTCAGAATTACTCAGGGAGGCGGGTTGAACCACTCGTAAGTTGGTTGTATTTTATTCAGTGACATGTACCTAGTGATGGTAAGATAGGCTTCTCCTTTTTACTATAGCAAACATATGTATAATAAACCACGCAGTCGGAGAAAGACTTTAGGTGAAGCCTGAACAGCCTAAAGCACTCCCAGGACACTGCAGAAATGAGGTTTTCATCTGTCAGATTTGAGCATCCTCTGTGAGCAGTTGACAGCTTTCGCTATTACCTAAAATATAAAAATCTCCAGAAAATGACCGTTGCCATTTGTGTCGCCATTATTCATTTAGACACCATCTATATTTCTTCTGTCGAGTAAATGAACAAAATGTCCCAATCACTTGCAGCTACCCACGAACGTTTAAGGGGCCTATCCAGCGAAACCGCAAATCCTCAAATTCCAGCCATATCAGTGTTGAAACAAATCCACATAAGGAATTCGAAACACTTTCACAGGGTGGTTCATACACCACATTATCCACCATCTCTATCTTTCTTCTTCCCCTGACAATGTCTGAGACTAATCTAACAACGAATAATTTGTCCCCTTCTTTCAAGGTGCCAAATGTCTTTGTTCCTTCTTTGAAGGATTAGGTCTAAGAGAAGTGGTTTCGAAAAGCATTAGGAGAGCCAGGTTTTATAACAAACCATGTGGGTGGAGGGTTTTGTTGAGTTAGGTTTTTTTTTTTTTTTTTTGGCTGACAGCAAACAAATCTATCTGAAAACATACTAAGCTCCAGCAGGTGCCCAGAGCTAATTTGGTTTGGAACTATTTTTAAAAAGCACTAGCTAAGTTTTCTAACTAGTCATACCAAATGGCTTTATTGTTTTTCTGTCTGCCTGCAAGCCAGGGGCCAGTTTTAAAATGTGACTCTGAACATAAGGCCACAAACTGGCCCTAGACTAAACAGATCTAAAATACCCGGATCCTTAAACCATCTCACAGATCCCGAGACACAAAGTAATTAGAGATTTACACTTGCGTTTCCACTTAACACATTCCTCCATGAATTCTCTGCATTTCCTTCAGCTTTCATTTAAATCTAGTGAGTTTCAGCTCTGGCCAGCACGGATGCTGTGAAACGCATCCCAGCAGCCAGATTCAACCGGGTTTGTCCCTTCAACCACCGGCTGCTGGCAAGTTGTTTGGCTTCAGGCTATCCCGGTGGAGGTTGACTGTCCCTATGCAATCTCACGGTAGTCCCATCATTTGGAATTCTTCTCCTAATGCTGCCAGAATACACACCCTCTTAGGTGTGGCGTTTGAAGAACCTTCAGCTTTGAATCTCTCTGATACACATATGCTTTTAGCCCAGCCTTTCCGTTCTCCCATACATAATTTGGATTGAGATACAAAGATTAGATTGGGGTTTTTTTGTTGTTATTGTTGATTTGTTTTAGCTCTGTATGTCCAAGCACAAACATCACTAATATACTGCCTAGAGTCTAACTATAAATATTTGTTCGACTATTGAGGCTGCAGGTGTCAGGTGAAGAGCAACAGTTTGGAGTCAGCCTGACCTGGATTTCAGTTCTGGCAAGTCCACTTGGCAATGTGTAATGTTGGACAAGGTATTTCACAAAAATCTCCGACAAACATGGAGATAATAATACTTACCTCACAGGGTTGTTAGGAAGATTCAGTGTGATTATGTATGTGAAATTCTCAGCACTGTCAGGTTCATAATAAAGCCTCAGTAAATTCTAGTTTCCTTCCAGTTGCCTTTAACAATGAAACGACCCAAATTCTTTGTGCCACAGAGAGCAGTTCAGCGGACGACCCCCCAAATCCACCCTCCGCCTGCTTCTCCTTGTAACTCTGTAACGTGATCTCAGCAGTTACCACTCTTCTCCCTTTGCAGGTGGGGAAACTGAGAGCAAACAGGTGAAGTCATCTTCCCAAGGCCTCGGCAACATTAAGTAGAGAGCCCAGGCTTGAACCTGGATTACCTAATCCTAAATCCAGCTCTTTTTTTCTTCCAATTGTATCATTTGCCATTGATTTTGTTTAACACACTCTGAATTCTTTAGTGAAAACCTACCCCAGATAGTCTCCATTCTTGGCCGATTCGGCAAACAGAAGTGTGAGCCACAGCGGGGCAAATCCCAGGCCGTGAGAGTCCTATCCACTCTGTCCCTCTTTCCCCACCAGTGCAGCCAAGGGCCACACTGGGGGAGGACACAGCTGCCTTCCGTGCTGTCCACTTCAGAAGGCAGGGGTATTCGGGCCAGAAAAGACCACAAAAGGCAAGTGCCGGCCCACAGCCAAAGTTCACATGTGATGAGTTCAGTGCTGACATTTGGAGGTCGCAGAGACAATAGGATGGCCAGCTTGTTCTCTTGTGTACTCTGCCCCCATTCAAAGGGTTTGCCCTATAACCCCCGGCCCCCTCCATGTCCTGGGAGGTACACAGCAGAGCTACCCTCTGGACACTGTCAGACCTGTACCCCGGACTCCTGGAGCTTAATTCCCAGCTATAGGGTCTCAAAAAAGCTGCCACTGTCTCAGTGTAAAAAGAAACGTTTTTAAATCATACTTGGAATTTGCTTGTTTCACGTAACCCTCACAAGTACACCGTACTGGAGACAAAAACGGGTGTTGTTTTTATAAGGAGTGTGGGGTTCAGACGTGTTAGCTGGTGAGAAGGGGGACGCAGGACATCTACCTCCTCATTCTGAATTCTCTGAGGCACCTCACTGCTTCTTCTCGTAGCCATGGGAACTCAGTACTCTCCCTCAGAGTCTCCTATTAGGAAGCATAAAGGGACTTGTGTAAACATTTGCTGAATGGAAGGCACAACAAAGGGACAACAAGGAGCTGCGTGTTCCAGTTTTCTACTCAGTCTGCCTCTCGTATTGTGAATGGGACTCCCAACAAATTCAGCTGAAATAATCAACTCATTTTTGTCCTGTTGTGCCAGTTTGTCATGTTGCCACGAGCCAAAGCAGTCTCTGACCCGGGTCAAAACACCCAGAACACTTCTGAGGAAGAACCTTCTGGACCAGGGAAAGTCGCGTAACACAATTTCCAAAAACAAAAAGGCCACAGGGTAAAACGCCACAAAATGAACGTACCCCCATCTTCTCTTGGGGGGCCCTTGCCACTTCTGTCTGCTGCGGATCTATGACAATTGGTAAATGTGATTTTAGAGCATGAATGTAACGGAATCATTTGGTCAGCTCAGAAGTCAGACTCATCATGTTGGAAAAGTGGGAACATGAAAGCATTTAAAGAAGGCAACATTGTGAGGCCTCAGAAAGCAAAAGAGGGAGAAAGACACAAAACGGACTGAAGGAATAGTGGAACGATGACAAGTAGTGAGTATATGGCCCGCTTTTTGTTAATATGTCTGCCTAAAC
This sequence comes from Rhinolophus sinicus, assembly GCF_036562045.2. Classification (NCBI taxonomy): domain Eukaryota; kingdom Metazoa; phylum Chordata; class Mammalia; order Chiroptera; family Rhinolophidae; genus Rhinolophus; species Rhinolophus sinicus. The sequence continues at coordinate 8,327,115 of NC_133763.1, forward strand.
TCAGTCAACAAAAAACCCCTCAGATCAATACAGTTCTCCTTAAGATTCCTTTGACTAGTCCACATTGTTATTACTACTGGTTATAAGAGATTAATCAGTTGGACCAGGTCCGCCTTTGTCAAAACTTTCTTGATTTCCTTAGATTTGTGACAGGCTGGTTCTCCACAGTTGGACTACTGGTCACTCAAAGGCACCTGTTTACAATTCTCATTTCAGTGTGGCAAGTTGACCCTTCAAAACCAGACCTTCCTGTTCTCTGCTCCCATTTCTGTTCCAGATTTTCATCTCAGCTCAGGAACGACAAGGCGTAAAACCTCTGCGAGTGACATGAACGACCTCTACCACATGTGAGGGGGAGAAATGTGAGGAATGTTCGCAGCCTTGGTTTGAGTTCTCGGAACTGCCCCACATCTTGCCGGGCTTAACTGAAGGAGATAGTCATCTTTGCATCCATCCTCATGAAGTGCCAAGTGTGGGGGATCCAGCTGGCTCATGTTCTTCTCCTAAACCTCAAGTCAACACACTATGCATCTGTGGAAACAGGAAAATCTCACGTGTCCAAGACTATAAGATGCAACAGAGAAGAGGGGCCTAAAGCGAAGCGGTGAGGGGCTAGACCATTATTAAGGAACACCAAGAGGAAAAAAAAAAACTATATATATATAGTCTTTTTTTTTTTTTCATGTGGAGCTGTAATCTGTGCTTATGAGACATCTTCTAACCAACATTAGCACCTCCAGGGGACATTCTGGACATTTGTGAGGATGAGTTTATTGTCTCAACACTTAAAGAATACTGAAGCCATTTAGTTGGTGTCAGCCAGAGAAGACAGATGCCCTTAAATGACATCTCATTTCACTGGTGTAGACACTCATAGAAATATCTACAATGATGTAACAATGGGAGAAGGTGATATTGTGAAAGAAGAGAACAGCACAGATTGATAGGAGTCATGATTTAAAAAAAAAACACAATATATATACATATATATATATATAGACATAGGAGTCATGATTTAAATATATGTATATATATACATTAATGTGTATATTTTATCCTGATTTGCCAAACTTTTATAAATTTAGTGAGCGATCTGAACATAAGAGACTCTGATAGAATTTTTATATCAAGCAAACAAACAAAACCAAAATCAAACACCTCACTGACCCTGTTCAATCTGACAGCATGGATTCTCCCGGCATTCCCTGAGAGCAAGCAGCTTTTGCCTACGGTCCCAAATTACAGTCCGTAGGGTTTTCTCTCTAAGAAGCCGCGCAATAGAGCAGCTTCTGTGCCCCATAATCATATGCTCCCAAGTACAAAGTGTTAAGGAACTGATTAACCTCCCAAAGAATTTTCTAGAAAGATAGGCAGACTAATGACGTCACAGATTTCAAAATCTTTCCCGAGACCCCTGAAATTGCCCACATTCTGAAAAGAGGGATACAAGGGGGGCATTCCCCTTTCCAAGAGAGCAGGAACCACGGCACAGCCACAGCTTTCAAAACGGTCTCCGGGTCTAGGATCCTAACACAGCCCAGCAAGGGGCAGAAGGTTTTCTCCTTTGCAAACAGTTGTCTTTTTCCTGGCAAACAAGCCAGGTGCCAGAAACTTTACCCAGATGGGGAGGGAAAGCGAGGAGAGGAAGCAGAAGGGGGAAGGGACCTAAGGAAGAAAAATAGAAATCATTAGAAAAAGTGAAAGACGGTGTCAAAATGGGTACAATTTGAAATGATTTCAGGAAAATTACATCGTTTTTCAAAGTACCGAAAGCTTCTCCAAGCTCTGAAAAGGCAGAGCCTGCACGAAGGTGTTCTCCCTTAGCACTGAGGTCTCTCACCCAACTGTGGAAAAACAGAAGATATCTCCCACTGAGAAGTCACAAAAGTACGCCTGCTGTGTGAGTGCCATTGCTGGTTAGGTTTAATTTCTTTGTACTAAATAGAAAGCGTTCTCCCAAGTGCTTCCCAGAGCTTATGTCATGTTGAATTTTGTTACACCTGTTTCTTTCTGTTCGTCTGTGACACATTGCTCTCCCCTTCACCTGAACAACAGATATTCCCTTCCCCGAGTTCCTGAATTAAATCTTATTTTATCTTGCTATCAGGAAAAAACAAAGTCATTTGGGGTCATCGCTTCAAGGTTGAGAAGCCTGCGCCACCCACCTGCTCCTGCTCGTCAAAATTAAATCTGCCAAGTGCTGAGTTGCTTGAAAACGTCCCGTTAAGTCATTTAAAGATGTAGCTCATCATATATCTAGCAAAGCCTAATCTTACGTTGAGACGTACGCCTTGCCACAATCACAGAACTTCTCCACAAAATGTTTTCTTTATTAAAAAGCAAACTAAGCTCCCATCTGAAAATGTTATTATCCATGTTTCTTATGCCATGTAGTCTTCATTTCCTGAACAAAAAGAACATTCTTTCACGTAACCGATTATTATAATCTTGCTCATAGTAAAGGATTTTTTTTTTTTTGAGGAATCATTGACATACTATTATATTAGTTTCAGGTGTACAGCAGTGATTCAATATTAATATGTAATTACAAAATTACCGCTACAATAAGTCCACTTAACATCCATCACCATACATAATTACAAATTGTGTTTCCCGTGATGAGAACTTGTAAGAGTCACTCTTTCAGCTACTTTCAAATCTGTAGCACATTATTATTAACTATAGTCACCATTCTGTACAATACATCCCCATAACTTATTCCTTTTATAACTGCAAGTTTGTACCTTTTGACTCCCGACCCCCACCCTCACCTCAGGCAACCAGCAATCTGTTTTCTATATGCATGACCTCAGGTTGTTTGTTTTTGTAGATTCCACGTATAAGGGAAATCATTCCTTGTTATTTGCCTTTCTCTGTCTGACTTGCTTCACTTAGCATAATGCCCTCAAGGTCCATCCAGGTTGTCACAAATGATGAGATTTCATTGCTTTTATGGCTGAATAATATTCGGATGCTAATACTTTGTTGAGGATTTTTGCATCTGTGTTCATCATGGATGGTGGCCTGTAACTTTCTTTTCTTGTGGCGTCCTACCCTAGATTATCAGGGGAATCCTGGGCTCATAGAGTGAATGTGGAATTGTTCCTTCCTCTTCTATTTTTTGGAAGAGTTGGAGAAAGATAGGCATTAATTGTTCTTTGAGTGCTTGGTTGAATTCACCAATGAAGCCATCTGGTCCTGGATGTGTGTCTGTTGGGAGGTTTTTTGATTCCTGATTCAATCTCCTTACTAAATAGTAATCAGTCTGTTCAGATTTTCTATTTCTTCATGATTCAGTCTTTGTAGGTTGTATATTGCTGGGAATTTATCCATTTGTTCTAGGTTGTCAAATTTGTTGGCATATAATTGTTCATATCATGTTTCCCCGAAAATAAGACCTACCCCGAAAATAAGCCCCAGTTAAGATCGGCAGCCAGACGGATGCATTTAGTACGTTATGACAATGTTCCAGAAGAAGATGACATGACTGTATTTAAATAAATGTAGATCGTTGTACGTGAAAAAGTAACACATCCCCCTGAAAATATGCCTTAATGCGTCTTTGGGAGCAAAAAAATAAGACCCGGTCTTATTTTCAGGGAAACACGGTAGTAGTCTCTTAAGATCTTTTGTATTTCTGTATTTCTGGGATATCAGTTGTAATGATATCCTTCATTTCTGATTCTATTTGTGTCCTCTCTCTCTCTCTCTTTCTCTCTCTCTCTCTCTCTCTCTTAGTTTGTTTTTTTTTTTTGTTTTTTGGGGTGTGTGTGTGTGTGTGTGTGTGTGTGTGTGAGTCTAGGTAAAGGTTTGTCAATTTTGTATATCTTTTCAAAGAATCGGCTCTTAGTTTCATTAATCGTTTTTACTGTCTTTTTAGTCTCTATTTCATTTGTTTCTGCTCTGATCTTTGTGTGATCTTTTATAAAGGATATTTTAAAGTTACTTTTAAAGGTTATTAAAGGTCACTTGCATCTACAGTGACTTCTAACAGGTTTCTGTCCTTCCTTCCTCAGTAAGTAAGCCAGTGGGGATTAACAGAATTAGCATTTTAATCATTTCAGGTCCAAGAACTAGGCTGTCAATCTCTACATCACATGACTGACACGTTCATTAATTTTACTCTTTCATTGAGAGCTGTTAATTCGCCAGTATCTTCTCTGGGCAACTCCATGTACTCATTTGTCTTAAAAATCCACATCCCTGTCTGCCAAATAATCTAGAGCATAGTGTTACTCTACAATCGAAGCCCTGACTAAATGCCCTGGTAAATTGTCCCTTATTCTGAATAAAAGTTGTAAATTATGCTTTCACTAGACTGGGGTTGCTCACGTTCTTACCACATCCTTCAAAATGAATTCCAAAGAATCATTCTATGAAAGGAGTTTAACATTATTTACAAAGCTCTGACTGTGTTTCTAGGAATTGTCGCACCCTTTCTAACTATCGATCCGGCAAGTGAGCTTAGTTTGGTTAGTTTCTGCAAAGGCAGAAGCTCTGCAAGTTTCCCCCTCACTGTGGCCCTTTACACAGTATCTCAGCTCAGTGAGGAGGGGTGCAGGCTCGCACTGGGGGCCCTCTTAATTCAAAATAGATGGGTAAATCCGTTTCTTTTGGTGTCAGTTTCCTCTTGAGTAACCAGGGATTCACTATGTGATCCCTTAGTTCTCTTATGGGTCTAAATCTTGCATCTCTGTGACTATAACCATGACCCCACAAGACCAGCTTGATAACGGTCAACCCAGGTCACACTCTTCGAGGCTAGCAGCTTCCAGAGCCTTCTCTCACAACCTGCCTGCCCCATAGATGTTTCATAACACCCCCATGCGGGGGGCAGCATTGGCAGTCCCTGAGCCCCAGAGAGTGATTTCCCCAAGGTATCACAGCCGAGAATAAGCCGGACCTTGTCTCAAACCCCAACCCAGGTCCCAGTCCGGTGCTCTTTCTACAACACAATAACGTTCTTCATAAAGTTTCGATAAACCACCACGAAATCAGTCATACAGGAAATTCTCATTCTCTACTATCTGCTTCCATGTATAGTCGAAATCTGGATAGTACCACAAGAAGATGTCATCTCTCTGCTTTTTGTCCTGGGTAGTTCATATTAGTACCCTTGGGAAATTTGACAGTCCGGGGTGGACATTGTTGTGGCCCACAAACACTGCAATATCCGAGGCTCTGTGATGAGCTCTTTGATGACTCAAAGATTCTCCCCTCCTGGAGCCAGTCTTGGTGAAACAATAGGATGCACTTAAATAGGCTCTGCCAGAGGGTATAAAGTCTAGGAAAGAGGTACAAGGTCCCTGGGAACTTCCCTCTAGGAGGATCAGAGAAGGTACGAGGCTGCAGTAACAAATGACCACACCCTCGGTGGCTTCAAATAGCAGGGATTTCTTCTCTCCTCGTTCTAGAGGCCAAAAGGCCAACATTGGGGTCAGTGGGGCCAGGCTCCCTCTGAAAGCTCGAGAAGCCTTCCCGGCCTCTTCCAGCTCCTGGTGGCTCCAGCATTCCCTGGTTTGTGGCAGCATAACTCTAATCTCTGCCTCTGTCTTCGCATGGCCTTTTCCCCTGCATCTCTCTGTCCTCTTCTTATCGGGACATTCGTTGTTGGACTCATCTTCAATCCATGATGATTTCATTTCAATATCCTGAACTCATTAAATCTGCAAGGACCCTACTAAGAGTCTGACGTCAGCAATAGAGAGGAGAGCCATCCTAAGAGGTTTCAGGAGCAAAGCTATGGGAGCAGGCAAGTCCTGGACACCTAGGAGGAGAGAAACACCTGAGGGGAGCTACAAAAAAGTTAGGAGGATGATGGATCCGTCTGCTCAGGCAGCCATAACAAAATGCCACACACTAGTGGCTTAAATAGCACACATTTATTTTCTCACAGTTCTGGAGGCTGGAAGTCCAAGCTCAAGGTGCCATGAGGATTGGTGTCTGGTGAGGCCTCTCTTCCTGGTTTGTAGATGGCCACCCTCCGGCTATGTCCTCAAATGCTCTTTCTTCCACCTCTTCCTCTCCTTATAAGGACACCAGTCCCATAAGATGACGGACGCACCCATATGACATCACTTAACCTTAATTACTTCCCTAAAGGCCCTGTCTGCAAATACAGTTGCATTGAGGGTTTGGGCTTTAATATATGAATTTAGCGGGACACAATTCATACCCATAACAGATGATTTGGGGCCAAATGCAGATGGGTCAAGACGACTAAGCCGAGGAATTTGACCTTTGTTCTGTCAATGGTAGGAAAAGAGTATTAGACATCTTGAAAGGGGTTATAAAAATGGTTTCAACAGAAGCACCATTCTTTCCATTTTTCTGGTCTATAAAATAAGAGCTATTTTCTAGGAGCCCTTCCAGACTAATAAACTGTGATTGCCGAGTGCATTCTAGAAGAATAATCTCTCAGAACGTCTTGCTCTCTCTGAGACCTAGCCTCTGCAGCCATTATGTTACCGAAAGATAGATCATTCTTAAGGACCGTTGTTTCTCGTTCTGAAAGGGTTCACGATTAAGCAGAGAAGCTTCCACTGAGAGCGCCAGCAGCACCCTGCTCGTTCTCTGAGAACAGTGTCAGACAGACATGAGATGGTAAGATGTACCTGTGAGACAAGGCCACTCATTCTGGCCTGGTCGCTTGCACCATGAAGAGTATTTGTGAACGTTTTCCCAAAGCCTTACATTGGGGATGGGCCACAGCCAGGCTCTGCACCCAGACAGCCACACTCTAGCCTGGGTTCTTCACTAACAGGTTTCCCCCATTCTCCGAAAGTACAGTGTTCCTATGAAACTATTTGTCAGCCAAAATGGTGCACAGTGAGGAAGTGATTACCATTGATTTATATGGAGCCAATTGGGGCCCAAAAAATAATCTACTAAATAACCCATCAAACCTAAAATAACGCTAATGTGTAGTAAAAGCAGTGCCCCTCCCACTGCTTGGGGTACGTGCTACCTCCATAACGGCTCAACAAACACTGAACGCTGCTTGCACTTGGCACCTCTTTTCATAAGAGCAAAAATCCTCTCTGGATTTATTTCCGTTAGTGAAAGCCAGTACTAATATAGGTCTCTTGTAAACGCAAAGTGGCATAAAGTGAGCTTTTGAAAAGTGGGGGTGCCTGTGCCGCCTTTTCCTTAGGTATTTAGAAGCAATTCAAGACAATCTCTGTGATGACCTGGGCCAGCTTTCAAGGCTGAGACACCGGGACTGTATTTTAAATCTGTAGCCATTGCAATAGTAATCATGAAAGCTATAAGAGAAAAAGCGAGGGAAGAGCTCGTGATACAATGCTAAGTAAAAGTGTCAGAATACAAGGTACATCAGACCAGGCTAAGCCCCGTGAGAATGAGGCTCCATCACTCACGTAGCTACAAGCCAACTCCTTATGGCAATAGCCAGAAACGTTTTCCCTTCTCTCCTTTTCGTCCCTCTCCCAGAAATCATCCCAAGGAAAACTTTCCTCTTGCCCCTACCCCCACAACAAGCACGTTAGAAAAGTGGGGTCTGAATGGAACAAAGTCTTGATAGAAAAGCCACCGTACGTGGGGCAAAGCCAGCCTGCAGCCGCAGGCCTCCACAGCTTCCATTCATGCAACACACATGTGCTGAGGACGTGTGCCCCACAGCCAACTGGGTTCTGGGACAGACAACAGACAAAACCTCCTGCCCTCATGAAGATGACATTCTAGTGGGAGAGGTTGACAGTTAAAAAATAAGCACAATAAATAAGATGTTGCACGGAGTCTTAGGTGATAAGTATTATGGGAAAATAATACAGCAGCAGGATCTGGGACGCTGGGGTGGGAAAGCAGATTGCCATGGTAACTAGGGTCATGAGAAAGCAGGGGACATCGGAAACAGGGCTTGAAATGAGAGAGTTAAGTGCACATGTCTGGGGAAGTACATTCTAGGCAGATGGAACACCCCATGCAAAGGCCCTAAAGAGGAAACACATCTGAGATGTTTAAGGAACAGCACAGGCCACTGACCCTGCAGTGAATGAGTAATTGGAGAGGAAGTTGGAGGTGACGGGTGGGGGAGGGCAGGCCTTGCAGTGCTTATGGCTGGCCGTGGCAAGGGCTTTGGCCTTTATTCTGCAGGAAATAGGGAGTCAGTGAGGGTCTGGAGCAGAGAAGGGACATGATCTGACTGATGTACTAAACAACCTACTGGCCGCTGTTTGGAGAACCGACTGAGGAGAACAGTGGATGGAAGCTTAGAGGAGACCAGTTAAAAGACCATTGTAATGATATGCAGAAGACTCCGAGGGGAGTTGACTTAAAGGAAAGATGGAGATGTCAGTTTCAGACATGCGACAGTGCAACCTCAGAGACACAGAATCGGTGGGTTGGCTATGAGTCTGGAACTCAGGAGCAGAGGTGGGCTGCAGACACCCAGCTGGGAGGCGTCACATGTAAAGCCATAAGACCAGCTGAGATTGGCAAGGGCACCTCATCCAGCAAAACACGAGATCTAAGACCTGGTCCCTGGACGTGTCAGTGCAAAGAGAAGGAAGCAGCAAGCATTTGGGAAGAAGTGGCCCATGACGTCGAAGGACGACCAGAATATTGTGACATTTTGGAATTCAAGAGAAGAACGTGTTTGCTAGAAGAGAGAGGGATCAACCGTGTCAACTCTGCTGAAAGGTTAAATCAGATGAAAATGGAGAACTGAGCTTTGGGTTTAGCAAGGGGGAGGCTGTGGGCGCCATCCACAAGCAATTTCAAGGGAATAAGGGGAGGAATTTTATCTACAGAAAATATAGGAAAACCTCAATGATAGAAAGAGGCAAGTGCCTGGCGCTAAACTTTTAGGGAGAGAAAGAGGAAGCAGTGACAAAGCCTTTGGCGTTTAAGGACAGACGTGTGTGTAAGCCAAGTAGAGATGTTCTATATGTATATAAGTCCTTATTTTCACATGAATCAACAAATTATGCTGCGAACTTACTGACTTTTGTTCTCTCTTCAACTCTGTCCTGAAGAAAGCTTAATCTTTTAAGTGGAAGAAAAAAAATAAATAAAAGGTCACCTACCAGCAATGAAGCCGAAACGCACGTGAAACCCAGCCTTAATTCATTACATAAAAGGGATGCTTGCAACATTCTTCCTTAACTTGACAGCCATCACTCCAACAAGGGATTTTTGCTTTTAAATATTATTGCCACACCTTTGGAGCAACAATATTGGGACATGCACACGGTCCTTTCTCAGTGTGCGGTCTAGAGGCCAGGCTTCCAGTGCAAAGCCAAGCTTGCTCTTTCTATCATCACACACTCTGTCTCCTGTAGAATCATCTCCTATCACCAGTATTCCTGCCAAGGTGCCCATTTACGGCTGTCTCTTTCTTTTTTCACACAAAGTCATATGTGGAATGCAGAAGAGATGATCTGCTCAAACCCATCAGAAAATTTTCTTTTCTATTTCCAAAATGGAAAATCTGCCTCGAAAATTCCTGAGCAGAACCTTCTAACTAATTAGCGGTTACCAATTGCTTATTTCTCCAGTTAAACCAGGAGGTAAAACATACTTCTAGGAAAGTACCCAAGGCATTATATTTACACTGCTTATTCTCTGCTTTGTTTCAACTTCATGGAAAGACCTATCATTAACTTCTATGACTGAAAAAATAGAAACATTTTAGTAAAACCTCATTATTTCAGATCCTCCCACTTTGAAAATAATAGTAATTCAACCATGATTGGCGATTACTTTTGTAACATATTTGAAAAAAGGGGTATTTGCAAAGAAAATGAATCACATAAATAGTGCTCAGGAAAGATATTTAACCCACTTAAAACATAAAGTGTTTCAAATATTGTCCATTTGTTGAAGGAGAGCTCTCTGTACACTATTAGTACAAAAACAGTAGTGTGCATGGTTAATAGTAGTAGGTATGGTGCAAGAGTTCACTATGTCTTCTCTCTGTTTTTCTAAACTTAGGAGATTTTGTTGTAATTACTGATCTATACACACACACACAAACACTCACTGCAGTCAGGCAAGTATACACAAACAACTACAAACCCACACATTTTACTTGCCAATACCCACACCCCACCAGCAAATAGGTTTCCCAGATTAAAAAATAAAATAAAATAAAATCACTGATCTTTTCTTTTTGCCAACAACAACAGCTCCCTCTATACCTGAGTTTTAAATGGAGTACTCCCCACACTGCCTTTTCTTTTCTTTTTTTTTTTTAATTGGGGAATATTGGGGAACAGTGTGTGTCTCCAGGGCCCATCAGCTCCAAGTCATTGTCCTTCAATCTAGTTGTGAAGGGAGCAGCTCAGCTCCAAGTCCAGTTGCCATTTTCAATCTTTAGTTGCAGGGGGCACAGCCCACCATCCCATGCGGGAATTGAACTGGCAACCTTGTTGTTGGGAGCTTGGGCTCTAACCAACTGAGACAGCATCCAGCTGCCCCAAACTGCTTTTTCATAATTACATAATTGCAACTTGAGCAGTGTGAAACTAAAAGGGAAAAAAAAATGTTATTCCTTGGTTGACTACAAAGTAACCTATCAAAGAGATTTGCCTCTTCTCCGTGCCCATAGATTTCGTCACACAGGAGAAGTGATCAGAATCCAGGCTTAATAAGCACAGAACACCAAAATTCATTTACTAAATTCAAAACAAAGAATCTGGTTTCTGACAATATTATTTTTAGATGGGTTGTATAAGCAACCTGCAGAAGATAAAAACTGAAGGCAGCTCCGCACAAAATGTAAGCTTGAGAGGCATATATTAAGAATCTTACCAGCCTAAAACCAGCAGATGATGAAACCTGACAGATTGGCTGGCATTATCTTCCCCATTCTGGGTGCATGTCTCATGCAATCTGCTCCCACAGGGCTGAGCCATTGCCTTGTTCTAAAAACACCAACCACACACACACACACACACACACACACCACCACCACCACCACCACCACCACCTCCGATCCTGGAAACTGATGATTGCTACATGGCAGTAAACATCTGTTCCCTCAAGCTTTCTTAACTTTTAGGGTTCATATATACCACATGGAAACAATGTACTATCCACAATAGTTCAAAAGCATTTGTTCAACTAACACCTATAGAGCACCTGCTCTGTTCCAGGCACGGCACATTTAAAGATGTAAAGCCAAGTCGGAGGCTGGTTCTCTCTTAAAAAGTGATGGGTTTGTGTGAGAAAAGCCACAACACAAATCCAGGCCTGTGATAATGCAGCAGGAGAAGAGGGCAGCATGATTCATTCTGCCTGGGAAACGGAGGGAAGCCATGCCGGAGAGGTTATGTTCGAGCTGGCTTCTTAAGGATGAGGAGGGGTTCAGTGAGGGAGAAGGGCAGAGAGCGTGTTCCAGGCACATCAAAAGCCGGGCACCTATTTGGGAAGCTGGAAACCTAGTGTGACAAGGGAACAAGCACAGAGGGGCTCAGATGGCCTGATGGTTGGGCAGGACAGGTTTTGAATGCCAGGCTCTCCTTTGATACAGAAACTATGAATGTCATCGGTCGATAAAGAACAATCCAATCAAGTTATTATATATAAAGACAATTGTGGCCGAGTGGAGGATGGATTGCAACAGGGTGAGGCAGTCGGGACTTGTAGTGGAATGGGCAGTGCCAGGAGAGTGGAGAAGGCAAGAGCGATTCCAGAGCCAAGACGAATGGGACTCGGGGGGCCTCTGGATGTCAGCGGTAGGAAAGAGGGAGGTGCAAAGGATGGATCCAGGTGTCCTAGTTACAAAGAAGAGGGGACAGACCTTCCAGATCCCGAAGTGGGAATGCAGGGGGAGGAGCAAGTTTGGATGAAGAAGAGGTCAGATGGTCTAAAGCCGAGAGTCTTCAACGCTAAAGTTCAGGTCAGAGGGCATGAAAACAGGAGACAGAGTGAGGAAGGAAACGGGGCCCCAGAAGTGAATGGATGTGACGGAGTGACCTGGATGTTGGTGTGTGATGGCAGCTTGTATGGAAGAGCATAATCCAGTGGGATAGAGTGTATCTCAGGGGGGATGCTTTCATTTGGCTGACTCAAGAGCCATTCCCAGACCTCCCCTCCCTGAAGCCAGACATTCCTCTCCCCAGTGTTTCTTTTAGTTAGAGGTGGCAATGCAGTGAAAAGAGAACTCTGCTGGGCGCCTATGGGAAAATGTGCACTTCTCTGATCAAAGGAACAGACATAGTTGGTCTGCCTAGAATGAGGAAATGATGCCAAGAGATTCTTGGAGCCAGCGCCTCACCCATGAGATGACATAAGGCCAATACATTAATGATGTTGAGGAAAAAAGATAAAGTCCCACTGTCTGGCCTGGGCTCTAGGGAAGTTTTAGGCAAGGACCAAAGAAAAGCAGTATCATCTGAGGAAAATCAGTCTTCAAATGAGTCAAAGAGGAGGGAAATGTATGCTGAGGCAAGGCTGAGGGCAGAAATTGTGCCCTGCTGCTTCCCCAACACTGTGCCTGGAGCACAGCAGGCACACACCACACAGTTGCTGAGTGGATAAATACTGAGTGGAGGACATAGTGAAAGGTTTGAAGAAACCCAGCCGAGCAGGGCAACCTCTGTGAAAGGAAAGAGCTGAGCGAGATGGGGATATGGTAGTCGCGTCACTAGAGCTGTTTGTCCCTTGGACAGAGTTCTCTGATCATAGCAAGCAGGGAAGGAGGGGAGGGGAAAGGCGGGCTGACTGCTCTCTGCAGTTTCAGGTCCCGGATTCCAGGGAGAGAAGACAGACGAATTGATTGGAGAGAAAAATCATCTGAGCCAATATATTAACCTGGGCACTTTTGATAGGTCTACTGGCAAAGGTAGTTCTGGGAGCCTTCCATTTCGGGAGCCCCGTGCCCTGAACACTGGGAAAGAACGCAGGTGTCACCCTCAGAAGCCCACAGCTCTGATCCTCCCAGGAACCCTCAGGGGCCACAAGTCATCTTGGAAGGAGTCATTTACTCAGCCTGACTCAGAGGAAAGTCAGGGATCCATCAGAATCTTCGATCACCTGATTATACAGGAGTCGCAGAATGCTTGACTATGGCAGGATTTCATCCGTGAGGACCGATTCCAAAAGCTGGAACCTGGGCATTGGACAAGAACTAGCCAGCCACAGGATTCCGGGGGACGTGATCTTAAGAGCTTTCAGGGTGGACAGAGATGGCCCCACAGCTGGAGAAGGCTCCCGGTTGGGGGAAACTGGCCTTCGGAAAAGTGTTCACAGAATTTCCCACAAACCCTCACAGCCTCCTAAATTTTACTGCAGCCTTCTTGGCTCCCTCCTGCACACATACCCCTTCATCCTGCACTTCCAACCTTCCTGAGCAAATTCAGTAAGGAAAAGAAACCTAATGATACCTTACGTGGTCTTTTTGTGAATAGCCGCACGTATAATGTTATAAAAACATAATAGAAAGTGCATACGTATGGCAGAATCACAAGAAGAAGGAAATAAAATGAAATTGTCATCCAGCACCCAAGGCATGTGCAATATTCTGGCACCGCTCTATTTCCAATATTGAGATGCCGTTTCTATCATTTAAATACTATCTCAAATGTTCCACTTAAGGAGGAATGACATTCTCAAATGTTAAGTGTTCCACATAGAATTCCAAGAGAGCCTTATCCAATTACTGGAGAGGCTAATCTAATTTTCCATAGACCGAATACATATACTCCAGGTAAAACCACAGTTAACGCTTGGATCTGGATTACTAACAGCCTTCCCTTGCGTACACACAGCCTGGTTGTGAAGCCCACGCAAGACACAGCACCATCTACTGGCCGTACACCCAAAACACAGCGTTATGGTCCATTGTATGAATAGCATTTTCCAGGGGACAGGCTCTGTGGCTTGGAGACACATCATTTCTTTCGTATGAGCTGGCCTGGAACATTTTTGAAGATTTAATGGAAGCAATGTGGGGATAAAAACTGTAAAACCCTAGCGAGGCATTCTGCCTCACTTTATTCTCGTGATGTTACTCTTTACATCTCTGTTCCAGGAAACCTTGTGAAATGTTTCATTCACTCACTGACTCATTAAATACATACTTACTGGGCCCCTACGTATGCCAGACTTGGAGTCTGGCAATAGGACTATAGTGGTAGACAAGGCTAGCCTGGCCCTTTGTCCTTTTGGAGACTATAATACTTCTGGAATCTGACCACTTCTCATGCCCTCCACCATGAACGGCTTTGTCAGAGACACCTGGGTTATTGCAAGAGCCTCCTCACTGGTCCCCCTGCTTTCACTCTCTGCCTCCACAATCTCTTCTCAACAGACTAGAGAGGGAGCCCATTAAAACTCAAGTCAGATGCCAAGCCTGCTCTTCTCTAAACCCCTGCAGCTTTCATCTCATCCAGAGTCAAATCCGAAGTCCTTATTCATGAGATCAAGCCTCCCCTCTCCACCTCAGGCCCTCGCAGCCCCCACCATCCAAGCCACCACACTGTGTCCTGCAGCTTGAGGAGCCTCAGGGCCTTTGCACTTGCTAGTCCCTCTGACTGAAGATTTATCCCTGGCTCAACTCCCTCCCTCCAGGTCTTTACTCACATAACCACCTGGGTCTTCACGGCCTCTGCCCAATTTGCAACACCCCCACCCATGCTGGCACTTCTCCTTGCCCTGGTTTACTTGCCTGCATAGCCCTCGTCATCTTTGGACATCCTATAGGCAGACATTTTGCCTATTTGATTGTTGTCTTCCCCAACGAGGTTTCAAGCTCCTGACTTCGTTTTGTCTACTGGAGAATCGCCAGAGCCTAAAACAGTGTACTTGTATATTTGTGGACTAAAATCTCACTTACTTCCCTGTGAATCCTCTGCTGGTCCAGGACCCTGGTTCCCGAGGACAGGAAAGCCCTCACACTAATCTCCTGATCCGGGACAAAGAAGAGCTTGTCCTGTGTGTGTTTGGGGCAGCTGGGCTTCATGGGTGTACACCTTCTGCCGTCACACAGGACTCCATGCTCAGAGGGGCCCTGGGTTTGGTTTAATGCTCTGTAGTCACTGACTGGACATTCTTACTAGTTTTTGAATCAGGGGATCTGCATTTTCATCTTGCACTAGACCCTAAAATCATGTAGCTGGTCCCATTTTGAGGCTCTGGGGTAAGAGACGTGTGAGTCAAAGAGCCCACTGAGAACACCTACAGAAAGATGGACCGTTCTCACCAGGCTAGTCCATCACTAGTAATGCAGGCTAGGGAACTTGGCCCCGGAGGCATATGGGATATTCGCTCTCCGTGGACTAGGACAGCCAAACACTTCAGTGAGTTGTGGGACTGTTCCCAGAAGTTTGCACCTCTGCTCCTTTCTCACCACCAACTTCCCCTTCCCACCAGGTCACAGCTGGAATTCCCCAGTCCAGGGTCAACGCACATGAATGGCAAGAGAGAGTCATGTTACCATCCATACACTTGTAAAATTAACTATTGTAGAGCTTAAAGTTTAGATAGACAGGAGTGCTCCATTTCAGCGGGAGAAAGAGATGGTTTGTGGTTTTTGCCTAGATGTTGATGGAAGGAAAGGAAGGTACTGAGCCCGGGAAATCCTTGAGGGGGGTGTGGTGCAAAGCAAGAAGCACTGAGAAAAGGTGGGGGAGAGAACAGAAACACCTCTGGAGACTTAGCAACAGCTATGTCCCAGCTCAGGAACCAACCCTTGGCCCCTTGTGCTGTCCCGGTCTTGGCGAGAGGAGTGGCCCCAGGACAAGCCTGAGCAGCGGGTGTCCCAGCTGACCTCTGCTGGCTCTGGAAGGAAATGTGAGTGTGAGCAGCGCTGGCAAGGCCTCAGGGGGGTGGGTTCCAGAATGATGGATACCAGCAAAACAAGCACGATTCTGGGAGTGGGGGAAGTGGTAAGATGTGGGTAAGGAACGCTTTCAGACCTGTTTCTTTTAACAGAGTAATTATTTAGTATCCATGTAGAAATTACTTAGTATCCATGTAGAAATAAGGAGAATAGAGCAGGTCGTATTTTTAGAGAGGGCCTAGAATGACTTCAGGGACAGCGTCACGCCTTTGAGACCCTAAATACAGGCTCGATACAATCACGAGACAGAAAACTATGAAACTCCAACATCAAACTTTTAAGATGTTTCCTTTACCTCTTAGTTGGCTTTTTCTCCTCCCTCCCTGGGAGAAGGCAGTCCTGAGATACGGCTAGACAAAATACAACTTTGTTACATTCAAAGTTGTTACCAGTAGATTCTCTAACATCCCTCAGCAACGCTAAGCATAAGATGAACATTAGATTTCTTTTTCATTGGATCCAAAGACATTTGTCTGGACAGAGTTTTGCAGGAAACTGTTTAAACCGCTTTACAATGGAGCAAGAAAATTTATATAACCTTGTCTCTGACACAGGAATTCATTCTCATTTCCTTTCTAAGGTTTTCTAAGAAGTTTAGAAGAATGTTTCTCATTTCCTTTAATGTCTAAAAAAACATGGTTTCATAAATGCAGACTGGTATTGCCTCACTGCAAAACTCGAGGAAATGAAAGCATAAAGGTTTATGTTGCTAGGACGGTGTATTTATGTTTCTGTTTTTAAATATTGGGTAGACTAACAAGTCTACAGCTGCCAAAATCCACCCTCCCATCAATAATATAAATAGATACCAGAAACTTTTTAATGTCTCTTTTTGAACGGCCCTTCTTCCTGAGCTGTACCGATTGTAACCCACCCACTGGGCCCGTCCCTGTTCTGTAGTGTTCACAGAACAAGCTTGTCAATAATCAATCACCCTGAACTTCTTAGGGGCCCTCCAGGTATTCAACGGAAGTATCAGTCAGGCTCTTTGTCTTCACACTTGCACCACAGTGAGAACACAATCACTAAACCAACGGTGCAAGGACTCTGGGAATTCAGGGAGGGAAAAAAGCCTGAGGTAGACGGGAGTGTAGCAGCTGAAGATAGACTTGAGTTTGTCCTTGAAGGATAAGGTAGCTTCAGAGGAGCAGGGGGGTAAAAAAGAAGAGGCCTCAGTGGTGGGGGCAAAGCTTTCAGAGAAAGACCTATGGAGACAAGAACAGACACAGGTGGGAGATGTACATGGTGTGACAATTAAGTTCGCGAACTTGTTGCAATGATGTCATTAACCTTTTTTTTAATATCAGAAGGATTATTCATTATGAATTTGTACCAACTAGACAAACAGTTAACCAAGTTTACTGTTTGGAAATGCTGAAAAGGCTGCGTGAAAAAGACGAAAACGACCTGAACTTTTCGCCAACAATTCACGGCTCTTGCATCTCGACAATGCACCAGCTCACAGGGCACTGTCTGTGAGGGAGTTTTTAGCCAGTAAACAAATAACTGTATTGGAACACCCTCCCTGCTCACCTGACCTGGCCCCCGATTACTTCTTTATTTACCCAAAGATAAAGGAAATGTTGAAAGGAATACATTTTGATGGCATTCAGGACAGCAAGGGTCATACGACACAGTTCTGATGGCCATTCCAGAAAAAGACTTCCAAAATGGCTTTGAAGGGTGGACTAGACGCTGGTCTTGGTGCATAGCTTCCGAAGGGGAGTACTTTGAAGGTGACCATAGTGATATTCAGCAATGAGGTACGTAACACTTTTTCTAGGATGAGTTCGTGAACTTAATTGTCTGACCTTGTATGAAGCCAACTAACAATTTGGAACTTTGTAAAGCACTGTATACACATCAAGGTGAGGACAAACCATGCCTTTCCTCAGGCACAAAACAAAAGCAATGACTGAAAGAGCAAAGGAAGTTCTTGTGATAGGGGAGGCCTCTAGAAAGTACGGAGATATCTTTCGTGACTTCGTCTGGAACTCTCGCTTTTCACATCCCCCTGAAAGTAGGCAGGTCAGACGCAAAGATCCCCTGAGGGAAATGGTGACATGACTAGCATCCTTGAAAGGAATAGTGAACCTCGGCCATGCATACGTTTGTAAAACTCCCTGTACAGGTCACAAATGCCAGTGGCTGTGGGGTTGACGCGGGGGGTTCCAGAACAGATGGCGCAGGAGTGCTGACGGCTTTTTTTTTTTTTTTTTTTTTGATGTCTAAGGATTAAGGAGGTTGTGATCAAGCACAATCTCATTTCTTAATGGTGGCGGTTCTCAGACTTTCGGGAGCATAAGCTACACCTGGGTACTTGTCAAAACGCCGACTCTCAGGTCTCGTTCCCCACGACGCTGCTATAGCAGGTCTGTGGTTCATTGATCTTCATTTTAAACCACCTCCACCCCAGGTGACGCTAATACAGGTGATACTCAGACGATTTTTCGTGCTTTCGAACTGGTCAGCTTGAATGCAAACCCATAAACATCTGCAGTAATTCCGTTTTCTAGCACATGAGGAGCTTTTCCCATCCAACTCTGGAAGAAGGTCCCTGATGCTTCCATTTCTGTCATAATTTCCTTTTACCTGGAGGCATTCAGTGTTCATACCAAGAAGGGAGAATCTGAGATGTGCTATTATGAACTGAATGTTTGTGTCCCCCTAAAACCCATATGGTGAAGCCCTCACCCCCAATATGATTGTATTTGGACGTAAAGCCTTTGTGTGGTAATTAGGTAGCAATGAGGTCTGTCATGCAGGGTCTCAGCTCCCACTCCCCGCATAAAAACGCCGGATATGGTGAGGCCAAAAAGGAACACCCACGGAGCCATAGATAGGGGAGTCATACCACTGTATTCTCACTGGTGGCTGGCTGAGACACAAAAGCAAACATCCACCAGTACTCCAACAAGAGGTCTCCCTGCACCCTAGTCTCGCTGGCAGCGGGGGAGACACAGAAAGTAGGATCCACACGACCCACAATCCTCCATCCGCGCTTGCTAACTGCATTCGCTAGCCGCAATCCACAGTCCGCTCCTCTGCCAACCAACCAACAAACCAACCCCTTGCTAACTGCAATCCATACTTGCTAGTTCAGCCATGGCAGTTATATCAGTCGCCAGTGGCTAACTGATTACAGCTGATGGCCATCTACTACCTGAGCCAGCACCTTTCCACGTGAGGCTGAGAGCCTGGAAACTGCTCTCTGGGACTCTGTCCCCACAAGGTCACAAAGGTGGGTCCCCCATGATAGGTTTGCTTACCTTATAAGAGAAAGACTATCCAAAGCTCTGTCTCTCTCTCTCTCTCTGTCTCTCTCTCTCCCTCCAGGAACCAAATCTGGCAGCACCTTGATCTTGGATTTCTCGGCCTACTGAACAGTGAGAAATAAATGACTGTTATTTATTCCACCTGTGCTGGTATTTTATTATGGCTGCCCAAGCTGACTAAAACAGGTGCCAGGTTTCAAAAGCGAGGAAGGGTGGGTCTGCTGTGAAGAGCAGCCTCAACATATGTTCCCCCGTTTCTTTCCTTCTCCCATCACAGTCAGAAGCCTTACATCAGAGGAGAGAGACTAAGCTGGAGCAAACAGGTTTTAGCCGAAATGTGAATCGTCTTGGCCCTCAGCCTCCTTTGTAACTAGAACTAAATCTGACCATGTTTGCTAAGCTTTGCTTTATAAACACAAAAGGCAGGAGCCCTTGGCTTTCATAGATGGAAGAGCAGATTATAATAGCTGTGGTGGGGCCTGTGGTTAACGGGAACCGGCAGTGGTGGAGTCGGGGTGGTGACACAGGCCTCCACATGGGGCACAGTGAGCAGAAGATGCCTGAACCTACCTCAGCCCAGGCTCCTTGAGTGCCTACCCTGTGCCAGGCACCAGGGTGCCCGCAGTGAGCAAGACTGGCCATGTCCTCCTGTGGGGGCAGAGCCCCAGAAAGTAGTTTACAGGCTCTCGGCCTCACGTGGAGGGGTGCTGGCTCGGGTAGTAGATGGCCATCAGCTGGGGCTGGTTGGCCGTCAGCTGTAGCCATTGAGCCATTAGCCACTAATATAACTGCTGCGGCTACGAAGGAGAGCCGAGGAGAGTGCAGGAGAGTGAAAGAGAGTCGTCGGTGGGTTGCAGACAAAACGGACAGCAGGTCGCACGTCCAGTGAACCCAGCCTCCAGTGAGACCGTAGTGGTATGACTTCCCTACCTATGGCTCCGTGGGTGTTCCTTTTTGGCCTCACCATGTCCTGCGTTCTTATGTGGGGAGCGGGACCAGAGACCCTGCAGGCCTCCCTGCACGACACCTCCCTACAGTCTAGTAGGGAGAGATGGGAAGGACTTCAGGATGGTGCTAAGAGCTAGAACAGAATGAGAACTGGGGAAGAGTGTCACAGGGCGGTAGGGAGTGACTGCTTTCGACTGGGTGGCCAGGTCACTCTGAAAGAGTGACGTTTGAATACTCATGCCAAGAGGGTAGCCGAGCACGTACAGATCCAGGGGGAGAAGAGGAGATGCAAATCCAGGGGCAGAAAGGAGCTTGGCATGTTTGAGGAGCAGGGAAAAAGGCCAGTGGGGTGGTAACAAAGGAACAAGAAGGAGGAGAAGTTAGAAAAACAAGCAGGGTCCTGACAGGGGGAATGCATCACTCTTGCTAGTGGCAGAAAACTGTTCAACGGTTAACACTCCTGGTGGCAAAGCTTTGGTGTGGTGGTAGTCACCAGGCGCTGCCTCACACACCGTCACAATGAGTAATTATGTCTGCCGGGTGCATGGTTTCAAGCTTGGGAAGCCATTCTCTCCCACTACCGGTCCCCTCCTATTCGAGATGCCTGACGTTGTATCCAAAAGTTAGACTCCAGGTTCTGGGTTTGAATCCAGGCACTCCAGGTTTTCGTTTCACCTCTGCCACTTTTCAGCTGGCTGGTTATTTACACAACCTGAACCTCATTTTCCATATCTGTTAAATGGGGATAACGTGAATACCTGGCTCATAGGGTTATAATAATATATGTACATCATTTCCTACAGTCGCTGGCACATAATAGTAAGTGCATATAAATGCTACGCTTATCCAAAAAGCTTTATTTCATTTCTCTTGTTTAAGACATTGATACAAGTTAAACTGAAAAATCTCTCAGGAGTAGCCACACTGTAAGTTATTAGTCACTTGTACTTTAGTGAGAATGAGCATGCAATTTTGTTGTCCAAAGCCCTACAAAGTTGGATTTGAGAGAGAGAAGGAGAAATTCCAGATTTCAGAGGAATCAAAGGAAAGAGGAGAGAACTAGAGGAGTACTATAGCCTCTCAAATCTTCACAGTGTTTAAATCTTTTAAAAACTATTAATACAGGGAATGAATCAAGGCTTTATTCTGCCTTTCCTGTACAAACTGCATTTCAGGGTAACCAAATGTTGATGAGAAAAGTTTCTCTTTATAAAAAGTATTCTAGCTAAGCCACAAGAAGCAACGATAGAATTAAACATTTCCATTTAGCAACCTCTAAGGAGCTAAGGGATCGATGTAATGATCGAGGGTTGCTCACGTCACAGAAAGAACGGAACACTTTTTGTCTCCGGATAGAAATATACATACCACCACCTATGAGGCATTTCCGCCCTAAACTCAAGCCTAAATCTTTAGCACTAACTATCAGTTTTATGGAAATACAGAGAACAGAGGAACAGTTAAATGTCACAGGGAAACATTTGGCGAAATTCGTACTGTGAGAAACTCTCGTGGATACTTCACCCGGTTTCTTCCACAAGTAAATTGCAAGGAAAAAGAAAGAGTGTGAGGGGAAATCTGTAAATTAAAAAAACGGAGGCAGCCCAACCAGTTGCAACATATGGACCGATCAAAAGATCCAGATTCAAACAAACCTACCCTAAAATTAAAAACTTATAATAAAATCAGTGAAACTTGACTGGATATTTGATCATGTTAAGGAATTGCCACTACAGTTTTAGGTGTGATAATGGTATTCCGGTTACTTATTAAAGTCCTTACCTGTAATAACTATGTACTAAAGTGTATTTCCATATATCTGTGTATAGACATGTATAAATATATATTCACATGTAAAATATATCATATCTGGGACTTGCTTCAAATTAATCCAGTAGGAAGATGGGGAGTTCTGTTTTGCAATAAACTGCCATCTTGTGACTAAACGCCCCCGGGACCCTCTCCCAAAGTTGTTAGACAGTCTTCAATGGAGACTGTGAGCTTCTTCAAGACCAGAGTTAGCTGCCGAGCGCTGCTATACCCGTGGTTACACCCAAGCAGCCCACATTCGGTGACTGAGCAGGGCAGCAGGGCTTTTGGGCCTGAGACAGGACAGACAACTCTGATAGGTAATAGCTGCTCCAAAGGGCGCACTGGTTTGGCCAAGCCTTGCCAGGCCCGCGTGACGGTGGGTCTTTCCGCTCTGCCTCGCAACACCTTCCCTTCACAGGTGTTCTTTATTCATCATCTTGCACCAAACCGTTTCAGCATCTGCTTCCAGAGAAGGTGACCTGCCACCATTCTCTTCCCTTTGTCTTCGTACCACTTACAAAATATAGGAAGAAACTCAGACTGACCTTATATTTTAAAGTACTCTTGTCATCACCCCCACATTCATTTCTCAAGAGCGGAAATTGTAAGCCAAACATTCTCATTTTCACTCAGAGGAACCCCTGATCAACTGAAATCAAAAGAAATCCACGATCCCTACAATATATCTTAACATTGCCACCTTATTTTCTTAAAAAACTAATCTATTTAATATACATTTCTGTGAAATTGCTGGCATCACCAAAACAAGCCACACACAAAGAGTCTCGATTCCTAAAAACTATTGTCATATTTAAATTGCAATAAAATCATCGATCCCACTTTTACCCCTAACATAGCCAAGGCCAACTTGAGCAACCAGAGGTTGTAGGGAAAATGGATGAATCAGAACTCACACGCTATCCTAGAACACTTGGTCCTATGAGCAAAAAACTGGCTGACCCAAAGCTGTCTCGACTCCCTCTCTGTGGATAAATGACTTCAGCAGCCACTCCCCCTCTGGAATTTCATTTTACTCACCTGTAAATTAGAAATGATCACTGTCCACCTTCACAGGGCTGGGGTGAGGCCTGAATGAGAGACGAGACGACCAAGCCCAGGGACGCTGTTGCACACCCACAGCTGGAAAGCCCTGCCTGCTGTCTCACACACGTATTGCTGATCTGCAGACACCTTGGGGGGAAGCAGCAGCTGGCCCTGGACTGCCCCACCTTCACCTGCTCTTCTTCTGCCTCTCCCATCCTGCGCCAGGCTTGTGTGCTCAGGTCCTTGACAAATGCCCCAGGCTGCCACAGGAAGCCCATGCCGTCAAGGTCAGGGGCAAGGAGAACCAACGTGGTCTCAGTCTGTCCTGTGGTCTGTAGCTCATGCCTGTGGGGTCCAGCCTTCCCTTGTTTTCCCAGCTGTCCATTGATCTTCCATCCCTGACCACCTGCCCCACAGATTGCAAGCTGCAGCCTGAGGCGACATGGGGATAACAACCTTCCAGAGACCACTTAACCAGCTCCATGACTGCCAAGGTCACATGCCTTTGATTACTTCTGCCCCTCGGGCTGGGTCCTGACTGATACACCCACACACTCACCTCCAAACTCAGGGTGCTCCCCACCTTCGTCAGAAGAGCTGTCCAGAGCCCAGCCTCATCTCCTTCCAGCTTCTCCCAGGACCTCCCTACATCTTCGAGCTTTTCCTCTTTGACAGCAACTTTGCCGAAGGCAGTAGAGCTGCTTTGTGTGGAAATACCATGATTTATTTATCCGTTTACCTGTTGGGGGCCACCTGGGTCGTTGCCAGTTCTTTTTCGCTGTGGCGGACATTGCTAAACGTCTTTTCTTATGATTCCATGAATCTTCGAACGTTTCTTTGTTTTTGAGCACTACAAAAAATGTCCCAGGCTCCCCTGGTATCTTTCCTGTACTGCCTGTTGAATCTGTTCCTTCTCCAAGGAGCCCAGGTTTCTTTCTGTGGGGAATGGTCCTAGAGACCAACGTCAGGATGCAAGCGATCTTTATTTTCTGGACAGCTTATGGGTGTGTTTTTTGTTTTTTAATTTAAAAATATTTTATAAGGCATGTTTTCGGGTTTGTTTTCAGCAGAAGTGTTGTTCTGGGTATTTTGTGTGCCATATTGCCAGAAATGAAAATTTCCTTACTGAATATCCAGTGTCAAGCATTTTTCTACACGATTAAAGCATTTAATTCTCACCTCAGTGAAATATGGTAGGACTCTTACTATCAGCCCCATTTTAAAGTTGACAAACATGAGACTGAGACACTGAGTAACTTGCGCCGGGCCATAGAGCAAGCATATGGTAGGGCGGGCGTCGGAGGCAGGCAGTTGGAGTCTGGAAGGTGAATTAACTCCCACTGTATTCTGATGCTATTCAGCTGCTCAGAAGTGTTACTCATGAGTTAATAAATTTTTGCTGTTCTAAGCTGCTCGGTTTAGGGGTCATGCATTATGCAGTAATCGATAATACAGGAAGTTGTACATTAGCAACGTAATGACTGAGCACAAATGCTCAGCCAGACTGTCCGCTTCAAATTCTGGCTTCACCACTAATCATGTCACTATGGGAAGTGACCAGCCATGTAAGTGCTTTAGTGTGATCCTCTGTAAAGTGGAGATAATAATAACAGACCCCACAGAACCACTGTGGAGATTGAGTTGATACGAGCAAAGTACCCAGAAGGGTATCTGGCACACAGGAAGAAGTCGAGAAGTGGTTAGCTGCTGTTATTAATGTACAAATTAATGTAAAATTCAGTGTGCAACCTCCCTAGAAATTAGAGAAACAAATTAGACCTATTTGTTCCCCATAAGATTGGCAGGAAGCATAAACTCTTAGCTCGAGTGAAGCTAATAAGGGCATACTCACTGTGTAAAAACTCACCAGGTGTGTGTGTCTGGTATGTGTGCTTTTGTGTGTGCATGTTGTACTTCTATTGCAAAGTTTAAAAAAATAAGGAACGCAACACACACAAAAAGCCAATCCTTTCGCTCTCTCTCCTCTTGCCCAGGAAACACTCCCGTCAATAGCAAGTATTAGCAAAGATACGGAACACAAGAGCTCTCCTTCCATCTTGCTGGTGGAAGCATAAATTGGTACAACTGTTCTGGAGAGCAATTTGGTAGCATCAGCAACGCTGAAAATGCACGAGGTTTTGCCTAAATGAAAAGACATAGACTTGCACTACCCATTTCTCTGTATCTTCCTTAAACTCTCCTTTCTGTTGAGATGTTGAGGTGGGGGAGTGGGAAAGCATACAACGACACCCTAAAATTCTGTGACCCTGGACACGTTTACGTTCTTAAAAAGTCTAACATGACAGGGAGGGGCGTGGGGGGCAGGGTGAAAAAGGCGAAGGGATTAAGAAAAGCAAACTGGTAGTTTCTAAACAGTCATGGGGATGTAAAGTACAGCATGCAGAATCTAGTCAATAATATGGTAATAACTATGTATAATGCCAGCTGGGGACTAGGCTAGTCAGGGGGAATCACTTCCTAAATTATAGAAATGTCTAACCAGTGTGCTGCACACCTGAAACTAATATGGACTGTCGACTGTTACTGAAAAAAAACAAATAATTTTAAAAATAAAAATAAATGATTAAGTCTAACAGTGGAGAGACATGGTCATTTTGCGTACAGCCTCAGGAACACCATGTGAAACATGCCTGGCTCACTGAGAACTCTGTCTGTTCCTCTGCAAAGGAGACTTCCTAGATAAAACAGTAATCGGGACTTGAAAAAAGGCAGGACTCAAAACCTGAAAAGGAATTAAGAATGAGTTCTATTAGGGGAGCAAAGAGAATGGGAGAGAGCATTGTTTTACAATTAATCCAGCACTTTAAAAAATATATATTTTTTTTATTATGGTAAAATATATATAACAAAATTTGCCATTTTAATCATTTTTTCCGTCATTTCCCTAATGATTAGTGATGCTGGGCGTCTTTGCATGTGCTTGTTGGCCATTTGTGTATCTTCTTTGGAGAAATGTCTGTTCAAATTCTTTGCCCATTTTTTAACAGGGTGACTTGTCTTTTTGTTGTTTAGTTTTAGGAGTTCTTTAGATATTCTGAATATTAAACTCATAGCATATATATGACTTGCAAATATTTTCTCCCATTCTGTAGTTTGTCCTTTCACTCTCTTGATAATGTCTTTAGATGCCTCCAGCCAGAAAAAGTCCTCTGCTTTTAAGGAAGCATGTCCAGGACCATGAATTTCCCTACTTTAGGTCTGTCACCTGACTAGACCTAAAAGGGACACCTGCGAAGTCCTTTTTGCCATGTAACACAACTTGTTCACAGGCTGCAGGGATTCGAGTGTGGACATCTTTGGGGGGTGGGGCATTGGGGCCACCCCACCTGATGTGTTTTATGCATGCGCCACACACTGTCCTCAGTGCCTTAGGCAGATCAACTAATTTGATCCTCACAGAAATCAGATGATGTGGCACTTTGAATATTATAATCACCTTACAGGTGGGGAGCAAGGCAAATAGGTTAAATAACTTGCCCAGGGTCACACAGCTTGTAGGTGGCACTAGTGGACTTCAAACCCAGGGACTCTGGCCCCCAAGTCTGTGCTCTTTATCACAACACCACACACCCTCTGTAGGGCTGTTTATGCGGCCAAGAGCATGTGTTGTCATCACCAAATATCAGAGGGCCACATGAACAGTTCAGATTGCCAGTATTATCCTGGATTGGACCAATATAAACTCCTGCAAGTTTTTTTTATATTTAACAAGAGTATATTTTCCCTTGTTTTGTATGCCTGAAACTAATTTTTTAAAAAAGTATATTTTCCCTAAAATTCTTCTTCATATAGTAGTTGTTTGACTAAATCTATACCAACCTTACATTTTCACACAGCCAACTTCTCCAGAAAGGCATTTATTAAAAATTATACAAGTAAATTAATCATTCACTTAACTTTAAAAAAAAAGAGCAATTTCCTTAGAAATATGCTTGGATGTACTGATTAGAAAGAAATTATAAAAATCTGGCCTTAAAACATGTATAGTATGACTTTTTTATAATTAAGAAATATGTTTCTAGTGTCAAGGAAAAACATAGCTAAGGCTTATAGGTGGTGAAAAAAGATTGCTGGATGTCATCTCAGTGGAATTCAGGTGTAGCTGACTGTGGTAGTTCTCTATGACTGAGTAACAAATGACCCCCAAACGTGGCAGCTTCAAAAAAGAAAAAAAAATATATTTCCGTGGGTCAGGAATCCAGGAGAGCTCAGTCTCTCCTGAGGGTGATGAGAGGCTGGGCTTCAGTGACCTGAAGGCTGGACTGGAGCTACAGGATCATTTTCCAAGCTGGCTCATGGACAAGGCTATTGCAGGAGGCCTTGTGTTGTGCCGTACATGCCTCTCGGTAGCACTGCTTGTGTGTCCTTACAGCCTGGTGCCTGGCTTCTTGCAGAGAGTCGTCTGGGCAGGAGAGAATAAGGAAGAAGCTGCAGCTGTGTGCGAGAAGTGTTATATGACACCAATTATATGAAACATCCAACGTAGGTACTTCTCTACAGACAGAAAGTAGATTGGTGGTTGCCTAGGGCTGGGGAGGTTGTGGGGAATAGGGAGTAACGGCGAATGGGTGCAGGGTTTCTTGTTAGGAGATGATGAAAAAAGAATTTTAATGATTGCACAGCTCTGTGAATATACTAAGAGCCATCATATTGAATACTTTAAATAGGTTAATTTTGTAGAATGTGTGAATTATAGAATTAGATCTACATAAGGCTGTTATTTTAAAAAGAAGGAAGAAGAAGAGGAGGAGGGGTGGGGGAGGAAGAAGGGAAAGAAGGTGAAGAAGGAAGCTGCAGTGTCTTTTATGTTCTAATCTCAGAAATCACACACAATCACCATATTGTGGGTTAGAAGTGTGTCGCTAAATCCAGCCCACACTCGTGGAGACAGGCGTTAAGCCCCGCCTCTTGAAAGAAAGAGTGTCAAAGACTTTGTGGGCAAATTTAAAACACTATATGGACCCTCCCCACACTATCTGATTCTATCTGGTTGTCTATTTACTGACTGTAGAAATAAAAGTTAAGATATAGAAAACTGATAGTAAGGCATATGATCTTGTCTGTGGCGATGCAAACAAATTTTGTCCATAGAGATACAATTGATTTGCAACCTGTACAAACGATGGCCCAAATATTTCATGGTATTGGCCTATGGGATGTTAACCAGTTTTGCATTTGCCAGTAAATTCATTTCAGCATTCCCGATTGCCTACATATCTCTGTTCTTCAAATTCCCTGTGAAAGGGATACAACATCTTTCTGGGTCTCTCATTAACTAATGAATTGGATAAAATCTTTGACCCACATTTATTTTCTATTTCCATGAAAATCATGTTTTAAACCTTTTCAAAACCGTACTTTAGTATTATCGTTCACGTGCCTACACTGTTCTTTCTGTCAAAGTTGATGGGAGGGGGGCAGTATTCAAATATTCTCAGCACAGTGTTACACAGCCAATATAAAATGAAACTGGTGTCGTGACCTGGAGGTTACAAATTCCCAAACTGTTCTATTTCTAATCTCTGTGTAAGGTGTAGCACCTACCCAGAGCCATACACACTATCGGAGCTCATCAGATGTTTGGGGTGGTGTGAGTGATGGCGAACAAGCTATGATAGGGACGGCCGGATGGCTCACTTGGTTGGAGTGTGAGCTCTTAACAACAGGGTTGCTGGTTCGATTCCCACATGGGCCACTGAGTTGCACCCTCCACAACTAGATTGAAGAAAATGAGCTGCCGGAGGGGTGGCTGGATGTCTCAGTTCATTAGAGCGCAGCTCTTGACAACAAGTTGCCGGTTCGATTCCTGCATGGGATGGTGGGCTGTGCCCCATGCAACTAAGATTGAAAACGGCGGCTGGACTTGGAGCTGATGGGCCCTGGAGAAATACACTGTTCCCCAATATTCTGTCCCCCCAAAAAAAAGTTTTTAAGAAAAAGAAGCTATGATAACCACATCGGGGTCTCAAGTTCTGAGAGGAAAAGTGACTTACCAAAACTATTATGTTGTCCACAATTTACTTTAAAGTGCTGCAGCATAAACACGGTAAAACATTAATGTATATGAGTGTTAGTTTTCACCTATACCCAAGAGGCAATTGCTTGCCTTATTAGGCATATATACTCCAGAGTGGTAAGATTACTTTGAAGGGAACGCATACAATGCAGGGTAGACACCACAAGAGCTTCTGCTGTAGTTTTCTCTGATCAATTGCAGAGGTTTGGCTTACCAGCAAAATGGGGTTACAAATGGCTTTTCAGTGGTGAAACTAGTGGTTGAAGAAGTAGGACCCAGGCTTTTCCATCATTTTCATGAACAGGACGTGAAAATCCAGCAAGCCCCAGTACCGATACCTTTAGAAACAGTGCATGAGTCCTGAATAGACTCCAATTAGCCAATGAACTGGATCCTGTCCCTCTGTGGTTGCATTTACCACAAGATGCTGTAGGGACAGCCGAAAGAACAAAGAGCAGAGCACAGAACCTATGGAATGACACTTTTGTGCCCACTTTATTCACAAAGGACTTAGTGTGCCCGATAAAGAGTGGTCTAAAACTTGCTGTCATTGTAAACTGACAGAAAAGTCGAAAGGTGACATAGAACCATCACCGCCAGTAATTTTGGGAGGCTACTGCTATTTGTCAAAAAGAACCTAATCACCCTACCATGTTCCCACGAAAATAAGACCGGGTCTTATATTAAGTTTTGTTCCAAAAGACGCATTAGAGTTTATGTTCAGGGATTGTCATCCTGAAAAATCATGCTAGGGCTTATTTTCCAGTTAGGTCTCATTTTCGGGGAAACACGGTAGGTGAGCTCGCGTCTGTATGTGATAAAAAAATCAAAACCATGTCCGGCTGACATCAAAGTCTATGCTTGCTTCTCTACCTTACACTGAATCTCAGAATTGTTTCTAGCTGTTTTTACGACTGCCATTAGCTTTTATTAGCTATTGTTAATGAATATTTCTACATCACATAATTTGTATTTGGGGCACGTTCAATATATGAGAATCTGTGTTTTTTTCCAAAAAAAAAAAAAAAAAGGTATACAGTAAGATTTTTATTCTTCATTTTGCAGAAGGTGTAATAAGACTTGATTTCTTTGGAAAGAAAGCTCTTTGGGTTCATCGAAAGTATGACAACTTACAACAAATTAATATACAAAGAACATGGGCAAAGACAAGGACGTGAGGTGGAGGGGATGTTCAAGGAAGAACAAGCAATCCAATTTGGCTGGAATGTACAGGTTACGCTGGGAAGTGCTGGAGGTGAGCCTGGAAAGGCAATTGTCTTAGAATTATTTATACATAAAACTCCCATGTGACTGTGCCTTATTCGGCGACATCTGCTTAGTCTCAGAAGAACCTAATCGAAAACACAGACACAAATCCAATTAAGAATGTATTGATGAGTAATGTAGAATTTTTTTAAAAAGACTTCATTGTTATAACTTAGATATTATAAAGGGCACATATCTTCATTGCAGAGCTCAAAAGATTTTAAAATGTTTATGCCTTTATAGCCATTACCTAGATCAAAATACAGAACACTTCAAGCACCCCTAAAAGCTTCTTCATACACTCCAGTTAATATCCCCCCCAAAATGGGACCACTATTCAGATGTATTACCACAGATTAAATCTTTTTGTTTGTTCTTGAGCTTCATATAAATGGAATCATACAGTATGCATTTTTTTTATTATTATTATTGGGGAAGGGGGAACAGGACTTTATTGGGGAACAGTGTGTACTTCCAGGACTGTTTTCCAAGTCAAGTTGTTGTCATTTCAGTCTTAGTTGTGGAGGGCACAGCTCAGCTCCAGGTCCAGTTGCCATTGCTAGTTGCAGGGGGCACAGCCCACCATCCCTTGTGGGAGTCGAGGAATTGAACTGGCAACCTTGTGGTTGAGAGCCCATTGGCCCATGTGGGAATCGAACCTTTGAAGTTAGGAGCGTGGAGCTCTAACTGCCTGAGCCACCGGGCAGGCCCCCCAGTATGCATTGTTTTGTGTCTTACTTCTTTTACTCACTTTTACGTCTGTGAGATCTATATTGTTGCAGGCAGCAGCAGTAGTGTGTTTTTTATTGGTGTGTGGTACTCCATTGTACTACACACACACACACACACACTCACACACACACTCACATACACACACAAACACGCACATGGTACCCTCCTGCTGGCCAAAACTACCCATCCACCAAAACCTTCTTCCCTTCTCCAACCACACTACCAAGTTTTTTTCTTTTTTCTTTTCTGCACATTCAGCCTCTCTAAACATCTATATGAGTAAATCTTACTCAGACAGCAGTTGAACTTAAATGCTCAGTAATCGGAATTGAGAAGTGAGTAACATTGAACCCTGTTAAGGATTTTGCATTAGGAGTGAGAAGCTTCCTATACTAGACTAGGTGATTAACAGGAAATATGTGTGCTTTGGGGCATCTGCAGTCAAATGCATTTCTGAGCAGCCCCTGAAAAGCATATCAAGAGGCTATTCTCAGCCAGGGCCATCTTATACCAAGAGCAAAACCACCGCGTCCCCAGTTGCTGGATTTGTGTTGATCCGAGGTTATCTGCACGTGGAAGCCTGGCATGCACCTTTTGTCTGAAAGCATGCTGTTCTCATTAGCAGTGATATCCATCACGGGCCTGCTCGTGAACACTAAGGAAGTGGAAGCTCTTCACTTCCTTGGCTTTGAATTATTGCTTCCTCTCTTGGCTTTCAGATTTATAATTAAGTCTTATACAGGAAACGGGTCTTCCGCATGTTGGCCACGTACATACTTATATTTAGAACAGCCCCGCCCCCCTTCTTTTCTCTATTTCCCATAATATCTTCTAGGTCTTGCGTATTTTTAAAAGGGCATTGCTAACAGAATTGTTTTTGGTGGTTGCTGGAGTGTCAAACAAGCATGAGACAGGGGAAAGCAAGAGGTCGCTAGAGACCCAATATATTCATTCCTACACCCCACAAATACATAGTAAGGTCCTACTATGGGTCAGGCACTGGGACAGATGATGCGGCTACAATGGTGAACAAAACAGATGTGGTCCCTGCGCTTGCAGAGATTACAGTCTAGTGGGGCAGGTAGGTACCCATCAAAGAATCACACTAATACACCATTGCAGTCTGGGTTGGCTCTTCTGCCACAGATACCGCTAGGTGTCTCTCTGTCCTTTCACTCCATTTGTAGATGTGCAGATTTATTGCTATGCATATGGGGCCCAACTAAAGGCTACTTTTCCCAGCCTCCCTGAGAGTTCGATGTGGTCATGTGACCAAGCTCTGATCACTGAGAGGTGAGTAACAGTAGTAAGTGCAGGGGTAGCTCAGTTGGTTAGAGCGTGGTGCTAATAACACCAAGGTTGCCGGTTCGATCCTCACATGGGCCACTGTGAGCTGTGCCCTTCTTTAAAAAAAAGTAGCAAGTACAATTCCAGTCATCCTCTTAAAAGGAGGGGATGAACCCTCCCTTTCCTCTTTCTCCCTCCCACTGGCATATGGTGATGAGTCATCTCAGAGCATGCTGGGAAGGCAACAACCTAGAGACATCTGTACCAAGGTAAAGGGATTGTGGGGTCCCCACCGCAAGCCCTGGGCTTAGGCACACACTGTACTGTGAGCAAAAACTAAACTTCTGTCTTATTAAAGTCCCCAGGGTCTCTGTTTCAGTGGCAGATCTATGTCCTAACTAAAAAGAAGAAAGTTCTATGAGAATATACAATAAGGGGTCATGACCTATGCTGGCAAGGAGGTGAGCTTCCCTGAGGAGTGGAGGCTAGAGTTCAGGTTGATGGATGGGTGGATTTAACCACGCTGGAGGTTGGGCTGCTGTGGGTAGGAATGGCCTGGAAGAGAATTATTTAAAGAACTGAAAGGTCACTGTAGCTGTGGAGCCTAGAGAAAGAACGGGTAGGAATAACCATGTGAGTGGACGCTGGCTCCATTCTGGCTTCATTTGAAGGGCTTGGAGGCTGTATCAGAGATGTGGAACTTTATTCTGGGAACAGTGGGAAATCATTGAAATGTTTTAAGCAGGGGGTGAGAGGATCAGATTTGTGTTTCGGATGCATTTCTCTAGCTGGGGTCGGGGTTCCGGTTAGTGTTGGGATAATATTGCAGGAGTCGAGAGAAAAACCACAGTGCATTTGCCTAGCGTTGCCACCCTTGTGAGCAGCAGGGCATATGTCATACCGTCCTACATACACAGCTGTTTGTGGTGGCCTTGTTTGTAGTAGAAAACATGAACAAGCTACAACTGCTTGCAGCAACAGAATGCATGAGTCTCACAAACATTGTGCTGACCAAAGAGAAGACAGAGGTAAAAGAATATATACAGTATAATTCCATTCATATGCTTTGAAAACAAGTAAAGCTGTCATTTCTGGACTCACAAGCTTGTGGATGCCTCAAGGGCCGGGGGGTGTCTGTTTATACTCTCTGTGCCAAGCACAGTGCCTGGCGTGAAACTCCAGACCGACATATTGAATGAATGGAGAATCACATCTACTTGTGTTTCCCCGAAAATAAGACCTAGCCAGACAATCAGCTCTAGTGCATCTTATATAAGACTCAGTCTTATATTGTAGTAAAATAAGACCAGGTCTTATATTAATTTTTGCTCCAAAAGACACACTAGAGCTGATTGTCCGGCTAGGTCTTATTTTCGGGGTAACAGGGTATCTTGGGTTGTCAAGTTGAAGGATTTCTTTTTATATTCCTAATCATTCTCTATGAACAAAAGTGTACTTCAAAATGGAAAGTGAGGGT
Source organism: Rhinolophus sinicus (assembly GCF_036562045.2). Lineage (NCBI taxonomy): Eukaryota > Metazoa > Chordata > Mammalia > Chiroptera > Rhinolophidae > Rhinolophus > Rhinolophus sinicus. The sequence goes on from NC_133763.1 coordinate 8,360,798, forward strand.
TTGGGTTCCTGTCTCATCTTTGACTCACATTATACGACCTCTCTGACTCCGCTGTGAGAGCCTATCACCCCCAAGACAAAATGAGAAAGTAAGAGAATTCTTCGTGAGGGTCAATTCTGCTTCAGATTTTTCTGGTTCCTCAAGCTACGGCCATTCGAGGTGATCCAGTCCAAGCCTTTCACTGGCAGATGAGGACGGTAAATGCTGCGGTCCCATCGATGGTAGATCACCGCTCTGGGGCCAGTGTCTCCTGGCTTCCAGCTGCAAACCAGCTATGCAGTGAGGGCTCTGGGCATGTGGACTAGTCCACTGATAGAGAACGCTGCCCTCCTGGGCATTACCTACCCAGCCATGCTTTTAAACCCTCACAGCGGCTGATGAGACTGGCCAGACCCTGGAGAATGACAGGTAGAGCTGGCACAGTGGCAGAAGCAGCAGTGATTGGTGACAGCCTACGGCCACGGACCTAAAGAAGAGGCCTGTTAGGCCAGGCCCTCATTTTTATTCTTAAGCACTGGACATTTCTATCTTTAAATAGTTTAACATAGAAAGAAAACATGGAAAGGAAGTCAGAGAAGGTCAATTTATGGGATATCCCAAGTCTCTCATCTTACCGGAGTGCTACCCTTTTGTTGGCGCTCTTGTATAAAGGGGCAGAAGTTTGAGTTCGTCCACATCTCAAATTCTGTTAGTGTGACTAGAAAGCTATGATGCCAGTGCCATTTCTTTTTTTCAAATTAATTATTTTTATTTGTAGATCATTTTAAATGAATATTGAAATAATCGCAGATTTCGATAGTTTCAAATTTACAGAAAAGTTGCAAGAATCATTAAGCTCTCGTATACCTAGATTAGCCAATTTTTAACATGGTGCTGCATTTGCTTTATAATTTTTTCTTTGTATATGTGTATATATGTATACGTACATAATATATATTGACATGCATATGTAATATTTTCTTTCTTCTAAACAATTCAGGAGTAGATTTCATACACCATACACCTTTACCCCTTATACATAAGGATATTCTCTTAGCTAACCACACTACAGTTACTGAAATCGGGAAACTTAATAAGGAATTTGAATTTATCTAGAGTCCACGTTTCGTCTCATTAATTGTCCTAATAATTTCCTTTATAAGCAGTTTCTGTTTATTGGGTTCTGGGCCAGGACCCAATCCAGGATTGGTGTTTAGCACTATTTTCTACATCTATTCTATATCCTGCACTATACCTCTTACAGGAAAATGAGGAACTGAATTATGGTAGAGCCAAACAACAGAAATTCATGCAGCCATTAAAAATAATGAGCTAGATCGATAGGTATTAACTTGGAAATATTTCCCAGATTCAAATGAGAAAAACACCATGCAGTACTTTCATGTTGAGAAAGGTGCATGTATAGATACATGTATGTAAAAATAGCATTTATAGTGTGGTATACATATGAATGAAAAGTCACACCCCAAACTGTTAAAATAGTTTTGGAGGAGCCAGTATTAAAAAAAAAAAAAAAAAATGAAAAGGGAAATTTCACTTGTTGCTCTATGCACTTAGGCACAGTGTGAAATTGTTGTAATGAAATGCGTTACTATTTGTTATGTAAGAGGCCAGCAAGTTTTTTTTTTAAATCTAATGAGAATTTCTAATTTTAAAAAGAAAAAGAACTTCAAATTACAGAGTTGCTTTATAGATCTTTCACCTGTTGTTGTTTTGAAACTTAATGACACCATATGTAGAAGAATTTTAAATGAAAAATAGCAAATAGGTTATCTATAACCCTCCAGTTGTGTTCATCTTAAAGTAATATCAGGAAAGGTCTTCATTAAAGCAGCTCTGTAGGACTTCTCGGCACCCCCTCCATCACCTTGTACCTGGATTATTTCAAAAGCGTCCCAACTTTCCCCTTCCTAGTCTACCTAAATGACTGCAAAAAGTTCCCCAGTTTATTTCCCACACCTGAGCAAATGGCTGCCAGAATAAGCCTTTTAAAAAAGTGAGCTGAGAGGCGGCCGCATGGCTCAGTTGGTTAGAGCGCGAGCTCTGAACAACGAGGTTGTTAGTTCGGTTCCCACATGGGCCAGTGAGCTGCGACCTCCACAACTAGATTGAAGGACAACGACTTGGAGCTGATGGGTCCTGGTAAAACATACTTAAATAAATAAATGTTTTATAAAAAAAAGTGAGCTGATGTCATTCTCTTACATGGAACCCTGCAGTGTTTCCTTCTCACTTAATGGCCTATACCCCTACAGCACGTGCCTACCCACCCCCCAGCACCCAACACACACCCCCTCAGACCTCATCTCCCCACACTCACGTCACTTGAACAGCTCCGTGTTCTTCCTCAAACACACCAGACACGTTCCAACCCCAGGGCCTTGACACCAGCTGCTCTCTAACCTGCAATGCCTCTACTCCCAGGTAGCCACATGGCTTGTTCTCTCAACTCTTTCAAATACCATCTTCTCAGTAGGCCTTTCACGACCACCCACAACGGCAACCTTCACCACTTCCCCGGTCCCTATCCCCCATCCCTGCTTTATTGTTCTACATATCACATATGTGGAAGCATATTTGCTTCTAAAGTACTCTACCGTTTCCTTTTTTTTTTTTTTTTCAGTCTCTTCCCACAAAAACCTAAGCTCCGTAAGGGCAGCGATTTCTTTTTCCTTTTTTTATCTCGGTGGTTAAATTCTTTATAACCAGCTTCTAGAACAAGGCCTGACATACATATAGCAGGTGCTCAAGAAATATTAGTTGAATGATTACATGGATATTTTGCTTCCTACGGTTACATATTGTTTGAATATTTTACAAAAAGAAAATGCTCATTTATCCATGCAACAAATATGGATGCAGGGCAAATTCAGGCCTACGTACTATGCTAGGTGCTGGGTCAAGAGTGCTGAGCAAAACTGCACTGATTATATGGCCTGAGCTCATGGAGCTTAGTCTAGTGACTAAGTGATTGAAATAATGATAAAATGAGGGCTATGTGCTGTGCGGAAGAGACACAGATCTATAAAAGCATATCACACACACACACACACAAAAAAAGAAAAGCATATCACAAAGAAAGCGGGCCGTGCCTGGGTGAGATAAAGGTGGGAGGAGAAAAAGGGCTCTGGGGGACCAAGAAAGCCACAAGAGCCTGGCCGCAAGACTCTGTAATATGGTTTCTCTATGACGTTAACCAGGCTGCCTCTGCCCAGTATTGAAATGTATGCCGTGTCCTCCACATGTCCTGCTGGTAATTCCCGGAGTAGCACCTGAACCAAGAAAGAGCCACACCCATTACAGAGGTGAAGGGGTGAGTGCGAGGTAGGGTGGAGGAGGGGAGCTGAGGCAGAGGCAGCTGTGTGGGCAAAAGCTCTGGAGTGGGAGGGAATATGGCACATTCTGGAACAGAGAGAGCAAGGGGGAGGTGGCGGGGGAAGGGGCTGGAGAGGAAAAGGAGGGGCAGGACCCAGCAGGCCGTCCAACAGAGTCCAACTTTGTCCCAGAAGGAATCAAAAGCCACAGGAAGGGCTTTGTTCGCTCTTGTTTCATTTCGTTCCATTTGCATTGTGGTGACATGACTAGACTTGTATTTTGAAAGTGGTATTGAAACTGCCTTTGTGGAGAATACTTTACCTGAAGCACCTGCCCAGGTGCAGAAAGCTCAGTCAGGACAGTGGAGTGGTCCGGGTAAGCAATGCGGGTAACCTGCCCCAGAGGAGAGGCAGGAAATGGAGAAAGGTCAAGCAGTTCTAGAGCTTTCATTACCTGTGTGTTACGGGCTGAATTGTGCCCCAGCCCACCACCCCAAATTCATATGCTGAAGCCCTAACTTCTAGTACCTCAGAATGTGACTGGCTTTGGAGAGAGCGTCTTTAAAGAGGTGACTAAGATAAAATGAGCTCCAGTGGGTGGGCCCTAATGCAATACGTCATCCGTCCGTATAGGAAGAGGAGATGAGGACACACAGAGGGAGACCACGTGAAGACACAGGGAGAAGAAGGTTATCTACAAACTAAAGAGAGAGGCCTCAGAAGGAACTAAATCTACCAGCACTTTGATCTCCAATTTCCAGCCTCCCGAACTGTGAGAAAATAAATTTCTGTTGTTTAGGCCACCCACTACATGGTATTTGTTATGGCAGCCATAGGAAACCAGTACACTGTGCAAAAAAAAAAAAAAAAAATTAAGGGAAGAATAAAACCTTTGAAAAATAAAAATATATTAGATTTATTCTAATTGAAATTAGGGTGGTGTATGAGGGTAAAATTCAAACAAAAGAGCATTTCTTCAGTATTCCCAGTGACGGCTTCTACAACACATCTGTACAGCCCCTAAAATGAAGAATAAGAAATACAAGTAATATAAAATATTAGATGCTTCTATTTTGAAAGATTTTTACAAGAAGTTTTTCTTACTAAGAGGAAGTCATTTAAATTGGACTGGTTCTCATTTTCTCAGTTTTCTAATGAGATGAAATTGTGTATGCCTTTGAAGTCAGCAAACAGAAGACCCACTTATTTCCCAATGATGAAAGGATGTCTTTCAACAATTTTTTTAAACTAGCCTGTGAGATTTTCAAACATCAGATGTCCCTTGTAAACAAAATCAGTAAAGAATATACGTTGTTAAAGTTTGTTTTGAAATAGTCACCCAAAAATGAAATGTGTGCAAAATTTCATTGCCAGGCGTCTAATGCAAGCATCTAACATTCCGGCGTTATTGTTCATGGAGGCAATTACAGAGTTCCACACAGGGGTCGTGCAGCGCTTTCACCTACACGTCATTCAGTATGTCAGCAACAAGTGTCTGTATTACCTTCAGCCATGTATGTTACTGGGAAAATACGAAGTGAAAAAGAGCTTCCTTTTGTGTAACGTTTTTATACTTCCATATTCTTCAGAAGGAAGAAGTGGCCAAATATTCAAAACCAAGTAAAACTTGAAAAAGGAATCTTGAACATGTGAATTCTGAGTCACAATTTTTAGAAGTTGTGAATTGCTTGCTTCAGATTCTTAACACATCTGTTACTGCAAAAGGTTAAGAAAGTACATAAGGACTCTTGAACAATACCTTAGAGAACAATATTCCCTTGAAGGAGAATGGTATGCTTGTATTCACAGTCTCTGCAAACAAAACACAGAAAGGTATTGGTCATCCCTGGGTGATTTTTTTTTTTTTTTTTTTTTTTTTTTTGGTAGTTTGGCCTGCACCTTTTACACTTTTATTACTGGCAGCAGTCGTCCCAAGCAAACTTGGAGAGAAATAATAAGTCTTATACTGGATACGATTCTCCTGTGGCTTGTCTACCATCCCAACCCTCTCTCAGTGCCAGCCTGTAGCTCATCTCTTAGAGGCTGCAAACTTTAAGTCCCACTGGTCTCAATGATGAATGGTGTTAATATGCTTCATTTGAAGTTATATATGTGCATATTTAATATCCTTTAGTAGGTTATAATAGAGAAGTCTCTTCCTGAAGGTGGAAGGGAGATTGGGGAGGCAGACAGGACCCCAAAGCTCCACCACAAGAAACCTAAGTATTTAGTTACTGTTGAAATGCACAGCCATGAGCCTGGCTCTGCAGAGCCTGTGGGTCAGTGAGGACGGCAGGAAAAAACCACACTCCACTGACCTACTCAGAAACAACAGAGGAGTGAACTTAACCAGGTTAAGGATAGAAAGACAGAAATGTTTTGAATCTCTAACAAAAATAATAGTGACCGTAAATCTCTTTTTAAGTACGCAGCCAAATGCAAAACTGTAATGGTGATTGTTCTCAGAACTGGCTAAAGACAATCCTTAATAGCAAAGGAATAGGTTATGGCTGCATAAGATCGGGTCTTATATTAATTTTTGCTCCAAAAGACGCATGAGAGCTGATTGTCCGGTTAGGTCTTATTTTCGGGGAGACACGGTATATGCCATCTAGTCTCAGACACAAGCATTTATTTGCTTTTGTTTGCATCCTTATTAAGGATGCTAATACACTGAGATGTTGGTTCTTGAGCTTAGTAAAGTGATCCTGTCCTCATGACCTGATGATCTTTCATTCAAGGCAAACCCAGTTCAAATTTAATAGTTCAACAAGTATTTACTGAAAGCCTACTGTGTAGCAGGGGCTGGAGAAATGACGATTAGTACACACTGTCCTTTCCCTCAAAGACTGAGAGTCCACTGGGGATAGAGACAGTGCAAAACTGTGACATGCCATGAAAAGGTGCAGAAAGGATAAAGGCGGTACCTCCTTTTTGATAAGAGTGATGTGCCAGAACTGCTTGGATTTTGAAACCCAGCTCCTCTCCTTACTCAGTGGGCGACCTGGGGCAAGTCACTTCACTTCTCTGTGCCTCCGTGAAATGACCGTGGATCAAAGCGCCTACCTTAGAGGATCATTACGAGGGCTATCCGAGCTAATCCATGTAAGTGTCAGAACACCACGTGGACATGGTACCCATTAAATATTAACAACATTAAAGCATCACTTGTTATAAGATGAAATGTTCCGCCTCCTTTCTAGACCCCCTTCCCATGGCATCTTGTAAATAATAATGATAATGTTATTATTATGTTGTCATTGATACTATTATTATTATCATGACAGTTGAACTGCCATAAAGGATAGGAAGGAAGGAGAGGGGACATTCCAGGTGGCAGGGAAATGAGGAACGAAGGCAGAACCGTGAAAATCGGTATGGCTAATGCATATACCTGCACGAGGCTCCGTGTCACTGAAGCAAAGACAAGCAAGAGTGCTTCTTAGTAAATCCCAGGAAGTAAGTGTGAATGGGCTCAGGTTCTGCATTTAAGACAACAGGGGTGACAGAAAACCATCCGAGAGTGTGAAATGGTCTGATTTGTTTAGAGACATGAGTCACATGACGGTGAGGAGGATGGATTTAAGGGGACGCTCAGAGTCAGGGAGACCAGTTAGAGTCCAGGGGGCCGTGATGGTGGTGAAGAGAAGAGGAGGTACGTTGTACCCACGATATCATCTCTTGTGATGGTCTCGCTCCTTCACCTGCTGCCTTCCTGAGAGCACTCATCACACACTAAAACCTTATTTCATTATCTTTATCCTATTTCATGACTTAGTTCTGATCTTGTTTCCTCCATGCATCTACAAGCTCCATGAGGACACGGCTCGTACCACTTCTGAATTGCCAGCTCCTAGTACCTGATGCCTGCAGACCTGACTCCAGGGCCAGGTACAGAATTCACAAGGCCCAGTGCAAAATGAAAACGGGTGCCCCTTGTTTAAAAGGCCAGGGAGACATCCCGTGAAAGGTACTAAATGATAAAGCTTTTCCTTCTTTCCCCCATCTTTTCCACCATCTCTTTCTCTCTAGCCTGCCTACATTTTTTATTTGCTATTTAATATCATTCAAACTAAAACGACATTTTACGTTATTAACATGAATTTTACCATTCATCTTTACACTGCACAAGGCCAGCTTTAAATGCCAATATCAGAGCAGAACCACGGAAATCACACAATTTGTGTTTTGTGGTGGGAGGTGGCCCGGACTTGAGAATTGAGAATAAAAAAACCAAGAGCAACTCCTAGATTTCTACTTGGGGAGACTGACCAAACGCTCACCTGTCAGGTGGGAAGAAGGAGAGCACAAACCCCACTGCAGGGTGAGCCTCTTTCTCAATTGTCTTGTCTCTCTTGAAAAGTTCGTATCTTGGTCTTATCTCCCATTCTATTCTTATAGGAAGTGAGCTTGAAGCCTCTACCCACATAGAAAAAGCCAAGTGAGAACCAAGGCAGGGCCAGAGAAAGGGGAGACAGAACCTCTGCTTCGGCCCTTCTCTACTCTTCCCATGCATCTCACGGGTGGTCCAGTGCCGTTGTCCTGGCCACCGTGCAGGATGCAGGACCCAAGCCTTGCAGGGCGCTATGGTTTGAATTGTGTCCCCCAAAAGATGTTGAAGTCCCACCCCGTGTGCCTGTGCATGTGGCCTTACAATAGTACCTCGGTTTTCGAACGTCTCCGTGGACGAACATTTCGGTTTAGGAAAGCCATATATATTATGGATCTATGGTATCATTAGATAGTAAAATTCATGCTAAGTTGCTGTTTTAGGGGTTGATTTTAAAGGTCTGGAACGGATTAATCCATTTTGCATTACTCTCTATGGGGAAACCGCACCTCAGTTACGTTACTCTCATTCCATTAATTGCCTACTCTTATTTTCCATTTTTGGTCCCATCTACATCTAATTTATGCTACGTTGTTAAATTTAATGTATACTTGTAAATCTTTTTTTAAACAAGTAAGGGCACAAGTTAATGGTAAATAATTACATGGGAAAACATTCAACTGCAATAAAAAAAGTTAATAAAACAATTAAGTATAAGGTTTTTTCCCTAATAGAGTTTTTATTAAAAAAAACTTTTTTAAAAAATGATAATACCCAATGTTAACAAGACAGAGATTAAACTGCAATACTTAAACATTGCTGGTAGTACACTGTATAAATTGGTACAATCCTTTAGAAAAGAATTTGGCCTCATGTAAGCAAACCCACAAAGAATATTAAAACCATTTAAGCTTAGAAATCTCCCTGGAAGTTGTCCATAACTTCTCCTTCCAAACATGGGAATGTCCAAATCTAAAACATGAGAAAAACTATATAGAGAAACATATTTATTATAATATTATTTATAATGGCACAAATATGAGAAGGGCACTAAATGTCCAATAGGAAAACGGTTAAGTAAACCAGAGTGTACTCACTAAGGGAAATGTTTCACTGTGAAATGTTTGTACTCTGATGTGTGAACTACATGGGTGTGGTTATCTAGTCAAAGAATCAAATAAATTTTTTTTTAAATGTAGTAAGGTAAAAAAAACATGTAGTAAGGTATACTTACAACTATATTAACAACATGCGTAGATTAAAAGATGAGAAGGAACTACTCCAAAATGACTTTAGAAATACGATTCTTTGACTTCTTTATTGTTTATATTTTCCATTTTTGATAATGTGATAGTATGATATTTATAGTCTTTTAAACCATAAAATACTATTAATAGTTTAAAAATTATCAAGGAAAAATTCGTGAGTTTGCAATAAGTGATCTTCAGATCTTAAACTCTGAAATTTTATGATTCTGTGAATAATTCCGGGGTGGAAAAAAGGGTGGGAGGAAGACTTTGAAGAAACTAATGTAGCTTCAGAGAAAAATCTAGTGAGTTTCTATGAGCAATAATAAACGTAATGTTTAGAAAAAGAGATCCATAACCAAGCGTAAATGGGCAGTATTAATCTGAACAAGGTGAAAATTGTAATATCCCTTCAAACACATTCAAGTAAACATCACCTTAATAATAACTCAGTAACATAATTATAAAATGTTTACGCTGCTAAAAGTAAAAAACTTTGAATGGAAATAAAGAATTATTATCGGAAAAGGAACTTCACATTTTCAGTGCATTTCATTTTCATGACATTCATAAAGTCTGAGATTCTATTCTGAGAGCACTGTAAATTGAACGCTTACCTCCTTTCAGAGCTCTGCAAAAAGAATAATAGGCATCAGATCCCCGGCAAATAAATTCCTTGCGCATTGGAAAATTCAAGGAGTTAAAAGATACATATAGATTGAAATATAAATCTTTTATGTCTCTTCCTTAAAAAGAAAAAAAATCCCATTAGTCCTCAAATAAGATATTATTTTATAAATAATAATTAACATTTATTATATACTTAAAATATGCTCTGTGCTTTTCCGACATTATTTTATTCCGTCCTCACGACTATCTATTGTGTGGATGTTGTGGTCCTTCTTTTGCAGATGAAACAACTGAAGTTCTGAGAGGATAACTGGTAGATTGTAATCATACAGAACATTCCACAGCAAGAATTATCTGTGCTATGCCTAAAAATAGAGGAACCTGTTTTTTGGGAAAACTAGCAAATGAAAATACAAAATCTTCTGTTCTAGTTAAAATTCTTCTAGGAAGTTCAAAGAAAGGAAAGGGAGTGGCAATACTCAATTCACGCCCCCTCTTTAGTCATTTTGATGACAGATTTCTTGGAGAACAAAATTCAACCTTTTGATTAAAAGTAGATGTATGAGCTATTTATTATTTCCTCATGACCTCCCTATTACCGATTAACATGGAAAAATCCAGGAAACAATGCATTTTGCTCAACTCTTCTAAGTTCTTCAGTTAGTCCAACTGGAAAAGATGTACAATCTTTTTCATAAGGAAAATAAATTATAGTAACCACTACTTCCCTGAAAATATTTTCCTACTAAGGTCCCCAGGACTCGTTGTAGCTATAAGCAGAGAAAAACTTTCCCATTTTTTTTATTTTTTTAATTTATTTTTTAAATTTATTGGGGTGACAATTGTTAGCAAAATTACTTAGATTTCAGGTGTACAATTCTGTATTACATCATCTATAAATCCCATTGTGTGCTCACCACCTAGAGTCAGTTCTCCTTCCATCACCATATATTTGATCCCCCTTACCCTCATCTCCCACCCCCCACCCCCCTTACCCTCTGGTAACCACTAAACTATTGTCTGTGTCTGAGTTTCTGTTTCTCATTTGTTTGTATAGGAACATTTGTGAGGCTCTTGAGAGTGTAATGCTGAGCGAAATAAGTCAGACAGAAAAAGCAAAGAACCATGTGATTTCACTGATGTGTGGTATATAAACCAAAAACTTTCCCATCTTTAAATTGAACTGGACTGTGCTTAACAGCGCTGCCAGCTCCTTCCTCAAAACTCTCTCCTGCATTTGGCACTGGTGCTTTCTGTCTCTTCTGGTCGACCTCCAACCTCTCCGACTTACTCCTCTCATTCTAGTTCACGGACTCCTCCTTCTGAGGGCTCTAGCCTCGGTTTTCCTCAATATTTACTCTGTACACGCTCCCTGGCTTTATGAATTATCTCCGGATGATGATTCCCAGGTCATCGTCATCTTTAGTGTCAGCCGTTCTCCTGAGCACCGGCCTCACGTATGCATTCAGCATCACTATTCAAATGTTGCTTGTCACCTCAGCCAACAGATCCAAAAATGTATTTCCTCATCGACATCTCCAAATCTGTACTAGAATTCCCCATCCCAGTAAATCTTACTGGCCTCCTTCTCCTCCCCATTATCACGGGCTTAAGGCAGGCCCTCCATACCCTGAGCCTAACGTACCACCAAACTTCCTAATTTGTCTCCACTCCCTCACTATCAGGGTAAAATACAGAGGAGAACATCGCAGGGGTCTGCTTCTCAGTGGTCCACGGCCCACTCCATGGACTTTGGCTTGAACCTCTCCGAAAGCAGGGATGTGTGCAGAAGGTGAAGAGCTGTTTTCATAAGCAAGTCCTTGAGAAAAGGCCCGGGGCCGTCCTGCTATGGGTCCAATGACCGTGCAGGACAAGGGACCTTCTTCCATTTTCGCATGGAACACAGCACAGCGTGTTCCCATGAAAGGAAGTGCCATCGTGGCCTCTCAGCTATTTAACATCTTGAGACACTTCTTGCCCTGGGACGTCACTGTGGTCACGTGGGCACCTGAACCACCATCAACGGGAGGTGCCACTTGCGTGACTCAGCAGGCCTGTGTGTTAACGTGGATATTGGAATGAGAGACAGAAACCTGGTGGCTGTCATGTGGTGACAAAGGAGACTGGCATTAAGCTCACCTAAGACAACTCCAGAAACTACCAGAAATAATTTTGAGGGAGGCTTATGGTCCAGCTTTATCTGTCAATCAGCTAATGGTACACAAATAATTTACTAGCAAGGCCGTAAAGTCTCAAAACAAATATTTTCCATTCCCAACCTCTTTTTGGTTCAAGGTTGTACTTTTAGCTCTTACTGAATATAAGCATAGATAGCACACCCTAAAAACAAGGTTGATTTCTATAATTTGACCCCACACTTTACACAGATGTTCTAGTATAGTCTCAGGAAACTCGGGTCCTAATTGCACAGCGCTATAAAAAATAAGATTGAATAATTCTTTTGTTACTGCATTAACATAATGGTCTAGAAATGTCATATTTAGTGAATGATTAAAGTATTTGTGGTAGCCATGGAAGTACGCTACTCAAACCTCCTTCCAAAGCACCTCCTGGGAGCAAGGTGGTTGGCAGACAGCTTCCAGCAGCTGCCCCTGCGGGCTCTCCACCTCAGCCCACATCCAGGAACTAGACTCTCACAGGTCACTTCTCTAATCACTGAGCCCAGCAAGGACACTAGAGCCAGCCACGTCCTGCCTGTCATGGGACACCTGTGACAGCCAATCTTTGCTCTAGGGCTCCCCACTGACCAACTGAGAGGACCTCACGGGTGCATTTTGCGCTGATGACCATCTCACCAAATTGTCATTCTTTCCTTCCCTCATGGAATTCGTCTTGTCTAGAGAAACTTTTAAAACTTGTTGACCCTGTCTCTAGATAGGTGGTATAAGTGCATTATACCCTAGGATTCGTACAAACGCAAACACACATACACACCTATGACAAAAAAATAACAACACAATAACTCTCACTTTTACCAACTATTCTGCACTAATTTTTTTTTTTCATTCTGTTCTACTTATCAGATCTGTACCTCAGTCTGAATCCTCAGCTTGCCTGCTCTGGCATCCTCTTCCCTTTACTGTTCATAAACATTTCCCTTGATCAAATCTCTTGTATGTCTAATTCCTTCTCGGTATCTGCTTTTCTGAGAACCCTGAGTGATACCACTTTGTATAATATTATTATGACTTGGGCCTGACGGTACACAACTTGCTTCCTGTTTGTAAAGGCAAGGGGTTTGCTTGAAAAGCAAGTCATTTGTTATGTAAATAAACACTTCTGCCAAATATCTAGGAGTAAAGCACAGCACACAGACCAGAAAACAAAACCTGAGAAAAGAGGAAGAAACTGTAGAGCCTTAGCCAGGCAAATTTTTAGAAAAAAAGTTATTTGTTTCACGCTTGGCCACAAAAGTGGAGTGAACAGGGTTAATTGTTCTTTCCTACGTGCTACCACTAAGCCTTGCTGCTATCATTTCACTTATTGTACCATATTATCTACAGGTCTGTCCCTCCTATTGCACTGAGAGATTCTTGAAGGTCAAGAGATCGTCTTATTTATCAATGAATTCACAGTACCTGTCACAACACTTGAAATATACTATGCATGTACTAAGCATTTTTTAATGAATAAATGAATGCAGAAACAAAGCGTCAAAATACAGGTTGAACAATGAAACTCAGGAACATTAAGACATGAGTTTATTGTCTATTATGTCTGGGTTCTCAGCTACCGTTTTTCTTATAAACTGGAGAACCAAAATCAGGGGGAAAACCTTTATTCAAGCTTATGTGTGTGAAAGTACTTTGTAAAGTATAAGCTACAAATATAAACTAGGATGTAATGAAGATGGTGATGACAATACCACAATAATGATAACGAGGATAATTAGAATTGAGATCCTATGGCCTGTGATCCTATGGCCTACACAAAACAGAGAAGACTGGTAAGAGAGGATAAAAGCTTTATGTATTTTCACAAACACTCAGATCCAGCCTTGTGCTATCACCATCACCCAATTCTGTTTTTACTAAGCTGATGACAAGTAAAATCATAGAGAAGAAAACTAAGACAAAACATAAAATAAAAAACATTGTCTTCTTTCATCAGATTATCGTCATTTTTATTTTTTTAGAAAGGTCATCTTCAGAAAAAAAATCCGGGCTTGCTCCTACACAGATCTTTAACTAATGGAAACCCAACTTGACTTATCAGTTAAATAGCTAATGATTGACAAAGAATATACCTATTGGATTGTTAAAAGTCTCAAGTAATTTCCATTTTTACCCCCAAGCCATTATGACATCCCCTCCCCCTGAGTAAGAGTCTAGTGACTTGCTTGTAACACTTAGATACAGCAAAGTTGGTAGAGTGACACTTCCATGGTTAGCCTACGTACGACTGTGATTTGCATCTTGTTAGCTGACTGTCCCCCTTGCTGGCTTTGACGAAGCAAGAAGCCATGTTGAAAGGCCTACCATGCAAGGAACGGAGAACCGCCTGACAGGAACTGAACACTGTTAACAATCACATGTGAATTAAAGTGGATCCCTAGTTGAGCCTTCAGAAGAGATCCCAGTCCTGGCAGATACCTGGAGTGTCACCTTGTAGCAGGCACAGGTGAGCCATGCCCAGACTCCTGACACACACAGACTATGAGATAATAAATATATACTGTTTTGAGATAGTAAGGCTGTGGTAATGTGTTACAGAACAATAGAAAACAAACACATGTATGTTTGGAGCACAATCATTTATCACTGATATTTCTTGAACCCTCTTAACTGATCTAAAACAAAAAAACTTTGGACTTACTTGGAATGTACGAAATATGCAAATTTCCGCGGCTTCCCTTCATTTCTACACAGGGGGTAACATTTATTGAAATAGGGAGTTTCATGTTATCTAAATGGAATAGAGATAATGTCAATAAATTATTAGAAATCATTTCCAATAAGTAAAGTATTCTGATATTCAGCCCCCAAAAGATGCCTTTAGCATTAACATTGCATACTGAGAAAAATTAAGGGTGGTTAAAATATCTCCCTCCCCAGAGGAATGATGTCAGCAAGATGGCTGAGTCGGAAGTCAAGACCCTTCTTCCCTCCATAAACACACAAATTCAGCAGCAATTCATGGACAAATTGCCTTTAGGGAAATCAGAAACTAATTGAAAAGTTCTTGTATCCCAGGAGAACTCGAATCCAGACTCATGAAGTTGATAGGGAGACTCAGGACACTCTCTCAACAGAGACCCGGCAAAATCAGGAAAAATTCCCCTAGCCTCCAGCTTCACTCAGGAGAGAAGAGGTTGGTTCATGCACCCAGACCCCCAAATTTTCCAAGGGGGATCCCCAAAGGACTGAAGAAATAGAAAGTTTGAACAGACCTATCACTAGTATGGAGATTGAAAAAGTGATCAAAAATTTCCCAACAAAAAATATCCCAGGACCAGATTCCTTCACAGGTGAATTCTACCAAACATTTAAATAAGAATTAACACCAACTCTTCTCAAATTCTTTCCAAAAACTGAAGAGGAGGAAACACTTCCAAACCCATTTCATTAGCCCAGCATTACCTTGCCACCAAAGCCAGACAAAGACAGAACCAGAAAAGAAAACTGCAGGCCAATATCCCTGATAAATATAGATGCAAAAATCCTCAACAAAATACTAGCAAGATGAATTCAACAACACATTAAAATAATTATACACCATGACGGAGTGGGATTTTTCCTTCAGATACAAGGATAGTTCAACATATGAAAATCAATTAATGGGCATTAGTAACATGAAGGATAAAAAAAAAAAATCACACCATCATCTCAACAGATGTAGAAAAAGTGTTTGATAAAATTCAACACCGTTTTGTGACAAAAACAAGCCAGTCACATAAGGACAAATACTGCATGATTCCCCTTATGTGAGGTGTCTAAAATAGTCAAATTCATAGAACCAGAGTAGAATGGTGGCTGCCAGGGGCTGGGGGAAGGGAAATGTGGAGTTTTCATCAATGGGCATAAAGTTTCAGTCAAGCAAGATGAATGAACTCTAGAGATCTACTGCATGGCCTTGCGCCTATCGTCAACAAATGTATTATACACGTAGAAATTTAAGCGGGTAGATCTCATATAAGGGGTTCTTGCCCCAGCAAAGTAAAATAGAAAATGTATGAATATAAAAAGGAAATCTCCCCCTAATGTAAATAGATGAGTGTTTTAATGTCCTTACATTGTCACAGTGGGGGCTGAAGGTACTAAATTACTTTAAACTGTGTGTGTGGGGGGGGAACGCCCCGAAATATATTTTTATAAAATTACTTGCCCCATTTTGGGACTTTTAAATTTATTCTTTTCTCTATTTTTCTAGTTCTATTGAGAAATAATTGACATACGTTACTATAAGTTTAAGGGGTACAGCATGATGGTTTGATTTACGTATGCTCGTATATTATAAAATGATTACCACAATATGTCCAGCTAATATCCATATGTGGTCATGGATATTAGCTGAACCTATTGCTGTGAGATATTAGCTGAACCTGTTGTGAGATATATATACTAGGTTGTTTAGGGATGACACAGAGAAAAGGCCATTGGAAGATATGAAGTCACAGCGAGCCAAGGAGAGAGGCCTCCGAAGGAAACCGAACCTGCTGATCCTTGATCTTGGACTTCCAGCCTCCAGAACTGTGAGAAGTACGTTTCTGTTGTCTACGCTGCCCAGTCTGTAGTGTTTTGCTATGGCAGCGCTAGCAGGCTAATACACCGTACACCCAGTAGCCTGGCCAAATAGAAGTCATTCGCACAGAGAGGACTGAATCAGAGGTGGTTGTTGTCATCAATACCCTCACGACACTACCGAGAGGAATCAGTGTTTCCTGCGCAGGTGTTTTTTCCGCGCGGATTCCCTAAGGTGGAGAAGGGAGTGGCGGCAGGTAGAGCTGCGCTGTAGTCCTGACAGCAGGTGGGCAGCAAGGAAGGACCACTGGATTTCTCAGCATTAGAGAGAAAGAGGCAAGATTGTCCCTCAAAAATCAAATCAAGAGACAAATCAAATTATTGTTACTAAGAGGTTAAACGCTAATAATAACACAAAGCGTTGCATAGCTGAAGGCCATCTGAAACCCAGCACAGAGAAGACATGTGGGGCAGAAGGGCCAAAGGAGAGGAGAGAAGTGGAGGCCGAGTGGACTGGGAGCCTTCCTGGAAGGGAGCAGTGGACAGTGATTTTGTAGGATGGAGACATTTCAGAGGTAAGCTGAGAGGGAATTCAGCACAATCCACATATGTGAAAAAAAGCCACGAGTGTGAGATTGGCAATTACTCTAATTCTGCAGAAGTAACTTTCTATTTGCATTTGCCGGAGTGTGTTTCTCAGGACAGTCAACACACACTCAAAACCTAAAATGCAATAAAATTGAAAATCTGGGGACTTAAATAGGTTTCTTCGTTGCAGAACTCAGAACTCAAAAGTACATTTGTAAATTCCCCCCAAATGCGTAGACCGTACATCCCTTTCCCCAAAAGAATCTCAAAGAACTAATATTTTGGGAAGCGTCCCTTTAAACCTTGCTGATACCACCAGTGGGCAGAAAAGGCCAGCCAACCCAAGGTGAGCAACGCAGTGGGAAGTACCAAACCCAAACAAACTAAAACAGTGGTCAAGCCCTGAAACTGTGCTTGGGGGGGAGGGGAAGTGGTGGAGTAGGGGTGGGTGAGGGGGACAGTGATACAACCAGTTAATAGTGTCATTAGGCTGATTTAAAAAAAAAAAAAGTACTCAGGACTGTTTCTATGCAACTCTGTATTGAAAATGTTACGTCATCCCAAAGCTCATAAAATAGATTCTAAAATCACTTTCATTTTACAGATTAAAAAAAACTGGAGTACAAGGAAGCTAAGTAAGTATTTTGCTCAAGGTCACACAGCTGTAAGGGGTAGAACCAGGCTTATATTCAATTAGGGAGAGGAAGCCTGGAACACAGAGAGAGCACCCATTATACGCCCAACAC
The DNA here is from genome assembly GCF_036562045.2 of Rhinolophus sinicus. NCBI lineage: Eukaryota > Metazoa > Chordata > Mammalia > Chiroptera > Rhinolophidae > Rhinolophus > Rhinolophus sinicus. The sequence goes on from NC_133763.1 coordinate 8,378,354, forward strand.
TGTGCTGGAAAAACAAAACAAAAGTAGTTTGGAGCACTCATCAATTCCAGGGGGCAGCGAGAATTGTTCCTCCATGTCAAGAAGTAGCAAAAAAGCTCAGAAGCAGACAGTTCCGCTGAAACTGGGCACAAGGCAGAGATAGCTGAGCATAGGGAACAACAGAGGGCCTTGCAGGTCAAGTACAAAACGGTTTTAGAGCCTAGTGAGGTCTGTGAAGAATCGAAAAAATCCACACAGGGGTGTCCAGCCATCCGTCTTGCTGCCTGCCGGCAGCTGCCGCAGCAAGTAGTCATTTCCCACGTCCCAGCGACAGCAGAGTAAGGTTCCTGTGAAAAATCCCCCTCAAAATAGCTGAAGCTAAGACTTGCTGCTGTTTTACTTACCACAGTAGGTATACCACAGACTCACATCAGAGGAGTTGCAGACCCAGTGTTGCTCCCCGGGGTCAGTAAATATGGAAGAAAACAGAGTGGAAAACAGCATAAACGGGAACATGATTTACTATCTCCAAATCTTTTAAAAAAAAAATGCAAGGACAGTCAGTAACTAAATCATCAGACTTCCTTTTCAGTAAGTAGAAAAGATTGAACTGAGTCATCAGTCACATGATTTCTAAGTTCCGATCCAACTGTTTCCCCTTTTGGGTGTATTTATGTGTGTGTATATGTGTGTGTATGTGTGATATTTGAGCACTTCCTGCAAGAGGGAAAAAAAAAAAATGATTTCAAAGGCACTCTTTTCCAACGCTTGGTGCACATGAGAGGCCAGGAGCTTTAAAAAGGAAACAAGGGATTTCCCAGTCAGCAGTAACAAAACCAGCGTGTAGGTCTGTTTCAGAATCCCACCAGACTGGCACCGCTTTTCCATCTGCATTGCTGTTCTCTCTCACAGGCTCTTTCCACAGTTTCTCATGGCCGGGAGAGCTGGATGGTATGCAAACCACAGGTTCAGCCATGGGGCAGAGCCGGGCTGGATGACACCCCAGACATGGGACGTTAATTGTGGTTCTGCATTGTGGGCAGGGACCCACGAGGCTTGAAAATGCACCTACTCAAGCGAACTACAGCCCCAGGAAATATTTTGAAACTTAATAATAAAATGGTCGCAGCTCTGTGTGTGACATGTATTTCATTTCAAAACTCTTCACTCCCTTTCTAGTAAAAAAAGTAACAGCGAATCCTTTAGATGCTTTGTTACTTGAAATTCTTTATAGGATGTAGTTTGGGATTAGTAGCCAAAAAGGGCTTGGAATTGGGGCCTCAAAATCTGTTAAGTTTACAGGAAAATAATCACATGTTGGTAAAAGGTTTCACTAAAGAAGTGTGCTACTTTCCCCTTTTTTAAAAGGCAAAAATCCATGGGAGGGTGGGGACATGGGGAGTTCTTCAATGGATATGAGTTTTAGGTTTGCAAAATGAAAAAGTTCTAGAGATCTGTTACACAGCAATGTAAATATAGCGAACACCATACTGAACTGTACTAAACTGTACTTAACTGTACAGTTAAGATGGCAAATTTTTGTTATATGTTTTTTTCCCATAATTTAAAAATGTGTTTAAATCATTAAATTATGGGGGGTGGGGGTGAAAGGAGGAAAAGCCGGGTGAATGCCCCTCGTGGTCTCAAAATACCATCTTCCACTACAAGAAACAAAGACTGGAGAAACTGCTGATTCCAGGTCTGGGGCAGAAAATGTACAAGATGAGTCTGGAATACCGTATCACATTAGAGAATCAATTTGAAGATAGTCCCACTGACCAAAGATGGGTTGCTTATTGCTTCTGTAACAAATAACCACCAACTTAGTGGCTTAAAACAATCCACATGTGCTCACTTCCTGCTCTGGGGATCAGAAGTCTGAAATCAGTGTCACTGGGCTGCAGTAGGTGTGGCCAGAGTTGGTTGCTTGTGGAAACTCCAGGGAACAACCTGTTTCCTTGCCTTTCGCAGCTTCAAGTTTCAATCCTTGCATTCCTCCATCTTCAAAGTTCGGCACTCCCATCTCTGCTTCCATCGTCACATTGCTTTCTCCTCTGCTCTTCCGCCTCCCCTTATAAGGACCCTGTGGTTACACTGGAACCATCTGGATAATCCCAGATAATCTTCCAAACTCCAGATGTGTCTATAAAACCCCCTTTGCCATATGATGTAACATTTGCAGCTTCCAGACGTGAACACCGTGGGGACCACTTCAGCCTACCTGCACACGTGAACATTAAGATAGTAACGGCAAGGCATGGAAATACATCAAGGATATTTAAATCCATGGGCCCATAATAATTTTTTTAACGTCTAATTAATCATCAGAGGATGCTAGGAAACCAACTCTATTTTGAAAACTGGTAAATTAAAGGGAAAGAACCAAGCACTTATCCTGACTTTCCTGTAGAAACTGAATTACCGGTAACCAAATCATAGAAAGTGGCAAGTTCCCCTTGCCTTCTCATACACTTTCCTCTACTTTTAGAAATATTTCAGCTATTTATAAGAACAGAATAATGGATGTTACCATTTTGCAACACCTAAGGAATTAGTGAACGTAGGTATTGAGCATCAATGGTTGCTAACTGACAGCACAGAGACCGAAGGACATCGGGTACCTCTTAACACCATGGCAGCCAGCCTCCAAGTGGTCCTTACTTCCTGGTAGGCAAATCCTGTGTAGTCCAACACTGAATAAGGTTGACTGTATAACTAATGAAATGCTGCCCAATGGCAATGTATGACTTCCAAGGTAGATCATAAAAGGTATTGTGGCTTCCATCTTGCTCTCCTGGATCAATTGCTCTGGGAGAAGCAAATAGCCCTAGAGAGAGATCCATGTGGTGAGAAACTGACACTGCCTGCCAAAAAGCCAGCACCAATTTGTCAGTCATGTGTGGGAGCCATCTTGGCAGCAGTTCCTCCCGCCCCAGTTTAGCCTTCAGATGAGAGCAGCACCAGCTGTCTTGATTGCAACCTCAGGAGACACCTGAGTCAGAACCATTCAGCTGAGTCACCTCTCAAGTACCTGACCAACAGACACTGCACAATATTATCCATATGTGTTGTTGTTTTAGACCTCTGAGTTTCAGGGGCAATTTGATACACAACGGATAATACAAACAACATCATCTATGAGTTAGTCTTGTCCGCAATCATCGAACCTTAACCTGATGAAGCCTCAAGTGCAACTATCAATTTGTAGGAAATACAGAAGACAAAGAAACATGTTAAATGATATATCAGGGCTACAATCAGAAAATCTAGACCATGAAAACACATAAAGGACAAACAAATCAGTTTCTCCCACAGATAATTTGCAGGGGGGGGGAAGCGAAAAAAATGAAGGGGTCCATAATTTGAAGTCTTACAAGACATTTCAAAAATTGGTGTTAGATGTGAACTTTACTCAGGTCTTAACCTCCCAAAATGTGTGTGGGGGAGAAATTATAAAATAATTGGATATTTGAACAGACTGGATATTTGATAACATCAGGAGGGAGGCAGTTTAGATATCAAAGTTATATGTTTTATTTAAGTCCTTATCTTGTAGTTATAAAATTAAACATTTAAGAAAGAAATGTTATGATGTCTGTGATTTGCTTCCAAATAAAAGTAGAGGGCAAGTGGTTGGGGTCTAGATGAAATAATATTGACCACAAACTGGTCACGTTAGTTCATTGTACCCTTATCCTTTTGAATGTCTGGAATTCTCAATAAAAAGCTACAATGAAAGTACAGTGTTCTGAAAAAAGAATACAATTTTTAAAAATTTTATTGGGGAATATTGGGGAACAGTATGTTTTTCCAGGGCCCATCAGCTCCAAATCAAGTGGTTGTCCTTCAATCTAGTTGCAGAGGCCGCAGCCCGCAACCTTGTTGTTGAGAGCTGGTGCTCTAACCAACTGAGCCATCCACCCGCCCCCAAAGAACACAATTTTAACAATTGTTTCCAAGCTAAGACTCATTCCTATCAAATGGCCATTTTGTTACTTTTGCTTCCAAAGCTGGTCTTCCAGTGTAATAAGATCTACATTGAGGAAAAGGATTATTTTATTGTCTAAGGGTGTATTATCTGATGGAACCCAGATGTCAGCCAGGGTCACCCTGCCTTTTGAGACTCAGAAGGGACTCAATGCCCGTCCCATGCATAGTGGGAGACTCATCACCTTCCCTATCTTTCCAAGATCATTGCCTGGGGTGAGGGTAGAGAAGTGGCATGGACAGATGTGCCTCTATTTCTCCTTCTTACCTTGACCTGAGTTGTTTCTGCTGACTTATTTCAGTGATGAATCATGTTATCCTATGCATGCTGATTTGTTTCTGCATCCTGGTCTCGCTCCACCATGCCCTCGAGAAGTCATTTTTCTCACTTTGTCTTTTAATTAAGCTTTTTTTCTTCTCCCTAAATAACCAAGTTGTCTTCTGAAGAATGATTCTAATTAAATTAGGTTTGTCACTCCATTACACAGGCAACAAAATGGTCACACAGATACAGGACATTTTAAAAGGTATAATGTGCTCAAAACAAGTTATGATGAATGTGACCCTTAGAAGAAAACTTTAAAATGTTAGCAATGCTGGGGGTTTTTTAGGAGTTTTTTTTCTTGCTTCTCCTTTCAATGGAATCATTTTTTATAGAAAGATATAAATCACATTAACTGCTAAGATAGCAACAGGTATTTATCCAGGTAACATAGGACAGAGAACAGGCAGGCAGAGGCCCAATCTGGGGACAGAGATGGCACCAGCTTGTTCATCTCTCTATGACCCTAGAGCCTGCCCTCTGCTAGGCAACTCGCTGATCCAAGCAGAAGGCAGGCTCTAGGTCTCAGATCGGAACTTTTCTTCCATGTTTCCCCGAAAATAAGACCTAGCTGGACAATCAGCATTAATGAGTCTTTTGGAGCAAAAATTAATATAAGACCCGGTCTTATTTTACTATAAGACAGGGTATAATACCTATAATATAATATTAATTTTTGCTCCAAAAGACGCATTAGAGCTGATTGTCTTGTTAGGTCTTATTTTCGGGGAAACACGGTACTTTGCCTCCTGTAAGCTTCTAACAGCTTAGACGTGAATGATTTTTCTCTATGAACTAGTGATGCCCTTGCTGCTTTCCCACCAAGCTCCCTTATACACAGGCAAGAGCAAAGATTAGATTTACCACCTTAGCAGGTAATAAAAGATATTAGGCAGCTCCATACACACTGGGTGTTTTCTTAACTGACTGGCAACTAGCATAGTACGCGGCACGCTGTATGTGCTTAATAAGTATCTACTGATCTAAATAGCATGGTTTGAGGCCTTTTGCTCCTGGCTGAAAATCCTTCACAGGAACCAACTTCCATTTTACAATTAGAGGTAAAACGTCTTATAATGCCAATACTTGATAAAGTTAGCAGAGAGACTGCTATTTTATAAAAGGTACTGTCCACCTATTTAGTAGTACATGTGATTTTCCTGATAGGGTACACTAAGGGAGGGCTGTACATGACGGCAAATGGGACCACAGAAGACAACACACTTAAGTCACCATTTCCCCACCACTAACCACACTCGACTGCACACAGACTCTTACTGGGGGCAACCCTGCCAGAAAACCTAGGCAATAAGCTGTGTTCAGAACCTAAAAAAGCAGATTAAGTTTTCCATAATTTATGAATTTTTAAAACTGGAGTTTTTAATGTGAGGAAAGATAGTATGTATACACTTAGAAAAATCCAAACACAAAGGAAAAATACTTCCTCCGTTTGCTTCTGACACCCGATTCCCAGCTGAGAGGCAACTACACTTATTACGTTTTCCATGCATATGCCAGCAAGTACATGTGTTTTCACACCTTTTTTTAAAACACAAATGGTGCAGTATTACATGTTCTGTTTTTCAAACATAGCTTCTTTTATTATATAGGAACATAATTCTCTGAATAGGAACACAATTCTCTAAAAATTAATTCCAAGATCTGCTTGCTACAGTCTCACATTATTTTTACAATCAGTCACTAACAGAAAACAAAAATAAAGGCAATTTTATTATTATACATTGGAACATAAATCACATGTAAGCACAAACATAAAAACGAAAGACTCACTTCTCATCTTTAATCTGTTTCTCTTCACCGGTTTCTTCCATGTCAAAAGTGAATGGTTTGTCATAACCCATTAGATGGTCATAGTCTTCAGGGTTGGGAAAGAGACCTGGGTTCACTAACAAGGACTTTGTTTTAGCATAAAATGTGGTGAACACGTGTGTGCTGTTTGGAATCTTCACGTCGTTCTGGTGAAACACGGTACTTTGCCTCCTGTAAGCTTCTAACAGCTTAGACGTGAATGATTCTTCTCTATGAACTAGTGATGCCCTTGCTGCTTTCCCACCAAGCTCCCTTATACACAGGCAAGAGCAAAGATTCGATTTACCACCGTGGCAGGTGATAAAAGATACTAGGCAGCTCCATACACACTGGGTGTTTTCTTAACTGACTGGCAACTAGCATAGTACGCGGCACGCTGTATGTGCTTAGTAAGTATCTACTGATCTAAATAGCATGGTTTGAGGCCTTTTGCTCCTGGCTGAAAATCCTTCACAGGAACCAACTTCCATTTTACAATTAGAGGTAAAACGTCTTATAATGCCAATACTTGATAAAGTTAGCAGAGAGACTGCTATTTTATAAAAGGTACTGTCCACCTATTTAGTAGTACATGTGATTTTCCTGATAGGGTACACTAAGGGAGGGCTGTACATGATGGCAAATGGGACCACAGAAGACAACACACTTAAGTCACCATTTCCCCACCACTAACCACACTCGACTGCACACAGACCGTTACTGGGGGCAACCCTGCCAGAAAACCTAGGCAATAAGCTGTGTTCAGAACCTAAAAAAGCAGATTAAGTTTTCCATAATTTATGAATTTTTAAAACTGGAGTTTTTAATGTGAGGAAAGATAGTATGTATACACTTAGAAATATCCAAACACAAAGGAAAAATACTTCCTCCGTTTGCTTCTGACACCCGATTCCCAGCTGAGAGGCAACTACACTTATTACGTTTTCCATGCATATGCCAGCAAGTACATGTGTTTTCACACCTTTTTTTAAAACACAAATGGTGCAGTATTACATGTTCTGTTTTTCAAACATAGCTTCTTTTATTATATAGGAACATAATTCTCTGAATAGGAACACAATTCTCTAAAAATTAATTCCAAGATCTGCTTGCTACAGTCTCACATTATTTTTACAATCAGTCACTAACAGAAAACAAAAATAAAAGCAATTTTATTATTATACATTGGAACATAAATCACATGTAAGCACAAACATAAAAACGAAAGACTCACTTCTCATCTTTAATCTGTTTCTCTTCACCGGTTTCTTCCATGTCAAAAGTGAATGGTTTGTCATAACCCATTAGATGGTCATAGTCTTCAGGGTTGGGAAAGAGACCTGGGTTCACTAACAAGGACTTTGTTTTAGCATAAAATGTGGTGAACACGTGTGTGCTGTTTGGAATCTTCACGTCGTTCTGGTGAAACACTGTGCTCGTCTCTGAAAGCACAACATTGTAAGTGATGGCTTTGTAAGTGTCTGTTGCGGCCTCGTGGTACAACCGGATGACATAGCCTTTTGTAATAAAGTGAAGCAGTGCTGGAGTGATCAGCGTAAAGCTCCCTATGACGCCATAAAATAAGATCTGTAAAGGCAGACTTCCAAATATGATATTATTTTGTGCAAAAATGTACGGCAGAAATGCAAGGCTGATCAAACTTGTTGAGTAAGAGAAACATTTCACACCTAAATAGAAAGAAAATGGGAGAGGATTAATTTTTAAATTTTATACAAGAATCAAGCTAGCCAATGAACTCTTCCACCTTTCTTACTATATCATCAAATCAACAAGAAAATCAAAACACATAGAAAGTGTTATGACGTTCCAGGCTGTTTTAAACACATCACATATTTTATTCATGAAAGCTACAGAAAGCCCTATGACATAGATGCTAATTATTACCAGGAAGTAATTTAAGAGATGAGACAAACGAGGGACTTGCTCAACGTCACAAAGCTGTCCAGTGACAGGTTGACTTTCAGGCAATCTGACTCCACAGTCCAGGCCGTTGGCCACTGCGTTGGACCAAGTCTCCAAATGGGAAACTCACTTTAGGGTTCCCTGGCTTCTACCCACCTCAGTTCCCCGATGAAAGATGTAACATTGCTCAACAATCCTCAGGGTCCTTACAATAATTAATTCAGGCAGTTTAATTCAAATAAAACTCTATTAACAAGCACTTCTACATAGCTAACATAAAATCTTCAAATATGGAACTAACTTTATCAAGCTTACAGCCCAAGATTAAAACAACAAAACACCAAAAAAATAACACCAGTAGTTAAGAAATATGTGGGAAAGGTATTCAACTTCTTTACCAAGGAAAGACATTCAACTTAAAACAGTAAGGTATTTTCACCTATTGTATTAGAAAGATTAAAAATCAATGACTTCTGAACTGTATACTTAAAAATGGTTAAAATGGTAAATTTTGTAATGTACATTTTACCACAATAAGTAAATAAATGACTTTAAATGTAAATTTCTCTTAATGTGAATATATAATTTTAACATGATCCCAATAAAAATACTATCTGTTTGGAAAATAGACAAGTTGAAATCTTAGACAGGTTGATTATAAAGTTAATTTGGAAAAACTAACGAAGCAAAAATAAAAGAGGGAGGGTGTTAGATACTAAAACATAAGACTCTATAATTAAAATAGTGTGGTACTGATGCACAAATAGACAGATCAATGGAACAAAATGGAAAATCCAGAAATAAACCTAACAGTATATGGAAATTTAGTATAAACTAAAGATACAATCTAAATAAGTGGGACAAGTGGTGTTGGGATAACTGGATGGCTATGCAGGAAAAAATATAATTTAATCCATCCCTCATACCATGTGCCAGAAAAATGCTAAATAATCCAAAGATTTAAATTTAAAAGATAAAATCATAGAGGTATAAGAAAAAAACAGCCATGAAGTCTTTTATAACCTGAGCTAGGAAAACTTTTCTAATTATGACTCAAAATACTGAAGCAATCAGGGGAAAAGACTGATAAATCTGATTCCATTAAAATGTACTTAAGTATGAACACCATAAACAAAGTAAAGAAACAAATGAGGAAAAAAGTTGCAACTTATATCACAAAGGGTAAATATCACCAACATATAAAAGGTTTCTAGTATATGAGGAAAAAAACACAACCCTGTACACAAACATGCATGAAATATAAGCAGACAGTTCACTGAAATAAAAATGCACAAGGTCCTTCAACAGATGAAATGATATTAAATCTCAATAGTACAAAACACAATACAAACCACAGAGAGATACTGTTTTTCCCCAAATTGGCGAAAAACAAGATTGTCAGCATACTCTGTTGGTGAGGGTGTAACAAAGCAGACACTCACACATTACTGTTGGTTGAAGGCTGTTATCTTGCATCAGTAATTTAAAAATAATTCCTTCCTTCCTCCCACTGGTAGTTGCTATGACACTGGTGCACATGGGATACAATGGAGACCAAGTTGCCTCCGATATAAAAGCCTCCTCAGCCCTTTTCAATTACCTCCCCGCCCCCCCCACGACTTTTGTCACATTGTAGTGAATTGAAGAGGGCCCCCCAAATACTCATGTCCACCCAGAATCTCAGAATATGAACTTCTTTGGAAATAGGGTCTGTGCAGACAATTGGAAATTGAGATGAGAAGATGAGATCATACTGGATTAGGGTTGGTCCTGAATCCAACGAGAGTGACCTTATAAGGAGAGGACAGGACAGAGACAGAGAAAGCCTGTGAAGTAGTTATGCAGCTACAAACGAAGGAACACAAAGAAACTGGAAGAACTCTTCCCTAGAGCCTTCACGGAACATTGGCCCTGCCCACACCTGGATTTCAGACCTCTGGCCTTCAGAATTGTGAGAATAAACTCCTGTTGCTTTAAGCCATCAAGTTTGTGGAAATTTATTACAAGATCCCTAGGAAACTAATACACACATATAATTTATGTTGCCTGGATTGAAGTAATCAGTATTTTTAAAACATATTCTAGGCTTTCCCATCTTTCTGGCTTGCTCATACCACTTCCGTGCCTGGGATGCCCTTCTTTCACCCCTGTTCATGTTCAAATTCTACTCATCTTAAAATGAGAATACTATGACATCAGTAATTATGTGTTGCTGAATTAACAAGAACTGTTGACTAGAAGGCCCTTCAAATATCTTTAAACTAGGACCCATTTGGTTGTTTAAAGAACCTCCAGAAATGGTTACCTCTATGTCTTGATGTCTCTCACTTGGTTTTACATAGAAAAAAATGTTTCTCCCTCAGTTTCTACATAGAAAAAAATATTAATCCCTGATAAATATACAGGGTGACTTTCTCTTATAATATTGAAAGAAGTCAAATGTTAAATTCCTCTACAAGTTATAATTCTAGAACTTTAAATACCATGGACAGCTATGCCCTTCCACGAATATGACATCCTACCCACACCAAAATTAATTCCTATTTATATTCTCTCCTTCCCTGAATGTTGTCAAGTGGGAACATGAAATAAACTGATAAGCCTTCCCTGCATTTGAAGAACGGTGTCTGTGTTGAGAAGGAAGGGTACCATGGAGGTCACTCTTAACACATCTCGGTGGCATCAATCCAGGCAGCTCGGGCCAGAGATGGGACACAGGCTCAATGGCCTACTGTATTGACTTCTGAAGAAATTTCTAACCATCTAGAATTGATTACTTCAATAACCTTAGAACTCTACTCATTAGTGATTATAATCAGTTCTTATTCCTAAAATGTTTCAAATAGCTAAAATTGTACTTTAAACATACTCTATTTTAATGTCACACACTTGAGAACTTACAGATTTCCAGAGTAAATTTTAGATGGCCGATTGATACCAGTGTAATCAAAAACTGAAATGCAAATGTGGGTGCTGAAACTTGTGGCCAAGTTGGCTATAAAGTAATCCTCCAGATATTTCATGTTATATGTTGCTTTAAAGATTACTATAATGAAATACAACCTGAGGAACTTAAATCACAGACCTAAGTTCTTCTGGCCTTCCCTACTAAATTGTTCCGTATTAAATCCTAAATTATGATTTAAGGACAGAACTTTAAACTTGCAGCTATCTAGTACACTCTTTTCCTTCTCCATAACCTGGAAAAGCCATTAAATAAACATGTTTGTTGAAAATTCTAAGATGTCCTGAAAAATAAAAACTTAATATATTTTTGAATTATAAAAGTATTACATGCTCATTTCAACTGTCAAATTTAAAAATATATGAAGTATAGTTCTTCTCCCCCAAAATAACTACTCCTAAGAGGTATTCTTCCATACATTTATTGAATGTATTTTCAAACATTACACAAATATACACTTTTTGTTGTCTTATTTTGGAAACATCCCAAGAAGTGACCAAGGGAAGGAAACTGTAACACCTAGCCATAAGATCACAAAGTCGTAAGTCTTCAAAAATCTTTAAACCTAAAAATGCAAAGATCTCAACCTCTACATCTTTCATAAACAGGACACAAGAAAAAAATTGTCTAATTTTTCCTTATGTCTTGCAATGAAGAGGTGCTACAATAATATGTGACATAAGCTAAGAACCTATTTTACAATTATAAGGGGTAAAAAGAAAATACCCTTATTTCTGATTACCCACCAAATACTGTCCGGGCCAGATTCCCAGTATAAATCAGCCTTCCATCTTCTGACTTTTCAACTTGTGTACGTAAGCATCGAACACATCTTTCCCAACAAACAGGTATCTATTGAAACAGAGACCATTACAAAGTACATATTATAATAAATTGCATCTTAAATGAACTTTTAAATTAAAAAAAGAATTTTTAAGACAATGAAAAGAGAACTTGTCGTATGAGGTAATTTAAGGGATTCTCCCAAATAATCTAGAGCTAAAAAACAAATAAACAAACAAACAAACAAAACCCTCACACTGGCTAATAGAATGGCTTTCCTTAATGTCAGTCACAAGCAGACACATGCTGAGTTGTTTGAAGACCTAGGTTTGCATCCCAGCTCCAAGGTCTTCAGACAATACAAGTCTGACCTTGAACATGTAAAGAGTTTAGTGGTCTCACTCTTAATTGTGATTGTCAAATTGACAATCAAATTGCCCTCATTTGATTGTCAAAGATTTAAATGCATTAGCTTTAAAAAATAATAATTTTAATACACTAATGTAAGTAAACACTGCAAATTCAGGTTGTTTAAAATCCAGACCGTTTTTAATACTTCTAAAATAGTTATGCTATAGCTAGTATATAAAAAAAAAGGGTAACTCTGTCCCTAAAGGCCTTGTAGCCATCCCTTTGCATCCCTTATTCCTCCTTAAAATATTTTACTTGAAATCCTGTATCAAATTTCACAGGAACAAGGAGTCCCCCCGAACATCTGAAAGTGAATTTCACAGCACACACTTCAAAAGGCCAAAAGGCATGACTAATTCCTTTACGCTAAAATTTAATTAGATGCCAATCCCTACGTTAGACGTTTCTTCCAAGTGTCAACCGTGTTTGCTAATCCTGAAACTTTACAAGGCAAGACGAGGAGACCATTTATTCAGTTTAAAAGGAGAGGATGCACGTCTCCATTCCCTTTTTTCAGGGGCAAAAGAATCCCTAGAGAGAGAACAAACGCCAAGTCGGGTTATGCACGGTCTTTCCGTGCGGGCTCCGCGTGGTGCATCCAGGTTCGAGGCCGAGGCCTGCTACTCCCGCGAGGCCGGCGGAGGAAGCTCCCGCACTGGAGCCATCCCGCCGCCGGGAAGACCCGTCGGAGAGCGGGAGCTCCCCGGGCCCGTCGTGCGCCCCCACCACCCTTTCACGGATCCGCAAGCCCTCGCACCGCCGACCTGCGTTCGCACGGGACGCGGGAGAAGCGGCGTGGCTCCCCGAAGTCCCGCGATCCCGCCGCCGACAGGCCCCGCGGAGCCGCTGCAGAAGGCCGCCCGCGAGACAGCCGCCCTGGGGCCCCGGAGCGCGGCGGCCGCCCACGGCACCGCCCTCTTCCCGCCGAGCCGCAGCCCGGCCGCCCACGGGCCGCCCACGGTCAGAAGCAGCATCCCACGCGTGAGAAGGGGCGGCGCACCGCACTGCGGAAGCAGCCGGGAACCCTTGGGACCCGCTCCCCACCGGACCCCGGCTCGGGTAAGCCGCGCACGCCCCGCCCCCTAGGGCCCCGCCCCCTAGGGCCCCGCCGAGCTGGATTGGTCGCTGCCGGTGCGCGGAATAAGGGGCCCGCCTGCAACCTTCATTGCCACGCGTGTGTTCCCAGCGGGCGGAGCTCTGCACTGGCGACACCGACCTCGCGCTACCGAACTCCGCAGACACCCTGCTTGCGCGCGGCTTCCGCGTCCCGAAGTTGGGCGGTCGGTACGACAGGGTGCAAGGACCGAGGGGAGGGCCATACGCGGAGGACAAAGCCTGCAAACCAGGGTCACGTTTTTCATTCTCGTGGCCAATTTCTAGCCCCCCCCCCCAAAGTATTTTCCTTGCTGAAAATGATTCTAGCCTGTTGGCACAGAGAAATAATACTTTATACGACTTGAACAAAAATGAATGGTAATTTAATGCAACCATTGAGTTGATAGAAAATAAGTGGAACTCGTTCCGATAACGTTGATACTTACAACATTTGTTTTGGGGAATCATTCACATCCCTATACACGTTCGTTCACTACTTATTAAAGTGGCGTTAAGAGTTTACTGCCAGGACTGAGAGAGGAGCAGAGGACACAAAGATGCTGGATAAAAGTGGGAATCCACAGTGCTCACATAGTGGAGGAAACACCTAAAACTAAGCTTACATATAATGCTGTCATGTAATTGAAATATACCGATTTACAAAATGCTACAGAAGCCCAAAGGAGCATGATTAATTCGGCCTCAGAATGTTTGAAGGCTTCAGATTCAACTGTTTTGAAGGACGAGCATCCAACTAGTAGAGACGCACTTTTGTTTACTATTGGAGAACTGATTTTGACCCCCATGTTTTTTGCATAGGAGAGGAACAAACTAATAGTCTACAATAATATCACCTTGACAACTCCAAATCCTATTTTTTCCTGAGTGTCCAGGATAAAATTATTACTTCTTTATGAATAACATCATATTCTGAAAGTTATCTTCCACTTAACATTTATAAAACTCTTTGTAATTCATGCTACAAACAACAATTATCCATTATTTTACTGATGTATATTTAAATTTTCCTGTTTATATAGTGTTTTTTTAATATAGTTAAAAAGGTAAATTAAGGCATACTAAAAAAATGAGTTTATTTGAGCAAAAGTGTATTCAAATCAGGCAGCACAGTGGCCAACTGAAAGTGGTGAGGGATCAACTGACAGGAGCTAGGGGCAAGGTTTTTATAAAGATGCACAGGCAACACAAGGAACTTATTTGATTGGCTGTAACTGAAGGGGTGGCATTATTTGGGAAAGCCTAGTTGGCTGTGTGTGATTGGTTGTTCTTATCCTTGAGGCATTCACAAGAATTGACTCTTAGGATTTGGTTTGCTTGGACTACCAAGTATCACAGCCATCTCAGTCTAATGGCCTTCTCGTTTGATTACTTCAACAATATGCTGAGAAACCTGCATTTTTATCTTCTGTTAACCTTAGTTTCTTCCTATAAATACTGTGGGCAAATAAAAATAATACTTGGTTTACTTCTCAAGGTTTCTAAATAGCTAAAATAAAATCATATTCTGAAAACTGCGCTATAAAATCACAGGGAATTGTTATTCATTGATTAATAGCTTTCCCCATTCTACTAATTTAGAGACATTTGTTGAATATAAACTACTTGAATGGAATTTTAGAATGATACTAAGGCTGTTTAAATAATAAGCTTTGATTTCCCATTCGTATCATCTGAGAAGTTCCCTTTAAAGATGCTGGCTGACGGGAAAATTGAAAATGGGTATCACTTATAGACTGCACGGCCACCATGACTGTATATAATTTTTCTGTGTTTTTTAGCTGACTTTCCTCCCCATACACTAGCGCCCCTTCCCTCCTTTAAGGTGAGGTTAAGGACAGGATGGTATGATGGAATAAAGAAAAGAAAAATTTTGGTAAAGTTAGTATACTGATAACCGTAAGTACTTCTTTATACATTACTGGTTTAAAGCACACATTGGGAGAATCTTTCCAGATAAGAATTTGTCAACTGATTTTTAAGATCTTATAAACTGTTCATATTCCAAAGAAATAATCAGAAACATGGTGAAAGATTTCTGCAGAGATACTGAACACGGCATTACTTAAAATGATTTAAAAATGGAAGTAAGGTAACTATCCAACGTTTAAAAAATATTTAAGTGAATCATGGAACATTTAGGCAATGTAATTCTCTACAGACATTGAAAATGATGCTTGTTGAGATTTTGGTTACAGAGGTTTGGGTTTCTGAGATTTGTTAAGTTGAAAAGTAAATAGTATACATAACCATATACAGTGCATTACATGCCATTGAGTCAGCTCTGACTCCTGGTGATTGTATGAGTAAGTGACATCCACAATGACCTGTCCTCAACAGCCCTGCTCAGCTCCTATAGACTCATGATGTGCTCAGAGTAGGACAGCTTGTTTTGTCATTTTTGCCCCACTGATGTTTCAGGTTTAATTTGCTCTAGGACCCACTTGTTTATCTTTCTGGTGGCCCAGGGTATTTATACGTAGAGCTTTCCTCCAACACCATATTTCAAGTGAATCAATTCTTTTCCTATCGTCCTTCTTCACATCTGTACGTAGGAATTGGGAATATGAGGGTGTGGATGACCTTAGCCTTGGTCTCTAATGACACATCTTCATTCTCGATGATCTTTCCTAATTCTTCCATTGCTGCCCTTCTGAGTCTCAGCCATCCCGTGATTTCTTGGCTGCAGTCTCCATCTGAACTGATGACTGAAGCAAGGCAAACAAAATCTTTAACAATTTCAGTATCTTCATTGTTCCATGTGAACGTTGTGTATTTCTTCTGTAGTCATGATTTTTGTCTTCTTGATGCTCAAATGCAGTTTGAACATTTTCTCCTTTCACTTTCATCAGAAGTCATTTCAAATCATTGCTACTTTCTGCCAAGTGTCATCCGCCTATCTTAAGTTATTAACATTTCTTCTACCAATTTTCACTCCTCTTTCTGAGACTAGCCCCGTTTTTGGTGTATGTTGTGCATACAGTTTAAACAAATAGGGACATAAAATGC
Source organism: Rhinolophus sinicus (assembly GCF_036562045.2). Classification (NCBI taxonomy): domain Eukaryota; kingdom Metazoa; phylum Chordata; class Mammalia; order Chiroptera; family Rhinolophidae; genus Rhinolophus; species Rhinolophus sinicus. Next base: position 8,394,655 of record NC_133763.1, read on the forward strand.
ATTCTTGTCTGACACCTTTGTCTATAGGAAACCATTCTATCATTCTCTAGGCAGCTATCACCGTTTAGAGGGTGACAATGCAGTGAGGAAAAAAGGGCAAGATGTAAGGAGAGAAAAAGACACTTCTGAAGTAAAGGAGGAAAGGTATGATTGAAAATGGGCCTACAGCCTTCTCTACTCACCCCAATGCCTCTCTTCCCCACCAAACTCTTGGTACCATTACAACCAAAAAACCTTGTTTAACAATTTTCGCAAAGGCTTTGATAAGTTAACCCAAGACAGTCTGTAAAAAGCAATACCTTTTATCTGCCAAATCAACGAAAAATGTCTTTCAGGCAGAAGTCATTAATTAGGTCAACAAACTTTGGATCTGTTTCCCTTTGTGGACATTGTTACACAACAGTGCCTAGTTGAGTTTCTTGGCCCTACAATCTCTTCGTGCCACAGTCCTGTAAACAGGGTGAACTTTATTTAGCTGTTTCAGCTTTCCTGGAAGGGTGCCTGAATTTAACCACAAGAAAGCAAGTAAAAAGGAGTGGCGGAATGAGGGAGAGCCAAGTGAGAGAGACAGAGAGACAAAGAGAAAGGGTGCAGGGTCTGAAGGAGTATGGAGAGACAAAGGTGGTCTCAGAATGGAGTATTGGTGGCAGACGCCTGGAATTTCTGTGAATGCTCTTAGAATCTAGAAATGCTGAGTAAACCGGGGGAGGGAGGAGGCTAGAGAGGTGGGGGCAAGGCCCCAGGGTGGGGGTGGAGGCCTGGTTGGTTTTCAGTAAACACTGAACAGTACCGGGAAGAGAGGAAATGAGGCCAGCCGATTGCGCGAGCAGTTGTGATGCTCTTCCACACGCACTGCAACTTTTCACAAAAGGCAGATGCTGCTGCACGATCTTGTTAGCATAGAAACCGCACTCCTACTTTTCAATCTTTCCTCTGCAGACAGTCTCCAACTTCCAGGAGAACCCCCAAAGGAGAGGTAGAGACGACCTCTAAAATTACCAGAAATCTTACCCAGCGAGAGAAACTACAAGTCCCAGGATGCAGTCTGCCTCGGCCAAACGCGGACAGACCCGCCGAAGAAACTACAACTCCCAGGATGCAGTGCTGCTCGGGCCCCGAGCATCTCTTTGAAGATGCTGTCCTTGGCTGTCCCTGGGGAAATTGGATCGGGGTGGGCGCTGCACGCTGGGAACCAGACCTAGGACCAGACTGGTTGAGATTTGTCCGCGATCGTGGTTTCCCCACGCTGGCCTGTGGTACTGTGGCACTGGGACAAGGCAGGGGCTGCTGCGCATTTCCTGTGGACGGAAGTGGGCGGCTGACTCAGGGCGTGCCCGCCTCGCCAGGTACAGATCTCCCGCGCGTCGTAGAAAGCGCCCGTGACCCGACGGAAGTGATTCCTCCGATTGCCCCGGAACCTACGGCGGCAGGCATCTGGGGGTGGGGGGGTGGCCCTGGAGTGGGGGCTGTGGCGGTGCGCGGGGACCCAGTGCGGTGGCTGCGGTGGCTGCGGGGCTGACGAGTGAGTCTCGGGCTGGAGTGTGGGGACGGAACTCCGGCTCCGCGTGGAGGACGAGGGAGGCTCGTAGTGGGCGCGCTCGCTGCCCCACTGCCCACCCCTTCCCATTTGGGCGGGGAAGGAACGGAAGCGCTCAGCCTCCCCGGGCCTCCTCAGCTCCTGCTCTGGGGGAGGGGAGCAGAGGGCGGCGGGACCTTTCCTGCGCCGCTCGGTGGGTTCGGGAGAGGGTGGGAGGAGGGGCGGCGGCCGGGGAGACGGGGCCTTCTCGGGGCTGCGCGCGGGAGGGTGGAGTCAGGGGGCCATGGCAGCCCTGTCGCTTTTCCTTACTGCTTTCCTCGTGTGCACTGAGAGGCGTCCTTTTTTTTTTGGAGGCAGCCCCTAAGTCGTAGGAGAGGGCCCTGGCTCTTTCCTGCTCCGGGACCCCGGGAAGTTTACCTCCTGGGCAACTTAGTGGGTGATCTGTGCCCGGCTGGTGGTTCGGAGCTGCGGTGCGTCTACCACCCAGTTTTGTCTGAAAGGAGGTATCTAGGGTCAAAGTACAGTGGCCATTGAGTTTTTTTATATATAGAACTAAAACCTCTAGTAACATAGCTGTGGAGTGGAGTCCTTAGTGGGAGTACTTCTGCTCTGCGTCGCCTTCAGTATAGAACACAACCGACATCCTTCAGAGTTTTAAAACCTCATTTTGAAAACGCCAGGCTTGCTTTTTGATCCCCAAACGGTCTCCTTTTCTGTTTAGTGGACTGAAATGATAAATCTCTGATCTCGTTTACATTATAATTCATGATGCTGAATCACAGTTTACACGTGGATTCATTCATTCTTGGAGATACAATAGCAAGGAAACAGCTATAGTCTCCAGTCATCGTGGATATTTATTCATTGCCAGGGATTTTGGGGGGTCATCCTTAATTTTTAAATGAATATCCTTTTTTCCTTATGTATGAGATTTATCTAATTATCTACCTTTCCTATCATAGAAATTTATTTCAAATGGAGGGTGCCAATTTCATTACCTTATTTTTAATATAATTAAGCAATAGTTTGTAGTCAGAATTACAGTCAGACTTATAAATCAAGTTCTAAAGTAATATTAGTTTATGTCTTACAAAATTCTTGTTTGGGGTTTTTTGGTAGATTTTTTAGTACTAGAAAATAATCAGGAAAATCTTCGCAGTGGGTGTAACACCAAAATTTTACACTAATGGGTGTTAATGCATTTTAGTTAACCTGTTCTAATGTTTCCTGTTCATAAGATCTGAAACAGCCCATCCAGTGATGCCTGAAATTTCAGGCCTAGGTGATTAAGGAAACAATAGTACCATTGGTTAAAGACATTTTTGTTGAGCACCTGGTATATGCTAAACACCATACTAGGTCTGCCCTGATAGAGCGTGAGGAAAGAGAATATACAATAAGCAAGCAAATAAAGTTTCGAGTGGTGATAAGCGTGAAAGACAATATAGCAAGACTAGTGTTAGATTAAGTTTGAGTGACTAGGGTGGAGGTGTCTAAATTTGATAGGGAAGTAATCAAAGAAGACCTACCTCTGAGGAAATGATGTTTTGCCCGAAGACCTAAATAATGAGGAGATGTGAGGGAAGAAATTAAAGATAGCAGTAACTGCAAATGCAAAGACCTTAAGGGAGGCATGAACTTGACCTGTTCTAATACTGATGTCCAGTGGCTGGTGTGTAGTGAAGACTGATGGGACGTGAAGCCAGAGTGGTGAACAACGACTAAATAAGGGGGAACAGGATAGTCATTTTTCTGTCTGTAATGGGAAGCTGTTAGAGGATTTTGTGCAGGGGAGTGACATCTGATTTAGGCTTTTTATGACTAATTGCTGGGTGGCGAATAGACTAGGTTGGAGACAAGTGGGGAAACCAGCTCCTAAGGAGGCTCGTGCAGTCTGATGGAGAAATGGTGGTGTGGACGAGAGATACAGAGCTGGGAGTTAGTGCGAAGTGGTCGGAATGGGGACGTAATTTGAAGAGGGCGCCACATGGGTCTTGCCTTCACCACCCAGGACCAAAAAACAATTCTTTTCTGTTTTTGTTTTAAGAAAGCAACTGTCTTGCCCTAGCACCTGAGTGAACAGTAGTGCCATTTACTGAAACGAAGGCTGGGGAGCTGCACGGGTTCCTGAGGGCTGACTCAGAAGTTCTGTGTGGAATGTCCTGAGTTTGTTAACTCGTATGCAGCTCAGAGCATGTGCCGTGGCCAGGCCGTATATGCACGCCTGTTCCTCACCAGAGATGCTGGGCTGGGGAGGTCATCCGGGAGCCCTGCTACAGGTGGTGTTTGAACCTGTGCACGTCAGGTGGGCAGTGTTCACAGAGAGGAGGGCAGATGCCTGGGAGCATTCTGGTTAGAAGAGGAGCACACGGTGATGGAGCAGAAAACGGGGTGTGGCATCTGTATTCTAAGGGAGGAAAATGTTTCAGGAAGGAGAGAGTACTTAACTAAAACCCTGCTGCGAGTAAGGTGGATTCAAATTGATCATGTAACCAAATTTTAAAGTAGTTGAAATTTGATAAGAGCCCTTTAAGTGAACTGGTGGGCCAAAAGTCAGATCAGAGTGGATTAAGAAGGGGGTGATAGTGATGGCCTTAGCAGCATTTTGAAGCTGATGGGAATAATGGCAGGACAAAGTCCTTCGATAGGTGTGCGTACGTGGAGAGGTTGGCCTTGGATAGAAGAATGGTTTCTAGTCAACCTTTGAAACGGGGATGGACATGCAGGGAAGAAACAGGCGCAGATACATGCAGGGAAGAAGAAGTAGGAAACACAAGGCAATTGAAGTGATCTGTTTCTGTTTTCTTGATGAAATAAGTGAAGTTGTCAAAGCAGGGAGGAAAGGGGTGTTGGAGGTTTAGGAGCAGCTGTACATTTTCTCAGAAAAGCCAGGTTACCAGGAGGGACCACTACAACGCCAAGGGTCCATTTGAAGTGTGTGGACATACCTTTACAGGTAAGGCCCGTCCACACGGTTGTGCCTTTTCTCCAGCCACATGCGTCGGTCTGGTTGCGGCCTGAGCTGGGCGGAGTTGGGATTTGGGTGGGTAGGTGCCTCACAGGAGAGAGAGCAGGGAGTAAGGCGTATGTGGAGGAGACGCGCGTGTGCCATTCCCGATGAACTTGGAACAGTGGGATGAAGCCAGGTCCGAACTTACTTTATAGTTTCCATATTTTTAGCACATCATTCTAAAGGTTCTTTTAAATTATTTTATAATTATAGAGCCTATAGTCAACTATATAGTGGGAGTATTTGCTTATAATTTTTAAACCAAGACAAAGGTGCTTGGAGGTCATTGTCTGAGGGAGATTAATTTACAGGAGTGAGACAGAGCATCGGCCAGGACACTGCCCTGGAGCCCTGGTCTGCGTGCTGTGTAAGAGCTATTCTCCCTAATAACGATGGGAAATCGGCAGTTACGGATATTTGTTGTAGAGGGAGGATGAATTTCAGATGGATTCGGTCATGAAATGGCAGAGCTGGAAGGGACTTTTAGACCCAGTTTAGCCCAGTTTCCTCATTTGGGAGGTGAAACAGAAGTCTTATATCACTTAACATATCTGGGCGTCAAGATAGAAATGCTGAGATAACTGAATTCTATGAAACAGGAAATTCCAGACGTCGTGTATAGGAATACATGTCTCATACACTTGCATTATAATTATCAATTGTTGGTCCTGAGTCCAAGATTGCGAGGCTCATGTTTGTGTTGTAATTTCATAAAATGTAGCTATGCCCTGGACTTCTTTAAAATAAAATAAAACCATTTGAATTAGAATTCATATTAACTGAATTCTGCTGTGAAAGATGGAATAACATCTCCTTCCTTAGGCACTCCTTCCCCTTAATATAACCCAAAATATTTCAGTAAGCTTAAATAGATGTTTCCTAGAACGAACAGTTTACATTGTGGTTGTCTAAAAGTTCTAAGTTTGTTACATGCCAGCACCAGGGAAAAACATGAAAAGCATCAATCTCGGTCACAAGCATCATGCCATTGAATAACTGTGTTTCCTTGGGACTGTATCTGGGGCACGGACTTCATTGTGGGAGGCCGCCCTCGGTCACAGGACCACGTGACTGCTATTGGGCTGGATATGTGGGTCACAGAGAGCCTCCCAGCCTTGTGGAAACTTACAGCTACTTAGGGTGACATGGAGATCTAAAAAGACGTGAGGCAGCTGTGAAGCATTTGTAGCTAATAGCGAAGAAAACTATGAATTCCGCAGGATAGATAGGGAAGGGTGCCCTGTTTGCTAAAAATATTAAGACTGTCTACAAAGAGGAAATCTGGGAGCATTGTTATAAATGGAAAAGGCCAGAAGGAGAATCTTAACTCATCCTGAGGGACATGAATTCAGTGACACTATAAGCACCTTTTAGGCAGGATATTTTGATGTTAATACAAATTGGAACGGTGTCCTAACTTCTTTCAATGTGTATCCCATAGCCAAAGCCTCTTCAGATAGGCCTGAACAGGAGATGATTGAGGGTTAATGTAATTTACTTTGTTTTCCAAATTAACCATATTCTTACATATCATTAAAAACTAATGGTCAGTTCTCTGTGTGAGCGGCTTGGTTCCACACACTCATTTCTTCTTAAAAGTCAGTTTTAAATCATAGTTACACTTTTGAATGTGTAGTTTTTGCATTTATTGATCTGCATAAAACAGATAAATAGGCAAGCCACTTATTTTCCATAGCATCGAGCTGTACCTGTCATTTTAATCTGCTTTTTAAAAAATGAAGAGTTAATCTTGGTATTTCCATGTCGTTGTAAATAGATTTAACTTTCCTTTTCACTGCCCCATAATATTTTATAAGTGTAGATACACTGTATTAGTTTAGCTCCCTCCCTGATTGGTGAACCTTTTAGGGTATTTTCACTTTTTCATTGATACACATATCATAGTGAAGAACCTACTCGCCTTTGCACGTGATGCTCGTGTTTCTCTGAGTAGATACCAGGAGAACAGCGAGCCTCTGGATGAGTCTGCGGCTGCGTCCAAAACTGTCGTGCCATTTACTTGGTGTCGCCCATTTCCCCTCCCTGCCAACACTGATTCTCAGCAACACTGATTAAAACTTCAGTGCTTAGGTGTGCATTTTACCATTGGGACCAAGCATTTTTACAGGTCTTGAGCTATTTGTATTTTATTCCTGCTATTTTTCCAGAGTTCTGTGGTTTTATATTTGACACTTTAATCTGCACTGTATTTTGTGAGTGATGTCAGATGTCTAACATTTTTTCCAAGTGTATGCCCAATGTAAAAAAACAAAAAACAATGTAAAAAAAACAAAAAAGATACAAAGAATACGGTTGCAGTGGTTGCTATCATCTACTTAAATAATCCAAGCAAATTAACTGAAAAACTGTTAGAATTTTTAAGAGAGTTCTGCAAAGATGATGGGATATAAGATCAATTAAATGAACTTAAAAGCTTTTCTTTAAAAACATTTCACAATAACCTTTCAGAAAGTATAGTAGGAAAACAGATCCCATTCATAATAGAAACTATACCCAAAAGTAAACCTAGTAAGGAAGGTATAATAACCAAAGTGGGACTTGCCCAACCATTGAGCAAAACATGTTTATCACACGATTGTAAGTGAAACTGGAGATGTCGGTGGGGCACAAACAGATTGACGAACAGAATGTGGTAGAAGTCCGTGGAGCAATCCAGTTTATGGTGAGGATAACATTTCAAATCAGAAATAGGTTGGGCGTTCAATGGTCTTTTCAGTGTTCGATGACGCTAGATTCAAACCTGATTTCACTGTAGGCCCTCGGCTCACCTGAATTTCTGTTTGTTACCAAAAAATAAAAAAACATAGAAGAGTAATGTTTATATATATATACACACAGTACTCCAAAAGCACAGTGACATCTCAGGCCTTTGTTCATGCTGTGTCTTCTGCCTCGGCTTGCTCTCCACTGCCCCTGACCACCCGCTTTTCCTACCTAATTCATATTCCCAGAACTTAGCTCAATTATGGACCAGATGGTCACATGTTCAGTCTGAGTTGTTTTGCCACCCTAAACTTAGATTTCTATAGGAAATTTGTGGGATAAGTCCAAATTTCATCATATTTCAAATATTTTTAGCTTCTACTTAGCAATTGCTCTTCACTCTTACTGCTGATTTACTCTTTCATTGTTAGTGATGGTGAGTGTCCCCCCTCCCAACCCTTGTATAAATGGTAGAATTGATTTACTATATTAAGAAGTCTGTAGAGAAACTGTTGCTACCCAAAGGGCTTCCAAGATGTGACTTTGTATGGTTGCTTAGCTGCTGCTAGTTAAGCAAACATTCTAGGTGTTTTGCTCTGGAAATTTTCCCGATAGAAAAAAAGTTGGTACTTGAAATTCTTGTCCTTCTAGCTTTTCTAGCATTCTGTCCTTTTTTATTTTTATTTTTTTTTATTTTTGTATTTTTAGAATGATTAGAAAGCCGTATGAACAGAAAATAATAATGACTGATGGATTTTTAATTGCCTACTATTATCATACAATGACATACTACTGTTTTCAAATTTTAGAGAATGAGCTAAGCATTTATATCAGCAGCTCTTAGCAGAACTGGAACCAGAATTTTTTTACCATCGCAGTGGGAAATAATGGGAGGGAGTACGGGTTGTAAAACCAACCAACCTTGGTTGAAATCCTCGCGCTGTCACTGAAGCTGTAGACGCCAAGAACAAGTAGCAGCCTCTTAGTACTTCCGCATCTTTAAAATGGAAATCATAATTCCCTCGTGAAAGTGTCTTTTTAAAATAAGATAACGTACGTAAGGTGTTTAGTGCCGTGTTTACTGCTTAGGAGGCCCTCAAATTGTTGGTAATGATGTTACATTGCCACTGCTGCCCTAATCTCACATTAGAAATGGTGCTTTAAATATCTCCCTCCATGCTTAGCCACGGTCTAGACTGACAGATTTCGTTTCCACTCCCACTCTTGTCACCACCTGGGACGAGTCATTCCGCCTTTGTATCCGTCAGTGATGTTACCATTTTTTTAAGGTGAGGGATTACACAGGTTATCTCCAAGTTCCTCTCTTGCTCTAAAACGTCATGGTTTGTTTTCTTGACTCTTCCCTTAAGGCTAGAATTAAAATATTGCGCTAGAATTTCTTAGAGAATATGATAATTAGGATATGCTGTTTTTCCTGAAACATAAGAAATATTGGTATTAAGAAAAATCCTCCTTTGAAGAAATGCTGTTAAAATACAGATTACTGAAAGCACGGACCCTTTTCCTTCATCAAATTTAAGATTTCTCAAAAAATTAGAAATTTTTGTCCCACGCGACGGTTAAATTTCAGAACTTTGCTTACCTCCATGCAGAAGGGATGGAACAATACAGTATATTAAAGTATTGTTCCATCCCTTCTTCATACCCTTGGATTTATCACGTCATTCATTCAGCAGATTCTTGCCTTAGTGTGAACTGGTATCAAGTAGATACAGTACACAAAGACGATCAAGGCCAAGGGTCTCCTTCGAGCTCAGTTCAGGTCCTAAGGAACAGCATCTGTATTTTTAAATGGGTGTCAGAAAATTTGCCTTAAAGGAAAACCAAAGAAAAGAACAAGTCTGTATTTAGACTATTGCCCTGGAAATGGTCATCATGTCTCAGATGGTGAGAAACTTGATACTATTCCATATTGCAGTGGCTGGGAAACTTGCATGGGGGTGGGGGCGTGGGGGGCGAAAGAGACCTTAAACTTGTAACACCAAGGACATTATTAAATAATAATGGGTGAAAACATGTTATTTCAGCATTATTCTTAATATAGCACTGTTATACTTTCAGGAAACTACTAAACTTCCTGTGGAAGCAAAGTAGAATTTCGTAAGAACATAATGGGTAAGTTTCATAAGAAAATAACGAGTAAGTATTTCAACTAGTAGACGCCGGTTTTTCTTCTCAAAAGATAGAACTTCTGTGAATGCAAGTAAGAAAATGGTCAGACTAGACCAAAAGTCATTGTTTAAATCAACGGCTTATTTTTACTATATATTCCTGAACGACAGATCAGTAATGTTATTGTGCCAAATATAATTTGTGATTCCTAGTGAGTAATTAATTGTACCTTAAGATATTAGAAAATTTTCCTAACAGACATATAAAACTGTACAGCTTGCAAAAAAAAAAAATTACTAGCAATGCAAATTTAAATAAATGATAATGATTTTTATTCTTGTTCTCAGAAGTTGGCAAAAACGGCTCAGAATCTGTAGGCTTGGGTAGTCTATAATTTAGAAGTTACTTGCGTCTTTATGAGTTCCCCAGGTTTTTATAATGGAAAATTCAAGAATAATACACTACATAGCCTTTACCAGTTGTTAATGCTTTGCCACATTTTCTTTCCCTCTGTGTGTGTTATATGCACACATACACACACGCACATACATATTATGTACCATTTAAGATTTAGTTGTACACACCTAACTACTTTGGCCTGTATCCAATCCATATTCTAGGTTTTCTTCTTGTTTCAATAGTGTTCATTACAGGTTTATTATTTTAAATACAGCATCTAATCAGGGATTACTTATTGTATTAATTTGTCTCTTTAGTCTCCTTTAAACAGTTCCCTATTGGGAGGGGTCAGTGAGGAATGAGGTCTTCCATTTTTAAATTTAGATTTGTGTCAGTTTCCTCCTATTAAATTCAGATTGAACATTTTTGGTAACAGTGGTACAAGAGTGTTTTTTATATTTATTCATCTTAATTTTAGGGATTTAACTATTGAGAAATAAATGAGTAAATGGATTGTGGCTGATTATCACTTCAGCTGCATCCTCTGTACTTATCCTTTCTAAGGCTTCTGGAATTTTTAGAATCAGCCATAAGATACTTTCTATCAGATAGGGGTAATCATAAAAATTCAAGTTCTGTCAGTACCATATTGTAAAACTTATGTATGTGGAAAAGCTCTTAAAAGGATGTACAAACATTTCTACTCCCCCCCTGAAGTTATATTGAGCTGGCTCCTGTGGCTGAAGCTAGCGTGGAAGCCATGGGGGCGGCTGGTAGAGAGTAACATCTATGCTCCATCTCCTCACCTCTACTGTGAATTTTTAAAGACTGCCACTTGTCTGTATTTATTACTTTCGTCATGCAGTAATTTAAACTGAACAATACAATATTTTTATCATCAATTTGATGGATCAAGAGTAAAAGCTAAGTAAAGGAAGCCCTAACTTTTAGACTTTGGGCTTGTCAAAAGAAGTTGCTCTCACATGACATATAAACATTCATTCATAAACACACGATGCATCTTGTTTTTGTTTTAATTTTTTTCCCCTCTTCTTCCATCTCTCCCCCTCACACACTCCGGTTCAAGCCGTTGTTTCTCAGTCTAGTTGTGTAGGACACAGCTCCCTGGCCCCTGCTGGTGTTAGGAGCCTTGCGCACTCCCTGGCTGAGGCAGTCGGTCACCATTTGTAGGTCGGCTGCTCACAGCAGCTCACGGTAGCTCTCATCGGCTGCCGGCCACTCATGGCAGCACACAGCAACCCATGGCAGCTCACAGTGGTTGGTTGCAGGTCACTCACGGTGGCACATGGTAGCCCACGACAGCATTCAGCAGTCCACAGCAGCTCACGCCGACCTCTGGCTGCTCAAGGCAGCCCAGCTCCAGGGAGAGCCGTTGTTCACAATCTTAGCTGTAGAGGGCGCAGCTCACACCCATGTAGGAATCGAACCAGCAACCTCGGAGTTAGGATCACGGCGCTCCAACCACCTGAGTCACTGGCCGGCCCCCTTATTTTTAAAAGGACTGTTTCAGGTGATATAATTAAAATTTACTATTTGAGTATTTTACCTTAGTCTTCGGATTTGAATGTGCTGCTGTGTTCACAAAAAATATTGTTAATACTTGAAAACTACTGGTGAATTTTCATCCGAAGTATCATCCTCGAATGTAGAGTTTATTCTGACATAGGAAAATGTATAGAGAATAAACACATGGTATCTCGTCGTGATTTTGATTAGCATTTGCCTAGTGACTAACGATGCTAAATATCTCTTCGTGTGCTCTCTGGCCATTTATATATCTTCTTTGGAGAAATGTCTAGTGAAGTCTGTTGCCCATTTTGTAATTGAGTTGTTTTTCTTTTTGTTGTTGAATTGTAAGAGTTCTTTATAAATTCTGGACACTCGATTCTGACAGTGGAAAATATGTAGAGAATAATAAGCTTTAAAATCTTGGTCACTGTTGCCCTCCAGAAATGTTTCTGGTCTGAGTTCCTCAAATGTTTACCTTGGTAAACCTGTTTATTTTTTAATTCATTTTGTGATTCAAAAGTCATTTTACTACTTGCTTTGCTTTAGATGGAGAAGAGAAAACCTATGGTGGCTGTGAAGGCCCTGATGCCATGTATGTCAAGTTGATATCTTCGGATGGTCATGAGTTTATTGTAAAAAGAGAACATGCATTAACATCAGGAACAATAAAAGCCATGTTGAGTGGCCCTGGTAGGAACATTTCTTTATTTTCTCTTAATACATCTTTCACTTGTAATGTTTGATGAACGTATTTTTGTTGAATTAAATTACTCATAACATTTAAAGAAAGAGACAGTAACTGAACATAGCATGATTGGGAAAAAGTTGGTTTCTGCCATTACCTATGTTCAACTATTTATACCTTAGTTTCAATTAGACCAATCTGATTGTTTTGTAATAGGAAGGGTCGTTTCCCTAGGTCAGTTTCCACAGTCAGCTTCTTCAGCACAGGACTCTGGCGATTTGTGCTCTTAGTTACATACTGCAAAGTTTATCTGTCGAACTTACCAACTCCCGAATATCTATTCTTACATTTTCTTTGTCTCTTTGAGGTAATTTTTTTTTTTTTAATTTTCTTGAGGATTGGAATTTTTGGAGCATATGGTAATCCTATCTGTGTTTAACTTTTGGAGGAAATGCCAAACCGCATAGTGGCTGAACCACTTTACATTCCTACCAGCAATGTATGAGGTTCCTCGTGATTTTTCGCCACACCCTCACTCACCCTTTCTATTTGCAATTTTTTTTCTAGCCATCATAATGGGTGTGAAGTGGTATTTCATTGAGGTAATGATTAACTATTCTTTTGCATGTGGACACACTGGTACCATTTATTAAAGAAACCATTCTTTACCCTGTTGAATCATCTTGACACCCTTGTTGAAAATCAGTTGACCATAGATGTGGGGCTTATTTCTGGGCTCTCAAATCTCTTCCATGGATCTACATATGTGTCCTTATACCAAGTATCACACTGTTTAGTTTACTGTAGCTTTGTAATAAGTTTTGAAATTGGGACTTTCTTTCTTTTTCAACATTGTTTTGACTATATTTTTTCCTGTGGAGGTTTTAAAACATACACAGAAGTAGAGAGTATTGTGTAATAGATCTCCATGCACCACCCATCAACCAGCATTAGTAGTTGTCAACGTTAATGCCAATCTTGTTTCACGAATTAGCCTCACTTTTTTAAAGAGTATTTCAAGCATATCTCTGATATTGCGTCATTTCACTTACAACATCTATGATTGTCCCCCCTGCGCCCTCCCTTTTTCCTAGACCATCAGTTTTATCAAGAAACAAGGTTATTTGTATAATACCTCATCCTGATTAGATTTAATGTTTCATCTTGTAAACTCATAATTATAGAATTATAGAGGCTTGATTAGAATCTGGTTCATTTTGCTAGGCAAGAATACTTTATAGGTACATTGTATCCTATTGTAACATATCTTTTAGCAATGTCACGGTTGATTAGAGGTTCCCAGGTTTATCGAGCTGATGGATCCTTGAACAATTCCCCAGTCAGACTTTCATGTAATGGTTTTAGCATTTGTTGTGACTATTGTTGAGATTTAATTCACTTGGAAAACAACAGTGATTTTCTAATTCTATAATATCTTCTATTACTAATTAGAATTCTCCTTTAAATGACTATTTGGTTACCCTGAAATACAGTCTGTATAGGAAAGATAAATGCTCGAATTTTTTCCCTTTACATATAGTTTTTCAGAGTAGGGAATTGGTTCTCCAGCATCCTCCAATAGGAAAGTGTGTTTTGTTTTGATTTTTGTTTGGGGTGTGTATGTGTGTGTGTGTGTGTGTGTGTGTGTGTATTACTATCAATTCATGACTTTATATATTGGATGGTTTTCAGTCCAGTGCAGTCATTCTCACTGGTGTTCAAATTGCTCCATTTGCTCCATTTTTATGCCAGAAAGCCACACCACATGGGCTCCTGTGTCCTTTTGACATGGCTCCATTGGTCTTGGACAGCTGTACTACTTCCATACTAACAAGCTTTTTCAGGCTCATTTTGTACATTTGTGTCTTGAAAACGGCCATTTTTCCAAAGAGCCCTGTTTTCTTTTAGGAAAATGGTACTTGGAGACCCCAGTCTGGATACTAGCAGGACTCATTGCTCCTGGGTTGACTTGCTTTTAGACTTTTAAACTGGACAGAGCCAGGATATACTTTAGGGGAAGAAAATCATGGACACCAAGAAAATTTTAGTTGATCTCCTTTAATTTAGGAATAAGAGCTTTGTCTTGAAGATCACACTTTCAGTCCAAAACGAATGTTTGCATAAAAAGGATTGAAGTACTGATACGTTGCTACAATATGGCTGCACCTTCAAAACATGATACTCAGTGAAAGAACTCAGACCCAAACGGCGCATGTTCTAGGATTCCGTTTGAATGAAATATCCAGCATGATAAATCCATGGAGAGAGAAAGGACATTGGTGTCTGTCAAAGGCTTGGGGTGGGGAAATGGGGAGTAGTTGCTTAAAAGGTACAAGCTTTTATTTGGGGGTGATAAAAACGTTTTGGAACTATAGAGGGGGTGGTTGCGCAACACGAATATATACGTACACTTTAAAACGGTTAATTTTGTGTGATATGAATTTCTCCTCCAAAAAAAAAATCCTAATGTTTGTCTAGTCTCAAGGCTTAATAAGTGCCTGATATTTCGTGCATACATTCAAGAAAGAGGATTTTACTTATTGGCAAACCAAAAGTTACCTTGTTGCTGTGAATCCCGATCTCCTTTCTCTCCACCCCACCCCCATCCAACACACAATTACTAAAAAAGTTTTTTGCGATTATTTTTAACCTTTCAAACCGCAGTTAACTTTTACACCAACCTAGTATATAGGGAAAGAAATTTTGAGAGACCACTGAAAACTTGATGAAGTGTTAGTATGTAAAGGGAAGTGTCTTATAAGCAGAGCTCATTCACGTGATCATATTTTTAAAAACTAAAGGAGGAAGCAGTAGATATACCTTCCTGAAAAGATTTTTAAAATAGTATTTCGCTTATGATTTATTTTTACATGGCAGTTCAGTGTAGCTCAGGGCTGCTGATACACTTGATTCCCTAAGCTGAGTCTTCTGAAAGATTGCGCTTTTTTACGTCCTGCTCATCCTCCAGGGATCCTGCCGGCAAGATTCTTAGGAAAAGCTACTTGAGTGTCCAGACTTCTGGGAGAGAATTAGGATTTTAAAATTCAATCTCCGTGAATCTCAAATGCTATCTTAATAAAGATTTTTTTATGTTTATACTCAGAAATCAGAGTTAGATATTTTGTTTCATGCTTGTTGGTTTATTCATTTCATGTTATATTTGCTTGGGCTGCCATAAGAAAGTACCATAGGCTGAGTGATTTAAACAACAAATTAATTTTCTCATAGTTCTAAAGGGTCGAAATTCAAGATCAAGGTGTCGGCAAGGTTGCTTCCTTCTGAGGCCTCTCCTAGGTGGCTGTCTTCTTCCTGTGTCTTCACAGGGTCTTCCCTCCGTTTGTGTCTATGACCTAATCTCTTCTTGTAAGGTCACCAGTCACACTGAATTAGGGCCCACCTTGATAACCCCGTTTTGCCTTCCTTAATTACCTAATAAGGAATCTGTCTCCAATTCATTTTGGCAGTGCATGTACTGAAATTGGAACGAGAAGAATAGCATGGCCCCTGCCCAAAGATGACATACAAATTTGTTCAGCACTCCATATTTTTAAAATGCTTCCTGAACAGAAAAGCAAAAATAAAGACCCTGTCTCCAAATACAGTCATGATGTACCGGGGGTGGGGTGAGGATTTCAACATCTGAATTTTGGAGGAACACAATTCAGCCTGCAACAAACATACTTCTTTTCTTGTATTACAGGTCAATTTGCTGAGAATGAAACTAATGAAGTCAATTTTAGAGAGATCCCTTCACATGTGCTATCAAAAGTGTGCATGTATTTTACTTACAAGGTTCGCTACACTAACAGCTCCACGGAGATCCCTGAGTTCCCAATTGCACCTGAAATTGCACTGGAACTGCTGATGGCTGCGAACTTCCTAGATTGTTAAATAAAATAAATTATAATAAACTGTTAACTTTTTTCAGTATTTAATACCTGTAGTTCAGTTAGTAATTTTTTCATATATAGCATGTTGCCTGTGTGCAGTTGAACTTGAAAGTTCATTGCGGTGCAGGTTATCTTCTGTTCTTTTGCATAGCAATCAGAGTTGAAATTTGTTTGCTGCATCAACAAATTAAGGACATTTTCACAAATTGAGAAATAAACAAATATGCCAGTTCGTAGATAGTTTTGCCTTATCCTTTGGATGTGATTTTTTAAAATTAGAGTGGTGGTGATAACAGTAAATACTGAAATTCAGGCATAAATGAACACGTTCTACAGGTAAATAATGGGGCTACGTATTTTTATGTTTTTAGTGTTTTTTTAAAAACCTATTCTGATCTTATAGCCGTCGTTAGCATTACTAGAATTATGCAAATAATTGCATCATAAACATGTTTATAACTTAGCCAAATATTGATTTTTATAACTGTCAAAGACATAAGAGTTGAAATTTCTTATGTGTCTTTTGATAAACTGCAGTATTGTTTAAGTGTATCTTGTCTTTTTGTTTATTGCTACAATTTTAGAACTTTATTTAAAAGCAATTTTGGACGATTCCTAGGTACAGCTTTTGGAGCACTGACTTCTTGAACTGTAGCCACGTGGTCAACCAGTAAACTACATGACCTTGATTTCATGTGCACTGTACATTTTGGCCAATCCAAAGTACTGTACTTTCATTGACTATAAAGCTTCCTTTGCAATATTCATTATTTTTACATAGTCTCTTGTTGTGATTACACTTCTGATTATTTAACTATGTCTTAAAAGACTCACTATGAACTTTATCCAGATCTTAAAAGCTAGACTTTTCTGAACTGTTCTAGTCTTCCTGCATCTAACTGCAATGTTATAAAACATGAAAACCAGATGGAGAGATGCAGTGCAAATCTTATAGGCACTTTGATATAGTATATGAATTATCTTCTATTAATTAAAGTATGTCCCTAAAAATAGGAGACCCATAATCTGTGGCTCTTCTACTGAAGTCTACCTTATAAAGAGGTCATTTAACTTTTCTACTAAGCAGATGAAAAAATTTTGAAAAACTGACAGAGCATCTCTGCTTAGGCATGGGAAAAAGCAGCACTGTGGTTTGGTTTATTGTCTCTATCTTAGTAGTAAAACAAAGTTGTCATTATAGAATCTATAAATTTAAGTTTATGAATACGGCTCAGTTCTTCAAGACTGGTTTAACATGGACCAGTTTTTCTGGAAACTGCAAAAACCATAAGCAACTAAGATCTATAAAGAATATTCCTCGTAGAAGACCTAACATTGTACTTTCCAGCTTATTGAAAGCAGTTAAATATGTTAATTGCATATATTTTAGTAACTTCTAAGACATACTGGTACATATTTTAGTATAGAAGATTATCAAGTACAAGAATTTTACTCCACTGCTTGGTGACAAATAATGCCAGTTACAAACCCTAAATGATCTTAAAGGTGAAGGTGATAACTAGAATAAAGTTTCACTTGGACGGACCGATTTGAGTAGGTTACTTTATGTGTTAGATCCACAAGTAACCTTAAGTTAAAATACTGAAAAAAGATGAGGAAAACATGTCTATCTTGTGGCAAATGAGACTTGCATGTTAATAAAAGCTCTGCTGACTGAAAGGTTTGATGGACACTTGGTGTTTGATCTTTTTAGCCTGAATTTTCTTTTTCTGGGGATTCACGAAACTATTTGCTTCGGAACATCTTACTGTATGAATGAATAGCAGGGATTTTTATTTGGTTGAATTTAACAGAATTTTGTAGCATTGAAACCTTAACACTGATACTTGGTAATTAGTTTACTTTTTTAAATTATGGCAAATCTCAATTTTTTTTCCTGCACAGAAATTATTACCACAAAATCCTTTGCTTTATTCAGTTAATATTTCATTTTTGTACTGTCTAGATTATGTGTTCTAGATGCTTTTCTTTCACGTAATTATTATTGATAGAAAACAGTCCTCTTTTGAAGACTTTTGTTGATACTGAGAAATACAATTTACTATAACCAGTAAATTCAGGTCACGTTAAAAGAGAAATACATTTAGAGACAACTTGCTATTATTCATGAACCTGTCATCTTAGTGAGTCATTTTGCTAAGTTTATCAATTAGTATTCTTTCAAAATAGTGCAAATATTCTGAGAAATAATATGAACTTGCTGTTAAAGATTGAAGACTTTAAATTAACTATAGTAATTCCTTTCTATATAGAGAAAATTTCATACAAATTAACAAAGCTTGGGTGTATCCAGACGTAGCAGTGCCAAGTTGAGCTTCTGATTGGTTATATCTAAGTTTGGTAAAACACGATCTGGAAATCAATAGATGCCATTCACTTTATATAGGTGGTGTTTTATTTGCAATATATAAATCTGATTTAATTTCAAGCCAGTTGTGTTCGTGCCAAGATTTTATGTTCGTACTGGGCTAAAGTCTTAAATATTGTACCTAGTAATGGTTTGTTGATTTAAAAAGGTTTATTAGCCAGAAGTATTTCGGTATATTAGAGCACCAACTGGGAGTTAGAAAGTCTGAAATCTTGTGCTAATTAGCCGTGTGACCTTGCACAAATTACTGGGCCTTAATTTCACATCCAGAATATTAGGAAATTGCGTATACATAAGGTGATGTTGACCACTTTTTTTTTTAACGAGCAAACAAGATTGTCTTTATGGATGTTGCTTAAATCGAAGATTGTAATGTTATAGATGATTAAATTAGAAGAATCATAAATAAGAAAATAGCTTTCTTGCTGCATCTTAAATCTAGATTTCACTTTTTGCTGCTTTTGATTAGGCATTAAATATTACACATCAGCACTAAATATATTAACTAGATTAATTTAGGATCCTTGAGGTTTTTTTATTGCCTGCCATATAAAAACATTAAATTTTAGCTCTGGTGATCAGTAATTGTTGATAGAAGGGGAAATTTATGTGCTGTTTTCAGACCAGTATATGCAATGCCAGACTGACCTGAAACGCATGTTTCTGTTCATGCTCCAATTTAGTAACTTATCACGAATTACCTACATACATAATTTCTTTATCTACTTAATGAATCTTTAGCTGAAAAGAGAAGACTTTTTTTTTTTTTCATGCCCTCAGGAATATTAAGTTTCCTTTCTCCTAAACTGGGAAATTTTAAATTTGCTTTGACATGCAACTTACAGTCTTAATCACCAAATTGTTCTATAAGTTTTGTGTTTATTTCTCTCATAGGACAGGTGCACCAGAATTAGATTCCCCCCTCTTTATAGTACTAGATGCTCAGTCTTTTTAAATAGAAAATGTTTTACATTTACCTAGATACGTATTTATATGCCAAGACCTTTATTCGTGATAAGATCTGTGGCTTCACTGTTTAGAGAAGCAGGTATAAGATGACAGCTTAGGATGAGAAAAATTAAAATTTCATGACTTATTACTCAAGCAGAATTGTTGAAAATCTTTTAATCAGAGCCTCCTTTTACATCATGAACCAGGGCTTGTGATTAATTCTGCCTATGAATACCAGCTGGCCCAGATCCACTGTTAGAATTTTAGAAGTGTATCAGTAGGATCTGAACTCTAGGTGTGTTAAATTGTGATGCATACTTATCAAATATATTTTACTTTTGAGTCAATGTAGTGTCAAGTTTCTTTTAAGTCAATGTAGTATCATTTCTGTATCCATCTCAAGTATAATTTTAAATTGGGAAGTACATTTTCATCAGACCATCAAAGACAATTTTTGTCCTTCCATAATTTCAACTATTTTTGCAAATGCATGTTTCGTTAGTTTCTTACAGCTGCCATTTGAATCAGCCAATATATTTTGTTTTTCATTTTAATGAGGCTCCAAGACAAAACATGATAGTCCAAGGTCACAAAGCTAATTGTGGTGAGCGTATAGGTCCAGATTGTAGTTCAAATTAGAACAAACATAGTGCTTAGATTCTAGAGACAACCAATGAATGCTACATCTAGATGTCGTGTTAATATTGAAATGAACTATACAGAATATTAAAATGGTGGTATTGAGATGGAGTTAATACGTGAGGTGTGCCTATAAATGCTTTGAAAAATATATAACCTTTCTATCCAATGAACATCATCCTTCATTTAGTAGGGCTGTTGTTTATAAAAGTGTTTCTGGAACTGGCTTTAGAGCTTATAATGTTCTTTTGAATAGCTTCAATAGAGGGAGATTAAATGTTTTGCAATAAATGTTTTTGATTCAAACCTGTTGAGTAAATGTGAGTAGCCAGGCTGTGTCAAGAAGAAGGTACATAACTAAAGAAATTCAAGTAGCTTTCTCAAGTAGCCAGTAACCTGGCTCGGTTAACATGGCATATCACAAAACCAAGTTTGAGAAAGTTAGCTGCATCAAAGTTGGGCCTTTTATGGCTTTGTTATAGCCATTCCACCAGTCGACGTAACTTCATGGCCTCAGCTGTTCAGGAACAGGTTTTCACTGGTGAGTACCTTGTGTATTTAAGGATGGGGAGTGTTTCCTAGAGGGCCCCTGGCTCCATTTTAGGTTGCTGTCTTGGCAATAACAATGCCATTTTTCTGTTTTTCTTTCCCATTTCCCCTCCTATGGAGAGCTTTCTTTAGCATCAATGATCAACCACTCACTAGGAAGTATCATTGGTCTGTCATTAAAAAACAACACTGATCCCTCATCATCCTTCCAGTAATTGCCTTTTGTTGGCCCAGGCAGTTCTAGTTGATTTCAGTTGCTTTCAGTTAAGAACTAAGGCTCTTGCAGAAATTGATATTGAGGGTAGGTTGTACACAACAAACCCTCAGGAAAACGGGGGAATCTGATTACCTCACCTCGCTAGGGCCGAAAGCAGTGGCAGTTCCGTAGTAGTCATAGGTGGGAATCTCAAAGCCAAGAGCTCAGGAGGGTTGGAGAGCTATTCAAGTGACCTCTTGCCCAGTGAGGGCAGGGCTCTGGATGCTTGCAATGTACCTGCCAAAGAACAGGTTGGAGGACATGAAGAATCAACAGTGGGACTTTATAGCCAGGTGAGTGGAATGGTTGCTTTTAATGGTACTGGACAGCTTAAAGACAAGACAGTTGAAATCCTGTTTCTTTTCAAGACACAGTTGGAATCTTAGGAAATTTCTAGTATTTTATTCTTCAGCTTTCTGACATGTGTAAAACCAAACTTGAAGACTGATCCAGTTAAGTTGCTGAATTAAAATACCACTTGAATTGGCAGCTGGTGGTTACCTATCTACCGTGTAAAATTTAGAATATTGAGAAAAGAGAGGGAACCCAAAAAATAAGCAGGGATCATTTTCAACCCCTCATGACCCTTCTCAACAGCTAAATCAATCTGCCACCGTCTTCTAGCTGTAACGAAGCAGGGACTCGTCATACCTGGATATACCCTCCCAGGTAAGCAAAGGTGAGAAGAGACATCCTTGCCATGTTCCTGATCTTCGTGGGAGAGCTTCCAGTTTCTCACCGTTAAGTATGTTACCTGTAGGGTGTTGTTTGTTGTTGTTTTCTTTGTATTTCTTTTCTGCTGTAGGTTTTTTTAGGGATAATTTTTATCAAGTTGAGGAAGTGCCCCTCCGTGGTTTACTGAGAGCTTTTATCATGAATGAGTGTTGGGTTTTGTTACATGATATGCTCATGTGATTTTTTTAAGTTTATTGATAGGATGGATTACATTAATTGAATTTGAATGTTGAACAGCCTTGCATATGTAGGAAAATTCCCATTTGATCATGGTGTATAACTTTTTATACATTGTTAGACTAGATATGCTAATATGTTTTTGAGGATTTTTGCATCTGCATTCGGGAGATATATTGGTCTGTAGTTTTCTTGTAATGTCTTTGTCTGGTTTTCGTGTTAGGCTATTGCTGGCCTCATAGAACGAGTTAGGAAAATTCCCTCTGTTTTTATCTTCTGGAAAAAATTATGGAAGATTGTATAATTTCTTCCTTAAATGCTTGGTATAATTCACCAGTGAACCTATCTGGGCCTGGTATTTTCTGTTTTGGAAGGTTATTATTGATTCAATTTCTTTAATAGATGTAGACCTATTTACATGTCTATTCTTGTGTGAGTTTTGGCAAATTGTGTTTTTCAAGAAATTGGTCCATTTTATCTTGGTTATCAAATTTGTGAGCATAGAGTTGCTCATAATATTCCTATTATGCTTTTAATGTCCATGGGATTTGTAGTGCTGTCCCCTCTTTCATTTCGACATTAGTAATTTGTGTCCTCGGTTTTTTTTCCCGTTAGGTAACCATTTATTGAAGAAACTGCATCATTTGTCCTGTAGAATTTCCTGTGTGACCAGATGTTTGCAGCCTCATGTGTCCGTTTTGCACCTCTCTTCCTTATTTCCTATAAACTGATCACGAGATACAGTTTGGATTAGTTTTTTTTTGGCAAGAGCATTTCATGTTATTTACTATCATACCATCTACAGGAGGCACATAATATCTGGCTGCCCCACTTTTGCTGATATTAAAATTGATCA
Organism: Rhinolophus sinicus; assembly: GCF_036562045.2. Classification (NCBI taxonomy): domain Eukaryota; kingdom Metazoa; phylum Chordata; class Mammalia; order Chiroptera; family Rhinolophidae; genus Rhinolophus; species Rhinolophus sinicus. The sequence continues at coordinate 8,417,115 of NC_133763.1, forward strand.
GTTGGTTGAGGTGTGTCAGCAGGATCCATCCATTATAAGTTCCCCCTCAACTTTTCACTTGCTCGTCTTAGTTACCCAGTGATTAGCAGAGTGATGCCAGCCTCCATTATTCTACTAAGGTTTGCACAATTATAATTCTTCTTTCTTTGTAGCTTCCATGTGCAACAGCTGAAAATGTTCTATAAAGAACTCCCTTTTATCAATCATTTGGTTACCTTGAAAAAAAATGTTTTTAATTGGGGAATATGGGGGAACAGTGTTTTTCCAGGAACTATCCGCTCCAACTCAAGTCGTTTTTCAATCTAGTTGTGGAGGGCGCAGCTCACTGGCCCATGTGGGAATCGAACCAGTGACCTTGGTGTTATGAGCACTGCGCTCTAACCAACTGAGCCAACTGGCCGCCTCCTTGAAATATAATTTATATAGGAAAGGTAGAGAAAGATTAATGTTTCCCCCGATGCGTTGGTGACTTAGCAAACTCCAAAGGTGACCAATGTGGGGTTTTTAGTTAGTATAGTTATGAATTTATGACAATATGATTGTGTATGTGTGTATATAGGCAGATTATATCTAGATATACATACATTCACATATATTTCCATGTTTATAATTATGTCAGTTTATAGCATTCCTTACTTTTTTGTTGCTCAAACTTTATTTTTAGCCAGAAGAGCCCCTTCAAAGTTGGCTTCTCTAATAATTTTAAACTCTTTATTCTTTTTATTTGAAAAAGACAAGCAAAAGAAGCCACCAGTAGGATGAAGTTTAATATTTACCTCAGTGTTTCTCTTTAGTTTCCACTTAAGTAATCCTAAGTATGCACTTGAATGTCAAGGAGTCTATTTGAAATAACTTAGCAAACAGTAAAATCCATGCTCTAGGAAGGTGTACTGAATTTATCTTCTGGTTTCATATACTCTGTCATATCCTAGCATTATATTTCCCCCAGGCCTATGGTATTATGATTTAAGAAGCTATTAGGAGCTTTCCTCAAAATCTAAACATCCATGACCCACACAGCCTTCCCTCTTCAAAGTCCTGTCTCCCACTCTATTTACTCCCATTAGCATATGAAAATACTCAAATGTCTTTCAGAAAACAAACAAGAAACAAAACTCTCCCCTACTCTTAACCTTGCATTTGTCTCTTATCTGGTATCGTCTAATCTCCCTGTTTCTTGTCTTAGCTAAGCCTCTGGATATCTCTGTATCTTCACTTACCAGTTCATTCCAACATTCAAAAAGTAATCTCTGGCAGATCACGGATGTACACTACATTGCAATTTCAGTTTTTGGGGGGGTTTTTTTGGTTTTATTTTTTCTTTTGTTGTTTTTTTGTTTTTGTTTTTTTACAAATTGTCTTGGATGAATTTACTTTTCTGGTAACCTACTCCGTCCTCCAGACTCTTGGTTTCTAGGCCACTCTCTTCCTCTTACATGTTGGTGTTCCCTTAGTCTCTGACCTCAGCATCATGTTCTTTCTCCTAAACTCTCTCTCGGGGCGATCTCCTCCTTTTCATGCTTTCAAATGTAGTCATGTTACTAAATGAGCGGGACTCCCATGTGTAGCTGTATCCCACTGTGCTTTCAAACGTGCTTCACGGGCTTTCCTTGCCCTGGATGAAATCTCAGGAAGGTCCCAGAACTTCTCCAGTCCCTCTGTTACAAGAGTAGCCTTACCAGTCATTAAAAATTGCAGGCCATCTAATGTTACAATCCAAAACTTCACTTAAATGAAACCTCCCTACCCTCTCCAGTTTAAGGCCTATGATGTAGAATTGCCTGTCTAATATGTTCCCTTTCGATGTAGTAGTGGATTTCTGCACTTTTTATCTCTCTGGTATCTCTCCTCTTATCTCCCCTCATTCTAGTATAAGCAGCCTCTTTCTTATGGGAGGTCTCATTACATGTGATTTGAGTGGGGCTGACTCCACTCGCGTCCCAGGCCTAACCAATCAGAGTACCTTACCTCTTTCATCACTGATTGGTTGAGAGATGGAGGTGATTAAAGCTAAGCCAATCAGAGCCTCTCCCAGATCTTTGCTGCTAGAACCAGCCGCTGGGGTTACTGAGCGGGATATTTATAGGATGGATATGAGTCTGGAGACTACAGGCTATTTCACCACAGAGACTTAAGAGAAAGTCATATCAGTCAAGCCTCTTCCTAGGATTTCCTAGTGAATTCATTTCAGATAAATTTTACAATTTCCACTTGAAAAAGATATGACAGATGTCACAGGAAGCTTAAAATCCTCAAACATGTCCAAAATGAATTATTTTTTTCCTTTACTTTCATTCTGTTTCTACCAACTTCCTGTATTTTCAAATCAGAAACGTGGCACTGCACTCTTTCCTTGTCCTCTACATACAACAAGTCTCAACCCTGTCTGTTCCCCCCTAACTATCTTCCTAAATATCCTCCTTTTCTTCCTCTGCGTGCCCTAGTCCAAGCCCTCATCTTCCATTGGTCACACTCTTATAATAGCCTTCTTTCCTGATTTTCGTTTTCTGATCTTACCTGATCAAATCTGTTCAGCCACCAGAGCAGTCATTCCAAAACACAAATGTGGCCTCACCACTTCCCATTTGAAAATACCTCAACTTCCCATTTGAAAATACTGTCATCCTCTGTAAACACCAGTTACATGGTTAATGCTCTCTCTGCCTGGAAAGCCTCTTTCCTCCCCTTTCCCCTCTGCTCAGGCCTTGGCTCCTCCAGGAAGCCACCTTCAGTTCCTAGGCAAGACCACGTGACCCTCCCTTATGATCCCCTCGTAGCCAGTCAGTAGCTTGTTCCATATTCTATCAAAATCCTGATTGTAAGCAATGTGAACATGGGGACTGTATGTTACTCATCTTTATATCCCCAGTGCCTGCCATTCAATATATGCTTTTTGGTCAAAATTGCCACTTTTTTTTTTTTTCTGGATTTTGTCAAATTATGAAACTTCACCAATTAGATATATTTGGGGGCATCAGATATTCTGGGTGAAATGTAAAATCCACCTTGCCTGTTAGGTTTCATAGTTTAAAATGAATCGATTCGATTAGAGTTACTTTATTTTCACACCTCATTCATATGGGTCATTAAGAAATGGAATTTGAAGGACAGGATTGTGTACTAGTTGAATAATTCAATCTGTTGAGTCATGGAGTTCGAGTTCCCAAGGCAGAATTCTGATTCTGCTGTTCATAAGCTGGGGGTCTGGCAAATTCCCCGGCCTCTCGAAGCCTGTTTCCTTCCCTGGAAAGTGGGAATCGGTTTATGCACCTCAGTTCTGTTTTAAGGATTAAATAATACAGGAAATACAAGTGCCTCTTATGGTGGCACATGCAAACATTCAATCCAAGACAGCTGTTATCATTATTGCCATTACTAAGGGCAGGTCTGGGAGGATGCCACATGTGGGCGAGGACACTGGATGGGGTGGGGAGAGGCAGCATCCCAACCTTGCAAGTTTATCGATGGCAGGCTCAGTTCAGAGCTGAATGTCTGCCCAGACTCTTCTGTGCTCACAGTGATGGGAAATTTGGGGATCTTGGTATGGGTATTTCCCAGTCACTGCCATATACCCCATTTCTCATCTCTAGCCAACATCACATCTGCCCATGGAAGAAAGAACAGAGTAATTTGGAAGATAAAGGAGGTATCGCGTCTCATCCACGTGGTGCTGTGCACTTCATGAAGTTCCTTCACACATGATCTCATCAAGACTCCTCCCCAATCCATATGCTGGCATTTTTATCTCCATTTTACAGATGACAAAACTAAGGCCCAGAGAAGTTTAAATGACCAACTCCAGGTCACAGAACTGAGAAGTAGCGGAGTTATGATTCAAATCTAGGCCTTTTGATTGCAAGTCTAGTGCCTTTTCTAACATATGGGTCCTTCAAGTTACTAGACTGTTTGGTTTCCCATATATCCTCCCCTTTTCTGCCAGAAAATGCAGCTGCTTTTAATCCTCTATCACAGGCTGTGCCTTTTCCTTGAAAGGGAAAACCTCAGGCACATACACAGCTTGGGTCTGTCCTGGGTTTTTTTTTTTTTTCTTCTTCCAGGGAGGCAGAGGTGGGGGTAGTTTCTGAGATAAGAGAATCACCTCCTCTAACCTGGTGGCCATTTCTAATTGCTGTGTAAATTTAAAAATGAATATCATTATCCAATCTAACAAAATAATAATTATTCCTTTGTATCATCTAATATCCATTTTATGTTTAAATTTCTTCCAGTTATCTCAAAAATATCTTTTTTTACAGTTGGTTTGTTTGAACCAGGATCCAAGCAAGGTTAACATTTGTTTAATATGCCCCTTAAATATCTTTTATTGCAATTTATGCTATTAAAAAGAATCTTTAAAGGTATGGGAAGTTTTAACTTTACTGTTGCTGAACTGTTTACAAAGCGATTCTACCAATTTCTTTCCTACAGAGTTTATGAAAGCTCCACTTCCTCTCCCACTTTTGGGATTGTCAGACATTTTACCTTTTGCCTATCTGATAGTAAGCCCCACTCTGAAGAGATGAGATGTGAGCCTAGTCTTCAAACATTGTGTAATCAAGTGTTTCAGATATAAAAATTTCATGCTCTTTGGCTATAATTACATGTCCCAACCCCATCTGAAGGTAACTATTTTAGCTCCTGAGTCCATAAGGACTTTCTATTATATATTACTGAAAGAATGAAGAAGATGGTGAAGTAATTATGTACTATTTAATATTTCCTTGGAAAGATAAGCCTGGTATTGACTTTCCCCTCTTATTACGATCCTTTTAAACACACAGAAAATTCAAGGGACCAGATGTTGATTTCACTGTGAAGGACTGTCAAGATTCCTATAACCCCTTATTAGTATTTGTAATGGCAGGTTGTTGGTTCTGATGATGTCATAATGCTTTGCGGGGTCACCTGATATCACTTATACCTAAGGGAGAATTAGCTTTTAAACAGTGTACCTTAGATGGTAAAATCTGATCTTTCTGGAGCAATTTTCTGACATCATAGGAATAAAAAAATCTCCAGAAGAAAATAAATCTGGAGAAGTTTTCCTCTTTCGTTGGAATATATGGGTTTTACTCACAGTTGAAATGTTGCCAACACACTGGGCTAACACCTGATGTGCTTCTGGATGATTCTTGGTTGCCAAGAGCCTCCAAACATTCCTTAAGAACACAGTCATTTCGCACAACAAAGGGAAAGCCAGCCCATTTCTGGCAATGAGGGTGGAAGTCTGAGAGAAAAAAAGTAAACCAATATAACTTCTGTAGTGATGAATAATGGTGTGTTTATTATTATAATATAGAATAATTGGTGTATTTTAAGATTTTTCCTTTTTGAACACATTTTACATTAGGGAATTTCAAAGAACATAATCTAGCTTAAGAGTGGAAAGGATGATATCCTACACTGCTCTTATATTTAAATATTAACTTCTAGAAATTTCTAAAAGATCTGTGAATTAATAAAATGACAGATTTGACGCTTTCATTCTGGTAAAGTGAAAGTTTTCTGTATGTCAGCTACCTTAATTTTTTAGAGTTAGAACACGAGATGCAAGCCTTGGCTTCCATTTTCCTCTTGTAAACCAACATCCTGAATTCTGCAATAGCTTTTTAAAAACGTGGCTTCTGATAAATGTTGGCAGAACTGGTGCATTCCCAGAATAAATACCGTATGTTCCAGCTTTCCCTGCTCAGATACATCCCTAGGTCGAATGACCACAAAACTGCCCACCATGAGATAGATTAAAGTTTGGATGTGATAGAAGATACATGTATATTATAACGTGACAGTGGTACTAAAAAAAGAAATTCATGTCTAGGGGCAAATGTCTCATCAAATGCCAATGCTGTGACAACCGTAACTATTACTGATACACACGTGAATTTGTAAATGGAGGGGCTGGGGTGAAGGGGCGGAAATCGCACACAGACGAAAAAGCTTCAAAATGTTCTCTTCCCTTTTGGGCAAGTTACAGCTCTACAAATCTACCCTTGTCTTTAAAGCACAATGCCGTTCTGCTCTCAATTCTCATCCCATTGTACGAGGAAATCTGTGTCTCTCTTCCCCAAATAGGAACACGAGAAGCCCTTCAGATTCGAAAAGTCAAAAAAGCCCAGCGGAAAGTTTTGTCTTGCCCCACGGGTGCGAACGTGGGCGCCGTAGTGTGGAAACAAACACACATCCGAAAGGGAAAATCTGTAAACCATACACCTGTGGATGGAAACACAAAACAGAAAACAACAAAACAAAACAAAAAAACTCGCAGTCCGGACATCATCAAGCTCTCGAGACACACACAAATAAAAACAACTGTGGCCAGGTCAGAACGCGACCGGCGTTTCCCAAGCGACCCGCATGGCGGGTGGGCTCGCAGGCGGCGCCCGGGAGCTGGATGAAACCGAGGACACTGACAGCGCGGGTCACGGCGCCCCGCCCGCCCCTCCCCGCGGGGGCCCAGCGCGCCAGCCAATCCCTCTCACGCCCCGCCCATCGCTCGGAGGCCCCGCCTCCCGCGCCCGGGATGCTGGGCCCCCACGGCGTGACGTAAGCACGGCAGCTCCGCCCCCTGCGTCTCTGGCCTCGCCAGCCCTCGGGGGGGATGGTTCCATCATGGCGTCAATGCAGGTGAGAGGAGTTTGCAGCATCTGGGCGGGCGAGGGAGCCGCGGAGAGGATGGGAGCGTTTTGTCGGGGGCGGCATCTGGGACTCGAGGGCACCCCGGCGGGCTCGGGAGCGGCCCTGGGGGCGAGCCCTGCCCCAGCCTTGGGGCGTTGAGGAGGGGTGAGAAGCGGCGAGAAGAAGGACGTGGGGGGGGCGGTATCGGTTGGCCGAAGCGGACACGGGCGGCCGGGAAGTTGGGGGATAAAGAAGGCTAAGGGGAGGGAAGGGCCAAGTTTGGCGTTGGCTCGGCGGCAGTCGTCTGGGAGTCGTGTCCCGCTCGTGCAGACGGCCGCCGCAGGCCTGCCCGCCGGACCCAGGGATGCCTTTTCCTCCCCGTCCCCGGCCGGGCGGAAACAGCTGCTCTCGCCGTTGTCGCCCGGGGAAGGGCGGCCCCGAGAGGGGCTGAGTGTGGGGGAGCCGAAAACGCGTTCCGGGCAAAGCCGGCTGGTGCCAGGGCTCTCCGCGGCCCCCCTTAGGCCTCCCACGCCGGCCTCTCGCTGCTCGGCCCCCGGCTCTCTTCCCTTTGACTCTTAATCATCTGCCACTTGGGTACCTTCCTCTATCAGCCTCCTCGCTCGCAACGAACAGCAGCCCGCTTTCTCGCTGTCCCCGGAGCTGCCCTTCGCCCGTCAGCATCACTGCCTCCCAATAAGCAATGTCCCGGAGAGCCGAGTCACCGACCCCTTACACCTCCTGGGACGGACTGCGCGCCCTCGATCTTTTTTTTCCCTCGGGCGCCCCACCCATGCAGCCGCGGTCCGACTCCAGCCCTTTGCCCTCCTTCCCCTGCTCTCTAGTGGAACCTTAGTTTGGTAGAAGGTGTTTGTTAACTCGTGTCATAGCTACCTGGCTTGGCAGTGCATGGTTTTCTGGCTTTCCAACTTAATATAACCCTGTTTTTTTTCAAATTCAAGGAGTTTGTTGTTTTTCTTCCTGGCAAAGATGGCAACCACAATTGCAGGGTTTTAGGGATTGACTCCGCATTATCTATAGCCTGCATTTGATTTACAGAGGAAGACTACCTGTATCAAAACACATAGGAAGAGAAGGTAGAACTCCCGTCTGGAGTGTCAGCCCAGCGCTTTTTAGAGTTTTTCTTGAAAGGATTTTGTGCTTTTGTTTTTGGAAGAATAAGCAAGTCTCCCTATACTCCCCTCCGTGTTTTTTTTCCTCCTTTCTAAGCGATTACAGTGGTTTTCTTTTATCTCTTTTATTGCATCATCTTCCTCTTATGTACGTATTTGCTTCACATTTACTTACGTGCTTTTGGGTTATCCCCTTGCAACCTGTTTGCCATGCGGTATTCTTTTTACTGTTGCTTCTCCCTCTGGACTTTCCTGGAAAATTGAAAAAAAAAATGTATATAACATTCCTAGTTGAAAAGATGTCAGCGAAATGGTGGAGGGGAAAAACAAGAACAATTTGAGGAAACATACTTGACACTAATCTCCCCAGAGACGTTAGAGAAGTTTCCTCATTTGAGACCAAAAAAGGAACTGTGGAATCCTAGTTGAACAGTAGATGGGCTATACGACCAATTTAAGATTATTTGTGTTAAAACTATTTTAAGACTAAAAATTAAACTTAATATTCATAATATTTGGGATTATATTTCACAAGAAAATAACAGGGATAACTAACTTATTAGCTAGTTAGATTTAGGCTTCCAGTCTAGAAAAGGCAGATTTCAGTTTTTAAGAGAAAAATGAGTCAGTATGGAACTTAATATTGATAATCTTGAATTTTATGTGACAACTTAACAATGGAAAAAAATACTTGCCAGTGTAATACTGCATTTTTCTGTGCCCCAAGTACTACCTTTGTCTTACCGCCTTTTATATCTTTGTATCTTCTGATGAGAGGAATTGGAAACTGATGTTCCCTATTTTAATTCAAATAAAACTAAGTCTTGTATTTGTATTTTAAAAACATCTCATACAGATTTTCTGGTAGTGTCTTGAAAACTATTTTAATATAGATAAATCCAGCTTTTTGAAACACAGCACTCCTTCCAATGTGGTTCTTCTGTCTTTGGTGAACACATTTTTTTTCCTGACCATCTTAATAGCCAAGTTGAGCTTTTTTTCTGAAATAACTGTTACACATAAAATTGCAGCCAAATTATGACATTTGTTCATTCGCTCATCGGTTATTTTTTGAGGGCCCACTCTGTCAGGTACTCATCGAGTTGCTGGCGATGGAGCAATGAACAAAAGAAAAGATTTCTGCCTTTGTGGATGTAACAGTCTAGTTGGGGGAGTCAGATAAGAACAAAATATTTAAGTTAATTATGTCCTATGTTAGAAAGTGATAATGCTGTGGAGAAAAAGTGTGGAAGGAGGTTAGGAAATGGATATTTTGGGGTTTCAGTTAGAATGCTTAGGAAAAGGTGTGCCGTACATGAATGCGTCTCTGACCATGCCTTTACCTAAAAAGTTTTCAGATTTCTTGCCCCAGGATATTACTGCTGCTGAAGAGGTTATTTAAGCTGTACGAGGAACTGTATTTTAAAAACATGCATATTATACAAATGTAACATAGGATTTGATTACTTGAGTTGATAAAAATGAAATAAATTAGTCTCTAAGATCAATAAATCAATTAAGGATAGACTTTGAATTTCTCGTTCAAAAAATATTTATACTCGGAAAGTATATATTTTAAAGCTGAGGTTATAACTGCTTTAGTGTACCCTATCCGTGCCTCCCAGCCGCTTTTCAGGTTGTGGTACACGGAGAAAATTTTTGACTCACATGCTGAAGTGGGTGAGGTTGTGGGAGGTTGGAAGCATCTGGCTAGACAGCTGTGTGTGAATGGTTGGGGATGATCGGTATTTCAGCACACCTGTAATGCTGAGAAACTGCTCTAGAACATTGCTGGGGTTGTTCATTAATACTCAGTTCCAGATTGTGACTTTCAAACTGATGTGAGGCCTTGGAGAGATTCTTTCCCGTTTTTTTCTCTTTTTTTCCTCCTAGAGCAAAGTCACAAATCACCAAGTAAGATTATGGTTAGATTATGTTTTAAGAAACCATTTTTAGAGAATGGTGGGCTCATGTTGGTATTTAAAATTGGCAGGAGTTAGGAGTAAAGAAAGAAATCTGCATTTAATTTTGATATCCCCAAACTGCAAAAGCATTATTAGAGCGAACTTTTATGTGATTCTAAACATTCTTAAATGTGTAGCAGTGTTATGGTATTCTGTTTTCACCTCAACCATACTATTGTGTTTTGTGTGTGATGTTTCATTCTCATTTTGTATTTAATCTTTTTTTCTTTCCCTGTTGGCTCATTTCATTCACAAGTATGTATTGTGAAATATTTAAATTGGCCTCCTTGATATATGTTCTGATTTTAGAATGAAATGTTTCATTCGGACTTCTCTTACGTTGCAAGTTTTTAAGTATAGTTGGTATACTTTTATAATTTGACCATCTAGATTTATTTATTAACTTAAGGTATGAACTCTCCTTACGTTATATGTTAAGATCTTAGAAAGTGCATAATAGTTGATATTTGTCAACTCTAAAAACAGTGATATAATTGAGAGAAATGGTCAATTGAATTACTCTTGTGGATTTTCTGCATTTTTTCCTCTCGAATCTTAGACTACTGACTGTTAATATGGCTAGATGAAAGGAGATTGAGGTTTAGTAACAAAAGATGAGTTATGAATGTGTTCGTATTTTCAGATGTCTTAGAAATAAATTATTTTGGATTATTTACAACTCTGCATTGCTCTTTACTCAAGTAATTGGCTCTCGTTGATTGCGAGGTGGAATATCAACTCTTACGGACGTTATTATTATTGTAGTCATATTGCCTTGGCAGTTAGATTCCATATGACTGCTTGTTGATATCATTATGAAGGCTTACAGCATAATCAAAAGTTTAAAAATTGACTGGCATCTTGGATCCTGAGGCTTACTGAGTCCTGGGAACTTGTAGGGGTATAGCTAGAATTACAGTGTTTGAGAAGATTGGCTAGATACTCCAGTTAGGAATAGTGCTGTCAGGGGGTTATTGGAGCAAGTGCCAAGGGAACGGGAACAGGAACAGGATACAGTAGAGTTGAAGGTGTTCTGTGGGAGTGATAAACAGACGTAGATAGTAGATTCGTATGTGGGTGAACGAAAGCGAACGGGTAAAGCTAGGGCAGTCATATTTTCTTAATCCTCAAAGCAGCCATTGTACCGTTTTCTTTTGCTGTTAATCACTTACTGCTTTATGAGATGCCTTCTATTTTTGTCCCAAAATGTTTGTTTGGGTCTTTTATTTGACTCTTCCATTCCCCTGGGCCGTAGAGCCCATGAAAATAGGAAAAATGCTTTGTCTCTGTCCCTTAAATGTGCACATGGTAACTACGGTACGTGTGCATCAGTTGACATTTGGAAAAGCATTCCTAAATAGCAAATGCTGCATCCGTTTTGTTCTGTTCTGGAGGAATTAAGCAATTCTGTAATAGGAAGTTTGAGTACCTATACATTCATATTTACATATATATATATCCCCTCCCATTGGCTTATTTTCTTGATTTATGTGTTTGTCATAACTTGAATGTTTTTCAGTGCATTTTCATATTCTTTTTCTCTGAATTCTTATCCCAACCTTGTAAAATGGAAAGTCAGATAACCCTATTTCATTGTAATAGAGACAGACTTTTGGTAAGTAATCACTTATTTGGAAGGTGACTTATCCAAAACTACATAGCAAACGAATAGTGAAGCTGCGCTTAGAAGCCAAGCTGTGAAATCCACTGATGCTGTGAGGTTATAGGTAATGAACACATTAACGAGTTCAGCGTTGTAGAGAAATCATTGGGATCATTATTTAACTTTTTAGTCAAGCATTTACTAAAGTAATATAGCTTCTATAGCTAAGAAAATGAAAGGAAAATATTCCTTATACTTTATAATACACAGTTACTTTATGCATCACATTTTAGAAGAGGTTCTTTATGTGTATACTTGTGCACTGAGTAAAATTATAATGGCAAATGTTTACTGTTCAAAGATATTTATTAGCAAGGAGAGTTTTAAAAGTAGGGGTGATCTGACATTTTTCTAAAAGTATACTCTTTGTGTAGTATTTATGTAATTTGAGCTTTTGTTAGATGAATTTTATTTCATTTTTGTGTCACTGCTGTCTGCTTTATTATTAATTTTATGTACAAAATACCTGTTCATATTTGTCAGGTGTTTTAAAATGTTGATTTCATAGCCCTTATTTGTGAATGCAGTTTTTGGATCACCAACAAGTGATGCATGCCTTTGCATTATTTTATTCTGAGAAGAACTCTATAATTGTTTTTTGGAGAAAGTCTGCTGACGCTATGCTTTATTGCTCTGGCGGGGAGGTAGGTGCTCAGGAGCTGGGTGGGCGAGCCGGCTTGTGGCTGTGCAGGATGGCGCTGGCTCAGCGGGTGGCGGCCACACGCAGGTCCGGGCTGTACTTGTTCTTGTGGATCACGTGCGGGGTGTGCGGAGGGGGGCCCCGGTGTTTTTGTTGATGGTGGTCCGCATGGAGGAGGTGGCTGGCTTCGGCTGGCCGGATTTCCGCTTTATGACGACCACCACACCTTTGCCTTTGCCCTCGGCCGCTGGCTCCAGGCCCATCGTCTTGCGGTGAATCAGCCCCTTGTCGTGGAAGGAGTTGTGGGCCTTCACATCGTTGGGCTCGGTGCTGTAGTCTGCGTGTTCCCTTTGATCAGCGAGCTGGAGCATTGCACATGACCGTCCATTGCAGATGCGCAACCTGGCCACAGCTCCTCTCGTGGCAGCAGTCAGAGAGAAAGAGCGAAAAACTCATCTTATTCAGTTGCTTTGTAAAACGTCATTAGGAGAAAAAAAGCACAGGACCTGGAATCAGAAGGCTTTTGGATTCAGGTTGTTTCACACTTAACAGCTGTGTTGTACAAAATCAGTGTGTAATGTAGTGGTTAAGACGAAAGGAGATTAGCAGAGGTAAACATGTATAAAACTGCTTTTTGTGAAAACAATAAATTTTACTGGGGAATATTGGGGAACAGTGTGTTTCTCCAGGGCCCATCAGCTCCAAGTCGTTGTCCTTCAATCTAGTTGTGGACGGTGCAGCTCAGCTCCAAGTCCAGTCACCGTCTTCAATCTTAGTTGCAGGGGGCACAGCCCACCATCTCATGTGGCAAGTGAACCGGCATCCTTGTTGAGAGCTTGTGCTCTAATCAGCTGAGCCACCCGGCCTTCCGTTTGCACATTCTTGATCTCCTTTAAAGCACAACGTTTTTTTTTTATGTTCAGTTTATCTACCGTGTCTCCCCGAAAATAAGACCTAGCCAGGCAATCAAGCTGTAATGCGTCTTGTTGTAATGCAGCTTTTTTTCTTTTTCAAGTTGCACAGGTCCAAGCTGAGAGTCCATTGAGTTTGATAGTATCCTGCTGAATTCAAGTTAGAAGCGAATGGAGTTGTTAGCTGTTTTTTGGATGAGAATTTATATTGCAATCCTACTACTACAAAACTGTGATTGTAATCCAAATAAGCTATTACTGAAAACACTGTGTATTCATAGGTTGACTTGTATTGTAATTAAAGTAGGCATACTAACTTTAATTTTTAGACATACAGAAACTTTGAGTCATAGGGCATATTAGAGGTCATGTAGTCCAACCATCACACCTTTTCTTTAAGTGATTGCTGCATTTTGTGATTAGAGGTAATTAATATAATTTGTTTACTTTTTTACTACATAAAAGGAATATGGAGCAAATTGATTGTATAGACTTTTTTTTTAGTATATAGATTTTGATGTTAGAAAAATTGTTATGTTCTTAGGAGCATTAATTTAAGGATTCTAGTGGAGAACATTACATAGCTGGGCGTATTGGTCATCGGGGCTCTAGATGGTTAGTAGAAACCTCATAGAATTCATTTCTTTGCAGCAGTTAGTTTGACTTAATGCTTCTGCAGTCCATCCTCATTAGTCATGGATTCTGTATTTGTGAATCCGCCTCCTCAGTAAAATTTATTTCTAACCCTAAAAATTAATATCCGTGATGCTTTTGTGGTGATGTGCACAGCAGATTAGTGAAAAACGAATAATTTGAGTTGCTGGATTTTCCTGGTCCCAGCTGATGTCCAACAAGGCAATGCTCTGCCTTGTTTCAGCTGTCCTACTGTAAACAAGTGTCCTTTTCTCAGTCTGTTTAGTGCCACTTTTTCGCGTTTCTGTGTCTTTGGGGATTTCACTGTTTCAAATGGCTCCCAAGAGAAGTCTGAAGTGCTGTGCAGTGTATCTAACTGCAAGAAGACTGTGGCCTTACGTAGAGAAACGTGTGTTAGCTAACCTTTGTTCAGGCCTGTGCTGTTGGCCTTGGGTTCCATGTTAATGAGTCAACAGTCTGCAGTAGGGAGTCTTCAAATGGGAACACACAGAAACCAAGATTATTGTTGATTGACTGTGATTAGGGTCGCAGGAATCGAACCTTGTATTTCCCCTAGCAGCAGTGGTTCAGTGTCTGCTGTGATTTTGTGGAGCGCAATTGCTGCGGATATCGAGAATTGACTGCATTTTGATCTAAGTACCAGCCCACTTTTGATTTGAACTGTATGGAAACCAGGGTAAAACAGCTAAAATGGAATGTTGTTGCTGTTCTATATCCAGATTCCTCCTTTGGCTTTTCCCATTTCCTGGTGTCCGGCAGTACCTTCCCCAGTTTGTTTCTTGAGTTAGCCACACAATTCAAGTTAGTGATTTTCAATTTTGGCATTATATTGAGATTACCTGGGAAGCTTTAAAAAACAAAACTGTCCCCAGAGATTGGCCTGGCATGCGTCTTGGCTGTAGCTCCTCGGCGCTTCTAATGCTCAGTCGGAGGTGAGAGCCAGCTCGTCTGCACTGCAATGGTGGGATTGAGGTGTGCAGATTTTGTAAGGCGCGTATGATGTAATTCATCACCTTGGCCCAGGGTTAGAGTTCAGGAGATGGTAGACATATCAAAGTTGAGACCTCGGGAGAGGTCGTTAAGAACCAAACTTGAGACTAAAAATGTTTATGTATGTTCCTGCTTGTCTGCATAATCATGTTTCTATCAAGGACATGCATTTTATTGTGCACATGTTGGCTGCCTTGTTAGTCTTAGTGAAGTCTCTTGTTTGGTAGATGTTTTACGCGAAGAAACAAAGTATCTGCCAGGAGAGTTCTTTGTGGAGGAGGATTAGTGAACGAAGTACATTACGATATGGCTGCTGAGTGGGCCTCTGGGTTCAGTTATGAGCTGATGCTTCTATGCCAGCTGTGTACGCAGACAAACTTACAGATGTTACATCATGAATCTTTGGAGTTGAACATGAATAACAATCTCAGCTTGTTGTTGTTGATAATCTTAGGATCCCTGTATTAAAATATGAACAGCCCTTGTTTTTAGGCTGTTGGCCCTTCGTTGGAGTCCTTGCTGCTACTGCTGGCCTTACATCTAAGGCCTGTCCATTAAAATCCCTGAGAGTTAGGTTGTGTATGATTCTGCGTCGTGGGTCTGTCTGCCCTTGTCCTCGTCCTTAGGTAGAAGTGGACGTTCCTGCAAATTTGTACATTCTGTCAGTATCCTTGACTTGCTAGGGATACTTAGCAACACTTTTTTGTCACTTTTTATAGTGAAATTCCATTTTGAATTCTGGCTAGTTCTGACAGCTCCGTTCTTTTCATTGTTCCTGGGATTTTTTATTTTTTTTTAATCTAGCAGGTTATTTAGTTACCGCTTTCACTCTTTGTACTGTCTCTCTGAATTCATATTACTCAAAACCCACTTTAGTTCTTTATCACTTTATATCTGAGATCATGAATCCACCAAACTTAGCCTCAGTCTTCACCGCTGTGCACACCTTCTTATCTCGTGTGCCCTCCTAGCACACTTCTTTCGTAGGATTTTCCGTTTCTGCCTTGCACTTATGACAAAGGTACTTTGTCTTTTCGGTTTTTAGCTCACTGAGGGCAATGCTCTGCTGGTAGCAAGTACTGAAATATTTCTTGAGTAAATAAATAGAATAGGGACTCAAGTAAAAAAAAAACTTTTTTTCAAAATAGGTCAGAAAAGATATAAAAACCTTGCTCTCTTGCCCTGTCTGGAATCCTTTGATGTCTTTTGTTTCAACTTCTGCCCTGGCTCAATTAAAGAAACTAAAGAATTGAGTTGAATAGGAAAATGTAGATAGCGTTTTAAAATCAGTATAAATTTCCTGTGAAGCATGTGTTTCTCTTTCAACGAGGTTAATATTTGTTTGGTGATTTTTTTCACTTTGTAGATAATACTTCAATGAAAGTTGTTTTTCTTTTTCTTTCCTTTTCTGATGGTAGGGTTTTCTCTTTAGGCTTTCCATCTATAGCCTTTACACTGATAGCAAACAGTCTTAGGTCTTGCTTTATTGATACTAAAATTATGTGATTGTTTTCTCCCTAAGCACAAAGACATTGTTGTTAGTACACATAGATCCACATAATTCTTCATGGTTGCAATAGTCTTATTTGCATATGCCATAATGTATGACTCACCTGTTGATAGACACATATCTTGTTTCTGGATTTTTCTTACAAACAGTGAAGTGGTCAACGTCTTTATTAATTTTTAAAAAACAATTTACTGAGGCAAAAAAGCATTATGCACCATGCACAGTTTTGAATGCTGTGAGTACTAAGATAAATAGACCATAATCTCTGCCTAGAGTTCCTCACGCTTATATAAATGCTACAAGAACACAAAGTAAATTAATTGGGGATCTGGTGCTTTTCCAGCTAGGGAAGATAGATTTTTATCACATCAGGTGTTGTATGCTGTCTTCTGAATAATTTCTTATTTGGTCCTTATTAAATTTTTATGTATCTTTCTAGATCCTGAAAAATGAAATTGTTGCCTCCAAGCATAGAACTTGTATTCCTCCAGGATTTCTGTTTGCTGCTGTCAGTTGCCTCGGGCAGTACTGCATGGGTCACTTTTGATCAAACTCTTGCCTAAGGTTTCTCAGGTTGCAGTTCGGACTGCAAACCCTCATAGGTGTCCGCTTGAGGTTATGACATTTCATGGAAGAATGTTTTTCCCCCTCTCTACCCATGTGCTAAGTTCAAAACAGGCACATTTCAAACCTTGTCTTGTTCGCCACCCTTTGCCTTGTTCACCCTTAACACTGAGAGGTCGTGGTTTTGATGTAGGTCGTCTTTTAGGTTCCTCGTTTTTTGGTCTTGACCCCTTTTGGTTTGGTAGACAGCCCCAAGGTGAAATTTCAGAGTTCCTGAATTCACTTTGTTGTTTGTTTGCTGTAGAACTGGAGTCTCTGCCATTGTGCTGCAAGTGAAATTCTGTGTAGTCTTTGAAACACTTACTTCCTTGGGCTTTCGGTCGGTATACCAGTCCTGGTTTTCCTCCCTTGTGACCACGCTCTCCTTTTGGGCACCACTGTACCCTGAAAGCATGTAGAAGTTGTTTACATATTTGTCTCTCCTTAGACCATGGGCTCTTGAGAAACAGGAGTCATTTAGTCTTGTCAGTTTTTGCATCCCATCTGATTTTTGAAGATGTTAGTTTATATTTATAATAAGACCGAATACCTCCATTTGTTGAAGGCTTTCCATTTCCTAAAAGGGGGGAAGTTTCAATAAGTAACTATTAGGAATTAAGGTCTGTAAAGTGGGCTTAGAATTAAGAAGGAAAGTAAATGTTTCCTAATATGCATACATCAAATTCATTGCCTGGCACTCGCCCTGAATGAAGGGTCTTTATAAAGGGACACATGAGCATTTGAGGAAATCTAATCAAGGATTTCAGACTCTATAACTAGAATGATATGTCGTAACAAAAAAAGTACAAATTATTATTGATATTCTTTTCTAGAAACGACTGCAGAAAGAATTGTTGGCTTTGCAAAATGATCCACCTCCCGGGATGACTTTAAATGAAAAGAGTGTTCAAAATTCAATTACACAGTAAGTATTTAATTTTTAAAGTAAGTCATTTGTCTCTTACTATCAATGTAATGTATGAACATATACTCATTTTTCAAAATACAGAACTATTTTTGTATTCATCACATTCTCTTCCACCAAGAGGTAAATGCAGTAAACAGACCTTACTCTATGCATGAAAAGGTGAAGGGTGGAAGGAGGACATGGAAGTATTCTAATTCCTTGGGAGTGGAGCAAAAAGAAGTCTCTTCCCACATGTGCCAAGAAGAAGGGAGATACACGGGTCCCTTCTCTTAAAAATGAACGTTTGGATTAGTTTGAAATGTTTTCATGAGTATCATCCTAAGATCTCACAACCCAGTATGGACTGTTCTTACCGCTCTTTGATTTAATAATTCTTTTAGATAAGGGTAAATGTTCTGAAGTAGGGGGGAAATTTAAAATAATTGATCCTCTCCTTTAAAAAAATTTCCCAAAATGTAGGAAGAGATAGGAGCCAACAAAATACAAGTTTACTATAGACCAACTTGTAGCACAAATAGGACAATTCAAATAGTGGTATTCTAGGTCTAGAGAGCTGAAGTGTCCACATTCACACAACAGAGGGGACATACTTGTCCTTTCAGAAGAAACAATTTTGGTTACCTATGATGTTGACACTTGAGTCAGTACTTAGGGCAGGAATCAAGCTTTAAGAATAGATGTATTGGTATTTGAAAGTGCAGTGCACGTCTCTAGCTCTGTAACAGCCTCTTTAAACCCTGCTGGGTTCTCTGGTCAGCAATTTTAGGTCCACTGCAAAACTGAGCAGAAGGTGTAGAGATTTCCCACATACCCTCTGCTCCCACAGCCTCCCCATTATCAACACCGCACACCAGTGCGGTGCATTTGTTGTCATTGATGAACCTACACTGCTACCTCGTAATCACCCAAAGTGTAGTTGACATTAGCGTTCACTCTTGGGGTTGCACATTCTGTGGATTTGCACACATTTATAATGACGTGTCATCATTATGGTATCATACAGGGTATTTTCTCTGCACTAAAAATCCTCTGTGCTCTGCTTCTTCATCCTTCCTACCCCTCCTCCAAGCCCTGATCTTTATACGATTTCCGTAGTTCTCCCTTTTCTAGTGTGTCATATAGTTGGAATCATACAGTACGTAGCCCTTTCAGATTGGCTTCTTTCACTTAGTAATGTGCATTTAAGGTTCTTCCATGTCTTTTGATGGCTCTCAATTGGTGTTTCATTTATATCAAAATTTGAAAATGGAGCGCACATTTAGAGTGTATGTCATTTGGTCTGTATAATTGAGCAAGTGACTTTGTAATCATGCGGATGGATTATACTCTGTTTTCATCTTTTTCCTCTCTCCCTTTGTTAACCCACCTCAGAATAGCCTATAACAACTCGCCCTATAGTTCTCAAGGAAATTTGTGTTAATCAGTTGCTTCTTCTTTCAACATTTATTTTTTTGGGGGAAGGGAGGAGCCACACTAATTTGTAAAAAGTTAAAGGAATTTTTTACACTTTTATAAATAATCATGTAGTTATACCACAAATTATAACTTTTAAAACAGCATTATTTTTTAAAAAATTAAATTTATTGGGATAACATTGGTTAATAACATTATGTTTCAGGTGTGCAGCTGTATAATACAGCATCTGTATATTCCATTGTGGGCTCACCACCCAAAGTCTAGTCTCCTTCCTTCCGTAACCAAATATTTGACCCCCTTTACCCTCTGAATTCTTCCCCCATCCCCCTGCCCCTCTGGTAACCACCATACTGTTGTCTGTGTCTATGAGTTTGTTTGTTTGTTCTTTTGTTGCTTTTTGTTTTATACCCCACATATGAGTGAAATCATATGGTTCTTGTCCTTTTCCATCTGACTTAATTCACCCAGTATGATACAATCCACCCATGTTGCCTCGAATGGCAATATTTTGTCTTTACGGCTGAGTAGTGTTCCATTGTATGTATGTACCACATCCTTATCCAGTCATCAGATGAAGGCCGTTTAGGTTGTTTTGATGTCTTGACCACTGTGACTAAGGCTGCAATAAACATAGGGGTACGTATGTCTTTATGAGTAAGTGCTTGCAAATTTTGGGGGTAGATACCCAGAAGTGGAATTGCTGGGTCATATGATAGCTCTCTTAGTTTTTTCAGGAACCTCCATAGTTCCATACTGTTCTCCATGGAGGCTGTATGGAATTTATTTCCCACCAACAGTGTATGAGGGTTCCTTTTTCTCCACAGCCTCTCCAACACTTGTTACTGTTTGTTTTGTAGATGATAGCCATTCTGACTGGGGTGAGGTGATATCTCATTGTGGTTTTGTCTTGCATTTCCCTACAGCTAGTGAGGTTGAACATCTATCTTTTCATAGATCTGTTGCCCATCTGTATATCTTCTTGGGAAAGGTATTTGTTCAGGTCCTCTACCCATTTTTTAATTGGATTGTTTTTTGTTGTTGTTGAGTTACAAAATATCTGAGTTCTTTAGATATTTTGGATATTAGCCCTTATCAGAGGTATCGTTTCAAATATCTTCTCCCATTCGGTTGGTTGCCTTTCTGTTTTGTTGATGATTTCTTTTTAAAACAGCATTATCTTTGTTGTAGAATAAACCTGTCATTTAGAGATGTTTGTTAGGCAATAATTTTTCTTCTAGAATAATTTATTTGTAAATGCATCACAAAACTTTTATTGTCTTTGGACCATCATCCAGAATATAAAAATACTCTTATAAATATCAGATCTTAAAATAGTTGTGTAAGTGGGAATTATATGGGATGTGGATATGGGAAAGGAAATGATGAAAGCCTGTCAAGCTTTCTGAAAGACAGTTTGATAGCATGTATTAAGACTTTTAAAAATATGAGTATCATATCCTTTGACCTAGTAAATAAACCCCTGTGCTGTCCTAAGGAAGAACAGAGATATAATTTAGAAATAACTACAGTTGACCCTTTAACCGCAGGGGTTACTGGTGCAGACTCCCCATGTAGTCAGAAATCTGAATAGAACTTCTGACTCCCCCAAAACTGAACTAATAGCCTGCTGTTGACCAGAAGCCGTACTGATAACATAAATAGTAAATTAACATATGTTTTGTATGTTCTATGTATTATATAATGTATTCTTAAATACGAGAAAAGAAAATGTTATTCAAGTCATAAGGAACAGAATATACATTTACAGTACTGTACATATTTATTGAAAAAAAATTCACGTATGACTAAGTGGACCCCGCGGAGTTCAAACCCATGTTGTTCAAGGGTCAACTGTGCGTTCATTTCAACATTACTATTTTTAGGGACGATTCTGGAACAAAGTAAATAATACGGAAATGGTTTCTCAAGGTAATACAGGGAAATGGCACCTGTGGCACCTTTAGTTATGGTATATAGTCTGTAGTCAGCAGGAAAGGCACAAATGTTGTGTGGTCCTAATTGCCTTCGAAAATCCCTTAAAGAGGCCATGTTGCTATGTATCCTGTCTTCACATGTCACATATCCAGCTAAGCTAGTGTGTCCGTCGGAGGGGAAGAGGTGGCTGTTTCTTTGATTAGGAACCATGAATGTGTGAAAGAAACCTGTTGGAACATTGGAATCATAGAGCAGTAGCTGCTCACAAGAAATTAAGTCCTGAGACGCCTCTCATCTCATCCTTCCTCGGGGCGTGCGCTCATGTCTGGGTCATAAACTCTGCTGACAGACGTTCCTGTCATTTACGGGTGCACGTAATGCACGCCTCCGGGACCTCGGTGCCATCCATACAGAAACTGCAAAATGACCAGAATGAAACGCACCCAAAACAACTTCAACAGTGATTATCTTTGGGTGACTTTTGTTTTATTTCTACTTTTTCAGAATTCTCTGTAGTGAACATATATTGCATTTTAAATAGTAAAATGTTATTTAAAATTATCCTGCACACTGTTGACCATCGAGGCTTCTTTGACCTATCTCTCCCCTAGCTATTAGAATTACTGGGATATTCGCTTGGCTGTTATTTAAAAGCTGCGCTTGGATAGATTGCATGTAAATTTATGATACATCGTGTGCCCTAAAAATTACCTTATAAACAGAATGAAGGGGTGCCAGGATTCCTGCTTGTGTTCCTGAGATATCACTGCATCGTGAGTGTTGGGGGAGGTGTAGTGAGTTGCATGGCTGGGAAGCACCTCCCTAATTCGTGAAGAGAATAGGTTTTAGTTTCTGCTTTTTAGTGCAGTTTTTGGCTTGTGGTGTATTTAATTTACTGTGTTCTGGCTCTGATGTCAGGAGTGTGCTAGGTTTTTTGCACAATGCAATGTCATTTATCTTTTCAACAGTACTTCGAAATGAATCTTTTTTTTTTTAAATGTGTTTTACAGTTGAAGTAGTTAAAACTGAACAGCTTACTCGTGACCACACAGCTAGTTAAGGGGCAGGCCTATCTAATTTCACTGTAAAATATTGCCTCTTGGGTCTGTGGTCATCCTTCCTACCACGTGTGGTATGCAGCATGCATTCTGAGGGGTCTGATTGCTCACAGAGCAGGCACATTTATGATTTGATATATGCTTTAATCCATAGTGTGTGAGGTGATTAATAGAGCCCCCAAACTGTGTTCTCAGTCTTACTTCCTTTTGTATCCTTGTACTTAAAATAATAAAATTTTATACCTGAAAAGTGTAAGATGCAAGGAATTGACCAGGTGTGTGGTAATTACTAGTCAGTGGCAGGACCATAATTAGGAACTCATTAAGACTTTCGTCCACTTTTGCTTCTAAATGCTGCCCCATCACCTTTGCCGTCATAATCCCTGTTCCTTAACTCCCTCCCCCCACCCCTTTCTTTAAAGGGAAGAACAAGATGTAGTGTATAGAATATACTTAGAAGCAAATTTATAATCACAGTTGTTATAGATGGAAACAAAGTAAGCTTGCATAGATGCCCTAGAAACTCTCTTCTGGGTTTTATTAAGCAATTGAAACATAACGAGAGACAAAGGAAAGGTCATATAGAGCCTTGAATACCGATCAGAGTAAGTGGACTGACGTCAGCTTAGCTTCCTTCCCCTGTTTAGTCGTCTCTAGAATACTGATGAGAAAGTTGGCCTGACCGCGGCAGTCCTCCGTAGTTATTGCTGGTACCTCCTTCTAAAATAATTGATATCAGAACAGCACTGATTAGTTTGACGTTATCTATAAAATCTGTGAGTCATTGTAGAAGCAGTGTTGAAAAGATAAGATAACGCCAATGGAGGAGGAGCAGCGCGGGCTCTGGTGTCAGCACACCTGGCTGGGGTTTCGGGCTCTTCAAACCTGGGTTCAAATTTGGCTCCGTCCTTTGCTCGCTGACTGACCTTGAGCTAGTTACTGAACCCGTTGGTGTCCGAGAAGAGAATGGGGCCAGGAGTGTTAATACCTCCTTCGCACTCGTCGGGAGGGTGAAGTGAGCTGTTGTGCGTGCGGGGCCCCTACCCCGCGCCCGGCGCACAGGAAGTACGAGCTGTTCCTTATTCTGCTTCTCACCCCAGTCCCTTTCCTCTGAAGTTTTCAATTTGTTTTTTTCTATTCTAGGTGGATTGTAGACATGGAAGGTGCACCAGGTACCTTATATGAAGGGGAAAAATTTCAACTTCTATTTAAGTTTAGTAGTCGATATCCTTTTGACTCTCCTCAGGTAAACTGCCTTGCTTTTTAAAGTTTTATTGTACTTTTAGATTATCGCAAAATGCTAAAATGGTGATTTTTGACTAAGTAAAAATTTGTGAAAGAAATTCATTATAATTATGTGAATAGATCTGTTCCTTTATCTTACTGCAATGTAATTATTATATTACAATATTTATTGAGATTGGGGCTTTGTTGCTTTTGTACTTTAAGACTTTGTTATCCAAAGGTGGTAGTAAAGGGGTGGAAAGCTAACTGACCCAGGCACGTGGGTTGTGGGAGAACTTAGCATCCCGGGTTTGCTGGGCACTCGTTCCCAGATAAGACACAGAACAGCGTCGTGGAGAGCTGAGTGCTTGGTTCCAAGGAGCACTTCCTCGCGTTGGTGCTGACAAGCTGACTGCAAGGGCGGAGTATATTACAGGCTGCTAAGCAACGAGATACCGGCCCCAAATCGGATTATTACAGTCTGACGCACGGTCAGTTTAGTCAATGGCTTAATACTTGGACAAGGGACAATGGAGGTAAAGGAACATTTGGAGAACTAACTATGGTGAATGATTAATCATTGGAGGTCAGAGAAGGGGAGACGAGGATGAGGTCCCGATTTCTGACTTGGTGATATGGGTAAATGAGTTACCAGTAGTGGCAAGATGATAAGACTTAGTGCCAACTCTATCTAGGATTCCTAGGTAATGAGGTGTTCTAGATGATGAAATTTCCCAAATACCTGAAATTCAACTTGGTAGGTGCTAAAATATGCTGTTTTTAAGGAAAATCATATCTCATTGTCACTTGCAATAGAATATAGCAAACAGCTTAATCTGCCTGGCCGTGTAGGTATAGATGGAAGTCAGTTATTGTGCTATGCTGTAGATAAAGAGTTCATTGTTTCAAGGCATAGAATTGAAACAAGTTCTAAAGTTCTCATTGGAGCAGAAAACTAAGATTTGGGTGACTCATTTTTGTCATTTTCACAAAAGTAAAGCAAAGGGGTATGTGTTATGAACTTTGGGCCTCTCCCTACAAAGCACCTGTTGGCTATAATCAGAAACAAAAGCAAATGTTTTCCTTGTCTCCAGAAAATGGCCTTCACCTTCTATTATTGCCTTTTGCTTATCAGCATCATTTCTGTTAGTGCCTGAAGGCAGTGGGGTCTCAGGTATATGAAGGGAGAATATGACGCTTTTGACCAGGGGCACATTGGAGGCTTACTCTGGGAGCTCAGATCTTTCATTAGAGGGAAATAACATTTCTGTAAACGTGAAACGTGTCCTCTAATCCTTAGCATTTAATTTAGATCAAACATCGAACTTACGCATCATTTGAATTTCATCTTTAATATTTCTGTAAGTTGGAGCATTGATAATAAATTCCCTCTATCATCTTATCTCATATTCTTTTTATTCTCCTTCCCTGGTTGTACTTGCCCCCCCTTCTGATTTCGGTGTTCTCCAGGGTGTGTGTTCCGCACTCCCTTCCTCTTCTCACTTCGTTCTCTTGCCTCTTCCACCATCTCAAGCAGCTGACTCCTCGATCTGCAGTTCTGTGTACAACCTCTTCTTTCTGAGGTTTAATTTCACACCCTTCTTGGACATCTCTACTTGAATACCTCCAGACATCTCAAATTTAACACATCTAAATTCAGTCCTTTCCAATAACAAAACAAGGGGAAATTTTTTTTTTCTCGAGTTGTTATTCACCTATCTGCTCATGTTAAAATTCTTCCTTTTCCCTCACTCTTAAATGCAGTTTTTCAGATCTTTTGCAATGCTGAAGTAAATCCACCACTGTAGTCTAAGTTTTTATCTTTCCTTTGAACTATTGCAAAGTAACCTCTGGTTCTTTCCACTCTTAGCCATCCTTTCTCAGTGCCATCAGATTTCTTTGAGGGAGCCATTATCTCATTGGTTTTCACACATTCACACACAACCACTATCCCCACCCTTCTCAGTAAAATCTAATGGTTCTTTATTTCCGGAGAGGTCAAGTCTGAAAACCCTTTAGCTCAGCAGTCGGGTCCCGTTATGGTCAAGTCCAAACTTAATCATTTCAGCCACACATCACCTCCGTGCATTCTACGTTATAGGAATATTTAGTTCATACTTTATAACGCAACATCCATTCTGATTTTATCTTGTAACAGCGCTTAATGAAGTGATGGTTATGGGAGATGGGTTCATCCTCATTTTATAAGTGAAGAGACTGAAACTTATAGAAGTAAAATGTCTTGTTCGTGGTTTTAAAAGCTAGTTAGTAGAACAGTCAAGACTCAAACCCAAGTTATTTCTCTCTCATACTGCCAATTAGGAGTGAGTACCAGCATGGGAAAAATGCCTGTTTATCCATTCAGTAATGTTATCTCTGGAAGTGAAAGATTATATGTAGAATGATGCCTTTGAAATCTCTTAGGGCACTTTTTCCCAATCTTTTGGCATACAAGGATTCCTCTTTTAACATCAATTAATTTTATAGTCTTTCCCATGTCATAGAAGTTATACGTATATTCTAATACCCGTGATTGAGAAAATGACAGCGATACTTTTAAATTATTTTAAAAATTTTATTAATCACATCATCTATATGGTTATAAAATAATTATAATGGGCCTAACAATAAATGCTTGATGTGTGTATAGATTTCAGGATTTTTCCAATAACAAACTTTCCAGAGGTCCATTGCTCTGGGGAAGTGGTTGGACCTGCTCTGGAGCAGTAAAATTCCATACTCACCAAAGGTTTTATTTGATGAGACCTGACCTCGTTAGCCCTGGTTAGATAATTAGTTTTCATTTTCCTATGCAATAAACACTAAATTTACCACTACTTAAAAGAGTAGAATTTGGGGAAATATTCCTAGAATAAACCAGTCTCGTTGTGAAATTATTACTTTTTTATCTGTGAGATCTGTAAGACTATACATAAACTTTATCGTTGCTATATTTTTTCCCCTACTTCTTATAACTGATTTCTCACATTATCTCACTTTATAGTGAAAAGGCTACATATCTAAAATACGGCCCAGTCATTTGCTTTAAAAGAAACAATAACAGCAAAAAACTTTTTAGTTAATATTTGGGGCAAAGACGAGGCACCTTTTCATCAGTGTTTTGTACTGATGTGCACTTACACCATCAGCCATGCAGAAAATAAAATACCTTTATATAGTCTGTTTTCTTATGTTAGGATACAAGTAAATGGTGGGTTCATTTTACGTGTATTAAGCACAGCTTGTGTATCTGATACTCTTCTGTGTACTTTAAAGATGGAAGAGAGTACAGAAATTAAAAAGCATTGGTTCTGCCTTTAAACAGCCTACAATCTGTTTACTGTTTGGAGAGCTAGGCAAAGTATTCGTTCATTTTGTAAGTATTTATTGAGCACATAGCGTAAGACAGACACTGTACTCGGTATTGGAGATTCAGTGATGAACAGAATAGCAAAAATCCTGCTTATGTGTAGTTTGCATTCTTGTAAAAAGAGACAGAATAAACCATAAGTAACAAGCATATTGTATGGAAAATGGTGGGAAAAAAGTAGAAAAGAGGAATGTTGTAGCTTTGGAGAAGGTGACACTGGAGCAGAGATCTGAACGAGGTGAGTGAGTGAGGCTTGTGACGCAGGTTAGGGAAGGAGCAGGTGAAGACACATGCAGAGGCCCGAATCTGGAGCTCGAGTGGTCGGTCAGCCAGAGGGTGGCGGAGTCATCACAGGGCGTACAGGACGTTTATCGCCCGTTGTAAGACTTTGGACCTAACGGACTGAGGTGGGAAGGAAGCCTTTGAAGATTTTGAGCAGATCAACGACATGATCCTACTTAACATGAAAAGAGAGGATCTGGCTGCTGTGCGACCACTGTGGGCAGCACACGGTGTGGGGCGGCCAGATAAGCCGGGCAGTGATCCCGGTGACAGGTGCCTGCGCCCGAAGGCTGTGGTGGAGGTCGCGGAGGCGGCCGTAGTGGGACCGATTGTAAACGTTGAGCCCACAGGATTTGCTGATGGATTCATGTGGAATGTGAAGGAAGGAAAAGAGTCAAGGAAGACTGCTGCATTTCTGGCCTGTGCAACTGGACGCGTGAATTCTATGCCTAGGGAGCAAAAGAGAAAGCCGCCGCCGATTTAGAATAGACTGAGGGGGCAAAGGGAAACCTGTTTGCATCGGGCCTTGAAGGACAAGAAGAGTTTATGTCCAAGTGGGGCAAGGCCTGAGATTTGTGAGCAGACGCTGTTCTGGTCTTACGTGTGGTTCCCTCGAGGGCTACAGCCGGAGGTAGAAAGGGGAAGGGGGTTTGGGGGCCTGTCAGAGGGGGGCTCGCTGTGTGAAGGCGTTGGAAATGTGTCTCAAAGGAATTGGGAGGTGTGCTCAGCCTCCATCAGAACGATGAAGGCTTCCAACTTCGTCTCTTGACTCTTTTGCTTCTTTTCCTGTCTGCCTCCTCCCTCAACGTTAGCAGTTTTTCCTTCCTGCAAGTACTATCTTCCTCTTCCTCTGTCCGAACGTTCTATTTGAAGGAAACAAGTCGGAAACATTATTTTGTAAATGACCTAGTTATACTTGTTTTTAAGCTTTTCAACTCTAATTTTTGCTGAAGAAGTTTTAGAAACAGGAGAGGAAATATTTATTTTCACGGGGAAGAGGACACTATTTACTCCTGAAACCATATCGATGCTGAGAGCCCTGCTGAAAATATACTTGCCTTGATTATAACATGGGGGGGAAAAGAGTAGTCCTTTTCCCCTCGGCCTTATTCCCCTCCTTCGCATGTGCCCTGAACACGGACCTGTTTGTCCTGAAGCCTGGGAGGTAAAGCAGGAGAAGGCGAGTAGGCCAGAGCACAGGGCATGAAGGAGAGAATGGTTCCCACTCACGGGATCCAAGTGTGGTTTCATTGTGTCCGAGAATTCTGTCTGCATGATAGCTGCATGGTAGTGCTAATTATGAAAACCCAAGACAACTATTAATATTGATAGTGCTGATACACACTGGATGACAAAAAGGGAAGACTGAAAAGTGTTGAAATTCTAATTCCCAGTCACTTTTGTCATAGATTTGCTATTTATACTAGACTACCTATATCATATTCATGGATACCCAATGTAGTTTATTAAAATAAACTCTCTGCTTGTATGTTCTGTTTTTAAAATTGCTCAGTAAGTATTGTCATCTACTTATAATTTTAGTCAGAAAAAAGCCATCCTCTTATATTGTCCCTGGAGAAATCTTGGTATCCATGTTATTGATTGGCTTTCATAATTATAGCCTATTTTGTACGCTCATTTTGCGTATACTGGGTTTTGACCTAGCCTGACACCATATTCTAATTACTTCTAGAGCGCTGGTCTGAACACAGTAGTATGCCTTCCTTGTGGTAAGGTTGACTCAATATTGTGAGGTAAAGCTTCATGTTTGGAAATCTTATGTATGTACCATGAATTTCATATTAGAAACAGTTACCTAATCTCCATCCTTTATTTTGTCACTATTGGTGGCTTTCAGTTTAGATTTTAGTACCTTTATGAAACACAGTACAGTCTAGTACCCAAAAGTCACCCAGAGGTTGGCTTGCTTAGAATTTTTGTCGCACCTGGGCTATGCATACTTACAAAATTACACAGCTGCTGAGCATGGCTCTCTCTTAGATCTCACCAGCTCTTGAAAAGGAGCCACACTTACCGGGAGATGTCTGCAAATTAGAGACATCTGAGGACTGCTTCTGATGCAGACACAGAACTTCAGACGTGGTGCACAGGCGTGCGGTCCAGGATCCTTTTCTGAAAGTGACTTTTATTTCCATCAAATAGCTGATTCTTAAATCTTAAAAGTTTCTCATTCTGTTTTACTCAGTTTGGTTTATACCGCGGGGAATGAGTGCAGTCTCCAGTTGCCGACTGTTAAATCTCTATGACTAGTTTGACTCTGAATAAATTATTTTTAAAATAAATAATTTTTAAAATAAATAAATTAGCAACATTCTTATTTAGTCCCTTTGGTTTCAAATTTGTTGCATTTGGTTGTCTTGTCAGATCTGTGTTCGATAGTTTTATCACCTGCTTGGGACTCTAAATAAGTTACAGTTGTTGAATTCTGAGTATAGCTTAGTCATCTCTGAAGTTTTCAGAACCGACTTGGCTGCGTAAAAAGAACTGAAATCCTCCATTGGCTTATACTGCATATTAAGTAAGTGAGGATGGTTAAGAGAGTGATTTTGAAGAAATTCAGCCTTGGTTATTCTCCCCATCACATGCAGAGAACCAGAATAGCCAAGTTTATTAAAACAGTCTGTGGAAGCTGCTTACCGGCCTTTTACATGAATAAACTGTTGGAAAAAAGTGTTTTCTTCTATTTTAGGAATTCTCTGGCATGTAAACTCAGCCTGTCCGTGTTTAGACAAACTTCTAAAATTCTGTATCTGGCAGGGTTGGCCCTAGGGGCTATACTATGTGTAACTAATTCATTCCCGTTTTTATGGTCGCTAAAAGTTTCAGGCTGGCTGTATTTGCCCTGCATGAAACATGTTATTAAGTCCCTACTTTTCTTTTTCTTTTTTTTTAGGGTTATTGAGATCTGATTTTTTTTTCCAGTTCCCTCAGACTTCAAAGCTATTTCTGTCTTAATTTCTGGCTCCCTTCTCTGCTTATAGGATGTCTGCTGCTTCTGCTGTAGGTGTCTTACTGCTACTCATTCCTTTTCTTTCTCTTCTCTCCTGATTTCCTTTTGGTTCATGCATACTTCTTGACTCCCAGGCCAGATGATGTCATTTTATAATCATTTCTGTCCAAGAATACTGCTTTCCTTCTGTTCTGAATTGGCTGGTCAAAGCATGCCATGGTAACCTTTGTATTTGGCGGGCTGTATATTTTCCTTGATGGTTGCGGATACATAAATTCCTTTTTGCCAAAGAAGATAACTTGGCAGTTCTTAATTTTTTGGCGCTTTCAGAGCACTGTTCTGCTTGACTTCTTCAAACAGAGATGCTACTGGAAAAGAGATATCCTTTAAAAAATAATTGTGGTCAGGGAATAAACTCTTGGGCATTGCTTTTGTTCTTAACGAATCCATCCACTGGTCAAATGGCATTTGGGGGCAGAATGAATACCCCAAAGCAGATGCATATTCTGTGAGATTTACAAACTCCCACTCTAAACCTCTGTAAAACATTTGTGGGAATATGAAATGCATATAATGTAATAAATTGTAGTTCATATTTATAAAAACAACATTTAAGAAATTATTGTGGATAAGCTCAAAGCGTGGAACTGCAAAACCATTTAAGCAGTCATTTCTTTTTGCAGAGCAGTACTTTTTTTTTTTAAGCAAAAAGTGATGAAAATGGCACTAGCACAGAGAGATAAAATTGAGGTAAATGGTATGCTTCTCAAAAAGCTGTGCCAAAGTCTTTCGGCGGTGGGGAAGTGGGGAAAGTAATTTGGTATCTCTTATTTTGAGACCTGACTTTTATTTTTCAGCTTTATTTTAGCTCTCTTTAGTGGGAATGGAGGGTGGATAGCCAGAATTGAAAGAAAAAAAAATATGTGCAAATGTGTGTAGTCATTCCTTTGAGAAAAAATTCCTTTTCCTGTCTTATATTAGCGTCAGCCAAAGAAATGAGTCCCATATGTAGTAGTATATTTGAAATATTAAAGGACTTGTACAAAAGAGTGCTTCATTAAAATGTAAATATTTGTAAAATTGTAATAAAATTGGATTTGTAGCTACATATTTAAAAATAAAAGTAAAAACCTAGCTGATGGTAATTTTCCATAACATACCCCATATTAAACTATGGCATACCTTACTCTGGCAACACTTATTTCACTGGCTCTGTTTTCTCCTCTATAAAGGGAAAAAAGATATGCCTAGAGCAATATATATTTTGTCAGTTCCTGTCATAACTTAAGGTAGGGTTTCTCCTTACTGTGGTCCTGCTATATTCAAGTGTGAGGCAGTTTTGCAGGGCTGAGAAAGATACTGCTAAGTCTGGTTTGGGAACTACTGATTTATATTTGATAAACTTTATAAAAATCCCAGCATACCCACCGAATCAGAATGTGTAAAAGTGGGGCCCTTGAATTTGTATTTTTTAGCCAGATCTTTGGGGCGTTTTTTTTTTTCTTTTTTCTTTTTAAGGACAGGCCAGTAATTAGGAATTAATACTAAACAACAGAATAAAAATGGTATGTATTATTGCAGTGTAAGATTCACTAAAGATTGGTGGATTTGTTTTTATGCCAAAATAAATAATTTAGTATGAAGTAACATATATAAACATTCTTAAGTATAGGACTTCTGCTTTCTTTGAGCCACTTTGGGCTGTGCTTACAGATTTGTCAAGATACATGAATTACTCTCCTGCTTATTCAGATCCTTAGGTAGCATGTTTAAGAAACACTACTATTGGGATATTTGTTGAATTATCAGGGCAAAGGAAGGAAATAATAGATTTATTACCTTTTAAAACAGTGCTGAGGCAAGATGGATGGAGAAAGGAAAACTATTAGAAGAATTGAGTAAAAGAAAAGACAGAGAAAAACAGCAAGTATTTGGGAGACTCATTCAATCCTTGTCTTTTGGTCTGGGCACACAGTTACTTGCTGATTAATAGTCATTTGTGCCCATCGTGTTGGAGGTGTGAGTTTAGAGGAGGTGGAATATATAGGAGTTATTTCCTTTTGCATATAGTACCTGAGGTGACAGCATTGTTACAGGCGGAAGGGCTGTTCCTATCACCTGTTGCTCATATTGTCTCAAAATTGAATACTTTCTGTTTGGAATTTGAGTGTATTCGGTTTCTATATGCAGGAATCAATGAATGGAATTTGAAAAAACGTTTTTATAAATGGAGTTATCTTTCACTAGTCTAGAAATACATGGTAATTTGGAAACTTTTATAAGGGATTTGTGAAAAATAACAAATATAAAATAGATAATCTGGGTTTTTTTTCTCGGACATTCATACAGTGAAACTGGTACTTACTGAGTTGATGAGAATAAACAGCAAGCAGTTTTGTTTATCTTGTTCTTGGCACTGATTTGTTTTTTATTTGGTTTTAAAAATATTAAGTTATGTGGAGAATATTTTATTTTTTTGGTAATACAGAATATTTGAGTATTAATGAAATTTTATTTTTTCTTAGGTCATGTTTACTGGTGAAAATATTCCTGTTCATCCTCATGTTTATAGCAATGGTCATATCTGTTTATCCATTCTAACAGAAGACTGGTCCCCAGCGCTCTCAGTCCAATCAGTTTGTCTTAGCATTATTAGCATGCTTTCCAGCTGCAAAGAAAAGGTAGGACTTTTCAGAATTATTCCAGGTAATACCTCTTCTTTTAGTTTAGGTAGAGAAACTATTTTAATGCACATTTTATTTGAAGGAAGGACTTAATGCTTTTTATTATAAAGTTATATGGGGAATGTCATGTTTAGTAATCGATTGGGAAATGATTTTGATAATCTTTCGTTCCAAATAGAAATTCGACATTGTTTTCTATTTCTTAAACAGGAAATTTCTACAGATGTTCTTAAATAATCTGAATTTTTTTTCCGCAAACACTCACAGGGTGAAAGTGTACAAGAAATTCTTGTTTCTAGATTCCACGATGGAAAGCCCCAGGAACAAGTGTCACAGGCAGTGCCCTTTCCCCTCTGCTGGCTCTCACCCCATCCGCCTCTTTCAGGGCATTGCCCAGGAACCAGAGTTTGCCTAGCGTAATGATTGGGTTGAAGGAGGAAGACTGATTACCAGTAGAATTTGTAGGACTTTTCCTCTAATTCTCCTTTACAAATCCACAGATTCTATGTCTGAGGGAGAGGAGGGAAAGACCAGAAAGAAAAATGGCATGAGTTAAATTTACTATACCCTTTTAAAGTGCCTAAGTTCCCCTGCATTTCTGGTCTTCTTAGCATTCCTGCGTGAGGGTTAGTATAGCACAGCGTTCACGTATTTCTGTAGTTTTAAAAGCCTCTCTTCTCCATGAAGGTTTCCTTTTGTGTTCTGTTTAAAGGACAAACTTTTAGAGACTAGAGAGCTGTAGAGTTATTTTTTCTAGCAGGACTGTTTTCCTGTGTTCTCTGAATTGAAGTGACTCTTTTTTATTGTATTTAGAGAAGTTTTAAGATAGTACTTCATTTTTAAATGGTAGGTTAGCTAGACTCAAACACATTAAGTCACTGTTTGTAAAGTAAGTTCCTTGGAATGTTAGTTCCATAACAGGTTTCTTGATATTAGGTTTGAAAAAGAAAAGTTTTTTTTTTCCAAATAAGCATGGGAAATAATGGGTTAAATTACATATATATGTGTATTATATATATATCTACATATGTATAAAATATACATTATACATAAAATTTATAATATATATCAGCATTAAGAGCCTCTAATACACAGTTTTATATACCATATAAGAAAGAAAATGAACTTCTGGCAGTTAAACTGTGTTAACACACCATTAGTTAAAAGACATGTTATCCCCATTCAGGAATATTAAAATGTGCAGAAAAAAATGCACACTTTCGAAGAGATGAAATAGAGTACATTTTATATTACCTGATGTTAGTATCACTTTTTAATTTCAGTTTCCTCTTTGGTTGGCTTTTCTAAGCTGCATCTTAGGTGACGCGTGAGCTTTTGGTTAACCCCGAGGGCTTTAGACACAGGTCTTACTCGTTTATTGCTTCCATATTTTCTCCTCCCCTACCACCTCCCCCCCCAGCACACATACACGTTTTACACTTTGAAGTGTAGAGCCCAGCATTTTGCAGTTACAAAGGCTTCTCTGTCCCCGCTAATGTTTAACGTCTACGGAAAGGTGACACAGTGACATAGGATTTCATAAGAAAAGTTACGAGATGGACACCAGCGATGTCTGCACGCGCCTGTGCATATGCCTGATGATTAACTTTGTTTACATTTAAATGTAATGATTTACTATTAAAAACTAGAAAATGACTATTCTGTATCTCCTTCATGCTTTTCTAACCCTCATCATTCTCTGTTCTCTGCTGCTAATGCTTCTTGCGTACTTAGTATAAGACTAATCATTCCACTTAAATTATTGATAAATTACATTATGTAATAAAACTATAATATATTTAACCAAGGTGGTAATCTGGAAGTCAGAATTCTGGCAGCCTTAGTTCTGTGAAATATGATAAAATTCAGCAAATATTTATTTTTACTGTGCTAAATACGCGGTTACAAAGACAAAGAGGAAAACTTGCTTTGGCATTGAGGGGACCTAGTTCCAAATAAGCTTTCAGAAGTCTTTTAAATACTCACTGAAAGCTCTTCTATTAAAACAGGTGAATTTTATTCTGTGGTGGATATAGTTGTAGGAGTTTCACTTTAATAATCGACTCTTTGAATACAAATTTTAATTTTTACTATAGGCATTTGGGGACTTTGATTTAGTCATAATTTTTTTGTTCCATAATTTTTTTTCACAGTCAAGAATGGTTCCCTAAACTGAAGGCATTTAAATCTGTTATGTCAGTAGATTAAAGATAATTTCTGATATTGAGATCAGGGGCCTTTCAGTAATTTATGCTTTATTCTCAATACCCATATAATATAGACAATCCAAACTTGCCAGCTTGTATTCTATTTCTAAAACAATGTGGTAGTCTGTCTTTTTGTATAGTTATTTTACTTTTTCTAAAAACCATACCTCCTTGGTCACTTACTAGTTTGGTTATATTCTTGACTTAAGCAAATAGAATCAGTGGGGTTTTTTTCTTTCTGAAATATTTATTGTTGAAAATTGGGTTCTAATACATATACAGATAAAATGAGTTTATGAAATTATTTGCCGTAGTGGTAGCAGTTTATTCCACACGAACACCAGTTACAACTTTATAAGACAAATAACAGCAGATCATGTTCTTTGACAGAGTCAGGCATCTAATTTCATAATACTAAATTTTCAGGAATTTTCTCAAACTATGTTAACAAGGTAATCTTGGAATAGATGTTTAACGTCTTATGCTCTACGTTTCCCTTTTGTTAAATTACTATTAATATTAACTCATAGGGGCATTAACTCAGAGACTCAGCTGAGATCACAGTACATATGTGAGCTTTAGAACAGCCAGTGTACTGCCTGCTGTCCTTCCTGCTGTCTGTGGAGTCTGTCTGCTCACCTGCTGTTTGCTCACCCTTGCTTTCTGGTTGGACCCATTGTATTATCTACAAACCTGCCCTCAGTGGCTTTAATAGAGCGTTGACATGTTTCCAGATCTTTGCAGTGTCACATATTTCTTGTGTCTGATCAATATCCAGCAGTTTGCGGGACACTTCTCCTCCATAATGTGCCTTCAGTGTCGTTGGCATCTCGATTTCTGATGTGGCTCCCTCGCAGAGCTGCCCCATGTTTGTAATGTTGTGCTGCGTAGTCAGGGCACATGTATCGCAGAGATGCCAATCAGTATACCTTTTCCCCTTATGTATTGTTTGGAAACGGAATCCTTTGGTCTGTACTTTGTGATACTGTCGTACAGAAAAACAGTAATCCTTTGTGGAGGCTTATAACTTGCTATAATTTTTCAGACAAACCTAGTTAGGTAGACTTTTTGTTTTAATCAGCTCACAAAAGTAATTACCAAATTAATTCTAGGGAGATAAGAAATGAAACCAAAATTCTTTACAACCCACTGCTGCCACTTTTGGTTGACAGTCATTCTCTAGTAACCCCACTGGAACCTATCAAATCACACATGCTTTCACACCCCTATTCTTTTAAAAGACAATTTCAGTGTTAAGAGTCTGCATTTCCTAGGGTATATTATTTTAGTTATGCCATCAGCATTTATATTGTTTCTAGAATCCTGTAATAGTTTTGCTAAAGCTTTTGTTGAATCTATTTCTCCCTTATGTTTTTTCTATTTTTCAACTTCTTATCTATTTAAACTCTTTTTGGTTTCAGAGACGACCACCAGATAATTCTTTTTATGTTCGAACATGTAACAAGAATCCAAAGAAAACAAAATGGTGGTATCATGGTAAGCAGTTTTACTTTAGAATAATAATTTTTTAGCATCTTGGTTTGAAATATTGTATATTTGTTTGCTTGAGAGAAGGGAATATATAATTGATGTTGTACTTTTATAATAGGGGGAAAATTTTTAAAAATATTTTAAGATATTTTATGGATAAGTTAGACTAGCTTTTCAATGGGGGCACATAAAGTCCTAGCCATCATACAAGTAAAATCTAAAATTGCTTTCACATTCTGAAACTCTTCCATTTTATTACAAAAAAGAAGTCCTTAATAATCTTTAGATCAAATTAAAATTAATTATTGGGAAATCTGTTATTTGAAATAGAAGTTTTGATGCCTTGTATACTGATTTAGTTCTGACACTGTTCTTTAGGGGAGGAGTGGATTGCATTGTTAGAGATGACCCACTAAATTAAAGAAAGCTCTTCCTGTTCTAATAGTTATTCCTCAAGAAAACTGAGGGTCTGCTGATTATAGCTTTATAAATGCAGTACTTTCAATAATTTTAAATTTCTGTTGCTTTTGTTGGGAGGGTTGATGGTAGCTTTTGTAATTGAAAGCCTCTAGCATCTTTTCCATGTATTGATCTTACTGCTTTGCCAAAGAAATGTTTGAAATTAAAAACAAAATGTTTATGTTCCTTAATGTACTTTTTGAAAGCAAATGAACAAAAACCACCCCGTGATTTTTGTATACATGAGTATTTCTTTTGTTTCTTGTTTTATTGTTGTTTTTTAAAATGTTATCCTAATAAGAAATTAGAACTGACAAAACTAATTAATAAGAATATGGCCTTTCCCCCCTTATCTTTCTACCCAGTATGAAAACTGTTACTACTTCAGTTAATTTGAGACAATTAGAAACTTAAAACAACCAGTCACAGGAGTTCTCTAAGTATTGGATACAAGAGGACTAGAGTTGATACAATGTCACTGTCCCAGCAGTTACAAGGTAGTGAACACAGTAACAGAAGAATGTCATTCCTTAGGGCCACAGAAAATGTATATTTGGGATAATGTTGAGGAGAAATATAGCTGATCTAGGGGAAGAAATAACTTTTTAAGAGCTGTGAAAAAATAGAGGTATTTTGATGAGAAGCCAGTATTATAAAAAAATGTATTATTCTTTACAAATTACATGTTTAATGTAATTCAGTAAAATTTTAGTGGAACGATGGGGTGGGTGCTTGAAATATTTGGAAAAAAATAAAGGTGAGATCAGTTTGAATTTTGAACTAAAGAATAATGGAGAATTAGTCTACGAGATACCAAAACATATTAATGCAAGAATAGACATTGAAATAGAATTACTCTTTCCTAGGCCATTTTGTATATAAGATTTGAATATATGGTAAATAAGATGTCATAAATCAGTGAGAAGGGAAAAATTATTTAGTAAGGAACCTTGTTAGAAAATTGGTAATCATTTTGGGAAAGAAACATTAGCATTTTTATTTCATACATAAAATATTTCCTGTGGATTGAATTAAGTATTTTTTAAAAATACAACAATAGAAAAAACTTTTTTTTTTTTTTAAGTTGGGTATTAACTGTGGAGGAAGGAAGAATTTCTAAAAAGGAAATCACAAAAAATTAAATACTTGGTTACATGAAAATTTAAACCTTTTATAAAAACACCAATAAACCTCAAATGTCATGTAAAGTAGAAAAAATAAAATTATGAAAAACAGCTTATTAAAAATAAAGGTTATGAAAGTTGCTTAGGGATAAATACAATTAATTAAAAGCATAGGCTGAAAAACTCAACATACTGAAATAATTACAAAGTTAATATTTTGAAACTTACTGAATTGACAGAGTTTTATAAAATGAGTGCACTGCTGGAGGCGCGTGAAGGGCAGAACAAAACAGTGTTTTCATACTTGCTGGTAGTACAGCATCTCTGTAGTCCTTTTAAGGAATAAGGAAGCAGTTCAGCAACATTGAACCAGCTGAAAGTTCAAGATCAACCTTTTGTCTCAGTGATAAACTTCTGAGAATTCTTCCTAAGGAAATGATCTTTAATACAAGAAACATTTTGTGCGTGAAATGTTCAGTGGAGCATTCAGTGGACACCGTGCCCTCCAGGTGTTCCCTTCCACGTGCTATTTGCCCGGAGAGTGTCCTTCCACACACGCCCCCTGTGGGGACCTCCTGCACCAAAGCCTTGTAGATTATTCCCTCTTTTAAGGAATCTAATAAACTGTGACCGTGCCTGGAACACTCGTTTTGTTTTAGCTTTGTAAGAGCTCCTCAAATAATTCTGTACAGCTGTACTTTGGAGAACTTCTGTCTCAGGAATTCTTAGATAGAAAAGGACAGCTTTTCAAATAAGATGCACTGCTAATCAGAGCTTAAGAATGCTTTCTGGGCACTGAAGTACCGCTCAGACTTTTAACAAGACCCTACTTTAATTAAATGGCCCTTTGCTTCAATTTACATTGCTGGCTTCTCATTCATTTGCTTCCTGTTACCTTTTGGGACTAAACACTATGCTACCTCTTCCTTCTGGTGCCTTTACAAGGAGCCTTTAAAAAAATTCACTGAGGGTCACAGACCCCTTCATCTTAGTATAGTAAATTCCCAAATTCATCAAAAATTGGTATTAGTCAAGAATATTGACAAACTAAATGAAACATTATTTTTAGAGTCAGAGTTCCTAAGATAGTGGTCATTCTATTTCAGACTCAACCTCCCTAACAGAAAAATTCCATTGTCTTTAGTGCTTT
The DNA here is from genome assembly GCF_036562045.2 of Rhinolophus sinicus. NCBI lineage: Eukaryota > Metazoa > Chordata > Mammalia > Chiroptera > Rhinolophidae > Rhinolophus > Rhinolophus sinicus. Next base: position 8,456,094 of record NC_133763.1, read on the forward strand.
TAAACCAACTTTTAAAATTTGAGAAGAAATTGTCTTAGAGTGATGAATTCTAACAATACATCTATGTTGAAAGTATAACCCTCTCTGCCAGTATCCCACCCCAGTGTTAGACCTTTATTCCCGTTTCCCTTCTTTCGTCCCTGCTAGGGATGTAGCAAAAAGATCATCATCTTTCAAGCCCTCTAATGCTGCCTTATATAGTTGAGAGGACTTACGAGACAGCCTTTATCTAAGAATACTTCCCGAATTTCTTACGACGTGCTTTTGAATAAAATGGAGAAAAGTGACATAGTGATACTAGAAATATAAAAATTAATTATTTAAAACAAAATACAGTTCATAGTAGAAGGTATTTTTGATGGAGTTAATAGTTTTTATGTTACTGAAAAATCTACACTTTCGTAACTAAACTGGAAAACTCTTTTAATAGTTTGAGGATGGATCATCTCAAGTTAGCCAAAAAGTACCAAGGAAAGAGGCTTTTCAAACAAAAGGAACTCTCCTTTAATGTGACATAGTCCAGGGTTTGGGTAGGAATGACTTTTTCCAATAAACAGATTAAACATATCGCCTCTTTTACGCCCCCAAATACAAATGAGCTGATTTTTAAAGGCACTGGATTCTAAGTCAACTGAATTGTGACTGTCGTAGTCCAGGTTCAGTCCTGGGACAGTGTCCTCATCCCAGGTACAGATGTTTCTTCATCCACCAGTAATTCTGCTTAAAACGTCCTCAGTTCTTTGACATTCAGTGGCCATTCTTAACCTCAGTGTTTTCTGCTCCTGCTTGAACCCTGCGTGCTTACGTCATTCCCTCCCCACGTTTTCCCTTAAGTGGGCACTTTCACTCCATGAATGAGCCTCGTGTGAAATCAAGGAAGGTAACATTAGTTTACACTTTGAGATGATGGAGCAACTGCTGTCGTCAAATGGGCGCGTGCAGGGACCTGCCTTGAACTTTTCCTTCCCCTTTAAAGAGCTAAGGCTTTTCAGCTGTGTCACGTATTATTGTCTTCTTTCTACGTTTTACAGTAGCAGTTACAGGCAGTGTGGGAAATCGCCCACCTTGGCATTGTAGTTCAGTTTGGAAAAGCCATCTCAAAAAGAGTAATCATACTCATAATGCGGAACACATCAGGCTTTGTGTTCGTTTTCCAGATCTGAGGGTGTGTTTCTCTGCTTAGCTGCTTTAGTTGCAAAAGGTCTTCATTGGTCCTGCTCTCTTTGTAACCCCAAGTTACCGAGCGATACGGTCTTCTGTTGTTTCTCAGCACCAGCTGCTTCTGAAAGGATTACAGGTGTGACCTGCAAAGCTAAACAGAAAGATCAGGTTGAACAAAGACTTGCTTGGAATTGGACGAATCCCTGAAACTTAACATTTCAGTTTCTAGAAACCAAGCAGCCCTGTAAGCCTACGGTCAAGCTGCACAGTCCTGTGTGGTGCGAATGCACATTCCTGGAGCAGTGTGGGGCAGAGTGTTTGTCAGGTGTGTTCTGAGACGCAAGAGCAGTTTGGGGTTTAGGTTAGTGATACCTGTGCGCTTCAGAGGGGCTTCTGGGTGCAGGATGGAGGCACTATTGATGCAAAACAGCGAATCTGAAATGGAGTTCATTTCCTGGGTTTAGAAGAGGAGGACTCAGCTGACACAGCAAAATTGAGCTGCCAGATACCAATATTGGGTTCTTGGGTTGGGGGGGAGGGGCGGCGGGGACTAACCTCTCGGCTTACATTTGTGATCTTCCACACTATTGGTTAGTGTCCCTTGAAAATTAGGCCAGCCACTGCTTCCGTCCTGTTGCATGTCTCTGTACATCCCGCCTCATCAGTCAGTACCTCCCAGCCACGTCTCAGTCAACAACAGGCTGCATGGATGACGGGCTTCCCGTGAGAGGAGGCTTGTTGTTTATACCATGTTGTTGCTGTGCCTTTGCTCTGTGTAGATGCAGAAATCCGTACCACTGGGTGACAGTGCGGGGACATGCTATACAGGCTTGTAGCCTGGAGCATCGGCCACACCATACAACCTGGCTGTGTGCATAAACGTCACTGATGGGTGAATCCATGCTCCTCACTACTGCTTACCTGAAGTGGACTAGGGGCACGCCTGCGGTGGAATGCACACGTGTGTGTGGCCAGTTAAGTCAGGTCCGTGTGCTTTGAAAAATGATTTGAGTTGAGAATAGGGTTAAAAATAAAGGAAACTAACCAAAGTGGGTATTTGAACAGGCAGTTCATCTCAGCATATAAAGGGGCTGAGGGATTTACCAATGGTTCAGGGCTGGAATCTTCCATAGAAAACAAATCTGTATCCAGTACAGTGTACAAATGAATTAATGAGCTTCAAAGTTCTGTATCATAAAATAGACATAATTGTTCTTCAAAAGGGTAAAAAGAACCTTTTTCTGAGATGATAAAGCCATTTCACTGAGATGGCCAACTAGAATCCATTAGTAATATCTATTTTCTGGGACCAGTATTAAACATTTACAACTTAGTTTCAGAAATGGTTGCTTTCCAAGGTTGGGAATAAAGATGTGTGGTTCCTGAAGCATTTTCTTGAAAGCGATAGAGAGTTGAACAGTACAGCTTAAGACTGCTATTGAGTATTGGCTCTAGGAACCTAGGCTTACAGGACGCAAATGGGCATCATGTTTAGATGTCATATCCAGTAAACTGATGAGTGTGTAATTTGTGGAGGAGTAGAGGAATCTCTTTTCACAAAACTGCAGACTGTATTCTGGTTCCATTTAGCCAAAAACATTTCCTGTAGAATTACAAGGTTTATAAGGAGATAGGAACATAAAATTATCTTAGACTAGTAGTAACAAACTCTTTTTCTCCTTGCCTTATAAATGCATAAATTGATCTACATTCGTTGTGAGCTTTATTTGTGCTTTTTAGGGTTACAAAATCATTTTCAAAATTCATGAGTCCAAACTTTTACTCAGCCTTTGCCCTTTATTTCCTGCTGGATAACAATTCTGTTGTTTACTCTGAAAGCTTTCTTGAATCGGTTTATCAAAGGAAACTAATTCCCTAAACTATTAAGAGAAAAACCTAACTGTAAAGATTAATTTTTTTCTTTTTTGGAGGTAGCATCCCACTTCGTATCTACTGACCTATTACTGTGTTCCTTTTCTTCTAGTCTTCTGTCCCTGGGAATATCCAGGGAGATGGTTTCCAATATAATGTGATGGTTCTTATACTCTGGGGAAAACTAAATGACCTTCTAATGTAGTTCTCTCTCATTCACGTTTTCCAGAAGCCCAGTGAAGTTAGCCATGGTAGGTGTCACTTCTTTGGAACTGGTAATTTGTATATTCTATTTGAGGGTATAATTTTAGTAGGGCTTCTGCAGTTCCAGAAAAAATTAAAGTGGTTAGTAGTGTGTTTTTTTGGTTTTTTTTTTGAGGCCATCATCTTGCCACAAATACTTTAACCAGAAGGTTAAATGCGTATTTTTCTTTTAGGACCTTTTGTAGACCTATATTTGTCTTGATCCAAGATGGGTTTACCGTAACAACTTTCTTTTGCAAGCCACTCCCAGTATCCAATAATCCTTTCATCTAGCCAGGAAACTGTGTTCCTTCATCTAACAGAAGAGATTTTTTGCTTCTTAGTGATGGCCTTTTATTTGAGGGAAAAGGTGGCCATGGTTTTGGCTCATACCTGTCTCCCTGCTTAAGTGTTTGCTCAGAGACTCTTGATTACGTATAGCCATCATGGACTTGTAATGTTTAAGTTCCTGTGAGTCCACCTAACAGAGATACATGAGATACTTGAATTCTTACCTTCAGAAGTTTAGTAAGTTTATTTCTCCAAGGATACAGTGTTTAAGATAGATAGTATTGTATTAGTCCTGGATTTCTTTTAACATCTGACCCAAGATGGGAACTGAGATAGGGTGAATGGCTTTACAAGGCTCTCCCAGTAATTCTGGAGGTTGGTAGCATATTCTACAACAGTCTAATGTATTGAAAAACTTCCAGAATGAACAAACTGATAAAGATACATTTGTGGTACCCCCATCAAAGATGATATGTCTTTGGAGATAGCAGCTTATTGCTGGTTAACATTATGTTCAAGTTGAATATTATCTGTCACTTAGTGTGTAGTATACCTTGTCATGTGGTGTGATAACTAAAGTTTATCCCTAGTAATTTGACATTAGGTAGCGTTTAGTGCCATCTCTTAGAGATTCAAGTATGATTAGTTTGGGTATTAATTTCAAGATCCCTTTTGTTATAAAATATTCTACTGGAGAAGTGAAATTTTAAGGAACTTGTAAGTTTGTTCTACATCCATGACTAATATATCCTCTTTATTTCAATTTCCACAGTGACTTAAGAAGCAGATAGTTTCATGTGACTGAAGCTGTAAACTATCCACTTGTTTTCTTAAAGATACTCTTATTTGTTTAAAGGATTCTAATGATTAGATATTATTTATTTTAAAAACCTAGAAAACCTAGTCTGTTTCACCCATTAGATTACCCTTAAGGTGTAGGATCATTTAATGTTCCACTAGTTTGCCCGGGACAGAAGTCAGTTTACTGGTTTTTAGCTCCCATTGCATCTTTCTGAATTTTACTAGCAATATATCGATCTTCACATGGGATGTTTTGTAAAATATTTTGGCCAATTTTTCAGAATTTTGTCCTTGAGAGCTTTTACCACTTTCGGGTAGTTGCCACTAGTCTAGTTTCTTTCTGAAGAATAACCAGTCCTTAGAATAAACCCTTCAGCCATGTTTTGTGAAATAACTGATGTAAAATAAGTAATGAACCCAAAAGATTATGCTGTGTGTCACATAAATATAATGTGCTGAGGCTGCCAGAAGGCATTACTGAGTAATTGTGTGGGATTTTTTTTAATGACCTTTTTGCATATGGATCTATACTTGCTGAAAAACTTATTTTCTAAGGAGAAATTAATAACATTATTTGATTGATTTGGAGATTGTACCTCACTTGTGATTTCCTTCAGAGACTAAAGACATGACTTGTATTCTGTGTTAAATAGCATAACAGTGCTGGTCAGGAGTTGGCTTCCTGTCTCATTACCGTTTTCAACGTTGCCCGTAAAAGAATTCTCTTAAGACGATAAATCCTGAATATGTGCTAACACGTCCATTTATTATTTTAAATAAAACTGACAATAACAATACATCATTTTAAGATTTGTGTGAATCACCATTTTCCTGGAAGAATAGGACGTGATTTGTTTGTCACTGTGTAACTGAACACAAGTTGGACTTTTTATTTGCAGGGATTGGGGGAGGCAAGTCAGACGTGTAAACCATGTTCTTCTTGCTACTTGAAATTATTTTTATGTTGGACTGTACAGATGTTACTTACACATGCTTGACTTTTTCTCCTTTTTTCTCCTTTTCTTAAAGATGATACTTGTTGATGCCACTGTTCTCCTCCTCCTAGCAGAAGATAGTCCTACTGAGAAATGAGCACTTTGATCATTCAGTCTTTGAACTTTAACCTTTGACTGGAAGTGACTATAGGCAATGAAGACTACTTCCTTTTACTGCATTTTTACTCGTGTGCGTTCTGGGCGCATGTTGATCGCTGGTTCAAGCCAGGCAACTGACGTGCTTTTATTAGTCATACAGTATCAATGCAGGCGTCAGGAAATGTCAAATAGAATTCCATTTTTTATTTTTATTTTTTTAAGCTTTTGGAAAGTTCCAGGTCCTCATGTATTGTGCAATAACAATGACTTCCTTTGACGGTTTGGGGACGTTCATTGCCGGCAATGGACGTCGTAACAGGAAAAATTTTCGTTAACTCCTGCCACCCAGTGATTAATGCATGATAGGGCCTATGAAATGAACTTACCTGTTATAGTGGGATTATAATAACGTGAGGGATCCAACATTACTTTGCAAGTCACCCCAACTGTTCATATTTGGATTCTATGCACTGTGATCCTGAGGGTAACAGCATGAATTAACATGCATCTTTAAAGGACTGTAATGAAAGATCATTGCGTATTTATTGAATTGTTTATATCTGCTGTCAAATTGTTTTGACATGGAAGATTTTCAACTAACATTGGCAGAAAGGTACAATATGTTATCCCTATGGTGAAAATAAATCCTTTGGTTGTATATAGTTCCTCAATCTCTGAAGTAAAGGTATGAGTAATATAGGGTATGAATGGTTTAATCAAGGCTTTATTTTGGAAGTAAGAAAAATGGCAGTGATGATTAAACTGCTGCAGTCCATAATTTGGGATTGTTGTTTGTACATTAACGATTTTTCCAAGTAGACTACACTCTGTTACTTCCTGCTAGCCATCAGCATGAGCCCTACTGCCTAAACACTATTTCATTTTATTTATGTTTGGAAAATCCATAAACATTTTTGTTTGCAATTTTGTTTCTTTTGTTGTCTTAAGTCAAGTTTGAATGTTACAATACTTTAACTGAAAAACTTTTGTCAAGTTTTTTTCTTGTAAATTTTCTTTACTTGTAAGTATCATCTTGTCCTTCAATCCTGTACCCTAAAATAAGAAATACATTTTTGACAGAGGCTTAATGTTTTAACAAAAGAGTGTGGACATTTTTATTTTAAAATTTAGGCAAAAGTACACTGTAGAATGGTATGTTTGCTTATTTGTCTTACACATCATGCAGTTATTCCTGGAGGGATTTGTTTTGTTTTCTTGTTTTCATTTGGCTTACAGCTAGGTAAAATTTTTCTATAGAAAAAAATTGTTGAAAGGTCCAATTCTCAGTACCATGTAAGTTAATGATACTACAACTAGGTTCTCTTTTTAAAAAGTGATTACTGTATTTTATAAATTACCTTTTCACATATGCAAAATCTGTTTCTACTACAATGTTATTTTTACTAATGCCTATTGTTGCACTCTTTTTGACATATCCTGCAGTGAATTTATGGATCAATTTGGGCTTAAAAATAAAAGCCAGTTGGCTGAAAGGTTTGAAATATGTACCCCAGCTAAACTATCCAATCAATAATTGGCAAAGAATATTTTAAAAATTGTTTTTAATCTCTGTATAGGTGACATTTTGTAGCTTTGTACATGTTAATTAAGGGCGTCTAATTTTACACTCTAAAGTATAATTGCTGAACTCAGGGGTGGGTAGACTTCAAAAATATGTCTGCTTTAGAAATAACTTGAAAAAAATTAAAACTATGGCCAGCCACCAAATTGTGGACACTGTTTATACTGCTAGTTACACTTTTTAAAATTAAAAACATTCATGTTCCGTGTTGACGAGGTATACCTAAGTTCTCACAGTAGTCTCTATCTATCTTATTAGTTGGCCTGTTTGACCAAGACAGAAAATGTTCTTTGGAATGCTTTGAACTACCCTTAGTTTTAAACTGCTTTTTAATATGAGAATTGCAGCTGTAAATTACGTATTTTTCACATTTTACATAACTACTCTAAACTACTGACTGACTTGATCATTTTCTGGAGTGGGGGGCGGATTTCTCTTCGTACTGCTGGTCCTTTTATAAAAAACTGACCTGTGACATTTATTCACCAAAGGAATTGATATACCAGGTTAAAGATTAACAATGCTATGCTATAGATTAATAGGTCATATATAGCCTCAATTGAGTTTTTTAATATGAATAACAGTATTTTAACATACCTCTCTACAGAGATATCATAAATTAAAATGAGGAGGAAAGCAAAGGAAAACCAAATAATTTTGGTACATTTTATGGTTTAAAGAGAAGAAATTAAGATGAAATACCTTATAATATAGAAACCCCAACCATTCAAAATTAGCAATCAAATAACACCTTATTCATTACTCCCTTGAACTTAGGAATCGTTGAAATCACCTTTGCACTTAGATTTAATCAGTTAATTTTAAAAGTAAGCTGCCTTATTAAAAGACACATCTTTACCCGAGTCATTGCTCTAGAGAGGACGATTAGTGGCTTTGTAATAATAAAACAAATTTCTCCGTACGATGTTGTTGAACGACAGCCGGAACGCCAAGACAGCGTACATAGGAACGTGGTCCTCCCCTCTTTCCTGCGTGGGCCTGCCTCAGAATCGAACTTGCTTCTTCTTTTTCTTCTTCTTCTTCTTCTTCTTCTTCTTCTTTATTGATTTATTTTAAGGCCATTCTCTGGATTGCCAAATTCTGTTAAGACATACATTCATTTCCTTATTTTGCATGCGTAGATCAGGAACTTGGTGCCCTTTCAAAAAGCGACTACGTCAAGTAGGTATCAATGCCGTCGAATTTAAAGAGAGAAACGGTTTTGTTTTTTAAGGTAAATTTTTAAAAATAAACTTTATGGATGTTCTCTTAAGAAATTTAATATTCACCTCTAAAGGACTTTACTTGTAATGTGTAAATTCCTCTTTTTAGCTAGCAGGGAAATGAAGCTGTCTTTAATCCCGAGGAAAAAAATGCTAAAAATAGCTTTTCTATACAGTTCATCTGGAGAAAGATCTTAATCCTTATTGCTTTGACTAGGTATACAAATATTTGGTCTAAAGTAACCAGAATAGTTTATTACTTTTTCCCTTCTGAAATTTTAAATATATGCAAATATATATATATCATTAGATTCCTGTGGTGGATAATAATTTTTTCAGATTCTAAAACAGGTATCTAGTGACTGCTTGATTATTCCCAGATTGCATCAAAGATGAATTAACAAATAATGGAAATGAGTAGTGATATGAAAATGGTATGTAACCACATATTACTTGTTTCTGGTACTCGAGTCTTATTTTTTAAAAAGCCTATTGTTTTTAAGAATTGAGATATTTAAAACTTGTTAAAGCTTCTTCCGAAAAACAGAAGAGAAGAGGAGGTACTGTGTGTTCAAAAAACTTTTTTAAATAAAGAATTCAGTGTCACTAGTTCTAAGCCTTTTATGGTTACTGCTGCTTGTATTTCTCGATCTTACTTTTATTTAGTTCTTTGTACGTATTTTAGCTGAATGCTTCAGATTTATAATTGTGTACATAAGTTGTTTTTTTTTATAAAGAACTGAGACTTACTTTGAAGACTCATTCTCATGAAAACCAGCTGCTACACTGTTCTGTGTTTCCTTAATACCTTGGCATGAGTGGGATCTCTGAAAGAGGAGTCTCGCTCTGAATCCTCTTTGCAGTCGTTTTGTTGTTGTTGTGTTTGTTTGTTTGTTTTTATCCCTTTTATTTTTTTCCTTCCTGTCTCCTCACAGGTGTGCAGTGCATCAGTCTTCAGCAGTTTCTCTTTCTGACCTCTAAGTTTTTCTCCCCTCACTCCCTTTCTTCCGTTCCTCCCCCATCCCTTTTCCTTTTCTTGTGGTTAGGGAATCCCGAGAAGGAAATTATTAAAATGTCCACTTCTCATCAGAAATTTTTTTAAATAAAAAGATTCCTTCCCACAAGTAAAATACATAGAATTTCTGATACGTAATTTCAGTTCATCGGTAGATGGCTAAATTTGTTGAATAATTGGCTAGGTAAATGAGCTGTTAACTATAGTTTAGTTCCTTTAAATCCTAATGTTGAGGGAATTTTGTTTACTTTTTGGATGGTGACTCCCCCAAAGACTAATTATTGCCCAATTGAATTAAATTACTTGTTTTCGTATAAGTGTATTTCCATTTAAGTTTCTAAGCGATTTTGAGATTTGGAATTCCTTTTAAAAAATAATAATTTGTGGGAGACCTGCTTTCTCAGCATAAATCATGCATTCATTTAAACATAGGCTTATATTTATCATTAGCGGGCCCGTGGGATCTAAACATGTCCTTCAAACTAAGATCTCCCCCTTCAAGTTGAAGTTCTGATTCTGACTGTGGTACTGATAATTGAGGTGTTTATTGTGATTTTAATTCTCCAATGTTAGTATTGGGACTTCTATTTGGGGCTGAATCTCCAGAATGATTACATGAATATCTTTTTTCATGAAAATATTTAGTTGATTAAAAAATATAATACAAGTCATTTTGAACACGTGGAAAGAGTGCCAGAGTAAAGCTGGCATATCCTTACAAAGCTAAAGACACCAGCTTTGCAAGTTGAGTGCAGTTGACTGGGAAGACGAAAAACATTTTTTGCTGTGTTTCTTGGCACGTACAGTGTCAGGGTTTTGAGGAAAGTGTGCTCCTGCAATTCTAAGCTGTTTGCTCAAAGGCAAAAGCATGATTTCAAACTTACTGGGCTTTGGCTTGTTAGGTGTGACGTCATTTGTCACATTTCCTGGTACATGGAAAGAGTAAATAATCCTACCTCTAATTTTAAAGCCTGAAGCAAGACTAGGAAAGAATTTGGTAGATTGTGTCAGATAACCTCGAAAATGCAAGTCCCTTCACATAGTTAACCAGATTGTGTATATAAATGCAAATTGTTATCAGGCTTGAGGTGAAAGGATTATTTCAATAGATGATTAGATTCATTATCTAGTAGCCAAGAATTAAGTGCATGTTTAATGGAAGTGGATTTGATGGGAGTTTGTGCTTGAGGATTTGAATAGAGTGGATGTATATATTTTATAAATTCAAGTTGTAAAATATGTAAAGCTACAGCTTTTTAAATAGAATATAAATGTTAAAACAGATAAACCTATATATTATATATTTTAAAATACATGTATCAAACTTTTGTTAGTTTAATATAAACTACATTGTGTGCTTTACGGGATTCGGTAACTTTTGATAATAAAGCAGTTGTCGATTTTTTCTGTCGACTTGAATACTAAACTGGATAGCTATTAAACCTCTTTGTAGTTTGTAATAATGGGAAAACTTCTTTACATACAAAGACTGATCTTTAAAAGATTATGGAAATAGTAACGTCCATTTCTAAAGTGAGTGCGACAGAGTGAAAATAGTCACCGAAGCTGCTTGTTTGTTTATGTAACAGATCATCCTAAGTAGTGTCACTGGGTGTGTTTTAGTGGTTCTTCATGCTTTAATGAAATAAGTCCTGATTCAAGACTGAGCATTGTCAGAAAAGATGGCAATTGAGAGCCGGGCACTTGCTTAGCATTATCAGGAGCCTGTGTTGCTGACCTTCAACCTGTAGGATTAATAAGGACACACTGTAGAGGACTTCTGGATGCTTTCCCAAGGACACAGACCCATCAGTAACGTCCTTAACTGAGGGACTCCTGAAGCTGTGAGAAGAGGGAAAGAAATAAGCGGAAGAAGGGAATGTCTCCACATCCCAGTTGCTCCAGCAGGAGGAAATGCAGTGTGCTCTGCTGATACGCTGAGTTTTCTTTTCACAGGGGGTCTGCTTGCCCCGGGAGCGCCTGAATCCTTGTTGGGGCAGCCGTTCTACCATAAAACGGTCTTAACAAGCTGTTTCTGCAGCCGTAACCAGCTAGGTCCATCTTCCTTTTCCTGTGTACTCGGATGGCACGCTCTCCCTTTATTGTAGTTCCTAAAATAATGTCTACCTCTCATAGCAGTTACGACTTTTCTCCACTAGTTTAAGCTACTGTGGATAAGTGAAGCCCTGTCCACGTTCCTTAGTACTTTTCGCACTAATGCAACACAGCAAATTAAACATGAACTGAGTTGAAGGGTCAGATGACACAGCTAAGGATGTTACATGCTTGGATAATTCCGTGTTTCCCCAAAAATAAGACCTGGCTGGACCAGCAGCTCTAATGCGTCTTTTGGAGCAAAAATTAATATAAGACCCGGTCTTATTTTACTATAATAGAAGAACGGGTCTTAATATAATAGAAGACCGGGTCTTATATATTAATTTTTGCTCCAAAAGATGCATTAGAACTGATGGTTCGGATAGGTCTTATTTTCGGGGAAAGTGCAGGCCAAGGCCATAGTGGTTCTATATCTGTCCTGTGAGGAACCCTGCCAGTACATCTCTTAAATGCTTATGAGATTTCTTTGCAGTGTTTGCTAAAGGCAAAATATATACATGTAAGTACCAGTGTGCCCTTTCCCATTCAGTGGAGTATGAAAATATTGTAATGAGGAAAGTTGAAATGAGAAACTAAGGTAGATAATATATGTACTTGGCCTTCGAGGACACAACGTGGGTAGATGTGTCATCAGGCAAGAACCTGATGTGGAAGGCTGCATTCTACAGAAAAGGTATACAGCCTCACGTTAGAATTTTTCATCTCCACTCTCAGCCCCAGACCTATTTCTTTTATCTTTCCTGTCATAATGGCATTTTATCCAACCTAGTTATCCCAGCGAAGACTTGAACACTATTTACTGTCCTCTCTGACATCGTTAAGTCCTGGGGCGCCTGTCTTTAAAACATCTCTGACTTGTGTCCCTTTTCTCCAGTCCCCTTGCCGTTACGGCCTTGCACTGCTCGCTCCTAGAGTTTCTAGGCTGCTCTTCTGCTGTGCACACACCTTGTTCCATAAGTAGTAGCAAAACAAGAGTACGTCTGTTTTGCTGATATTCTTCCCTGTTCCGAGAATGTTCCATCGTCTGCTTTTCTACCTGAAATGGCCAGTTAAAGGTGGTTACGGAGTTACCCTCTCTGTCCCTCCCTCTCCAGCCCCTACCAGTCTTCCGTCCTGAACTCGAACAATAGGAAGTGTCCCGATTGCATTCGTTTCCCCAGCACAGCACATAGTCCTATCATTGAAGCTTTTAATAAATGTTTGTTGAATTAACTTGATTGTGCTTGTTTTTTTCACCGAACCTCACTGAGGCGCTAGCAGATTCGAAACATGCATCTAAGTCACCATCTGTGCGAAGTGTCACAGCACAATATGCTACCCTTCCTGGCCTAGTGAGTTATAAAAAAATTAAGTAACTTCGTTTGGGTTTGCTTTCATTTAAAAAAAAAAAAAAAGGTGTTTCTCATATCCTTGCCTTATCTCGGATAAATTGCTTGTCTTGAATATTTTCACAAATTAAGAACATGATTGCTTTAAACTAGATACGTCTGAGAAGCCGTGAAATCATAAGAATGAGCCTAATACTCATTAAGGTTAAAAATGGTCATTAAAAATACAGACACTCCCCGACTGCAATTTTTCAACTTGATGGTGTAATAAGTGATACACATTCAGTAGAAACTATGCTTTGAATTTTGACCTCTTCGCAGGCTGGCAGTATGCAGTGCAGTATTCTCATGCTGGGCAGTGGCAGAGATGATTTTGCCCAGGTGGGTGAGGCTGTGCTGTGCTGTGCTGCTCAGTAGGTTAGGTGTATTAAGTGCATTTTCCCCTTACGAGATTCTCAGCTTACGAGGGTTTTATGGGGATGTAACCCCACCGTGAGTCGGGGGGTACTTCTCAGTGAAGGATGGCGTATAAAAAGCCTGTCTTCAAGTTGCCTATGTAATAAGGGAGATGGGGGATAGTATAAAAAGTGATGAGCCCTGAGGTGCAGAGGTAAATGCCGGTTTCTCGTCATCACAGAAATGAGTTTGCAAGAAGTACTACCATGGCTGGAAAATGACAAACTTTGTAGATGAGTTCTAGGCTAGTACAAAGATCACAAGTACCAGAGCCCGAGGCCAGGACTTGTATGAAGGTCAGCCCAGAAGATGTGGCTGGTTCCCAGTGAGCCAGCGAGGGAGCAGGAGCCAAGGCCAAGTGATGTGGGGCCTTCTGAGTCGGGATAAGAAATTGGTCTTTGAGTTTTCACCAAACAGAGAGAGGAGCCTAGCGGTCAAAGTTCTTTTATCCTCAGGACACTTACCAATAGGGAGGAAATTAGGAAACGGAGTCACCGTGTGGCCAGTATCACAGGGAAGGCTGCCCAGAAAACAGCCCAGGATATGTCCCCAATGAGGGAGCGACTGCACCGGCCCACCCATCAAAACTAGCTTAAAGCTGGACTCCAGTAGAGCTCTGTCCCCAGAGTAAGCAGCGCTCATTCAGACTTGCACCCTGGAGGGGTTCGGAGATATCAAGTGTTGGACTTGGATTTGGTGAGGTCTCTAAGTGATAACTGTCCTCAGGAGGTGACCAGAAGCAAATGAACGTCCTCTTCTAGGTCTCAGAGAATCTCTACAAGGGATTTACTTCAATACAGTGACCAGTACACAAAACTTATGACATGCTCAGCAAACAAGACACCCTGATAAAGAAGCACCAGAAAAATCGACCTACAAAGCATTGGAGGTGGGTGGGGAGTGACACCATCTGACGTACTTGACTGCTGCATGCCACACTGTTGGGAGCTTCTGAAGAGCAAAAACCTGTCTTGTTTATAATCAAATATGGAGTACCAGCTGAATCCCAAGCAGCTTATGGTCTGGCAAGGAAGACAAATGGGAAATTGAAATAATGTGATGTTTGGTGTGACTGGGTAATAACAGCACTAAGTGAGTGAGCATCAGGGCAGGAAGGATCAAAGGCCATCCAGGAAGGTTCCAGGGGAAGTGAGTATTTGCTAGGCATACACAGCAAATGCAAAGGCCTGGGATGAAAGAGAACAGTGTGTGTGTAGCATTGAATTTGGGTGTAAGAGTGGTAAGAAATAAAACTAGAGCTAGGATATGAAAGTCCAGGTTATAGACTTCTGATTTTACCTCCTGCGCGACAGGGACTGATGGAATCAGATTTGCACTTCAGAAAAATTACTTCGGCCATAGTCTGAAGAGCATGGAAATGTCACAAATCTGGAGGGGAAATTAAGAGCTTTAATTGGTAATCCAGAAAAAGATGACAAATTTATTATAAAGTAATGGCATTAAAGATAACCACATACACCAATGGCACAGAGGGAGAGTTCAGTAACAGTTGATTTGACTCTTACTGGTTTCACAGATGTATATGTCTGAGAAAAGAATAGTCTATTCAACAAATGGTGCTAGCGCATTTGGAAAGCCATCTGCAAAAACTAAAAATAAAAACCTTACCTCACACCATATACAAAAATGAACCCCAAATGAATCAGACCTAAATTAAGAGTAAAAACTTATATAAAACTTCAAGAAAACAGGAAAAAAATCTGAGATCTTGGATCTGGCAAAAATTTCTTAGTTGTGACACAAAAACAAATGATAAATTAGAATCAAAATCTAAAGCTTGGATTTTGAAAAGACAGACTGAAAAGGCAAGACATATATTTGTGAAATACACAGTTGATAAAGGACTTCAATTTAGAATACTTTTTGAAACAGGAATTTTTGAAATTAGGAATAACGGAGCAAAACCCAATTTAAAAAGGGGCAAATTTTGTCAATGAACGTTTTGACTTGAACTGGTCCTTAAGACAATACAGGGGTGGCAAATAAGTACATGAAAAGGGGCGCGTTAGTTCCTAAGGGAATACAAATGAAAACTGCGAGATACCACCACACCCCCACAGTGCTGACCATACCAAGTTCTGGCAAGGACGTGGGGCAGCGGGAGCTTTGCTGCCCCACGGATGGGGGTGTAGAATTGTTGGACCACTTTGGGAAACAGTTGGGCAGTTTCTTAAAAAGTAAAACATGTACCCACTATACAAACCAGCCATTTCACCCCTAGGTATTTACCCAAGAGGAAAGAGAGCATATGTCCACAACGAAGGCTTACACACATTCTATCCAGTTTGTTTATAAAATGCCCAAACTGGAAACATCCCAAATGTCTATCAGTAGGTGACTAGGTCACACTTTGGCACATCGCTACAATGGAATACTACTCAGCAATAAAGAAGGAATGACCTACCATGTTTCCCCCAAAATAAGCCCTAGCTGGACTATCAGCTTTAATGCCTCTTTTGCACACATTTACTATAATATAAGACCAGGTCTTTATAGTATAATATATAATGTAATACATAATGTAATATATAATTAATATACCGAGTCTAGTATAATATAACTAATATAATATAATAAATACTGGGTCTTATATTTCTGCTCCAAAAGACACATTAGAGCTGATGGTCTGGCTGGGTCTTATTTTCAGGGAAACACGGTATTGACACTTGCAACATTGATAACCGTCTGTTATGCTGAGTGAAAAGTACAACTGTATTGTTTTATTTGTGTAAAATTCTAGGAAATACAAACTTCGCTATAGTGACAAACATTAGATAAGTGTTTCCCTGAGGATATGGGGTGGTGGGAAGGGGCATGAGTGAACTTTTGGAGGTGACGGATATGTTCTAAATTATCTTGGTTTCACAGATGGACATGTATTGTCAGAACTCATTGAATGGCACACATTACATATTTGTAATGTATTGAGTATTATGCGTTAATTAGACAGAATTAGGAGGCTTTCAGTAATAAAGACAAAGCGTGATGATGACCTGAAGTGGAGGATGACAAAGTGGGCAAATTCAACCATAATCAACTTGCTTAAAAGTAATCGCAGCTTCACAGCGAAGGAGCTAGAATTGAAACCTGAGTCTGATCCAAAATCCACGTTCTCCCTAAGTCAATATGCTTATACTTAGAAAAATGGAACCAGTAGACTCTTGAAGCAGGGTCACCACAAACCTTCAATGTGTAAAAAAATGTAATAACTGAAGCTCAATAAAGCAAGGACAATAAAACGAGGTGTGCCCGTATACAAGGGCACCTCATATAATGAGTGGCATTCTTTCAAGATTAAATTAGCAAAATTCATTGAACTACGACTTTGGAAAAGTCCTGTATATTGAATACTGACCTAACATTACCTTTCATTTCTCTTTTAAATAGGGGCTGGCAAACCTTTTCTATAAAAAGCCAGATAGTAAATATTTTCGATTTGGGGGTGCCCTACCATCTCTACTGCAACTGCTCAACTCCATAGATCCATAAAAGCAGCCATAGACAGTATGCAATGAGGGCATGATTGCACTTCACTTACAAAAACAGGCAGCGGGCCATTTTTGACCTGCTGTCAAGCATTGAAACCTATCTTTTCAGACAAAGGACCACCATCCGTGGTCCTTTCAAGATGACATTTTAATCTTGGAATAAGAAAATAGAGCTACTAGAGAATGGAGATAAAGGCCTATAAAACTTACGATCAGTTGGTGACAAATATATGCATTTGGTCAAACCCATAGGAAGTACAACACAAACTGAACCCTCAAGTAAACTGTGGGCTCTGGGTGGTAATGACGTGTCGGTGTAGGTGCATCATTTATAACAAATACACCACTCTGGTGTGGGGTGTTGATAATGGGGGAGGGTGTGCGTGTGAGGACGCAGAGGCTATATGGGAAATCTTTACACCTTCCGTTCAATTTTGCTGTGAACCCAAAACTCCTCTAAAAAAATAGTCTATTTTAAGAAATGATCAGGTGACGATGAAAGATACCAGGGGAAATGAGCCCTGTAACGACTGTCCTTATTTCACCAGAATACTGTCAGTTCCCAGCTGGAATTGGAGCCTTTAGCTCCATTACACAGCTGTGCCTTAGTGTTTCCCCAAAACGTCTCCATGGGTGGGCTCCCTGCCAAAAAGTTCCGACGGTCAAATGGGTTTGGGAGACAGCGCATACCCTGCCCCTTCTTGGAGACGCCATCTGTATGGGCAGAGGAAAGGTTCTGAGAAATTCTGCAGTAAAAGCTGCTTTAATTTGGTTGAGCTGGTCGCTTCTTAGATGTATTTAACCAAAGCATCCTTTCCCCACATAACATCTATTAATGTCTGTTGAAATGGTTCTGTGGAGTTGCAGTGCGTGACACTCTGTGTCAGTCCTATTTCTGGTCTGGAATGTGAGATGCATGGCTACAACTTTCCATGCTCCATGATGTTAATCCTGTTTGAGACTGGCTCTGGCTTTGTCTTCTGGATTTAGGGGATCCGAGGATAATTCTGACAGTATTCGTGGAGCCTGCAGCTCAAAGAAGTGCTGGGAAAACTGTGACCTGACAGGCCTTAGTGATGAGTGTTTCAATTCCTTTTGTCCTATAAGGAGGATTGGAAAGTGGCGCTGGAAAAGTGGCACTAACGTGGGACCTCTGGGTAGTATTAAGTAAACCACCAGCTGACTTAAGGGAATTTGCAGCGTATCAGGTCTCTGCCCTCAGTCTCTGACACACAGCTCCTAAAATCCCTGTAAATTTCCTGTGTGCTAGAGGAGATAGGAGCATCGTTTGTTAAAATATTTAAGATACTAATTTTGTTATCACATTAAGATCTTTAGAGTCTCAGAGTGATGAATGTCACTGTGTATGCTAATGAGGTGACTGGTAGCTGGGGCCCCTAGATTGCTTGGGGGGGGGCGGGGGGCGGGGGAAGTGGGGGCTGGTCACCAGAAAAACCAAGACCTGGCTAGAGGGTTGAAACTCAGTCTCACACTGCCACTTCCCTCAACCCCCAACGCCCATCTGGGAAGGGGAAAGGGGTGGGAGGTCAATTATTTAATCAATCATGCTTATATAAGGAAGCCTTGGGTTCCGAGAGCTTCTGGGCTGGTGAGCAAGAACACATCCACATGCTGGGAGGGTGGCGCCCCAGCTCTGTGGGTTCCTGTGCTCGGTGTACCTCTTCAGCTGGCTGTTCATCTGTGTCCTTCATCGGTGTAATAAACTGGGAAACAGACGTGTTTCTCTGACCTCGGTGGCCTGTTCCAACAAATTTCCGAACCGGAGGAGGAGGTTATGGGAACACTCTGTTTGTAGCTGAGCTGGTAGGAAGTACCCCAGGCCTAGAACTGGTGGTTGGCGCCTGAAGTGGCGGCAGTCTTATGGGACAGCCCTTACCTGTGGGGGTCTCTGTTACCTCATGGTAGCTGCTGTCAAAAGTCGGACACCCAGTTAGTGTCCCGGGAGTTGGAGAATTGGTCAGTGTGGGAAAACCATCACAAATTCGGTGTCGGCAGTACTGAGAATAGAGAAAAAGTTTTCCTGTAGTTGGTGTTTGTGAAGTGGGGTGTGTGCTGGAAGAGCGCTGGCTCAAGGAAACGTGTGGTTTGAGAAGAGAAAGGATGAAAGGGCCGGAGATGAGGAACGTTTGATTCCTGGGCGGCTGCGTGGTCACCCACGGATGGAGCAGCAGCTGTGTAGCTCTCAGTTACCAAAGGTAAACGTTACCAGTGGAAACTGGAGATGGACCCTCACCCAGGGTGGGGGAGGGACCAGTTCCCTGGATGCATGAGGAAACGCAAGCCAATAAGCAACAGGTGAGATACAAGCCCTTGGCCCTTGTGATCCGTAATAACTAAGATGAGATTAAGAGCTGGGTCGGACCTTGATGCTGGACCATGCTCGGATTTCAATTGGTCTGAGCGCCGGCCCCCCCACAAAGGGAAGCATTATGCGGGGACAACAGAGAGTACCTCTACGACCTTTGCAGGGAGCCCAGTGCCACCGGTCTCATTTTAAGGGTCACCACCATCAGCTTCTGGAAGAACCTTCACTAAAATGGGTTGTGAGAGTAATTTAGGGCAGTGTCTTTGGTTTTGAATTCTGCAGGCAGAGGAGAGCGTTTGGGTTCATGCTCACGATTGAATAACCACAGATGGCCATACCTGATCCAGACACAAAGCAGCTTGCTCCCGAGGGAACAGCCAGCCTCGGGGACTGGCTAGAAGCCACTGTGAGACCCGCTTACCCTGGGAAGGCAGACTGCCCAGCTCCCCCTATACATGCAAGTGGAACAGCCCAGGTGAAGCAACTGAAAGGCTTTCTATGCCAGCTGTGTGGCACTGGCTTCCCAATAATCAGCACATTCACCTACTGACTACGCCCATCACCCCAGCCACGGGAAATGCTGTGGGTTAAGGGGTCCTTTTTGGCACGGGCACCTTATGTAACCTTAAAGCTGCACAATTGAGCAACAGCCTGGAAGCCTTATTAAGTTTGCTGTCTTAACTTCCCCTCACGGGCCTTACAGATGATTATAAAGACATTTGGTTAATTAACAAGAGAACGGAGAGCGGCTGAGGGAAGAGTCCAGGGACTGGTCTCAGGAAGATGAGAATTTTTAAATGGGTATTAAGATAGAAGGCGAATAAATAAAACATTGATAGGAGTGAAACAAAGAGGTGGAAGAAAGAGGAGAGTATTGGGACTCATCCCAGCAGGCTGGAAGTCTTTAGGAGGTTACTTAAAAATGAGTTGCTTAAGACGGATGTGGACGGGGTTAAAACAAAGGTCTTACTACTGCTCTATCGAGGTCGGGCAGGCCAACGGGGCCCCCTACCGACCCCCCCAGCAAGTGAGCTCTCTTTACTCTGGTTTGGAGAAAATTTTTTTTTTAAATTTATTGGGGTGACAATTGTTAGTAAAATTACATAGATTTCAGGTGTACAATTCTGTATTACGTCATCTATAAATCCCGTTGTGTGTTCACCACCCAGAGTCAGTTCTCCTTCCATCACCATATATTCGATCCCCCTTACCCTCATCTCCCATCCCCCACTCCCCTTACCCTCTGGCAACCACTAAACTATTGTCTGTGTCTATGAGTTTCTGTTTCTCATTTGTTTGTCTTGTTCTTGTGTTGTTTTTGGTTTATATACCACATGTCAGTGAAATCACATGGTTCTCTGCTTTTTCTGTCTGACTTATTTCGCTCAGCATTTAAAAGCTGGAAAGCAAAAGATTCGGATGAGATCGGACCTGCAGTCACGTGTGGCAACCGTCAGGGGTTGGAGAAGAGAAGCTTTCCGGGGTCCTGACAGGGAACCTTAGGTACTGTCACCCACTGTCACTGGGTTGGCGAAGCCCTGCCTCCTGGGCCACAATTAGGGTGAGAGAATGTCGAAATGCGTTGATAAGATGATGAAGATTGAAACGTTTAATCGGGTTTCTGTTGTGTCCTCTTTGCCTTCGACGTTGTTTAGCCTAGTGGAGGTCCTGCTATGTGACGCTTGGAAAGGCACGCTCCTCGCTGCAGTTGCTAACAAATCAGGAGCTAGGAATGTAGGCTCCCAAAATGTCGGCAGAGCTCTGAGGAGGTGCGGTAAGTTCAGTTCAGACTCAGTAAAGGTTGGTGGTCAAAGGTGGGGTGGGGAGGGAAGGAGAAGAGAGAACCAACAGCCAGGCTTTGAGGCAGCAGCGGTTTATTCTCTGAGAACACCCTGGGGGAGGATAACCTGAGAGGTGAGGGACCCATGTGGGTGCAGCCCCCATAGGCCAGCAGGTACTAGATAGGAAAGTTATATGTCAGGTCCTAAGAAATGGGGTGTGAGCGTGTGTTGCAAGCAGTTGGCAGGATGGGGAACAACAATACCAAGAACTTGGGCAGATGGGCAGACGAGGGGTGCAGAGAGCCACCACCAGGCCATTTCTTAATGCACCCGGAGGCCGTCACCACCAGGTGGAGGGGAGGGAGAAAATCTTTTCCCCTGGGCTTCTAAGTTCCCCACGGGGGGGCGCTGTAACCAAAGACAGATTCACAAGAGAAAAGCATACACGTTTATTTAATGTAAGTTTTCCGTGACACGGGAGCCTTCCTAAGGAAATGAAAATGGAGAGAAACCTTTAAACCTGCGTGTGTTTATGCTAGGTTTGGTAAGACTGGAAAGTCACGGAAAGTTATGATGGGACATAGGTCATGAGGTAAGTGAACTGGGGAGAACTCAGCCAGACCTGTTCCTGCAGATTCCTCCGTGCGTCTTCATCTTTGGAGATAAAGATGCTGCTTTCCTCCGGGGCTAGGGAGGGCACCTTTTACATGGGGTTTTATGACCTGTGATAGGGGAAGGTCAGAGAGTTTCTGCATCCGCCATTTCTCAAATTCCTGCAGCTTAAAATACGCACTACACCAAGGTCCCATATGCTGGGGGAGCGTGTTCTGGACCTCGTCACGGGCATTATGTGTTGAATGAGTAAAGGAACAAAAGGCTTGAGCCTGCAGGTGATGCTGGGGTGGGGCTGGGAGAGGAGGGAACAGCCTCCCCCCCCCCCCATGATAAGCAGTGGACAATGCCAGTCGACCTGACCTTGTCTGGCTGCCTTCTGCTGGTCCCTCCCTGGGTCACTTCTTACCCCCTCACTGGCATCGCTTCCAAGTGCAGAGTGTCCCAGACGCAGTGGGATTAAATGTCACCATTGCATGGCACTGCCCGGGAGTGTCCTCCAGCTTCCAACGTACCCCTCCGTCTCTTCTGCTGCTACAACTGCTAATTGCCTTCTCTCTCCCAAAGCCTTTCCCTTCACCTGGGACGAGGATGGATGGAAACAGCACAGTAAGCCTTGTTCCTCCTGCACCTGATTTCTGTAATCTCCATAATTCAAGGGTGCAGCTGTCTTCTGGGGGCAAGGAAGGTGTTAGATGAGTAAAGTCAGCTGCCATGCGTAATTCGTGCAGACCCAGGTAGCCATGGAAGGAAAATTCCAACGTCACCTTTTTTATTAACATTAGGAGCAATACAGTAAGACAAGGTGATATGTTTCAGAGAAGGTGTGGAGTTTTCAATGGGACCCTAAAATTCTTTGACATGTGTCCCATGGAGAGTTGGGGCCAGGTCTCCACCCCTTGAATCGGGGGCCCTGTGACCACTTGACCAATATGGCCAAATTGATAGCCTATCTGTGCCAGCTTGTGGGCCCAGGCCTCAAACCCTGGTGTCTTTGACTTCCTGTTTCTTGGAACCCAGGCACCATGCTGTGCTGAAGACAAGCAGCTACAGAAAGGCTTCAGGTAGGTACTAGGTGTTCTGGCTGACAGCCCCTGAGGTCCCAGCAGACGGCCAGTATCAACCGCGGATGGAAGTGACGAACCCTTACACACTCGCCGTGCTCCCAGCCTGTGAGCTGGCCTGGCGGATACCACACGGAGCCGCTGAGCATTGGCCAAACTGCCTGAACAAGTAAATTGCTGTTGTTATAAACCACTACATTTCGGAGTGCTTTCTTACTGCAGTATCTTACCAATTCAGAATGTCAGTGACAAGTACCAAAGAGAAGAAAGAACGTGAAGGAGTAAGAAGCTGCAAGTTTCAGTTTTTTCCCTTCCCGTGTAAATGGGAAAGGGAGAATGTTTGATGAATGATGGAGTCTTTTGAAAAGGTGCGGGGACAATAAGGAAAGATTGAGAGGTGATTGGTAAGAGGATGCCTTTCAAAATAGTCACATTGAAAAAGTGTGTGAAGAAGTCATTGACCTTATTTAAGAAGCAACACTTGCCTTTCTTCCCAACTTGTTTTAGAAATGTTACAAATTTATTTTCATTGCAAGGAAATTTAAGTGATTATAAACAAGGCACATTTCTAGGCTTTGTTACACACACACACACACACACACACACACGCACGCACGGTTCAAAGAAAAGTATCAGAAATTTAGGGTAAAGATGGTGAAATAAAACTAAATTATAGATTCACTCTCTGGAATGTCTTCCCACACCACCGACCAATTCCCCAATTTTGAAGAACACCAACTAAATGGGAAAAAAGTTTTTCTTTTCTAACACTTCTGACACCAGAGGTATAGATTTTCCACACCACCCAGTGCAGACCCCACAGGTTAAGTAAGCGCTCAGTCCCACAACCTTGCCTCCCTCCCCACACTTCAGCTGTCAATTGCAAGTTCAGGTTGCCACCTGTGCTTCTGACCAACTACCTGGGTGTGAATCTAGGGTTTCCATGACCCTTTCCTCAGGTTCAGTAGTTTGTCAGAGCTGATCACAGAACTCAGGAACAGTTTACTTGCTAGATTACAGGTTTATTATAAAAGGGGACAACTCAGGTACAGCCAAATTGACGAGATGCATAGGACGAGGTATGGGGAGAGGGACACGGAATTTCTTTGACTTCTCCAGGAATTCCACTCTCCCACCCTAATATGTTCCAAAACTTGGAAGCCCCTCTTTGGTTAGATTTTTTCTAAAATGGAGGTTTCATTATGTAGGCATAATTAAGTAAATTGGGCCTTGGTGAAGTCCAGACCTTCTCCCCTCCCTGGAGGTTAATGGGTGGGGCTAAAAGTTCCTACTGTCTAATCACGTGGTTGGTTCCCTTGGCAACCAGTTCTCCCATCCTTAGGGGCTTTCCAAAAGTCCCCTCCATAACACAAACTCAGGTGTGGTTGAGAGGAAATTGTTATGAATGACAAAAGACACTTCTTTCACCTTTAATACTCTGCAGCTATTTCAGGAGCCTGCAACAAAAACCAAATATTATAACACTCTTTTTTTTTTTTTCCCCCCAAGTGAAGTTGTTGTCCTTTCAGTCTTAGTTGTGGAGGGCGCAGCTCAGCTCCAGGTCCAGTTGCCGTTGTTAGTTGCAGGGGGCACAGCCCACCATCCTTTGCGGAAGTTGAACTGGCAGCCTCGTGGTTGAGAGGATGTGCTCCAACCAAATGAGCCATCCAGAGCTCAGCTGCAGCTCAACTCAGCTCAGCTCAAGGTGCCCTGTTCAATCTTAGTTGCAGGGGGCGGAGACCACCATCCCTTGTGGGACCAAGGAATTGAACTGGCAACCTTGTGGTTGAGAGCCCACTGGCCCATGTGGGAATCGAACCGGCAGCCTTTGGAGTTAGGAGCATGGAGCTCCAACTGCCTGAGCCACCGGGCCAGCCCCTATCACTCTTATCACTTAGGAAATTACAAGGGTTTTAGGAGCTCAATAACAGGAACCCTGACAAATATCAAAATAAATATTTCTTATTATATCACAACATCACACTCTTCCATCCCTAAAAACTAATGAAATGAATGAAACAAAACATTTTAATTTTTTCCAGGAGCTGTACTGGGCAAAGTTAAGCTAATTGAAGATCTGGAGAGAACTTCCCAGATTAGACATGAGCAAAATGAAAATAAAGTACGTTACAATGATGTCAATCATTATAGAAATAATAATAAAATGGAACAGTGCATTCAAAAGACAGAAGAAGAACCCCGGCTAGCAGAGAAATAACTCATGGAACAGAAGAATACTTTCCATGAGTGCTTTACACTATACATCAATGTAGTAATAGTAAGTTCTACGGGGGAGAAAGAAACTTTACTATCAAGCTTCTTTCTGCTGGTCCAGTAATTAAACTACATGAGACACATTAACAAGAAAAAATTAACCAAAATTTAATACATACCTATGCATAGGAAGCCCACATACATGAGCAAGTCAGAGACTCCACCTACACGAGAAGTTCAGGGACAGAAAGTTAAAATGAAGTGCATACTCGTATGACATTCTGAGCTAAGGATGAGGTAAGGTGCCTCGGGGCTTCAGAGGGTCCAGAGTGGTATTCTAATAGAGGTAAAGCATTTGGAAGTGTTTATCACACACATTTATTCATCCATTTCTTCCTCTGTAAGGTCCATGAGGACAAAGACTTTGAAGCTATTTTTCATTGCTATATAAAACCCTAGGCCATGAATAGAACTTAGCATATAGTAGGTACTGAAGGGGAGCAGAATATGTGACCCTAAAATATGCCACTATGGCACGTGGATTATTTTGAATTGAAGGCAGTCAAGACTGCAGACTCAAAAACTCTTACATCTCCCTCAACTACCTGAAAGAATTTAGATAAGGGGCCTGGCCCGGAAAGACAGCTATTATCAGAGATAACTTTCATCTTACCTGGATGGCAGGGCAAACATTTAATTACCAAAACGTCTGCTCTTCTCATTTATTGTCCTGTGAATTACCCTCCTCCTCTTTGAAGCCCCCAGCCCCCTCCCCTTTGAAGCCCCCGGCCCCTGTCTCATTCCTTAGCTCAGGATGACATATGAGCATCGACTGCCTGCCTTGCCCTTGGGTCTCATATTTTTATGGGGCTCCTGTATGTAAGTAATTATTTTTTTTCTCCTGTTAATCTGTCTCATGTCACTTGAATTATTAGACCAGCCAAAAAGAATCTAGAAGAGTAGGAGAAAAAATTTTCCTCCCCCATGGTACTCAATAAATGTTTGTCAAATTCATTAATCTATTTATTCAAACAGCATTTATTTATTACCACAGACAATATGCTAGATACTGGAGAAGCACATAGGAATGCATTGTTCTTCGAGGAGCAGAAGGTACACTGGAAGAAACAAATACTGTGTAGTGATAAAAATATGTTCAGATAGAAGCATATAAAGGAAAGTAACTTACCTGGTGGGCACTGGGGACTAGATGAATTTTACAGGAAAATAGATGTCAAGAAAAGGATGTCATAAGAAAAGACATAGCTGGAAGAGAAATCATGGTTTGTGATTCTGGAATCCATCCCATTCAAGTTGCTCAAACCTGACCACAATGAATTTGAAAGCATTTTTTCTGATGGTTGACTATTTGATAGCAATGATACCTGGTAAAGATGCATTGATAAATCAATTGCTTTATTTTAATCAGCTGCCAGTAGGACCACGCCTCTTTAATGATCCATTATTTTCAACTCCTATGCAAATATTCCATTTTAAAGTAAAATCCTAAGATCATACATTTATGTGTGAATTACCATGTCACTCAGGTGATTTCACGTATTGATGCTATATACCTCAAGCAACTGAAAGTGCTGATTCAAGCTTAAAAACAATGTTCTCTCTGAAAATTATGGCTTCTAAAAATTCATTCTGTTTGGGGTTTGAATGTAACATGCCCATGGTCTCCTAGTTAGCAAGTGGATAACCAAAGATTTAAAATCAGTTGTACGCAAAAGCTGCAGCAGAGATGAAGTTTTCAATGAACATTGATGACCCAAATCAGAAGGGAATGAAATTTCTGACCACTTCAGAGTCATTTCCAAAAGCACGAAGTCATCCATTTGCTCCAAAAACATTTACTTCCACTCACTTGCTGTTGGATGCTGGGACTACAAAGATGATTGAAGCACAGAGCTTGCCATTAATGCACTGTGGTGGTGACAACAAGCTCAAAACCAATCTAATACACCTGCCATGTCAGAGAAGAGAGTCAGAAGAAGAAGGCTGGCCTGCTCGGAGGAGTTGGAGTGCCTTTCAAGAAGGAGATGTTGGCATGATCTGAAGGAGGATGTGTTCATCTGGTTAGGAGGATGGGCCTCAGAAAGAGGCAAGAGCCTCTGGGAAGGGGAGCTTGTTCCGTGGTCCTGCTGGTGTGAAGGACATGTATTCATTCCAAACATTCAACAGGTATTTGTTGACCAGATGCTAGGCTTGAGCAGCTGGAAGTCATTCATCAAGGACTAGTGCAGCTTTCAAGAGGGTGCAACATGTTAAGTTTGAGGGAATTGGCAGAGGTGCAATGAGAGGACGACGTAGAAAGAGTTCCTAGGAGGAAACGTGGCAGTAGCTCATCCTGTATCACATCCTGTACCACCAGACCCACCACATGCCAGGCCCAACTTAAAGGACCTTATATATAGTATCACATTTAAACACATATTATCACGTGACCTCCTGTCGAACAGAAGAATAACTGACTCACTGGGGGAGTAACATGCAAGTAGATAACCGGGCAGGTTATCTAATTCTGGTGCCTTTGCTTTGAACCACTGCACTACACTGTCTGGCAGGTGTAGATAGAACTGTTGGTTTGATAGCTGAAATCACAGGCCTGGTAGACATTTCTCAGGTGGAGAACGGATACTAGGAATCAAAATGCAAACAGATACGTTTGTGAAAACACAGAATACTTCTAGTTCTAGACTTGTCATTATTTTTGGTGCCATTTACCAAATGGAGTGTTGAATTTCGTTGGGTTTAAGTGGGTTGAAGTTTATCTGGGTAACAGTAACCTATATCAAAACCAGGGCGAATCGGGAAGTAATTCGAGTTTTCTAGCACTCTTGCCTCAACGATCTAGGGCACTTGTGTGATGGTCCTCGTTTTCGGTTCTAAGGATTTCTTTTTCATGTGACCAGATACAATTTTTTTGGTCGAGGAGGATGTTTGGCCACGCCGCTGCCGATCGTGGAGAGCAGGTGATTACTGATCACCGGTGTTTTCTGGGCGAGACAGTGGCACTAACCTCCTCCCTCCCTCCCCTCCCCCCTCCCCCCCCAGTCTGGGAAGGTGCAGGATCCGCCAAACCGTGCATCGCACAGCGGCGGCCGGAGCAGACACGGGATGGTCACACGTCCCCAGCACAGCAAAGAGGGGCAGCCAGAGAGCCTGGGGAAGGTACGCGCAGGGAATCCGGGCGCCGACTGCCGACTAGAAAGAGCAGAGGGTCAGCTGGGGGTGGGGGAAGGCGGCTGCCGATTGCAGGTGTGGAAGCGGCTGCTCCAGGCCCATCATTTGTAGCCGAGGGGGCGGAGAGCCGGGCGAGGGGCCAGGAGACTGCAGACGGGGTGCGCTCCCCATACACTCGCCCGCCCGCGTCCGCAAGGCCCCCGGGCACGGCCCTCGCTCCGGGGCCCAGCCTGCCCGCGCCGGCACCGCGGCGGCCGCTGCTCCGGGGGACGGATGGCCGCCAGGGGGCGGGAGCGGCGCCGCGAACAATGGCCGCGCTCGGCCGCCGGCCGGCGGGGAGGGAGGGCGGGCGGGCCGGGAGCGCGCGCCGGGGGCGGGGCGCGGGCGCGGCTGCGCAGGCGGGGGCGCGCGGCGCGGGCGCGGGAGGGCGCGGCGGGAGCGCCGGGGAGGCGGGGGGCGGGGAGCCCGAGGGGTGGAAGCCGGAGGCGGCGGCGGCCGAGCGGGGTCAGTTCTCTGGAGTGTTTGCCAATGTGGGAGCCGCCTGCAAAGTGTGCCTGGCCAGAAGGTAAATACCCTGGTGGGGGGCGCCCGGGAGGCCCCGACTTCCGCCCCGCGGGCGGAGGAGACAGAGGGCGCTGGGGAGCCCTGCGGGGCCGCGGCGCGCGGCGAACCCCGAGGAGCGCGGCCCCTTCGCGGCCTCCTCCCCCGTCGTCCCCCCTCCTCCGGCTCGCTCCTGGCGCGAGGGGGAGGGGAGGAGGGCGGCGGGGGGCAGGGGGGCGGGAAGGGGGCGAATGAATTGGGGGGGCGTGTGGAGGGGGTGGGACGACGCAGGTGTCGGGAGGGGAGGAGCCGGGAGGAGGCTGGGAGGCCGGCACAAATGGGGCGCCCGGGGTGAGGGGGCAGGAACCCCACGGAGGCGCTGGAAGGTGGGGTGGTGGGGGCCAGGGTGGGAGCGGCTGGAGGAGGGGGCGGGGGGTGCGGCGGCGGTGTGGCAGGGAGGGCGGGGAGGACCCCGCGGCGGGTCCCCGCGGAGGGTGGGGAGGGGAGATGGAGGGGAGGGATCGGAGGGGAGGGGAGGGTCTGCGGGGATGGGCCTGGGGGCGCTGCGGGGGGAGCCGCGGGGCAGGGGCGCGCGGGGGGCTGGGGGGTGGCTATTTCTGTAAAATGGGCAAGTGGCGAAGACGTAATGCGCCGGAATGGGTAGGTAGGTGGGGCCGAGGGGACAAAATATATCCTATGACAGGCAAGTTCTGCTGTGGCTCCTACGAACTACTAAGGTGATGGCTGGGCTTAAAGGGGTAGTTGGCAGTTAGTGACCTTGCCGGGGTGAAGGGAGTTGGGCGAAGAGACAAAGATCAGTTACAGAATCCGCTGTGTGCGGGCAGCGCCTCCGGGCTCTCCCGGTGAGAGCCGGGCATTGGGGTGAGGGGGGGCTTCTGTTCTGCAGAGGCGATCGGGGAGAGCTCGGCTGGGATTCTTAGGGAGGGGGCGGCAATAATGGCCCCGGGTTCTGGAAGTCGTTGGAAATAGGTGCAGAATTTTTCATTTGTAAATAATTTTCTTTGGAAAGGACCCCCCCACCCCACCCCCACCCCCGCGTCAAAAGGTTAAGAGCTACTTGGGTAGCGAAGGACCATTCAATTACGGGAATGTACTAAAGGATTTTAAAGTGGGTGTTTCCTGCGGAAAGGGTAGAGATGATCCTTTAAAGGTATTTCACTGTTAGCTGAAAACCTTTATTTTTAGGGTGTGATTTCACAACGTTGATGGACTTTCTTCTCTTCTGATACATCCTTGCGTTTTAAGAAAGCGTGGTGAACACTTGAAGTCAAAATTTTGATGGGCAGGCAGGATAATAGTAACCTTGTGGGAGAAGAGATTGCAACATTTCTCCAGGAGGATATTTCTTCCCCGTCCTTGCTCTTACGATGATTCACATATACTGTTAATTGAACTGCAGTTGGGGGAAAAACCATCTTATTTAATAAAACCGTTAAAACCAAGACATTCAGCATCTCAGTTGTTTTGTAATAGGACAAGTTTTTCATTTCTCAGTTTGTCTATACATATTTTCCTGCAAACCAGAGGTATCACGTATTACTTGCTTTGTAGATTTGCTGCATATTGCAGCAGGCCTGTGTTAAATTTGTGAAGCACTTAACGCCAAACTGTGGGATGTATATGTTTTTTTTTCCTTTCCTGCTATGGTTGCAGCTCAAGACCCTATTGCCACGTTTCATGGGGTTTGAAATTTATTCCTAAGTGATCATTAGTTGGTAGGATACCGTGCATAGTTCCTCACAAATCACTATTTTTTTCTTAAAAAACTCTTGTGTTTGTAAAAATGTTGCTGTATAATCCAAGTATGTATTGTTAATTTCAGATAGAATGCCAGTGTAATTTTTGGTGAGCACACAAAGTTTTAACTTTTTATTGGGAAATAGTTCCAAGTTTCCAGAAAAGCAGCAAGAATAAGAATACAACACACTCCACTCGTGTAGCCTTTACTCAGATTCACTTGTTATTTTAGCCATCTATCACTTGATCTCTCTATGACACACGTAAGATTTTTTTCCTGGACCACGAGGGTAAGTGTCATATATCATGGTTCTTTATTCCTAAATACTTCAACATGGAAAAACCATATAACTTGTCCATTTTAGTTTACTTAGCGTGCGTGGAATGAAGTTCTAGGAAAGGGGCTTGGGCTGATCAGCAAAGAATAAAAATACCAGAAAGATCTAAGGTGGTCATCAAACAGTATATAAACAATACAGAAAGAGAGGCTGAGTGGTTTTCCTGTTTTAGGATCAGGTTCTGGAAGATATAATTGGCCAATGTGTTGGGTTTTGTTTTGTTTTTCTCTTTGTAGCTCATCTTTACTCCAGTTACTCTGTCTCCTTTTGTGACAGGTATCTGATCATTTGTGTGTACAGGTCGTGATAAAGAGGGAAAAATCTAGATATTGCAAAATTGGATTGTGTTAATATTAGACTGAACAGTTGGAAACGTGCACTGTATGTTCAAATCATCTATAGATACTCAAGAAACTAGGTACTCTAAGAAACTATTAGATGAGTGTCTACAATCCATGATAGTTATAATTTACGTTTATATATGTGTAATTGTTTGATTTTGAATAAATCGCTGAAGCTCTGTATAGGATCCTTGCCATTAAGTTGTCGTAGAGGTCAAGCCCTTCTTGACAGGAAAAATTTCAAGAAGTCAAGTCTTTATAACTTAATATATGGTGAAGAGAAGAGGACTTGGAACCAGGCTATACTGGGTTTTAATCCTAGCAATGGACTATGGGAAAGTAACCCAACTTCCAGAAGCATGGGGATAACACATTTCAAGGTGATGAGGATTAAGTGAGTTAATGTAAAAATGGCAAAATATGGCACCTGGCACGCAAATGGTGTCTGATAAATCTGTCCTTTATTTCCTGGTGGTGGTGTGTGGGGGTTTCCACTGGAACAATTCATGGAGTGAGACGTGTTTATACAGAGAATCTTTCATAGGCTCTTAGGAGATATTAAAATTTATTACTAATTTTTTTTTTTTTTTTTACTTACAGCAGTTTTTTTGGGATACCTACTTTTAAAAAGAAATAGAAATGAAAAACATGCTTAAAACATTTTAAGGACCCTGTGAGTATTTTAGAGTAAGGAGCTTTGAGTTGTAATTTAGTTTTGTTATAGTTTGGAGTCTAAGAATGGGGATAGTAAAATGTTTTTGCTTTTCGTATTGTCAAACATTTAAGTGAGGATTGCCTGTCAGTTGTGGGATGGGTACTGATATAAGGATTTGTAGATAGATTAATAATGCCATTTATGAGGCAGTATTTGTCGAGGATTTTATAGATGTATACACAGCTTTCAGTTTATCAGATGGGCAAATGTGATTCATACGGAAAGCTTTGAGTTATGTCCGCAGTACCTTTCAGATACATGTTGGACCTTGAATTCGTCAGGGGCAGATCTTCTCGTTATTGTTCTCTCTCCATAAACCGCCCGCCTGTTTTCACTTAGTAGCTTGGAATCTGAAACTGCGTGTCCTAATGTGCCTGACTGGATATCACTGTAGGGCATTTTGGGGACATGTGAATAGGTTTCTTTAAAAGTCCTTAGCTGTAATTGGAATGAACTGTGGCTGGAAACTTTTTTGACAGAGACAGGAGAGGTGGATTTTATTTGAAGCCAGAGGCTGTATAAAATTTCTCTGCGTTTTATTGGTATGCCTTGATATTTTATCAAATTGTTTTAAATACAGGACAGTAGACCAGGCATGTCTTTTAGAAAAGGAATGAAGTGTTCAAGACGTGTCACCGTGGGCATGTCCCTGGTATAGTTGTGAATTGTTAACTTTTATATTGCTGTAAATCTCATATAACTTGTTTATGAAAAAGAATAAGTTCAGAATGTGAGCCAGTTACCTCACAAGAGTGCTGTTCTAGCTAGTAGTTTCATGTTTTAATTTCTATAGATCCTTATTTTATAATTGTGAAGGGAAGGAATACAGAATATATAAATTGTATGGTCAGTTTCAAGCAAATAGATGCTGTCATTTTTGTTTCTTCATAAAATTACGTTTTGTACATCAGAGGAGTAGAACTTTAAAAATGTTGCCCTGTATCTTATTGTGCCTTCTTCCTGGTTTCAGCCACCAGTGTTACCAAATCAACATTGAAGAAACCTCCAGGTCTATTGATAAACATTTGTAACTTTTAGAGGCTTACATTAAATCAAAACAAAATGGGGTTTCTCACATTTGGTGAGTGCTTACAAAATAATGTTAAATTTTAGAAAGTGAGGGACTAAATTATTGTAGTTTATTTACATTTTAACTTCCAAATGAATTGTTTTCAGTTAAAAAAGGAAAATGGGTTGGGTCTGTATTTTTAGATATAGCTAGTGTATTTTAATACCATTTGTCTGATGCTACACTTTTTAATGATTTCATCTTTTGAATAAAATGTACTTTCTAATTTGGATGTTACTCGTTTGTTCATGTTGAACAGGGAATTATTATTTTTTGGCCTACCTAAATATGTTAATACCTGAGGCACCATACAATTACAGAATTTTAGAGTTGAACTGTCTTGTTGTTGCATGACAAATTACCCCAGAAACAGAGGACTTCAGACAACAAACTCAGTTTAGTGTGGGTTAGAAATCTGGGTGCAGCTTTTCTGGGGGGCTGTGGCTCAGGGTCTCTTACGAAGTTGCAGGTAAGCTGGCATCAGGGCTGTAGTCTCATCTGAAAGCTCAGCTGGGGGAAGATCTGCTTCCAAGCTCATTCATGTGGCTCTTTGCAAGATTCAGTTCCTGGGGGGGAGAGGGAGGTACTAGATTGAAGGCCTCATTTCTCTGCCTTGTGCTGTTTCTATAACATGTGATTCTCTTGGAAAATAGAAAAATTGATGCACATTTTGAGGTCACTAGTGTCAGAAATATATTAAAAACCTTCAAAGTCATTTTGAACTGACCCCAGTTTGTCATCTTGAAAAAATGATAGCCAAATATATATACATTTGTAATAGGCGTCTGTGTGTGTGTGTGTGTGTGTGTGTGTGTGTGTGTGTAGTGTGTGTAGTGTGTGTGCGCATATATTCCTTAAGAACCTTTCCTTCTGAGGGAAAGTTTGATATTAAAATTTTATAACATAAAAATTTCTTCATAAGTTATTAGATAACTTTTGTATATCAAGAATGTGTTATTGCTTTTTACATAATTTTGGCGATCTGTACATTATTTTTTATGTAAACTTTTCCAATTACAAGATCCCATGATTTATTTATTTGATTATAAATTGTGTTTTCTTGCTCCTCTTCAGTATTTATTTTTAAATTAAGTGTAGACGAGATTTGTCACATGAAAAGAAATACAGCCATGGAGAGGAGGGCAGACCCAGTGGAAACAAATCCGAATGTAATGCTGGAATGTGTTAGGATGCTGACTTTCTTTTCGAAAAATTTACGTGAAATTTTCATGTGCATGCCATTTTTATAATGGTGATGATAAACAAAACCACAAACAAAGAAAAAAAATCCAGCTAGGTAACCTTACTGTTTAATTTTCTTCATACCACCTAAGAGAATATGTGTGTGTTGAATCTTCTTTAGCCTTAATTTATCTTACAGAGGATGGGAACAAAGCTGTTTAAAACCTTATTGGCTCAAGGGGAGTACTTATTAAATAGTGATCTGAAATTTTTGGATTTTTTTTAACAGTTTCACTTTTGCTGGAATTTGTCTTAGAACTTTAGAACCAGAGAGGCTTTGTTCAGCCTTGATCTGCACTGTCCGGTCTGGTAGCCACCAACCATGTGTGGTTCTTCAAATTTAAATTAGCACTGAAAAAAATGAAAAGTTGGCTTTCTTGGTTGCATTACTCACTTTTCAAGTGCTCAGGCGGCCACACGTGGCTGGTGGCTCCCGGGTTGGACAGCACAGGCGTACAGCGTGTTGGTCGTCATAGAAAGTTTTGTGCTCGTCTAGGTGTTTGCCGTTATATGTTCGATCCTGATCAAGGACATGTCTTTAAAGTGCTGACCACTGAGATCACCGACTAAGTGGAACTTTATCTCTTCATTTTCATTTTCCAGTTTTTGGAGCCGTGAGGGATACACCGGTTCGGTCACTATTGTTTTAACATGCTTCAAATAAATCAGGTGAGTTTGTGTGAAGGCCTGTCATCTGCTATGGTGCTTGGGCCTTAAACTGTGGAGCATTTGTCCTCAGCTTCTCTATGACCATCACCTGACCACCGCTTTACCGGGCAATGACATGCTAGCAAAGGAGGCCGCAGGGCAGGCTGTTGCAGGATTAGACTGATAATCCTGAACGTTGATAACTTTCAGGAGCATTGAGCGTGCAGAGCAGGTTTGACCATCCTTTTGGATGTCACATCCCTCCAGGGCTTGTGGACGTGTTCAGAATGCTTGCCGTCATGATGTGTCTTCAGTAGGTGGCATTTCTGCAGACGGCAAACATTTCTAGTGACTAATCTTGTGGAGTACTTTGTATCAGTGTGTTCCAAAAAGTTCCTTTTCTAGGGCACAGGAGGAAGTGCTCTGCTGATAAGTAAATTACAGCGTGGAATGCCTTAGCCTCACCGAGATAAATCGTTCTCTTCGGTCTCGGCATTTCTCCAGGAACTTTATACATTTAATTTTATCCTTTCTGAACAAATTGGGCGTGTATCATAACTATAATATTAGAAAATACTTTGTTTTATTTCACAAATCAAGAGAGACGTTTAATTTGATTGCAAAATTTGATTATAGGAAGTCAATTTTTTGTGTGATTTGAGGAAGTAAAACATGCCCCCCTGTCCGGCCCCATCCAGCTAAGAAATCTCTAGTTCCCGTGCATCACACACCATCTCTAAGCCAGTGACTTCTCAGTTTGTACCTGGTCCAGACCTCTTTTCTGAGCTCCAGAGTCACGAAGCAGTTACCAATGTGATCTCTGAACTTTGACGACTTTGTGCATCTCAGATTTAACGTGTGTCCAGGAAACAATAACCTAAGTGCTTGGTACACCACACTGTTTCAGTTCCTCGATGGGGCAAGGTCATTCCAGCTGCAGTGGCTTTGCACAGATTCCCTTGCTGAACCTCTCCCCTCCCCTGCTTGGTTCGCTTGCCTCTCAGGCCTCGTATTTGTTCTCATAGCACCCACCCTGCCTGCTCTTTTCTTTAATCATATCCTGGCATTTGCCATTATATTCAAATGTGTAATGAATGTCTGTTTATATGTTAACCACATGTTTATATATGTTGTTAGCTGAATGCTCCATGAAGACAGTGACCATGGTTGTTTGACTCTTGTATACTGAAGTCCTCGAATAGTTCTTGTTGTGTATGGTTTCATGTATTTGCTGAACTAGTGGACGAATGGTGCTGGGCTTGTCATGAAAATAGCGTGATCTCCATTCTTTTCAACAATAACCACATAATTGTGTTGTCAGCGTTGGTATTATACAATGCTTGCTTTACACAAATGCCATTAATGTAAAATCTCTCCCTTTTGTAAAGTTGATTTTCTCCTTGTACTGGAAAATTTTCTTGTGCAACAAATACTGCTTTTATCAAAGACGATACTAATATCAGAGTAAAGGCATCTTAAAGCCGTACTGTGCTCAGTGCTCCGTGTGCCTCCGTGCTGCTCTCCACTCCCATTGGATGTGTTGATGGAGCTTTACGACACGTGACTTGCAAACTGTGTCGTAGGTGTGAAGTTGCGGCCAAATGACTTTCCCGATACCTGCCATTAATTGTGCGGGTGCGATTAGAATAGTCTGTTTCATATTCTTCCATGGACATACGGCATGATCATTCATCTTATGCCGGTCAGCATCATCGAAAATTACAGTTTATAGATTAATCCAGTGAGGATTTATTCACTGTCTGTGCTACTGGTCATGTTGAGTCAGGCATTGCAGACAATTCCTGGGCAACGTTCTTTCTGGGCACAGCAGGGCCCTGGGCTCTGGCTAGAAATTGTCCACGATGCCTGGAGAGACACATGCTTTGCTTGTAACAGGTATGTATCTGTAGGCTCATTTCCAGGACCCTCTCTCGTTTCTAAGTTTTATCCCCCAAAATGTTAAGTCTGAGGGGAAAAGTTCACCTAATTTGGAATAGTAGAAGGTATGGAGAAGACTTTCTCATCAGCCAAATTTAAGTCACATGAATTCTTCAACTTAGGAGTGACTTGTACGTTTGATCGTTTTCATAGTGACTGCGTTCCCATTACAGCGAGGGTTCTTGAGATAAATGTGAAAAGGCGGTTGACGCCGACACTCAATTTGAAGCAGTTGAGATTTTTTACTATGAATTTTCAACACTGCCTTTAGGACTAGTACGACGTTTCTGTTTGGGAGGTCATTTTGTTGTCTTAAAATGCCTGGAGAGTACTAACAAACTCTTCCATGTGTGTTCCTAGAACTAATTAAAACCTAGGCTCCTGAGTACTAAGTTCTTTGCTATTTTATTTGATATTAGTCCTGCCTGACATAACTATTATTGTATATGGGGACGTTCACGTTTTGTTACAGTAATGGCACAGTAAATTGTGCTCCTCAGTTTTACTTTTGCCTTTTACGAATGTGATGTGTTGTTATCCATGCACAACTCATGTAGAAAAATTAGGTGGTACAAGTAAGCAAAAAGAAAAAAAATCACAAATAATTCCACTATTCTTTTACAGAGATAATCACTGCTAACATTTTGAGGTGTATACTTCTAGATTTTTTTCTATGCAGGTATGTTTTTGTGTGAATATATGTTATTTTTAAAAAACAGATTATACAAGGTGTGATATTCTCAAGTGACATAATAATAATCCGTAGTTTGGAAATACTAAAATTATTTAATCAAGCCCTATTGTTGGACAGATTTTATGTTATAGTTAGTGCCACAGTGAGTTTTTTTTAAAAACATACATCTATGTTCTTCTTTCCATTATTTTCATGTAATTAATGATTAGAAATGGAAATACTAGTCAAAGGGGTATGCAGACTATAAAGATATTTGATGCATAAATACCAAAAATACAAAATTACATCTATGAGAAGTTTATTAGAATGCCTGTTTCCTTACAGCCTTGATAAGTTTTCAGTTTTGGCTGATCTGTCTGACAAAAAGTGTTATTTTAAGTTGCATTTCTATGATTTGCTTCTATTTGTTCTTTTGTGTTTTGTCTTTTATGAATTGCCTATATGTATCCACTGGTATATTTTCCTTTTTATTTATGAATAAAATTCTTTGGATTATAGCCCCTTGAGAATTTTGTGAGCTAGTATTTATAATCATTGCTTTATATTTTTTCATTCATTATTCAACAAATGACTAATGGGAACCCATGCAGGAATTTGGTATGGTTTGGATCTTTCTCCCTGATGATTAATTATAAGACCCTAGGGACAGGAAACCCATGTTAACTTTCAGTTGTAGCAGATATGAGTTATGAAGGCTCATGGTGCTGCAAAGCAGTATTTTAAAATGAGTGGCTGACATGGGGCATTTTTGGGGTGTTAGCTGGTGAAGCAGAGTCGCCAGGGCAGTGTCCTGAGGGGTTGGGAAGTCGCCATTAGGCAGCTGTAGTACCAGGACAGCCCAGCAGCAGGGGATTAGAAGACGTCTACGTGATTCCTTTTACAGAGCTTTGGTAGTAGATGCTGGGGACGTGGAAGCTTTCTTTACGGCCTGACTCGCCTGGAATGGGAGGAAAGGCCAGACCAAACAGAATTTCAGGGCCAGCAGAGCGGGAGAACCCTATAGCCCAGAGGGAGCCAGGTGTTGCATTGCACGAGTCAAGTTGTCCCAGGATATACTGGAAAGGGGAGATGCAGGCCGTGGTAGGCAGGAAACAAAGGCCTAGCATTTAAGGGACCATGGTAACTATCTCACGGGTCTGTTGTGAGGAATAATTGGGAGAACAAAGGCAAAAGGCTCATTGTTGGTCCTGGCACTATTGCCGCTGCTGTTCGTGTTGGTGTCCATGCTGCTGCCTGGCCCCGGGGATGATGAGACAGGCAGCATTTACGTTGGTCACGAGAGTAGTTTTGGGGGACGAAGCCCTTGGATGTTTTTCAAGCCCAGCTTAGCTGCACGTGCTGTCCTCTTTCAGGCACCAGGAACTCTAATCTTTTCTCTTAAAAGCTGCTGCTGCTCACTCTTAGCTATTGTTTCTCCAAGTCTGGTGGTGGAGTCAGATCCACAATCTGCCCATCTTCCTTAAAGCCATAGGATGCAGTCTACAGTTAAAGGGTTAAAAACAATAGTAAACATGAGGTGGTTAATATGTATACGAAGGACACATGCTTGCCTTTCTGCCATGCTGGTGTAGCAGGATTTGTCCTCTGAGTCGCCAGCTTCCCAGACGACCCCCAGTGGTCACTGCTTCCTGCTATTTACTCCATTGTGTAATCTGCCGGCAGATTGTTTGTGTGCCCAATAGGATAGGGTAGAAGTGATGGATCATTTCCAAGGGTCGCTTATAAAAGACACTGTGGCTTCTGCCTCCTCCTTTCTCTCCCTCTGGATCCCCCTCTCCAGTTGCTCGCTCTGAGAGTAGGTAGTTGCCATGTGAATAGCCCTGTGGTGAGGCCCACGTGGTGAGAAATTGAGGCCTCCTGCCAACAGCTAACAAGCAACTGAGGCCTCTGGACAACAGTGAGCCTTCTTGGAAGCAGGTCCTCCAGTCCTAAACCACTGGCCCAGTGACATCTCGACTGCAGCCTCATGAGAGACCTGAGCCAGAGCCATCCAGCTGAGCTGCTCTGACTGCGGGACCTCAGAAACTGTGTGAGAGAGAAATGCTGTTTCTAACCTGTTACATTGGGGGTAATTTGTTACGCAGCCATAACATATGCCCTTCTTTCTTAAACATACAAATATGTGGACAGTGGTTTTTAGACGTTGAATGACAGATGACACCAGACTGTGTTCCCTGAGAGAATGGAAATGAACGGGGTAGGCTTCTGTGGCACCCGTTTATAGTGGAGCCCAGAGGTTGTTTACAGGCTGCAGTGCCAGCGGAAAGAACCAAACAGAGCCCAGTCTTGCTGAAATTACGAAACAGGTAACAGTTTGGAAAGACCAAGGTGATTAGTTAGAATTGCAGGGCAGAGTGCCAGAGAAAAGGGAGCTGTAGGGGAGAGGTATGTATGAGTATATGTTAAAGTAAAAGAGTGCATGCAAGCATGTATGCATTTGGGAGATCTGCAGAGGGTTCGCCTTGAGTCTCTGGCTGAGTTTTGATCTGTAGATTCCTGACAGGACCTCTTGAAACCCTGGGAAAGGACTTCTAGAAGACAATTTCAGAGTTCACAGAATGCGGGGGATAGTTTGTGTTGCTCCTCTCTAGAGTGTAAAAACCTCTGGAGCATTGGCAAGAATCCTCAGAAAGCTCCAAGTGATCCCAAATGACTGAACTTCACAAGAACAAAGTCTAACACTATTTAGAGGAATACAACACAATTCAAAACTCAACAATGTAAAATTCACGGTTTTGTCATCCAATCAAAAACTAAAATGCTGCTTGCTTTGCCTTTCATAAGGGATAGAACATCTAGACAGAAGATCAGTAAGGAAATAGAGGGCTTGAACAACACTAACAGACAGAATGTGAAACACCCAGCAACAGCAGAATGCACATGCTGCTTACGTGCCCAGGAGACTTTCTCCAGAAATAGACCATGTGTAAAGCTACTAAATAAGTCTCACTACATTTCCAACGATTGAAGTCATACAGTGTATCATCTCTGGTCAAATTGGAATGAAACTAGGAATCAGTAGCAGAAAGAATACTGGAAAGCTTATAAATATGTAGAAATTAAACAACATGCTCTTTAATTACCAACAGTTCAAACAAGAAATCACAGGGGGCATTAAAATATAATTAGAGACAAATGAAAATGAGAATACTGTATAACAATTTATGGGATATAGCTAAAGCAGTGCTCAGAGGGTAATTGATAGCAGTAAACACATATACACGTATATATAAAAGAGAAAGATCTCAAATAACCTTACTTTTCAAAAATTTTAAGGGAACTAGAAAAAGAGCAAATTAGATCTAACACTAACAAAGAAAGGAAGTAATAAAGATTAAAGTGAAGATAAATGAAATAGAGAATAGGAAACAATATAGAGAATTGGTGAAACAAGTTGATTCTTTGAAAAGATCAACAAAATGGACAAACTTTTAGCTGAGTTTACAAAGGGAAAAAAGTAAAACTGCATATAACTAAAATCAGAAATGAAAGTGGAGACATTATCTTTGACATTAGAGAAATAAAAAGGATTATAAGAGAATACTGTGAACAAACATGAAAAAATTGGATGACTTACATGAAGTGGACAAATTCCTAGAAACACAGATTATCAAAACTGACTCAAGAAGAAATAGAGAATATGGACAGACCTATAACAAGTAAACAGATTGAGTCAGTGATAAAAACAAAAACAAAAAAACCTCCCATCCAAACAAACAAAAGTCCAGGGCCAGATGGCTTTACTGGCAAATTCTACCAAACGTTTAAAGAAGAATTAGCACCACTTCTTCTCAAACTCTTCCAAAAAAATAGAAGAGAGAATACTACATAACTCACTCTGAGACCAGCATTTCGCAGATACCAAAGCCAAACAAAGACACTGTGAGAAAAAAAACACCCAAAGATTTTGTAAGGGGAGTCGTACAGTATTGGTTTTTTTGTGACTGGCTTATTTTGCTTAGCGTAATGTCTTCAAGGTTCATCCATGCTGTAGCATGTGTCAGAATTTCCTTTTTAATGCCAAATAATATTTTTTTTTATGTATAGACCACATTTTGTTTAGCGTTTCATCCATCAGCGGACACTTGGGTTGCTTCTACCTTTTGGCTACCATGAATAATGCTGCTGTGAATATGGGTGTACAGATATCTCTTCAAGTTTCTGCTCTCAGTTATTCTAGGTATATGCTCAGAAGTGAAATTGCTTTTTAATTATATCTGTGATGAAAAAATGTGCTGGATGAGATTAATGGCAGATGAGACATTGCAGGAAAAAGATGTATGGACTTGAAGTCATCGCTATAGAAACCATTCAGAATGAAACATACAGAGAAAAAGAATTTAAAAAAGTAGAAATCGTCTGTGGAGTACCTTCAGACAGCCAAATATATGAGTAATTAGAGTTCCTGAAGGAGGCAGGGTACAGAAAAATAGATTTCAAGAAATAACGGCCCAAAACTTTTCAAATGTTTGATTAAGACGAAACCAAAAATTGGCATGTCAAAGAAGGTCAGTGAACTCCAAGCATATGACACGCAAACTACACCAAGTTTCATCATCATCAGATTTGTAAGTGCAAATGACAAAGAGAAAATCTTAAAAGCAGTCAGAGAAAAAAAGACATGGGCATGTTAGGTGCATAGGAACAAAGATAAAGGGGACATTAGATTTCTTGTCAGAAACAAGGTAAGCAAGAAAACAGTGGAGTGGCAATACAAGCAAGAAAACGTTTTATAAATATAAATCAGTTAAAAGTAAAAGAATGGAAAAAGGTCCTGAGCATAGTGTTGACGTACTGTGCAGTCTTCTAAGCACAAGAAAGCTGTAACGTGCCTTATGGAGAAGATACATGTGTTTGGATAAGCTTCATTCAGGCAGGAATTACAGAGCTGTTGGCTGTGAGTTCAGTGTTAATGAACCAACAACATTAAGTAAGGTGTCTTTAACCAGAAACACATTTAAAACAAGGTTATGGGTTGATTAACTGACACAAATGTTATGACCAGAAGTTTGTAGGAACCCAACCTGTATTTCCTGTAGAAGCAGTGGTTTACTATGTGCTAATGCATGTTAGAAAACATTCCTTTGATTGAGAAATCAATTATCTCAGTAGTAATTGACTGTATATCCCATACATTGGTTGGAAGAGGCAACTGTGTTGAAACATTGATTTTCACCAAATCTATAGATTGAAGGGAATTTTACTCTAATCCTTGCAGGCATTTTTGCTTGAAATAAAATTCATGTTGAAATGCAAGAACTTAGAATAGCCACAACTGTGAAAAAGAACAATGTTGGGAGTGGGGGTGGGGGGAACAATGCTACCTAATTTCAAGAATTATAAAATTACAGTAAAAACAGTATTGGCACAAAAATAGACAAATAGATCAATGAAACAATAAGTAGGTAGTCCAGAAATAAATGCGCTTATATATAGATAACTGAGTTTGACAAAGCCATAAAAGCAATACAGTGGAAAAAATAGAGCCTTTCCCACATAGTGCTCAAACATTGGATGTTGGTACACAAAAAATGAAATTGAATACATACCTTGCACTATATACAAAAATTAATTCAAAATGGCTCAGAGACCTAAATGTGCAACCTAAAACTATAAAGCTTCTAGGAGAAAACAGGAGAAAATCTTTGAGACCTTAACTAGGTAATTATTTCTTAGATACAACACCCAAAGCTCAATCTATCTATTAACAAATTGATAAATTAGACATTATTAAAATTAAAATCTCTTCAACAGACACTGCTCAGAGTGAAAAGAGACACCACATACTGAGAGAAAATCCTTGTCAAACATATACCTGATTAATACCTGACTTGTATTTAGAATATAGAAAGAACTTCAAATAAAACATAAGAAAAAGAACCCAATAAAAATGGGTAAAATATTCAGATAGACATTTCACTACAGAATATATACAGATAACATAAAAACAAATGAAAAGATGCTCAACATCATTAGTCATTAGGGAAATGCAAATTAAAAGCACAGTGGGATACCTTACACACTATTACAATGACTGACCATACCAGACGCTGGTAAGGCCGAGGTATGTTTCTGCAGTGTTGAAATCCTAAGGTGGCTTCATTTGAAAAGTCAGAGATGGTAGGCATGTCACTCATGACCTGCTTTCTTTTTTTCAATTACAGTTGACATAACAATATTATATTAGTTTTAGATATAGAGCATAGTGATTAGACATTTGTATAACTTATGAAGTGATCACCCACTAAATCTAGTACCCACCTGGCATCATATATAGTTATTCCAATATGATTGACTCTGTTCCCTGTGCTGTCCTTTATGTCCCCTGACTATTTTATTACTGACTCATGGCCTGCTTTGAATCAGGTCCTCGAGCATCTTCCTGTTGTTCAGAAAATTGATGGTACTGTGAAGACTTTAGAAAGCGACAACAGCAATTAGAGTCTTAAGACTTTTACACTATGAACCATTCCCTGTTTTTGGTATGGCTTTGTAAAATAATTGTTTAAAATATAAAAATTATACATATTCAAAAAAAAAGTTACACATATTCATTGTAAAAAAGTAAATGCCATACTTCAAAGTATAAAGTGAGGACCTCCCCCAAGCCAAGTCCCACTTCCTTAACACGCACGCACGCACACGCACATACACACATTTGATTGAAAGAAATTAAGCTCAGACAGTAAGCTCTTGGAATTGTTTTTCATTCAACATTTGGTAATGTTTTCCCATGTTATCACAGAAGCCCTGTCCCTCGTTCTCTTTTTGAAGCTGCACAGTCCATTGTGGTTTATTTGACTAATCAGCTATTGATGGATAAATACCGAACTTGTTTTATAGGTTTGCCCTTGCAGCCTTTCTGTCGCAGGTTGTATTGTACATACATACCTTACGTGAGTCTTCCTGTAGGACGAATACTTAGATGGAGAACTGCTGTTTTAAAGAGAGATGTAATTGAAACTTTTAATCAGTATTTCCAGATTGCTCACCAAAAGTTGATACTGTTATGTTTGCATCAACAGAGTTTGCACCCATTTTCCCACATCCTTGCCGATACTTACATTTTTTTCATCTTTGTCGGTCTCGTGGGGTAAATT
This sequence comes from Rhinolophus sinicus, assembly GCF_036562045.2. NCBI lineage: Eukaryota > Metazoa > Chordata > Mammalia > Chiroptera > Rhinolophidae > Rhinolophus > Rhinolophus sinicus. The sequence continues at coordinate 8,500,356 of NC_133763.1, forward strand.
ATATCTCACTGGAATTCAAATTTTTATTCATTTAAACATTTGATTTTTTGAACAGATGTGTTTACTCAGTAAATTATATTGTGAGTTGATTGTGCATGCATTTTGCCTTTTTTTTTCTATTGGGTTTGAAAAATTGATTTCTATCATCTTCGTATTTTTTGGAAGTTAACAGTTTTTCTTCACATTTGCGAGTATTTCTCCTCCAGTTTGTAGACTTCTTTTAGTGTGATTTATGGTGTGTTTTGTGCTACAGAAATTTTACATTTTTGCGTTGTTAAATCTGTCAGTTTATCCCAGTATGGCTTTTAAGTTTCTCTTCTTATTTGGAAAAGCTTTCAGGATTATGACAAATATTTAGCCAGGTTTTCTTGTGCTTTTGTCATATTTTTACATTTTGCATTTTAATGTGAATTAATTTTTGTGTTTATATGAGATAGGAACTTAAGTTTAAATTTTCCTAATTGATAGGCAATTATAACAGAGCAGTTTGACCTTGGGTTACTGACTTTGCATGGACAACCTTATGTGATAGCCTAATTTGAAGTTACAAGGTTTGTTTTAGTTACAGGTATGGACAGACAGGTAGTCACACTGTTCCTGGAGGGCAAGAGCCGGTGGAGGGTAAATTCCTTTGCTCTTTTGACTCGGTTTTCTTTCTTTTTATTTTACTTGGGAATTAGGATGAGTCCCTTCTAAGGGACTAGGGAAAGGGAAGTCAGCAAAGAGACATAAACTGTGTCCAAGTCATTTCTGGGACCAGGGATGGAAGTGGATTCTTCTGTGGAGAGACTTGCCTTGGCAGGTGAGGTTGAAGGTGACTTCGCTGGCAACAGCTCTGGCTGCCATTTAACTACTTTAAAAATGCTGCTACTCTCAGTTCTAGCTTAGGAAACTTTTGATGTTTGGTCACTGTGTTTTCTGCTATGCGTTTTTCCTATGCATTCTATCATCTGCTAATAATCGACTTGCGTTTGCTGGAAGTGATGTGTTTTATTTGCTTTCTCCTGCATGTGTGCTCTGGACAGACTTGGGCTGTCTCTCTTCCTCCATTGCTAACTTGGTGAATTCCTACTTTCCTTAACTAATCAAATTACCACCTCTGGAAACCTACTTTTTTCCCTCCCTTCACCTAACACGTCCTGTAACAGCCTTATTATGGCACTTACCATAGTGTAGTTTATGTATTTGTTTATTGTTTGTGTTTTTTCTTGTACTAGAGTGTGAGCTTCTTTGGAAACCTGAAAGCTACCTTATTTTGAAAACTGTAAGCTACCTTATTTTGGTATGGTTTGAAGAGTGCAGGACGTTTTATAAAGATACAAGAATAGAGTGTATCTTAAAAAATAGAGCATATCTAAGTTTTGTTGAGTATGCAGATACTATAGGTATTATAAATAGCTATTTACCGCTGTTACTTATTAAAGTTATGGAGAGTTACATGTAAACAAATTTCATATCAAGAAAAGTAGAAAATGAGAAATCTTAACTAATTTATATCACACGTGGGAATTTTTCAGTGGAAACAAACTTACGATGTTATAAGTCAGTGGACAAAATAATAAACACATGTTTTATACAGAATACTAAAGAAGTATGTTTGTATGGACAAAATCAACTTAACAGACTATTTTAACTCATAATATTTTAGCTTAGAAAAATATGCAAATAAGTTTATAAAACCATGCCAATAAGTGGCAGCAATATCCAAAACGAGGTCTCAACCTCTATATGGCATTTGCTCTCTCAAAAGCAAAATCTTAGTTTGTGAAATCCGTTATCATTACTTTTATTTACTTCTAAGTAGGCATCTATTCCAATCACCAAATTGACTTGAAACCTATTTCAAACTATCTTCACTGAGGACATTCTTAGGTCTCTTGAAGATGTACGCCTATGCAACAGTGTATGTATGTCTCATTTTTTTGTACTGTTGATGTTTCTAAAAAGTTATATAAATCAAGTTTATTGATCTCAATTTTTATAGACCAGTTTGTTTATGCTTTTATCAAAATTTTGGTGTAATTTTTAAATTATTGCTCTTATCACTGAGCTCTGTTAAGTAGTTAATATTAATAAGATTTCTGATTAGAAGAACAGCTATTTAAAATTTTAATCATTTTGTGAAACAAATCATTTCAATTAAGACTAATTATTTTTAAATGTACCCACTTTAAACATTTGGATTTTAGCTCTAAAGTTTGATCAAGGTGAGATCATGCATGTGTTTTTCACATCGTTCACACCAAAACTTCAGTCACACATTAAAAGATTTTATTGGATTCATGTTATTTTTATGAAGCAGAAAGTCAAAATTAATGGAATATAAGTTTAACACCATATTATTAGTTAGTACTTTTTAAATATATTTCAAGGCTACGCTATTAAAATTTTTTGTGCTATAAAATTATCACGTTATGCTTGCAACGTGCCTAGTAGTAGTTTTTACATCGTAACAGATGAATGTACAGCATCACTCACTGAGGGTATGAAAATTGGACAAAGCATAAGTGCTATTTCTGTGTTATGCAAAATTGGCTGATTTTTTTTTTTACCAGACTTTTTACCACATATTCTCATTTTTAGCAAATTGTCATTCTTCTTTTGCTTTTTGATACTCAGGTAGCTGTGTTATCTATTGTACTTGAGTATTTAATGGCATGGTGTGCAAGGGCCAAAATTGATTTTAGCCCCAGGTCACCTTGTGTTTTATATAGTGACTGAGTTTCTGGCACAATTTATAAAATATTTATTTGAATGATACACAATGGAATAAGTAAAATGCAGGTTTCCTCAAAACTCTTGATGTACACTTGTCTTTTTTGTGGTGTTCCAAAAAGTAATGATTACTAGTTTGTTTGTTTTTTTTCCAGTTTGCAAGCCACTTAGAATGGCTTAATTGTAGAATCAACTGTCCTCTGTATTGGTCCTACAGTTGTTTGCTCAGATTCTCTTTCCTTTTACTTATTCCCTATTAGATATTTATATAGTTTTCTTAAAAAGTAATTTCTTAATCATAATGCTTGGGATCAAATTATTGTACCAAATAATTGGTCCTGTAAAGAGTATTAAAAAAGTTAAAAGAATACCATTTTCTACATTAATCCTTGCCATGGAAAGTTTGTAGATGAAGTTCCTAAATCTAGTTATTTCCACTCACTTAATGTATCCTCTGTACATTGTGACTGCAGTTTAATTGAGCAGGAAGTAATCGACTTGCATGTTTTAGCACTGATTAATAGGAGATGAAAGAAAAACTAAAAAGCAGTTAAATGTGTCTATAAATGAGATGAAGGAAAAATGTAGGATAAAATAATTTCATATAGTATTAGGAAAATATTCTGAAGCTGTAATAATAATTGCGGTAGGATTTAGAAAATCAGACATTTAAAAATCTTAACCTCATAACAACCTGTGAGTTAACTAGGATAGATTTACACCCTTATTTTACAGATGAAGACTAGAATTCTTAATAAACTTAAGTAAAAATTATTAAGGTCTTGCGGGTTAGGAAAGGATTTCTTAAATAAGGCATAAGAAGCACAGACCATAAAAGAAAAGATCGATAAATACAATACATAAAATAATCAGTAGAAAAAAGGACAGAAACAATTCCCAGAAGAGAAAATGCAACTAATCAATAATACATGAGAAGATGATTAGCCTTGCTTGTAATCTGAAAAAAGTAAATAATATCCGGGAAATTAAAATTAAATTAATAGTGGGGAAAACAAAAAACAATATTGGGATCAATTTGTCAAGCATCAGATTATCAAAAATTACAATACTTGACCATACTGGACGTTTTCAATATTGATGGGAAATGGTACTTCTCATGCTGCCCAGGGAAGGTAATGGGGTCCAGTCATTGAGTGTGTTTTTACTTGGAAGAGTGAAGAACTGGAACAACCTAAAAGTAGGGGAGCGGATTAAGAAATGGACATGATATTGTGATGCAAATTATATAGCAATTAAAAGTAATGCACTGAATGTAAGTTACAATCGCAAACGTAATGAAGAGTGAGGAAAGTTGTGAAAATGATATTTTTATTATATACTCTTTATGTGACTATAAACCCACATATATCAAGACTATATGTCTTCATGGATATACGTGTAAAAAAATGCATGTAAATGTATTTTAAAATATTCCAAGGGGATATATTCTAAATTCATATAGTGGTGTTTCTGGAATAGATAAAGGGATTGGAACTGGAAGGTAATGATGCTAAGGACATGGGCATTTGTTAAATTATTTTTTTCTACTTCTTACTTTCAAAATTTTGTTTAAAAAAACAAAAAAGGAAGTTACTTCAACATCGTAGTTGAAAGAGCTAGTACTTAAACTTAGGACTTCATTCCCAAGTCTGGAGCTTTTTCAATTAATATGCTGCTTCAAAATGAGAAGGAAAAGTAAGATCAAATGATAGAAAAGGTAGACAAAATTGAGTTTTATAGCAATAACAGTCAGAATTATGTGTTTATGCTAAAAGTTTTTGAGAGGAAAGGGAAGTTACAAAATAAGTTAAAAATTATTATTCTATATTATTTTAAAATCTTTAAGCATGCTGTTATATATATATATGTATAGAGAGCAACTTAAGTACTTAGGAAAAAAGTTACCTTAATTTATTGTTTAAAATGTGATACATATTTCTGTTGCATGTGATGGAGTCCATTAGATTATTTGAATTTTTTGTATAAAATTCATGAAGATAATTTAATCTAAATATACAATCTGACTTCAGTCTGAGAAAAGTCAAAATTAGCTTTTCTTCCATTTTGTAAAGTCAAGAATGACAAAAACTTTACAGCCTTTTTATTTACAGCTTCTCTCCAAGATAAAATGGCAAACCCCAAAGAGAAAACTGCAATGTGTCTGGTAAATGAGTTAGCCCGTTTCAATAGAGTCCAACCCCAGTATAAACTTCTGAAAGAAAGAGGGCCTGCTCATTCGAAGGTAAGGTTATGAAGCGAGGTGGTGAGACATGCTTATCAAAGCCTATCAGATTTAGCATGTCAGGTTTTAATTGTGCTTCATTTTGGGGGTGGGAGCAAGCCGATGGCCTGAAGGCTGTTAGATCTGTATTAAAAATATTGCAAAATCTCTATACAACTTGGTAGCTCGTTATGTTTTACAAAGCTCCTTCAGAAACAGTACTTTACAGAAACCTTAACAATACCAGGAAATGCGGAGTTTTGATTTCCATTTTGTAAATTAAGAAGCTCAGGCACAGAAAAGTTAAGTGACTTGCTTCATAGTTCCTAAGTGCCTGGGCCAACACTTGAATATGTTCTTTGGCTCCCTGCTGCAGTGCGCTTTCCATTAAATCACCACTGCCCTGGTGATAATGGAGGCAGAGCAAGTACAGCGGCGGTTACCTAGTCAGACAGCTTTTCCATGGTTTAATTCCGAGATTCACCACTGATAAAAGTTGTATAAGCACTACTGCTATTATCTATGCATTCGCTTGTGTTCTTCTTTTAAATGGAAAGGCAGTTTCTGTATAGCCTCATACGTATGTGTTTACATGTATACATGTTATAAAGAAATCTGTAACTGATGCATTTGTGTTTCAGCTCTAATTCATCATTTTCTTGGGACATTTTAACTTGAATATTGGAGAGGATGCCGAACATTGATTTTTGTATATAAATGGAAGCTGTTGGTTCTGTAAAAGTTGGGTAATCTTTGTAAAGCGAATAGCTATTGGATTATTTCATTGTTTTTCTAGCATTCACTTCAAAGAAGGAAAATAAAATGAAATTAAAATCTGTCCATTTTGTTTCCTGTTCAAGGCTTTTATGAAGGATTTCTGGGCAGCAGTTCATTTGTACATACCTTTTGTACAGAGAAAAAGGTGATGGTTCACCTGTCTGGTCATGTATCCTGACTCGCACACACATTAATTCATACCCATTTCGTGCTCATTTTCTTTCTGCCTTAATCCTGTTGAACTGTTTGCATTGCTTAGAACGGTCCATGTTTCCTCCCGTCGCTCCGCCTTTGCCTGTGTGGTAGTGTCTCTGTGCCTGGAAAGTCCCTTTGCTCTTTCTCATTTCAGAACACTCAGCTCATGTATCACACCCTCCAAACCTCTGCGAAACTTCCCTGATCCTCCTCAGGGCCTCCAGCACCACCTACAGCTTTCTCAGGTGTGTCCTGATGGTCCTGTAGTGTGAGGAAATACGATTGCCAAGGCCAAGGCTTCTTCCGGGGGAGACACGGCCCCAGCACTTTGAACTTTATGTTAATAGACTGACCCCCTGTGTCTCTTCATGGCAGTCACCAACCTCTGGCTGATTCCATCACATTTCTTTGTTGTTGTGTTTTTGATTTGCATTTTTAAATTAGTTTTGGGTACAAAACAATGTAATAGACATTTACACCCCTTACAAAGTGATAACCTCCTCCTCCAATCTGCTACCCCTCTGACATCGTATACAGCTGTTACAGTTCCACTAACTCTATTCCCTATGCTGTACTCCACATGCCATGACTATATATATACATACATATATATATGTATATAAAATTATAGTTGACATTCATTATTATTCAGCTTCAGCTTCAGGTGTACAGTGCAGTGATCAGGCATCTACACCGTCCCTGAGGTGGTCTCCCTAATGAGACAAGTGGCCATCGGATACCCTACAAAATCTTTACATTATTGATTATATTCCCCAAACTCTTTCGTATCCCTGTGACAGTTTTGTGGTTACCAATTGTACTGTCTTGTCCCCTCACCTTCTCCCTCATCCCCATCGCCCTCCCATCTAGCAACCCTCAGTTTTCTCTCTGTCTCTGAGACTATTTCTGATTGGGTTGCTCATTTATTCTAGTCTTTAGATGCCACATATAAGTGAGATCATATGGTATTTGTCTTTCTCCGTCTGACTTATTTCACTCAGCATAATGCCATCACATTTTTCATGGCTCACTTTCACTTTCTCTAACACTCATCCTGCTTCCATTTTTGGTGATTTTACTGTCCAAATAGAGGATCGTTCCAACATGCGTACCTTTCAGTTTCTTGCACTTGTCCCGTCACCTTATCTTCCACTCTCCTCAGCCACTCCTTCCTGTATCACAGTCTCGACCTTGTCATTACCAGTAACTGCAAGACCCTCCATAATTTTAATGACGTCAAGCATTCATCTCTCTCTGATGCGTGCTAATTTTCTAGTTCATTCTCTCTAGTAGTTTGACTTCAGTACTCCTTCCAGACCACAGATCCCTTGATTGCACCGTTGTACAAGTCCTCACTTCCCTCAGTCCTCACATGGTTCCTCATCCAGCTTCAGTTCCCCGTGCCTCGTACGTACCCGCAGCAATCTTGTCCCTTTTGGTTGGTGCTTGCTTCAAAATCCCAACCTAAAATCTGAATTCTGCCTTCCCTTCTGAACTATGGATGAACTGCCTGCGGAGGCCAACCCCGCTATTTCTGTACTAGTTTCCAACCCCTCTCACCGTTCTAGACCATTCCTCCAGCTCCTCTCCTTTTCCCTCCCCTCCCCCCCCAATTTAGTGTGTCAGTTTTCTCATCTGTAATTTGAGAAATACAATACCTGCTCTAGTGCGGTATAATGGAATGATGATTTGTCAATTCTTAGCAATTATGTTGATGATGGAGGTATCCTGATAATTTTATCATTGCTTGTGAGTAGCGTATAGGTTTTAAAAAAACTCCTCGGTAAAATATCTATTGGGTATTTACTGTGAGACAGGCACTGTGCTTCCTGCTCTGCCCTCTTGTGTGATGTCACTCTGTGTATTCTGGTTGTAAGTCCTTCATTAGATACATGCTTGGCAAATATGTCCTCCTAGTTTGTGGCTTTTCTTTTTTTTTTAACAGTGTTTTTTGAAGAGCGGTAGCTAATTTTGATGAATTCCAACCTATCCGTTTGTCCTCTTATAGATTGTGCTTTTGGTATCATATCTAGAAAATCTTTGCCCCATCAGAGATCATACGATTTTCTTCTATGTTATCTTCTAGATATTTTATAGTTTTAAGTTTTACACTAGGTCTTACATTTAGGTCTAATTGCCATTTTGAGTTACTTTTTGGATGTGATGTGTGATATGGACCAAGGTTCATTTATTTATTTTTTGCATGTGGATGTCTAATTGTTGAAGAGACTGTTCTTTCTCCACTGCATTGCTTTGGCCCCTTTGTCAAAAATCAGCTGTCTATGTATGTGTGTGTTTATTTCTGGAGTCTGTGCTATTCATCTATGTTCCTGTCTTTATGCAAATGCTATACTGTTTTGATTACCATAGCTTTATAAGTCTTGAAATCTGGTAGTATTGGCCCTCTAATTCTGTCCTTTTTCAGAATTATTTTGGCTAGTCTACATTCTTTGCATTTTACTATGAATTTTAAAGTCAGCTTGTGCATTCTATGCAACACCCTGCTGGAATTTTGAATAAAACTGCCATGAATTTATAGCTCAATTTAGGGGAAAATTAACAGGTTAGAAAACACCAAAGCTTCCAACCCATTAACAACGTATATCTCTCATTTATTGACATATTCTGTAATTTCAACAATATTTTGTAGTTCTCAGTGAACAGGTGTTTCACATCCTTATGTTTATGTATTTCATATTTTTGATGCTATTGTACATGGTATTGTTTTTTTAAATTTCAATTTCGAATTGTTTTTATTAGTCATTGCTGATCTATAAAAACATTGATTTTTATATATTTATATAGTATCTTGTAATCTTGCTAAACTCATATGAGTTCTAGTAGCTTTTTAAAAAGGATTCTGTTGGGTGTTCTACATGCCATTTGTTAATAAAGACAATTTTAAATCTTTCTTTGCAATCTGAATATCTTTTATTTATTTCTCTTGCCTGATTGCATTGGCTAGAACTTACAGTGTAATATTGAATAGACATGGTGAGAGCAGATAGCTCTGACTTGTTTTGTATTATTTTATTTTCCTTAGTAGTATCGTACTCTGGTTTTGGTATGAAGGTGATGCTGGCTTCATAGAATAAGTTGGGGAGCGCTCCTTCAGTTTTTGGGAAGAGTTTATGAAAATTGGTATTGTTTCTTCCTTATATATTTGGTAGAATTTATCATTGAAACTGGGCCTGGAGTTTTCTTTGTGGAAAGAGTTTTAACTACATATTCAGTTTCCTTAACATACGTAGGGCTATTTGGGTTATGCATTTCTTCTTGAATGAGCTTTAGTAATTCGTCTTTCAGGGAGCTTAAGTTGTTCAGTTTATTGGCATAAAGTTGTTAAAAAAATATTCTCTTGTTATCTTTTTAATACTTTAAGAATCTGTAGTGATGGCACCTCTCTCCTTCGTGAAACTGGTAATTTGTGTCTTCTCTTTTTTTCATGATTAGTCTGGCTAGAGGCTTACCCATTTTATTGATCTTTGCAAAAAACCAGCTTTTGGTTTTATTGATTTTTTTTCTCTCTTGTTTTTCTGTTAATGTTTGTTTTTATCTCTGTTACTTTCTTTTTTTCTGTTAACTTCAGATTTTGCTCTTTTCATCAGTTTGTTAAGATGGAAGCTGAAGTTAACTTATTTAAGACTTATTTTCTAGAATAGACATTTAGTGCTAGAAATTGGTAAATGTTTTATGAGAAATTAAGAGCTAATGTATATTCTGTTCTGTTTGGGTGGAGTGTTCTAAAGCTGTCAACCAGGTTATATTGGTTGAGTGTTGTTCACGTCCATCTCCTTTGGACTGCGTGGTAATTGTTATATCAGTTATTGAGAGAGGGGGTACTGAATCTCCTACTGTAATTGTGGCTTTTCTATTTCTCTTTACAGTTCTATTAGTTTTTACTTCATAGATTTTGAAGCTGTGTTATTAGTAGCCTAAATGTTTAGTATTGTTATGTCTTCTTGATTAATTGGCCCCTTTACAAGCCTTGTGAAATGACCTTTGTTATCATTGGTAATAGTCTTTGCTCTGAAATCTACTTTGTCTGATTTTAATACAGCCGTTCTGACTTTTCATAGATTTATGTTAGAATGGTATATTTTTTCTATCCCATTACTTTTAAACTACATGTGTTTTTGTATTTAAAGTGTATTACCTACAGGTAGCAGTAGTTGGATTTTGCAGTTTAACACACTCTGCCTTTCAAATGGGATTATTTTATTTACACCATTATGTTTTAATTTTCACATCCATCTTGTGTGTTCTTACTAGCCTCATTTCACTAAAGAAATAAGAAAGCAGAGAGCAAGAATAAATAACTTTGCCAACCTTGCACATAGTAAATGGTGGAGCTATGACTTAAACTCATAAATATGTAGTGTGTAGGATTCCTACTAAAAATTATTGAATTTTTATTGTAGTGGGATTCTTTTCCCCCCTCCAGTTTAATTGAGATATAATTGACATATAATATTGTATTCGTTTTAGGTGTTCAATGTAGTAGAATTCTTAAGGAGGTTTCCAAAAAGCAGAGGATTGATTTGGGAACATTTATGTTTTATAGACTGTTCATGGTGATGGTGGTAAGAAAGTCATGATGGGAAAATATTATGTTAAGAGAATGATGTTAGGATGGTCTTTTAGAAGTTTAGGGGGGAGATATTGATATTTTTCACTAAGACATTGGCACAGAGTATAAAGAGAGGAGGCCAGATCTGAAAAACACTTTTTGATAAAACAAAGTTTGATAATTGGATGCAAGAGAGAATGGAGAGAGAAATAGAAGAGACGAGGAAGACCGCTCGTCGGTGTCTGGCCTGTGAGACTTGGAAAATGGTGATGTCTGGAAGATAAGGGGGCAGGGAAAACTAGAGGCAGGAAGTAAATGAAGTATTCCGAGTCTGAGTTTGTAGGGCTTTAGGCTTGGTGTTAACAATAGAAATTGCAAGGAACAGTTTTGAGATGCTGTTAAATCTTAGGAAGGCAAGGATAAACAAAGAAGCTATTGAGGTTTTGAACCTGAATTAATGGAAGAATAATGGATGGGACATTCTGGAGTGTGAGCTGATTTGGACAGTGGAGGATATGTGCTTTGTGGCTGAGTTCTGTGTTAAATACTATAATTTGAAGAAATCAAAGAGCTAGTCATTGAAACATTGTTTTAAAATTAGGTAAATGTATTAAAGATATGTTTTAGCTATATATTTTAAACTAAATCAGAAAACCAGAAAAATCAATCAGTTTTAACAGAAATATACCATGTTTTGCCGTGTACAATGCGCATCCACGTTTTTGGCCCAAACTTTCAGGGAAAAGTCTTTTGTTTTAATTTTTTAATTCAAATTTTTATTTGTTTATATTTAGGTACTTGTTTTTTGTATTATAAAGGAATTTTAGCATTTATTTACTTTTTAAAAATATATTATGGTACAAGGAATTTTATGTAACAATTAATTACAAAACACAAGAACAGATACAAAGTACAAGAAATTTTAGGTACTGGTAACAACTTTGTGATATTTACACATCATAGAAGGCCAAGAACTCTTTGTCGGTGCAAGTTTGTTGTAAATTCAACAAAACTGATGATTCTATTCCAGGGTATTATTTTGCATACAGATATTGTTACTGATTTTTAGAGTTACACTTTTAACTCATAAGCATAAATAAAAGAATTAGAAACATTTATATAGATACGGAGTTACTACTACCCACGTATAATGTGCACCCTTATTTTTCCTTCACAAATTTGGGCAAAAACGTGCACATTATACATGGCAAAATACGGTACATATTCTGACTTTCAAGTGATTGTAAATATTTTCCAACTCTGTATTTTGAAGAATTGAAAACCGACAGGAAAAACTGGAAGGGTAGTACAATGGGCACTCATGTATCTTTCAGATTTACTGATCGTTAATTTATTTGCCACACTTTTGTTTTTTCCTTTCATGATATTGTCGTTTTTTGAAGTGTTTTGGCCAGTTGTCGTATAGAATATGCCATAATCTAGATCTGTGTGATTGTTTCCCTATGATTAGATTCAGGTTAAACATTTTTGGCCAAGAATATTACAAGTCCTCACTGGATCATATCAGGAGGTACACGGTGTCACTTTGTATGATTATTGATGATATTAACTTCAATCACTTGTTTATGGTATTTTCTACCTGATCTCCTGCCTGCAAAGAAACATGTGTTTCTTTATAATTAATAAGTAGTTTTGGGTTAATGTTTTGTATTCCTAGAAAGCAGTAAGGTATATGCAGAGTGAAATAGTGGGTTGTGTGAGTATCCTTTAAATCGATTCTAAATTTCTAAGGTGAATAATAGATTTGGGCTCTTATGGAAATATGGCATGAATGGAAGGTTAGGATGTGCAAGGGAAAGAAAGGTGGGTATGAAATGCAGATGGGCTGGTGGAGGCTTTGTGCCGTGCTAGCCCGGGAACAACTAGGTTTCTGAGCTGGTGTTGGTTGGGGTGCTGCAATTGGATTTGGCTTTTAGAAAGATAGTTTTAGCAGCAGTCAGCTGGGAGATTATTACATCTAAGCCCAAGATGATGAACGATTGGCTTCAATGCAGTGTCACTGGCAGAGAAGAGAGAGATGTGAGAAGTACTTACGATGTTATAATGGACAGAATTTGGGGGCTGGCTAAACTTTGGTTGTGGAGGATTGAGTGTCTTGGTGACTTAATATTTGATAGGATTGCCTGACTCATTGACTAGATTGTGCTAAGTGTGAAGTTGAAGGAATTAGATTTTGTGAAGCGTTGCAGAGACCGGGCCTTTTTGGTTCTCTTACAGTTGCTCTTACTCTTGTGCTTATTCTGCTTTTTGGAGGACTATTTGAATGACATGAACAATATGATTCTATTTCGGGAAGTGGTTTCTTCTTGATTTATTCTACTCAAAATGTCCATGGAGAGCTGCCGTTGAGCCTTTGGATGGCATAGAACAGAATCTGGCACAATCTCTTGAAGTTCTTTCACTGGGTAGAACAAGATTTTTGTTGCAGTGATCTGTAAGGACACCTCGAGCTCTAAAATGTTGATTCTATGGTGTATCTATTTTTCGCTCAGGCAGCAAATTTTATTTTCTGAAAAATTTTAACATTTGTCTCTTTCACGTTTTTCCAAGATGTTCTCAGTGCAGCTGAGTCTTGGTGAGCAGACATGGGAATCCGACGGGAGCAGCATAAAGAAGGCCCAACAAGCTGTCGCTAATAAGGCTCTGACCGAATCGACGCTTCCCAAACCAGTTCAGAAACCGCCGAAAAGTAATGTTAATAGTAACCCAGGTACGGCCCGCGCTCGTTTCCTTCTGTCGTGCTGCTGTGTCCTGAGTACGCTGGTCTCTGTATTTCCCTTTAGCACAAGCCAGTTGTGTGGTCAACAGGTACTAATAGCACACACACAGAAAGACAGCTGAGTGATAGCTCAAGGTGCGAGAATAACGAACGTAGTTGTAATTATTTCAGAGATTTGCTTTAGTGGATGCTTTACAAAGGTGCATTACTGACTTTTTAAATGTTGGTGAGAAGAAATTTGGATACAAAGAACAGAAAATAAGACTGAAGTTTTTCCCTAAAGTTAGGATAGAAATGATGAGTTTCTCTTTTTGAATATATACTATGTAATTTAATTATTAAAATGGTGATTCTTGTTTTTAGTTTAATAAAACATTATAAATTTAGCCCTAAGCGTCTTCTTACTCTGTTTGTTGGTGTAGAAATGGTTGATATTCAGTTTAGAACATATATATGAAGTTTATTAAGCAACCCATGAATCCAAAAAAGCCCACCTGTGTGTAACATAATGCTAAGTGTGAATGTTCTAATTGTAAGCTCCTAAGCCTCTAATTTTAAGCTCCTCTGATTGCATACAATACCAACATGCTGTGTGCAGTGATCTGTTGGGAAGAGGCAAACCTGTATTGGACGTAGTATATGAATTTACAGCACCAAATTAATATAGTTCCCTAAGTTTAGTACCAGCCCTCCATCCATTTACTCATTCATTAACTTGTTAATTCAAGTGGTTACCTTCTGACCGACATTGCTTTAAGTATGTTTGTGATGGAGTGAAAACAGACATTTTGCCTGCCAACAGTGACGCTATAATCTATTTGATTATAGTTCACATGCTTATGCTCACGATCCAGCCAGACACTTACGTCTTTGTCCTGTGGCACGTGCCAGGTGGACAGGGTCTCCTCTTGCAAGGACTGCTCTTTCTAGAACTGCATGTCTCTAGTATTGCTAGTCCTGTGTAACTGATTCCAGGATTTTTAAAGTAAGCTTCCATCAGCCAATATACTATTGCAGTAAAGAAAAAGACCGATTCAGTTTGGAGTTGGTAAGAGGCTACCTACTTATTTACTTTAAACAAATCTCTTTAGATTACCGGTTGGTCAGTAGCACCACGCCACTACCTCTGTTTGTGAAGAACTTAACTTTTAGATATCGAAGAGGTATACAACAGAAAATTTGACAGTTGTATACATAAAACACATAACTCAATGGTAACGATTAAGGACCAAGTGAATAATAACAGCCGTTGCTATTGTAAGTAATGGTGAGTAATGGACTGAAGTAGTTGAGCTGAGCTACGGGCCTTGAGTGGAGGGTCGGCAGCTGTATAGAGGAGGGTGTTCCACTCAGGGATGCTGTGAGGAAAGGCTTTGGAATTGGAATCTGGATGATGGGTTTGGTTAAAAACAAACTGTAGATGGTGTTGAATTAGAGCAGGTAGGTGACTGTGAAGGATAAGACTGGAGATGTGGGAGCAGATTGTGAGGGGCTGGAATGCCGGCATGAGGAGATGAAACCTGCTCGATACAGCAGGTCCTCGAAGAACATCGCCTTGTTGACCGTCTTTTGTTAGATGTAGGGACTTAACTCTTGCCTCTATCAATTATCCAGTAGATAACTGGTTTCCTTCTACATCGTTTCACTTAAGGCTGCAGAACCTATGACCATATTAAGTAAGGACTCAACTGTAGTTTGGGGGATTCATATTTATGAGCTGGTATGTGATGTGTTCAAAAGAGCATTTTAGGAAGTTCAATTTGACATGTGAATGGAAGGTGGAAAATATTAAGCGATGATCAGTTAGGAAACCACTGCCGTAGTTTCTGGGTGAAGAAAGAAGAGGAGAAACTCACATGCATGGAGTCCTACATGCCTGTACTCTGCGAGTGTTGGACGTGGCAGTAGGAAGGGAACTGGTTGACACCATGCCAGTGAACAAGCGCTCCAGGCGTAAAGTGTGAAGCAAGGGCAGTGTGTGCTGACTGTAGGTCAAGTCCATCTTGGAGGATTACACAGGAGGTAAACCAGCCAAGGCTCTGGAGGAGGGAACCAGGAGACAGTCTGAAGGGCCAGTGGAGATAAGAGTTTCTACCATTGAATGTTGCAGTGAGCTGAGACAGTGAGTAGATTTTGGGGCGTAAACTTTTAAATAGAGTATAATACTACGTACCGGCAAGTGCACAAATTGCAGTTGTAGCGCCTCGATGTTTTGCACTGTGAACGCTTCACCAGGACCGCAGGTGTCAACAGCACTCGGAACCCTCCCACCTGTCCCTTCCGGTGGCTGCACAACCCCAAGGGAACCACTGTTCTGCTTTGTCGTCTTAGGTTCCTCGTGCCTGCTTGTCGGAATTATACACCACACTCTTTGTGATAGTTTGTTTTTCTCCATGCTATGTTCGTGAGTCAGCAGAATAGATAAGCTGGTCTATTCATTCAGCAGAATATTATTCAGCGACTTAAAAGCGTTTGCAATACTGATATTCAACAAAACCAGTGTGTTGAGTGAAAGAAACCAGACATAGTGGTACTCAGCTCTGAGCAATAGACAGAGCTCATCTGTGATGACAGAAGTCAGAAGGGTTGGCTTGGGGAGGTAGGTCTTGACTTGAAAAAGGCGTGAAGGACCTTCTGGGTGATGGAACTGTTCATATCTGGATGTCTCATGAATGGTGGTCTCATGAAGGTTTACATGGGCGGTAATTCGTGGAGCTGTATGGTAAGGTTTGTGCAGTTTCCTTAGCCTTTGGTAAAATACTGTAAGCAAGCAAGATGACAGATCCCTTTATGCTTGACTTTCTCCCCCTCTGCCCAAGTGTGTGTATTAAATTAGGGATTTCGACTAATTGGACTTAGTATTTAGGTTGTCAACTTTTCTTTGTTGTTTTTCTTATCCATGTCCTTTTCTTTTTTGTCTCTTCTTTTGTCCTTCCACCGCCTTTATTTCTCCCTTCTTCGTTAGTTGAGTTCCTGTTCCCTTACACTCTTCAGTGATGTCACATGGATTCTTTAGAAACGGGACATGAAATGAGCAGGTTATTGACTCTTGATGGATAGTTTGTGCCCTGGCGCGAGTCACTCATTCGTGTCAGGCTCTCCAAACCTCTGCTAGTGCTTGACGCCTCTCCCAGTTTCTCTGCTGCAAGTCAGCGGACCCAATTTGTAGGCGATGAAGGGAGTCTTACGTGTGTGGTACAAAAGGCACAATTAAAATGAAGTAGTACAGACCTTACATTGCAAATAAATTTTACTTTGTATGAAAGCTTTAGATTCATTTTTTTGTGGTTTGTTATATGGAACATATGTCCATGTTTTACTAAATAACCTCTTTTGGTTCTTAAAAGTAACTTGGCATAATAATTTTACATTGTATGTTATTTATTATGGAATTTTTCAAACTTTTGCAGAAGTAGAGAGAATACAATAGTGGAATCTCCCTGTACCCGTTACCAGATTCAACAGTTAACTACCCACCCATGGGGGCCAGTCTTGTTTCTCATCTACCTCTCCTCTGAGCTATTTTGAAACTACTCTTAGATATATGACTTCATCCATAAATGCTTCAGTATGTATCTGTAAAGGTTATCTACAGAAAATGTTATTTGGGTTACTTTGTCTTGTTATTGGTTATAGAAAAAATGTGGAATTTATATTTATTAGATAAATCCAAGAATTACTGATGACCTTGTATTCATAGCTAATTTTAGTTGCTTGGTTACCAAAATATAAATAAAATATTCACAGATGATTATGTTTTTAATGATTAAATAATAATAAGCGTGCTTGGTTAATTAATATTGAAGTTTACTACTTTCTAATATCCAAACTGATCGATCTATGAAATCTTGTGTTTGCCTTGCTGTATCACTATAAAGTTGAATTTTTGGTTATTAATATACAGAAAATGTTGCAGAAACCCTAAATAGATCTCATTAGAAACAATTTTCTTGTTGATGTAACTTGTTTATGATGCCCTTAGAAAATCAGACAGATGGGCTATCTACTTCCACCTTCTTCCATGGTAATTATCTAGAATATAAACATAGCTTGCACGATTTCTTACGGAAATATTTCACTTGCATGCCTTTAATATGTTTTTTTAAACAGGTAGCATAACTCCAACTGTGGAACTGAATGGACTGGCTATGAAAAGGGGAGAGCCTGCCATCTACAGGCCATTAGATCCAAAGCCTTTCCCAAATTATAGAGCTAATTACAACTTCCGGGGCATGTACAATCAGAGGTTTGTATGCCATTTTTGGTTTTGTTCTTATTTATTATTTTATGGATATTGTAAAAGTTCCTGAAACTTAGAGTATTTTTTATTGTAATGAATATTCGCCTTCAGGAGTTTGCATGGAATGAGGTAAATCAGGCTTACAGAGAATATTTAAAGGAATAACTAAAGAAATAACTGGTTTTCAAGAACTAGTTTTCACTGAGTTATGAGAGCCCTGTATTGTCGTAGGCAGGACCACGTTTCAAAGTCACTCCGCAGTGGGTGCGGACTGCCCAGCTGCCTCGGTCACTTCGTCACAAGCAGATGCTGAGCTTAATTACTGGCTTTCTTTACTTGTTCGAATACATTGCAAACATGAGTGTTTATAATTTATAGGAAATTTGTTGGAAGGATTTACTAAGTCTTTCTGCACATTGCATAATTGTGTGATAGTTACCAGTGTAACAGGAGTTTCTTTTACAAGCATGGCAGAATTTTTTAAAAAGTTTATTTTGTTTTTCTGATCATTTAGAGAAGTCATTTAACTCATTGTAGAGAATGTAAAAAATGAAGAAAGTTGAAAAGAAAATAAATAATTTGCAGTCCCAGAATTGACCACCTTTAATGTTTTGGTGTACTTTATCTTTTTATACTTTGCATATAAATATAACCAAATTGAAGTTATCCTTTATGGCAATTTCTATGGTGCTTTATGGAGGTATATATGAGCGATAAAATGCACACATCTTCAGTGTCCATCTTGATGACTTTATTTTACTGTCTTATTTCTCTATCTGTGTATTTATACTTTATTTGATGACCTTATACGTGTGTATATCCTCATGTGATCACCACCCAGATCACGACCCAAGATGTTTCCATTCACCCTGAGACTCTCCTCCTCCTTGATTGCATTTGTTACACCTCTCCCTGAAGTAACCACTCTTCTAGAACCATAGTCTAGTTTGGCCTGTTGTTGAACTTCCTACAAATAGACTCATACAGTATTTACTCTTTTGTGTCTGGCTTTTTTCGCTTTAGGTTGTGGTTTTTTTTGTTTTGTTTGTTTGCTTTTATTTTTGAGATTCATCCGTGTTGCTCATATCTGGGTTTTGCCCTTTTTTTTATTGCTGATCAGTGTTCCTTTGTATGACTGTATCATAATTTGTTCATCTTGTGTAGGCAACATCGTGCCCTCTTTTCACTTCAGATAGTGGTCATTTTTCATAGCTTTAGTTACTCTTTGAAAAATATTTTTGATGTGTATTAATGTTTCATATGGCCAAAGTATACTTTAGAAGTACATAAAGAGGTATAAACAAAGAATACAAACAAAATATACTTGTTTTGGTTATCTAGGTTTCCCTTTTTTTGACAATATATAAATAGTGTTGCAGAGAACAATCTTTATATATAAATTTTTGTTCATATCACTGATATTTTTCTTAAAGATAGATTACTATAAAGGGAAGATTGAGTTAAAAAGAATAATTATTGCCCAATTATATTAAAGTTTGTATTAATTTCGTACAGTATATTCTGTTATATTCTGACAACACACACTGAGTTTGAACACATTGTCTTGTTTGATAGTTAAAAAATGGTATGTTTTTCAATTTTGGTTTTATTGATTACTTGTGAGGCTGAACAGTTTTACAGATATTTATTAGTTGGTTTGTCCTTTTTGATTTGTCTACTTTAATTTGCTAATTTTTATTGCACTACTTGACCAATCTTCAAATGTTTGTGTGTTGAGGGTATTACAGTAAGTCTGTTTTATTTGTTTAATTTTCCTGCTTTTGAAAAAGTTGGCTTTTAGTTTTGTATTTGTTTTTAATGCACCACAGTTTTAAATGTTATATGGTCTAATCTGTTAATTATTGTTTTGTGATTTTTCCCATTGCTTTTGTGCCCTAAGAAATTCTTTCTCACATGTGATCAGATATTTGCTGATGCTTTAAAATTTTTTAAATTGAGATATAATTGATTACACATGACATATAACATTGTGTAAGTTTAAGGTGAATGACATTGAGTTGATACATTTATACCGCACTATGATGGCCATTCTAGTGTTAGTGAATACCTCTGTCAGGTCATGTAATTATTCACCATTTCTTCTGGTGGTGGGATGCTGATGCTTCTAAAATCATTCCGTTATTTACTGACATTACAACTCAGTTGTGAGGAGAAGATATTTATTTAGTCTGTACATAATCGGATACATTTTGGGGTCTTGCTTGGTAGTGGGAAAATGACCATTTAAGACTTAGTCCTATTCAGACTGTGAATAACTCATTTAAATATTACTGCTCAGGTTCTTCTCTGAGAAAAACTTGGGCAATCTTAGACTGGGGCCCCAGCCCGCCCCTTCCGTCCCAGGTGTGTGTGGGGGTGGGAATGACTGCAGCGTCCTGAGGAAGGGAGGGGCCCTCTCCTCTGTGTGGGCGCCCTGCCTCACGCTCTGGCTCCTCTGCTCTTTGTGGTGATGGCTCTTGTCCAGCAGGTAGCGGACGCCTCTCTTGCCTGCCCTGCTGAAACCTGCAGTTGGTGACATGCAGTCCATTTTCCCCCGGTACACAGTCTTGGAGAAGAGTTATCTACCATCTTCTGGCTGACTTGTTTTAACCCTTAGCCCTCCGTGGCTCGCTGGGAGGTTCCAGCCCATCCTCGTCTGTAGCGTCGCCTTTTCTATCTGTGGAGCGTCCGTTGGCTCGTCAGCTTTCACCGTGGTGTCTGCACTGCCTAGGAGGCAAGAGCGACGTAGCATTCGTCTTACAGTTGCGTCACTTTCTCTATTTATGCATAACATAGCCATTGCCTTTCTCGTCAGGCTGAGCTGACCTGATAGAAATCAAACTGTCTGCCCAGGGGATCACAGTAGATATTTGGGCACCTGAGTTAGGGACACCTTGTCTACTTTACTAAAAGCAAGACATTTTGCTTTTAATGTACTATAACGAATAGATTCATGAGGGTATTATATTTAAATGTTTATTGTATTTTGAAATCTATAGTCCTTTATTTAAATTTTGCTAGAGTTTGGTTAGTGAATGTATTACTGTTTTGAATTTTTTTATTGTGGTGTAGTTGACATATAATTTATTGCTTTTAAACGAAAGAAATCGGGTGCTAAAGCAATGAAAACAGACATTAACCTCTGCCCTTATTGAGCTCAGGTTCTAGGACAGGCAGGCGGTAAGAAGCAGAGGCTCACTGACAGGGTGACGATTTTGACAATGACCTAAAGGAAGAGAGGGAATAAGTGATGTGAATGTCGCAAGAGAAGAGGGAGCATTCCAGCAAGTGCAAAGCCCCTGTCGCGGGAGTCCCCGTCGCGGGAGTCCCCGTCGCGGGAGCCCCCGTCGCGGGAGCCCCCGTCGCGGGAGTCCCCGTCGCGGGAGCCCCCGTCGCGGGAGCCCCTGTAGAGGAGACGAGCTAGCGCATTGATGCGGCCACCAGGAGGCCATGTGGCTGAACAGAGTAAACCAAGGGCAGAGTAGTTCGTTTGATTTTATTTTTTTTCTTTTAGCTTTTCTGTTAAGAGTATTGATATTTTTCATTTGTTGTCAATTCCTAGTTTCAAGATCTGACTTCATGGTTGTCTTAAGGGGTACAAGAATTTTATTTATGACTTCTCGTGAGGGGAGTGCCTGAGGCCATTCCCATTTCACAGATAAAGTGGACTTTCTTTTCAGATTCTTGGAGAGTCTTGAGAATTTTATATAGACTACAAACGG
This sequence comes from Rhinolophus sinicus, assembly GCF_036562045.2. NCBI lineage: Eukaryota > Metazoa > Chordata > Mammalia > Chiroptera > Rhinolophidae > Rhinolophus > Rhinolophus sinicus. Next base: position 8,521,536 of record NC_133763.1, read on the forward strand.
TAAAAAAGAAAATCGGGAGTATGGGTTAGCTGCCAAGCCATGTTTTAACTTAAAAGCCTCTGCTCACAAAAGGGCAAACTTCACCGTTACTCATTAGGCTGTTAACATTATGATTTCACGTGTGACCTTACTTTGCAGATGATAACACCTGAGTGTGTCCCAGAGAATTTGCAGGGAAAGATCAGAGGAGACTTTTCTCCTTGTCAGATTGCAAATGAGTCAGTAGCTTCTTAATAAGGCAGGGAATGAAAGATTAAGAAGTTTAAGAAACATGTCATTTATAGGGATTTTTGAAAAGGTCCTTTCATTTTCTGCTTAATATTAAGTAATAATTAGGTAGTACCCATGCTGTTTTTTCAGTCTGTTCTTTCCTGGTGAGGTTGCTGCACTTTAACTCATTCAGAGGCCTAAGGGGGGGGTCTCATAAAAAGGCTTTCCCCACCCCCACCCCGTTATGATGGCCGGAGAAAAAGAGATTATTATTATTAAGTAACGGTCTCCCTTTGTTACACCGAAGATGTTTGAAAATGAATGCATCCAGTTACATCTTTTTCTTTATTGGAGACCTTTTATGCTTTTGTTTTCCCACCTTTGTTACAAAAAACAATATACATGATCTCAAGGAATAGAATGGTTGAAATCAGGCCCTCTACAGACTGTCACATTTGTATATTTACAGATGGAGAAAGCGACTTGCTTGGCGGATGACCAGAAAGCCCCTGGCCAGCTGAGGCCGATTGCTAAAGGGCCACGGCTCAAACTAGGTCATGGGAACGTGGGGATTTCTGCCGTGCGTGATGGGGAGGTCTCAGGGAGGTCTTCAGGCATGGTTGGGGGTACGGCCTTAGTATTGTTGTCCCCCCATTTTTAATTTCTCTTTCTAGCTCTTGTCTCATTTTTCTTCTGCCTGACTTTATTTTCAAAGAAACTCACTTCCGTTTGCTAAACCTCATATGCTGCCAAATCCTTAGACTTGTAGTAAGTTTTTGCTTTTGGATAGTTCTTAGAAAAGTCTAGCCCCCCAAAACAAAAACAAAAACAAAAAAAAAAACACCCAAATTTTGAGTAGACTGCCCACCTCAGGATTTATCTTTCAGATGGGATTTGACATGGGAGGCACTTTAACTGGCCGGGCGTGGCTTTGTGGGCTGCCTGATGGAGTCCAAATGCTGGGAAGAGCACAATTATTTTACAGACTGGTTCTCCAGAGGCCAGGATTCGGAGGGAAAAGCATTTCCATTGCAGTCAGAACATTCAGTTCAAATCCGAGTTGTGATGCTTTTAGCCGGGATCTTGGACAGGGCAGCGGACCGCTCAGTTCCCTCGTTTGCTGAATAGGGCTAATCATACCGACTGAAAGGGCCTTTGTGAGGTCTCATTCATTCAGCCAACGTTAACTGAATGCCTCCTCTTGGCCACATGTCGTGGTAGAGTAGAAGCTTTGATGGAAGACAGTCTCCTGGACCCCGAGTCTACAGGAGAGGCAGACACTGAAAAGAAACAGCAACAATGCTGGATGTGTCCCTGTTCTGTGATGGAAACACAGAGGACAAGCACTGAGTCAGGTGGGGCATCAGAGAAGTTTCCTGGAAGGAATGGACACTTGAGCTGATCTGCAAGATCAACTAAGTGTAAGTGTTAGCGAGGGGGAGAACATTTGGGAAAGCAATCTCGCCTTGGGGAACAATGGCCAGGAATCCCGAGTGTAGCTCATTCCTGGCCTTGGAAGCAGATGGTGTGTGTGGGATGAAGAGGCTGCAGTTCAGGCAGGGCACTGACACGGGTCATCTCAGGTGGGAGCCAAGAGGTTTGGCGTTTATCCTGAAGGTGACTGAGAGCCACTGAAAGATTTTAAGCTGAGCGATAAAATAATTGGATATGTTTTAGGAATAGTGCTTTTGGCAGTGTGTGGAAAATCGTTTAGCCAGGCTTAAACTTCTGGGGAGAACAATGAATTACAAGGATGTTGTAATGCAGGCTGAACTCGATGAGAGCCTGGGACAGAGAAGATGGAGGGAGAGGATAGTGCCTCGGTGTTTGCAAGGCAGACGATAGCCCTGGGGATCGACGGAGGACAGGGAGTGGCAAGCATACCTTCCACGTGTCCGGCTTGCTAGTGACGTTGTGGGCAGTGGGAGGGGCTGGCGCAGGTCTTTGGAAAAATGAGGAATCCAGTTTTGCCTGTTTTGAGTTTATGTTACCTGTGAGATATTTAAGAGGAGTCATTTGATCATTCTTTAAATCTCCGGTGAAGGATGTATGAAGAGCATCTTTGGCCCTGAGGGTCTGTTGGATGTACGCGTGGCAGGAGAAACCTCAGGGCCCGGGGCTTCCCTGATAGGCACGTGAAACGCACAAGTGTCTTGCAGAAATGGCGTTGTTTAGGATACACTCTAAGTTTGACTGACTCCTCTGTTCTTCATTTACCTGGGATTTACGCCTCCTTCCCAAAAGGATGTGGTTCTCTTGGTTTGTCTTCATTCAGTTTGGAACAGTTCGCGGCATGCGCCCATGCCACGCTCCTGTCCTCAGGGGTGGTTGGCGTGTTTTGTGTCAAGGCTGCATTCGGTTGCCTTTGGCTAGTATATCGGGTTCCTGCTCCAATCGCTTGCACCTAGGTTAGCAAAGCTGCTTCCTCTTAACATGTGTGGTATGAGTCATAGCAAGTCAATCAAGGAAGAGTTTGGACTGTTTGGCCAAAAAGTTCCTTGTTCTGTGGGCAGAGCCTGGTACCACGAGGCTTCGTGGCCCCCCACATTACCCTGGGAAAGAAATACACCTGGGAGACTTGGACAGGACTTCACAGACTGCTGTGGCTACTACCAGTGGACATTCGATAGGGTGGAATAAACCTTTTGTCGTGTCTGAACGGATTCTATGTCATTATGTTAATTATCAGTAAAAGTAGAAATGACCAAGATTTTAGTTCATGAAGTAGCTGGTACGGGTCATCTCACCTGGTAGCCAGGAGGTTTGGAGTTTATCCTGAAGGTGATTATATATTTCAAAGTTTATGGTGCCTAGGCTGATGACCGGCTGCAAATTATTGTCACATTGGCGTGCTCTTTATTTTGAGCTTGTTCAAGCTGCCAATCTAAGCATTCTTCACTAGTTTGTAACGCCCCTTTAAAAAGCATGTTGTAAAGTAGAACCGTTGAGAAACCGAATAATATATTTGGGTCAGTAGTCGTATAAATAGATATAAACCTGCAGTTCTGCTTCCTGCCACCAGATGGTGCTTGTATCTTGAGAAAACAACATACAGTGGGGGCGTTCACTTTGGTTAGTATTCCAACCCTGGTGGTTAACTGATAAATGAGAGGTTAAAGCGTACGAAATCGCCAAGATTTGACCATTTTCAACCTGTAAATATGTCAGTTTCATATTATTCAACATAAAAGGAAAAAGCCAGCTGCACAACTTGAAAGCCTCTTGGATAAATGAAATAAATGTGAGGTGGTGAAAAATAGGAATTCATTCAAATAGTTATATATAATTTGCCTTTTTTGTCTTATATCCCTTGGTTTGGGGAATGTATATTTTTTCTTTTATCATATGCTTTATACCTGGAATTTATGCCATAACTTTTCAAAATATTTCTTTTCAAAGTATTTCTTTGTGAGGATATCATTTTATAGAATGGATGTAGAACTGAAGGTTTGGAGGCTAAAAGACAAAAAATTTAATATTTCCCATTTTTACGTAGGATTACGTTAATTAAATTAAAAATCTTTTTCGTTTATGGGAAATAAATCTAAACCCACAATAATGAAACATTAAAAATGCATTGTCTTTTAAAACTCTTATAAGCCAGAGGAGAATTTGAACAGGTTACCAAAGCAAAGATGAGGGAGAATGAACTGGAATATGAAGCGAGGAATTGGAGAGCCAAGGAGATGACTTCAGGGTAAGTGAAGGATGATTTGGGGTCAGCAGCTCTTGTCTTAGGCAAGCTGTGTTTAAAATTAAGAATAGCAATGAGTGGACATTGTAACTCTTTAAAACAAAACTCATTGCTTAGTAAGAGCAGATGTGACTCTCTTCATTTTATGAGAAACATAACTTCTTCTTTGAAGTGAAATATGAAGAGGGCCCCCAACATCTGTTTCCCCAAGTATTAGATAAAAATCAGATCATTAAAAAAACCATTTTAGGGGCTTATGCTTCTGGCTGTGATAGAGTAACTGGAACCAGACTTACCTCACCATCATCAACGTCTAGAAAACCTAAGTAAGATTCTTACATTATACATGAACTGATATAATATGATGTGAACGGAAGGTGTGGTACATTAAAGATGTATATTGATGCAAAGCTAAAAATAATAGTTAAGAATACAATAGTGAAAATAAAATGGAATCATAAAACATAATCTAAAAGAAGGCAGAACACATGGGATAGATACAAAACAAAGAACTAGATGATAGATTTTAAACCCAACCATAATGATAATTACATTAAATGTAAGTGTTCCAAACACTCTCGTTGAAAGGTAGAGAATGTCAGACTGGATAAAGGAGCAGAAAATACAACTATGTGTGATGTACAGATATCCACTGTAAATATAAAGACAAATTGGTTAAAAATAAAGGATGGAAAATGATATTCCATGCAAACACTAATCATAATAAAGCTCGAATGTCTACATTTATGTCAGATAAAGCCGACTTCAGAACAAGAAATACTGCCAGGCATAAAATTACCAATGATGAAAGGGTAAAAACCATCAAGAAGACCTAACAATTCTAAATATACATGCACTTACTAATAACCCTTAGAATAAGTAGACAGAAAAGCAGTAAGATTACTACTGCTATAGACTGAATTGTATACCCTCAAAATTCATATGTTGAAGCCCTAACTCCCAGTGTGATGGTATTTGGAGATGGGACCTTTGGGAGGTAATTAGGTTTCGAAAAGTCATAAGTGTGTGGCCCTAATGATGGAGTTAGTGCCCTTACAACAATAGGCACCAGACAGCTCGCTGTGTACTCCACCCTTTTCCCCAGCCACTTCGTGAGGACATTAAGTTGGCCGTCTACAAGCCAGGAAGAGAGCTTTCCCCAGAAACTAACAATGCTAGCACCTTTATCTTGGACTTCTAGCCTCCAGAACTGTGGGGAAAAAAACAACAACAACAACAAATTTATGTTAAGTCACCCAGTCAATGGTATTTTGTTATGGCAGCTTGAAGTAACTAAGCCAGTTACAGAATTCAGTGACACTGCCAATCACTGTCATGGAACTCTCCATCCAATAACAGCAGAATAAGTACATTATTTTCAAGTGCATGTGGAATGTTTACCAAGAGAGATGATAGGCTGTGCTATAAGACAGTTCTCAATACATTTAAGAACTGAAGTAATAATAAACTATGCTTTCTGACCACAGAGGGAGTGTTAAAAATAATTATCATAAAAATATCTGGAAAATTCCACAAATATTTGGAAATGAAACAACACATTTCTAAATAATGCATAGGTCAAAGAAGAAATCACAAACAATATTAGTAAAATATTTTGAGCTAAATGAAGATGAAACTGAAACATTAAAGTAAGCAGATAATGCCATATGGGTATATGTCAAAACTCATTAACAAAGAGCTTAGCATAAGCCCATATCTTTATATGTAAATTTTACCTCAATAAAGTTGACTTAGAAATACATTGTGTAATATAAAATTTTCTTTGAAGCTAAAAATATTTCTAAGAGAGCATAGTTTTGCTTCTCAAGCATTTGTCCAAAACCATTGTAAATGTCTTACTAGGAGCTAAAATAGTATTTATTTCATAGTGTTTCAGGATAAAATCATATGTCTGTAAATTGCTTAGCTACTGCTTCGCTCAATAAATGTCATTTGTTAGCCTTTATTATATCGTAGGTAATGCAGTCTGGTTGTAAGTACAGGCTGTGTGGATTTGAGCAGGTTACTCAGCCTTCCAGTCCCCAGTTAGCTCATCTGTAAATAGGGGAGAATAAGTTGTGCTTCCTCATAGTGATGTTTTCAGGATTAAATATAAAAATTCTGTGACCACACGTGGCCCATAACCTTGCCTTACCACAGTGCTTGTAGTTCCTTAAACAGAATTTAAATATCAGTGTATTTGCTCTGGGACATGGTTACTTTGAGAGGTTTTTAAAAATTCACATCTGCCCAATTAAAAAGAATCAGGCTATGATTCTATTGTAATTTCTGAGTATATGAGGACTGATTGAGTCTTTAGTACAAACGTGCATACTTTTGGCCTTTTGTTGGAAGTCAGTTGATCCCGGAATAATTCTGACATTGTAGTCCAGAGTCATTTCTCCCTTAGAAAGCTACGGAGCACATCAGCGGTTATTAATTTCGGATTTAAACAAGAGCCTCTGAAAATTGGTACTTTTTATGTCAGTGTTTTCGGCATTTTATACACATGCTTCTGCCTTGTCGTAGCTTGATAGCCATGCTTTTTACTTTTGGTCCTTCAACTGTCTTACCCTCATTCCCAAGGAGTGCCTGGTCTGTGTTTTCTTACCACTGAGTGTAGTATTCAAGTACCAATAACTTGGTAATAAATTTTCTATCATACAAATTCAGACTCGATACTCCTTTGTTCTGTCCTTACAGGCAGTCAGGCAAGGCCCGAGGTTCACCACTTAATTCTGGATTAGAGACTGTTTAAAATATCTGGTATATTTATTAAATAAAGAACTTTTGTCATGTCATACAAGTTTAACATTTTTCATATTCCCCTAAAACAAAAACAAAAGCAGAAGTAAACAAAGCCAATTCTGAAACACAAAGATGACTTTTAATAATTGTGGGTTGACTGTCTTATTTGGCCACTTTTTGTAACATGCTCTTGAGATCCGTTTTGAGTTCTTTATGTTAAAAGTTTCAAACTTACTCTCCATAAAGGTGAATACAAGGAAAGTAGCACCCAAAGCATAATGACTATGACTCCCTCCCTGTAAGTTTATCATGATTCTTTAGGAAAATGCAGCCATGACTTAAGTGTGATAAACGCCAAATTCATAATTTTTTACAAAAAAATGCCTATCTTTTTAACCCCAAATTTATTTTTAAAATTTCAAGCATTTTTGTCCTGGATTGGGGGAAATAAACAGCCTCCTCTATTGTTTTAATTGAGACTCATTTTATTAATCTATTGCTCAGGCTCTGAGAACCTAGTATAATAATTCGTTCCCTTTATTTGTATTTGAAGCAACGGTCGCTCACAGATGCCTCTTTTTGTTCCGTTGAGCAAAATGTTGCCTTAACAATACTTATTTACTTGTGTTTTAAAAAAAATATCAGGGTAAAGTGACAGTTCCATTGATGAAAAATCTTTTTAGTGTGGCAGGTGACAGACGAGTGAGTGGGCTTTCTGTTTTTAGAAATGTGTGAAGAAAATTCATGCAGGTTGCGATTAGAACTCTGGGAAATTTGAAAAATGCTGAATCTTTTTATTTTCCTCGGTGGTTTGGAGTGTTCCTTTATGAATCGAAAAACACTGTTATATACCAGGCGTTTTTCCTTAATACTCAATCGCTTTTATCTATTTTCTTGAACTATTGATTTTTAGTGAAGGGTTTGTGAAGTTTTTAATGTTAATTGGATTTAGAAAGAAATTTAAGTAAGGTTTTTAATGTAAGTGATGTGACTATTAATGAGTGTTTATCTTACATGTTTATAGAAGTTTCAGCAATAATAACATTTCTTGGAAATGGAATACTGTGTCAAATAACTTCTGGGCAAGATTTTGGGTGGTCATCAAACTAGGCCATGTTTCAAAGATTGTTTTTATGTTGGTTACTGGAAACTTAGAATGCTAAGTATTTTCTCATAGAAAGATTTTGGTAAATGGTGGCAAAGTTCCCAAGATAGCCCATAAAAACTCATTTTAATTACAGTGAACAGGGTACCTTGTAAATAGTTCTACTTTGGGTTCCGAGGAAAATTTCCCCCTTTGATGCCACCTGATCTGTAGGACTGAGTGTCTGTTTAACTGGAACAGTAACTGGAGTAGAAAAGAAAGGGAGATTCCAGGCACCATCCGGGGCCACGGAGAGGGACAGTTTCCCTGTCCCCAGCTTTAATTTCAAATTGTTTATTAATAGAAGCAAGTTTAGTCAGCCCAAGGAAGGGTTGGTGCTTTAAGTGTTGGGCGTGCGTTAGGAGAAGGCGTAATGACAGTCGTGGGCTAAATAACCAGATGGAGAGGCAGCCAGAAAGGCAGCTGAAGATGGAAAAAGTGACAGAGGCAGGACTTCGTCCAAGCCACTGTGGGTAAGATGTGCCTTAGAGCAGTGGTGTAGAATCGAATACCATGTTTCCCCCCAAATAAGACCGGGTCTTGTATTAATTTTTGCTCCATTAGGGCTTATTTTCAGGGGATGTCTTATTTTTTCGTGGACAACAATCTTCATTTATTCAAATACAGTCATGTCATCTTCTTCTGGAACATCGTCATAACGTACTAAATGCATCCGTCTGGCTGATGATCCTAACTGGGGCTTATTTTCGGGGTAGGTCTTATTTTCAGGGAAACACAGTAGTTAGTGCAACCCGAAGTTAGTAAGGAATGGCGATGGCATGCTAGGACAAAACAATTTTTATATTTTGTAGGGAAATTTCTGCTTGTTGTTTAGGTTTTCTGTAGCGTGACTCTCCCCCCAACTTGATTTGCCTTGTATCGAAAGTGGTTCGTATGTTAAGATGTCTTAGCATTTGTGTGCTTCTGTCTATATCTCCTTACATTTTCTGTAGTTTCTACTTCATAAAGGTAGTTGCTGTGTTATTTGGTACATAGATATTCATAACTGTTATATATTATTTGAGAATTATGGATTTTAGCCTTAGGAACGACCTTTTGACGTGAATGCATTTTAGCCAGAATTCTTCTTGGATGTCAGGATAAGAATCACTGTTTTCTTTTTGTTTTTATTAGCCTAGTGTACCTTTGTCTAACCTTTTAGTTTTAGCCTGTCTCTGTTGTTGGTATGTCTGTTGTACGTAGCATAGTTGGGTCTTGCTTTATGAGACAAATTAAAAATCTTTTTCTTTTAAGCCCAACACATATTTGACTTGAGAAACAAAAGGAGACTTTTTTTGATAGCCTGATTGGGGACTGGTTGATAGTATGTACTGTTGGGTGTTGGCCATCTGCTGCTTCAAAGTTTGGGTGAAAATATATTTGAAGTGCATGATAAGATAGCAATATTTGTTTATCAGCAGACAAGTATTGAAATTAATAGTATTTTTATTTTTCTACCCTAAGTATACCAAATTAAAGAAGTGTATACATAAGAATAACTGATATAATTAACAGTCATCTGATAGGTCTTAGGAATACCTTTTTGAGCTACTTCCTAGAAATTGAGAGACTGAATAATTGTAATAAATGTGCAACACATCCTATTCCAAATCAGATAGTTTCTAGTTCTTTGCTTTCAACAAATTGCAACAGGACCCAATCCAGTTGTGACTTGGCACAGCATTAAAAATTATTCCTGATGGTAGGAAACAACTTTTGCAATTACAAAATTCAGGGGTGATTGACTTCTTAACATGAATTATGTTTCTCAATGATTATACCTACCTAGAAAACTGTGAAATAATTAAGACACTCTTATGTAGATACAGCAATGCACATTTTTTTAAAAAAAGCCCTATCCATCTCACTAAGAAGCATGCCCAACAAGATTTTACTTTTTGTTTCAAAACTATCGTAATTTGCAATATTTATGTTTCGTTAATTATCTGCTAATAATTATTGCAATAATAGATTATTCCACAACATTTTTAAGCATATATGCTTTGGGTTCAGGAAATATAAACTTCTAAAAATTTTAATTAACATCCATATTTTTGATACTTTCAGGTGTAAAATTAACAGAGTTCATGTATTTTTGAAGTAGATGAGGATAGATACCAACTTGTTATGATATTTAGGTTCCTTTGGGTACATTTAAAAGGAGTGACATAACATTTTTATTTTAAAATGTCAGTATTTACAGTAAACCAGAAACTGCATTCTTTGCAAATATTTATTACACTTCTAATGAAAAAGTTTAGATTTCAGTTAAAATTTAAGATGTTCTAAAAATGTACAAGAATGTATATAGTTTTCAGAATTCTTTTATGGGGTCTGAGCATTAAGTTTGAAGACCGTTGCCATAGATTTATTTGATGAAAAGCTGAATTAGAGATGACAGTTGTGGAATGCAAAGAAGATGTATATTTTTATCTTGATTTTCACATGAATAGGCAAATATGGTAGTTTGATGAAAATGGCCTGGTAGTTTTGAAAGTTTTGAACATGAATATAGCAGTCTTAATTAATCTTCTGAGCCCACAGGGAAATCTTATTTTCCTTCTGTTATTTAATACAATTCTTCCATTTATCAAATAGTAAAGTTGTGTTTATCATCAGCATTTCTGGTGCACTACAGGTGAAAATATCTTGAACCATTAGAGGGCAGCATGAATTTATTTATGGAATTGGCTTTTACAACGTGAATGCTTTGAGTCGCAGGTTTAATGTAAGCATCATTTAAATTAACTGTGAAGTTTTTTTAGTTAAAATTCAGATCTTTCATTTGGAATTTTTGTCGTATAATGAAAAAGTGATATCATTATAAAAGTGATGGTAACATTACCTTTTTGACTTTCTTTTCTCACCTCCCTTGCCCCTAAGTACATTAGAGCTTTTTTAAATTTTGGAAAGTGGCACCGTTTGTTTGATTCTAAACCTAATACTTACTTGATTTTTAGCTGAAGAATTACCTAAGTGAGTTACAAGGTGCTCTGTGAAAAAAGGGATATGAAGACAAGTTTGGGAAATGCTGCATACTGTATCCCTCTTAAACATTCCTTAAAGATTCTTAAAGATGTCAGGCAGAAAACAATTTGTCTGAGTGGTTTCCCAACTCTGGCGGAACAATCAGACTCTCCTGGAAAGCTTTAACAAGTCTGATGCCAGGCTTTATCTAGACTAAGTAAATCAGAGATTCCGGTTGGGGAATGTGAACACCAGTGTTTTAAAAAGTTCCCCAGGTGACTCTCGTGTCAAGCCGTGGGACACACATTAGCCTCGATTAACGTCAAGGAGTGTTTTATGATACACTGGCTTAAGTCGTCATAGACCTTTAGACGAGTTAAAATAGAAGGTGAAAATGACAGTTAACTGCAATCCTCAGGGAATCAGTTGTTCTGGACACCCAAGCTTTTCAAATCGCTGAGCATTTACCCCTTTGGAAAACAAAGACTTTTCTTGTTTCAGTAATTGTGGATAGAAATTTCTCTAAAAGTCAGAGCATACATTTTTCATATTAAAAAAAATGCCACAATTTTGAATACAAAGAATCTTTCATGTGGACTCAGTGTCAACCATATAAATGGCAACCACTGTTGTAAGCCTTGTGATACGCATGACACGGCTTGTCCTTACGCCACATACACTGACACGTCAGTTTCCTGAGTACCCACATCTGCCGTTGTTGCTTCCTCAGGCATCCTGGGCTGTCAGAATGTCATGTTATTTCTTGTTGCATGTCAGTGTGTCTTTGTATAGCAGGGCTCCTTGATGTAATGCTGCTACATGGCTATTATCTTGAAAACTTACACTGTAGTTAGAATTGGGAGCAAACAAGACTTTGAATCAGGCTCGAAGGCGCTCTGATAGGTGTGACGTACTTGAGCTTTATTCAGTGCATGGATTTTTTGACTTCCGAATTTATTTTTCCCTTCATACATTTTGAGTTTCTTCTGCATTTTAGGTAGAATGAAGTTGCCAGTTAGTGAAATACAGGTTTGGTGAATTTATATATATATATGTATATATATATATATACATATATATATATATATATATACATACACACACACACACACACATATATATGACAAAAAGAGAAGATTTATGAAACAGGTGTGTTGTACTTAATATTTTCTGTTTTGTTCTATGAAAATGCTAGCTGTGATTCACTAAATTCATTTTGACCTGTTAATGGGTCATCATTTGTACTTTGAAAAACACTAATCTTGATGACTTCTAAGGTTCCTTCCAGCACCAAGATTCTTGGCCACTATGAATCCATATTCTCATGGAGACTTACACTTCATTGAACAGCGGGGAAAACAGTTAAATTAGGAATGCTATTAGGAATTCCCTCAAGACATCTGGATGTCCAGTTACCTTACAGGTGTCATCAGGTACTCAAAAAGTGTAGAATCGCCATATAAAATCTGCGGTTTAATTAAGACTATTGTGCCAATGTTAAGTTTTTAGTTTTGACTGATGTCCTGAGGTTGTTTTACGTAAGATTCTAACGACCATGAAGGAAAACTGAGGCAGGGTACATAGGAGCTCTCTGTCATATTCAAAATATTGACTTTACATATATACATATTTGTTTTTATATACATGGATGTACATATGTATATTATGTATAATATGTAAAAACACTGATGCACGCCTATTATTTCTAAAATGATGAAAATAAAACACTACATTCTGAATCTTTAAGATAAAAAATACTGCAGCCACCAGCCATGTGGAATATGGTAATGTGACTGAGGGACTTCGTTTGTAAGTTTATTTAATTTCAGTTATGAGACACTTGCCTGGTGTGGGGCTCCCGGGACCTCCCCCTTCTAGTCGAAACTGTCAGGCTGTGAGGACCTCTCTAGGACCGCTGCCCCCTAGCCTGAAGCGACTGTTAGGCTGAACCCAGTGGACATGTTCCATTTTGTCTTAGATGGACCTTGGGCCTTTCAGGGGACACCCGGGTTAATGTCCCCCTGCACTCAGCCTCTGTCCCCGTAAGAATGGTAATTCCCTGACGCGGGAATCAGATGCAAGGGATGTCCTTCCTGTGTGTGCGCGACACGTGCCTGGGAAGCACGGCATACGTGGGTGGGCTCTTCATCAAGTGTACTGCACCCATCAGGGTGGTTACCTGGCGTGGAGAGTGTTTCCTTAGAGCAGGGGTGGGAGATGAAGCTGCAGAGGGCGGGCAAAGACTGGACCCTCCACGCCTACCCTGGAAACCTGGTCTTTCTCTTACGTGGGAGGTGAAGGCACTTTAGGGAGCAGGAAACGTGACCACATTGCAGAGACGCAGTAGGAGAGGGTAAGAGTAGCTATGGGTACATCAGTTAGGAGCCTGTTAGAATAAAAACAAAGACCAAAGCAAACAAAACCAAAAAAACATAATGATCCAAGTACTGTGCTGCGTGTTGAAGCAACAAGGGTGGGAACACATTATTCTGTCTCCTACGTAAGGAGCTGAGTCTAGGAGATGAGAGAGAGGATTTCAGTAGAAAGAGCAGTGCTCTGAGAGAGGAGGGTTGGAGCGTATGTGGGGGTATAGGTGAGTGTGTTTGGCCTAGGGGTTCAGGTTTGTAAACCTGAATTTAATGCTGGAACAGCTTTCACAAAGTTTCTACTTAGACGTAGCCTTACAGTACTTTAAACTTAGAGACTGAAGGGATATTTACCTGATCCCTACTCATGAGAAAATTTTCCAAAGTGTGTTTTGAGGGATTTTAGTTTTTTGGGGATGTTAATAAGTACTGTACAGAAAAAGGAATTGAGTAAGTTTGGAGAGTAAGATTAAACCAAAGGATTTCTTTCCTGCAGGACTTCTCAGAACTCATGATATGCTTATGTACGTTATAAATCTTCTAGAAATGTCTATAATGTATAGCATTTCCCATGTCATTTGGCCATGGACCTTGTTACGTTAATGAATCACGTATGGATGCAGAACAAACTTTAGGAAATGCTGGCTTATGTGATTTGCTCAAGATCTTAACAGCTAGTTAAAGGTAAGCTGCAGCTACAGTACAGTTTCCGTGACTGTCCTGTGATTTTCTAAGATGTTTCAGTTTTACCACATAGAACAGCATTAAGTCTGAGAAGGCCAGAATTCTGTAGCCACATTGTAATACTATTTTACATGTGGGGTGAATGAAATTCTAAATTTGGCATACGTATAACTCATAAATCCATTAGAGTTCAATGGGCAAATATTATATAGAACAAATTTAATTCCATGTGAAATTTACGACCTAAGAATGTGTAACAAAATCACATTTTTCTGTTTTATGACCTCTCTTTTTTGTGGCTTTGAAATATTAAGAATACTTCATTTTAACTTTCTTAGTTTCGGTTAAGTTGTTATTTTGGCAGATAATGCTGTTTTAGAACTTAATATATTGGAAAAAGAATGGTATAGTAAAAATGCAACAGTATTTATATTCTATTATAAAAAAGAATGTTTGGAAAGTATTACTAGTACCGTGTTTCCCTGAAAGTAAGACTGGGTCTTATATTAATTTTTGCTCCAAAAGATGCATTAGGGCTTATGTTAAGGGGATGTCATCCTGAAAAATCACGCTAGGGCTTATTTTCCAGTTAGGTCTTATTTTCAGGGCAACACGGTAACTGTTTTTTCATGTATTTCTAGATCAGGGGTTGGCAAAGTGCAGCTGATGGGCCAGATCCAACCTGCTGCCTGGTTTTGTAAGGTCCACAATCTAAGGCTGTATTTTTAAAAATTACTGAAAAAAAATCAACAGAAGAGTAACATTTTGTGATGGGTGAAAATGATACGAAATTCAGGTTTTAGTGACCATAATAAAGTTTATTGGCGCACAGCTCCATGAATTCATTTATGTACCGTCTGTAGGTGCTGTGACACCACATGCAGCGCAGTGTTGAGTAGGTGTGGCAGACACCATATGGCCTGAAAGCCTGCGCTGTTCAGAAAAAGTTTGCTGACCCCTGATCTAGATTAATGAGCAGTAGAGTTTATGGGGTTATTTGATAGGACTAAGTATATGGAATATAGGGAACTATGTTTTATATGTAACCGATCTCTAAATAAATATCTTCTAATAATTTTGACTTATTTGTCCCTGCTCGTTCTGTTCTTCTCTTTTTTCCTGGTAGAAGATGTATAAGTTTTATTTATTTTTAATTTTTATTTTTTTAAAGATTTTATTGGGGAAGGAAACAGGACTTTATTGGGGAACAGTGTGTACTTCCAGGACTGTTTTCCAAGTCAAGTTGTTGTCCTTTCAGTCTTGGTTGTGGAGGGCGCAGCTCAGCTCCAGGTCCAGTTGCCGTTGCTAGTTGCAGTGGGCAGAGTCCACCATCCCTTACGGAAGTTGAGGAGTCGAACTGGCAACCTTGTGGTTGAGAGCCCACTGGCCCATGTGGGAATCGAACCGGCAGTCTTTGGAGTTAGGAGCATGGAGCTCTAACTGCCTCAGCCACCGGGCTGGCCCAAGTTTTATTTTAACGTCAATTAATTTTCTACTTTTTTCCTATTGACCAGTTAACAGTATATAATGTCATATATTGTGATTGGAAGCCCTTGGATTTGGAAAGTAGTTTTTGGTAGAATACACAGAAATTTGGAATGATTTTATATTTTTCCTCATGGACTTGATTTATGTGAAAAACGGTTATATTGGAAGCTGACTTTGATAGACTATAAATAGTTATTTCAAATGATCATATAAGCAGCAGAATGCTATTCTTATTAGATTTAGTAGGCCCAGTGAATGATCTACTTTTTCCCCCTAACTCAACTGGAGCAAATATTCTTAGAATACTTCACTTCTTTGATTTGAATGCTGCTAATTTTAAGTTTTTATTATGTATTCTATTTGGTAGCTCTCTTCATGGCTATTAAGAGGGTTGATTTCGTTTTTGTTTCCAAATACATGAACACATGAGCAGATGAATTTATTTCTTTTTGTAAATTTTGTGGTTTGGGAGAAGTAAAAGTAATATCAAACCAGAGCAAGAATAATGCAATTACGGTGTCTTGTTCAAAGGTATGTAAAACATGACGTTTTGAAGAAGTAGCTTGAAATATGTGGATACCTCTAAGGTGCGCAAACATGTCGTTTTCAGTGTAGCTTTTAGGTTCAGTTGTGATATACTCGTCTTCATCCTGAGTCATCTGAGAGGGTTGTAGAGAATAGGTACCAAGTCTGGCTCGTTAACACCGCCCTACTAACACTTCGTTTATGAAGAAGAAAACTAGCTGGATGTTGTCAGCGTCCACGTCTTTCGTCTTATCAACTCCGTCCTCTCTCAGATCTTCTCATAATACAGTCTCCTTGCTAGCACAAGTGAAAAGTATCAGTCCTTCCTTCAAAGAGCATAGAAACATTATACACAGTCTCCATGATTAAAGAATTTCTGAGCATTCACAA
Source organism: Rhinolophus sinicus (assembly GCF_036562045.2). Lineage (NCBI taxonomy): Eukaryota > Metazoa > Chordata > Mammalia > Chiroptera > Rhinolophidae > Rhinolophus > Rhinolophus sinicus. The sequence continues at coordinate 8,537,752 of NC_133763.1, forward strand.
ATTGTGGTCTTATTCCTTTGTTGACGTAGGTACAAAGATAAATGGAGTAAAATACATTATTAAAGAAGATTGACAAATGCATTTAAAACCCAAAGGAAAAGCTATTTTTCAGTTGTATTCTGCCTTCCCTTGTTTTTGTTACACTGTCCATGTTATTTTTGGTCCAAGGAATATAGTAAATTTAATATGCTCTCCTCACATATACAGACACAAAAACCCCAAAGGAACCCCAAAACCAAAGGAACTAGTAAAATTCACGTATCATCATAATATAGAATGATTTTCTGTATTGAACTGTAACACCAAGATGGATACAATCTAACATCAGTTAAACTAAGTAAAAAGAGTTTGGAATGCTATTTGGCTTTTGTTTTTTTGCACCAAAGTAAGGGTTATAATTCATATCAATCTTTAGGAATTAAAACATATATCGTGGCATTTTCTCATGGAAATCATTTGTGTGTTTGTGTTTTCAGAGATGGTTAATTTCATTTAGCAATGTCAGAGATGCCCAGTGAAGAGACTGTGAAATAAATAAGACCCTGGATGATGACTGCACTTAAGAATATCTTGGAAAATATTGTCTAGATGTTTAGTGGATGCAACCAGTGACATTGCAGTTATATTTGAAGTTACTGTGATGGACTAAATCTTTTTAAAAAAGCAGTATTTCAAATGACCCAAATAGTCTTCTTACTGTTTTTCGTTGGCTCAATTAATCAAAAATTGATTTTTGAAAAAAAAAAAAAAAAAAATCTGTACCTGCAGTACTACTTTCTCTTGAGTTAGAATAGTTGTTATTTGAAAAAAGGAAGGGTGTCTGTTTCCTTTAGGAAACATATAGGTTTGGGAAATGCTGAATGAAGGAAAGTTTAAACGTTTTCTTATTGTGGGACTTCTCAGAGCTTTTACTTGTCAATTTTTGTGTGTATTTTTGGATTTTTTGTATTTCATGTATTACAAGATTTTTTAAATTGGCATGTTAATGTAAACATTGTGCCACCCCTGCATTCTAGCACCCAATCTGCCCTTGCCAGTTTTGTGTCTGTCCTTTCAGGACATTCTCTGGCTATGTGTATATTTACTTTAAGAGAGTATCATTCTTTAACAATATTCTGAATTTTTTTTTATTTGAAATATACCTTAAAGATCTTTCCATATCAAGATACAAGGAGCTGCATCATTTTTGTAACTTTAGTATAAAGATTCTAGAAACCTGTCACTATATAGATGTATTTAAGACCTCAGCACAGATGATTGGTTTTTTGTTGTTCAGATTACAATTTGCTGCTGGAGAATTGATCCAATCAGAGCGCACTTGGCCATACTGGAAACAGGAATGCTACTTTATTTACTTTAAGAACTGTTTGGTATCCCACTGTGTGATTGCTATATAATTTATTTAACCCATTCTTTATTCATGGGCATTCAGTTTGGAATGTATTGCTGTAACAATGTTGCAGTGTATATCCTTGTACATACATTTTAGCTTTGTGAGACATTTCTTTTAGGTACTTTGGTTACATCAATACATAAAACAGACAAATATTCAAGAAACAAAATTAAGTTCCTGCCCTGTTGAAGCTGACATTCTAACTGCGGGAGACAGACCATAAAAAAATGAGTCTAATAGGTGTGTTTTATAGAAGGTGATGAAGTGAAAGGTGCTGTGGACAAATGAACAAGGGGAGCAGAGTGAAGGGATGAAGGTTGCAGTTTTACATCGGGAGGTCTGTTGAGAAGGAGAGACTTGAGCAAGGGCTAAACTGGAGGGGCGTGAGATCTGAGGGTGTCTGGGGGAGAAGCACGAGGTCAGCCCCTGAAAAGGTAGGACGGTTGCAGGGGTCTTGAGTAAAACAGTGACAGGATCTGAGTGACCTTGCAGAAGGAGCACTTTGGTGACCAAGAGACTGGTTAGAAGGTTATTACAAAAATCCAGACTAGAGATGAGGCTGTGTTGAATCTTTTGGGGTTTTCGCTGATGTAATTTGGTGGAAAATGATCTCTTTGGCATTTTAATGTGCATTTCTTCATGAATGAAGTTGAGTGTCTTCTCGTATGTGTAAAAGTCATTTGTATTTCCTTGTCCGTGAATTGTGAGTTTATAACCTTTGCTTATTTTTCTGTTGATTCGTCTCTTTCTTGCTGATTTGTACATCGGGTGATTTCACGTATAGCTAAGGATGAAAACTGCAGACCTTGTGTGATCCCTGCAGTGTGTCCTGAAACTGCCTCCAGGTCACCGTGGTCATTCATGCCCAATGTCAAGAGCGACCTGGAGAGCCCGCCGTCCCCCCCAGTGCACCCGTTCCTAGCACTTCCCCAGCCGGGTCCCACCTGCAGCCTTTTGTTCCCAGCTCACCCTTTTGCAGCAGATCGGCCCGACTTCACACAGCTTAGAACCTGGCCCTTGCTAGCCCCGTTTCCCCGTTCCTTCCCAGCCACGCGCTCCCACACGGTGAGGACCCTTGTTGTGCCCTGTCGCGCCTAAGGGGGGCTGTGGAGCTGGTCTCCCTTTGAACCTGGCTTTCTGTAGGCCAGTTACGTAGCCTCTGTTCTTGGTTCCCTCAGCTGTAGAATGGAAATCACAATTGTATTTACCTCACGGGGCTGTTGTGAGGATCAGCCGACTTACTGTGTACAATGCTGGCATCCAGTAAACTGCTCAGTCAGTGTTGGCTCTGACCACTTCTGCGGGTAACCAATATTTATTGGACTCCTTGTGAGTGTTAGGTAATCATATCAGATACAAGATGCTAGGATTACAGTGAACGAGACTCCCTTTCCCTGTGTCGGAGCAGAAATCAGTCCTTACAGCTTCCGAGAACACCAGCCCTGGGACATACGTGAATCATTGAGTCTACACTTTGTATTTTATTGATGAAATTATATGGTCCAGTACGGGTTCGCGGGCCTTTGCAGAGGACTCTCGTCCTTAATTTGAGAAGGAAGAGAATGTAGTTATTTTGATTTATTAGAATGACATTTTGATAAAACAAGAGTCAAGTGACAGCTGAGATTATAGAGTTAGCTCTTCATCTGGTTGACTTCGTCGTAAGTTCACCAGCTCTGGAGTGTTCGGTGTCTGGGCAGAATTTCTCGGGCACGTCTGGAATGATTGGCTTCCTGAGGGAGGGTGTGTGGTCATGCCCTTGTCAGTTGTGATCAACCTCCAGCATTGTCGTTCCAAGACTTACAATCTCTGATTACATTGTGGATTTGCCTCGTCTCACAAACAGTGTCATCCTCTGCAGATAAGACTGTATAGTCTTATTGGCAAGCCTGCCTTTGGTTCTCTTGAGTAGATATTTCAGCAGGATAACAAAACGTATCGTAAGTAAAATTTGCTCAAGATACAGTCTTACTTTAGTCCCATGTGGATTATCAGTTTTTCACAATTCTCCATGTTGCTTCCTCAAATATTTCTGGAACCTTAACACACTGAGTTTCCATGACTCATTGATTTTGCTTGACATATTGGAGGGCTTTCTCCAAATCAGTAAAAGCACAAGAGTTTTTGCTGCCTTGAGCTTCCTAGTTGTCTATACACCCCATTTTAAAACAAAAATAAACCTGTCTTATGTTCTGATCTTTCCTAAATCCAAACAAGTTCTTTATGCTGAGTTGCTATAGTCTGTATTTCTAATGTAATGAAATAATCTTAGTATCACACCTAATATCATCCCGTGTGTTTCACCCTTGTTTGCTTTCATGCTTTCTCTCTCTTTCTCAGCCCTTCTCTCTCTCATTGAGATGAAAATGAGCAGCTTCTACGCGTTAGTGATTCTCTCTTAGGCAGTAATGTGTGGACTATGTATTTAATTATCTAAGGTATTATTTTCATCATGGCTTCCTGCCTTTCTCAGTTTGAATTTCCTGGGAGTTTATCACTCACTAATTTCCCAGGCTTTCTCTTGGCTTCAGTTATCAGAACCTTGACCCACTTGCTTTCTTTCTTTCCTCATTATTTGTTGACATTCTCACATTCTCTGGTCAAGATGCATTTCTTCAAAGATACATGAGTTACTGGGCTCCTGCACTGTGCGTGACTGACAGGTCACAGAGCAGTCTATAAAGACAGAATACAACCCCAAACATGTAAATCAGTGTCCTTTAAGACATAAGACAAAGAAAAAAAAGGTAATAAAAGTAACATTATTCATTCTGGTACGTTAAATTCTTCTGACGGTTTATTTAGCTGGTTTTTATGATATCTGAACTTAGCAGTGTATCTTTTGAACACTGCCTGATGTTTGGACGTACATTGAGGTTCCTCAATGATGGATAAACTGAATGCCAGCTTTCCTGTATGAAACGGAAATCAGCCAGCGTACTGCAGCCCTTTCCTGACCCCTGCAAGCAGACTTCATGAGCAGCTAGTGGCATGGTCCCCAGGTTGTAACAAACAGTGCCAGAGGCGCTGAAACCTCACAGCAGCATCATGGAATGTCTAAGAAGGACGTGGGGTAGTTGCCAAGAAAGAAGGCAGGCAACCTGCTATGATTTCCTACGATGACCTGGCACTGTGTGGAATTTACCCAGGCTGACATGGCCAGGAAAGGGCAGAGCTGGCTCTCCACCCTAGGATTCTGTGTCTTCAAAGCCCATGCTTTTCCTGCGACACCATGCTAATTCATCCACATCTGCTTTTTGGGAATATTAGGGTATGACGGACTTATATAAGAATGTTCTCAATAGCTGTTTTGCCCACAGCAGAGAATTCGCAGTACGACAAAAACGCAATCTCTTGTCTGTCTTACGAATAGGAACAAACCATCACAATCAGCGGTCAGACCTGTGAGCCTTTCAGAGCTGAGTGTAGTCAGACTGAACAGCAGTACCTTATCTTTCCCAGGATGGTCTTACTTATTTGTTGCCATGTTTTTGCCTCAGGGTACATGGCACAGATGAACAGGACTTGGTGATTCTCAGCTTAGTCCACCCTGGAGTAAGACCCAGTTCACACCGATTTATTGACGGGAAGCGCACCTGGGTTACCTGCAGGAACGCGGGAAGAGGGCAGCAGAGATCACTGCTTTCCACGTAGCACTCCCCTGAGGATTTGCGCCAGGAAATTAATTTAAAATGACTAGGAATTAAATTGCTTAGCGTCACCTTAAACCTAGTAAAAGTAGGAGAGTTTTCTAAAAGTTTCAGGTACTCTTCTGTTTTAGCAGAAAATCCTTTTCACACTTTACACTGTGACAGGATCCAGGGAGTTCAGCAAGTTCTTTTTGCCATTTCTTTGAAAGGTAGACGTTGAGTCAGACGATGGTAATGCTCCAGAGGACCTGTGCAATTCCAGTAAATCACCTGGTGGGGCTCGTGACACCAACGGAGACATTTCTAAGACCCTTGAATGGTACCAGTAACCTGAGACTACTTACATTGCCTGCATCTGACAACATATCTCCCCACGGCAGTGCCAGCTACGCAATTCTATTTCTAGTTTCAGTTTGTATGAAGGCACAGAAAAACCCTGCCTTTTTAAAAAACATCCATGTCTTTCTAATGATTGTGGGACTATGAAACAAATTATCTATTTGATTCATGCTTATTGCAGATGAGAGGATAAAATATAGTTTGTAAAATAATTGAGTAAGTGTACCTATTCCTTAGCATACATGTTTAGATGTTTAACTGTAATTTTTATGATGTGTTGACGCCAACATTTTCCTATAGAAATACAACTGAAGTTTTAATATTGGGCAACAGTGGGAAAATGGGATTTAGTATGAAAATATTTGCTTTATGTAAACCTTTTTATGAATGTAGCTAATGCATAAGTGAAGTCAAGCTGTAAAAACAATTAGCTGGGAAAATGCCAAGTAAATTTTTTATATTCCAGTGAATATCTGTTAACTACATATTATTGTTATCATTAAACTGTATGCAAATGTACAACTAGATTCCCTTAGATTCGGGTTAAAAAATCAAAATACTAGAAGTATGCAATAAGTCTGATTACAGTTTGCATCTCCAAACAAAGCACATTAATCTTTCTGTAATACCACTGATGTAATGTCTCTATGTTACTTTGGGGAGTATTTGAAGTGGGCAAGCGTCCAAAGTTGATAGTTAATTCTGATCAGCAGAGGCACTGGAGGAGATGTCTGGGTTGGACATTGTAACAAAGCAAACAATTTCTAAACTCTTGGAAGATTTCAGTGCAAATACAGTCATCCATTTGATTCTCTTATTCTAGACATTACAAACTTAATTTATACAAAAAGAGTGTGAAACCTCGTCTGAAAATACAACCTGATATGTTTGTATTTTTTCTTTTTAAACTTAAACATCTCAAAAGTATATACTTTGGGGCTGAAGATAATGAGGAAACAGAAGCATTTAAAATATTTTCTAGAACCAGTTTCAGGAACCATTTTGGTGTTGGAAAGGACATGAGAGTCTTTACATGAGTGGTTTTCAAAGAACATTCTCAGACAGCCTTTCACCAAACATGGCCTGGTGATAGAATTGAATAATGAGAATCTTCCTAGAACTCAAGGAAAAAATAAGCCATATTTTCCGTAATTTTCTTAAACCTAGCACGCAGTGTTTAGTAAATAGATATTAACAACCTAAAATTGTATTTCTCTAAAACAATTTATCAATGTGTTTAAAGTGTAACGTGTACTTTCAATGCAGACACACTATATATATGTATTTGAAAATTGTCCCTGAGTAAAGACACTGATACGCTATGATAGTTCATGAAAAATACAGTCTCCTCTTCCTGGTATGCCACTTGAATAAGGTTGAGAAAGTTGTTACAGGTAAAAATCGTTCCTATTACCCACGAGTCTTAGAGAAAGGAAGTCCTCTTAGCCAGTACTCATTCGTCTAAGTTCCAGCAGTTGGCACTTAAAGCCAGTTGATCTTAGTGTAAATCTAAAGAGCTTTTCTTCTGTTCACATTCTTCCTCACTGTTTATTTACTTGAAGTTTGTAAAAATACTTGACAAACATTTTTAATTGTGTTTCTTAAAATGTGATGTGTCTTTATTACATTTAAGATAAAAAACTTTTAGCGGATGAATTAAACAAGTAACCTGGAGAATGCATAGACTCGTAACTAAGGCAGGGGTACTACCTAAAGCAGCTTACCTCAAGGTGCATTTCATAGAATACACATGCTACTTCACTAAAAAGGGAGTCTTATTATCAAAAATATTTGAGGAGCTTTTGAGGATCCTCTTAAATAAGTCCATCATATCCTAATATAGTGCATTTCCCTCTTGAAAACATAACTACAGACAACATGGTGCTTATGAGAAGTCAAATTCATTAACCATATATATATATATATATATATATATATATATGTATATATATATAAATGGATACCATGAAAATTTGTTACATATCCCACATAAGAAGTTAGAAAAGGAACAGCAAAATAAGTCTGACGAAGGAAAATGAATGCAGAAGAAATAGATTAATTAGAAAGCAGAAGAATAATAGGAAAAACATGCAGAGTCCAATATCTTGTTCTTAGGAAGAACCAATAAAACATAAATATATGTACTCTAATCAAAGTAAGCCAATGTGAGTCGAAAGTACTAATACGCAAAATGTGGTCTGATGATGGGGGAAAACTATAGATGCACAGGAAATGGAAATTCTCATAAAGGACTACTTTGTGCAACTCACGAAAAACGGTTTCAGACTTCAGAACCTGGATGAACTGGGTGATTTTGTAGGACAATATAAATGACCAAAACTGACCTCAAAAGATGCAATGGCTGCAGAAGTAAAAGGATAGATATGTAGTGAAATAGCACCACCTCCTCCACTCCCCTGAAGCAAAGCCCCTGGTCAAAATGGTTTCACAGAGCTTTTATTGAGCCTTTGAAAAATAGGAAACAAATTATTTTGAGCAATCAAATATAACTTTGATGTCTAGCTCAATAATGCTAGTTTAAAATAACAAGAAAGGGTAGAGCCTCAGATCGATATTATTTATAGACTATCAATGGAAAAATCCCAATTGAAATATTGGCAAACAGATTTTGGCAATACATTGAAAGAACAACCACCATAGCCAAGTGGGATTTATTCCAGGAATGTAAAATTGTTTCACTAATAGAAAATATGTTAAATAAAACTTACCTTATTAAGAGATGAAAAAGTAAAAATTGTTAACTATCTACACAGATGCTAAAAATACATTAAAAGCCAATTCTTGACTTTGAAAACTCAATAGATTTTGACTAATTGAATACTTATTTAACATTATAAACTATATACTCTCTAGATGCACATGCATATACTCTCCCAGATCCCGTCCCATCCCATCCCATCGGCAATATTATACTTACTGAGTATACACTAGTTTACCATTAAAGTAAGAAACAAGGCAAGAAAGTCCCGTATCAACTGCTATTTATTAAGTTGGTGCAAAAGTAATTGCGGTTTTTGCACGTATTTTTTAACCTTTTAAACCGCAATTACTTTTGCACCAACACAATGAGGGGAAATCGAAAGAATAAAATGTGGAAAGAAATAGGAAAAATTATCTTTTTGCAACTTCTATACGATTGTTCATCTGGAAAATTGCCAGAGAATCAACTGAAAGCGTATTAGAGGCAGCCAGGTACAAAGTGAATATTGAAGACTCAAACAGCGGTCATAGTCACAAACGAGGGCAGGAAGGAAGGCCCCTGTAGGCGGCGCTCCTGTGCGCGCTTAGCAGCATGACAGTCACCGAGGCTGTTTGGTGATAACGCAGATTCCTGGGAATCTGACTCCACCCAGCGCCCCCTTCCCATCGGCCTTGAATCTGCGTTTTAACCGCTGTCCCCAGACCCCACCAGGAGGCCCTGCCGCTGTCCCCGTGGGGCCACACTGCGAAACGCTGCCCCGCGGAGCCCCGCCGTCCGCAGTGCCATTTGCCTGCGTCAGACGCTGGCGTGTCGCTCTGCCACGGACCCTTCTTCTCAGTTACAAAGTGGAGATGCTTCCAGCGCCCTCTGCTTGTCCCCCCCGCACAGGAGGCACGCGTGGCTGCTCCTGCTGCGGCCGTCTGTCCCGCTCAGTGGCACGTGGCAGGGCCGGGCAGGGGGGCGGCGTCCCCGGGGGCCTGTGCTTCCGGGACGCCGTGCGCGGAACCCCCAGGACGGTCGCAGCCTTTCTGCGGGGCGGCGGCGCTTCGCTGGAGTTGAGCGTTCATTTCTCACCAGTGCTGTAGTCACTTAATTCCTGCATCTCGAGCGCCTCGCAGCTTGAGTGGTCACTGACGCTGGACAAAACCGTAACTCGGACTCTGGACCCAGGAAGCCACAGCCAAACACAGCTGTGCAGACGGGTTCCATCTTGAAATAATGGCCACCATCCTTAAGTAGACTGCGCACTGCCTGCAACCCGACTGTATTCTCGTCAGTTCCGTCAGTTCCGTCTTGTATCTTCAGAGGTGACTGGCCTAGACTGCGCAGTGGCCTGCCCACGGCTCTCCCCTTGCCTCTCTGGGCAAACAGCAGCAATCAGATCATGGCACTTTCTGTTTAAAACCCTCCAGTGGCTCCCATTACATGTGGAATTAAATTCTGACTTGCCGCCTGGCTCCTCCTCATCCCTAGTTTCCTACTTCTCACCCCTTGACGTACTGCTTTCCAGGTACAAGAACACTTCCTTTTTCAGCAAAAAAATGCCCAATATGTTACCTCCCCAGGGCCTTTGCACTGCTGCCATTTGCTCGGAACACTTTTTCCTCACATGAATTAGGCCCTTAATAAATATTTGTGGAATTAATAACTGAATTCACATACTCCCCCAGGCAAGCAATCAAGGGCAGGAAGAAGACCTGGTCATTTACTTCCCAGAGTGGTAAGAGAGGGGCGCCTTAGTCCCTCCCCCCTCCAATTTGGTGGGCTAATTTCTGGGAGTCTGCCAAGAATGTAACTAGGACTAGGTGAGATCACGTAGGAAGACAGCCTTGCTGTGAGAAACAGAAGGTTGAACCCTAGGGAATAGCAACATTAAAAAAAAAATTATTTCACATAACACAAAATTCACCATTTTAGCCATTTTGAAGTGTTCGATTACGTGGCGTCTACTACATTCACAATGTTGTGCAACCATCACCAGTATCTAATTTCAGAACATTTCCATCACCTCCAAAAGAAACCCCAGAACCATTACTCCCATCCCCCCTCTTCCGAGCCCCTGGCAACCGCAATCTACTATCTGTCTCTATGGATTTGCCTGTTCCGGACATTTCATCGGAATGGAATCATGCAATATGTAGCTTTTTTGTGTCTGGCTTCCACTCAGCATAATGTTTTCAAAATTCACCCCCACTGTAGCACGTGTCAGTACTTCATTCATTTGTATGGCTAGATAATACATTTTCTTTATCGATTATCAGTTGATGGACCTTTGGATTATTTCCATTTTTTGTGTGTGGCTATTATGAATAATGCTGCTGTGAACATTTGTATATACTTTTGTTTTGTTTCAACACCTGTTTTAATTTCTCTTGGGTTTATATCTCTAGAAGTGGAATTGCTGGGTCAAATGGTAATTCTTTAACTTTGAGGAACTGCCAAACTTTTCCATAGTGGCTGCACCATTTTTACGTTTCCACCAAAATGTGCAAGAATTCTGGTTTCTCTCCATCCTTGCCAATGCTTGTTTTCTGTGTTTGTTTGTTTGACTATAGCCAGCCTAGTGGATGTGAAGTGGTATATCATGGTGGCTTTGATTTGCATTTCCTTAATGGGAACGTCAGTGTGTAAGCACGGGCTCCAGAAAGATGGGTTAGGAGAGGAGACACAGAATGAGAGCGAATAGAGCAAATCAGTCTCCTGGACTTCTAGGAGGGCCCTCCTAGGGCCCCCAGCATTCTCTTCGGTAAAGACATTACCATTGCCCTACCGAGGGTCCAAATGCTGGTACAAGCGGGGTGGCTTTGGGCGAGCTAGTTCACATCTCTGTTTCTAATGTGTAAACTCAAGTTGAGGTTCTGATGACTGAATGAGGATAGTACGTCAAGTGCTTGGAGTAGGGCCTGGCACATAGTGAGTGCTTTATGTTTTTGCTGTAACCATGGTGATGATGACGATGATGATTTATCTGGATATCCATTTAGGGAGGGGTCGAGAATAGGTTTACACTGGATCCAAGTGTGGGGTTGGGGTTGGTGATTGTGTGTTTACAAAATCAGGCTCGCTCATAACATGCTCTGCTTTCCGTGATCCTGTTGTGGATTCTACTGTCAGCGTCCCAGTGTAAGTGATTTCCTCTTGTGGCTCTTATTCTGTATTCCACAAGTCGTTCCACGTGTCTATCAAATTTACACTTTGGACACAGATGTACCATTGTTTGTTTGGACAGGGACTGGACCTGCTTCAATTAAATATTTTCCTGTTTATACTCCAGTACAACCGTATTATTTTTGAAAATTTGAAATTCTGAAAGAAAACCTCATTTATACTTCCATCACTTCAAAACACCCCATCCCATCTTTTAGTGCATATCTTTGTGTGTTTTCCCAGAGGTATTTTAAATATAATAATTCTATAAACACAAGATCCTTACAACTCTTTTAGAGCTTTTCTTCAACTGCCCTGTGAATCTTTTCTCATAGGTGCTAATTTTTGAAATTCCTCGAGACTTAACATTCAGATCTCATAAAAGATATATTTTCAGAATTTATAGATGTGAATAGAGAAAGACCCCTCTCCTATCTAGACATTTTATATGCATACAAGCTTGACAATATGCCAAGGACTATTTTATAGCTTTCTGATAAAACCTATTATTTTTCTATAGCAAGAAAAAGAATGCTTAGCAGTGCCAAAAAGTGTGCAAAGAGTCAAAATAATCAACATGTCATTTGAATTCTAAGTTTTGGCATTTAGAGTTCTTTAAACATAGATTCTGCAAATATTTTACAGATAAGTAAACTGAGATAGAAAGATTAAGTGACATTTCTGTTTTAAGTCAATGTTAGAAATAAACACAGAAACCCAGAGCCTCTCCTTATTAGATTAGAAGATAACATATTCATATATTTTTAAGACATAAACCTGTAGAAGAGATATGAACACTTAAGCTGTGTTGAGATTTATGAATAATGCTATCAAATAAAATGAGGCAATTATTTTTCAACTTTTTAAAAGTTCTAATGTTATTTGGAAAATGTCTTTCTCACCTTGTAAAAGTGATACTTAGGAAAGTGGAGATGTTAGAGAGTAAGGCGGTCAGAGAATGGGAGGGAGGATACGTGGATTCTAGTTTACAAAGATAATACAAAATGAGTCTATAAAAACCGCATTAATGAAGTAACTTGAGGGAGGATGGCAAAGCATACGGTGTAGAAAGTCGTTATAACCGACAATCAAATATAAGAATAATGCTTATATTCTCCTAAGAATACTTACATTGAGTATAAGGATGTAAAATCTTTCCCTTTCTTCAAAAACAAAACAAAACTGTGTAAGGAATGCCAAGTATTAATTCAGAGGAACCAAGTACACTTCATTTCTTTGTTTTCGTATCGGCTTTTGAAAATAGGCCAAATCTAAAGACTTTTTGGGGATCCAAAGAAAAGGAAACTTTTATTTTACTTGAAACTGTATTTGTTTGTTTATTTTTTGCAGACAGAGGGCCAAGGGGTGTGGGGAGAACAGGCCTTACAAGCAGCTTTTGTAATATTGAGAAGGTTAGGCGGTGTCTGCATGATGCCACTATTCTCACTTTCACTCTCCGTAGGTCACTCAGTTGGGGCTACTGTGTTTTTGGTCCTGCTTGACTTGCCACACTGTAAAAACACAAAGTTTCATCGTGGAGTTCTGTTTGCTTCAGGGGCTATTCAGTAAAACACCTCTGAAGTCTAGCACTGGGCCTTAGGTTTAGAAAGAACTCTTGCATTAGGTTCTCTGGCCTGCCAAGGACATACATGCAGCCAATGTAATAGCAAATAACGAACAAAAATAGAAGAGGAGAAAGCAGGTGTTTAGGAAACTCCTTAAGAGTTTTCTGAGCTCTGAAGTTAGGCAGACTGAAGTTTGACTCCTTTGGGGAGGTGTGTTACCTCTCAGAGTGACCATGGGGACATCTGTGTCACCAGGCTGCTGGGAGGATGACATGAGAAGGAGATAGAAGCACCTTACTCATGGTGCCTGAAGGGAGGACTGTACGTGGTCCTGCGTGGAGTTTGACGCAATCGTCAGGTTGCATCAGCTGTATTGTAGGCTGTGGTGCTGTCACAGAGCGGTGGCTGTTGGACTCGCTGTGCAGATCTCCCCCCGCCCCCAGGGAAATCGGAGTGAAGAGTCACTTCCATCCCAGGAACTAATTCAGCACATCAGGCTGAGAGCCCAGGAATCTGCATTTTTGACAAGCACAAAAGATTTTGATAAAAGTGGGATCGCACTTGGCGAGGTTTTCCTGGGTCTTTTAACAGTAGTCACCGTAGGGATCTAAGCATTGACCACAAAATTCTGATTAAGAAAAATTACTCCAGAATCTCAATGTAAGATGAGCTGAATATATACTACTTTGTAGAAGTCAGTGTATCACTTACTGTAAGTGCTCTACCAAAAATGAGCTTAATGTTTGAAATAAATAAAAATAGACGTAGGAGCTCCATTAAATACAACATATCAACCTTTAAAGTGAATACACTTACAGCGTTTCTTTACCAGAGGAAATAAGTATTTAGAGACCAGGACCTAACACAAAACATTCTCACCGTCTCTCTCTAATTGAATCTGGGTGCGGTTAGCGAGAGGGCTCTGGTTAATCTTAATTGTCGTGATGATATGAGGAGTTGTGACATAGAAGGTACTCAAATTACGTGGGGTAGGTCATTACGAATCATTGGTCAGTAAGAGGATGGGGTCAAACTGGAATGAATCAAGTCAGGCGTCTGGCCTCGGCATTTCCTGTTGTTAGTGCTAGAATGTTTAAGAACACAGCATACCTAATGTTCCCTCTGATATTTATGTGGCACAGTTTATATAAACATATGTATCCCCATGCACGCACACGAGCATGCAGCCATAGTTGATGGCCAAAAAAGGAAGAGGCCCCAAGGGCTCTTTAGTGCACAATTAATATTTTGGTTAGAAAAATCAGCAGATTGTTTCAGTATGGTTATGTGCTATGACATCATATTCCAGTAAAGTTATAATGAACAGAAATTTTGTTTGTCTCTGTGGCAAACCGAAATGAGTTTTGTAATTGTCAGCAGGCCTGAGTGATTACAGTGGCGCCCACTCCCTCCATTGCAGTTAAAGGCCTGTCGGCGTTCCCGTTGTGGACCTCTATTTTCAGAAGTGCATAATTAATTGTAAACATTTGCTCTATGGGGAAAACTGGCCATGTGTGCTCCCAGGAGTCCATTTCGGATTTCAGGTTGTCTGTGTGAAGGTTTTGTAGTGGAACCAGTGGAAGATGGGCATGGAGGTCTGCGGAGGTGGGAAAAAGGAATCTTTTGGGACACAGAGTAAAGAGAACCTGCATTCTTCATATTCGTTCTGTCCAAATTTCTGCGTTAAAGAGATCTAAAATGAAATAGGTAATTGGAGACTGTGCATTTCAGTACACAGTTACTCTAACAGAACAGCAAAAAAAAAAAATTGTTGATTTTTAATGCTTCTTAGTCTTTGCATGTAGTCTTTTACTATAAGCTATTCGTTTCTTCCTTTAACTTTTTTTATATTTGCCAATAAAAATGAGAACATATGACATATAATAAAAACACATTTAAAATACTTTATCTTAAAACAAATTAATAGAAAACTGTGTGCCAAGAAAATTGACTCTAAGAATTTAAAACAGTTTCTTTCTTGCTTTCTTTTTTTAATACTCTGGATTTCTTCTCTACCTTTGATTGTCCCTTTCCCTGACGTTGTGTTGTAATTTCTTTTCTGACTCTGACCCTCTTTCACCTCCTTCACTGCCGTCTATTATTTCCCCTGCCTTTTGATCATGGCAACTAATCAGAGCCCAGCCTTAGGCTCTGTTTCTTGGTTCCTTTGCTTCCCCTTTCCAGGTACTTATCCAGTTGCATGGTTTCAATTATTGCCGCCGAAATCTGCATCTTCAGTACCGATCTCCATTTCCAGCCCTCACCTTTAGTAAACCTTCACTGATTAGTCCCATCTGCCTGCTGAATTCTTATACGATGGGCTCTGTTTAGTTTATCTCAGGTTGAATATAGACCACTGCTACTTGGATGTCCAATAATCATCTAAAACTTAGTAGGATGTCAACTAGACTTCCTTTTGCTTGGAAACAGATGTTTTTTAGCACTGGATCAATTTTTTTTTTACTTGCTTTTAAGCATTACAATTATAAATCCACCATTCCATCAAAATCGATCCTATTAGTTTTGCTAAATTGCCCAACTCAGTGGTAATGGTTCTCAGCCATCATTTTACTTGATGTGTGAGTAGAATCTGACACAGTTGACCCTTGCTCCTCCATGAGGAGCTAGGCTTTCAGGTTTCCCACTTGGTTTTCAGATTTTCCTCCTCTCTCTCCCTCACAGAGCTCATACTTCTGTCTTGTAGCTTTAAATCCCATGTACATATTAATGATTCCCAAATTTGATTTCTACCTTGAACCCTTTCCTGGAGTCCAGACTCATAAATCCAACTGTCCGTTTGACATCTGACAGGCCTAATAATGTAACGTCTCCAAACCAGAGCTGCTCATATCTAGCCCCCACACACCCCTTCTTTAGCAGTCTCCACCAGCTCAGTATACAGTACCCCGTCTTCCAGGTGCTCAGGTCAGAAATTCTGGGGTCACCCTCGACTCCTCTCTCATCTTCCATCGCCAGTTCTTGGGTAAACCCTATCCCTCTTCTTTTGAAATTCATCCAGAATCCACTGCGCGTCACTCCCACTGCTGCCGCTCTGGTTCAGGCCACTGTTGCTTGCCCTGGTGTGTGTTAGTGCAGTAACCTCCTGATAGGTGTCCTGGCTTCTGCCATCGTTGCCCTGCAGTCTGTTCTCATGTAGTAGTCAGATCATGCCACCTCTCTGCTCAGTACCCTCTGGTGACTGGCCGTTTCTCCCAGGGTAAAAGTCAGATCCTTACTGTGATTTCTCAGGAAGGCCCTAAGGGACTCTGGCCATCTCTTCTCATCTCCTGGCTCTCCTTCCCTCACTCCCTCAACTAACCGATGGGCACCCTCTGAATCACTTGAACATGGGCGGCCTGCTGCTGCCCCAGGACCTTTGCACTTGCCGTTTTCTCTGCTTCAGTCACACAGTCTAGACAACCTGCACACTTTCCCTCCTCACTTACTGAAGGCCTTCCACAGCCCCAGCCTTCTCAGTGACGTACCCCTCCCCGGGCGTCCTGTCTCAAACCCACCTCCCTGCCACTTCTGAACTTTCCCTCTTTTACTTTAATGGGTTCTTGAACATAGTAGATGTTCTACACATTTATCTCATTTATTGTCTGCCTTCTCTACTACAATGTTCGTGTTCGTTCATTGTCATGTTCCCCTGTCACATACGATAGAAGGTGTTCCATAAATAACTGTTGAATTCATGGATTTTATTGTGTAGCTTCCTCATTTTTCCTTCTTAATTTCTTCTGGGTTTGTTCTTTCTTCTTACAGCCTCTTTTATTCCCTCATGTCTGCTCCATTGCAGCTTTCTAGTCACGCTTTCTTTACCTCAGTCTCCTTGAGCACAAACCTGCTAAAACGTTTACTTTGCAACATTTTTTTAATTATACTTTCTACTTAAGAGTTGGCTTACATTCCCTGTCATTCCCTGTTCTTTCTCATGTAGAATCTAATCTCCTTATTACTTTGCAAAGTGCTTGTTACTTTGGAGCAGTAACTCCATCTCTCTGCTTCTCCTATTCAAATCATACTTGTTATCTTCTGCTAAAAGCACAGTGACTTGAGTGTTGTCACCCAGATGGGCTCGTGCGTCGTGTCCAGCCTCTGTGGCTCTCCATCCTTAACGCCAGACTGTTTGCCTCACTTCCGTCAACATCCGTCCAGAAAACTTCTCTCCAGGAAGTTTTTGTGATATAATTAAATAAGTATTATAATGTTGTGATTAATGCTGCTTTCTATAATGTGTTTTTCATGGAGATCAAAGATCAGTATACACTCTTGATTATCTATAGACAGATGGACTCACATTTTATCCTTTTATACGTTTGTGAGGTTAAAACTTAATTAGGGTTAATAAGAGGGTACAGTACAGTATATGGTTGGTATCATTTGAAACAAGGCGAATCTTATTAATGATTATAGAGTGATTTTATTGAACTGATATTAATATTTTCTTACTTTAGGTATCATTGCCCAATGCCGAAGATCTTTTATGTTCAGCTGACCGTAGGGAATAATGAATTTTTTGGGGAAGGAAAGACTCGACAAGCTGCTAGGCACAACGCTGCAATGAAAGCCCTTCAAGCCCTGCAGAATGAACCTATTCCAGAAAAGTCACCTCAGGTGAGGTTCTGCTGCAGGAGACCGTCTCTGATAGGTACCCAGTGAGCTTACGGAAAAGGCAAATAAATGCATTTTTACGCGTAAAGAAAAGAATCTCTGCTGCTAGGATAGAAGACTAGAGTCGCGATCTCCTGTGATTTGCTTCTCAAGACCACCTGTCTGCTCTGCCAGACTCCTGTGTTCCTGCTCGGATGAGCTGGGCTTTCAGAGCTTGGGTTCACCTGTGGGGTCCACGTCCCAGGCAGATCAGGATTTCGGAATGTGTACCAGGATGAGAAACACATTCATTTACCTTGCATTTAATGCCACCTTTATTGAACGTGGATTGCGTTGTGTTCAGCTAGAATCGAGAAATTGAAAGTGGAGGAGATCTTTACGGGATCTTTCAGTCCTACTTAATTTTTACAGATGAGGAGATTGAGGCGAGTCTTGAATAATTTCGCCCATTCTCGTGGCTTCAGCTGCTTCTCCTCTATCGACATCAACATAGTGTCTCCAGCTCAGACATGGCTTATAAGTCATCTTATTGCGTTCTCCACCTAGTTATTTCAAGCTGTACAGTTCACCCTCTACACCCCACCCTCCCCAAACCTGTTCTTCCTCCTCCTTTGAGGTTTATGTTGGTGAATGGCAGACTTAGGTATTTCGCTCCTTGTACACTTTCATTAGGATGTGTATGTGTTTTCCCACTGCATCACAAGCCCCTTGACAGCAGA
The DNA here is from genome assembly GCF_036562045.2 of Rhinolophus sinicus. Taxonomy (NCBI): domain Eukaryota; kingdom Metazoa; phylum Chordata; class Mammalia; order Chiroptera; family Rhinolophidae; genus Rhinolophus; species Rhinolophus sinicus. The sequence continues at coordinate 8,555,901 of NC_133763.1, forward strand.
AGTGCTCTCTCCCTTTATCTCTAATTCTTACACTATGCTCATCATACATGAGGCTCTCCCTCCAAAAGTGGGTGTCAAATACGTGATTTGGTGCCAGACACAGAGCCCCAGAATCCGGGTTTGCAGCCTGTGCTCTTTTCTTAGTTTTCATGGAAGATTAAATATCATGTTATAACACCAGTGGAGGTATCTCGTATGTGTGTGTGTGTGTGTGTGTGTGTGCGTGTGTGTATCGGGGGAGAATAAATATTTCTAAAGAGAACCGGATCTGGGGATGTAGGATACACTCAAATTCGTGTGTGGTTGAACACAAGGTTTTCACATGGCATTTATCGTTCTACTTGGAGGAAATAAACCTAAAAACCAAATAACAAAGAGCCTCACAGCAAAGTCCTAGACTACTGTGGTTACATAGGAACCCATGAGACCTAGTCTGTGGTTTTCTGTTTCTTACTTATTTTATTTCAGGTAGGCCCTCTTCATTGTAGAATACATGTAAAGTGTGTTACAAAGTGAAGATTCAATGTCATCCTATTTTGTTGTGATTTAGAACGGCGAATCAGGAAAAGAAATGGATGATGACAAAGACGCAAATAAATCTGAGATCAGCTTAGTGTTTGAAATTGCTCTGAAGCGAAATATGCCCGTCAGTTTTGAGGTATGTGCTCAGTAGAGATTTTCTAGTCCTCTCCCCCCGCTCCCCAGTCCTTTAAATAAACAAACAGACAAATAAAATTAAGCGGTGTACTAGTCTCCTGAAAGAGTCAATGTGTTTCCTTAGGCTCACACTTTCTGTCATGGCACGATCTAGGCCCTGGGGACAATAGAACTTATTATAATATCGTGCATTCCTGCTGACCTCTTGGGCTTTTCTGTAGTAAGCCATTTGTGTATATGATATTTCAATTTTTATCATAAAGTGTATTTTTCTGAGCGTGAGATAATTTGTAGTACTCTATAGGATTTGGTGTTTTTAATAGGATCAAATTGACAATAGTCACGTTACTATTTAGTGACACACATATATTAATATTTGGTTTCTTCTCAATTTGTTGCCAAAATGTTTACATTTTACTAATAAGTCACTTAGAAGTAACTAAGCAGCTGTCTAGTTTGCAACTAGATAAATATGTCACAAAATATTTATAAACGTGTGAAATTTAAAAGAGAAAAAAATGTTACATTATTATAATACCTCCTACATTAAGAGATTGCTTATTTTGCAACCCCAATATCTAGAAAATAGTCAAAACCCAAGAAACAAGCTGAAACAGTTGTGGTGTATCTTCCTTCAAATGGTGTCACGTTTCCCTGCTGGGAAACTCCCACATTTAACTCACTGGCAGGAACAACTGACCTCAGCTGAGAACCTGTGTAGTTTCTTCTCAGACAGAATTCCAACAAGTTGGGTTATCGGATTTCTCAGCCTGCAGCAGGTTAAAAGCAGCCAAGTGGGGAAGGTGGGGCGAGAATGGGCCTGAGTGCGTGGCCTGTCGGGGCAGCAGGAGATGATGGGACAGTATGGGGGACCTGTCAAGCGTAATTGCTGATGCTCAGAATGTACTGGACATGGGGACTTTTAAAGGCTGCAACGAACAAGAACAGCCTTATCCATCTTGGAAGTCCTTAGGGGCACCACCATATATTGCAGAATTCTTGATATTCATAATCATCCAATGTGAGCAATAAAAGGTGAAATATTTGATATTCTCTATTAAGTCAGCACAGTATATACTTTTTATGTATATACTTTTTATGTATATACTGTGCTGACTTAATAGAGAATATTCTGTTAAGATTCTAAAAGAACACAGTATGTTCTTTTTTAATTGAGGAGGATGTCCATCCAAGTTTTTAAAAGAAACCGTTTTGGTATTTCGACTTGTAAACATAAACATTATTTAGGCTTTTCATAAATACCTTTCCCCCAGTATTGTTGCAATGTTGAGAGCCTGGGTTTTTTAAATTTTCTTTTCCTGATTCATATCTGATCTTAAAAGACCAACTTGTCACATAGTGTTAAATAATAAACTCTTTAAATAATTGGGGTATCTTTTATAGGTCAGAATTTTGAAGGAGAGTCAAGTTTTGAGCCCTCAGGTTTCCGAGGGCATCTTTCCTGGAAAAGTTGTCATAGTTTAAAAGAACACAGAACAGGGTTTGGGAGCATTGGTAGCCGACAGCTTCCTAACCCATTCCTCTAGAAAGCTAGGTACTTTGATGGTTTCTCTACTTACCTTTTTAAGATCACGTCACAGAGAGTCAATATCCCTTTGTATCAAAGAGCCTTTGAGTGCTCCATCAGAAAGAAGTTATTTTTCACCCGTCAGCTGTTCTTGAGACACTTCCCCATGTCGAATGCCTATGGCGTATGGAACTCCAACGAGACATAGCGCTTGTCCTGCAGTAGCTCATTCCAGAGGGCAAAATCAGAGGTGTATACACCTCTATGCAAATTACCGTTCTCAATGGCCGATATACCTCATCTAATGTTCTATGTTTTCTGTTCTTAATTTTCTGTTCGGTAAGAAGTGGCGCAACCACATTTAGAGTTGCCTATTTTAAACTAGTAAAAAACAATTTTGAGTATGTCTTTAATGTGGTTTTTTGGATTTCTGTTCTTCCCACTTCAGCGCATTAAGCAGGATAAGTATCATAAATGAATAGTCCCTATGTGTTACTTTCATAATCGCTTTATTAAAAAAAATCTACAAAAATCTATAATAAATAGATTGGCAGAATTCTTAATAATTTTAATTTTAATCATGATATGAGCACTAAGAAAGTTCCATGATACAAGAGCACACCTTAGGTGCCTGTATGTTATTGACTATTGTATTTATATGTTCCAGGTTATTAAAGAGAGTGGACCACCACATATGAAAAGCTTTGTGACGCGGGTGTCCGTGGGGGAGTTCTCTGCAGAAGGAGAGGGAAACAGCAAAAAGCTCTCCAAGAAGCGCGCTGCAACCACCGTCTTACAGGAGCTTAAGAAACTCCCTCCTCTTCCTGTGGTTGAGAAGCCAAAACTGTTTTTTAAAAAACGCCCTAAGACAATAGTAAAAGTAAGTAGGAGCTTGTGAGCATTAGTTTTACTGTATAAATATTACGGTAACAACAGACAAATGTTTTCCCACAGGGCAGGTGTCTAACCTATGGATTATACACTGTCCCAGAGTCAGGGTTGGACATGTGACTATAAAGTAGTAGTAACTCTGTTTTGCTTTTTAGACACTTGTGTGCCTGCATTTGTTCATCAAATAATACCTAACATATTTATAGTTTTTGTCATGGTTTAAACCACACTTTCCTGTTTAGGGTCACCTTTAGTATAATTCTCACCATGACCGTGTAAGGTTGACGATGGTACCCCTCATTTTACAGGTAAGGTTTAATGAAACACATTCAAAGCACTTGCTCACTTTTATTCACCCGTCATGTGACCTCTAACGCTGTGTTCTTTCTGCACACCACACTGCCTAACGGTCACTTCGTAGGGTGTGAGAAATGGTAATAGGATCCAGAGCAGTCGGCATGGGAATGATACTGACACGGATGCCAGCAGCAGCGGCAGCAGCTAGTGAATGGAAGCATTCCGGGTGCCAGCTGCCCCAGCCCTGCATGCGTGGTCACCTCCAGGCCTCATGTAGCCCACATGAGGCACGTGGTGTTATGTTCTTTCCATCTTCCAGGCATGTACACCTTGCCAAAGAGGAATACAGAACACATGGCTTTTCAAGGTCAAATTTTATTGGATCAGATTTTATTTACATTAATCGGAAAAAAAAAATGGCAACGGTTAGAGGAACGAGATGAATTGGCACTTAGTACCTGGCACTGCACATGTGTGTTCAATACATATGACATTTCTGTGGGTTTTATACCTTTGCACCTTTGCTTTATTTCAAAATACGTATTTACCTAAATAAATAACTATAAATCACTACATAAATACTTGGGGTTTTTTTTTTTAATGAATACTGTCATTGCTTCACTAAGGAGATGTAGGTTATGCATTCCCCGAAATAGCGTTCTACATGCTGTGTAAGGTAGACTGCAACTAAATGCCAAATAGGCCGACTCATCATGAGTCCTAATGGTTCCGAGGAGGACTGGTTTTCATTCCTGGGCACTAACCGCCCCGAGTAGGATGTGGCTGGTGTGAACGTGACCTTTGGAGCCAGTTTTGAGTGTGTGTCCGTGTGGCCTGAGCAAGTTACCTAACTTTTCTGACCTTCATTTCCTCATTTACAAAGTATTGATACGAATTGAACTCGCTTTATAGGATTGTTATAGCTGATAACTGAAATAATACACAGAATGCATTAGTAATTATTTATTTATAATATTTATAATGTTTATTGATAATACAAATAATAAGTACTCAATAAATATTAAGTATTATTATTTTGTGTCTAATTGTCTGCTGGCATTTTATAAGTACATGAATATATCCATGGTCTGTTTTCTTAAATCTTTTCATGTATAAAATCTGTAGTTTATCCTTGATGGAAGAACAGTGCTCTCCATCAGAATGGCAGCACAAAACTGGTCAAAATAGCTTCCATCTAATTTTTTAAACTAAGTCTAATGTAATAAATTAAGAATAATAAGCCATTAGACTAGAAAAGATCCATACATTTTCATAGTAGGATATAAATATAACTCTTGCTATTTTTAACTACAACCATTAAAAATGAAGTTATTGTTTAAATAGTCTCCCCCAGAGAAGGGAGAAACATTTTGAATTCTCAAAATTATTTGCTACTATTTCTAGTATATAAGCATATCATTCCAGAACTTTCTTCCTATCCACCATTCAGGGATAGGAAACTTGCCTTCTTCAGGGACGCCTTCTGTCTGACCCTCCCCCACTCCAAGATTAGGTCAGCCCCCTGCGTTTTTCCTCACTGACATCATGCTTGGAATTACTTGTCTGTCTTATGTTAAAATAAAGTCTGTAGATGTCCTCTGAAGCATAACACAATTTTGAGGAAGCAGCATGCGTACAATGATTTGGAATCTCAGAAATGTTAACACCTTACAGTGGGCCAGTAAATGGATCAGGTTGGAATAGTATCTTGGTTTGCAGCATATTTGTCACTTCCGTACGTGCCTTACACATCTAGGGTCCACAGTTCCTTATGTGCAACAGAGAAAATATCTGTTGATGATTTGCCTTGATTTTATTTAAAACAGTAAAACGGTCACGTTGTCTCATTTGATCCCCTTGGTCACTCTGTGATGTAACCATCATCCCATTTTACAGGTGATGCCCAGCTTTGGGACACTTACCCAAGGTCACACAACACAGTCGGGGTTCAGGTCCCGCCATGTCTGAGTCTACTGTCCATTTGAAATTGGCTGCTTGTGAACTGTTTTTGGATTTTAACGTTTACTCCGTACAGTTATAAAAATTACTCTGTAGAGTTAAGACTCCCTGACGATGTCTTTGGGTTTATATCTTGTTTTTTAATGTACTCTTCTGTAAGATGAGACTGCAAAGAAGGCTTTCTGATAAAATTTTCTGGACACAGCTGTTACAAGACTGTTCTTACTGGTTTGTTGCATGATAATCTAAGAGCTGATATAATAACTTAATTGTCAAGGGTGCGAGTAGTTAATTTCAGTCAAGGGAAGAAAGCACCCATTCTTGGTGTTCTCAGAAATCCATCCTTACCTAACTGGATTTGTGCATCGGGTCCTTTGCCATTGAAATCTACATCAACAGCAATGCCCTTGGCACTTAAGACATTCTTATTAAAGAGGCAAATTAAACAGGACTGGAGATCACATGCCATGGGCAGTACACTTATTTGAACATGTTCATGAAGTACGTAAGCGTATTTCTAGTGTCAGACTCAAAAGCTTCCCTTTACCTTTTCATTGCATCTCAGTTTTAGACTTACAAATTATTGTCTGTGTTTGTCTCTTCTCATTAGTCCTTCTTTACTTCCTTTATAGTTGACTTAATTTTAATTTTTTTGGTATGTAAGTAGAAGTGGACACCATTGTTTTATCAAAAGCTAACATTTTCCTTTTCTCTGTTCTCCCCCTCCGCCTAACTGTTGCAATGTTGATATTCTCTCTCTCTCTCTCTCTCTCTCTCTCTCTCTCTCCTTCCCTCCCTCCCTCTCCCCCTCTTCCTAGGCTGCCCTTCAGACTTCTAGCACTTCAAGTCAGTCTTTGTATGGATGACCCCCAAATACTCCTGTGTCTACACTGCCCCCTGGGCGTCTTCACTGGCATCTCAAACCCTGTGTCGAAACTCGTCTTGTTCCCTCCTAAATTGCTTTCCCCTGCAGCATCCCTATCACAGTGACTGGTACCGCTGTCCAGCTGCTGAAGCAGAGCCCTGGGAGTCAGTTCTAACTTCTCTCTTACCCCTCGTATCCAGCTAGTCATCATGTCCTATTGATTCCATCACTTAAATTTTCTTAAGTTGGTCCATTTCTTTCCCTCCCTCTGTTATCCTTTTGGTCCAATTCACAATCACCTCTCACCTGAACAGAGGGTTTTTCATTGGCCTTCCTACAAGTCCTCCGGGCATCAAATGGTCTTTTTCCAAGTGTTATCTTTTTGAGACACCAATCAGATTATGTCATGTCTCTGCTTAAAATCTTTTTGTAATGTCCTATTGCTCTTTGGATAAAGTCCAAAATCCTACACATAATTTAAAAGACCCTGCAGGGTCTGACCTGGAGGCTGCATGTGCGGCACCAAAGTAGAGATGGCGGAGACGCAGCGGTTACCAGGAAGAGCTAAGACCGTACAGTGGCTCTGAACGTAAGTTTAGGGCCACCTGTCATCTGTAACATAGTGATCATCCTGGTCTCTGAGACCCGTTTTAGAATACATTTTCAAGGTGAAATCAAGTTCTGGCTATGCAGACCTTCATTTCTCGGAATTATATATGAAGAAAGTTCACATGCAGAAAGAATATTTACAAAGATTTTTGTTTTTTAAAACTTTTAGAAGTTACTAAGAAAAAGCTATAGGAAAACTTACAAAAAGATAGAACAAGCTTTATTTTTAAACATTACCCTATGGAAAGGCAATAATAAGGAGAGCGCCTTCTGAAAGGTTTTTATAGAACTTGCATGTAAGTTCAAAAGCATGCTAAATAAAAGGAAGGCCCTCCACCCAGCTTGAATACAGAACATGTCTCAGTAAGGCTGAAGCTTTCTGGATGCCCTTCTCTGTCACAGCCTGACCACCCCCCATAGGTAACCACCATCATTAGTTTGGGGTTTAACATGTCCTTACTTTACACTTTTACTACCTGTTTGTTTCTCTGAAAAATAGTATTTGGTTAGGTTTTCAAAACAGCTTTATTGAGGTGTGATTGACATAATAGTGAACTGTTTATATTTAAAAGCATTCTCTTTGATAGGTTTTGGTACATACGTGTGAAACCATGACCACGATGAAGATAGTGACGCTATTTATCCATCGCGCCCCCAAATTTCGTTGTGCACTTGGTAATCCCCCCACCCTCAGTTCCCTAGCAACCCCTCCTTTTGGCTGGCTTATTTCACTCAGCAGAACCATTTTGAGATTCATGCACGTTGTTGCGTGTATCAATTGTCGGTTCTACTTTATTGCTAAGTAGTGTTCTGTACGGTTATATTATACCATTTGTTTACCCATTCACCCTTTTGGTGGGCGTTTGGGATGTTCCTGGTTTGAGGCTGTTACAGATAAAGCTACAATGAACACTTATGAATAAATCTCATGCTGTTGTTTCTCTTGGGTAAACACTTAGGAGTGGAATGGCTTGGTCATTTAGTAGGTGTACAACATTTTAAGAAACTGACAATTGTTTTCCAAAGGGATTATACCATTTTACATTCTCATCATTTGTTTGTAAGAATTCTAGTTGCCACACATCCTTTCTAACGTGTGTAGTTTTAAATTTCAGTCTTTAAATATGTGTGTTTTGGTATCATTGTAGTTTTAATTCCCATTTCTCCAGCGGTTAATGATACTGAGCAATTTTTTTATGTGTTTAGTAGCACATGAGGCGTGAGGAAGTGTTCAAATCTTTCGTCCACCTAAAAAGTTTTGGTTGCCCATTTTTAAATAATAATACATTTATTATTGAATCTTGAGAGGTCTTTATACATTCTGATTACAAAATCTTTATCAGATATATGGTTTGCAAATATTTTCTCCAAACCTGGGAGTTGTCCTTTTCAAAGAACAGAAGTTACTAATTTTGAACAAGTCCAATTCATTATTGTTACTGTTATTTTTATGGAATGTGATTTTGGTGTTGGATCTAAGAAATTGTCACCCAACGTAGTCACAGATATTTCTCCCATGTTTTCTTCTGGAAGTCTTATAGGTTTAGATATTTAAGTCTATGAGCATTTTGAGTTGATTTTTGTAAATGGTATGAAGTATGGATTGAAGTTTTCTGGTTTTTCTTGCATATGAATATCCAGTTATTCTAGTATCATTGGTTGAAAAGACTACCTAGTCCTAATGAGATTGATTATATTTTCAGTCTGGTAAATATCTGTTCATGTCTTTTGCCCATTTTTCTTTTAGATTACATTTTTCTTAATACTTTTTAGGAGTTTAAAAACTATATTTTGGATACTGCATGTATCTTTTTAAGTTATATGTATTGCAAATATCTTTTCCCAGTTCATGGCTTGCCTTGTCAGGTTTTGTTGTGTTTTTTGTTTGTTTGTTTTTTTTGGTGTTTTTTGATGAACAGAAGTTGTGAAGTGGCTCTATACTGAAGAGTTTAAAATCATAATGGTTGACCCAACTTATCAATAATACCTCTGAGCCCTAAATCCCATACCAGCCTTAGTTTCAGATCCATTGTTTGATTTTCCTTTATAAATCTTAGTAAGTGACTCTCATCTTCTCCGTCACGGTGTTGGAGTACAGGGGAGGAGGGAAGAACCGTTTTAAGGATTCAGTAGCGAGTTTTGCAAGCATGTTTTGAAAGTGTTTTCTTAAATTATTTTTTAGGCTGGACCAGAATATGGTCAAGGCATGAACCCCATCAGCCGCCTGGCTCAAATTCAACAGGCCAAAAAGGAAAAGGAACCAGATTACGTGTTGCTCTCAGAAAGAGGGATGCCGCGACGTCGGGAATTTGTAATGCAGGTATTTCTAACCTTGACATTAGCAGAATTTTTTTTTTTTTAACTATCGCAAACATTTAGAAATCCCCAGGTTGGAATAGAGATACGGGGACAAAGGAAAGTAGGAAAGAATAGCAGAAAGTTACGCTTTTTATACTGAATGCATTAATTCCCTCTAGGCCCACCTGCCAGCGTGGTTGACACATTCAAGTGTCAGGGACATGTTAGAATAGACAGAAGAGTTTTGAAGACACTGTGAGTTCACAAAGGCTGTTTACCACAGAGTTTATCTAGGATGCTTGTCTCTGACTTACTGTGTTACCATTTGCTGCCAGAGTCTGTTAACTACGGGGACCCAGAAACCCATGGAGTTTGAAACAAAATTGAGAAGGATGGGTGTAGCAGATGGAACAGGGCCAGGAGAGTGATCTTCAGGGTTCCCAGGAAAATTAGGCAAAGGGAGCTCGCTGTCTCCCTAACGATGGCGAGGACGGAGGGAAACAGAATTGCTGAGAGATTTCACTGCACTGTTGCACAGCCAAGCGAGTGGAAGAGTGGTTGCTAGTGTGTTGGCAGATGGGTGGGACCAGCCATGAGGTAGATCGTCCCAAACGCCCTCCTGCTGTCAGACCCCACATGTCCGTCTTCACTTGCCAACTCAAGCCCCAGTGTTGAAACCTTTTAATGTTTATTCTGACAATTTCAAACATATACAAAGGTGGGCATGTTTAATGGTACGCTATAAAGAAGGGTATCGTGGCGTGTTGGGGAATATGCCCATCATCCAGACAACAGTTGAAATTTGTTACCACACTAGCTTCAGATGTCAAATTTTCTTTCCTCACACCCTTCCTTGCTTCTGTTCCTGAAGAATTTCAAAGCTAATGTCTAACTATATGTCATTTCAGCCTATATATGTAGTCCATATCTCTAAAAAAATGTAAGTTTTCTTAACATTTTCTCACATTAGGCATGATTCTAATGAATCATCTAATACCCAATCTATATTTAAATTATCGTTAGTGTCCCCAAACTGTTTTTGTTATAATTGGCATGTCAAAGAAACTTTTCAGTCAAACCCATGGAGTTCACCTCTAATATAATCTAGTTAAAATCAGCAGATATTTATTAACTGCTGACCATATGGGAGAAATTTTGATATACAAACATAGTCTGTCTGTCATATTGATGAACTTTTCATGCATATCTAAATTTTACCTTCCTTCCTAATTTATAATCTCCATATTTCTTCATCTCACAGCACCCAATGCAGTGGTCTGTATATAGTAATGCCTTAATAACCTTTGATATATACTTGTTGTCTGCCTGCCTGATTGAGAGCTGGTTATGTTTGGCTTTTGTTGGAGATATAAACTTACGATGTGGTCAGATAAACCACTTTTGGGAACCTCCGTGTACGTGTTCACAGAGGGGGCAGTTTCTGTGGTTAGTAAACTTGTTTTTGTCCATATGTCCTTAGGACCGAGAACAGAGCTGTTATAGTATTTTCTCTTTGTAAAATATATGCACCCTTTTTCTTTTTACATGCTTAGCTTTGATGAATTCTAGAAATCACTCTTTGAATTCTAAAGCTGGAAAGGAAAAAAATTACCTAAATTTTAGACCTGTATTAGAAATAAAAACTGGCATTGACTTTATGAAACAATTCCTTTTCTATGGAGTATATTGAGTACCCCTTTTGAAAGAGGAATTTAGAGTATCTTACACCAGCTTCCATTTTATGGGTATTCATAAACATTCTAGTCAAACAGGAACATTTGGCTTTGCTTTTACATGTTTTCACACTGAATTCATATTGTTTTTTCCCCCCTTCTGGAAGCCCCAGTGGATTTATTACTGTATTACAGAAACTTTATCAAAGTAAAGGCTTTTGTATAAACTACTTAAGCAATGTTATTATTTGTTATAATTGAATGTGGAAGTAAAATATCTAGAGATAATATGCTAATATTTATTTAGCACCAAAAAAAAAAAAAGTTTGTGTGTTATAAAATGGATGCTGTCACTTGTATTGATTACTAGGTGAATGAAAACCTATTATTTGGGTATTTAGTTTCAGAGTAAATTTCTTAAAGCTTTTAATTTTTTTGGACTAGGATATTTTAATTCTTCAAAGAGAAAATAATAACTTGCGTATCAGTACATTGTATCATTGTATGTCATATGATGTCAGTTTTTCTACCTGTGATTGAGATTTTTTCAAAAACATACATAAGGCAAATTTCATCAATTTTATTTGTGACTCAGTGAAAGGTAATGAATCAAGTTTTTGGTAAATGCTGTTTTAGAACTTTTTTGTTAGTTTTTTTTTTTTTTTTGAGGACTTGATTTATTTAAATGATTTATTGAAAGTCAAAAATCTGGCTTCTTAAATTTACTGCATAGCAAAATTGAGCTTCTTTGCAAATTAACATTTTAATGTAAAAATCTTATTTGTAATAGTTATAAAATTTGTGTGCTTTCTAGGAAGATGACTTAAGAAGTTTCATACATATTTGACTCTTACAATGAAGTGATTTTCTTTTTCTTGAGTGACCGTTGTGTTTGTTAGTGGAGAGTGAAATCCTTCAGCACAATGGTCTTTTTTTAATACTAACCAATAACCTAGGATAGCTGCTCACAAACTGTTGACTCATGCAACTATAAAAACTTGTGTGAGGCAAGGGTGGGTGACTGGGAAAAATGAATCTGGAAGCATCTGTTCTAGAAGTAAATCTTGAAGCTCTCAGAATAGGTCAGGGGGAAAGTCTGCAGACAAATATCCGATGTGAATATACTGAGATGGGAACAGCATTATCCCAGAGCAGGAGCCTGGAGCCCTAGGGCTCCGGCGGAGTAGATAAGTGAGGTTTGGAGATGAAGCCGCCGCAGAATTGAATGCGAGGGAGTGAGGGTATGTAGCGTGGAAAGACAGAAGAAACATTTTTGCTGCCCAGTGGTCTTTTGCTTCCATTTACTTTGGCCAGTCTTTTGATTCTCAGAGCAGAAGAAGAAGCTTCTACTGATGTAGCGGGCCTAATCTTTTAGCAGGCCAGCATTCCGGGACAACACGGGCTGGGGAAGCTGGCGAACAAACCAAGCACTGGAAAAAGTAGTAGATAGCAGAGACTGGTTTCAGCCAGGGACTCGAGCACATGATACCTGGGGCCTGTGGCATCCAGGTCAAGTGCAGGCCAACACAGACATGAGAGGTGGCACGTGTACACACCACTCCAAGGGGCTGCCGCGAACAGTACTGGCTCAGTGCTTTTGAGTGAGGGCCATAGATTACTGCTGATTTGTCATAATGTGCTGATTTCTGCTTTCAGAAGAAAAAGCAATGCATGTTTCAAAAACATTGCACAGATCTAAACTATAAGATTTGCAATAGTTACAGGAATTCCGTAATGAATACATTTTCAATGTTTCATGTACTACAAGAACTATGTCAACTAGTTAATCCTAACTAAAATTCTGTTAAGAGTGCACTTTTCTTTGTCATATAACTTGCACATTGGGTTTATATTTAAGTTCTTTCCTCCCGCTGTGTTGTATATTCCTATTTCCTTAAAAGTAGTTGGTTCATTGAAGCTTGAACATAGTGATGAAAATAATAACACAAGTAAAACTATAAATAATGTTGTAAGAATAAATGGCAAACAGTACACAACTAGATACCAGATGGGAGTCCCTATGTTCTGAGACAAGTGAAATAGCCAATATTATGATTTCACACAAGAGCCAAAAAAGAAAAACGGTAGAAGGGTCATGCTGTAGATATGGAATCTGGATTTAGTTGTACCACACAATCATTTATTGTTACTACCCAGTATATGGTCACTGTGAAATTTTATTAAAGTGGCATGAAACTTTTGAAGCTAATTTTTTTTATTTTTTAAACAAAGCACAGTGATATCCGGTAAAATAATCTAAAGTTTCAGAGATAGATTGCCTGTTCAACTCTTGCTAATTTTTCAACTCACCTTAAAAATTGATTTGTAGGAATCTACTATATATTCTCGAATGTGAGCCTTTTGTAGTGATTTGGCATTTTAAACATGTTCTCTTGTGTTATGACTCCTATTTTTTTCTCTTTTTTTAATGATGCTTTTTGAGGAACAAAAGTCATAAGTTTAATGCAGTCAAATTTTTTCTGTTTTTTTCTCTTATGTTAACTTTATAATAAATCTAGACATCCAGAAGCATAAGTGCCCCCACCTTGTTCTTCCTCAGAAGGATTTTGGCTGCTCTTAACACTTTGCATTTCCATGTAAATTTTGGAATCAGCTTGTGAAGTATTATGAAAAGATGTATGGGATTTTGGTGGGAATGCCACGATCATGTATTGACCTATTGAATTTATAGGTCAATTTGAAGAAAATTGACATCATTATAATATTGACTCTTCAATACATGATCGTGGCATCTTTCAATATTTTTCACTTTCTGCGTGATTATTGATAGAATATACAAATGCAGTTGGCTTTTGTATACTACGTTTTATATAGAAAACTTAACACTCATAAATTCTTACAATTTATTTGTAAGATTTTGGATTTCTTATGTAAATATCATCAACAAATAATAAGCTTGTATTTACACTTCTAATTCTTGTGCCTTTTCTTTTTCTTGCCTTATTGCTCTGTCTAGGATTTGTAGTAAAATGTTAAATACTAGTAAAAACAGAGAATATCCTTGTCTTGTTTTTAATTTCAAAATTTCAACATTACGTATAATGTTTGCTGAGGTTTGTTTTAGGTTTTTGTAAAATGTCTTTTATCATATTAAGGAAGTTCCCTTCTTTCCCTGAGTTTTTCTTTTGCTAAGAGATTTTATTATGAATGGATGTTGCCTTATATCAAATGCTTTGCTCCATTTATTACGATGACCATAAGGTTCGTCTCCTTAGCCTATTAAAATAGCGATTCTGTTGATTGCTTTTATTTGAATTTCGAATGTTAGATCAACTCTGCATTTCTGGAGTAAACTTAACTTCGTCATGATTCTATTTTTTATATATTACTTTGTTCAATTTACTATTAATATGGTTTAAACTTCAGCATTTATGTTTAGGAGTGAAAGTGGTCTTAAATATCCTTATACTGTTCTGTTCTTGTTGGATTTTGGAATGAGAGTGATTCTTCACTGAATAATTGAGGACTGATTCCTCTTTTTCTAATCTTGGGTGAGTTTTTGTAAGAGTAACATTTTTCCTTAAATATTGAGTAGAACTTGCTGGAGAAGCTCTCAGGAGTTTTCTTTGTGGAAAAAATTTTAAATTATGTCTTTAATTTCTTTAGTAGTAATAGGTCTGTACGGTTACTGGTTTGATCTCTGCCAGTTTTAGCAATTATATTCTCTTTTCCATTTTATCTAAATTTTCACTAAAATACTCAATATTCCTTATTATTTATAATGCTATAGAAGCTATCATAATCTCCATTTTCATTCTTATTTGTGTCTTTTTTTTTCCCCAATCAGTATTACTTTTAGTTTATCATTTTATTCTTTTCAGGGAACTAACTTTTTGCCTCTTTGAACTTCTCTATTGTATTTTGTTTTCTGCTTCCTTAATTTCTGCCTTTGTCTTTGTTCTTCTGTTTTCTTTGGAGTTAATTTGCTCTTAATAACTTCCTGAGGTCATTTCTTTTCTGCCTTTCTCTAAGATTTTATGACTGTGTATTTTCTTTCACACTTTCCTTTAGCCACATCCTTTAAGATTTGACGTATTGCATTTCTATTATTGTATATTGTATTTTCTATTTAAACAACTTTCTAATTTCCACTAGGATTTCTTTCCTCTTTCCCCTTACATTAATTATTTAGATTACTTACTTAGATTATTTTAATTTCCAAAGTTGTGATTATCTTCTTTTATACTTCTTCAATCACTCATTGAGACCAATGTATAAAAACAAATCCTACTGTAAGTTGTGTATTTTCTCTTTCTCTTGTAATTTTATCTTTTTTTTGCTTTCAAATCTACTGCTTGTATCTGTATTATCTCTTGGCATCTCTAAAAGAGCATACCCAACTCAGAAAATGTGTGTATGGATGTAAGATGACTGATGTATATATACTTAAAGGCGTGCATATACATACATACATGTGTGCATTACTTACTAAAGATAACTATGGAATAATTCTGATGATAAAAAGCTACTGTCTACTGAGCAATTAAGATTAATGATATACTGTAGTTTACATACATTTTCTTATTTGATTTTCAAAGCAACACTATCAGGTCGTTGTCACCCTTCGCTTACTGATGAAAACACTTAAGGCTAGAGATGTTAAGTAATTGGAATCAGTTCATATACTAGGAAGAAGTAGAGTTGAATTTTATACCCAAATCCGACTTGGAATTCCTCGTTCCTAACTACAACCTTGTACTAACCCTTACTTATTAATTCTTTAGGAACTATTTAATATAAACCTTTGTAGACTTGGGATGCAATGCAAACATTATTTTAAATAGGACAAACATGAATTTCAGCCTTTTCAGTTTACTCATTTAAATAAAGAATACTAAATGTAGTGAGAAACAACATAAACTGTGTTACAGTGTAAGTTTTATTTTTCTGCTTATGTAAATGATAAGTTTACTTAAAACAATCAAATAATATAGTAACATGTAAGGAAGTAAACATCTTCTAAGACTGTCATCCTGAGACAACCCCCAGTGACATTTTGAGGACCACGTTTCCATATTTTTGTCCATGTATGTGTTCCTTTGTATATCTGATGTTACATAAATAGGTTCTTATCTTAACCGCTGTTTTTGTCATGGCCTGAAGTTTGTATTTTTGAATGCTGCAGAGCAGAACACATTACTTGATGGTGTGAAAGAGTTTCTGTTTCCCAGAATAACTCTCATTAATTTCTTACTTTAATCTGATCAGGTCAAGGTAGGCAGTGAAGTTGCTACCGGAACAGGACCTAATAAAAAGATAGCCAAAAAAAATGCTGCGGAAGCAATGCTGTTACAACTTGGTTATAAAGCATCTACCAGTCTTCAAGACCAGCTTGACAAGGTGAGAATTAAGTTTACACGCACGTGTCCTCTTTTGTCAGAATAGCAGAGTGATGAACAAATTGTGGTCCCGTGTTCCTCGACTCTTAAGTAATAGCTTAATTGGTGTTCAAGTGACATCAGGTTTTACCTTTTCTAAGGTAGTACCCTATCCTTGTGTCTTTGAAGATAGATTCTCCAGGTACAAATTAACATCTGTGTTATGGGGTCAAGATGAAATATTAATGATAGTCTTCCCATGAACAAATATTACAAATTTGTGCTGTGGTTGTCCATATTTTATATAATACCAATTTAATAATTTTTAGCTTATTGATTGGTGGGTTTTGCCACGTCGGCATGGTTTTAATTTGTGCTTTTTAAGAACAGAGGTTGCTAGCTTTTATTTCTGAAATACAGCTGAAAACACTGAAAATAAAGAGCCTGAGTTATCCCTTTAGGGCAGGAACTATATTGGACAGGCACTCTATAAACTAATTTTTCTATTTACTTTATATTTAAAGGTAAACTCAGAGGGTGTTTATTTTCTGCCAAGACTTGTGTTCATGGTTCCCTATTTCTTCTGTAGCAGTTAATGACATCATTCACACCTGCCTCTGTTGCAAGAGAAGATAACTTGGCAAGAACTGGCTTAATTTCATTTAGTATTAAATTATCATTTTAACCATGTACATGTAGAGGTCATTTTCATGAAATGTTTTATTTATATGAAAATTCATAAGACAGGCTTAATAATGATTTCTGTCACAAACAGTATGCTTTTTTCCATGCCATTTCCTGTTCAGAGATATTTTCAGTTTCTGCAGGAACCCATTTCTGAAGTTTAGAGTAGAAACAAAATCATTTATTAAAAAACATTTCGATCTGTTTTTCTTTTTAAGGCAACTATGAATATGTAGGCAATTATTTTGAGTGATTAAAAAAATTATTTGTCTGTGTAGTATCGCTAGAGATTTGAATTCTGTTTTTATAACCTGGGTAGTCAATGCTTTTTCTTCCTTTAAAAGTATTTGTAACATGACACCTAACATGTGTTCAAGTTTCTATAGTTCGCATATTGTGTATATGTTGTTTTAACTTAACACATTTATATTGACTTAAAACTGGTGAGTGATTTATAAAAATATGTCAAAATAAATCTCATAGACATTTATTTGTAAGTTAAGTGAAAACAAAACAGAACCAAAAAGCAGCATTAATGTCATTAATTTAAAAAGCATTTTTTGCATACCCACTGTGTTATTTAGTCAGCGTTCTCCAACGAAACAGAGCCAACAGGCTGTGTGTATGTATATGTATGTATATACATGTACACACACATATATGCATGTTTTTATACACACACATACACATAGGTATACATACATACATTCATACATAGCTATACATCACACACAGAGACTTACTTTAAGGAATTGGCCCATGCGCTTATGGAGGCTTGGCTGGTATGAAATCTGATGGGAAGGCTGATAAGCTGTAGACGCAGGAAGGAGTTACAGTTCGAGTCCAAAAGCATCTGCTGGAGGTTTCCCTCTTCTTCCAGCGAAGGTCAGCCTTTTCTTCCGGTACACCTTCAGCTAATTAAGCCCACCCACATTACGGAGAGCAATCTGCTTTATTCAGAGTTCAATTATTTAAATGTAAATCCTCCCCAAAACACACTCACAGAAACACCCAGGATAATTTTTGACCAAATGTGTGAGCACTACAGCCCAGACACGTGACACACAAAATCAACCATTACACTCCCTAAATGCCGAGGGTGACTGAAGATGACCACGTGACTGAAACATGGTCCCTGCACGCGAGGAACTGACCATGGGCGAGGAGTTTTAATCATACAACAAAAATTGTACTATCCTGGGACCTAGAGGACATGAAGATGAATCTGGAAAGTCAGGAATAGCTGAGACCACAGTTTGTATGCGAAATAAAGAGCTTGAGGAATGACTCATTTAAGATTTGAACATGAAATGACATAATCTGGTTCGCATTCTGCAAAAGACAGCCCTATAAGTGGGGTAGTGAATGGGTTTGAGCCGGAAGAGCCTGCAGGCCGGAAAGCCAGTGCGGAGGCTGGCAGAGCTGTTCAGGTGGAAGAGCCAAGGGTCTGGACTCAGGCAGGTGGTAGACAGGAGAGGGAGCCACACCAGAGACACCTCTGAAGTGTAAGTGCGAAGAGTTCAGTGGCAGACAGGATGCCTGGGGGATCCAGGAAGAAGGAAGGGAAAGCATAGCGGCCAAAAGGGGGAGCAGAGAATGACTTGGGAAGGAGTTGGCAGCCATGTGCTGCAGAGACCCAATAGGAGAAGGTCTCGATACACTGACTTGTCAATCAGATCTTGGTGAATGTGGCAAAAGCAATTTTAAAAACATGCAAAGGCAGTATTTAAAAAGTGTTTCCTTTTAAGAATAAGCAAGATATGTACATGGTTAAAAGGATTCAAATAACACAAAAACGGGGGGGAAAAAAAGGTTAGTCTCCCATATTAAAAAAATGTTACTCTGAGACCCTTAGACGCCTCGTCTCTCTTCCAAAAGGGCATCTCTCACATGAATAAAATTTGTACAGCTTTTAGAATAGTGTCTGAAATACAGTGACTATTCTATGAAGATTTGATAAATAAAAATAAAATAAACATCCTCAAAGAGACATTGTGTGTATACACTAATACATGTATATGTTAGTAGCGATATTTGGTGATCGTTGTCACAGAACTGTAGCAGAACATAGCAATGTCTCTATTGTTAATTTGACCCCAGGAGTGATAAAGAAGCTCTTTTCATCACTTTAGCACCTATGATGATAATGTTTACTGTTTAACCACCTAGATAGAGCCTGTGTGTATATAATACCTAGACTGAATGTAGGGCTGAAATTGTAAATTTAAATGAACAGATAAAAGCACGAGACAGAAATAGATTCCAGTGTAGAAAGGGCTAGATAATACTGTTCAAGTTAGTTACTTGTGTGTCCATGGTCCTGGGGTCAGAGATGCATGGAATAAGCAGAATAACAATGTAAGGGACCTCTGACTTGGCCTCATTCATTAGTTAACAGCTTTTCTTTTTGAATAAGTCTGTTTCTTTGGATTTCAACAATTGATTTAATCTTTTCAGACAGGGGAAAACAAAGGATGGAGTGGTCCGAAGGCTGGGTTTCCTGAACCGACAAATAACAGTGAGTTTTTACTTTCATGTTAACTGTGCCTGGCATTCACCAGTGGTTCAGTGACCAGCTCCCTGGGTATTTACTGGGTCTGTCTGGGCTCTAGCCGCCATGTTTAATGTTGCGGGAAATATAAGGAAGTCGTGGTGTTGCTTTCCTGGAACTGATAGAAGACACGGGCGTTCCTGTCCTTGATGTGGTTAAGCCACTGCAGACAGGTACCATTTAATTCACATAGGGAGGACATTCTTTTTTTTGTGAGTTGTTTTTATTGCAACATTATTATAGTATAAAAGAATCAAAAAAGCAAAAGCAGATGCCTACACGCTCATTACACTCTAAAATAAACTCTTTCATAGTTCTATTTCCTTTCAGGTAAGCACAAAATTTTAATTATAAGTTTTTACATTAAAAATTGCTCAGTTTTATTCATTAAAATAGACTAAGTTCACACGTAGTCTTTAAATAAAGCATTGCAAAATCCACTGTATGATCCTGGTTCAAAATACAGATTATAAGCATTCAAAAGCTTTCTTTTGATGGAATGTTCTGAGAGCTGTGCTTTCTATGGTTTTCAAGACGGAGGTTCATTATTTAGTAAACATGGATGTACAATCATTTTATGCGCTTTCAGGGAAGAGTTAGCTGTACTTCTGTTAGATTTCTGGGAAGACTTCTTCATGTCAACCACATCAAATAATATTCATGACTTCTATCTAGTGCTATTATGAAGATAAATTAGGATTTTAATGAATTGCCAGCTT
The DNA here is from genome assembly GCF_036562045.2 of Rhinolophus sinicus. Classification (NCBI taxonomy): domain Eukaryota; kingdom Metazoa; phylum Chordata; class Mammalia; order Chiroptera; family Rhinolophidae; genus Rhinolophus; species Rhinolophus sinicus. The sequence goes on from NC_133763.1 coordinate 8,575,971, forward strand.
TTATTCCTTAAAGAGCAATTGCTGAAACTATTTAAAATGCAGAATGTTCCTCCGTCTTACTTGAATGCAAAGAATGATGCTCCAAAGCCTCATTGCATGGTAACTTACATCAATGTTCTAAGTCAACTACAAACAGCGTCTCTGTCGCGATTTTCTTCATGCATTGTACGTTCCCGTGTCCTTAGTCTTCCGTGGAAAGTAGCTATGGATGATAGATTTCGTCTGTAATACAGGTGAAAGCTTGTACTGTGTTGTTTTCATTAACATTGCAAAAAGCATTTTTCATGTTGTGCTGAATCATTAGAATTTTGAAATATTTTTAAAGTCACTAATAGAAATATCAGAACGGTAAGAATAAAATTGCGCACAATTGCGTTCTAATTATAGTATAATCAGATGATTAAAAAATCCACTTCAGTTTATTTCTTTTTTCAAAGGTGTACGATCAGGCAGTTATGCATTGGAAGCGTAGACATTTTTCTTTAACTTCCTCCCACCTCTCCTGAAAAGCATCTATTTTCACTGAAGTGACCATTTTACTATAAATCAGTAAAACAAAACAGCCAGCCAGTGAAGACCCTATTGAAGTGAAGTCCTCTGTGGAGTCAGATCTATCTTATTTCTCATCCTGTTTCTCTTCCTCATAATGCCTGGAAGCCGAATAAGCTTAAATATGTAAATTTTCATAACTTATTCTTTGATACTAGCAGCTCATCTCTTGGTGTATAATAACATGAGTAACAAACTCTTATCAACACATGCTTATGAGACCTGAATTTTTGGATCATCAAAACTAGCCTCTTGAAAAGAATATTTCAGTGAGGTAATGGTATTCATGAGTTACTTTCTGGGAGTAATTTAAATAATAGGACCCCGAGTCCTTGGGGTGTGTGTGTGTGTGTGTGTGTGTGTGTGTAATGAATGTGATAGTCTTAGCACGTACCCAAAAGAAAAAATGGAATCAGTTCAGGATTCTCAGAGTTTGTGTTGAATACATACTTTGATGTTTGAATATATACTTGTAGGCTTATAATTACTGGGTAAGAAACCGTAAGAAGCATTGCATTGATTTCATTTTTATGTAAAGTACTTACTTAGCATAGTATCTGTTTTCTAGTAAGCACATAATGAGTGTTGATTTCCTTCCATGCCTTCTCCCTCCCCTTATTTAATAAACATTGTATAATTCTGGGTAGGCTTGCCAAAATTTCTGTTCTTATACTTTTTATCTGTCGGATGTTTTTTGCATCTACATGGTGACCAAAGAATATATACTTTATACTTGAATAGTTAACTTTTGGCACTAGACATTTTTTCAAAGAATATAAGCATTATTTACTTGAATATGGAAGTCACTTATTAACTTGACAGTTTTAACATGAAATCACATTATAAATAACCTGCAAACTCCATCATTAAACAGTGATACTTTGGCTCTTGGTTTTATATGTGTTTGTTGATTTTTAACTTGCTAAAGGATTTTGAAACTCATTTGCAAGTAGGGGAGGAGGTATCATACAGAGGCTGGTGAGTTTCAGTGATCAGAAATGCATAAGAATGCACAAAATATTTGCAGTATTTGCTTTAGCTAAAATCTTAGAAGTGATAAAGCTGTTTGAAGCCACCTTAAAACTTAGCCAAACTGTAAACGCTTTAGGACTTCCGGTGGCCTACAGTAGTTCACACTGAGAATTTGAAAGGGGAATGGATGATCCCTCACCCCTTCCCAGCTGTGACAGGTGAGAAAGCTGCCCCAAGGGTTGTTCCTGTGAATGCTGAGTGGTCCCTGCCACGGAGGAGGCGAGCAGCTCTGAAAAAGGCTACTTCTCTCTAGTGGGGCCACAAGTCCCCTGGAGCCGGCTCAGAGCTACTTATTACCTTAGGAAAAAGGGGGTCTCTTCGTAGGACTTGATCACTCAAGTGATGAATCCTTACCTAAAAATTAATTTAAATCCATATAGTAACATTTAGTTTAAATTCTCTTCTACTTAATCAGTTCCTTAAGTTTGAAATTTTGCCCTAAGTGGTTTCTGTCCTGGGAAGAATACCTGTGTTTGTGTTTTGCAGGCAAAGGTTAGACAGAGCAGGGATCTCTCAGGATGGCACGTGTGGGGGAAGATAGGAATTTGAGATTGCCAGTGCTGCTGCCTCACTGACATATTGTCTGACCTTGAGCAACTCATTTTCCATCTTATTATTCAATGTGCCCTGTCAAGAGTTATGCATACCGATTTATAACGTTGAGGATCTTTAATTGTGTAACCTTTGTAAAATGATTAACCTTCCTTAAATAACATCTGAAAAGGTAGCATGTTACTTGATAAAAAACAGAATGTCGTCATAAAGTGGCTCTTCTTCATTGTTTTCTTTGTTACAACTCTACATTACTTCCCAAATTGCAGTTAATAAGATCAAATTTTTAGCCAGCCATTAGTTGGATAAAAAATGAAATTAACTTGGAATGATAGTGTACAAAAAAAGCTAAAAGAAAGGAATGTAGAATTGAAAGGGGAAAGAAGACAATTTTAACCTGGCATAGCTCGCCTTTAACTGTGCGTAAACACACAAAATAAGTCAGTGTACATGTGCATTTAATTTTTGAAGTGGAAGATATTATTGTTTTTTTCGTGGAAGATATATTTTTTAAAGATTACAGTCGTAAGAAACTGCTAGCAATTACAACTAAAAAATAGTTTAAATGGTTTTGCAAGTGATTGTGATTACATAGTCTGCTTCGTGACTTGATTGCCTGCAGATTTAAAATATGGACTTAATTTTTGCACGCTTCTCAGGCTTTCTTCATTGGCCTGAATTGCTGCAGAAGGTAGACTATTCTAAGTGTGTTTTTACCCTTTGAATCACTGTCATCATCGTGTTGAAGGGCAAGAGCACATAACTCTGTAATGTGAGGTTTGTGTTAAATTTAGCATGGGGCAATTTTATGCTTGGCATACACATAAAAAGCGAGATTTTTACAGATGAATGACTAACAACTTTTTTTTTTTTTTTTTTTTAAAGAGCATGCATTTTAAAGATCTACTGACGGCTCATGGAAAACTTCGTAAAATATTTAGATACAGTTCAGTTGGTATCTTTTTTCTTTCTTTTTTTTTTGTATTCACATTCCATGTTGCTTATTAATACAGAGTTTTACTTAAAGGTGAACTCCAGCTTAATTCAAAATTGGACTAAGCTCAAAGGTATTCATTGGTATGTGCCGTATCCACCCACTAAAAGATTATTTGGAGGCATTTTTCACATAAATATTTTTCCGTTAACCTTTTAAAAAGTTTTATTTAGCCCCTGTGAAATATGCTGACTCTCCTGGGTTCATTAGAGATGACCCAAGACAAATACTTTGGGGATGGGATAGAGTGCTTACTGACCTTTTCAATATTGTAGTTGACTTACCAAAATTTTTGTCACTTTCGTGTCTTATCTCTATATTATTAAACTCACTGCATCCTGAAAACAGGATACTAAAGCTTCCCAGTGACATGACATTAGGTAGATTATATGCTCGTTTCCCAGGTGCTGTGTACTGTGCGTAGAACCTCTGCATTTTTAGTTCTTTTTTTTTTGATGTGAGGCTTGTACATTTAAGACCATAGATTTATAGATTCTATAAGTGTTTGGGAGAGTTCCCTCCACGATTTCCTTTTGGGGCTCCCACAATAGAAACCACTTTGCAATGAGACAATTAAATAAGTTGGAGCCAGTGGCTTTGAATATAAAGCTGAGCGATCCAACTTAGTTATTTATTTAGAGATAAATACTGTGTTGGAAGTGTAAGCGTGTAAGCTGACTTGTAGCAGTCCATTTCAAAGGGACTGGCGGGCTACTTGTGCTCGTGCAGCCCACTCCCTGCAGGACTGAAGGTCTTTGAACAGAGCCTGGTGCCAGCAGGAGAGGCTGCTTATCTGGGGCGGTTGGGGCAACAAGGTATACACATCGCCACTGCTGTTACTCTGCCCTGCGGAAGCTGCAGGTGGAAAACCATGGTCTTCCTCCCCTCAGCCAAGGGAGAAAGATGCAGAAGTTCCAGTAAGATCCTCGCCCCCTTTCACATTGGTTGCTGTGTTGGACTGCTCAGTGGGGAGAAGCTTTAGCCCTTCTTATTCCTTTGGTCAGGGTCAAAGGGTTCTCTTTCCTTTTCTGTTTTCTTTTTTTAAGATTTTATTGGGGAAGGGGAACAGTGTGTTTTCCCAGGACCCATCAGCTCCAAGTCAAGTCGTTGTCCTTCAATCTAGTTGCAGGGGCGCAGCCCACCATCCCATGCAGGAGTCGAACCGGCAACCTTGCTGTTGAGAGCTGGCGCTCTAACCACCGGAGCCACCGGCCGCCCCAGGGTTCCCTTTTCTTGCCCATTGTGTCTAGGAAGGGGAGAGAAAGCAGGAAGCTTGCTTCTGTTTTAGTCAGACGAGTTGAGTTTGTAGTTAAAGGCTCATTCATTTAAGGAAAAGGAATCTGAAATTAGAAAGCGAAGTCTTTAATCAGATTAACACAGATAGCATATTTTTCTGAAATATTCTCAGGAAAGATTGAATGAATTTAAATTTTCATGATTTTAAAAACTTGCTTGACTCATATTTTTACCCCCAAAAGATTTCAGATACATGACTTTTTTTTTTAAATTAAATTTATTGGGATGACAATTGTTAGTAAAATTACATAGATTTCAGGTGTACAATTCTGTATTACATCATCTGTAAATCCCATTGTGTGCTCACCACCTAGAGTCAGTCTCCTTCCATCACCATATATTTGATCCCCCTTACCTTCATCTCCCACCCCCCACCCCCCATCAGATACATGTTTTATACATGCTTTTTTAAAAAAGGAAATAATATGAGCAATTTAAGGATACATTTATTGATCTCAGTGTGAGAGTGTTTTTTAAGCATAAGAGCAAAGGATGAAATCAAAGAAAAAGAGATGGATTTAGGTCCATAAAAACTAAAAACGAATTCAGGGACCAACATAACAAAATAAAAAGGCAAATGGCAAGCAGGAAGCATAAATTGTGGCATATATAGCAACTGGTTAAGTGTACACAAAGGACCTACATAGGTTAATTTTAAAAAAAAGTAAACGTCCCAATAGAAAAATGACCAAAGGACTTAAGGAGAGATTAAAAAAGAACCGACAGTAAGTAATGAAAACTTGTCCAGCAATCAGAAAAGTGCAAATTAAAAATACATGCTATGTAATTTCTGATCTGTAAAAATTTGTGAGGATTTAAAACCTATGATTCTGGCTGTTGGGGAAACAGGCAGTGATGCACCTCTGGCAGGACTGGCAGTTTGCTCTCCTCCTGCAGCAAGAATGTAAAATAAAGCGTAGGCCCGTTTTTCTAGAGCTTAACTAAAAGATTTGGGGAAATAGAAGGGAACACTTTTTTCATTAATAGACATATACTGGTTTATAATCAGGAAAAAAAAAGTGTGTTTAAAAAACAGATACACAAACTTTGGCTGGAATGGCACAATCTGGTTGCTTTTAAACAAAAATTATGTATTAAACACTCACTTCGGCGGCAGTTATCTATAACCTAGAGTATACCTGGGAACCTTTTATGACGTTTTCTCTTTAAACAAGAAGAGAAATGTGAAGTTTTCTAAAGGCTGAATGACATTTCAATTTCTGAAGTTCGTTCTGTAAGTCAGAAATGTGTGCTCTTCTCAGAACTCTGTGGGGATCGGAAAGCGTTTAAAACTAGTATTTTCTCAACTGGAATAGAGCATAGCAGTGACATGGGTGAAAGTCTCCCAGAGATTGAAAGTTGAAGTGTTAAGAAGTACTTCATTGATTTTTCTTTTTCAAAGAAACTGCAATAAGCGTGAGGAGAAAATAAGGGTAATTCTCATAATTATTCATCAGCTTGTCCGAAAAGACGGAGATCTGTAATTCCAGTATCGAGTATTAGAGTTTGCCAAGAAATGTTAAACTTGTTATCATTTTTAAGGAAAATATATAGGTAATACCTGATACATAATGTATTTAACACATATAAGCTGTGAAGCACGATAAAATAAGCACTCCTGAAGCCACCACTCAATTTAAATACTATATAGTTACCAATACTGACTCACCTGTGACCTCCTCCTTCCTATCCCTTGGCCGCCATGCCTCCCCCCAACAGAGGTAACCGCTCTCCCTGGCTTTCACACATGGTCACCCACCCTTTGTTTCTTATACTTTTATCAAACAAGTATGAGTCCTTTCAGTATTTGTTTCGTTTCATTTTGGTTTTTTCTTGTTTTAAACATCAGAAAAATGGCATTACACTGTGTGTTTTCTGGAACTCCCCCCACCCACTTAACATTGTGATTTAAGATTATTTTGCTACCTACTCGTATAGTAGTTCATCCATTATGTGACTATTGTATATTCGATTTATGTATTCTCCTATTGATAACACCTTTGGGATATTTGCAGGATGTTGTTACTACAAAAATAGTACTTTGAACATTTTGAACATGTCTCCTGGTGTACATGCCCAAGAGTTGCTGGGCGTGGAATTTATGAATTATGGGGTATGTGTAAGTTTAGATTTACAAGAGATACTGCTAGTTGGTTTGTGGTGGGAGAGCTGGAGAGCCCTTCGGAGTATCTAGTGCTCTGTACTGCTAGAAGCAGAAAATGTTTAAGTCACTGTTGTTCCATTGATCTCATTTTCGATGGTAAATTTAGTTGAAGTTTAGTTCCAATTCCATTATATCATTAATCTTCTTTTCTATTTTTACTTAGTTTTTTTGATGGATAAAAATAAAAAATGCAAAAAAGTGAAAAATTTCCCCCTACTTTTGTCCCCGTTAGGACACGTTCCATCCTGTCCCCCAAGCAAGTAACTTAAAGCTGGTTAGTTTCTTTTGTAGTATTTGTGTGTGTGTGTGTGTGTGTGTGTGTGTGTGTGTGTACTAGCAAATGCAGATTATGTTTATTATTTTATCCCCTAGCATTCCAGACACACTGTTGTACAGGTTTCTTCCTCTCCTAACTATATGTCCTGAAGATCCTTCTACGTTAATAAGTATAGAAGTTTATTATTGTTTAACCACTTTCCAACTGGTGGGCATTTCGATTGTTTACAGTATTTTTCTGTTATAACTAGTCCTACTGTGTAAAGCCTCACACATACATCCTTTTACCTGTGTGCTAGTATGTTTGTCGGATAGATTCCTCCCAATGGAATTACTGAGTCAAAGAATGTTGCACTTATAATTTTGGTAGACGTTGCCAGATTCTGCTCAGTGGAGACTTACCAGTCGCCTTTGTACAAGCAGCGTAGGTGAGACTGCCTGTTGCCCCCAAGCTTGTCCCACAGCGTGTGCTGACTTCTGGATCTGTGCCAGTCTGATGACTGCAGTACGGTAGTCAGTGTATTCAACCTATATGGCATTCAGTCCGCTGTGAATGAGGTTGAGTAGTTTTTGTACACTTATGAGCCATTTCTATACATTTTGTGTCAATGATATAGTGTATCAGTTGCTCATTTTCAAATTAGGTAGTTGGTCTTTTATTCTTATTTGACAAGACTGTGTATGTGTGTGTGCTTTATAATACTGCTTGATATTTATCTTGTTCTCTTTGTTTATGATGGAACTTTCTTCTAAAGTTTGGTGTTCTTTTTAATGTATTTGAATGATCTTTTCTTTTATAGTCTTTTGTTAGCATTTGTAATCTTAATAATGCCTTCCCCACTCTGAGATTACAAAAAAATTCTTTTACGTTATCTTCCAGAACTTTTATAGTTTTATTTTTCTGTCTTCAAATCTGTGATCCATCTGGTACTTACAGTGAAAGTATGGATCCAATTTTAATCCCCACCACATTGAGACTTGACTGTTATCAGATACTAAGATTCTGTATGTATTCGGTTTTATTCTGAACTTTCTGTTCTGTTCCTCTGACTATTCATGCACCAGCTTTAATCATTGCGTCTTTATTGAGTTTTATCATAAATACACTTAAAGTTCTGTTTGTTTAAAACAATTGTGAATGAAGAAGTGCTTGGTCTGTGATCTTTCTGGCCATATTACATGGAGTATAAGTAATTGAAAAGATGAAAAATCCCTTTGACAAGGGAAGTAAGACGAGCAAGGGTGGTCAAAGCATCCACTAAAAGAAGCAACAGGGGACTGGTGGTTGGAGGCAGTGGCAACAGACTCCCTAAAACTTCTGGGTGTAATGGATGTAGCACTTGTTCTTAATTGATTCAGAAAGTGTTTATGGACTGCATTTATAATTTTTGGTATTATTGGTGATTCCAATAAAGTTTTTTTAAGTTGAAACTGCTTCTTGAAAAGCCAGTTAATCTGTGAGATAAAAACATGGTTAACTACCACCTCCCCCCTGAAAAAAGGAGGGAAAACTTTTAAAAAATGGAACAAGTGTTATTTGGGGGAAAAAAAAAAAATCAGTCGTTTTTTTATTTAAAAAATAAATCATATGACACAGTACCTGACATTGTCCATGCAAAATATTTGAACAAAATTTAAAAAAACCCCACAAAAAACAGTATGTTCACTTTCCCCCATTGTTTTGGTGATCTTAGATGTCATCTAGACCCATGGTTCTCAGCTTGGTATTGCTGGACTCGATGGAATAATAGGTGTCATTGTTGGTATTTCAACAATCTAATAGAAATGATGCATTCATTCTTAGTAGATGTCTTTGCTCTGGTTAGAATTATATCTGAATTCATATCTCAAGCTGTTCTGAATCTCGGATTGGCAATCTTTGGTGAAAGGAACAGGAAGTTGCCCGCTACTGCGGAAGTGTGGTCTGTCTAAAAGACAGATCCTCGAAACATGAAGTGCGTAGAGGAAAAACAAGACATGAAGTCCTAAATGTGAGAAGTTGGAGAATGTCCAGCCTCTCCTTTTATAAACAGGAATAGAGGCTTGGGTGATTGTACACCTTGCCAGAGGACATTGAGTTAGTTAGGGGTATTGAAGACCGCAACTTGTGTCTTCTGCCTCCAGGGTCTGCATTTGCCACTAGACAACATATTTATTGCTAATAAATATATCACTTTGCTGATAATTAAGACAAAAATGAATAATGCTTTTAAAAAGAAATTCCATTAAAATTAAGTACATAGTTTCTGGAAAGAATGTTTTCTATATCGTGTACCAGAATCATTTTTTAAAAATGTTTCATAACATGGAAACTGTCCAAACTATTGTTTCAGATACCAGTTTTAATATTTGGGTGGATCATGTAAAAACAGTAAAATGGCTGAGAAAGCATGTGAAATGTTTGTTTTAACAATGGAAAAACCATCTGTATTACATGATTTTTCTTAAGATGTAAAAAAAAACTTTAGTAATAGTTCATTTTTAAAAACACTCAACAGGCTTTTTGGGTGATGTTATTCAACTCTATTGTTTTATTCCAAGCTTTCTGGTTTGTGTTAAGATGATTCACAGAAGGTTAGAGCTGAAAGAGATTTTCAAGTTCCTCTTGTCTAATTCGTTTTACAGATGAGGAAAGCAGGCTTAAGAGGCTCCATGCTGCTGCATCTCGAACTCAGATAGCCAGGCGTCAGTCTAGAACTCGGACTATTGTTCTTTTCTTTGTGACATTTTGTGCTCATACAAAACGTCAGGCTTTAAAAAAAAAAATTGCTATGTTTAAGAAAATATTTCCTTTTTTTAGAGAAGTTTTAGATTTATAACACAATTGAGAGGGAGCTACAGAGATTTCCCATCTCTCCCCTGTCCCTTCCCGTCCCCATAGATGCACAGCCTTTCCCATTGTCAGCATCACTCACCCAGATGGTATATTTTTTAAAAAGGATGACCCTACACTGACACATCCTAGTCACTCAAAGTCCATAGTTTACCTCAGGGTTCCCTCTTGGTGTTGGACGTTTAATAGGTTCAGACAAATGTATAATGACATACCCATCATGACTGTATTGTGTAGAATATTTTCACTGCCCTAAAAATCCTCTGGGCTCTGTCTATTCATCTCTCCCTCCCTCCCCTCACCCTTGACAACCGCAGGTCTTTTTATTGTCTCTGTAGTTTTGCCTTCCCCAGACTATTATGTAGTTGGAATTGTAGATGTGTAGCCTTTTATGATTGGCTTCTTTCACAGAGTCATATGCATTTAAAGTTCCTCCACGTCTTTTCATGGCTTGAGAGCTCATTTTTTTTTTTTAGCACTGAATAATTTTTCATTGTCTGACTGTGTCAAGAGTAGACATCCTGGCTCCCGATGTGGTCTCCACTGACACCCCGGGGTGGGGTAAAATCGCAGCGCCCCACCCGTTCTTCTCCAACACTGCCACAGCGGGGATGCTGGGAACCTCTTTACAGGTTCCTGAGGGCCCAGGGCCCCCTCTTGGCCTTCGGCGGCATGGGTAAGAGTGGGACAACAGTTCTTTCTGTGTGTTTGGCTAAACCAAAGTGGTTTCTGTCTGAGTTTTCTGTCTCACTAGACCTCCCCTTTCCTGGTCCTAAAAATTAAATTTGTTATTAATGTGAGACGTTTTTTAAAGTCGTTTAAGTACTTAATATTTATATGGTCCCAATCAGTTCATCTTTATTCATAATATTGTGGAATCCTTCGTAACCTTCTGAATAATATGTAGACTACTTTGTAATATGTTCTTATGTCAGAATTTATATCACATAAGGAGAATTAAAGGAAAGTGTTATGTGGGTTCTTTCATCCTAAAGTATGCTTTTCTGTTGTGTAAACCTAATACTTGAAGTTCCTTTCTCACAACAAGTAAAATTATGAAACCGGCCAAGCACATTGTTTTTATATCCCTTTCACAGGGTAGCTTCACAATAAGAATCTTTTAATAAAAACTGTAACTTCTCCTATCTCCATCTTGTCTGTTACCATGCTCCTCGAGGGAGACTGGCTCCTTGAGCCTAGAACATACGTCTGAGATGAAAAGAGTAAACACCTCATATTAAGCTCCGTAACTTGACAGTTCCTCTTCTCTGCTACGGTGGTAGAATATTTCAACAATCCATACGCACAGAACTCACATGTATAGATGCAAAGAAGAATGTGTGCTTGTTTGTTTTGCCAATTAAACGGTCGATGCGTGTGCTGACTCCAAAGCCAGGTGCCTGGTTCCAGCCCCACGCTTGCTGCTAATTTGCCACTAATTGGCTGCTACTTTGAGCAAGTGCCTCACGGCTTTCAGCTGTAAACTGGGGGTTACTCATAATCTCGACTAACTAGGATTTTGTGCGGATTACTGAGCTACTGCATGTGAAGCCTGCTATCTAGTTAGGACTATATGAGTTTGAGCTGTAATTATCACTGTTGGGGGAGCTCAGGGTGCTGGCAGAAGAAGAGTGGGGTGCAGTGTTGGGGCAGCTGTGTTAGACATTTCGGGATCTCTTCCTTCCTGCAGAGATGCTGGTCATTTGTGCCATATGGCAGGCCTCTGTATCATCCAGTTTTTGGTCTTTCTTAGGGAAATGGTCACTAATGGGTGTTTTCTGTGAAGAAAGATAACTAGTAAGAGTGATCTTTATTTTTACCAGCATTTTGGTCCCATTTAAATAAACTAATATTTGAACATGACTCATTATCTTCACAAGCTGCTCTCACTCTTCAATCTCACTGCCAACAGTTTTGTCTTACTCAGTGGAAATATTCACAGTTCTGTCTTTATTGAAAATGTTGAGCTTCAAAAGTACTTTTCTACACAGGCCAACTAAGTGAGACTGTTTTTTATTATTGAGATGCATGGTGTGAATTTATTCACCATTCCCAGGTTCTTATCCTGTGTCATTATGTACTTCTTATTACTCTCTTTTAAAGAAAAAATAATTCAACATTTGATTTGAAAACTCTGACTAGCCCCTTTCTTTACACTGTACCAAGCAAGTATACGTTTGTGTAGAACAAGCTTTCCGAAGGCATGTCCCAGTTCATTTAAAAAAAAAAAGAAAAAGATAAGAAATTTGCTGTTAGTATATTTCATTTTTTAAAGAAAATGTGTCATTTACCATTTTGTCCCCCTCCTCCCGACTGCACACCCGTGACACAGTCACAGCACCTTCTCTTTCAGCCGTGCCAGGTGCCATCATGGCCTCCTGCCAGGCCTCTGCCCTGAGGTGCTGCCTTTTGGGGGTCAGGCCTGGACTGAGTACCTCGCCCTCTGAGAACTGTGCTCACCAGAAGACTTGGATATATTGCCAAAAAGATTCTTGTCAGTAATTTTATTCATAAGCGTTCACCAAATTAATAACTCTTCACATACATCATGTTAAATGTAGCAAAAAAAAAGGACCAATAAAATGCAGAAATTAACAAAATCAGAGCTTTCATCCAACTCTAGGGCAAGATCAAGGTTAATTTTCACCAGTGATTTAAGTTATGCATTTTGAGCATGTTGAACTACATCATTTTGGTCATTTGTTTAATAAGGACTCTTCTTAAATGTAGCTGTTTCCTTTTTAATCCAGAACAGTTTTAATCTCGTGTATGAGATGACCAAATTTTCACTGCTTAAGAAAACTTTACCTTCCAAGGTGATTCTGCAACTCACCTTACAAAGAAACTTCTAACAAATTATTGAGCTGTTTCTTTGATTTCTTTTCATTGTATTGCTTTCAGCCAGCATTTTCCTTGTTTAGTTTAATTTTCAGAAGAGTTTCTTTCACATTTGCATTGTTGATTTTTGTCTCCATTGCAGTAGTGTATATTTAGCTTAAAAATTGGGCAGAACAAGGGGCCCACAGGCAGCAGCTGAAAGACCAAGTTGATAATGAGCTGTGTGGAAAAGGAGAGGTGGGTCCAGCATTTATGTTCTTCAGCCTCTGTAATCGTGCCATTCGTGAACATTAAAAGGCGAGGTCCTGCTAAGTCTGCTTCCCTTTTAAGAGACCTCAGTTCAAAATGTCCTCTACACCTCTCCCACTTAGAGCTGGAGCTCCAGGAAGACGCTAGGGAGGCTTTGTGTGTCAGAGGGTTCACATGCGCATTGGACAGAAGCACAGACCTAATGGGAAAAGCATGTAAAATGGGCACCATGACCTGGCAGTCCTCATTTTGTAAGATGTCACAGCCCCGGGCAAGTTTGGGCTTTAAAAATCCTGTGTGAACATCATATGTTTTAAAGAGATTTTGGTGAGGCCATCTCTGGAACAACCATGATGACCTCGGTCAACCCTGGAGCCACCCGGGCAAACGCCAGGCATGGAGTTTGCTTCCGAGATTGAACCTTGGTGCTTGGAGCTGGCTGGACATTGCATTTAATTTTCTACTTCTTCTTTTGGGAGGCAGTGGTTAACGCAGTGGTTAAGTATCCAGGCTCTAGAGACAGACTACCTGCAGTCAAATTCTAGTCTTGCTACTTACTATTCATATGACCTTGGCTGGCTTTGATGACTTCTGCGTGGTTCAGCCTTTTCACCGCTAATGTAAAGACATAAGAATCCCCATTTTATATGCTTTTGGTGGAGATTATGTGAGAGAATGCCTGCCAGGTGCTAGACCGGTGCCAGTGTTATATGAGCAGTGTAGCCGCGTACAGTGGTCTCAAGCAGACAGTAGCAAGATGGGAGTATTAAAACCAAAATCAGGGACAAAAGCTAGATGATGGAAGAGTGGGTTCAGGACACCTTCAGATAGAGGGCAAATGTACTAAGGAACAAGCCTGAGCCGGGGCGTTTCTTCAAAGTCCATGAGCAAAACTGAGGTCAGAGCCAATGGGAAAGTAGCACCGGCCTAAGGTGGTCTCATGAAAAAAAGTTTATCCTGTGCAGTAATCAAACACATGGAGATTCATATAACAGTGCAATGTTGTAGAGGGGCAGTAATAACTTAGGATGTTAAAACCTGTTTCGACAATTGTGGGAAAACAGGTTTACTCACATACTGCTCATAGACATATAAATTGGTATAGTTTTTTTCAGGGGAGCTAATTGACAAAATAAGCTAAACGTCATTAACCATGCATACCCTAAATTACTCTCTGATTGGACTTTTAGATCTTTACCCGACTGAAAGGCAACTTAAATGTACAACAGGAAGAGCCTAAATGAATTGAGACCATGCGTGCACTCTCTTACCAATATTCAAGTTGAAAATCATTCAGCAGTTGACTGATAAATCCACATGTGTCTTTGTACTCTCTCAGTGACTGTTGTATTAATTGAGCTCTGTAGAAAGGAATCTTCTTTATTCATGAAGGAAAGTCAACTCAGGCTTTACTATAGAAATAAGGGAGCCAGAACCCTGCATGAGTTCTTATGCTGTGATGTAATGCCTTCCTTTGGTGTTGAGAGAGCATGTTTGTTGCTTTATAATATTGCTATTGGCAAGCCCATTACTGCTGTATAATAATAATACTGAAGTAATGCTGTTTCTTGATTTCTTAAAATGAGTGTAGAATTTAGTCATAACATGTAAGTTATTTAAATAAGAATTGCGTATGGTATTTATGCAGCTAGTAAAAAATCAGAAATCAATAATGTGATATTTGACTTACCACATTGGCAAATATTTTTGTAACTTTCTTGAGATATAATTGAAGTATAATAAACTGTAGCTAATGTGTACAGTTGGATGAGTTTTGGCATCTGAACTGCATTTCTGACTCCAAATGGATGAGATTCCCGCTCCCCCCCAAACCAACCAGTCCTCCAACTCTCCAGACGCCAAGCGGGGGTCCTGCAATTCAGGTCAGTTCTGACACCACCCGGAGACTGCCCCATGGCAGATGGCAGTCACAAGTCTCACATGGCCACCTGTCCTCTAACCAGCCAGCAATAAATTCAGGGGGTCCTTACAGCTCTCTCAGGTGTGATGATTTGCTAGAACGGCTCCCAGAATGCAGGAAGATTCTGAACTTGCTCTCACTCGTTGTTATTAAGGACATGAAATGAACAGGAGATGAAGCAGTAAACAGGGTGGGTTCTAGCAAGATCAGGAACACAGATGCTTCTGTCCCTGGAATGGGAATGCACGAATCCTGGCACGTGGATGTGTTGGACACGCAGAAGCTCAGTACCCCCATCATTGAGGGTATTTTATGGAGGCCCCATTACATAGACATGATTGATTCAGGCTTTGGCCTTTGCGATTTAACTCAAATCTCCAGTGGCTGTCACCCACCCAGAGTTCAGGGGGTGGGGCTGAAAGTACCTTTTTTCCTATTTTGGTTTGGATATTATTATTTAAAAGCCTTTGCCACTTATCTACAGTACCAGCAGTGGCAAAGGCTTTTTAATAATACCCAATACCAAAAAAATAGAGGAAAAGGCACTTTCATATGTTAACATGGGAATGAGACATGGGTACAACTTTTTTGGAGTTGTCAGAAACCCTAAAATGCATGTTCTTTGGACTAGCAATTCTTCTAATTTAAGGAAATAAATTTTCGTGTGAACAAGGAGTTAATTACAAAAACGTTCATCACTGTGTTTATAATTGCACAAAATTGGAGACAGAGTAGATGTCCAGCAGTACAGCATTGTTTAAGGAAGCGATTCATGTAATGAAATATTATATTTTTAAAACCAGTACTAGAAGTATATTGTTTTGTAAACACAACAGGCTCATAGGGAATTCCTATGTCCTAACATACTATTTCAAGGTAGCGAAAAAGTTTCATAGAAAAAAAAAAAAGACTAAAATCCTATCTTCAAAGCAAAATGCGAAGTAGTTTGCTCTGGCTAGTGAGATTTATCTGTATTTTTTGTAATGCATATGTTTTCTTTAAAAATTTTTTTATTGAAACTTCTTCCTAATTATAAAACTAACACAAAGGCATAAAGTCAATCCATAAAATAGGATTGATATATGCTAGTTTAAGCTATAGAAACTACTTTAAAAGAACAGCAGCTCTTTTATGTTTTAATGTCATCAGGATAAAGTCCCCTGGAGTTTGGCCCCTGCCTACCTCCACTTTCACCTTTGCACTTACCTACTCCCTCCCCATGCTCCAGTGGTAAGGAACTGCCTGAGGTTTCCTGGAATACACTCTGCTGGTCCCTGCTGTTTCTCATGCCAGCATCTGCCTTCAGTTCTCTTCTTTCCTGGCTGAATTCTCCGCATCCCTTGAAATTTGCTGTCAGTGTTATCTCCAAGAATGGGTCCAGAGAGCTCCTTTCCTGAGCTCTCTGGACCTGTCTCTACTGAGGCACCAACCACACTATGTTGTCCCTTTTCATTTTCATCTCCCGGTAGACTGCATGACTTTAGGTCAGTACAGTGCCTGGAACCTAGTAGTAGGACTCTGTGTGTGTGTGTGTGTATGTGTGTGTGTGTCTGCGCGCGTGCGCGCGCCTGCATGTGCACGCGTGATTTAATTTGCATATTTCCCATATTTATTGATCATGGAATCCTTTGGGGACTGTGTTATATGATACATTTTGGAAAATGGACACTCGGGGGTTAGCAGCAACGAAACCTGCTAGCAATTGTTACAGTTGCCCGGACAAGAAACATTGAGGTGTTGTCCACTTCAGATCGGAAGAAAGACACACACACACACACACACACACACACACACAGAAAGTAAAGGCATGGACAAGGCTATTTCATGCAAACGGAATTGAAAGAAAAAAAGCTGGGGTAGCAATACTTATATCAGACAAAATAGACTTTAAAACAAAGGCTAGAACAAGGGACAAAGAAGGACATTTCATAATGATAAACAGATCAATCCAAAAAGATGTCTTGTAAACATCTACACACCCAAGATAGGAGCACCTAAACGTATAAAGCAAATATTGACGGACATAAAGGGAGAAATTGACAGTAATACAATAATAGTAGAGACTTTAACACCTCATTGACATGAATGGACAGATCTTCCAGGTAGAAAATTAATAAGGAAACAGCGGCCTTAAATGACACATTAGATTAGATGGATTTAATTGATATTTTTAGAACATATCACCCCCAATCAGCAGACTATATTTTTTTCAAGCGCACATGGAACATTTTTCAGGATAGACCATATGTTAGGCCCCAAAACAAGTCTCAATAAATTCAAGATTGAAATCATAGCAAGTATCTCTGATGACAGTGGTACAAAAATAGAAATCAATTACAAGAAGAAAACTGAAAAATTCACGAACACATGGAGGTTAAATAACATGCTACTAAACACTGA
The DNA here is from genome assembly GCF_036562045.2 of Rhinolophus sinicus. Taxonomy (NCBI): domain Eukaryota; kingdom Metazoa; phylum Chordata; class Mammalia; order Chiroptera; family Rhinolophidae; genus Rhinolophus; species Rhinolophus sinicus. The sequence goes on from NC_133763.1 coordinate 8,593,075, forward strand.
ATGGGTTAACAATGAGATCAAGGAAGAAATCAAAAGATATCTTGAGACAAATGAAAATGAAAACACAACCACCCAAAATCTATGGACACAGCCAAAGCAGTCTAAAAGGGAAATTCAAAGCGATACAGGCCTATCTCAGAAACAAGAAAAATCTCAAATAATCTAACCTTACACCTAAAGGAACAAGAAAAAGAACAAAGCCCAAAGTGAGTAGATGGAAGGAAATAATGAACATCAGAGCAGAAATAGAGTCTGAAAAAAACAATACAACAGATGAATGAAACCAAGAGCTGGCTCTTTGAAAAGATAAGCAGAATTGATAAACTTCTAATGAGACGCATCAAGAAAAAAAGACAAAGGACCCAAATAATTAAAATTAGAAAGGAAAGGGAGAAGTGACAACTGACCCCACAGAAATGCAAAGGATTATAAGAAAATACTATGAAGAATTATATGCCAACAAATTGGTCTACCTGGAAGAAATGGATAAATTCCTAGAATCATACAGTCCTCTAAGACTGACTCAAGAAGAAACAAAATCTGAATGGACCGAATAACTACTGGCAAAAATCTAATCAGTAATCAAAAAACACTCAACAAACAAAAGTCCTGGACCAGATGGCTTCACAGCTGAATTTTACCAAACATTCAAAGAAGAATTAACACCTATTCTTGTCAAGCTATTCCAAAAAATTGAAGAGGTGAAGCTCCCAAACTCACTCTTTTGAGGCCAACATTACCCTGATTCTAAAACCAGACAAAGACATTACAGAAAAATAAAATTACAACCCAATATCCCTGATGAACATAGATGCAAATATCCTCAACAAAACGTTACCAAACTGAATTCAGCAATACATTAAAAAGATTGTACACCATGATCAAATGGGATTTATTCCTGGGATGCAAAGTTGATTCACTATCCACAAATCAATTGACACGATACACTATACAAACAAAATAAAGGATAAAAATCATATGATCATATCAATAGATGCAGAAAAAGTATTGGACAAAATCCATCATCCATTTATGATAAAAACTCTCAGTAAAGTGGGAATAGAGGGAATATACTTCAACATAATACAGGGCATATATGACAAACCCACAGCTAACATTATATTCAACAGTGAAAATCTAAAAGTTTTCCTGAAGATCGGGAACAGGACAAGGACGTCCACTTTTACCACTTTATCCAACATAGTATTAGAAGTTCTAACCATAGCAGTCAGGCAAGAAAAAAAGAAATAAAAGGCATCCAAATTGGAATGGAAGAAGTAAAAGTGTCATTATTTGCTAACGACTCCACCAAAAACCTATTAGAACTGATAAATTAATTCAGTAAAGTAGCAGGATACAAGATTAATATTCAGAAATTGGTTGCATTTTCATACACCAATAACAAACTATCAGAAAGAAATTAAAACAGTCCCATTTACAGTTGCAGCCAAAAGAATAAAACACCTAGGTATAAATTTAACCAAGGAAGTAAAGGACCTCTACTTGGAAAACTACAAGACATTGAAGACGATACAAATAAATGAAAGGATTTATGTGCTCATGGATAGGAAGAATTAACATCATTAGAATGTGCATACCACCCAAAGCAATCTACAGATTCAGTGCAATCCCTATCAAAATACCAATGGCAATTTTGACAGAACTAGAACAAATAATCTTAAAATTTATTAATATATGGAACCACAAAAGACCTTGAATAGCCAAAGCAGTCTTGAGAAAGAAGAACAAAGTTGGAGATATAATGCTACCTGATGTCAAACTATATACTACAAGGCTATAGTAATCAAAACAGCATGGTTCTGGCATAAAAGCAGACACATAGAACAATGGAACAGAATAGAGAGCCCAGAAATAAACCACGTCTATATGGCCAATTAATCTATGACAAAGGAGGCAAGAATATGCAATGGGGTAAAGACAGTCTCTTCAATAAATGTTATTGGGAAACTGGACAGACACATGCAAAAGAGTAAAACTAGACCACTTTCTTACCCCATATACAAAAATAAACTCAGCATGGATTAAAGACTTAAATGTAAGACCCAAAATTATAAGGCTCTTGGAAGAAAGCTTAGGCAGTAAACTCTTTGACATTGCCCTTAGTAATATTATTTTGGATATGTCTCCTTGGGCAAGGAAACAAAAGAAAAAAATAAACAAATGGGACAATATCAAACAAGAGGTTTTGCATGGTGGAGGAAACCATCAACAAAATGAAAAAACTTACTGAATGGAGAAGATACTCGCCAATGATACATCTGATAAGGGATTAATATCTAAAGCATATAAGGAACTCATACAACTTAACACCAAAAACCAATCCGATTAAAAAATGGGCAAAGGGGCTGAATAGACAGTTTTCCAAAGAGGACAGACATAAGCATGGCCAATAGACATATGAAAAGATGCTCAAAATCACTAATCATCAGGAAAATGCAAATTAAAACCACAGTGAGATACCACCTCACACCTGTCAGAATGGCCACCAGCAATAAACCAACAAACAACAGTGTTTGCGAGGCTGTGGAGAAAAGCGGACCCACATGCACTGTAGGTGGGATTGCAAATTGGTGCAGCCATTGTGGAAAACATGGAGATTCCTCAAAAAATTAAAAATAGAACTACCATGTGACCCAGCAATTTCACTTATTGGTACTTATCCAAAGAAATTCAGAACACTAATGTTAAAAAGACATATGCACCCCTATGTCCATTGCAGTGCTATTTACGATAGTCAAGGTATGGGAGCAACCTAGTGCCCATCGGTAAGACGATTGGATAAAGAAATAGTAGTTCGTATATACAAAGGAATATTACTCAGCCATAAAAAGAATGAAATCTTGCCATTTGCGACAACATGGATAGAACTAGAGAGTATTATGCTAAGCGAAATAAGTCAGAGAAAGTCAAATACCATGATTTCACTTACATGTGGAATCTATGAAACAAAATAAATGAACAAATAAACTCATGGATAGAGAACGTTTTGATGGTTGCAAGATGGGAGGGGCATTAGGGGATGGGTGAAAAATAGGAAGGAATTGAGAAGTACAAATTGCCAGTTTTAGAAATAGTTATGAGGATATAAAGTACAACATAGGGATTATAGCTAATAATGTTGTAATACTGTGTATGGTGTCACATGAGTACCAGACTTATTGGGGTGATCACTTCCAAGTTATATAAAGGTCTAATCAGTGTTGTACACCTGAAACTAATACTGTGTGTCAACTGTAATTAAGCAATTAAAATATATTTTAAAAAACAACATTGAGGTCTTGAATCAGAATTTAATGGCAGAAGAAACTGAAACTAATAATAATAAAAAAAGAATGTAATGGCAGTGGAGGGCAGGGAAGAGCAAGGGAGTTAAGTTGTGTCTCTCAGATCACATTCTCCAAAAGTGGTAATTTATCAATAATTTTAAAAGATATGACTTGTGAATTGTTACTATCTGATCAAAGATATTAGAATAAGCAACGAGAAATGTGGTTTCAAATATCTCTGAGACAAATGGTAGTCAAAGAAATTGCTTCTCATATAGAGGGTGCCAAAAAAATGTGTACACATTTTAAGAAAGGAAAACTGTATTAAAATTGTAGTACTCAATATATACCGATAACAAAAGATGAATACAAGTCACGTTTAACTTCTGCAATGACAAGAGGTGCTCAGAGTGGTTCCCATCAGCGTCCAGACACTTCTGATGACAGCGAACTACTGCTGGAGCAACATTGACCAAAGTGTCCACTTGTAGACATTTTTCTGACACCCCCGGTATATTTACAACCCCACCAACTGATAGCACTGCCCCAGGCTCACTCCTCTTGATACCAGGACCTGTCCATGGCCTGGCTCGAACTGTGATGCACTTGATAATGAAGGGACAAACTCTGGACTGGACATGGTAACTACATGTTTGTGGGTAAATCAAAGATGGTTGCCAGGAGTCTACATTGGGCAACTGAGCAGATAGATGGTGGTGCCATAATGAGATAAGCAAGATAGGTGATAGTGCTAGTTTGAGGAAGAGGATCCTCTGTCACTTTTTGATGTCATCGTAAGTTAGAGTTGTCTGTGGACATTATCACGAGGAGGAGAGCACCAGTAGGCCATTGGGTATATAGTGTGTAGCTCAGATGATTTCGACCGATCCAGCCTTATTTTGCTGGCTGTGTCTCAGTTGCTACGCGTGTTAGGGGTTTCCTGTCTCTTTTGTGTGCTCATATGATACTAAATTGCAGGGTGAATACACCACACATTCCTAATCTGATTCCCCATTGCATTTCCACACGTCAGTTACCCTTCCCCCTCCACAGGTTCCCTACCATATGTAAGTTCCACTGAAAGCACTTTTGTGGATGTTTTTTAAACTTCTGATTTTAGGGATATTGAAACATACATTATTTACCTCTAAACGGAGACTCCAATTGCCTCTGCAAGTACGTGGAAGATGCTGGATGGACAATGTTTCTCATTGCTTTGTTACCATTCCAAGGGATCACTGAGTTAATCATTAATGCTATAGTATATTTCTATTTCAATTATTTTAAGAGTAATAACAGTGTTCATTCATTTTATTTATAGCTCCGAAAGGAATTCTTCATTTGTCTCCTGATGTTTATCAAGAGATGGAAGCCAGCCGCCACAAAGTAATCTCTGGCACTACCCTAGGCTATTTGTCACCCAAAGATATGAACCAACCCTCCAGCTCTTTCTTCAGTATATCTCCCACATCGAATAGCTCAGCTACAATTGCCAGGGAACTCCTCATGAATGGAACGTCTCCTACAGCTGAAGCCATAGGTTTAAAAGGAAGTTCTCCTACTCCCCCTTGTTCTCCAGTACAACCTTCAAAACAGCTGGAATATTTAGCAAGGATTCAAGGCTTCCAGGTATGAATTAAAAGCAAAAACAAAGACAAGAAAACAAAATACTTCATTAGCCCCCAATCCTTCATCTCTATCCATCAGAAAGCTCATTCTTGCCTGCTAATGTGACCCATATGCCACTTACCTTGTAAATTACTAGGCACACACAGGACAGAAAACACAGAGTCATATGCAAAGGCCTCATTTTCTTTTATTTTCATTCTATCCAGTAATTCTTTTGCTACCTGGCCCTGCTCCATTTTCCTTTCTCCACTTCCTCCTTTTTCTTTTCTTTTTAACATTTTTCATTCCCCGTTCTGCATTCTGGCTGGTTTTGATTGGGTATTATGTATCTCCCCACTCTGTCTTCCACAAACAAAAACTCAGCCTTGATACATTTGGTATTAGTATTGACCACTAAGTAGTTCTCCCTCCTTTTACAGTAAGGTTGAGTTTTTCTACTGATGGTTTTACTTTCATGTGGCTTGGAATTGTATTGCTGGTAATGATTCAGGTATACCATTAAGGTATAACATCCTAGAAGTCCTTTATCTTAGGAATTAATTAAACATGATACTAAAACAATAATGAAATGCTTCCCCGTTGTTTGAGGCATAACAACATGTATTTGTTTTCCTGGATCATATTTTGAACCAGCTAGGGTAGCATCTGCCTCTGGTGGTACCAATAATTCGATTTCAGTGGGCAGTCTAAACTGGCTTACAGTTCCACCTAACTTGTGTGTGTATGAATTTGGGGATGGAAACTTTTTTCCTATTTATTCTTTGTTGCATTTTGGAAAAACAAAACAAAAATACCACCCCAACCATTCTTTATGGATAGAACTTTTCAAAGAATCGTTAACTCTAGGAAGTGGAAATGCCTGTGTTCTGATTTCGTAGTTGCCTTGAAAATCATGCACTGAGCTGTAACCGCTAACTTGCGTAGAGAGACAAGCGTGCTTGTTGTGTGGGAGTGTTTTCCTCCCTCAGATTTCACTGTTTTCATCCCCTTTTTCATCTCAGTCTTATTCCTTAAGACCCAAAACTGTAATTTCCTCTAGAAATGCTCTAGGAGATCTGTATTGTGTAGGATAATCATGTATTTATAAACATTTTACAAATTTAGATACAAAATAAGAAAGAAGATTATGTGTTTGTGGGGTGGGGGGGATTTTGCATGATTTTTTTCTTCTTCACAGAACACGGATTCTTTCAGATATATTGCCAGGTAGTCATTCGTGTTTTTAATTAGACTTTAATATGAAATTAAAGAAACTGTTACCAATTATTGGCTCTGTCATCTGAATTTTTAAACACTTAAAGTTAAAATTTTAGAATTTCATTTTGTTGTTTAAGACTGACAATAAATCACTGTTCAAAATAAAAAGATCTCGATTCATACAATTAAAGTACTGGAAAAAAACCTAATTTTTAGGTCTATCTATAATCTGAACTAGAAATAAACTGGGATGAAAAGAAATTCACTGCTTATTTACAAATCTAGTCATATAGAAACATCTGAAAGTGACACTGCGTTTTTATAGAAACAGCACACATTGCATTAAAGCTCTGAATTTTTTTTTTTTTTTTTTTTTTTTTGTTGCTTGGAGATGTTATTATGGTAGATGTAATTTTGCTGCCAGAAGAACTACTTAATTTTCTTTATTTGTATTTATTTGTTAATTCTTGTCGCTCACAGCAGTTATAATTTTAACGTACCTTTAGTCAAAATGTAGTCTGTTTTCCCCATTATTGGGCTGACTGCTTAGACCTTTTTTTAGCTTGTGCGGAGATAATATACATTATTTATGGGCAAGTTAAGCATTTCCAAATTCGTGTACTGTGATTTTCACATACTAATGGACATAAACAGGTGGTCTTAAAACATTACTGTGCTTCTTTGGTCGAATGAGCTTGATATTTATATGAAATATTGTCTCGGACGGATTGCCATCGGCAGCTGAGCAGCAGACAGAATCTGTAGGAAATGCCTTAGTGTCAGGTGCATGATACATCTGCATAACGTCACAGTAGAAGGTTCTTTGTGGGTAAGAGTTTTAAAGCCTGTTTCTCTATGGGTAACTTTCTCAGGTATATTTACCTGGTAGAAAAACACAGACTGTTTCTATTTCTTAAATGTTTTAATTGGACTGTAGTTTAGAATATAGGGCCAGGTTTTTATGAATCATATGCTATTCTGTTATTTTTATTTCTGGAATTTAAAAACAATGACTTCTTTTTCTGTGTTCCTAGGTTAGTACTTTTTATTTTGTTCTTGTGCACTGAATAGATGTTATTGCTTATTGAATACTGTATAAACCCTTCCTTGGCCCTCTTGGCCATTGCAATCTGATTTAAGCTTACCAGAGCCATTGTATGTGACAGCTGTATTGTATTACGAAGTAAAATTATATTAGTGTACTGAAAACTTAAGTTGTTTTAACTTTTAATATTTTTCATTACCCAATCTTTAATTAAAATTTATAAATTACAGAAAGCGTACTTGCTCACCAGAATGTAGGTATTAAACTCCCATTCTTTTGCTTAAATCTATGAAATAATTTAAATTATTATACCATTAAAGTTATTAATAAAGCTGACTTCACAGAGCGGAATATGACTGAACATTTACACATTCTTGATAATTCTTTTATCCTTGCTTGGGCTCACCTAAAGTTTTATCACATTTCAGAAGCAAGCTTTTGGATCTCTCTCATAAGTGAATATGTGTTTCTTTGAAGTTTTATTGAGTACATTTTAATTATCCTCTTTTAAAACCTGAATATTCTTAATGATTGCTTTACCATTTTTTAGCAAATGTGGTTTTATGTTAATAGTTATCTGAATGTCAGACTTTATGTTTCAGTCAGTAAGCTTCTATTATTTCTATGCATTTCATAAAAACTCACTTGAAATTACAGTCATACCATAGTGTTTCAGGGCTTTTGGTTGTGTGTCTTGATACTCTAATCATAATGCCAAAATGTTTCAAAATCATTCAGCTTTTTGGAGAAAATTATTTTGGGAGAGACATTTGAGCTGAAGTAGGAGACTTTTTTGTTATAATTTACATTATTCAGTTTTTACTGCATCTGTAATATGATTTTCCATACTAATTATATTAGAAATCTCTGTATAATTAAATATAAGCAGTTTCTTTGTTTCAATGAGTCATTAGAAAAATGATTAGATTGGAAGTGGAAATGAATTACAGTTGTCCCTCGGTATCCCCGGGGGATTGGTTCCAGGACCCTCGTGGATACCAAGATCTATGGATGGTCAAGTCCCTTGTATAAAATGGTGGTATTTGCCTATCACCTACGCACATCCTCCTGTGTACTTTGAATCATTTCTAGACAGAATATTGTAATACCTGATACAATGTAAATGCTATATAAATAATTATACTGTGTTGTTTAGGGACTAATGACAAGATAAAACAGTCTGTACATGTTCAGTACAGATGCCACCATCGTAGGCCTGACCACATAGTACCCGTCAGCAACAATGTAACATTTCCCCCCCCCCAAAAATATTTTCCATCCCTGGTTGTTTGGAACCGCCAACACGGAATCCACGGATATGGAGGGCTGAATGTGTTTTAGTAAATTATCCTTTCTAGATTGATTTAATTTCAGTTTGCTGTTCTGTGCCCCTTCTAGCGATCATCATCCTTTGAGCAGTGTTGATTTTGAAACCTTCAGAGCAAAATATGATAAGCTAAGTTTGTTTTACTGACATAAAGAATATAAAAAGCACCATGTTGGTATCTTCGTTAAGCCACGATTAGTTTATTTTACTTATTTAAGGCGCGTTTTAGAGGAGCTTTTCATTATGGAGAATTGTAAATGTTGGCCCCAGTTCCAGCAAGATGAGAATGCCAGTAGGAGGCTTTGAACCATCTCCTTAAAAACTTTATTTTCAAATACAAATTCAAACTTAGTGTCAACTGTTACATCTCCTTTTGTGAAGTTTAATATGTTGTAGCAGTCTTCTTTTGTAGTTACAGGCTCCTTTTAAGTATTTATTTTTAATATATGATGCGTAACATATTTTAATGATATGACCTTAGTAGAGATTATATTAAGATAGGGGGCGGAGGGGGCTGTTTAATCTGCAAATCAGCCTTTTTTCTTTCACTTTTTTCTTATCTTCCTATACCTCACTTTTTGTAATCCATGTATTTATCATCAAATTGGCTATTTGCAGCGCTTTTTTTTTTTTTTTTGAAGAATTAGGGATTCATTTTTTTTTTTCAGACCAGGATAAGTAAAACTTTGTAGATTTCTAATAGGAGCATGTGAAGAAAGAAATGTGCATATACATGTATACTCCCCACTTAGAAAAGTTTTTTTCCCCCATTTTTAATTTGTCCTTGAAACTTAACTTGCCATATCACTTCTGAGCCCAAATTTTCCCTGCTTTTTTATATAAATGGTTGCATAAAGTGGTAAGAAATTACTCAAAGTGCAATGAGTACAACACATTTGTAGGTTTGGCATGGAGTCAACAGATTCTGCTTGATTTGCAGTCACTCCATAAACATCCCTCTTGGGTTTGGCCTCTTCTACTTTCCAAAGACCTTGGAGAGTTTGGGTGATTGAAAGTTTGTTCTTCCTATAGTGACCCTAAAACTCATGTTTGTTATTCAAATGGGCAGCCCAAGTTCATACAAACTGTCTTATTATCTGTCGTATCTTTATACCTGGATACACTGGGCCAAACCCCCAAGGGGATGAAAACTACCTATCACATAACTGTGCTTCTATAAAAACCAGTGGGATTATAACAGATCAACTCATCTTGCTAAAATTTCCAACTCTATAGAGAAAAATATTAATACATTTGAATGAAGAAATCCTGATGCATATAAAAACATATTGTGATGAGTAACAGTAATACAGGAAAGCAGCAAGCAGGCCTCGAGTAAAACAGTCTATTATTACTGCATAAGCTATTCAGGACTAACTCTACCCGAAATCACTGAAGAATTTAATCCTGGAACCCAAAAGGACAAAGACACTCATGCTGAGCCTTGGCCCGAGCACATACCTAAGAAGACATATAGGATATTTCAAAGAAAATGTAATCTATAAACCTAGAAAGAGCTGTTCCTACCACAGTGCCTGATGTAGATCTGAAATGAGCCACTGTGGTACAGAAAACAATGGCTGTCGTTATGTGTCCTTCCAAGCAGAAATATCTGTAGCTTTTTGTGTTTGTATCAAAATAGATTTCAATGCAATATGAGAATTCTATTTGGAATTATATGAAAATCAAGTCTTTGAAGAAAAATAAATTATTTCTCATCCAAAGGTGAATTACATTTCCTTTTGGTAGAAAAGGTTGGCAGTGATGTAATTTTTACTTAGTGATAAGAGATTAATTGTAGTGTCTTCATGTCAGGCTAATATCAATACCTATGCTTGTTCTAGGTCATGTTGAAATGATCTATTTGCCTCTTTCCAGCATTTTTTATTATTATTTTTTCTTTTTGCTCTTCCGACAGGATGTTTTCTGCTGTCTTGTCTTCCAAGTTGCTGATTCAATCCTTTGTTTCATCTAGTTTGGTGGTAGTTCCTTCTAGTGCATTCTTCATTTCAATTATTGTATTCTTCACTTCTGACTGGTTCGTTTTTATGGTTTCTATATCCTTTTTTATGCTTGTTATCTCTTTGGTGATGTTCTCACTAAGTTCATTTAGCATCCTCATAACCATTGTTTTGAGCTCTGTCTCTGGTTGGTTGCTTGCCTCCATTTCATTTAGTTCTTTTTCTGGAGTTTTCTCCTGTTTCATTTGGGACGTATATTTTTGTTTCCTCATTTTGGCTGCCTCTCTGTGTTTATGTCTATGTATTAGGTAGATCTTCTATGTCTCCAACTCTTGGCTAGGTGGACTTATGTAGTAGGTGCCCTGTGGGGCCCTGGCACAGCCTCCCTGGTCACTTGCTCCAGGTGCTCCAGGCGTGTCCCTTGTGTGGGTGTGTGTGCCCTCCTGTTATAGTTGAGCCTTGGTTGCTGTTAGCACATTGGTGAATGGGATTGACCCTCAGGCTGATTGGCTGTGGGGTTTGGCCACATCCACAGTTTAAGTGCTGCTATACAGGGGGCTTACCCCACTGAGTGGGATTCACCCCAGTGGGTTCTGGTTCCTGTTGAGACCGTCCTTCATGTATGCCGTTTGTGGGGCTAATTGGGTGGTCCTCTGCTGTGGTCTGAAGCCAACCTCCAAGTATGTTCGTTCTGGGACCTATTGGAAGGGGCTCCAGTGCAAGCTCAGGTCACCCACTTGCCTGTGCCTGGCCGGGGACTACCTGGTAGGTAGATCTGCGGTTGTTTGCTGCCTGTGCTAAACTTGGAGTTGCATGGGAGACGCCATGCTGTGAACTGAGGACATCTGCTACCAGTACCGGCTCTTGGGTAGCTCTGCTAAAAAGCCAGGATACACTGAGGCCTGCTGCCACCTGCTGACTCCCTTAAGGCTCAGCCACTGATAAAGCCTCATGTGGTATGCACGCTGGGTGAGGTAGAGTCTCAGGGCGTCACCAGAATGGGATGGTTGTGGTCACCAGGTTAATGCAGGTTTTGGTTGGGTGCCAGTGCTGAGCCTAGGGCTACTCAGCAAAAGTTTCAGAACACACTAATGCCAGTCACTGCCCACCTGGGACCAGTGAACTCAGCTCTTCCAAGGTAGAGTGAAATGCAGGTGGAGCTTTCTGCTCCCAAGAAAGTACCTCAGGTGTTATGGGAGTTGGGTGGGGCGTGGTCTCAATGAGTCAGCAGGGTGGAGTGAGCACAACACACCAGACCAATCAGATACAGATTTAGCCGTGTGGGGTTGGGCTCAACACAGGAAAGATGGTGCCTGCCTGCTGGCAACAGGGATGGAGGACCTCACACAGGTTATATGGTGACAGTCCTCCAGCTCTTGTCCTAAAGCTACACACCTCAGTCTGCCTCCCATATGCCTCTGACGCCCCCTGAGTCACTGTCCCTCCGCTGAAGCACCAAGTGAGTGCCTGCGCGCGAGCCCTTTAAGAGGACGCTGGTGTTTCCCACAGCTGTCCATCCCACCCGGACGGTCGGAATCCCCGCTGTTTTTCACAGCAGATGTTGTCGGGCTCCTCTTCCCGGCACTAGTATTCTGGGGAGTGTGGTGTGAGGCTGGGATCCCTCTCTCCTCTCTGGGGAACCTTCAGGGCCGAGATATCCCTTCTGATTCTCAACTGCCAAACGGAGGTTTGGGGCCTCTTTCGCGTCTCCGCCCCTCCTACTAGTCTGGATGCGGCTTCTTCTTTATATCCTTAATTATGAAACTTCTGTTCAGCTAGACTTCAGATGGTTCTCCAGGTTGATTGTTCTATAATTTAGGTGTAATTTTAGTGTGTTCATGGAAGGAAGCAGGCAGTGTTTATTCCGCCATCTTGCATCTACTGTAATTACATTTTAAATACAAATAAGTATGTTTTAAAACCTGTAATTCCTGAGTAGAAAGCAACATATGCCAGTATTTTTGTTAAAGAAAATATAAAATTAAATTCCGTTATGAATTAAACCAGTATATAACGAAAAGGTTTGTAATGTCTTGTCTTTGTTACCCATTTTTTGAAATGATATTCAATGCAGTAGAATTCAGTTACATGAAAAGTAGTAGAGTTGGTTGGTAGAATATTTTGCATTAGTTTAACTTTGGTGGTGTACTGACTGCCTGTAGAAAGGTAATTTTCCTTTGACCTTGGACAAGTTTTCCTTGTTAAAAAGGTTTTACTTTGCAAAGCTCTGTAGATTTTAATGTGGCTTCTTTTACATATATAAGTGGATGTATGTGAGTATTTTAGAATGAGTACATACTACAAAAAAGGAAGCTCCTTTTCTGATAAATATGAAATTGACTTTTAAAATCACGTAGTGCTTTATTTTGATGAAAATATAGACCTGAAATAACTATGCATGTGTCTGTATATAATTTATGTCTTAATGAGCTGCTTCCTTAGACCATCAATGGCATAGTCATTGGAAACTGAAAAGCAAAGATAAAAAATGTATGGTTTTTGTCATGTAGATACTCATCACTTACAATAAGAATGCAATGATCTCCCTCCGCAGTACTGACAACCCATCTGTTGTTGCATTTGTTAGACAGTTTTTATCTGTGATTTATAGTAGAAATAATTCTGTACATCACTGCTAGATTTTGTCCACCAGATATAGGCATGTAATTCTCAAAGCTTATCCCAAGCATAGAATTTCTGAAAGAGAGAAACGATAATTACAAGTTGAGTCTCAGTCTGTATAATGTGATTTCATTCATTCACTTATCCCTTTTGAGGCATTAATGTGACAAGCATATTGCATGGAAGTGAAACATTACTCATACAGCTAAAACACTGGTACATGACTGAGCATGTTAAATATATGTTTATATTTTAGTTACAAAGGAGTTGATTTTAGTTATGAAAAGGATTGGGGGAGAAAGCTTTAGAGAAAGTCAGTGACAGACATTTACCTAATGTGATATTATTCTTCATAATTATATATCTTGTCCTATCTTTTATTGTTATGCAACATGTTATAATAGTAACAAGAATAGATAATATTTATTTTAATGCTAACCATGAAGCAGGTATTGTTTTAAGTGTTTTTCATGGAGAAACTCATTTATTACTAATAAATTAATTCATTAGTTAATTTATATTCAAATAGAAATCATGCAGATTCGTACCGTTGACCGTAGTTGATCCAAATAAGTAAGATGACTTACATGTCATCTAGTGATCTAAAAAAGTAGTTAAATATTTGATACCAACTTAATCTTATTAGGGCAATACATACCAAACAGTAGCACTTTGTTCTTGGCCAAGAACATGCTATTTTGTGTGTTAACAAAGATTCAGGTCTTTTGCGCAGCTAGTGTGCAGACTCTGCAAGAATCAAGCACGTTTTGATCAAGTACCTTGAGCTAGTGCTAAGTGATTGCCCTTCAGCTCCTTGCTGTTTACTCCTTGCAGGGCTCCCATGCGGTGGCTACAGCGGGATCCCTGCCACGCTGCTGTGGAGTAGCCCCCGCGGGTAATGAACTTGAGGTGTGCTGACCAAACATGTCTTCTGGACACAGTGATTGTGTCAGGTATCACATGAGAGTGGACAGGCCTTTATCTTTCTTGAATGAATAGTGAGCAGCTTTCTTTAAACATGGGTCTGTTTCTCACCCTCCTCATTTTTGTCCCATCGGGGGTGGCCATTAAAAACGTCTGACAGAGGAGCAGATACCCACTTCCCTGCTGAGATTAGTAAAATATTTAGTAGTCCTATGACATCAAGGAACTTCAGCCCTGCAGGAAACAGTTTGAGTCCACGTTTTTTAGAAGTAGGGGGTAGGGAATTTAAATTTTCATTTGGATGGCCTCATATTCTCAAATGAGCAAGAAAAAAATTCACATACCTAGCTTTTTATGTAAATTAAGGCTTGTAGTATTTTTCTTAAATTATATGACTAGTTGAAGTGATTTGTTTTCTCCTTTGAGGGAAAAGAAGTCTCTAAACTGGCAAAATCAGTGTCAGAAAGCACAATTACAGCATCTTGTCTGGGTTTATGCAATTATAATTCAAACTAGGAAACTTATTTTAAAGCAAAAATTATTATAGATTGGCAAGTTTCAAAGGAAGCCATATTGTTTCATTTACGTAGATTGAAATTTCTGACCCTCTTTTAGTGGAATAAGTTTTGTAAATCCACAAGAAACAAAATGTCAATTTATAGTCGTTGGTGGTCTTAAAACTTCAGAATAAGTGCTACATTATAAAAAATCAAGATCTTTACATATTAGAGTACCAAGGAAAGCAAAATGACATGATTTATAAATAACAGATATTAAAGTAAACATAGGAGATGACTTTTGTAATCTTTTAAAATTACTTTATTCATTTTTATTTAATCAAAATCAAAGTCGTATGACATTGTATATTGGAATTTTTAGGGCCACGTTTGCAGAAACACTGCTTTGTTGTAGCAGAAATATTTTGCCTGTCAATCCTGAAGATTTGTGCATTATAAAACGTAATGCAATTTTGTTACCCAAATTATTTCAGCCTACTGTTTTAAGATTCCTGCCTTCTGCTGATGCATTGAATTATAGGAAGCGTTTTTAGATTTAGAAGGATGGATTTCAAAATGTCACTCACACATGATCTCTTTTTTTGAAATTCACAGTTTTATGAACTCTGATATTAATTTTATGTCCAAAAAGAAAATACATAACTGAAGAGAGCTTGTTTTTATGAGTGATTGATGAGTATGTAAAGTGTGCCTTTCTTAAGGCTTTTAGTCTACACACGATCACTCTTTAATTCAAAATTGTGTCCTCAAGCAATAGTTTCCTATCTTTTTCACATATTTTTATCTGGCTTTGGGGGCAGTCTCCAGGCAGTGGGGGTATAAACATGAAGTGATTTTATATTTCTTCGGTCACCACTTTCCTCCATGCTCTGTCATATCTCCCGTTTATGTTCTTGTATGCGATCTTCGGTAAACTCCATAGTTTTCTGGTGAGCTTTAGTTTTTAAAAATGTAGTCCAGTTCACTGTAGAACTCCCAAGTTCATATCCCCCCATTGTAAGCCCATCGTTTTGTCCCAAGACACGTGAAGGAGGGAAGCTGTACATTGATTTCTCGTTCTCTTCCTCTCACTCGTGCATTTATTTACCTTGAAGTGTTTGTGGTCGGTGGGGTGGGGGCTTGATCCGCCCTGAGATGTCTTCCCCATACTCTACCTCTGCATCATGGCCTTCCGCCTCTGGTGTTTGGAGACCTGGAGGGGGCTAGAAGAGGGGAAGGTGCCCCCCTAGCTTGGTTTCATCCACTGCTGGTTCCCACGTAGGTGATATGCACCATTTTCTTGAGGCAGTGTTTAGTTTCTCCTAACGCCCTCTGTCCCTCCAGGGCAGCCATGTTTGCTTTGGGCTTTCCCAGTGGTCTACATCCCTGACCCCTTCTGTTGGTGGGTGTCACTTTGGTTGGCCTGAGTATCCCCTTGGCTTCTGCTGAGACTCTTTTCTTACAAGGGCCATGGAGATCTGGGGAGAGCATCCCTTTACCTTTTTCTGTTTTCAGGTACAGTGCCGAGGACTCCTTCAGCAAGCTCTCAGCTATCGTCACACCCAGTCTCTATACCGTGTTTCCCCGAAAATAAGACCTAGCCGGACCATCAGCTCTACTGTGCCTTTTGGAGCAAAAATTAATATAAGACCTGGTCTTATTTTATACTATACTGTAATATACTATAATACAATATAATATAATACCAGGTCTTATATAAGACCCGATCTTATATTTATTTTTGCTCCAAAAGACACATTAGAGCTGATGGTCTGGCTAGGTCTTATTTTCAGGGAAACACGATATTTTCATTTGCTTCCAAACTGCTTATGGACATACATTATACTCAGTCAAAATTTCTTTTAAAGGAGTGTGCAGGTCTCTTTTCCATGTAGGTTCTCCCACTTTCTATCGGCCATTTTCTTAGAGCTGCACCACTCTCTGGAAATACCATATTCCTTATAACACGGACAGTCAAGATGATTTCCTCCCATTCACTGGATCCTCCTAGTTCCTCTGTGTATTCTTTATGTTTGAACCAGTTCTGCTGACCCTCCGTAAGGGGGTGGGGGAAGGAAATGAGGCCCAGCCCTACATGTTGGCAGCTTCTTAGTTCTCCTTTCGTTGTTGGCTGTGGGTCCCGGTATCGATTCTGGGGCAATAGGAAAAACTCCACTGGGATTAGGTGAGCGGTAAAAAGCTTGGTGACTTAAAATAGATGTTTATTCTTCTCTCATGTAAATGTCCGTAAGCTTGCAGTCTAGGGCTAGGGTGATGGTTCTGTTCCAGGAAGTCTCCAGAAAGCCCGGTTGCCTCCCACTCACCTTACTTTCCCCCATAGTAAGCTGACCTCCACGATCTTGAACTCATAGACACGGATGTACAAAACAATGACTTAGAACTGTTGTCAGAGCTTTCCCCCCAAAGTTAACTTGGAAAAATATCTTTCTAATAAAGTCTTTAAAGTACTTTAGAGACAAAGGTTTGTATATTGAGTTGACTTGAACTGTAAACTGCTTTTCATAGATTCCAGGAAGTTTCCCTACCTTCAGGGAAACTGGTGGCCACTTAACAACCCTGCTGGTATAAAAAGTTGAATTATTGAACAATGAGACTGGGATTCATATTGTTGTCATTTTCAGTGAGCTCTGTATTATATGTGACAAAATATATGTGGACCATAGTCTGCCATGAAGATATATGGATATTGTGCCACAATTAGAATTAAACCTCAGCCAGGGAGCCAATAGGTGTTTTAATTTTCTTCCTCACAAATTCAAGATTTTCACCTAAGCTTTTACCCAAAATCTACACACATTTAACAAATTGGGGACATTAGAGCTAATAAAACCAATTTCCCCTGAAATATAAAATTAGTAGGTATCCCATTCTGTAGGCATGTTTTCATTAATTTATCACAAAATCAATGCTATTTTTACTGTATTAGCTTAGAATGAAAATAAACACTACTTGAAAGAACTTTTTTTTGAAAGTAGATAAATGGGAGGATGGAATTTTTCCCAGTGGGAAGATGGGCTCACACTCTCCCTACCCCCACGTACCCTACCTCTGATGTGGAGTGTCTTACATGTGCTTTTAATCATGGTTGGTTGTAATTCACTAAAAGAAAAATAATATTATAGTAACTTTGTTTTGGTCAGGACATTACAAATCATTTCAGTTTAATTCAATTGGATTGTAATGTCAAAATTTTAAGCAGAACATGATGTGATATGTGTGTGTGTACATATATATATATATATATATATATGTACACACACACGTATATTTAATAGTGGTTTTATAGGGACTCTAATGTGGAAATAGCAGAATGTCTCTACCAATTAAGTGGCAGTCACACACACATAGTCAAATACAATAGAAAATTCAGGTTGACAAAGTTCCATTAGAGTCAAATGAACTTTGAGTTATACGTACCCTTGAGTCCCTTCTGTATTATGAAAAGCTGGACCACAAAGATACGTGTAGCCCTGAGTTGTGAAGTTTTCTACTGGATATCATAATACAAAACATTTCATAAAGCATTTCCTAAACTCTTAAAACTTTGAAAGTACTTAAAGTAGAATTAACAGATTTCCCATAGACATTGGAAGGTCCCAATAAAGTTTTAAGTATTTG
The DNA here is from genome assembly GCF_036562045.2 of Rhinolophus sinicus. NCBI lineage: Eukaryota > Metazoa > Chordata > Mammalia > Chiroptera > Rhinolophidae > Rhinolophus > Rhinolophus sinicus. The sequence continues at coordinate 8,611,203 of NC_133763.1, forward strand.
AAGAATGTGCTGCATAAATCATTTGAAGTTTTCTTGAACTCTAGACCCTTAGAAAAGGACCTGTTGCATCTGGCTCCCTCTTACCAGTGGTGTTCAGCAGATTGCGTGTGTTCTGTTATAGGTTCACTACTGTGATAGACAAAGTGACAAAGAGTGTGTGACCTGTCTGACATTAGCCCCTGTCCAGATGACTTTCCATGCTATTGGAAGCTCCATTGAAGCCAGCCATGACCAGGTATCATATGCCACTCCCATTTGTCTGTTACAGCCCCGCTAAGAAATCAGAGACCGTCAACATGGAAGCTGTGTGCACACATCCAGATTGCTTTCCGTAATACAGTATCCACTAGCACCATTTGCTAGACTTGGGAAAATATAAATTTTGGGGGGTTTGAGAAACTGGTATCTTAGGAGATTTAAAGTATCTTAGACTTCTAGTTTGCAATTCATTATTAATTTAAATATAGAATTCTCTGATAAGGAAGAAATCATGGTCCTACAAACTATTTTTAGTTTTAATAATTATACGTGGGAAAACGTATCCTCAAAACAATGTGGATAACACTGGTGTCTTATAATACACACAGTTCTGTTGAAGAGGTTTAGTATTATAGAATATATAAACCGTGTGAACTTTTGGAAACATAAACGCCTCCGAGAACTTGGGGTATTATTAAAGTGAAGTTCCAGTGTTGTTCTTCAAGTTTTAGTTCTGAAATAAAGCTAAAAACCTGAAAAGTTTATTATTTTTTAATGAACAAATTCCTTTGCTTGTTTAGATAGCAGCTTGAAAACACATCGTGTTTATAAGATAATACATATTTTCAGTGAAAATAATCAGACTAGACTTAACTCATGATCTAGGTCATAGAATTGACCTAGATCAAATTCTCATTTGGAGTCAAAATAAATAGACATACACCATTTACAGTATGAGTAACCAGCTGTGCTTTCTAGATTAACCATTCACGTACAGAACAATCATAACCCACTTTCATATTCATTTCCCAGTAAACTGGGGGACTTCCATAGTTTTGCCTGACTAATCTTGTTTGCCTTCTGAGTAGTGCTCTTGTACAGAGAGAATAAAAGAGCGTAATAGTGGACCTTCTCAAACACATGGTGAGTTGTCCAGCTCAAACAAGACCGAGGCAAACATCTGAAGGGCACTCCTTTCCTTCTTGTCTCTCGACAGCGTGGGTTTCCAATCACTGGTTGATTGGTGGTGAGATACTGCATTGTTCAGGAAAGGGCAACTAATTGGTGAGAAAATCTGAGTTTGGGGAACTAACTGGATTCAGTTAGCTGAAGCAACGTGGGTGGACTCTGTCATCTCTTTGGGACTCTGTTTCCTGGAATGTTAAATGACGGAGTTGGTTCGATGACTTAGGAGATTTCTGTAGTGCTCCTTTTTAATGATTCTGTAACCAATCTTCCTGCTTCTGGTTGAAAGCGCCCCACCAGTAATCATCAGTTAATAGTTTAATGATCTGGAAAGCAGCTTAGAGCTCACTCAGGTGCTCCTCAGGGTTTTGCCCTGACGTTTGCTCTAGCTGTTGAAGGGAGTGCGATCTGAGGGACATGGCCCAACTCCCGTGTAGAACGTGTTATGTCTCCCTGTATAAAACTATAACTTAGCTATAGTTAGGTGCCAAGGACGTGTGGTAAGAATGTTAGATGTGTTCCTGCTTTCATGGAGTTTGCAGTCTGGCAACCTCATCCCTTTGAATATTTGCCAAGAAGTTTATCTATTTCTATCTCCGTCGCTATCTCTACCTCTGTCTCTGTCTTTATATCCACCCATGGCGGAAACAAATGGCAAGAGCAGCATGAGATAACCATCCTGCAAAGGTCTCTCCTTAGGCTGAACAAAGAAATGAAAGCACCTCAGAAACCCACACCCCTGAGAAGAGCAACCACTGTTAGCAGAGGTAGCGTTTTGCTTATAAGAGACACTGGACTGGGAAGGGAGATTGGGATCAAACCTGGATTTGCCATGAATGAGCCATGGGACCTTGTCCTTTCACGTCTTGGAACTTGGCTTCTCCATGAGTAAAACAGGCTGCATCAGGCTTGTGCCAGGTCCATGAGCCAAAGTACTCAGGGCTACCGTCACCGTTACTGAATGGCACTGTTACATATTAGGAAAAAAGTGGCTCTTCCTCAAGGCACTTTATTGCTTCCAACAGAAAACTGTTGTAATAAACAAATCTACAATAACTCTAGTGTTAATGGAGCACCCTCCCCGCCCCCCGGAAGTTGTGCAGTGCACAACCTACACAACTGTACCTAGTGTTCTTATACTACCTCTATCTGGAATGTCAGTTTTACTCAATGGTAAGTTTAAAAAAAGACATTTTTATAAGAAAGCAAATACAAATTCATTATAGATAACAAATTTGCATGATATTTTAAGTTAAAAAAGAACTTTCAGGAAACGTGTTGACATTGGTGAAATGGATGGATGGATGGATGGATGGATGGATGGATGGATGGATGACTGCAGCTGACTGGAATGACCATTTTGTATGTCAAACCCTACATTGGTGGCCTCAGAGGTGCAAAGTGCCGGTAGTGGTGTGGTCAGTGCTGCTCCCTCGTCCTCAGGTAACTGGGCTCCCTGAGGAAAGGGGACGCACAGTAAACCTCTGCTTCCCATTCTCTGCTTCTTTACACTGTGTCATCATCATGTTTTCCTCCGACCGAGGGTCTATCTAAGCAGAGGTACTCCTGCACCATACCAAGAGCATAAGCGTGGCACCTGAAACTAATAAAATTAAAAAACAAACAAAAAAAACCACACATAAGCATGGAAAACATGAACCACTAAATGCCTTTTCATGTATTCATCCATAAAGATCAGAAAAGAAGAAAACATTTTAAAGCAGGAAAAATTACTGTCACTGAAAAATGTTTTCTGTTCTTCATTCATTTGTGCCAATGCAGTTGAGCAAATGGACTAAGTATTTATTGTGAGAAAAAGTCTGTAAAATGTAGAGGCGATCTTTGTCTATGTAGAAAAAGAAGGTGAGAAATGGAAGAACTCTCTGGCTTTGAACCTTTACAGCTTATTTTTTAAAAATTTACCTCTGGGGACCCAGTGACGTGGAAACTGAATGTATGACCCAGTGCATTCACTCACTGTATTCAAGAGTAACAGGACAGGGGCTGCTAAGTGAACTTTATCGAAGCAGGACACATATGCAGAACGATCAGGAGAGTGAGTCAGTGACATCTGGATGCTGATGGCATCCAAATGTATGGAACCCTGAATCCTTCCCTCCACCTGCCAAACCCACTCCTCTTTCCTCCCCTCTCTCTCCTTTTCCCCAGCCTGAGAGGTGACACCACCGTTTCCCTTGCTGCTCAAGCCCAGCACCATGTACCATCCTTTGCCTCCTCTGTCCCCCTTACAAGCCACGTCCAGTCCCAGCATCTCTTCCTCGAAATTACATCCCTGATTTGACCACTTTTCACCTCCAATGTTCCCATTCTATTTTCCGCCCAGACAACTGCAGTGCACGCTAAACTGGTTTCCTTTTTCCGCTTTTGTTCCACCATGGTCTATCTTCCACACAGTAGTCAAAACGTATTTTTTTTAGTTATTAAGATCGCATTACTCAGCTTCTGAAAATAGTCCAGTGGCTTCCCATCTGACCTACTGTAAATCCAGATTTTTTTGGTTTTTTTTTGTTAAGTCATACAAGTCCCTATGTGACTTGGCCCCTCTACTTCTCCAAAATCAATTCCTACCACTTTCCTTTTCACTCACTGTGTCCCAGTCTCACTGGCCTTGTTACCAGTTACTGCATGATAGATGAAAGAAACCAGATGCAAAAGATTACATACTACATATTTGATTTGTGTGACATTCTGGAAAAGGCAAAACTATAGGGATGGGAAACAGATCAGTGCTTACCAGGGGCTGGGGACGGATTGACCATAAATTGTCATAAGGGATTTTTTTGGCGCGATGGAAATGCGCTAAATTCTGATTGTGGTGGTAGAAACATGACTATGCATTTGTCAAGCTCACAGGAGGTACGCTAAAAAGGGCGTATTTCACTGCATGTAGGTTATACCTCACTAAACCTAACTTAAAGAAAAGGCCGGATTCATTTCTCTGCCGGTCACTCATGTGGTACCGCTCCCTAGGAAACGTGGAAGGATGACTTCCCTTCCTTTCCTATATTCCCTACGGACGTTAGATCTGCCTTGGAAACACGCTCAGTAGCCAGGCTTAGAATTCCTCCGAACGCCGATGGGTAGTGAAGGCTTGCGTCAGACCTCCTGGGATAACTGAGGCTCCAGAAAGTGGGCTCAGCCTGCGCTGCCTACGTCAGGGGAAGGGTCTCTCGGCCAGCGTTTCCCTTATGGGAACTCTGAATTCTCATCCGAGCACTGGACAAGTCATTCAGGCTGGTGTTTGCCTGGGGAGGGGTGGGGGTCCCCCATGTGTTCTCCTTCATCACAACAAATGTTACGTTACAAATTCACATTAGTTTAGAATGTTTAATTGTCCAGAATAAAAACATAGTTCAAATTTCCAGACACTGATTTTTTTCGGCAACATTCATTAACTGAACAACTCTGTGGGGAACTGCCCTGGATGCTAGAGCATACAAAGATAACTGCCCACGGTCCCCATAATATGCTCAATAGCTAACTTCTTCTAGTCCCCGCTGAGCCAGTCGTCTTGTAAAATTTAGTATTTATAGATCATGTGATGGTTTCAGTGAAGGGTCATTATCCTTATTCATAAGTTGAGTAAAAAACACATTTATTTGTTGAGATTGAGCTAGTGAGGGTTTTGCTCAATATTTTTCAGGATATCCTTTTTGGAAACTAAATTTATGTTGGTTAGTGCATATTATTAAAAGCAAAATCCTTCGTAATAGCGCAGAAAGGTTTTTGGAATCTTCTACCTTGATACAACTCACCAAATCTTGTTTACTCTTTCCCTCTGGCCTGATACCCTTTCTACATCTTTCTTCATCACTCTTAGAAGTTACTGAGTATTTCTTCCTCTCTCTCTCTCTCTTAAGTGCATCAGTCACCTTCTAGTTACATCCTGTCAACTTCACAAATACTGGTTAGGTAGGAGTAGGTTAGTCAAAATACTATAGGCTTACTTCCTAGTTAACAGTTGTGTCACTGCCTCCGTGATTTTTGTTCAGGTTATTTCTGGAAGTTACTTGCTTCATATAAAGAAAAGAGTGGACTGAAAAAATCAACAACCTAACCAAACACTAACTAGCAAATAAAGTATAACATATGTATGTGCGTATGAATATTTGCTGTAATCTGACTTTTAGTCAACACAAAGTGAGAATATCACATAGAGTAAATGACAATGCATATTTAACATATTACTTAGAATTTTAGAAATCAACAGTCTACAAGAGAAAAGAACCGAGAACCAAATACTATGCTAGGCTCTTCTTACATTGTTTTCCTTAGTTCTCATAGTAACTCTGTGAGGTGTAAACTCTCACGTTTGTATATTTGCGGCATCACCTTTAAGGGTGTTTGTCCAGGTTAGTAAAACCAAGCTGAGCTGTTCCCAGTATGTGTGCTTTGGCTAGAATTCAAGGCAGATCTCTCATGAAAGGGCAGCCATTAAGTATAATAGTTTACAAATCTAATAGGTATTCTGTTCTACTTTTGATTAATTAAATTTTGCACATAGTTCTTTTTCTAATTAATTTAAAGTCTCTTAGTGCCTGAGAAATTATGTCATAATGTCTTGCAGTTTTATGGTAACTTAAAAGAGAAAAAGCCTTCATACATATTGTTTAAATATATACTATCACAACAGTAATATATTGATTGATTGTGGGCTATGTACAGGACTTTTGTAGTACCAGATGGTCTTAAATGATAGTGCATATACTCTCTTGCCCGGGAGATAACTTTAGTCTATTGGGTTATATCAGCTAGGATGCTTTTGGCTATAAGGAACAGAAAACCTGACTCATACTGGCTTGAATAATAAGGAACCTTGTTATCTCACATAACAGGAAGTTCACAGGAAGGGTGAACTCCAGGGTTGGTCGATAAAGCAGCTCTAGGGTGTCAGCAAACCCTCAGATTATTCCGTTTCTAAGCTCTGCCGTCCTCTGCTTCATCGCTGGCTCACGGAGAGGTGGCCACAGAACTTCTCTGTGTCACTGGCAGCATACTTGAAGCCACATCCAAAAGAAGACGAGAGAGCTGATCTTTTTATTGTTATTAAAGTATGGTTGACATACACTATATGAGTTTCAGGGGTACAACATAGTGGTTCCACATTTATGTCTCTCACGATATGATCACCACGGTTAGTCTAGTACTCACCTCTCACAGATCTGATCTTCTTGGGTCTCCTTTGCGGGGCTGAGGCACGTGTATCAGGAGCTCCTCCAGACATCTTTCCTTCCTGGCTCAGCCCGGATGGGGTCAGTCGCGTGCCCCCCTGCAGTAGTCACTGGGGGTGAGCTCTCTACTAGTTTCAGTGCTCGGGGTGAAATGGTTGTTGAAGAGTCAACCACAGGGACCGCGTGAAGGATTAAATGCCACAGATACAGTTTAAAATTTTGTAGCAGACCCAATAAAAAAAACAAAAAACAGGTTGGCTTAATCTCAATAATATATTTTATTTAACCCAATATATCTAACGTATCGTTCCGGCATATAGTTGACTTTTTAAATTATTCAGTTTTTTTCATGCATTTTGTTTTGGATGAGCCACATCTCAAGTGCTCAGTAGCCACCCCACAGGTCTGTAGGGTGCAATCCAAGGGCATATGTCTGCCATCTCATCCTTCGCCTCTCACCTGTACCTAACTTACCGTAACCACACTTTTTGCTCGCGCAGTATTGGGTTCCTACATCGCATGCTCTCTTCTATCTGTGTCATTGTTTGCCCTGTTCCTTCTGCCTAGGCCATTCTGTCCTTGCTCATAGAGGAACTTTAATTGTTGGACTCATCGGATCCAACCAAGATGTCACTCCAGCCAATAAGACTTCCCCAAACCCACTTTTTCCATTATCCCATATCCATAACAGTGTGGTATGCGTATCACACTGTTTCCCCATTATTATTATTATTATTATTATTATTATTATTATTATTTATTGCTATTGGGTTAGTGACCAGTGACCTTTGTGAGGTACCAGGGCTGTGTCATGGGCCTTAGCATCTCCATGTCTGCGCCCTGGCACTTAGGAGGCATTCAATACATGTTTATAGGATGAATTGAATTGAATTTCTAAGAAAGGTTGAATGACTTGAATTTAGTATAATTCATTTGGTAGAATTAGTGACAGAAGTAGACTGTTTAGCTCAGTGTGCTTTCTCTGGGGGTGGCCTTACAGGGACATTTTTGTGAAAGTATCCTGCTACTTGCAAGTGTTGACCTCGGAGTATTTACATGCTCTGAATACGTGCAACTAGCATGAGGAATCTATCATAGCCCTTCATTAATTCTTGTACTTCTCTATTTGTAACTTCTAATTTTTCTAACTTATCATGCATGTGACTGCATCCTTCTCAATGTCCTAAATTGCTTTCCTCAAGTTCCAGCGGCTGCGTCCTGATTCTAGCATTCCACAGTGTCGTATAAAAGTCAGTATTCACTGAATAATGTCTGTGGTTTGGGACTACATTCCTCAAAATCTAGAGAGGCACTCACTGCATAGGTTTGAGCAACAATGACCCAAGGCAAAGCTTTTTATATAAATGTAAAAGGACACATTTACGTGACATTGCACAATAACAGACGGCATGTCATCATCCTGGAGGCACTGAGATAGGGTCCTGGTGTCTGTATGTTACACAGATTCAGACCCATTTTGAACTTCAGCTGTGCACTTTCTCCACGTATGAAGCCACAGTGTTCGTGCCATGGGGTGTTGAAACAGAGCGTGCGATCCCTGCCACTAGAAGCTTCTAGGAGGTTCTGGAGCTGCCAAAATTAAAAACATAACTTAATTTTTGTTTCCTTTTTATGAAATAGGTTGCTAAGAGAGATATTAAAAAGGCATATCAATTATTTCTTTTCCTGACGTTTACCGTGATTATATAAAATTCCCGTTTTGTACAAATACATCTTATAGTGAAGGAATTCAGTCATCTTTTTTGCTTTACATTTTATATTTTAGTAACTAGCCCAGTAGTTCACCTAGTGGGTGAACTAGTGTTTTTATGTTTTTGTTTTTAAGTTGTTGTTTTTTAATTGAGATATAATTGGCATATAACATTGTGTTAGTTTCAGGTGAACAATGTAATGATTTGATATTTGTATATATTGTGAAATGATTATCACAATAAGTTTACTTAATAACCACCACCACACATAGTAACAAATGCAGTCATATATTAAGTAAAAAAAAAAAATTATTTCAGCAGGAAAAGTCACCAGGAACCACTTCTCACCTGGATAGTTATTGCTCATTGATGAACTAGAACGGGAGTCCGCAGACCACGGTCTGCAGGCCAAATCCAGCCTACCACCCGAATGAAGAGTCGTTTTTAGGCTGGGTTGGAAAAACAAACAAGGGTAATATTTCATGACGTGAAAATTATATGGAATTCAAAATTTAGTGCTTAGTGTTCCAAGAATGAAGTTTTGTTGGAGCACAGCCCCGCCCATTTGTTCAGGTATTGTTCAGGTGTTTTCCGTACCACTTTCTACAGTGGCAGAGACGAGTAGTTACAACAGAGACCTTATAGCCTGCAGATCCTAAAACGTTTACTATCTCCTACTTTGCAGAAAAAGTTTGCTGCTCTAATCCCTAGAGCAGCAAACTAGAAAGAAGGAACATTAGGCATTCACCTTTAGAATTTTGTATTAAATGTTATTTTCATCGTGATCATTCAGAGTTCATTAAGGAACCAGTTTTCTGGCAATGTTGCCCATATGACAGCACAATTAGACTTGATTGTGAATTTTGGATTTATTTACTCTACCATAGAAACCAATTTCATTCTCTAAGGGAATAATAAATAAGTCTGTCTTCATCAGTATTCAGCAGAGCATTGAAAGAAAGCTTGCCCATAGCAAAGGTTATTTTTGTCTTCTTTCTGAAATCCCGTTTAGAAACACTTCATAGCTGGACTTTTTTTTTTTTTTTTTTTTAAGTAATAAGGAATTTTCTGTTGTTTCCATAGTGATCTTTCACTTCTTTCATTTCAGATATATAAGCAGTTCCCAGAAGCAACAGCAAGTTATAGGGGAAGGTAGTGGGGAAGATTGAATATTATGTATTTTATAAACAAGTCATAATTTCGTTTATGCTTAGGACAGCATGACCACATTTCTAAGAGGTTGCATATATCCAGTGATATTGTGCACACAAGTGACTTATTAACTTGGCCTATAAAATAATTTTGGACCACAGTCAAAACCCATGAATCTTACTTATTTCTCTCCTTTTCCCTCTTTCTTTCCTGAAGTGATGAATAACAGCTATTTTAATCAACGGAAAGTGTGAAATCTTAGGTTTTAAAAAACCTGACTTTTCCCAATTATATTAAAAAAGATTTTGTGTGGTTATTTAATCTGTACCTCAGCTTGCTAGCTCAGTGTTTCTCAACAGAGTATCTCTTTGAAGATAATTTCACATTCATGATATCATAGGAGACAAATTAAAGTATAAATAGAGTCCAAGAGTATGTTCTAGTTTTTCTCCCTAATAAGTTTTGTTTGATTTGGGGCCTGCATACATAGTCCACATCAGTTCCTTAATTTTTAATTCAGTATTCTAATTTTAAATTATTTAAGTAGGAATCTAATGTTCCTACTGTCCTGTAAGTCTGTATATTTGATGTTGATTTGAAGATCATTGGAAAAACATTCTGAAAACCTTTCTGTTAACAGTTCATACTAATGAATCATAACTAGATACGTTATGAAACCAGTAAATACCATATGTGTATAATTGGCTAAATGGATGTGAAAGTTATAGTGGAAAACTGTTGCCCATATAGACTTTTCTAAAGTGACGATCAATGGAATATAGTTCCCTAGGCCACGGAGTTGAGAGCATTATTCCCCCTGGAGGTCACTTTTACAACCTAAAGAGTATTACCTTCCTTGTAAACTCAAATTATGGTGTTGTATATGATTTATTACACTATTTAAAACCAAAAAAACAACAACAACCCGGTAACCTTCTCTCTCTTGGCAATACACCTTCAGTTCAGTCATGCCTCTTCCCATCTCCAAAATTCCTTTTTAGACAAACCAGTTACTGGTGGTTTTTCAGAATTTTCAATTTTATTCTTTCATTGGTAATAGGTATTTGGCCTGCTGTCTTAGTTTCTAAGTGGGCAGCTAATTCCTTTTCAGACCACGTCTTTTAAAAATGCCATTCAGGTAATTGGCTTCTCTTTTGCATCCTCTAATGGAAGGACTTTGAAGACATTTTTAAGCCCCAAAATATTTAGCATGTGAAAGTAATGTAGTGGTTTAAAAATGTGTCTGTTTCTTTCATCAGCAGTACATAAATGTGCTACCAGCAAACCTGGTACCTTTTAGTAAGAAGCGTCACCACTCTTGCGAAGACCCACATTTAAATTTCTGTCTCTAAAAGACTCACACATTGATAATTTCCCTACCTAGTTCAGCTAACCACGTATGCAGAGAGAGGTCATGCCTTCACATAGGTTCTTGCCATAGTAGGAAGCCTAATAAGGAATTTTTCAGCTCAGGGCCAAGTTGCCCGGTTGTCAGTCTCCCGTTGCTGATACATTTCTGCTTCCTGGACAAGTGCCTGCTGGGATCCTTACTTAGCAGTTTCCTTAATGTCTGCCTCGCTGATTCTACCACCTTACCTTGACGCCTGCCTCTGGGTTACTTCCCTGGGGCCCCTGTTGGTGTGTCTTGCCCACTAGTACTTCCGTTCTCTCTGATCTACTGCCTTCCTGCCCTTTGACATGGGCTTCTGACTGTTCCCTGTGCTTGCCTGCACCTTGCGTTTCAGAGACTCATTGCTCTCCAAATCCAAAACTTCGTGATTGACAGAAGTCCATTTCATAGACAGTCTAGTCTACAGTCATTATAAAATCCAGACAACATCATTCACTTGCTGGTAGAATTGATATTCAGTCTGGGCCCCTGAAATGGTTGTACCAGTTGTTAAAATGTTCACAGACTTTCATACTACTTGGCAAATAGCTAATGGCCCGTGTTTCACTCCCTGTCATCGTGGCCTCATGTCCAGGATCTCTGGGACCTCCCCACGATTCGGGAACTAACGGGTCATTTATTGGGCCAGCAGGAGTGTTCAGGACTGTGTCGCCTGATTTTTTGCCTTGATGTTGATGCCACACTAATTATTAAATATTTTTAATATGACCTCTGAATGCACCTCTTAAATATTTTTAATATCACCTCTGTATGTTAAGTTCTTCAAGGGGAGGAAGTGAAAGACATCCCAAAGTGATCGTTTTTCTTACAGGGTTTTTGAACATTTCCATAGGAAATCAAGAACCATTTTATTTATTTAGCAATCATGTACTAAGCACCAGCTGTATGCCCACCACTGTACTAGATACTAAGAAATAGTTATTGTTTGAGCACCTCTTGTCATTGCAGAAGTCAAACGTGACTCGTATTCGTCTTTTGGTATATATTGAGTATTACAATTTTAATAGTTTTTTCCTTTCCTAAAGTGTGTATACTTTTTTTGGCACCCTCTGCATAGAAATAATTGAGGACCGATTGCAAAGCAACATGATTTAGTGTCAGAAATCTATAGATGTTTGTATAGTGTATACACACACACACACACATATATATATATATATGTATATGTATATATATGTATTGAAAGGCTGTGGAATATGGAAATGATCAAGAGCAGAAGAATTCACCTGATTAAGTTTCTTTGAGGAGTTGATGGACTATAAATCGAAAGACAAATTACAAGGGCTTTCCTTATAAGGGAAGCAGCATGAGAAAAAAGTAGAAACATGGAAGTTGGCCAGGAATATGTGGGAGAGGAAAAACGCAACTTGGTGGGAGCTCCAGGAATAAATGATTTTGCGTACGATCGAGGCCGTTGAGCACATTCTTGGGAAGGCGGGTTGAGCAGCATGAATGTTACGTTCTTTGAAGCGAAGAACCACTCTTCAGTCAAGAGCAAGGGCTGTGGTTATGCTGGCATCTGTAAGATCAACCGGCAGCCAGATGCAGAGCTGACTGTGATGGGAAGGAGGCTTCTATCACAGCAAGTCAGGAATGAATGGGTGCTACTTACCTTCATGGATGTGACTAAAAATGGCAAGGACAGCAGCGTTTCTCCTGGAGTGACATGGTAGAGAAAGAATCAGCAGACCTTGGTGACCAGCTGAGTTTGCTAAAAAGAAACAGCAATTAAAAAGGGCTTTAAAGACAGACTACCAATACAGCAGAGTGAGAGCTGGGCAAGTCTTCTTTCCAAAAAGCAACAATAAAACCGGACGAAATTGTCAAAACAGCAATTTTTAGACTCTGGAAATTGACCAAAGGCATTCATCAAATTGAGAAGCACTTATGCATGGAAAAACTACTGAACTTCAGGTAAGAAAAGTGGGGTTCTGTAGTTGCCTGCCTGCAGCTTCTCCTATCTGCCCCCACCTCCAGGTTCAGTACAGTGGTTCTATAAGGGCAAAGGAAATTCATGAAAACCAGCAGCCTCGCTTGATTTGAAGTGCAATGTGAAAAACCCCTCACCCAGTGGCGTAGTGAATGACAGTAGACAGCTGGGTAGCAAACAGACAGGAAAGTCAACAGTGGACCAACAGACTAGCCCGAAATTTATAGGAAGATTCAGGAAATGATACAGTGATAGGGGGCCTTGATGAACTCAACACACAGTCCTGGCTGACCAAAAGGCTTCATACACATGCAGGAGAGACCAGAGAGAGCCCCAGCTATCTACACATCCCTGGCTGATGCCGAGATTCTGCACATATGCAGAAGAGATGCAAGGGGGCCTGGCAGAGAGTGAATACCACGGCAGGTTTGACAACTGCCTGGACTTTGTGTTGCTTTTTTTAAATAATCTTTTATTTTTCTATTACAGTTGACATACAATAGTATATTAGTTTCAAGTGTACAACATAGTGATTAGACGTTTATGTAACTTATGAAGTGATCACCCTGATAACTCTAGTGCCCCTCAGACACCACACATAGTTATTACAATATTATTGACTGTATTCCCTATGCTGTGCTTTACATCCCTGTGACTACTTTGTAACTACCAATTTGTACTTCTTAATCCCTTCCCCTTTTTCACCCTCGCCCCAAACCCCCTCCCATCTGGCAACCCTCAAAATGTTCTCTGTATCTATGGGTTTGTTTCTGTTTTGTTTGTTCATTTATCTTGTTCTTTAGATTCCACATGTAAGTGAAATCATATGGTATTTGTCTTTCTCTGACTTATTTCACTTAGCATAATACTCTCTAGGTCCATCTATGTTGCAGATGGCAAGATTTAATTCTTTTTGTGGCTGAATTATTTCATTGTATATATGCACCACTTCTTTATCCATTCATCTATTGATAGACACCCAGGCTGCCTCCATATCTTTGCTATTGTAAATAATACTGCAATGAACATGTGGATGTGGATGTTTTTCGAATTAGTGTTTTGGGTTTCTTCAGGTAAATGCTTAGAAGTGGAATTGCTGGGTTCTTCTTTGTCTCTTATGCCCTTTGTTTTAAAGTCTGTTTCGTCTGGTACAAGTATTGCTACCCCTGATTTTTTGTTTGTTTTCATTTTCATGAAACATCTTTTCCCCACCCCTTTATTTTCAGTCTGTATGTGCCTTGAATTCAATCTGAAGTGAGTCTCTTGTAGGCAGCATCTGTAAGGGTCTTGTTTCTTATCCATTCAGCCACTCTCTCTATCTTTTTATTGGAGCTTTTAATCCATTTACTCTTAAAGTAATTGTTGATAGATACGTAGTTATTGCCATTTTATTATTCATATTTTTCATCTTTTTTTTCTTCTTCTTAAAGAAGTCAGTCTCTTGTAATACTGGTTTGGTGGTAATGAACTCCTTTAGCTTTTTCTTGTCTGGGAAGCTCTTCATCTTCCTTTGATTCTAGCTGATAGCCTTGCTGGGTAGAATAATCTTGGTTGTAGGTCTTTGGTTTCCATCACTTTGAATATTTCCTGCCAGCCCCTTCTGACCTGCAAAGTTTCTGTTGAGAAATCAGCTGAGAGTCTTATGGGAGCTTCCTTGTAGGGAACTAACTGCTTTTCTCTTGCTGCTTTTAAGACTCTTTTTGTGTTTAACCTTTGGCATTTTAATTATGATGTGTTTTGGTGTGGGCCTCTTTGGGTTCATCTTGTTGAGGACTTTCTGTGCTTCCAGGGCTTTTGTGTCTATTTCCTTCATTAGATTAGGGAAGTTTTTCTTCATTATTTCTTCAAATAGGTTTTTTAATTCTTTGCTGTCTCTCTTCTCCTTCTGGTATCCCTATGATGTGAATGTTGGTACACTCAGTGTTGTCCCAGGGGCCCCTTAAACTATCCTCATTACTTTGGATCATTTTTCTTTCTGCTGTTCTGATTGGGTGTTTTCTGCTACCTTATCTTCTAAATTGCTGATTCAATCCTCTGCTTCATCTAATTTGTTAATTCTCTCTGATGTGTTCTTTATTTCAGTTACTGTATTCTTTATTTCTGACTGGTTCTTTTTATGTTTTCTACCTCCGTTTTTGGTTTTTCTGTGTCTTTGTTGAACTTCACCCTGAGGTCATTGAGCATCCTTTTAACCAATGTTTGGAACTCTGTGTCTGGTAGATTGCTTGTCTCCATTTTGTTTAGTTCTTTTTCTGGAGTTTTATTCTGTTCTTTCATTTGGGACCTGTTTCTTTGTGTCCTCAATTTGGCTGCCTCCCTGTGTTTGTTTCTGTGTATTAGGTAGGGCAGCTATGTCTCCTGGTCTGGGTAGAGTGGCCTTATGTCATAGGTGTCTTGTGAAACCCCGTGACAAAGTCTCCCTGGTCACGTGAGCCGGGTGCTCCAGATGTGCCCTCTTGTTGGCAGTTGAGCCTTGATTGCTCTTGGCATGTCAGTGGGAGGGATTGACCCTCAGGCTGCCTAGCGGTGAGGACTGACCTTGACTAGAACTCTGAATGTGATCTCCAACCCAAATGCAGATTTATTGGCAGAGAGTAGAAGCTTTATTGGATTAGGGTGTTTGAACACAACCACTGACCAATCATTGACTAACAGCTAAGTGATACAGATACAAGAGTGTCGCCTAGAAAGCCAGGTTTAAATATAAGAACAAAAATGATATGTTTTAAAAAACCAAGAGACACAAGCAGCCAAGCAGTTATTTGCTCCACCCTAACTCTGGATCATTATGTTTCCTCCTGCTCAGCCCAATAAACTGATCCCTACTCTTAATTGTTCCTTTGGCTTAACTTACTTCGTTACTTTTTACATTCTTAAAAAACACAGATCTCTACCATTTTTAACTCTGACCTGTACTCTACCTCCGATTAAACCTGCCACGGTGGCTCAAAAGGAGAGCCTGTTCTTTGATTCTTTCGGAGGATGATGACTTAGGTTTTTGACACATTAAATGTCAGTTCCAGGAATGAGATTTAGTAGATAACTGAAGATTTGACATTAGGACCACAATGAAAAATCAGGGATAAAGATACAGATTTGGTCTCCACATAAGTGTGAAAAACAGGAATGAGCCAAAACACAGACCTTGTGAAAATCACAAGGTAAGCAGATTGGAAATGAGGAAAAGTTCAGGGTTTTTTTCCAGAGTTGCAAATGATAAATTTATATAAGGTTTTATTTTACCTTGAATTCTCTAGGTTAATCACTGTAGTGGAAGCTAACTCCTTGAGGGAAAACCAACAGATAAGGAACAGACCAGTTTGGAGAAATTACTTAAGGTTACCAAAAAAAAAAAAAAAAAAAAAATCTATCTAAAATCCCCAATAGGAAAGAAAAGTATGTTCGATCCTCTTCTAAAGGAAGGAGACGATCCTTGCACACAGCACAAACCTAACGATGCAACTGCCTCCTCCACTAGATGGCAAAAGTAAGCTGCGGAGAGAGAGAACACAGCAGGTCTCGTACCCCTGCTTTGTCACTTCTAAGTGATGTGTCCTTGAACCGTCATTTTGAAACATTCAAACACTGTACATTTGAAATACGTAGTCCATGCAATACCTAAAGTTTCCTGTAAAACAGAGGGAATGGTGAAGATACATACTGTGTGTTGGGTTTTGGCAGCAAACACTTGTGAATGTTTTGGGACACAACATAAAATATTAAATATTTGCATAAACTGAGGAGAAAGTTACTACGGTCATTCACAGTTTTGGCCGAGAGTTCTTGGAAAATCCTCACTATTGAAGAACTCTGAGCTAAATGATCAACTCTGTGTTAGTAAGCCATTCTACCTGGCACTGGCTGGTATAGCAAGCCATTCAGAAGTCCTCTTTAAACTACTATCTGTTGCTATAGGTTGCTTTCTTCTCTGGGCTTGCATGAATATAAAAGGTTTCTGGGGTCTCATCAATTACCTGGGACATAGAATATGCTTCAGAATAGCCTGAGATACAACAGCATGTGTGCTAGTCAAAGATTTTCTTTCTTAGGGTCGCCAAGTAATGGTCCACTTTCATTTTTCATATTAACATTCGTAGCGATTTCCCTTCCCTTAGGACTATTTTTTCTTTCTTTTTACATATGTTTGACTTTGTCCTTCAGTCTCCAGATATCTTTGAAAAGGCAGCAGACTACTGCTTTCATTCTAATAGAATCTGACTCCCTCCCTGAGCCCAGGAGAACCATCAGAGAGCACTGGGGCTTCCCAGAAGCTGTTGTCCTGGGGAAGCCAGAACAGCTTACAGTCGAGGGGAACATTTCCAGAATCTCAGACAAGAGGCAAATGTTTAGTTTGTCGCCCTCAAGTACGTGCTCGGATATTAATTAGCACAGCATCACTTGTCAAAACCATCTTATTTAATATTCTAATAAAAAAGCAGTCAGTCATTGATTCATCCATTCAACAAATATTTATTTAGGCTCTTGGTGTGCCAAAAATAAAAAAGGTACTGTTGCTTTCTAAACCAGAGGCCAGGTGCTTGAGTGTTTTGTTGTCTTAGATGAGTAATTTTCAAATTGTGATTCACTCTTTCGGTCAGTTCCATGAAAAGAAACCCTGTTTTATTAATTTTTCCATTACAGGCTTCTCAGTTTATGTAGATGATAGAACCCTGAGCAGAAAATCAAGTGTCATCCCAGGAAATGAGCCTCACTATTACTTTCAGCTTCATTGATTTGGAGGCTTTAAAATTTGACCACTTTAATCAGGTAGTAAAGAATCTATTCAGCAAAACTTCATTATAAAGCACTTCAGTGTACCATGTGCTCATTTCTGTTTTATGCCAAATGACGTCTCCCATGTGTGCTTTGATGTGCAGTATATCTTTTTCAGAGTTATAAGGAAACCTATCATCCAGGAGCTAATGCTTACTCCCCGGCATCAGGGTTATGGGCTCCAGTGTCTCATCTCATGAATGAGGCTCATCTCTGGTTTCACCTCCAATTGAATTTATAATTGAGAGATTAATCATTTCTATTGTTGGCTTTTGAGAGGAGATTACAGACGGTAACAGCTTTTGCCACTGGTTTCTACAGTGATGGTTCTAATAAGAATAAATCCAGAATAAAAGATTACGATTACATAAAAGTTAATTCACTCAGTAAACCTTTATTGAATGCTGCATCCAAGGCAGTGTGAGGACATGTGGGTACGTGGATCGAAAGGTGTGTATGAGAATGGACGCTGCCCCAAGGACGGATCACCATGGACGGAAGAAAACCTCGAATGCAAGGGAAAGACGACTGGCCTGAGAGAAGTCGAAGCAAATGTTGAAGGAATCTGGGGGTTGGGAGAGGGATGATTTTTGACTGAGAAAGCTTTATGCAGAAGGTAGCCTGCTCTGTAGAAGGTGAGGGATGAACCAGGTTTCCCTCCAGGCAGCAGAGGAAAAACGGCATTGAGTGGAAGGCATTTGGTCTGACATTAGGGTGGGGCTGGCATGAGCCCGAGTACTGATTGGGGGCAGCAAGGATCATGTAGTACAAAGAACTCTTTGGTTGGAGGATAGCACTGGTCTTTAGATAGTAGTGGGAGCAAGAACTAGAATGAGAGAGAGAGATCAGACTGTAAAGTGTCGTGGACGCCAGGACAGAAATTTGGATTCCATCTAGTGAGTCATGAGAAGCCATGACAATTTGCAAACATGCAAAGCGGTTATGGCTAATGACCTGGCATAGAGCTTATGCACCGTTTATATTCAGTGAGAAATGATTTAACAAATTAGTTTGAGAAGTATCTTTTTTTTTTTTTAATTCTAAAATTCTGTGGAATAAATAATACAATGCTGCCCTGTTGAGAATATAATTTACTACTTTATGGCTCAAATCATTCAGGTTTTTTTCTTTAATTGGGAACATATATTCTACAATATTATGCAGCAAAGGAAAAGCCTACTGTAACATAGGTGTTAGTTCTGCTCCTCAATAATTAGCCATAAAAAAAAAATTCTAATTTTAAGAAAATATTTTTCACAAATTAGATAATTATATCCGGGGTCTTTTGAATACCATTGGAAGGAACTCTTAAGAATCATCTTTTGTGTGCCACTTCTGGACACCGCCCTCCCTTCCCCCGCAAGTGGCTATAGAAATGGAAACCCCTTTCTTGTTCCTTTGTGGAATAATAGGTACTTTACCAGGATTAGCTACTCCTGGACAAGAAACAACAGATAATTGAAAAAGTCTTAATTTACATTTATATTTTGGTTGACATTTGTGGGCCAAAAGACAAATTGCAAATGGTCTTGGTTAAAGAACAATGGTCTTATTAAACATGCTTTTGAAAAAAGATGCTTGTTGAATTTTATTTTATTTTTTCCCTTTAAGCCTGGAGTTGCAGATTCCATGATAGGGAAGGGAGAACAAAGGCAGAGAGAAGTCTAAGGTTCTTTTCCTGGAAAAATAGTTTAAACATTATCATAGAACATGCTCAGAAAATGGGCCTACGCCTTTACCTTTAGAAGTTTGGAGTCTGTGAAATGTTACTTACACTGGCTGGGGAAGATTTCTAGAGAAGTGAAGTGTACCACTATACTTCTTCCACTGGTAAGGCATCTGGAGTGTGTGGGTAGAGCATGTGTAACGCAATAGCAACAAATGTAATAGATTTTTAAAATGTTAAGACATTAAATATAAACCCATTGAATATAAATACACAATTCTAAAATAGGTCGTGCGTGGCCATTAATATCTGTTTTCATTGTATGGAAAGATATTTCCATCTTAAAGCCTAATGTTAGTTAAGATACATTTTTAAGATCTGAAGTACTTAATTCTCTTTTTCTTATTAAATAACATTTTAATGAGAGTTCAACACTTTTATTTAGTAAATATCCAACTGGGAAGGTGTACACAGTTTTCTTTTAGTAGGAAAGTTTGCACAAAAGAAGTGTTTTCTGATTACCAATTAGTTACTTTGAAGTATCTGGCAGATTACATCAGTCTCTTATTTGAATTGGTACTACAAGAAGACATCTATTGTACATCATTAGTGGTGCATTAAATTGGTTATTTATGTTTTAAAATCTATGCATAGTAGACTCTTTTGTGTTTGCCTTCGAAGATTGCTGTTTTAATAAGACGTTTTGAAATGAGTCAAGTTGTCCTTTTGGGTTAGTTGATGCACCACTTGAGAACCTAAAGATTTTAGACTCTAACCAGCCATCTCCTAGGTTTAGTACAATGTGAGAAAATAGTGCAAATTACTTTATATTTTAGGAAAAAATTGTTACATATTATTTGTATAATCACTTTATATTCACAACTAAGAAAATAATAAAAACGAAGACACCGATCACATCAAGTTAGTTTTCAGAACATTTGAACCTATTAAGATTAAAATATACCGTGCTATTTTATCATGTACATCTATTGTAATAAATAGAGGTCTCATCTTGTGGCCACTAATATCATATAATTATTTTTATCATTGGAATTATAACTAAACCATGTATTGGAAATCTTATTTTCCAGCTTCTATTAAAAAAATTGTACAAACAACGAAAAACAGAGGACCAATAATATTTATTACTAATAACTGGCAGAATGAATCTATTTGGCTAAAAGTTTCCCACAATTTACTGTGTAACTTAATACTAGTAATAATTTAACTCTAGGAATGGTTAAAATATTTTGTTTGTTTAGTGGCTAAATATATACTCGGCCATATTAGCTGGACAGGTAGACTGGCAAAGAATGGGTCTCATGCTGTTTTGAATCCCTTGGAAGTACTAGACACATAGATATTATTTAATAAAGATTCTCAATGATAACCTCACCTCCGAATTCCCTGAGAAAATAAAGGATAAATGAGATAAAGGCAGGTACCCCAGCCCCCAGTAAGCCATGCAAGCGCCAATCTCTGATCTCTTATCTCTACACTGCGTGCCTTAGACAACGAGGTGATCCCTTCCCATAAGTCATTCCCTACCCCTGCTCTCTAGAGCCCTTCTGGAATATTCTGCTTCTCCTGGGACTGGGTTTCCCAGCAGTTGCCATCTACCTTTATCTTCTCCAGTGGCTTCTTTCCCTCAACTTACAAATATCTCCCTCGTTCAGAAAAAAGTCCCCCCCCCCCCCCCGCACTCTGCCTTTCTTTTTGAGCTATTATTGTCTTCCTTTCCTCAATGGCCCAGTTTGTTCCACTTCTTGCTTCCTATTCGCTGGTAGACAGACAGGGAACGCTGTGGGATTTCCATCCCAACCACCATGGTGTCTTATTAATTGCCAAATAGCAGGGCCTGTACTCGCCCTCATCCAGTCCTTTCTGCAGGATGCTTCTCTGCTCCGTGAAACCCTCTTTTGCCTTGACTTACCTCTTCCTTTTACTCCTTGTCTTCTGATGGCCCCTTAGATGCTGCTGTATCCAGGTTTTATCCTGGGTAACTTGGTTCCTTTTGTGTCCTATCCACTTGCATGACTTGCGTCATTGTCCACATTTTGAGGCCTTCCCAATCTCCATATTTAATTATGAGTCCCTGTATCAGCAAAGTTTCTCCAAAGAAACAGAACCAATAGGAAACATGTGTGGAGAGGGAGATTTTAAATAATTGGTTCAGGCAGTGGTGGGGGCTGGCAAGTCCAAAATCTGTTGCGGGTCTTGAGGCAAAATCTCTTCTCTGGGAAACCGGATTTTGCTCCTCAGATTTCAACTGATTGGATGATCTCCTTCACTTAAAGTCAGTTCATTATAACGATTAATTACATCTACAGAAGACCTCCATAGCAACATCTAGTGGTGGGTACCAGAGCCTAGCCAACATAAAAGCAACCATCACTCTCCCTTACCAGCTCCAGGCTGACGTTTCATGGCCTAGTTGGAAGACATATAGATTGAGATTTGACACTTGGTCTTACATTCATAGGCTGGGTTACCTTTGGCCAACTTTCTTCATCTCCTCCAATAGCAATTCCCTTGTTTACAAAACTATAATTATTGGTCTGTGTGTTTGTCTTCATGAGGATCTTCTTTTTCGAACAGCCCCATCCCTACCATAGTGCCAGCTCCATAAATACTTGATGAATGAATGGAGTGCGTAATGAATGACAGCAGGAAAAAGACTTGAGTTTTGATGTCACCTAGATGGAGAGCTAAGATTCAAACCTCAGAATCCGATGAAAAGTTCCTAACAAATTCCTCTAGTTAAAATAAATGTGCCTGTATACTATATGGTGTGTGTGTGTGTGTTTGTTTACTTATAGAATGAATGCGGGACATACTGTATGCACACATATATACCGTGCAATGTCCATAACCCATGGCCATTCATGCGCCAAACATGGAACATCTTAGTGCCAGGCGGTGCTCCAGGCATGGGCCACACGGTAGGGGTTTCCCTGACTTCGCCTTTATTACTTTCCTCACTGGCCTCTGACCTGTAGTACATAATTGCCTGGAGGAATAATAGGTGACTACAGCATATCAGTCATGTTTACCTGTTTTCCTCCAGAAATGAGACAGTATTACATGTCAGGCTGGTTCTGCTGAGTGCTCCTTAAATATAAATCACGTAGAAAGTTGACGACAAATGATGTGATTCTTATCTCATAGGCAAATTTACAAACACCGTATATCTTATGTTCATTATTAAGGGATCAATATGTTTTTAGGTTGCCACCTACAAATAGGAATTAATATCATCGGCTTTCGCTCTATGATGTTGAGATAAATTTTAGAGATTTGCAGAAACACCTTTTGTATTTTGACAAAGCAAGCATATGAGATGTTTTATTCACTTCTTTTTTAAAGAAGAATTCTGTATTATAAGGATTTGGAATGATACGGAAACACTGGAGTGTGCTATTATTCTATGATAAATTTGAGAGGGAATGAGAAGGTTCAAAAGATTATAGTAATGATTATATAATTTTTGTGAAGTTTGGTATAACAAAATCCTAAGCTAATGAAGATGATACATGATTGTACCTGGAGGTAACTAACTTGCAGAGGTCTGTTGCAAGTATAATTGATAATAGAATAGTTGTCCTGTGATGCAAGTAGATTCTACTCGAGTCTTTAAATTACTAAAGGATACACAGCTAATGGTTTATACATTTTTCTCAATTAGAACCTGAACAGCATCCCCTGTTTTAATGAGCGTGGCCTTTCACAGTAATAAGCTGCCAAGAATTGATAATGATATCTATTATTGAACATTGATTTGCTTGTGCCATGGTTCACTGATATAAAACGCTTTAATAGCCTTAATAATTTAGACTAAATGAAGCAAAGCAGAAATTAAATAGGCTTTATCACTATAGTGGTGATTTTGAATGTTTATTCATTTGAAAGGCAGTCTTATGATTCTTATGATTACATAAAGATCTAAGCTTCAGATTAAGGACAAATCTGCATGATATAATATGAGATGGAGACTTGGAGGTTAGCTAACAGACTGAAGCCAATTTAATAGATTAAGTAATCCACTCTCTGTGGGCTTGAGTTCAGAAGATAATTGCCAGTTCTTTACTTCTTCAGTGTTAGGAAAAATCATCCAGAGTTTAAAAATGCCAGATAAGATAGGAAATTAATGAACCTTTCCTGAGGAAAGGAGGTGTCCCATAGAAGCGTTTAACCTGTGATTTTCATATACTTGTGCTGAGTTTCATGCTAATTCTATTAGTAGATTAATTTTGACAATAAAGTAATACTAAAGTTTTTTAAACTGAAAGAACTGTTAGGAACTGCCTACTACAATGCTGTATGCTGTCTGATACGTCAGCCACATGTGGCTATTGAGCATCTGAAATGTGGCTGGTCCAAATTGGGATGTGTGCTGTAAGCATAAAATATACACAGGATTTCAACGATGTAGTACAAAAAAGAAAAGAAAACTTACAATATCTCAATCTCATTAATGATTTTTTATTGATTAAATGTTGAAATGATAATATTTTGGATATATTGGATTCAATAAAATATTAAAATTAATGTCATCTGTTTCTTTTTACTTTTTAAATGTGACTATAAAAATGACATATGTAGCCCACATTATATTTCTATTGGACTGTGATGGTCTAGATAAACTCTTTTATTTAAAAGATGAGAAAATTGAAACCTGAAGAAGTGAAGGCACTCACCCAAACTTGCACAGTTTATAAATGGCAGAGCTAAGGCTGAAACCCAGGCCTTCTCATACCTGACACAGTTCTTTTCAGTCTAGCACATTTCCATCATATGTGACAGTGAATACCCACAGCCACGCACACACACACACACGCATTCCAGAGCATATACATCCAAGTATGTACGATTGGTTCCTCCAAAGTGGTCACTTTAGTGCCTCAAAAGGCAGAATATGTTTATTTTAGCGATACATTTAAGTTTCCACTTTCAGAAATATCTTCAGAATTTTCCAAACATTCTTTTGGTATCAGCTTTATCGCTTTTTGTGGTGGCTATGGTTTTTCAGAAATACAAGTTATTTGGAGATGTCGGCGAAATAATATTATTGTGTCTGGAAGTGTGGTCATAAAAGAAGGCAACTTCTGTGTGTGTGTGTGTGTGTGTGTGTGTGTGTGTGTGTGTGTGAGAGAGAGAGAGAGAGAGAGAGAGAGAGAGAGAGAGAGAGAGAGAGAACACACCTTGGAGATAGACAATCTTGTAAAAGACAGTTCCAAAATGGGGGTCTACAACTATATTAATCCATCACTGCTTCCCTAGGTAAATATTAATAAGACAGTACTCATTTGTATACATAATTTCTGGGATATTTTAATCATTGTTCTTTCATAGTCAAATTCATTAGATAAACCCAAGAATTAGTGTTAACTATGCACATATAGAACTTTATGAATTATTTACTCTAGTAGTATATTATTTACTTAAGAAACCGTGTCCTTTTTTTTTTCTTTAACTTTTTTTATTGGGGAATATTGGGGAACAGTGTGTGTCTCCAGGGCCCATCAGCTCCAAGTCGTTGTCCTTCAATCTAGTTGTGGAGGGCGCAGCTCAGCTCCAAGTCCAGTTGCCATTTTCAATCTTAGTTGCGGGGGGCACAGCCCACCATCCCATGGGGGAATCAAACCAGCAACCCTGTTGTTCAGAGCTCGCGCTCTGACCAACTGAGCCATCCGGTCACCCCAGCAACCCTGTCTTTAAATGTGGATAAATTAAGTAATTAAAAAGAGTATGAATTTTTATTGGCATTTTACTTCACAACTGGAAGACTACAATATTACGTTAGAGAAGACATTAAATAAGGAATAAAATCATTTGGTAAAGTAAGTGATATGTGTTTTTAAAAATAACTTGTTAGAGGAAAAGTGTAAATGCTTAAGATAAACTTCATTTAACATCTTGAACATTTCTTGTAGTCATTAACCATTAAAAAAATCCTCAATTCCAATTAAATGGCAGAATATTTTTACTTTATTGATATATGGTGCTACATATTTGTAAAACTAAAAGGAAAAAACACGTACTACCCCACAAAATAAAGAAATCTTTCGCAGGTCTGGTTCTTATAAGTAGCATATGTAATATGATATCTGTAAATTATTGAATACCATAAGCATATTCCCATATATACCATCAAATTTTATATATAGTAATATATTTGGTGTTTAGAACACCTAAAGTAGACCAGTTGACTTTGAATTTATATAGATGGGTTTTCTTGCATGGTATTTTGGGTTATGGCCAATATCCCAGATGAGATACAAGGTAGATTTATTTTTTTAATTGTAAATTAAAAAATCATACCCAAAAAATAAGAGTATAAATGCTTCCTTTTATCAACAGAATACATTAATTTAGAAATGGATGCACAGTTTAGGTTTTTAATCTGAATATATGTAAAGGAACTCCGAGATTATAATAAAATATTCTAATTATACGTGACTCGGGGGGTTCTACCGTATCTTGTGATTTGTGTCTCTCCATTTTGTTGGCTCAACACAATTGGAAAAAGGTTGTTTTTCCTTCTGCATTCATACAAATCAGTAATCTACAAAATCCAAAATGTTAACAAAACTTCCCATTAAAATTGAAGATAGCATTATTTCTTAATAATTTTTATATATCTAATTACAATGCAAGTGAATTGCAGTTTGTTCTAGATCATTTTTAAAAGATTCTTGTTCTGAGCTATGTCATAGATTTTTAGTAGAAGTTGGTACAATTACTGCTACGTTTTTATATTGATCAAAAACATGACAAACTTTGATATTCAGATCAGCTGATCAAACTGAACTAATTTTATTTCATATCTCCTTTGACAATTGCCATAAATGAACTTGAAAATCATTCAAGCATTCTATCTTTAAGTAGAAGTTAAATTTCCTTGTATACAAAGATGAAAGAAATATCCATTAATAGAGGTAAAGTGTCAGTGCAAAATGCTTTTTTTGAAAAATTATACATGCTCATTGCAAATCACTGACAATCATGATTACTGTACTTCCTTCATTGTTTATCTCTCTATTAAGCACCTCTCTAGTAATCTGTCTTTTTTGGGGGATGCATTTCAAAGAAAGGAGCAGACATCCACATACTGCCCCCTACCCCAGTAATTTAGCATGCATGTCATTAATTTGAGTTCAGTATATCTTGATGGTTCTTTTTTTTTTCCTTTTGACGTAAAATTTACATACAATAAAATGCACAACTCTTAAGTATACCAGTTGACAAATTCTGACCATATGCCTGTGCAACTCAACCCCTGTCAAGATACAAAACATCACCACCACCCTAGAAAGTTTGCTCATGTTCCTCTTCAGGAAATCCCAGCCCTCACCACCCTCAAAGGCAACCACTGTTCTCATATCTTTCCATGGTACATTATTTTGGCCTGTTCCAGAACGTCATATAAATGAACTCCTGTAGTGTATACTCTTTTGTGTAATGCTTCTTGCACTCAGCAACGTATTTTTGAAATTGATCCATGTTTTTGTTGTGTATCCGTGGTTTGTTTCTTTTTTATTCCTGAATTGTACTTTAGGGTATGACTATGCCACAGTTTGTTTATTCATGCTCTTTTTAATAGACACCTGAGCTGTTTCCAGTTTTTAACTACCACGAGTATAGCTGCTATGAACATTCTTGTACAAGTCTTTTGTAAACATGTTTTCATTTCTCTTGGATCAACCCCTAGAAGTGGAATGCGGGGTCATAAGGTAGGTGGCCAATATAGAAATCCAATAGACTATGTAATTGGAAGCAGGAGATGGAGAGGCTGTGTTCGCTCTGCCAAAACAAGACCAGGAGCAGATTGTGGTACTGACCATGAACTGTTAATCAAACATTAGAGTAAAACTAAAGAAACTAAGAGAATTGGAGTGCCAAAATATAATGTGAATAACATTTCTGATGGATTTAAAGTCCACATAAAAAACAGATTGGCACTGTTAAGCTTAACTGACCAAGAACCAGAAGAACTGTGGATTGAAACTAGAAATATTATTGGGTAAGAATGCCAGAAGTCAAAAGGGAAGAAAAAACACAATGAATGACAGAAGAAGCACTAACAATAGTTAGAGATGGTCAAGAGACAAAACAAAAGTTTTCAAAACCAGGGTTAGAATCCTGAATGCAGTTTTTCAATGACTATCACATAGAGATAAAAAGAACTATTACACTAGCAAGTATAAGGAGACCTAAGAGAACAGCAAAAAAGGAAAAACAGAAGATCTCTACCTGAAGATTCACGAAATAAAAGGAAAATTCAAACCTAGATTAGAAATGTTGAATGACCAACAAGGAAGCATATTATCAGACCAAGAGAAAATAAAGAGAAGGTGAAAACTATAATGAAAATCTGTACATAAGAGACAAAAAGATGACAGATAACTTTGAAGAAGGTTCCTATGAGAAAGGACCTATACTTCTAGAAAGTGAAGTGAAAGCTACCTGAGAGTATTGGGAAGAAACAAATCACCAGGGGTAGAAGAGATACTGATAGAATTATTTCAAGCCACAGAGACTGAATCTGTCAAAATCCTAACAAGAATATGTCAACAAATATGGAAAATAAAACAATGGCCTACAGACTGGAAACTTTCAATATACACCCCAATCTTCAAGGTAGGAGATACCAAGGAGTGCAGTCACTATAGAACCATCGCTCTAATTTCCTGAAGGAAGTAGACTGATGCTCAAAGTGATGCAAGAAAGGCTTCTACCTTACATGGAGCAAGAAATGCTGGATGTCCAAGTAGGACTCAGAAAAGCAAGAGGCGCTCGAGATCTAATTGCGAGTATTCACTAGATGCTGGAGAGCTCCAGAGAATTTCAGGTCAGTCTGTCTTCCAGACCACAGTAAAGCCTTTGACTGCATCAGGCATGGGCAGCTATGGGTTGCTCGGAAAGAAATGGGCGTGCCTCAGCACTGACTGTCCCACGCCTTGCCTGTATTGTGGACAGGAAGCCACTGTCAGGGCGGAATATGGAGGAACAGAATGGTTTCCTATAGGCAAAGGTGTGTCAGACAGGGGTGCATTCTATCTCCCTATTAGTTCAGTCTGTACACAGAACATATGCAAATAACTGGGTTAACCTCAGAGGAAAGAGGAGTGAAAATTGGCAGAAGAAATACCAAAACTTAAGATATGCAGATGACACCATCTTACTGGCAGAAAGTAGTAATGCTTTGAAATGACTTCTGATGAAAGGGAAAGAAGAAAGTGCCAGGCAGGGCTGCATTTGAACATCAAGAAAACAAAAATCATGACTACAGCGGAAATACACAACTTTCACAGAGAACAATGAAGATACTGAAATTGTTAAAGATTTTGTTTACCTTGCTTCAGTCATCAGTTCAAATGGAGACGGCAGCCAAGAAATCACGAGAAGGCTGAGACTCAGAAGGGCAGCAATGGAAGAATTAGGAAAGATCATCAAGAATGAAGATGTGTCATTAGAGACCAAGGCTAAGGTCATCCACACCGTTGTAGTCCCAGTTGCCATGTACGGATGCAAAGTTGGACTGTGAAGCAGGCTGATAGGGGAAAAATTGATTCATTTGAAATATGGTGTTGGAGGAGGCTCAGTGGATACCCCAGACCACCAGAAAGATGCACGAGTGGGTCCTAGAGCAAATGAAACCTGAAACATCACTGGGGGCAAAAATGACAGAACTGAAGCTGTCCTACCTTGGGCACATCATGAGAAGGCAGGGTTCTTTGGAAAAGACAGTAATGCCGGGAAAATGGAAGGCAGCAGGAAAAGAGGAGGACCAAGTATAAGATGCACTGACTCCATCAAAATGCCACAGGCACAAGTCTACAGGAGCTGAGCAGGGCTGTGAGGACAGGACAGTGTGTACATGTGTTATTCATAGGGTCACCAGGAGTCAGATCCGCGTCAACGGCATGTAACACACACACACACAGTAGGTGTATGCTTTATATGAGATAACATTTGACACTCACATCGATGATGTATGCAAATTACAGTTGCTGTCTTTCTTACCAACGTTTGGTGCTGTCCTTTTAATGTTAGCGTTCCGATGGGTGTGTCTTGGTATCTCGTTATGATTTTAATTTGTTGTTCCATGGTCACTAATGATGTTGAGTACTTTTTCATTAAGTTACAGTAGTTCTTTATATATCCCAGATACCAATCCTTTGTCATGCATGCTTTGCAAATAATTTTTCTTAGTCTGGTTTCCTTATTCACCTTCTTATCAATGTGTTTTCATGAGCAGCCATTTTTAATTTTGATGTCACCCAATTGATGTTTTTTTTATTTTATGATTATCTCTATTTTAAGAAACCTTTTCCTGTTCCCAATTTGTGAAGATATTCTCCTTTGTTTTCATCTAAACGCTTTATAGTTTGAATCCTAACACAGTAAGAATACTTTGGTGTTGTGTTGAAAATAAAATGACCAAATAAGTGTGGATCTATTTCTGGGCTCTGTATCCTGTTCCATTAATCTATCTACCAATCCTTATGCTAATATTTCTGTGGCTTTATAGTAAATTAATGGTGATTGTTTTTTAACAGTTTTATTGTAGCTTTAGATTAAGTGAAGGACCATTTTTAACAGCTGTGTATATGCTAGTGTATGTATGTACCTTTATTTTCTTGCCAACTTTTAATTTAATTCAATGTAATTTAATTTTAACTTTATTTCCAACTTTGTACTACCATGAAAAATACTGCCATGAAAATCCTTGCACATATATCTGTCTCCATTTGTTGAATTATCTCCTTGAGGTAACTTCTCTATGTGAGAATTGTGGGTCGAAGGATGAGAACATTTTTCATTTTGATGTATGAACCCAATCTGTCTCTCAGACTCCCGTCAACCTTTACATTAGAGTCCCTGTTTCCTCTTACCATATGAGGAGTTACATTTTTAAGAGGTAAATTATAAAGCAAGAATGCATGAACTCGGGCCCTGAGAAGTTTGTGTATATGGTTGCGTGTGTGTGTTTATGGGGGTGACATGAACGTAAGTTTCTTCGTTTTTCCTCTGACCTCTGTAGAAAGTATTGTTAGCAGGGTAGTCTTCCAGGAAGCGTCTTGCCAATGTGAGGTGATTTAGTAAGTCTCAGATTCCATGTTAGTGTTGGCTGGGAACGGCTGATGGAGGAAGAGAGCCGCAGGTGAGGCTAAGCTCATGAGCCCAGCTACGACTGGAGCGTCACCTCCGAGAACTCTCACTGAACTCTGCTGCGGCTTTCAACAACAGCTCAAAACGCTGCGACAATAGAAAGTAGTCTGGGCTTTTTTAATGGATACCTGGTAATTTTCTGACATAATAGTAGCTTGTATTGCACAGTTTACAATGCCAGTCTGATCAGTAACAATGCAATGCTTTATTATTTTTGTACTCTATATTTGAACTAACCTCTTAAATGTTGAGAGTTGAAAACAAAGCTTGGTCGTGGAACTCTTTTCACACCGCCCCTTCCACCCCCACTTCTTGGTGATGTGGGGAAGGAATTTTCCATTAATGCTGACTCTCCAAGGCCAGTTTAAAGAAAAGAAAAGAAAAAAAAAATGCCTACACTGAACCATGAGATTTTGCCTCCTTGAACGGTGTCTTTCCTTAAGTATCTTTACATTGCTAAATGAAACCTACTTCTGATTTATTCCTTAAGGATAAGTTTAATGAATATTGAACTGAGAGGTCAGGAGATGGATGTTTCAGTCCTAACACATCAATCAATAAATATGTGACCTTTGGCAAATTATAATACTTCCATCTCTTCTACATGTTTGTAAGCCTCAGTTTCCTCATCTGTGACGTGAGGGGTTGCTGTTCTGTACGTCTTCGATTGACTCTTCCACATTTCTCACTTAGGATTAAAGTTTGCTTGAAACTCAGTGGATTTTAAATATAGCTCAGCTAATTTTTTTTTCGGTTAGAGAAAAGCCAACGTACAAATTTTAAAAAATAGATTTGAACTCCCTAAACGACTCTTCCCCCAGCCGTGCCTGCTATGCCTTCCTAAATAATACCAGAGCGGAAGGCAAGTACACACAGAAATGTTAGGGGAAATGGACCGTGTGCCTTTTTGAGTCACCTGTTGAGAGAATAGGCAGCTATTGACAAGTCTGATTCATGGCTGACTGACTGCTCTGCTAGCCTTCACTTGATCCCCACTGAGCAAAATCTTTGACCGCCTGCTAAACGAGGTCTGTTTGAAGTTTCTTTTTAACATTTCCAAAACGTTAATTCAGCAGGATGTCCCCACTGGTGTTCTCCATGTCACCAAATCAGCAGCTGTTGAAATCCATTCAGTTCAGCGTGAAATGTTTTCATAAGTGCTTTTTTTATTTGTGACAACAGCAAAGTAAACAGAAGACTAAAATTCTAGCTCATTCAACATTTACATGTGTTAAAAGCGCTTCTAACTGCAGTCTCCATCCATGGTACTTGCGTTAGTACCAATAGACAGTTTTTCTACAGAGGACTTGGAATCAGCCTGGCCTGCAAACCACACGATGCCTTGTATTTATTTTCCAAATAATTTATCCAAACACCCATACTTTAAATAAGTAAGAATTTATATTTTGACTTTAAAGCAGGAGTGTATATTTCTTATGAAAACCCTGATTTGGGTGAATTGGGTGCCCCTAGCTGGTTTAGAATATGTTTAAATCTCCAGATGAACTATTTGGTAATGTGGCATGGTAGTATTTATACATTCTTACAGAAATTGTCCCCTTTAAAACTATTAAGCTTCCAGGGAAATAATTTAACCGGATAAAGTAATGTAAAATTCTTGCGGTAAAGAACTGAGGGCTGGCAAAATCTGATGGCAGAGATAAGGCACACCAAAGCCTCCAGATTACATTGAATTGTGTAAATAGAGCTGTACCCCTCAGAGCTGGGATCTTTGTTTCATTGTCAGTAAAAGCCATATATCTTCAACTGATTGCAGACTTAGGCATGAGAACGGCCGCGTTTTTCTCAACAGGGTTTGAGCGAAGCCCCTTTTTTCTGTTTATTCAGGTTTTAAAAGACTTAAGTGTAGTTTTATAAGTTCATTAACTTGCTGCTTTCTTCGAGATGCATTTCACCTCCATAGGGTCAAATTTCACGACAGGCACAGAATGATCAGATCAACCCATTCTACAGCCGAGCAGCATGAAGTCTTCTGGTCTGCAGGGGGAATACTGTGTAAATCAGGCTCTCGGGTTTCCGTGGGAGGCAGAGGGTTGCACGGTGTCCATTTGTCAAGTTGATTGCACCACAGTGAGGTTACATTAGCTTGTCTTTGAACAGAAGTGAAATCTTATGCGAAACTCCCCTTTCTGTCATTTACACTAACATCCATCCTCTTAAACCAAGGCCTCTGAGAAAAACAAAGTGATGGCACAATATCATCAGTCACTCAAGTTGTCTGTCATCTGTTTTCTTAAGGAAATGACTTTTAAGTCAGAGCAGAGAACTGTAGAAAATTAACAAAGCTTGTAGTAGTAAAAGTGGGTGGAATTTTTTAAAACTGCAGATGGCTTTTTGAGATTTTATATGCAGAATGCCAAAAAGGATCCCCCCCCTTCCTAATGAATCTCATGAAATGTATTTCTTCTTGAACAATAGACCTCCTGCTGTTAACAACTAGAGTCTTTTTTTGCTTAATGTGATTCTGTTAATGCTCGCAAGAAGCTTTCTGCAAAACTGAGTCTATAAAACTCTCAGCCTCAGTGGGTCTTTTGACAATTAGCTCTCTACCTTTCAAGTCAGAGCTATCTGAATTTCAGTTATATAACAGCAAATCTTGCATGTAGTAGGCCGCTTTAGGGTAAATGGTACTTTAAATGTAAATTATTAGCATTTCATTACCTTGTATTACACTGAGACAATTCCTTTAAAACCGTTCGTCTCTGTTAAAACCCTAACTATATTGCCAGTGATGGCCAATCTAAGGCTGGTGATCAAATTTGCAGGTTTTATTTCCCTAAGCCTGTTTTATGGGCTGAAACACTCTGGTCATTTGCACCCTGTCTCATTCATCATGAAGTAGTTAAACTCAGATTGTTAAACCAGGAGAGGTTAGCTGACAGACAAGGGTACATTAGGTGAAGACCTCCTTTGGTTGAACTTAACTATTTACCCATCCCATTTGTGCGACATTTATAGCAAACTGTGTCTTGTTGGTGACTTTAAAAGAAGCAGGAAGAGGATTTTAAGACAAGGGGAAATAACCAGTCTTTTTTCAGTAGTGTGATTAATATTTCTTTTAATTATTTTCATTTGCTCTATCATTAACCAATATCACAGGCCTCTTGAAAAGCGTAACTGGCCAGTATGCTTAAATGTAAAGGAAATCTCCCTTGAAGTTCTGTAGACATATTTATTAGTTACATTGTTGTGGCTTTAAAAAAAACAAAAACAAACTCTTCCTCTAAAAGTTTTGCTAAGAGCACATTCAGTCTTTCATTGAAAACTATTCTAGAAAATCCCTTAAGCGTTGAGAGACAAAATCGGCCTATAGTTCTCAGTACTAGGGAATAGAAACTTAGATTTTTTTTCAGCAAAGAAAATAAATTAGTACTTTAATTATAGTTAAATGCTTTTTCTAGAATGCCGCTGTCATTAACCCTGTCCCCACCACAAGTTATTAAGCATTGTATTATAGAAACTTTATAGTTTTCTTCCCTTTTGAAACTTAAGTGAACATTTGGAATTGGTGAACTTCTGAGAAACCCAGAAGATCAATCTTGATTAGTTTATTTTTCTTAGCAAAGATTTTGATAGCCTGGTATAGCTTTTTTTCTTTTTTCTTTTTTCTTTTTTTCTTTTCCTTCCTTCCTTCCTTCCTTCCTTCCTTCCTTCCTTCCTTCCTTCCTTCCTTCCTTCCTTCTTTTAAAAGCAGGATTACTTATTTCCTCTGTTGAGGGATGAAACACTGTTAAAAGCAACTCATAAATGCAATAGTGAAAAACAGTTGAAGTAACTGCATCTTTCATTGTCAATGAGGAGACCTCGAATTTAAGACTGATCTTTAATTGCCCTTTCCTCATATTTCTTCCCAATTTAACCTCAAGGTGATTTTTAAAGTTATGGCTTAATTGGGTGGTCATTTTACCTTTGCTTTGGGGCAATTTATTACAGCTTTATTTCTTTTATTACAGCTTTATTTCCTTTATTACAGTTTTATTTCCTTGGACTAGCAGAGACATAAATGCTGGGTTCTCTGTAATCAAAAGCTGTTTTATGATGAATTTGGTCCTCTAAATAGGAAACTTGAACATATTTTTATCTTTGAACATTTACACCTGGATAAGAACATGTGAAAAGCACTGTAAAAATACAGAAAAGATATATATATGTGTGTATATATGTATATATGTGTATACACACACACACACACACACACACACACACACACACACACTGAGGGTGCCAAAAAAATGTAAACACATTTAAAGCAATGTTAACATTTTGGTCAACGTTGCTCAAGCAGTAGCCGCCGTAATCAGAAGTGTCTGGACGCTGATGGGAACCACTTTGAGCACCTCTTGTAATTGCAGAAGTCAAACGTGACTTGTATTCATCTTTTGTTACCAGTATATATTAATACCGTTTTTTCCTTTCTTAAAATGTGTATACATGTTTTTTGGCACCCTTTGTATATATGTTTCTGATTATAGTGCCATTTTATTTGGGATTTGAAATTATATTTACAAATAAAGGTAATTTAAAAGTTTATACTCTGTAGAAGAATACAGTTATATTACCCTGTTGTGCTTTCAAGGGACAAAAAGTGTCTGTGGTAAATTTTTCATTCATTCACACATATTTCCTAATATTTATTGAGTGCAAACTGCATGTCACAAAACTAAAACTGTTTTGCCTGGGTAAATATTTGAACTATACAGTACATTTTTTTGTTGTTGTTTATAGTAAACTGATTTTTTTACCCCCAACAAATTAAGGAAGAACACTTATATTTCGGAATTACTGATTCTCCCAGATATTTCATCACAATCAGTTAATAAAAGTTATGATTCATTATGAAACACAAATTAATTTTTATGTTATAGGTTGTACCTAGTGAAAGTTTATATTCTGGGTTTTAAATGAAATTGCACCTCTCCTTTCTTGGATCCCATGTTTTGGTTTTCTCTTGCAGCATGCGTTGTTAATTTGAATCAAGCTAATTTGTTCTGGGATTATTTAAACCATTCAACATTGATTTCAGTGCCAGAGTCTTACGTTGTACAGATATATGTAAATCTCTTAAGATGTGCCACGATGCCTTTGCAGGCAGTTTGTGAGAAAAGTGTCCATTTTCAAGTTGCAGCAGGATCGGGCAAGCGTTGGACATTAGACAAACAAACAAATCAGAAGATCTCCTGTCACCCTCTTTATCAAATAGAAAGGCACGCCTGTGTGTTTATGTGAAAGTGGAGGAGGGTAAACGCTTCATCCATAATCACTGCTATGTTTGGGAGCCTCTTCTGTTATCACGGAAAACTCACAAGTCATCTCTTCACCTCCTTATTATTAATAATTTCCAGTGACCATTAGAGGTTTGCAGTCTGGGGAGGAAACATCAGAATCCCTCTCTTCCATGAGTCCAGACACATTTACCAATCTTCACTCCTGTCAGCTATCTCAGGGCCTCAGAACAGGCATGGAGTCCCAAAGTCCCTTCAGAAGTAATTTCTGCAGCGTCCTTCCAAAGGAAGACCTTTGCATCATTTTCCTAACTGACCTACAGATAGCCTGGACAGCCTGATGAACAAGAGGGTTCTTAGGTCATGGCTCCATTGAAATACGTCCTCACTGAATGATGTCGTAGGTAGTTGGGAGACAGCGTATTGCACTTAACCACCCCCCACCAATTTCAAGAGTTCAATGGCCATTGAGAAAGAAAAATTCAGAAATGTTAGATAGGGTGGCCAATTATAAGAGGTGTTCTTGTATTTCCACCTTTTTAAAAGCATATGTGAAGAATTGATCATTTTTAGGAAAAATTGATAGAAAAAGGATTTTCTAAAATTCCATGTTTACCACGTTTGGTAAAATAATTCTTTCGCTTTTTATACAAGTACTAGTTGATAATATGCAAAACCAGGCTCTAGTACAACTTCGTGACAGCAACTTCTTGCATATAAAATATGTTAATATTTCTCTGTTTATCTGAAATTTTGAGTAACCTAGGAAGTAATGTGGAGTAAAGGAAACTCCATTCGATTATTTAAGTGTCACTTACTTGAAAAAAATCACACAGGAGCGTATTTGCAAGAAGAGATACATGAATAGTACAATTTCTAATTTCACAGTTACCTTTGATTAATCCATTTCGCCATTTGTTCGTTTACTTATTTATTTATAAAAATGTGAGTGCTTCCTTACAGCAGGCCCTTCAGTAGCTAGAACCCGTGATTCCTGTGTTCTTAATTGATAGTTTCAGGTCAGTCGTCAGGAGAAAGAGGCCTGGCCTCCATTTTTCCCCTTCTGTCTGGACTCCTTAAGAGAAGACTCCACGATGCTCAGTGGTGCGCCCCACACTTCCTGGTCAGCAGTGTCTTCTCCTACTGCCCCCCACAACTCATCTTTGGCCAAACCACCTCGTTTTCCATGGGTTTTCCTGACAGTTTGTTTTGTTCTTGCTTTTTCCTCATTTTGGACAGCCTTCTCCCTGTCTTTTTTCTTTCCTAGTTATGTTGGTTCTTGAAACGCCATTGCAGACGTCTCCTTTATCTGGAAACATGTTTTCATTGTTTTCGTTGTCTCTCCTCACTGAGCCTCCGTATGCTGGTGCTTCTCTCCTGGAGCCACTTGGTCACTGGGTTGTAAACTCCTTGAGGACAGAATGTGGTCTTTTAAGTATACAGAATAGTGCCTAAAAGATAGTTAGTGCCTGTATATTGTATTAAATTGATAATTTTAGAACAGTTGTAATTTCTAAAGTATAGGGATGGAATTCTCTAAAAGGATAAGCAAAACAGAGCTTTTAAATTGCCTGTCATAGTAGTTGTTCGTGTGGAGGGCTGCATCGTGAATTCAGATCTCAGAGACTGTTCTGGCAATGCCTGCTGCCATGCGTCTGCCTTCGCCCATGAAATTAGAATCTATCTGAATTTGGTCTTGGGAAAAGGATACAGTGTATTTGTGATGTAAAATTACTAAATAATTAATAACACATGGATAAAAGTAAATACCTTAAGGTTATTTCTTTTACTTCTGTCAGGTCCAGTAGTCAATCCTTATTTCACTAGAGAAAATTTTGTAGGTAATTTAAACTAATCTCCAGCGTGCTCAGTTTTTTGAGTGTGTCATTGCCGTAGAGAGCTGGGTGATTTTTATCAGGGTCATCCGATGGGCTGGTGGCAGAATAGGTGTCACAGGTTGGTCATGTCATGTAACGTAGAGCAGGAGCCACAAACAGGAAAAGGGGACCCTGTGCCAGAACTCAGGGGTTGGTGCGCGGAACTCACATCCACCTTGCCAATGACGCACTTTTGCGGACATAACAGATGGGCTTGCCGAAACGTCATTTAACCCTCACTATATCGCAACTCATGCTAATAGAAAGGCGTCCATTAGTAAGGTTCTACTGTGTTGGGTCTCCAGGGCTTCACGTC
This sequence comes from Rhinolophus sinicus, assembly GCF_036562045.2. Lineage (NCBI taxonomy): Eukaryota > Metazoa > Chordata > Mammalia > Chiroptera > Rhinolophidae > Rhinolophus > Rhinolophus sinicus. The sequence goes on from NC_133763.1 coordinate 8,648,814, forward strand.
TATTCCAGAAAGAATGTTTTAAAGACTGAGATGATCCAAATACATCCATCTGACTTTTCCCATTATATAATCACTCGCACGAGAAATATATGTTCAGCGCTAACCCTTGTCTTTGAACATTTCAAGGATGTTATGTTAACTGGAACCAGATTCCAATGCTCTGTAGCAATTCTCAACACGGCTTCAAAACAATGGCTTTTTCCATTCTCCCATACTCATAAATGTCAAAGTTTTAAAATTGTTTTTGCATCGAGTCATATGCTGGCTTCTAAAATCTTACCACCTATTAGCAGCATCCAAGGGGACCTGCTGATAGGAACATAGGGACGTGATGAGCTCATGGTCCTTGCCATCCCTGTCTTTGTATGAAATGTAGCTTTTTAAATTGTCTTTGACACTAAAAGTGAACACTAATCACATCTCAATATGAGACTAACTCTGGGCATGGCTGTATTTTCCTTTTCCTCGTGAAAATGCTCCCTTGCTGACGCCATGGCTGAAACAAAATCCTCAGCATTTCAAAGGAAAGAGCTCGCAAGAGCCCTGACTCTGTAAACACGGCTTCAGTCAAAGGCTGATACCAAATATAGCTTTATGTTCGGTGCTTGTAGGCACGGCCTCCGAATGTCCCACACAGTTAATCTCTAAGCCCCGCATATCAATCACACCTTCTTTACATACCTGGACTGGAGCCTTAATGGAATTTCCCCTCGTGATTTCAGTGATAGCTTACTTCCTCTGTTTTTCCAATTGGCTGCTCACCGTGCCAACTTCTTCAAGGAGCATTTTCTTACCTAAGCAACACTATAATGTTGTGATATATGCTGACAGTTCATTTATACAGCCCTTCGTGTTCTAAATGTTTTTATGTTCAATTACTGAAATTTAATCATCAGAAGAGATTGAGTTTTCTCCAGATCACACAGCTTTGCTTAAATGTTAAGTTAATAGTACATTACTGAAATATAAGATTTCAAAGGTTTCAAAACTCAATATCAAGAAAATTCATTAAGCTTTGAACTGGTCACCTTGGGAAGCATAGATAAGGGCTGTATAAATGGTCACATATAAATCACATATTTTAAGAGGAGTTAATTTGAAATTATAGCAAACCAAGTCAATGATTGTTCATGATTGCCTAGACAGTTTGCGAGGTTTTCGGGTTTTGGGGGTTTTTGTGTGTTTTTTTTCCTGATTTCTTCAAGTTCTTGTGGACATGCTTTTCGGTTTTCTTTTACAGCCTTTGCTCTCCTTAATGATATGTTGTTAAAATTCCTTCAAGCCAAGTGATCCTTTTTAATCTTTTATCAGCATGTCGAAAACATTTTTTTATAACTCCATTTTTATGCTACTAGAAATAGAGACCAGAGAGGAAACCAGCCACTCTACCCTCTAAAGTGCCTCTTTCAAATTCTTTTGCTGACCACCGATTACACTGTGTGTGGGGCTTTTTTTTTTTTTTAATTTGTTGTATAAGGTACAAAGCAAATATTAAATATTGTTCTTGGTTCTGATACAAGGAAATTACAAGAGGTATAGGAGTTCTGTTTACCAGCCTTTGTAGAGAAAACCACCAGTTAAGCCTTCCCAGTTGGCTAAATAGCATCCCTTTAGCTGTTAATTTGAACCGATAGCTGTTAATTTGAACCCAATTTCATCATGTGATCTCAAAAGTGAAGTCCTCAAGTTTTATTTAGGAGGAGGCTCAAATCAACAAACTCTATGTAAAAATATCATAATCTCAATTAATTGCTATATGATAAAATATCTATACCACAATTAGTGTTTCTTGATCTTTCTGACTGAAAAAAATTTTCTGAAGTATTTATAGCTTGTAACCTAAATAAAATACTTCTGTTAAAAATAAAACTTAAGTGCATTTAATAGAAATGTGTAGTCCAGTCCATATTAAGTGAAAGGCGATATACTGAAATGACTCTATTACTGTTTCTTACGAGACCTTTTTGGGCTTAGGGTGTTTGTGTAAGGGTGTGTGTTTGCATGTCGTCAATTTACAGAGTGCCAAGGCAAGGACATTCTTCTCCTTCCTTTGGGTCCCTTTCATGCCTAGAAATATGTCATGTGTGCTGACACCAACCAACTTGTTTACTGTTCAAATGTCTATTAAATTTTTGAACTGAAAAAAAGAGCTGTTTTTAGAGCATGAGTCTTTTCCTTTCTTTGTTCTTTATGTTTTGAAGTTATAGCTAGTAGCTATGGTGGACCCAATGGGAATTCTCCGAATTTGGAGTCCAGGAGTGATCTGCCAGCTCATCCACAAACTCCCCGGCCGTGTGTCCACAGGCCAGTTGCTCTACTTGTCTGTAATGAGGAGTCGTGGTTATCGTGGGGATTAGATGAGATAATACATATAAAGAACTGAGTGCCTCTCCCCACCTGAGGGGAGGTTTAAAAAGGGTATATACCATTTTGTTAGCGACAACAGCAAAAATAAACTCTCCAGGTATAAAAGAACATTTAAATAAAAGGAACAAGAACCCCACCGGTGTGGGATAGCACTCAAAAGACTATATAATCACAGACTGACTGCATAGGAGGGAGACTTCCTCAGAAAACGGCCCACCTACTGCACTAGATCTAAAAGAAAACAAGAGTTCTACCCTATAGAGTTGTTTTAAGAGGAGGGAATTTTTGAATCATACTCAACTTTGGTTCATCCCTAAGCCTCAGTGATCCCATGCAGTGAAAATTCATTATAATGTTTCCACAAGCAGTACTTCCTACCTTTAAAACTCACAGCTAAAAATTCAAAGCAATGACTATTTCCCCATATTTCTGAAATAGGAGTCAGTTTAAAACACATTTTAGTTTCTTGTGCAGTTACTGAATCTGTTGTTACACTTTAAACAGGAGTATTATTATATAACTAAGATGAACATGGGCGTTTGGTTCGGCGACATATAGCGGTAGGGTTGCAAAAATGCTCTTCCAGCTAGAGAAAGTTTTAGTTTGGTTCACACTCACAAAAGTATTTTTTGGCTTATTTTGATCCAAATACTTATTCCTAGAATTAGAAGCTAGAAGGGACTCTCAAACTTTGGCATGCCTCGAAATTCCCAGGTGCACTTGTTAGAACATAGATTTCTGGGTCCCATCCTGGAAATTCTGATTCAGTAGGGTCTGGAATGGAGCCTGAAAATTTGCATTTCTAACAAGTTCCCAAGGGATGCTGTGCCGCCAGCCTGAGGACTCACATTGTACTGCTCTAGAGAACATCTTTTTAACCACTCAGAACTTGTTATGCTATTAACGTTATGGTATCTACAGAGTGTGGGACACAACTCAGTCTTTAAAGGGAAGGAAATTCTGACATTCATCTACAACATGGAGGAACCTTGACGACATTGTGCTAAGTGAAATAAGTCAGTCACGAAAGGACAAATACTATATGGTTCACTTATAATGAGGTAACCTGAAGACAGAAAGTAGAGTGGTGGTCCCCAGGACGTGGGGGTACAGAGTTTCAGTTGGGGAAGATGAAAGAGTTCTGGAGATGGATGGTGGTGATGGTTGCACGGCTGTGTGTGCTTAATGCCACTGAGCTGGACAGTTTACAAGGGTAAATTATATGTCACATATATTTTGCCGCAATAAAGAACAAAACACAGAAGGTGGAGAGCAGCCCCCACCTGACCACAATCCTGCCAGTTCTTGGTCAGCACTACGGCTGTGACAATGGCCCCGGAGGTGGCGAGACCTCTGTTTCTGGGCAGTCGCTGAGCAGCATGCCCTCTGTCTTCTCCAGTAGAAGCTCGTGTGAACCCTCACAGAACCAGAAGCCCTGCTAGGGCCCTGCTGAGTCTTTCTTCTCCAGGCCTTCCATCCAGTAACTGCAGTAGTGCTCTTTCCTGAGACTGCTGCGTTTGTGCCTGCCATGCTGTTTTCCAGAACTAAGCCCAAGGGTTGTTTAGGTGATAGAATGTAGATGGTCAAGTTATAAAGAAAATCAAAGAAGCTATTATCAACAAGATAGTGGTCACCGCTCATAGGAAGGGAATGGGAGGCAGTTGGGGAGGGGGAGTCTGGGGGATTTGAAGGTGGGTTCGCGGATGTTTGTTGGTTGGTTTTAAAAAAAAAAAAAGGTATATATACGTTCTTTGTATCATACTTCTCATAACTAGAATCGTTAAAATTTTTTTTAACTATTTAGAGGACGTCGGAGTGAATGTAGCAGCAGATATGGCATATTCTTAACTGTGTGATCATAGCTTTACTTTTCAGCATCACATTGAACCACTTCCTTGTACGGCACCATAATTTGTTGGAAGGAATTGTTTCAGTTAGTTTCCCCGTGTGCAAGTCAAAATGCTCAGCCTCGCTTTGCCTTTGGTTCCCACAGATTTTGTGTTTATTTGCTAACAAAGATGTCTTAAAGTAAACCAGTTGTATTTGCATTTGTGATTACCATCTGTCATAAGCATTAACCTGTACTGGACTGAGCTCTTAATATGCTTACATGTTCATGCTTCATATGTAATTGGGGAGATTCTTAAGTACTCCTTCCTTCCTGTCTCCATGAAACCTAGTACCTATTAATATATCCGTACTTATCATACCTCTGTTGAAATTTGTTTACTCCTCTGTTTCCCATTAGGCTGTGAGCTCTTTGAGAACGAAGATCATGCCTTATTCCTTATCTTGATCTCTTTATTGCAAGATCTCATTTATTATATGTTGGATAAATAAGATATGTTGTATTTTAGGCAGAGGGAACAACATGAACAAAACCACAGAGGCCTGACGAAGACACGTCCAGGGGGTAGAACTCTTCCAGCATAGCCAGGGCACTGAGGGGACAGGTGGGAAAGAGCAATAGGGTACAGGCTAGAAGAATAGGCTGAGGGGAGATGGTAATTATCCTCGATTGTCACCTTCAGAAATTTGAACTTGATTCTGCAGGCAGTGTTTAACAAGCGACCATTTTTAAGGAATGTATGGCGAGTTGGATCTGTATTTTAGAAAACTAAGTCTGTCCGCATGTGTGTGTTAGATGCAATGGGGGAGAGATTGGAGATAGACCAGTTAGGAGGCTGACTAGAGCAGTGGAAGGGAAGACACATTGATTCTGTGTGGGACGCTTCCTTTCTTTTTTCCTGAAACCATTCACTTAAATGTGTCTACGTTCCTGAAGATATTTTGAGAGAGGTGTGATGGATATGAAGTTTTGCAGAAACTTTGGATATTTCATTTCAAATACGCACAGTAAAGTGCTGCTTTTAGGCCTACACACACATATACATACACTATATGTATACATCTATATATGTGTGTGTAGTGTTTAAATATATCTGTATTAGAAGGTATCCTGCCCAAACTTTTGATAGTTGTCATTAATTACAAATTTGATAATAATCTTAAGACTAGCTTTCTCTAGTCCATTTCTCTGCTGTATTACAACCATGTTTCTCTGAAAATAAGACCTAGCCAGACCATCAACTTTAATGCGTCTTTTGGGGCAAAAATTAATATAAGCCCTGGTCTTATTTTTAATAACAATAGAAGACCAGGTCTTATATATAATATAATATAATACAATATAATATAATATAATATAATATAATATAATATAATATAATATAATAAATATAATATAATACCGGGTCTTATATTAATTTTTGCTCCAAAAGATCCATTAGAGCTGATGGTCCGGCTAGGTCTTATTTTTGGGGAAACACAGAATTTTCATTTTTACATCAAGCAATTATTTTCACACAACAAAACCCAACTTTTAAAGCTTTTGCCCCATTGTGTGTGTGAGCGTGGGTGCAAAGGTGAGTTGCAGTTAAAGGAGATAAGGCAGAACGGGAGGAATGCGGGAAGGGAGAAATTCAAGTTCTGGAGGGATCTGGCCTCAGGCTGTGAAGTGAAGGTTTCTTGGTAAGGTTCCTATTCTGATCATAAATTTAATTTACTGAGGACCTGTTTTATAAGTTGACCAAGAAATAATCAGTGTCTAAAATTCAAACAAAGTATTAAATTAAGAAACGGGAAATTTGAGCACTGGCTGAAGTTGACAATAGTTGAACCTCTCATTCCCTTTCCCCTTTCCCCCCACTTTTTAATTTTTCAATTATTTTATACTAATTTCAGGAGTACAGCATAATGATTAGACCTTTACATAATTTAAGAAGTGATTCCCCTGACTAGCCTGGTACCCACCTGGTATTAGACATAGTTGTTAGCATATTACTGACTATATTCCCTTTGCTTTACTTTAAATCCCTGTAACTAAAATGCCTTCACCTTTTTCACCCTCCCCAAACCCCCTTCCATCTATCACCCCAATAAATCTCGTACCTACCGGACACCATACATAGTTATTACAATATTATTAACTATATTCCTTAGGCTATACCCTACATCCCATGATTCCTTTTTAATAACCAATTTGTACTTCTTAATCCCTTCCTCTTTTTCACCCACATCTGCAGGCCCCCTCCCATCTGGCAATCAATATGTTCTCTGTATCTATGAGTTTGTTTCTGCTTTGTTCATTCATTTTGTTCTTTAGATTCCACATATAAGCAAAATCACATTGCATCTGTCTGGCACTCCACTTAGCACAGTGCCCTCCAGGTCCATCCATGCCAGCACAGATGGCAAGATCCCATTTCCTTCCGTGACTGAGCAATACTCCATTGTATATATGTACCACCTCCTCTTTATTCATTCGTCCATCGATGGACACCCAGGCTGCCTCTACATCTTGGCCATTGTAAACAATGCTGCAATGAACATATGGATGCACACATTCCCTTGAAGTAGCATTTTGGGTTTCTTCAAATAAATACCCAGAAGTGGGATTACTGGGTCCTTCTTTGTCACTTGTTCTAGCCTTTGTTTTAAAATCTATTTTGTCTGGTGTAAGTATTGCTACCCCAGGTTTATATGTGTGTTTTTTTTTTTCATTTCCATTTTCATGAAATATCTTCTTCCATCCCTTTGCTTTCTGTCTGTGTGTGTCTTTCAATCTGAAGTGAGTCTCTTGTAGGCAGCGTATGTAATAGACTTGTTTTCTTTATCCATTCAGCCCTCGTATGTCTTTTGATTGGAGCATTTAATTTATTTACATCAAATGTAATTGTTGACAGATAATGTAGCTATGGCCATTTATTGTTCATAATTTTTTTTTTCTGTCTTAAAGAAGCCCTCTAACATTTCTTGCAATACTGGTTTGGTGATGATGAACTCCTTTAGCTTTTTCTTGTCTGGGAAGCTGCCACCAGTACCAAGCCTGGAGCAGCTTGGCAAAAAGCCAGGACACCCTGAGGCCTGCTGCCACCTTCCAGCTCCTCTAAGGTTCAGCCACTGATAAAGCTTCGTGCGGTACTCGAGTTGGGTGAGGCAGGGTCTCAGGGAGTCATTAGAGTGCTAGAATGGGAAGAGTTGCCGCCATGTTAATGTAGATTCTGGTTTGGAGTCAGTGCTGAGCCTGGAGCTACTCAGCAAATGTGTCAGAGCTCACTGAAGATAGTCGTTGTCTTCCTGGGGCCCACAGACTCCAACAGTTTTCTCAGGAAAAGTGCAATGCAGAAGGGATTGGCTGCTTCCGAGAAAGTGCCTTCAGCCCTGGGGGAGTTGGGTGGGGCGGGTTCCCAGCGGAGCTAACCAGACCAATGAGATTCAGATTTGGCCATTTGGGGGAGGGCTTAACACAGGAAAGATGGATCCCGCCTGCCGGCTGCATGGGAGGAGGACTCCAGCTCTCATTCCAAAGCCACACACCCAGTCTGCCCCCCCTCCATATGCTTCTGATGCCCCTGAGTCATCATCCCTCTGCAGGAGCCCAGGATGAATGCCTATGAGTGAGTGAGTGTGTGTGCAGCATTTTTAAGAGGGCATCTGGGTTTCCGGAAGCCGTCCATCCCACCTGGCTGGTCGGAATCCCCACTGTTTTTCACAGCCAGATGTTGTGGGGGCTCCTCTTCCCGGCACTAGTACTCCAGGTTGGGGGGCCTGGTGTTGGGCTGAGGCCTTTTGCTCCTTTGTGGAGAACCTCTGCGGCCAAGATATCCCTCCTGATTTTCAGCCGCCACACTGAAGTTTGGGGCTGGCCTGTTCCGTGTCTCTGCCCCTCCTACCAGTCTCAATGTGGCTTCTTTTTATCCTTAGTTATAAAACTTCTGTTCAGCCAGACTTCAGATGGTTCTCCAGGTTGACTGTTCTATAATTTAGTTGTAATTTTAATGTGTTCACGGAAGGAAGCAGGCACAGTGTTTATCGACTCTGCCATCTTGGATCTCCCTCCCCTTATTTTCTTAATAATGATTTTTATTTGCATTTGCTTTAGAAGGTATCTTTTTTTTTTTTCAATGTGTCCCCAAAGTCAGGGCACTTGCCAATCTCTTACGTACTTTATTTCCCTCCTACAAAAAGTGTGTACATATACATGTATATATATGTATATATACGTGTACGTATATGTGTGTGTGTGTGTATGTATGTATTTTTAACATTAGAACCAAATTTTAGTGCTACCTTTTAGCATCAGCGCATACAGACTTGACAATGGCTGCTCTGCAGATGAAAATTTTCTATAGAAAAAGTTATCCAAATTGTGCTTATTCTCCATGTTTTCAGCCTCGTCTCTCTACATATCCTGACCTAATCATTTTCTTCTGCCTCCAATCTGCGTTTGCCCTCGTGTTCCTTGCCTCAGAAGAAGGGCTGCAAGGCCCATCAGTTGCCGAAGGTAGAAACGCAGCAACCCAGGTTGCATTTCTGACAGCTCCCTCACCTAAATCGTGTCCCCCTCAGTATCCTGCTGTCCATTTGTGGCCCTTCTGTCTGTCCTCACTAGTCCCGCCCTCAGGAGGACACTGTCACCTCTAACCTGACTGTGGTAACTGCTTTTCCTGTACTCAGGCCTGTCGCCCTCCAATCCTTTCTACACAGCAGCCAAATTGCTTTTCCAAAGTGCAAGGCAGTTTGTGTCATTCCTTCACTTAAGTACTTCAAAGAAATGGCCTTCAAACTTTTTGACTGTGACTTACAATAAGAATTTAACATCAATACCCAATAGACACATGAATGTGTAAGTTTTAGGATTTCTCTTCTGTCCTACCCTATTCCATTTTCATATCTTTTGTTGAAAAAGTAATGCTGGTTGAAACCCGTGGAAGTGAATTCAGGGCTGATGAGTAGATGAGATCCTGTGATGTGAGCATCTCTGCTGTTTAGGACTCTTACTGTGCAAAGGATAAGAACCGGCCTCCGTACCGAGAATGGTGGTCTCGTCTTGCTCTGCCATCTGCTCCTCTCTGGACTTGCCCTGTCACGTGATGTCCTGGACTCCTGGCCACTATCGCAGAGCGAAGCTGCCCTCTCTTGCCTTTGACTGCTTTCTCCCCATGCCTCCCCCGTCTGCCTGGTTGGTGCTTCCAGTCGTTCCCATGTCAGCTTCCATGTCGCCTCCTGCAGGAAGTGTTCCCCTGATAGTAGAAAGTGTGTCTCATATACCAGTCACTGGGCTAAACCCTTCCCATGGTTACCTCATTTTAGCTCCAATCGCCAAAATAAGTGCACAGTAAGTACTTGTGGGACGAATTTATTTCACTTCACGGCCCTGCACTTGTTATTTAGCACAGGAAGGATATTAATGTGTTCTCTATCCTGGAATTTCTACAGTACTTAGAATCCACTTCGTAAGTTGGCTGCTCTTCTGAGCATTTGTCTCCACATGGCCACTGCGCCTATGAACAGTGGGTTTTCCATGGGTACGAATGGCACAGGGGGTGTAAGCATTTCTTCGGGCTTGAGAGCAAAGTGCAGACTCTGTCCCGTCATCTGAGAATCGGATGAGCGTGCAGTAAGATCCCAGCATCTGCCTCAGTATTTTATGTTGTTAATTCATTGTCTTTGATGGTTGCTTTTAAAGCCTAGTTTAATCTACTGATTCCTATTATTAGATGTATGCTGAATCAGACTGTAAATGTTATGCAGCCATGATCAAGGAAACATATCTTTAATCTGAATACGGGTCACAATACCAAGTCACAGTACATTACCCAGAATACAAAGCCAGAAGGGAAACTGGGTGAATACAATGAATCTACTTTGCTCTACAGTGACTCAGAGCCACATGAGTCTTAGGAAATGGAACAGACACCATAAATAGGTTCAGCTTCAGGTAATTATTAGTATTTACAAATAGTAATGACCCACAGCGGGTAAATAGTCCTTGAAAGGCCTTTGTAAGGTAAAAATAGCCCAAATGTTCTCAAGCTGAGGAGTTCTATAATTACATCAAGTCTGCCTGAGATGTGTCTTCACATGTACCTAGAAGGACCTGATAAATTCCACTCTGGCTGGCCTGAGGTCATTTAGTGCTATTCTGACAATGTGTGTTCCTGAATAGGAAAATAAAATAGCCCATACAGCTCTCATTGGTCACAATAAACAATTTCCAAACTCAGAGTATGGTATTTTTTGTAAAGATACTATTAACACGAGTTCCTAAACTCATAATTAGCCTGTTTCTAAAAATCACGGGTCACTTAGGAACAGTCATTTCTTGGCCCCGCTCTTTAGAATGTATGACTGTCACAATAAACTGAAACGTCAGTGTTGTCACATTGTAAGTTCATTTCATATCATCTTTTTAGTTGTTTGTAATTTTGTGAATCAACAATAAGGTAGAAGCCAGAAAGCTGAAATGAAAGTGAATTGGTTTAGTAGTTAGGGAACCTGAATTCAAGTCCATAGTCTGCTTTTGAATATCTGTATGGCTGGATTTCTTTCATATAGGGGATGTGGTCTTTCAGGTTTTTAAGACATCTAAAAAATGGAATAAAATCCAAATAACCAAAATATCAGTATCTGTGGATCTGTCAACCCATAATCCACCAAATTTACAATTCCATTTCCTGAACCCATGATTTATAGTAATAGTAGGAATACTTATTTACATGCAGTCATACGACGCTTAACAACGTTTCGGTCAACAACAGAGAGTGTGTTATGAGGCAGTGTACATGACCGTGGTCCCATAAGATTATAGTGGGGCTGAAAACTCCCGGTCCCCTAGTGACATCAGAGCGTCATAACACAATGCATTAGTCACCTGTTTGTGGCGATGCTGGTGTCACCAAAACTGCGCTGTGTAACATGCAATTATGTACAGTACATAATACTTGATAACGATACTGGGGCTGGTTTATGTATTTTCTACACTATACTTTTATCGTGATTTAGACTGTACTCTTTCTACTTATAAAGAAGTAGTTTGCTATGAAAGTGCTGTGTTTCGCCAGCAGCAGCGTCACACCTGTCGTGTTTACCTCTCTCCTGCTTGCATCGTTTTCTCTTGGGCTTGATTTCATCTCGTGTTGTTTTGCACAGTGACGTGCTGTGCAGGCTTGTGGCCCAGGAGCAGTGGGCTGGACCTTCCAGGCTGTGAGTGGGGTCTGTGATGTTCGCACCAGGGTGAAGCAGCCTGCGACGCGTGTCTCAGGACGTGGCCCCGTCGTTAAGCTGTGCATGACTATTCTGTGTCTCAGCTTTAAGCCTCAGAAGCCATTGAGTTTCTATTGACCAGTTGCTTCCTGGTCCGTGGGAACAAGGAAGTTTGAAAACAGGTGGTATCCGAACACAAGTCAGAGTAAATCTAATTGAATCCTGTCTACACAGAGGCTGCTCCACTTTTAAACAGCTTCTTACTGAAGTCAAATACACCGCAGAAAACAGTACGTAAGGGTACACTTGATGTGTTTTCACAGTCGAACACACCTGCGTAACTAGTATCCTGACCAGGAAGCACACTGGCATCCCGGAAGCCACCACTGTGCTCCCTTCCACCTCACCCCCTTGCCCAGGTAGGTCAGCCCTGTCCAGCTGCCAGCAACACAATGTAGTTGTCCCTCGCGTAAGTGGAATCTTACTGTAAATACTCTTGTAATTTCTTTCATTTGATATTATACAAGTGTTTGCATGTAGTGTTGAGTATAGTTGCAGGACACTCATTGTCATTGCTGTATAATATTCCATGGCAGGACTATCTCATAATTTATTTGTCCTTTCCAGTTTTTGGCTATTATGAATAATGTCATGTACATTCTTTTATGTCTTTTGGTGAACATATGTACCCATTTCCATTGGGAAGACTGATCCATTTTTAAACGTAGCCTCCTGTGATATAGGCACATAGCTTATGCACCTGCTGGAAGGTTGAGTAGCAATTAGCTTTAGAAGTATCAAAAGCATGGATCAATTTTAGTTCAAACCCACTTTTTTTTCCTTCTCCCGACACACACACACACACACACACACACTCACACGCATTAAGATGGGAAATGAACACTTCACGTTCCTTCTGCACGAGGAGTGACAAATAGAGCAAAGTTGTGAAACGACCGATCCTAAACAATAGTTACAAATAGAAAAGGGTGGTTTTGGTTTTTGCTTTTGTTTGTTAATAGAGCAGCAGTTGGTGGATAGAAAGAGCTTTATGTAAGGTAAACTTAAAGTTTCAGATTCACCCAAACTTTTTCTAACGTCGTTTCCTAAGTCAGCAGTAATTAAATCATGAAATTACCCCCCCACCCCAAGCTTGGTCACCCAAGTTTTATTTATACTTCATAAGACAGGCTCCCTGTACAGCCCCAAATTCTGCAGTTCCCATGTGCCGCAGACGTTTCAGGAGGAAAATGTCTGCAGACTCCAGGGACATGATAAAGGCCTAACCATTTTCAGATACTCCTGTTCAAGCCTCCTGGTTTTTTTTAACCATTTAGACCACATGACACAGACAATTATTAAAGGCTTTATAGTTCATAAATCATTCTTGCAGGCAATATTTCATTTGATTGTCTTCACAACTCCCTGGGGTAGACAAGAAAGATTGTGTGGATCACAGAGTGCGTGGAAACGTTGTGTCCTAATTTGGAAAATGCTGTCCACTTGTAACGGGTCTTGTTACGGGTTATTTACTGTTTTTGTAACTGGAAATTTCCAGGCTTCTTCCATCTTCCTTCTTCTCACAATACTTTTATGTTCCTCCTTGGCGTGAGGGTGAGGCAGCTAGTAGAACACCGCACTAAGCTTTCTAGCGCTTGGAGCATCTTCTGAGCCCCCTTTTTATTTTTTAGCCAGTAAGCACTTAATCCTTTTAATGGTGTTATATTAGAAGGTGTCAGACTCGTCAGTGGCTTGTCATATGGCATCACTGGCAAATCCAGGCCTCCGGCTCTTTCTCTGTCTCCCAGGACAGTGTTCAGATCACAAGACAGCACTAAGCTGTGGGCCCTGCAGGGGGAGAGGGTGCTGCCTGGGCTCACACAGTCTCTCTGGCTTCCTCCCACGTCCGCACAGCTGAGGTCGGCACAAATACCCAGCATGCCCTTTGCTTGGTCTTGAGGTGCATGGATGTTTGCCCTATATTCAAACCATGTGACAAAGACCACATAAACTTGGATGATTCTTTTTAAAAACCCGTATTGCGTAGCCACTCTGCTGCCTTTTGATGTGTGGATGGTCTATCGTTTGACTAGCCTACACATTTTTTTGCCACAGAAATATCATTTGATCTGGGATTCTCAGAGTCTTAAACCTCTTTTCCTCAGGATGCAGCTTTCAGTATTCCAGAGGCCAAAATAGGCCCGTTTAGACGGTGACACACAGAACAGAACTGATGAAAATCACTCATCTTAAGCTGTGTCTGCCTAAGTCGACCGTGGGCTTTCTTACTATCCTCACGAACAGATTTTTCTGGCTGCCAGCACTGTCAATAATATAATTCACTCTTATTTGAAGAATGACAGTTTTATGGAAGCACTTCTTCCTCCATCATGCCGGCATTCACCTTGGCTATTAAAAATGATGCCAAGTGTCATATTTTTTTAAAATAACTTAAATTGGGAGAAGATTCCATGGTATATTGTCTCGTTTCTTAAATGCGCTGCTGAGTCACTTCCATTCATCACTGAGCTAGTTTTCACCAATACCTTCCATTGCATCAGTTCTTTTTAATAAAGCTCATTTTTATTGACTTTCTCTCTACTTAATGAATTCTTCTTGATGAAACAGGAGCTTACTGGCACAGCATATAGAATGACCCCTTATTACAGCTGAAGGAGGGTTGCCTTTTTCCTATGTCCTTTATCTATTAGCAGTGTATGTTTCTTGTTTTTTTATGCTGAACTACACCGACGGAAAGAAACCTTTCCCTATTACAAGGGCTGGCCTACCTTTTGAAATAGAATTCTTAAAAGCTTGTACTATACATAAAAAAAGAAGAAGATCTTTGATAACTTGAGTAATACTTTTAAGGGCACTGAAAGAAACCGTAGGGAGAATTCTTTTTGTAAAGTCAGTAATTATTTTATATTGTGAGTAATTAGTCCCCGATTTATCTATGTATATTCTTTTATTGGTGGTTTTCTAATAGGACACATACGTGGCTAAACACACAGGACAAAAAAAGAATACAATTTTCTGAAGAATAAGCAAAGCAAAGACATTTTCTTTAATTTTGCCTGGTGCATGCTATAATGTGAGGCCGACTTTTATTTACCTTCAATGGACCCTCCCCCAGTCCGATTCTCCCTGTGCCCCCTGTCACCCTCCGTTACCATGTATAATTCACAGTTATATCTCCATGCTAATAATTAGTCCATTAGCAGCACTGTTTTGATTGGGTGTTACCCAACTGTGTAGCTTTCTGTGAAGCTTTATTTTAAACTCAGTGTCATCTCTTCTTAGCACATCAGTTTTTCTCCTCGTGTTTTGACAGATTTGTCCTTCCCCACCCAATTCTAGCACTCTGTCCTATCACACCACACACTGACTGCAGGCAGATCCTTTCTGTGTGCCCTTCCTGCGTCTCCACTCCCGGACTTGACCACGGTTAGCTTTTAGCTTCACCACTGTAGGGTTTCTTATCTTTGCAGAGGCCAAACGAAAAGCAAAGCAAAACAGGTAGTCATTTTCCCAGACTCCCTTGCAGCCGGGGGGTAGCCGTAGAACTGAAACCTTGCCAATGACACAGAGCGTGTATCTGCCTAGAAGCTTTTGGGGAAACCGGCCAACAACCTAATCCAGCGCTGAGTGTAATAATTTGAAAAACAAATCTGAACTTCTTAATGAAAAGGAGAGTCAACGTTCACAACATCCTTAGAACAATATATAGCATTATGTCATCTTAAGACTAAACTGAGATTCAGAGAAGCTAGTAACCTGTGCAGTGACAGAGCCTGCACATTTGAAGAGAGACCTAAAACCAGGGCTTCTGAATTCAAATGGGACGATCCCACTACTTTATGCTGCCTTATGTTTGTCTCTCTTGCATAAAACTGAAATATATCTGCACGTTTAAAAGTCACATCAATTGGAAATTCACTCACAAATCTGTTCCCCTGTTTCCCATTTCCCTTTGGTTGCAGCTTTGTTCTCCAAGTAGCTTTAGCTTGAGCTTAAACTGAATTCTTCCCAGGTGCCTTCTGTCTCCATATTTTTTGCATGTGTGTTTCTGCCCGGTAGAAGCAGTCACTTACTAATCTATTTTGCACCCTGTTTTCCTTTGAGCCACGTTCTTTTCCTTTATTGAGTGGACCATGGATAGAATCCAGACGACAGCACTAACCCCTGACCTGTCTTCTCTAGAGACTACAAAAAAACCGTTGGGTTTTAGTTGTTTTTGTTTTTCCAAATAGAACTCCTACCGTGTCGGTCCCCCTGTCCTTTTACCTCAGTGTCCCATGCAAGCTCTCTTCCTAAGATGACCCAAAGGAAGCAGGTACACCTTTTCTATTAGCAAGTCGATGTCTGGCGGGCAGAGCAGACGATGTGGCGTCTTACCTCGTCCTCCCATCATCTGCACTTGGGGTCAGTTCATTTATCCTCCCCATTTGTCTTAGTCAGGTTGGGCTACTTTCACGCAATACCATCGACTGGATGGCTTAAACAGCAGAAATGTATTTCTCATAGGTCTGGAGGCTGGAAAGTCCAAGACCAGGGTGTCAGCATGGTCTCTGTATGGTGAGGGCTCTCTTCCTGGTTTGTCAATGGCCGTCTTCTTGCTGTGTCTTCACTTGGCAGAGAGAGAGATCCTCTCTGTCATGTGTCTTCATCTAAGGGCACTAATCCCATTCGTGAGGGCTCCACTCTTATGACCTAATTATCTCTCCAAATACCCTCAAACTAGGGATTAGCCTTCAATGTGTGAATTTTGACAGGGACACAAACATCTGGTTCTTAACACCATCCCTTCTTTTCCCTACCTGTAAAAAGGGATAAATTATGTCTTCCCCACTTCACCTTAGAGACATGTCATGAGAAGAGCTAATCAATTATTAATTCAGCTAATAGTGAATGAGTATCTACCATGGAGCAGGCACAGTGCTTGAGCCTGGAGAATTAAAGACGAAGGCAAGGTTCCTGCCCTGAATCCACTGGAGAAGATAGACTTGTAAACAGAAAGTTCCAATCGATGGGAAGCACTAAAGGATAAGCGTGCATATGCTACGGGAACTCAGCCTGGCAAGCTCAGAAATGACACAGGAACAAGGTGGCGGATGGCAGAGAATGGGCCTGCTGTTGTAGCCGAGGGCTAGGCCGGGACTGTAAGTGTCTCCGGGGCAGGGAGCATCTCCGTCATCGTTGGATCCCTGGCATCTAGCAAAGTGCATGTTATCAAGGGAGGTGCTTAGTAATTGTTTATGAAATGTTGAATGAACGCAGGGCTTCCAGGAGACCACACAAATACCTCTCATACAAAGTAGACATGGGTGAGGACTGTCGGGTAGAAATGTGCCGGGACTCCAGTGGAGGGAAAGATGAGATGTGACAGTGGGGGTGGGAAAGGCAGGGATGGCCCCACGGAAAAGCCTTTGAAATAAGCCTTCCAGGATGGATGGTGAGTTTTATCAGCGTGGCTTCTCTTTTTTTCTTTTCTCTTCTGTGTCACATTCTTCCATTCACCAACCTCTTGACACTGGCTTAAGTTTCCCTCCACCCCCTTTTCTTCCTGGCTTCCTTCCTGGATTATTTCTTTCATCCTGCTTAGACAGCCTTCATCGTCTCGAATAAGCCAGAGGGTAGACAGGCATTGCTCAGGCCCTTTCACCTCTCCTCTAGAGGAATTTTATTACAAAGGCTAGGCACAGAAGAGCTGGCAAATTATTTTTTTAAAGACCCAGTGTAAAGAAGGAAGAACCCCCCCCCCTTTTTTTTTTAGCCACGTTAAAATGACTAGAACAAATAAATAGTAAAGATGATAGGGTAACTTCATGAATCTGAAACCCAAAAATACAGTTACGAAATCACAGCACAGTGTTTAGAGCATTGTAATTTGTGGACTGCCGTTCAGTCTTGTGGGATCTACAGGTCTGCTGTTCTAAGATGCAAGAATGCTTCCCTAGTGCTGGAGGAATTAGTCGGGAAATGAAGATGAGCGCATTTGGGCATAAACCTACGCAGCAGTGAGGAAATCAGCAAAGAAAGGGCAACAAAGATAAGGGGACGTTAGGTCCCATTATGGTAGAATTAAGCAACACAGGTGCAGACTTACACACGTGTGTGTGCACATGTTTAAAGGTGTCTCAGTATCAGTCGCAGTAAATCCACAGCGGCCTCACCTGGGAAAGGTCACAGGGAAAAGAGTTTTAAAATGTCCTGTGAAAGCAGAGAGGGGAGTCAATCACCCCGCTCCAAAAATATATGCAGCCACCCAAATTTGGTTCAAAAGAGATCATTAGTTTGAAGAAACACTTCAGAGATAAAAAAATAAATGAGTCACCCTAACACCCCCACTAACGTGGATGTAACACATCTTCTGGTCAAATACATTCCTGCTAAATGTCGACTACAGGAGGAAGATGGGCCATATTCTAGGATATCATAAAGGCACCATGGTTTAAAAAATGCCGTGTTAAATACTTGATAAAATATTATCACACGTGCTGGAAAACAAAATGTGCATCTGAAAGGATTTGAAATGTTTATGGTGTCTTGAAACTGTTGAGCCCTGTAGGATACCCGAGCACCGCTTGGCCACACTGCCAGGCCGGCAAATTGGGGCCAGACCCAGGCTGTCAGTGTGCAGGCTGGGGAGGGGGCCATCTCTCTGCCACCTGAATTTCTCCTGCGCAGGTCTCTGCTCTTTGAAGAGCAAGGCTGTAGGACATTGCAAAAGGAAAATAAATAGTTTCTTGGCAGGAGTCGCAAACATGATGTTGCTGTTTATTCCCCCTTCTTCTTTGGCCCCATACATAAATCTGAGCAAATAGTGACATCCTCCTATGGGCAATGAGCTCATGTTAGCTGTATCTCCCTACAATGATATCACACAAACAATCCCACCCCTCCAGTAATTGCTTACAACGAGTAGATCTTTCATCATTCTGAAAGAGATCATTCTGATTTGCAGGTTGATGCTATAACTTCATCTAACTTCTCAACTTCCGTTTTGTTCAGCATGTTATTATTACAAGCCATGTCCAACTTGGATTTCTTTTTTAATGTTGCCTTTGATCCTTTTTTTCTTTTGTTTTTTGGAAGTTTCCTTGCATTTCTTGAAACCCTTAGAGTGTTTCAAGAGAATCATTGAGCTGTTGAGGCCTCTGTGTGTGTGTGTGTGTGTGTGTGTGTGTGTGTGTGTGTGTGTGTGTTTAAGTCCAATGCTGCCGGCGAACAAATGTTGTATTGTATATTATGTGGAGCTGCTTCCTCTCCTTCTTGAACAGAGCACCTGGTGTTACTGGTTTCAAAGAATATTTCAAGATTGGCAGTTGGAGTCTCTTCATAGACGTGTAGCAGCGCTTCCCAGAAAGCTTGAAAAATGATATTCAAAGTGAAGGAGAATAGAGAATAGGTGTCACCCTCCAAAAGAATAGTAAGCAGCCCCAAGAACCTTCATTCAGAAAGGATTCAGAGAGAAAATGGAGACGTCTGAGAACCAGCTTTATAGCTCGGTGTGAGCTTAGAAGGCTGAGCAGCCTCCCGAGACGGGTTCTGCCCGCTGTCTCCGCCAGCTTGCTGCCTGTGTGAAAACCATACCAAACCAAACCAGGGCCTCTGCTTCAGGCACTAGCCCAGAAATGTTTTATTGAAAAACTAGAAATTGCTACACATTTTCAGGCAACTTGTAAAATGTTGTCTCAAAAAATCCCGACTCTATTAAAAGGAAAAACAATGGGTGGAGATGTTTCATAACCCATCTGGCCTTCTGTGGGAAGAATCACGATGCACCATTTTAAAGTCTTGATCTCCTAGCCTCGCACCCCCCCCCCCCACTTCCTCTTCAGTGCACGTACAAGGTTAGCGAAGCCGCTTGGAAGGTTAAGATGAAAAATACTCAGTCAATTCCATGTGACATAAGGGACTTCCCTTATCTCCTCATGCATCCTACAGCTCACGAACGTTCCCTGCAGCTGCTCACTGATCAGAAATCATTTTGCCAAAAATCAAACTTTTATTCATCCCAGATACGGGATAAATCAGAACCAAAGGAAATTGCCTCCTTGAAAGTCTCCTTCACAAATGGAGGAAAACCTCGACTCCTTTTCCTGAGTCTGCTGCCCATAAAAGTAAGCGTTCCGAGTCTGGGGTTGCACATCAATAAATAAACTTTTAGCAAAGTCGTGGGAAGAGTATGAGACCAAGGCCTTGACCACTTAGAAAGACTTAGAAACCTGAACTGTGAACATTTGTTACGTGTCATCAGCTTACATAATAATTACAGTGATTTATTTTTCTACAGTCATTCTTATGAAGCAATATCCTTTACGATCAAGTACTCAGAAATCCATGCATAAAGAATATTTACTCTTCGGAACTGGCGAGGAACACTGTTTTTCTGGACAGCAGTGTTAAATAAAGCCGTTTTTAATGTGCATCTCACCGGTTCAGAGCAGGTCAGGAAAGAGTACAAAAGGACCAGTAAAATCCAGCGCCCATGCACTGGCACACAGAAAGATCTTTGGGCCACTTTCCCCTTCCCAGGGCCTGCAGAGTGCTCTGATAATGTATAAAGGAAGTTCCAACTAGACAGTATTAGCCTTTTCACTCTCTAGCAAGTGTCATAATGACTAACTTGCTGTGATCACACAGCAAAGAGTGAAACCCAGGTCTATTAGACCCCACTTTTCCATTTGGCTCAGCAAATGCTGGTAGGTAGGTAGGTAGGTAGGTAGGAAAGCAGGCAGACCCGAGGGAAGAAAAAGGAACTTCTCATTGCCTCCTAATATGACTGCTTTCAACTTAAGTGTCTATTGTGCAAACAATTTTGAGAGACGCTCCTTCACTGTCATTGGCTCACACTCTGGAATCCCGTCTTCTTTATTGCCTGGTCGACTGCGTAAGTCCCAGAGATACTCAAATTCCCATATTTCTTTAATATTAGGTATTAAAGACATTAAATTGACTAAAACCACTTACACTTTAGCATAACACAATGTAGGTGATGCCTGAAGCTCATAGATGCAGCAGAAATAAGGAAAATTGCTTACATATTTTTTTAGGTTTAAAAGTTTTTGCTATTTATTGGCAGATGTGGACAAAAAAATCATGACAAATGGGGGGTAGTGGTTGAAGAGATTGACAGAGGAGGTGATGTGACAGGCTTGGGTTAGGTAATCAAACCAGACAAAGAAGCGGGGTGTCGGGTTGACCATGGGGAAGGGCGGCAGCAGAGCTGCTGGGAACAATACAGCTGGAGCTCTGGGTGTGGCACCGCGGCTGGGCAGAGACCCAGGCGTTCCAGGGGCTGGTCCAGTTCCATCCCTGCAGGCTCCGAGTTTAAGAGTTGCCCTACATTCCACAGATGGGTGAAAGCCTGTGGCTGGGTCCCTACCTGACTTCTGCTTCTCCCCACGTCATTCTCCCCATCCTACGCACTCGGTCTTCTTCCTCCCACCTGCCATCATGCTTACGCTATCTGCTGACCTCTTTGTGGCTGCCACCAGCATGACGTGATGTAACTGGTATCCTCTCCTTAGCATATGCATGCATTTTTACACACACACGGGAGAAGTTGTGTAGAGCCTCCAAAGGCACCTCATATTTTCCAAATTAGTTATGATTCCACAAGGTTTCTGCTCTTCCCCCAAACCAAAGAGAGAGGATCTCTTTTCCTACTTATCCAATAAGATACAGCTCACGTATTAATTCTTGTATTTCTCCTCTAGGTCTTGTCTTCCTCCTAATTACTTACTAGGGCTCTGATAAGTATTCCTCCTCTAAAACCAACACTTACCAGAAGTATTGAGATGGCCTGTTTAGCATTTTCCTTCTCCACTAAGCCCATGAGCTGTTTGTGGTCTGTCATATACATCTGTGTAATAAATAATAACAGCTACCATGCATTACACATCTCCTATGTGCCAAGCACTGTGGTAAATACTTTATGTGCATTGTCTCATTTGAAGATACCCATTGAAGAAACTGACTC
Source organism: Rhinolophus sinicus (assembly GCF_036562045.2). NCBI lineage: Eukaryota > Metazoa > Chordata > Mammalia > Chiroptera > Rhinolophidae > Rhinolophus > Rhinolophus sinicus. The sequence continues at coordinate 8,670,217 of NC_133763.1, forward strand.
AGAGAGGTGAAGCAATTTCCCCAAAGTCTCCCAGCCAGATCCCAGGCCGGGTGGCTCTGATTCCAAAGCCCGTATAATCAGCTACTACACACCGAAGAACCTGGCACACAGTTACTCAGTGAATGTTTGTTGAACTCAACTGAAAGAAGGAAAACAGTTGGGGGGACAGTAGGGGAAGAAGTGTACCCCAAAAACTCAAGCTCGGAGCTAATTCTAGTGTCAACAGCTAGAATGAATCACCTTTTGGAATGAATCACTCAGACTCTATTGGAAACCTGTGGAATGTAACCAACATGTCCTGAATATGTTAGGACAATATCAGGAGCTCCTTATGGCATCGGTGTGAAGAAGATGATACCGTGTTTCCCCGAAAATAAGACCTGGCCAGACCATCAGCTCTAATGCATCTTTTGGAGCAAAAATTAATATAAGACCCGGTCTTTAATATAATATAATATAATATAATATAATATAATATAATATAATATAATATAATATAAAATAAATACTGATATAAGACCCGGTCTTTAATATAATATAATATAATATAATATAATATAATATAATATAATATAAAATAAATACTGGGTCTTATATTAATTTTTGCTCCAAAAGATGCATTAGAGCTGATGGTCTGGCTAGGTCTTATTTTTGGGGAAACACGGTATGTACAGTCTGACACTAAATAATCATGGCTCTCATCCTGGAAATAATTGATGCTTCTGTTATCACCAAAGCTAAGGCCTCCAAAGCAACTAGGGAATACCACGAGATACTCCGAGTCTACAAGACCATGTTGCTGAGTGGACTCAGAGCCTTAGTGGAAGACAGAAATCAACCCTCTCACTGAAGCGTTTTCCTCCAAAGCCCTTTGTAAGGGCTCTTTAGCCACCCTTTACCTCTGCTGGTGTGCTCATGTCCATTTCCAGGCAAGGTGGAAAGGAGTTCTTAAGCTAAATATCATCAGATGTGTTTAAACTTGTTCAGAACTCCGTAGTAATTTAGCATCCATGTTTCACAAGAATTAGCAGCCCTCAATATTGATTTTGTCATTTGTGATGTCTATCAAATTATGTCTTTTTTCTAACTTGGAACAGATGAACGTCCCCAAGCCACCTTAATCAAAACAACAGCAATTCCATTTTCTTAAGAATTCCTGCTTGGTTCAATAGAGAGACAATAGTTACTGTACAATATCAAGGGGCAGGGGGATGATTGGCAGACGCGTAACTTGTCAGGTACCTCAGGCTAAAAGACTGAGACTCTGAAGAAGACAAGGGCACAAAACTGGAATTGAGTTTGAGCTTGGCAGCCACTGCTGAGCCGAGGATGAGGGTGAAGTGAGATGCGCTGAGCCGTCTGGATGGTCTCAGGAGACCAGTTCAGCTCAGCACTGCCCTCGCTTCTTCCTGCAGCCCTCCTCTGATTTCCACACGGGGCTGGGGTCCCAGGAAGCCTGCAGACTCATAGGGAGCCGTGCCTGGCAGGAGCTGCTCCCCCAGAGACAGTCGCTACATTGCACAAATGCAGATGCGGAGCCAAGGATAAGTGTTCCTGAAATATGTTTTGCGACTCCTATTTAATGCATATATTCGGCAGCATACCAGGGCCCTTAGTAACAGCCCGTTGGGTGTTGTGACAACAGCGTGGGTGTGATGACAGCAGGACGTGTGGGAAGCTGCGCTATCTGGGGGCAGAGCTGCGTGAGTCTGAGGATCAGCTTTGATTTCAGTGGGAGCTCTGCACATGGTAGGGCCACCATCTGAGGTCTCCGTGGAGGGGATCCTCTTCACGAGAGCAGACTTCCTGGAGGAGGCCCCTCTTCCTGACAGGGAGAAGGGGAAAATGCAGCTCCAGAAACCGGAGCGCCTCTAAACTATTTAAAGTCGCCCTTTTAAAAAAGCCTGGGCATTCAGATGGCTCCCAGAATGGATTTAGGGATTTCCAGTTTCTGTATGGAAAATGTATCCTCCGAAGCTATTTCTATAAACTGGAAAGTTATGGCTCCTTTTGCACAAATCTAATAGCAAAGCCGGTCCGAAAGGGCTCACAATCCCTGTATTTGTTGGGAATTAATTTTTTCTCGCTAGATGAGAAGGTGTTGCTTCTCTCCGGTGACTGTACACACTCAAAGCAAGAGCACCCTTTATGTGTGTTTTTCTTTTTTGGCAAATGTTATCTCCACATCCATCTTTGTAGTATAAAAACCTTGGCAAGTTAACATTAAACAAGCAGTCGTTTGTCTATAGAGAAAAATGAATGTAGAAAACATCTTAGAAAAAAACAAACAAACAAAAAAAACCTTTAAAGTCAAAATTTGATTACTTTCACAAAGTAGGCTTCCACTCAATGAAAAATTATGTTTGATTATTTAGTTGTTGCGGGGCGCAGGAGTGAGTAAAATGTTTTATAATGCACTGTTGTTTTCCATGAAACTCTAGTGTGGCCCTGTTCCCCGGCCACAGGAATGTAAGAACTTCTTGGCAAATGCCCTGACTGGGACCGGGTGGGACGATGTATAATTAATGTCAAGTGTTACTGCCCTGCTCCGATGCCATCCACCCCCTGACCAGCATCAGCTTCCTCCTGTTCTTTCTGTATTCAGAGCTTGGTTTACACCACTTTGGTTCTGAATATATCAGGATAAATGTATGGTTTCCCCTTTTGAGAATAACGGGACAAAAATCATATTCATGTAACATAGAACTAAGTTCTTATATCTTTGTTAAAGGGCTCAGAATGAGGCAACATTTTTACAATTAGGGATTTAATTGTATTTAATTAAAGTATTTAAGTTAGTAAAGTTTGTTTTGTTTTGTTTTGTTTTTGTTTTAAAGAGAGCATTCTATAGCTACTTTTCAGGGGATTTTTGTTCTCATTTTTAAACTTTTTCCTTGAGCTTTGCTTGACAAGTATTGGGGAGAGAATGTCTGGCAACTGTTAATGGAACCTCAGCCTCTTTTTTTTTTTCCCTCTCTCTTCCTTGTTTCTATAAACTTACTAAACAGGATCAAGTCCAAAGAACTGATAAAGTAAAAAAGGTATTTGTGCATTAAAATGAAAGCAGTAGTAAAAGTATTATTTCTGAATATCTTAGCCTATTGAATTGGGATCAGAGTAAAAACCCTGAGGTTCAACTATGTTATCGTGAAGCTGAATTGTCTAATGAGGAAAACTGTCATTGTGAAAACCAAAATCCCAAGTCAGTCCCGGGGCCAATTTTATTGTATGGAAGTAAAGCTGCGAATTTTAATTAAGCAGTTCTTCCTGGGAGGGTTCCTGGGAAGGAAATTTTAAAGACAAATTTAGGAATGAAATTCAATTTTTAAAAAACTTTAGAAATTTAAGGACAGATCTGAATGGGGATGAGGTGCCTCAGATCGGTCACTTTGCCCACGTTGGTCGCTAAAATCTCGAAATACTTGCATACCCATTGGTTGGTAGCACAGCCTCGAGTTCTCTTCCGCGCCCTCTGCCAAACCCGTGGCTGCCCAGGCCCCTCTCTGAGACCCCCCCTCGGCTCCCCGAGTCCCAGCTACTAAAGGGGTAGCACCCAGTGCAACGCGGGGTGTCTAAGAGCCCCCGCCCCACCCAGGACAGAAGTCAGTTGTGTTTGATCCATGCCCGCACTGTTTCAAGCCCAGGTTGAACAAATTGTAAGGAAAGCCTCTTGAGTCGTAGGGACCTGGGAGAGCATGCAAGTCACTGCGTAGTTTTTCTCGGCCTCTGGCTCTGCTGATTCACGAATGTCTGCAAGATTTCTCCTCCTCCCCCATCCTCTTATTTTGGCAGTGTATCTTTTTTTTTTTTTTTGTACCAAATCATTAGTCTGGAAAGTATAAAATGAAATTCCCCTATGGCAACTTGACAAATGGAAATATGAGAGGGTGCCCACGCATGAATGGTTCATTTGAGATGAAGACCCAACTGCCTGTGTAAGAGCAGAGGCCGGTGGGGGTGAGGGTGGGGGCTGCCTGGGTCCACACAGCACCTGTCGCTGGCTTGTGGGCCCTTCAGTCGGTGCCCTGCTAGGGTCTCTGCAGCCTCTCGGAGCCTCTGCTTGGGTACCGGTCTGTTTTATTACTGATGGGCATTTAGATGCTAGTATCAGAAGGAAGTGCTTTCTTTGGTTGTTGAGATTTCTTTCTGTGTATTTCTAAGCTTGATTCGGTCTCTAATACTCTTGCCTGGTTCACTGGAAAACAGACACGTAACGGTGCCGCGATCACTTTGGGGACCTTTCGGTGCCCTGGATTAGTAAGAAAAGGCCAGAGAGAGTTATGAAAACAGTCTGAACTCGTGGATATAATGTGGTCATGAGGAAAAATCATAGCATGTAAAGAGTGGCCAAAGCATATGAAAGAAAGATGGCAGAACTAAAAGGGTGTCATTAGCAGGTTCAAGTACCCATCCATTGATTCAATCAGAGACTCAAAGCTTTTGGAACAGAAAAGCACCTTGGTTTCATTGGGTAAATGTGGCCATTGAGTACGCTGTGCGTGATTCACTACTAAATACAGCTTTTCTGTAATACTCCTCAAATTTGAATTCAGCAGCTCATGTTTGTCTCTGGATTGCCAAATGTGTTTGTGTAGAAATTTTCTTATCTGAAAAATGTAAGTGTTATCCTAGAGAAAATGTCAGTGGCTCTAAAAATGTAGCAGGGTATCAGCCCAGGGGACCCACATGTGAGTAACAGGAAGAGAATAATTATCTAATAAGATGGAATGGAGTAGAAACCGCCTGAGACCTCTGGCTGCGGGCACCACGCTCAGCCTGCCTCACAGGTAGGCTGTGTGGCCCCTCCCTGTCCTGCCGTGAGGAATGCCTGCTCCCTCTCACTCCCACCTGACCAAGTTTTGCTCTTTCCTGTGTGTTTCCTATTTCTTTACACCCTCCATGAAGCACAGACAATTCCGTGCACGTAGGAGGCCCTCACAAGATGCCTGACTGAATGAAGCATTGATCACTCTGGGCCGATTTCAGTTATTCTTTCCCCGCATAATGCAAGACGAGACGTTCCATTTCTTACCCTGGAGTCAGTTAGGCTCACCGATGTTAAACAGGTCCTGGGTAAAGCCCTCCACACCACCAACTGGGATCTGCCTTCAAAAGACCGCATGGTGTATTTTAGATCACCCCTTGGTGCCTGTTCTCACGCAATAATGATGCCCTACTTACCCTTTCCTTCAACGGCCCCACTGCAACAAGCCTGAAGCATATGCAGCTCACAGATCTGAGTATTTAAGAGCTTTAGTCTGGCTGTTGAGCCTGCTCCTGCCCACTGGAGAGAGAGTGTATCTTCTCAGTTAACTTGTGCCGATACAGGGATTCCTTTCTGGCTTGGACCTCGACATTGAACCCATCTTCTTAGACTCTAAAAATAGCCAATGAACTGTGATTTGGCTGGTAGCCTCAGACACCGAGCCTCAGCTTCTCATCCGTCCATCCGTCCGTCCGTCCGTCCATCCATCCATCCATCCATCCATCCATCCATCCACCCACTAGTTATTGAACATCCACTATATTTTGAGTTCTGTAGTGGGGCTAGAGAGATAAATACAACACACCCCTTGACCTTGAGTAACTCATGGCCTGACAGGGTACAAAGACATGGAGTCAGTGCAATAAAAATCCATAATGAATATATGGGCAAAGCATTCTGGAGGAATGAACAGCTCTCAGGGAATCTGGGGAGCATTTTAGGGAGGAAATGACAGTTTAGCTGAGTCTTAAACCATGAATAGTGGTTTTTCAGGCAAAGACAGAAAGCAAGGGCCCTCTAGGGCGAGGGAACAGCCTAAGCAAAGCCACAGAGCACCGCGGTCCTGTCTCTGAGGGCTGAGGGGATCGTCTCCCGTTCCTGGCTTGGGCTACACCAGCCTGCTCTGAACTGTGGCTGCCCCAGAGCCCACAGGGAGCACCTCCCATGCCTCCCAGGTCAAGCAAGATCTGGTAAGAGATGACAGTGTCTGCTGTGGCTACAGTGAGCCTACACTGGCCTTTGACTCCTGACCTGTGGTCCTGGCTCCTGGTTACCTCCACATTGGCCACAGAGCCCCTGAGAGAGAGTAGTAGTTTGAACAGAGACGAAAGCTGTCAAGTTCTCCAAATCAATGCTGCCTCTTCTTTCTGAACCTTTACAAGCGGAACCTTCCCCACCATTAGACAACAGTGAGGCCCAGACCCAGCCGAGCAGAGCAGACACTGGGCTTCATGACCCTTTGTACAAGGAGATGGGATCCAGATGGCCCTTCTGCCTGCAGCAAGGCATGTGTTTGGTGGGTTTGCACCTGGGAGGAGTCCAGTGTCACGCTGCAAACGCTGAGTAGGGTGACCTGGCTAAATGTTTCCATCGCCAGTGGAGGCTGAATCCTATGTTTAAGCGTGAGCTGCCATGGAAGAACTGCCCAAACCTCTCCTCTTCTAGCCTGGGGAGGCCTCGGTCCTCCCCACCGCAGTCCTCTGCCTGCTTCACAGCTACCCACCTACCGGGGCTAACAGTCCCAGACCTGTGCAGTCTGCTCCGCTCAACGGGTGTCATTGTCCCTGGGGGAGCCCAGTCTCGCTGCTCACTGTCCTGTGACGTCACTGCAGTGGTCTGTGTGTGTTAAACACTTCCAGGCTGTGCCTGTAGGACCTCCACAGCTAAGAAAGCTGAGATGATACGGAATTGCCTTTGAAAGAAGGCTGTCTCTTTGTCTCGCATCGTAGTCTTTTGTCTTTAAAAAGATAAGTCAAATGCCGTTTGAATGAATGGAAGACAGCATCATGGACTATTGTTGTTGGACTTGTTACGTGGAGGAAGCGAGTGGATGAGCACGTGTTCTGCGTGAACCACTGGCACAGAGCGACCCAGGACCTCATTCCTGTGGCCGCTAATCTTCACTTGCCTTCCCTGATGCCAGCACTGAATGAAGGTTTAGAAAAATATCCCTCCACACAGGTACAAACAAAACTGAAGAAGTGTTTTAAATCCATCCGTACGGTGACGCTATCAACAAGCATAAGGAGAAGAGGGAGCCCCCCTGCACTGCTGGTGCGAATGTCAATTGGTGCAGCCACTATGGAAAACAGTATGGAGGTTCCTCAAAAAATTAAAGTTAGAGCTACCATACAATCCAGCATTTCCACTCCTCAGTATTTTTCTAAAGGAAATGAAATCACTCTCTTGAAAAGATCGCTGTACCTTATGATCATTGCTGCGTTATTTACAACAGCCATGATATGGAAGCAACCTAAGTGTTCCTTGAATGTGTAAAGAAAATGTGAGCTACACACACACACACACACACACACACACACACACACACACACACAATGGAATATTATTCAGCCGTTAAAAAGAAATCCTGCCATTGACGAAAACATGGATGGACCTTGAGGGCATTATGCTAATTGCAATAAGTCAGGAAGAGAAAGACAAATACTGTATGATCTCACTTACATGTGGAACCTAAAAACCAACCAACAAAAAAACCAAACTCACAGAGAATGGACTGGTGGTTGCCAGAGGCAAGGGGGAAGGGGTGCAAGTGGGGTTAGTGGTAAAATGGGTTTTTTTAAAAAAAAGAAGCATAAGTAAATACGTGAGTTGAAGGGGTAGAGCCACTTAACATTTTTTTAATTAGGTCATATCTGCAAATGACATAGGCAACCAGATAATGCAAGACGAAATATTATTCTTTAGGGTTCTGCAAGTTTTAAATTTGTCCAGTGGGTGTTATATCACAGTTACTGTTTAAGGTTTTGGCATGTGCAGTAAAATGCAACTTTATGAATGTGTGGCATTTTTAAAACTAACGTGTAGCCTACAGTGCTGAATTTGTAGCTGCTAATTTGGACTGGTGAACAGAATTCCTCTTTTATAGCTTGCTCTATTGAGAAACAAATTTAATAACCTCTGTTTTATAGATAACTTATTTATTAAGGATAACTCATTTTTAAATAGTCTAAGATTCTGGAGATTTTTTTGTAAGAAATGCATTTAGAATCAGATGATCTTGAGTTAAAGGAAGGTAACTTTTAGTGGAAGTGTCTGTTTTCTTGCTATACACCCCAAGTGAAAGCACGTAGCTCTGCCCTCTGGAACAGCATGGCTGCTGGGGCAAGCCGTCCATTCAGAGGATGGCACCCACTGGGCAGAGAGTGAGCTGGCTGCTCTGACCCGCACCTAGGACATTTGCCTTCTTGAAAAAAAAAAAGAAAAAAAAAGATACGTACCTAACCAATAGCTTCATCTCTTTGTGTTACCAAACCAGAGTTTATATTTCTTGTTGGTATAAAATAGGAGGGGGGGAAAAAAGTCTACCTACCCTAAGAATTCATTGCCTCTTAAAAGAAAAAAAGAAAAAAGTTTCTCCTTCTGATTTCTAAAAAGAGCTATCCATTTTCAAACTGGTTTATCTACTCAAGCCTCAAAGCACCCAGGCTATTCCAAGCCCCTGTGCCAATTTTCGTCAGCTTGGTTTGGGTAGCAAAGTGCCTCTCCGTTTTTCCCAGACAGCACTGAGAACCTAATGAGTATGTTTTCTGAATATATTTGCACCTTCTCTGTAGATGTAGAGTATAAATGACATGAATACTGAGCAAAGAAATGGGAATATATGCTTATGTAGTCACGGAGGAAAACATCGAGTGATAGCATTTACATTCTTGCTCAGATCCAAATGTTTGGAATAAGTAGTTACCAGCAATGATTCATGAATATACAATATTTTTATATGCTATTACAAGTGAATGTTGCCTCTGTGGAAATGTGTTTTCCCTTTTACAAGAATTGCTAACCTCTTAAAAAAAAAGTCACAGGTATGTCTTTTGTTTTTTTTACTTTTCTGCTTTGAAATCACATTTTGAAGGAGAGATATAGAGATTACATTTTTGCTAAGAAGACTGCAGCTGTGAATCTTATCTTTAAGAATTATTCCTGCTCTTTTGCAATTTTTCCTTAAAGACCCTGAGTTAGAGTTATTTACTAACCGCAAATACAAAATGCATTAGCTTTTAACAGCAGATCTAAATTAAAAACTCAGTAACTTGGAACAAATGGACCCTTTAGTTCATTTCCAAACGAAAATCCTGGTTACATTTTATTGTTTCTAAACCTTTCTTCCTGCAAACCATCAATCCACCAACTTCCTTCTGGCTCATTCGAGCTTTGAACTGTACCTTCCCAGTGCCATAAATTTGCATGTCACTATGAGACACTGTAATTTGCATTAATTTCTTTCGAGCCCACGTTGTCTATCTTTGAAGAGATCTTTCCAATACTTAGAATTCACTCAGAAAAGTCATACCCAACTGAAAGATGTAAAACATAAATTTAAAAAATATGTTTTGGCTTTTATCTCAGGATGGAAAATAAAAGTGGTCAAAGTTACATGTGCAGTTCTGTGACCCAGAACTCCCTTTCTAATACTTTGGTACCACTGTTTCAAGCAGAGCCCTTTTAGCGTCAGGAAGTCGAAAGAAGGGCACAGCCCTGCCCTCGCCCACCTGAAGACAAGGGGCCATTTTAAAGATATTGTTACAGGGGGAAATGGTCAGGGTCATAAAATTGTCAATGAAATGCACTCTCATCGGGGCTTTCCGTGGGAGGCATGGCAGGAAAAAGAGAAAAGTCTCAGCTGAGGGGGGACAAGGGCCTGACCCGGCCCAGGAGAGCTTTGCAGGGTGTCCCGAGCAGGCCTTGCAAATGGCCCTGGTGAGCTGCCCACAGCAAGTGTCGAGTCCCTCTGTCTGTCGTGGTAGAGCTGCTGCCATGCTGGGGCGGGAGAGGGGTGAGAGAAAAAGCAGCGGATATTGGGGGCAGGGGGTTGGGGGGGCAGACTCTTCAGGGGAAAAACCAGACTGCTCTTCTGTGAACCTGAACTCTATAGAAAGTGAGCCTCGTGGAAGCATCAGGAGCCGTTTGCCCACCGCGGCCGCTGTCTGTCAGAGGGACCGTGTCCCCTGCAGTCTGGCCTCATTCCTTGCACCCAGCTCCTTGCTTCCAGCGCCCGCCCCGCCCTTCTCCGTGTTGCATCCTGCAGAAGCTGATCCTTCAGAGGAATTTGTTTTCCAAGCTTTAAAAACAAAATTACTGGGAGGGTAAGAGAAAACCCAAGGCTTCAGTCCTTGGGCAGCATGCCACCAAACTCTGAACTCCAGCCCTGGGTTTTTGTGTCCCTTTGAAATAGACACGGTTTGGGTTGAACCTGCACTTCCTAGCATCTGGAGAAGAGGAGGAAGAATATACTATTTTTAAAAGGAACTTTCTGGAAAGGGTACAAAACCTGATAATTAAAAAAATAAAAACCAAACCCTCAGCTGCACAAACAGCCCTTGTTCTCGTCCAGCAAAGGTCTGTCAGGAGTACCCACCTTCCTCCCTGAGAGGAGCAATTAAGGAGACCAGGAAGCTTCGCTGAGTTGGTCTGTTTTCTAGCAAAGCCTTTTCAATCACCTTTGATCTAGCTGCGAGTGTGGGAGGGGGAGCAAGGCCAACCTGCTTTGTGCCTCCAGCCCTATTTGTAGGCACTGTGGTAGAAGAGCGCTTTCTCTCTCTTAACATATTTTTTCGAATCAGCGTGTACACATCTGTCTTTATACCCAGCCGCTTTTCTGGCCCCAAACAAGTTCTCTGCGAGTTTCCCCAACCGAGCTCAGTGGGATCTCTGTCAGCTGCAAGATTTATGTCATCTTGTTCCGTCCTGAGAACTGTTCCTTCAGCTCTCCCCATCTGGATTTAATTGGAAAGACATTAAGTGCACTGGAAAAGCATGTTTGAGGGCCGTTCTTTATGGACACCCCGATTGAAGGAGCTGACGGCTGTAGGTTCAAGTGAGATGAGCAAAGACAATATCGCAGAAGTAGAAAGTGCAGGCTTAGGAAAGAGCTGCAGGGAAGGAGATTGTTCTGCTCAAGGATTCCATTGATGCGGCTCTTTTGGGAGAGAAATGTGCCAAGAGGCCTGCCAACTACAGGCTTTGTCTGGCAGCACCGGGGAGCCAACGCACAGGTAACCGTGCCTTCTGGTGGTCTCATGGGAGGTTCCTCCCGTGCCCGGTCTCCACATCCTGTGTGCTGGCGTTTGGGTGTGTGATACACAGACCGTGTTAGAGGCGCGAGAGGGTGGCTGGTAACTGTAGATGCCGTCACCTTCTTGCCTCATCGTCCCCTCTAGGGGTGGTGATAGAGTCCTAGAGCCACCACACCCTGTGGTGTCTCGATACATAACAATAGAAGCATCCAGTCTGCTTGGAGCAAAGACAGAACGCACTTGTGGGATCTTGGCAAAATCCCTCACTCCACAGCCCTCTCCTGGCTTTGCACACACGGCTAGGTTTTAGACGAACACATCCAAGATTGATGGGTCCTCGCCGTACTCAGCATTCTGCAAATGGTATCTGAGTTTCCAGGCTTGTGGCCGCTGTTCAAAAGGATAATGAAAATCAAAGAAGAGTTGTCATCGGAGGAATACCGATAGCTTTCTTTTTTTTATCTGTGTTACATTTTGAAGCCCTGAACTTTCTAGGTGCTCAGCAACAGCTGAGGTTCTGTGATGTCCTCGCCCCCACATGTCTTATTATTTGAGGGTAACTGGGTACTTAGTTTCCTGTCTTTGGACTCTAACTCATCTCACCCACGGCCGTGCTGAAGCAGGAAACTCTTGGCAACCTGGCGAAACCTACGGACCTCTTTCAGAAGACTATTTTTAAATGACATGAAATAAAAATACATGAGATTTCAAAAAATTACCAAAATACTTTAAGAATAAGTGTGTGCTATAGCAGTAAAACTGTCTATTAGTACATTGGCTGACTAGATCTAGCCGTTGGTCTAATAACTAAATTTCTAATATACTTCCAATGTTTCTGTGAGATGTTAATACATAAAAAATGTAATGTCTTTCCCTGTCTAAACAGAAAGCCTGTAAATCCTCGGACCCAAAGTTAAACCCCTGGCTTGGTGAAGATGCCATCTAGTCAGTAGCTGGGGCCGGTGGATTTCCCAGTCAGCCCCTTGCCTCCGGGAGCCTCGGCTGTCCTGTCCTTTGGCTCTCGTCCAGGCCTCTGCTCACCTTTGGCCCTCCCTGCAGCCCTGCTGGGAAGGTGTTGCTCCTTGGGCGATTGGGGAAGGTGTCCAGCGGGTCAAGTCAGAGCAGGGACCCAGGAGAGCACCTTGTCATGCAGTGGGCAGCGACGGGACGCCAGGGAAAGGCTTCTCCACGTCCTCATCTGTTAGCCCCCCAGCCCCATGGACCAAAGAGCAACCTTGTCTGCCCAGGAAAGCAGCGGATCAGCGATGGGGAGTCAGTGGTGTAAGAGCTGAAGAAAAGTCATGTCAGGAAGGGAAAAAGTCCAGTGCATTCTGCTCGCCTGCTGACTGGTCTACATGCTGCCATCACCATCCAGCTACGGGCAGATGGCTCTTTCGAAAACACAACTCCAAGTGTGCTGCCACCCCAGTGTAAGTTCACGCGTAGCCAGAGTCCTTACTCCCAAATGACCCAGAGGCCCTTGTTGTGGGGTGAAACGTGTCCTCCCAAGTCCACGTGTTGAAGCCCTAACCACCCCCCCCCTCAGAGTGTGACTGTATTTAGAGCTCGGGCCTTTAAAGAGGTGATTAAGTTAAAAGGAGGCCACTAAGGTGAGCTCTAAACCCATCTGACTGGTTCCCTTATAAAAAGAGAAGATTAGGACACAGAGAGACGCACAGAAAAGCCAAGGACAGAGACCTCCGAAGAAACTAAACCTGCTGACACCTTGACCTCGGACTTCCAGCCTCAAGAACTATGAGAGAATACATTTCTGTTGGTTAAGCCATCCAACCTGGGGCATTTTGTGATGGCTGCCTGAGCGGACTCCGAGCCCTCTGGGGCCACCCAGCCTAACTCTGGCTTCCTGAGAGACGGGCCTGGCAGGGACGTTGGCACACGCGGTTGCCCACGCACACAACGCCCTTCATTTCCCACCCCAGTGCCTCTGCCGTGCTGGGCCCTGTCCTGGGTGCCTTTCTCCCAAACGGCGGTGGGCCAGCCCCTGCCCGTCCTTCACAAAAGCTCAGGCAGCCCCTCACCCAAGTCCCCAGGCTGCAGGTCTCTCCCTGACACCCCCTTGCCCACCGGCTGTACTGCTCCCCACTCGCCGAGGCCACCTCAGGGGAAGGTTGTCTCTCCCTCGTCTTTGTGTTCCCAGAGCCCAGCCCAGCACTTGGCATAGTGCCTGGCACTTGGCGTGCCCTAAGTATCGGATGAACAAACACGTAGCCGTTCCTCCAGCCGGATCGTCCTCACTCTGCCCAGCTCCAACATGCGATACAGATAATGGGGGTTCAAGGCCAGGTGGGCCACTTACTGCCCTGTGTGACCTTAGAGGAAGAGTCCATGACCTCCTCAGATACCAGCTTCCGGGCAGACTGTGGGCACAGACCCAGGGCCACGTTTCTCAACACTTTTAAGACCTGTGTCGCCTTTTAGCAAACGTTACAAAAAATGTATATGTGATTTCCCCCCTCCCCCAAATAACCTTTCCCTGAATGACCCCAATCCATGAATTCCTGTAAGCCAACGTGCTTTAGCCAACCTTCGCTTTTTCTTGTTTAAAACTCTGATACCTACAGCTGGGAGGGAGAGGGCGAAGTGTGCAGTGGGTCCATTGTACAATTACAGTTTCAGAATTTTGCCCAAGGTCCTCCTTGGGAAGGTCCCAGCACCTTGCATCTGGGCTAGTCCACTGTAAAGTCAAAGGAGACTTGTGTTGGGGATGGGCCCACGGTGGGAACAGGAAGAGAGAGGCAACGTTGCGTCTGTCTGTCCATCCTAGAGAGCCAGCCCCTCCCCCTGTCTCAGCATGGCACCGGCTTCGTGGTTAACTTGTTAACCAGTGGGTCCTTTGGTCCATACCAGTCACCGGTGGCAACTAGGGATGGGGAGGCTGTACTTGTTCCCTCTTGTTTAACCACTGCCAGCCTGTGACGTGTTAAAATCAAAGCAATTATTAGACCAAATTCTGCCAAACTCAGAATGTTTCTTCAATAAGCAGATCTTGTGCTTTTCAGGACAGCCTGTTCTTGTGAATTCAGTGAAACCCATTTCCGGCCTCGGGTACTTCAATGTCCTGTCAGCAGGACCTGCCAACCCTACAGGTGGCTCAGGGGACCATGTCCCCCTGGGGAAGTGGGTGACACAGGATGATGGCACCCTAGACCTCAAGGCGTCTAGGCTTGTCAGTCTTTATTCTTCAGTAATGCCAAGGAAGGGGCCCAGGGGAATTTTCAGCAAAGCCCTTATCTGGAGTACCCCTTACTTTACCAATAAAAAGATCATTTCTAATATCCCTAATGCTATAAGAGGGACAGAGCTGGAACAGGCCAGGGATTCCAGAATTCTCACAACCACGGCCCGTAGCCAAAGTCAGCCCATGCTCAGTGTTCCCACAAATCCAGACTGAGGGGAGAGAGAGGGAATATTCAGTTACTCGAACTCAAGACAAACTCGTGCACTATGGGAGCCATTCAGTGGGGCTGCACACACATGTGTGAAGCCCTTCTCTGCGAGGTGCTGGGCATGAAACGCAAGAAGACGTGGCCCGTGGCTTTGCAGAGCTGCCTTCCAGGCCCTGGTCACAGCCTGCCTTCCTGTTCTCTTTGAAGCAGCCATGACCCATATAGCTTGTTACAACTTTTTCAGAAAGCAATTTGACAATATCAAAAATTTAATTTTATGTTATAGATGTATTTGTGCAAAATATATGTACAGGAGTATCCATTACAGCATTATTTGTAAGAGCTAGAAACAATCTAAATGTCTATTAGTAGGGGACTGATTAAATAAATTACGGCAGTGCCATAGAGTGTAATACTATGCAGCTATTCAAAAGAATGAGACAGAGTTTGTGTGTGTGGGTGTGGGTGTGGGTGTGGGTGTGTGTGTGTCATGAAAAGATGTTCAGGGTGTACCATTGTTACATTTTTAAAAAGCAAGTTACAGAAGAATGGGCATAGTGATTCCATTTGAGGAAAAATACATATAGGAAAAGTCTGCATATAGGTAAATAAGATATAACAAAATAACTAGAAAAAATGCACACCAAAATGTTAATAGCAGTTATTTTTGTGGTGAAGGATTGGAGGTGACTGAAAGGTAATACAATATGGGGGACGTTCCTTCACATTGAAGTATTTTTCAAAGTTTTTCGATGAGAACTACTAATTTTAAAATTAAAAATGGTAATTTTCCAAAGAGCACCATTCTGACTGCATTTTTGTTTTTAATTTTTATTTTGAAATAATTATAGCTCCACAGGAAGTTGCAAAAATAGTAAAGGAAGGTCCCATGTACTCTGTACCCAGTTTCCTCCAGTGGTTACATTTTTTTTTTTTTAATCTATAACTACAATATCCAAACCATGATATGGACACTGGGGCCATGTGTGCTGTTTTTTCACGTGGAGATTCATGGAACCACTGCTGCAGTCAAGACACAGAACTCTCTCACCCCCACCAAGACCCCCCCTGGTGCTATCCCATCGTGGCCTTATCCTGCCTCTCCTCCCACCCCCACCACTAACCCTCGGCGACCACTAATCTGTTATCTACCTCTATACTTTTGTCATTTTGAGAACGTTATTTAAGTGGAATCATATAGTAAGGGGGATGGGATCTGGCTTTCTCCACTCAGCCTACTGTCCATCCAACAAGTTGCTTTGTTGCCAATGGCTCATCACTTTTTAATGCTGAGAAGTATTCCAGGGTGTGGATGTACCACCGTTTGTTTAATAATAGTTCATCTGTCGTGGGATCTTTTGGTTGTTTGCAGTGTGGGGCTATTACAGATAAAGCGACCGTGAACATTTGTGTACAGGTTTTGTGGGGACATACATTTTCATTTCTCTAGGGTAAATGACCAAGCGTGTGAGTGTTGCTGGGTTATAAAGTTGAGGTTTCGTATTTTATAAATGTGCCAAACTATTTTGCCAGAGGGGCTGACCCATTCTACGTTCCCATCAAAAATGTAGGAGAGGTCCAGTTCCTCTGACTCCTCTCCAGCACTTGGCCGTGCCCCTGCTGTTTATTTCAGCCGTTTGAATTGGTTTGTAGTCATAGTGTGATCCTCATGGGTCGTGATGTTGGGCATCTTGTCACGTGTCTATTAACCACACGTAAATCCTGTCCCGTGAGCCATCTCTTCATGTCGTTGGCCCATCCTCTGATTGGGTTGTTTGTTTTCTACTGTTGAGTTTTGAGAATTCTTTATACAGTCCCGGGATGAGTCCTCTGTCAGATATGTGGCCTGAAAGTAGTTTCTCCCAGCCCGTAACTTCTTTTTTCATCTTCTAACAGGGCTTTTCACAGAACAGAAGCTTTTTAGATTTTAAAGCAGTCCAATGTATCGCTTTCTCTTTTATGGCCATTTCGCTTAACAAAACATGAATAAGGCTGCTTGCTGCCTCTGTTTCTTCCTTAGAGAGTCATCTTACCCCAGCCTGACCACGAAGTGGGATGCGAGCTCCACAGAGACCCCTTTCTTTGTTGTCTGAATAGTCACACAGGCCGTTCCTGCTTTGAGTGGAACCAAATGGAAACAGAAAGGAAGGCTCTCAATTTTTATGAAGTTCTGTAGTCCTGCTTATTCCCTCATAACTTCTGACTGCTTTCTCAGTGGGTAAGGTTTTGGTTCCCTGTGTATTCTCAACGTTGGGGTTCACTAGAAACCCTTTACCCCTTCGTCTTTCGGGAATCTAACCTCTCCCTCCCCCACCAGAGCAGCAGCGGCTCCGAGGTGAAGGGGGTGAGACCTCTTCTGTGAAGGCTCATTGCATGAAGACACAGTGGGAATTAAGAAAGTAGACGTTCCTTGCTCACGGTTGGTATGCACTCCCCATGCCCTGTGGAAATGTCTTCACAGAGACGCTATCTTGAGGAAGGGGAGAGATCCAGGCATTTCTTGGCAACATTACAGCCTAGACAGCCAGTCTAACTAACATTACAAGGTCACTGCTGGGTTTTAGGAGACAGGCAACCCACAGCCCCTGACCATGAATTGAGCATGAACTTCATGCCAGCGCTGGGGCTAGTTACCAAAACAAAAGGCCCAACTCTGCCCTTTTGTGGGGCTTACGATTCAGCAGGAGGACACGTGCACGTGTCTCAGCAGTGACGGCAACAACACGGTGCCACTTGTGGCCGAAACTGATGACTCACCACACCTGCTTCCTGTCCTCCGTGCACAGCCAGGCTTGGGTATCCAACCTGGAGCTGAGTGTCGTCAGGGAGCTAGGTGTCCTCATGTCACTGGGTGTGGTCATGTCAGTGGAGTACGAAGGCTTTCAGTCCTCGCTCATAAACTCTTCCCCTGCATGGTCTTCTGTTTTATTTCCCCATCCATGGGCTGAATGGAGAGATCGGTAATGCTACCCCAGGAAGGGCAGAGTCACAAGATGCAAGGGGCCTGGGACGCTGATTGACCAGGGTCCGCTGCCCAAGAACACCCAGGTGGGCTTTCCATGAGCAATGAGATTCTGGGGTGATTGGGTAGCAGTTAGCTTACTTTGACTATCACTCGAGGCTCAGAAATCACAACTCACTACTCCCAGGCAAAGAAAGACTCCAGAGAGCAGGGGCCTGTTGTCCACCATCCCACATTGCATCTCAGATACTGTAAGTACTACTTACTTGTACAGAGCAGGGTGTTGCCATGTTACTTTTGATGCTTATATTCATTTCTCAATTTCGCTCTTTTGAAATATTATTTACCCTTATTTGGCTAACAATACTAGCTACACAAAGGGCTATTTATTAGTTGCATGCTGTCAAATTCTGAACAGCTTATTGCTTTTAGCACCCACCCCACTTTCAGCAAATTCTTCTAGCCTTTTGATAACTTAATTCGAAATCCTTTCCACATATTTATCCGAAAGGCAGCTTTTAAATTCTGGCATGGTCACCCACTCTTCCTCCTGGGCTTTGATGCCACCAGGTGCGAGAGGGAAAACATTCACAATATGCCTACAATCTGTCTCAATATATAATTCTATCCAATTGAATGTCAGGTATTTCTAAAGAATGCTGTTGGTTGATATAATGTCCCTTGCCCAAGTTAAGGTTTTGATCTGAAATCGCATATTGGAATGCTTCATGTTGCAATTTACCCCAAATTTATAAATCTATCACAGATTCTCTCTTATCTACCTTGCCTCCTTAGAAGATTAACCAGTATGATTAGAGTTTAACACGATATCTGTAGCAGGAAAAGGAGAAAAATATTCTGGTTTTGAAAGGGAATGTCCCCTCAGGCAAAAAAAAAAAAAAATCCTCTGTTGGGAACTGCCAGTTGTCATGCTTACATCTTAAAATGGATTAGGATTCCATCTCTGATCGTCACATAAATTCTTATAATTTACATCTTCATCTGTAGCCAAGCAATCAGAAAAAAAAACCCAAAAAACTGTGTCTAGATATATTAGAATGTGTCAACCCTCTTAGAACACTAGCAGTTTCTTAAAACAACTTAGGAGAAATTTTTACTTAAGTATTTGGCAGACCTAAACCATATTCCCAAAAATACACTAAATTTCTTATGATTTGGGGTGGAGGTAGGGAAAGGGGACCCTTTGTGATCATAATTATTTAGACACAAAGTAATTCTCTTTGTTTGATTACATTGTCTTAATGAAGGTGTTTTTTAAGAAACTAGGGATACTAGGTTTTTTTGAGATTATTTAACTATAGATTTTAAAATTTACTTTTAATGAAGTTTCTAAAACTTAACTAAATGCAGTGTGGTATTATTCGTGATGTGCTCCATTGTAATGAGAAAAAGAAGATACAGTTTACTTCTTGAACTTTACAGTGACTTTGAATTTCTGTTAGTTTAAAAATATTAAAGCTTTCTAGAAAAAAATTAAAGTTAATTCCAATAAAATTTCTTCCAAAGTTGCAGTACTGTAATTGGCATAAAATAAGTTTACAACTTATTTGTAAGAGAACACCCACATTGGACCCTACCATGATACCCTGTTTCCCCGAAAATAAGACCTAGCCGGACAATCAGCTCTAATGCGTCTTTTGGAGCAAAAATTAATATAAGACCCAGTATTATATTATATTATATTATATTATATTATATTATATTATATTATATTATATTATATTATATTATATTATATTATATTATATTCCCAGTCTTATAGTAAAATAAGACCGGGTCTTATATTAATTTTTGCTCCAAAAAATTCATTAGAGCTGATCGTCTGACTGGGTCTTATTTTCGGGGAAACGTGGTATTTAACTTTCTTCATTTGAAAAACCATTTAGCAGCTACTTACTCCAGCTGAATAATCAGCCTTTAAACATCAAACCAATGGTTACTTCTGGGTTTCAAAAATGGAAGAAAGTGATCTACTCCCTAATTTCCATAGGGAACTTCTGAAAATTAATAAAGCTATATACCGGGGGTGCCAAAAAAATGTATACACATGATTCGTATTTATTTTGTTATCGGTATATATTGAGTATTACAATTTTAATACAGTTTTTTCCTCCCTTAAAATGTGTGTACATTTTTTTGGCACCTTCTATATTATGAGGTGGCTGGATATCATTGAACACGGCCACTGTTTTTAACCATTCTTTCATTCTTTTAATCATTCAGTTAATAAGTATTTAGTGAGCCTGTATTATTCTGCGTGTTGGGTATTAAGCAATGGACAGACCAGACACATCTCATCTCTTCCCTCATGGAAATGACATCCTAATGGGGGACGGACAATAAACAAGTAAATGGGTAAATATATAATAAAATTTTAGGGACAATAAGCATTAAAAATTAGGTAGTGTGAGGAGAGGCCAGGCTAGCAGTGGGGTGGTGCCACTTCTTTAGGTACAGTGGTGGTGACAAGGGGTGACAATTGAGTAGTGAAGTGGATGAAGTGAGGGAGCCAGCCATGTGAAGACTGGGAGAAGCGTCCCAGGTTTAGGGAAAAGCAGATGAAAGTCCTTGAGACAGGAATGAACTCAGGGTGTGTGAAGAGCAAAGAGACCTGGGGGAGTATGGAAGTGGTGAGAGGGCGCTGTACATGGAGTAACATCATGATAGGGCTTCGGGGCCCAATCAGAAATGGGGGTTTTGCTCCAAGAGCAACAAGAAACCACTGGAGGGTTTTGAGCAGGGTCGTGGCCTGTTCTCATTTACATCTCACGCCCGTCTCTCAGGATATATTCAGAGGCGAGGCTTTAGGTGGGCAGAGGTAGACACAGGGAAATGAGCTAGGAAGCTACGGCATGAATCTTGGTAAGAGGTGACGGTGACTTGGGCTAGGATGGTCGCAGAGCAGGTGGTTAGTAGTTAGATTCTGGATGCATTTCAAAGAAGACCCATCAGAACCCCCTTCGTCATATGTGTGAACTCGGGGGCGGAAGGTGGGCGTTGGGGGCCATTGGTATTTGTAAGGGATTTAAGCCGTAGCGGCCTCAAAGAAATCATCTAGGGAGAGATTATTCATAGAGAACATGAAAGGTCCAAAGATGAACTTAAAAGTCAGGATGAAGAAAAGCCAGCATCAGAGATTGAGAGGAGGTGCCCAGTGACATAAGAGGAAAAGCAAGAGGCCTGGCGGTCCCAGAAGCCAAGGGACATCTAGCCTTGTAGTATTGGGAAAAACTATGAGATGGCTGATTAACAAACATTCGGTCATAGTTTCTGATTAGCCCAGTGAGTAACTCGTCCCAACCTCTCTGGGTTCCAGCCTTGAGAGTGAGTCTAAATTAGCCGAGCTCCAAATCTTGGCCCCACCTAAATAGTCCCCCTGTTGAGGTCAGTCGTGCCTGCTGTAAGTCCAGTTGGGGTCGCCAGACCTCTGCCTACCCACGCAAGTCCATCAGCCTTTGCTGCCAGCTTTGCACCGTCTCGGTTCCCACTAAAGACCGCAGCTCAGGGCAGTGTAAGAGGAAGTAAGGGCATGAATCAAAGGGGGGGGCCCATCTTCTCAGCGCCTGCACCCAGACCTGCTCTCACAGGCGCCATGCCTTGCTTGGTCTGGCTCATGCTGTTTCTTGAGCACCTGAATGGTACGTCCTGTTTCTGGCTTAAGAGGTGGTACAATATACAGCAAGTCCTCCAAGAATGTTGTTTCATTCAACATCGTTTCATTGTCACGTTGATGAGGGGCCGTAGGACTTAATTCTGCTTTTATCTATTAGCCTGTGGTAAAATCCACTTTGTTATAAGTCGTTTCACTTAAAGTCACCAAACTATCGACGATGTCAAGGGAGAACTTATTGTAGTAGTTACGGATTTGGCTCCACAGCCAGGTGGTCTCGGTCCAAATTCCAGCTCTTCCAGGAACACACTTTGTGGCCTTGTATAAATTACTCCATTTATCTCCCTGTATCCTCGTTTTAACAAGCCCACTTGGGGTGACGGTGACTATCAAATGAGTTAGGAATGTAACGTTCTTAGAACCCAGGGAGCGTCGTCAGCACAAGATGCCACGCCGTTGACTAGTGGAGATGTTTGACTTGTCCAAGGTCATACGGCTACTAAGAGGTGGGGCCAGTCCTTGAGCCCAGGTTTGTGGGGTTGCACATCCTGGGCTCTTATCCCCTTCTCTGCCTCGGGGCAGTAAGCAGGGTGCTGGAGACAGCGCCAGGGAGGGATGTTTCCCCCAGAGAGTCTGTTGTTACACATCCTCACACGGCAGACACCTCTAGGACACATCCGCCAGACACATCCAGCAGTGAACCCCTATCGTAGAGGGCAGTACTGATTCTGGTGAGGAACGTGACCCATGGTGAAGCTCAGGTCCAAATTCTCACCCCTCTCAGGGAGAACTTAGCTTTCACCTGCAAACCATACTTATCACACGTTACATAGTTCTCAATGCCACCTCTCCAACAAGCCGTCTCATCCTGCAAATGTGCTCGTGTTCTTGCTCTGTGAGGCCTGACTCGCGAGAGCCTGAGAGACGAG
The DNA here is from genome assembly GCF_036562045.2 of Rhinolophus sinicus. NCBI lineage: Eukaryota > Metazoa > Chordata > Mammalia > Chiroptera > Rhinolophidae > Rhinolophus > Rhinolophus sinicus. The sequence goes on from NC_133763.1 coordinate 8,692,165, forward strand.
AAGGCCTTCACAGACACCTGCCTGCCAGTGTCGCCTCCCACCTTACAGATGGCCCAGGCGATGGCCGTCCCCCAGTGTAACCTCCGTGTCCAGTATGCTCTCCCTGGACACAAGATTCCTTCCTGTCCTGAGACCAAATCCATTTGCCTGTGGCTTCTACCCCTTGGGCTTGGCTCAGCCTTTCCCAGAGCAAGGTGCTTCCTTCTAACAGCAGCTTTAAAATTGCCTAAGACACTTATCATGCCCCCCCTCCACCAACCCCTCATTTACCTCCCAGCCCCAGCCATTCTGAATTGCTTTGCACAGGCGTCTCGCTCTGCCAAGAACACCTCCCTCTCGCTGTTTGCCTCCCTAAGAAAGTCCTACTCAGCTTGCTGCACCCCAAATGCTGCTTTCTGTGACACTCTGTTTTCTCCAGGGACACCTGAGAGCGCTTTCTCGCTGCTGCTGTCGTAGATTCTCTGCAGCAATCATCTTGTTCCACTGGCACTGTTTGCATGCTTTGCCCTCTGCAGGCAGACACGCCGTGAACGGCAGGGACTGTGGAGCTCAGTCTCCGTTTTCCTGGTGCCTAGTGTGCTGCCTGGTTCTCAATGAATGTGCGTTGAATGGATGATGGTACCCGGGCGTGAGTCAGACTAGGCCCCTCCCTCTAGGAAAGAACCACAGATTGTGACAAGTGTTATAAGGAAAATGAACAAGGTTATGTGATTTGTTGGGGGATAGGGGGCCTAGATAGGGTCATCAGGGGTGGCCTTCCTGGGGCTGAGACCTGGAGGCTGACATGAGAAGGGATGGCTAGAGGGACCAACCACATGAATCTCTGAGGTAAGAAAGAGCTGGTCATGGTCAAGGAACAGGAGCCCAGCATAGAGTGTCATGAGTGAAGGGGACAGTGGTGCATGGGTCCCTAACGGTAGAGGAAGGTCTGGAAGGACTTAGGCAATGAGTGAGTTGACCTTCATGTGAAGCCTGCTTTGAAAAGGGTGGGGAGCTCGTCTGTTCTTGTCTGATGTGTTCTGCAGGGAACCACCAACGGCATCTGAAGGGCCACCAAGCACAGTTGGCCCCATTTCTTCCAGGCCCCCAGTCTCCCCTTTCCGGGACATCAGTCAGGCCCTGGTGTCTCTTTGTCAGGCCCAACAGCAGCCAGGTCTCAGAAAAGAATCTGGTGTCACACGTTTGCACCTCAGTGTGACTTTCGGTGCCCTGTTAAAGGAATGGCAGTTTAAAATAACACAAAGGTATTATCTTGCAGTTCTGTAGTCAGAAGTCAGACACATGGTCTCCCTGGGGTAAAAGCAGGGCCCCTCTCTCCATATTCAAAGCCAATAATGTCACACCCCTCGGACCCTTCTTCCATCCTCATGTCTGAATTTCTGACCAGAGTTGGGGGGGAGATGCTGTGATTTTAAGGACTCACGTGATTAGATTGGATTCACAGGGTAATCCAGGCTAATCGTCCCTCCTCAAGGTCCTTAATTTAATCTCAAAGTCCCTTGTAAAGTAACATTCACAGACATGAGATCAGGACACAGACATCTTTGGGAGCCATTGTTCTGCCTGCCGTAGGACTCGTAGATCTCAAAAGATCAATCAAATACAGTGGGAAAACTGGTAGGGTATAGATTTGGAAACCAACCTTAAAAGATATCTTTGAGACTATCAGGGAAATTTTAACATGACCTGGGTATTTAGATGGTAGAAAAGCTTTATTGTTAATTTTGTTAGGTGTGATAATGGCATGTACCTTTATCTGATAATTGTTTGACAACACTCCAGGAAAAACATGAAGCTACATAAAATAAGATTGGCAAAATACTGATGATTCTTGATCTGAGTGGTAGGTATGTGGGGGTTCACTATACCTTTCTTTGTACTTTTGTGAATGTTTGAAACTTTTATTTTAAAATGTAACTGTGTGTGTGTGTGTGTGTGTGTGTGTGTGTGTGTGTGTGTAAATCAGGTGTCTGTAAGAAGCTCAGGAGACATTTGAGATGAAGGTGATGGTCTATTCTGGCCCCCTCCCCTACAATCTGACCACAAGGACAGCCACCAAACTCCCCAAGAAAATCAGGCTTCTGCAGTAAGGCCTTCGAGCCATCTGCCTTTCCACCTCGGTCTTTATTGTAATTCATCCTAAGATTCAGAATTAAACAGAACTTTATAGATTATTGTCTGACCATCATCCCGTTCCCAACCCCCCACTCCCCATGCAATCCAAGAATACAGTAAATGCAGTAAAAGTTATGAAATAACTGTAATGTAAGTTTTTACCAGTCACATACTCAAACCCAAATGGAATTCCTAAATAGACTGAGCAGTGTGTGCACAAGTTTAGCGGGAATGCTTCTCATTCTCTTTGGATCAAAGGATCAAGAAATCCCAAATGGACCTTTGGGACAGTGGAGGGGAGGTCTGCAGAGGCAGAATTTAGCCACAATAGCCTGCAGAGCCAGGCTCCCCTTGGGCCCAAGAGGCTCTCCTCTGGTTCACTGTTTCAGAATGTGCAAAGGCCCCACTGTTTCAGAATGTGCAGGGTCTTCCCAGGTGGGGTTTCCCAGGCACTTCCTGTATAGACCTCATACTGATTTAGGGAGGGTAGAGCGCTGGTTGCTCAAAGGTGATGGAAGCCAAAGCCCAAATGACTGATGTTTCAAAAAGACAGTAAGTATCATCTGTGTTCCTTGGAGGTAAACTGTGGAGCAGGAGAACCTTCTCGCACACAGATGCATACGACCCAGCCCTGCTTTCCCAGGATGGTTTATCCCGTGGCATATTGCCCACAGAGCCTGTGGATGGAGACGTGAAAGGAGGAGAGAGAGCCTTGATGGAAAGAAGCCTTGGAGATGCCTGCAATGGGGGGAAAGCAAGCGAGGGCAGGATAGTGACTCAGAGAATAGAGAAAACAGAAGAAAGAAAGGCGTCTGTGAGCACTTGTCTGTGTGCGGGGAGCTTCAGACGGAAGCTGATGGACAATGCATCAAGGAATATTCCTTGAAGACGTTCTGAAAACACACTGGGATGATTTCAGACAGGAAAATGGTTCCACCAGCCACAGGTTGACCGACCACCTGGGAGTCAGAACGTAAACACGTCAAAGAGGATTCACCGTTCAGGGAGGCAAATGGCAAGGGCTGTCAGAAATTCCTCAGTGGGAGAAAGTCCCGGAATCAGGAAAGTCCAGCCTGAAATGTCGGAAAGGCTCAGATGTCTCCCGCAGACCCAAGGTAGACCAGGGCGGAAGATCCATGTGGGCGGGGCTTCTGAAATGGGAGCTCGTTCATAACACTGGCACCTGCCAGGTGTTCCTGAGGCTGGTGACGTGGGAAACACACTGTGGGAAACAGGCTGTCATGAAGTAGAATGGAGCCAGCTAGTTGAATGCCAGGCCAAGGATACGGAATGTTATTCTGAGGCTGGAAGGAATGCAAAACTTTTGATTAAGGAGGAAGCATAATGGTAGGGTTCTTTTAGGAAGAGGGATGGGTAAGCAGTGTGCTAGGAAAAAAATAAATAGAAGTATACAGGACACTGGACATAGATTAACGTGGAGATAAGAGTATAAAGAATGTTATGACTGGATGTTGGGCTCCACACAGAAAGACGTGTAAGAAAATTCCTCATTTATTAAACACCACTATGCTCCAGGCATTAACTCCCCAAACAATTGGATGCAGTAAGTGTTGTAGTCTCCAATTTGCAGGTGGTGAGAAAGAGGCTCAGGGATTTGAAGGGACTTGCATAAAGACATACAGCTGGTCTGCAGCATAGCTGGCATTTTAATCGAGGCCTGACAGACTCCAAACACCATGCCTTTTCCCCTTCCTTGTCCAGATAACAGGAGAGCATATTAGTTTTCTCTTGCTGCTATAACAAATTACCAGATTTGGTGGCTTAACACACAGCACTAATGGATTATCTTAAAGTTCTGTAGGTCAGAAGTCACACAGCAGGCTCACTGGACTAAAATCAAGATGTCAGCAATTCTTTGGGGAGGGCTCTTGCGGTGACTTGGTCTCCTTGCCTTTTTTAGCTTCTAGAGGCCACTCACGTTCCATGGCTTGTGTCCCCCTTCCTTCATCTTCAAAACTAACAGTGTTGCATTTCTTTGACCATTTGTTCCTGATCACATCTTTCTGACCAAAGCCAGGAGAGTGCCTCTGATTTGAAGGTGTGATTAGATTGAACCCATGTGGGTAATCCAGGATCATGTCTTCATTTCAACATTCATACCTCCATCCCATCTGCAGAATCACTGTTGTCATGTGAGGCAACGTGTTCAAATGCTGGAAATTAGAATATGGACACCACCTGGGGGCATTATCCTGCCAAGCACAGAGTGATGCTTGCTTTGTACCAACCCCCTGTTTGGGTAAACATGTTTTGCTGAATCAAAAGTAAATAGAGGACAACGCGGGAATTGAAAAAGGAACAATGTTGGTAACACAGAAAAGCATGGTTGGAGGAAGACATGGCAGCACGGATGCCGCTGCTCAAGTTTGCTCTAAACACACTGAAAACATTCCTTAGCACAGTTAATCCTGCTTTAAATTCAGCTCTGTATTATTGTCAAGGCTGCCAGCTACATGGATTACCCAACAGAAGAGCCTGACCGCAGAAATAAAGGTGATGGCTCAGTCTGTAGGTTACGTGTCCAATTTTGTACTAATTCCCCACATTCTGGAGTCAAAATTCCTGTTCTTTGCTTTAGGAGACTGCATAAAACCCGCGTGTCTTCCGGCCACCACCCCCCTTTTTTTTTTCACAGTGAGTAGCCAGCACCATAGCAGGCTGACATCCCTTTGTTCCAACAGTAAGCCGTTTCAGAAAGCACCAATTTTATGGAAATTACCTGAACCAACAGGATTATGTAAGCATAAATGGAAAGTGCAGGCTATAGTGAAATTATTAGAAAGCTGGCAGCAAATGGTTTCATTAAAGCTTATTATAATCCTCTTTTCATTTTATTTTTAAAGTCCTATCTATCATTGATTCATCTCAAATGTAACAGGCTGAAGCTCCTACTGTAATGTGATAAAACTTAGAAATATAATTCTCTCTTTTGGGTTTCTCTTATTCTGTATAGAGACTTGGCATTTTGTTACAGACCTTTCAAAGGAAGAAAATGATACCTTAGAAACATTAAAATCCACATCCTTTGGGCAATAAGCCTTTCGGCTCCCTGAAGAACCTTCTGGTTTTCCAGTCATTTGAATAATTTAATATCGAATCGAGTCTCAATGATTGTTGGGATGAGAAGGTAGGAGAGTCTGCAGTTCGAAACTTACCACTTTCTCAATAAAGGAGAGTGATTCAATGAGCTGCATATACGACCACGGGTGTGAACTGAAACGAATCTAACAGTTAGATCTGCTCCCAGGAACTATTCCTCGGGAACAAGCACTTCAGGCAAAACAAAACAAACCCTGAGCACTTAAGAATGAAGACCACACTCAGACATGTGTGGTTACCACTGACTTGAATGGGAACAGCCTGTCTGTTTCTGGGATTCAGGCTATGAAATCGTTTGGGAAAAGTGTGAAATGGAAAAAAGGGAAATAAAAGGATCCACTGGGTATCATGTTAAAAATTGTGTGTCATAAGAAGATGAGTTTAAATGCAGATTTAGCTAATGAAGACCATGTTGTCTCTCAAAGAGGGACTTAATACAGCTACCCTGTCATTACAAACTATTCAATTCCTGAAAAAGGACGTAGGAAGGCCAGGCTCTGGTTTCAGCACAATTTGCTAATTGCTAATTGACAAGAGGAAAGACAGAAATCACAGAAATGGCTGGAAAGACTCACGTCCATTCTGCTATTCTGTGGGGACATACACACACACACACACACACACACACGGACACGTGTGAACCAAGACCAACAAAGAGGCATGGAAAGGATCTCATTGGCATCATGTTTCTGGCATTGCTATAACTACACACAAAACAAGCGACACATGAAATGGTAGCGACATCTGTTCGAGAACCTGTGGGGCTTTACTCACAAAACAGTTGTAAAATCTTTTGAGGGACAAAAATATTTCCATGTATCTATGCAGATGCTGTCTTCTAAAGGACACACACACACACACACACACACACACACACACACACAGATACAAGTGTTGAGCTGAAAACACAGGAAGAAGAAAAGGAAATATTCACACCTTTAAAATACTTTAATTTTTCTCCTTTCAAACGAAGCTACATGTCCTGCCTTGGATATACCTTTTATTTTAAAATCCCAGAACAGGCAAATTGTAGAACAGGCCAATTGTCACGGAGCTAAAGTTTGAGATTCCAGCTGGTAGGCTGTGGTAACATACAAGTGGATGCTGAGTGAGTTTGTTTTGATTTGGTAGGAAAACATTTTCTGCCCTTGGAAATGAAATCATTTCGTTGTCTATTTGTTTATGGCCAGAGCTGTATGGAGAGTTCTGGGTGCTCATGTTAGTGTATCTTTGAAATTCTCGAATGCACAGTGTGTGGGAAGTTACACAACTTGGGCTGAAGCATCACTCAGGATGTTCCTCATTAAGGAACCCAGATTTACCTCTTTCCCACGACTCCCCAAGATTAGTTTACGTTGATCACACAGCAGATTGTCCCTGCTGAAAAGGGAGCTACGGGCGGTATCATGTTAGCTGTTTCCCCTCCAGTAATAGACAGTGGAGAACTTGCTCCTTCATCAGACTTCACATATGAAGGTTATTTGATTTTCCCCTTACAAAGCATCCTTAGTTAGTATTATGTAGCATATTTATAATATGTTGTTGTTGTTGTTGTTTTTTAAGCAACTGGCTTCCAGTGAGTAACAATTTATTCAGTTCGTGTAGTTTAATCATAGAGATTTTGTTGGTTTTACCATCTGCTGGACAGATTGGGCGGTACAGAGTAAAACACTTTTGTGGACTTACATTTTAGTGTTTGTTAGCAAAGCCACCCCCTTACACGGTGTTCTTTGACATGGTTGAGAACTGGGTCTTGCTGAATGGAACGTGGCTATTTCAGGCACTGCTGCCTAATCCTGTTGTGGGCATTTTGCTGTAGGAAGGGAAGCAAAGGCATCTCATTCCATGGGGTTGTGTGATCTGCCATGTGTCCTTTCTGGGACAGTAGTGAATGATGAATTGGAGGTGAGGGTGGGAGGAGAGCCCCCAGTTCCTTAGCTGGGGCTGTCACAAGTCGGGGAGGAAGTTGTGTTAGTACCTACCTACCTGTAAGAGAAGGCAGCTGGTTGGCAGCCCCTCTCAGCGCTGCTGGGCTTTTCGCTCTCCGTAAATCACAGCTGAACTTGTTTATTTTTTATTTTTTTCAATGACAGTTGACATACAGTACTATATTGGTTTCAGGTGTACAACGTAGTGATTAGACATTTATATAACTTATGAAGTGATCACCCCGATAAATCTAGTACCCACCTGACACCATACATCGTTATTACAATATTATTGACTCTATTCCCTATGATTCACAGCCAAACTCTTCATCTGCTTTCTCTGTCCCTCTCACCTTTGAACACCCAGCACCTCACTAGGATGCTCCACATCCCACAAACCCTGAAGCTTGTGTCTCCCTCCTGTCAGCAACCACAGGGTGGTGAGAGAAGAAAAACTCCAAAGAACAATCGAGAGGGGAAAGCGAGTCAGGGCAGTGACACTCAGTACCGTCAGAAGCTTAAGAAATGGGGAATCAAGTCACTGGGTAATTTCTAAGTGACAAAATAATTTCGGTAACATTTTCGTGTTAGCCCAAACCCAAACCACAAGTGTCACAGAAGTGCTGAATGAAGCCTCAGAAGTCAGCCCAGGGTCTGCAAGAAGGCTGGAGACTGGAACCTGAGAGTGTGACCCTGCGAAATAATCAGTCCCTTTCTGGAAAACGGAGATCATTGTATGAGCTTACGTCCAGTAATTGTTGTGGAAGAGAGCTAATAGAATGAGTCTGGAAGTGTGATTTCGCCATAATGATATTGAAAGGACGTACGCTGACACTGGGCAGCCTGAAGGTGAGTAGTGTTTCAGGATGGAGAAATAAAGAGCTGCGGTCAGGAATGTGGGCTGGGTTCAGATCTCTACTCTGCCACTTGCTGGCTGTATGACCTGCAGGAGATGACTGAATTCCTGATGGGTAGGCGGACCTACCTGGCCAGCTGTGGTTAACATCTGCGTATCACACACGTGAGGCGCTCGGTCTCACGACTGGCTGAGTGACGCTCATCAAATGGTAGCTCTCACTGTTTACAGAGAAGATAAATCATCTTCATTGCCTTCTATAAATTAGCAAGGAGTCCTCTCATATTTATAAGCGATTGTAGTCGGGGTTATCAATAAGATGTGGGTTGAATTATCTCATCAAATAGATAAGGGAATGTGATTTGGAACCCTTGAAGCATACCTGCAGAGGGACGCAGCCAGGCAAGAATTCTGAAAATCTGTTCGTGGCATCGAGTGAAAGAGCACACCGCCATTCCAGCCTGAAGGACATTCTTTGAGTGATGACAGGCATTTTGACAGCACACCAGGACCTGCCTGACATGTTGATAAAATCATTCAGGAGGTTTTGCAAGATCTGAAACATTGAACCTGCTACCTGAGACCTAGCCTTTATCTCGTATGTGCTTCTCTTTTCGGATGGAAGAAAGCAGGTGTCACCAGGTCCTGACTCAGTGAGGCAAGACATTTAGTTCCTGGTATTCAGACGACCCTGGGAACCAAGTATTCCAAAAAGCAACCAGTGACCACGGGCTACAATTAGCCTATAAATGAGCTTTTAAAGTTCTTTTGTTTTTGTTTTTTAATTTGGTTCCAGTTGTTGTTTTAGCCTTTTAGGGAATAAAACAGGACTGCAAAGCTCTGGAGCTCTCAAGAGTCTCGTTCTGCAATCCCACACTGCAAATGTAAATTTCCAGGCTCTGAATAGCCTTCTGTAAGAGTCCATTTGGGAAGAGATTGATAAAAATCAGCATTCCTGACAGTAATTCACATGTTAGTGGATCAGAACAATTTTTGAATATGCAAGAACTCTAAGTCCATTAGCCCACTCGGGAAGTTGTGCTATCTAGAAAGGTCAGGTGTGGGGTGGCTGTCAGAGCTCAGCAGTGAGTGGGCCTGGCTCTTAGCTCCACACGCGTGTGTATGAGGTGGGACTCCAGAGCTCAGTTTCATGTAACAAGGCCACAAGGAATGTCCACTCCTGTCACCTGGGAAGGCTGCCCAGCCACCTCAGCATTTCAGGGCTTTTAAGGACCTCAGAGGTCACTGAATTGAATCTAAATGAGAGTCCAGTCTCTGCAAATTTCTTTTTTGGAGGGAGGAGAATTGTTCTAATCTGGGTCTTTGGAGGATACATTTAATTTGTGAAAGAAACAAACTTCACTCAAAGGCAAGTCTAGTGATAAAGGTAAATGATCAGGGTGCACAAATTAAAAATAAGGCGGGGCCATAAAAGACAGCACTGGATTGCTCAAATGATCCACAGAGTGATTCAGAGAGGTAATTCCCAAGGCGCCTAGACAAACGGACACTCCTTACACTGCTGGTGTGGGCACGACCTCTCTGAGGGCACAGAGAGAAAACTCACGTTCAAGTCTTTAAAAATGTGCATGTTCTTTGGCCCAGAAATTCAATTTCTAGGAGTTTATCCCAAGGAAATTATTGAGATGGTACATAGAGATTTAACTATTAGGAAAGTTGGTGCCGTGTGAATAACAGCTTAAAAACTGGGAGTGGCCTGAAGGTCCAACAGCAGCGACTGGCTAAATATAGAAGGGTACGTGAAGTCAATGGGAGAGGGTACAGCCGTGCGAAATGGTGCTAATGAAATGTTTCTGTTGCTCTGAAAACTGCTCGTGTTCAATGAAAGGGCGGGGTATACAACAGTGTTAAGGCACAATCCGGGTTATAGCATGTCCAGATGGAGAGGGGATATTTGGAAAGGCAGATACCAAGTTGGAAATGGAGAGTGGGGTTGTGAATATTTACACTTTCATTGGTTGCCTACAGATTATGATTATTCTGTAATGAAAAACTATTTTTATAGTAAAAAGGTAATAAAAGGAAACAACAGAGGAAAGAGAGGTCCTAATAACCTTAAAGAGGAATTATGATAAACTTATATTCATTTCTTAGAGTTGCCGTAACAAAGTACCACAAAATGAGTGACTTGATCAAGAGAAATTTATTGTCTCAGTTCTGGAGCCAGAAGTCCAAGATCAAGGTGTCGGCAGGGTTGGTTCCATCTGAGAGGGAGAAATCTGTTCCATGCCGCTCTCCAGCTTTTGCTGGCGGTCTTCAGCGTTCCTTGGCTTCTGTTGCATCACACCCATCTCTGCCTTCATCTTCACACAGGGTTCTCCCTGTGTCTGGGTCAAAATTTCCCCTTTTTATAGGGACATCTGTCATATTGGATCAGGGCCCCCCCTCTCCTAGTATGACTTCATCTTAATTCATTACATCTGCAATGACCCTATTTCCAAATAAGGCCACATGCTGAGGCCCTGGCGGTTAGGACTTCAACATGTGGGTTTTGGGGAGGACTCAATTCAGCCAATAACAGCACCCCAGGGAGAAAACCACACTGCTCCTACCCGTGTGGTTTATTGAGGTGAGTGCTTACCTGCCGCTGCCACCCGTGCCAGCTGCTGTCTAGTATGAGTGTGGGCCAAGAGCAGGCGTAGTGGGGTGGGGCACCAACGTCCCTGAGGACTCCAGGTCCAAAGAGGTAACAGAGAGCGAGGATGCCCCCTCCCTGCCCAGCGTGCCCAGGCCAGGGCTGCAGACCTGGGTGGGCATTTAGATTGGCATATCTGAGCTAGGGAGACCAATGTAAAAGACCTGAAAGGCAGAGTAGTCTAAAGGAAGAGAAAAGAGCATATTGTGACTTTTGGTTGAATATAGGATTTGTGATTTCAAAATACCAGGGGCACCAAACAAATGTATACAAGTGGACACTTGGTCAGTGTTGCTCAAGCAGTAATTCGCCGTAATCAAAAGTGTCTGGACACTGATGGGAACCACTTTGAGCACCTCTTGTAATTGTAGAAGTCATACGTGACTTGTAGTCATCTTTTGTTATCAGTATTGAGTATTACAATTTTAATAGTTTTTTTCCTTTCTTAAAATATGTATGTATTTTTTTGGCACCTTCTGTAGAAAGACCAAGAGAGAAGGGAGAAAAAACATTACAATTATATTACAATTACACAAAAATCTACACACAGATATTTATCCCAGCTTTATTCATAATCACCAAAACTTGGAAGCAGATATCCCTGAATAGGTGAATGAATTAATAAACGCTGGTACATCCGTACAATGGAATATTATTCAGCGATTAAAAAGAGATGAGGTATCAAGACATGAAAAGACGTGGAAAAACCTTAAATGCACATTACTAAGTGACAGAAGCCAATCTGAAAAGGTTACATACTGCATGATTCCAACTATTTGACATTCTGGAAAAGGCAACTGTAGAGGTTGTTAAAAAATTAGTGGTTGCCAGGGATTTGGGGACTAAGGAGGAGGGACAAACAGCGGAGCCCAGTGAAGCTGTTGTGTGTGACATAGTCATGAACACATAACATTATGCATTTGTCAAAACCCATAGAATGTACAGCACGAAGAATGAACGCCAATGTAAATTATGGACTTCAGTTAATGATGATGAATCAATACTGGCTCACCAGTTGTATCCTGCTAATGCAGAATGTTAGTAACAGGGGGACATTGTGTTGGGTGGGAGAGAGGGTATATGGGAACTCGGTACTACCTGCCCCATTTTTCTGAAAACCTACAACTGCTCTCAAAAAATAAGTCTATTAACTTCAAAACTAAAAAAAAAAAGTCTATTACGAAAAAAGAAATGTAAAAAGGATCATGCACTTAGCTACCCAAAAGAGACCCTTGGCAGATAAAAGCCTGGGCAATTGCAAGAGTTAACTCGTTTTCAAAGGCAGTTGAAAAGATACAGATGACCAAAGTGTGACCCAGCGGGCTCTCCAGGACTCAAACAACCCTGGCTGCTCACACCTCTCTCAGACTCAACAAAGCCCTTCTGATGGAGCTTAAAAGTAGTGGGGTGCGGGGGAGGGGAAGAAGAACCAAATTCTTAGTCAAAGAAATAACAGTTTGGAACATGCACAAGAGTGTCAACAAGTTATGTAGATCTTATCAGCATCGCATTTTTGGTGCCTCCCAGCTATCCAGCGTGGCTCCACCAGCCTGTCAACAGCCTTCAGCATCCCACGCGCGTCACAGGCATAGCAACACATTGGGAGGCTCTGCCATGGCCAAGCCCGCCTCCCTAGGGCCCCGAGGAGGGGGGATTTCCTCTCTCCTCTGAGGATACCATCCCCTCAGTATGTACAGGGTCTTCAGTCCATTTCTCTGCTCACGTTCGGTGACTTGGTGGGGGCCCACTGTCTCTAAAACGGAACAATACCTTTATGCTAATTTTTGAGAAGAGTACCCAACTTGGGAAAGTCTGATATTCTCACCTGGGAAGGAAGAGAATGTGTAGTTTTAGTAATGTGAGGAGAAATCAGGCAAAGTCATTGTCAAAGTATGTTTATACGAGGCATTTCTACATTTGCAGGTAAAACATTGTAATTTTTGACAAAATTATGGAGAAGGGATAAGGCAGGAGACTTGTGGAGATTGCTCTCTCCCCCGTCACAGACCAGCAGTAAAGCTCTCACCAAGTACACATTGGTCCGTGAAAATCCAGCCTTCCAAATGTAATTTTGCTAAGTGATGCAAAAGAGCGTTTATGTAGACTAATGAGTTTGATAGTCTTTACTGTATATCTCAGCTTTTTTTTACAGTTACGTGTTTATTACATTAAAGTCCAGTGACTGGATCTCCTTGTTAGTTTGTGTTTGTTTTCACTTTTAGGCAGCTTTAAGTGCCTTGAAACAATTTTCTGAGCAAGGACTGGATCCAATGGAAGGGACAATGAATATTGAAAAAGGTTCTCTTGAAAAGTGAGTAAATCTTCTGTCGCATTCTTACATTTATAATTTTGTCACTGTATGAAAAATAAGATACAGGTAATAATAAGGTAAAAAAAAAAAGTCAAGACAATAGTATCTATATCTTACAAAATTATCCATAATACAATTAAATATAAACAAGTGAGAAACAGTATATGTGGTCATATGCATTTCCTACAATATGCCTGTGAGAGTTTTAATCTACGAACTGATGATTATTTCTGCATTTTAATCCCTTTGTTGGAAATAGTTTTGTGAGTTGTGTTGACTGTAGAGACTTGCAAAACAAACAAAAAGTTGTTCACTTCACACGGTTGAGCGTTTTCTGGCTAACCCATTTTCTGAGGTAAAAATTTTCCCTCACAATTCCTGCTAAGTTGTGGGCCCAACAAAGAGAAAAGAGAAAGAAGTTGAGAGAGGCCTCCCCTCCCCTTAGCTGCATTTCATTTTTCACATTGTTATACGAAACACAAGCACACGTTGCCACAAAAGTGTGGCTCCCAAGGGCTGCAAGGGCAAAAATGCAGCTATAATAAGTGTTTCTGAGATTTAGCTCTGAGCTTTTTTAATGATATTGAACATAAGGTCTTATCTGAGACTGAATTTTAGGTCTCTCCAGAGACCCAATTTGTATTGCAGAAATTGAAAGCAATTGTATTTACCTAGTGGAATCCAAACTCTTTCAGAGCAGTAATAATAGTAGGTGAGGTTTCAGAACACACAAGAGATAACATTTTTAAAATGAAAAAAAATAGATAACCCAGGGCGTGAAATCCAGATACGCCGATCCTACTGTTAAAGAAGCACCCCCCTGCCAAAGCAGCATTTGGTCATTAATATTTAAAAGGTGAGAGCGTGAGAAGAAAACATTTGGTAAACAGACATGGCATTTTTAAGTTGTCTATAGATTGGCAACCATTTATAAGCTAATTTAATCAAAAACATTTCCACATGATCTCATCAGTAGACCATCTGAACATAAATATTGTTGTTTCACTTTAAAACGTCACTTTGGTGGTGACCTTTGAATCCTGTGTGCCATCTGCTAATAAACATGTCTGAAGACGTGCAAGCCTGGACCTTCAGCTCTTGTTAATGTATTAATCTTCCAGACAAGGCCAGCATCTGGGAGAGAAAGCGGACAATAACCAGACACACCCGGGCTCCATCCCTCAGGAGTGCAAGAAATCAAAGTCCGTCATCTAGCAGCTCCCAGAACCACGGCTGCCACCGCTTCCTTATAAACCTGTCAGCACGCATGAGGGTGTCTGTGTCCACGGAAATGAATGACTAATACCATTATTTGAGTCTTATGTGAAGACAACACTATTCTAACACAAGAGATAATATACATAGTACTGTTTACTCAACTGGGGAAAAAAATCAAACTTTGCACATTTCCCTTGGAACTTGAGATCAGATCATAACTCATTTGCCCAGAGGCAGCAGAAATCTGATCCTGCTCCTGGAGCTTAAAATAACAATTAATGAAAAGTGTTAGAAACAGAGGTAACGATTTTTACATTGATTAATAGAGAAATCGGGTCTGGTTCTGTTCCGATTGTTTTGTTGTGCGTGGCGCTTGTGTTCAGTTATATTCTCTCTCTTCCTCTCTCGTTTGAAATAATGCTTGACGAGTCGAAAATTAACCAATGACGTGCTGTGGAATGTGGTTGTTGTCTTCATATAGAGTCACAGTTTCTCTTTTTATGCAGGTATTTGTAACCTTCATCCTATATCAATATGAATAAGGCGCACTACTCAAAGATGTATGCAAACGAACATGGTTTAAATCAGGTCAGACATTTAATTAAAACTATGAAATAATGTTAGGAACAACTAGTTTCAATATACTCCAGGAATTTAAAAAGAAAAAAAAATCCCTTATGGGCCTTGAGCTCCATAATACTCTTAACCACCAAGGAAGCGTCTTGCCTCCACAAACCATTTCTCTGGGTTCCACGTTCCGCTGTGGAAATCGCACCCACCGCCATTTGTGTCTTGTGGCTCCTCACTGTTTGCATCGAGAGTGTTTTTAATAACTGCCTCTGGACTTGGGACAGTGAGTAGGATCGAAATAATGTCCCTGGCGGGGAAAGGAGAACCCGGCCAGCTTGTAGCCAGCCACGCTGGGGACCAGCATGTCGGAATCCAGTGTGTAGCAAATGCAGTAAAAATTTGGTCAGTTGCTGTGTGAAGTGTTGTTATTGTCCTGTCATTCCCTCGCTCTCATCTCTTAAGAGTCACCTCACTGAAACCCATCCCAGAGGCCACCACCTGGCCTCGTCATCCTCGCACCAGTGACATTAGAGGATGTCCCTGCCACCTGCCGTATCTGCGAAACTGCAGAGCTGCCTCCCCGGTGACTGGGAGCCGAGTTCCTGACCAGCCCACGTCATCTCATTGTTCGGGTTTTCTCCTTATTGATTTGCAAACGTTGTGCAATGAGAAAACGCTAGATGGTCTCACTGCCGGACCCAACATGACAATAGGAATAGAATTAAGATTTCACAAGCAAAACCGCCACAAACCATGAGCTGGCTGACTCACACGCGACAGAAGAATAAACAAACAGCAACATAAGGAAATCACTCCAGGCTTGTTTGTAATGATTGCCATGTGGGGAAGTCCGCCGGTACGGGGAGGGCCGATGCCCTTGGAGGAAATAGTTCTGGTTACATAAAGCCGGGTCCTTGTGGAAATAGCAGCATGTTGGTAAAGTTGGGGTTCACAAAGGTCAGCCAGCTTGAGCAGGAGGTCCTGCTGCCTGACACAGGGGCGCAGAGGGCCCTAATTCATTCCCTGGGGAGGGGACAGGCCCGGCCTCAGGTGGGTGTGGATCGGGCCCGTAGGCAGCCTACTCAGGCAGGCTCATTAAAGTCACCAAAGGCAATAAACATCGACCATCTCCCACAGTCTAAACAACACCAAGGCCGGCAGGGCTTGGATGAGCACAGGGAAGAAACAAAGCCAACCAGTTCTCACAACCCAAGTGTCCAAGGCATTGAACTGTTTAGTTATGTGACGCGATGTCACCCTCAGAGCTGATGGATCCCTGAACTCACCAGAACGGTGGTAGGGGCCGGGGCATGTAAGCTGGCAAAGGATCTCAAGTTTGGGGATAGGGCATTTATTCCAAATTCCATCCCATCTACCGGCTTGAAGAGCCCAGGAAGGCTGTCAGCTAGTTCCCGGGACACCAGCCCTTCCTGGGAAGCCGTGGGTTTTCCTTGGGTTGAATTAGCAATGCAAATGAGGTGATGGGTGGTCTGCAGTCCCTTACTGGGACCTGCTGCAACGCTATATATCATTAGAGAGGAAACCATTAAATAGATTTATTGAAAGAATGTTTCTCC
This sequence comes from Rhinolophus sinicus, assembly GCF_036562045.2. NCBI lineage: Eukaryota > Metazoa > Chordata > Mammalia > Chiroptera > Rhinolophidae > Rhinolophus > Rhinolophus sinicus. The sequence continues at coordinate 8,708,516 of NC_133763.1, forward strand.
AGCACAAGGAGATCTTTTTGATGAAAAATGGAACTCATTATTCTTTAAAGGACACAGATTGACTTATCTCCTTTATCAATTACAGTGTCTGCTTTCAGCTTTTCTCAACCCGCACTGGGCTTTGTAGTCAATCCCCAGTGCTGAGGCCAATGTGTTTTATGAAAAAGGTTTGTTTTTACATTTTAATTGGAAATAGAATATTGCACTTTGGAACTCTGACCGTCCCTTTCCAGGACAACTTGCCAAAGATCGATGGTGAGACAGCATTGATCAAGCTCTGTGACAAGGACATCCCTCCCCTTTCCTGGGGTGAACTCTCTGAGTTGTCCAAGTTCTCCCAAGCAAACATTCTCAGCAGTGGGTTTTGGGGGTGGGGGGTTGGGTTTTTTGTTTGTTTGTTTTGTTTTTTGACAGCTTCAACCAATTTTCTGTACCTTAAACTAAAAATAGATTAATGAAAAGCTTGCATTATTATACAGAGGTTTTCAGGACTCCTAGTGACCTTGGAAATGTGGTCCAGACCAATTGTTTGATGTTTAAATTCTACTGCAGACGAGTTATCACTGCACTTGCCCAGAGTGTGTTCTGTACCTTTGAATTTCCAAAGCCACTTGTTATGATATGGCCAAGAATGGTAGAAAACCTAACTGTTTTGCATACAGAGCTAAGAAGTCACCGATGGCAAAATCATATGTGAATTTGTCTTTGAGTTTCCCCTGGCCTTCCCCCCTTCTCCAGCCCCCATGACATAGGTACCCGATACATGTGTAAATGATACATTGAATGAATGGACGAATGATCTATCAAAGCGCCATATCAGCCTGTTAAAGAACTAAAACTTAAATCCCATCGCTTGCCTGATACAGAGATAGGCACACATTACTGTGGATTAGACTGTACCTTTAACCCCAGGGGGACTGTGGCGTTTCTTAATCAAAAACATGGTGAACCCAAAAAACCCTCCCTTCCGAGGACCCTAGACCCATGGAAGCCCACTATCCTGCCCCCCATCTTCCCATTTCTTCATTTATATCTCTTCCCTAGGCTAGCAGATTTCATTCCAATCCACACCCCCAGATACATTCCTATATTTCCACAATCACAGATGTATGTCTTCATGAGGACGGATAATATCTGGTTCAAAGCAAGGACTTCCTTAGACTCGGTCAGACCCAGCTGTCTGTTTCTAACAGTACCACCCAAGTTCCGTCTCACCTTGCCAAGTCTCATTTACAACTTACCTTGTTGGGGAAACCTTCCTCTTATGTTCTAACCTCTTAACTAAAAGCTCCCTTGACTGAATTCCCCAGCACACTCTGATGTATGCTGGGAATGAAGAAAATAAATAAACAAATGAAGCTACTTCTCCCTAAAGAACCCACATTCTAGCTAGTGGGAAAGACAGACAAGGAAATGGGTGCAGAAAGTGGAGCATTTTGTGCTCAGAATCACTGTGTTGTATCTCTTTGTTCATCTGTTTGTCCCTTTCAGTCAGTGACGATTCATGCTCATCTTACTATGCTTTGGCACGGTGCTATATTCTGATGAGTCTATCAAAAAGCCACCATCTGCTTTCATTCTAGTAGTATATCTTATCTCACCTCCACAAACCCCAAATGTCTACTGACCGACCCCTACCACCAGCCCCAGTATTCATATACTAGGTGAGGCTTTCAGCACACCACTCATGAGGCTGATCGACTGGATTTCTTCCTCATTGTATCTCCTGGCCTGGGAGATACTCAGTTTATGGTAAGTACACAATAAATATTTGTTGAGTAGATGAATGACTCTAAAAACCTTGCCATGATGGATTTGCCATTCTAACCGGATCAACGGTGACCTGGACTCATGGACAGAGAAGTGTGGCCTGCTGGATGGAACCACCTGTCTGGGAATAAACTTCTGATTCTACTCCTGTTGATGTGTAGCCCTGTTGAAGCCTTTTAACATCTTCAACTTTCAGCTTTTCATCCAAAAAAAAAACAAACAAAATAGGGATAAGAATATACAGGATTACGTGGTCTATTTTTTAAAGTATACAAGTTGTTAAATTAAATAAGATATTTTAATTGAAGTTAATAGGTATTAAGGAAAGAGTCTAGAGACACAGATGTGAACTTGTCAAGGGATTTGCCTTCCTGGGCCTTAGTTTCCACATCTATAAAATGATGGCCTCGAAGAGCATTGCAGCTCTAAATTTATAGTATTACCCTTACCATGTTTCCCCGAAAGTAAGACTTAGCTGGACAATCAGCTCTAATGCATCTTTTGGAGCAAAAATTAATACAAGACCCGGTCTTATTTTAATATAATATAAGACCCAGTATTATATTATATTATATTATATTATATTATATTATATTATATTATATTATTTATTATATTATATGACCTGGTGTTGTAGTAAAATAAGACCAAGTCTTATATTAATTTTTGCTCCAAAAGATGCATTAGAGCTGATGATCTGGCTAGGTCTTATTTTTGGGGAAACACAGTACCTCTATTACTAGTGGTATACTTGTATTCAAATATTGTCTCTAATATGCAAAAAGTTTTAAAAATCAAATACCTGCAAGGAACAATACCACTCATATCAATTAGGATTCTTTTGGTTAAGAGTTCTAAAAAACGTATTCAAACCAGCAATGGGAAACTTGTTACAAAGCTACAGGGTGTTTCACAGAACCCAAGGGCAGAAATGCAGAATTAAACTGGAGCCAGGAAGCCTAAGGCTGTGGGGAAACCAGGAAGCTCTCTTTCTCCCTCTGTCAATTCCCCTCCTCCCTCTGAATGTGTGAATCATTTGTTTCTCTCCACACCAGCTCGTGCTTTGCTACTACACATATCAGAGAACATGGCTACCAGTAGAACCCAAGTTCACAGCCACGTGAAGAAACACTAACTCTTCTTTTGATTTCATTCCTAAAGTCATCGAAAGGAACACTTGATCGGCCCACTGTGGACCAGGTGTTCACCACTGGCCCACGATGTACAAATATGGCAGCCCCAACTCTACCCCTCTGCAATAAGACAGAGTAGTCACTATAAAAGAGAGAATCCCTATTTCAGAAGACAACCCAATAGGTATCTGCCTCAACTACTTCCCAGGGGAAAAGACTCGTTAAATCAACGTAAACAGCGAAGCTTAAATAACTGAGTAGCAGCAGTCTTCCAAATACCATAACTTGTTCTCAGGTTTGCACAGGCTGTGCTGTTTTGTTTGGTTTCGTTTAATCCTTTCGGTCTTAAGTTTCAAGGGTCTGATGAACCACAAAGCTATCCTGAATGAGTCATAAAACTACCAAGAAGAAAAAAACTCTCCAGTGATCCAAAATTAGTACATTATTAAAAGCCTCGTTTACCTCAGCATAAATAATGAGAAATTTAAGTCATACAGGAGTCATCCATTTTCACTGATGTTTACGAACCAGAAGACTGAAGGCCACTTCCCTGCTCTTGTTACCCTGAGTGGATTTTCACTGTGAGGAAATGTCTGATTCTTACAACTGAGGTGGGTAGAAATGGATGCGATGTTGGTCTAATTTTATTTCAACCTTTACTCGTAAGTTTTCAAGGGAGCCCAAATAAGGGAAGAGACTTGGTTATTTAAGTGGCTAGGAGGAAGCAGACAATAGAAAGAATCAGAAATTTGGATTCCAAAGTAGAGTGGGTGAGGAAGCCAGTGGCCTTGGAGAAAAATGAGGACAAGGGAAGTTCTGGAGAAGGCATTTGTGAGCAGAACCGACTCAGGTGTTCCCTGCAGAGAAGTCTTTAAATGAGCAGTCAGACATTTTATGTTTACACTTGAGCCTCCCCTTGAATCTCCTACATGGGTAGTAGTTTTCCAGAAACATGTTGGTCACTGGTCCTTCCACATCCTCCGAATGCAGGGGAAGGAGCAAGAGACCCTCTTCACCAAAGCCTTGGGAAGTGCCAGCACTGAAGGCACAGGCTGAGAAAGAGGAGCTCATGCAGGGGTCTGAGAAGGAATAGACGTGGTAAGAAAAAGATGGCCGGAGGACGGACGGTCAAAGGGTGTCAGTAGCCACCGTGAGGAAGTGAGCAAGAAAAGACAGGAAAAGAGCCCATAAGATCTGGCAGCAGGAGGCCATGGATGAGCTTTGACAGTCCTGTTCAGGAAGGAGGAGGAGGAGGCTGCAAGGGAAGGCCGCTTGACCCTCCCTCTGAGGTACTAGACAGCTCCTCAAGCAGTGTGGGTCCATTGTCTTCTAGATACTCGACCTACTAGGACGCTAGCTGTAGGGACTGGAACCTGGTACAACTCGCGAGAGAACAATCTGACAATACGTACCCCAGTATTTAGTGAAGAAAGGATGCTGTTGGCAGTGAACTCTTCCCACTCTCTGCCCGGAGATGGTGGCTGCTTGAGTGCTGTCACTACAGTAGAAGGAGGCGGTGCTGAGGGAACTCGAAAACTCGTGTGTCTCATTCAGATCGGCCTGCTCTCCATTGACCTGTGACTGGGGCGTGTGTTGGCTGCCTCGGAAGATGAGGAGCCTGCAGGTGGGCATTGAGTACCTGGCCTGTAGGTGTTCCCCCACAAAGGTGTTCCTCCTTGGAAGCCCCTTCCCACCTTGGCAGTCAGTTGTCCCTTATCCTGGTGGGTTTGTGGTCTTAGCTCTGCTGCTTTTATTCGCCTTCTGAGGATAGGGCTTCTGCTCCAAGAGAAGAGCCGTGAGGCAGAAGGTACTGGTTTAAACTCCACTGGAAGTCAGCCTGGTGTGGGCATCCTTGGAAAGGGCTGTGTAGGGGACTGAGGTTGTGAGGATGGGGCATGTGTAGGCACAGACGGGAATATTTTGCCTTATATGGAAAGGCTGTAATTAGGTTTTAGTGGTGGGTTAAAGATGGCTGTGAATTGTCCCTCTCTCCATTGAGAAGTGGAATTAATTTCCCCTCGACTCCGGGCTGGCCCTGTAATTGCTAAATCAATGGAATCTGGTGGAAGTGACATTGTGCTTGTTCCAGGGTTAAGCCTCTGGGCCCGGCCTCCTGCTTCCTCCCTACTGGGTCACTCCCTTTTCTGATTCTCACTCTTGGAACCCAGCCACAACAGCCTTAGCTGAGCTCCAAAGCAACAGGCAGCATCAACTACCGCCATGTGAATGAGCCACTTGGAAACCTCAGCCCAATAAAGCCTCACATGACCGAAGCCCCCGCTGCCATGTGGACCAGAGGTAGCACCCAGCTGAGCCAACCCACAGAATAATGAGAAATGATGCAAAAGTGGCTGTTTCCTGTCATTCAGTTTTGAGATGGTTTGTTATGGAGCAGTGAATAACGACAGTTTTTATTCATGTTTTCCATAGACTTGAACCCAATTGCGGGAGTAAACTGGCAAAAGCAAATGTTAAATTACCCACTAGCTTCCATCTCTGATGCACAGAATTCTTCCTACAATTCCTTCCAAGTAGCAAAACAGGGTAGGCATTCCCTTTGTCCTGTCTGTCCTTGTAGATGCTTATGGTGTAGTGCATGTCCCAGGCATGGGGACCAGGCACAGAGGGGCTGGGAAAATCCACCTGAAGGAGAGGGGCTTTTCTCCATGTGAGTGAGCAGAGCCCGTTGGGGCTGGGCCGTTTTCACACAGGTGGCTGAACAGCATTCAGTATTTTTCCTTGTCAGTCTCCATGGGAGATGGGCAGATGCCAAGATTGGGTGGCCCCAGATGGCTAACTTCCCCTTCTTTCTTGCATTGAAGGCTAATTTCAGTTACATGATATGACCCTTGGTCAATAACTGTGTAGTTGTGGCCCCCGGTCCACTGGGAGCCTTGCTCAGCCTGGCGGCCCCCTCCAGCCAAGCCCTCTGGATGACATTAAGCTTGAACTCCAAGACACCGTGATGCATTACCTTAAGCTCTTAACTGTAGCTTCATCTGTCTTAACTTGTCATCAAAACTTCAGTTCTCAGCCCTTCCAGAACAGAGGCCAGAACTTGTTTTGGATCTGGACCCTGCAAGGCGGGTCAGGAAAGGATGACAAAAGCCTCAACCACGCTCCTTTTTGTCTCACGGGAACCCAGAGTCAATGCACGTCACTTGGGAGAGTGTGGCCTGTGGACCAGGGCTTTGAGCTTGACTCAAGTGTGCCCCAGAAAGTTCTAGTTCAGCTAAGCTACACCAGCCAAAATCCCTCATTTCTTAGTGGCTTGTAACAGTCGTTAACAAGCATACTTAGACTCTTCAACTCAAAGGAACTCATTTATTAACAGACAAAATTTGCTTAAAGCTCACACTGTTGCAATAAGTCTTTGTATTTCAGGTTTAAATAATTTTAATTTCCAGCCTGATGGTGGTATTGTTTTCATTTTTGTCTGGAGCATAAATGATAGCAGGAAGATCCTATTACTAGGAAAAAATTAAATTAAACCAGGTGGTCTGTGGTGAGTTGTCGTGTATGGAATTAATTTCGCATGCAGGTTGGGATGAGCTCATAAATTGTTCTTTTGGTTGGCAATTTCACCCTCGCCTGCTAGATTGAATTATTTCCTTGTAATTCAGACCCCCTGGGTAGTCCGTAATAAAGACCATATTGTGTGTCTTGGCTAGCATGCATAGTAGAGGACAGATACCCATGGTTGTCTGAGAGCCATCAGTGAGCCCAGTCATACATCCTTGAGGGACAATTGGTGATATTGTCAACAGTGCATTGTTGCCGTATCTGGGCTCAGGGTGGGACCGAGATGGGAGTCTGACCTGGCTGTGTTTACACTAAGAGATCTGTGTCAGGCAGTTTGGCCCAACACCCATAGAACAATGGAATGCCCCAAACGTCTACGCCATCTCAGAAAGGCAGTGGCTCATGCGACCAGCCATGCAGAGCCCTAACCTCAGAGCAAAGGCAGCTGTGATCTCTTTGGAAGAGCTTCCCTCACCTATTTGGAGGACAGAAATGGTTTCTGGAGGACAAGAATCTCAGATCCTTCAAATCTACTAAAGAGGAACAGACATGAGAAAAGGAACAGACATGAGACAATAAAAACTACATAGCCGGGGCGCCTCCGTGTTGACCCTGCAGAGTGCAACAAAACCCCCTCCAGAGCTGTATCCTCCTCTTCTACCAGGTTTCCTGGAAAACAAGACTGGGTCTTATATTAATTTTTGCTCCAAAACACTCATTAGGGCTTATTTTCAGGCTCGGTCTTAGTTTCAAGGAAACACGGTAGGTAGAAGGGTGGGGTGTGGAGCAAATTCTACTAACCCACCCCAGAACTAAGCCCTCTGAAGAATGACAATGACCTGACCTCCAACCCCCAGCTCAGAGAGTCACGCTCACTGTGCATCTATCATCTGCTCCCTCTGAAATTGCCAAATGAAAGATCGATTGCCAGCTAAGACCTATTGCTTCATCAAAGACTGTGGAAGCTGATCCAGAAACCGTCTTCGTAGCTGACACCCATGGCCCCGACTCCTACAGGACAACGGCCATGTTTGTCTGCAGGGCCCCTGTGTGCAGCTCATAGCCAACTGGAAAGGAGCATTTGCTGCCCTCCCCTCCGCCAGCCTGGTCGGGTGCTGAGCTGGCTCTGGATTTGGTTTGGGAGCTGTCAGCACATGCCTCTGAGAATTCGTTTAACCAGCACTGTAGAAACCCACACTTCATCCAGAGAAAAGTGCTCCATGGGACCGCGGCTGTGTACAGGGTGACCAGCCATCTCGGTTTGCCCAGGACAGAGATTTCCTGGGACATGACTAAAACCAGATCAAAGCACATGGGGATGGTGGTCTCTTCACTGCCTATTGGTTCATCCTATTGGAGCAGAGGAGAGGAAATTGCGAAGATTCCTGCGTGATTTCCAGCAGTTCCATGCGAGCTGCCCTGTAGCTGTGGACTCCCCTGCAACATTCTCCCCACCCCTGAGCCTGATGAAACCCGAGACTTGTACCCCTGGAAACTATTTGCATCCTTTCAACAAGCTATGTCTCCAAATACCAAAGAAAAAGAAATCATGTGCAAAGGCCCACAAGAGCTTAGGTTATTCCCACTGTGGCGCTCCGTGGCTTGTCAGAGGGGCCCTTTCCTCCAGGAGGCCCAGCCTGTGGTCTCACACAGAGACCCATTTGGAACCTTTGCCACACAAGCGTGTTGTAAGATGAGTGAGAGCTGATCACCAGCTCTTTCTCCTGCCTAAGGCCATCAGAGTGTCTTCATAGGCTCCTGAGCCGCTCTTACCCCATTTGGAGCACGTCGTTTCATGGGCCAGGCTGCTGAGGACAGAACACGAGCGTCAAAGGTGTTCTCTTTCCACTTCCTTGGCCGGCATCCTGCTTCCCCTGCCTTCAGAGAGCAGGGCACCCAAAGTCGCAAGTGGGGGCATTTATGAAACAATGACAGTGACCACTGGATCCTAAGGACAAGGGATTCCCTACTCTGTGCAGCTCCTGGGACGCTTCCTCGCCTCACTGAAAAACGGAACTGCAATGTCACGGGAGCCGTGTGGAAATGACATACTCAGCTTTCTGCCACTGGAAATTGCATGGAACTGTAAAAGGCCACAGTTGTGTCTGGATTTTTGGAGCATTGTTTGGAGGCTACAATTAATGATAATCCAGCTCACTGAGCCCCAGGAGAGGAAGGAGGAGAACCCCTCAAAACCTGAAACTGGATCGCCTGATAGTCAATAACCTGAGCCCCAAACTTCCTGCAGCCTGATTTCGTCTTCTCCGAACAGGACGGCCCTGTCCTGCCTCCATGTTTTCCTCACACCCTCCTGTCTGCCGTCACATGTCCTCGCCTACCCCTTCCCTGCTCACCTGCTTTTCCAGGTGCAACTCAAGTCCCACCTCCTGCGAGAAGGCCTCCTGAGTGCCCCAGCCCCCTGCCTGCTCAGATACGTGGCTTCGCTGGGCTGCCTTATTCATTCTTTCTTCAGCAGACGGTGAGCCCCATGTCCCCATCACGGGACTGTGAGCTCTTTAAAGGCAAGGCCTGTCTTCCATTTTCTGGACATATCCAGCCAGATCTGGCCCACGGTAGAAACTCAGTGGTGACTGCTGGTATCATTTGAGTAAATGAAAACCCCAATCCAAACCAGTGCCACTGGCATCTGCTCTGTGACCCAGGCTTTCCACCCCAAAAGGAACACCGACGTCATGTACAAAAATGCTCACAGCAGCTTTACGCGTCATAGCCCCAAACTGTGAACAGCCCACAGGTCCATCAATAAGAGAAAGGTCATACAAATTTTTCCTTTGGGTGACTCTTGAATGCATTACACTGAGTGAAACCTTGCCCAAAATCGTCCAGGCTGCATGACTTCGTTTCTATGAAGTTCTGGAATAGGCAAACTTGTCTATGGTGAAAACGATCAGACCGGTGCTTGCTTCTGAGGGGCAGGATGAGAGCTGCACTGGGAAAGGGGTCCCAGGGAACTCTCCGGGGTGATCGTTATGTCTCTCGATAAGGGTTTGGGTGGCTCTGGTGTACGCACTTGTCAGACCTCGAAACTATATTCTTTAGCTTGCACATTTCGTTAAAGGGATAGTTTTATCTCAAAATACAAAACGTTAACAAACATTGAATATTAACAACGGAAGTGTACTGATGTCTGCAATTTACTTTGAAATGCATCAGAAAAGAAAATGTACTGTTGGGTGGAGGGAGGGATGGATGGGTAGATACGTGATGGAACAAACATGGCAAAATAGAGCGTAACAAAACTAAACACCCAGTACTGGCCACCACCCAAACCACGGCACTCCCCTGTCTTTAGTGCTGCCACTGCCAGGGAGGCTGCAGGACAAGTGTGTCCTCTGACAGGGCAGGGGTATCCATGGAGGAGGGGTATCCATGGGGAGAGCAGGATTCTAGGGAGCCAGGAAGGTGGTGGTGAGGGGGGCAGAAGTGACCGCTAGAGCTTCAAGGGGGCTGGGCAGGGAGGACAGAGTGAGGAAGGTGCCGCCTGGGGGACTACTTCAGCCTCTCATCTCCAGCGTCTGCCCAAAGGGCTGCCCTGTCCTTGGGACATACCAGGTAGAAAGAAATGTTTAGTAAATGGCCGGCTGGCCAAGCTCGCACCATCATTGGGCCTACAGCCCTTGAAGTCCAGGGTCGAATTCATGGTTCAAAGGATTATCTTTTCTTAGGAAGCACTGATAAGCCTAGCCATATCTACCCTCGTTCCTCCTGTTGATAGGGTGCCTGGGCTGGTAGATCTGAGAGCCATAGATTTCGTCCATCTGGATTTCAGCAGAGGGTGCAAACTGACAGCCCTCGGGCTAGACCTAGCCCACAGATGTGTTCTGTGTTTTGTTTGGCCTCCCAGAGGGCCGGGGTTTTTTCAGTTTTGTTTTTTGTTTTTTTAGTTTAGTTTAGTTGCCAAGATTTTAACATCACATAAGCTCTGGATTGTCTGCATTTCTTGAAATGTTGAAAGATCCAGCAACATGGGCGACGGTTGGCAGGAATGACTGGCAGCTGCCCCTGGCCCTCATTCACTCTGTCCCCAGCTCGCCCTCTGCGCATGGGCGTTCCCACCCTTGCACGTCACGTCATGCATGTGGACCAGAGAGAGAAGTCAAAGTTGGCTGATCGTACCACTAAACGCACCTTGATGTGGTAACTATTGACAGAGCGCCGACCAAGTGTGTTTGGTCCTGGGGACACCCCAGAGAGCAAAATGACTCCGTCACTTTTCTAAAGGAACTTAGCTTCTAGAGAATCGATGGACAAAAAAAGAAACCAAGAAATGAAAAGAAAACAAAATAATTCCAACCTGCGATAATCGTTAGAAAGGGGCAAGATGACAGAGGAGGTGCCATACAATGTAACTTGGGGTGGGGTGGGGAAAGGCGGTCTGGGGTGACGTGTGTAAGCTAACTCCCGGAGGATGAGGCGATTCGGAGACTATTTAGGTGGATGAAAAGCCTTAGATGGGAAGTGTTTGGGTTCTTTCAGGAGCTGAGAGAGGCCTGGTGTCAAAGCTGTGTGGAAGAGAAGGGAGCAAGGTAAGGATAGGTGGGCAGTGGCGGGACTTGTCAACCAAGTAGAGCCAGCCTTGTTCTATGGCCCTTTGCTTTATTACATATCACACATGTTGTGTTGTTTTTTTTCACAAATGGAAAACTGAACCTCCACCAGCAAAAAGACTGAGACTTGCTGCATTGCGATACTTGCTTTGTAATGATCCGTTGTCTGGAACCGAAGCCACAATATCGCCGAGGTGTGCCTGTAGAGTGGACATTTTACTCTGGGTGCAGTGTGACGCCATGCGGGGCTTGGGGCAAGAGAGAGACACAATCAGATTTATATGTCGTAAAATCAAGCTGGCTATTGAGAAGGACCGCAGGGAACACAGCCAGAGACCTCAGTAGGAGGCCCCTGCAGAGGGCAGGTGAGCCATGGTGGCCCAATTGGTGGAGGAAAGAAACAGATCAAGTGCATTTTGGAGGAAGTAAGTTTCTAGCTGGTTGCCGGAGGAGGTAGCCCTGGAAATCCTATCCGTGGCCGTATCAGATGTAAATCCGTGCAGGGATGTAGACAAGGGCCACCCAGGATACGACAACTCCATCTTGGCTGCTTCCACAATGCAAGATGCTTTCACATAAATTAGGCCCTCCTTGGGTAGCAGGACACAACCTAAAGCAGTGAGCAGTTCATTGCAAACTGCTTGAAAATGTCTTTGAGAAGTCATGTAGATTTTGCGTTCTCGTCTGTAATGTAGCTATCCATATTTGATCTCATTTTTCCCGGTTATAAATGACGTAGCATCAAACGAACGAGAAAAAGACCCCCAGATCCCTCCTAGGGTCCCCAGTTAACGTTCTCTTCAATGGTTCTCAACTTTGGTTGCCCGTTGGAATCACCTTGGGAGCTTTTAAAACTGCTGATGTCTGGGGCCCCCTCCCAGAGATTCTGACTGAGTTGTGACCTGGGCACCTGGAATGTTAAGGCTGCCTGGTGATGCTAAAGGTCAGACATGGTACAGAACCACTCTCTAACCTAGGCCAGAGGTTCCCAAAGTGTGGTGGCCGGACCACCCATAACAGCACAACCTAGAAACTTGTACGAAATGCGATTTTCTTGGCCCCCCCCCAAATGTCCTGAATCCAGGATTCTGGGGGCACGGCCTGGCGAGCGGTGCTTTTAACTCGCCTTCTCGATACCTGCTGAACTTTGAGACTCTCTCCTCTGGGCCCCGTGCTTTTTCGTTTGGGAGGCTCTGGCACACAGTCTTTCATCTGATCCTCACCCGGGAGGTAGATGAGGCAGCTATTGTCTTTTCCATCTGCCACATGGGCAGATGGAGGCAGAGAGAAATTTAGTGATTTGCCAGTCGTTAGCTGGCTAGAGGCCCAAACCCAGAAGGCAGAACACAGGTGGGTGTTTACAACAACCTCTCACCACCATGCTGCCCCCCACCAGCTAACAGGTCTGATACTGAGGCCTCCCCCTCAGGAGGTAGACACAGAGTCCTGGGCTCTGGGGGAATGGGGGGTAGAGTCACTAAACTTGTTCTGTAAAGGGCCAGGTAGTACATAGCTCTGTGGGCCACACTGTCTCTGTTAAAACCAGTCAACAGTGCCATTTTGCCATGAAAGAGGCCATAGACCATATGGACAATATGTAAATGAATGAGTGTGCCTGTGTGCCAATAAAACTTTATTTACAAATGTAGGTAAGGGGCTGGATTTGGGCATGGGATTAGGGACCTGCTCTAGAGTAAGGTTCAGGCTCGGGTGCTGGCCTGGCCCAGGCCTCCATTAACTACCCACCCCTTGTCCACTCACAGGCATTGCTCACAGAGCCCAGGAGGCCCTGCTGTGTGGGTGCTCAAGGCTGGGAAGTGGTGAAGACTGAGACCAGCTAGAGGAGATGAAGGTGGAGATGGGGATGGAGATGATGGAGGTGATGGAGATGATGGCAGTGATGGAGATGATGGAGGTGATGGAGATGATGGCAGTGATGGAGATGATGGAGGTGATGGAGATGATAGAGATGGAGGTGATGGAGATGATGGAGGTGATGGAGATGATAGAGATGGATTTTCTAGCTTCCCCTCCTTATGGAGATTTTGGGACGTATGGTTGGTGGGATCCCAAGGCCTGGGCAGGTCACATAAGTGGCAATGTCAGCCGGGCTATTCTCTTCTAGTTCTGCAGGGACAGTGAGTGAGCCAATGAGCTTGTTCTCTAAACCCAGTAGCTCATTTTTCTGGAAATTATCTTCATGGAAAATTTTGGAACATTACAAAACCACTGAATACAGAAGGGGAAAAATAACAACTGAGTGAGAAGAATAGTAAGAAAGTGCCAGCAGAGGTGCCAAAAGGGCGACTCTTGGCCTGATACAACACACTCAGTTTCAAGCTCACAGAACAATTGGAAGAGTCAGGAGCCACGCCCACTTAACCCTATGATTTCTAAGAAATGCACTTGACAGACAGAGGATAATCGCTCACGGGGGGCCAAATTATAGCATTAAGAATTTTTTCTTTATTTAAAAATCTGTCTTAAAAATTATATTTTAAACAATACACGTTATATTACATATTTACTGTGAAGCGTGCTAATATAATGAAATCCTGCAAACCCCTCACCCAGCCGAAGAACTAGAACATTGCCGATAATTCATATACATAATGTTCTTTCCCCATTGGGGTCCCCAGGCTTTCTCCCCAGAGGTGTCATTATTTGGGGGTTTATCACTTATATATGTAATGATGTATGTATACATATATAATTATACAGAATGAAATTTGCATGTATGTTTACACAGCACATTGTTTACCTTTGCTTATTTTTGAGTTTTAGAAACATGGTATCATGCTATGTATGTAGTCTTCTGGGTGTGTTTTTTCACCCAATAGTTTTAAGAGTCATTAATGTTGGGTGTAGTTGTAGTCCATTCATGTTCATGGATGTATAATATTCCACTGCATGACTGCTGCAATTTATTTACCCATTATTTTGTCAGTATGCATATGTACAAAGGGTAAAATTGTGTGTTAGTAGGACATGCAGATGTTTAAATGCAAGCTTTGAAATTTTCAGATTTACTTTATGTGCTTTAGGACCTTTGCAAGGGAGTTTTATCTCTTCCTTTTCAGCCTGTATTTGTTTAATTTATTTGTCATGTCTTGTTGCACTGGCTCGAACATTCAGTTGAATAGAAGTGGTGAGAGCAGACATTCTTGCATTATTTCCAATGCTAGGAGGAAAACATTCAGTCTTTTGGCACTAAGTATAAAGTTAGCTGTTAGTTTTTATTGGTGCCTTTTATCAGGTTGAGGAAATTCCTTTCTATACCTAGTTTCTTGAGAGTTTTCATCATAAATGAGCATTGAATTTTGCCAAGTGATCTTTCTGCATCTGTTGAGATGCTCATGTGGTTTTTGTCCTATTTTCTACTTATGTGATGTAGTACATGAATTGATTATTAGATTTTAGGATGTTAAACCAATCTTGTATTCGTGGGATAAATGCCAATTGTTCATGGTACAAAATTCTTTTCATATGTTTCTGGATTCAGTTAGCTGATATAATGTTAAATATTTTACATGTTTAAATATTCTCTTAAAGGTCTTTTAATTTCTGTAGGGTCTCTAGGTATGATACTATTTTTATTTCTGATTTTGGTGCCTTCTCTCTCTCTCTCTCTCTTTTTTTTTTTTTTTTTTGGTCATTTTGGTTAAAGGTTTATCAAATTTGTGGGTCTTTTTGGAAAACCAACTTTTGGTTTCCTTGATTGCCTCTGTTATTTTTCTCTTTTTTAATTTGTTTATTTCCACTCTGATCTTTATTATTTCCTACGTTGTCCTTATTTGGGGTTTGAATTGTTCTTCTTTTTCTGGTTTTTTGAGATAGAAGATTAAATTACTGATTTTAGATTTTTGTCCTTTTCAATATGTGTTCAAAGCTATACGTTATCCGTTCTGCGTGCTTTAGCTGCTACCAAAATTTTGACATGGTGGGTTCAATTCAAAATATTTTCTAATCTCTATTTCCGATGAAATCTCTTTTTTGACTCATAATGTTTTATGAATAACCTGGATTTTGCTTTCATACCTACTTGACACAAGATATTGTATTAGAACAATGAATTACGTGAGCAACAGTATGTAACTGAAACCTATTCTGTCTTGAGGTCCAGTTTCTATTGCTGTGGGTCACTGTGAGAGGCAGGATAGCATAGGCGTCAAGAGCATCGACTCTGAAGCCAGGCCAACTCTTTTGAATCCCATCTTTGTCACTGACTGGCTCTGTGACCTTGAGTAAAGTTACTTAATCCTTTGGAGCCCAGTTTCCTCACTCTGTATCGTGAAGTTGCTTCGAGAAATAAATGACTGGTACATGTAAAGGACTTAATGTCTGGCATGAATGAAGTAAGTCCTATATGTTAGTTCATTAATAACTGAGCGTGAAGAGTCTTTCCCTTTTCACTGAAAACAGTGGCCAGTGAAACTGGATGGAGAAAATCTACAGGCATAAGGAAAAATGAGTTTCTGTGTCGGGAGACTTAGAGAAGAAAGTGTCAGGGCTGAAACCAACACAACTTTTTATTTGAAAGAAATAGTGTTCTGTGAATATGGATACATATAGGAATTTTGTATTTTTTAAGTCTCAGATAAAAGGAACACACACACACACACACACACACACACACACACACACATGCTGCCATCTTGCTTATATTTTTTAACATGACTAATGTCATGAGAATGCCAGCTATATGAGATAGCTGTAATTTTCCTGTGTGATGTCACCTAGAGGTAGTCTTTCCTTCTGACTCTTACCATGAATAACATTTACTATATCAGTTAAGGTATCTGTTTTACCACCAAGGTGTAAGTTATGTAAGTTTTTCTGAACACTTTGAGAATAAGTTGCAGACATCATGAACTTCGGCCTCAAAATATTTCCGTGTGTGTCCCTTAGAAACGAAGGTAGTCTGTTGCATAACTACTGCATAATTATGAAATTTAGGAAGTTTGACATCCATATAGTATTGCTACTAAGACATGACTTATATGTACATTTCACTAATTGTCCTAATGCTGTTTGTAACAATCCTGTCAGTCTGGATGAGAATCCAGTCCAGGATGACACATTGCAGTTAGTCGTCAAATCTCTTCCGTCTCCTTTAATCTGAAATGGTGCCTCAGCATTTCTTTGTCTTTTACAAAATTGGGTGTTGTTTTTTTTTTTACAGAGAAAAGATCAGTTGTTTAGTAGAATTTCCCTCAACTTGAGTTTATCTGGTAGTTTCCTCACGATTAGACTCAGGTTACACGTTGTTGGCAGGAACACGACATTCGTGATGTTGTAACCTTCTCAGTGCATCACATCAGGGGCACGTGATGTCACTTTTACCTGTTACTGGTGGAGTAAGCTTTAACCACTGGATGATGGTGGAGTTCATCTCTGATTCATTCTTATGAGTCTAACGCCTCAGCTCTCAGAGAGACGGAGTCATCTTTTTTATGGGATTGTTGGACTACTCGGAGCCACCCCCCAGATTTCCTGGATAGACTCTGAATTACAGGGCCCTCTGGGAAGGGATGGATGGGATCAGGATGGACGTTGAAAGCTGGATTTGGCATAAGTGGAGTTTACTCCCTCAAAGATTCAAAGAGCCCATGGCCAGATATTTTACAAGTCGGTGGGAAAGGGTTAATAAGGACAATGGACATCTGGTTTCCCTTAAGGAGAGCTGAGTGTCCCCCAAATATCCCTCCATTACACCTGAAGAAGTTAAATGGTCCTGTTCCCATGGAATTGTCAACCAATGCAGTCAGGACCTGTGATTTATATAAAAAGTAGCTGTTCCTTAATTTTCCCCACAATGGCTTCATTCTTACCTTATGAACCTGCTTTGTCAGTGTTCGCTTTGATTTATGGAAGATTTCAAACTCCCCAAATAACTATCCCTTTTCTTTTCATTAAAGTTAATCCCCACAAAGACACTTTCATCCGCTGATTAGTCACGCTCCGGTGAACCCTGCTAACCAGAGGCTAAGTTATTGATGTGTTAAAGATGTAATCTCTAAGTCTTGGGACCACTGAAGAAACCCCGACATGTTATTTGACAGTCAGACTCTCACAATGTATGGCCTCCTTTGAGCAGCCTTGGTCGCACACGTTCCTTGGGGTCCATAAATCTCTCTGGCCCTCCTGCCTGTGAGGGCTGAGTTATGGTGGGGCTGAGTGCAGGCTGCCAACACACACTGCCCTGCACCCCAGGATATCGCGGTGGCTTCTCCAAACTCTAATTTCCATTCCTAATAACCTGTATTCAGCAGCGAATCTGTTACACCAGAAACACCAGCTCATCGTTTTAAGCCTGGCCTGTGGCCCCCCTCACACATTTGCACCGACCCACCAGTCAACAAGGCTGTCATTTGGGTGTGATATTGGCCCCCAAGGGCACTAACCCTTCCTCCTACCTGTCAATCCTGAACCAGTTGCAAGCTTGGCTCAGCCATTGGTGAGTCTCATTGGATGGTGACAAAGAACAGCCTACATGGAAATGTGTAGTCGTTCCTCACCAACCAATTTTAAATTTGTGGATCATAAAAAAGAGAATTGTAGACATATATATATATATGTGTGTGTGTGTGAGGTTCAGTTTGGTCTAAGACCAACGTGTGTCAGATGGCAGTTCTGGGCAGCGTGGGCCCCAGGATGTTCAGTATTTACCTCCATCAGGGCTCACTGTACGTGATAAGCGAGACTCCCCATCATTGTCGCCATCACAAACGCAGGCAGGTTTTTGTTGTTCTTTCCCTGCAAACATTTAAAACTGATCGTGTTTCTACATAGTGATCACATTTTCTCTGCTTTTCAGCCTTCGGTGTAGACTAGGGGTTGGCAAACTTTTCCTGAAAAGGGTCAGATAGTAAATACAGAGGGTGCCCCCCAAAAAGTATACACATTTTAAGAAAGAGAAAAACTGTATTAAAATTGTTATACTTAATATGTACCGATAACAAAAGATGAATACAAGTCACATGTGACTTCTGCAATTACAGGAGATGCTCACAGTGGTTCCCATCAGCGTCCAGACACTTCTGATTACGGTGAACGACTGCTTGAGCAACGTTGACCGAAGTGTCCACTTGGATACATTTTTTTTGGCACCCCCGGTAGTTTTTGCTTCTCCAACCCTATAGTCTCAGTCCCAATTACTTAACCCTGCCATTCTAGCACAAAAGCAGCTGTAGACAATTATGTAAAAGAATGGCTGTATTCTAATAAAACTTTATTACAAAACAAGTGGAAGGCTGGAGTTTGCTCAAAGGATGGAGTTAACTGACCCCTAATTTAGATACCCAGGACTGCAGGCCTGATCTAATCTTGTCACTCTCCATTTGAAACCTTTCAATGGCTTCCCTATTTTATTTTATTTTATTTTTTTGGGCAAAGGTGATCTTGAATCTCATTATTAGAATCACTTGAGCTGCTTTTTGAAATGTAGAGCCACTAAAACAGCATCTTGTGGGGACAGGCTGGCGAGCTGGGGGACATAGCAAGCCTGCTATGAAATTCTAATGCAGTGGTTCTCAAAGTGGGGCCCGTGGACCCTGTCACCCATATGCTTTGGGGAGGTTTGCGATGCTGGAAAGAATAATGGAGTGTGGTGGGGGATGGGAGGAAAGCGCTAGAAGAAGGTGACAGCTGAGTAAAGACCTGTGGGAGGAAGCCATCCTGAGCACATCTCTGAGAGGAGTCCTCCCGGCAGAGGGAACAGCTAGTTGAAAGCCCCTGGGCTAGCATGTCTGGGGAGATGGCCAGTGTGAGGGAGCAGAGAGAGAGAGCAGGAGATGAGGCGGAGAGGAAAGGGGCCGAGGCAGGTGGGGTTGGGCCTTGACAGCCATTGAAAAACTTGGCTGTAACTCAGAACAAAATGGGAGCCACTGGCGAGTTTGAGCAGGTCAAATTATGCAAGCTATTCCAGGAATTTCACCATCTTTTCCTCCTTCTTTTAGCTCAGTCTGATCATTTGTCTCCCTCCCACTATGGGCTGCGAGTTCCTCGAGGACCTAGGCTCTGTCTTACCTACTTTTCTCCTCAGCAGTTACCTGGGACCTCGTGGGTAATCAGCAAACACTGATGGATATAAAAGCACCTTCATCTTCCCCTGCAATGGATTCTGATTTTGGTTTGGTAAGACCTTCTTGAGAAAAATGCAATCTTTCCCAAATATTTATTCTCCTATGAGTAGCTTAATTAATGACGTGTTATCTCTTTTTTAAAATCCCATCATCAAAAACACTTCACCAGAGAACCAGAAATCAACATGCCTTTCCTTTGTGATCATAAATAAATCTGAATAAAAAATTAGTAGTTTCCGGAGGCGAGAGTCTGTGGCATTCGGAAAACAAATCTCTCTTTTCTGTATTGGGTCACCAGGGAGTTTCACAATTCTCTTTTCCGCTCTTCTCAGAATGTACGCGGAGCTGGCCTCCGGAGTTGGTGCAGCTCTTCACCTCCCTTCATGCATCTTTCTGGGCAGTGTTTCCCTCAGCACCTTCCAAGGAAGGCAGTAAGCGCTGTTTCCATTCACCACGTGCGTGGCTTCCTGGCCTGACACCCCAGGCCGGGCTCCAGGCTGCAGATTGGCTCCCACTCTTCCTTCTGGCTCAGTGTTTTCTTCCCCATCAGAGTTGATAACCCGTCGCCTCCCCAGCTGCCCACAGGACTGGAATCCTGGCAAGCCGGAACACACCTGCCTGAGAGAGGCCACCAGGAACCCCTGTCCCCTCTCCCTTTACTTCTGAAAAGTCCATGAGGGAAGTAAAAGTGCCCACATCCTTTCCAATGCTTGACCCGTAATGAACTCCAATGGTGGTGATTTTAAGGAAGAAGAATGTGACTGGTCAAAGAAATCATAGTATTTTATTATTTAACATATGCTTTGTAAGTGTGTGTCCATACAGTGCTTCTGTTCCTACCAGGAGCTGTCTGTTCTTTGTATCTGTATTTATAAGAAAAAGTCGAAGAGTTCTTGTTCTGTGTCTAAGAAGTCATTGCCCTTTGGGACAGCTGTTTGCAGAAGAGCTGACTAAGAGTTTCCTTAGTGCAGGAGGGATCTGGAATCCTTCCCTGTAGACCGGAAGCTCACCACTATGCCGTGAGCCGCAGGGGGCAGGGGGCTGTAGTGACAGCCGTTTATGTGGTTGGCCCAGCACCCAGTATGGTGCTTGCCATGTGGAAGGGTGCTCCGTGAATATTTGTTAAATGGCGGAGTGTGAGATGGTACCTAATTTTAAAATATTAATCTATGTGCACCCCAGTATTTCCTTTTACCCCTTAACCCTAGCTCCACCCTGCCAATAGGCAGCCACAGAGAGGCATTCATTGCCACAGGGAATGAATGATTGGAAAGATGGGGGTTTTGAGGGAACTTAGAGCAGAAACCATTGTTTTGGACAATTTCCTCATAAATTAGATTTTCTGAGCTAGTGGAGAATAAGGGGGAACGCAAGGAGGGTAAGGACAGGTCCCCGCCCTTCCTTCCCCATCATTTCTATAAACCACCTCCCAGGTAGGGAGCTGACAGCAGAAACCTGGCTGTGTTTGAGGAACTAGAGCTGAGACAGGAGACCTGGCCTCACCTGAGAACTGGGTACCAACACCCTGGAGCGGACAGGGCAGTGACAGCCTCACCTGGGAGTTGAAGAATATTCCCCATGAGCCTGAGGAATGGGGAATAGTCTTCCTCTGTGGGCCCAGCAGCAGGACATCCCTGGGGCTGTTTGGGACACCCAAATAGCTAGCAGCCACTCTATCAGCTGCCTCTCTCCTGCTTAGAGGAGGCATTCAATGAACATTTCTTGAAAGAGTGTATAGAGGTACTCCATGACTGTTTCCAGTTTCCTGGCTTGAGGACATTTTACCCCACTTTGTGTCTGTTACCCATCTACAAAGCAGAGCTGTTCTAACACACTCACTAGAGACGGGAGAAATAGCTGGTCAGCTGGTTATCACTGTGCACTCTGCGAGGTATCACGGACACATAAGACATGCTCCCTGAACCCTGATACTTACGGGTTGGGAGGACGAGGTTCAAGGAGTAAAAGGAGAGAGTAAGAAACAGAAGGATATAAGAGCCGGATGAGGCTAACCATCATTGCCAGTGTAGGGAGAGATTATGGGGGAGGAGGATATGGAAATATGAGTAGGATTGAAATAAGAGAGAGAGAGAGAGAGGGAACAGGAGGAGGAGGAGAGGGGAGGGGCGAAGGTATAGTCATGGGAGAGAGGAATTAGATCAACAAAGAAGTGGAAGCAAAGCATAAGCATGGTGTGTTCCAGTCACAATAGACTATCAATATCAATGGCTGGAGTGGAGGGTTGACATCGAGATCTAATCACGAGAGAGAGAGGGACCAGCCAAATTGTAACGGTTCTCAATGCCAAGCTAAGGAATCTGGACTTAGCATGAAAGCGTGACTGCTTACTATTTTACAGCCCAATGCAAAATGAAAATTCGGGGTCCCTTGTTCAAACATTATGAAGAGTTTCAAGATAGCGTAGCATTAAACCAAGTGCAGACCCCTCCACTGCTCAGGGCCGGCCCTTGCAGCTGCCCCACTGGGATTCATGAAGCCCATGCCATGTTGTAAGCATGGAGGATGCATTTGAGCAGGAAAAAGCTAGATGAGAGTGTTGGTGCCTCCTGGATGGGTGGGCACAGGAAGTGGCAGAGGGATATCTATTAGGAAATCATTGGACTTGTCAAGCACGTCATGAAATGGGCACAGAGTGGTTATAAGAATGGGAAGAAGGGGCGCGTGTGATGTGATAGGATGGGTCACGTCCCTAGGGGCTGAGTGGGGCCAGAGCCCAGGCCCTCTGTGACGGCGCCATGGCTTGAGCCTGGGTCTTGAAGAAAGCTGGAATCATCGGGAGAAGGAGGACGTGTGGAAAAGGGAGCTGGCTTTGGGTGGTTGGTGAGGAGAGTAAGCCGTCTTAGTCATGCTGAATGTGAGATAAGGGCAGGGCCTCCAAGGAGAAATGCCCAGCTGGCAGCTGAAGACGAGGAAGAAAGTTCACATTTGGAAATATAGAAAGAAGTGAAAAGTGTTGTGTAACTGTTGAGATTGGAAGCCATATGCAATTTCTTAGGAATTAAGTGGATAGATAAGCAGGGTACTAAGAAACGGATGAGGACTTTAAAATAATATTTTCTACCACCACTTAAAGGAATTGGGCAACTAGCCGTGAGGTTGGAGCCAGCAGCCTGGTGGAAGGTTTTTCCAATGGCTATTTCCACAAGGTGATTGTGCAGGAAAGCAAATCTGTTTTGATCTTTCAGAGCTAAAACATGGCAAAATAATAATAATAATAATAACAACAACAATAAAACACTGGTAAAAACATACCAGCATTAACTGTCAAAAGGCTCTCCTGACAGGTCTTTTTTCCTCACTTTTTAATGACCCATTTATTTTTCAGGCAATTCTTTCAGGAATTTGAAAGTTTAAGCAAGGGTTACACGGAGAACTAACAGGAAATGTCTCATCTTTCCAAGTTTATTGTTGAGAGTGGCCAGATGTCATTTGTTTGTGAGTGGGAAATGGGAAGTTAGATCACAGAACGTGAAATTTAAAACTCCATGTTAAAAAGAAAAAGAAGGGAGTGGAGAGGAGAAACACGCATAGGGAAGCCACTTTGCCTCCCATGACTTCTGTTAACACTCTAGTGGAGCAGAGCTCGCGAGCAAGACGCTAATAGGAAAACATGGCTCACTGTGTGCAGGCATCACTGTCTGCCAGGTCTCTGTGCGAACAGCTGGTCTCGGCCTGGCCTGGCCTGGGTGTTTGGGAGCTCTCTGCAGAGCTGCTGTCATTATAAACCCCGTGGAGGCCCAGGAATGGAGGCCAAGGCTTTCATTGGTCATCGTGCCCCAGAACCAAGAACGAGAAAGGAACTTATAAACAGTCCTCCAGTGTTTAGCGCTTATAAAAGCAATTCTATTGATTTTTTTTTTTTTTTTTAAGATTGTGTTTTCAGCCTCTGTGGTTTAAACTCTGGGTCAAACACTTCCAGACTGTCCAGGCTGGCTAGCTCAGCTCGGGCCCCTTCCTCTCTAATTGCTCACTGACTGTCCCGGAAATACCCTCTTCGTCCCCTGCTGTTGCTCCAATGGGCTTTGGCAGGCTCCCTCTCGGCCAGGTGTCTTTCCCAGCAGTTTCCATGGCAGCAATGTACAACAGAGATTCCAAGGCGCTTGGACTTGACAGGCTGGAGGTGGGGCTGAGTTCCTGTCTCCACTCCACGACCTACTGATCCATCTGTCTTCCTCAGAGACCGAGCACACAGTTACAGGACTGCGCTTTCTTGGAAGATGACAGGCTCCAGGCCGGACAAAGAGACGTAAACTTGGAATTGGTTATTGGATCACTGGGCCAAACGTGGGACACTCGGCTGAATGGAAGGACGCAGAGCATAGAGATCCAAGAGCAGCTCCACGGCTGAGAACTTCTTGGCCAGCTTTGCAAAGGAAAAGGAAAAGAAAGCCTCCACCTACCTGCTGGGCTGGCAAGGGCAACAGGAAACAGTCTCTTCCATCCCACCCTTCTCCTGCACTGCAAGTTAGTTAGCAGGTTTTTCTCCCCCGGGGCCCTGCCTAAGAGCCTGAAATCCCCACTTTAGTCTCTTCTAGGGGTTCAATCATTAATGCTTCATTTATGCCAATACTGCACTGAAGAAGGAAATCTACTGGCCAGGCTCATCCGTCACATTGGTCACCTAGTCATTTACTGTCATGGTGCCCGAGGGATGGGAAACACAAGAGATAAGCTCTTTCTTAAATTGCGGTAAATATATATGTGTAATATATATTTTTATATACCATATACATTTATATCATCATTGACCATTTCAAGCATTTTCAAGTGTACAAGTCAGTGCTGTTAAGTAGATTCAGAATGTTGTGCAACCATCACCACCATTTCCTGAAATTTTTCATCATCCCAAACAGAAACTCTGCGCCCATTAAATAATAACTTCCCATCCCCCACCCCCACCCCCACCCCCGGCCCTGGTAAACTCTAGTCTACCTTCTGTCTCTGTACATTTGCCTGTTGTAGGTACCAACAGATAAGTTATTAACAAATAACTTTGTTGTTTTTATGAAAATAATACTTTTGTAAAAAAAAAATACATCCTCAAGGAAAATCCAAAGGAAAATTCCATCACAACATACCGCCGTCAGCATTTTCTGAACACCATCCTGGACACCTTTCTATGCTTATATATTTAGAGAACCCCGGGAAGAACAGGGCAGTCAGATAGATGAAATTTAGGAAAATGGGATTCTTCAATCCACGGGTGTTTCAAGTTCAAGATTCCATTTTTCTTGAATTTAACAGAAGAAAAAGTCATTGAGGGTATGGCCACACGGCAGCTAGGTGACCCTTCGCAACAAAAGCATGAACTCTGAAGACAATTCCTCTTTGTTAGCGAAAACAATAAAGTTGTCGGAAGCCTGATCATGTACTGATTGTGTGTCTTCACTCGGGCTGTAGAGAGTGCGGCCCTGTGATGAGTGACAGTGAAGTTCCTGCACTTGCTCTGCCTCCTGCTCCTGCCCCCCCCACACACACACCCCGGGCTCTAAATCCCAACTGTTGTGCGTTGGCGTGTTCCTTTCACCTCCTTGTTGTCCTGGAAGCAATGATATCTGCATTTAGAACAGGGGAGGTGTGGTGGGTGAGGTGAGGGGAAAGCAAGGGGACCCCTGAGGCCTGAGGCAATGGCCTCATGACGCTGGGGCCACACGCTGGGAGCTTTCATTATCAGAATGTGCATCAACTGCTTTCCGTGTATCAAGTTCCTCGGTCCTTACAGCCGACCCACGACCAATGGCTGGCTTTATATTTTTATTATTATTTTTGTGTGTGGAAAAGGAGCTGAGGCTTGGGGAAGGAGTTTGCCCAAGGTCACAGAGCTATAAGGGGTGGAGCTGGTTTAAAACAATAGAAATGGGTCCTCTCACAGTTCTGGAGGCCAGAAGTCCAAAATCAAGGTGGCCTCCGGCCGCCCTCAATGGGAGGCGTTAGGGGAGAATGGCTCTTTGCATCTTGCAGCTCTGGCTGCTGCCAGGTGGTCCTCGGTGTTGCATCACTCCAACCTCTGCCTCCGTCTCCCAAAGCCTTCTCCCCTCTCAGAAGGACACTTGTCATTGGATTTAGGGCCCGCTCTAATCCAGGATGATCTCATCGCAAGGTCCTTAATTTAATTACTTGATTACAGCTGCCAAATCAAGTCACATTTCACTGGTTTGAGGAGGACATACCTTCTGCGGGGGACATGCAACCCACAGGCTTCATCGTGAAAGCCTGACTCTGGAAGCACCGCTGCCCTAATTGATGCCTTCGAGCCCATAAACGGCAATGGACATAGCAGTCCCTCGCTGCTTCAATTCCACGCCTGGTGGCACCACTGTGTGGGAGCTGGGTTCCACACCTGTAACTGCAAACATTCCTGCATTTCACTATTAGATAGAATTTCTTTGGGGCGGGAGTGGTGGGGGGCGGGCTAGAAATGCACACCCTGGCTTAATTTCTGACTAGAAAAAGCCAAAGCAGCAAAGGTTGAACCCCACAGGCTGTGTCCCAAGTCTACATATAATGATCTGTCAATCACACAAATACCCACCAAGGAGTTTCGTTCAACGGTTTGAACTGTCCCCTGGTTTATAGGACATAGTCTGGGGTTAGAACATCGGATAAGTTATTTTTGAAGAATGAACTGAGGCCTGGTCCAGAAGACACATTTAAGCCTGTATCCCGTTATCTGAATGTGTGCCTTTCGCTGAGGGACGCAGGGAGTGGCTTGAGGCCTGGTATCTTGTTTCCCTCTGTCCGAGAGACCTTTGCCCGCTGGTTCTCTGCCATACTAATCCTCAAAACTCTTTTTCTTTCCTTTCCAGTCCATCTCTTACCAAATTTAAAGAGGCTTAAAAGTGGTTGGGTACCAAAGATCTTCCTTAGGAGGAAACCTCCTTTCTCATCTTCCTGGGAGACACAGAGCCCCTCCCCCCCACTCAGCCCAGGCCTCACAACTCAAGGCTTCCTCTAAAATCCCAAAGGCTGTCTTGCTATTCTGCTCACCAGCATTTCACACACGCCTCATCACTGATGCTGGGAGGTAGATGATGCAATGTCTTGCTTCCCTGTATCTCCCATCTGCGTCCTGGACCAGCACAACTGGATGTGAGGTCAATGCTTCTTCTCTAATGACACTGGAAGCTCCTGATATTCCTGGAACCCTCCAGATCAGCTGGAAGACGCTCAGTTTCTCAGAATTCAACAGGTTCATAAATTTAATTCATTTTAGAATCGTTGTCTTCCATTGATTTATATTTACCCTCAAAACTAGTAGAAATCCCTAGCTTTGCTCTTTTGGAAGAGCCAGCTGTTCGTTTTATTATTTAGACCCCATTCTTGTTTCAGAAAAAAAAAAGAAAGTAAAGCCTCGCATCCTGAGCTATAACACATTTTTATCTGTGACTGATGCTATAATCAGAGAATCAGTGAGATAGGGACTACCAGTCATGCATTGTGCCTGCATGACTCCCTTCTGCTGGGAAACGAAGCAGAATTCTCTAACAACCAGGATGCTTGTCGAATCCCCAACCCAGCCTGAGTCATCACTGAGAGCGTGACCCTTCCTCCCTGGTCCCTGCCAATACCTCATACCAAACCAACCCGAGTCAAGCAATGCTCGCCTGCTTTATACGGATATTTTGAAATTGAGATACAGTTGATATAACATTATATTAGTTTCAGGCGTACAACACTCGTTATTTGCATGTATTGCAAAATGATCGACACAGTAAGCCTAGTTAACATCTATCAACACACATAGTTACAAATTTTTTTTCTTGTGGTAAGAACTTTTAGGATTTACTCACTTAGCAACTTTCAAATAGACAATACAGTGGTATTAACTACAGTCACCTGTCATGCATTACATCCCCAGGACTTATTTATTTTAAACTGGAAGTTGGTACATTTTGACTTTTATTCATTTCTCCCACCCATCCCTGTCCCCCTTGCCTCTGGCAACCACCAATCTATTCTCAGGATCTATGAGTTCAGGGTTTTTGTTTGGTTTGGTTTGGTCTAGATTCCATATATGAGTGAGAGCGTATGGTATTTGTCTTTCTCTCTCTGACTTACTTCATTTACCATAATACCCTCTAGGTCCACTCATGTTGTGGCAAATGGCAGGATTTCCTTCTTTTTTTATGGCTGAATAATATTTTGTCATATATATATATATATATATATATATATATATATATATATATATATATATATATTTTTTTTTTTTTTTCTTCTGAGCCCTCTGCTTGTTAGAGCCCTGTAGAAATGATGCATGACTGGCAATTCCTATCATATTGATTATATATATATATATATATATGTAAAACACTTTTTCTTTATCCCTTTATCCATCAGTAGACACTCAGGTTGCTTTCATGTCTTAGCTATTTGTAAATAATGCTGCAGGAAAAATGTGGGTGCAGATATCTTTTCGAGTGTTTTTGTTTAGTGTTTCCTTTGGATAAATACACAAAAGTGGGATTTTTAGATCATAAGGTAGCTCTATTTTTAATTTTTTTGAGAAACTTCCATACCAGTTTCCACAGCGGCTGCACCAGTCTGCATTCCCACCAACAGTGCACAGGGGTTCCCTTTTCTCCACATCCTCACCAAGACTTGTTATTTCTTTTGTCTTATTGATAATAGCCATTCTAACAGGTGTGAAGTGACCTCTCATTGTAGTTTTGATTTGCATTTCTCTGATGATTAATGATGTTGAGCATCTTTTCACAAACCGTTGGCCATCTGTATGTTTTCTTTCAAAACAATGACTATTTTTTCGTACTCTGCTTATTTTTTATTTATTTTTTCAAACACCACCCCCCAAATTATTTTTTTAAAAGTGTGGCTCCCTATGGTAGTATACAATATTGTTTTCATATATGTATAACTTGAAACCAAATTTTTGAAAAACAGCTGTTGGAACATTAAATCGTAATCTAATCAGCATGTCCACTAGTGCTTCTGCCTTCTCCAGAGTCTTCTGACATCTCCTCTGGTCCCAAGTCGCAAGACCTAACACAGAGGAAAGTGCTTGCAAATTTTCTTTTTTTCTCTACAGTTCAGACTTCAGCAACTTGCAAGTTTTCTTTATATTGTCGGGCAGTAGGGTTGCGTCCGAAGGTTCATAAGCATAGAGACGATCTGAATATCTTCCAGTGATGTGGGCTCTGTCAGGGATGGGCCAACAAACATAATCCTGGGGATTATTGGCCATCAGGAGAAAGGTGATTGTCTGTTGCTTCGTATACTAGTCTGAGGAATTGCTCTGCCAATTTCTGGATTTCTTTATTTTCAGCAAACACTTGCTTTAAAGCTTGACTGTGTTGTGTGGACATTCATCCAAGTGATGAATCATCATCAAGGATTTGTGGCCTGTCTTGCATTTGTATCAAGCTTCTTCGTATGTCTGAGTCCAGATGAGGCGGTCACCCCAATCTCTGGAGAGGGTCTGGGGCAGTTTGGGTGAAGAGTCCTTTGTGTCCTTCTTGGGTCCCCGTCTGACTGTGGAATCTTCAGCCAGAGTGTAGGAGAGAGTCACCAGGAGTGAGAATGGTGACGCTGAAATCTGCTCCATGGCAAGTCTGTCTTGAGCCCAGCGGCCACGGCCCGTCCAGGCCTCCTCCTGTGCTCACCCAGCTCAGCCTCTATTTCTGTACTGGAGCACAACTCAGTGCCTCCTGCCTGCTTTTCAACTGGACTGTTTGGGGGCTTTTGCTGTTACGTTATATGAGTTCTTCATGCCGTTTGGATAGTAAATCCTCATCAGATATATGGTTTATAAATATGTACTTTTCCCATTCCATAGGTCGTCACTTCACGTTGCCGGTGGTTTCTTTTGCTGTGCAGAAACTTTTTCGTTGGATGTAGCCCCACTTGTTTATTTTTGCTTTCGTTTCCTGCACGTTTGGTGTCACTTCCAAACAATCACTGCCAAGGCCAATGTCACGGAGCTTACTGCCTACGTTGCTTTTATGTGGATTTAATGCTCTTGACAGGCCTATGTAGTAAACGGTATTATTGTCTCCATTTTCAATAGAGACAACTGAGGTCCTTGGAGGTAACTCATCTACCCCAAATCACGGAGTTTAACCAGACGCCTGGCCTTAGGGTGTGTGCACCGGACCCGTGTGGGCACTATTGGTTGGCTGCTGACCACTGTGCCAAACTGTTGTCCCTGGGTCGCCCTCTAAGGACCACACTGCGCCTCCAGGGAGCGCTTGCACACATCTTAACAACACTCACCGGGGACATTGTGACGTGGAAAGCAGGTTAAACATATCTCAGTCACTATGACTAGAATCCCATGGGTTAGGACGCAGGGGCTCTTTTTATCCTTATTTTACTCATGAGGAAATTGTGAGTTTAAGTGACTTGATTTGCCCAAAGTCGCCCAGTGGGTAGGTGGTAGAGACAGAATTTGAACCCAGCTCTTCTATCCCTCAGTGGATTGTTCCCAGAAACAGCTTCCTACAAATGCTGAGGCGGTGCCTACTTGGTCTACTTTGATCATATCGATGAAATTCCCCCCTCCTGGCCCTGCCTTGTCCAGACTCTGAGTGTGCAGTGGTGTTGGCTAGGCTCATTGGCCACCAGGCGAGGCTCCCTCTATGTTCTGGGCTGGAGTTGGTGCACACAAAGTGTGGAAAGAATGGATAGGCTTGTTCCCGGTAAGGAGGTTTTCCCAGGAAGTCCCAGTTAACATGCAAATGTGTTGCCTGCAAGAGACGCCTGGAATTTGTTTCTTGGTTCCCACCCAGAGAGCAAGGTTTGGAGGGGTGGCTTGATAGGACTAAAGGATAAAGGCAGGAGAAGTTGTTGAGTTTAGGGAAATGCCCTGGGACCTGGGGAATCCGGGTGCAGGATGGGGTCCTGAACACTGGGAAAGGGAAGAGGAGGTGGTTCTCATCCCAGAGGTGGAAGAGGCCCCAGCTGCTCCTTCGGCCTGGGCTGGCTGGTCCTCGGGGCACAGGGAGTCTGACCATCTCCGTAGACAATGGGGGAGGCCCACTGGTCGTGTCTCATGCAGGTTCTTTCTAGTCCCAGAAAAGGGCCAAAAGTTCAGTTTCCCCAAGAGGATCCTGGGAACAGGCTGTTACCCACGTGTCCACTCCTATTAAGCCAGAGTCTCTGTCCCTCTCCTGGAACATGAAATCATGAAAGGACAGGCAGGATCACTGCACCCATCTCTCACCGCCCACCCCAAGTTCATCAAGCAGCCCTGCCCCGCCCCCTCCCACAGGCACATTTGCTCCCAGACCCTATCTGTGTGCATTACACACGCAAACTGGATCACACCCTGCATGTCGCTCTGTAGCTTCTCTTTTGTATTCAAACATAGTGCACATCTTTCACTGTCAATTCACGTAGCTCTCCTGTAATCCTTTGCAAATAGCTTCACTGTATTTCATCATAGGACATACCAGACATACCGCGATATACTAAACCACTCTCCCACTCACGCTCTTGGCTGTTTGCAACCCAAGCACAAGGGACATTTCTGCACACAGAACAGCCTCGTTTTTTTAAAAGAGACTCCGGAAGCCACTGTGCCTTCTGAACACCACTCTTTCTTGGGAAGGGACAAAACAGGAATGCATTGCTCCTGGGCAGCGGGGCTCAGCTTTAGAAACGCAGCTTTGAGCTGCCCTCTGTGCAATGCTGGGTGGTGGATGGATCATTTGGCCAAGGTCCCTGAGCCGTCAGTGAGTATGACCACGGGTGAGAATCTGGATCCCACAGAATCACTGCCCTGGTCGGCCTCTCACCTCTCATTCTGGGGAATGGAGACACCCCTGCATCATTTTCTGTAATGCCAAAGGAAATCCCCAGATAAGTGGACACCCTCATGCCTTACAGGAGGCACTCCCCCACTCCCACAGAGATAAACGGATGAATGCTTTCTTAATCACAGTTCAGAGTTAGCCGTGGCCCTCTGGAGCTGCCAAGAACTTCTCTCAGCTCATGGCTGCTGCTACCTCAGCCAGATAGCACTTCCTTGAAAAGCGTCATTCCATCTAGTGTTTATTCTTGGAATGGATTGTTGTTTCCCATAAACTCTCCTAATGATAAAGGTAGTTTTTCGGTAAATCTCATGAGATGTCTACATAGAGGGGGAAAACATGTTCCTGATTTTAGGTTTTCTCTATTTTATTTTAATGTGCCACAGAAAAGGAAACCATACTCCCATTTTTAGATAGTGATAAAAGCAAGCAATAGACAACTCTACCTAGAGAACTGAGTATTGTTTTACAACCATTATCTTTAACTCACGAAAAAGTCCATGTGCTGGCTGGGACAAAAAGGGGCCAGGAGAACTGTTTGCTCGTTACACACTGGAGCACAAAAGTTTCTCATGCGTGTTTGCCATTTACTATCTTGATTTTTGACACACCAGTGATCCCATTGTGCCATTAGTTCCTTATTATTTTTAATGACGTCGTAAAGCATAGCTTCCTCCTAATGAATACCTTAAATAATAGGTTTGGTGTGCTAGTTGCATTTTTTCTGAAGCATATTAAACATTTTTCAAAATGTTGAATATCACCTAAAATGCTCTGGAGTCGTGAACAGTGATTGAGTACCACACTCATAAACACAGAACCAGATAGGAACCCAGATTTCGGCCTCCTAGTGCAGTGTCTCCTAAGGCTAACAGGGGCAGAATACCACTCAGACACAGAAGTATCGCCATGGGTCTCTGCATTTTGGTGCATTTAAAGCAACACAGAGCCGGACATCAGGGTTGGAAGGGATGGAGAAGTTACCTGCTTGTGAAAGGCTGGGCAGCTCATTGGAAAACCCATGACCATTGGAGTCAGGCCCAGGTACAAATCTTAGTGATGTTAGACAAGGCTCCTCGTTTGTAAAGTGGGCGTATGACGAGCCACTCTATAAAGTGGAACAAAGATGAAATGAAATAATAACCATGAAGTGTCTGGTTAAGGGAAGGTATCCATAGCCAAAGGCTATGACCTTCAGGGCCTGGCCTCGGAGACAGTGAGACCTGACCCGAGCCAACCGTGTGATCGAGGGCCGGTGACGTAATGTCTAGCTAGGTATCCTAAACTTCTGCATCTGTGCAATGGGGAAACAACATCTGTCCACAGGACTGCTGACCGGAGCAAACAGAACTCATGGGAAAGCACCCCAGGCACACAGTAGGCTCACAACCAATGTGACTGTCTTCTGAACTGTGTCCCAGGATTAGCAGATGTCAGTGTTTTGAAGCTGGGACTTCTTCTTTCCTTGTCTTCTGGGATTGGGCACATAGTGAGGCAGTTGTGACGATAAACAGCATTTCTGGCTGGCAGCACCCGGGGACTGTGATAACGACACGAAATGGCTGTTCTAGATTCATGACTGTGGGGACAGAGCCTCAGAGAGCAGTTTCCAGGCTCTCGGCCTCACACGGGGGTGGTGCTGACTCGGGTAGTAGGTGGCCATCGGTTGTGGCTAGTTGGCCGTCAGTTGTAGCCAGTTAGACAATTGGCCCCTGATATCACTGCTGTGGCTGTGCTGGTGAGTGAGTCGAGAGGAAGTTGAGGAGAGAGTCGAGAGTCTGTCGGTTGGCAGAAAGCGGACAGCAGGTCGCACG
Organism: Rhinolophus sinicus; assembly: GCF_036562045.2. Classification (NCBI taxonomy): domain Eukaryota; kingdom Metazoa; phylum Chordata; class Mammalia; order Chiroptera; family Rhinolophidae; genus Rhinolophus; species Rhinolophus sinicus. The sequence goes on from NC_133763.1 coordinate 8,741,196, forward strand.
TCGTGTGAACCCAGCCTCCAGTGAGACTACAGTGGTATGACTCCCCTACCTATGGCTCCGTGGGTGTTCCTTTTTGGCCTCACCATATCCTGCGTTCTTATGCAGGGAGGGGGACCAGAGACCCCGTGTGACTCCCTGCATGACAATGACCACACCGTTGGAGTGTGGCACGCTCTCCCTAAGCCGGTGTGAGTTTCAGTGCAGTGATATTTAGTGCATTTTTGAGCAGGGGGTAAAAGAAACAACACCCAGGAAAATGAGAAGAGGCGTCAGGCATCCCCGCCCTCCCCACTCCAGTGTCCGTTATTCTTTGCTCCTCCGTGCTGGTCTCCCAACTTCCTTACCACCCACCTCGTGGTGTGGGGTCTGCCCTCCCTGCCGGCTGTCCGAGGGTGGTGGTGGGCAGGGCGAGGGGATGGGAGGGTCCCACACCAGCTGAGCAACTACGGCTTTCACAGAAGATGCGCTCAGATGTGGTGCTGAGAAAACAACTCTGCTTCCTGCAGAGACTTCAAAAGCCCACACCCTGTCTACCGCTGCACATTTTTGCAGCTGAAGGAGAAACTGCTGGAAATAGGAGTTTCCCTGATGTCATTGGGGTGATGCCGACTGAGTTCTCCCAGAGACATCAGGGAGTTGGCTCAGGAAGGGCTGGGTGGGAAGTGATGCAACTTTGGACAAAGGCTCTGGGCTCTTTGCAAAGGGAGGTCAGGTGGGGTCCCTGGGTTCCCAGTTGGCTGAACTTTCACCTGCACTTAACAGCAAAGGAAAGTTCTAATCCTAAGAGTAGAGGGTATGGTGAGTCGAGATGCAGAGAGAAGGATGAGCGGGGCAGGTATCGTGGTGTGAGGACCTCTGAAATCTTCTTTTCTCCTCTCATCCGACCCTCTCCACCCAAAAAGAGGAAAACCTTTTTCTATTGACTCATCTTGGTGCTTTCAATTTCCACATTTATTCAATTCTTTTAGGTTATGTTATCATCCCAAGGGGACTCCTTTAAAGACGCCTGGAGCACTGAAAGGAACCAGGGCTTCTTGGAGAAATAGCAGATTCTGCTTCGGGGAGGAAATGTGCAAGAGGGACCTACGTGACTGTACCAGAAAACAGGGAGGCTGTCAAACGCTGGCCCAGGAGCCAGCTGGGGAGTCCTACCAGCCATGGATGGGGGATTTTTAGCATCAAAAAGAATAATGACTGCACTGTACTGAAAGGTAGCAAATACAGAAAACTATGAGTTCACAATGATAAAAAGAGACCCCCTTACTCGTCACCAGTAGAGGTTGTTTGGGTACTGACCCTGTGGGGACAGTGTCCCAGAAAGCAGTCTCCAGGCTCTCGGGCTCACGTGGAAAGGTGCTGGCTCGGGTAGTAAATGGCCATCCGCTGTGACTAGTTGGCCATCAGCTATTACCAGTTAGCCATTAGCCATTGATGTAACTGCCGTGGCTAAGTTAACAAGCGCGGATTGCAGTTAGCAAGTGGGGTCGGTTGGCAGAGAAGTGGACGGCAGGTTGCAGATCGTATGGCTCCTGCTTCCTGTGTCTCCAACCCAGCCGCCAGTGAGAATATAGCGGTGTGACTCCCCTATCTATGGCTCCATTGATGTCCCTTTTTAGCCTCACCATATCCTGCGTTCTTATGTGGGGAGCAGGATCAGAGACCCCGCCTGACACCCTGTATGACACATGGCACAGTGAGCAGGGTATGGCACTGGCCAGAATCCCCAAAGGGGTAATGGAGCAGTTTATACTATACACGTCAAAGCTCAGCTTCGGGAGGCCCGTGAGGAGCGGCGCCGGGAACGGGAGGCGAGGTCTGCCTGAGAGACTTGAGCCTCCGGATGGCAGGCCACCCTCTTGGCCATAGAAGGCGTCGCCTTCCTTTTGGTGATCTGCTGCTGCCGTAGGCTGCTGGAGTTGTGGACATCTTGCACCAGGACCTCCACCCACTCGGATAGCTGGCACGGCGAGCAAGACTCCGACCAGGTAGGAATGGAGTCTGACTCCGGGCAGGAGGACAGGTGGGCCCCACACAGTGTGTGGTGCCCGGTAGCCACTGTTCTCAGGAGTTGGATTCCCAGGAGGGGTGGGAGGATATGGATGGCCCTCTGGCCAGCGTGGAGAGGGCCCTGCAGGTTTTGGCTGAGCGGTTGCCAGAGGAGGCGAAGGGTACAGTCAGCTGCGTGGGCTGGATGTTCCTCGCCGTGTAGCGTCCTAGCATGAGGACACGCTTAATGAAATAGCCCAGGTGCAGGACCACCAGCCCCAGGTGGAGGGGGAAGGTGCTGGAAGCTGGGGACCGCCAGTTAGAGGAGGTTCTCACCGCGTTGCGTCATAACTTGGAAGAAGCGCTTGCTGCAATAGCCCAGGTGTGGGACCAGGTGTCCCGGTGGGAGGCACTGGAAGCTCAGGTCCGCTTGTTAGAGGATGAGCCCCACAGTGGAGACTGAAGTAGAGGCAGACGACACGAGTGGAGACAATGTAGCTCCCAAACCCCACGCCCAGCCCATCTTGAAGCAAAGGGTAAAACGTGAGCAACCTTTGGGCCCCGGGGGCGTTGCTGCATGTGACCCAGCTGTGACTGAGTTCACAAACCTACACCCTTTACAGTCCCACTGAGTTGCAGGAGCTGGGGAGGCAGTACTGACAGTGACCTGGAGAGCCAGTCTCAGCTTGGCTATTACGTTTATGGGATGAGGGAGCAGACAGCATTCTCTGCTCCCCAGGCGAGATGGAAAAGCTAAACTTTGTGACAGTGCATCTGTCCCTGCGACAAAAGTTACAGAACTGCCATAGGTTGGCCCACGACCAGGGCAACCACACTCTAATGGAGTGGCTCACTGCTGCGCTATGCACAGTATGGGGACAGGCTGGCGAGCTGCCAGACACTGTGAATAAATGACAGTCATGTACGGAACTTACTCAAATCATCCGTGAAATGGGTATGAGACATGCTATGTTCAACCCTAATATGCGGGGCAATACGTACAAAGTATTCTTCTCACGTAAAAAATTTACAACTGACTCTACACAAGTCTGTAGATCTGCCCTATTCAATAGGGTGGGTCTTGCACACTCGAAATGTAGCCATTCTGAATCATGTTGTGTGTTAAGTGTACAATGCACATCTGATTTTGGAGATGTAGTATAAAAAAGAATACAAAATAGCTCATTTATAACTTTTATACTAATCCCATTTTGAAATGATAATATTTTAGCTATTTCCTATTAAATAAAATGTTATTAAAAGTAATTTCACCCATTTCTTTGAATTTTTTTACTGTGCCTGCTAAGAAAATATACAATTACATCTGGGGCTTGCCTTTTATTTCCATGGGACATTGTTGCCCTAAATCTTACTTGGCAGTTTACGGAAAATGCCAGCAATAGTGGGACTAGCTAACATCACGAAGAAACCATCGGCCAGGTCCAGAATGAGGGGAAATTCTACCACATAAACAATTTATTTTCTTCAACAAATAAATGGTGTTAGAACAAATAGGGAGAAGGGATGGTTTTAAAGAAAAACATATAACAACCAAGTGCAGTGTATGAACCTTGTTTAAACAATCTGAGAAATTTGAACATTGGGACTGAGTATTGTTGCTTATTTTGTTAAAAGGAATAATGGCATTATGGTTATATCTTTTCAAATGTGCTTATCTGTTAGGGACACTTACCCAACTTTTCGGGGTGAAATCATATGTCCTCTGGTATTGACTTTAAAAATGCTCAGAGTGAAAAAGGGTGGGGGATAGATGAAACCAGATGGAGAAAGTGTTGAATTATTGTTTAAACTAGGTGCTGAGGAGGTGGGAGTTCATTGTATTCTTCTAGTTTTTATATATTGAAAAGTTCCAGAATTTAATTATAATTACAAAATGTTTACTTATAACATTTATAAATAGTATCCAATACTATATTTCATAATATAGTTACCAACATATATAGTTTATATAATAAAAACTTGTAGGGATGGTTAGTTTTAGAAGCGATTTTTATTTTTAATGCCTGGGAAAGGTAGCAGGTGAAGATGCATGAAAGTTTCGAAGGCAGAGCCCAGAGGGGATGGGAGAGATACCCACCCACTCCTGTGGGTGACAGGTTGTCCCTGGGTTTCTCGTGACGAGGGCAGAGACTGTGCTGCAACCCGATCTCAGCTGTCGACCAATTGTGTGACCTGGAGCAAATAGCCTCTCGCAGGCTTGGTTTCATAAAAATTCATGCCCTTGACCTTATTGTGAAGACTTGATTATAGTCTGTAGAGCAGCCGGCACAGCGCCTGGTACCTAGTGCATATGTAATAAATGATAGTTATAGTTGTTGGGTCATTGTTATTGTTGCAGCTTTCAGCTGGCTGGCCCTGACTAAAGACATTTTGCTCCCAGCGACGAAACTAAATGCCCAAGCCAGGCAGCTTAGATCTGCTTCTGTATTCCCAGTGCAAATCTGGGGCATTTCTCGCTGGAATTAAAAGCGGAAACAGGCTGTGGCATACAAGCGAATCCCACAAACAAGGTATATTTGACATGCCCACTAGGCTGGGTCTCTGATCTGGCAACTCCATAGGGCTCCAGGGGTGAGGAAGTAGAAATAGTCACCTTACCCGTGGTGCCAACTCACCGCACGTAGTGTTAGCCTATACCCCACAGGGCCCACACCTCTTCTTCCCAGCAACTTGCATCCGTAACTGTCCTAGGACCCCACCCATGCTGTCGTCCTCTGCCTCAGCACCTCCTTGCAAGGGTGGTATTAACCACTATAATGCTTGGTGGATTACCCTCCAAGAGACATTTGCTTTTGAGCTCTGCATAAAGCCTAACTTATCTCAAAAGAACAAACCTGTGATGATTTGAGGCAGAATCTCCAAGTGTCTGGCTCTTAGTAGGTGCTCAATAAATATTTGTTACGTGATTAATGGAGGGAATTTCAGGCACTGCAGTGAATTGCTGAGGGCCATCCATCAGGCCCGGGGATTTTCCTGGGACCATTCCAATCACCCCACAGAGGGTGGTTTCCTGCTCCAGTTCCTCAGAAGGTCAGCCCTTAGGAAGGGCACCACACTAGTATTTCTCTAAAGGTTGAGGCTGATTCCAGTGTGTGTTTCAGGCGCTTCCTTACTCCAGTGTTTTAGACCCATTAAAGCTTTGCTTCGGTGGATGGGTTCCCAGTGGGAGTGATAGAAAGCTCACCACTTAAGTCATTTAAGCTTTGGCTGCCCAGGCCTGAAAAAATTGCCCTTGGGATTGATCTTGTAGTGTCTGTGGAGAAGTTAAATGGCTTAATAGATCCTGGCAGCTTCAGAAAGGACTAATGGCTTGGCGTTAATTGGGTACATGGAGTGATGAATCTCTGCAAAGGTATTTCAGATTCTCCCGTTCAGCTATCTCAGGCCTCAAAGCATCGCGTCAGTTGACCCCCAAACTGATGCTGATTTTTAACAAGTATGAATTAACAACTGTGAACAAGCGTGATATTTGCATCGGCTTTCATGCTCCCGCTGCTCTTGTTTGTCCTCTCGGCAAACATTTACTGAGTCCCTACTATGCGCCAGGAGTTGTGCCACGGGCTAGAGATAGATGACATTGCTGTCCCTGCCCCCATGAAGGTCTATTCTAGAAGGCAGAGGAGGAGAATTAGAATCAACGAGGCAGATCCGAGGAAGGAGCAGAGAGGGGAGGCATGGCTCCACCTGGGGTGGTGGGTGGCACAAGGCTTCCCAGATGCGTGGGGACGGGAGGACTGGGCCTGGCCTCTGAGGTGGGCTCCTGGCAGAGGGAGAAGCGTGCTCACTCAGAGAGTTGGAGGGAGGGAGGGAGTGGTAGGCAGGAGCCCCGTGGAAGTGTCTCTGCTGTGACTGCGTGTGACCCCAGTTATTGAAACACTGCCGTGACACACGCGGCTGTGCATTGTGAAAAAGACACCCACCAGAGTGCACAGAATGCATGTGAGAGGGCATGAGATCCCAAGCAGGGAAACCTCTTTTAAGGGTCAAAGACATGAGCCATGGTCCCAAGCAGCGTTTACATTGTTGCTGCTCTCTCTAGTAGCACTGGGACATTGGACAGCTCTCTCTCCTCTCTGAGCTCCGTCCTCAGGGTGAGGGATAAATGATAAAATAAGATAGAATATCGTAGACACTTGTGTTGCAAGTAACCAAAAGCCATCTTAAACAAGCTCAGGCAAAAAAGAAGAATTTTATAGGAAATCTCATGTTGGTGGGGGAGGGGGTGACCCCAGGCGGTGGGGAGTCTTGCCGCTGGGAGGCTAGGTCTCCATTTCTCACTCCTACTCCCATGTGAACACGGGTGCATCCTTCCAGGTGGCTTTCCTTCACACGGCCACGGGATCATGGCTGGCTGCTGCTCCCACACTCAGATCTCAGAGCTTCCCCACTGGAAATGTCTGCAGCTCTTCTGTTAGTTTCAGGTGGGCTGGGACTTTGATTGACCAGGCTGAAGCAGGGTACTCTTCCATTGATTGTCAATAGGGAGAAGGAGGGGATACTGTGATTGGCTCAATATGAGTCTGGTGGCCCCTCTTCAATCACGTGTGCGCAGGGAGACAGCAGCTGGAAACCGATGGTAGCTCCCATCCAAAACTCAGGGTTGTAGGGTAGAAAAGGGCATTTCCTAAAGTCTGGGTACAGTCCCAGAAAAGGAGGAGAGATGCTGGGCAGATAAGACATAAGGTCAGCATTACAAAATACTTTGTAGATGTAACACATCATACAAATACAGATATTGTTCACTCTTTGGGAGTGGTATTTCTCTGGGTTCATCTCTCTAGTTTCAGTGTATAAATAGTTACTGACTCATCGTGGGGGTTTCATTAAAAAATGGTACTGAGTTTAGTGGATGTCAGATATCAAGTTAGTGGCTAGTGAGCAGATAGCATACATGCAGGGGAGTCAAACTCTATCGGGAATCAGGTTTAAAGCTCACATGTGCCCTAGAATTCACATGTGACCCGTGTGAAACCTCACCAGGGAGACTCTATGTTGAAAAAGCACACACCGTCTCCGTAAGTTTGACAGACCATTTTTCCTGCAAGTTGGAACAGATCACTGTTTCCTGTGGTCAGACAGCAAATGAAGCAGTTGGCTTTTACTGAGGAGTGACACTTTATGAAAAAGCACATTAACATCAGAATCCTATTCCGTCTTGTGAGACACTCAGAAGGGAACAATGGATTCACCTCACCCAGCTCAGCTCTCTCTGGACATGGGCTCACTGAGTGGAATGGCAGGTGGAGTTGTTTGCCTGATTTAAATTGTTATTTTTCTCTTGCTGAGCATTGCTGAACAAATGTAGTTGACATTATGTAAACCCAGTGGGTATTTAGTGTCATATTCTCACATTTATTTATTTGTCTATTGTCTGGTGTTCATCTACTAGAATGAGTTAGGAAACCTGTCTGCTCTGTACACTGCAGCCTCTGGTGCCTATAACTATGCTTGACACATAGTAGGCCCACACTAATTATGTATTGAAGGAATGATATCTTTGCACAAGATGCCATGCGTGGTACTTAAGGGGTCAGATAAGGAGACCCGTGAAATTGGCCCTTTTCTCAGCTGAACCTAACAGAGGAGGTAAGCTGTGAAATGCCTGGAAATACATGAAAAGGCAACAGTACCAAGTAGAAGGTGTTAACTGTCAATGAATAAAAAAAAGAAGAAAAAGTTCTGGTGGCCTCTGGGAGGAATAGTACTTATCTCTAGGGGCAGTGCTTCTGCCTTTCCCTCCAAACTCCCTCCTTTTTGCTTCCCCATGCATACAGAGAGGTTTCTGCTTTCCTGCAGCCTTGAGCAAGTTCAAGCCCAAGGGTTTGCTTCATATGTGCTGGTTCCTGGAGCCAGCTTCCTAGGGAGTCCTTGGCTCAGGCATGTGCATGGGGCAAGGAGGAATTCCAGCGCTGGCTGGTGATCAGTGAATCCCAAAGCTGATCTCAGGGTTCTCCTTTCAGTGTTTGGGCAAGTCTGACATTGTAAGGACCGGTCATGACAATCAGATCTTGACTTGGTGACTTCCCGGGGGGAGGGGTCTCACATTCCTTCCTCCCCCAGGGCCCACCCCTGCTTTGTGGAGTAGGCCCTTCGACTGCCCCCACTGCTCATTTGAGTGTGTGACCCCTAATTCCAGAGCAGAGCGGGGACAGCCCCACCTCTGTTCTCATAAAACTGTTCATGTGAGAAGAGACTCCCTTTTCTGCTCTCTCAGGCAAGAGACAGAGAAAGGGCCTCCCACCCTGTCTGACCTGCTCTGGTCTGGGAAGAATTTCTCTGCGGTGGCTTTAGACTCCTGCCCTGATGCAGACTGTGTACCTGGGCTCTCTGGTGAGCGTCAGCCAGGCCAGCCCGGTGTGCAGGGCACAGAGGGAGGCAGCTCCTGGTTCCCCACTGAGCCCACGGGGAGCACAAACTTTATTTTATTTTACTGCAGAATAATTAGAAAGTATGCATAAATAATCACTGTAACAGGACATACTCTCCCAGACTTAGAATTCTCTATGCATTTATATACGAGGTGTGACAATTAAGTTCATGAACTTATCCTAGAAAAAGTGTTACATGCCTCATTGCTGAATATCACTATGGTCACCTTTGAAGTACTCCCCTTGGGAAGTTATGCACCAGTGCCTAGTCCACCCTTCAAAGCAATTTTGGAACTCTTTCTGGAATGGCCATCAGAGCTGTTGTCGTATTACCCTTGATGTCCTGAATGTCATCAAAATGTCTTTCTTTCAATATTTCCTTTGTCTTCGGGTAAAGAAAGAAGTCATTGGGGGCCAGATCAGGTGAGTAGGGAGGGTGTTCCAATACAGTTATTTGTTTACTGGGTAAAAACTCCCTCACAGACAGTGTCGTGTGAGCTGGTGCATTGTCCTGATGCAAGAGCCATGAACTGTTGGTGAAAAGTTCAGGTCGTCTAACTTTTTCCCGCAGCCTTTCCAGCACTTCCAAATAGTAAACTTGGTTAACAGTTTGTCCAGTTGGTACAAATTCATAATGAATAATCTCTCTGGTATCAAAAAAGGTTAGCAACATCATTGCAACAAGTTTGCAAACTTAATTGTCAGACCACACACATACACACACACGCAAATACATACATGGGATCATATCATTTTGTAACCTGCTTTTTTCACTTTTCCTAAATCATGAACATCTTTCCATGTTAAGAAACACAGATTTGCTGCATTCATTTTTGTGGCTGTATAATATTGTCCCATAATTTATGTAATATTAGTAGCCTCCTATTATTGGGTATTTAGTTTACCATTGTTTTTTTGCTATTACTATAGGCAATGCTGTAATAAAACCTTCTTGAACATTCTATCACACACTTATTGGATAAGTTCCTTAAGAGAAGTTCCCAGAAGTAAGATTATAGAATCAAAGGACACGCACATCGTAAGGTTGGATCGATTTACCTCCTGCCAGCAGTGGGTGGGAGACCAGCAGTGGGGCACGTTGTTGTTTTGTCTTTACCAGTCTGAGATCTGGTGTCTTATTTTAGTTCTTGACTTTTTGAGATTTGGGCCATTTTTCATATATTTATGATCTCTTTAAATGTCTTCTTTTGGGGAGTGCTTATGTGTGGGAGATTTTTCTTAATGTGAAGCAAAATGGCTCCTATTTAAAAGTTCAGGCAATTTGAAGCATGTTAGTTTTGTCAATTTCCACCTCCCTTTCCTGTATTTTTCTACCTTTTCTGGGTCTTACCTATGTTGTACCCCCTGCACCCCACCTCCCGCCCCCACCCCATTTCAGATTCAGCCATTGGGTCCTGACCCCCTGGCCTGTCCCTGCTGTGGCCTCTGCTCGCATGACACCCTCACCCCTCCTTGCCCCAGACAATGCTCAGGGCAGGGGCCGGTTCATACTTCGATCATATAAACAGCCGAGCACTGAGGCGTTAATGATCAATAAAGCACAGTTACTGCTCTCCAGAGCTGAGTGGACTAAGAGCGTCAGACATGCCACACGACACTAAGGCAAGGCAGAGTCTGAGACGCACGTCACGGAAGTAAACCAGGTCTGGAGAAGGCCTTACGAATCTCAACTCTTGGATCTCAGGTGATTTCTTAAAGAGATGGAGGTTTGAGGAGAAAAGGTATTTTAGGCAGAAGAAACTGTATGATATTAAGAGCAACCACATATTAAATAACTGCCATGTATCAGCTTGGCGTGTGTTATTGCTACTTCTTCCAACAGCTACAGGGGAAGACATTATTATCACTGTTTCACAGCTGAGGAAAGGAAGGCTTAGGGAGGTTAAACAACCAGCCCAAGGCTGCTGGGCTGTGTGAGAATGGGGATTTGAACCCAGGTCTCTGAACAGCTGCTTTCTGCAAAAGTTGTAGGGTGGAGAGTATGTAGAGCACAGGATTATTGGGAGGTGGGGTTGGAGCTGGGCAGGGTTGAATGGGATACAGGGCTGAACCACAGAGAACTGTGCACGAGCTGGCCAGCGCCTGTTGTCCCTAATGTCCTGTGGTTTCAACTCAGGCATCACCTCCTCCAGGAAGCCTTCTCTGACTTCCTCAGCTTACCTAGATGTCCACCCTCATCCCCCCACTTGTAGGTGTGACCCTGTGCCCTCCTCTCCCACGGATTTACCGTAGACGAATTATCGACTCATTGGTTTCTGTTGAACAGTAAGCTCCTTGAGCGTGGGGCCACGTCTAATTGTCTTTGCATGCCTGGTTTGTGAGGGACAGAAGAGTCAGTGGGGCACTGGGTGTGGAGACGAGGAATGAATAGGTCGGAGGCAGCCTGGCAGGAATTGACAACAGCCAATGGGCTGAGGGCAAGGGGCCAAGAAAATGTAGAGTGTTGTCTCTGCTTCCTGGAATGTAAGCTTCATGAGCACAGCGACCGCATTTGTCTCGTTCCCTGATGTGACTCAGTGCCTAGAAAAGTAAGTGGCAGAGAGTAAGCACTTGACAAATATTTACGGAATGAGTATGTGAATAAACAGATTTCTTAGCACATACCTGACACACAATCGGGACTTATTAAATGTTGGCTTTTGTGACTCTCTTTAGTACTGATCATTATTTCTGTGGAAAGCAGAGTGTTTGGGGTCAGGGCATGAACTCAAGAGCACAGTGCCTGGGTTCAAATGCCAGCTCAGTTCTTGTCTCACCTTCACAGTATTGTGAGGCCCATCTGTGGGACGCTCAGGTCAGTGCTGGGCAGAAAAGACCACTGCATGTCAGCCATTGTCAGGAAGGCACCCATGGCTCACACTTCACACGTGACTTAGCCACACACAGGTTTTTAGAGCCACAGATGCCAAATTACATTTCTCCTCTTTTCCACACTTTATTTTGTTTCTGCTTTAAAAAAAAAAAAAAAAAAAAATTGAGGTTATAATCTAACATAACACGAACCATTCAGATAGCATAACATTAACCATTTTAAAATGAACAATTCAGTGGCACTGAGCACATTCAAACTGTTGTGCAACCTTCCCCTCAATATAGTTTCAAAACATTTTCATCCATCCAAAAAGAAACCCTGTATCCAGTAAGTAATCACTCTTCAGTCCTCATTCCCTCCAGCCTCTGGAAACCACTAATCTATTTTCTGTTTCTATCGATTTACCAAGTCTGGATTTATCATGTAAACGAAACTATAGAACATATGAATGACCTTTGTGTCCGGCGTCTTTCACTTAATATAATGTTTCTGAGGTTCATTCCCATTGCAGCCCGTATCAACACTTTATTCCTTTTTATGCAGAATAATAATATTCCATGGTAAGGATATATTGTATTTTGTTTATTCCTTTACCCACTGATGGACGTTTGGGTCTTTTCCACTTTTTTTTTCCTTTCCACTTTTTGATTATTGTAAACAATGCTGTCATGAGCATTCGTGCATAACTGTTTGAGTCCCCGTTTTCCATTCTTTGGGGTATATATGTAGGAGTCGAATTGCTGGGTCCTATGATAACTTTGTATTTAACTTTTTGAGGGACTTCCAGGCTGTTTTTCAATGTGGCCGCACTGTTTTCCCTTCCCAGCAGCAACGTATGAGGGCTCCAACTTCCCCACATCCTCACCAACACTTATCTTTTTTCTTTTTGTGTCCAGCCAACCTAATGGGTGTGCAGTGGTATCTCTTTGTGGTTTTGATTTGCATTTCCCTAATGACTAATGACATTGAGCATCTTTTTACTTACTGTACATTGAACCAGAGGATCTGGTTTGATTGCCTCGTCTGCGGTTGTGCTTCACAGGAAACTGCATGTGGAGAATATAATCCCTCCCGCTTGGTTTTCCCAGCCTTGGGATTGGCTTCCTGGGTCCTGTTTTACTTCCACGTGTGGCAGAGGAATTGGAGCCCACCTTCTTCTGTTACACAGGGATACCAGTCCCTGATCCAGGGTGAGGGCAAGTGAGAAAGGGGAGTAGCTAAGAGGGCAGACCCTGAAACCAGATTGCAGGTGTCCCACTCCTGGCTCTTACATTGTCTACGCCATCTACGTGACCTTGGGCTGAATGACTCAATGTCTCTGTGCCTTTGTTTCTGTAACTGAGTTTAATAGTAGTAACTGTCTCAACAGGGTTGTTGTGGAGCTTAGATGAGTTAATATATGAAAGCCAGCACGCAATAAGGGTCTGCTATTATTACCCTCAGGATTCTGTGTTCCCGCTTCAGCAGGACACAGCCTGTCAAGCTCATGTTCCTTCTGCTCTGCTCGCCAGCCTCCTCAGAGTTCTTTATGGACCGTCTTCCATTTGAACTACACAAGTATTCTCTTATCTGTTGTTTGTCTGCATCGGTCTTCAAAGCAAAAAGAGTGTGGGCTCAGTTAATAGTTCCTCCTGTGTCCAAGCAAGACTTTGATGAACCTCTAAAAACTGTGCACGTCTGATCATCAGAGGGTCAGGAACACAGAATGGAAGATGTAGAATTTGAAAGGCCAGTGGAGTCCTCCAGACCACAGCTGCAGACAGAAAGGAAAACCTGCTTCTCCTTCTGACTCACACCTCCCCACACCATCTCTGAATACTGCCCTGTCCCGCACTAGACCTCAGTCCCTTTGACATGAGGCTTAGCCAACTTAATCCCAACACTCTGGAAAATCCTTCTAGGGAATCCACCTCAGACCTTTGCTAACTATGGCTTCCTCTGACACATCTGTGGTTCCTGCAGCTCCCTGGATTCTCTCACACCCACATGATGAGTCTTGCAAGTCTTCTTTCTCACTCCACGTGTGTGCACACAAGTAAGAGGTCATATGAGGCTGCAGAAAGATGGCAGCCATCCACAAGCCAAGAGACGAGTCTTCAGAATGAACCTACGTTGCCCATACCTTTTCTTGGACTTCCCACCCTTCAGAACGGGTCATACTGAATGTGGTGGACAATAGTCTGAGGTTGAGCAAGATAGAAACAGGGAGCTAAGTCAGAGGCTATTCACAATAATCCATGGGGAAGGGAGGGCTCCCTTTTCTTGAGTCACTGAGTGGAATGCAGGGAAGACGAAACAACTTTCCACAAAGAGGAGTAGCACGCCTCAGGTTGAAGCCTGGAAGAGAAAGTGGAGTCAAGAAAAAAGAGAATGTGTTTCCAAATCCTCTGGCCTCATCGGAGACACTGGTCATTTCAGTTAGGTGTAGCAGTGCTTTTTAGTCCGTTTTAGTTATGTCATTTACAACTAAATAAAGCATCAAAATATAACAACAACAATAACAACGAAAGCCTTAGGCAGAAAAGCTTTTACTTTGGGGATAAGAAGAAAGTCACTTTGAATGTCGACTTGATCCATTTTATAGCCTTTTTTCTAGCTCCAATGAGCAAATACTGTTTTAGACAGTGGAAACCCTTCCAGCCTGGGAGAAGAATTGGGTGTGAGAGGGGAGGGGGGGGCGCTGTCTGCGGCAGTGTTGTCAGTTCTGATACAAAGGGAGCATCTGGGACACTGGGTAGGCGCCATTCGTGCTCATGGCAGGACAGGTTAACCACTTAGGGATGTGAATGAAAAAGGGATTCTATGGATCTGATCTGATCATAAATTCCTAACTGGGCAGGTCATGGTGGGTAGTCACGCCCCAGGCATATAACCTTTTTAGTAAAAGGTTTATCTTTGCCTTAAGTAAGCCCTGTCCGTTGTTTTTGTGCATCTAGGTTAACACACCTTTGAAATAAGCAGAACCACCCTCAAAAGGGCACATAATCTTGTTAACTATCCTGTAATCCAATGCCCGCCTTGCTGTAATCTCCCTTAATCGCAAATGCATAAAAGAAACTGCAAGACTGTTATTCTCTGGAGCATTTGAGATCTTGCTTCTCAGCAATTGTCCTCAGTTTGGGCTCCAATAAACTCTTATAAAATTCCTTATAGGTTTGGACGTTTTTCACACACACAGGAATGAGCCTTTTATCTAGCTGGACGCTGAGAACAAGGGCTCGGGTTGAGATCCTGGCTCCATACTTGTCGCTGTGTCCTGGTCTGCACAGAGGGGTTAAAGTTAAAGGCATCCGTGAGCAGCATGATGCCACACAGGTTTTCATTGGTTTCAGGAGAACTTGAAGCAGACACTTCCAGTGACTGACCCAAGAGAGGCCAGCCCATGCTCTTAATTCAATAGATACGTGTGGAAATCCTGTCTGGAGAATGAAAGGCCGAGGCAAGAAGATCTCTGGGCACTTCCAGGACACCCACGCAGGCCTTCACGGGGCTCCCTACTCGGGGAGTTCCAGAGCTTCTTCCTGGGAGTCTGCCAGGCCCCCGTTGGGTAAATCGGGGGTGGGGGGTCGCAAAGACTGGAAACCTAAACTTCCCATAGCTTCAAATTCAAGTTCCTCTTCTAGGTCTCACCTCTAACTACTTATTGATTTGAGCGAGTGAATTGTTCAGCCTCTTAGTCACTGCTCTCATCTTGTTGTCTACCAAGAATAACCAATACGGCTGCAGGCTGAGGTGGGGCAAATTGACACCATATGGGGGTTTCAGAGAGGCCTGAAAGCCTCCGAGATGGGAAGGGAGGGGACTGGCCCGCCCAGCTCCTCTTGTACGTGACAATGACCCCAAAGCTCTGACCTGTCAACCTCCAAATCTGTGCCATCTCTTGCACTCCTCTGACACGGTGTGTACTGCCTTCCTTTCCTCTTTCGTCATCATGTGACTGTGGGAGAATCATTCACTCTGTGACTTAACTAAGTTATAATCGGATAGCCTGGTATTGGGAGTCTCCTGGTAGGATGCAATATTCAACACACAGCATCACCCGGGAAGGGTCCTTGCCAAAAATATTGCACCTGAACCTAAACAAGACTGTGGGCCTAACTTCTAGTTTACAAGAAAACCAGCAATAGAGGAAAAGATTGAAACAAAGCCATGAGGGAAAAACAAATGTAGAATTTGGGACATTCTTCAAGACGACTGGCCTATCCACTGCAAGCACATTAGCTTCATGAAAGTACAAGTAAAGGCAGAGAGCTATCCTAGATTAAAATAATATAAAGAGATATGCATTGCATGATTCTTGCTTGGACTGTAACTTTAAAAAAACAGCATTTGGATAGGCAAAACCTAGACATGACAATAATGCATACAAACAGTTGAATGGACATATATGTATATATTTCATTACTATGTATATAATGAAACATTATACAGCAGTGAACTACAATATCACTGTATCATATGACATAAACATTTCTTAAAAACACAACATGAATTAATTAAACCAGATTCAAAAGAAAACAGCAAATCGCTTGGACATAGCTTTGAGAATATTTGACTATGGATTGCGATTTAGATGGTATTAGGAAAAACATCAGGTATGATGCAGTATTGTGGTTACGGAACAGAATATTCTTTGAAAAAAGAGAAGAGAACATTCTTAATTTGGGAAATTTATACTGGAGCATTTTGAGAGAACTCATGATATCAGCAAATTACTTTGAAATGGTTCTGCAGATAGATGATAGATATAGATAGATAAATAGATGATAGATAGATATATGAGTAAACAGATAGATGTAAATAAATCACTATGATGAAAAGTTTAGAACCACTGGGTAGTGGGTATATGGGTGTTCATTGTACTATGCGTTTTTTACCTTTTTGTAGGTTTGAAGTTTTTATAATAAAAACATGGGGGAAAACGTCCATGGAGCTTTTATGCTCATGCAGTGGCAGGGGTTGTGGAGAGGGACGTTTGGCCCTGACATCAGCCCTCCTGTGACCCTGTATCTCCTCCATTCTCACCCACATGGCCCTGGGCAGTTCTCTCTGTCACTTCTGTAAGGTTCAGTGGCCACTAAGTTGATTTTTGTAATGTCCAGGGGAGTTTTGTGTGTAAAAGAGACACTGTTTGTGGTTACTTTTTTAAAATTACACTCAATTTATTTAAGTAACATATGGGGAAAACACCCAAATTTTACTTAAGCTTTTGAGTTAAGCTGACAGCTCCCATTATTTTATTTATAAATCTAGTAAATTTTAATAATCGCTCTTAAAGGGGCTTTTCACATTTTGTTAAGTCCCCTTTTATATTTTAAACTGATTTATAAATTTAATGTATTTGGTTTTATTTATAAGCACTTCAAATACCTAACAGTCAGAACATCCCCAAATCCCAAAGCAATTCTAATGAATATAATAAAGGAAACAAAAATATAGTGCATCGCAAGTTCTCAGAAATGTCCTAATATTGTTTACAAACCTAGTAAAATCACAAACCTAAACAATTACTCAATTACACACTTTAAATTGGAATCACAAGGCTAATGTTAATCTATTAGATTCTTTCATGCCAATTCCCCTTACACATTACAAACACTCAGCATGCCCAATATACACAAATGGTTGCAAAACCCAATAGAAAAATATGAATACTTTATTTGAACCCTTCCCAAGGTCAAAACAGGAAACAGTCCCGTTGAGCTCAGCAAATTGTCTTTTCCGTCTCAGCGGACTGAGGCGATACCGCAAACGGATTTTACTGGGGACACAGTCTCCAGTTTTCCTTGTACACTCACAGACCCAGTGAGCTATCACAATGGGAGCTGCAGGCCCTCAGGGCGGGGGTTGGAATCTCCAAGGTCAAGGTCCCCTCACCAGGACTGTCATGGGCTCTGAGTCTGCAACTCCCTACACCCAGGTTGCTTCACTTCTCCATTTATTGCCCGGCGCTGTACAGAATCCCCCATATAGTTTTCCTGTCTAGTAGGACCATAGCTCATACAGCTGTTAAACGACCCCCTGTTGGAATCTGTGTGTCTCTAATGCCTTTGTCTGGCTCCACTCTCAGAACACAGAGTCATGCTAGAGACTGGCTGGGGCCCTGAGCCCACTTACGCCTCCACGCCACACGAAGGTGGCAGGTAGACAGGCCAGGGAGAGGGACTCGGGGCTCTTCTATACCCGGATACCCCCCAAATGTCTTGGCTGTTGCCACCACTCCAGGGCTCTGCATGGAAAGGGACAGGGCTCTTTATCCAGCATCACAGATCTGTATTCTCTTTCGTGGCGTCTCCATCTCTCTCCGATGGGTCCCCCAGCCTTAGGAGTATGTTCACAGTGTAAGGGTGGGTGGGATTACTTTACTCTCCTAAATCCCCTGATCCTAAATACTCTAAGTGCCTGGAACCTGAGTAGTGACCTTGCAAGAACTGCTCCTAGATGCAGCAATGGGGGTTGTAGCAATATGTGTTCCGTCTGCCATTCCTCACGTGTGTGAGTGTGGCTGAGGAAAGGGGGCCCAAAGCCCTTGGAGCCCAGAGGTTTTCTGTTTCCTACTAGGTGGCGTCCGTGTTAGCACCAAGGCCCGTGTGCAGGGACTACCAGTAGCCTGCCCCTGCCCCGGGGTCTCCCCTGGCTTGTCTGAGCCACAGAGGGCTCTGCGGGCTGCCTGAGAGCTGCCAGTTCCCCGCCACGGCCTCAGCCTTGTGGTTTCTTGTTACACCTCCGTTGTAGGTGACCTTGGAAAAGTCACTCTGGCTGTCATTACTTTCCACCCCAGGCCAGTGAGAGAACCGGTTCCCAAGTGGGGAAACTCCTTCCTTAGCTTTGGCAGGGAACCAAGTGTGCAAAGCAGTGGCTCGTGTGTCCCGAATGCCTAGTGGGTGCCCAGCACTCCGAGGGGGAGGGAAAAAAACCAAGGTTCAACCATGATTCAAGGAGAGCCCCGGGTCTGACCAAGATCAACCACACTGTGAGGCATAAACAGCAGCCCCCATGTTTGCTCAGAACTGAGTACCCCTCAGTAACGAGGGATGGCAAAGGTCTTGGCCATAGAGCTCTTTTTGGTAGCATCCCATGAGACACCTGGGAAATGCTGCCAGGTTTCCTCACGGGTAGGCTGACACCCTGTATGGGGCACAGCCTGGGAGCTGGAGAGGCCGTGGTACCAGCACAGGCACTGCTAGTCGCTTAGGAGGCCCACGTGGCAGCAAACAGTCTTTGTGCTGTTTTTTGTAGAAAAATGATTCCATCCAAATGTTTTGACTTTTGGTCCCCTGAGAACAAGATGTGTGTCCTGGTCACCTCTGCACCCTTAGTGTCAGCATGTGACATCAGCTTCTAGTGCCTCTTTGTCCGTGATTTCTTCCTCTCGTCACAGGCAAGGATGCTATCATGCGTTACACTCCTTAAGAATGGAATACCACCTTCCCAAACTCTGGGCCATTCTAGTGCTACTTATTTATTTGTTTTGAATTGTGGTAAAGTACGCATGACAGAAAATTTACCCTCTTGATCCTTATTAAGTGAGAGTTCAATCGCATTAAGTGTGTTCACATTGTTGTGCAAGCGACCGCCAGAACTTTCTTGTCTTGCAAAACTGAAACTCTAGATCCATTAAACACTAGCTCTCCATTCCCTCAACTGCCCTACCAGCCCCTGGCAACCACCACTCAACTTTCTGTCCCCATGACTTTGACTATTCTAGGCACCTTCCTGAGAAGAATCCTACCGTCTTTGTCCTTTTGTGACGGGTTTATGTCACTTAGCACTAATGTCCTCAAGGTTCATTCATGTGCTGTCAGAGTGTGTGTCAGAATTTCCTTCCTTTTTAAGGCCAAATAACATTCCATTGTGTGTCTGTATATCCTCTGTTTCATTTAGTCGTTCACCTGTCAAGGAGCATATGCATTGCTTCCACCTTTTGACTATTATATGAATAATTCTGCTATGAGCCTGGTTGTACAAACATCTCTTGGAGACCCTGTTTTCAATTCTTTGGGGTATATACCCAGAAGTGGGATTGCTGGACCATATGGTGATTCTAAATTTAATTTTCTGAGGGACCGACCACCATCCTGTTTTCCTTAGCGGCTGCGCCATTTGATATTTTCACCAACAGTGCGTAAGGGTTCTCGTGTTTTAAATCACTGTTCTTCTAAGGGTGGCGGGTATTCTCTCCGCTCGAGCTCCCTTGAGGTTGGAAATGTAGAACCCGTTGCATCTCCTTTCCTTTTTCATCTTCCTGCCTCCAGAATTTTCCCGTGTGTAAAGGGGCTGATTGCAAATGAATCTGATTTTAGGGGTCTGGAACAAGGAGGAAATACTAGAAACCCTAAGGTTGATTATGAAATCTGTTTCAGC
Organism: Rhinolophus sinicus; assembly: GCF_036562045.2. Taxonomy (NCBI): domain Eukaryota; kingdom Metazoa; phylum Chordata; class Mammalia; order Chiroptera; family Rhinolophidae; genus Rhinolophus; species Rhinolophus sinicus. Next base: position 8,760,768 of record NC_133763.1, read on the forward strand.
CTAGACTAGCCTGGGGGATCCTGCAATTTTGTGTGTTTTTCTCAAGTTCACCATAGCCATATTTTTTCCTTTTTAGCTGACGTTTCACTGATCGTTGAAGTTACTTGATTTTTTCCTCCCCAATACATAAACTATTCCTTCTTTCTTTCTAAGATAAATCATTCCAAACTGACATTTCGTCACTGGGAATAGACCAGAAGTGCCCAAATCACACAAGCGTCTTATTCTGTGGCTCACTGAGCTAAAACCTAGAGGCGTGAACAAAACTCACTCCCAAAAGCTTGTTCCCAGAGAGAGAAATCTGGCCAATCCCTGTTCTCCAGAATGAGCTTAAGTTCCCGACTGCATCTGTAGCAGGTAAGCAGAAATGGTTCCTGGGCTTTCAGCTGGCGGTGGGAATGTCTTCGGGGACAAACTCCAGGCGCTGGTGGAACAGGAAGTCAGAGCATCTGGAGGAGCTGTGGTTGGGGAATGTCCCCTGGGGCTGCAGCTTTCGCTCCATCTAGTTCCGTGACAGCCGTATTCATTTCTTCCCTCCCTGGCCAGGTTCTGTGTTTCCCAGCTCTCAGTCCACTTCAGGAATGTCAGGGCAGGATTGGGCTCCTGAGGCCGTGGTGAGAGAAGCATCTGAGGTCCCCTTCCAGGGATGGTGTGAAGACCTCTAGCGTCCTGCAGCAAATCCCAGAGAATCAGACAACCGCCATTGCCACAGTCAGAGCAAAGGGGAGGAAAGAAAAGGCAGTATCTGGACAACAGACTTCTATGTATCCTTCCTCCCCCCTCAAAGGATAAACTTTCCACTGTCACTTCCAGCCAGAAGACAGTGGTGTTAGAAAGGTCAGATTAGAGTTCTTTGTGTCGAGAACTTTTCAGAATACGGGCAACATTGTTTTGTTTCTTCTCTCTTGACTTTCCAAGACTGGCTGGATGTTCTCAAAGGCTGGGAGGACCAGCATCTTGGAGCAGCCTCTGTGGGGTGGGGTGCCTTCCACACTTTTCTGCTCTTCAGTAACTTTCACACACAGGTGAGGTTACTCAGAGCAAGGGGACAGGAGTGGAAAATTCCTTTGTCGTCCTCATAGCTCCTTCAGAAGCAACAGAGCAGGAGGAAGAAAAAAAAAAAAACACCCTGTAGTGCACAGAAGACTTGGCAACGTCCATTTTTATTTCACAGAGGAGCCGATCACCAGGTCACATTTGAACAGCACAAGGGGCGTTCAGCTCAGCATGGACTGAGCATCTACTGTGTGCTTAGCTCTACGTGAGGTGCTAGGACTAGGCCTCCTGAGATGTATAAGGACCTTTGGCCTCAGATGTATAACTCACTGATTGTAGCACAGTTGGTATTTGTGGTTTAATAAAAAAATATATATATATTCAGCCTTTGCCCCCAGTTTCTGGCACAAAGCTCCTGAAACCCCTTGGAATTTCCAAGTGATGGGAGTGTCTTTCATTATTCATAACGAGACTCTTTCTATCACTGTCACTATCACACCTGAGTTTATGCTAATAAGGTGACACTGGGTGGACACTCGGTTTTGAGGGCCTGGCCGACCTTAGAGGATTGAAATTTTCAACCAGCGCCTTCCCAACCTCCAGGGCGGGAAGAAGGGCAGCAGATCGAACTCGGACACCAGTGGCCGATGATGTAGTCAAGTATGCCTACGTCACAAAACTTGCATAAAAGCTCTGAAACTCCAAGATGTGGAGACCCTCCAGGTTGGTGAACACATCAAGGAACTAGGAGGTGGTGTGTCTGCAGAGGGCAGGGAAGCCGGCTGCCAACTCCCCCATCCCCTCCTGCCCTGTTACCTCTTCATCTGGCTGTTCATTTGTAGCCTTTATAATAATCTGCAAGTATAGTGTTTGCCGGTGTTCTGAGTTGTTGTAAGGACTCATCAAAGCTGAGGAGGGGGTTGTGGGAACCCCCCAATTTGCAGGCAGCTGGGCAGATGTGTCAGTAGCCTGGGGCCCACATTTGCCGCTGGCCTCTGAAGCGGGGGCAGCCTTGTGGGACTGAGCCCGTAACCTGTGGGGGTCTGTGCTAATTCTGAGTAGCATCAGAACTCAGCTGAACTTTAGGACACCCAACTGGTGTCAGAGGACTGAGAATTGTTGTAAAATCCAAACAGTATTATCAACAGGCTGCCTAATACTGACACAGCAACCACCACCCCCGCCACCATCATTACTGTCAGGCTGACCCACACAAAATGGCCATTTTTGTAGGTCAAAAAGAGTTGCGTAATAGGGGGTTCAAGTGTATTCGACCTGTGGATGGAAAAGGGGCCACATACTAAACCTGACAAGCTCAAGGGAGGCGTGCATGGCGGGTCTTACAAACTCAGAGACCAAAAGTAACCTCATAGGATGAGGTTACTGAAATTCCTAACTAAAAGAGGTCGTGGCAACTAGTCACGTCCTACGCCGTAGCTTCCCTGACTAGGGTCAGTCATTACCTGAAGTGAGCCGCCTATTGTCTTTTGGCATCTAAGATAAAATGCCTTTGAAGTGTCTGCATATCTCCTTTTCCAGATCCCTCAGGGCACAACCCTCTGCACAGAGCTCAGACCACAGAACCCATGTTATCTTGTTCCCCAAATACCATCTTTGTGTGCTGTGGAGGGTACTTATTTACTCCCCTCTACTTGCCAGTGTAGAAGATTCATATGTCTCTCCATCTTACTTTTTATCCAGTCCCAGAGACTTCCGCTTTGCTTTCTCCCACCTGCCGAATCTACCACCAGTGGATTTCATGTAAGCCTTCTTACGTCTCTTCCTTTTTCTCTAACATATAAAATACGCTGCACAACTGCCATTCTCCGGAACACGTTCTCTAGCCATTGAGATTTTGCTTCCCGTCAATTGTCAGTTTGGCTCAGATAAACACAAAAAAATTCTCTACCGGTTGGGCATTTCTTATGTCGCCAAACCAAATGCAATCTCTTCAACATTTAGGTTGGAGTAGACACAGTCCCAAGTGCTGTATGTGTGTCCTCTCATATATCCCTCCCAATACCCCTGAGATAGGTGCTACGATTCCCAGCTTACACCTAAGGAGACCAACACTCATGGAGGTTAGGGAAAAGGCCTGGGCCATATGGCTGGTGAGAGGGAGGGCACTGAGAGCAGAGCCTCAATGTTGGTTTGCCTGAGCTCCCGAAATAAAGTATCACAAGCCGAGCAGCTGAGGCAACAGAAATTTATTCTCGAAATTCTAGAGGCTAGAAATCCAAAATCCATGTCCTGACAGGGCTGCTTCCTTTTCAGAGGCTCTGAAGGACAATCTGCCCCCTGCCTCTTGCTAGCTGCGTCCTTGCAGGCAGGCCAGGACGTTCCTTGGCTGCTAGCTACATCCCTCCAGTCTCTCCTGTGTGTTTCTTTTCTTAAAAGGTTGCCAGTGAGGGTATTCAGGGCCCATGGAATCCCATATGACCTCATCATGATTACATATGCAAAGACCCTTTTTCCAAAAATGGTCATATTCACAGGAACTGGGGGGTAGGACATTACGTTTTTGGAGGGCGCGATTCAGCCTACGATGCCGAGCTCTTAGGTGGGAACTCCATGGCTGCAGGACGCTGTGTGCTGTCCACATACATATATGTGCCTGCGTGGGGGCCAGGGCCGTCACCTGTCCATTGGCCTCCTGTTCCATACACAGAGCCAGGCTCAATGGGGAGACATCATCCCTGAGGGCAGAGGGCCCGGTTGGCGGAGTCAGGCTTGGGCTGCTCCCCTGTGGGGGAGGGCAGGCTGACCCGTTGCATCCAGGTGGACCACCCAGCATGTGTGGGCGAGGCAAGAGAGCATTTTTCATGGCTGCTACGAACACACATCTCTCCCTGCAGCACGGTTTAAATCACCTTGACAGGAAAACCTCAAACAGATTCTGGGCTGAAGACGCTTTGTTTTTCCTGCTAACCAATTCTCTTACTTTGGGCAAGTAGTTAGAAAGGGTTCAAGTAGTTAGAAGGGTTCAATTACAGCTAAAAAGATTGTGAGAAGCTTCTGGAAGACACTGTGTAACTTGTCTACAGAAGTGGAGAAAATTAGAGGAGAAATAATTACTCGGCAAGAAGGATGCTGGACTAGTGGCTGCATCATTCTCAGGGCTTTCCCGAAGAGATAGTCATGAAAACGTGTTAAGCGCTGTTAAATAGCAACTGTAACGAAGGGACTACAAGCCCCCAATTCATAGTATGGAGGACTGTGGTCACACATGGCTCTGCCTTGACCTTTCCTGTGGGACCTGGGAGGGCAGCAATGTCCTCTTGATCTGGGGACCTGGCCAGAGCAGTTCTTGACCTTCTGTGAGTTCAGGACTTGGAGGAACCAGATAGGAACCTGTCCCATTGTGCAGACTGATAGAAACTGGTGGTGCCCCATCTTTTTGGCACATGGAAACAGTTCATTTGAACTAACATGTATCCATTTGGTGCTACTGACATGCATTTTGTTTCTCCCCGGGATTCTTAGGAACCATGGCCTACACGTTTCAGCAAAGGCGTGCTTCTGAGGCCAAGCCAACAAAATCGCCAAAGAACAAGTTGGCAGGTTTCCCTTAGGAAGACATTCTCCTTTGGTCATTTTAACAATGGATTCAGTTACTAGCAACCCGAGTGTCAGGGAAAGCTCCATGTGCTATCTGTTAGCCCTGCCCTTCACCTTTGGGCCTCAGCCCTGGGACTGGCCACACAGACTCTTTTTCTTGGGTCAGACTGAGGTTTCTTAAGTGTGCCTCAGACTGGAGATTAGGTGCAGGCACAGGAGATAATTGTTTCTAGTCGGGTTTCTCCCCGGGAGAAGGAAGTTCCCCTCCTTACTCTGCTCCACCTTTTCATGCCTTTTTCCGCCGGCTGCTTCCTCCCATTCCCCAAGTTTAGGTCCGTGGACCTTCTCATTTGGACATCCCCGTCCCAGGTGCGTTCACTTCATAGCTTCTCTGCAGAGGACCCCAGAACCCTAGCACGGGCCTCTTTCCTGAGAACAGGAGCTAGGTGTCCACCCCGCCCCCCACCAGTTATGTTCTCTCTGATGCAATATTTCCAACATCAGATTCACTGTTTGTGTTGCTGTTCCCACTTAAAAACCACCTGGCTCATCATGAACCATGCTTGTCCTTCATGCTTAAGCCTCCTGTGCATCGGTGGTGAGGCCTTCCGCGCCATCTCGAAGCCACCTCTTCCATCCTTCCCGTCGTCACTGCCAGGCTGCACTGTCTTGCAGGCCCTACCGCCTCTCAGGTGGACTCCTGCCCTGGCTTCCCTCTCAACGCGCCTCCTGGCTTCCGAGGGCCTCAAACTTCTCCATAGAAGCTTCACTGATTCTATTAAGCTCACAACTGCTCACGTCGCTGTCCTAGGGCCTCTCTCTTCCCTGTCCAATGAAGCACCCATTCTTCCTCCGGGAATGAAGGCTGTTTGCAAGATGGGACTTTTCTTAGGGAATGCATGGCATTCTCGGCCCATGTCCTGTTCCAGGTATAATGAGTGTACTTTTTCTTTTTCAACCCCCGGGCTTTCCTGATAATCCGTTCTTTGGAATGCCCAAGCTCTCACTCTGTCTCCATCTGTTGCAACACCAACCTTCAAGGCTTATTTTAATTGCCACCTCTTACCTCCCCTCCTTGCTGAGATCTCATCACACACTGGGGCTTCATTTGTGGCATCTGCACATAAGCTACTCGGATCTGACCTGGTGAGTTAACTGCAAGCTACTTGAGTTCCTGGGCAAGGCCCTTGGGCCTAGTACATACCTAGTGTATTTGTTCAACTGATGGGGCAAATGCTGACTACATGCTCCCCAGCCCAGGGTCCCAGCCCTGCTGACCCATCACAGCCTTGCTTTCTCTACTCCCCTTTTTAATCAGATGCAGGCAATAGATTTGGCATGTTTGAAAGAGCTACCCTGCTTCCCCAACCCCCACTGACTTTATACGTAGTTGGAGGCAAAAGCTAATATCCACGCTTCAGGGCAACACCAATTTAGAAGTGTTTCTGCCAGTCAGAAAAGAAAACTTTGAAAAAGACATTCGCCTTTTTTTTTTTTCTTTTACTTGGGGAAAATTTGAAAGGTATAGCCTTTCAAGGAAACAGGATACTTAAAAAAAAAAGAAAAAAGAAGGAAAAAAAAAAAAACAACACAAAAAAAAACCCAGCCTGGCTTTATGTAGTTCAATCCTGTCAAGCTAATCTAATCTTTTGTGACAGAGCAGCAGACCTGGCAGATCAAGGGGAAAACAATAGTTGGAATTCATCTTTGCCAGCTTCAAAACTGTGGATTCCTGGGTCCCACTCAGTATGATTATCATTAAATTGGTTGAAAGGTGAAAGAGACAGAGAGAGAGAGAGAGAGAGAGAGAGAGACACTCTCACAAGCCAGTTCTACATGGGGAGACATAAGTGGTCTCCCTAGGGAGTCAGCCTTGAGCTCAGTGGCCTGGAACATTCGCCTGAATGGGCCAGACGACAGCAAAGAGAACACATTCAAAGTCAAGGTGGGGTGAGGGGTGTAGATGAATAAGCAACAGCACAAGTAACCTCTGCAGGCTGGACCAGGAGAGAACCACAGTCATCGCTACAGCGTGAGGAAGCAATACAACCTGTAAGGGCCTGGCCTCCTACACTTGCATGAACCGTACCCCCTTCCTTCCCGTCTCCACAGCTAGAGAAGTTGGACAGCGTTCAAGGGAGCGCCACAGATGTAATTAAACTAGGCCCGGACATGGGAATTGAAGACTTCTACAAAAAAGTGAAATGAATTAGGTTTATTGAACTCAGAGACGGACAATCTTACAAGGGCAGTAACAAACAAAAATAGAAAGAGGTTTAAATTACAACGCATGAGAATAAAATGTAAATGTAAGGAAGACTTTCCTTCGTGGTGACATGGAGAACTGGCTGGTGAAAGGAGAACAGATTTCTCGGGGGTGTTGAGTGTGCTGGGGGGGTGGGGGGCTCACGCAGAGGTGACCTGAATCCCCTCTGAAATGTCTCCGCCCACATCATGACGAGTCTACTTCCAAGCACTTCTTTAAATCCCAAATGGAAAATGAAGAGGCAGCCAGTGCCTCAGTTGTTTTAATGGCCTCAGGCTTGGTTCTCATCTACAAAGAGAAGTTCAAACATAGCATGAAGCCGTTCCTTACAACGGCCAGCGATGGGGACACTGGCAGCGAGCCAGGACTCCAGTGGACGTGGATACCGTGCAGATTTGATCTGTGGTGCAAACACACAGGTCCTGGAAGCCTTTCTATTTCCCCACTTTTAGTATAAACAAGCCCCTGATAAAGGATCTCATCTCAGCAGATGGAAACATGGGACATTTGAGTGAATGGCACCCTAGGCCTGTTAATGCCTGTTCCTGAACATTACCCCATTCGGATACTTTGCTTTAACTAAGGTGTGATATGGCACAGAGCAAACAACAACAAAAAACACGATGCTTTTCCCTACAACGCTGCTCATAACTAATAAGCACACACTCAGTTGTATGTAAGTTAATTCTTTAAATTTAATCAGTCCTTTATAAAACTTCCCAATTAATTAGTAAAAGATGGCTTATTTTAATAGCCTTAAACATTGGTCGCTGTTTAAACAAGACATTCTAAAGAAAAAAACAAAAAAGGCAGTCACATAATAGTTTATAGTAATTTACAAGTGGATGGTATACATTTAGATACAGAGGTAGAAGTTCACTTTTACAATGTTTCACTGATACACATTTACCAAATTCAAGGCACAAAATAGTTTGCTTTACAAAAAAATACTGTAAAAATGTCATTTGCTGTTCTACAATGTGAATAAAACTTTTAAAAGAATCTTTACACCCTTCCATACGTACTCCATAGGATAAGATTTTCCCCCTCACTAATCATAGTTGGCACAAAAATGGGGACTTTTTTAAATGCTGAAGTTCCCATTTTTAGAAACTCTTTCTTTTGCAGAGCTGCTATGTATTCTAAAGTCCATCCAAAGAAATGAAACACAGCAACTTCCTGAGGACAGGGCACTTTCTGATGCAGCAAAATTCATAGGTAGAAAATGTATGATTTTTTTTTTTTTTTTTTTTTTTTTATAACTAGGTCTCCAGAGTAATAGATACTCAAGGACAGATTTCAGAGATACAATTTAAAATTCGGCTAACACCTCAGTCACTATGACTTTAAGAAAGGGACCCGATCACTGTTACTGTAACAATCAAACATCATGTAATTCCAACTGATGGAGATTTCAAAATTCCTTTTGAAAAGCGCTGTATACACAAACACCATGAAAAAGCCACACAGGCTTTGCAAAGCCGAAACTTAGAAAACATGAGAAAAGTGAGCGCTATCAGTCCTTGAAGTTGCAAGGGTGTCAACTGACTACAAAGTCTAATGACAAGAATTAATAAACTCTATGGGAATTTAAAAAAACCACACACATGAAACACACTGTCGTCATCATCTCTAGACTTTCTGCTCATTAAAAAAAAGTAATAATGGTGGCCTGGAGATGACATACAGTGCTTGTCTAAAAGGTTAGACTGGTTTTGGGGGTTCTGCCTAGAAGGGACCCTGTTGGCAACAACTTGAGCTCACATTTGCAGATCACATTTTCCAAGTCCTCTAGTCAGTGAATTTACCCTTTATTTTTTTTAAAAAAAGTTGATTAAAAAAAAAAGAAAAAAGTCGACATGATTTAGAATCCAGAGAAGGTCGCTAACGTGGATTGTGGACCGGACTGAAACATCTTGATGGTCTTCGGAGAGAAGTGCTATTCCATACAAAAGAGGATTCTTAGATGCCGTTTTTTGCTTCGTTATTGTTTGTGGCTTGTTTTCTTTGAGCAATAAAGGGGTACATACACTTGTCTGCTCCTAGGAACCGGTACATGCACACGACGGCTTCAAAAGGGAGGATGCTGCAAAGGAGAGCCACAGTCGTTAGCGAACATGGGGGGGTTAGTTCAGTTCTGGGGCGGATACGGGGAGACCCAGCGCGAGGGGCCGTTACCTCTTCATGAAGGTCACCATGTACATGAGGCGCGGGGTGCAGATCATGGGCTGGTCGGTGAGGATGGCCTTCATGGCCTGCTTCACGCAGTAGTCAGGCTTCAGCGGGGGCAGGAAAGGCTCGATTTCTTTCCTGCAAGTCATATATGTCAACAACGCAATTAGGCAAGAACGCGAAATCGGGAAGACATATCAAAACATTAACAGTGATGTTATCCGAGCCACAAGACTTGGGATCCATTGTGTTTACTTCATCGTGCTGTCCTGTGCTTTCCAAATTTCCCTATGAACACATTTTATGTGCATCGTCTGGAAAACCAAGTGAAAAAACAAAACAAAAGAAGGCAAAAACTCAGTCTGCTTTTCTGTAAAGTGAGTCATGTTTTAAAAATGCCTTGAAAGGTATTTCAAATTAGGTTTCCATTTTTTTCTTTCAACAGAAAAAGGAGAGGGTGTTTGGCATCGCAAACACTAAACCCAAACAAGATGCCAACTTTTAGTCTGAAGTCTAGTTCAAACGACAGTGTGTAAACACTGGCAGAGCCTTCCTGAGTGAAATAAAAGTTGGCGATGTACTTTCCCAGATGCCTGCATAAGGAAAGCCAAGGTATTTTTCTCGAGGGGGTCTCTGAGGTGAAGTGCATTGAGACATCCTACCTTCAGCTGAATTCAATAAGTTCCCCGTTGAAATATCCTAATAATATAATTTATTTCTTTCACTTTTTCATTGTCCCACCACAGCATTGGACACCTGCTGTGATGCTAAATAGGAAACAGCTCCTCAGACCCTCAGGAACTGGTCCCTAAGTACCTAAGAGGAAAACACACACACACACACACACACACACACACACACACACGCACACGCACACAGTCTGGAAAGGAGGCAGAGCTGGAGTCCACTCTCAGCCAGACGGACGGAGTGAGGCTGACATTGCAATGACTCCAAGCGCCCTCCACCTACGTGGTAGCTTGGTCAGGTTCAGGATGTGACCAGAGGGAGCTTGAGGAACTCAGGAACTCAGTGGTTATCTGCCATTGCCTTTCAAACTCATCCAAGCAAAGATCTCAAAGTAAGCATGTCTTCACAAGTACCCTCTTAATGACTCATGGCTTTGTTTATTCTGCTTAGCTCAAGTCAGATGGGACTTGACATTTATATTCCCATATGCCTCCTTTCAAAGTGGGTGGGTATTTCATTTCATTTCTAGTAAATCTAATCGTGCCTTCTCATCCTGTCAGAGTGACTCTAGCTAATACACTCTCGGCAGAAAAGGGGCTCCCAAATCTGGTCTGTAATAGTCAAAGGTCTTTTTAGAAGGAAGGCCGTGACTCTTCTGTGGCCGTGACACTGTTTCCCATCTACACTGAAGTCACCTTTATTTACCAACACTAATGTTTACAAAGAAATGAACTCCCAAAGGAATAGCTTCTGAGGAAAACCCCAGGTATTTCTGTTTTCTCCCTGAATGTGGACAGAAGCCTCTGCAGGCTGACAGGAGGGTGGCCCCAGACGCTCGCTTGCTAATCAGTCGCATGAATGTTGACCAATGAAAACTACAGGTTCCCTGGCAAGTGACAGTGAAAGCACAAGGCTGACGACGTTGACGACCTCACTCCACGTATTCTCCTGCTATGCAATGATGACTTTTAAAACAACTTTTTATCAGTAGTAAGATAGGTTTCACTGACCTGATCCGACAGCCTCTGAACATGCCAGTGTCCACCAGGTAAGGGCAAACCAACGTTGTTTTAATGCCATCCTTCTCAGCAGCCTTTAGCTCGTGGCTCAGGGATTCATGGAAACCCACGACCCCAAATTTACTGGCGCAGTAATCCTGAGTTAGAGGGAGAGAGGAGGGAAACAGTCGTAGGTACATGCACGGACCCCAGACCAAGCCCAAGCTCCTTCCCTGGTTTAACTCTGGGTACGTGTTTGCTACAAAAGGTCACAGGTGACTAAGCAAAGAAAAGGAAAGCATTTTAAAAGACAGATATCTGATGTGGTTCAGTGCAGAAATAATATTTTCAAAGCAACAGCAGAAACAGATGAACACTTTTTGCCACATCAACGAAGTATCGTATTACTCTGGGGAAGTTACCACAAAGGACTCTATGAAAGCTAACAAGCTGGAGTTAAAAATGGAGACAGCTTCCCTTTGAAGTGTCTGGAAAATTTACAAATGGTCTCTTGTTCAGTAACGGAGACTGAAAAGCCAGTTTGTTTAAATTAATGCTAGGAGAACAAAGACAAGCCCAGCTTAGGTTATAAGTTGTTATGATCTGATTCCCATTTTAGGGGGAAGAACAAATGAAAATGATAACTATACCTTGTGAACTTCAACTAGAATGTAACCTAAGGACACGTGGTGTAAAAGGAAGTTCTTCCCCATTACCTAACTTTAAATTTAGGAACGGCAATGTGGGCTATGGGAGTCATCTGTTCTGTGTCCCTTGGTGTATGCACGCGGCAGTGCTTTCAATCTTACACTACAGGACAAACAGCACAGGGCAATATACATACATGTGCATGTTTTATAATCTGAATATGGTGAAGAACGTACAATGCAGGACACCTCCCATCTGCCATAACCGTCTCATCTGAGGAGCTCATACAAGCGAGCTCGCTTTTGGCAAGTTGACCAAAACAGAAGGTCCACCTTTGGCCTCATTTATCTGTCCCTGTGGCATTGCCACCGCCCTCCATGGCTTTATTTCTGACCCTGTCCCTCCCCACTGTCATCAAGCAAAACTGCTAATGAAAACGGGGCACCCGAGGACCAGCCGCTGCCTCCCGACTGCATGCTCAAGCCCGTGCAAGGGATTTCATGGCAGAAGATGCAGAGCTGCATTTCAACAGCTGGCCCTGGGTTACTGGAGCGCGCCACCAGGCACACTGGTAGAGGGCTTTCGTGAATGGATAGGTACGCTTTAGGGTACTCTTTAGGGTTTTAGCATATTTGTCGTGAGATAAAGCGATTGAATGCAGGAAGTGCTTTCCATCTGACAAACCTCTACTCCAGCGGTACTGAACAATCCCAAGGAACTTGCAACTGTCACTATGTGACCGTGATTAATCTCCAGCATTGTCGGAAGAAAAGCCTTCGTGGTCTGAAAGAAAAGGGAGACACAAACTTCAGAACTGACATGATGTGCTTCATCTAAAACCCAACCCAAGATCATAAAACCACGTTTTACCCACACGATATTATACTTCCCAATTCGTTTATTTTTAAATGAATTTATGAAAAAGAGAAGATCCTTTAAGTGTCTGGCTAATGTCCCACTGTGTCACTGGCATGGCAGGCCTGTTAGAAGCCGTGACCAACAAGACCCTTTGGGGACAATATCCAGATGAAAAGAAAGCATCAGTAGAAGGCTCTTTGTCACCTTTCAAGTGATAGTTATCTGCTAATCTAAATGACTCCCAGGTCAGAGATCTTTTTATGCTCCTAACACTTTAGCACAGGCATTTCCCACTCCGTGAGGCACCTCCTGCCTGCAGGTGACTTGTGCTAATGTTTACCTGATAGCTGTATCTACACAGGGATAAACCCGTGAAAAGACGTTCCAGCATCATCTTCCAGCATCCAAAGCCTTATGACCAAAGTGTACTAACAGAAGGTAAAGTAGTTTAGGATGCAAAACAAAACAGGTCAAAGTACAGAAGCATTTTAGTGAACACTGTGTTATGCCAACTTTGCACTGAGGAAAACTTCTGCACGACCATGCTCCACGGGGAGGTATGCTGGGGAGTGAGTGACTTTCCCACAGAGGCAGGTGACCGGCCATGCCGTGTAGCAGAGCACGTGGCACAAGTTCCAGGGCCGTGAGCCGAGAGGCGGCATGGATCTTATTCACTACATTCTCTTCTCCCTCTGTCTAGCTCTCTTGCCTTCAAGAGGCAAGGCTGTATTTAAAAAAAAAAAAATTACTTCAAATTGCTTAAGATGATCTATGAACTACTCTGCCAGGCTCCCAACAGTTTTATAACCTGCTTCTTAAAAGAAAGCAGCAAAGAGCAATCTGTCTACTGTTGAGTTATAGCCCACTGCCAACACAGCTTCCCATGATTTATGAAGTTAAAAAAACCCAAACACTACACAATGGACTTCAGGAAGAGCTGCATTCCCTTCTCAGAGGATTTCCTGGCCAAGGGATCACTGAAGTTTTACATAAATATCTAATTTGCTATGATAACTTTTGCATGCACAAGATCAAAAACAGTCATTCCATCAATTTTGAAGTTTTTCCATGTTGCGATCCACAACGCATCCGGTTGCCAGCTGGATCTTGCTGACGCGTCCCGAGGTCTTCTCCAGTCTGACTCCTGACCATCGAGAAACGCCCCTCGCCCCCAACTCAGACCCCATTTGTCGGGGCCTCCTCACTGTGGTCATGTGCGTGCTTATTCTCACCTGTAAGCTTCACCCATGAACTCCTCTCTGACAATCTACCCCCCACGCCCTCCTATGTCATTCCGAGTGTAACATTCATCACCTATTTACAGAGCCTCTTCCGCTTTTCAAAGTGCTTCCGTCCCTGGAGTTTCCCAATGCTTCTCTATCAAAGGTAGTTAGGGTATTAAGCCTTTATCTAATATTATTCTATTCACCTTGACCTCGTCCCAATTTCTTTAAGACATGTGGTTGGTACCATTCACAACAACATATAATGATACGTGTTATGCTATTTTGATTTTGATTGTTTTCCTTTGTCTGGCTGCCCCAGACTAGCTGGAAGATACAGATTCTTTCAACCTTTAGGGGAGGATGTGCTGTGACAGGCGCTGCGGAAGAAAGCGATCAGTACTTCTCACGTACTTTATACACTTGGTACATTGCAGTATGTACGACAGACACACGTTTCAGCTTGGTATTATTTCTTGTAGTGGTGAGTGGGAATGGTTAGGGTAATTATCATAGTAATTGATGCTGGTCTGCTTGATAGCCAAAAAAACGGCAAGCTGTGGTACTGTAGGTCATTACAGGTTCACCCTTAGGATCTCTAGCTTATCGATGGCTATTATATTACAGAACCACAATACACGAACGTCACAAAGAAGCTTATATATTCCAATCCAAACTAGAAGATCCTACCCTTAAATAATCAAGTCTACAAGTCTTAAGTACCTGTTAGGACGAATTGTTCCCAGATGAGCTAAAAAGCGTAACGTTTACTCTTGATGTTACCCAGAGATCATGTCTAAGCATTAAAAGTTTGCCTAGTGCTGGGAGACAGGGACAGATTGAGCACAAAGGGCCCTGTTTGGAAGTTCTTAAGGATAAGAACTCAGTATGAAATCCCAAGAAATCACACACAGTATAAAACCCCAGAAAGAATTGGCTACTTGGTGACCCAACGAATCCAAGTGACTGTGACGGCTCACATGGCCAGTGTCCCCTCTCACTCAAGCCGGCGGCTGGCCCTGACTAGAAACACAGACACCGAGTGGGCTGGCTGAAATGACTTCCTGGTATTCATGGGCCACATTGTCGCCTGCAGGTGTTAAATGACTAATCCAGAGCCCGGCACCACATAAAAGTAGGTGATAGAAGATTAACAAGTTCCTAACGGTTTTTTAAGTTTATTTTGTTGCAAGGTTCTGAAACCAATGAATGTCCCCTCCTCTGAAATCAGTCGGGTGGTATTCACTTATTCATGCAGAAGTGTTTCTCACACATCTGTTCCGTGCAGGTACTATATTCCGATGTGGACAAACAGGGGTGAGTAAAGTGGCCGCGGCTCGTATTCCTGTCTCGAGGCAGAACTTAGCACTTAACAGTGTTAAATCCGACATCAGATCTAGTTTTCTCCTGCACAGAAGCTGGGTATGGTGGCTCCCAGCTTCTACAAAAAACGAGATTTGGGCTTCTTCCTGCTGCACACTTTCCCAGTAGTTAACTCACTGGGTTTGTATTTAAAGAGAAAAGAGAAAACAAAAGAATCCATCAAAATAGGGCTAAGTGACTAAAATCTTTTCCAATTGTGGGCTGTAAATGTATTTTTTCAGGGAAAAATACTTCACTTAAGTAGCTTGTAAAGTGTGACATAGGTTTGTTTGTTTTAATATGAAGTTGTTTTTTTTTGGGGGGGGCGGTTAGTTACAAGATAAAAAAGTAGTGTCAGGTCAACGGTTTGTTTAAAATATGTAATTTGTTGCCTGATCAGGGACAAATGTGGCCCCTGTATGAATGAAATCCAAAGTGTCACTGTATTTGCTCCATTTCAAGACAAGTCTTATGTCCTTTCTTTAGACAAGCTGTGCAATGACAGGTTAACACTCCAGGGAAAAAGAAGGTGCAGAGGAAACTGGGAGGGACTGGCTTCGGTACCCGACTGCTGGGCTTCCAAAGCTGCCGTCAAACACTTGCTCAGCTCCTACTGTGTGCGGGCGAAGGCCAGCACGTCGGGACCACTCGAGGCTTCTTTTCAAACCCGAGCGTTCAGGGTTCACGCTGGAGCCCGAGCCACGTGACGGAGGCCTAAGGCTGTTAATCATTTCCTTTGCTGCCTGAGTGGAGGTGAGCAATTACTGCTCGTGCGTTATTTCCACAAGCAAACTCCTGCCTTACGTCTGGAGCACATTACCAAATAAACTTTGATCAACACTAATTCTATCCCTTACTTTACAAGGAAAATGCCATAAATGGGTGGCTAGAAAGCATCGCCCTTTCAGGAATTTTCCCAAGTAACGTGACTGGTTTTCTTTCCTAATTACTCTTGCCCTCAACAGTCTGGTAGATGACATCTGAGATAGCACAGCATATTCCGGCCTTGACGCAGGTTGACAGCACAAAGAAATCTGGCACTTTGCAATGAATTATTAATGTGCACAAATAGTGGAGCATGTACGCGATGGGGACAAGCAGTGAAAGGGGAAGTGCTAGTTGCCATGACACCAGTCAGTTCAAACTAAGGTTCGTGATCTTTAATTCTGTCTCAAAGAGTCGTTAGAAGAGCACAAAGGGCAAACCTGAAGCCCACACCCAAATTCACGTGTGGGCTGCCCTCAGTGAATCTGAGTGGCATCTCTGGTAACTCACTGGAGGCCAGGGCGGCCATGTGTTCTCCACTCTAAGGATGGATTCCCTGGACCAGCAGTTGGCACCTGGGAAAGGGACGTCTCCAGGGAGTACAGGAGCCCGTGGTGGTCGGCTGGATCCTGAGCCTACGTCAGAGAACCGTGCTCCCCTGCTGTGTCCTCTCCCTGAAATGTCTGAGAAACGGGAGGACACCTACTCCTCACCAAGAAAATACGTAGGGTTGACTCTTGAGCGTGGGGGTCTCAAAGTCAGTAACCAATATACACTAATTGGTCTGTTTACTGAGAGCATTTAGAGGTGGAATGGACCTGAGGATTATCTCATCTGCAAAAGAGAAAACTCTTTTAATAATGGACCCTGGCTAAAAAGTGTGGAGATGGACCTGTGATTCCCCAGGATTAACTTTTATCACAAGACCCCAATATCATAATCTGCCACCAGCTGACAGGGTTGCTATGTGACTGAAAAAAAAAGGAAAAAGGACACCCACAAGGAAACTGACAATTCCTCCTAAACACACTAACAAGTCTAATTTCTCCAGAGCTCCTCAGGGGTCCCCTTCAAAGCACCGGACACTTTGAAAGATAACTGTAAAGGTCCTATTTAGAATGTAAACGAGAACTTCTTAAACAGGAGTGTGACGTCACATAGACGAGCCATGTCGTATCTTGAGAAATCTCTGAATGTTAGGTTTACGCCAAATTAACTTCCTGCAGTTCCAATGCTCTAGATCCCTCTTGGTTCTCTTCATGACAGATGGCAACGCAGGGCGTGCAGCTGCACTGTCGGGGCAAATGAGCCCAAAGTGAAACAAAAGAGAATGTGAAGAAAAGTGGTATCGGGCAACGTCTGACTTTTGAAATTTCGAGATTGATGACCTTTTAAAGGTGTAGGTAAAACACCCAGAATGTGTTCTCCATACTTGTAAGCAATTCCAGGTTCATGGCTACGACGGGGGAAGCAAAGTTAGCTTCTCCCAGTACGAAAGGGCCTCACACTGAATTTTTTTGCATTTGTGCATTTTCCCAACCGTCCTGTGGTCAAGTCAAGAAAAGGCATCTTTTCAAAGAACTGTTTTCAAGTGTTTATCTCTGATTTGAACGTCCAAGAAACAGAGTAGGCTTTCTAAAGAGGCCCATAAATCATATTACGAGAAGAGGATTAACACCATCTGCACATACATAGTACAGTTTTCTGACGTACGTTTAAGGGTTTTCAGAATCTCCAAATAACAACAATACATTCAATTTGAAAAAGATACAATCAAGACTCCACTGAACAAAGAACTGCTAAGTGGACAGTCTCGTGGTGCCCACCCCTTCAGGTGGTTCAACACCTCTCCCTGGGGTCTTGCTCCTTCTGTCTGAATCTTTGTCAGCCTCACAATGGAATATACTGCATCTTTACAAGGATAACATGACATCTGGTGGCACCCTTCTCTGAAAATTCAGTCATTGCTCCTGGAAAATTATTGATTCAACAGTACAAACTACTGAAAGCGCTGAAAAAAAGGGTGAGCTGTGTTACAAAGGTTAATAGGATAAATCATTAGTGTGTTCAAAGATTAAAAAGTGGCGACCTACCTCCAAGCTAACATGGGAAAGGAACATGCAGCTAAGTATTTACTTTTCATTCTGTAGATTTACAGGTATCTGCTTAATAAATATATTGACCAGCAAACTTGGGACATGTCACTTTGACCATAGAAAGGGTTACGTGAACAGTTTTCATTCTAAAATGATCCTCAGTTAGGAAGCAAAACCCAAATCTCTACTTGCTAGTAATGTACTGACTTTAAGTATTTTATTTGCAGTCGACAGAACAGATTCTGACATTCATGTAACTGGATCTCAGCTTTGGTTTTTCCCCTTTCCTACTTGGGTGTGTCTGCAGAGACAGAAAGGGACAAATTGAGCAATAGAGCCCCAAGATACTGAAGCCTGGAACGACTTCTCTCAGACGGAACATGTTCACCAAAATCTCCATCAGATCCACACCGAATGTCCTCTCTCAGCTAGAGACGAGACTGAAGATGTCAGTCACCAGATTCGTACCAACGTTAACCTACCATCCTTTTTATTATTATGTGGAGGCTACAAGGGTCGGTTTGACATTTGCAGGCATCAGCAGTTACTACTTAACACACACGCACCAGTCTATTCCTACAGTTGCCTGCGACCAAGAAGCTAATAAAAGAGCGAGGCTTTTCAAACGAACACCTATGATGACACCATGGGTTATTCAGCAAAATTAATGCTTCATGAACTGCCTCCCCAATGTTAAGGCATGGGATGAATCTACCCTGAGGCAGAAACTCAGATATCAACATTCCCGTGCATTTTGGAGTTTGCTATGTAGAAATACCAGAAAGGGGTGACTCAAAACCCCATCTGGAAAGTACAATGGCTTTGAGGGTCCAGAAACCACATGGTCCCAACTGCCAGTCACTTAACCTCCAGTTGCTTGACCTTTCTTAACTTGCTTGTGAGAGAAAAGGAGATCTCCAAGGTCCGACTTCTATCCACTAGTTTTTTTCTTCGCTTCCTACCACTCTTTCAAAATACAAGTCGTAACGCTGAGGTATTACTTGCCTGAGACTCTCGTAAATGATTCAATAAAGCATCAAGTCCATCAGGGCACTTGCCAGCAGCTGGTGACCAGTAAAACTATTCATTAAACATTTATATAGTGTCATGGTTGTGCCTTTTAAAATCATGTAACTTGAATTCACGCCTCTTATGTATTACAAACATTACAAATTATCAGTGAAACAACCATCGCTTTTCTGTGTTTGACTTGAGCCCAGGGAAGCTCAGTGCGTTAAAAGAAACTGTGAACACAGAGCACGGCTTCTGCTCCGCCCCCTGGCTGAGTCCTAGATGATCAAAGGAGTGTTCCAGATCTCCCTCCAGCTCAGGCCCCTTCCCCCATTTAATAACTCTTTATAGAATAATGAAAATAACCCACAAAGTTGCAGCCAAATAGTCTGCTGCACAACAGGTTGTCATTAATCCCTTTGCTTTGCCTCAAACTCAAATCACATCCCAGACATTGTAATGAAGACAGCTCTGGCAAAGGGCAGAGGCTCCGTTCTGCTCTAGTGACTGGTAACCACTTCCATGAGGCGTGAGCGCGTGCACGCAGGCTCAGCCAGGTGGCAGGGCTCCTTCCCCACCCCCACCCCGTCCAACAGCCCAGCTTAGCAGTGTCCCCACGATCACCGGCCATCACCCCCCGCATTTCCTAAATGTAAACCGTTCAAATTCTTCTCCGCTTTCTAGTTTGCTGACTGTGGAGTCTTTACAAGAAATTAAAATCTTTACCTAAATGAAAGATAATCCAGAGGTTACTCGTGAAAACGTTTTCTTTCCAAGCACGCACAATCACAACTTAGAGTTTACTCACTACGCACAAGGGTCAATGAAGTACCTATATTGTCTTACGCACTGTTTTATTTAAAAAAAAAAAAAATCTTTGGGAAACTCTTAAAGAAATTGAAGGATTGCAGAAGCCACCTTTTCTATAAATCGGTGGTTCTCAAACTTTGCTGCACATGGGAATCATGTAAGGGGTTTCCACTTGCTGTCCAGGCCACATCCCAGGCTAATTACGCCAGGGAGGGAATCAGGCACCAGGAGACAACCTTCCCTGGAGCCAAGGAGCCGTGTACGAGAACCCAGTGTTCCAGAAGAGTATCTATCTCAACCCCAGCACCACCGACGTTTGGGGCTGGGCAGTTTCATGCCGTGCGAGGGGCTGTCCTGTGCTTTGCAGGGTGTCCAGCAGCATCCGTGGCCTCTACCTACTAGATGCCAGTAACAACCCAACCCGCACTGACAAGCAAAACTGTCTTTAGATGCAGCCACGTGCCGCTGAAGGGGGAGGAGTCCCTGAGAGCCACGCTCTAGAAGGAACATGCACGTTAGCAGGTCAAGTTCCACAGAGCCCAGCAATGATGCTTTCTCACATTGTAGTGACATTTTTCTAGGTTTGGATGACATTCTGGGCTTTAAAAAAAAATTTAAAAATCACAACTTAAAAATGGGCTCAGAAGCCCATCACTTTTCGTTTGTAAGCCAATACCTTCAAACCACCACTGCACTACTAAGATAAGAAAGATCTCTGAAGGGCAATAATGTTGACAACGTGTCAGGGGCCAAAAGTGGGGGCGGGGGTCCTGGCCCTCCAGGAACGGCCCTCCAGGCAGCCATCGGGTCCTGGGCAGGAAGAACACAGCTCTTCAGTGCAGGGCCACCACTCTGTGTCGAGGTGCCTGTGCTTTGGAAACACCACCCTGGGCACCACCAAGAAGAACAGTGACCAGAGAGCACCAGGGCTATTCCTTTTAACACTGGACTGGAACCCAGATCAAAGAATTGAAGCCAGACCAGGGTGGACCCGAGTGCACAGACTGGCATTTTCCTGGTTGACGAGATCTCTAACGGGCTGATGAGCTCAGGGGGGAAAAAAGGTGGGGGAAGACTACTGAGAAAGCGGGAAGGGAACTAAGTATCCAGAGCAGTTCCTCCTCAAGCCTGACATGTGTAAGCATCGCCGGGGACCTGAATACAACGCAGGTTCTGACCCAGCAGGGCTGGGAGGGGTCTGAGGTGGCTTCGCCATGCGGGTGGCTGGTTTGGGACAGCGGCTGAGCATCAGGCTGGAGCGTGAGCGGGGGACTGTCTACGCCAAACCTCAGGTGGCTTCACATCAATTTCTCCTAGAAATTCAGCAAAATAGGCAGACGGATTTCTCCGCCTTCTATCCCACCTGTGTTCTTTGGAACAGGATTTTAGGGGTTAGGAAGCCCCATTCTCCCTTCCCCACACTCTTCCCCCAACAATGTTTGTCAGATAAAGGACAGTTCACGTCAATGCCAAGAGCCCGCTGAGCTTTATGCCCGACTCTGGGAGTTTACAGACTGACTCCATGCACGTTGGCCCTGGGTGGATATTTAGCATTAGCCAGCCCCTCTGCTGTGGTCTCAGTGGTGTGTCCCCCTGAAATTCAGACATTGAAATCCCAACCCCCAAAGTGACAGTATTAGGAGGTGAGTCCTTTGGGGGGTGTTTAGGTCATGACGGTGGAGCCCTTAGGAATGGGATTAGTGCACTCGTCACAGATGCCCCAGAGGGCTCCCTCACCCCTTCCACCATGCGAGGTTACAGTAAACACAGCTGTCTACACACCAAGAAGTGGGTCCTCACCAGACACTGAATCTGCCGGAGGCTTGACCTTGGACAAACCTCCCAAACTGCGAGAAACCCATTTCTGTTGTTTATAAGTCACCCAGGCTTCGGTATTCTGTGATAACAGCCCAAATGCGCTCAGACATCCTCGTCCACATGAAAACAAGCTCTCAAAATGAGACCTAGAAAACTTCAAAATCCTTTCCACTCCTCCACAGAGGCTTTGAAAGCTTAACTTTCAAGACAGGAAATTCAGACCCTTCTTGAGCCTCCGCGTGTATCTTTCTTACCTTCCACATTTACCTTTCTGAAGCTTTCATGCTTTGGCAAGCCTGTGAGAAAACCCTACCCAGGAAAAACAACTCCCCTTTAAAAATCAGATGCTTGGGCCCTAAGTTTGGGTGCGTGAACTGGCCCAAAGCGCACACTTTTGAAAATCCATGATCAGCATGCCCAAAGGCAAAGCGTATGGAGTTATCTGGAACTCTGATCCCACAGATTGTTAGGGAACAGAATGAAGGCTTTACATTTCCCCGAAGATAATAAGTTTAAAACAACAACAAGACCCTAAAAGGAAACCACCCTGTTACTGACGAGTATTTATAGAACTTTGTTCAGCCTGTGCTTGGAGAAGGGTCCTTTTAGTTCCCACTTTTCCTGTCCAGTTTGTCAATATTGACATACACACTAGGAAGAGAAGGAAGGAAGCTGAGTGACCAAGGATGCATTACACTACTCTCGATGAAGTAACCACCTTAGATGAGGACCATGGAAAATTCCCAAAAAAGCACAGATTAAAACACTTGACTTGGGCTTTGGTAATAAAACTCTAGTGTGCGGATGGCTCTTTAGTCTAGACGTTTACATGCTTGTCTAATTTATGGAGCAAACTTTCTGGGGATATTAAGCTAGAGTTAATGAGTCATTGCTAACCTAACCAGGCTAATTAAAAAAAAAAATCAACATTTGAAGGTAGATTCTTCCATTATATCACAGGGCACAGGCATAAGTGACCCCCAGGAAGGTCTAGGTGCTTTGAACATGTAGCCCAGATAAGGACAGCAGGTTCTCGAGTAACGTCGTTTCCTTCGTGTCATTATGACGTTGATGAGATGCCCTAGGAACTTCCCTCTTGGTTGTATCAATTGGTCTACAGCAAAATTGGTTTCGTCATTTTGCGTCAAGTCGCAGACTCTATCCACCACGTCAAGTGAGGGCTGGCTGTTTGTTGAGGTTCTAACTAAAGCCTAGGACAAGGGTCTGGGTCCCAGCTTCTTCCTCCCCCAGCGGTGACCCCAGGCAAGCGCCATAACCTCTCTGGGTTTGTTTCCTCATCCATACAAATGGGGACAATGGCTCTACCTAATTCAGAAGAGTGTGACTGAAAGAGCTTTGTGAAATTTAGTGCTGTGTTGAAGCACAGAAAGTGCACACAAGACGCATTAAGCATATATTTATAGGCTATTTTGGTTGTTAAAAGTGCTAATATCTATTTTTGTTTCTGTTGTTTCTTCAAGTTCCTGGTTCTTACTATGTATGCCTCCCAGGCCTCCTGCCCGCCACTCAGTGCCAGACCACACTTCCTGCAAAAACCCAGCACCTAACCACTAGGAGAGACCTCAGAAACACTGCTGGGCAGCTGCTTCAGCTGCTCAGCCCTCTCCTCCAGAATCCTAGATGGTGCTGGGAAATCCCAAAATGCTTTCCAATAACGGCCCTTTCCAACCCTTTTCCTTAGTCCTGTTTCACTAGGAGCACAGAGCAACTGTTTGAAAACTATAATAAATGACAATGCCTGACGGAGAAGTGCCCAGCAAATGTAAAAACACAAACAGCACAGAACTACTTGAAAACAATTTAGTATACCTGATGTTTCCCTCTCTCCCGAGAGATTGTAGAACTAGCTTGTTTTTAAAGAGATCCTTGAGAAATCAGTAGGGGGCAGTATGTTAATTACAATTTGCAGGTGGGAAAATTCAGGCTTTGAATTTCAAGTTTCACTTGTCCTCAAAATACCCATGTGCTTACATAAGTTACACCACAAATATTTTCCCAGTTACACTGATTTGGGAAGTGTTATTTTGAGCCCCATTGTTTAGAATAACACTAAGAAGCCGAACTATGTTAATATTCAAAAATCCCAGTACTAAGCTATTTGAAGGAAAGGCACGAAATTCACATTTTATGCAAGCGGCAAATGAGAAAGCACTGTGGTTTCCCCAAACCCAAACTGCCCGTGTTCTGTGTTCACACGGCTGCCACCTTTCACACAGATCTGTGTGATCTCTGCGAGTTTCACAGACCAAGTAATGTTTTGTTTCCAAATGTGAATTCATCGTAAGTGGCTTGTCAGTTGGGCTGATTTGACAGCACTCAAGGTTGCAGCAGTCATTGCCCTTACTTGTTAAATATTCTAGCAGCATTTGCTGAAGTGTTGAAAGTTTTATGATCATTATGAGAGGATAGTCAATTTTCCCCCCTCCCGTGGTTCACTTAATTTTACTTTCAGAGCATTTAGGAAAATGGTCCCTGACAGGTGTGAACTTGAGTTTTAAGAGAATCGACAAATAAAGTGAAAAAGAAAAAGGAATTCAAGCATGGGCCATGCTGGGTAAAGCTATTAGCATTCCTGCTATTGAAAGGCATCCCCTCGAGGGCTGCGATGGAGCCTCGTATACCCAGAGATGTAGGTGACCGGAGCTGGCCGGCCAGTGTGGCGGGGGAATGTGAGGGAGTCCCCAGGCCACGCTCCCACAAACCTCCGCTCTGAACAGCGTAGTCACAGCACAGGCCGCCCTACGGGACCAGCTGTTGGCTTTAACTACTATACATTCTCAAGAAAGAATGAAAAGACTCCATCCTCTGAGTTATTTTCCAGTTATGCTTACGAGGCGTTCTCGGCCTAAAAGGAGTTTTTAGGTCAGTTAATAGAAACCTTAAGAAGGGGTTAGTTCTTTGAATAGCTAACTATTACAGTAACTTGAGATAAGACATCGCTAATTAAGCCAAGAGAGATTTAACACATTTTAATCTGATCCCTGGAGTTACAAGCTCAAAACATTGGATTTAACCCGTTCAGTGGAGGCAGAGAATGGTCCCGTTTCTTAAGGACTCTCAGCGTTTGTCATACTCCAAAGATAGCTACAGAAGGCCCTTCATCTTGGGAACATTACTGGCTGTGTGTGTAGAAGGAAATAAGATACAAATCCACCCTGCCAGGACACCCCCTAGTGGAATTTCAGCATAGTACAATTTGGGGGTCCAAAGACACCTGGGTGTGGAGGACTCTACCACAGGCTGGGATGGACTTTCCCCAGTGCAGTGGTTATAACCGCACCCCAGCCCCGCACCTTCTGCCTGTCATTCACTGAGCAGCCCCAGACAAGCCAACTATGCCAACCACACATCTGTGGACACAGGCAGATATGTGGGTTAGACAGAAGCAATGTGGCTACTTATCATAATCAAAACAGGCTTCACTGTAGTTTCTGAAAGACCGAGAACAAAAATTTTAGATGAATCTACTATTAATATTGCTTAACTCAAGAAAAAAAAAAGCTTAAATAAAATGGGGCTTCCTGCTTTAAAAATGAATTGTAATTCCCCAGTGAGGTTAACACTGCTCGAAAGGAATTTTCTGATTGCCACATCTTAGATATAATCAAGTGACAAAAGTCAGTTCACCAGAATTTGCCAAAGATCTTGGAAATCTGAAAAATGATTCTGGTAAAAACAAATTTAAAGGAAGAGAATAAACTGAGCGAGTGGGTGGGAGCCGTTAAGCAGCTAGCCTTGGGGTTTGTAGTTCCTCTCCGGGCCCCCAGGACCCAATCCTGCAATGAATGGCCAAGGACGCCACCGAGGTCACTGCCCATTCCGTCCCTCTGCAGCACCTACTCAATCAGTAGCAGCAGCCAGGTAAAAGAATGCTTCCATGTCCTAGAGATTAATTTCTACTCGGGCACATAACTGACAAAGCCCTGGATACAGACATAACCAGGGAGAAACGAACATGTGCCAACTTTGTTTCCAGGATCTGGTAGTGGTTACATCTGGGGATTCAAGAAGGGTCAAAAAGTAGTTCAATTTTGAGACTTGCTGCTGTTACTTGCGGGATAAGTGGGACAGATAAGACAGTTGTGTGAACTTGGGAACTGTCACAGAAGTCACAGTTGAAGCCACGGAAATAAAGAGATGACCAGGCTAGAGGCCCACAGCGAGAAGAGGTGTGAGCACGCAATACTAAGGACTCATTATATTTCGGAAGGTAGGGAGGTTGAGAGGTTTGACAGGAAAATGGGAAGAGAAGCAGGAAAAAGTGGGTTTATGGAAGCTCAAGAGCGGAGTCTCAAAGAGATGGCTGACAGGGTCACACTCTGAAAAAAACATCCAGCTGCACATTGGACATGGTGCTAGGGGAGAACTGTAACTTTTTCATGACGTTGGTTACTTAGTAATATCTTCTAAACAACGGAGATAACCGGACACTGATGAGAACATGTATCAAAGGTGTTGGGAAGGTTTTTATAGGACGGTTTCCTGCTCACACCAGTCATGTAAAGTGCATTTTATGTCACAGATGCTGATTTCCAATAGCAATTGATGTGGACCCAGCATGTAATCTATCAAACATAGACACTCCAAGTTCAATGACTATGTGACCTTATTTTACGTTAGGAAAGAGGCTATGAAATGATCCTGTTAGGTACCTAGTCTCAGGTGTCCAAGCAGTTGCCATCTAAAGGGATGTTTTACTCAGTTGTTCACTGTGACCGCAAGAATTAATAAGACCAAGGGTGTCTACCCCACGTCAATTTACAGTTCAAGACATAAAATGTCTTTATTTCTAAGCTCAAACACTTGATTTTTATGCATACGCTATTTATTGAATAACAGAAGCCAGATCTGGTATCGACTTAAAAATAGGCCTGGTGTGCAAGTTTTTAAGGGCTATTCAAGAGAGGCAACAATGCTCTATAAAATACGCAGTCAAACAGTTCTTAATATTCTGGTTTGGAGGAAGAAATATTGGCTATATAGTTTTACATGAATACTTTAGAAATTTTTAAAAAATCTAAATCTAAGAGGCCTTGAACAAAACTAGGTTTCTTTAACCAGAGAACAGAGGATTACAGTATTTGAGATTAAAAACTAGTAAATCACAAAAGAACTTGAACAGTAATGATTAGGGACCATTCATGAGATATTAGGTTCTAATGTCTTTAAGTGCTACATTACTCAGATCTAAGCTGGTGGGCTTTTACTTCTCCTGGATGGATTTTAACTAAATAGACCTTAGACATTTGGATATAGATAAATGCCTAATTCAGTAATTAGTATTTTAAAACTGTGAAACCTTTTAAGTTAAGTGGTCTATTAATTAACTACCAATTATCTTGTCTGACTACCATATCAATAGAAGTAAATTACCGACTAGCTGTTTGACAGATTTAGTCCTTTGCCACAGAAAATCTCTTCAGAACATAAAAGGCCTGCAGTTAAATGCTTTTGCTTCCCCCTTTTGGTTAATCAGGGATCAATTTGTTGCTCAAGTATTAAGGCCAAATGCAGCTCTTTGGTCAGAAAGGATCTTACAGATAAACCTGGTGTTTTAGAAATGGCAAGCTAAGGTCCGACGCCTCCTAAAAAATAACAAGTGTTAATGTTTCGGGGAAAACACGGGTTTGCAGTTCCTGTGTGGAGGCCCACTTTCCATATTTCAAAGGAGACCAGAGAGGTATTTTCCAGCTTTTGCATCCCACAAAGATACAGAGAGCCTAAGTGAACGATTTCTATGATTACGGCAAACTTGAGGTGCACTGCCTTGTACATACATTCTCCATGGTCTTGCCCTCACCACGACTGGGGCACAGCAGGTTACGCTGACTGGCACCTACCCCAAATCTGTCACTTTGACTGGGCACCAAGAGAAAGTTCCTCTAGGAGCTGCTGGTGATGGGAGAGCACTGGACAACACAGTATCACAGCAGCGCGGAGGGCCGCATACTGCCAAGGAGGGCAGAAACTTCCAGCGTGCACAGATATAGTAAGAAGCCTCTCCTTGAGGCCCCGTCACTGGGAAATATGAATGGCTGCCAGGCACTCAATTGGAGCTTGATTCACATTGGTATATCCACACCAGCCTTCTCAAAGTCACTCGCCTCGTATCGCCGAGCACAGTTAATATACTATAGTAAAAATGAGCATACAGGCGGGGCAGGGAGAGTGGAAAAACTGAGTCGGAAAACAAAGGAGATACATACAATAACGACCGTGAGCCAGCCCCACTTTGAAATCGCAGCAATCTTACCCTGCTTGAATGAGTCCAGCATAATGCTTACCTTCTGAAACCTCAGAAGACAGATACATGTGAGCAGTCTCTGAATAGGTTATCTGCTAAATATTTAAGCAGAAGCCTAGCCTGTATTATCAAACATTTACTGAGTGGCTTATGAGCAGAGTTCTGTGCCAGGCAGGGGAAAACAAACAGGTGCATATAATAAACTGCCTTCAGAGAGCTTGCCATCGACTTTGGGATTTCAGGGCACAAAGTCTAAAAGGCAACACCAGAGAGCACATACTATCCACCCAGGGGTGGTAATGACAGTAAGGACTGCCAGGGACTCATGGCAGGAAGAGAAGACGCCTTAGACAAGTCAGTCACCTGCAGCTTCATCAGAAAACAAGGGGTTGCGCAAGACGGTCCCCAAGGGCCCTTGCAGTTCAAATATGCAAAAATGCCAGAAAAGGGCTGCAGTGGGGAGCGAGGGTCCCAGTAAGCACTTGAGCTAGGCCTTTGAAGGTGGTTGGAGTGGAGGAAGACGGCCTTGCCGGCAGGGGGACGAGGATGGGGGAAGCTTTGCAAGTGGCAGCATCCACGGCCTGGCGGCGGACGTCACGTGGTTTTTCATCGCGCTTTAACTCTGGGTCAGGACCACCACACTAGCGAGCAGTTCATGAAAACAGACAACAACTGCTACTTAAAAGTCTGGCTCATGACGATCTGTCCAAATGACCGAACAAGTCTTTGCTCTGCTGAGCTACTGTTTTTTTTTTCAAAGGTTATGGGGGCAACTTCTTTTCCCTACCTGGACGCAGTGAAAAGACACCCCGGTTATTTTTTTCTGGAAGGAAAGCAGCACATGCCGAAACTGTGCATCTTCGAGCGGTTGCCACGCACATTGTCACCTCAGAGCATGACTGGGCGGGCAGCTGCATTCTGAGCCCATGTAAACCACCCCTACTCCCCCCCCCCCATCACTCCCTGCAAATTACGTGAGTCGTCTTTTACATCTTAATTGCTAGGTCTCAACTGCTTAAAAGGTTTTTAAGTCTCGGCACAAAGTCAGAAAAATTACAACTCGAAAATGAATTTTCTGACTCAATATTGAAAATAAATTCTTAAGTTTAGATGCTTGGGGGAAAAACAGCTGGAGAATTCAGGAGCCTCCCCTATTTTAATATGAAGTGACGTCATTACTGGCAGGGCTTCCAAGAACTCCCTAAATTGTGTACTTAAGCAACAACTCAAAGCAAAGGAAGGACTCAGGGAAGGTGATTTGTTCCTTCTCTCTCTATAGATTCAGCTTCATAATATTTCTACTGGAGATTTGATTTACTTTTCTGCTTAGGTTAGAAAGTAGCGTCATGTTTAAGGCACAGACACCAACTCATGTGCATCTTCAAAGCTGAAGCCCTGGCTTGTCTGCACTTAAAATACTCTAAACTAGCTCTCATTTTATAGGAGGGCCAGTGAGGAGAAGCTGCTTTCGGCTTCTAAGCATTTAACTTCAGATTGCATGGGATTTCTTTAAAAATCTGGTTGCATTTGAAATTCCACAACCTAGCAAAATCACCATGCAGAGAAAGCAGGCAAGATGGTCAAACTCCAGAGTATTTTGCGTAGGTAAACGTTTATGGTCTGGAAACCAAGCATCATCTCCATCCAGGTTATTGGAAAACTCCAGTCCTGATGTCGGCAGTTCATAGTAGCGACTGATGGCTGGACACGTGTTTTTAAGGATGACGAGCTGGCTGGAATCAGCTCGAGTTTCTATGGCACCTTCATCCTTACCATTCTTCAAATGGGAAGACTACAGTCCCCTGGAATTTATGTGTGTCCTCTGTTTTAAAGGGTGATTGTTTTACTCATGAACACACACGATTCTTGATAAACTGTACTGCCCAGTTCATTCGGCGGTACTGGCCTTTGCTCATTTGATCTATCCCGTTGTCACTTGCCACCTGTTCTTGTGGACCCTGCAGCAGCAAGATCTTTCATCCACTCCCCACCCCCACTGCACACCACACACACACACACACACACACACACACACACACACACACACACACTTAAATTCCCCCAAACTGTATCTGGTAATCTTCATTTAAAACATGATATGAGTTAGCTTACATAATTTATAAGCTCATTTCTAGAGGTTTGGAAATGAATTAAATAAAGTTCAGGTTTGAAAATAGTAATAAAACATTAAAATAAGCTTCTTCCAGGAGCAGAGAAATGGTTTGATAGTCAAGGGGCAACATTATACTAAGTATTTCTAAAGCCAGATTAAGTTTTTAAGCAGTTGCTAAAAAATTAATGAGGTTTAATGTGACCTATTTAGGAGAAACAGTTCTTTGTTGTGTTTGATTAGAAGGGTAATCTGCCTATGGGGGAAACAAAACAAAACACACCACCCTATCTCCTTACTGTGTCTACAAAACTGAAGGGGGAAACACAACGGAGGAAGAAAAGCTTCACGTGGATCAATAGAGTGCAGGTATAGGGCAGAGTTTCACACCCACAATTACTGAATCAGTTCGGCTGAAAAGCTGGGCTGGGTTTAGTGTTGTCCCCAGCGCAGTAGGAAGCACTCCCCTCTCATCCTTAGACGCTGTAGTGGCTCTGATGTCCTAACCATCATCTAGAAGTGGATATGGTTGCAGCCCCTGGCTCACCAGGTCTTACAGCCCCCCGGCTCCCTACACAGTAACTGTGGTCCTATCAGGGTGACTTCTGTTCTCCTAAGAGAATCACCTTCTCAGCTGAGATGTACTCCCACAGGACAATGCCACAGACACTGCAGATGGTCAGTGGACGCTCAGTGACTGTCAGGGTGGCCTGACCGTTCCCAGGGGACCACAGATGCTGATCTCAGAATCTCTGGCACTTTCCAAAATGTGGCTGAGCAGTAATTTGGAAGCCTAAACTCTGACTTTAGGAATTCATAAGAACAACCAATGTTTTACAAACTCAACAGAAAGTAAAATAAACAAACCCAGGGTTTTATGCTTCCTCTTGTTATTTTTATGGCAATCTTTCAAACTAGTTCAAAATGTTCAGTCCTCTACCCTCTCAAGAAATACTGAATTGGGGGGTGGGGTGGGGAGCAAACAGCTATTTAATAGCAACTGGCATACGTTGTAATTCACCATGGGGAATAGTGAACTGGAAGCAAGCTTTGTGGTGAGAGTGTGCAGGTGGCTTTCAGGCTGGCATTGAAAATACCCTCCTTCCCAACCTTCTCACTGAGTAGGGCCCCGTAATGAAAATAAGGATGTTGATATTTACCCAGAAGTGTGCGTGGCAATTGACCATCATGGTTCTCTCAATGAGCTCGTCAGGACATTCCAGGAGGTGATGCCCCGACACCACACCGGCATTATTCACCAAGACTGAGACCTCGCCAACCTCTTTGCGGACCCTTTCGGCCGTCAGGTAGACATTCTCCCTCTTTCCCACATCACAGGTGTAGGTAAAAACCTGCAGGTTACAGTGGGGCAGAATTTCTTCCTCACCATTCCCAGCTGTCCTCAGAAGTCCAGATGAGGGGGGAAACATGGAACAAAGGGGGGGGGGGTGGATTGCAAAACGTGAGTCACAACGGCAATTGGTAGGACAAAGATCACACAAAACAAAAATTCTACAGTGAGCTTCAAGTTTCTCACACTGGAAGGCTTGCCAATGACTGAACCTCCAGCTGCCTTCCTCCCCTAAAAGTCTTGGGGAATTAGAGCAATTTGCTGGAGAACTTTGCTTAGGGGGAAATCATGTAATTGTGACAAGCCCAATACAAGTCAGACCTCATGGGATCGGCTTCCTGGAGCGAAAGACACCTGGAAAGAACTGATCTCAGCCCAGAGAGTAACACCTCCCCCCCAAACACACACATTATACACTCCTCTTTTTGGGGGGAATAGTGGCCAGAAGCAGCTCTTCAGCTGTAGTATGAGGATCCTCAAAATGGAAACTCACCTCAAGGCTCACAAATCAAAACTGTAATTAATAATCTGAATTCATCCAAAGCCAAGAAATGAACCTCAGGTTTCTCATGAAATGTGGAGGTCACATGGGTTTGTTCTAACTGGAGTAGCTGAACCTCCTCTAAGAAAAGCACCCTTACATAAATCAAGTTCATAGGTAAACGTGCAATTTTATCACACAAGAACTCAATTTAAAAACCAAAATCTGTTCCCTGGAAAACAAATAACTATCTCTTAAGTTTTGGCAGGGAGAACAACAATCTGTATTAGCTACCCTCCATACCAGCGTTGAAAATGCAACGTTTTTATTAACCTTTGATGTTCTGACCTAAAAGGCAGGTAGGTGCCAATAATTTTGGTGACAAATGACCAATATGGGGGAGGGGTGGTGCCCAAGTTAATCTTCTCCTTATAGTTCAAGGTTTTCCCTGGAAAGAAAAAAATTTGTCGAAAAGCAATTGCCACTATCAAATTTCCTGGACCAATACTTATGGTTGGTTATGGTCTCTGCTTTGGTTTTTTTTTTAAAAAGTCTCAGATTCATGGTAATTGATAAATACACAGAAATGCATTTTTCTTGAGGTTACCAAAAACATGGAATAAATTTACAAAAAAGGCTAAATCTTTCAAGCACTTTGCCTTAAGAGGCACGGTATCCTTTCAATCGGGCTGAGTATGTAACTAAAGTACTTAACTTATCTCTGGTGAAACAATGTAATTATTTTCTCATGGATAAAGTTATAGTGAAATCATCAGTGCGGCCCCAGTTTAAGAGGTTCACAGCACAGTAACATACAGAGGGAGCCAAAAAAAAAAAAAAAAAAGTATACACATTTTAAGATAACACTTCTTAAAACGTGTCTACATTTTTTGGCACCCCCGGTATATTCGTGCATCAATCGGCCCTGAGAACTTCCCAAAGACACTTTAGTTTCCCATCCCAAGGGCGACAGAGGCATTTCTTTAGGATTCAAACTCGTGGTAACAAGTTCCCTCTGCCTTCCCTGTCGTCAGAGGGCTTAGGAAACCCCACGGAGAAACCCCTGTCGTCCCCAAAGAGACAGGACCTCGGGGAAGACCAGGGGTTGGCACACTTTCCCCCTTCGAATCCAGAGGTGACCATGTTCCTTTATCAGGGGCCAAATCCAATCGCAGAAGACCGTGGCGGGGGGTGTTCTCTTCCTCGAGAGCGGGGCTGACCGTGACAGTGGGGTTTCGGGGCCCTGCCGGGCGGGGAGCGGGGGCGGGGAGGGGCTTGACCCAACAATGCTCGGGCGCAGGTCCCAGTTACCTTGCAGCGCCGCGGCGTCCGCCGCCTCCAGATCGCGGTAGATGTGGCGCACCATGCCCGCCGTCTCCTCGTTGCTCTGAGTGTTGATGTCCCAGAGCACCAGCAGCGCCCGGCGCCGGGCGAACTCCAGCGCGAAGAGGCGGCCCAGGCCGCTGCCGGCGCCCGTGATCAGGCACACCTGGCCCGCCACGCTCTTCTCCTTGGGCCGCACCAGCCAGCGCGCGGCGGCCAGCACGAACGCCCAGAGCACTTTGAAAGTGACCACGAAGAACTCCACCACGATGTTCATCGCGACGCCCGGGGCCCCGCACGAGCCCAGCGCCCGCGTCCGCGCCCACCCCGCGCCGGGCAGCCCGGCTCCCCGCCCTGGGGCGCTTGTCAGAGCCGCTGAGACCAGACGGCTGCGCCCCGCGCCGCCCCCGCCCCCGAGGTGCCTGCCTGGCTGGAGTGCGCGGCGCCGCTCCCTGCGTGCGCGGGGCCACTCCCGCCCGGGCTCCGCGCGGTGGCCCCGGTGTGCCCGCTGCGGCGGTCGCCCGGCTCGGCGCCTCCTGCCGGCGGCCGCCCGCCCGTCCCGGAGCGCCCGCCTGGCCGGCCGGTCCCGCTGCGGCGGCGGTGACAGCCGCGAGTTAGGCGGCGCGCGCTGCCCTCATGGCCAAGCCGCCGCTGCCCGAGCGTCCCTGGAGCCGGCCCGGTGGCTCCCTCTCACCCCGGGGGAGGGGCGCGCGGCGACGGGAGTTGTCAACTTGACCCAAGTTGCGAGAGGGTGGGAGAGTGGGGTGCGGGGCACCGGCAGCGCCAGCACAGGCGACTCGCTCCGCGCAGGCGAGCGCTGCCCCACAGCTTGTAGCTGCCCCCGCGGTCTCGGGTCGCCCTGCCCTGCACTCCCCGCGGCTGTCACTCGGGCACCGGGCTCCGCAGCGAAGCACCACTTGCAGGTCGGGGCGCTCCTGGCCGCTTCTGAGCGGGATCCACGCTCCTCGCTATATAACCCGCGACCGGGAAGAGCCAGCGGCGGCATCGGCCCTCCCTCCGCTCGGCCCTCCCCGCCCCCGGGCGCACCCCGCCCCCGGCCCAGCCCCCAGCCCGCCCGCCGTCCGCGGAACCGCGGCCGGGCAGCCCCTCTCACATGGCCGTGGCCGCAGCCTCCATCCTCGTCGCACCTCCCTTCGCGGCTCACGCCCCCTGCCGTGGGGTGTCCCGACCTCCGCCTGCCAGGCGCGGAGGTCGCGAGTGCCCCGACCATCCTCCTCCCGCCGTCCGATCCTCGCTCGTCCCCGTCTCTCCACTTTGATTAACCGGGGGACTCTGGACGGCCCGCTCTGTAGTCAGGCGCTGCGAAGGACAGCCCTTCAGGGTGGAGGGACGAAAGGACCTCGGCAGCGCGGCAGTGGGGGTGCGGGAGTCGGTGACTGGGGTTGGCAGAGAGCCGAAAAAGTGGTCAAAGCCGCATCTCGGGAGCGACTTAGAATCGCAGGAAGCGCTTTGTAACGTGGGCCCAAAGGCTCTCCTTTTTCGTGGCTGGAATCACCACCGCGTTGTTTGCTTACAGTCCCAGGCAAGCGTTGCCCTCCCGCCGGGCGGGCAATGAAGCTGGTGCATGCCGGGATTTGTAGTTCGCACCCCCGCGGCGTGCATTTGCCTACAGAACTGGGTGGAATTCGATCCGTACCCGGTGTACTCAACCTAAGCACTAGGACCCCGAGTAGTCAAGCTGTCAGCACTCTTTGCTCTCGTCATATTGATTAAAGTTTAATCAGTGCACGCATGTTTCCCATACAAATTTTACCAGAAACTTGATCCTAAGAGGCTGAATCAGGCACTTCTTAACGTTGAGTCTGCAAGGAGAGTTCTCAGTTCTGAGTTCTTTTCTGGCTTATCCTGGGACACCAATGAATCGTGGGGCTTTCCTCTCGCCGTCTTTAAGTGAACAGTGCGCATGCGCCGACTTCCTCTCTTTTTTTTCCGGCCGGTACCATGGAGGTTGCCGAGTAAGTTGCTCCTCGTTCTCTTGAGAGAGAATCCTCTTCCATCCTCTAAACCAGAGACCTTTAGCCTCACGCTCTTTGGATCTGACTGTAGCCTGTACCTTTTCCCACTTACCTGTGTGTTTATGCTGCTCTGCGGCCCCCCTCTGCGGCACTGGTGGGGGCCGCAGGCTAACAACATGGGATGCAGGCGGCCTTGGGGCGGAGGTTTCGGAGTTACTGGGAATGGGGAGCGGTGTGAGAGCTTAATGCGTACGGTCCCGGTCGGTTGTCCGGTCCGCTGTCTTTTGAGGGAGGCGCAGAACCTCTGAATTGGGTTCGTTTTTTGGCTGGTACCTGGCTGGAGAGTAAGTGCCGTCAGCCCTTTACTTTTAACATGTGGAGCTTGAGGCCTGAAGCAGGGTGGTCGGGGTTTTTTTGAGTTGGGTGTTTTGGGGGCGTGGGGGGGGCCCTAAGCCCTCGTTAAGAGTCTAGGGTTCAGTTCCTCGTAGCGGTCTCCGTCTGTGCGTTTTGTTCGCTTCGCTGGGGCTGGGTTTGGGGGAGGCCGGGCCTGGTCGTGGATGAGACGTGCGTCTGTCAGCGCGGTGACTGCTGTTGAAAGTGGTTGTTGGCACAGAGAGTCCCTAAGGTCTGCGACTTAACGCCGTGGCACGTCAGACCCGTGAAAGATGCAGGTGTTTAGACTCCGTGACAGTGGTTCTGTCACGTGAGCAAGTGGGCTCAGTCCCGAGCGGGAGACACGTCGGGCAGCGAGCTTGATGCGCGCTCCCTGTTTGCTAATGTCAGAGAGAAGAAGAAGGTCCCTGCCGTGCCAGAAACGCTTAAGAAGAAGCGGAGGAATTTCGCCGAGCTGAAGATCAAGCGCCTGAGAAAGAAGTTTGCCCAGAAGATGGTAAGGACGCTTTTTGTAAGGCCCCCGCCATGTCACGAGTGGCTTTGGGACCCAAAACGAGGAGGGTGTTCTCAGGAGGCCGTGATTACCTCCCCTGTTGTGCCGGGGAGGCGGGTTAGCTCTGGACGGTGGCATCTCCAATGAAGGTGGCCCCTGCCTTCTGGGATGTTAATGGACACCAGGCAAGAAAGATTCCGGGGAAGGTGGTTTTTCTTTTCACGAACTGACCCGTGCTGGTGGTGTTGGGCAGCGATGAATCAGATGAGTCACTGAACGGTTGTTTTTCAGCTTCGAAAGGCGAGAAGGAAGCTTATCTATGAAAAAGCGAAGCACTACCACAAAGAATACAGGCAGATGTACAGGACTGAGATTCGCATGGCGAGGATGGCAAGAAAAGCCGGCAACTTCTACGTCCCCGCGGAACCCAAATTGGCATTTGTCATCAGGATCCGAGGGTAAGTCCAGTGTTTACGGGTTTTAAAGGGAAAGCTGTGTGGTCCCAGCCAAGTTAAACATTACTTGTGGGGCCTGGGTCCCTAAACACGGGAATAAAGATATTGGGGGGATAGTCTGAGCGAGAGGGGGTTATTTTTTAATAGTTTAGTTGCACGCCCTGTGCCCGGAGCTGCTGTCCGTTCTCTCACGGGGCACATGAGTTTGGTGTCCTGGAGTTGAACCTCAGCAGGAGGTAAAAGGTAGCCGCAAACGTGCTGTAGCAAAGGTGTGTACAAAACAAGGAAGTGGTAAAAGGCTCAGGGGAAGTTTGAAACGTCCACAGGATGTGTCCAAAGACAGTTTACTGGATGGAGGAGGTGGCAAGTTGGGACAGGTGACAGCAAAGGTTGGCCGCCTACAGGAAAGCCACCAGTGGTCTAAGTAACGCGAGAGGGTTCCTGTCTATGTCAGTGGGGCTTGTGTTGTCCGAAGTTATAAAGGTGAGTTTCCTGTTCTCCGTTAATGACAGTTGTGACTAAAGCCCAGTAAATGTGTTGGTCTTTTCCCGGCAGCATCAACGGCGTGAGCCCAAAGGTCCGGAAGGTGCTGCAGCTGCTTCGCCTTCGCCAGATTTTCAATGGCACCTTTGTCAAGCTCAACAAGGCTTCCATTAACATGCTGAGGATTGTGGAGCCGTACATCGCGTGGGGGTAAGTCTGTCCCTTCGATTTTTCTTTTGGCAAAGTGAGTGCGTTAGCAAGGTGAATTTTAGGTGTTTTGACAGCTATAGATCTTTGTTCACTTACATTTATTTGTCTTTCATATTTCAGGTACCCAAACCTGAAATCAGTAAATGAATTGATCTACAAGCGTGGTTATGGCAAAATCAACAAACAGCGAATTGCCCTGACAGATAACACATTGATTGCTCGCTCTCTTGGTAGGTTGCTTATTTGGGGGAAAGTTTGATATTAGACAAAGTTGGTAATTTCTGACCTCTTGTAGCCCTACATTTCTTACTTGTGAACCTTCACATATTCCCTGCAATGCTTAAGCCTGGAAAACGTAAGGTATGATTTTATTGGCTTCAACCTAATCTTAACCATGCGTTTCCCTCTTTACACTATTTACTTGTATGTTCCATCCTATAATTGTGCTTGTGGAAT
The DNA here is from genome assembly GCF_036562045.2 of Rhinolophus sinicus. Lineage (NCBI taxonomy): Eukaryota > Metazoa > Chordata > Mammalia > Chiroptera > Rhinolophidae > Rhinolophus > Rhinolophus sinicus. The sequence continues at coordinate 8,798,032 of NC_133763.1, forward strand.
GCCTTAAAATTCAGTAATCTTTCAAAAAGTTAACAACAACAAATGAACAATTCTAATCAAAGAACCTTAAAATGTTCAGGTAAATATGGCATCATCTGCATGGAGGATCTGATTCATGAGATCTACACTGTTGGCAAACGCTTCAAAGAAGCAAACAACTTCCTGTGGCCCTTCAAATTGTCTTCCCCACGAGGTGGAATGAAGAAAAAGACCACCCACTTTGTAGAAGGGGGAGATGCTGGCAACAGAGAAGACCAGATCAACAGGCTGATTAGAAGGATGAACTAAGGTGAGCAGCTACACCCGGAGAGTCCTTTACTGCTCAGTAATACTGGAGTGTAAGTCGGAATCGCGAATGCTTCTCCCACTACATTTTAGTAAGGGTTTGGTTGAGTTCTAATCGATATTTTTAGTGTGGGAAAAAATCAGCCATCTTACATTACTATGGTTGGCTTGTTACTCCTTTTGAAGACGTTTATGGAGGGAGGAAAGGCCGGGTTTTTTCCTACTTGGAAACTGAATTGGTATTTTTCTTATAATCTTGATGTATATTAATTCTTAACTATTAAGGTAGTTTCTTTAACAGGTTTATTTTTTTTCTTTTCAGGTATCTACCATGGGTATTTTTGTAATCCAGTCAGTTAATAAAATAAACAGCGACTGTTTTCAAATTGAAATGTGTTGTCTTGGTGACTTCTGTTAGCCTGCCGCTGCTGTCCCTTGACTGTTACGGAAAATCGTGGTGTGTGCTAAAATTAAGCCAAGTCCACAGCTATTGAATGCAAAACTAGGGTTCAGTTGTATCTTGGAAAAACATTCCTTGGGTTTATTTAAGGACCTTTCCGTACAAAAGAGAAATGTTTTTTCTGATTAGTTCATTCATTCATTCTTTTTAGATTCCATTTATTTTTCACTTTTGATTTGTGCCTTTGCGTTAGCGCAAATGGGTGTATTCTATGAAAGGCATGCCTTTGTGCATGCTTTATAGGTAAGGTGGTTAAAAGCAGTTTACAAATAAAAATTCTGTTGCTGAAATGCCGTTTTCACAGGCTTTGGCTTGCCTATAAAAGACCACATGAACGTTGTTTTCTTTTTGCATTCCATTTTTACGTTCTTTTTCTTGTATCTCGTGTCCTTACTTAGGTAAGTTTTAATAATTGCATGTTATGAAGGAAGGAATGAAATTTGTACCCATTGATGCAAGTTACTTTGGCGTACCCGGAGCGCTCCTAATGAAACTAGTGAGCAAAAACTTTAAATAGAAATTTTGAGAATTTTATAAGTAACATTCCTGTATGTTTTATGTATCACCTCACCTAGACTAGTGAACTGAAAGTTTTAAGCGTAGGGTGTACCATGCAGCACGAAGAATAGAAGGGAAAACATTTGTAGTCCTCACTGATGTGTGTGAAAAGGATGCCCTGTCTAATTCTCTTGATACTGTTGCGCCAGAGTCAGTACTTTTTAGTATTTGGAAGTTGCTGGACAAATATATTTAAGAAATTTCTTTAAATTCTTTGGTCTTTGAAGCTACTTCTCTGGATTAGTGAATTTAGGGTCTGAATTCTGGAGAGAAATTAATGAATGTCCTTTCGTTTATAAACTCAGGGTATCAACCCTGTTTTACAAGAAATTTAGTGTCTTAGTAAACAAACAGTTTGATCAATGAACAAAAAATTGTACATTAATCTCTAGGTGGAGTCGAAGAGTGTAAGTTTTGAAGTTATGTTTTACTGCTTCAGTAGATGGAGCAGTAAACCTTTGCTCATCCAGTATTCTGAAAGGTAGAAGTGGCCCCGAAGAAAGAAAATCGCATTGCAACCAAGTACAGGTGGCATATTGTTTACCCAGGTACGGGTGGATGGGGGAGAAAGGAATGGGGATAGTAACAGAAGTGGTACTCTATATGTGTGAGGTTTTAGGTTCACAGCGAAATTGAGGGGAACAGTAGCCCCACCCCCCCTTATCCATGGGGGATATGTTCCAAGACCCTCAGTGGATGCCTGAAAACTGGATAGTACCAAACCCTATATATACTGTTTTCTCCTGTATATACATACCTACAATAAAGTTTAATTTATAAATGAGGCACAGAGATTAACAGGAATTAAAACTTATTAGTGTAATAAGTTATGTGAATATGGCATTAAAAATAAGGGTTACTTGAACACAGGCACTGTGATATGGGACCTAGAAGACAATTAGTGACTAATGAGCAGGGAGTGTATACAGCATGGAGACACCGGACAAAGGGACGGTTGCCTCCCAGGCCGGGCGTGGGAGTTCACGTTATTCAGAATGCTGTGCATTTGAAAACATGAATGTTTATTTCTGGAATTTTCATAAAATATTTTTGGACTGTGGTTGACCTGGGTAACAAAGTAAGGAAATCAAACCCATGGCTAATGGGGTTCTACCCCACACGACTTCCCATGTGCCCCACCCCCAAACACCCATTATTGGTAGCGATAAGTTAGGGTCCACGAACATTGACATGTCACCAAAGGAGCGCAGCGTTTAAAGCTGGCAGGGGTAGGAAATTCTGCCGGTATTTCTAGGATAAAGAAATGGATAGTAGATTGACTGTATCTGTCCTGTGCAGACACATTCCTGTGTTCAGTTCTGTAAATTCAACTGTCCATGTAAATGACTTTCCAAGAGGGGCTAGAGAACCAGATGGTGACATGTCTGAGAGTTGGGGAGTGGGAAGGAATTGCAGACATCTAGGATTGCCCTAGAGAAGTCGGAGGCACTTGCTTCAGAATTAAGTAACCTAGGGAATTTGCAGAGGGGGGATAAATAGAAAACATGCGTTCAGGTGACAATTTCAGCTCTCAGTTTCCTGGTACCTAAAGTGGGATCTCCTGCCTTCACCCAGAATTGTAAAGACTAAATAGGTATGAACATGAATTTGTGAACAGTTACAACCTATTTCAATGCAGGTTAATACCCGATTTTACTTAGAAAGCCAACCTCTTAAAAGTCCCTTCTACAAGGGACTGTCTACTAGAAGGCTAACCCACCTACTTTCTGAAAGTGGGCCACTCAGTAAGTTGTACTTGTGCAAAGTCACCTCACGTGTACATTTCCATTTGTACCCTTCATAGTATGCCAGCTTTCTCAGTCTTCCCCTAGCTGTCTTCGTAAGGGGACCTGTCGCATTAAGGGCCTTCAGCAATATGAGCTCGTAACCATTTGTATATCTTCAAAGGTTCCTCTGGTGGGCTGGATCGAGAGTGCCAGCTCTGCCGAACTGCTCGGGGTCACGTACAGCCTCCATGTAGTAGCTTAATACATTGTTTAAACTTCCCTAACCAGGAAATGGCGGGAAACGGTCATACCTAACTTCATAGGATTTTAAAGCGCTGCAGTGATGTCTGGGATGTGATAGGCTCTTGCAAAAGATTGACAACATTCTGATCCCGCAGTCTTTACAGATTTGGTACCAAACCAGCCGAAACACTGCTCTCATACGTGTTTCCCTTCTCTTGGGTAGTAAGCCGTCTAAGGCCGGCCTTTTATCATGCCGTTCCTGACATGTAACACACACAGCCATACCTTGTTTTATTGCGCTTCGCTTTACTGTGCTTCACAGATGTTACTTTTTTTTATAAATTGAAGGCAAGACCCTCCACCAGCAAAAAGATTAGGACTTGCTTTATTGTGGTACTGGCTGTTGCAGTGGTCTGGACCTGGTCCTACAGTATCGAGGTATGTTATGGCAGGCCTTAGGTATGCTTCCTATTGCTGTAACAAATCACAGCAAACTTAGGCGACTTAAAACACATTTATTGTAACAGTTTTGGAGATCAGAAGTTCAAAATCGGCTTCCCTGGGCTAAATCAAGGTGTCAACAGGCCTGCCTGCCTTCTGAAGGATCTGGGGGAGACTCAGTTTCCTCGCTTTTTCCAGTTTCCAGAAGCTGCTTGCATTTCTTGGCTTGCCCCTTCATTTGCAATGTGCAGTCTCTGCTTCCATCTTTCCATCTGTCTGGCTCTGACCCTCCCTCTTCCCTTCCCTCTTACAAGGACCCTGTGATTACACTGGTCCAGGATAAATCTCCCCATCTCAAATTCCGTAAGTACATCTGCCGTCCTTACATAAGGTAGGATATTCACAGGTTCCAGGAATTAGGACAGGGAAATATTTGGGAGGGAGGGTCATTCTTTGATCTTTTAACTTGTGGCTCCCAGCAGTCGTTTTTTCTTGTTCCTCAGTAATGACCAGCTTCTAATGTAGGGTCTTGGTGCCTGTACTCTTGCATCTGGAACACTCAGCCCTCAGGTGTGTGTGCATGGGCTGTATCATTCTGGAACAAGGGGTCTCCGACAGTATATCACATCACCTTGTTCTCATGGCATCTCTCACGATCTGAAGTGCTTTTTCCTTTACTTGTCTGTTGCTTTTCCCAACCACTCAAGAAAGGAGTGTGTGTACTCAAACCCCCGTAAGGTTTGAGTCTTTGCCTTTGCTATTCCAGCAGTTAGGACAGCGCCTGCTGCATTGCACGCCCTTTGCTGCTTTGAATCCAGCCTCTTAAAGGGCAGTAGCCACTTAAAATTTTGTATCTCCAGTTGTTGATTCATTGCAGTCCTTGAGTGTTGGGATGGGAAATGGTGACTGGAATGTGGGTTTATGGAGAATATATATATATATACTTTATATATATACTTTTACTCTGGAGGAGTCAGACATGTAGGGGTAAGTAGTACGTGAAAATAGAACAGCATATTAGGGAAATATAGGAGATGGTGCCTGCCATGAGGGTTGGGGAGGTTCACAAAGGAGACAGCACAGCAGGAGCTGTCAGTGGGGGAGTGATGGCCTGGAGGACGTGGCAGCCAGACTGCAAAGCAGACCGTTTAGCAAACGTCCCTGTGGTGCATTGAGCGCAGTGCCCACTTCATCTGCAGTCCTAGGTCAGCGGTTCCTCACTGAGAGCAGCCCCAGAACTGAATTCTTCCTTGGTTTTGGGATTGTCCTAGACTTTCCCCTTGAAGTTGTCCATGTGGTTTTAAAATGCTCAGCCCATTCATTCAGGTAAGGGCACCACTATCCCAATTTTCAGATGAGTTAACTTGCCTTCCCCAGGGTCACACAACTCAGTACGTGGTAGGGCTAGTATGAGGTTCCAAGTTTAACTTGAAGCTGGTTTTCTTAACCAAAGGAAAGGTTAGTATCCAGCTTCATGAAAACAGAAGTGAACTTGAGAGTGGTTTCAGGAGTTTTGTGGGATCTGAAACCATATTACCCGAGCTAACCGAGCTAAACTTGGCCGCCCTTCCGGCGGGTCAAGAAAGGAAGGAAGAGGGTTTAGAATACAAGTCAGCAAGAGGACAGACAGATGCTGAGGTACTGCCGTGGAAGGCGTGCTGGGCGTCCCAGCTCCGGAGGGGACACATCTAATCTCTCACCAGAGAACCTAGACAAAGGAGGCCTAGAACACGGAATCCCTTCCGACGTGGGAGGGGTTGGGGTGACTGCCACTTACCCAGACTGGACTAGTCAGGTATTGCTGGGCTGTTGGAAAGGTCCAGACTCCTCAGTGCTCAGGAGACCCTGGATAGTTTGAATCTTAAAAAATGCAACCCAGAGAACTGCACGTCGCCAGCCTCGTCCAACTACCCACCCTGTGACCTTTCCTGTCCCGCCGCAGATCTTACGTCACCAATGACTCCTGTTCACTGGCCTTGTTTCCGCACCCTCTTCCCACCCCTGTGCTGTGACCCCCGAAGGCGGCGGCACCTCGAGCTGTGGCTGACTTAGTCCTGCAGAGCGGGGGCACCTCCTAGCCGCTCCAGCACCACCCTGGCTCTGCCCCCTAACGGTCGGCCCTTGCCTGGGGCTGCGGCGGCCCGCGACAGCGCGCAGGGCAGCCGGACGCTCCAGGCTCCTGGCAACCGGTGCGCGTCGGGCGGGTGGGGCGCGCGCCGCTGTGGGCCCGGCCCGGCGGGCTCACGGACCCCCGAGTGTCGCCGGGCTGCTGGCTGCGGAGCATGTTCACCCCGGGAGCGGCGCTGGCAGGAGCGCGCGGCCGGCCGCCCTGCCCCGCCGCCACCGCGGACCGCGCTGCCCCATGGCCGGCCTGGGGCGGGGGCTCTGCCCGGCGCCCGGCCGCCCCAGGTTCCCGTGCCGCTCGCTGCCCCCGCTGACCCTGCTGCCCGAGGCGCAGACCTGGGCGCCACCGCCCCGGCCTGGGCACACGAGGAAGCCCCTCCCTTCCACCGCGGAGCTGCGGGGACAGTGAGTGCGGGCAGCGGCCTCAGGGGGCGGGGCTGGAAGGGATGCCAGGCCCCCTCCCCAGAAGGGGAAACACCTGGCTGGGCACATGGATCTCTCCGAGGGTTCTCGTGCACTTGGCGGGGACCTGGCGGGGAGGCCGGGAATGACGAACGCACTCAAGCTGCGCGTTTGGGTCGGGGCAGGGACAGATAGATGGTAGTGAGCCCGGGGGAGGACCCCTCGCCAGATCTCCCCCTTCCCGCACTCCTGCCGTTCAGGTACAGGCCAGCACCCACGTCCCTCCCTCCAGGGGACGCACCCCTACAGGTGCGCCCTGCAACCCTCCAGGGTTTCAACTGAAGAGACACGAGAACGTGTTTACTTTCTCCCACACTTGCACCCAGCCGTGTGGATGCAGCAGGACTCCGGCCGCTGAGCGTGTTGCTTAGATAGGTCTGGCCCCGTTTTCATGGCCAATTTTGCTTTGTTCCATTTATGATTTGCCTATGATTTGTGTGTTTATTACTGTTTTCACGAGAGGTTAAAAATACCAGAAAAGATTTGTGTCGTGCAGGTAATCTGTTCTACTGTACCCGTCGTTTCCCCCACAAACTTTGTAGGGTCACAGACATGAAAAGTGGAGGCTTTCTCTATCCAAATGCACTTTTGCAACCATTTTCAGGGTATTGCCCTCCAAGTCACAAGAATCCCCGTTCTTCATCTTTATTGACTTTTTATCTGCATTGCTAGGGTGAGTTCAATCTCCAGGTACAATGGCATTTCTTCTAAAGTATTTCTGACATTTCCTATTTTAAGTTCTTACATTTGGGAAATTACATTATAATACCTTAGTATTTCTCATTCAAACAGCCCAGAAGTAGAGCTTGAGGTGAAAGCCCTCTTTCTACTCTACTTTCGAACACGTCTTAGAGTTGAGTTGGTGTTTATCCTTCCATTCTTTTTTCATTTGTGTTTTTTAATCATCAATGGAATCATATGTGGATTCCTTTGAGAAATTGCCTTTTTCACGTAAGCTATGGCAAATACCTTTCATATCAGTTTACTTAGGTCTGCATTGAATATTTCATGGATGTATCATACAGATGTATGATGTGGTATGCATGTATCATAATTTATGTAACCATTCTGTATTAGGATTGCTTCCAGTTTTTGCTTATTACAAACAACACAACAGTGAACATTCTTACACATGGAACAGTTCAACAAAAAGAATTCCTTGAAGCAGAATTGCTGGGTCCGGAGTATATACTTTAAAAATTTGGTGGACTCTGGTCTGGCCTTCCAAATAGTCTTTACTGACTTACATTTCCATTAACAGGCTGTGTTGAGAAATACCTATGTGTACTCGTTATTTAAAAACAAAACAATAGCTTCCACTTACCTGGGGCTTATTACATGCCCAGCACTGCACTGAATCTTTTACATGCATTTTAAGATTTAATCCTCACTAACCCAATGAGAGTCACAAACACTATTATTTTCTTTGTGGTTATTATTTCGCTATGGTTATGCAGCCATTGAATGGCAGAGCCTAGATTAGAATCTAAGTTCATTTTACTCCTTATGTTCTTTGTTGGGTCTGAATTCCTGGTCAGTAGCTGGGAATTGTGTTTCATTGGCTTGTTTGACGATGCAATGAGATTGTGTATTTGGTGTTTCAGAAGTACTACTGCTAGCAGTTCCTTTCTCTACTGACTCCTGTAGAATTGGACATGGTCCAATGCTTCCTGCCGTTCCAGTTCCTCTGGATCTCTCCCCCTCTAGTCACTTCTCTGCCTTTTCTTTATCTTCCTGCCTTGCGTGTATTTTAAGGGAATCGAGCTGTCTTCTCTCTCTTGGCAACTGTAATCCAGTCCGGTCTTCATTCTCACCAGTAAATAGATAACTGAAAAATTTCCATCTATCAACCAAAGCTGTAGACCTCAATTCATGCAGCTTAAGCCCTGGCTGTGTCTCCTCCCGGATTCCCTGTGCTCACTTTAATACTGAGCTTATTGCCCTCCACCCCAAGAGAAGCACTTTCTCTTAGAATTTAATGCATGCTTCCGTTATTCTCTTAGTCACCCTCAGCCACAGCCTTCATCGTCTCTGACTCCTTTTTCTTTGCTGAACCTCCTAAATTCAACTGTTAATCGTGCCTTCTCGCTGCTACTACCGTAAGCACCCTGGACCATTACGGTAGCCTTTAACTTGGCTCAAGGATCTGCCAGATTACTCTTCGTAAAGCATAATAGCTGTGACTGTCCCACGACTCTGTTAAAAAACCTTCAGTGCCTTCCCATTGCTCAAAGAAGAAAGCACAGACCACTTTGGCCACCATTCAAATTTGTCTGTGATCTCGCCCCAGTCAGTCGTTTCATTATTTCTCACAGTGCCCTTACCTGAACTCTCTCCACTCTCCATGGGATCTTGGACGTTTGTGTCTTTTCCTGGAATGCCTCTACCTACACTTTTGCCCGTCTGAATTTTATTTACATTTTCTAGGGTCATTTTCTAGTGGCTTCCAAATATTTTTTCTACCCTCCATATGAAACTAGTATCTCCCTTCTTTTAACTCCTCTAATATGAGGGAGCGACATACATATATATGTATGTATAGATACATATATGTACGTATATATGTACGTATACGTCTCCCCGAGGCTGTAATGCCACAATGCCTTATATTGTCGCTGTATGAGTGGCTACTGTTTTTCCTTTTGGGCAGGAAATTCCGTGAAGGCGGGATCTCTGTTTTGTTCACCTTTGTACTTGTCATGCACGTGGAATTCCCATGTGCACATAGTACATGCTTAGTGAATACATTTGAGTAAGTGAGCGAATACACTCACACTTAGGAATAACAGCCACATGTCTTAGTGTATTGTTAGCTATAACGACAAACAGACCCCAACATTTTAGTGATTTAACACATACAGTAGTGCTCGCTTCGGCAGCACATAGACTAAAATTGGAACAATACAGAGAAGATTAGCATGGCCCCTGCGCAAGGGTGACATGCAAATTTGTGAAGTGTTCCATGTTTTTATATCAACTATAATTATATACATATATACATGTATAGTCACAGGATGTGGAGTACAGCATAGTCAGTGGAATTGTAACAGCTATAGACGATGTCAGAGGGGTAGCAGATTGGGGGAGGGAGGTTATCACTCTGTGAGGGGTGTAAATGTCTAACTATTACGTTGTTTTGTACCCCTGAAACTAATAAAAAAACAAGCCAACAACAACAAAACCCACATACAGTAAATTCTCATTCCCCTCACGTGCACATCTTTGGGATGTGGGAGGAAACCGGAGTCCCGGAGAAAATGCACGCAGACCTGGGGCAAACTCCACTCAGACAGTGGCTCCACGGGGAATCATTTATTTTTCTCATCAACACTGTAACGAAAGGACTTTAAGCAAAATGACGTCCTTCAGGGACCTGGTGTTTCTGGTCAGAAGGCAGCTTTGCTCCTTAGTAGTAGGATCCAGGCTCTGCTGTTCGTTAGCACTTCACTCTTGACTAACGGCAGCCAGCAGACAGGGAAGGAGAAAGGATGCAGAGAGCAGGTCTGCTTCTTGAAAGTATTACACCTCATATCCACTCCCGTTCCAATCGCCGGAGGGAGAGAGGTAGCCACTTTCTGGGAACAACTCTCTTCTCTGGAGGAGCAAGGATTTGAGTACACATTCCGCCTTCTCTGCCACAGTTACTTTCTACTAATCAAAATCCGTGGGACTTAGCTTGAACATACCTTGCTTAAAAACGAAATCAAAACTCGCCTACTTCCCCAATCTGGTTAGGTTAGCAAAGGCTCTGTTGTACGTGGAATTTAAACAGCTTTATCGTTAATATTTATAATGAACTGTAATTGTTTGCTTTGTCCGTCCCCCCTCCCCCCCGCCCCGTAGACTGTATGCCTTTATATCTTAATCATTTTTATATTTCAGCTTCTAGGACAATGCCTGGCATTGTGGATCAATAAATAACTAGCTTTCTCAATGAATCTACAACTTGTCTTTCTGTTCACTTGATCATTATTTGGGTTTAAACAAAGCTGAAATTCAAGGTTATCTTACCATCTGCTGCTTGATGTTTGGGTTATTTTCAGCCTTTTTGCTTTTCTATTATAAAAATAATATATAGGATTTGACATCCGCGAAGATAAATATTTGAATATATCAATGATTATTTCTTTAGGATAAATTCCTAGAAGTGGAATTACACGGTCAAATGTATACAAAATTATAAGGATATATAGAGAGAGATTGCTCTCTGGAGATATTATACCAATACATACACTGAAGCTTTATGTTCCTTAAATCCCATCTTACACTGTCGAGTGTTAAAGAAAATCCTTGGCCATTTGGCGAAACTCAGTCATTACATTGCTTTTATTTGATACCAGTGAGCTTTTATTGACCATGTGGTGTACTTTTTTTCTGTAATGAGTTATCTGTTCTATAATAACTGTATATTCTATAGGCTTCATTTTTATTTTTAAGTATCTTTACCAAAGAATTTAAATCCTTCAGCTCTTTATGTCTTCATTTGAAAAGTTATTCTGGGAACTCCTGGGCACAGTGAGCTGATATGAAAGGGACTCCATTCTGCTTCGTTACATTTCAAATGCTGGGTAAAATATAATAAGATAATTTATGGGTATGTGGCCAAGCTAGGAACCAAGGGAAGGAAATCCCCAGGTGGCAGAAACGAAGGAATGTTCACATAGGAAGCCACTGTTGAGCGTCTGCCGAAAGCTGGAGGTCACAAAGGAGTACTGTTCCAGTCTGTATGACTGCATCACAAATTTCCCCAAAACTGAGTCATGGAAAACAACCACTGATTGTGCTCATGGATTCTGCGGGTCAGGAATTCGGGCAATGCACACCAGGGGCAGCTAGGCCCTGCCTGCTTCCTTGTGTGTGGGGCCTGACATGGATGCTTGGAAGGCTTGGGGCTGGAATCACCTACAGGCTCATTCACTCCCATGTCTGGTGCTTGATGCTGGCTGTAGACCGAGACCTTAGCTGTGGACCTTTCCTGTCACCTGGTTTCCTCACAAAATGGTCGCTGGGTTTCTAAGGTGAGTGTCCCGAGAGCGAGCCGGTGGAAGTTGTATCACCTGTTATGACCTGAAATCACACAGTCACTTCTCCAGCATGTTATTGACCGAGGAAGTTAGTTTCAGGGAGGAGAACACAAACTCCGCCTATTGAAGGAGGCGTGACAACACAACATTGAAGGAAGAACTTGTGGGAACCGATACGTGTCAGTGCATTCATTCTTCTTTGAAAAATACAACCCTTGACACAGTACCTTGACACAGATGATGGCTAGAAAAATACCCCCCATTTCCTGAGGAGGCTGCAAGGAAGCTTGCCATCCCCTTGAACTAGGAAATGAGTCAGCAGCTAGACATTAGACCTTCATATCCTGCAAAGCTCAGGTCTGGGGTCTGAATTCATACGACTACATGGTTACGGTAACACAGTCCAAGAAACTGACATGGGAACTGGGCTGGCTCGTCTGAAACCCAGGTCCAGGCAGAGAGAAATGGAAAACCTCTCTGAATAGGGAAGTTTCAGTCGCTCAGGGAACATTGGATTCCTGTAGATAGCGATCTCTCGAAGATGAGCTCACAGTCAAAGATGACACATTATATAAAGAAATGAATCACAAGGAAGGAGACTTGGCAGATTTAGCAAATGGGATATTGGTACCCTAAAACTAAAAAATAATAGAACATGATGGGAAAAAAATGAGGAGATGAAGGTGTGCAAACCACAAGTTAAGAACAGGAGAAAAAGAACAGGAGAGGTATAGGATTGCACGTTCTGGTTTTGCCGATCACATCTCTGTGATGTCATGTAGTGTGTTCCTTTGTCTCCTGCATTTCCTCTAAATTGGTAGTTACTTCTAAAGGCTTGATCAAAGTGGCTGCGCTACTGGACAGCGCAGGTGTTGACACAGGTCTTTCTGCTGTAGAGCATGTAGGTTGTATTCTGGCTTTGGGGCGTTTGCACTCACTGTTTTCTTGGTGAAGAATGTTCTCTCCTTACGTCTTCCTCGGATATCTCTGGCTACTTCTGGTCCGTTCAGATCTCATCCCAATATCACCGGACCTATGAGACCTTCTTTATCCATCCAGTCTGAAATACCTCTGGCCCTTTGGCACATTGCCACAATGAATCACAGTCAGCCTTCATTAGCCATCAATTCTGTATTTGCTAATTCACCTATTCATTACAATTTATGTATACCTCTGAAATCAATACTTAGAGTGCATTCCTGCTCACTTGCAGACATGTGCAGAGTGGTGAAAAATTTGGGTTGCTGACACACAGTTCCCAGTGGACGTCAAACAAGGTGCCGCTCTGCCTTCTTTGTCACAGCCCTTACACTATAAGCAAGGTTCTTCTCACCATCTCTGCTGTGCCATGTATTTCACATTTGTGTGCTTGCTCTTGGTGATTTTGTTATAAGTGCAGTGCTAACATCCCGCCCTGTGTGCCTAAGTGCAAGATGAATGTGCTGTATCTTACGAAGAAAGGATGTGTGTCAGAGAAGCTTCCTTTAGGCATGCGTTACCATGCTGTTAGCGGTGAGCTCAGTGGTAATCAATCAGTGATATGCATTCAATAAGGGGTCTTTAAACAGAAACACACCAAAAACAAGGTTACGTATTGATCAGCGGATGAAAATGTTGCGACCAGAGGCTCACAGGAACCTAGTTTCATATTTCCCCTGGGAGCAATAGTTCAGTGTTCGTTAGTTCAGTATTAGTGGTGACTTCATAGAACGTGGTTATCGCGAATAATGAGAATCAGCTCTACTTCCTTTGATTTTATCTGAAATAAACTTTGTTCATTTCTTGGCTTGCTTAGTGTTTATCTCCCCCACCTAAGCTTCAGGAGGACAGGGGCCCCCCCACCCCCCCACCGCCCTGCCCCGCCGGTTCTGTTCACTTGTACATCCGTAATGCCTGACATATGATTGTCCTTCAGTACATTTTTGTTAAATGAATACATGGAAGGATGGATAAATAATGAACAGTGAACAAACATTCAATTACCATTGTCCTCTAGTTCTAAACTAGGTGGTAAAAAGATGACATTAATTTTAAAATATTTGGAATATTTTTAATACAAAAAAATACTTACATGCACTCATATTTTTGGGGTGGCTTTGAAAATATAGTAATTATTTGATAAGTCCTTAGTCAAACAATTAGTTTGTTTTAATCCCGGGTCTCTTTACTGTTAATTTGAGAAAGCATTTGTTTTGAGTGAGTTCTTTATGGCCTGCCCTAGACCATAAGTACTTGGTTCCTTTGATTATCTCTTTCTACATGTGTTTTTTTGTCGTTTTTCTTTTTCTTTCTTTCTTTCTTTCTTTCTTTCTTTCTTTCTTTCTTTCTTTCTTTCTTTCTTTCTTTCTTTCTTTCTTTTCTTTCTTTCTTTCTTTTTTTTTTGTCCTATAAAATATCCTTAATTTTTCTCTTTCCACTAGAATTAGGTGGTGACCATGATTTCAGGAAACATCAGATCAAAAACATTTGTTTTTTAAAAAATTATTTCAGCACATTCCTTAAGTGGTACATTCTTGCAACTCTGGGCTTCCCCTTCCTCCCCCACCCCCAAGTATTCAGTTTTCAGAAGTTTTTCTCTTGACCTGGTTTGATCAAATGCCGCAGAGGCATTTATTGTTAGTCCCTGATTGTTTCTTCTGCTGGTAGAGAGAAGGGTCTGCCTTGGAGCTGCAAGAAAGTTGTCAGGTCATCTTCACCTCCACAAGTAAAAGGAAAAACAAGTTCTTAGAATGGAGTCTGGATCGTCATTGTAAGAGTCTTTTAAGACTTTGGAAATTTAATTTACTCCATATTTTAGTTTAGATTTGTTTAGATTTTCATTATTGCTGTTGCTGTTATGGTGGTCTTGTTTTCTCAAGTCGTTAGCAAAAAGCCCTATAAAAATCCGGCGAGTTCAAGAGCATCAAAGACAGAATGAGTCATTCTTCTTGTTGCTTGGAAGGGGAATGAAGCCCAAGTCCAGAGAGAGAGGGTGGTGGTAGCAGTGGAGAGTATTGGGAAGCAGTGGGAACCTCTGAGCCCTGCTGCAGGGAAAGAGGGTGGCTCAAAGCCAGAGAACTTGGCAGGTCTGGTTGGAGATGCCCACGCAGGCCCTTGGCGTGGTACTGAGGTTGTGACTCTCCCCTCTCTTTCTGTCTCTGGCTGCGTTTCCTACTGCTTTTCACCCCCATCTGTAGCCCATTTCCTGTCTGCTTTCCACCCTCACCTTTAACTCTCAGCACTGCCATTTCAAAGCAGACCGGAGACCTCATCACCAAATCCAGACTGTCCCCTGTATTCTTATCCGTCTTTTCTTATTACAATAAATAACCTCTCTAGGGTATGACACAGCTGGCTCTTTAGGGCTGGCCTTCCTAGGAGGTGCTGACTGCTCACCACCCCTCCGTTTCTGAGGCTACTTTTGTGTGTCCGCTCTTTTCCTCTTTCCTCTCCTTCTCCCTCTTCCTCCTGTCTTCCCTCTTTCTCCTTTCCTTTTCCCTCGCCTCCCAGGTCCTCCTCATTCCGCTCCTTGCTTGCTGGCGTGTACCCAGGCGTAAGGAGGCATTCATGCCATGTTGCCTCTCACTGCGTAGACTTTTTTAAAATTATTTTTAGTTAAGTATAGCTGGCATACAATCTTATATTGGGTATATTAGTTTCAGGTGAACAGTATAAGTGATTTGACATTTTTATACCTTACAATGTGATCACCCCATTAATTCTAGTAACCATCTGTCACCATGTAAACTTACCACAATATTATTGACTGTATTCTCCCTCCCCTTTTCTCCCACCCTCCCACCCCCTTCCTTCCAATAACCATCCCTTTGGTCTCTATTTCTATGAGTCTGTTATTGTTTTGTTTATTTCAGTCTTTTTACATGCTTTTCTGTATTAGGAGCCTGTATTGCTACAAGCACTCACTACACTGCATTATCCGTTTTCTTGTCTGTGTTTCCTGTACTGGACTCTAAGCTCCTCAAGGGCAGGAACTATTTTGTTTATCTTGTTTCTCCAACGCCTGGTGCTATCCTCAGTATAGAATCAAACCTCAGTAAATAACATTTTGTAGGAATGAATGAACACAGCTGACTCTGGATGTCTGTAATCCTTATGTTGTGAAGATTGAAGAAAATGAATATAAGATTAAGAAAATGTGAAGATTGAAGAAAATGAATATAAGCCAGGAGCACAGATGAATACGCGTCCAGTTAATTGTCACCGTGGTGGTTTCATTGTCCTAAGTAGGGGCCGCGTCTGAGCAGAATTGTACTCTCTTCAGAGTGTAGTAATGCCTTGTACATAACCGACACTTAATATATATGACTGAGTTGAATATACATGTGGTAAGTAAGCTGGATATATGATTAATTGTTCTTCGGTGTCCATTTTAGAATAAAAGTAATGGCTAGCTTGAGGACGTGTTTTTCATGGAGCATAGAAATTATCTTTTCTTCAGGCACGAATGCATTTTATCATGGTAATAATTTAAACAATTGTTTTTATTGTGGTAAGAACACTTACCCTTGAGATTTACCCTCTTAAGATCAAGTGTACAACACTGTATTGTTATCTGTAAGTACAATGTTGTACACAGATCTCTAGAACTTACTCATCTTGCTTCGCTGAAACTTTATACCCGATGACGAGCAACTACCCTTTTCCTCCAACCCCCAGCCCCTGGCAGCCACCATTACGTGCTTTTATGAGACGGACTACTTTAGACACCTCGTATAAATGGAGTCATGCAGTATTTGTCACTTAGCATAATGTCTTTAAGGTTCATCCATGCTGTTGCAGATTTCCTTCTGTTTTTATGGGAGAATAATATCCCATTGAATATCTATGCCACCTTTTCTTTATCCATTCACCTGGTGATGGGCACCTAGGTTGTTTCCATATCTTGGCCCTTGTGATAGTGCTACAAAGAACGTGGGAGTGCTAGTATCTCTTTGAGATCCTGATTTCAATTCTTTTGGATAAATACCCACAAGTAGGATTGCTGGCTGGTAGGGCAGTTCTATTTTTAAGTGTTTGAGGAACCTCCATACTGTTTTCCATAGTGGCTGCACCATTTTGCATTTCCACCAATAGTGTGCAAAGGTTCCAATCTCTCTACTCCTCACCAACACTTGTCTTTTAAAACAAAACAATTTATAATAGCCATCCTAACAGGTGTGAGGTGATAGCTCATTGTGATTTTGATTTGCATTCCCCTCATGATTAGTGATGTTGAAAATCTTCTCGTATACCTGTTAGCTATTTGTATGTCTTCTCTGGAGAAATGTCTATCCAAGTCTTTAGCCCATTTTTAATAGGGTTATTATTATTATTATTATTATTATTATTTGGCTAGGGTGTTGTAGGAGTTTCTTATATATTTTGGATATTAACCCCGTATCAGATATATGCTTTGCCAATATTTTCTTCCGTTCTGTAGGCTGTCTTTTTACTCTTTGATTGTTTCCTTTGCTGTGCAGCTTTGTAGTTTGATGTAGTCCCACTTGCCTATTTTTTATTTTGTTTCCTGTGCTTTTGGTGTCATATCCATCAAATCATTGCCAAAACTAATGTCATGAAGCTTTTCCACTATGTTTAGTTCTAGGAGTTTTACAGTTTCATGTCTTAGGCTTAAGTCTTTAATCCACTTTGAGTTTATTTTTGTGTGTGGCGTAAGATAAGAAAGGGTTCAGTTTCATTCTTTTGCATGTGTACGTTCAGTTCTCCCAACACTATTTGTTGAAGAGAGTATCCTTGCTCTATTGTGTATTCTTGGCACTCTTGTCAAGGATCATTTGACTGTATATGTGTGGATTTATTTCTGGACCTTGTTCTGTTCCATTGGCTTATATGTCTGTCTTTATGCCATACGTCTGTCATATTGTTTTAATTACTTAAGATTTGTAATATGTCACAAAGTTTGTTGCCTCCAGCTTTGATCTTCTTTCTCAAGATTGTTTTGGCTATCTGGGGTCATTTCTGGTTCCATATAAATTTTTGAATTATTTTTACTATTTTTGTAAAAAATGTCATTGGGAGTTTGATAGGGATCACATTGAATCTGTAGATCATTTTGCATAGTATGGATATTTTGACAATATTAAGTTTTCCAGTCTATGAACATGGAATATCCTTCCATAATTTTGTGTATTCTTAATTTCTTTCATCAATGTTTTGCAGTTTTTCAGTATACGAGTTTTTCACTCCCTTAGTTGATTCCTAAGTATTTTATTCTTTTTGATGCTATTGTAATTGGATCGTTTTCCCTTTTCAGGATAGTTTGTTATTAGTGTATAGAAATGCAAGTGATTTTTGTTTGTTGATTTTGTATCCCACAACTTTACTGAATTCCTTTATTAGTTCTAACATTTTTGGGGTAGAATCTTAGGGTATTCTGTATTCTGTATATGTATGTGTGTGTGTGTGTGTGTGTGTGTGTATATGTGTGTGTGTGTGTATATATGTGTGTGTGTGTGTATATAATATATATAATACAGAATGTATATATACATTCTGTATATGTGTGTATATATATATTTTACATATATATACACATATATATATAAAGTCATGTCAGTGTCAAGAGGGACAGTTCGGTTCTTCCTATCCTATCTGGATGACTTTTGTTCC
Organism: Rhinolophus sinicus; assembly: GCF_036562045.2. NCBI lineage: Eukaryota > Metazoa > Chordata > Mammalia > Chiroptera > Rhinolophidae > Rhinolophus > Rhinolophus sinicus. Next base: position 8,815,965 of record NC_133763.1, read on the forward strand.
CTTTTCTTTCCTAATTGCTTCTGGCTGGGACTTCCAGTACTACATTGAATATAAGTATTGAGAGTAGACACCCTTGCCTTGCTCCCGATTTTAGAGGAAGCGCTTTCAGTTTTTCACCATTGACTGAGGTTAGCTGTGGGCTTTTCATATATAGCCTTTATTATGTTGAGATAATTTCACTCTGTTCCTAGTTTGTTGAAAGTTTTTTTTTATCATGAAAGGATGTTGAATTTCATCAAGTGCTTTTTCTACATCTATTGAGATGATCATGTGATTTTTTTTTTTATTCTTCATTCTGTTAATGTGGTGTATCCCGTTCATTGATTTTTGTGAGTTGAACCATCCTTGCATCCCAAAGATAAATCCCACTTTGTCGTGGTGAATAATGGTAATATTTTTGAGAGAATTCTAAGCATTCTCTTGTACATGATAACTTGCTGTTGGACTTTAATTGTTTGTTTGTTTATGTTGCCAAGTATCTTACCTGGAATTTGAAAGAATTCATTAAAATATATAAAAGAAAAAAATTCTTACTGTGTATTTTAGCTATATTCTTAAAGACCTCTTGCTTTAAAATCCCAAGAATATGTACTGACATGTTACAAGTAAACTTTTCATTGAAATCTATGTTAGTATTTAATGTGTACAATGGCAAACAAATTAAAAAAAGTATGTATCTCTGAAATACATTTTTTTTTTTTTTTTGTATTTTGTGTTCTGAACCTGGATTAGCATCTCACTTTCATCAGCACTGTTGGAAGAAGGAAAAATGCCGGTGCTATCTCCTGAAATCAAATTTGAGACGTCTTATGTCACCAGAAATTCCCTTGACGGCTGTTTTCTTTTTGAGAGTAGTTGGAGGAAAGCAGTTTTAGAAACACAAAAGATGAGGAAAGGTGACTTCAATTTTACTCTTATTTTACTTAAGAAAATATAGAAATAGTGAATTGTATATTTTTAAGCAGTGCGAGTATAATTTCTGTAACTTTTCGGTAAGGATAATATCTTAAGCTTATGGAAAAGAAAATGGAAGCAAATTAAAATGAATTTACTTAATGTAATTCTGTAACTCATGATAGAAACAAATTTTAAAGAACTGTTTATTGTGATATCAGTGCAGTACACTCTGTTGGATCATACTGCTTTTCATAAATAGTGTTTATTTTTAAATAGCTCAAGTTGGTTTTTATATTTAAAAAAATCCAGATCTTTAACAGTCCCTTTTTAGTAATTCTAACCAAAATGTTACTTTTTGAGTGAGCTATGTGGAAAGTATTTTGTATCCTATAGTGGCTTAGTAAAGACTAGTTTGACACTTTTGACATGTAAATGAGTGTATTAATAGCTTCCTCCCTTAATTTCAGATTATAATTGTATTTTTTATTTATCCTGAATTCTTCCTTTAGCTTTATTAATGGAGATATAATTCTTGAAAATAGCAAAGCTCAAACTCCCCAACCATTTCATCACTTCTGATTTTCAAAGCTTTCACTAGACTCCCATTAAAGATACTCAGAACACGCCAGTTTATCGACCCTCCTACTCCTAAATCTAGTTGCTGAAAAGAGAATCTACATATTTTTTTGATCAAGAAAAACTATTGTTTTTTGCAAAAGAGAAAAAAAAATAAAAGGTTGCAAAATGATATTTAGAGTATTTAACATAATTCCAGTCCCATTGAATACCTTTGTTATTGTTGTGCTAGACTTGCTTAGTAGAAAAAGCGTAAAACACGATTCTCTATGTTTGGTTTAATGATCACCCAGATCTCTTAATCTGCCTTTTCCATTTATGGCCTCCATTTTGAATTTAAAATGATAATAATTTGACAAGCTCTATGTCCAGTAATAATGTGAGGTCAGTAGAAGAGGCAGTCGTAAGGCTTCAATGTTGTTGTTTATAGATTCGGTGTGGAATTTTGCAGCGAGATAATTAAAATCAATCCCTGAAACAGATGTCTTTTATCTCTCATTGCTAGCTCAGATGATCATGTATTTACACATTTTGATTTTTTTGCATAAAGCCCAGAAGGTGGAAAGATTTAAAGTAGGAGATAATACAAGACTCTTGCAAGTGCTCTTAAAGTCTTTCCATGTGAATGCACCTAATATTCTGAGAATTATAATTATATGAAATAATGAAGCCAAAGGGCGGTGGTGACTGTGGGAGATCTGTGAAGCTGTCCTTTATCCCTTATTCTAATTCTTAATCATCCCCTTGATCACTCTTCCCCACTGTCCCTACACTAGGGATTCTAAGGTATCCTCATGGGAACGATGTTAGATAACTCACAGTAGCTTAATTTTCTTTACTTAATGACTGAGTGAGTGTATGCTATTATGCATTATAGTAGTATGTAGGTATATACATTTACTTAAGAAATAATGAACAAAATTATGATACTATTTTTAATTAGACTACACCACAGCATTTGGTCTGGAAGAGCTCAGAAAACGTGTCAAAATGCCGTATTTACCAGGACTGCAAAGTTGCCAAAACAGTGTGAGTTCTTCGCCCCTGGCGGTTCATGGTAGGCTGCTGGGGACTGACACCGAGATGCCTCGAGCCAGGTAGATCGTCTATTCACTTCTCTTTTGTTGAATATGTATTTGTAGTAATACTGCTGAATATAGAGGTCTTTCCGGCCAGTAAATCTAATTCTTTCTTGCCTACTAATATTTTCTTTCCATGAAGGAATTAATTTTTAAATCCAAGTTAGCGATGTTATTCAGTTTGACCAGTAGGTGCTTTTCTCGGTTTTCAAGTGACATTGCCAGAAAGGATTTAAGGGCTTTCTCTTAAAAATCTTTATGGCCCAAGTGTAGATTGCTCATGAGAATATTGGAATTTTTAGCAATAAAAACAAACGAACTCTCTGCAATATTAATAGGTTTCATTACCCTGACTACAGAACTTTGTGTTTCATTTCTCGTTTGACTGAAGTGGTGTAAGGGGAGATTCTGAATGAGATGTCAGCCGAATGAAAACCCTGCATCGCCTACATCAGAAATGAGTTTGTCAGGCAGTCAAGTCCCACTGACTTTGCATACTGGCATTTTAAAATATTATTATAAATACCTTTCCTACTGCAAATTAGACTGACTTACCATGAAAAGAAACCCCTTTCTTCAAAGGGATTTATAAATTAGTAAGTCTCCTATTTTATTTGGTTTATTGAATTTTTTATCAGGTATTAATTGAATGTGGCAGCCTAAAAAAAAAAAAAGATGAAGCATTTATAGCAGTCTGACTTGCAACTCTCTTTAGGGCAGGTTTTTATTTTCGTATTATCTCCTGCCATAATGAGCTTTGAAAGTTATCCAGTTATGCATAGCCCACAAGTATTGGAATTTCAGAATCTATTTCTTGAGTTTTCCACTAGTATTATTGTTCTTGTTAATTAACTCTTGAAATAAATCCTGGTAATATAAATAGAAAACTAGTACATACTAAAAATGAAAAGCTATGGTTAGTTTATATCCCAATTATGAAAATAAGTAAGAGCTTTGAAGAAAATTTGGGGAAAAAAAGAAAAACAATTATTTGACAATTTACCCATCCTAACATATCAATTTTTATTGTTGGGTGTTCTCTTCTATCCTTCATTGTCATGGGTTTTAATTCTCATTGTGGTTTTGGTGTACTTACAACTTTTCTAGTCTGCCTTTTTACTTAGTATTACAAGTGTATCTTTTTTCATGTCACGACATAATCTTCAAGTGGTCTTTACTGTCCACATTATATTTCATTGATGGGTCCATATCTTATTTAACTGTGTTTAATAACAGTTTATGTAATAGTCCCTATCATTGGACTCTTAAGGTGCTTGGACTTTTTCGGTTTTGGAAATAACACTCCGAGGGAACAATAGCACGCATCAAGTCTTTCCCATCGTTTTTTAAAATATTATCTGAGGACAGGTTGCCAACCTCTAAAAATATGAAAAGCAAAATTACTCTTTCTGAAATGAGATTACAGTGAAGTAAGAAAGAATCAGAGATGATAGAAGAGAGAGAGTGAGTGGCTAGTAGACTAGAAGGTAAGAGTTAACAGAGGAAGGCTGACAGGGATGTAGAAAGAAGAAGGATCGTTGGAAACATGGGTGTAAAATCCACTTAAGGACAGTGAATTTCCATGGTTACCAAGACACCTGTATCCCTGACACTCAGCTCGCTCTTGTCATTTCACTGGGAGTCACAACCCTGTGATGGCTGGTGGGGCGGGGGCAGGTTAAGAGTGTGGAGGGCTGCCTACGGCAATGGACTTGTCTCAGTACACACCGGTCTTGTTACCCATCTTTCAATGCATATGATTGTCTTAAAGAAACGGGAAGCCTGGAAAGCACCCCCTGAATGAGTCCATCCTGCCTCTAAATGTTCAGTCTTTATTTTGCTTCCTACTGTTTACACTCTATTTCAGTTTATTTATTTTTTTCATTTGCAATTTTATTTGCAGTTTGTGTGATGATCCCTTTACATTGTGCATTGACTTGAGTGTGAATTTACTTAAGTCAATGAAGTATAATTTAACTATATTACATTCGGGTTATGATAAGTGTTCTTTATATGAAAAGTGGCGAAGTGCCGTAATGTTTACGAAGTGCTTGGCAAGTGTAAATAGATGTTAATGCTCTTGCTTGTCTTTATTTTAACCATTCTAGTGAGAACAAGTTGAGTTGCCTACAAGTGTTTTATTCTCCTCTGCACATTACCCAAGAACAGTCTTGGCAAAGCAGGGAAGTACTTAGTTTTGTTCTCTCTCTCTCTTTTTTTTTTTTTTTTTGCAACCTCTTACCCTCTTTTTTTCTCCCTCCCGATGTAAATATTTGCTTTGAAAATGCTGATAAAAGTCTAACATTTTTTCAGATTAATGATAACCAGAAATTTTCAGTGAATCTCAAGGCACATTCTGGTAATATAACTGATAGCAATAATTCTAGAGGTAAAGAGTATTTAAAAGTTTGGGCTGACTTCTAAAGTTTAAAATAGTTATAAGAAATTTCGAATTTTTATGGACTATCTCACCCACAGCAGATTCAATCATGATGTACTTCCTCTAATAACCTACTTACTAACTGGGTCTGTTCCAGAAGGAACAAAACTTAATCATGACAAAATTCAGATTACGGTGATGAATAGTAAAAAGTACACAAATACGGGAGCTGGTAGTTGGCATATCCAGACACCCTGTGAATCCAATCTTGATTCCCTTCCTCTTAGCATTCCCAGAACGTTGATCAGTGAGAGGTAAATTGAGATAAAGATGGGAAAAGTTAGACCTAACACTCATCCACTGGTAAAATTTATTAGCAAAACCAGACATATTAAGTTGGTTCATATCAGCTTCTGATTAGATTTGTCCTAGTGGAAGGAATTTTGTTTCTTTAATGTTTATTTAATTTCCATGTAATATCTTTCAACAAGTAAGTTTCACCGAAAGCATGCTTCTTGTCTCTTATTCTATTGTTAAGAATGAATATACCCTGGATTTACAGAGAATTGATTTTATGATAATATATAATTTTAGGATGAAGAAAATTAGGGAGACATGCTCTGTGGTACCACGCCATGAGAAATCGAAAGGTAAATAGGCACATCTTTTTCTCCTACGACACGTCTATTTGGTATTGAATACTCACTTTTTTTTTTAACTTCCTTTACTTCCACTAGTTTAATTGTCTTTGTCTTGTTAACGCTTTTTAAAATCTTTGTTTATTTTATAAACTTAGTACATGTTGTGTTCAACATTCATATACCTTTATTATCTCAGGACCTGGGACAGGCCCTCATCACCTCCCATGGGTGGTGCAGTGTCGGCCAGCTTTGAATTTCTGACCTTTCAAATCCTCAACACTGCAACAAAAGCCTAAAACCTTGGCTTCTAATCACATCACTCCCTTATTCAAAAACAGTGACTCCTCCTTACCCACAGGCTAAAGTATAAACCCCATAGCTTGGTATTGAACCCTTTCCCATCTTCCCCTAACTTTCCTTTCTGGCCTTATCTTCTAATGAACTTTTTTCATGAATCCTGTGTATCTATAACACCAACTACAGAAACTTATTATCTATACGCCGTCCGTTTTGGGTTCATAAAAACTACTCTTAGATTGGTTTACTCCTAAGTCCATAGTGACAAAAAGGGTTTATAACAACACCAAGGTGTATTTCCACCTACTTGAAGTATGGGTTTGTTCTTTGAGTCTCTAAAATCAGGAATGCTCACCTCTACATTTCTGATATGTTTGATCAGAATTTTGGTTTTCAAAAACAGCCAGGTAATTACACTTTTAATGATGTCTACAAGAGAATTTCTTGGCAGCTCTGGTATCTAGACTTACTGCCTTATCCCTTTCTATAGCTTTCATGTATTACAGCTTCCTGGGCATTTTATGCCAAGAGAACGATATATGGCATATGACATAATGCATATGTCTAGCATTTAAATTCTCCAATAAATTCTTAACCATTTCTTGAAAAAGTTTTCAATTTTGCCACAATATTTTCCTGTCTTTTGTTGGTTATTATCCAAGCCAGGGTTTTCAACGGCAACAATGCTAACATTTTGGACCAGATCATTCCTTCTTGTGGGCGTCTGTCCTGTGCAGGGAAGGCCTTTACTCACTGGCACCACCACCCCAAGTGTGGTTATCAGGAATGGCTCCAGATGTTGCCAAATGTCCTTAGCGTGGCAAAGTCATTCCCAGTCGAGAATCCCTGGATTAAATATAACATCTTTATGTTATTTACTATTTGTCCTTCAGACTTTCAAATGTTTCCTTCTTTACCTATGTGTAACAATTATTTCCTTACCAATCTAAGATTTTTTTAAACCTTATTTTTATCACTGTCATAGTTGTCTTCTTCTAGTGCATCCATCACTTCCATGACTTTGCACTGATGGAATAATGGAGTAAATAGAGCCCCTCCAATCACAGCACAGACACAAAATTACTAAGTAAGACCTTCATTGACATCTTTGGTAGCAGTCAGAACTGACTTGTTAGCAGCTTTGCAAGTTCTGTCTCTAGATGTTCATAAGGTTAAATGTTCGTGAACTTCTCCTTGGATATTTCCTTTTCTGTGAATTTCCATGTACTATAAACAACTTCTGTAATCAACGGGCAGCCTAAAATAAAAATATAAGTGTTCATTTCAACAAAAGGCATTTGTTTTGCATTTTGGCCCAAACGAACATTTGCCGACCTATTTTCCAACAGGCCCATTTTAGGGTTCTGTCGGGCTGGGTGCTCTGCTTACTTGCCTTTGTATCCTGCAGTGCCTACGCCAGTTTCTGCAACAAACTGAGTGTTCAGTAAATACTTGCTGAATTTCCTTCAGAGTCATGCAAGGTGGCAGTTCCTTCACTTGTGGAGCTTACGTCCTAGTGAGAAAATACAGCCACCCAATATTAAAACTAGTAAAGAAGTCCGTGACCTAGTATATTAGAAGGTGCAAATGCAATGGAAACCACAATAAACAAGTAGAACTGGGTAAGGTAGGTCAGGTGATCTGGGGCGAAAAGGACGATTTACAGTTTTTAATAGAGTGGTCAGAATGGGTTGAATCGAGAGGGTACTATTTGAGCAAAGACTTGAAAGAGGTGAGGGAGTTAAACCCCGGGGAAACAGTTATTCTCTTGGAGCCAGCAAAGGTCCCAAGGCAGGACGGTACCAAACCTGTTGGAAGAGTGTCAGGAGTCGAGTGTGGCTCATCTCAGAGTGTGGAAGATGAGGTCAGACAGGTGATGGAGTACCTCCGACCATGTAGGGCCTTGGAAGGGATGTGTATTTAAATTAATTCTGGTTGAAGTGAGGGGCCATTGAATGATTTTAACAAAAGAATGCTTTCACTGTGCTCTGATTTACGTTTTTAAAGGATCATTGTGACAACTGTCATCTATTTCAATACCGTGTTTCCCCGAAAATAAGACCTAGCCAGACAATCAGCTCTAAATGCGTCTTTTGGAGCAAAAATTAATATAAGACCCGGTCTTATTGTACTATAATATAAGACTGGGTCTTATATAATATAATAAATATAATATAATATAATACAATATAATACAAGACCGGGTCTTATATTAATTTTTGTTCCAAAAGACGCATTAGACCTGATTGTCCAGCTCAGTCTTATTTTCAGGGAAACACAGTAGTTACAAGTTTTTAAAAACTGGCCCATAGAACTCCCACCTCTGGCTATGATAGAATAACTCCTATCAGACCAACTTTACCACCAATAATTACCATGAGAGCTAATTATAAAGATATAATACAAATATATTTTATAATAAATAAATAACATAATGTAAAAGTAACATATATTTATTATTAATAGAGAAATATTAAAAAGCAACTGTTTTAAGGTGTTGAGCTATCGTTTCCAACAGGACTTGAAAGACTGAGATACTGGAGGGATAACTGCAGAGAAGTGAGCCCAAAATTCTGTGAGCAGTTTTCCCAACAGGTGTCTGCCTCTTCCTGAGCAGCATGCATGCTGGGTAATATTTCAAGACCTCAAGCAGAAAAGAACTTGGAGACTAAAGAGCTGAGCAGAGGTTCCAGCAAATTAGCGTTTGCTGGGGAGACAGAGGTAGGGGCGTCAGGCCTACTAAGAAGAGCCCTTAGTAAACACCAGGCTTTCAGTTAAAATTCCTGAAGGGCTACCCACTATAAAGGCATTGCAAGAATAGACTAGCTTTCAAACAGCCTAAAATGCAGTCTTGGCTGGATTGGAGTGATCTGCCTGCCAAAAAAAAAAAAAAAATGAAATCTCTCTAGAGAACTATAAGGTAACCCAGCGCCTTACAGGTAAATCATTTGGGTCACTTGTGTCCTTCGTAGGAATCTTTTAATATTGACTCAATCATTTTAATTTTGGGGACTCTTAAGGCATTCTAATTCTTCTTCAATCCATTTCAGTAAATTATACTTTCTAGAATTTTTTGCATTTTGTGTTAAGTTTTCAAATTGACTGGCATAAAGGTTAGTCTTTGCTCTGTCTCTACTTCTGTCTCTCTTCCACTACTATTATTTATTTGTTCCTTGTGCCTTTTCTTTGTAATTAATCTCACCAGAAGCTTTCTTTTTTATTAGTCTTTTCAGTGAAGAACTCTTGACTCTTTAAAAATCTTTGTTATTGTAAGTTTGTTTTCTATTTCATCGATTTCTCCTCTTTTCTGTATTATCTTTTTTTCTTCCATATTCTTTGGATTTATTCTTTCCCTCATGTATATCTCATACCTAGCTTATTAATTTTCAGCTTTCTTTTCTAACATAGGAATTTTAGGCTATAAACCGCTCTATGTACAACTTTTGCTGCACACACAAGTTTTGTAGTGTTTCCTTTATCATCTAGTTAAATGTGTGTTTTTTGTGTTATTTGTTTTTTGATTGATAAATAATTTAGAATGTGTATATACATTTCTAAATATTTGAGAATTTTTACTTATTGTGAACAACTTCCATGTTAATTGGATTGGTCTGTACGGTAACAATTCTTTGAAATTTTTCTGCTATTGCATTATCGCTTAATGCTTGGAATCTAGTGATTTTGCAGCCCGAGGGTCTTTCTAAATGTCAAGCCCATTGTATTGCTCAGAAAAAGAATCCTGATCATATTTTTACCCTCTACTCTCTCTCTGAACTTCTCACACATGTTATATACTCAACTAAAACAAAACAAAAAAACCCAACCACATTGGAAAATTGAAAACAGCTTTTTGACACTTGAAACTGAAGTTAAATAATAATATTTCAAAGCTGTGTGGACCCGTATGTTATTTTCAAAGACTTGTATGTTTCTAAATAGAAGTATTTATACACATTTACATATTTAGGGCAATGCATAGTCATGGTATGGGAACTTGGACTTTGGTGGATCTAGGTTGAAATCCTGTCCGTCACAGTTACTAGGTGTATGCTCTTGGGCAAGTATTTTCGCTTCACTAAATCTTTTTGTTGTTGTTAAATCTGTAATCCAAGTTAGCACTAGTTCCCTACTTCATAATGTTGTATGGATGAAATAGATGAAAAGAGTACTTGCCTAGAGAGATACATGTTATCTATTACTGTTAGTATTACTGCCACTCTATAATAGAGGCTGGATTAATATTGTTTCAGTGAATGACTCATTTTACTTTACAATTTTATTTTACTTCACTTAACATTTATGAGAAACAATTTTATTTGGAGACAATAACTTGATAAGCATGTAAAGTGTTAGATGAGCTAATTATTTCTAGAGATTGTGCCTTTTACTTAAGAATAAATTCCTCAGCCATCCCATGTTTTAAGAAGCATGAGATAGACACAGAACTAGTTTTCTATCATTAAATGCAAGCATTGCAGGGTTTTTTAAATTAAATATTTTTTTGAGATGACTTGCTATCACAGTCACTTTAGGACGTAAGTAGTGGCATTTCTACTTCAAGGAATGTGTTATATGAAGAACTAATTGTGTTGATGGTGATCTGAGGAACAGATATTTTGCTCACACTATAGAGAATATCATTAATGTACACTTAATTTAATTTTAATGACTGATGTTTTTCTTCACAGGTTTTGGCTTCAGCGATCCTCTCAACGGAGCATCATCTGAATACTTACAAAGACTTTCCCAAATGGCCATCCTGGAGTATGATACCATTCGTCAAGAAACAGCCAGAAAATCAAAAAAGGGTAAGAAACGAGAGCTACACGACTGCTAATAACTCTCATATGGATACTTTCTTCACTGACTTTTAAGGTTGAAACTTTTTCACTTCCTTTTCCTTTTTCTTTTCTTTTTTTTGATATGTGGTATGATGTGTAATGATTTACATTAAAATGCAAATGTAAATAGGAAATAAATATTTTATGTTACATACAGAACAATTGATATTTTGTCAACATTACAAAAGGACATTTAAGTTATGGGTTATGGGGACATAAGCATAAAAAAATTATATTCCATGCATTTTATGCACATTGATTCTATTTTTTGATTCAATTTGATAAGTGTTCTTTGAGTGCCTATCTGTACAATTACCTTCGCTAGGAGTTGTAGAAGATTCAAGAAAAAGTGAGTTCTTGTTGTTAGAAGGCGCTCAATTAAAACCCCTCCTTTACCCTGCTTGAGTCTGAAACAGTTGTGAGCTAAGTATTCAAGCAGATGAAGATGAAAATATTGGCTTCATTTGCAGATAAAACCTGGAAGGGAAATCCTAGCTTAGGTGTGTGGCAGCCTGCAAATGCTGAGCGTCAGAATTGAGCCCATGCACGCACCACGTCAGGTGGTGCTGATGCCCTCAGGCTCATGTGCTGAGTGAGGGTCTTCACCGCCAAGCAGAACAAGGCTTCTGCAGTGTGTAGACAGGCAGATCCCTGAGGGGGCAGGAGGTGGGGAGAGACGGGGAGGAGGAGGGGGAGGAAGGTCTAGGTCAGGAGGAAAACCCCTCCTCAAGAAAGCCTGAGGGGTGGGGGAGAAGTGTTTGTCAGTGCACCTCCCCGAGAAACCTGGAGAAATCCTGGACCCCAATGACTGATCCAGTGGAGAGTGGGATCCGGCTGTAAGAGAACCACAGGGGGTTAGAGAAGTTCGGAAACGGGGCAGTAACACCCAGCAGGTAAGTTTCATGGAAGATGCAGTATTAGAAATGGGCCTTAAAGACAGGACAGATGGAGGGAGAGGGCCTTTCTAGAGACGGAATAACAAAAACAAAGACGTGCTGTGCATTTGGGAGTGATGCGAGTGGCTGGGTGCATGTGGTAGGATAGGACAGGCAGCAGAAACCACAGGCCAGCACCACGTTGAGTGACACCGAGCAGATGAAGGCTGTGGGAACTGGGGCGCTCACTGCCAGCTTCTGCCCTTGGTGTCACGGGGAACGTAGGCCCAACGGGGCCAGCTGTTCCAACTTTTCATGAGAAGCCAGACTCTGGATTTTTGTGTGAAATCTTCCAACGTGTAAATGTTACCAACGAATTCAAAATTAGCAGCTAATTCCAAATTTGTAAAGCCCTCATGTGGGCCAAAGAAAGTTACAGGTGCGCGCTCGATCTGGCTTTGAGGGACCATTTATTTATGGAGCCTCGGGGTCAAAGGAATCGAGGGTGGTAGGGCTTGAGGTAATTGGATGATACCTGGTGGAGAGACTCAGGTCCTGAGCATGAGTTTGTATTTCCTCTGTGTCACAATGGGAGATTTTCAGGATGAAAGTAAATTATTGCTTTTGTGCTGTAGGAAGATTCACTCAGGTATAATTGGTAGGCTAGATTGTGACGGTTGGACACTGGAGGTGGGAAAACCAGCAAGGAAATGTTTATGAAAATTGAAGTAAGAATCTCTCAGGAGAAAGGTAGAAACAGGAATGGGAAGGAGAGACTAGATACTTGGGACATCAAGGCAAGGACTTAAGATCAACGATTGGATCTATGGGTCTCAAGAAAGGAAGAATCAAAACCAGCTCATTTCCACTTTTAGACAGAAGGTTCTCGGGAGGACGTACTGGTTTTGGGGAATAGCAGGATGAATGCAACTTTGGGTGTATTCAGTTTAAGGTACTATCAGGACATCCACACAGAGATCCAAACAGGTAGGTGAAAGCCGGTGTGTAATTCTGGAAAAAAGATACTGACTAGAGTTAGAACTTGGAGAAACACCTGCATAGCAAAGGCTGAGTTTTCCTGCTACAAAAGTAGAGAGAGAAGAGAGCCCAGATTCGTAAGGGATGGGAGGGAATAGGAAGAAGACAAAAATAGAAGGAAAAAAAAAAAGCATCACCGATGTAGGGGAATGGACATATTCCATGTCCTTGCATGCTTTATATTAATGTATAAAATATACTATTAATATGTATGTGTTTGTATGCATTGTCACAATGCATTAGTTCCTATGGGGATAACTAAATAAACTTAAATGCATATGCTTATGCTTACATCCGAATTTTGATTGAGAATGATTTAGATATTAACCTGTACCTTTTCTACCTTCTGATAATCCACTCCAAGTGTGGTCAATGATTTAAGAAATGGGAAATGGGAGAAAAGATACTCTCAAACAAAAATTTGACGAACTCTCTTTGGGTGAGCACTTCTAAACACCTTTGGTTATCAAATGGATTTCATTAATTAAGCTCCTACTATGTACTCTATAAACATTTAATATTATTTGTCAATCTTATGAAAACCCTAAAAAGTAGGAGGGTGATATTATTCCCGTTTTTTTTTTTTTTTTAATAAAAATAAAGTAGATAAAGGGTCTTTGTTTTACACTGGGTCTCTAGCGAGAAAATAGGAGAACTAACCTGCTAGGTTCCAAAGCCCATATACATAAACTTAATGGAATACTGATTTTTAAAAACCTTAAACTTAGTTGATACACCTTGGTTTAGTTCCTTAACATTTAGGGGAAGGTAGTACTTGCAAGATAGAAAAATATCTCATAATATTGAGCTAAGTTTCTGACTTATGACATGCACACATCTTGGAGCATTTATACCAGTAGAGTAGAAAGACCCCTCCCTGCCCCCCTCTCCCCCATGAAAGAGTTCAACTCAAGTCAATTCAAGAAAGCAGTGGAATGTTTATTTCTTTTTAATAAATGAGATATCCTGACAATAATTAATCACCTTTTTAGCCTTGGGTTGAATTTAATTTAACTCATGTTTTTCATTAAATCTTTTTTTTTTTAAAACCCACAGGCTCTACTTCCTTACATTGCATTTGCTCTTTTTGTTTCTCGTGAGCTTTTTTGAAAAACCAGCATGTATGTAGTGCACAGAAGTAGTGCTCAAATCACCCCCCAGTAAGATACACCCACAATTAAGAGATAAGGATGAGACGCCAACTTCTGAAATTGTAGCTACTACTATGGATGTTAAATTTATGTCTGGGGTTGAAGACGGTCTTGCCGGAAACGACCATTGTGTATCTGTGATTTGGACGTTCCTCCAGTGTAAGCCGTGTCAGTCAGAATCTTGGGAGTCTGTACCTTATGGCAAATATTTAGGGTGGGAGCACTGAGTCCTGATTTCTGCATGAGAAAACTGTTCTTTACAAAGAATACTTACTTCAGCAAGGACAAGTGGTTAGTCAATGATAATTTCCAAAGGAGTTTCCTAAGACTCACTGCCTTTTCTCTAATTCTAAGCTCATCAAGGAACCCTTTACTATGTAATCTAGACTCCTGAGTAAATAGTCACCAAAAAGCGATGACAATAATAGCTAAATTTTTTTCCATGTTCACCATTACAGGTCATTGTGCTAAACGCTTTTCATCTATCTTATTGAATCATCCCAACGCCCTAGGTTTACAAGCTCCAGTCATCTCCACTCCATTCCCCTGGCGACTATTATACGCCTTCTCTTTTCTCTTCACATCACTAGTGCCTTTCCCCAACCTCTCACTCTTAGCGTATGACCTCTGTCCTTATCTCACTGAGAACGTAGGAGCAATCAGAAGAGAACTTGCACTTACTCCTCCAGGAACCTGCTCGGTGCTCTAACATTCACTGTCCATGCCCCTGAGAGCAGCCTCTCTCTTCCTCACCTCCATGCGTCTCTCTCTCCTCTCACTCCAGCAATTGTCTCCAAATCATCAACATTTTCCCTGACACGATCAATCGTTATACCTCTTGCTGCAGGATCTCCTGTCTTAAACAAACATACAAACATTTACCCTCTTACGATCTACTGCTCTGTGTGTTTCCTTCTCAGTCTCCTTAACAAGTCATACAGCTCGTGAAGTGGCATAGCTGGGATTTGAACCTTCAAAGGCGGACACGCCTGCTTATCCATTTCTACGTCCCTCGTACCTGGTACTGTGCTCAGCATGTAGTGTGAACTGGGAAGCTTCTTTCCTTTCCTTTTCTTTTTTTTCCTGTTTTCTGTGAGAAGCCTCTTTATGATTTTGTGAGAAAGAATGCAGAGCTAGAGGTCAGTTGGTGGTGAGATAATTGAGACCAGAGACACTGGGCTTTCTCACCAACAGGAGGGAGACATGACCAAGGAATGGAATTTCTGAGAAGTGGGCACAGATAGGCGATCCAGACAGGTAAGTGGCAAACTTTGGTTAGGACCTGACAGAAGGAAATTGGATCTAGTCTGGCAGGCAGTGTCTTCAACGGCTAGCAGCATTTCCTAGTCTGCAGTCAGGAGCCCATCATCTCAGGACAAGTCCCTGGGACACTGACACTGAGATGGAGACATGTGCACAGTAAGTTTACTGGGGACGCTGTCAGGAGCGGCCCTCCTGAGGGAGAGCTGGCAGAAGGAATGGGCAGTGCAGTCTCGGTGAGAGCTTCAGCCTGTCCCACATGGAGCAGTGATGCTGGAAAAGCCCCCTCAGGGGTGTGAAACCCTGAAGCAAGGAGACTTCACCTTTATAAGCTACACCCTTTGTCCCGCGCACCAGTCATTGGACGTGAACTGCAGGTGGGGACGGCTGAGACCTGGGCAAGGGCGCTGTCTTCTGCTGAGGGAAATTCCAGGAGGACTCAGCTGAGAGCACAAACACCCCCAGCCACTGGGGGGCGAGTCCTGCAGTCCCACAAGGGAGATCTGGGGGGCGCATGACAACACCCACCACCCTCTCCCCAGAGAAACCCAAGTATCAGGTAGGACGTGAGGACAAGCCCTCAAGAGTGGAGGAAGAAGACGGCTTGACCAGGCCCCGGGAAGGCGCCTGCTAGGAAGTGGTTCAAGTGGGGAGATTTTGTGCGCGTGGTCAGGGAAGCAGACAGGATGCTGAGGTACCTGAGACCACCAGCAAGGGAAGGCTCTTACCACGTGTGGGGCTGAGGGGCTGAGGGATGAAAACAGTGCCGGCCGAGCCCAGCGAGGGCAGGAGCTGGGGAAGGATGACTGCCTGGTAGGAGCTGTAGTCACTAGGGACCCCAGGAGGTGCAGCAGGGGGGCCGCTAAGTCCCTGATGCTCCATCTCCCACCAATGCCTCTCATCGGCCAACCAGCTGAAAGTCACTTGGTAACAGAGCCTGGGTGAGGCAATTCTGGTGTCTGTATCTGGCTCAGAGCAGGGTGAACAGAGGATGGACTTAGGGTGAGCAAATGGAGGACAACCAGCAAAGAGTACAAATCCAAAACAGTCCAGGGATTAGAACTCAGGGTGAAGGGTGAGGTGCTGCTCTGCTCTGCATTCCAGATGTTTCTACTGACAAAGACTGAGGCTGACCTAGAGTCTGGGATGGAACTGAATTTTGGGGAGGTCACCGATGTGAGGTTTGGAGCCAAAGTACAGGGACAATGTGGAGCAGAAGATGGGGACAAATGGTCCCAGAGGGAAGGACCGGAGGGAGAATTTGGCTAATGTGAAGCCCAAGAAAGCAAGAAATCCACCAACCCCCCAGAATTCAGGGGCCTCTGACCTCGCATCCACTCCCACCGAGCCCTGCTGGCTTGTGTTTGGTTCCCGCTGAGGTCTCCAACACTCTGCCTTCCAGTGGCATTTGAGTGACTGAACTTGAGGAGGGCAGCTTGAGTGCACCATGCAGCCTGAAAAATCTGAGACGTCAGGAGGGAAAGGGGGAGCAGGAAACGTTTAAAGCGAGGGGGTTGAATTGGATGGGGATGATGCAAGGTTGTGCCACCATAGTCCATCCCCTAAAAACCACCAGCATCTGACACGGAGCACGCAGAGTTCAAATGGTGGTGGCCAGTATTTGTTCCTGTTCCTGTACAGTCAGCTTGAACCGGGCATCCAGGAATGCCGGTCTCCTCCCTGATCTTCTCTCTTTGTTTGTAGTCCTGTAGCTGACCTCCGCCACGTCTCTGTCTTGGCTCACTCCTGGGAGTGGGAGGCCGAGGCTCTGGAGAGTATTCTTCCTGAGACGATGAGAAAGACGACAGCTTGTAAACACTCCTCTTTAGAGGCAGGCCGGGCCCTTTAGAATGTTCACAGAGGAGCACCTGCCAGACACACATCCCTCTTGGTAAATGTGACCACTCCCGTAGCTGCTTTGATGTGTCATCCAGGTAAAGCTCCCTTCCACCAGGAGTGAGGCCAGGGAGGAAGGAAGGAAGGAAAGAAGGAAGGGACGAGGGAGATGAAAAGCCCCATCCTTCCACACTGAAAATAGTAATAATAACTATTATTCTAGGGGCTACTTATTGAGCAGTAGCTCATAAACTGAATGGCTGCTCTATATCAGGTAGATATTAGATGCTGTAGCAGGTTAAATGGTGGCCACCCCGCCCCCAAAGGTAGATCCGAATTGCTGGAACCTGGGAATGGGACCTTATTTGGAAAAAGGGTCATTGCAGATGCCATTGAGTTAAGGATCTCAAGATGAGATCATGGGGGTGGACTCTAAGTCCAATGACAAGTGCCCTCATAAAAGACACACAGAGTGACACCGGAGAAGAGAAGGCAATATGAAAACCGGAGCAGAGATGGGAGCGATGCAGCGGCAAACCAAGGTTGGCCTGGAGCCACCAGAAGCTGGGAGAGGCGAGGGGTGATTCTCCCCGAGAGCCTAGGCAGGCAGGGTGGCCCTGCCGACCCCTCGATTTTAGTCTCCTGGCCCCTGGAACTGTGAGAGAACAATTTCCTGTTGTTTTCAACAGCCCAGTTTCTGGTGATTCTTTCGGTGGCCCCAGGAATCGACACAGATGCCCTCCATGCAGTATTTCTAATCCTCACTATGCCCAGCAAGGTGAAGGTACTGTTTTCCCGTTTTGTAGACAAAGAGATTGCGATTTGAACTTGAGCTTGCCTGAACCCTGAGTCCCTGTGCATTCCGTCACATTACAATGTCACGCTAATGTCCTTCCAGTTCAAAAAGTGCCCTTCTGTGTTCCTGGCCCCACCCGGACTCATCCATCAACAACATTTAATTGATGGGTCATTGGGTTAGGGCTGTGGATACAAAGTCGATTGTCATTAATTCCTGCTTCTTCACCTCATTTAGGGCCTGAAGCTTCAGGGGGAGGAAACCTTCCCACCTCGGAAAATAAATAGAAATATTATGGAGCCCTAAGTAATAGTTTGAATTTTTATAATAACCGACATCTCTGCAGTGATGTATGGGTTACCAAACCCTTTCACTCACACGATTTCATCTGATCCTTGGAAGACGAGGTTACACAGAGATGTTACCTGTGGATGATTTATTTCGTGGATGAGGACAACAGAGGGTCCCCAAGTCAAGTGGGTCCCTTGGTGCCACACATGGTTATGGAGCGGCAGCTCCCCACAGCACCCCATCACCGGGAACACTTTATACACCTCCTTGAGGTCCATCGTGGACTCATATAATCAACCATATAATCTCAAGGGCTTTACGTTTATTTGGTTTTTCTATCTGGATTCTTCTCCTTTGGAAATAAGGGAAGACTGCCAACTGGAATTATGAAGAGCTGGCTCCTATTTGAACGGGTTTGAGGTGTTGAATAAAGATCTGATGTTGGCTGACAGCCCCACGTCAGAAGAAAGCTGAAGCAAGACCTGCGTTAGAATAAATATTTGTGATTCCTTGAGCAGGCCTTGCCTCTTAATGTATGGCTTTTGCAAAATGCTTATGGTGTGCAGTCTGATTGATGCTCATGTTTAAAGAAGTATAGAAATCGCCACCAGTGCCTGGTGATTCCACCACAGTGTTCAGCTAAACACAGAAAATGTGTGAGTTCAGAGTTACGGGCATAGCTGACTTTCCCTGGAATGCAAGTGGTCATCTACACAAAGTAAATGTGGGGGGAGAAGCGTGCTTTGGAGTCATTGACAGTGTTTTGCTTGTGCCTTGCTTTTATCTGAAACTAAAGAGGTGTCAGTCTGTAATTTTTCTACAACTCTATAAACCTGAGTACCATCTGAGATAACGGGAACATGAAGAGAGACCAAAAATCTCTCTTCCAAAAACTGGATCTGGTGAAATAATGCCATCGGGGAGAAGAAAGGAAGTCAGTCTGAAACAAAACACCAACAGAACTCAAGATTATCCAAGAGAATGTACTTAACGCCACTGAATTGTACACTTAGAGATGGTTACGACGGTAAATCGTATGTGTATTGTACCACACACACAGAAAAACTATACAAACAAGACCTGCAGTTGGGGTAAGGGACAGTCGTCAGAAACTGTTTCAAGGGTACGTGCCAAATCTTCTAATGGGTAGATCAACTTGTGAATATTTTCAATCTGCTAAAATACATTTACATTAAATGAAATGGACTTGTCATGAGGCAGACCTGTCATCTGTCTTTTTGCTCTTGTTGTCCAAACAGCACTGCGTAAACATAGCCTTTAAATCTGTCAGCTCCTTCTGCCAGCCCCTTGGTGATTTTCTCCTCCCTTCCAGTGTTTTCTCAGAGCCCTGTTGCCCAATGCTTAACGCTGATGCACGAAAGACACATATGTGTCGTGCACTCGAAAGCATCAGTCAGTGAGTGACTTACGTATTTGGCTCAAACTTGAAAACAGCGACTTTCACTGTCTGTCCCCCATCCCCGCCCCACCCAGTTGTCAAGGGAATGGAAGTCAGAGACCAGGGAACCATCAGAGTAGTTAGATCACTAAGCAGGAGTGTGACGTTTCCATGGAGACCAAAGACATGAGGTTAGGGCCAAAGCAGGTGACATTTAGAGGATGCACAGGTGAGCCACCACCAATCTATGTCAGGTACTAAGTTGACCAACATTATTTTGTTTATTTCTCACAGTGGCCCAATGAGCGAGGTGTTATTTTGATCATGATTAACCCCATTTTGCGATGAGGCTCAGAGAGATTCGGTCCCTTTCTTGAGGTCTCATAGCTAGTTCACAGCAGAACTGAAATTTGAGCCTGTGCCCTTAACCACTATGCTGCCCTCGAGGCAGGGGACCCTCCGTGGGGTTACAGAAAAGATAGGCTGCCCTTCCCTGCAGCTTCTTGTTTAGAAGGAACTGGAATGTATGTCATTGCATCTCGATGCTGCACCTTCACTATTTGTTTACGAAACAGAACACACGTAGCGTCTGATTTTGTCATGGGCAGGAAGAGTCACGCTGTAGATTCACACCCCCGTGTGTGGCTTAGATTCACTCTCCCCAAAGGCGGCTGCATGGAGACGTGACTGTCTATTCCGTAAGCACGAAGGACGAACTCAATCCAGTTCCACCCGGCGAGGGGGAGGCCTGGCCCAGGGGGGCTGGGCATGAGCGAGCCATTTGGCTTGTGAGATGTTGCAGACACACCCCAATGTTGTCATTGAACGAAGAGTACAGTGTTCTCGAGGGGTGGCAGTCGTGGGTCCAGTGTGTGACAGAGGGATGGGTTGGCCAGTTATTGCGGATATCCCATCAGGGAATGACTGACCTCTCGCGGTGTCATGGAAGGTAACAGGATTCGCACTGGGATAGAAACTAGGAACGCAGAAGTCATTTGTCCCTTTGGCTCTTCGTGGAGGGAAAGGCAAACCCACAGGACCGCTTCTAACACCGAGGTCCAAGTGCAGAAATGGAAGCGAGTGGAAGGGTCTGTGTGAGCAGAGAATGGGACAGGCTAAGGCCGCTGCTGAGGCTTACAGGACAGCCTCAACATCTGGAGGAGGATTTGCTAAGCAGAGCAGAGAAGAAAAGGTCATTTTAAGTCAAGAAAACCCCATTTTCGATGGGGTAGAGGTATGAATGTGTATGTCATTATTGCGGAATAGTGAGAAATTCGGGGCTGGAGCAGGAGATGTATATGGGGCAGGTAGGAAGGTGTGTGGAGGGGGTCCCCATAAATAGGCTTTATGACAAAGATATGCAGCAAATCTCCTCCTGTTTCCTAACAATACAAGTGGGAAAGAGATCGCTGTAGTGTAATGTTCAGCACCATTCCTTTTAGAGAAAGGTTCACATTTCCGAGTATTCAAGAGCAAAATAACTCCTTTGGGTCATGGTCAATTTGTGACCACTGGATTACCATGAAAGTAGAAGTCTAGAGACAGTCCTTTTACAAAGACAGAGGACAAGTTGATAATTTACGGTGGCCTAAGAAGTCTCTCTGGCAGATTGGGGCGGGACTTCTGAATATTTTCTGGATTTTGCAAGGGAAGAAATTTTTAAAAACACGCCAAGAAAAAATAGATAGGACAAAGAATAAATCCACAGACGTTTTTGTTTCTTTATTCTTATCATCCAAGTAACTTCCAGGGATACGTGTGTTCTGCAAAAAGAATCCACTGGAAAATGATTTGTAGGTATTTACATGGTTGCTCTAGTTCATAATTGTAAGCTTTCCAATGGACATTCATAATGAACTTCAAATGTCCAAAAGAACCCATAGGGCTGTCACACATTCCAGGCTTCACATCTGCTACCAAATTGATGGTAACTTAGGTAAGTTAGAAAGTACATAGGTAGGGAGGTTTGCTTTAAGAATGCTCTTTGATGCAAGGGCAGTCAGAGCTCCTGGGTGGAAGACACAGGAGAGGTGCTGGAACCCCCAGACATAGCCTCATGGCGTTTGAGCGACTTAGTGCTTTAATTTCAGGTTTGTTTCTCTGAGTCTCTCCCACAGGATGAGTTGTGTCCAGTCCTGGCTCCTGACCCACTTAGAAAAGTCCCCAGCGAAAGAAGTTTCTGGAACAAGAGAAGACTGTTGCAATTCAACCGTTCTTCTTTGGTGATCACAAAGAGTGGAACAGAATAACCATAACAAACCGGCTTGATTTTAAATGACAAAAGGAGATAGTGAGAAATAAATATAAAAATATGTTTCAAATTCTAAGGAGAGAGGAAAATGAGCAGTAATTTCCCACTTTAATCCCCTGTGTGTTAAGGGAATCTGTCCTGCCCTGGGATCACAGGGCTGTCCATTATTGTGTAAACGGAATTTGTTATTAGCATATCAATGTGTCTTCTCAACCATTTTGTAGACTTTTATTTTTTGAATGCCCCCCTTTTATGTTCTTGAGTTTTTCCATTTCCCCATCATGTAGGATCATACACGGCCAGATACATTTTACATTGGATGACAAATGGCGTTTGAATTTGTAGGGTTGCAAGGTCAAGGCTGTTCTCTATTAGTCAGCCAGGCTCCCCCAGAGTGTCGCAGTCATGAGAATGTGTGGAAATCCCTGAGTACTGTGCCACTGCCTGCTCGGTCCTGATGAATGCAGAATTCTGCCCTCACTTGGATTCCTAATCCCTCACTCCATCCAAAGGAGGGACCATGCCACGGGATTGCCAAAGTAAACTGCTTCGTGTGGGCATGGTATTATTATTCGCCCTGGGGCTCTCCGGAGTCCATGTTAATCCAGAATTCTGAAAGATCCATTTCCTGAGCCTTAAATAAGAGACGTGTCTCAAGGGCTATGCTCCCACCTGCCAACCAGCGAACCTTACAGGAGAATAAGCCCCCTTGGGAGAGACACACCCAGAATTGTCAGGAGGGAAGCAAAAACAGAGTCCTTCCAGGACACCGAGTAACCGAGAATTTAGAAGCTGCCAGTTGTGACGTGGATGAAGGGTGTTTCTAATCCCAGTAGCCTAGCCCACCAGCCTTTACCACATGCCTTTACCCAGTGGGGTAATTTGATAAAAGTGACTGATTGCAAGATGTTTCGGTCTTCTATGAATATTGTGCTTATGTCTGTGTGTGCTCTCTGTAAAAGTCGTGCTACACACATACAGATGCACACAGAGAAAACTCACATCAATTCAGACCCTACTCATTTTAAATTTTGTGCCACTCCCATAGATACCAATTAGCATTTTGTACTCTCTATGATAAAATGGCTTTTCATAGACCTTTAGTGGGACAAAGGAGATTGTAAGTAAAATACTCAGGAAAATAGTTTTTCCAAGTACTTACATGTTCTAGCTAATGTACAAACAACTGAAATTCTAATTCAAGTCATTTTAACAGTGATTTAAGTGGTCTCTTTCAAGACCTTTACTAGGTTAAGGTCTGTTTCTTCAACTAAATCATTACTTACCCCCCCTCTATTCTCTAGCCGAGGGCACTGAGTACTCTAAATTAAATTGGTTTTCAGAAATGTTTGTTGGTAGTTATGTTGAAGATCATGATAATAAGTCATCATGTGTCTTTAGTTACTAAATATGTAAAGTAATAAATCTAAAATAAAAATTCTACAATTCAAACTTTTCCCTTATTAAATATTTAATAATAGCTATCATGTGTCAAACCCTTATTTTATGAGGAGGCTACGTGCTTTATATGCATCATGTGATTTAATGTTTCCCATGTAAGGATAAATGTGATTGTGATATTACAGATGAGATTCAGAGAGGTTAAGTAACTTGCCTCAGGTCACACAGCGAGTGAGTGGGCTGAGCTGCAATTCAAACTCAAATCCTTCTGATTTCAAACCCAGGCTTTTTAACCACTGCGATGTATTGCTTTGGTGGTGTGGTTCAACTCGTCCCCCCTGTGTCTGAATTGGTGGGATTTTTAGTGTTCTGCAAAGCCTGGCCTCCATGCAGCCAACCAGGAAACACTTGCCCTGCCCTTGTGGACGTTAGAATGAATGAAGAGTCAAGGTTAAGACCAAAGCAAAGGGAATGTCTGCAACAGAAAAGACTAGCTGCTAGCAAATTCCTGAATCCAATTTTGATCTTCTTGCGTAAAACAAGTCCCCAAATCCTGCTTGCTTTTGTTGGAATGGGACAATGTTGACTGAAAGACTTAGCCATTGTTATTCGTACTTTTGTAGAAGGCAGAAGACTTTAAAATGATAATTAATGTTGCAAATAGAAGGACAAAAATAGAAGTACAAACATATTATTCATTATACTTACTCTTTTTTAGAGGCATATTTCAGTTCTTTCTAAAAAGGTTTCAGGGGAGCAATCCTTAATACATGGATTTTAATTGATTTTAACCTGTTCTTTCACCTTCACATACATTCCACACATAAAGATAAGGAAGATTCAGTCCAATTCTCCACGGATTTAATGAGGACCCACATATGTCATTCTCTGAGCTAGACGTTAGAGACTTGGGTTTGGGTCCTGACTTTGCCACTTGGATCTGTATGTTATGGGCTGAATTGTGTCTTCCCCAAAATTCATATGTTGAAGGTATAGCCCCCCGACCTCAGAATGTGCTCTTTTTGAGAAATAGTCAGTGCAGATATAGTTCTTTAAGATGAGGTCACACTGGAATAGGGTGTGTCCCTAATCCAATATGGCTGGTTTGCTTATGAAAAGGGGAATTTGGACACAGGCAGAACACTGTGTAAAGATGAAGGCAGAGATCGGCGTGATGCTTCTACAAGCCAAGGACTGCAGAGATTTCCAGCAAACCGGAAGCTCGGAGAGAGACATGGAACAGATTCTCCCTCACAGCCTCAGAAGGAACCAACCCTGCCTACATCCTGACCTTGGACTTCTAGCCTCTAGAACTGTGGGACAAATCTCTGTTGTTTCTGTCACCCAGTTTGTGGTATTTTGTTACAGCAGCCCTAGCAAACCGATACACTATATAATTCTGAGGTAGTTCTTTAATATCTATAAGTTTGGGGTCACGCACCTATAGAAGAATGATAACTCACCTAGCCCTTTGGGTTATGGTGAGTTTAGTAATGCTTATCCCATTGTGTTAGAAGGACTTCTTGTTTTTTCTCCACTTATTGGTAAGTTCAGTGAGGGTGGGAGCCATGGTTGTTGTCTTTTGTTCTGTTCCCAGGCTGCACAGTAGATGTTCAATGATGAAGTGAGTTATTTAATGAGGAAAAAATATGCAAAATATCTAGCACACGGTAATAATAGTGAATGCTTATTCTGTATCAGACATGCCATTTAATCTTAATCCACACGATTTTTCAATTGAATCCTCCCATCCCCTCTGTGAGTTAGGTGCTATTTTATCACCTTCCTTTTATGGAAGAAGAAAGTGAGACAAAAAGAGATTAATTCATTTGCCAAGACTAATATCCCTGGCAAGCTGAGTTTCAAATCCAGGCAACCTGGTCCCAAGTGCTGGTATCTTAACAACTATACTGTGCTGCCTATTGGTGATTGCTGTGTATGTATAAATATTAGCTCACTGCCTTCTTTCTTTCCTTCCATGTTTTTTTCTTAACCATTGTGATAGTAGCTCTTTGGTGTGTGAAATACGCTGGGCTAAATTCCAGCTGTATGTAGAATTCCTTTCTTACTGTGTTTCTAAATAGAGTGGTTTACAAGAGGTGATCTCTCTAGAGAATTGGAGAATAAAAGGGAAGCAGTAGCCTTTTGTATCTCTCTCTCTCTCCCTCCCTTTCTCTTTCAGTTCGTCAATCAAACCTAATCTAGAGGTTACGGTGCAGGGGTTTTTCCTGATATTGGTAGTTTGTGTCTTCTCTCTTTATCAGACTGACTCAAGGTTTATCAGTTTGATCGATCTTCCCAAAACCCAGCTGTTGTTTTCCTTGACGATCTCCATCGACGTTCAGTTTTCTTGCTTTTCCTGTTATTGCGTCCTTCCTTCTGCTCACTTGAGTTTGCTTTGCTCTTCTTTCTCTAGTTTCTTAATGGAGGCTTCCATTATTTTTCTGAGATCTTTTTTATTTTCTAACATAAGCATTTATGTTATAAATTTCCCTCTAGGAACTGCCTCCCTCAAATTTTGATGTTATGTTTTCTTTTTCATCCTATTAAAATATTTTCTCATACCTCTTGTGAATTCCTCATTCAACCAAGATTATTTAGAAGGACATTGTTTAATATAAAGTAATTAGTGGTTTTTCTAGATAAGTTTTTGTAGATAAGTTATTGACTCTTCTAGATAAGTTATTGACTTCTAGTGTTAATTTACTATGCTCAGAGAGCAGATTTTTATATGATTTTAATTTAAAAAAAACTTGTGGAGGCTTTTTTATGACTCAGAACATGGTTTATCTTGGCAAATGTTTCATAAGCACGTCAAGTGAATATGTATTCAGCTGTTTTTGGTTAAATAGTGTTCTCTAAATATCAACTCAGTCAATTTGCGTATTAGTTTTGGTCACTATTTACTGATTTTTCTGTTTGTTCTATCAATTATTAAGAAAGAAGTGTCAAAATCTTCAATTATAATTGCATGTTTATCAATTTTCTCTTTTTGTCCAATTTATGCTTCATGTATTTTGAAGCTGTTTGGTGCTTGTGCAGACAGAATTGTGATGTCTTTTTGATGAATGGACCACTTTGTTATTATGCAATGTCCCCTGTCTCTTTAGTAATATTCCTTTCTTTCCCCCATGAAATCTAATTTGTCAAATACTAATGTAACCACTTCTGCTTTATTTTCAGTAGTAATTTCATGGTATACATGTTTTCCATCCTTTCACTTTTAACCAGTTTGTGTTTTCCTATTTTTAAAGTAGGTTTCTTATAGACAGCGTATAACTGGCTCTTGTTTTTTAATCCAGTCTGACAATCTCAGCCTCTTTCTTTCTTTTTTTTTTTTTGAAAGTGTCGAAAATTTTATTAACATTCAGTTTACCTTGTACCCGTGGTCCACCAAGATATAAGAGTGCTGCTCCCTAATGAAGTTACCCTTCAGGGTTTGGTCCTTGGCGTAGAAGTTGTGGAGCTTTGGTGTTTTGGGAGGTTTCAGCTCCACTTGTGTCACTAAGAGGGTCTCTCCCTGGTCTCTTGCCCTTTCTCCAGTCTTTCTCACGAGCACCAGCGAGAGGCCAGTGGTAAAGAGCTTGCAAGTGAGTCTAACCTCCCCTTGTGTTTTGTGACCCTACCTTTTCCAAACTGACATGCTAGCCCCCACTGGCTTTTAAGAAGATGTCCAAATTTTAGATAATTTATTTCTACCCACTTGTCTGGTGGCCACCTCTTTTTTCCTTGCTTTATCAAAGGTGAAACAATATTTGTGTCCCATCTCTGCTAGGACTTGTCACTCTTTGTAATTCAGTTTCCTTGGTTGCTTTGTGACCTCAACTCCTTGATGGGTTCAAGAAAAGTGACGATTTTGTAGATTATCTGCTGTTTTCTCATTGCGTTTTCTCATTGTGGGGTGAGGTAGGTTCTCTTGTGACTTTCTACATCCTAAGTGAAGCTGGAGGGTTTTAAGTAGCAGAGTGATGTGATCTTATTTACATTTGTAAAAGCTTCCTGTGGCTGCTTTGTGGAGAATGCATTTTAAGGGGCTAAGAGTAGAAGTGGGGAGACCGTGGAGGACACTAGCAAGGCACTTTGGCATGAGAGAATGGGGGCCTAGACTGGGGTCGTGCAAGAGGTGAAGGAGGGGTTCAGGGCATAGTTTAGAAGTAAATTAAGCGGATTTGTTGGCAGACTGAATGGGGGCAGTCAGAAATGGAGAGGGCTGAAGGGTAATACCTAGGCATAGTTTGAACAATGGAATGAATATCAGTGCTATTACTGATAGGAAAACAGACCTGAGGGAAAGTCCAGAGTTCTATGTCGACATGTGAAGTTCTAGATCAAGTGAAGGTATCAAGTCAGAAGTTGGATACTCAAGTCCAGAGCTCAGAGTAAAGTTCTGGTCTGACGATTTACCTGTGAGAGTTATCTGTGTAGAGTTGATATCTAAAGTATTGGGACGGATGGGATTACCTAGCAAAAGGATATAGATAGCAGAGGTCACCCATTTGACATAGGATGGAGGAGAGAGGGGGGGGGGCATAAGCAAGACAGAGAAGCGGTGGTCAAGAACCCTCAGGGAAGACTTGAACGATCCCTTGAAGGAAGATTTTAACCTAGATTTGGTAGGAATCAGTAAGTCACAAAAACACTGTATTTCATTCAAGGGAAACTTAAGATAACACTATAAATTACTTTGATTATTAGGTAAATAAAACTGTCAATTGCTTCTGGAATCTTGGGCTCAGATCTTTCATCGATACCAACCATACATCTGCCACTGCTTGCTGGTGGCGGAAGAGGGTGGACAAAAACCTCTCTTTCCAAGAATAACTGCCGAAAAAGTCTATTAGGTTCTCGAAAGAAACTTTGCTCCAAATCCCGCAGCATCAGAATAAACCCTTCACCTGTAGCTCAGTACCAGGGTTTCTTGCAGTTGCGTGCAGGGGTATTTTACTGAAAATTTACTAAGCTTTGCAGATACATGCACCTGTCAGAGGCTTGATGCGCCTTTGTCAGTGTTTGCCTCTCCTTCTCCCTCTGAGGCTTATGCTCCCTGGTCAGATGGGT
The DNA here is from genome assembly GCF_036562045.2 of Rhinolophus sinicus. NCBI lineage: Eukaryota > Metazoa > Chordata > Mammalia > Chiroptera > Rhinolophidae > Rhinolophus > Rhinolophus sinicus. Next base: position 8,844,032 of record NC_133763.1, read on the forward strand.
CCTGGCTGCATTGCACAGATTCTTTCTTTGGTGTTTGCATGTGTTATTGTGAAATCTACTGGTTCTTCAGAGGAGATATGCTCTGTTGAGTAAGAGAAATGTGGCTAAAGGAACATACTAATGAGGCTGATTAGATGCTTTTATTGGTGTGACCTTTCCACTTAACTCTGAGACGGTGCTGTTTGAGGTTTAAAAATGAATCATAAACCTCACATTTCTTTCATTTGGTCCCTGAATCACATACAGATACTATTTAACAGGGTTTAGAAAATACGAAATATTAGTGTGAGTTTGGATTTTTTTTTTCAAGTAGGGATGAACAGTATTAAGCCCCTCTCAAACTTTGTGACTGAGAGAAGGACGAGACAAGCTGAATGGAGGAGGGTGCGTTTTTGTCTGCAAGCACCAGACACCATCAATTCCACTTCTGTTTCCTAGCAATTCTAAAAGGCCACCATCCCGCCCAGGCACTAGCACACCGCAAGCTGACCCGAGAGCCTGTTGAGAAATGTTTTAGACATGAATTCTGCTGGACTGCAGGACACTGCTTGGGTCCCAAGTGGTCATTCTTTTGCCTCCCTTAAGACACATAAACTTGAAATCCATCTTGATTGTTATCCCTCCCCTTGGGACCTAGAATGTCATTTTTTCCTGATAATTATTTTTAGTTAGTTTGGGCATTTCTGTCATCTCGTGGCAGCTGAAGGACCTTGGTCCTCTCTGCTAACCCCAGGGAATGGGTCACCAGGCCCGCGCAGTGGTGGCTGGACTCCACAACAGCAATATCCCAGGTGGCCTTTCTTCTCCCTGCTGCATCCTTCCATCCCTGCCCAGGAATGCAACGTGCATTGGTGCACCTGTGACCACACTGGGAGGCATTTTCCATCTTCCCCCTTCTGCACAATCAAGATGCTGACTCATTCGTTTTGGCCACCGCCTTGGCCTCGCTTAGTGTTTTATTTGTTTTGGTTTGTTTGGTGTTCCCCCCACCGCGAATCTCCAAGAGGAGTATGTGTAATTAGAAGCAAGCTGTGATCACCAGCCAAGTTTTATTACCTGGCTCTGCATCTAAGCATGTTCGATGAAGATGGTTACTATGAAGGTAGTGTGAACTTAAAAGAAAAAAATGTTGTGGTTTTTGTGGAACTCAGATGTCCAGATTGGTGGGGGTGGGGAGAGGTAGGGGGCCTTTTCCCTGCTCCATCTCCATCTCTTAAGAGTTCCTTTGGTTTGGCTGGAAAGTCATAAAAATCTACTGCTCTCCCCAAAGGTGTGCAAATTCCTGGGACACAGAAGGAAAGCCCTTTCTCATGGAAGCTTAGAGAGAGAGAGAGAGAGAGAGAGAGAGAGAGAGTTTAAGGAATTGGCTCACGTGATTTTGGAGGCTGGCAAGTAAAAAAGTCTGTAGTTCTAGTCTGAAGGCCATCAGCCTGGAGAACCAGGAAGGAGCAGTTCAAGTTCAAAGGCCACCGCTGGCAGAATTCCCTCTTGCTGTGGGTTGGGTGGCAATGGGGGTGCAGTCGTTGAATGAGGCTGTCACATTATGGAGGGCAATCTGCTTTATTCAGAGTCCACTGACTTACATGTTAATTTATCCAAAAACATCCTCACACACACATCCAGAATGATGTTTGACCCCCATCTAGGCACCCCATGGCACACATACAATTAGCCATCACCCCAGTTTTCACAAGTCTTGTCCTACTGCACTGAAGGGCTCACCATCCCGGTGTCCCTGCTCCTTCCCCACCCCCCACACCTGCTTGTTTCCAATACTGGGAAGTTTGGCTCCTTCTCGCATTGGGTTGAATCTTCAGGGTCTCAGCTTCCAAAATGGTGCATCAACGTGTTTTCCTGAACAAGTAGTTTCCACCCTAAGAGCACCAAGAACTGCCAATCATTTCTTCCACTCTGTTACCTCTCTGAAAATGCTGTCAATGTCACAGCAATTTGAAACGATTTCACGATGTCCTGTTTTCAAGAAACAGAGCTGTCATTTGCATTTAATCAAATTATAATAATTGATATTATAAAAGGACCAAGTGCAAAGAGCCTTTTCAAAAAGCAAAGTCCCTTGTGTGTTTAAAATATGATTGTGTATAAAGTTCGATTCCCTGGCAATCTGTCAGATGCATTGATAACAAAAGATGAACACAACTAAAGTTTGCACAACTAAAGTGAGACTTCCTAACCCGCCTCCTAGAAAGCTGGGAGGCCCTACTGTACTTTGCTTCTGTCCTGGGTCAGCGCTGCCTCATGCCCACGGCTGAAAATACTCATTCCTGACCAACCCAAGAGTGGCAGAGAACAGTAACTACTTAGAGGCAGAGACATTTTTCTATGCTTCATTCTTATCATAATTAGCGTGTACAGTTGACCCTTGAACAACATAGGGTTGGGGCACCGACCCCTGTGCAGTGGAAAATCCACGTATAACTTTTGATTTCCCCAAAACTTCGTTGTCCCTCGGTATCCGCGGGATTCCCAAATCTATGGGTTCTCAAGTCCCCTGTATAAAGTGGCATAGATCGATACATACAGTCAGCTCTCTGCAGCCCCAGATTACCAATCACGGATGGAAAACAGTACAGGCATTTATAGAAAAAACTGCGTGTATGTGGACCCACGTAGTTCAAACTCCAGGGTGAACTGTATTCATTAAGGGACGGTAGTAGCTAGCATCTTTGAGGTTCTGCTTTGTGCCAGGGCCCTGTATTAACACAGCACATGCCTTCTCTCACTTCATCTTTATAAATCACCCTTATCAGGTACACTTATCAGCTTCATTTTGCAGATGAGGAAACGGAGGTTTGACGGCTGTTCACAAGCTGTCTGATCCTGAAGCTGGGATTTGCATCCAAGAGGATCTGAGTCCCTGTGAAGAAGGAGACTTAGCCAAACAACCCTCCACATCACGGGGGCCAGGCACAAGTCTTGCTTCTCCCTAACTCTCAGCTTTGCTTCCCTGCTAGAATTATTCAAACAAGCCAACCACATCCTCCCCTGGGAACCAGAGGGCATGTCACCCTCCTGGTACTACACAGCCTGCCCCCACGGCCCCTGCTGCTTCACTGTTTCTGAGCGCAACCCCGTGTGGCTTTGTGTGGTGGCAGCGACCTCCTCCCCTGGGCTAGGAGTTGCTAGCCCTGTGACTAATAAGTTGCTGACAATCGCATCTGTCCAGTGTCGCTGTTGAGTCCTTGGCCATCCCCCAAACCCTAGGGTGGGACCCCCTCCTTCACCAATAGGGTGAAGAGGAGGCGATCAAAACGGTGGGTGCTGTGCCAGGAGTGGGAGCGGCGTGGCCTGGGGCAAAGTGCTTCATCTCCTGCCGTCTACATCTTCGCGGCGTCCAAGTCATGAACTAGAAGCTGTTAGCGCTGTTGAGTCACTTCTGTTTGCTTGACTTGCTTACATTTCCTCCCTTTGTAGATGGAGTAAATGTCAGCAAACCCAGGGGCTGCCTTCCATGGGTTGCTCTGCCAGTGTGGGAAGAAGTACCCCACGGGGCAGGTTGCTGGCGGCAGGGGTGGCACCTCGGAGGGGCTGTGGGGTAGCTGGGCTGCAGAAGTGGGAGTGACACACACACACACACATCAAAACCACAGGGGGAAGGAGGCTCATGATCTCTGAGCCGTCCTGATTTCTCGTTAGTGAGGTTTTTCCACATTAAATGTGTAAAAGGCATGCTCGCAAACATGCTTTTGAGTTCGAGGCATATTTGGCTAATTGAGAACAGGCGTTTTGTATCCAAAGGGGCAAATAAAAGGACAGCCTAGGAAAACAAGCTACCAAGATTATCTTTCCTTCAAAAACCAAAGGAATGAGAGGAAATAACTTCGTGAAAGAAGAAAGTGTCCTCAGTTATATTTTGGGGTCATTATTTCTATCAGTCCTTTCAAAGGCCTTTGTTTTTATAATAATAGTACTTCATACTTTTTGGGGGGCGGGGCGTTCCGTCTTTGATTGCTCACAATAGTCCCATGAGGTGTAGCAGCAACTTAATATTGACTGAAGGCGAGAGGAGGCAATACAGGCGCCGTCATTCTCAGATACCAGATCAGTTATGGTGTAACCAGAAATGGGATGAGACCTCCTGTGCCTTGTTACCATCGTAGTACTAGGGATACATGTGGTATGAAATCCCTCGTAGCAAGCCCGCTGTCTCTGTTTAGACAGTGATGGTCCCTGCCACCCTCAGAGACAGTAGACACACATGCCAACAGCAGAAAAAGCTGCTAGGACTCGGGAAGGGTCTCACAAACCAGCGGTGCCTTGGGAAGGGTCACACGGCCCAGATGTGCCATTCCCAAAACTGGTCAAGCCGAGGAGAGTAACTCCTGCCCACCGAGCCTGCGAGGTCTGACATTCAAACCAGATTTCCAACCTCTTAGTCCACAATGAGACCCATAGCTGCCAAGTGGCATAGACTCATCTCAATTGTCCAATTTTAAGATGCACTTTCCCCCTCATGTTTTAAGATCCCTGACACAGGGATTAATTTTGCAAGCACTGTCAGCCAGACAGCGGCTCTGACAGAGTTGACGTTGCCCGCAAACAGATGAATTGGGTTGTTATTTCTTGTGACATGTCTGGAAAGCTGCAACCATTGATGCTTCCATCAACAAACCAGTGAGGACCACTTGGGGGGAGGAATATGAATTGTGATTCTTGTCTGAAACCTGTTGACATCTATCTGGTAAGATCAAGAAAGCACTAGAATCAGAGCAGCCTGAGAAAAACTTGGAAGAAAATCTGGGTGGATTTCTTAGTAGGAGCACAGTTTCCCCCACCCATTACATTTTATTAAAAAAAAAAAAAATTAGACTTACAGGAAAGTTAAAAAGTAGTTCAATGAATACCTAGATTTTCCTGTTCATGTTATTTTGAGACATTTGCCTTCTCTCCTTCCCTCTGTTCTTTTGGGTGTCTTTGTTTCTTTGCTTGCTTTGTTTCATTTTGAAAGTGAAGAGCAAACATGATGCTTCACTCCTAAATACTTCAGCATGTACTTATCTTTTACAAACTAAGACATTTTTCTAGATAACGACATACCATTATCACACCCCCAAAATTAACGTTCATATCCTAATATTATCGGATATACAGCCTATATTCAAATAGATATCAGTTTATTCTGTTTTAAAAAAATGCTGCATCACCCACATTGTGGAAGGTAGAAGGTCATATTATGTTGGAAAAAACACAGACATCAAAGACTCTAAGTCTAAAAGTGAGTCAGCAGAAGCAGACACCACATGTGAAGGCGTTTTAGGAATTACTTTAGCCGTTTTATTTCCCTCACATTTTTCTTTTCATGTATGCACAGACTTGACATATGATAAAAATCTATACCTAACTAAGTTTAAAATCATCTAAGTGATTAAAAGGTGAAGTGGTAAGAGAGCCTTGTGTTGCAGTGTAATTGGCAGCATTGTTTTTTCCCTCGCGGTACATAAAACAATGGTGCACCTTACATATGGTAAAATACTTTAGGCAGTTGGAGGTTCAGAGCCAAGAAGGAAACATGCCGGAACATGAACTCAGCTGAGTGTCCTGAGTGTCACTGTTTGCACACCTGATGCCCAGTGGTCAGGCCAGGACCCCTCCCTCTCCGGGACCCATCGGCTGGAAACAGCCCACGTGACTCTCGCTCTCCTCACCTTTCAGGATACCTGGCAATCTCCCCAGCCCCTCTGTGGTCACTTTCTTTCTTCAGACCCGTTGCAATACAATCAATTGAAGTGCTGCGTTCACTCCAGCTGGACTGGGTGTTCCTAAGTCGCCTGTGTCTGAGTTATGCTCTTGGCACGTCTGTCAGCTGGCTAATCACGGCCACCTCAAGTTTATCCTTCCCCATACAGAGATCTGCTTTCAGGCTCACCTTTGCTGTAAGCTTCCAAGTGGCTACCAGCTTATCTCTGCCCAGCTGCCCTAGCTTCCACTCTAGAAAACAAAATATACGACCAACAAAAGAGAAAGAAACAAAACAGAAATATATAAGAGTCTTGAGAGGGCATGGATTAGTTGCTGGCCAGGGGACCCGACTTCCATGCCTGGCTGATCGGCACGTGTTGGAGATGGGTCATGTACACATGCGACCACCTGAGCTGTGTCTTCAGCAGAGGCCCTAGATGGGGGCCGAGTAGGGGCTGGGCTGGGGCAGACACGTCCACCTGCCTCGTATAATGGCATTGCCCCTCCAAACGCCATCAGCACATTTGTTCACTTTGTCTATTTCCTTTTACTATTGATAGAAGATGTGGGCCTTTTACGAGGGTGTACGTATGCGTGTGTATCTACAATTAGACACTAGTGAACATTCTTCAGGGCTTAAACTGGGTCGGCTCTTACAGGATCTTTTCTCTGGCTCCTTGGTGATCCTGCCTCTCTCTTTCTAAACCTTCTCTTCCTCTTATCCTCGCAAAACGTCTTGTCTCGTATTCTGCATAGATTAGTATAAAATGTGCGTTTTCTTCTCCCTTAGGACAGCTCTGGGTACCATCTCTTAATTAATCTTCCCAAAGTGCTATTGCTAGTATATTAATTATTCTTTTCCTGGGAATCTACTCTGGTTCCCCATTGTTTTTTGTTCCTGGGAAAATCAATTCACTGCTCTGAATCTTGTACTTTGGTGTAAATGGTACAATAACATCAGCCTTGTAGGGCTGTGGTCAGGGTGAGTGGTAATGTCCACAGGATGCCTGGAGCAGGGCCTGGCAAAGTGTGGGAGCCTAACAGATGCTTGTTTGTACCTCACAGGTTGGCTCTGATGCCTGAGTCTGCATCATGTCCACAAAGAGCCCGCACGTTTCTTGAGAACGTTCCCTGGCTTTCTCTCTTATCTAGACCCAGACACACTCAGTGAGGCTTGTGCAATGAAACTGAAAAATGGTGCGACTGGCCCCTAGGAGAGGCAGGACCCGGCCCTATGGCCTCGAAACTGGTCACTGCCCATGTGCTTGGCTCTTCACAGCCCCAGGGGAGGCCCCCGGTGGAGCTTTTTGTTTCTGGTACCTACAGGCTGTCTCCCTGGCACTTATACTGGGCTCCAAGTTTTCCTGACCTCGCTCAGGGTGCTTCCGTGACACCTTCTGTTGACTTGTCACCCCAGGATGAGGACTAATGGACCCTTAACTCTTTTCCCCAAGACAGGACTAGGAAACTACACGGCGGGAGATTCAATAAGTGTCAGGAAATGCTGGCAAGTCTGAGTTTGCATCAACAAGCCTAGACTTTGCTCCGTCTCCCTAGGAACCAGTGTTTGCTGCCCTTCTCGATGACCGGGAGTGGAAGCCACTCACTTGACTTGCCAGGGTGTTGTTAGGATACCACAGAGACCAGGACAAAGGAAGGAGTCCTCACCTTAGGGCCCAGCCTCGTGAGCACCCAGGAAGAGCTGGGGCTCACCAAGAATGCGTGTGCCTTGGGATTGGAAAGACCTCCTGACTGGGTTATCCTGGTGTCCCTGGGGCAGCACGACCACCCCATTACCATCTCCAGGTAGTCTCTTGGTTTTAGCACATTTTTTCAACTTCTGCTCCTTCAACCACTGTTCAACCCTCTTTCTATGTCTCCTGTTCAAACTCCTCAGCGTAGGATTTGATTCATCTACAATGTCATTTCTGATGCGCAGTTTTGCAGCAAACCACACCGTAGGTGGCACCGTAGGTCGTGGGTAGGTGGCCTCAGATCAGGTGGCCACCCTGGTCCAATAAGCTGTGGCCAGGGTGACGGTCATAGGCATCGACAGCCCCCCCGCCCCTCCCTCCCCACCATGGGGAAGACCCTCTGGAACCACTGAGACTATGTGCATCTCAGGAGAGTTCAGCTGGCTCCATTCACCTTGCGTCTCCTTCTTCCCATAAAAGATGTCTAATAGTCAACATTTATAGAAAAGATTTGTATTCAAATGTAGCTGACATACAACATTATATTGGTTTCAGATGTACGCCATAGTTATTCAATATTTATGTTCAACTCACTAAAGAAATGACCACTATAATAAGTCCAGCCACCATCTGACACCGTACCACGCTATCACAATAGTATTGACTATATTCCCTATGTTGTACATTACATCCCCATGACTTATTTGTTTTATACCTGGAAATTTGAACCTCTTATTTCCCCTTCACCTCCCCCTCCCTTTTTAATTTTTCAATTATAGTTGACATTTAATATTATATTTATTTCAGGGGTACAGCATAGTGGTTAGACATTTATATCATTTAGGAAGTGATGCCCCAGACTAATCTAGTACCCACCTGGCTCTATCCATAGTTATTATCATATTATTGATTATATTCCCTATGCTTTGCTTTACATCCCTGTGACTATTTTGTAACTACCAATTTGTAATGCCTTCACCTTTTTCACCCATTCCAACCCCCCTCCCGTCTGGCAACCATCAAAATGCTCTCTGTATCTATGAGTTTGTTTCTGTTTTGTTTGTTTATTTTGTTCTTGAGCTTCCACATATAAGCAAAATCACATTGCATATGTCTTTCACTGACTGACATACTTCACTCAGCACAATACCCTCCAGGTCCATCCATGCCACCGCAGATGGCAAGAACCCATTCCCTTCCATGGCTGAGCAATATTCCATTGTATATATACCACCTCCTCTTTATCCATTGATGGACACCCAGGCTGACTCCACTTCTTTGCCATTGTAAACAATGCTGTGATGAACATATGGATGCACATGTCCCCTTGAATTAGCATTTTGGGTTTGCTCAGATAAATACCTAGAAGTGGGATTACTGGGTCCTTCTTTGTCACTTGTTATAGCATTTGTTTTAAAGTCTATTTTGTCTGGTATACGTATTGCTACCATAGCTTTTTTGTTTGTTTCAATTTTCATGAAATATCTCTTTCCCATCCCTTTACTTTCAGTCTGTGTGTGCCTTTCCATCTGAAGTGAGTCTCTTGTAGGCAGCAGATGTGAGGGTCTTGTTTTCTTATCCATCAGCCCCCCTATCTGTTGATTGCAGCTTTTAATCCATTTACTTTGAAAGTAATTGTTGATAGATATGTAGTTATTGCCATTTTATTACTCAGACTTTTTTTATCTTTTTTTTGTCTTAAAGAAGTCCCTCTAATGTTCCTTGTAATACTGGTTTGGTGGTGAGGAACTCCTTCAGCTTTCTTTTGTCTGGGAAGCTCTCTGTGCGTGGCTTGGAGGTGCCCTGAGAAGCCAAGATGTGAACCAAGGCCAGCTGTTGCTAATGCCGGGCTTAGGGCAGCTCAGCCAGAGGCATGGGACAGACCAAAGCCAGGTGCTTTCTGTTTGAATTTTGCGAACCTTTGAGAGATTTTAGGAAAGTCCGCAGCATGAGACAAGTCTTTTCTGTTTAACTGAAAAGCCACTGGAAGCTGTTTGGGTGTACCTGAAAGTTGGGTGGGGCAGGATCTCAGAATCACCAGGGCGAGGCGAATGAAGGGCATTATCGAGTTTGATGGAGACTCAGATATAGCATCCACCTCCTCTGCACACAGGGAGGGGGCAGGCTCAACAAAGAAACAATGGCTTCTGCCAGCTCCTCCACCTGGGAGAAAGCTGCCCCTCCAGCCTTGGCTGTGAAGCCAGACAATTCTGCTCTTCCCTGGCACCTTTTGAGCTGCTACCCAGCGCTGGATCTCAGAGTGAATGAGTCTGTCAATGAATAAGTTTGTATGTGGTCTTTTTAAGAGGAGCAACTGGGAGTGCAGTTGCCCTCTGTCTCACTCAACCACAATCTCTGCAGGTTTTCACACCCAGAAATTATGGAGACTCCTCTCCCTGGTGTTGGAACCCTGGGCTGGGGAGCTTGGTGTGTGGGGCACCTCCGCAGCCGAGGTATCCCTCTTGATTTTTAATGGTCACACATGGGTGTGGGACCAGCCCGTTCCGCGTCTCTGCCCCTCCTACCAGTCTCGAGGTGGCTTCTTTTGCATGTCCATAGTTGTAATGCTTCGGTTCAGCTAGACTTCAGGTGATTCTCAGTGATGGCTGCTCGGTGGTTTAGTTGTAATTGATGTGGCCCTGAGAGGAGGTGAGCACAGTGTTGACCTACTTCACCATCTTGACCAGAAATCTCTATAGAAACTATTTTAGTTGGGGAAACGAGCTAATTCTTATTTGAAACCACCCTGAATTTTACCCCTTTTCCCTTCAATTCAAGCTCCACACTACTGCTAAGGTTCTCTTTTTAAATGCATATTAAATCACATCAAGATAAAATCTTGCAGTGGCTTTCCATCACCTTCAGGCTGAAATCTTAACTCTTTAGTATGTCTTTCAAGATCTGGCTGCAAACGGTCTTACTGGACTCACCCCTTGTCTTCCACTCCACATACCCCCCACCCCCCACACACACTCTGTGTATATAGATCCCCTTTGCTTTAACTATGTCCAACTTTTGCAGTCCCCTGAAGGCCTTTCTAGAACACCTTTCCCTCTCCCTTCTGATTAACTCCTTGTCACTCTTTGGGATCCAGGGTCAAGTCTCGTAACGAAATCTTCCACTGTCCTCCAGAGCTGTCTTAGATGTCCTCAGTCATGCACCCGTAACATGTAACCGCATCTACAGCAACCCACCCCACCGCTTTGGAACTGTTGATGTAACTTGTTTTTCTGTACTGGATGACAAACTCACGGGGGCAGGGGCTATATTTTATTCACTGTGGTATCCTCACATTTTGTGGGAGCTCACACATTTTTTGAATGAAGTGAAAGAAAAAAATGAATGACTGAGTGGATTTCCTCCAAAATGGGTACCTCTTGCAAAAGCAATGAGATGAAGTAAAGAATATGAGCTTTAGAATCTTGAATTTCAGCTCTGCCACTCAATAGCCGAGTGACCTTGACCTCTCTGGGGCCTGCATTATTTGTGGGGTGTGGTGAGGGGTTAGGGGTGGGGCAGTGTGTGGCCTGCAGTCCTATTCTCTTAGCTCTGTACTCTCAAGGACCTGGGTCCACATAGGGCCGTCTGAGGATGTAAACAGAGCTTCCTGGCTCAGGAGAGCTGGTCACCGAAGACACGGAACAAGACGTTTCTCCTTCTAGAAAACCTCTGCAGTATAAACGGGACTGTTTGGTAGCTGCTACTGGTTAGTGTTTTTTTTGAAATGGTGTTTTGACTCAATTTGTTTTTCTCTAATTGGTCTTTCAGAAGAACAAGGCTTGAATGCTGTGGATTGGGGAGTAGCAAAAAGGGAAAGAAATAAGTATCTACCCACATGTCTCCCCATACTAGAACTCTCCATTCCCTTTTTTACTCCTTTTAAAAACTTTTATTTTGAAAACTTTTTAGATCTTTTCTACTTGAATCCTCTTCTTGATTTGAAATTGTTCTTTTCGTCAAATATGAAGTGTTTGGGGACAAATGGTGTCCCAGGGACTTTATTCTTTCTAATAATAGTATGAAATTTTCGAAGGATCGTGAAATAAATGGATCACCCAAAGAATCTGTGTTTTGGACAAGACGCAGCCAAACTCATTGCCATCTTACTGGTGAATATGTCTGTTGGCCCGAATGTGTTGAACTTAGGCCCAAGCAAGTAATTCCAGTTAGTCGTTGATTGCAAACCCATTGTCTTTCAAGTTTAATAGCGGTCTGCCTGGTCACTGTGGCCAAGAACTTTGAATAGAAAATAAAGACAAGGTGGATTATTGGCCTCCAAGTGCCCCTCCAGGGCAAACCTTGCCTCTGCCTGGGTTTTATGTGGGTACTCTGTCCCCATTATGGTGTTCAGTACCCCTTACCCTGCTTGCCAGAGCTGGGTTATTGGCAGGGGGAGTGTTTACTCGCCTTCTGGGGATAAGCTTTTAATCACCTACCAAGAGCAGTTGGCCTGCCCTGAAAACACTTCAGTAAAAAGGGATTCAGCCCTCAGTTGGCTCGGCCCTTGTCAGCCCCAGGTTTGCTTGTGCCAAGATGCTTTAAAGCCAGAAATAGAGGTCAAAAAGTTATTCAGCGTTGGCATGTCTTGTTGGCTGGCTTGTTTGGTATATTCTTATTACAACATAGGTGAATGTTGGCTAGCTTCTTTCTCGCTTTTATAAATACTGCCATGCACATTTTTATCGTTTGCTTCTCTGCCTGGTCTTGCAAAGATGGCTGTGATGGAGGATGGACAAGCTGAGTCCATCAGTAGAGCTGTCCCCTTATGAGAAGGGGTCGTGGCGTCCCAGACAATTAGTGCTGGGGATGCCATCAAGGGTGGTGTGAGGAGGTCACCTGGGAGCTGGCCAGACAGGCCAGGACACTAACAGCTAAACCCTTCCCAGGGATCCAGTTCTTCTGAGAGGGCTTCAAACCGCGCTGAGCTCTGCGTCCACTAGATGGCACAGTGACACTGGGCACACACATCACGGGGTGCCTCGGGGTCTCTGGCACTCACCCTTCCTGGCTTGATCGTCCCTGAACAAAAGCTGGAGGATAGTTCAAGCTGGCAGTTGGGGTAATCTTCCTAAAGCTCTAAATCTTGGATCCATTTCTCCAAATCTTTCATTGTACACATTGTGAAAATTGTGTGGCTTTTGTAAAAAAAAAAAAAAACTCTGGACAATAATTAATGAGAAGGATCCAGAGAAATACATACCTGCTTGATTATATAGGAGAAATACCATTTAAAGTGGATCAAACCATCTCTGATCCTTAGAAAATGTATCCTAATATTTTGGGTAAAATATACGGCTTACCTAACCGTTATGTTATGCCAGGTATTGTCTTACGTGCTTTATCTGCATTAATTAATTTAATCCTTACAGCATACTGAATTTGCAGACAGGAAAACTGGGGTATGGAGAGATTAAGTTATTTGCTTACAGTCACAGAGCTAATTAGTGCTGGAGCTGAGACTCAAACCTTGAGTTTTGGCTCTAAAGTCCGTCTCTTAGTGAGTGTGCTATCCACAGAGAAGGCTGAGGAGCTCTGCAAAATGAGCTTCTGTGCTTTCTCATTGCAAAGGGAAAAGCTTAGGTTCTAAACACCTCCCTTCCTCCCCGCTCCCCGTTACCATCACTACCTCAGGACCTCAGTGCTCTATATCAGTGTACCAATATTCTCACGTTTGGGATCTATAGCAAATGTCATCGTCTTACAGAAATGATGCTGGGACAGCGTAATTTCTTTGTCTTTCCATTTAGAAGAACATTGCTTTAAAAAAAAAATAAATCTGCCTGCTGATTCTCATTCTGACTTTTCATTTACAGATAAAAAAAAATTCCTGAGCTAAGTCGTTTCTCCACTTCAGGATGTTTAGCCTATGGCTGGAGAATCTATCCTGATATTCATTCTTCCACCTACTCAGTGATGTTAACAGAACATATGCAACGTACCTGGTCATGAGGTTAGAGCGAAAACTCAGGCCAGCTTGCTGCCTTCACGTCACTCACAGCTTGGGAGAGGTGACAAACATATAAACACACCATGGGAGGCTGTTGGGGCTATAACAGAGCTTTGGGCATTGGGGGGCCGGGGGTTGTCAGGACAGCCATCAGAGAGGACAGGATCTTTGTGGACTGAGTCATGAAGGATGAGAGGGGTCCCCTAGGCAAACACAGTGTTTTCCCAGGTAAAGAACGCACACTGTTCGAAATGCTCAGAGTGTGGACACTTTGGGAGATGAGCCTGGAAAATTCCCAGAGGCCAAGCCACGAAGTTCTCAGTCAAAGTTGGAGCTTTCTTCTGTAGCCACTGGGAAGCCACAGTGAGCTTGCCTGGAAGGAAAGGATATCATCAGATTTGTGTTTTAGGAAGAGGACTCTGGTCCGAAGGATGGGTTACAGCTCAGGGGGCTGTGGCTGGACGGGATGTGGGGCCCAGTCTGGAGGTCCTTGCAATTGTGGGGGTGAACTGAGATAATGAGGGTGGGGATGCTGAATGGGAAGGGGGAAGAGTTTCAGGGGAATTTCTGAGACACTGTAAGCAGACCTTTATTTGTATGTGTAGGTATACGTTATTTGTGGCCAGCTTTCTCCCACCGAGGATTTGGGGTAATACCTCAGGATTTGCTAATCTGACGAATACAGGATGTGAGGGACAGGAGAGCATCTGGGAAGGTGCCCATCCTTGGGTTTGGACTGCTGGATGGGCAGGGTGCCATTAATCAATCCGTACGGGGCACAAAAGGAAAGGAGCTCTGACTCTCGGAGGGACCCAGTGTTTAATTTCAAACCCGTGGCGTAGCAAATGGTGTGGACCATTGAGTGGCTGCAAGGATCTGGCCCTTGGTTGTAATGCAGAATGTGGAATTAGCAGCCTATTGGTGGAGGCCAAGACCGTGAGAGTGGATGTCGTTATAGACTCAGATAAAAATACAAACCGTTTAGTTCTTTCCAAATGTTTGGCTCTTTCAAATCTCATAGGTCCGTCTGCATTTTTTTTTCACCTTTCATCAAAAGTTGAAATGCCATACAGACAGCTTTTGGGAGCAATGACGGAACTGAACAAAGAATACAGTGTCTCCAGGTTTCTTTTGGTCTGCCTTCACTTATGCCCAAAGTCCCGGGCACATTTTATACTCAAAGTTCTTCCCAAGATCAATGGAACACTGGTGCAGAGGGAGATGACCTTGAGGTTCAGTCAGATCCTTTGCAGATTCTAGACAACGCGGCACCTCCAGCACTTGAGTAACACTCCGGATTTTTGGAGGACTGGAGAGAACATGCTTCACTGGTAGGTGAAGTAAGGGAGGGGACTAAAGTCAGCTTCAGCCTTCTATTTAGTTTAAAACGGTGTAAATGTTTAAACTATGATACGTAAACTCGCTCTCAGGCCCCTTTTCACTGTAAGCAGCCTTGACAGTTAACCATTCAGTTTCTCCGGGGTGGAGGACGCTCTGAGCATCCTTTTGGAGAAGACAGGGGGCAGGGCAAATGGGTTTGCCATTGGCTCCAGCTTTGGCACGATGGAGGCGCTGAAGGCAGCTGTGCCAGCACGTGGGTGAAATTCAGTGGGAGAGACCTTCTTCCTCCAATCTTGGGGTTTTTGCCACCATACCAAACAAGTCCCAAATCCAAGTGACTTACAGCAGCAAACATTTATTTCTCCGTAATGCTGCATCAGAGCAATGGATTGGCCATGGTTCTGCTCTAGGCTGTGGGCTGACTTGGAGGCGGCTTCTCCTACCTTCTTGCTCTGGGACTCAGGCCTCAAGAGTGTTCCCCACCTGCCTGTGGCAGAAAGTGGAAGCACAAGAGGCTGAGCCATGCCCAGCCGTCTCATTTCCCTGCTGCTCAGGAATGACTACGGCATGTCTCCTTGTGTTCCGTTGGCCAAAGCAGGTCACATGGCCACGCCCAAAGGAATGTGTTACAGGGAAGGAGGAAGTGAGTCCTTGAGCACAGTAGCGCTTTCTGCCACAGTTACTTGTTCATTCATCACCTATTTATTGACTGCCATTGTGCTGGATATTGATCTATAGGAACAGAAGTAAATCTGTTCCTTGCCCTCGTGGAGCTTGCAATCCAGTATGGGACATAAATGATGAAAC
The DNA here is from genome assembly GCF_036562045.2 of Rhinolophus sinicus. Classification (NCBI taxonomy): domain Eukaryota; kingdom Metazoa; phylum Chordata; class Mammalia; order Chiroptera; family Rhinolophidae; genus Rhinolophus; species Rhinolophus sinicus. The sequence continues at coordinate 8,859,518 of NC_133763.1, forward strand.
CAGCAATTACCTTAATAAAGGTTGAGTGAACCCAGTCCTAGATTTCAGACCCTTCACACTGGGCGAGGAGATTGCAGAGCATAGGATGGCTGCCATGAGTTTTCAGGGATGAGTTACTCCAGAATGTTAGGCCTACACAGCAATTTTCCATGGATGGGGTGGGGATTGGTAGAGAGATTCTGTTCTTGAAAATCCTACTTGGGTCACCGGCTTCCGGGAACTCATTAGGGCCTTCTTTGCTGAGATAATGTCAGGCCTGGCATATTACCTGCCTTGACATCCTTTATCTCACCTGCCACCTGAAAACCCAGCCCCACTGGGCCTCCTAGTCTGATCTGTCCTGAATCAGTAAAGGCTTGAACTGATCCAACTCTGCATTTGGGGCTGAGGCTCAAGTTCCCCTTGGCTAGTTGTCTCTCCATGACCGGCTGCCCCAATTTTGAAAACTGGGTCCTTGCCACATGCCAGGGCTTTCTCTCTAAGCTTCCAAACTCTTTCATGCCCTCCAGCCTGTACTGCTGTGACCCAACTTCCCACCAGGGACTCCCTTTATATTTGTTGGGCTGCCTGTTCCAGGGTCAATAAATGCCACCGCTCCTTCAACATCTTCGCAGGAGGTTGTCTCTCAGAAGACTCCTCCTGTGGGTGCCACTTCTCCAGCCCTCTGGAACTCAGGGCCAGGAAACGGGGAGATGTTCTTCTTATTCCCCAGTGTGGCCTCCTGTATGAGCCCTGTGCTCCTTGAAAAGAAGAAATCCTGCTTGCATACGAGTATATATAGACAGCTCTTTTGGGGTTCAGGGAAGACCCCGGCAGAGGATGACTGGACTTTTCTCCATACTCACTGCTCGGTACAACTGAAATGTGCTGGTATCAAGGGGTGTTCCATGCACGCAGCGTGGAGACAATGCATGGGGAAGGGATGGCTTTCACATATAGCAGACCAACAGTTTCCAGCCATGATTCATTCAAATTTACTTTTTATACGAGTTCTTGGCCTCTGGAACAGTGACCCTGGACAGTGGGGTCCAAGGTCGCAGGTGAATATAAATACACCCCGAGGTTGTAGAGAAGTTTACCGTGGGCCAGTTAAGTCTGAAGGCAAGCCAGCCAAATGGGGAAATAGCTCAAGTGCCCTGTCTGCAAAGCTTTGCTGAGATTTATTTGGAAAGTTGTGGTGTCTCCCAAAATGAATCCACAGATTGCCTTGCTCTGATTACAAGAAGAACGTTGAGGTCTTTATTAACCGTCATCAGTGGATTCCTTCCCTCCTTAAGGAGATTAATTAGGTAAATTTCATTACAGCAACACCAACTTTCTTGGAAAGAAACCATCCAACTTCAGAATGACTTTGAGTTTATATCTGGAAACTAAGCAATGTTAATGTTTACAGTTGAGAATGTGAAACGTTAGGTTTTAATAGATGTTGATGTCATTCTTGGCATCCCGCGATGATATAAACTACTCTGTGAAGAGGTAACACATTGTTAAATGGAACCAACATGCAAAGAGAGAAGTTGAAATGTACACATACTCACTGTTCAACCCTGCCTCCCACTTACCCACCCTGCATCTGCCATTTGAGCTGAACCAGAAAATGGCAGTTGACGTGCCCCCCATCTATCACGAAGGTCTAGATAGAGAGATGAAGGAATTTCTCCCATTCTCCTTAGTGGTTCAACACTCTAGCTCTTTCAAAGAGGGTCAAGATGGCCAAGGAGAGAGAAGTCACTTTTAGCCTGGGTTCTGCCACTGCTTGTTGCCTGACCTTGGACAGTCACCCTCTCTGGGCTCAGCTTCCCCATGTGTCAAGTGAGAAACCTAGACTCACTGGCTCCCAACCATCAGCATAAAACTGTTTAGAGAGTAAGTTTCCTGCCACTTAGGTAGATTTGCCCAAGATGCAGCCATTGGACGAGCCCCACTTCCACCCCTGAGGGAATCTGGGAACTTTGGGGCTGAGTCCTTACACCTGCCAGGGGGGTCGTTGGAGTCCTGAACCAGCTTCATGACAATCAGGGGCTGGGACAGTTCTGAGATGGTCTTGGGCACACGCTGTGCAAACACACACTCCTTAGACCCTCTACCCCCAACCTCCCTCCGTCCGTTCTCTGCTTTTCTAGTTTTTGGAGTGTCACCATGTGTGATTGTGTTCTCGCACTTCCGCAAGGTGGGCAGAGCAAGAGTCTTACACAGAATTGCTAAACGAAGCTCAAATGTATTAGGTAAATTGACATTTTGGGGCACAGTGTAGAATTTCTCTCACTTTACTAAGGAAAGGAACATCTCTCCGTGATCTCTTAGTGTCCCTAAAATCATTCCACATAACAGCCTCGGAGAAATAGTTTAGTTCGGTAGGCGTCTGACAAGTCCCGGAAAGACCTGTATGCCTGATTTCCCCTAATAGTTAATTTGGTTCTCTCGGGGGGCTTGAGAACCTGGGCAACATTTTAGTAGTTCTCTGGACCATCAAGTGACCTAGGACTAAACTGGACTTTCCACTCCCGAAGTTATAAGGTAATTCGCTGAAGTTACAGGTACACCTCTTACCTGAGATATTGTGTGGGTGGAACTTGAACAACCAAAGGCACGTCTAGGACGCCAGTGGCCCCAAACAGGTGTGCTTGGGCTTGGAGCGTCTGTGAGGTCCTGGCTTACCTGGGAGGTTTGACCCTCCCAAGGATGCAGGAATGTTGGGCCTTTTTGCACCGACTACACACACACTGTGCTCTGTTCTGGACTCAGCAACTTCAGAATGAAAGGGAAAAACCAACACAAAAGCTCAGAGTGGAGCCATGAAGTTGATGAGTGAGTTGGAAATGTTATTTTAGGCATGATGATGGAAAAACGGGGTGAGCTCACTTTGGGGAGAGATTGTCAAGGAGAGGACTGGTCCTCATCCTCAAACACATAAAGGTTATTTTACAAAGACTGGAGGCCGTTTGCTATCCAGGGAGGACGGCACAAGGAAATGCAGGCACACACTCCTGCTCAGGTGTATTCAGGTAGCGGGAGGAAGGCTGGCCTGCCAGCCTGACTGGGTCTGAGGAAGCGGTCTCCTGCCTTCCTCTCGTGACCTCGGAAGCAGAGAGAATTCGCCTCTTGCTAGTGAGGTTGAATTCCCTGACAGGAACAGAGGGACTAGATCACACCTACATGTTAGCACTGCCCCCGCAACTCTAAGCTTTCACCGGAGGCCAAATCAAACCCACCTACACAATTATGAAAACCAGCGTTGAACACTAATAAGAGCACAAGAGAAAAAGAGAAATATTTTAATTGTCAACTCCAGGAGTTTGAAGTGCGAAAGCTGGGGTACAGGGCCAGTGCCTCAGATGTATGACAGCGCACCAGCTCTGCTCCCCTCAACAAGTTCCCAAACTATTGTGAAGACAGAGCTAGCTGTGCTCGCAAGCTTCCAGCATTCTAGGGTAATGTCACTGCTTTTAAAAAACAATATTTTGAATTTGTCTAAAAACCACTTATTTTTCCCCAAAGATAAGACTTAGCCGGGCCATCAGCTCTAATGTGTCTTTTGGAGCAAAAATTAATGTAAGACCGCGTCTTATTTTACTTTAAGACTGGGTGTAATATAATATAATATAATATAATATAATATAATATAATATAATATAATATAATATAATATGATACAATACCAGGTCTTATATTAATTTTTGCTCCAAAAGATGCATTAGAGCTGATGGTCCGGCTAGGTCTTATTTTTGGGGAAACACAGTAGGAGCGACATATTCTCTTCCATTGACCACTTGGGAAATGAGAAAAAACAAGACTGTTTCAATGTCAGAGGTTTAGGTCAAAGGGGTACCTTTGCTACAAATTGCCTGATTTGCAAAATGGACAACTGGTTTGCATGTGTGTAAGTAATAAAGGCTGCTGCTCTGAGCTGGGTTTCTTTTTGTCGGGATGGCTGGTGGCACTCCTGGGGCCTGAATCCCACGACCACGGGCTGTGGTGGGACGGGAGGGCTCCCTCTTATGGGTTCCTGACCCGTTCTCATCACCAGGGACTGTGATCTTAGACAAGCCACCCAACTTTCACAGTTCCAGTTTCCTTCTTTAAAATGAGGCTGTTAGAGTAGATCGGTGTTTCCTAAATGTCAGGCAGTTTGGGATTCAATGTCCCATCTGTACCCTACTTGTCCTTTTCTATTAATATTTTTCTTTACATGAACTCCTTTTTCATTATATAAATGTCTTTAAAAGGTGATTTTATGTCTTACCAATCAGGAAAGCTACCCCACTAGCCATAAATAGTAAGTCAATGCAAAAGGGAATACAATGAAAACAAAACTATGTTATTAAATTCTAGCGGGTTAAGTGCTGCTTGCCAAAATCTGTGCCTGGGGCTTGCTCTCTCTTTATTAAAAAGGCAGATTAGCAAGTGTTAGAAAAGTGTTAAAGATATATTAGCCCCAAACTGATACTTTCTTTTTGACATAATCATGAGAGTTGAAAGAAACTTGAAAGACTGGCTTACTCTTTTGTAAGCAAACTTTTTACTTGGAAATAATTTCCAACTTACTGAAAAGGCGTAAGAATAGTACAAAAGAACTCCAGTAGATCTTTTATCCAGACTTAACCACTTTTGAACATCGGCCATATCCGCTTTATCATGTTCTCTCTTTCTCTATATACACTTATAATTTTTTTCCGAACCACTGGGTAGCTTGCATACACACCATGCCCCTAAAACCTCAGAATGTCTTTCCTAAGCTTAAGGAGATTCTTTTTTACAACCACAGGATAACAATTATAGTAAGGAAATTTAATGTTGATGCAATACTTCTGTGCCTAGCGGGTCAACGGACAAAATACTCAATTTTGTCCGTTGACCCGATAATGTCATTTATAGCCATTTTTTCCCTCCCAGTACAGGAAGCAGTTCAGATCATGTATTGCATTTCGTGGTTATGTCTCTTTGGTTTTATTTAATTTGGAACCGTTCTTCGTCTTTTCTTTGTATTTCATGACTTTGGCATTTTTGAAGAATGCAGGCTAGTTACTTTATAGACCAACCCTCAATTTCCGGTGTGTAGAGTAGATCCAGGAAAGATTGGCATGCTTCTGCTTCGGGCTATTTAATGGCATGCCCATGTTCCTATGAAATCGTCTCTTGTGTAACAGTGAGGGCCACCTACTCTTGACTGACACTGAATGAGATCATCTCCATAATTCCGTTTAGTACCTTTTCGTTTATAGTTCTGAAGAAATCCAGACACTGGTATTAACCAAACCACATTATTTATAATAAGTCACATCCTCTGCGGTATTTCCTGTTGTTTCTAGTGCTATCAGATATTGTACAGGCAGCCTCGAATTTAAAGGGAAGCTCTTCCTTCATGCCGCCCTCTGTCTCTGCAAGGGTCGATAATGACTTTTATTTGAGAGTCACGCATGGCCAAGGAGAGAGGGTAAAGAGAAAGAAGGATGCCTGAGTGATAGATGCATAGAGTGGACGGTTGGAGCAGAAATTCCTACTCCGTGGGAGTTCCGTTGTGAACAGAAACGGAAAATAAATAATGGGACAGAAATGAGCCTCAGTGGAGAGCTGTTTGGGTCAGAGTGGAAGTCTCCAGAAGCAGTTAGAGAGGCAGCCAAAGATGGGGGCCAGGAAGCAGGACTCAAGTCTTCTGCCCCTTCTGTATACGAAGTATCTTTGTAGTTTTTTGCTCTTGTTTTAATGTTTAGAGACAGAAAACCAACTCGCACTAGCATAAGTGAAAAGAAGAATTTATTGGCTTCTGGAGTGGCTAGTTCCAGGGGCTCAAATGGCATCGTTAGAAGTGTCCCTCAGCTCTGCTTTTTTCTACGTTAGCTTCTTACTCAAACCCTCTCTCTACTTGGATAGAAAAATGGTCCTTATTAGCGTACATGTGGATTACCTTCTCAGAAGGAGAGCCCCTCTTTCCCAGCATGCATAATAGTCTTCCAGAGCGGACTCTGCATGACCTCGCGTGGGTCAAACGTCCACCACTGGGCCCATCGTTGTGTTTAAGAAGATGGGATTCTCTGACATCTAGCCTGTGTGACCCACCCCATGCACTGGGGAATCAAGGCAGGTGATGGACAGTCCTACCCGGTGTAGAAGAGGCCGTTCCCCCAAAGAAAAGATGTTATTCAAGGAAAACTTAGCAGATACTCAGTACAGGGAGATAACACACTACAGAGGGTGGTGTGGTGAGCTCTCTGATGGCACATGAAGAAGAATTGGTGCAGTGTGGTGGCCCAGGGCCCAGGCATTGGGTCTCAATCTTGACTGGCCCGTTCATTAGTCTGTGGCCATGGGCAAGTTCTCTCCAAACCCAAGTTTCTTCATCTGCAAAAATGGAGAAAATACTACTTACCGTCTTATCAAGGTTCTTAGTTGCAAATAAGAATGCACTCTATGTAGCTCAAGCAGAAAGAGATTTATCGAGATTTATTGGTGGCTCGTGGGCCCCCAGAGCATCTAGAGAAATGGACTCTGGGGTACAATCCCAGGTGTAATTCCCCGAGCCATGCTGGCCCACTGGCCCGATAGGAGCTGCTGCCTCCCTTTCCCAATTCTAGCTGCACTGGTGTGGAAACTGCCGCTGCTATCAACCCCAGAAACCTGCCATCCCCCCTGGCCACCAGGCTGACCGACATACGTTCCCTGCCACACCTGATTCTTGCACAGCTCCCTCTGAGTCCCCCTCTCTCAGGGGCGTGTCTGATCACTGGAACCACATTTCGTGCACGCTGGCTTCGTGGCACACACAAGTATAGGGCTCCATTCTTGGGCTTGGGGGGGCCATGCCTTGTTTGATGGTCTGCCGCTGTGGCTGTCTTAAACTTCTTAACCATCTTATTCTTGAACTTGTGCTTTTATACAAAGTCGATGGGACAATGGAGTGTGTGTGTGAGTGCAGGGAAGACGCACTGGGCGTCCCACGTGCACCCATGAACTCAGGGCTGCAGGGGTGAGGGAAGTGTGGGCACCGAGCTGTCGGCTCCACTGCCGATGCCCACATCCTCACTTGGGACAGTCCAGGGCACCATGAGGGGCCCAGGTGGTGGCTGGGCAGGACCCGGGCTCCGATTGGTGGTGGACGCAGAGAAAGGGCCCCATAGGGGTGGGGGTGGGGCAGGGACCGTGGTGGGCAGCCAGGTGGTCTGTGCCTCTTTGCAGCATCTGTACAAATATTAATGCAGTAACTCTAACCTAATTTAGATTCTCCAGCCCGAGAGGTAGGATAGGAACTGATGGTGCTTTTCCTTTAAAGTTGACTCTGATCACATACACAAAAAACGGGGCAGTAAAGCGATAAAATAAAGACATATATGTAGCCATTGCAAGAGAATGTAGCAGGGAATGGTTAGAATTGTTCACAGAGTTTAGAACCTCTGGTTTTGACAACCGCTGCAACATTGCAAAGCAAACATCCACAGGGAGAGAAACAGAAGTTACAATTTAAGATTGCCACATTTGATGGAAAAGCACACTGTTTTCAGATGAAGCTTTGGATGAATCAGTTATTACCAAGGAAGATAATTTCATGACTAATTTTTCTTTGTAACTGAAGACCCAGTGGCAGAATATAAAAATAGGTGCTCTGAATTATGTGCAAATCATGAGGCCACTTTCACTTTTCTTTACGACCGCAACAAGTTACAGGAAGTGTCAGAAGAAACAGCAACATGCCATTGTATGAATCTGCACTTAAAATTTCATTCAGACTTACACAGAACTGATTTGTATGCGGACTTAAATCTTTTCAGAAAACTTGTTCTGCAAGAATCACCAGCTCTAGATATACTAAAATTTGTGTTTCAAAATAATTGAGCAAAAATTTATCCCAATGTTGTCATGGACAATGAGATACTCTTAACAACTCCAGTGAGAGTGGCATTAGAAAAGTCCTTCTCAAAATTAAAAATTATGGAAAATCATTTGTAAGTTTCCGTTTGCTAACTGCCATCATTTGGATTATATTGACTGACAATCATGTTGCTAAAAGCATAAATTTTGAGGACTGAATAAATGAATTTTCAGAAAAAGAAGTTAGAAAAATCTGAAGATCAGTCAAGATACCACATTAGTATTGTTCCTTATATTATTTAAAATTATGCCCCAATTTGTTTGCACTTGTAAATTTACGTTATTAATATATTACTATTACTGTGTAGCATATTTGATGAGTAATAAAATATTTTAAAATAAATGGATTATAGTTTAGAACCTTTAACTGTAGTTTTCCCCCTGTGTTTTGAATAAGAGACCCCCCATTTTCATGTTTCACTGGGCCCCACAAATTATGTAGCTGGCTCTGGTTAATGCCTATACTTTAGGTCCAAGCGAAGCGGGGAAATGTCATTTTGGGGGATTCTACCTTGGAAAAAGGGCTTCATAAAGCAAGCAACCAGCCAGTCAGGAATAACAGAATATCAGCACCCCTCCCACCTCACTGGCGGCCAAGCCACTAACCATACTTATTTTCCCTCTTGGTTTGGGTGGGCCCAGCAGAGTATGAAAGAGGATTAGATTCACAGCATTAATCCCGACATTCTCAGGAAGGATCAGCGAATTCCAAAGGCCAGGGTGGTGCATCAAAGTGAAACCAGCTGTCCCCAGCCCTGGGAGGCTTGGCTTGCCTAACTACACAGGCCTCCTGGCCCCAACGGTGCTTTCTCAATGCCCCTGGGCACCTGCCTGCCTCCCAGAAGCTATTTTTGTTCTTTGGTACTTTCCTAATGCTCTGTTTAACGCACAGAATGCATAGACTGCAAATGTTTACCTTTCTCAAAGCTAGGTCCCAGGAAACTCTTATTGATTTAAAACGGTTAGTCATTTAGTCTAAGGTTAGTCATTTAGTCTCATGCCATTTCTGTGCCCCCTGAATGACTAGTAGCCCTAGAGTTCTCCTCCGCAGTTATCCTGAGAGAGAAAGAAGTTGTTCTAAATTGAGGAACGAATTTGAACCTGAAACTCAGAAAGCTCCGCTGCAAGACTTGGCAAAGATACATTCGCTGTCAGCATTCGTGTTTTCTTTCTTATGCCCCAAAGGACACCAAGAACATGTGTGTGTGTGCGTGTGTGTGTGTGTGTGGCCAGTTTCCTAGAATAAATCCACTATCTTGCCCAAAGATAGACCAGCAAGCCCCCTGGGAAAGTGTGGTGGCTACAAAAGGAAGAATGACCCATCTTGCATCCCTGGAAAGAGCCCACAGAGACACAGTGTGTTAGTGTGTTAGGGATCCCGGAGACCAATTCCTTCAGTTTGGAGATAACAAACCTGTGCCTGGGGGGCCGCCTTGTTGGTCGGAGGTAGAGTTGGGGTCGCCTGAGTCCTGACCCAGGGCTTGCCTGCTTCTCCCCCACTCTGCCCCACAACTGCCAAGACCAAAGACAAGAGTCCAGGAACAGCCATCGAATGGGCTCGGAGGGCCAGTAGTGGTGACTCCTTGGCCTGGAGCTGTCACAGCAGGGAACATAACGAAGAAAAGTCAAGACCAAAATATAGCTGTTTGGGAATGTTGGAGTCTGGTGGAACAGGGCTAGATCAGAAACTTGCTTCAGGCTGGACTGGGGAGATAAGAAAGTGAGTGTGTATGCCGTTTTCGTATAAGAGAAGAAAAGGCATCTGACTTTAGCATCCTAAGAAATCTGTGTGTCTGTGTGGAGCATGCAGTTTAAGAGTGACAGTTGTGAAATTAGGCTGCTGGGCTCAAGACCCAGCTTCTTCCCTTACTAGTTGTGCACTCTGGGCAAATCAAGTCAGGCCACAGCTCAGATTCCTTAGCTATAAAGTACGGGGACTTTTAATAGTAACTTCAAAGGGGATATTGTGAGGATTCAGTGAGATTATCTACGCAAAGCCCTTGGAGCAGTGCCTGGCGGTTGGTAAGGGCCCCGTAAAAGTGAGCTGTTATCACATCCGACAACATCTAGGACCCATACTTCTCAGGCTGTTGATTTTCTGGGACTCCTGCCCACCAGGTATGCTTCTCACCTGCTGTACACAGAGTTAACACCCTCCCATACAGATTGCATGCCAGCGCTATTGAGCACACGAAGGACAAATTCACCTAACAGACCCACTCCTCTGTGGGGGCACAGGGGGACCCTGTCCAGTCGCTTCACACCACCTCAAATCTGCCTCTGATAGGGGTTGACTTGTTTGGATGTCTATCCACCCCAGCTTCTAACCCCTAGATGAAAAGTCTCCTTCTCTCAGTAAGGACTCTCGTGTCTGAATTACCCCATGAAATATGTAAGATCTTGGAACTAATTCCTCATAGTAGATATTTTTTTATAAAAAGTACTTTTTGCCTGAGTAGAACAAGCTTGCCACATTGAATAGAAGATTTTTATTCATCCACAGTATAAGGAAACCAACTTTGCTCCTTGTCTCTTCTTTCAAATGAGCTCACACGTGTCCCAGACTTCCTGGTATTTGTCCTTTGGTGATTGTAACTATTGTACGCTGTTCTGAACTGACTAAGCACCCAGGCTCCAGAGGGAGGTGGAACAGCAGAGGGTCAGAGGATATGGGGCTTGGCCGCTTCAGGAGAGATTCTAGCCCAAGGCATGGTGGAGCTCTTCAGTGAGCAAGAAACCCAGAGGGGACAAAAGCCCACATCAAACAGTGGCTGGAGAAGCTGTCTGCTCTCACCAGGGGCTGGGGCAGCGGGGGCCACCGTTCACCTGTAGTCCACAGTGAACAGCTGCTCCCATAGCCACCTGCCTGGACGGAGGCGTCCAGTAGGGACCTGATGTTAAGGCAGCCCCCTGGGAGTCCACAGCTGTGTCCTAAAGGCCTCGCACTGACCATTGCTTTTGGCAGGGCAACCCAGGGGGGTGGACTGCATGTCCTCACTAGTCTGTGGGCTCAAGGCAAGTTTTTGGCAGGTCTAGATAGGTGGGTGGGGTAGGGTTTGAGGTCATCACAGTGGCCATGATTATATTGTGATGTGGCTTCCTTTGAGTTGGCTGGCCACGTCCCAGGCTAAGGGACGCTTATAAATTTGTGGCATTTTGACTTGATAGTTTTGTAATATCGTTGCCTATCCTCTTCGCAATTCCCTCCCTTACTCCCTCCCTCACCCGCACACTCATTCCAACACCTGACGAACATCTACCATGAGTCTGACCGGTGCTGAGTGACAGGGACATGGAGAGGAGACGAAGACTTTCTTCAAACAGTGGGTCTACTGGAATGGTGATGATGATTTTATGTGACAAACTGGCCAGGCTACAGTACCCAGGGATTGGGTCCAACAGTATTATGTTTCTAGGAAGGCTTTTTTTTTTTTTTTTAGATAAGATTAATGTTGAAATCAGTAGAGTTTGAGTAAAGCAGATTACCCTCCGAAATGTGGGTGGGTGGGCCTCATCCAATCAGTTGACGGCTTTAAAAGGAAAAAGACTGGCCTCTAAGGAAGACAGAATTCTGCCAGTAGACGGCCTTTGGACTGAAACCGCACATCAGCTCTTCTCTGCATCTCCAGCCATGTAGAGTGTGGACATGCCAGCCTCCATGAGCATCCTAACTAACACCAAAATCCAGTCTCTGTTTTATTGCCCTCTTGATGACTTTGGCATTTTAGTAAACAATTTTTTTTCTGACAATACTGTGGAAAACATAGAAAATATTAAACATAATACCCAGATGGTCACTGTCAGCAACTTGCCGAACCTCCTTTTTTTCTATGCACATATTGGCATGTACACCCAACAAAATTAGAATCACGAGTCTTTATCCTGTCTTTCTTTTTTTTAAAAAAAAATAACATTAATGGTAAGCATTTTAAAAGTGTCATTAAAATATATGGAGAGATGTGTAGGGCCTGCCCACTGGTCTGTTTTTGTTGGAAATTTAGGTTGTTTCCTATTTTCTATTATTATAAATAGCTCTGCAAGGAAAGTTTTTGTACATAAATCTACGTCTGCCTCTGATTATTTCCTTAGGGAAGATTCCTGGAAGGGGAACTCTGGCCTCATAAATGAGAGAATTATGAAAAATGGAAGGGGAAAACGCAATAAATTAAATGAATTGGGTTGCTTGACTCAATTTAACTGAGAAAATAAGAAACACCTGACTTCCTCCAGGGCCAAACTCATGGTCACTGACGTTCCACAGGCAGGAAGCCGTGAGGCATGATGGAAAGGGAACTGAATTAGGGGCCAGCTTGCGCCTGGGTCCACTTCATTTCTCTTTACAGCCAGGGGCTCCTGAGACGCTTTGCGCCCAGTTCTTCAGGTAAAGCGGAGATTTAGTAAGTGCCCTGCCTGCTTCGTGCGAGGTGGTGAAGAGCCACCGACGGCATGTGTGTGAATGGTCCCCTCACCCACGTGGCTTTTCCTCCTTTAAGAGTGAGGTGGGACGCTGCTTCTTCTGTGAAGTCTGTTTGACCTGCCAAGGATAAATCAGTCGCCTCTACTCTAACACTTTCTCCAGGCTCTTTCCTGGTGTGTATAATGTTGAATTAGAATTTGTTCGCCCTTCTGTTCTTCCAGGAGCCTGTGAGTGTGAGTTTTTTTTTTATATTTTCTCACCACTGGTGCTCAGTAGAGCACAAGGCATGCAGAAGGTGCCCAATCAATGTTGACTGATGGAATGTAAAGTGCTAAATGAACACGATACCATCCATGAGCATTTATTAAGCACCAGGGGTGTGTCTCTGAACTCAAGATACTCACGCTACAGTAGAACAAATAATTTTTTTAAAAGATTCGAGGTAGCCATTGCTAAGTGCCTGGTGGGTTGTGCAGATGCAAAGCCCTATGGGAACTCGGAGCAGAGCTGGGGGCCATCACAGAGGGCCGTGGAGGTCAGGGAAGCCTTCTGGGAACAGACCTGGGCCTCTGAGAGACATGGGCCTTAGACGAGAGGAGAATAAAGATGTTATCCCAGAAAGGGGAACTGTGTCAGCAAAGGTGGTCCAGGGCGTGAATATGTCGCCTGGTATACGGTAGGGACTCCATGACACTTGTTGAGTGAGTGAGTAAAGAAGCCAGTGCCGGACCATGCGTTCTGAGCACAAGACAGCCGAGGGTGCCTTCCCAAAGGGACTGCCAATTTTGTCGGTGCAAAAATATCACATTCCCAATAAATGTGAATGCAGTGTCTTATCACCTCATCGTTTTCCAAATATGGATCTACACACTGTTCGGCTAGATTTCCTTGTGCTGTGGTTGACATTACAGGTGCGTGCTCCATCCGCCTCCCTCCACAGGCCCACCCTTCAGCAGACCAGGGATGGGGAACTTGGCTCTGCTCTGTCAGGTTAGTTTCCACGCGCAAGTGACATGCAACTTGGAGGTGTCCTTCTGCTTAATTCACTGTTCCCTCAGACAGATATTTTTAAAGCTACTCTGTCCCTTCTGTTTGGGCTGACATTCGTGTACAAGTCATATTGTTTGTCAAAGACCAAGCATCAGGAGTTGAAGGGTTTCTCACAAAAGCAACAGTGAATTGCCAAGTAACCATGTCAGGCAATATATTTTGCCTCTCAGCATCTGACTTTAGGTAAGAGATTCAAACTTGTCTTTGCAATGGATGGGTCATGGAGTGTTGTTTTTCAGTTAAAGTTAGGTTCAGCTGTGAATAACAGACCCCCCACCCCCCGCCAACAAATTTAAACAAGATAGTAGTTTAATTCTTTTGCACATATAAGAAGTCTGGAACAACGGAGTCCAGGGTTTGTAGGGTGACTCCATTGTCACCAGAGATACAAAGCCCTTCTCATCTCACCCGAATCCTTCCCTTGGATGTGACCGGTTTCTTCGCGTCCAAGATTCCTGTGGCATTTGGCAGTTTCAGCCCTTGTCTCAGCCACTTGCCAAACAGCAGGATGGAAGAAGGGATGGGAGAAAGTGCAACTTCTCCCTGTGTTACAGAACTCTCTGGAAATCCCACACAGCACTCTGCTTATGTCTCAGTGGAAGGCCACACCAAACTGGAAGGGAAAATGGGAAATGTCGTCCTGTAGCTGGGCTCGCAGTGCCCAGCTAAAACCCAGGCCTCGGGTCATTCGAAACAGTAGGAGAAGATGCATGTTTGATGGGCAACTAATGATCTCTGCCACAAATTTGGCTGCATCCATCCTTATCTTCGACTCACTTCAGAAGCAAAGCAATGATCCAAATGAATGGAAGAGACGTACAAAAATGTCACCCGTGGGAAAAAATACAATCTGTGTTCTGAATCCCAGGTCCTTCTATTTCGGAGGTGCTAAATCAGAAGTTTGAAGCCCTAGGGAGAGGACAGATGTCTCTAGTACTCTATCATATATATGCACAGGAGGGGCCAGAAAAATGTATATGCATTTTAAGAAATGAAAAAAACTGTATTAAAATTGTAATACTCAATATATACCAAATATACTCAATATAACAAAAGATGACTACAAGTCACGTTTGACTTCTGCAATTACAAGCGGTGCTCAAAGTGGCTACCATCCGTGGAATTTTAATACAGTGTTTTTCCTTTCTTAAAATGTGTGTACATTTTTTTGGCATCCTTTGTATATGTTTATTTCAGTAGGTAGGGTACTGACTAACACCTGAATAGCCATCTTTTGTTTTGCAGATTTGACAATTATTTACAATTGTCAGAGTTACAGTTTTCAGATTCAAGAATTTTAACCTTATTTATTGGGACATCTAAATATAGAAAAAATGCATAAAGCATAAATGTAACTTACTTTTAAATAGAGCTTGCGAGAGCTTCTACATCATTGTGTAACTTGATTTTCTCTATGGCACTGTGAGGAAGGAAGGAGAGCCTTCCGTTGCGTCTCACTTTTCAGAAGTGAGGAAACAGGACAGGTGACTCGCCCAAGGTTCACAGCCAATGGTGGGTCCAGAACTTGAACCCGCATCTTCTGCCCCCAGAGCCCGTGTGCTTTACCAACACGGCTCCCTCTCTCAGAGGCTGTAGCCATCCTGGGACATTTGGCTGAGACAGAATGAGGTGAGTTGAGCGTTCTGAAAAATTGTTGGTAAGTAAAAATGAACGGAAAGAAGTAGTAGTCGCTGTAGACATTGAAACATAAGATATCCTGAGAGCTATGCAGTAAATGCAGCATGAATTACCACTTGAAATAAACAGTGTCTAGCGAGAGGAATGTGCAAAGCCACTCTCATAGATTTAAGATTTTACTATAAATGAAATAAAGGCGGCTGGAAGGCACACATCTTTGGCAATGCTTTCTCCTCGTCACTATTTTTGTTCCCCGTCTAAAGAAAGTTTTCAAGATTTCCTTGTAAGGACAAGAGGAAAAAAAAAAAAATCATGCCGTGACTTCATGACCTTCGTGGAAGCAACTGTGAGTGAATATTCCTCTTCTCCAGCAGTTGGAAAGAACTGGTAACACACTGTGAAATCTTCCCACCCACCCACGAATGGCACACACTGACGCAATCAGCTCAACAGTCTCAAAAAGTGGTCTCTGGGAATCATTACCCCGTATCTTTCAGCTGTGGAATGCCCCCTGGGACTTGAATAAAGGGTGTACCCTCCGAAGGGGCAGCCCTCTTCTTCCTTAAGTAGGCATTGGAGCCGAGCCCTTTGGTGCTATGTATTTGGTTCTCATAAACTCTTTCATTTCTGGAGTTTGTTCTGGACGGTGGCAAGAAGAGAAGCAAGAAAGAGAAATGTCTCACTCCCACATATTTGGAGATTGGCTATAACTGTGTTGGCTATCATAAGTAATTCTTCTCTCACAAAGGGACGTTGAGCTAACCCAGCTCATTTATTTATTAAACACACACTTAAATAATGTTTATTGAGTGCCAAGTAGGGACTTTGCAAATACTAACTCATTTAATACTTACAACAGCCCTCTGAGGGAGGTGCTACTTTACCAGTGAGGAAACTGAGGCACGCAAGCTTTAATTAACTGGCCCAAGGTCAAAGGGCTTGTAAGTGGACCCAGGACCCATGCCCTGAGCCACCACGCAGGCTCTCATCTTCCTGACTTGCAGAAGTCCAGGAAGAAGGTCTGTTTGAAGACCCCAGGTTGTATAAGACGGTATTTATTCGATTTGGGGCCGTGTACAGTACATTGCTAAAAACAAAACTGCATTTTTCTCCCTCTACGACTTCTGACACCAAATGTGAGTCTTTTTCCCACACCGACCACGGGAAGGCATGAAGGGAGGGAGGGAGGGTCATTACCAGGAGGAGAATATTGGTTTGCTCATTTTCTCGAAAGGCTGGTGCTGCTAAGGATGAATCTGTGTCTGATCTGCAGTTTCCTCTCTCTGTGATGGGGATTATCAGAGCTAACTTGCATTCATTTTGGTTTGTAGGCTTAGAAATATACATCAAATCAGACAATGCTCGTCACTGTACTTTATAAACCAACAGTTATGTATATGAAGTACTTCTGTAATCATGATGGAGCCAAAATACTGTTTCTGTTTTCATTTTTTTCTCACTCCACCCTTCATTTGACTTTGGGGTTAAAAGAAAAAAAAAAAGAGGACTCAAGACTCTCATGTTCTCCAGAAGTCATTAAAATCAGCTACTAATCTTTTTCCCTTTGTCGGAACATTCCAAATATTACACCGCTCCCCCAAACGCAAAACATTCATTATTATAATGACACCTTCATAAAGGAAACACTTTCTGAATGGCACTCTTCCAAAATCTTAAAGTATACTAATCTTCCAGGCTTGAAAATGTTTTATTGGCTTGCAAACATTCAGACCTTCTGTTTATCACAAGAGTAAGGATGGTAGACTTTGTGATTATCTGATATTTGAAGCCGCAGACAGTTGTACTCACAAGAAGCTTCGTTCTGTTAGGTCCCTTCCATCTTAGTCGGTTCTCACTTAATCGTGGAGCTCATCCGCTTTGGGGGTCTACTGTCTGTCTTCTTCTCCTGGGAGTCTTACCTGCAGACATTAAGGCCACATCAGAGGAGGGCCACGGCTGGGGGAGGGACGCCTGGATCTATGAAAGAATACAGGTTTCTCATACGTTCAAAGTCAAACGTAACTTGTGGGCTTACCTCTTTCTGTTTGTTTCCCCCACATTTCTGTTGTGTTCCCTCCACTTGGCTAATTGAAATTCAGCCACATTTTAAATTCCTCAACCTATTTCAACCAGAATCCCATCCCCACCGCTTCACTGAAACTACTCTCAGTTGGCCAAGTGGATGGACATATTTCAGATGCTAGGAAAACAGAGACCAAAAACAGGCCTCGACCTAGAAGAGCTTGTTGACCCCTGGGGAAGAGACACAGGTGAACAAACAGCACATGACCTAGGAAAGGCTTTGGCTGGTGTTTGCGGGAGCACAGAGGCCATCTGCTGACCCATGTGCAGCGTTTGAGATCCTGGCATTGGGGTCTGATGGTTCCCCCATAAATCTCTGGTATTTGTCATCCCATCGGGCTGTCTGCCTCTCAGAGGACACAGGTGGCATGAGATGTCATCCTGTTCCTGGCACCCACTTTTAGAGATACTTCCTAGAGCAAGCACGGTGTGAACCAAACAAGGGAATGCCAACAGGTGGAGTGGCAGGCTTGGTGGCCGGCAGGTGGGAGTGCTGTCATGTGCTGTGGTACTAGTGGTGGCTTATTTCCATGGCTGCCCAGCCTGAAGCACCTCCCCCCTCAGCAGACGCACATGTCTTCTACTTGGCTTAACATCTGGCAAGTGCACAGGGTGTGCTGAGGCTTAGGGCTTTGGAGTCACACAGACTGGGCTTTCAGATCCTGGATCTGCCATTTCTTAGTTGTGTAACCTTACCTCCTGGTAAGAAAAAAAAAGGAACAGTAATACTGGCTGCGAAAATAAATGTAAAGTATGTAGCATGTAGTAAGTGACTGATACCTTGCAGCAAATAGTGTCATTATTCTTACTCCAAGAGATACATCAAAGACATCTTGAAACTCTACTCATTTCGGAAGAGAATGAGGAGACTAAGCCCTTCCTTTCCACAAAAGAGCTGAGATGTGAGAAAGGCAGCTGGTTTTTGTTTGTTTTCCCTAAGGCCACTTCCAATGGAATAGCCTGTCATTGGTGTAACGGTGGCCATTCATCTAACGGATATAAACACACAGCAAGAAGCCCACCCGCTGACCTCAGCCTGCTGGTACCTCAGGTGGGCCGGGTAGCACAGACGAGCCATGCCACACACCTGCTGATTCTTGCACAGAATCAGTCTTCCTTTGCACAGGCTTCTGGGACCAGCACTCAGGTGTCTCCTTTAACTTGTTCCCCTCGTAACTGGACTGTCACTTGCTTCTTGGAATGAAGGGATTTCATTTTGGGTACATGACGATGTAATTAGACAGCGAATGTGGACGTGCTCTGGGGGGGAGGGGTGTCTCCTAGCCTTGGCCCCATAGCTTTTCTCTGGTGTCTGTTCTTAAACGCTGTGTTACTAGCAGCCAAGCTGTGAAATGGAAAATAACCTTAGTCTCTTCCCTATGAGGAAAGGGGAAAATATTACTGAAATGGGAAAAAAAAAATAGTGGAACCGCTTCAAATTATTCCCAATATTTGGGAAATTCAAATGATGGCAAAGTAGAAAATATTTGTATTATTTTTCACATTAAAAATGTTCAAAATTAAGTGAAGTCTGTAAGATTTTGAAAGAAATTTC
The DNA here is from genome assembly GCF_036562045.2 of Rhinolophus sinicus. Lineage (NCBI taxonomy): Eukaryota > Metazoa > Chordata > Mammalia > Chiroptera > Rhinolophidae > Rhinolophus > Rhinolophus sinicus. The sequence continues at coordinate 8,878,123 of NC_133763.1, forward strand.
TATCCAGGGACCAGAAAGACTGGAGTTTCGGCTGTGTTTTTTGGACACCTGGATGCATGATAATAGTATATGGTTGAAAAAGGGATAATATGCTTTCAAGATAGTCTTTGCACAGTGTTTGGGTTTTAGCTGGTTATAAACCTTTCCTGTTTTTATTGTGCACTGCAAAATTGGCGAAGAGAAAAACTAGACCCAGGTGCCTGAATAATTTTCTCTAATGAACAAATAATTCCACACAATTTATATTATGGAGAATCAGATTAACAGTTAATTTACAATTTAAGTGAGGAAATGCCAGTCCCTAAAACAAGTGTATTCTGTAGATTGAACCGTCACTGCTTTACCTGCTCTGAGGTTAAAGATTGCAATGCAGAAAATTTGTATCTAACTTTCAGAACCATCCCAGAAAGAAAAGCCCATTAGAAGTAGGGGAAAAATCTCAGCACCTTCACGGTTCCTGACTTATCTGTGACCAAATCCAATTTGCTTTCCAAAAAGATTTCATCAGGAGACAGGGTTAGAGGGTTGAGACGGTTTGCTCTAGGCAAGCTGGGCCAAAGCTCTCATCTGGACTTCTGACACGAGAGGGCTTTTCAGGCACTTTTTCGTGCTTCTCAGAAGAAAGCATTCTGGCTGCTCTGTTTCTCTTCGGAACTCTCCAGGGGTGTCATCATAAACTTCCTGTTTACCCGTTACACACACCAGCCTTCTGAAGGAGATCTGTGTACTCCCTTGGTGATATAAGAAACAGCCCAACGGAAGAAACACACAGAAATTCAGGAGCTTTGCCACAAGCTTTGTGGAAAACGAGGTAAATAGGCTTGTTAGAGGCTTCTTCTTAAAACAAGTTTGAAGCTTGATGGATTTCCATTGGAATTGAGTTCCTTGATAAATGACTTCCTGTAAAGAGGCCCTCACATCTCATGAAAGTTAGTGCAGTGCTTCGCCACCCTCCACTCTGGGGTTGTCCCAGCCTGGCAGAGTCCGGATGCTTCCGGCCCACGCTTTGCAGAATGTTCTGGAGCCGCCTCCGCCAGACATAGCATTCGGTGGGTGTGGGAGGCTGTGTTTGTTCCGTGTCACCTGGAGAGAGCAGTTACAAAAGGGAGGCTCTTGGGAGGCCTTGTGTGTGTGTTCGTTTGTTTTGACTCTGTGTTGAGCACAAAGCGAGTGACGCCCTCGGTAGAACTTACCATTCCCAGTTCCTACTGACCACCTGCCCTCCAGTAAAGAATACTGTTTGGATCCAAAATAAAATCAAAATGAAACAAAAATCCACATGGAAGAGGAGAATCCTGTACTTTCTTTTGTCTTTTCTAATGTCCTTTTTCTCCTCTATTGAGTTCTAACATCTCCTGTAATCTCAGGGTCACAGTAAGTATTTCCATTTTGGATTCACATGTTCAAAGGAATTTGTCACTTCAAAATTTACTCTGCATTAAGCTGCCACTTGGCTGCCGTATTATGCCTATTTCAGGAATGGGTAAACTCCTAAAAACTGACCATTTGGATCCAGCACTGTTCTCCCTGGGTGGCCGTTAGGGCCGTGGTTCTCAATCTTTTGTGCAGAATATCTTATCAGCTGCTGGATGGAAAAACCTAGTTCCTATCATTAGAGAAGCAACCAATATGACTTTTTCCCAAAGAGCATTTCCACATTGACATGCATTCTGGCAGAGGCGTAGAACTTTCATGAAAACACTGCTCCCCACCCAACGATTACCCACTGTCTTTCCTCCTCAAACGCCCCACCTGGCCCCACTCCCCTAATCCCCCTGGAGAACCCTTGCTGTCCCTGATGTTCTGCAAAGTGTGCTGGAGGGGAAATTGAAAGTTCCAGGGGCCAGCCCTAGCTTTCCAGGCTTTCCCAATCCCGGGACCTGGTTCAGTTCATCTAGCCTCTCTAGCACTTAAGTTGGGACTAAACACCAACTGAGAAATGCTGGCTTCTACGCAATGGGAACAATGAGGGTTTCAAGTAGTTTCCGATTCCGTAGGCCTGAGAATTTGCATTTCTGCCAAGATCCCAGGAGATGCTGATGCCGCCGGACTGGGAACCCCACTCCGACCACGCATGCTTCTCTTTCTTTAAGCCCTTAACTGCAGCAGGGCAATCAGCTTCTAAAGAGTCCTGTTTTATTTATCTGGCCCTTCTTGGTATGGTTGCCTGGAGAATTCCAGGAGTGAAAGAGGACTTGGATGTATGGGCCTAAGAAAGCAGTTATCACCCTGAGCTTCCACACGGCAGTTTGTAAAAGCCCCTCTTATCCCCTACAGCATGTTTGGGGACAGACCCGTATCAGAAAGATCGGTAGTGGGCCATTCGAGAACGTAATTAGAGATAACAACATGTGTCTGTGTTACGGTTTCCATGGTACCAGCTGGATCAACAGCCTGCCCATCACTCAGCCTGGCAGTCACCCTTGGCATGGAGTTAAATGGAACAGTGGCTTCAGAAGGATAGTCGTGCTCTTGATTTTAAACCCAGCTCAGGAATTACTGTGTTCTCAGGTTTCACTGCATGTCTGGGAAATTGCACAAATTCTTCAGGTTTTCTTGCTCGAAGTGGGCCTTTTTAAACTCAAAAGAGTTCTCTATGCTGAATGGGGACTCTGACCCAAGGCCAGGCACACCCACAGGTGACTGACCAGATTGCTTATTGTCGCTGGGCATCCTCAACCTGCCGCTAAGAACAGTATCTTGGGAAGAGTAGACAGTTGTACTCTGTGTCATTTGTCAAAAAGCAGTCACATCTCTTATCTCATCCCATCTATCACAAATATTAATGACAAAGCCGGGAAGACAATCCAGGTTTCCTGAAACTTCGTCCCATGTTCTGTCCTCCTCATGCTGCTTCAACACTTTTATCACAGTCCCTAGATCCATGCCCAGAATGCTTTTCCACGTATGGGAGGGAGGGAGGGAGGACGGAGGGAGGGAGGGAACCCAGAATAGCCAAGCCTGCAGATCTAACTTCCAGGTTACAGGAAAGACAAGGAATAGAAGCGCTAGGGAACGCCATGAAGAGGCCAGTGGAGGAATCCAGAATGTACGACCTTCTGCACTATTGCCAGACTCATGTTTTTCAACAAGTCAATGGCATGGGGAAAAAATGGTTTGTGTGTGTGTGTGTGTGTGTGTGTGTTGATGGGGGAGAAACTGTAGTAGATTATAAGAGACTAAGGATACAAAGCAAACAAATGCAACGTGTGGAAATTTCCTAGATCCTAATTAAACCAAACCAACTGTAAATAAACATTGGGGGGTGGGTTGGGGGGAATTAGAATATTAAATGATATTAAGGAATTACTGTTACATTTTCTTAAGTGTGATTGTCACATAGTTGTTAGGTAAGAAACTGATCTTAAGTTTTAGAAAGGTTATGCTGAACTATTTAGGGGTGAAATAGCCTTTAAATGCCTCACCAGGTTTGTATGTGGACATAGGATCAATAAACTCCCTTCGTGATTAGGTCAGTGTGAGCTTTCTTAATGGTGTGTTTGAAGGCTGATGATAGCTATCTAGTGGAGAGGGAAAACTAGTGGTTCAGAAGAGGGGGGGACATTTCTCAAGTAACGTCCCTGAGCAAGCAAGAAGAGTTGTGCTCTAGTACGGGGCCAGTTAGTAGCTACTCAGTGACCCATGGTCCTACGCCAGCCTTCAAAGTGCTTCTTACGGATCCCTAGAAAGATAAGTACAGATATTGAGAGTACACATTTAAAAACTTTTCTAGCAATTTAACAGAGCAATTTTGTGCCTATCGAACCTAATCATTAACATTGGGCTTCTAAAAAACGATGAGTTTTCTGTTATTCTTAACAGAAAGAGTCATAACCGATGGGATATTTATTATTTTACCATCACTGCTGCCAGGGCTTCTTAACCTGGGTCCTTGGATGCAGCCGAGGAGCTCTGTGAACCCCGTTTATGGTATACCACAAGGAATTGCACACAGATACACAAACACATTCATACATACGTCATACACGGTGTCGCACACATCTCTCAGTAGCTTTCATCAGGTCCTCGTAGAGATAGAGCCACAACCCAAAAATGCTGAAAAACCCTCACCCCAGAGTTGCCTTAGAGTAGTCCTCCCCACTTTATTTAGAGTTGCCTCTGGGGGCACTCCCCGCCGTCCCCAGATTTCCAGATTTTAAAATTCTCAAACGCTAATTCCATATTTGTGTGGACACATCACCTGTAGTCATGAAAGCACGGCTGTCTTTGGTTGTTCTCCTCATCACTCTGCCAAAAGGCAGCTCTTAAAACGAACACGACAAGGAAACCAAGATGCCCCCGTGACAAACAAGCTCCCTCACACCCAGGTTGGGTGAGGGGCAGGGCTGTGCGGCTTCGGAAAGCCTCAGGCACCAGTCCCTCCTTCCTGCCCGGCTCCGTTCTGCCAGGTTGGCAAGCTCCATTTGCACAATCCTTTATGGCTTAGCTACTCCCCACACGATTAGCTGTTTAAACAAATTCCAGAAAGCACATCAATTATTACTAATGAATTCCAAATCAATTCATCCAGAACTACAAAGGGCCACCAGATGTTTCAGGCAAGGAGAAAAGAGGGGGGTGGAGGAAAGGAGAGGGCAGATTCCTTCCCACTGCTCTATTAACTTGGATCTGAAAGCTATAATTTATCAAGGCACCCGACACAAAGAGGCATCACACACATTTAAAAATGTTTCTTGGAGATCATTTGAACATTAATTTCATTGTGGACTATGACTTTACATTGATAAAACTAGGAAAAACTCTTCAGATCACTTTTGCGTGTATATCTTAGTTTATCCTCCGTGTATCTGAGTGAGAAAGCAAAGGCTGTGACTATTTCCTATCTTTCCAGATGAGTAAATTAAGACAAAGTAAAACACATAGTTTAAGAAGAAAAATAGTACGACTATGTTTAGAAACCAGATGTGCCGAGATTATCGTTGGATACTGTCACTTTCAAAAGACCAGTGAGTGCATAGACCTAGACACTTTCCAAGGAATAAAGTCACAAAGGCCCATATGAAGGCCACCCGATGTGTTTTAAGGTAGGGATCATGAGATATGACCAGGGCAAGGAAACAACTCTGCAGTGGTGAGCTTAAGGGTCAGCGTGAGAAAGTGCGCTGGATGTGGGCAGGTGAAGGTCCCCAGGGGCTGGGGTCTCTGGTAAGGGGAGAAGGAGCAGGGGATCTTTAGGCATTGGGACGCCATCAGCAAAGACATGGGAATGTATTTCTAGTGCCAGCTCGTCAGAGTTCACGTGCCAGAGCTGCCCCTGCAGTTTGACTTCCCCCCGGAAACTGGTTCCATTATCTCACTGACCTTTAAAGATTCTTGTTGTTCTCATGTCGAAAACGAAACCCCTTCAAACACTGTGATGTCGGTGTTACGTAAAATTGGACAACTTCGAAGGAGGTTAGTAGACTTGGGAGTGAGAAATAGGGAATCATGGGTAGGAGACCAGGAAAGGACCTGAAAAAAACGTGATTCAGCGCGTTCGTCTCTCAGGTAAGGGACCTGGAACACACACACTTTCTTTTTAGATACGGAGGTGACCATGTGTTAATGAATGGCTTTCTTCTGCTTCTTCTTATTTTTATGCTCATTTTAAATAGTCATGTGTCTTCAGTAGGCTTTAAATATTTAAAACTTGGAGTCTCACATGTTGGAATGAATAAGAATTCAGTTTTGGTGATTTTGTTCAAATAACCAAATTTTCTTTCAAGGTAGATTTCTGATTTTTTTCTTTTTACAATACCGCATGTTAAATATCTGAGAAAGTGTCCAAAGTTAGAACCTCATGGAGAGAAATGTCTCAGTGGCTATACTTTTGTTTCTGCCATGTAAGTACTGCTGAATAAAGCTGACTTTTGTTTGTGACTGTCTTTCATGGTGCATTCCATCTATACAATACAGTTGATTTATAAACTCTTAAAAAGAAGACATACTTCGGAGAAAGACGTGGGCTTGGTCCGAGTGAAAGTCATGGAATAAACAACCTCTTGCAATCACTTACATTCCAAAATCATTTTCCAGGGTGATTATCAAGCCAAGAACTACAGAAACCAATGTCTGTAATTTGAACTGTATCAATGCAAAAAAAAAAAAAGAGAGAGAGAGAGAGAGAGAGAGAGAGAGAGAGAGACAGAGAAAAGCCCTACTTATCAACTCAAGAAGGACATATTTGTTTTTTAACTCCAAGGTCAACTTTCTAACCATACACTTCCGTTAGAAATAATGAGGTAATAGGACTGTTAGAACGACACCTTGCTTCTTTCTCTTCTCCTTCTCCTTTATTGGATTTAAATTAACTTTTGTTTAAAAATTATAATATATAAACATGTAAATTAAAAATTTTAAGTTGTTAACATTTAGGTTATTATTTTGAATTTTAAGAATTAAAAAAAATAAAATAGAGGCACGTCAAAATGCCGAGAACACTATCCATCAATTTCTTTCCTGACAAATAGCGTGACTCTTTTCGTCTCTGTTGGCACCAGTGGCAAAGTGCCACGCTTGAAGTAGCCAAAACCTGCTATTTCTGTAGAGATACGGCTTTGAAGGGTTATGCCAATGCTTTTGAGAAACAAAAGTGCTGAGTGAAAGCAGGAACCAGGCCTCCTGAATCATCAAAACATTGTGTTTGAGGCTGACTTTCCAATAGAGTAGTCATTCCACAAACATTTTATTCCACAAACACTTATTGAGTGTCAGCTGTGTGCCAGGAGCTGGATTTCAAAGACAAGAAAAACACAGCCCCTGCCTTACAGGAGGTTCCAGTCCTGCAGAGGATACAGATAAACGGACAGTACGGCCTCAGGTTGTAACATGCACCAAAATTGAGAAATAATAGTATTAAAGGGTAATATTTATGAAATGCTGGCCAAAGGCATAGCACTGGGCTAGTAATGTCCTGAGAAAGCATGGAGAAGGGACAGAAATAGTTAGGAAGATAAAACACCCTGTTATATATGAAAAAGAAAAGAAAAGAAAGGGTGATATATCTGACAGAAGAAATGCTATAGGGCCAAATACTATAGAGACAGGGCCAAAGTCAGACTGACTTCATGCCGCTTTATTCTTGTAACCTCATAAAACCCTCAAGCAACAGATATTTTCGAGCCTCACCTCGGTTCCACCCTCACTCAGGCAATCAAAGAAGAGAGGGTCTGGAACAGACCAAAATGTCATTGATGAAACAAAAACCAGCGAAGAGTCTGATGCCCTTTTTCTTCACAGCAAAATGTTCCGAATCAACATGACTCTGGTATCACAGTGGATATTGACACAGTCTCATCGGAAAACGTGGCTTTAGAGTCGGTAGAAATGGGTTCTCCATCCTGGTGGTGTGAGCCTGGATAAGTTTCCTGAGTCTCAGTTTCTTCCTCTGTGAAATTGAACTGAGAAGACCTAACATGCAGGGCTGCTATGGAGAGTAATAAACAATGGTACCCAGCACATGGCACTCAAAGCCGGTCGCTATTATTGCCAGCTTCAGTCACTCTCTAGCCTCCAGGTGGCAGCCCAACACCTTGACCGACACCTGCGACCCAGCCTCAGATTTTTGAATTCACTGTGTGTGTGTGTGTGTGTGTGTGTGTGTGTGTGTCCTGGGTATGGAGCACAACAGACCAGTCTATACTAGAGTTTCTCAGCCTTGGCACTATTGGCATTTTGGATTGGATGATTCTTTGTGTGGTGGGGGCCGTCCTGAGCATTGCAGGGTGTTTAACAGCCTCCCTGTCGTCTCCCCCTAGATGCCAGTAGCACCAACCCCCCATTACAACCCAAAATGTGCCCAGCCATAACCAAATGTCCCGGGGTGGGCATGGGGCCAAAATGGCCGCCGGTGGAGAACCACTGCTTTACACGTTGATCTTGTATTCCTCTGATTGCCAACCAAACAGTCGTGGAGAAGGGAATGGCATTTAGCCTACATCGTGTTAAAGGTTCCCCAAATCTGCTGGCTCCTCACAAAAACCTGCTTCCAAGGACAGACTTTGCCAGTGTTATTTGCAAGCTTCCACTCACACGCTCAGTAGCACAATGCTGTTGGTTTTTTTGAGGCCAAAATGCTGTTTCCAGGACAATCTCAGGCTCCAGGCTTTCTGAGCCAGCTACACCTCTGTCCTCCTCACAATCTGCTCTCTTGTCTGCGTTTGTGCACAGTGACACTGTGATGCTCTCATCCCCTTCATCTCACTGGGCCTCTTTTCTCATTTCTCCCCAACAGACACACGCTTGACCTCTCTCTTGTTCCCCAGGATGTCTCTGTGCTCGGCCCCCACCCCCAGCTGAAAGAGTCTCCCACATCCTTCCTGCCTGGTCACCCCGGTCTCTTCCTCACAGATCCTTTTCCAAACCCTACTCCGCAGGGACGTCTCTCCTAACTCTGTCTAGCGATCTCTCTTTCCTCCAGCAACTTTCCCAGGACCATATCTATCGACCCCTCGATGAAACACATTCTGAAAAGAGCATCGTTTGATAACACGCCCTGTGGAGTTACAAGTGATTTCATTAAATGCAAACACTCCCTTCTGTCTGCCGCGTTTTCTGAGCTGCCTTTGCACAGCCGTTGTGCTGAATTCCACAGGTGTCTCTGATATTGAGCTTGGACAAAATCCACTTGTTCCAGGTCTACGGATATTTCAAAGGTTAATGTCTGTACATTAGATGGTTGGCTATTCGCAAAGTCCATTTAACATCGGACATAATCCACAGAATCAAACCATGGGCCATTGCTCTCAAACTGACCTTGGTCGTTTTTGCTCTCTGCTTTGCTCCAAATCCATTTTGTTTCCCAGACTCCTCCTTGTTTTCCTGGCACTTAGCTCTCTAGTTTATAACAGTTTCTTATAGATCTCAATTCTTGCTGTAAAGTTATAAAAAAGGGATAGGAAGTAAAGAAAGGGATGGAAGTGGGTGTTGGAACGAAGGCTTTGGGGGACAAGGGTGTATCTCATGTTGATGACTCACGTTAAAACATATTCATGTTTTCTTAGGTTTATTAATGCATTTCATTGCGCCAATAACATCTTCAAAGACTACCAAGCACGCTTTCGGGAAGACGTTTGGGCACATCCTGTGCTTAATGAATCCCGTTACAAAAATGCCTTGCTCGGTGTAATTAGCCTGGCTTTTTCTTCTGTGTTAAAATATAGAACAGACCACTGAGTTGTTTTTTTTTGTTGTTGTTTTTTTAATTCCCTGCTGAACCAATTTTGGCATCCTGGTTTTCATTAAGTTTACACCTGATGATGTGTCATGAGTCATCCAGCAAGTTCAACCCGTTTTCCTGACGAAAAGGGAACGGGCAGTCCAGGGGCTCGCTTTGTTGAGTTCTTGGTCTTGCATTCCTAAAGCTATACTCTTATCCCCCGTATGTCCTCCATCGTTGATCCCATTCACTCATGGAAATCCACGCAGTATTTCTGTGACATTTGCCCACGGTACCTCTAGAGGTGCTGATTTTTGCGAACACCTTTTCTATTTGCGTAGATACGTTTTTAAGGCTCTCAGCATGCTTGCTACTCTCTTGAGAACATTTCAGTTCCGTACGTATCAGTTCAGCTTCCTGTGTTAATATCTTAATAGCGCTCTGGCGTATAAACTGACCTGAAAACCACTTTTTAGACACTACCAACAGGGCAAAGATTTGAGCTGAGGGCTACCTCACTTTCATCTTATCTTACCCTGACTGGTGCCCATCTGAACAGGGTTTAAATCTCCGCTTGGCCATTTTCTAGACGTGTGATGTGGCACAAGGTACCTCATGCCTTTGTGTCTCCATGAAATGTATTTCAGAGGGTTCTCGTATCCAAACTGGCGATTGACCTGTATTATTCCATTGAAAGGTTTTGTCTCCCACTCAATAGTTCATTAAAATGGTCACCTTTCTCTACTCTTGCCACCCTTGTTGGAGGCTAACTGGTACTCTGAGGCAGTGGTTTGCAAAATATTTTTATGCCTCCCCCCGCCAGAATGTGAAAAAACTTTGTAACTCTTCTGAAAAAAACGTTGACATCTAAAATGTCTTGTCAGTGATACAATTTGACGATTTCTATTGTAGCACAGATATTGGTACTTAAAAGTCACACTATGATATTACTCTTTTTAATATATTCACTGAACTGCGAATACCACAGTGATTTTATAAACACTGTCACTTGATCAAAACAACATACACATATGAACAATTTAAATACCTAATTATTAAACATAAGACATACAATTATATTGGAAATGTATTTCAGTGTACCACATTCTAACCATGGTGCTTGTAGGCATTGAAGTAAATTCCAGGAAAGGAGCTTCTTTTTGGGGGGAATGGAGGTGAGTGGTTGCAGGTGTGGAAGAGTCTCAGAATTGGGCCAAAATGACACCTCAGTCCTGTCCTAGCGGCTACCTTCTTCCTCAGGTCACTTACTTTTTGTGTCCCATCTTTGTAAACTGGAGATAATACGAGGTCTGACAATTAAGTTCGTGAACTCATCCTAGAAAAAGTGCTACATACCTCACTGCTGAATATCACTATGGTCACCTTTGAAATACACCCCTTGGGAAGCTATGCACCGATGCCAGCACCTAGTCCACCCTTCAAAGCAATTTTGGAACTCTTTTTCTGGAATGGCCATCAGAGCTGTTGTCGTATTACCCTTGATGTCCTGAATGTCATCAAAATGTCTTCCTTTCAATATTTCCTTTATCTTCAGGTAAAAAAATAAGTCATTGGGGGCTAGATCAGGTGAGTAGGGAGGGTGTTCCAATACAGTTATTTGTTTACTGGCTAAAAACTCCCTCACAGACAGTGCTGTGTGAGCTGGTGCGTTGTCGTGATGCAAGAGCCATGAATTGTTGGAGAAAAGTTCAGGTCGTCTAACTGTTTCATGCAGCCTTTTCAGCACTTCCAAATAGTAAACTTGGTTAACTGTTTGTCCAGTTGGTACAAATTCGTAATGAATAATCCCTCTGATATCCAAAAAGGTTAGCAACGTTGTTGTAACTAGTTCGCGAACCTCATTGTTAGAGCTCGCATGACACATGCCCTGTTTCCTGCCCAGAGTTATAGAATGGCTGACCTAAGACGAGGTAAAAGTGCTTTGGGTGAAGGAAAAGCAAAACACAATTGTTAATTACTGTTATTAGTTAAGGAGGGAAATGCCCTTCTGAAATGTTGGCCTCTGAGGCCTGGAATTTAAATTGCAGTTTGATAATTATAATGCTTGTTTAATCTGATCTGAATCTGATGTGTCCTGGTACCACTGTAGGCTTATTGGCATCCAAGATATTAAAATAAATTTAGTTTTCTAAAGAGAAAAATAAGGGTCATTTGGGGATCCTTGAAGTAATCTTAAAAATAAAATTAGAAGGATTTCTATAAGCTTAAATGATTCAGTGTTCACTCTCGTGGGAAGTTAGCTCTCAGCCCCCAGCGAGGCGCTGGAAACCAGGGAAGGCAAACCACCCACTCGTCCACCAGGAATGAATTTGTAAATCAAAGGGCCACACCCTGTGTGCACACAGCTAAGCAGCTTCTGGTTTTAAAGACTTTTCTTTCTAGGCTCTTAGATTAAATGAGGGAGGGAGGGAAGGAGGGAGAGAGAGAGAGGGAGGGAGGGAGACAGAGAGAGAGAGAAAACTCTCTCAAGAGTAAACCAGGAAATAAACAAGTGAGGGAAGAAGGGAAAAGAAAAAAAATACAAGAAGGCAGCATGTTTGAAGTCTGCCCATCTTGATTCCATCAGTTAAATCCCCTGGAGAACACACAAAGTGAGCTGGGTGGGTTTGCCGTCCGGCCCTGGGTGTGTCTGGGTGAGGAGGTGGAGGTGAGGTGGGGCATGAGCTCTACTGACAGATCCCACATCTCAGCTGCGCTTTGAAGTTGACCTGACCGTCCTTTCATCGAGGCCTCAATATCGCAGTGGCTATAATTTAAACTTGAAACAGGAACAAAGTGTTTTTACTATTGAGTAAATCCTCTGTGAGAAGAGCTGATTCTCCCCATGCAGATGGCGTCTCTCTCTCTTCTTCTCTTCTTGGTGGTGAGTTTAGCTACCACATTTCACACACAAAGTTTGGAAATCCATCGGTCCATAGAACAAGTCAACAAAACATACACCAGGACTGATTATGGGGTCTAAACAACGATAGTAACCATTTCGGAAGTTTCCCTCCCTTCCACCCTTCCTTCTTTCTCTTTCCTTCTTGCTTCCTTCTCATTCTTTCTTCCTTCTTTTTTGTCTTGGAAAAATGATTTTTCATTCTTTGGCTTTCTTATAGAACTAATACAATGTCCCAGATGACATCTCTCAGGGGGAGGAGTAGACCAGACCAGTTCTATTTGGGCAGACTCTGTCATAGCTGCCGATGGGTTGCCCCGGGGCCAGGCGTCCATTCAGGGATGCTGAGCTTGGCCAGCGTAGCTGAGCTTCAAGAGGCACATGGGGTCACTTCAGGGTTGTGATTGGGACACTCACCATGAGGCATATCTGTTCCAGGGCTTCTTGCAATCCATTCTCTCTATATATTTAAACTCCCTAACATAACTCAGGTTATGCTCCCTCCAGGTTGCGATCCATCAGTTGATCCCCTATCTTGTTAGATAAAGATCAGACTCCCTAACGCGGAGAGAGAGGTGAAGGCTGGAATCGATTTACAAAAAAAGAATAAGAATGAGAAATACTGAGAGCAACAATGCGTACCTGGGAACCTGGGTTCTGGTTTGGATTCTGCATGACCTTGTCGGTCTTGAAACTTCTCTCGCCTCAGGCACCTTGCTGAAAAAGTGTATGATTGGATAAGATGACCTCTAACTCTCCGGGCTTTAACATTCAGAGATTTCTCGGGTCTGTACCACTCAACTGAGGACAAGATATCCTTCCAGGGCTGGGGGTGGGATTTGGTTGGAGCAACTTGGGACCTTGTGTGCAAGGTCTTGACCAAATCTTAGTGGCACAGACAGCAAACAAAACCAATGTGCTCTTTCTGGTTAATGTAGCCACAATCAAATGGTTCTAGTGAAAATCAGGATTCTGAAACTGTTCTTCTGAAAGAATCACTCTGAAGCTTGCTTATGGCTATGTCCAGGTTTCAGGTCATTGAGTATATGGCGAGCGCTGAGAAAATTCAGTCCCAAACTAACTGCGAGAACTGTGTAAGTAAAAATAATGGGAAACGCACTACCAAGAGAAAATTCCAAGTTTCCATGGATGACTGGTCGCATCACAGCTCATAATAGTCATCTGTAGGGTAGATGAAACAGTGTGTCAACAATTCATTGGTTGGATGATTATAATGAGTCTTGTAAGTTGATGAAGAGGCTTGAATTGCCATTTTTAAAGCGAATTTAGAAATACTTCATTCATTTGCACTGGACAGTGGCTGTCCCTCAGGTCAAAAGTGGCATCCATCACTTTAACATAATTGAGCCTCTAATAAATTCAAACCGATTCACAGCAGGAGACAGAGGCCAATGGCTAGATGGAAGATTGCTCAAAGACTCTGTCACCTGATAGGTACCCCAATTAAACCTTCCGTCTACTTTCCAGTTTGCCCCCATTGTGCTAGAATGCTTCTCTCTTCTGCAGGCCAGCCTTTCTCTCTCCATCTTTGAACCCGCTAAGAAATTCTACCTTTACCAAAAATGCTGTCCTGTCTCCTTGCTGGATGGATAGGGTCTGATGACTACTGATTCCTAATGCTTAATTAATCGCTCCATCTTCTATGCTTCCATGTCATCTTATAAATACTATTATTATAAGAATTCAAGTATTAGTTACGTCTAGCTGCCCCTCTGGATTGTATGTTTGTATCTCTCACATCTTAATAAATATGTAGAGAACAAGAATTGAAAGAAAGAAAAGAATTGTATTGATGACCAGGGTGGGGGATAGTTATCATCTCATAAGGATTTTTACTCCAATTTATTTCATAGCAGTTAAAATACTACACATTGACAAAGAAAATCTATTACAGCAGAATACAACATGGTTTGACTATTGATGGTCGAAACAGGAGAATGCTGTGTAGGAAAGATTTATTTTGAACGATGGTGCTTAAGGAACAGAAAACAAACTCGTTTAAATAAAGGAGGGTGAGGAAGTGAGGACCTGAAGAGAGATCCTGAGTGATTTAAGACGTCGTTCATATCTCGGCAGGTCAGGGTATATTTCAAAGCACATGGCCTTCTTTTTCGAAAATGTGCCCATTCTTCTGTGTCTCCATCCTAGACAGGACCATTTACAGGCTGACAGGGTAGGGAGGAGGAGGAGAAGAAAAGACAATGAGAATAAAAGATGGCCTGCAGGGATCTGAGCAAGTTGGAAGAAGCAGAGAGAAGGAAATTGTTGTGGGTTGAATTGTGTCCTCCCCCAAATTCACGTTGAACTCCTGATCCCCAGAACCTCAGCAAATCGCCTTATTTGGAAATAAGGTTATTACAGATGTAATTCGTTAAAATGAGGTCATTAGGGTGGGCCCTGATCCAATATGACTGGTGTCCTCATAAAAAGGAAAATGTCGTGCTGACTCCGGCAGCACATACACTAAAATAAAAAGGGATAATTTGGACACAGAGACATGCATGCAGGGAAAACACTCTGTCAGCACGAAGACGGCTACCAGCCAAAGAGAGAGGCCTGGGACAGGTCCTTTCCCAAAGTCCTCGGAAGGCACCAACGTGCTGGCATCTTGGTTTCGGACTTGGGGTCTCCAGAACTGAGATGATCCATTTCCGTTGTTGGAGCCACCCAGCTTGCAGTTCTTTGTTCCGGCAGCCCTAGGAAATTAATCTAGGAATGAAAGGGAATGTGTGACTACCTGCAAAAGAATCATTTCCTAATAAACAGAATAAACTGAACTGTGAAATACAGAGGGGTGACGATAGCTGGTGAAAGTTCTGAGAAGACAGGACATTAATCAGTTCCGGGATTCAGCCAGCAGATGGCGCTGTTGATTGAAACAGCTCTCAGGTGGGAGCAGGAACCGCATGGGTCTTTCCCATTTGTCAGGTATTTGCAAGTGGAGTAAGTATCCAGGTGATGGTAATTGCTGGGCTTGCAGACTACTGCTAACTGTGGCCAGTACCCTCTGTGATTCTTGGAAGTCTGTGAAAAGGGGCTTGTGGGAAATATCTCCGGTGGTTATAATCTAGACAGGTGTGCAGTGCTGTAGGTGGGCATGGAATTTGAACTTTTGCTACATCTGACTGAAATGCAAACTCTTAGAGGGTCTGTGACTGTGGCTGTGCCTTTCTCTTTCATAGCATCTTACACAAAATTAGAAAATGGCTGTTCTTTGTTGTAATAATTTTATCTCCTTAAGCTTACTAGAAAGAGACATCTTTTTTAAAAAAAAATTCACATTTTAAGCCAATAATACATACAAAGCCTGTATTGACATCTAATTCAATCTTTGAGGCATGTTTCCATTTACTTCTTAGAATATTTTTAACCAACATTTTAACTATATACCGGGGGTGCTTATAAAACTGTGTACAAGTGGACACTGGCCCACGTTGCTCAAGCAGTAGTTCGCTGTAATCAGAAGTGTCTGGACGCTGATGGTAACCACTCTGAGCACCTCCTGTAATCGCAGAAGTCAAACGTGACTTGTATTCATCTTTTGTTATCAGTATATACTGAGTATTACAATTTTAATACAGTTTTCCTTTCTAAAATGTATATATACGTTTTTGGCACCCTCTGTATATATATGAATATATATATATGTGTATCTCCAAGAAATCACAATAAGTGTTTACAAAGCACTTTCCACAAAAGCTCCGTGGTGCTATCAAGGTAGACCTTACTGTCCATGGTGTACAGATGAGTTTAAACACAAGCAGGGGATAGCAAAACAAAAACCTCCTAAAACCCGGTTTTTCTCATCCTCAGTTCAATATTCTCTATCACAAATTAAATGTTTAAAAATTTAAAGACTCGCTTGAAATGTAAATCAAAACCACGATGAAATAGCACTTCACACCTGTTAAAATGGCAATTATCAAAAGGAAATACGTAATAAAAGTGTTGGCGAGGATGTGGAGAAAAGGGAACCCTTGTGCATTGTTGGTGGGAATGTCAATTGGTGCAGCCACTATGGAAAACAGGATGGAGGTTCCTCAAGAAATTGAAGAGAACTACCACATAGTAGGTCCAATAGTTTTGCTTCTCGGTATTTATCCAAAGGAAATGAGAACACTAACTCGAAAAGATATCTGCACCCCTATGTTCATTGCAGCATTATTTACAATAGCCAAGACGTGGAAGCAATCTAAGTGTCCTTCGATAGCTGAATGGAGACAGAAGATGTGGCACATATGTATACAATGGAATATTATTCAGCCATTAAAAAAGGGAAATCCTGCCGTTTGTGACAACATGGGTGGACCGAGAGGGCATTATGCCAAGTGAAATAAGTTGGACAAAGACAAATATTGCATGATCTCAGTTATATGTAGAATCTAGAAGAAGGAGGAGGAGAAGGAGAAAAAGAAAAGAGGAAAGAAAAAAGAAAACAAAAGAAAAGAAAAACTGAACTCATAGATACAGAGAACAGTTGCCAGAGGCAGACGGTGGGAGGTGGGTGAAATGGGTGAAGGTGGGCAAAAGGTACAAACGTCCAGTTATAACATAAAAAGTCATGTAAATAACGGATTTAATATACAACATAGTGATTATAGTTAATAATATTGGATTGTCTATTTGAAAGTTGCTAAGAGAGTAATTCCTAAAAGTTCTCATCATAAGGAAAAAAAACTTGTAACTGAAAAAAAGAATTTAAGGAACTGACAATAGAAAATGATCCCACATGGTTTAATGTCTTCAGTTTTTTTAGTGGCCTAACTATGTGCTATTTGTCAAGATACCTATCATAAAGAGCCTATGAAATTTTAATAGAAATCCAAAAAAAAAAGAAATTTTAATAGAAATCCAGTTGTTGATTACATAATTAGTTCTCCGAGTAGAAAAAAATTAGACTCTTGAAATTGCACAGAATGGGTTTGAATATCTCTAGTTTGGGCAAGTTATTTAACGTCATCACACTTCGATATCCTCAACTGAAAAAATAAATGGTAATACTTGCCTCATCAGGGTCAACAAAATAAGATACATTAAGTATTTAATATGGTCCCTGGTATACCAAACAGGCCTTTATAAATGGTAGCTCCTTTATGCCCTGTAAATAAGCCAGAATCTGCAGGCTTAGCGTGCAAAAAACATGTTTTCTCCCAAGCAAAAGTCTAGGATCAAGGTCAAAGTCATAATACGCAGCCGTGGACTGCTTTCACACCCACACAAGGCTGCCAGGCTCGCCAGCGTGTGCACTCCCTTCCCACTTACTTCTTAGAACTAAATGGAGTAGGAACATTCTTCTCCCTCGAAGGGGCTCATTTCTCTCTGGCTTGTTGTGTGGCAGGCACTTCGTAGGGTTTTGTGCCCTTCGCGGGCTTAGTGGGAGTTTTGCATGTAGGAAGAAAGAACAATTTGCTCTAAAGATCCCTGCTGCGGAGTAGAGAAGGTTGTTTTACCGTAAAAGGAGCAAATTACATGACTTCGTTAATGTCATCCAGATGATTTTCTCCTTTTCATTTTTTAAGCTCTGCTTACAATTCCACAACATTTCCTAGCAGTGCAGGCTTCACTTGGCAGTATCCATAGCTTCGGCCTTCGTAAACAATGTTTGCAGGGCATGGGTTTGCTGGCTGCCCCTTTTTTAATTTCAGAATTCCATTTTATATGAACCCCTTACATATAGATGGATACTATGTAATTTACAAAGTGTTTAATGTATATTAGTTCATAGAGTGCTAGCGCTGGATGTATTGACTAGAGGTCAGCCAGACATGTGCTATAAAGGGCCAAGTAGTAAATGGTCTAGGCTTTGCAGACCGTATAGTTTTTATCTGTTGCAACTACTCAACTCTGTGCTTGTAGAGTGAAAACAGCCATAGACAATACGTTAAAAAAAAAAAGGGGGGCATGACTGTGTTCCAATAAAATTTTATTTACGGACACTGAAATTTGAATTTCATTTAATTTCCACATGACACACAAGAATCTTAAAAAAAAATGTTCCCTTAGCTCACAGTCTATACAAAAATAGGCATAATTTGTCTATCCCTAAACTAGAAGATTATAGTCAGAGAACAAGTGTTGGATTTGCTGGAGACCTTACAGAGCTTTAGAAGGCCTTCCGTTTTATAGCTGAAATTCTGGAACACAGCGAAATTTAAATGCTTTCCTCAGCTGGTGAGTTATGGAGGCAAAACCATATTTTCCATCAGATTTTTATAAACCATGTCATTCTTCAGTAATGACCATGACTGATACGCGTCCAGGCAAGCATTACGGTGAACTTATAATTAATCTGTGGACATAAATGTCGGTCTCCAGATTAGCTCTTCTGATCTCAACTTGGAGAGACTTGGACTCTGCAAAATGACTTCCTTAACTGTGTTACTTGCAGCCTACCATTGGGGTCAAATAAAGTGTGTGAGACCTCTCTCATGACTTGTATACTGGTACTTAAGTTGAATATTAGAAATTTTGAGCTGAAAGGGCCCTGGGAGATTTTCTTGGCTCACACCTTCAAATTATATGGGAGCAACTGAGGTCCAAAGAGCCTACGTGAACTGCCCACCGTCAACAATTGGCAGGACCTAGAAGCCAGGTCTCTGGACACCCCATGCAGCACTATTTTAATTATACCATATAGCCTGACACAATAGTTTATGGAAAGGAATTTTATTACTCGTAATTAAAGCATGCCTTTTGTATTCAAGTCCAGAGAACAAATACAATAATGACCCTTAATTACCAACTCGTTCTTCTATTAATATATCAGGAGCTGTACTAGACACACAAGCATTATTTAATCCTTTCCTTCTTTATCTCTATTTTACAGATCAGGAAACTGAGGCTTGAGGAGCTTATCATAACTTATTTCATGGTACATCGCTAGTAAGTGATAGAGCCCCAGTTGAAATCTGCTTTTCTCTTTAAAACCTGAGCGCTTCACTTTCTGTGTCACCTCTGTTGGGTGCTTTTGTTTTAAGCCCCAGAAACGACAACAAAATGGTGTAAATTATAAGAAGGATGTATTGGGGGCTGGGGCATGAAGAGGGGAAGTGTGGCTTGCAGTGTCATTCAGTCCAAGCCCTGAGATCCCGGGCTCTGACTTCCTGGCTTGATCTGCCTGGTCTCACGCTGGCTTCACATTGCCCCCCGTGGCCTCATTCACACCCAGGAAAGGCCAAGGTGAAAGTGAATCATTGGTCGAATGAACGTCCTGATCCTGCAGCTCTGCTTGGACCAATCTCTGCACTAGTCCATATGCTGAGGACAGGATTAATCCTCAGAACCCATCCGTAGAACCAGGAGGGAAGCTCATGCACCCAAGATGAGCTGCTGTCACATGATAGAGAGAAGGGGTGCTCCTTCTGGAAAGGAAAACCTGGAGGCTGTTAGAAAAAGAAGGGAAGAACGAATATTTTACAGGCAACCAACGCATTTACTTAACCATCTCCGTATCCTCTCCCCAGGTATGTAATCCGTAGGGTCAAAGATACACAACTGGCAGCATAAACTTCCGTGGAGGTGTCCTGGACCTCTTGTTTTAAGGTGGTAAGGGGAGAATTGCTCAAGGTACATTACGTACACCAATCGTCAACAAGCATTTTTGGATTCTTGCCTGAACTTTAGGCATCATTAAATGAATAGGTATCAGCCTGTCAAGGCAGGACCTTCCCAAAAGGTATGCGAGCTTTTCCTGGGGGCTCAGACTGCACTTTCCAGGGAGAAAGTAAAGGGACTAATAGTGAACCAATCCTAGCCTTTATAACTCAAATTCAATCCTCTCTTGTCTGCCCAGCTCCAGGGTCGGTATCTCAGACACCCCCACCACCCTCTTTTAGAATAAGACCTATCACAACATGTTGCCATGACTGTCACATGACTAACATCTCCACGAGACAAAAGTCTCCTTAGGGAAGGACCATTTGTCACCCATCTTTGGCCCTCAGCCTGGAGTAGCATGTCGCCTACAGAAAGCAAATGACTGGAACCGAATGAACAGTGCCAGCTCTGAAATGAGGGCTGGAGCCCCTGGAATACTGGGGAGTCCAGTGAGCTCCTCTGAGCCTCCTCTCCCACCAAATGAAAAAACTAACGGTGTCTCATATAAAATGTAAAGTGAAGAAAGTGTGACCTCTTCCATTTTTCGTTTTTTTCTAAGATGCACGTTTTCTCATACGTCACCATCTCAGAAACTGAGATCCAGTCTTACAAGGCACTGAATGTCTGTGTGCCCCCCCCAGATTCGTATGTTGAAACCTAACCCCCAAAGTGATGGGATTAGAAGTTGGGGCCTTTGAAAGGTTCTTAGGTCATGAGAGTGCAGCCCTCACGGTGAGATGCGTGCTCTGATAAAAGAGACCCCACAGAACTCCCCAGCCCTTTGCCACGTGAAGTTGGAGCCAGAAGGCACCGTCTGTGAACAGAAAGCCGGCCTTCATCAGACACCGAATGTGCTGGCACCTGGATCTTGGACTTCCCAGTCTCCAAACATGCGAGAAAAAGCCACCCAGTTTATGGCATTTTGTTATAGTGGCCTGAAAGACTAAAACCATCCTGTAATCCACGTGTAAGTACATACCATACTTTAATTGATCGTGTTTTGTCTTATGTCTTATGTACTGTATCTTAATATTCCATAAAATAATGGTGACTCTTACAATCAAAGGTATCTGATAACAAAATACAATGTTATGGATATCCATGCAGTACTCTGCCTCTGACACATGTTCCGAACCTGACTAAGAATCAACTAGTCTATTTGTCAGTCTCACGAGAGTCCTTTTACATCCCTCACCGCGTCCTGGGTCCCTCCCTATATTTTAAATGTATCCAAACCTTTTTGAAAATGATTTCTATTTAGTACAGCGTTTAATCTTACTTGTCTTTACTTTCCATTGCCATCTCACCACCACAACCACCGTGCTTGAAAGATGAACTTGGAACCATTGTGGAAAGAATAACTTTAGTTCTAGTCTCGTTTTGCCACTAATTACCTACACGTCTAATTTCTGTCATCTGCAAAGTGGAGGTGCCAATATTTTCTTCACAGTTATGTGCTGTCCAGTGAGATCACATGTGTGGATGTCCTTTAAAATGACTGCATTCTGGAATCTGATAAGCAGAAAGGCCTCCGCTCCCCTCTGTAATTTTACCAGTCTTGGACAGCTTCCAAAGGCTTCAGAAGAAAGGGTGTCTTTTAAGGTGCATTTGATTACTTCCTATAGTCACCCCCATGATTGCTGGGATGACTTCTGTTCTCGAAAGATCTACAAGACATGGCAAACAAAGTGACTAATTGTTACATTGACTGCACCCAATTTCCAGTAAGAATGTGAACTCCATGGCTTTAAATGTCAGGGTCCCCCTGATTTTGCCTGTCAGGCCGGAAATGCTTATTTGCAAGGACCACTAGGGGAGCCTTGTCTTGAGGTTTTTAAGACAGTGCGGGCTTTAACTTGAGATGAGTTGCTTTCAATGTGACTTACCAGAGACAAGCTCCATGCTATGTTTGGCATTAAAGAAGTCATCGTTTATTTGTGGTTTTATTTGTTCTTTTCAACTTTGTGCTTTCCCTGCCTTTGCACACTATTGAAACTTAGTCTGTCTTTCACTTGCTTGTAGGCTTAAATTATGGAGTAGGAGTGGGGTGGACATTATGACACTAATAGTTATTTTGCACCCACTGTGTGCTCAATTTACACACATTGTCTGGTTTCTCTAGACATCTCACAGCACTCTGAAAGGGTTTAGTGTTCTGTGTTTGAGCTGAGGACACTGAAGTGATTTGTCCGAGAACATGGAATCAGAACTGGACGCAAGCCTCCTGAGCACAGACCCCCAACTTTTGTTTTTGATTTTTGGTTTCGATTTTGTCTGGGGATAAGGGAGAAAGGAGTGAAAAAAAATTGGTATTTGAGCAAGCATTTGGCATGCTTTTTTAAATTTTCTAGACGGGAGGTCATCTTCTTCCATTTTCTGTATGTCTTCCTTTTTTTTTTTTTTTATTCCTGAAAATGAGCTTGCCAGTGAATCATTTTCCTTCACATTTTTTTTTTCTGGAACAATTCCGGATTCTTATGGCATTACAGAATAAGTCTAGCTAAAGATATTCCGTAAAGCAGATAGCCTTAGGGAAGAAGTGAGGGATAAATTACATGAATGAGTTAGTACAAAGCTGCTAATAAAACCTACAACACAGGTAAAAGGCAGAGGTATAATTTGCGGAGAGAGGTATTTAGTACCAACTACCAAGAACTAAAAATATAAAAAATAAAGAAGTATATGATTTTTATTTAAATTGCAAAAAGTAAGAGAGATTTATCTAAAATGGAAAACAAAAATAAACGGCCAACCCTAAAATTTATTTGCATAAATAATCACAAAGAAAGAATTTCTCTGTAACATTAAAGTGCATTTTCTTTGGACAATGAAAAACGATTACTTTTTTACATTGGTCTAACTTTATCTGTGATTAGAGTTTATGAGATACAATTCTTATAATGCATCTTCATATCTTTTTCATTTCACAACTGTTTTTGCTTATTCTTTTATGTTTGATTATTGTTTTACTACGTTTGTAGTAAAGTTATTTTATTATTGTTATTTTTTACTTTTGTTACTTTTCTCTCTAAAGAATAAAGGAAGTTCATCTTTGAGAAGTCTTTGTACGAGAAAAGAAAAAAACCCTAGTCTTTAATCAGATTCCTTAGATCCACAGATACAGGAAATTTTATATTCTTGGTTTCTCGCAAAAACCATAATAGTTTAAGTGATTTAGAGCATAAATTTAAATTAAACTTCCAGGATTCTTTTTGGTTAACAAAAAGAGGTGCGGAGAATATACTTGGAGAGAAAGGTGGAAGAAAATGTATATACAAACTTAGGCAAGCATGTTTTAAAAGCAGAGGTTATTCCTAAAACATCGTTTATGTTTTATGTCTCCTTTCCTTAACATTCGTCAATTGCCTCTTCAGTGAAGCAAAGTGTTGTTTTCCCAGAGCAGGAAAATCCCATTATAAAATGCTGCAGAGAGGATGCTGCTTTGGTCATATCGCCTCGATTTTGAGGGGCCCCTGTGGCCGTGGGGACGGTACCCGGTAGTAAATAGAGCACGGGCGTCCCTGGGCGAAGTCAGGGTGACCCGCGCGCAGTGCGTTGCTGGGACCCACTTGCTGCATGTGAAGCACTCTTCGTCCCCTGGCTTGACAGTGACAATGCCCACTTGCTAACATGTCCCCAGACGTTAGGAAGCTGAGTTTGGGGACAGGAAAGGGGGCTGCCCTGGCCAGGCTGCTGGGCCGCTGGGATCCGGGGCACCTGCTTCTCCGCTGGCCCCCTGGCGGTCCCCGCGGGAAGAGGTGGCGCCCCGAGCGCGGATCGCGGGGCGCCCGGGAGAGCGAGCTCCCCACCTGGGCCGGGGCAGCCGCAGCACCCGCCCCGCTGGGAGGGGCGGCGCGGGGGGGCGGGGGCCGCGCGCGGAGCAGAGCAGGGCCGGGCCCCGCTGAGAGCCACCCGCCGCTTCCCGGCTGCCGCTGTCGGAGGCGCACAGAACCGGTTCCCAAGGTCTGCGGCGTCGGCGGCGCCGCGGGAGCGCTGGTCATGAGGACCCTGTGGCTGGCGCTGTGCGCGCTGGCGCGGCTGTGGCCCGGCGCCCTGGCAGGCTGCGCTGAGGCTGGGCGCTGCTGCCCCGGCCGGGACCCCGCCTGCTTTGCCCGAGGCTGGAGGCTGGACAGGGTCTACGGGACGTGCTTCTGTGACCAAGCCTGCCTCCTCACCGGGGACTGCTGCTTCGACTACACCAGGGCGTGTCCAGGTGGGTGGCGGGGCCGGGGGGGGGGGGGGAGGGAGGGCACCGGCCGTTAGCCTGCAGCCAAGGGACAGAGTCCCACACCGAGGACCAGGCATCCTCCGGCCCCTTCCGTCGTGGTGGGGCCGGTCTCTCAATCCCGGTCCACCCCTTCCATCCAGGTACACCAGCTCCATCTGTCCAGGGTCTTCCAGCTCCCTCCGTCTGTGGGCACCCCAGACTCTATCCTAGGCCTCTCCAGCCCCCTTCCATCTACACATCCCTCTCCAAAGCATCCCTCCCACCAGAGCCTGGATGGAAAGTGCTGGAGCACTTTCTGGAGGGGTGCAGGTCACTTCTGCTGGATGAATTCGTCCTCTCAGGAACTCAAGCTTGCTAGGGCCACCTCCCGCCTGGAGAGCGGCGCTGACAGGCTCCAGGACCCGCCCCTGGGTCAGGCTCCACTTCCATCCTGTTAATCCTCAGGGACCTTAAGGGCTCTGTGAAGGGTGACGAGAGAAGGAATGTGTAATGATCCCACTTTGTGCCAAGGGCTTGCTCCGGGGGCAGGGATGGGGGGGCGGGGAGTTCAAGTTCTTGGAGGAGCACGATTGCCCTTGACTCCAGACTCCAGCCTGTGGATAGAGCCCCTTCCTCACAAAAAAGTGTTCCCTCTGTCCTTTGAATTCAGTTTTATCTATATAGCTTGATAACTATTTTTATCTCAGGGATCTTACTGTGTTGTAATCTTGCTGGTTTCCCTTTAGGGTCAGTCTTTTTCATCCTTAAATTTCCCACAGTATCACAGCCCCTGGTATGGGCTCAATAAATGATGATTTAATTACATTAAAAGGGAAAGGAAGAAATGGTGAGGGTAGTTCTGAAGAACGAGGTGCACCTGAGAGAAGCCAGCTCCGGAAATAGAAGTAGCTCGGGGCCCCCCCACCCCCCTTAATCGCATCACCCCCAACGCCACGCAGTTGTTAGGGTTTGACCTGAAGGATCTCGGTGTGGGATCCTCACATCTTCCCGGGAGAGTAACCAGCAGGGCTGGGGGCCTGGTAGAGAGCAGCTCCCCTCCTGCCTCTGTTCTGCGGGAAGAGGCCACGAGCCCATGGCAGGATGGTCAGCCAGGCCCGCTGCTGAAAGAACACGGTTGAAACACATTAAGATTTTTTTGACCCTGATGGAAAGTTGATGATTTACCTATGAATATTGATTTTCTTTTTGATAAACTTCTTTCACTTTCCTGCTCCAAGGCCAGGAGCTTTTACTACTAAAGTAAGGTGAAGAGTCAGTTAGGAGATGCAGTGCCCTCGGGCCAGCTGTCCTCAGCCCCCTCCTCAGGTAGCCACCCCAAACAGGAAAACCCCTGTTTTCCTCAGTTACCTGGGTCACTCAGGTACACCCTGTCCACTGTGGTAGCCTCTCTCACTCAACCCTCCCACGCGAGGGATTTACCTACATGTTAAAGGTAAATACAGAATTCCCCTAGTTCAGATAATGTCCCCCAGACCATGGCAAGCACAGTGACACAAAGATGGTGAGGGCATAGTCTCTGCCCCTGAGAAGTTCATAGTCACACATGCAAAACCACTTGCAGCACGCTTAGTGCCAAAACAAAGGACCTGGGATGCTAGAGAGGAAACACTCAGAAGACCAGAGGAGGGGATGGGCAGTCTAGTCCCAGAGAATGAGCGAGAGGTCTCTAGAAGGGGAAGGGAATTCTAGGAGGAAAGCATCACTGGTTGTTGGTGTCAACCTTTTATGCCAGGTGCTAGGCTAGGCCCTAAGGTAAGCTGGAGAACAGGATAGTGAATATAGCTAGATATGGCGCGATTCCAGCACAGACAAGGTGAGCAAGCTGAGAAAAACTGGCTTTCTAGTGAGGCCTAACAGTGCTATGAGGAGTTGCAGAATCATCCAAGTCTTGATTTGGTCAAAAATACATCCCTTCTTTTCAGTCCAGGAGGTAGACATATTAAAACAAAAAGCCTGTCGTGTTGGAGTGGGGATTTATTGGGTAAGGGATAGCAGAAGGTGGGAGATGACCTCACCATCTCTGGAAAGACTGAGAAAGAAATCTAGCTTAGCAGAAGAAGATGGCGGGACTGAAAAGACTCCTTGTTGGTAAATTCTCTGCACCTAGAGTGTTTTGTTTTTTGGAAGGGAGGAAGAAAATAGAGATGGTTGGAAGCTGGCCACTTTGGGGAGACTGAGCCTGCTGGTGCCTCAGAGTTGAGAGTGAGTGAAGGTCAGGTTGGCGCTGAGGTGCTCTGCGTCCTCAGCCCTGGACAACTGTCACAAATGAGCTGACTTTGGGGCTTGGGGGAGGTCGGGTTGGCCTGTGTTAGCATTTTACAGGAACTGAGGCTGCCAGAGGGCTTTCCCATTACTAAGTGACCACGAATGGGCCGTGGAGTGAGCGCTGAACCCACGGCTGCCTGATTTCAAGCTGCCATCAGCCACATCTGTTTGTGCTAATGCAGGGTTATGATTTATTTCCAGCTAAATCAAGGCTCGGCAGCACGGATACCCCATTCCGCCTCTTAGAATCTCATCTCCTCCTTACCCAATGCTGTGTTATCCATTGATGCTGCCCGAAGCCTTTTGGCTGAAGTGACATTAAATGTGAACAGAAAATGGAACTGTGTCAGAACTAAACATGCCTTACTTCTGTTCCTTCTGATTTTTTCATCTTGATAAGTGCATTTTTTGGGGGGGTGTGGCTAAAAGATAAAATACTAGCATTTCTTTTTCTAAATAGAAAGTTATTTTTCACTCACTCAGAATAAAAATATATTAGTGGATCTATAGAATTACTAAGCTGCCATTAAAAAAAAATCTGTTCTGAAACTAATTATCTCAGAAATTCTCATTATGATGATGGCATGGGTTTCAGTACCAATTACGTATTTTCATACATCCTCCCCCATCCCCCAAAAAGAATAGAAAATTCACCATTGGCCTGGTCAGGGGTTGGGGGGGAAGGGGCGAAGCAGAGGGGGGACAGATCCAAGTGACCCGTCCTGGGAGAACTTCTTGCAAAACCCGCTTATCAGGCACAGGCGTCCCCGTCTCAGCTGGGTTCCTGGAGTCTGCATTCTAAGCTCATAGAAACAGTAGTTTGCATTAGATCTTGGATGAACAACGTAAGGGAAGACGAATCATTAACCCAAGTGGAGAGGGACCAAAACTGAGAAGCCTAGATGGGTCAGTCTCTTCTAGATTTATGCGGCATTTAGGAAACCAACTGGCCAAAATCTCTGACGTCATATCTGGAGGAAGAAGGGGCACCATCCTTAAAAATATGGGCTCCAAAACTCACCCAAGGGAATGATGTCCCAATCTATAAAGATTTAGAAAATGGAGGCTTTACTGGAGCCGGAGTGACTGAGAGACCGCGTGTGGCTTCCCCTGCCTCTGTCTCTGCAGAAAAAAAACGAGCAAGGCCTGGCACCAGGATTCATCATGCAGAACTTGGCTGCAGCCCTGGGTGTGCAGTCAAGGAGGGTAGAGTTGCCAAGGCTTCCCCAGCACTGGCTCCAGGCCAGGCCCTCTCACAGGCACCTCACAGCTCTAAACTTACTTTTGTCTCACAACCTGCCGAGGTTACAGGCATACCTCAGCGGTACGGCGGGTTTAGGTCCAGACCACCGCAATAAAGCGAGTATCGCAATCGAGCAAGTCATAATCTTTTTGCTGGTGGAGGGTCTTGCCTTCAATACGTGAAAAAAAAAAAAAAAAAAAAAAAAAGCAACAACTGTGAAGCACAGGAAAGTGAAACGCAATAAAATGAGGTGTGACACCAGGTGGTTAGAGATTAGGTAATTTGTCCAAAGTCACACCACTAAGTGAAGACGCGAGATTTGAACCCAGGATTTGAACCCAGATCCATAGCTCACATGGTTAAACATTATGTTTGTATTGCCTCAGAGAAATGAGGCTTTATGAGAAGCTGTGTACTTTGCAGGGTAGACCCCAGATAAACACTGGCAGAGTGGATGAGTCTTCCATGGCTGTGTGCTCAGGGGCAAAATGTGTCCTGTTCCTCTTTGCAGTCCCCTGATGGCTACTGTGGTGTCACTTGATAACGTTTGTCAAAACAACGTGAGCAGTCATTCCACCGAGGGGCTGCTCTCTGTGGTGTCAGAGGGCACTGCCAGCTGGGGTGTTTCCACATGTCCTTTTAAAAATAACATTTTCCTGCCTTGACTACAAAAGCTATGCTGCAGAATATTTGGAAAATATAGAGAGCCACAAAAGAAAAAAACAACAAAAACCCACCTGGAAACTTACTGTCCAGAAAAAGCATCATTATCTTTTTGATTTCCATCTCCTTTCTTTCCTGGGTTTCTATGGTGTGTAAAATTCCATTTTTCTAATGAGGTAGCACATTTAATTGTCTTGCTAGCATTTCATGCAGCTTGTCCAGTTAATGTCTTGAAAGAAAAACAAAACAAAACAAAACAAACCCTACTGGGGGCCAGATAACATGGTTTCTGCAAGAGGAAAAAAATACTTGGTCATTTTATTAGAGGCTTTCTCAGGGGGTCAATAGGCACTTGGGCAACATAGTCTTGTTTGACTTTTAGAGGCGTTTTGGCAAGGTTCAAAAGGCGGATAATATACATTTGAAATTGTGAGATACGTGTGCGTGTGGATAAAGGGGCTTTCTTTTCCTTCCATGGAACGTCAGAAAGCAACAGCCCTGTGTAAATAATCCTGCTGTGAGTAAAGTGTAAAAAGAATATTTCCTTAGGAATGATTAGGAATATCTGAACTTGACAGTGTAAGGGAGAAGGCACTGGATCGTGGGTGGCCTTAAACTTGGAGGCAGCAGACAGCCATGCAGGCAGGGTCAGATACAACTGGGAATGCTTGAGAGTCTGTGCTCAACCGAGGAGAGGCCACATGAGAATAAAAGCAAGGCCCTCCATTAGGGAGAAGTAATCCAAACTCTATTTCTGGTGTCAGCTGTTTGTTGTGGTGTGTGTGTGTTTGTGTGTGTGTGTGTGTGTGTGTGTGTGTACGCATGCTTATATTTGGCACCATCCAGAAAAGCACTAGAAAACCATTTTTAAAAATTACCCTTTAGTACCTAAAGACTGAGACTAGTGTGTGTGGTTCTGGCTGCCACAACACACCAAGGCTGAGTCCAGGGGTCATTCTGAGAGGGGAAGTGTCTATAGAAAGATGGATCCAAAAGCTGGAGTATTCAACCTGAAAAGTCTGTGCTGGAGGAAAGGGGACCTCCTGAAACAGTAAGTTCCTGAGTGGCACAGATAAGATCAACAGAGATATGTTTTTGCACCAGATTCTGAAATTCTTGTGTGAGGGAAATTTGGCTCAAATAAAAGGAAATACCATTTCACGCTGCAGATGGTGACATGAAAGAAGTTTGTTGCATTCGAGATGTGGTACTAGCAGGAGACATAAATGGACTTGTGCCTGTCAAGAGCAGCCAGATCTACCTAATCTGAAGGCACAGACCCTTGGGGGCCGCCATTGCAAGGAGGGTGCAGACAGCTCTGGGCCAGGCTAAGAATTCCCTCGTGTTGGCTACGGGAGCTTCTAGTTTCACCGGCTTTTCTTCCCACTCTGGAGCTTCCGTCAGTGCTTTGGCTTCTAACTCATGAGATAAGCAGACCAGAGTCTGCTTCAATGTAGAACATTATTTACGAAGGAGGAAGAGCTTGCCCAATGCCATTTTATTCATTCATTCAACAAATATTTTGTGAGCATCTACCAAGTGCCAAGCACTAGGCATGAAATGAAAAACTCAGCAACAATAAACAAAACAAAACAAAAAAAAAGGAATTATGAATCATGGAGTTGCTAGAAGGCAAAGAACACTGAGGTCTGAGAGGAAATAATTTTGAGGGGTGTGTAAAGGGATGCTGGGAGACAGCTTAGCTAAGCTGGCCAGAGAAGGACTCTCTGAGGAGAAAATAATTCATCTGGGACCTAAAGGATGGGTCGAATCCAGCCATGCCCAGTGTGGGAGGAACTGGCAGAGCGAACATACAACAAAGGAGAGGGTGAAAGAATTTGGGTGTTTTCAAGAGGTCAGGAAGCCAGCATGGCTGGAGCTTGGCACAGAGGTAGTGGGGTGACGGTTCCAGATGGGAGTGGACGGGCCGGCCCAGGCCAGTCACACACGGCAGGGAGTTTGAGTTTCATTCCAAATTCAGTGGCAAACCACTGAGGGAATTTCAAAGGCCATTTATTAAAAAAGAAAATAAAGTCAGTGGCACATCTTTTCAGGTAATTGTATGTGGCTGGCTATGACTAGATACCCTGTTAGAGCAGGCAAACATATACCCTACTCTTGTGTTGTGTAAATTCGTTCCTGAAATGTGTAACTTACTTTCCTATTCTGGACCTTTCTTCCTGTGGCTGTGGTAGGGCCATCTATCACAGAAAGCTCGTGAGGACAGGGAACTAGCTAGCATAGCAGGAAGGACTCGATAATTCCTCACACTCTAGATTATCTCACTTCCCGCTGAGCTGGGAGCCAGAGGTGCCCACTGGGCCTGAAGTAGGGACTTGGGTGTCTGCTTCATATCCCTGGTCTCTATTCCATGTTTCCTGCCTGCCTGTGCTCTCCATTCTCTCGTTACGCTTCTTGGGATCACCTCTCAAATAAATTACTTGCATTCAGCTCTGTGTCTCAGAATTTGCTTCTGGGGAAACTCAACCGGAACGTGACATTGTGTTGAAACAAACATGAAGAAGAGAAAAAAGGGCTTGCCGAGGTTCCTGGCACCCATGAAATCTAGGCTTCTGTCGCCTCCAATAAGTGGGATGATGTCATCATGTCCTAACTCTCCAGACATCGGGAAGCTGTGACAAGCTGGGAGTCCAAGGTGATCACTCTGCTCACTAGATAACCATCTGTCAGGCCCCAGAACAGCAAGTGGAATGTGAAAATTGAGAAAGTCAGATTTTAAGAAAGAATATTTTGGTGTGCTGTATGTCGATGTAAATTAGATAAGCTTCGTGGGAAGGGAACAAGAATACTCATGGAATAGTTCAAAAGGAAATCAGTGTCATGCAGCTGTCAGATAGGACTTGTAATAAATCTGTCAGAAGTTTCCCTACTTCCCCTAAGCTCCGTGACCAAAGATTGCATGTGACCTACGATGATTTACAATCTAAATCATCAAAAACTCACATTCGTCAAGAATAGATTTGTTTCCCACAGAATAGGAATACCTCAGATTAATCTTCCAACTCAAAATATTTTGTGGAACACCTTTTGCCTCTCCATGAACCCTGTATTTCCATGTGAACTTGGTCTTTCCTTCTGACTTACCATGCAGACATTGAGATGTTATTCTTCGGGGCCCCAGAGCGTTCTGACTCTCTTGATGAGACTATGAGAGTCATGCATCGTGAAAACGGGACGTAGCTTTTTGCCACGGACAAACTTGAACCAAATGGGAACAACAGCTGATCCAATGATCCTGTGATTTGAGGATTTGCACGGTGCACGCAACCACATAAAAGAAACACACATTGGACAGGCACAAATGTTGAAGTACTGGGAGACTAAATTCAGAAAACTGTCCCCGATGTCATCTTTTACCACATGGATAGAGTGTAACCCAAGGTCATATTACTGAATTCTGAGTTAGCGCCGTGGCACATTTCATTTTATTGTGATGCCCAATGTTAATCCTTGAAACAAGTGTATTTTTTTAAAAAGTGTATCCTTAAGTGTTGTTTAAGTCCAAAACGTCAGGGCAGGAACTAGCTAGACTCCGAGATGAAGAGACTTGGGTGGGGAAGAGAGCCGTTGAAAGAATTAAGGCCAGAGGAGTCCTTTTCAACCAGGTCCTAGCCTGACAGTCTCTTTAAATGCCTTTCAGTTCCACAGGCCAATTACATCATGGGATTCTGAAAACGAAAAGGGAAGGGTCAACAAGAGATGACAACAGCAGGAAGTGACCTGTTACCGAGTTTCCAAAGGATGTCTGCACGGCAGAGATTGGGAAGGAACTCTGACGTGGCTCATTTTTGCTTCTTTAGGTAGTTGACCTATGAGTCGTGTGCTACCTGTGAAGTTTTAGGTGACTAAATAAAAACATTTTAAAAGTTTGGAATTTTTGAATTAGTGACAGACAGTCTATGTTGCATGTGACCCTTTTTATGTCTGAGGAAGCTATGTGCTGCCAAATGATACACCTGCCACAAGCCGTGAACCCCAAACTAGAGTGTGCTCAGAGGCACAAATGAGTTTCCAAATAAGATCAGAAGATTTCAAAGAAATTAAGGTGCTTCCTTGATGAAGATTCTGTGCGAAAGCGTGAGGGTGATCTAGGGAAAGAGGGTGATACAGGTTTTGCGAGGAAAGAAAGCGTGTTGGCCTCTAGTTCAGAGGTCTGTCTTCTGTCTTTCTGTCCTTGTCTTGTGTCCAATTCCAACTATTGAAATAACTCAATGAAAAAACTCATTCCAGTCCTTTGAAAAGGCTCACTAGCACTTTAAATGGGACAGTTCAATGTCAGCCACATTGATTTTACAGTCACCGCCGCGGAATTGTTGGCCAGACTCTTGCCCTGATTCTGCCCTTTCATGGTGACCACGAGCTCTGCGAGGCCTGGCTGTTCATCTCTAAACTCCAGCTCTCATAATTTTTGAGTCTCTGAGCCGCATGAGACTGAGCCCCCGGGAGCTGACTCCAGCGTAGGGGTCCCTTGGTGTGGCCTTGACTTGGGCAGGTGGTGGGGTTATTGGTGGGTGAAGTTCATTTTTTTTTTAAACGTTTTTTTTTTCCCCTTTACGTTTTCTGCAATATGTAGTCCTGCTACAATAAAAAACGTTCTGGCCCGGGGAGGGTAAAGTTAAAATCAAGGAAAAACCGGGGCGAAGATCTGATCTAAGCAGGGGAGAATGAGGAAATAGCCTGAGGCCTCTGTTTCTTTTCTCGGGTGTGTCCCTGGCTCAGACCCACCTTCCTGATCCGGAAACCTCCACCCTCCTCTGACAGGTACTTGATTATCAGCTAACCGTCGTCGTCGGGGCATTGGAGTCACTGTCACCCAGACCCTGCGGAGGCTGTTCCTTCGATGCAGGGCCCAGTCAGGGCTCAGGTCCCGCGGGCTGGGCGCCACGTGGCGGGGAGCAGCCTGGCTGCCGGGCTTGCGGCCTGAGCGTCCCTCGGTCCTGTTTTCCAGCTCGCCCGTGCATCGTGGGGGAGTGGAGCCCCTGGAGCG
Source organism: Rhinolophus sinicus (assembly GCF_036562045.2). Classification (NCBI taxonomy): domain Eukaryota; kingdom Metazoa; phylum Chordata; class Mammalia; order Chiroptera; family Rhinolophidae; genus Rhinolophus; species Rhinolophus sinicus. The sequence goes on from NC_133763.1 coordinate 8,911,206, forward strand.
GCTGTGCAGCGCGGTGCAAGCCGACGGCCCGCGTGCGGAGGCGCCTGGTGCAGCAGGAGCCGCGGAACGGCGGCGCGCCCTGCCCGGCCCTGGAAGAGAGAGCCGGCTGCCTGGAGTACTCGACGCCGCAGGGCCAGGCCTGCGGGCACGCCTTCGGTACGGAGGTTTGCGTGGGCGCTGCGTTTCCATCTCGTGGTCCCCTGAGAGGCCAGGTGCTGTGCAGGGCAAGTTGCATGCGCTGCAGGGAGTGGGGAGGGCCAGTCTGCGGGGAGCAGATAAGGAGCTCAGGAAACGCTTGATAAAGGAGTTACCGGTCAGCTGCATGAATGTCCCCAGTCCCTTCTCTTCCCTCCCTGTGCTTATAACCCGGTGGTGGCCTCTTCTCCTTGTGCACCGTGTTTAGCAGACTCCGTCCAGCTGGCCACGGAGGGCTTCAGGCAGGCTCTTGGCATTTCACACAGGGTAGTGACTGTCCAATAAGGAGAACTCCATTTTACCTTTCACTGCGATTCCTGTTTCAACACCAACACTCACATCGTGTGACAATAGTAGAACCATTATAAATTCCTGAACAGCGATAGACTGATTCTCTTAAAACACCTCTCTCTCCTCTCACGCCAACTGGATCTGGGCGGACGTGATCCGATTTGTGATTTGAAAAGAGCAGTGTGGTTGTGGCCCGGCCGACGGAGGGGCCAGCGGTTGTCCTCATGAGTGAGTGGGGAGCCCCAGGACGCTCACAGAGAAATCAATACAAAGGCCAGTGCTGGTGTATTGATCTGGATGGAATCTGATAGACGAAAACCCTGATCCTCAGGATAGCAGAGACCCCAGCTGTTTCCTAGGAGCCTGGAAGATTGCATGTCAACATGACCCTCGTCAAGCCATTTTGTTGCTGTTCCCATTCCGCACACGAATGTGTTATCTAGACTCTGCTTCATGCCAGGCACTGGCTGGCTGCCAGGGTTGCAGTGGTGAGACAAGTTGACGGGAGTCTGCTGTCATGTAGCTCACCGTCGAGTGGCAGGGGGAGAAGGTCACTGGGTAATCCTCGGAAATTCATCTCAGACAATTACAGCGGCGATTTGGTGCAGCTGGTACTGCCCCCATGAGAGGGGTGTGGAGCTATGAGTGTGCATTGAGTTGGTTTCCCCTGGTCTTGGGGGAGAGGTGGGGAGGGGAGGGACTTCCTGGGGGATTGGGGCTGAGGCTGAGAAACACAGAGCTGTGCAGGCAGACAGACCAGTGTGGTGAACCATAAATAGAGGTTGATCTGGGAAAACCAGGGGACCCTGAGAGGCAGTAACACACCAGCTGTACTGGGTGGTACTGGAGCAGGGGTGCATGAGAGGTCGTGGTGTGGGGACCACAGTCGAGAAGGAGGGGGGCTTATGTGTCTAGGTGATGTCAGCTGAGGCCAGGGGTCTCAGAGTCACAGAGCTGCAAAGGGCAAAGGCCATGGGGTATTGTGGGGACAGAGCCCCAGAAAGTAGTTTCCAGGCTCTCGGCCTCACATAGACAGGTGCTGGCTCAGGTAGTAAATGGCCATCAACTGTGATTGCATGGCCATCAGCTGTGGCTAGTTGGCCGTCAGCTGTAACCAGTGAGCCAATGGCCACTAATATAACTGCTGTGGCTACGCTAGCAGCAAAATGGGGGCTAGCAAGAAGATGGTGGCTGGGCTGGCAAGCGTGGATGGCGGTTTGCGGACAGTGTGGATCCAGCCTCCAGTGAGAGTATAATGCCGCCAGAGAGAATATAGTGGTATGACTCCCCTACCTATGGCTCCGTGGGTGTTCCCTCTTGGCCTCACCATGTCCTGCGTTCTTGTATGGGGAGCGGGAGCAGAGACCCCGCAGGCCGCCCCACACGACAAATGGCGCAGCGAGCAGGGTCTCCCGCATGACAGGTATCATGAGTATAAGGCTTTAGTTGATCAACAGCCAGCAGATGTTGGGTGTGGTTTCACAGGGTATACAAAGCAGGCCAGAGCTAAATAGCTAAAAATCTGCCTGTTTGGCTATTTTTATAATAATTGTATGTATAAAAATTTGACTTTGCTGCCAGTAAGCTTTGGAACTAACAGGTCTCAGCCTGCTGTGGGGGAAATAAACAACCTAGGGGCCACATTTTGGCTCATTCATATATTAGGTTGGTGCAAAAGTCATTGCGGGTTTTGCAGTTATTTTTAACCTTTTAAGCCACAATTACTTTTGCACCAACCTAATACAACATGGGGGGAAACGCAAGGCCCACTGGAGAAGCTGGAGGAAGACCTGGGTGGGGCGAGCAGAGAGTGAGGCTGGCCGTGAGGGGGCTGATACCCCTTCCATGCAGGGCCTCCGAGCTCCCTGGTTAGGGTTTTGGTCTTTCTCTTAAGAGCCCTGGAAAACCTCTGGGGTGTTTTCTGCAGGGGCTGATACGGTCAGATCTGTGATTTGAAAAGATCCCCCTGGTAATGGAGTGGCAAACAGCAGGGCCAGAGTGGAAACCTCTCACAGACGTGGCAGTCACTGCAAGCTCGCGGCACTTGAGTGCTCAGAGAAAGGGTCGCAGAACAAAATCACATGCAGCTCCTGAGCTCCACAGAAACACTGCAGAAAGGGCTCAGCAGGAAGCTGCCGTAGGACATTGTTGATGTTCTTTATGACCCTTCCAAGTGAGAGTCGATCTATCAGGAAAAGCCAAGGCTCCATTCATTTACAGAGTTTGGCTGCTAGAACGTAGTTCTGGAGTGTTCCACCAGGCTGTTTCAGACCCCTTCCCAGCCCTGCGTCTCTTTATAACAGGACAATGCAGGTCCCAGGACAGGGGACAGGGAGGTCATTGAAGAGGGTGGTATGGAACATGGGCCCACATATTGGTTTCGGGGGTTCCCTTCTCTGCCTGGAAATGTCCACCCCTCTGTCCTCTGACTGCGTGAATCCCACAGGCCTCCCTGCCACCAAATGTCCCATGTTCCCAAATTACCCCTCTGACCACCCCTCTCACCAAACCACTCAGAGGATTTGAGGAAGCAGTAGTCTTCTTCTGTGACAACCAGAAGGTTTTAGCAATTCTGGTATAACACCAGTGGGAGATAGCTCTCCTTCAGGGTCTCCTTTCACAATAAGGTCAAGCACAATGTCCCAGTTTGGGAAGAGAGGAGGAAATCGCTACTTGGGCAGGCCCACAGACATATGCAGCCCTGACTTTGGTCCCTGAGATTCCCTTTCCTATTGGAGTACCTTGGAAATGTTGAGTCCTGTCACAAACTGCCAGGGAGGAAGGACCCCTTGAATATCCCAGTTTGGTGGTTCCTAAAGTGTGGTCCTGGACCAGCACCCGGGGCCTCACCTGGGAATGTGTTAGAAATGCAAGTTCCTTGGGCCCCACCCAGACCCACAATCGCTGCAGCGGGGCCCAGCCCTCTGCTTGGAGCAGGCCCTCCAGGGGGATGTGAGGCTCACTGATGTCCCAAACCGCTGCTCTGCCCCAAGCACGAACCCAGTTCTTTCCTCAGCTCCCTGCTTCATAGCTGGGTCACTTCAGTGACACCTCCCTGGAGGCAGAAGTTCCCAAAGTGCAAACAAGGGGCGGAATCAGGAAAAAATGTGAGGACCATCAGCCAGACAATTTTCTCTCCCAAAGAACCTCTCTTTGTAATGCTAACAGGCGTCTTCATTCTACCAGAGGGAGAAGATAGGGAATGTTTCCCCACCGTACTTGGTTAAATGACCCTTTTTTCCAAGGGGCATCTCACTATGTCACCAGTGTTTTGTGAAATGCATATTGGAAAAGGATGAACTTGGGGACGTGAGGGAAACGAGAGACAGTAACGTGCAAAGGCAGAGTGGTGGGTTCTCTGGGCCCCCCAGCCCCGGTTTCACCCTGGGCCCTGGACCTTCGCTTATGTATTTCATTAAGACTCCCTGGGCATCTGCGACATAACCGCACTGTGCTGGGTTTTGGAGATGCCAACTTGAGTGGGAACCGCGTCCCAGTTAGTTAGAACTCAGAATGGTGAGTGAGGGCTGTGAGGGAAGGCTGTGCAGGTTGGTGAGGGCGCACGGAAAAGGGGTACCCCTCACTTTGGGGCTCAGTCCTGCTGCGTGGTCACCTGTGTACCTGTTCCCCCCCACCACCAGACTCCCTATTTACAGAGCAGGTGCCTTTGTTACACACATGGCACACTAACCCCTCACACTGGTGTGCTGAGAGCTTGTAGACCTTATTGATTCGGTCTTTGTGGCAGCCCTATAAGACTGCTATGGCTGCTGTAACAAATTAGTGGCTGAAAACAACATACATTTATTATCCTACGGTTCTGTGGGAGGGAGACCCAATGCAGGTCTCACTGGACTAAAATCAAACGAGTCAGCAGGTCTGTGCTCCTTCCTGAAGGCTCCAGGGGGGAATTCGTTCCCTCGCCTTTTCAGGGCACAAAGGGGACCCTTGTTATTGGGGCAGAAAGCTTGGAGGAATTGTGTCCTGTGGGTATGTGGGAAGTAAAACTTGTAAGCGATGAACTTGGATATTTCGTTGAGGAGATTTCTTGCTGCTCATAGTCAAACAGGAAAGCAAAGGGATAGATGGAGGGGAGAACTGCTCATCCCCACGGAACCAGGACTTGATGGATTGGGAAATTGCCAGCCTAGCAACATGGCCAGGGACACGGAAATGAAGAGATGCACTCATTCGCTGTCAGAAAGCACGTGCTAGAGGAAGACACCAAGGGTGGCGGTTCGATTGATTACCTTTTTTTGTCCCTACCTCAGAAAGAGGAACCAACGACCACAAACTTAGTGACTCAAGCAACAGAAACGCATGATCTTGCAGTTCTGTAGTCAGAAGTCAGACACGTGGTCTCCCTGGTTTAAAATCAATTTGTCGGCAGGGCTGGGTTCCTTCCTGGAGGCTCTGGGGGAGAAGCCGCATCCTTGCCTCTTCCAGCGTCTGCACGTTCCCCTGCATTCCTGGCTCCTGGCCTCTTCGTCCATCTGTGTAGCCAGCAACACTGCGTCTCTCTTCTATGGTCACCTCTTCCTAGGACTCTCTTCTGACTCCTTCCCCCCACACTTTGAGGGACCCCTGTGATCACATGGGCCCACTTGGATAATCTCCCTATTTTAAGGTCAACCGAGTAGCAACCTTTCGTCTTTGCCGCGTAACAGAACATAGTCACAGGTTTTGGGGATTAGGACATGGGTATCTTTGGGGGACCATCATACTGTCTGGCATGGAGATGGGACAGTCTCATTATCCTTGGTTCACACATGAGGACACTGGAGCTCAGAGGTGACAACATTTCGGAAGGAAGGGCTAACAGAATTTAAACCTGGATCTCACGGCTCTAAATCCTGTGGGTCCCGCCCTACACTTGGTATTGTTTTGCTGTCAATTGTTATCATTAGAGCTAAATCTGCACATACAGATTCTGGTAACTCTACGTACAAATATAAAGGTCCTGTGAGGCCAGTGAATAAAACACGATCACGGAAGCACTCTTATTAGTGATCAAGTAGCTCTTGCATTTTCCTGTTTCATTTAACGCATATCTTGACTATATTTTTATCATAAAACAAATCCAAAAAGCCATATGATTGTATTTGTTGCACATACTGACCATTGCTTATACGCGTTTTCCTCCTACAAGGAAATCAATGTGTGCTCTCAACTGTATGCTTCCAGACTGGTGTTATTTGTCAAATTTTCTTTCTATTCTATTTTACTCTCTATCCACAGACCAGCGGCTCTACGCAGGCTATTGTGAAACCCCCATTGTGTCAGAGGGCTTTAAGAAATTCTCAAAGCAAATTTAATTCCAGGTTCAAAGTCAGTATGTGCAGTGCCACGCTTTGAGAAGTGGAAGTGGTAAAACCAAACCATGGTAGGCTGACAGGATGCCAGAAAAGTTGGCATATGCCTGTACACAAAGAATCTGTTACATTTGAATATTGTTGCCAGGAGGGGAAAGGAGGTGGAAACCACATTTATTGAGTTTTTGTCCCGGGCATGTAGCGACGGGCTTCCACACATAAGCAGAAGCGGGACTGCAGACAAAAATTATTTCTAAATTGCTTACCACTCTTTAGTGAAAATTAAATTTGTGGGGGAGATTAAAAAGTGGGGCTGGTTCCGAAACCTCCAGGAGATCTGGCTCCTGGTCTGTTTACTGAGGACCCATGTGAGGGGGGAAGGCGTCCTCTCAGGAGAATGTGCCACCAACCCAGCTGGGGCCGAGGGGACAGGACACACACGGGACGAGGCCCAGGGTTACTGGCCTGGTTTCAGGATGGGTTGTAAGCACAGAGGCTTGTCACTGACCACGATTAGTAGGTGTTAAAAAAACAGAAGCTATCTTCTGTGTTGGGGCCCTTACTACGTTCTTTACTATTTATTTTCCCTTCATTTAACTTCTGTGAGCCTCTGTGGGCAGATAATAAGATCGATTCCAGAGGGCTGTTGTGAGAATTAAACGAGTTGACACATGAAAAGTGCTCAGCTTTGTGACAGGAAACTTAGAAGGACATAATTGTTAGCTTTTATTATAAAACGTTTTCTTAGGAGTTTGATATCAGCAGCTATAATCATATACATGCCCTCAACTTCCTAACCTCGTTCCGCACCCCAGCTATGCATTAAGCGTGTAAGCCTTTGAACTTTTGTGATAATATATGCAGTACAAGTTAGGAGTTCAGGTAAATGTGTTGTGCTAAAGGAAGACATTGTGAAATTTTATAGTTTGACTGGTATAATGCTACGTGGATTTCGCAGTACAAGCATTCTTTACTTTGTGAATAAATACATAAATGCGCCAGAAGAGCAGAAATGAAACCAGTCCAGGGGAAAACCGAAACACTTCAGATGTTTGTGTTTCTGATAATTAGGTCTAAGAGAAACAGACACGGATCATCGTGTACATGAATCCACTTGTTCTTTTTGATTCTGTCCATGGAGTTTGGAAGTTCAAAAGCTACAGTCACATTTAGAAAGCGTGACACGTTCTCTTCTGGAAACAATTAAACATGTTAGTGCAGCAAGGAAGAGCCTCGGGCTTACGCAAGAGGTGGGTACTTTATACTGGAGAGAGTAGGCACCAAACCATATGAGACGAATACCTGCATCTCTTAGGAGCAAGTGGCTGCCAGGTATTAAGCCACTCTTGACTCATAGTCCCTCGTAATATAAAAATGTCTCTTCATTAAGAAAATCTAAAACAGAATTAGGGTCGCCATCTTGTGGTAGTAAGGAGCCAGGTAACATGAGCATATCGGCTGGAAGCATCAATTTTGCATCCGGTACTCTCCCGCCATTTTGTTCATGTTGGTGGTGGCTTTGGTGTCCAGAAGTCAGTATCAGCTGGTATCTACCCTTCCTCGGTTGGTCCAGTTTCTGAAATGAAAGGGAGGAAGGATTGTTGAGCCATTTCAGCTGCAAGTCTCAGTACAAGAACATAACACCACAGGGAAGGAAGTAGGACCTGTGCCCCTTGGTGGCACTTTGGGACTTTATTCATCCACTTATTGACCCATTGCACACGCACTTAAGTGTGTAATGGCTACACTGATGAACAAGGCAAAACGCTGTCTTCTTTGAGTTGACCGCAGAGTGGAATCAAGAAGTGCCATGCAGAGTGACAGGTTCCTTCCTGGACTTAGAGATGAAATAGGAGAGACACACCAGTAAAACACAATTACAGAAGGAGCAGAGGTAGGAGGCACGAGTTCCTGGCTCCTGTTCTCTCCTCCCACCGTCAGGGCTGGGGGAAGGTGGGGGGACAGGACGAGGAGGGGACCACTGAGCTCTCCTTCCCCAGGTGGGCACGGCATCGGGCAGCCGCACCTGGGCTCTGTGGTTGGCAGCGAAGCTTCTAGGCTGTGGTTACTGACCAGGGAAGCCCTCACACTGCCTTCCTTTGCTTTCTTTTGTCCCCCATTCTCATTTCCTCTCTCTCTGGTCATCTTCTTGTCCTTCTGTGCCTTTTTCTCTCTTTTGCCTTCTTCCTCTTTCCTTCCTTCCTTTCTTCTCTCTCCCTTCTATTCTTTTACTTTATTCTTCTGTTTTCCCTTTTCTTCTCTATTTCTCTCCCTTTCATTTTAAAAACTATCCTGTCCCTTTCTCTATTACCTCAGTTTTTCCCTTGGTTCCCCTCCCTCCATCTTTTTGTGATTTCTCTCGGTTGTTCTTCCTGGTTCCCCGCCTTCCTTTTGTGTTATTACTGCAGACAAGCCCACTTGTCCAAGGTCTGCAGCCCCCCTCCCTACTCATCGACGTGCTCAAAAATCTTTATCCACTTGAGTTCTGCGGACACTGTAGCTTGGCCTTGTTTCAGCTCCCTGGTGCTGTGTCACAGACCTTCGCACTGAGAAATGGAGGGTTTGGGAAACGTCAGCCTGGGTACTTTCGGCTACATGTGTTCAACGCCACTCTCCCTTTTCTAGTCCCTGCCTTCATAACCACCTCTGCATTCAACAAGGAGAGAACACGACACGCTGCCTCCCCACGGTGGTCAACAGACACGGAGGATACCGGGTAATTTGGTGTTTTGCTGTTTGTGTTATTTTAATTTACGTTTTGCCACTGGTATGGTCGAATCATTCCACAAAGGTCACCTTGGGTGACGGGCGTCCTGTTACTTCTGTTCATTGACTTTGGGTAAAACATGACACTTAAACAGAGTTGGGAAAGTACTTGTTCCCTCGCTGTTTCTGGGGGGCTATGAAGATTTATCTGTCTCTGAGGTCTGTTCTCCAAGAAGAAACACGCTATATGAAAATGAGTGAGATTGTCAGTCACACGAAGGGTTTTTATGGGACCATGCACTCCAGTACCACCTCTGCTTGGTGAATTTGATAGTGGCCCACACCTGAGCTCTGGAGTTCTAGTAAGACCTAATAGCACAGGCTGGCAGCAACCTCCGTGCTCGCTACAAAGCCACTCTTCTGTTGTCACAAAAGGCATACCAGATGGCTGCATGTTCAAATCCCCTCACTGCCACTTACCAGCCTCTTCTTAAAAAATGAGAATGCGAATACTTACTACATGGGATTGTTATGAGAATTTCATTAGAAAATATCATGGAAGAGCTGTCTGGGTTACGCTGTGTGAAGTTGACTGAAGTTGCATCATAAAATGTCCTACCTTAATACCTTAAGACACCCAATAAATGATACCTACCACTGTTAAAGATCTTTGAAGCAGACTCTCCAAACACTTTCCATCTAACCTATTATATAGCTCATAGTTCTATGCTTTAAAAAAAAATCCCATTTTAGCGTAGGAAGAGCTAAAATGCAACATGCAGGGTTTTTACTGTTTTGTTTCCCTGAAGAATTGTAAAATTGTGTTGTTCTCAAGAACAAGACTCTGAAATGGTCACCCGTATCTGGGGCCCTCAGAGTCTCATCACATGTAGTTTTCCATAGCTCAATAAAAGGTGACATTAGTTTGTCACAGAAAAACATGTCCTAGCTTCCCATTTTTCTTTTTTTTAAAAATTTATTTTAAATTTATTTTTTAAATTTATTGGGGTGACAATTGTTAGCACCATTTTTCTTTTGTTTGTGATGCCCGATATAATTTTGATGCTTGATTTCAAGTCATAAAACCCATTACAGCATGTCACGCGGCTGAGCTGGGTGAGCAGTGTAGGAATGGCCCCTGGGAACGTCTGTGGGACAGAAAAGCTTGGGTGCTGGCCTGGGCATCACAGATAAGCCCTCCTGGGACTCACATGTTCTCAGATACAATGCAAGTTCTTGTTCCATGTATATAATTCATCAAAATATCTGCAAAGTTATCATGGCCTAGTTTCCGACCGAAACGTGCTTTTGTACATGCACACTTTAGTGGTCAGAGTAGACAGATACACGATATCCAAATTTCTGCAAATTCAGGTTGACCAGGCAATTCGATCACAGATTGAAAAAAGAGCCCCAGGCTTCTGTGTAGTCGTCTTCTTGACGTCGTCACAGTACAGCGACTGAGACTTTAGCAGGCATTCCGCGACGGATGCGTGACCTGTGAAAATGCCCTGTATTACTTCCTCCCGTCTGTCAGATGTCCTTGGGGAGGACGAGCTTCCTAACTTTCTACAGCGTTAGGCCACCTCTCATTAGTGAGTGGAACTGTTCCTCTTCTGCTCTAGATACTGTATGGAGTTCAAGACCGAGTCCCTGACGCCTCACTGTGCACTGGAAAACCGCCCCCTGACCCGCTGGATGCAGTACCTCCGAGAGGGGTACACGGTGTGTGTCGACTGTCAACCGCCAGCTATGAACTCTGTGAGCCTTCGCTGTTCCGGAGATGGCCTGGACTCGGACGGGTAAGGGAGGGAGATGGGTTGGACTTTTCTTGTTCCTCATTTGGAGAGGGCTGTCCTCTCCTCTCCATGTCCTGAACAGCTGACCAGTGTGTAGACTATCGAGGCACGACTTGGGGAGCCAAAACAGTGAGGAGAACTTTCCCGCTGGCCATTGCGGAGTCCAGGGCCCAGTCACACTGTGGGACGTGGGCTCTATACCAGAGACGAGTGGGTGAATTTGGAGACGGGGGTTCAGACCAAGCTCCCAAATGACCACCGAAGACTCGGCGCTCCAAAGCAGTATTCCGAAGACCACGAGTCAGAGTATCTTGGGATGATGATTAAGAATATGCAGATTTCTGAGCCCCACCTGAACCATAATCTTTGGGGATGGATTTTAAACAATCTCCTAGGTGATGGGTCAGCAAATGTCTGCTGTAAAGGGCTGGATGACAGATATTTTTGACTTTGGGGGCTATATGGTCACTGGCACTCAACCCTACCAGCGTTACCACGAAAGCAGACATAGGCATTATGTAAACTGATGAGCTTGGCTTTGTTCTAATAATACTGTATTAATGGACACTAAGATTCGAATTTAAAATAATTTTCATATTCTCTTAATTTTCTTCCAACTCTTCAAAAACCTGAAAATCTTTCTTAACTCATAGACTCCACAAAAGCAGGGGGTGGGCTGGCTTTGCCCCACGGGTCGTAGTAATCCCTGCCCAGAGGATACATGCCCAGCAGTTGCAGAATGTCCGCTCAGTGGGGTAGTCATAGAAGTCATGACTGAGACGGTGGTGGGCTGAGCTTTGCAGGGTCATAAACCTACAGAAATCTATAGATTGTCCAAAAGAATTGACCATTGAAAACATTTTACCACCCTGAAAAGCTATTCCCGTCCTGTACTCATTTATCAGTTAAATCTGCTAATAGTATTTATAAGAAAAGGGTAGACTTCGCGCTGGGCATGGATTATGGTTTTAAGCATGTCAGATGGAACTGGTCAAAATACAGATTAAAAGGAAAATATGGACCTTTCCAGGTACTCATTATTCCCACAGTATATTTTAATGTTTAATGACCTGAATTTACGTTTATTAGTCACTTGTGCTTACCAGCCTCTATTGAGTGCACCATATGAACAGTAAAGTGGGTAAGGAATTCATATGAAATAGAAACTTAATATTTAGACTTATTATTTTTCTGAATACCTCATCTATAATTAGACTTTAAATGAACTTATAATTTAATTTGTACCCATAAAGTACCTTAAGCCCTGGCTGAAGTTCAGTGACTCTAAATAATAATTTCAATAATCTGGCTTTGCTCTTTTCACTTCTTCCATTTTTTTTCATTATGGAATCAGAGTTGGAAAGGATTATAAGAGATGATTTGGTTCAGACCCTCTAATTTAAATACATGTAAAACAGGAAGCCAGTATCCTTTATGTAGCACTTCATATATTTACATCAAGTGACAGGAAAGGAACACAGGGACTTCAGACTACTCTCAGCACGAGTGTTGTCAAATAGGGATTAATTGGTAACTTGTGCTGTTAGAACCCAAAGAAGGAAAACTCCATTTGTGATCATTTTTTTAAATTTTCATTTACAGTGTTTTTCAAAACTCTATGTATGGTAATCATGTTCTTTTTCAGAAAACGTCAATGTATAATTTTATAAATTTGAACTTTCTTTGGTTTGCGTTTAGTGTAACATTTCCAAAATATTGTTTCAGGAATCAAACTCTCCATTGGCAAGCAATTGGCAATCCTCGATGTCAAGGGACTTGGAAGAAAGTTCGGCGAGTAGACCAGTGTTCTTGTCCAGCTGTTCACAGTTTCATTTTCATATAGATTGCGAGGTAAATATTTCAAAATGTGTTTGTAAACATGCTAACTATTACCAAGTCATGTTCAACGCTTCAGAAACCTTCCAAACCTGTTTGGCTGAGTTCCTGAACACGTCACTGCCACAGTCTGAAGTGGAGAAAGAAAATTTAGGGTCCGGTTCTCAAGAAACACAGCACCTTTACTTTTATTTTTACTGAGTTGAGGATCCACCCTTTAAGACTCCTGTGGTTTTGTGTCCTTGACCTTCCATATAGAATCCTCTCATTCAACTGGTGTCTGTCTGCACTACAACTACTACAACATGGTTCATTTACTGGTGAATAAGTTGTCATGTAAGGGTATCCACACTTTGAATGTTGCATTTTTTTCTTGCTATTCTGTAATCTTCAGAAATTCTCACTTTAAAGATGTGTGCAGATATAGGTACACTTTCACACATACCTTTCCCCATAGATTAGTGCACAAATTCTGAAATAATTAATTTCAAGCAAATTGTCACAAATAACTTTCCACAGGACAAGTTGTTTAAGATTTAGTAAGCATTTTGTAATAAAAAAACCTAACAGCTATGCTAATAATATTGTTTTGAAAGTATTCAGTTAATTGAAAAGATCAAATGTTCATTCAAGGCCAATGATTTCCTTTAAATGTTATACTTTCCATGAAGACAAATTTTGGCAGCCAAGAATGGAAGAATTGCTTTAATTATGAAAATTCTACCATCATTAGCATCTAAGATTATTTCCAAGGCTAAAGCCTGGAGCTGACTAAAATAATCTTTCGGAGTCCGATGTTAAGTTTAGTTGAAGTAAACTTACTGCTTTTTTCTAGAGCATACATTTTCTTATGTTTGGGGTAGAAGGCAAAAGCATAGATTACAGAAGGGAGAAATTTTATTACAAATGCTATGATCTCACACACACATACGCAGAGAAGTATTAGTCTCCGTATTTTTATGATTGGAAAATCAGTGAACCGGAGACGAAGTGGCTTGTTTAAGGATCTGGGATGACAAGTCGTTCTGTAAGTCAGTCACAGAGCCACATTTCGGCTCCTCATCCAGAACTCAGCTTCAATGAAAAGCTTGACGATGCGTAACACTGTGCTGTAAAAGCTAAGCCCTTTGCATTTGTGAAACAAATTTTAAATTCAGGATATTTTCTTTGGAGAATTGAATCTTAGTATTTAAACTATATGAAATTCCCTCAGTTTCATTTGTGTAAAATATTATTCACTAACAAATGATTTACTACAATATATATTTCTCAGTACTTATGTAATGACAGGACAATAGCAAGCTTCATAGGGATGGAAAAGTCCCCCAATATTTAATGCTGAGAGTAGCAATATTTGTGACCATATATACACATACATACATACATATATATATATATATATGTATGTATATATATATATATATATCATTTAACTGTTAGAGTTGTTTTTATGGTAAATTAAACTTCAGAAATTAATAATAAAAAATTTGAGTCTCATCAAGGTTAAGAACTTCAATTAATAGCTCAGCATTAACATTTCAAGACCATTTCTGATGTTTGTAAAGCCAGAGTTTTGAAAATATACCTGGGGAATTTTCAGTGTGACTTAAAATTTTTATACCAGTAAATAAACTTTCTGTACACATTTTAAAAAGCTTTTTACTTATTTTACTAGAAAATACCCAAATGTTCTGGATTGATCAGAGAATAAACAAAATCTCACCAAAACAGAATGGAACAAAAAAACCCTTCAGAATTGACGGGTATCGGGTATGATGACTAACAAACAGCAACAAAACTATGATGCACTTATGGTTCCAATATGTGTTAAAACATTTAACGTATTTCAGTTGCATAAAATCACTTTTTCACTGTATGCATTTATTTTTAGTGCCTGGCCATTAATTAGTTTCATATTGAAGTCGATTTTTGGAATTTCTATTTTTGAGAAGAATTTCATAGGCTGGAAGACTTACCTATTAAATAATGGTTTTGAGATGGTTATTAATTCTAGGAAAGCCCAAGGAAACAGTTCAGAACTGAAAGATGTCGTCCCAGTGATTAATGAAGAACCAAAAGTTCTTATTTTCAAAGTTAAATATCAAAGCATTTAATTCTCTTTTAATGAGCACCTTCGAGCAAGGGTCCTTTTCACACGCACTATATGCAATGAGTGATGGACCTTAGAATTACTTAATCGACTGACTTTTAAAAGTGCATGTGGAAAGTAATTTGAACAAAAATAAATACACCCACTCAGGAGAGTAGGGGAAAGAAATTAGGGATGGTGCTCATTTAGAAAAGTGAAAAAAAAAAGAGTAGAAAAAGGAACAAGAACTATAATCACGCTATTCTTTTTTAGGTTGTTTTTATTCAAGAATGTTGGAAGCAATAATTTGTTTACTTCTGTCATAAAATTTTTAGTTAGCTGCTTTTTCTAGGTATACACAAAAATGAGGCAAAATAAATCTGGTTCTGCCTTCTAAGAATATTCTAGTGAAAGTTCATATATATGACTGCAAGCTAATGTAGAAAGCAAAGCCTTGAGGTAGAAGCACATCAGATGAAGAGCCTATTGAGAGAGAAAGGAAATTTCTTTTAATATCAAGGTGACATGGACACGTTAACCCTCTTTCCTTCCCCAAATCCCACTGAGGTTGCAGGATTTACAAAAGAGAATAGGTTCATAACAGATGAGAAGGGGGAAGGGTGGAAATCAGCCCAGAGATTTTGAAGAACTTTTTTGAAGATTGAAAAATAGGATTCCACTGATGGATAAACCAGAATGGAGGGACCATACCTTTTAAAATATGTAGAAAACAAGGTGGAATCAGAGGTGACAGCCATTCTTCCTGGGGTGGGGAGGTCCCACTGAGCACCAAAAAATGAATTTTTTAAAAAACTCCTATCCTGGGAGACAAATTCGTGAAATGTAAAACCTAGAACTCAAAGGGAAGGGTCAGCAGACCACAGGCTAAATCTTGCTGGTTGTCTGTTTTTGTAAATCTAGTTTTATTGGAACATAGTCACACCCACATTTACATATTTATGTCTATGACTAATTTCAAGCAGAGTTGACAGAGACTGAATGGCCCACAAGGTCTAAAATATTGTATCTGGTCCTTTACAGAAAGTTTGCCCACCCTCTGGCTTAGACCATTATTACCTTTAATGTTCATTACTGATGTGGTTGGATTCAGGTGTACCATTTTTTTTTTTCTGTTTGTCCTTACGGTTTTATTTGCTTCTGTTTCCCTTCCCCCTCGACCTTTTGCTTTCTTTTGGATTATTTGAATAATTTTTAATAATGATTGGCTCTGTATCTGTATTCTTTTAAATGGGTGCTCTAGGGGTTTTAATATCAACCCTAACTTTACAGTTTATTTAAGAGTTATTAGTCTTAGTATCACACTGTATTAAATGGGCAAAGTCTAGCAGCCATAGACTGGAAACAACTCTGAGAGCCTGAATACAAACCCACAACGGACAGACCTTGTATAACAAACTGACCCATGAGCTCTGCAGCAAGCGTGGAGGACGCCGAGGCAAACTACAGCAATGCCCCCAGAACGGCAGGACTTGGTTGATGGCTGCCAACATCCTTCCAACTCAGAACCAATTAGAGAAAGCCAAAACAAGCACCCAAGATGCCTGCTGCTGGCTGGCCAGCTCCCAGCTTCCTCATGCCAACGACCTCCAGCTAGAGCTGGCCTGAGCCTTCTCTGGTTTTCACTCCAAAGCTTCCCCACTGTAAGTCTCTGCCCAAGACTCGTGATGGACCCCCTGGCTACAGCAAGCTCTGAGTAAACAGCCTGTTTGTTCTCATTCCTGAGTGGTCATCATTTATTCCCACAACTCAAATGCTCCATGGCATAACAGGTAAATAACTGTGATACAATCATACAACACATTACTGTACAGAAATGACAATGAACAAGCTACAGCTACATGTGACATATGTTGAGTGAAAGAAAAAATAGCAAATACAGAGAGTACTGAATTTCCTTAACTGCCTCAAGGCACAAAAACAAGACATTGTCACGGCCTGTGCGGACTGGCTCTGAGCTGGGGTACGCCAATGCCTCGCCAGCTCCTACCAGGCGGCCTTAGCCTTCACCTCCGGCACGTGTGCTGCCGAGATCGTTCAGAGAGGGAGGCGTTGGGCCTCCAGGTCTTTTCTGAGACGGCCCAGGTCTGGGCACGTGCACAGCCTTCTAGTGCCCTGCTTTTCTTGAGTCCTTAAACCCTTCCTTACCCCATGCAGCCTCCTCCCCAGGACTTCTGGTCTGTCTTCAGCTTGTAGGCCCTGTTTGTAAAGCCCAGAGAGTTCAGAAGGGGCAAAACAAAGGCCAACCTCTGAATTAAGCCGTCAGGGAACTGCAAGACAGGTCAACACACACAACCGCAATTCTGGGAGGACAGGTCTGCGTTGCCCCCTCTGGCCCCATCAAGCTGCACCGAGTAACGGGCTGCTGTCCTCACAGGCGGAGTGAGCAAAGACACCAAAATCACCTTACCAAAATGACAGAGTGGTGGTTGCCAGGGGTTGGAGGAATGATGTAAGAGTGAGATGCGTCCACGGGAGGGATCTGGTGCTGGAACTGTTCAGTATCTCGCCTGACGAGGGAGGTACACACACCTACACAAATGATACATTATTTAGAACTACCGTGTTTTCCCGAAAGTAAGCCCCAGCCGGACCATCAGCTCTAGGTGTCTTTTGGAGCAAACATTAATATAAGACCTGGTCTTACATTAAAATAAGACCGGGTGTAATATGATATAATATAATGGAATATAAAATATAAGACTGGGTCTTATTTTAATTTCTGCTCCAAAAGATGCATTCGAGCTGGTCTGGCTAGGTCTTATTTTCGGGGAAACACGGTAAATACACACACACACCACACATACAGAATGCAAGTAAAACTGGGGAAATCTGAATAAGATTTGTGGATTGTATCAATATCAATATACCGCAGTTTTACAAAATACTGGGGTAAACTGGAACCAGTGTACAAGGGACCTGTCTGTAATGGCTCTTTTCCTTTTTATGTACCCGCAGTCATATAATAAAAATCTATGTTTTAATTAAATCTAAATCTCTTTTAATAAGAAAATTCTAAATAAGAAAGCACCACACTGTAATTGACAGTGATCTTTTTCAGTGGCACATAAAATAATTGAGCATCTTCTAGTTAATGGCAACTGAGATTTGATGGTTTATGGTATGTTTGGAACGAGGAGGTTGACTTACAGATCCAGTCTGGCTCACGCTGCCTGCTTGGGCGCTAACCATCCAAATGTCTACGAGAAACACAGTGACAGTAAGTGGTGGTGTGACAGCACAGACCGAGATGGGAGGCATTCAGTAATCAGCCACAGTTCTGTTTACTATGAATATATGACAACAAATTCAGGCACAATGGGGAAGTAATGTATAATGCTAGAAGAGATGAAATACAAATGACAAAATACTATCATTTAACTTTTTATGCAAATAGTTCAGCATTTTCACTCAATTGTTGAATAAAGCACATGTAACTCAACCTGCTAAATATCTGTATTAGTTTTTAACTAAATTCTCTAAAGAATAAAATGTTGGTGAAAACTGAAAGGTGTGTATGCTCCCGCTTATTTAGGATTCATCACAGGTGAGAAAATGATCCTGGTCAATATCAATGCAAGCATTTACAGAATACCATTTAGGTACAGTGTTGCTATATTAAAAATGTCAAAGAAAATGATATTTATGGCACCAGGTTATAAAGAAGCTTTATTTAAAACCAACTTTGACTAGGGTTTAGCACTGGAAGAAAGGTCGAATGTACCTAAATGAGAAATGAAGAGATTCTTGGTGATAGTACAAATTTTGTCCTGCAGATATTACTATTTAAGTTTTTTCCTTTATATGAAACTACTGAAATGAAATTTTAAATATTGTAAAACACAAAGATTACTTTGTACGTTTTATTCTATAAACAAATGTTTTAGTCATTAATATATCAAGGCCATAAATCATTACTTCTTATGTTCAAGGCCTATTACTAGTCATTGATTTAGAAACATCACTTTTATGTGTGTGCTGTGGAGCTGAAGTCAGCCTACGAACCTAAGAATTCAGAGAAATATAGTTTTTCTCTTACCAGGTTTTCGTGTTTTTATTGATATAGGATTTGGAGGTAGAGGTACTGAAAGCATCAGAGTTCAACAAATCTACATTTCATCAGAGTAAAAAGGTACTTAAAAAATACAATGATGGCAAATCATCTTACTCTTATAGCACAAATCCTTAATCAAATGGCTGTGCCAAGAAAAGTACTATAATGTTTTAAATAAAAACGTTAAGATACATCAAAGACCACCAAGTTTCAAACAAAAAGCAATGATCAAAATATTTAACTGTCCTTTTACCAAGCTTTTACAAACACATCAGTCTTCACTGTCTGAGCAAATCAGTTTCAGTTTCTTCATAGTCCTCCATCTGTCTTTTAACATGACACTTGTTCGATTGTTGAATTTATAATGTAATAGTATTTTAGACCAGTTTCCCTCTCCGTATTTCCTCACGCCAGATTTCAGTTTCATATCTTCTTCCCAAAGCCATGCCTTTTGATAAAAAAACAGAAGTTATTCACAGACACAATTCTTTATATTTTTTAATGAGGTATAATTGCTATATAACATCATATTAGTTTCAAGTGTACAACACAATGATTTGATATTTGTATACATTGTGAAATGATGGCCAGAATAAGTCTAGTTAACATCCATCAAAAGTAGATAAAAAGTAGAACGGTTACTCACAGAAACAATTCTTTAAAGCACATATCTACTATAGATGTAACTTTTTTCATCAAGATAATTTTAGTTTCTTAAAGATGGGAGAATTTCTGTGTATATTTCTTAGCCTTATGTAAGATCTCATATTGATTACAATAACATTTTAAGGGCTCTAACTATTACTGTTCATCTTACATAACTGTACGATGGCTCAACTCCTGCAGGTCAGAGAGCTAAACACGAACCCAATTCCCTAATTCGTCTAACTTTCAGTGCACACTGTGTCCTAAGATGCTTCTCTACAATTGTTAGTAGACTGGTATTTATTAACCCTACATATCTCTAAACAGTTTATGAATATTTAATTTCATTAATGAACTAAGTGTAAACCCTATTCTCAAATCTGTATAAAAATAGGTTTTTGAAAACAAGTAGGATGAACTAGTTAAAACTATACTAGTTTATTTTTGGAGAAAATGACTAAAATTTAAAAAAAAATCAAATCAGTACCATACACAGAAACTTCGCATTTGCTACAGGTGACCAACTGATCACTCCTCCTGCTGCCACGCTGAAGGAGCAATGTGACTGCCTGCGTGACTGACTGAGCCTGGATGAGGATGCATCTTCCCCACTGACTTTCACATTTTCATTAAAAATCCATCTATCAGTCACAAGCAGACAAATACTGTATGACTGCACTCACATGAGGTCCCTAGAGTAGCCAAACTCACAGAAAGTAGAATGGTGGTTGCTCTGGGATGGGGGGAGGAGGAAATGGGGAGCGGTTTAATGTGTCCAGAGCTTGTTTTGCAAGATGCAAAAGTTCTGCAGATTGGTTGCGCAACAATGTGAACGTGTGTAATGTACATATATACACACACTTTCCAATGGTTAAGATGACAACTTTTGTTATGTGTATTTTACTACAATTACAGAAACCCGACCTCAGTTGCGTGATGCACTATGAAAGAGAACTCAAAGTGGCTTGAAGAGAACAAGCCGAGGTGACAACGGTCATGTGTAGATGCGTAAACCTGGCAGTGACCACGACCAACCCCTGTAGGAGTCTGTCTGAGCTGCCACCTACCAGCTGCGCAGCTCAACCCCCAGACGACGGACACCCTCCTGGGACCCTCTGACCCACGCACTTCCCTGCCACTCACCACGCCGACACAGCCTCTCCACACTGGCCGTCACTGACACAAAACCAAGAGATGTAACTGCGCACGTGTGTGGTGAGGAGTTTAAGGGGGAGGAGGTGGGCTTCCTGACAAAAAGGACTTCAGCAGTGCGTTATTACTCTTTGGGGTCACGTAACTCTTTGAGAAAGGGATAAAAGCTGTGGGTACACACTACAGTGCAGATGGACTTGGAGTCTTCACTTGTGTTCAACCGCTTCACAGACAAGTAAAGGTTTATCAAATTTTACATGAAATTTCAGGGGCCACTTAGACTCCCCTTAAAAAGCTTATCAATTTTATGGTCCCCAAGAGAATTTCCATTGTGTAAGAAGTTGCCACACATTTATTCAGCTTTAAAATGTAGTCTTTGGCTTATGTAACTTTCATAAACACAGTACTGTTTTCTTGTTTTAATCTGAGCTATACTACTTTGAATAGAGAGCACAGATGGTATCTGATATAATACCAAAGCCCATTTCTCTTAAGAAATAACTAATAATCTGTTTAAATCCTATTTATTAGGTTCCTGAGTGCAAAAAATGTAAGCAGTATTTTCCAGTGGATCACATATAGCAGGGGTTGGCAAGCTATTGCCAAAATAGCTCACACTGCCCAGGAGCTAACAACAGTTTTTACATTTTAAAAAGTTTCTAAAAAAGAAAAAAATGTGACAGGAATGGTATGTGTCTCACAAAACCTAAAATATTCACTGCCTGGCCCTTTATAGAAAGTTTGCCAACCTTTGGCGTAGGAGAAAGTTATTAGGTTGGTGCAACAGTAATTGCAGTTTTTGTAACTATTTTCAACCTTTTAAACCACAATTATTTTTGCACCAACCTAATACAATTTTGTCAGTAAATTAACTGAAAACTACAGTGTTTAACATTAAGTATTTGCTTTTTTCTTCTATTAAAAAAGAGAAACTCTAAAGATATATTGTTACTTTGTGATTGATTATGCCTTATTTAGTTTGATTTGAATGTTTTTACAGTCTGCTTAATTTTATCTGATTTAAAGGTAAAAAGTCTTGAAAAATATCATATGGAACAAAAGATCATATAGCAACTAATAACTATATTCTTTAAAAGTTTAGAGTTTAAAGAAGCCAACTCCCACTTTTTATAGATGGAGCTGAGTGCCACAATTGGCTTATCAGCATGAGATCAGAAAGAAAACACGAGGGCATAAAATTTCATTATGTCTACTCCTTTTTTTAAACTCTTCATTTCTTCATTTTATACATTTAACTTATTGTACTATATTCCATTTGTAATGACACACAGTTAACAAAGAGCTTAAGATGATATATTTCAGGACAAAACAACTGTCCTTTGTGCTATTCTCTTGCGTTTTGCTTTTCTTGAAAAATAAAAAATAAAATCAATACAAAATCCTAACAATCCTAGCCCTGCCCATAACCATTCCCTAAAATACAAAGAGCGCACAACAAATTAAAACACACCAATCTTTCTTTCCTAAAGCTGAACTTTATATAACTTATATTTGATCATTTCAAATGCCTGTTAGAGGAAAAAACACAATGCTTTAATAAAGCCTTAAAAATGATACCATTTATAGTAAAAAAAATACTCTTACAGTAGCTCCCAGTGCATAACATCCATGGAAAAAAGTATTGTTGAAAGGACTTTATTTCTTGAATAAAATAAATTTACAAAACGAAGTCTCTTTTTAAATTGTGATGAGGCAAGCAGAAATACCTATGTCTGTTTAACAGACAAAAGCAGCAAGGAGACACTGTCTAATCAGGCAGGCACTACTGCAAGAACCCAAATCTCAACACAAAATAAGATAAAACCTGGCATTCATCTGAAACAAGTTGTCCCACCAAAAGCCAACAGGTGAAAGCGAAAAATAAAACCAGACAGTAGTGCTAGCCACAGAATGATTTTTTGGGACAGTAAACAGTGATAGACAAAGCACCTACATGCTTAGTCTTTAAATTATGTAGTTGATAACCCACGTTTTGTTTCGAATACAAAGAGAGAGAAACTGTTTTCTCGAAAACATCCATAAGTAACACCTACAGTCCCATTTGGAATTGTTGCCAGAAGAACCAGAGGCAGATCGTCAGGTAGGACAATCCTTACCTGTCCCTCCTTTTGGAGGGCAGACTAGAACATGACGATGGAGTTAAAAAAAAAAAAAGTATGAGGCAGAGACTTCAGGTTTTGGGCCACTACATAAAGAGCTTGGAAATATTACCCAGTCCTCAGAACAAGAACAAATCTGACAAAGTCAACAACTCTTCTTAGATCCATCAGAGAATTAATGTCGCAGGGCAAACTGCTGCCCTGAAAATGAGGATGACAGACGGGTGGACACAGGGAATCCCAGCTTGCCAGGTGGAGAAGCTCACAGCTGGAGCCAGTACAGGTAGAAACATTTAACTGTTACAGACGAACTGATGGGGGCTCACTGTGGACAAGCTTCAGTAATAAAACTCCAGGGGCCCAATCACAGTGGGGCCAACAAACTTTTGTGAGTTTTACCTCTAAAAGCCCCACCCGGTTCTCAGGGTGAAGATGGGAGAAAAATCTCCCTCTTCTTCTAACGGGGAGGGGAAAAAGCAGTCATTCTGAAACACTTCCAGGGCATTCAATTCTCACTGACAGAAGCCTGCCCACAAGAGAAACTGATTTTGCCAGAGCCTAACTGACCTGTAGAAACATCCAGCTTCAGCCCCCGCTAGCCTTCCTGTTTCACCCGAGAGGGAACAATAAAAGCTGAGAAGTGCATATGAAGGTCTTAGCCCAGGACACAGGCTCACTAGAAGAATGAGACAATCGCAGAACTACAGATGCTTCCCTTCCCCCTCCCCCATTTACTACCATACTACTAGGGCTCCTGTATAGCAACCACCTCAGCTGAAGGAGCTGCCTTGGACCCTCACTAAGGAGTCTCTTGGGAAATCCGGAGACAACAAGAGAGATAAAAACAAGGAAATTTTAGCCCCTGACACCTACAGCTACGGCAACCAGTATAACCTCACCAGACAGCCATAAAACCTCACACTAAAGGCCATTTTACCTCAGTTCCTTTTATCTGATACATCACATCCAGCCATCAACAAAAATTATAAGGTACACTAAAAGGTGAAAAGCACAACCTGAAGGGACAAAGAATCAGACTCAGCTACGGCAGAGATTTTGGAATTCTCAGAGTGGGAATTTATAAGAACTATGATCAATACGCGAAGGGCTCTAGTGGAAAAAGGGGACAACAGGTAAAAACAGATGGGTAACTGTAAGCAGAGATGTAAACCCTCAGAAAGAAACAAAAGGAAGAGCTAGACATCTACAAAACAGTAACAGAAACGAAGAAGGCTTTGATGGGCTCATCATCAGACTAGACACAGATGAAGAAAGAATCAGTGAGCTTTAAGGTATGTCGACAGAAACTTCCCAACTGAAAAGCAAAGAACAAAAATAAAAACAAAGGAAAAACAGCCAAGAACTGGGGGACAATCACAGAACATGTAATGTCCATGTAATGGGATAACAAAAATAAAAACAAAGGAAAAACAGCCAAGAACTGGGGGACAATCACAGAACATGTAACGTCCATGTAATGGGATACCAGAAAAAAAAGGAATAGAATAAAGATTTAAAGTAATGATGGTTGAGAATTTTCCAAAATGACAGACAGACACCAAACCAGATCCAGGAAGCTCAGAGAACACAAAGTAGGATAAGCACCCAAAAATCTACACCTTGGCACATCATATTCGCAGTGCAAAAAATCAAAGACAAAAATACGTGAGACTTTTAGTGGTATAAGGACAGTATTTCTCTATTTTCCTTGGGGGAATTCACCCAAGGATAGAAATAAAATCCCAAACTCTGATAAAATTATTAGACTCCCATGACCTGAACCATAATATAGGTGGAAGGGATTCACTGTCAGTGGAAACTGACAAAAGGTATGTGAAGAAGCAGGGCACAGGCACTCTGCTTCCAGATCTCACACAGCCTGTGGGGCTCGCTTTTCCAAAGTGAGGCCCACACCCTGCGCTGCACACCCTAAACCTCTCGCCGCACCAGCAAGAGCCTCCCGCAAGCTGCAATAGCTCCAAAGCTAGAGATGATGGGGCTACATGAGGAATCGCACAGATTAGCAATATTTGCAGGAAGCAAAGCAAAAGTAGGAGGTGCCTGCTATGTTCACTGAGAAGTCAAGGCCAATCAAGCTTGAGTCACGGGACATCCTCCTAGTAGCCTGGAACTTGACCCGAGCCCTAACATCGCAATATGAACCATCTGCAAAAGTTTATCAACAGAAAATGCTCATCTTAAATAAAGGAGAGTAAGAAAAGGAGTGCAGGATAACCTTCCACTTCCAGCCACGACAGAACAAGGACCAGATTTATTCACCTGTTGTAAACAACTAGAAAACCAGACAAAATACAGGAAACAATGGTTTCAGACAATGGACAGATGGCTATAATCACTTAGAGGGGAAACAGATGAAGTTAGTCTTAAAACTAACCTATCTTAACTTTCTGAATAGAAAAATTCCATATCAAGTGGTGTCTCATTATTCTTTTTAAAGCACAGAAGAACCTATTTTAATCGGACCTCTATTAAGAAAGTATGAATATAAAAGCTTATAATGTAAACTTAAGTCCCACCTTATATCTGATGAACTGATTTTATGATAGTATCACAATAAGTTTAAATAAATAAATAAAAAAAACCCTATCTAAGCCTAACTTAAGACTATTTTAAAAATGCACATAAAGTATTTTCTCGAATCTCTGAATAGGCAGATTGGTCCATTAACCTAAGATGACAAAATCAAAGATGGCCAAGAAGAAACAACTTACACTCAATATGTTTTCTTACGGGTGAAAAGAAATGATGTGAAACAATCACAATTATTCAAGTTTAAATTTAACACCAAGTATTATTTAAAAATCATAAACATACCTGTTTTTTCCTAGATCGATGATTTTGAGAAGTTCCTGGCTGATTGTTTAAAACATGGTTTCTCCTGCTTTCAGTGGCTTGTCTACTATTTTCTTGTATCTTTCTTCTATCTAAAAGTAGAAAGTCATGAAAAACTGTTTCACATTAAAAGAGGACTTGTATTTTTAAAGGTTACCATGAAATTCCTATTTATTTTTTAGCTACTTTAAAGAAAAAGAGTCTATGAGCTTAATTTTTCCCCCCTTTGAATCATGGTGCTGTGCAAAGATCAGTACTGGAAAATCAGAAGGGGTGTGTTTTGAATCTCGATTCTTTTATGTCTTTAAACAAGGCATTTCATCTCAACAGCATGCCTTTTCACCATCTGTTAAAAACAGAAACAATATTTACCTAGTAAAATTGTTGCAATTCTCTTAAGATAATATTTAAGAAGTATTTGACACAGTGTAATAAATATAATCCTTTCCTTATTCCCTTTCTTATTCAGTCAATTTAGTAAGACAAGAAATAAATGTATATGTAACTGAAAAGAAATAGAACTGTAATTATTGAAAGGATTTTTATATAGAAAACCTAAAAGAATATACAAATAAGAGTTAGAGTTCAGCAAGATGGCTAGTTATAAGATCAATAAACAAAAACTCAGTAGTATATCTCTACATAGCAGCAAACAGTTAAAATATTAAAACAACTGAAAGATAATATTTACAATAGTAACAAAAAATATAACACTCTTAGGGAAAACTCTAGCAAAAGTGGTTAAGATCTGTATGTAGCAAACTATAAAGCTGTACTATATATATGTGCATATATACACATACATTGTAAGAAAAAATATATTAACACAATCTAAATAGAGAAATCTACTTTTTGTTCATGCGTAGGAAGACAAACATAATTGTGTCAATTCTCTCTAAAATGATCTGTTGTTACAATGCGCTTGCAAATCAAAATTTTACGAGGGTACTTTGCAGAACTTAACAAGAGTATTCTAACATTACATGTGAGGAGAGGTAGTGCACCATGGGGCCAGCAGCCTTGCACTTCTTGCTGGATGTATGAGACTTATTTATTTCCTGATACCAAGCAGTTTCTGTAGTTAGTTAGATAGGCACTACGTAGGCCAAGGGAACCAAATTATTTTAGTTTAGAATTACCATTCCTGGCCATTTTGCAGCAGTAGATGAAGAAAAACAATTTTGGAACTTCACCAACATGAAACAAAATCTTTCTTTGACTGTAACTTTACCATCTTTAAAATGAGGATGATGATAATAAGGATAACAAATTCTGAATGCAATGAGGAGGGGAGCTAGATGCTATATATAGTCCACCGCATTATTCATGGATTCTGCATTTGCCAATTCACCGAACCTTCTAAACTCTGCAACTCAAAAGTCAATCCTCAGTGCTTTCGTAGTCATGGGCGGACATGCGCAGTGTGGCACAAAATCGGATTCATCTCTACACACACAACAAGGTGGAGCTCTGCCTTCTTGTTTTAGCACTCACGCTATAAATAACTGGCCAGTTTTCAGCCTATGTAGCACTACATTTTTGTACTTTTTGCTGGCAGTGTTGCTGTGGAAATGCTGTCCAGTGTTCCTAAGTGCCAGGAGACTACGACGTTCCCCAGAGAAAACGTGGTCATTCACACAACAGTTACAGTGCTGCCGGCCATGACATGAATATTAATGGATCAACAATATATATTAAATAAGGTGCCTTTAAAACAAAACACACGAACAGGTTATGTATTGATCAGCCGACAAAAATGTGACCAGAGGCTCAAAAGAACGTACCCCTGTATTTATTCCCCTGTAATGGTACAGTTTTCACGAATTCACTGCTCATGGGACTTCACAGACCTTAACTATTGTGAGTAACAAGAATCAACTGTATTTATGTTTCAGATAAGTAACTATGTCAGGTTGCTAAGTAAAGTTAAGGTAGAAAAGCAGTGCACCACCAGAGCAAAAGTACTCTACACTAGGCAGGCCAAACAGCTCACTTTCTAAATTAACCACCACCTCTAATTAACTCTGCGAAGTCACGACATTTCATCTCTTTGTGCTCCAGTTTTCTGAAGTGTGTGTTTGTGTGGTGTGGTGCTGAGGTCAAGGGTCAGCTCGCTTTTGAGAACACATCAATTTTCCACTTCTAAAATGTAATACGAGTACTCACTTAGATGAGTTTCTGCTCTTTCTTCTCTCTCATAAAAATCTTGCTGGCTTTTCTCTTGCAACTTAGATAAGAAGAGATTCCTGTGAGACCTAAATGAAACATGAAAGCCTGTGATTGGTTCCACAAAGACTAGAAAAGCTATGGAAAAAGGTAGATGATTAGTCTTATCTCTGTTCTAGGACATTCTTCTACTTTGGCCTGTTTCCTTTGGTGCTTTCCATGCTTTGTGCTCCATGTTAACCTTTGGCCTCTTAAGATTTTTGTTACCAGTTTTCCATCTCTCCCATCACTTATTTTCTCCATCTTATCTACCCAGAAATCCAGATTCTTTTGGTTTTCCAATTAGATCAAGGAAAAAAATCCTCAGACTATAAAGTATTAACTTGCATTCTCTTCTATGGATTATAAGTTTATTTTCCCAAAGAGAAATCCAACAATTCCTTTATACATAATGGCAGATATCACCTGATTATCTTCATAGCTTTTTTGAAAGGTAAGGCTGTCAGGAAATACCAGCTATGGCAGAATTTTTTGACAATCCTACAAAGTCGGTATTCCAATTTTGAAGGAGCAAAGTCTGATGAAAGAAGTAGTTCATTTAAGCTTAGGTGCTATTTTAACACCACCTGAAATGTGTCCTTTCACCCCTAGAACGCTTTATGCACCCGGCTAGTCCTCCTCCTCCCTCCTTTCTAGCGGGAGGGAGAGAAGTTCCCTCCCGAAACTTTCTGTCGTGCTCTCTGGAATGCCTTTCACAAACCTCTTCACCAGCCCTCCGTCTCGTCACCTTGTCTAAAACCTAGCTCTCTCATGGGGACAAGTAGACACTGACTTAATCTTCCACCTTTCACGAACCACGCAATCCCAGAGGTGGGTCTCTATACTTTCCATTCCTAACGACAGTTACGGTCGGGATGCTGCTTCCATCCAGAACCTGGCCTTTGAGGACTCACGCACTGAGGGTCTCACCACCTCGCATTCCTCATAGCCCTTCGCTTCCTTTCACGTACTCCCCGTCATTCACAGATCTTTGTCTACCCCCAACTGCTGCTATCACCAGGAATCATTTCACTGTTCCCATGGATCACCGATATACCATCCTGGCCCCTCAATGTCTCATTTCCAATGACCTCCTCCCCCATGGTTCCATTCAGCATCCTGACTGAGCTATCTCTGAAATCATTCATACGGACTTCCTGCTCTCTGAACATGTTGTATTGTCTGTCACAGCATTTCTAGTAGATTACAGTTTTTCATAAAATCAGAATTTAGGACATTCATCAGAAATGTCAGCCCTGTCCCCTTCCTGCCCCAGCATCATGCCCTCCTTGTTTCTGTGGCAGAATCAGAGTTTACTACACATCTGCTTTAAGTTCCAGGACCCCCTATACGTGTATTCTAATCCTGGCCTTGTAGAAACTGTGTGAGCCAATCCGGGACCCCAAGGCAGGTTTCTATAGTTTGGAATTTTAGGAAATGCCACGGTCTTGAATATCTGTTGAAGTTAGCAGGACCCCGTGATATTCTTTAAATAACACCATTTATGTGGCAGCTACAATAACATATAGGTCTGCATGAATTGCTAAGATTTTAAAGACAGAGAAGAAAAATGCCAATTTACTTTACCTCAGTAAGGATACTGTGGGTTCAGTTACTGCAGATGGTTTATCACTAACACTTCAAAGAAAAAAAGACTTTTTAAAGAATGTAATAAAAAAAAACACTTTTCATAATAGTACTTTTCACACAATTTATTCAATTTTTCAATTTGTAAAAATATCTTTTGGAAAGAAACCCTGGCAACATTAGGACATATATAGTCCATTACAACATGGCTAATTTTTGCCCAGATGTGCCTACTAGAGATGCTAAATGAAATGTCCCCAAACGTAAGTGAAGCAGTTAATGCTGTAATCCAGCATCCATGTCACTCTTTCACAAACTCCCCCATCTACCTTAATTTCCACAAATTCAAGCTTAATTTCTCGTCCTCCCCAGCAGTCTCCCACTGAACTGTTAAACAAATTCCTCCTTTGCTGTGGTTAACACTGGCTTCCGCAAGCACAGCATGACCATTTACACCTCCATGCCTGCCTTCACTGGAACTATTCTCTCCTGAAGTGACACTTCCTCTCCCACCCACCTGTAAATAACTATCCTTCAAGGCCTTGCTCAATGCTAACACTTCCTGGGAGCTGTCCATATCAACTTCATCAGCTTTTATGTCCGTCTATAAACTCTGACAACAAATTATGCAACGTCTGCTGCTCCTGTTGCACATCAATAATTTTCACGGCCTCAAACAGTGTGTCAGCTGTATCAGAACAGAATATTTCTTTCCTCTCACGTTGACAGCAGAGGGGCTTCACCTTTCCTGGCAGCTGCCTGACCTCCCAGTCACACTGCTGATTCTCTCCTTACTTCACTTGCATCCTGCCGACACTGGTGAATGTGATGCTTTCTTTGTCCCGATTCTATCTGCTTCCAGGAAGGTTTGGAGAGTTGCCTGATTGTTGATCCTGGTCTCTAGTTTTGGTTTTGCCCCCTGGGTCTAGTGCACTACAAGTTCTAAAGTACGCCTGGTAATGAACTAGGCACCCAGGACACAAAGCTAATGAAGAACCTGCAAAGAATTCTGAATCTAGTGAGACATGGACAGGCAGAGGTGTGTTCCTTTCCAAGATGTGTGGCTCGGTGCTGTGGGAGCACAGCAATGACAACTCTGATGAGCTCAGCAAGACTTCGTACAGGCGCTCTCTGAGCTAGACCTTGAATGGCAAGTAAGGGCTTGCCTTGGAGAGAACAGACAGAAGGGAACTCAAAATTGAAGCAAGAGTAAAGGCATGAAAGAGCTTGTAACATTTCAAGATCAGGGAGAAGTTCTGTGTTGCTAGAAAGTACCATATATGTGAGCAGGGAGGGGTTAATGCTTAGAGACAAGGTTGTTTATGGCAAAAAACAGTCTATGTGAGGCTTCGTAAGTCATGCCAACAAGTTCTAACTCATCTAGTAAGAAACAGAAAGCCAACAGAGCTTATTAAAATGGGAAGTGATTTAAACAGATTTGTTTTCATGGGGAGCTAACTCTGGAAGTCATGTCAAGGATGGATTTGTGTGGTACAAAGCTAAGTAATAATCTAGGATATAAACGACAAAAGTGGATTAGAGAGGCATTTCTGAGATGGGATTCATAACACTTGGGGAGATAACTGGATGTGTGTGAGGTGAAGAGGACACAAACGAGAACATCAAGAATTCTGTTTTACACACATTGACTCTGTGTGGGAGGGCATTTGAACTAAGTGGGTGGTACTATGTAAGGAGGGCGCATAGGAAATGTGTTCATTATCTGTAAGAATCACAGTAAGATTTAATTTTATTTTCAAGTAGTATTACACTGGGCAGGAAGGCTGGACCACAGAATGCACTGAGTCTTAGTACTACTAAATTTTGATTCCCTAAACAAGATGAAATAATTGAGCCAGTAAAAATAAAATCTGTACTTCTCAAAATGAGTCTTAGACAAACATAAGCCAAAGAGCAAAATGGGTCTTAAGACAGACATGAACAGAGCCTTTGGGGAGACGAACCAGCAAGGAGCAGGTGATGCTGTCACGGGGGGACCGAAGCCATGCCCACCTAACTGGGACCCCAATCCCCACTTCTAAATAAATAGCTAGGATGAGGAATTTTCAGGGTTCAAGTCATAGCTCCAAGAAAAAACAGTAATATTACATCTACTGTCAAATGCGTCCTTCCAGAGACATGGGATTTGACTGGGTTAAGGGTGGAATAGCGGGAATGGACCACTGGTTCAATAGACAAGGTCTTTATAAGGGTAGAGTTGATCTTCTTCGATAGGATTAGCTTCCAAAGCCAAAGCTACAGGTAACAATCAATTCTGTAAAAATCATCCCTGCAAATCCCTAAAGAAAGTTTGGAGACTGAACTCGTCTCTCGATATGTACGACTGACACAGCGGTTTCCCTCCAGCACTGGAGCGAATTACTATTTCTTCAGTGGAGCACCGACGAAGCGGGTCAGCTTACCCTTAGAGAAGATGTACGAACAATGTTTTAAGATGCTGTTAACAGAATAAGTCTCGGACAGTACAACAGTCACATGATGAGGGGGGTCAGTGGGGTCTGAGAACTAAGGGGCGCAAATGAGTCAGGCTTCCAACCTTCACGCTGTTCTAGAGCAGGTCCCGACAATGCTAAATGCTATTACTCACACCACTTACACTGTGCGTGTTCTCACTCTCTGTTTTCGTTCAGCACATATAATCAGAATTTTGCATAAACCATGAAGAAACTCTACATACTCCAAATAGCCAAATGTTAGCCATCAGCAAGACAAGACACCCACTGCTCAATGATTTTTATGAGGAATGGCTCACTAGTATCACTTTGATATAAAGACACTGCATTCGTAAGACAAAAAAAAGAATCAGTGAATTTACAAACCTTTTTCCTGTATCCAAATTAGCTTCAGTTTCCATGTCAGTATCGCTGCTATCAGGTTTATCTTGAGAAATTCTTCTTGCTCTTTTACTTTCCACTACTTTTGCTGCTGCCTTAAAAAGGGGGGATTGTGGGAGACAAAGAAATGCATTAAGCCATTTTAAACAAACAGCAGTAGATTAAGGCTTCTAATTCTTTGACGGTCATAACCCAAGTGTCTGTTCACAGACACTAAAGGGCAATAAAGGGCACTGTTTATTTTCCTCAGTATCAATGACAACACCAGCAGCTACTTTAGCTACCTGCTTGGTGTGTAAGCATTATGGAGGTCTTTCCTTGTAAATGTATTTGCTGCACATAATACTCTCTAGGCAATTTTAAGATAAAAGGTCAGTTAAAAGAAAGGCAATAAAAATTCTAGATATTATAAAATGAAACTACCTCAATTTAATCAATGTTTGTTAAAAATTTTTGAGGCTAAGACAGAGAATAAAACATTATAAAAAATTTTAGTCTATCCCTTTCCAAAAATATTCTAACTTTCTTTAAAATTTAAATTTAAACTAAATTTTTTTTTTTTTTACTTACTGCTTAATTCATTCTAAGTTTTCCACTTCAACTTTTTACTTTGAGAAATTTTTCCCAACCCTTATTTTGAAAAGTTGTAAAAATACTGCAAAGGTCACCGATTAACCCTTTAGATTTACTAATTGTAACACTGTCACATTCTTCTACAAAAATCACTAAAAACTCTGATTTGTTTTTAAAGGATTTCTATTTAAAGTATTCTCCTTTATTATAATAATTTCTCCTAAGTCTACCAGTCCCTCTGAAATATGCATACCTTCATTAGAAAGGTTGATGATTTTTCACGGAGCACACAATTCACAAAACTCTTAATTTTCTCCATCATGTGGTTGTAACTGAAGTGTTCAAAAAAGGAATGAAATGTATCTTTCTGAGAGATTATCATACGCAATTTCCTTTGTAAAGGCTAAAGAAAACAGAAGAAACAAAAATCACAAATAAGATACTAGAAATTTTGTCATAACTGAAAAGATCACTAGAAATATAAACTCTGAGACACAATTAAGAGATTTAAAAAATTTTCATGTTTTAAATGGCCTACCAACATCTTTTTTTCTGACTTTTAAGAAAGTATCTAATATTTCACACATACACAAAAGGACTTTAAAAAATATTATGAACCTGTATGTCCATTACAAAGCTTGAGAAATAAGAGGTCATCTATACAAATGCAGCCCTTGTTTACTACCATAATCTGACTGGTAATCCCCCAGCCTCTTTCTCCTCAAAGTAACCATTACCCTGAGTTTAGAATGTACCATGTCTGTGCATTCTTCATACCTGCACTACACATGTATACATACATAAATAATACATAGTATTGCTTAGCATGGTTTTAACTTTCTATAAGTGGTGTTATACTGTGTATTCTGAATCCTGCTCTACTTTCCTCAACTCTATGTTTATGGCATTTACCCATATAGATTTGATATGTGTAGAACTTTCGCTGTTGTATAGTATTCCGTTGATCAAAAACACCCATTTACTCATTCACTCTTCCAGCCCATTGATAGCATTCAGGCTGTTTCTATTACCACGATGCTGTTCAGTGTTTTTCCACGTCTTCTTGGTACAGCACAAGTTTCTCTTGTACAGCAGTTCTTTCAATGCTGGTTGCGCAGTAAAAGCTATAGAGCTTTTATAAGGCAACTTCTCAGACTCTATCCCAGACCAATTGTCTCAGTAGGGCCTGGGGTTTTTTTTTTAAGTAAAGTTTTACAGCTTCTAAAACGTGTAAACAGCTACTTTAAGGCGTATCTCTAGAAGTGGGATGCTGGAGTGCATGCTTATAGATTTTGCTAAAATGCTCTCCCAAGTTTAAGAACCAATTCACTCCAGAGAGGAAGGCATAGCAGTCCTAGCATTTCTCCACTTTTTGAGCCAACTGCTGGTATTCTAGGACCTTTTACATCACTGCCCTTTGGAGGTACAGGAAATGCTATTTCAGTGTGTTACTCTGCATTGCCCTGCTTGCTAATACCAGTGAGGTTAAGCTCTCTGATGCTTACTGGCTATAAGGTTCTCCTCTTCGTGAAGTACACACAGAGTAGAGTGTTCAGTAACTAAGGCAAAAAGTAGCAGCAGGGAACCCACTAAATGTATCAGGCTTTCTGCTGCAATCTGGAGGGTTATATCCCAAAAATAGGCGCACATCAGACAAACTGAGCCTCTAAAAACTACAGCCTGCCCTCAATGTGTCTCAGTCCCTCAACGGGTTAAGGTGACCACTCCCAACTCTAGACATACCAGCAAATGAAAAGGTGCTCCCCTTCTTTAGTCATCAGGGGAATGGAAATTAAAGCCTAATGTGATACACACATACGTGCCAGAATGACTAACATGAAAACGACAGATAAGGTCACAGATAAGGTCTGTGAAGCAACTGGAACTCTCCCGCAGTACCGAAGGAATTAATAGAATGAAACTATTTTGGAAAACTGGCAGTATCTAGTAAAACTGAGTATGTGCATATCCTATAACCCATCAATTATATTCCTAAGTATATACCCAATAGAAACACATATATATTTGTTCTACAGAAGATGTGTAAAGACATGTAATAGCCAAAAACTGGAAATGATTCAAATGTCCATCAACTGTAGGAATGGATCAACTGTAGTCCATTCCCACCATGGATCAACGAGAATGAACAACTGTTGCTATCAGCAACAACACCATGGACCAACCTTACAAATGTAAACCTGCTGTATGACTCCATCGTAAGCCAAATGAATCGTGGATGTCCTAAGGACAGTGGTTACTCCTGAGCAGGTGGCAGTGACTGCGGGGAGTCACCGGTGATGCTCTTGATCTCGGGGCTCGTCACACAAATGTGTTTCTTTTGTGACAACACATCTATTTACATATGTATGATACATGTACGCCACTAGAGGTATCATACTGGTCAATAAAAAGTTTGCTAAAAAATCTACAAAACGATTTTTTCTTTGAATAAACTTAATTGATTCCAATGGCATTTTGCTTTTAATATTTGAAAACTTAGTCCTGTTGACCTTAAAATTACACATACACACAAAAACTACTAATGATCACATAAGAAACCTCTAGAAAAAAATAAGCAAGTTATAATGCCTCCTTCCATACCCGCATTGCCCAGTACAGTAACCACTAGCCACACGTGGCTACTGAGCCCTTAAAATGTGTGAGTCCTGGATTTAGACAAAAGTGTAAAACGCACGTTTCAAAGACAGTACAAAAAAAAGAAGTGCAAAATATCTCATCAACACTGGTTTATACGGGTTAAACATTAAAAATAATGTTTTTTTATATATTGGGTTAAGTAAAGTGTTATTAAAATTAGTTCACTTGTTTCTTTTCACTTATTTCATGTGGTTACTAGAAAATTTAAAATCACATATGTGACTTATATTTCTATCGGACAGGAGTGTTCTATACTGTTTAAAAAAGAAACCATTCCTTTCCTCTTCCAATATACTTTCAATTTTCCTCATTCCATATAAACAGTTCTAAAATTCTGATTCTACACAATTACCGTGTCAGCGTCTGAATCATCAAATACTCTTCCAAAGACTTCTTCTGCTTCCTTAAAACCGCCATTTTCCATACAAACAGCTACAGCCTAAAAGATAGGATGACAAATACATACCTTATATTGCTTTTTGAAATATCTAACTGTTGTTTAAAATCGAAATAACTCAGGTAAGTCTAAACTACTTCATTTAAAATATTTTATGTTGCTATGGAAGGCAGTGTGGAGGCTCCTCAAAAAATTATGAATAGAATTAATTACCATATGACCCAGCAATCCCTATCCTGGGTATCTATCCAAAAAATCTGAAAACATTTAGCCATAATGACAACTGTGTTCCAATGTTCATTGCAGCTTTATTTACAGTGGCCAAGACATGGAAACAACCTAAATGTCCTTCAACAGATGATTGGAAAAAGAAGATGTGGTATATATATACACAATGGAACAATATTTGGCGGTAAGAAAAGATGAAATTGGACCATTTGTGACAGCATGGATGGATCTTGAGATTATAATGTTAAGCGAAATAAGTCAGACAGAAAAAGCAGAGAACCGTATGATTTCACTGATATGTGGTATATAAACCAAAAACAACAAAAGAACAAGACAAACAAATGAGAAACAAAAACTCATAGACACAGACAATAGTTTAGTGGTTATTAGAGAGTAAGGGGGAGGGGGCAGTAGATGAGGGTAAAGGGGATCAAATATATGGTGATGGAAGGAGAGCTGACTCTGGGTGGTGAACACACAATGTAATATATAGATGATGTATCACAGAACTGTACACCTGAAATCTATGTAACTTTACTAACAATTGTCACCCCAATAAACTCCAATTAAAAAAAATAAGTTAAAATAAAATTCATTAAAGTGTTTTACTTAAAAAATATTTTATGTAATAATTTTGATTTGATAAATCATATAAAATATTTCACAGACAAAATAACAGTGGTTTGAAAAGATGAAAAATTTGCATTGGCCCATTGCATATTTACTCATAAACACCCAGCATTCTGTCTCTTTCTAATTTAGGCCAAATGGAAGGCAGGTATTAATAAATAAATTAGGAGCTACATTATATATGTTTAGGACCCACCTAAATATTTTGAGTAAAAAGAAAATGAGAGAGGAGGTAAATGGCATTTGTGATGATTAGGAGACATAAAATTTGCGAGTAGGATCCCTGGATAATCTCTAATAGAAACCTAGGAAGCCAGATGCTTTTGAATAATCATTTTATAAATTGCCCTTTTTGATACCATATGTGGTAAATATGGAACCACCATTACCATCTAAGTAACTTTGTAAATTTGGGCGAATTCTTTAACCTTTTGGTGCCTCAGTTACCTTATATGTAAAAGGATAGAAATAAAAGTACCTGTTTCATAGGGTTGTAGTGAGGATTAGTTACATATGAAAGTGCTTAGAATAGTACATACTTGGCAAATAGTAAGCAATATATTACATGTTTGCTATGCATTTTATGGTAACCCACACTTTATACTGTAATAGTATATCATCAAAGGCCTGCTTCCTCTAGAAGCTCCCCTCCCCCAGATGGGGGTAACATAACTCTCTTTGCTGTAGGCTGAAATTCTTAAAAGCAGCAGTCATTTTTCTGCCCATTCTCTTCAGGTCTTAATTCTACTGGACAGTCACTATGCTACCAATAATTCTTGGGCAGGTAGGATGCCACCTGGATGTTCCCTCCTACCCAACTGTAAAAAAAATTTTTTTTAAGTAAGGAAAAGTGTATTTATCTAACAAAATCCCTAGTATGTGCTTTGCCTGTTAGCAAGATATATTTTCCCTGCTATTATACCTTTGAATGCTTTTTTTGGCTTCTCGCTCTTTAATAGGCTACTCCTAAAATTCTCTCTACATACTTAAAACTTTACATTTTCTTAATCACAAATATCCATTTATTTGGTATCAAATATTCAAATATGTTTATATTTATAATCTTTAAATAAACATTGGGAGAGCACAAACCACGAGTCTTTGAAAGTTGCTTGGTGATCTTTAAATTGATGAGGCATATTTTCTGAAGTGGGGACAATAACACTTTGGTAGCAAACATTAAGTCCCAACTCTCAGTGCTCATGTCAAGACTATACACCAAAGGTCCAATTTCTAAAGAGAATGATTATATTAAACTGTACTCTTGGGTTTAGTGCCCAACTTTCATTAAGTGGCTCTTAATTTCTTTAGATGCTATATTTTTATTTTCTAGCAAAATAGGTAATTATAAACACAAAGTAACACTCATACCTGAATTTTAATTAAATTCTGTATTTCTTCATGAAGTTTGTCATGTTCCTTTTCAAGTGAAGCCCAAATTATCAGGGCTGATTCCAAGGGTGTAATTCGGTCATCAGTTTCAAACTGAAAATCTTTTAAAACCAGAACAAAAATAAATTAGAAAGCTAAGTTGAACATCACTTTGTCAATTTTTAAAAATTCATTTCTTTGAATATTTACTGAGTGTGTACTACCTGTCAAGCACTGCTCCTGTATATACCAGGTCAGGGAAGTGATTTGATCTTTCAAGTTAATTGCCTTATTAAAATCAACTTTAACAATGGAAAAGCTAGGTAAGTTATAAAACTTACTTTTCTTTACTAAAATATTACTTTTAAGAGCTAAAATAAACTATATTTTACATAAGGTGTCACGGTAACAGAATTCTTAAATGGCTCATAAGTCTAACTGCATTATAAAAAAACCTCTGGAACATAAAATCAGTTTACTTTGAATTTGATTTCACCATATGCTACTTGAAATCCCTGTTATATATTTTGTGGATATCTGACACAGGATCTTTCAAGAAGTTGTTTTTCTACCAACGTTCTTCCAATCACCCAGGCTTAAAACCCGAGGACTCATTGTTTCACTACTTCCCCTTTCTCATCACCGTATCCGAGTTGTTGCAAAACACCGTACAGTGGTTTAAAAAACTTGATTTTGGAGTTTCTCCTGGACTCCATCATGTATTACCTGTGTGGTGTTGAAAAAGTTACTTCATTTTTCTTTTCCTCACCTACAAAATGGTGAAAATAAATTCTATCTCATAGGATTTGTGTGACTATTTAATTAGATAGTATTTTTACTGCTTTTAAACTTTCCTAAAATAGAATTTTTACCAGGTTATCCTGATCAAAGACTCACAGTGGCTGGTAGCTACATAACAAATTAAATACAAACATCTCAATCTGAAATTCAGAACCTTCACCATGTATGTCTTACATCTATAATCTATTAATTCATCCATTCAATATATATTGAGCACTCACTATGTGTAGGCACTCGCCTAAAAACTGAGAATATCTCAGTGAATAAGACAAACTCCATTCTTAGGATGCTCACATGCTAATGACAGAGACAGGTAATAAACAAATTACACATAATTTAACTTCAGAGTAATAAGGGTACTACAGGAGGAATCAAACTGATGGGGGAATTAGGAAAGGCCTCTCTGAGGAAGTGACAGTGGGCCCGGATCAGCATAATGTGAGGCAGAAGTGGCAGTCACTTCAAGATCTACAGAGAAAACATTCCAGAGGGAATGAACAGCAAGCACCAAGGTCCTGAGTAGGAGTTTGGTGTTCAGAAAGACAGAAAGGAGGTCAGGCGGCTAAAGCAGTGGGCAAGTGGGACGCCTGCCATCAGAGATGACGGAGGAGGGAGGAAATGCCTGTTTGGGAACTCTGACTGGACAAGGAACAGGGCTTGCTGGGGGCCTGGATGTGGAATGTGAGGAAAAAGAAAGGACTCCCAGGCTTTACTAACTGCATAAATAGTGCTGCCGCCATGGACAGGAGAAGCCTGGGAGAGGAGCAAGTTTTGGGAGTCAAGCATGGAAATCACGAGTTCTACTATCCAGGTAAACTATTGTGGCCAAATAACTCGGATGTTTCGTCTTGTCTAGACTACCATTTCCACATTCTGAGGGAACCCATCAAGCCTAAGAGGTTTAGAGCAAACTCTGCCTCCGTCTTGAATTCCTTCCTTACTCTAAGTGAGCAGGAAATTTCTTTTCCTTAAATCTCTTGTATCACTATTCCTATCTTCGCTGTGCCTCGCAGCATCTTCTGCGTATACTTACCTCAACAATCCCTTAGCTTTCCAGTGTCTTGAAGGCAGAAACTCTCTTACTCTACTACGCATAATGATATTTCAATTTCTGAGGCAGGAGTTATTTAGTGTATTCCTCCCAATCCCTACAGTTCCCGGTACACTAGCAGTTCCATAGCAACTATGTAACAAACATACTTAAGAGAATGTCCTTTTTTTTCCCTTTTAAAAACTAGAGGGAGCTTGCAATTTAATATTAGCTGTTTCAACGATTTCTACTTTATTTCTTGTTGATTTCTCCAAAGTGTTTCTCCAACATTTTAGATATAAAAATATATTCAGTCATAGACCAAGTCTCTATAGTCTAGGCTCTGTGTCAGGCTTAGGACACAAACACGAAGAAGAAAAAGTTTCTGCACTTCCATGTGGAACTTCCATGTGAGCTACGAAGGAAGTCAAGTAGACAAACCAACGTGACTGGTCCTTTACCAGAATTACGTTCTATGCCAATGGTTCTCAACCCTAGCTTTATGTCAGAATCATCTGAGGAGCTTTTGCAAAATACACATGCCTAGGCGTACCCCCCAGAGATCAATTTAATTAGTACAGAGCAGAGGCCATGCACCTTTGTTTTCTGGGAACTCTCTAGAAAGACCAGTGTACCTGAGGAACAGAGGATTAGCTCTCAGAAGGGATACCAGAAAAGAATCCTCTGTGAAGGAGAAGTCCTCCGGATGGGACATTACGAGTAAACAGAAGATAAGCAAGTGAAGGGGATGAGGATGGCAAGAACACTTCAGGAAGATGGAGAAGATAAGGCAGAGGCCTACGAAAGACATTCACACTCATAGTTAACACTCACTGAGGCCCTACTAAGTGTCAGGCATTGTGCTAACTGCTTCACATGCAGGAGGCCTTTAGCCACACAATTTCTTTAAAAAAGTACACAGTATCATCGATCTTGTTTGATAAAGGAGGATCTGTGATCTAGAAAGGTGGCAGCTCGCAAGTGGCAGAAACGGACACCAGAACCCTTAAGCACTACTTGCTTGTCTCCAAAGGCACATTTCCGGAGTGACAGGATGGCTGGTGGCTAGGGCGCCTGCTGTGAGGCCGTGAAATGAAAATGCCAAGGCAGATGGCCTCGTCCTTCTTCACTTCACATCTGCTTTCCTTCTTTTCAACCTGCATTTCAGTACTCCTCTTTCCTAACAAGTCTTGACTGACATTATCGAACCCTTCTCTCTAATCTGCCTTCCTTATAACTGAGATGCAGAAAAAAATGTGTGTACATGTTAGATCTTAACTTCAAAAACTTTACTGTGTAGACCTTCCCTTTCAGGGAGGAGGCAGGATACTGCAGTGGGCCAGCACTCCTACGACCACCGGGAAAAAACTGGACAAATTATAAAACCACGTTGCTATAGACATAGGGTAGCTGTGCGAGCACCAAGACGAGACGAAGTACAATTCGAGTCCTGAGGTGAGCTGATGATGTTGTCTTCCCTGAGTTCGTTTACACTGAGGGGCCAGTACACTCCAGGCAGGGAGATTTCGCTGGGGTAAGAGAAACGAGAAAAGCTTCTGGTGGGTTCCTTGGGGCTGCTGGGTGGACTGGAAACTAGAGGAACTGAAAACACAGGTTTTCCCCACAGGACGTTTGCTGAGTTCTGGGGCAGTGCAGGAAACTGTGGTGGAAAGGCAGGGAAATCGCCCTGAGTTGTACAGATCTTAATGGATAAAAATCCCATGAAAGAAGGAGCCTGCCATAAACAAACATTTCTCCTTCAAGGCATTTACCATATTTAAAGCTATGTGGGGCAGGAGACTAGGGCGCATATGGTAGCCCCTAGCCATACGTAATTTTTGAGCAGTTAAAATACGGCTAGTCCAAACTGAGATGTGTTTTAAGTATAAAGTACACACCAGATTTCAAAGACTTACTGCAAAAAAAAAGAAAAGGTAAAATATTAACATATTTTATACTGATATGTTGGTGCATGTTTTAGAAATACTGGCTTAAATAAGATAGTGCTAAAATTGATTCCACCTATTTCTTTCTACTTAATGTAACTATTACAATTCTCCATTACATATGAGGCTCACATTATATTTCTATCAGGCAGTGCTGCTGCAGAGCAACCACAAAAAAAATGCGAAAGGGTACATACACTGAAAATCCAATATATAAATTAAAATGAAATTCTAAATGCTTTCTCGCTTGAGTCCATTATGGTGAAATATATTGATTCTTGGTAACTGACCTTGGCCTATTACATCCAAGATACACCCAAAACAGGATCCTGGTGAATTTCAAGATTCAGGATGCAGGATACTAACACAGGCCAGCACCTTCCCTCCAAAAAAAGATGTTCCCACCCCTTTATTGGCGGAACGAAGATACACTGAACAACTGCTGTATGTGAAGCATTAGAATATGCTGTCACGTTGAACTATAAAGCCACTCTGTTCATAACCCTGTTACCTCACGGTCTGTGTGGTCAGGGATACTCCCGTTGGGTCCACATCAGCCCCTTTTCCTCAGCCCAGACCTGCCTATAATTCTGTCCCCCACATCTACTCTGCTCTAGTCCTAGCCACCTATGGTCCTGGTACCAACTCGAGACCCAGCCTCACCCCCGGCACAAAGCATGCTACCTGAGCCAGAGCTAGACTGCTGAGGGCCAAGGTAATCATTCGCATCAAAAGGTCCTTCAAGTGACCATGTGGTAATACCAGCCATTATTGACCAACTGAATCAGGCTTGCCCATTACAATCTAAAATGAACTACGTGGAGAAGGGAGATAATACAGCAATAAATCATACTCCCTTATACAAGTACTGAAATCAAGTTCAACTAAGAGGTTTCAACTACCATAGCTGCCAGTGAAAAAAGGAGTGACCGCAAAGTTACCATACCAACTTAAAGTACAATCTGCAAGGTAAAGCCCACGAAGTGGGGCACCCCAAAAACGGCATCAGAACCACCTGGGAACTTATCAGAAACGTAACTCCTGGGCCCTCGCCCATCCTATTACATCAGAAACTCGTGGAGGGGAAGGGGACTCAGCATTCTGTTTTTTAAAAACAAATTCTCCAGTAACTCTGAAGCAGGTTAAAGTTTGAGAACCACTGCTCTAAGACTGGGACTACATTTCTTTTACTTCCTTTAGATGCGCTTGTGTGTAGATACATATAACAAATACATGTGGGCAAACTCTCAAAAACAAATGACAGCTCCCATCTGTTTTCTTCTCACTGTCTTACCTTTAGACATAGACTGAAATATTTCCAATATAAGATAAAAACTCATATTTACCAAGGGTTTTTCCTGCTGCAATTCTTGTCAAAAACTGACATATTTGTACAGTTTGCAATTGATAAGCTGTTAGACTGGATAATCCATGAATAATAGCTGAAAAAGAAAAAAAGTGAATTTTATTTAAACATAGGAAAAAACCTTGACCCCACAGTGCCAGTGTGGTTTTTTTGAGAAAATAGGTTATAAACATCACACAAAAATTATCATAAGTTTAGAGCCGTATATTTTTATTTCTAGACAATTTTTTTAAAAATCTGAAAAATAGCAATGAACTCTTGCAAAATAAAACCAATGTTTCACATGTAGAATAAATATTTAAAACTACTTTCACAGGTAGCACTCTAATGAAAAGAGAGACAGCCAACCTGTAAAGTGAGTCAAATCATTATCTGGAAGCTTATTTTATACCTTAAAACTAATATTATAGGAAATACTTCACATTATTTTTGTCACGGTTTCATTTAACTGAGAGTCTGTTTAGTTTACAAAGATTTATTATAAAACATATTAATATTAATCTCACAAATATTTGAATGCCCACCCAGATGTTACGCCAGGCAGTGACTGTATACAATGGTGAGTAAACCATGGTCCTGGACCTCAGAGAGTTTCTTACCATGTAGCCATGAAAGAAAAATGACTGAACAACTAAAGTAAAAAGGGAGAGAAAACCTAAGAAGACAAGTATAGAATGCTACGGAAACATAACAAACAATGTTACCGAGTGTTTCAGTAGCTAGTTGGAGGGAGGACATACCAGGGAAGGCCTCTCTGAAGAAACGTTTCAAGACCAGAAGGTACCACTAGCCTTATATATCACACTCCGCCCAGGGCTGGCTTGGTGTAAATAAAGAGGTTAAATTAACTAGCAAACCAAAACACAGTCCTGCAGCCACTAAGCAGGTAAGACAAATAAACACATTTATTTGTACTTATTTCCTTAATTCTCAAATGCCATCGTCTTATACTATACTAGCAATTACCTGGGCTAATTATAGCCATCATATAATTAATAGGATTCAAGAACAGCATGAAATGTAAACACAATTCATTCAGTATTTACTGAACATCTACTGCTAGCCAATATTAGGGATTGATAACTGAATGATGGGCTAGCCAGTCCCTGCCCTTGCCAATAGTTTTAGTCTAAGAAGGCACAAAATGAAGAAAGTTATGCAAGTGACTCATTAAAATTTTAGTCAGTGCCACAATGGGTAAGTATAGCATAGGCGCGCAAAGTAAAAGAAAGACCTAATCTATTCTAGGGAAGAAAGGCAGACCCTTCTGTATTCACTTCCCTCCTTATTCCATCTAGTCAACAATGCAGTAACTACAGATATCCTATGCACCACTGCCCTTCTGTTCTTTCTACCTGCGAGGCAAAGAAACAAAACAAAACAAGGAAAACCTACTCAGGCTGCACCTGGCTATCTGCTCTTTCCATCTCTGTAACCAAACACTGCCGACAGCGACAGCAAAGCACTAGGCAGGATCTAATGACCAGGAACAATAGCCAACTGCATTTAAGCACTTATATATATATATATATGTACATAATATCAGAAAGCATTCTTTATACCATTGGTTTTTACTAGTGGTTTTCAACAGGGGGTGATTTCGTCTCTTAGGGGACACTGAGCGATATCTGGAGACATTTTTGATTGTCAAGGGGGGAAGAGGATGCTACTGGCACCTAGTGGCTGAGGTCAGGGACGCTGCCGAACATCCTACAACGCCCAGGAGAACCCGCATCCCCACTCTCCTCCACCCTCAGGCATACACAGAACAAAGAATTACGAGGTGCAAAAGTCAGCAGTGCTGAGGTCGAGAAACTTTGCTTTACACACCTCAGTTCATTTGCTTCTCAACAGCCCTGCG
Source organism: Rhinolophus sinicus (assembly GCF_036562045.2). NCBI lineage: Eukaryota > Metazoa > Chordata > Mammalia > Chiroptera > Rhinolophidae > Rhinolophus > Rhinolophus sinicus. The sequence goes on from NC_133763.1 coordinate 8,955,784, forward strand.
AGGTAAATATTGTTATCACCATTTTACTGGTGAGGAAACTGCGGTACCAAGAGGGTGAGCAACTTGCTTCAGGTCCTACAGCTGTACAGCAGCAGGGCCAGGAATCAAATCCAGATCATTCACTCTGGAGTCTGTGCTCCTAATACCCCGCACTGCTTCCCATGGTAGGAGACAGGTTAGGAATAACAGTCTGGAAAAGGAATTATCTAAGATAAGGAACACCAGTCTGGGAAAGGCATTATCTATGGGAGGTGTGACAACAATTCTGAGTTGGAATGAAAGAGCTAAGAATTTTCTAGAAGGCATCAAGAGTCATATATTTTTACAATATTGAAAAGCGTAGTGAATAAAATTCTATAAAAGGTAAAAGGGAGTCCTTTCCGTCAAGATGGGAACACAGAGACAAAAGATAAAACTATGTTCGCGGTTTGCATGTCTCCCATGGATTAGCAGTGCAACGTGAAACACAGTTGACCCTCTCTGGGTTTCTGTACCCGACCTGCAAATAATGGAGGTGGCCTAGATTATTTCTCAGGTCTTGAGCTAGAACCTTGAAAAGGGTTTTTACTTTTTTCATAAACAGGATTTTTTAGAAGTTTTTAAATTTACAGAATTATTATGAAGATGGTTTGCCTATTAACATCTTACATTACTATGGTATATGTTAAATTAATGAACCGATATTGATACATTAACTGAAATCCACGCTTTAGTCAGAATTCCTTTGTTAGTACCACGTCCTTTTTCTGCTGCAGGATCCCATCCATCCAGAGGACCACATGACAATTAGTCATCCGATTTTCCCTTTGGATGACCTTGACAGTTTGGAGGTGTTTTGTAAAATGCACCTCTACTGGGACGTGTCTGGTGTTTCTTTCTCATCATTAGACTAGAGTCATGGGATCTGGGGAGGAAGACCATAAAGGTCCATTTTCACCGTAGGTATCAAGTGGACACACTACCACCTGTCACGGTTGAGGCTGACAGTGATTACCTAGGTGAGGCAGAGTCTGTCAGTTTCCCTCCTGTAAAGTTACCCTTTGCCCCCTTTCCGTACTGGACTCTTCAGAAAACAGTCACTCGTGCACAGCCCACACTTAGGAATGGCGGGTCCTGCTTCACCTCCTTGAGGACAGAGCAGATGCACAGATTACTTGAAATTCTGCACGGCAGCTTTGGCTCTTCTCTCAGTTATTTAATTATTCTACCGTTTACCTTTCTAATCAATGCTAATTAACCCGGGCTCTAGTGTTATCTGTGATACAGTTAGAGGAAAGGTTCCTGAATTGGAAGGTAAGCATGGGTCTGGGACACCCCCTTAAAAGGGGTTCAAAGCTATCACTACTTTAGGATGTTTAACCAGTTCACTGCTCTATAAACTAAGATGATTTGCCTAACTCGTGGGGTTTGCTGTGAAGATGAAATGTGTCAATATGGCTTTCTTAAGGGTTTAACCCTCTATTAAATACTACCTTGGGGGTGCATCCAGCTGCCATAAGGTGCGTGCGGATTCTGAAATAAACACCAGAGCATCTTTCTCTTGTGCACAAAGCCAGGCTACTGTTCTCTACAGATCTCTGTCTTTCTCCGTCACTTACAGGCTGTCTCCTCGGACAGTCACTTTTATTCCGAAGCCGACAGTACCGAGCAAGTAGGGCAGACGAGGTTTCAATGGCTCCCAAGTTAAGAGAGAACACCGACGCCTACGTCACTCGGAGACCATCGAGACTGCGGACTAAATGCCATCACACGAAGACCTGAGTCGAAAGAAACAACAACTACAGGCGCCAAAGGAGACGAACGGAATCGGACACTGGGTCGAGCCAACGCTCCACCTGAGCCGCCTTCCCTGCGCAGCCGCTCCCCTCCCCCGACCCACCTGGGGGCCGGCGCTTCAGGCCGCCCGCCCCGGCGCGCCCAGCACTTACCCTCCGCGCTGTCGCGGGTCCGGCGGAAGTCCTCCGAGCGGCCGTCGCGGAAGGCCCGGCACAGAGAGAGGCAGAGGAAATCGAGCATCCAGCCGGCAGCGACCTCCTCGGCCTCCGCCACCAGGCCCCGGTCCTCCTCGTCCTCGGGGGCCCCCAGCTCAACCTGGCACTCCAGCAGCTCCTGGCACTCGAACTGCTCCTGATTAGCCCTCGCCGTCTCTGACAGCCCTTTCTCGGAGGGGCCAGCATCCTCCCCGTCAGCCTGCCCCCGCGGGCTCGGCGCCTCCGCGGAGTCCTCCGCCATGTTCAACCACCCGCGCTGGTTTTGCCACTTGGAGCACCGAGCGCCGATTGGCTCGGGCCGGAGGGTGGGGGCGGTGCTTCGACGGGGCTCTTCCGCCGGGAAACCACCAATCACACTGCCAGGATGGGCGAGCGGCTCGAGCCCGGCTTCTGATTGGTCGAGACTTGCTCACTCCTCGGAATGTTGAATTTCCCTCCACTCTAGGGCGGGACTTTGTTGGTAAACTAGTAACTCCAGCCTGCGCGGGGAGACAGGGCGGAGAGGGGACCGCTTTATCCTAGTGCGAAACTGCAACAATGACTAGAACAACAACACGGTTAGTTAAAATGAAAAGCATTTACCCGCAGTGTACTTCGAAAAGAGATAGGTGATTAGAACTTGTCACCATTAGTCCAGCTTAACGCTTTAGGCCCTAAGAGTCACCTAACACAGTTACTGTGCAATCACTAACCAAAACTTAACAACGGACTTAAATCCATGCGTCTCCAACCTTAACGTGCATCCGAATCAGTCCCGGCGCTTGTTAAAACACAAGTTGCCGGGCCCCTCCCGAGCTTCAGTTCCGTGGGTCTGCATTGGGGTTCTTGAATTTGCAAGTCTGATCAGTTCCCAGGTGATGCTGGAGCTGCTCCTTTGGAGACCGCATTTTGGGAATCACTGTTCTCGAAAGAGCATATTACTATGGAAATGAATTTCAATCAGATTCTGAAACAGACTACAGAATGCATTTCAGTAAAATCTGGATGCAATTAGTAAACATTCTGTGATGGGGAAATTTTTTTTTGCGCCTGAGATCCACAATTGCTACAGTTATCTTTAGTTACAGGGCTGTTAAGAGGGGAGAGATTTGATTTTTAAAAAAATTTTCTTTCTTTCCTTTTTTTGGGGTGGGGTGGGTGGTGGTGGTGGTGGTGGTGATCCTAAGAGCACATTGTGAAAGCAAAGACTGAAGTTTTGGAAATGCAAATGTAACTTCCTATCACATGTACTTTCTAACCATCAGAACTTTCCCACAATGAAGTATTGACAGGTAATTATTTCTCACCATTAGGATCGTTGATGTAAAGGCTGGGTGACCCCTGGAAAAAGATACTGTGGAAAGATTCTGCTAGGGAGTGAATTGTGTCCCACCCCAATTCATTTGTTGAAGTCCCAATCTTCAGACTGTGTTTGTAGACAGGGCGGATAAGGCGGTAATTAAGGTTAAGTGAGGTCATAAGGGTGGGGCCCTGATCTGATAGGGTTAGTGTCCTTATAAAAAGAGACATTAGAAAACTTGCTATGCCCCCCCTAACCTCTATTAGGAAGAATCATGGTTTCCCCGTCAGTTTAAATCTCAAAGTTCCCACACACACACTTCAAGGGAGGGAGGGGCATGATTTCTATAATAGGCCAATTCAAACAGCAGAAAAGTGTGAAATTTCAGAAAGAGTATATATATATATATATATATATATGTGTGTGTGTGTGTGTGTGTCTGTGTGTGTGTAATTCCATTTATGTAAAAATTTCAAACTTGCTACACAATACTCTGTATTATATATCCATTCACATAAGGAGAAGTATGAAAATATTCATGAAAATGATGACCCCAATCGTGTCCCCTTGAGAGGGGAGGAAGGGACTGTTTTCAGGGAGGGGCTTCACGTGTATGTAATTGTCTTACTGAAAAGAAGATCTGAGGTAAATATGGCAAAATGTTAACATTTGATAAGGTTGAGTGGCAGGTATGTGATTATTATTCTCTATACATAATAAGTTTGAAATCGTTTACAAAATCTCTTTGAAGATAAAAATATTCAGAGTACATTTGGGCCTTAACAATTCTAAATAACAGATTTGACCCGTAGTGCCTTTCCAAATTAACCAATACCTTGACTAAACAGACTAAATTGGCTTCTTATTTTGTTAGCCCTGGTGATATACTTAGTCTTCCCAGTAGAGGTCACTATGTAATGAAATATTTGGTTAAGCAACAGAACACATTAATGTACTTCCGCCCAATGCAAAGGTTTTCAATCTTAAAAAAAAATAAATAAAAAAAAAATATGAAATTCTTTCTTACTAGCTCACTTTCAAGCTTTATTAAGCAAGTCATGAATTTTCCATCTAACAACTAGAAGCGTACTCCAATGAATTGTATAAAATGGAAGGTTTTAATAGGCAGAAAGAGGGTGAAACTAAGAAGTTAAAAGAGTGGATTATTTTAGGCAGGGATACCTTCCCTTCTGATGAGCTAGTGGGTTTTATCAGGCAGATTGTCACTAATGTGGATTAAGAAATTCCAGATTGATTGGTTTAAAATTCCACTCTTGGGAGAGGAGGAAACTAATTAAGTTACTAAGCTTTGGTTTGGCTTGGCAAATGACTCCATTGTGGCCATATTGTTTCTTTTTTTTAACACAAGTAACATTCACGAATGTGAATCACTATGTTTGCTCTTTTGGCTTTAGGAATTTCTTCTGATTTAAAAATCTAAGATTCCTCTCTCTGCCCTCCCCAGAGCACCCATGTGGTACCTGTTAGAACCAAGTACATGAAAATCAGGGAGCCACTCAGTCAGAGGGCCCTCCGGAAGGTGGAAGAGGCCCAGGTGGCACCTACTTACACCAGAAGACAGATTCATCTTGAAACTACCATCAGGCTCAGCATATGAGAAACAGGCTGATGATGGTAGTAGGTCAAATAGGACCTTCCCTGCTTCCTCCTCCTCCTCTTCCAATGTGCCAGCCTGGAGGGATAAAAGGAAACAGATACACAGATGCCAACCAAGGCATCTCTGTGGGGCAGAGATGCCCCACACCAGGCTTCCCTTCTGAATCAGGCTCACGCTGGAAGGAGAGACATTTGACATTAAATCAAATTCAGAATTTTGATTAACCTCTGGACGGCACATTCTAATTTCTGTATTCATCCTGTGTTTGTTCATTAAAGTGACCATAGGACCTAAGAGGAAAGAACAGGAAAATCAGAGACCTGGAAAAATTTTCATCAAGGATCGGGGTGAAATTATCCACATTAAGTGACATTTAAAAGAAAGATGAAATTTGAAAAATAGGTGAGTTTCGGTTAAGTCACGATTGGTGCTTATTCAACATACCAATTTTGGGGCCAGATAATTCTTTGTTGTAGGGGCTGTCCTGTGCTCTGTAGGGTGTTTATAGCAGCCCTGACCTCTACTCATCTACAGATGCCAGCAGCAACCCTCCCCCTCTCCCACCAGCCATGACAACCAAAAATATCTCCAGATATCACCAAATGTCCCCAGTGCGGGGGGAGGGGGGCAAATTGCCCCTAGTTGAGAAACACTGATTTAAAGTAATGCTTTTTTAAATCAAAGACTTTTTGTAATTCATATAATCCTCTAATTTATTTGTTTTGGAAATCTGGAAGGATATGTGTATATATATATATAAAATGTATATATAATGTATATATATATATATATATAAAACATATATTATATATATAATATATATGTATATTTTTAGTAGGCTACTTTAGCAGCCCTACTTTTGTGGTTATGCTCATCCTGAAACAAATTCATAGAATTTTTGTGGAAAATTTATCTCACATTGGTCAAAATCGCTGACATAGTTTTGGGCCAGGCACAAGGAATAGTGTGTTGCTTAATAGCTATATTATGTTTACAGTGCTTTTAATCTTATTAAATGAAAATTTAAATAAAATCGATGCTCCCGTTTATTATGTGAAATATCAAATGATGATCACATTATCCCAATTTATTGTTGTTATTAGACTCTTATGCTAGCATCTTACTGAAGGAAAACCCTCTTGCAGCATCTGGTAGCTAGATAGAAAACTTAGGTGTAACTTCTTTTTTTAAATTGTTTTCTAAGAAATTTGCTGGGCTCCAGCAGCTATGACACAATAGGCTTTGATCGTCTGCTTTGGTCACAGAGAGCCTTCCTTCCACATGATTTTGGCAACAGCAGAAAGAGAAGCTAATGGAGTAGAGTAAACCCTGCCACCACCTGCAAATTCAGAGGCTTGGCTCTAGAAAATTCCCTTCCACATCTCAAAAGCACATGTTTTTTGATTGAGAGGTAAACGATAGAACTAGTTTTTATGTTTTAACATACTCTACTACCCACACCCTAATTATTGCTTTATTTCTGGCCAACATTTTAGGTAACTACTGTCCAAAAAAAAACCCTGAAGGATCTAAGATTTTCTTACAAGTCAGCCTGTTAATTGTTTTATAGACACTGGCAGAAGACGTGACGTCTTGGATTAGAGACAAAAGACTGCATTGCTTATGACAAAGCCAGCATGAGTATAAGGTTGTGGTGGTTCTCCATTCCCTGCCAGTCCCACCAGGGTGGGACACAGAGCGGTGCCGGTGGGTGCTAGGCACGTAGTGGGTCGTGTTACACTGAGGAAGACGGAACTTGAGGACTCCACTGTTTTATAACGAGAGGTAAGCAAGCCTTTTCTTTGTCTGGTGAGAGTCATTATCTCGTTCCTCAAGGTTGTTTGTTACAAGCACATCCCCTAGAAAAGAGCTGTCCGTGCCTTATATCCTTGGTATAAGCAGCAAAGACATGCAAGGACACACAGAGCCCACGGCCATTGCCACTCCCAACAATTACATGTATATGCAACTTCTTGTCTAGGTTGATCTGACACTAGTAGGAGGGGATAAGTGAGGATACTTGACGGGAGAAGGAAGTGTGAGGGACGAGAGAAAGGCAGTTCCTTTCAGACAGAAATTAGGGTTCTGTTATCAGAATTTCAGTGATACGTTTACCTAGAAAATTACAGTGATTTGAAATCTCAGTTGGATTAATTTTGCAGCCAGGGAGGGTCTATCTATCATCTATCTATCATCTATCTACTGTATTTCTCCGAAAATAAGACCTAGCTGGACCATCAGCTCTAACGCGTCTTTTGGAGCAAAAATTAATATAAGACCCGGTTTTATTTTCATATAATATAAGACCGGGTCTTGTAATATAATTAATATAATATAATATAATATAATATAATATAATATAATATAATACAATACAATATTGGGTCATAATATAATACAATATAATATAATACTGGGTCTTGTATTAATTTTTGCTCCAAAAGATGCATTAGAGCTGATGGTCCGGCTAGGTCTTATTTTCAGGGAAACATGGTATGTATCTATCATCCATCTATCTCATCTCTCATCTTTCTACCTACCTGTCTACCTACCTGTCATCCATCCATCCATCCATCCATCCAGTATCATGAGTTGCAGAGATTAGCATCTTTATAAGTAGTTTTATGTACTCGACAAAACATCTCTGTAGTTTATTCTCAAATGCTTTATTACCTGGTAAAGAGAGTAGAGTGGTGGGTCTTTGGGTGGCAATGGACCCTTCCAGGAGACCCTTTAGTTACAATGCATTCGTGACCACCTACAAAGTTATTGGTGATTCTGACATGAAGAACTTCTATAGTTCTTAAGCTACTAAAAACAACACATTAAACATAAATTGGAATTCTAAGATTGTATAGCAAAAACATTAAAAAGCATAATTATCGATCCTTTCATAACACCTCTGAAATAAATGTAAGGTTCGAATGCGTTCAGCAGGGTAAGAACATTATTTTTAAAGAATCAATCCATATATTATATAGCTATAATGCTTACTCCAAAAAATTTTTCAGTAGAAAATTGCTCCAGGGGCAAATTAGTGGAAGGAATTTAGATAATGGCTTTTATTTCTACTCAGAATTTCTGTATTACGGCACATCAAAAATGATACCAAGAAGCTTTCACCAGGCCACTGATGTAATAAAATAATGATGGCAACTGGAATGTTGATAAGATGACAGTTTTCTATTGCCGTGTAACAAACCATCTCCAACCTCAGCGAATTAAAAAATAAGTTATTTGTTTATCTCATGAACCTGTAATTTGAACTTTTAAGGAGAGCGTTGGCTTCCTGTCTCTCTTGCTCTCCACCGTGTGAGAACATAAACAGAAGAGTTCCCACCAGGAACTGACCTGGATGACACCTTGATCTTGGAATTCCAGCCCCCAGAACTGGAAGAAAATAAATTTCTATTGTTTAAGCCACCCAGTCTGTGGTATTTTGTTAAACAGCAGCCTGAACCAACTTAAGACCACTAAGAGCATAAAAGTCTTTTTCTTGGTATTTCCTGTGCTGATTATTAAAAATATTCCAGAATTATGGTGTAGTCCCTGGCTCGAGAGAATTCTCCTTTTATTTGTTCTTATTAAAAAAGGTGCTTCACTCTGAATTCACCAGCTTGACATTTTCATTGAATCTCAATTGTATGAAGCAATACTCGAGGTGAAAACCTCTAACCCAATTAAAATAAATTATTTGCATTATAATCCAAGAAATTGGACCATTTATCATTTTTCTGCCCATTATTTCCGGTGAACAAATTCATGATGCGTAGACATAACATCACCAACTTTTCAATCTTCAATGCCTATTGTCTAATTTTTAGAGCTGCTCAATTCCCTTTCTGGGCTTTTCCTGCCACATCACCTCAGTGAAACCTCTCACTCTAGTCTGTGGAACCTAATACTTAACTCACTGCCATTTTGTATCCTTTCTCCAGTTTATCAGCGCTGCAGCATCAGAAAAGAACAAGTATTTTAGATGTCTATCTGCAGATTTAAAAGTCCTGGTTTAGGAGTAATTAGAAGTTGCATTTTTTTTTTAAAGCAGAACTTAAAGCGTTGCCTCAAAGTACTTTCAATTATCATTTAGAAGTATTCCTTCCTACAGATCTATCCCATAAAAAATGCCCTATGCCATTTCCTCTAGAATCCTCCAGTAGTACCATGACAACTCCCCGAAGAAGGTGTGGGGGGCTACTACGGGGATGTGGGTTTTTCATTCTCAGTTTCATGCTTATGATGAGATTTCTAAAGGATATGGCTTCACTTAAACACTTGTAAAGACTTTCCATAAAAAACAGTCTTGTGTTTTTGAAAAATAAGGCTGTCTAACATTTACTGAGTATATTCTATGTAGATTATTTCATCGAATGCTCACACAACTCAGCGGGGTGCTTACTATTGTAATCTCTATTTAACCAACAAGGAGACTTGCCTTAGATTGCTCACCTTGTCAGAGGCAGAGCCCTAATTAACTCCGGGCCGTGCAATTTTACAGCCCACGTACCTGCCCTATGTATATACCTGTAGTACAGAGTATACAGCTCTCTACTTCCAGTCACATGGAGTCAGGAGCCTGACCACACTGTCAGGCTATCCTGTGTGCCTGGGGGACTGGGGGAGCCAGACCAGAGGAACTAGGCAGGAGGGATGCAGAACGTCACCCCGAAACTTAGCGGCTTAAAACAATCACGGTTATTTCTCATGATTCCATGGTTGGTAACCTGGATAGTCACGCCTGGGATTACTCCTGCGCTCAGTCACCTGCTGGGAGAGGGTTCTAGGTGACCTCACTCAACATTTCTGGCTGATGGAGCTGCCTATTAGCTGGAGTGCCTTGGCTTTCCCCCACAGGGCCTGTCACAGTCCACTAACTTAGACAGCATGGTGATCTCCAGGTCCTGAAAGAGTGAGCATTGAAGTTGCATGTCTCCTGTGGCCTAGGATCTGGGACTTCCACAGACTTTCTTCTGCCACATTCTTCTGGTCAAAAAAAAAAAAAGTCCCAGGCCTCCACCTCTTGATGGGAGGTCCAGCAATATCACATCGCAAGGGGTCATGGTCACAGGGTAGCATGATTCTTTTGAGGCCATTATTATAATCGTCATCACCGTATTTATATATCAGTTGTATACTGCTGTGTAACAAATCACCTCTAAACTTAGGGGCTTACCACAATCCCCATTTTATTGTCACCAATCTGTAGGTCAACAACTCAGGCACATCGCAGTGGGGTAGCTTTTCCCTGCTCCACATGGTGCTGGCTGGGGCAGCCAGCGGGGCTGGGAGGGCCCAACAGGGCCTCAGTCACAGGTCTGATACCTTAACCGGGCTGGCTCAGAAGACGCGTTTGGTGGGCTGGCTGGATCTCTCTTTTCTCATGGTGTCAGCTGAACTCATGCATATATCTGGGTCCTTGGTTTTCTTCATGTGGCCTCTCTTTCTACTTGGTGTCTCCAGAGCCTGTTGTCATGGCCTCTCTCTTGAGTAGGATACATTGGACTTCTTTCCATGGCAGGTAGCCTCCCAAAGAGCGAAACTCAGGCCCCTGAAAGCCCAGACCCAGAATAGCACAGCGTCACTTCTTCCATGCCCTTTTGGCCAAAGCAAGCCAAAGGCCATTCCAGATTCAGTGGTGGACAGGCAGACTTCCCTTCCTGACAGAAGGAGGAACACGCATGTACAGGGATGGGAGGCAGTGTTAGAGGCTATCTCTGTGAAGAGTGTACCACAGATAGTGTGTAACTGAATGTGGAAAAATGAGAAGCTGGGGTCAAAGGGTTAGTCTAGGCTGGGGGCTACCCACACAGGGTTGTACTTAATAGCCAGAATGACTCAACGTAAGACAAGGCAGCTGTACGTGGGGAAAATACAAAGGTTTATATCGAGTGGCAAATCAATAGAAGGAGACAACGTATGGACAGTGGTTGAGATAGTAGTACCTAGCGCATGTTGTACATATGACATTTCATGAGAGTCAGCCATGACATGGTTAAACAGAAAATCCCTGCAACCTCTGCAGCCAGGGGAAATATTTAGCTGTTACACGGGATGCACCATGACGGTCCATGTGTCTTCCCCAAAGGCATTTTGTCATGATGAGACTAATGTGGAATTTATCCTCCCACTAAAAGGATGAGATCATAAAATACCCCTTCCATCACCACAGCTTGGGCAGAACCCAGAAGCAGATGGCCAGACAATATGGAGGCTCTAATTAGGGAGAGAGAGCTGCAGGGCCACGAAAATAGAAGGACACGTCTTCCCTTGATAGTAACTAAGCAGTGTCAAGCATTTGGCAGAGGGTTTTGGAGGAAAACAAAGGCTTATTTTTGTCTGGGTGTGCTATACAAGGTCCAGGTGAAATTCTACTGCTCCAAGTGACTTTTTTTTTTGTTTTTTGTTTTTTAAACCATCCATTTCACATGGAAGCATTTTTGGTGTTCATTTTTAAAGGCTTTGAACAACTTCTGATATTCCTGATCCTGGCAGAAGAGAAGGTGATAAATGTTTTCAGTTTTATGCATTAATTATCTGTGGTCCATACAGACTCTCTCTCCAGTCCCAAGGGCTAGTATTATTATGACAACGGCAATAACAATAATGATAAACAACTGATATTTAAGAGAAATGTTTCCTTTTCCCAAAGCATATTTACATTTATTGTTTATTTTTATCTTACCTTGTCTCACTGGGGCATCTGGGTCTCCTGTGGCTCGCGGAACTCTGGATAGACTGTGAACAATCAGAAGCTGCGAAAGACAAAATGCTGCCACTCCCATCCATTTGCTTCGAACGATTTGGTCATTTTATTATTTCCTTCTCTAGTTTAAAAGTTCACTATTTTTAGTGAAAAGCAAAACATTATATTTGGAAGCCAAAATTGAATTAGAACCCGTAGCTGCTAATTTTGTTCTTTGGCTCATGAGAATCGTCATTACTTGTAGTATTTCCTGTGTGGGTCCCTAATAAAACAAAATGAAGGGGGTGGGAGATGAGGGTAAGGGGGATCAAATATATGGTGATGGAAGGAGAGCTGACTCTGGGTGGTGAACACACAATGGGATTTGTAGATGATGTAATACAGAATTGTACACCTGAAATCTATGTAATTTCACTAACAATTGTCACCCCAATAAATTAAAAAAAAGATTATGCAGTCACTAAAAGTATATTTGCAAAGAAATACTAATGGCGTGGGGGAAATGGTTACGCAAAATAAGTGGAAAAAATCCATATATAGTACAACCTATATTAGATAAAACTTTCTAAAAAAAAACAACAAAAAGTAGTGAAGTAGTGGTGGTATCTGCTTAATTAGGCTTAGCGTTTAAATTTGGGTGTTCAAAGATTATTAAGGTTTGTTCAGAGCTAATGAGTATGGTGCTCTTGGTAGGTTGGCTCGTAGCAAAAGAGAAAGGATTGGGTTTGCCCCTTCTAACTCTCCACTTATATTTTCATCAGAGTCTAAAAGACAGCTCCGACTCAAAATGATTAAAAACCATTGCTACCTACTTTTAATGGCGACTTGAGAATTGCTGCAAATCTTTTCTGTGATTATAACTACAATTCTATATTGTATTGCTTTTGTATTTTGCAAAAATGGCAGCTGCAGCTGACTTCATTTGAACTCTGCATTTTGGTTCATCTGGATAAAATGCTTTATGCTTGTTAAAGCAACATTTTCCCTCACAAATTTAAATCAGCCCAATCTTTCTGTTGATGATTAAACTATTAATAACACTTTGAGGTTTGGAATTGCTTGGCTCATTTTTAAATATTGCAGCCTAAAAAGACAGCGTTGACAATTTCTCCACAGGAATTGTCCCTCTACCGCCAGACATTCTTATTTCCTGGTCTGCTGCTTCCATCTTTAATGGTCAAGCAGTCCTTCTGATGGCGGCTCATTTATAAAACAGTAACGTTTATGAAGTCTCTGAAATGGGCTTCGGTGCTTACAAAGAGGAAATGGCTCTTCGGAGAGTAATAGTTGACTACTTGTTCAGTGAGAGCAAAGTTTTCCATTTTCACAAAGAATTTGTGGGCTGTTTCTAAAATTTCGATGTCTGGGAACTTTCCATGGCAGTTTCAAGCCAGTTGAAGAGAAAATCCAAGGCCCCCAAAATGTTCACAGGAGGTGCTTTTAGAGGCCTGACTGGTAGCAGGAACTTCTCAGCAGGCAGTCAGCAGGAAGGAGGAAACAACTGGGATTCTACACCCTTTAGGGTCGGTTTGGCACAGAATCTGTCACCTCATCTTGCCCTGCTCATTTTTTCTTCATATTTTGTGAATGTTTCCCCTGAGCCTATTCTCCAGCCCTGAAACAGTGATAAGTAGCAGGGGGGCTGTGATCAGGATTAAAGAAAAGGAAGGAAAGATGAGCCCAGATGCTGTAGTCTCACCTCCATTCTGTGCATCTCTTGGCTTACATTACCCCTTAATACCTTGCACTCCAGCTACGGCCTGTCCCACTGGACTGAAAAAAATCCAAATAGTATGAAAAATTTACAGCGTAAACTATGTCTCCTCCCCAATCCAGCCCTCAATCCCCGGCCTCTTTTCCAGAGGCAGCTACAGTTACCGTTTTTTCATTTTAATTTTTTTCCAGTTATGGTGACGTAAGGAACGTCCAAACCTGTATTTATAAGATTTATTTGAACCCAAACTGACGACAATTGCCAGGAAGCAAGATCTGAAATGCTCCGGGAGGGACAATTTTGCAGTTTCTTTTATGCATTTGAAATTAAGGAGGGAAGGTAAGGAAAATTACATGGAAGTGGGAGAAAGCAAGGTGGGATTGGATTGCAGGATAGTTACGATTATGTGTTCTCTTGAGGGTGGTTATGCCTTTGAGGAGTATCACTTCTGGCATTTCAATGGTGTGTTCACCTACATGCACAAGACAATGGAAGGGACTTGCTTTAAAACCTTTCACGAAAGAAGTTACAGGCCTGGGTGTGAGTACACAGCATGACCTGGCCAGTTGGGAATTTATGATCGGGTCACTCTGTGAGGTTACTTTCCATAGAACCCCTTTGTTATCTGCACTAGGCTGTGGTGAATGTCCTTATACACATTATCTTTTTTGCTCAGATGGAAAGAACTCTTTAAGCTGAATCCCTGAAAGACGAGTCTCTAGGGCAAATCAAATTTTCATCTTTTAATAGATGCTGTAAAATTTACCTCCAAAGAAGTTATACCAATGTATACTCACACAATGTATGAGAATGCTGGCTTCCTACACGGTGACCAAATACTCTGCATTGCTGTTTAAAACAAATCTTTGCTTCTGCTAGGAGAAAAATGACATCGAATTTTTATCTTAATTTGATTGAGGGGGAGTACTTTCCAGGCGTTTGGAATTCTTTTTGTTGTTGCTAACTACTTTTTCAAGGCCTTTTCCCATTTTTCACTTGGGTGGTTCTTTTTCTTACTGATTTGGAAGAGCTCTTTATAAATTAAGTAAATTGACCCTTTGATGTTGGGATGCAACATTTAAAGATGAGAAATAGAATGCGATTTTCCTATTTCAAGCTTTAGCTCCTTTGGGGCATGACTTTATAGTAAGTATGACAAGGTGATTTCTTGCTAAAATCAGGGACAATATAAATTATATATTTTTTTCTGATTTACAGTGAGAAAAAAATTTTGAATTCTTAAAATTGGAAAAATGTCTAATGTTAGTCATTGTTTTTCTTTTTTAAATGACTGGTGTTTCATAATCAGTTTGTCTCTACAAGTGCTAGATCTTCATGAAATTACATCCATCCTAAAATAAGGCATTTCAGCACAGGTTAATTTCTTCATACAAGTTACAGTGATTTGTTTCTGTGAGTTTCCAAGACTTTACCTTTGCATCATGCCTAACACTTGCTTTCAGATATTTTTGAGAGTAATTCTCTAAACAGTATTTTTGCTTCAGCTCAAAATGTAGATATGTGATTAATAGAAGTTTAAAAATATGTTTTTACAAATTGCTTGCCTCTCTCCCTTTACTAATTTTTCATCTGTGCTAAGTGGATGTGGAGACAATTTAATGAGCACAATTTACCACAGACTTTAGCAAAAAATAAATTTGATTCTGGAGCACCACAAATGATAGGATATCGGAAATGAAAAGGACCCTGGAAGGTCATCTGGTTTGTCCTTCATTCAGACAAGTTCGCACTTTCATTACAGCTTGGCGAGAATGTCTCCTAATTCTGCAGACATCCTGGGCAGCAGATCTCACCAGCTCTCTCGTTATCGCTAATGTGAATCATCCATTACTTGTGGGAAATTCGTCTGAAGGACATCTAATTTCCTCAGACTGGAGTTTATTTCCATTTCCTCTAAGTGAGTCTTCAGGGATGACCAACAACTTTAGAGAAATGGGATTGAAGGAGGTGGTGGGTATCAAGCTCCTAGAACAGGGTCTGGCACAAAATAGACTCTCCAAGTACATTAGCTGCCATAATAATTGTCATGATTGGCATTGTAGCCTGAGGCATCAGGCGTTTGTCTCTCTGGTGATAAGGAAAGGCAGGTAATTTTGGGATTAGCATTTCTGTCTGATGGTGGTGCATTTGGGTGTTGTATCTTGAGACCGTATGTGGTCTCAGTGGAGGGTTGCATGATTAATGGTTGACCTGGGTGAGGGCAGGGGATGGAAGGATGGACGTACTTGTACCAGCTGTTCACCATCCTATGGTTATGGCTGCAAGGTCTTTGGAGGTCAGGACCCCATCTTATTAGCCGTGGGTCCCTTAGTACTTCGTACAGAAAGACACAATATCTATTGAATACTTAAATGTTGACTGTTATGAAACTCCACCGACAAAACATTTGTTATCACAGTGTTATACTTGTCTTCCGATGTAGCATTATAATTTAAAACAATTGTCCTTCTATGTACTGCTCCTTCTCAGGTCAGCCCTCTTTTTTCCCTCTATCCCATTGCCTTTTATTTGCCAGAGAGGTCATTGTGACTCTCCTCTGGAGGTGCTTTAAGTTCATCCAGGCTATTTGTGAGTCACAGAGGCCAGAATTAAACCCTGTGTCTTGTTACACCCTTGAGCATTGTGATGAGTTCTGGTATTTCATGCTCTGGGCCGATGCTTCCCGACATCACACTGGCTTTGGATGTACGTGAAGAACGATGAAGTTACGTCCTGTGAGCTGCCACAATGTTGCAGCCAGTGGGACCGGAGGTTTCCATACAAAAGTTTTCCCTGATCAGGGTTGTCGACCACTTTGGAAATCAAGCTCTAAAGTTCTGGCTACGGGACTTGATCCTCTTTAGCTCCTAGAAGACTGTCAGAGGAGTCCTAGGGTTGAGAAATGAAAACTCCGGGGCTGGAGGAGGGGACTCAGGTTTGGCTCAGCACAGTCTCTACTATTCTGCAGCCCGCTGAGTCACACTATTAAACCCACTGTTTATGCGAGATTGAAAAAAGGTGGAGAAGTGAGGAGAAAAATTTTTTTTTTGTTCTCTTAGAGTAGATGCCATGCTATCATCTCCCCTTGCCCCATTTTTTTTTTTTGTGTGTGTGTGGCCCAAATCATGCCTTATAGGATTTATTTTTCTAGGGCCGAGGGTGGATGGTGAAATAGGGTGGACTGAAGCAGAAAGAGGGGACCATACCAAAGGGGAGAAAATTTTGCATTCAACCCAGTCGACAAGGGCAAGGAGATAAGGGTTCCTTTTGTTTCATTTCTCTTGGGTTAGATGGAATTCTAGGAATGGATGACTTCTCCCAACTATTTTGTCTCTGTGTGCCCTGAACTTTCAGAAAAGGAGGGTTTGGGAAATGAAGTGTGGTGGATGGAATGGAGAAGCCCGTGTGGGAGAAGAGTATATCTCCTTGTGTGGCTAGATCGCTCTTACCTTGGGGGCTGCCGACACTCGGGGATGATTGGAGAATCCAATGGGCCTTCTGACTGGAATGGCTGCTGTTAGGTGGTGGCTGCTGCTGAAGGCGTGGGTGCAGCAGGCTTTTGGGATCCCTTTTTTCTTTTATATATGGCTTTGGATCTTGAACATTACTTAGCCCAGAGCAGAAAGGCTCTTGCAGACTGAACAGGCAGTGAGCACGTTGCTCCTTGTCTAATTCTCAGAATCCAGCACTGAATTTCTCTACATCACCAGCCCAGCCTCTTCTGTCAGTATGACCAGGATGGCGCCCTCTGGCTTTAGGAAGATGCATGGTGGTTTCTGAGCTAGGAAGGCAGAGGGAGCGAACGCAGGCAAGTGTCACTGAGCCCAAGGCCAGCCCACTCTCCTGGTCACTTAACTCCCTCTGTCATCAGTGCAGGAGTTGGATGGAGACAGACAAGGTACTCTGTAGTCTGGTCTGCGCTGGGCCCCAAATACACCGGTGATATTTTACTGCATATTTATAGCCATCTCATTAATTTAACTCAGGCAAGTGTCCTTGGCCTGGGGAGCAGGGGACATGTTGTTTGGAGTTGCAATTTCTCTGAAGGTTTCATCCTTGAAACTTTTAGATGATTAAACAAAGGTCTTTAAGGTAAAGACTGTAATGGACACCTCCAGCATTTTACTAAACAGACAAAATGAAGAATTTGTCTTTGATGGAAAGGCAGCATAGCAAAGCAAGAGCCAGCATTGGCCTAAACGGTCAGGTATCCAACCTCTGTAACCAGGCTGCCTGGGTTCACATCCTGGCTTGACTAGCTGTGTGACCTTGGGCACGCTACTTACTGTCTTTGTGCCTTACTTTGCTCTTCTGTAAGATGCAGATGATAATACTGGCATTTTGACGATTCAATGCACAACCATATGTACAGGACTTGGCACAGGGTAAGTGCTACATAAGAGTTTGTTAAATAAATAAGCCTCTCTCCTCACTGTTAACCTTGGAGAGGCTGATTCACTTGGCAGTCTATCTGCCTCACTGGCCAGGTGGGACTGGCTATATAATTTTTGACCTAAGGTAAAGTACAAGGTTCCTTGATCAAAATTTATTAATAATTTCAAGATGGCTACAGCAGGGCATTAAATTAAGTATGGCGTTCCTCTAAGCACCTGTGCTTCTGTGTAACTGCACAGGTCACATAACCATGAAGCTGGCCCTGGGGTCAGGAGTTAAGACTTGATTTACCCAACAAGGACTATCCTGGTGTTAAGAATGGCACGGGGACACTCTCTCAAAATTCTCTGATGATCTTATCCAAGAATTTCAGCAAAGTCGTTTGCACTGAATTTTTTTAAAAATCTAAAGCTAGTGACATCCATCCATCCGTAGGCTGTCTGAAAGGATTCATTTGAAAAGGAGAGTACTTTGAATGGCGATGGATCCAACTTTAAGTTTTTCCAGACTTAGAAGTTTAATCCTACAATTCCTCCTAAAGCTACTTGTCTCAACAGTCAGTAATGGGGTGTCAGGAAACCATGGTTTTTGGGTGGCTGGGTTGGATGTCATGCTTGATGCAAAGTGGCTTCATGCAGAGAACTGAAATGACACAGATGATTCATTTACACATTTATTTTCTATCTTGCTTATTCTACCAGACTGGAATGGAGAACAATGCCAGCAATTTTACAGACATTTTGACATAAAGTAAACAAGTATTTGGATGTTGAACAATTGTACAGACTACTGCATGCATTTAAGTATGCTGATTGGTGCAGAAATACTGAGTTGATCAGCAAAACTACTAATACAAAATCACATTTTCTTTTCATGGAGTTAAAATGCAGCAGATATGGGGACATCGATACAAACACCATTAAATGGGAGGGAAAGGCATTGTATTCATGGTGCAAGATGGACAGCTGAACACACATGGGTATGCTAACTCGTATCCTCTTTACAAAACCGAAATCAAAACATTTTGTTGGCAAATATAATGAAACAAAGCATGTTCAGGCAGATGAATGACACTAGACAAGACTTACCACTTATGAATAAGCTTTAGCTTCTAGTGAGGATTTATATTAAAAGTATTTCAACATAATGTAAGATGAAACACTATTGCTATCATGGGCATGGACAGGACAGGATAATGCAACTGAGAAATCTTAAAAAATAAAATACTGATTGTGCTTCTTTTCCCTTGCAGCATTCAGAGTATTCATAGAGTAGTATGAAAACCTTCGAAAACATTGAATTAATGAAAGCGAATGATGCTTTGTGTGACTGTACCTATAAATGTAACACCAGATGTAACTTAGAAATAGGAAATTGTATTACTTACTGTATATAGCAGTTTTAAGGACTATTAATTTAACTTTTAAATTCTGATACTCTAGATTCCTTAGGCTTTAAAAATAGTTTTCAGTGTTTTTAATCTGAGAGATGTTAGGGACTTAATAGAAACTATTAAAATCTCTACAATTGGAGAAAAAAAATAGGTTGTATATCAACCTGTATTATAGGGAAATCACCCATGATTATTTCCAGCAAGGCTTTGTATGTGCATTAATTACTCATAGCTTTATAGCTTCACCATAGGTTTTCATAAAATTACTTTGTGAATCTTCACAGAGTTGTCCTGAGTTTAACAATACGATTATAATTCTAACATTAAACATTGAATTAATGAGTTTTGGGAGTTAGGCATATTTGTTGTTAATAATATATGACTCTAGTTAACCAAAAAGCAGTAGATATTCAGGCTTCCCCTCCTAACCTACACACACTCATGTCCGCAGGCACACACAAACACATACGGTCTTCTCCAAAGCCAATCAACTTAAAAAATATATACAGTATAAACGTCAGTTTCCCCCATTTAACTCATTTGGAGATTTGCCCTTCTCTATGAGCTTCTCTTTTTTTTTTTTCTCCTCCCACTCCCTTCATCTCCTAATCAACTCTCACCCCCACCCCCCAGTGCAGGCCTTTGAAGGTCTATATATATTAATTTTGTAGATACTGAGGTTCAGTATTTGGCGGCTAAAATGAAAATAATATCTACTCTTGATAACTGGACATCACTAGATGGGTCCCTTCCGAGGGACGTACATCCTTTGACTAGTGAAAAGAGCTAATATCAGGCGGGTAAGCCTTCACCACCATGCCCTCCTTGAATTTAACACACAGTAGTGGTGAGAGAAACCACTTAAGGCAGGTCTACATTGGCAATGGGAAATAATTTCAGCAACTGTCTGGGAAAACCAATAGCTATTTCTCTTTAGTTTGTTAATAGGCAAACACTTTTTAAACGGAACTACTTGACATATTTAGACTATATAGATATGACGTAGTGCTTTTTCTTACAAGCCTGCAAAGACAGTTAAAAAATACTACTTGAGTACTTATGGTAAAGAGTGCACAGATGGAAATGATTCAAACTGTGAGCCATTTTAACTAAAGGCGTTATTGCACTGCCTCAGACCTTTTTTGGTCTAGATGAGGAGTAAGCAGCTTACAGCCACTTTAGTACAACGGTCCATGTAAATGACAGTGTAACATAGTATGTTGACACAATAAGATGAGACAGTCACGCTGACAGCTTTTAAATGCAGCAGGCATGGACAGTCAACATCGAATTGTTGTATAAGCTACATAGAGACAGGTAATAAATACATTTAGTGAATTGGTTGGGCAGCATAATGCTTATCTGAATACTATCTACCAAGCTAGGAACTTTAATTTTGAGAAAATAGGTAGGAATACAGTATTTGTTAGACTGTAACTAAATAGTAATAGAATCTAAACTGTCATGCGATTATGCTTTAGAACATGGATTGTTTTTTAAAACATCATAATACATTGATTGAAACCCCAAATATGTTATACTAAAGTTTTCATAAAACCACTATGCAAAAACAACAACAATCGAAAAACCCCCAAATCTCCAAAACCTTTGTTAAAATTAAAGTCTTAATTTCAGTTTACTAATGATAGATACCAGCTACTCTGAAGGTGAATTTTAGCATACCTTAGAAATTTGCAGATTCAATGGGAGAGCTTCCCAAAGTCAGTCTGTCTTTAATATTAGAGTTAGTTGCATCCCCTGGTTCCTCAGTGACACCCTGTTCTGCTTGGAGGAGCTGCATTCAATCAGTGTAAAGAGCCTACTGTGTGCTGCATTACACAGAGTTCTTGGTCATCACCCAGCTCAGACGCTCCCATAGGCAATAAGGGCACTGTCTAAATTTGTGACCTGGTATTTTAAACAACTTGAAATAGAAAATGAGCTTCCTCCTCTACCTTTCTTAGTCAACAAGATTTTAACGTTAAAAACAAGTAAAACAAAAAGTCTCTGCCAAAGGTTGATGACAGTCTATACTTTAGATTGCAAAAACAAAATTTGATAATTTTTTTTTTTACACTGAAAGCTTTTATCCTCATTTTATAGTTTATTCTGGCAAATAGCCAATTATGGGAAATCTGGAACCAAATTTGGTTGTGAATTGCTTTATGAAATATATCCTTAGGTTTATTCTGTTTCCCCGAAAATAAGACCGAACCGCTGCACAAACAGCTCTAATGTGTCCTTTGGAGCAAAAATTAATATAAGACCTGGTATTGTATTATATTATTATATTATATTATATTATATTATATTATATTATATTATATTATATTATATTATATTATATTATATTATATTATGTTATATTAAAGACCCAGTCTTATATTATAATAAAATAAGACCAGGTCTTGTATTAATTTTTGCTCCAAAAGACGCATTAGAGCTGATTGTCCAACTAGGTCTTATTTTTGGGGAAACACGGTACAAATATTTAAAACATAAAGTTGGAACAGTATGTTGAATATTGACATAATGACTAAGTATGTTTAATTTTGTGGTAATAAGGATGGCGTAAAAGACTCTCCAAATAGATAACACATCTAAAATCTTACTAATTGTAGGAAGCTGATGTTTTGCTAGAAGAAATAGACATTTGTTTATTAAACATTAAAAATATATAAGCATTTTTCTATATAAACATTAGGTAAACAAACAAACAAAAAACCCCTGCATTGCTTGAGTTTTTATAGCGTGTTATCTGTCCGAATAATGTCAGTCTCTTTTTAAAGCCACATGAGGTGAAGATACATATACATATAATTTATCAAATACAATGCTCTCTATTTTAAGGTAACAGTGAGTGAACACCTACATTTATACTCACACACACATTTAGAATTTTGACTGTTTGGGAAGCCACAGAAAAATTTTAGAAGACTAAATAATTAGCTCACAAATATGAGTTGAATGATTTCTTTTGGAATACTTTTAAAAAGAAAAAAATACTTCTTATTTGCCAAGTATTATGCTAGGTGCTTTACTATGTATCACCTCATTTCATTTAGAAGAGTCTTTTAAAAAACACTCATTTATAGTAAAACGAGAAAATTAATTTCAAATGACCACCTAAAGATATTTTTACTTGAAAGAATGTAAAAAAAAAAAAAATCCTAATCCAGGTACGAATTATTTCTAATTGTATGTACAACAAAGTATAATTTTTCAATATGGCCTCTCCACCCCGCATACCTTTTGCTCAAGTTTTATTTAAATCGCTATTACAGTTTTGGCCAAGAACCGTATAAAAATTACTAGGGTAACAGCAGTTTTACTTGATCAAAATGTTTGTTACCATTGAATATTACTGATGGTTCACTTGCTCGTGTCCTTGCTTTGATACCTGAAGCACTGGAATCAAGCAGACCCTCGGACAGGATTGATGGTGGCTACTGCAGACAGGAGAGGAAGGAAAAATAGGGGTGGGTAGGAGCTGAGATTTGATCTACAGCATCTGTTTCCAAACCAGGATGGCGAAACTTGAAAAGAAGGTGGAAAGGAGTGAGAAGGTAAGGTCACTTCCACAAATGGTTTCCATGGTACCCACGGCACAGTAGGTAACGTTAATAAGTTATCTAATGATTTTGCTCTATAAACACGTTTGCCCACTTATCCTCACTTCTTCAAACAAAGCAAAGCAAGCAGACACAGGAGCAACAATATATAACAGAAACACTTTCAGATTGAAGGCAAGGTGGGAAGAGCAGTCATTATGCAGTTAAATGTAAGGTTATTAAAAATGCCTCAATGTGCTAATGGTACCTTATATTTGCTTAATAAACCTTTTTAATACATTCACTATTGAATTTTTAATGGTTTAATATCATACCTCTTTAAAATTGCATAAGTTTGAAACTTGGCTATTGTATGACAAATCTAGTGTTTTATAACTTGCAGGTTTTTCTTTCTTTCCTTTCTCTCTCTTTCTCTCTCTCTCTCTCTCTCCTTTCTTTCTTGCTTTCTTTGGCTTTGTAGGAGGAGCTTGCCAGTTTTTTAATGAGATTTTCATAGTATATACATGTTAATTCTGGCAGTAGTATTTTGTTGGATAAGTAATTTAGGTAATATTAGTACATATTACTTTCTGTATATGTTTTCTTTACAAAAATCCTCCTAATTTCAATTAAACATTATGACATAAGTATAATTTGCAGGTTAAAATCAGAGCCTAACTCATGCTGTAACTATGAATGTAAGAAGCAGCATCTTGGTTTAAAGATGGCAAAAACCTGGCTGTAATAGAATTTCTGGCCAGCACCCACAGATGTCTCTTGGGAGGTTAGCAACCGTCTTTTTTTTTTTTTTTTCACCAGGGTCAATTCAGGGACATTTCAGGTTCTACTTGTAATCTTCAGGTAGACTGGAGACTATGGGTTTTGGAGTTAATCACCCCAATAGCTTTGTTTTCAACAGGTCTGTGATTCTTAAAAGAAAAAAAAATCAGTATTTTGAGTTTTCTTCTAGCTTTCTGCTAATAGTAGAAAGTAGCATATACCGTGTTTCTAGAGTACAGACTAGGGGCCTGTTAAATACTGAGCTAAACTTGTGATTTTGTTTTGATGGAGTCAGCAGGTAAGAATATTCTGAAAATTGCTACACAGAGGGTAGCAACAGTTTTATCAGATATTTTGGAGTAAGAAAAAGAAAACTGAGAAATGACCACTGGAAACAATGTCTAGGATGCACTTGTGATTCTGGCTCCATGTCCTCATGACGGAAGGTGGAAAATGGTAGAGAACTTTTAAGTTCTTGTTTCTGCTTCCTGCAAATAAAGGATTCCACTTTCTCTCAGACTGACCACTAGAGGGTCCTCAACATGGTCATAAAAAGCGGGATGGCGGGGGCTCCTGACATTCTTTCTGAATCTGGGCGTTGGCCTCTTGGTTGTTGCCACTATTCTGTATCTGTTTCCCTGAGTCTTGATTTTGAAAGTCTATTCTTATTGTCTTGTGTGCCATCTCAAATCCTTTTTAGTTTGAAAGAGAGCAAAAATAACGAAAAGCCACACTACTCGGCCACATCGTTTGCCTGCATTGCCCACGGTGGATGGGAGACAAACTACATCGCTCAGATTGGCATTAAGCGTTCATCAGAACAGTAGGTTATGACGGCTTGTCACAGCATACAGGCTAGGATTTTTAAAAAATCAAACAAAAACAGTTATAGGAATATAAAAACGATTATTTTCAACATCATTTTTGCTAGAATATTTCCTTTGGCTGAAGTGGGCAATCTCTACATTGAAATAAATGTTCACTAGATTCTAGACAGCTACTGTAATTTTAAGCATGGATGTTTAGCAAGCTTATGTGGTAGTCATTCAGATTCTAAATTAGGAATGAAAATAAATCACTTGTGTCTGAGGATGAAAAATAGTGGATTATAGAAATTCTCAGACAACAAACTTAAAAATAGTGTCATACTATTTCCAGCTCACTCTGTAGAATTGCATTTTACTTTGGAATATAATCTTTTATTATGAAATTAATTACTTCTGCTAGAATGTAAAATTGAGGAAATGAACTGTACATAAATTAATTTCTGGCACTTGGTAGACAGTAAATGTTTGTTGAATGAAATATTTTATCACAGCAATCTTGAAGTATTTGTTAGATGATAAAAAATAATTTCTTCAGGAAAGAAATTAAAGTTGGAATTGTGGTCTCAACTGTAAATTTCATGTCAATAAAAAGTATTTAGTCTAAATGTTAAACGAGTAGATACATATACCTAATATTTATCTGCTTAACAACATGTTTAATTTACTTACATATTTTTTAGTCTTTCTTCCCTTTTTTTTGGTATTTATATCCTTTGCTGCCCCTGGATTGTCTTATTATTAAAGAGATCCCCCCCCTTATTTATATCTATATTTAAAGGTTAAAACCCTTTAAGACTTAATAAGAGATTATGCATTAATGACAATGGTAAACAAAGATTTATGCAATTAAGTCAGACTGTTTTCAAAAGGCAAGTAGATGAAATGGTTACTGAAACCACTAAAAGATAGCATTATATTACAATAAGCACTAACTTTAATAATATAAAATGTTCACCAAGATTCTGGAGGTGGGATCTTTCCTCTTTCTTATTAATGATGGACCTTTGAATGTTCCCATTTTTTTTTGTTTTTCTTAGATTTTGTAGAGTCTTCCTCCCTTCCTCCCTTCCTCCCTCTCTCCCTCCTTCCCTCCATTCTCTCTCTCTCTTCCAGTTCTACTTGGGTGAGGACCATGGAAATGGAAAACTAACCAATATATTTTCAAATTCACACGGACCTAGTGAATAAATCCTTTGAGTTAAGCTAAATAAATTTTGGATACCGAATTTTAAATATCTTCCATTTAGAAATTCAGAGGATTAAACAGAAATTAGTGATCCATTGCTAAAATGTTGCCTATGGACAACAGAAAGTAAGAAAAAAAACCATTAAAATGCATTGTTTTTAACCACATAACCATCAACACACTATTAAAATATAAAGTTTGTTATAAATTTTCACTGGTATTAAATTTCGCTCTAGTTATTACTTATAGACTATTACCAGCTATTTGACAAGCAACATATCTTAATTGAAAAAAATTTCAATTTATCAGATAATAATGAAAGACAACACATAACCTCACTCAATCAGACTAACAATTTGTTATCTCAAACATAAATCTAAACTGTGTTTCAAAAATAATTATGGATCAGACTTCCTTATATACCATCCATCTTTTTCTTAGGAAAATAGCTTGTTGGAAAAGCATTTCACTTATTCCTGTCATATGCTTCCCTGGCTTGATAATTGAATGATTTTTCTATACTCAGAAGAGACATCTTTCAGTAACCCGAATTGATCCTTAGGCTGGTTTTAAGTGGGCCAGGCAGTAAGGTCCATGACACTGGGTTTGTACCCTAGCACGAAGCTTAGTGCTTTCTATAGAATATAGGGGTGCTCACCTCCTATTTACTGAATGAATGAACAGCAAAATGACAATGAAATTCAATTACACAATATTTTGACTTGAGCGTAGTCTACTTGTTTTTGTTTCAGAAAATCCAGCGGCTCCCTTCAGCCCTCTGCCTCATGTGTGTGTCGCGTCACATCAGGAGTTACAAATTCTTCTCCTTAACCCATGGATGTGTATCTTATGACCAGAAATCTAAATCGGCAAACACGTATGTGCTAAAGATGCATTCCTCTTCAGCCATTACCATTTGGTCTGATCCACTGCTGCTTTAAACAAACTGCTTGACGATAAATGCCCCTCCAGTTTTATTTACGAAATTTCAGATATTAACAGAAAAAACAAAACCAAACCCTAACTAAACACACTGTGGTATATTGGAATGCCAGACTTGAAGCCAGATGACATAGATGAGGCCAGGTTCCACTATTTGTCAGTGACCTTTGTGAACGCGAACAAAACAGATACCAAAACCTCTCTGGTTCTCACTGATAAATAATCTAGTTCAGACGGCTGTTTTCAGTAGTAAGTGCAACAAGAGACTATAAAGTACTCCACATACATAAGGCGCTTTTATTTTTTCTATTCAAATTCCAAGAGAAAATAGTTGAATTATTGACTTTCCTCAGCCTGTGTCTACTTGAGAGTGAGACTGTTTTGCAAGGGAATTAGTGGAAATGAACTTGGCCCATATTCTCTGTGTTACCAAACCTAGTCATACCGTGTTTCCCCCAAAATAAGACCTCGCCGGACAATCAGCTCTAATGCTTTTTTTGGAGCAAAAAATTATAAGACCTAGTCTTGTTTTACAATAATATAAGACCGGGTCTTATGTAATATAATGTAATATAAGATCCGGTCTTATATTAATTTTTGCTCCAAAGGACGCATTAGAGCTGATTGTCCAGGTAGGTCTTATTTTCGGGGAAACATGGTATCAGGGTGGTGCTTGACCCAAATGGTTGCTTCGGAAGAGTTGTTTGTGCCAAAGTGGACAAATTTTTAGTGAAAACGTTTAAAGACTAATGAGGTCGACGCCAGGGAATCACAGGCCACTCTTTGTAATCCAACCCAAGACACTTAGCCACGCACCCATTTCACCCTTTTATGATTGATCTCAACCTTTGAGCGAAAACAATCTTGTGGCAGTTTGCACTGATTGTTAAAATAGCTAGACTAATCCAATTCACCATCATTTTGAGTTCATTCAGTCTTTTTTTTTTTTTTTTTTTTTTTTTTTTAGTTCATTCAATCTTTACTCATTCACATGTGTCCCTGGTCACCGATGTAAGTATAAGTACCAATGAGTATGCCTTCCCAACAGCAGAAACCTTCAGTGCCCTTCAGGGAATTGTTCCTGCCATTCATACAGTGCTTCTCAAACTGGGGATACATTTTCCAGGGGGCAAAAGACGAGGTATTTGACGTCATAAGAGTATCAATTTTACTAGTTGATAAGTAATATAAAAACATTTCTTTTATGCTGAAACCTATGCTATGGAGCAAAATGCAGCTTTTACATGAATTGTTAATGGAAAACATAAGACTTTAAAAGAACTCCGTGCTTGGTACATTCCCAGACCATTCCAGGCATTCACATTCATTGACCAGGTTTAGGAAGCCTGCACACGTGCATTCTGGGAGCCCTCAGGTCCCTAACTGCCTTTCTATAAACACCGAAGTCAAAGTGTTTTTTAGAGGAGCACTTTTCTTTTTCCTAGCTGAAGATTTTTGGCTCAGATGGGCTACAAACTGAAGATTGAGCTTTATATTCAGATATTCTTGAAAATTCTTTAAAACTTATATTCAAGGGGCAAAAGTTTTCAAGAAGAACACTCTTCCATAAGGGAATATCTAGGATTCATTGTCTAAGATTTCTAATATTAAGAATTCTGGAGCAGGGTTCTCAGAAGAAAGCCTAATGGACATAATGAAAGGTGGGCATTAGTGAATTGTCAGGGCAATAAGAAAAGTCCACTTGTACAGATAGATCAATTAAAAAAAATTGAGATTCAACGATATGGAGACATTAGAAAATAATTGCTTCATGAGACCATGATGTAAAGAAAATGATTTTCATAACTTACTTGCTATTCATCTAACAGCAGATATACCTGTTTGACTTGAAAAACTATATATAGAAAATTCACATGCTCTAGATTTACAAAAACTGGTCCACATTTCGTTTTAGACACTGAAATAAATATGAGCAATGTAAATATATGAGTAATGTAAATATCAGCGATAATGAACATAAACTCTTAACGGTTATGTTTTGAAACAAATGTGAAAACCATTCAGACATTCTAAGCACGGTGAAAAAGAGATATTTAAAATTACTTTTAGCATTGGGGCTGCCTGAATTTCAACTAAGATCAAGACTTGTTTTCTTATCTGAGATATAATGACCAGATTCTGTTAATAAAGAAATGTTGTTCCTTAAGTTAACTTGATTCTAAATATTTGGGTTGTCTTTTTCCAGTGTTATTTCTTTTTTTATTTAAAAAATAGCATAATATTTAGAATTTTCTTCTCTATAAATGAAAAGTTGTGCTTTGAATTTGGCCCAGAATTTTCCCTACTATTTCCCGGACACACACACACACAGACACACACACACACACACACACACACACACACACACAACGCATTATGCTGAGGCAAAACTTGGACATTCCTGAGAGACCAAGGACTCATATTAATTTGAAGGCTTCAGGGAGCTGAGAAATAACTTTCTCTTGGTTTTTGTTGGGGCCAAACAGAGACTCAGAGAGGTTTTCGAGGCTCATCCCAGATCGCACAACTGATAGTTGCCTCTCTGGAGCCAGCACCTTGATTTCCTGTGAAGCAAAGTAGATTCAAAGGACCTGGGTTCTAGCACAGACCTTACTAGTGGGGCAACCACCAGTGGAGTGCCCTAACTTCTCTGCGTTTCACTGTTTTCCGTAGAAAATTCTGGAAGTGGTTGCAACTAGGGTAGTCCTGACCTTGCAAATGTGAGGGGATGTTTCCAGTTGCTGCAATTACTGGAGGGTGCTGCTGGCGTCTGTGGCCCTCCCAAAATGGCAGTGTCCCCTCCCCACATTGGGAAATACCACAAGACCCATTACCACATCTGGGTGCTTTTTATGGTAATTCATTTCCAAACTGAACTCTATCTATGAGGGGGTGTAGCAGTCTCAGTTAAATAGCTCTGCTTTTACTTTGTTAAAAGTCACTTTTTGGAATTCCCATTTCCGCATGCATATCTGTATTTTATCTTCAGACCTTTAGATAGGGTTATGTCGGATACAAGTGGAAAATACAGGCGTCTTTCGATAACCAACATACAATAAAAAAAGAACCAAAACAACAAAAACACCAAAACTCATTTCCAAATGTGGAGTGCCACTAAAACAAAAGTTTAGCTGTATGATATAACCCTTGAAACATTTTTCAGATTTTTCAAAAATGCATTTCTGTAATGGTCTGTGGCATGATATATACGTGATTGGCAACATTTCAACCTTCAATTCCAAATTTTTGGATATCTGGTCATTAAACCTTGCCTAGTTTCATGATTTGTAACGTAAAACCACAAATGCCGTAACTAAGCAGGAGCCAAAAAGAAAAATGCGCCCTAGGAATTCTATCACAAATAAATAGAAAATACTGTATTCCTCGAAACAAATGTACTTAGAACAGCTTTAGAATCCAAAGCAAGATATGTGAGATGGTTTAGGAAGAGGTTGCAATTTTGCAACAAGAAGTCTGTGCAATTCCTCCAGGCAGTAGCTGTGAAGGAAGAACCTGGGTGTTAGAAAACAGGTTTCCACTGGGTTCATGAGACCTTTGCATCCCTGGCCTCATTATGTACAAAGGGAGGCATTTTGCCAGCTCAGAGCGTCTTGCTCCTCGCAATTATGAATGCGTGCAATGACATTTCATCCTTTCATGTACAAATTCTAAAATTTGTTGTAACCGAAACGTTGAAAATCTGCCTACAATTTGAAATGAAAGGATAAAAGATGTCAGACATTGCCGAATACTGTTTCCTGACAGCTTGCTTTATTTGTTCACTGTTCTTCAGTCATTTTTGTTTGTTTGTTACAAAATGCAGTCTTGACTCTTTATTTAAACAGTCCTTAAAGGAAACTGCTCATGCCATGCAAAAATAACATTTTATGCACTTTTTTGGGGGCGGGGGGTGGGGGAGGGAGCTTCCCACTTTTTAGTTCACAGGCATTATTAACCGCATGTTTAAGAAACAAGTTCTTTTTTTTATTTTATTATTATTATTGCTTTTCTAACTAGTCACATGCTGGTTTCACGTGTGGGACAGTGACCTGTGTCTCCTGGGTTGGAATGAATTTCTGGGGCAAACAAGTGGTTTTCCATCTTGTACCCTTCTTGACTACTGTCCTTTTTCCCTTCGGCCACAGCATGGTAAGGGTCTTGCCTACAGTTGTGACTTGTGTCCTGGGGTGGGGAAGAGCCCACACAGCCTTCTTCTCTTAAAGGGTCTCTTCCATCACTAGACTTCTCTGCCACGCAATTTGGGCTGGAGTCTGCCCGCGTGTCCTGCCTCGCCCCGTGCAGCTCTAAGAAGTCATAGTCTTCGCCAGTGTCTAGCTCAGTGAAGCTCCGCCTCTCTCTTGATGAGAAAGGAAAGAGTTTCTGCTTGGGAAACCGAGGGGTCAGCCCTTTGGAAGGTCCCTGACAAGGTGTGGAAACCTCCGCGCCCAGCAAGGGTCTGTCCCCCTGCGGGGCGTTTTCTTCCAGCAGGATGGTACTGATGAGCGGCGGCGGGGTGGCGAGCGAAAAGTCCGCGGAGGTGACCGGCAGCGGCCTGGCCGTGCTGGGCGGCGTCTGCGGGGCGCTGCCCCTGTTTTCCTTGAAGTTCACTTTGAGCGACCTGGATTTCAGCGGGTTGCTGCCCTTCAGCGAGCTCTTGGGGCTCTCGGAGGTGCCCTCGGACTGCGCCGGGCCGTGGAACCCACTCTGGGACCCGCTGGAGTCGCGGTTCCCAGTTCCATCGGCGGGAGCGTATTCCAGGGGGGCCTCCCGGGCCACAGGCCCTTTCTCTCTGGTGAGCGTTAGGAAAGGGGGGCCCCTGGCTCTTTGATGCTCCTCTGTCCCGGTGAGATCCGGCGGGAACTTCATCTGCAAGTGAGACGCGGAGGGGGGCGGCAGGGGCGACCGGTCCGTCTCGGTGAAGTCGGTGGCGCAGCTGGTGAAGCTGTCAATGCTGGACGTGCTTTTCATGTCCACGATGCCCTCGGTCTGCCCCGCGGCCAGCTGCTGCTGCGGGCACACCATTTCCTCCATTTCGATCTCTTCTTCGCAGGCGGAGGGCGGCTCCGGCGGCTCCGGGCCGGCCGGGTTGGCGTGCGCGCGCGGCTGCGCCTTGGTGATCTCGTTGTACAGCCTCTCGAGTTTCTGCGCGCTCAGGTGCTGCGGGCTGGACGAAGACGTGTTGTTCAGCTGCTCGTGGGAGTCCTTCTGGCTGACCTCCTGGTACTTGTTCTCGTAAGACTTGTTGGAGCTCGTCTCGGACAGCGCCTTCCGGGCCCACTTCCACCGGCTGGGCGACAGGTGACTGTCGTCCGCGGAGTCCTTGGTGTTGGCGGGCTCTCCTGCCTTCTCCACAGCCACGTCGATGAGCTCCATACTGCGAGCGAAGGCGTCTTTCAGGTTCATGGAAACGATGCTTCCGTTCCTTTTGGCCCTCTCAAGAGCCTCTCGCCTTTTAATCGCCTTCTCCTGGCGTTTCTGCTCCTTGTAAAACTCAGAAAAGTTATTCACGATGATGGGGATGGGCAGGGCAATCACGAGAACCCCGGCGATGCAGCAGAGGCCTCCCACGATTTTCCCGAGCAACGTCTTGGGGTAGATGTCCCCGTAGCCTACTGTGGTCATGGTGATGGTGGCCCACCAAAACGAGGCCGGGATGCTGGTGAACTTCGTAGCGTCCTCGTCCTTCTCGGCAAAAAACACCAGGCTGGAAAATATCATGATGCCCATGGCCAAAAACAGTATCAACAAGCCCAGTTCGTTGTAACTGCGCCGGAGGGTGAACCCCAGAGACTGCAGGCCCGTGGAATGCCTGGCGAGCTTCAGGATGCGGAGAATCCTCATGATGCGGAAGATCTGGACCACGCGCCGCACGTTCTGGAACTGCAGCACGCTCTTGTTGGACTCGGTGAGGAAGATGGTGACGTAATAGGGCAGGATGGCCAGCAAGTCGATGACGTTGAGCGGGCCTTTGAAGAACTTCCATTTGTTTGGTGAGGACAGGAAGCGGAGAAGGTACTCCATGGTAAACCACGCGATGCACACGGCCTCCACGTGTGCCAGCTGGGGGTTGTCGTTGGCTTGCCCGAACTCATCCGTTTCCTGCAGCTCCGGGAGGGTGTTGAGGGACAGGGCGATGGTGGAGAGCACGATGAACAGGATGGACACGATGGCCAAGATCTGGAAAAGAGAAGAAAGCCCGAGTGAGCAAACCCTCTTGGTTGCTTGGAGACATATGGATTCACTGTCCTTTAAAGGATGGCTCACAGATGTTCCAGGAAGGAAACTTTACAACCCCAAAGTCCCCAACGCATACAAAGACATTCACTTTTTACAAGTTCGTTGCACTTAGAAGCCTAATGTAGTTGCACTTAGAAGCCTAGGGCCTAAGCAATTGGCAAAGGATCCATGCTTCCCCTCCTCACCCGTTGGTCGTAGGCACATTTGTAGGAGGAACCACCACCTGGAGTAGTTGCAGGGGAGTTGTCATCTCTACTCTTAGTTATCCGTAGTTTTCCTCTCGTAACCACCTGGTTTGTGTTTCCATAAGTGAATCACCATACATGCTACATAAGCGAGAAGGAATCCATGATGTCTAGAAGTTTTATTCTACCTCTAAAAACACGAATGCAGACCCACGCGTGGAGAGATAACATGGCGCTCAGTACAACAGTGCTTCTTACAGAACAAATACTATTTCTGCCGTAAGCACCGATGGCGGGACTGAGTCCGGGGAGCCTGCATCCTGGGATGTGGGGACCTCTGGCCAGCCTCACACGGGGAAGGAAGGTGATGTGCCACCTATAGTCAACCAAGGGAGGTTTCGTAAAGAAGAGCTTGAAGACTGTCCATGGTGATCCTGGTGTAGGGCAGACATTTCAGGCGGAGAATAGCGGCCTGATGTCAGATGTGGATGGAAGGGGAAGGATTCAATATGAAGGAAGACGAGGGTTAAGTGACTGGATTTTAGAGTCAGACATTCTGAGCTCTGACTTTATTGCTTACTGTGTGATCTTGGAGGAGTTACTTAACCTCTCTGTGTCTGAGTTGACAAATCTGTCAAATGAAGACAACAATCACCGTTATTTCATGGTTGTTGTGAGCATTACATGGCTCACAGACATGCTAAATACATGAAAGGTACTTCTATTACGAGAGGTTGAAATGAACAGGACTTTGGTCTTGAAAGATGAAAGTCAAGAACAGGTATGTGGGAAACCTGTATGACAGGTAAGATATAGACAGCCCACGTCCATATCTCCTCATCGTAACCCAGAGTTCCAGGTTAATAAGGCAAAACATGAAGATTAAGGTTGGAGGGCAGTGGAAGGAAGCACTTCTTTACTCAGTAAAGACTGTGCCTCTGAAGGGCACAATTCTTGGAGAAGTAGGAAACCTGAAACCTCTTACCTACGTTAGGTCTGGCTGGCTTCTTCTGACCTTTGTCAGTGACCATGGCAGGTGTCACTGGTCTGAGTTATTATTTGTAGCACTGTGAAAAATATCCTGATAGGGACTTTAATTCAAAGATTCAGCATCAAGTACACATTTCAAAATACAATGATGAAACATCTTGAGGCCACACAGTTCTGTAAATATCAGGCTATGAAAAATTAGTTTATCTCTAACTGACATCAGGACTTCTGAACACCTTCTCTCTTGGTCTTTCTCCTTCTCCTCTTTATCCTGAGTTTCTCTGTTTCTGGGTTATTCTTCTTACCCTTTCTCTCTTCTCCTCTTAGGCCTCCTTTGTAACTTTCATTGTTTTTCCTTCCAGTTCTCCTTTCTTCTTAAATTGCTATAAAGTAAAACCATGGTATAATATGTGTCAGAATGTGTTGCAGATATTAAATAAAGATCTATGGTTCCTTAACTTAAAGGACAGCATTTAATTACTAGCTGTTTCATATTTTTTTTCCTTAAAGCAAAGTACTTTTGACTTGAGTACACGTCAAAATTTCCTTTAAAAATGTGGATCAATGAATCACAATGAAGGTTCTCTTCACCTACTCTAAGAGATTGTGAAAGCTAAAGTTAGAAATCCCCTCAAGAAGGTTTAGGTAAACCCATGGATAATGGATTCAGAGGGTTTATTAAGGGCAAGTTGGGAATGCTCACTGTGAATCTCTACCCACAGAGGTCAATGGCAAGGTCAGTGACATTTACAATATTCTGTCACTAAAATATTCCTTAGGAAGCATTGGTCAGATCCCATCCTCTCTTAAGCTCTTACTGTAAGGAATTACGTCACTCTCTATTTTCTAGGAGGCCACGCTGTAGCTAACATACCTGTGGGCATTTTAAGTACTGGGATTGTTGCCATCATTCTTGCATTGATAACCATATTCTAGATTTTTCCATATCTTCTTATCTGTTCACCTGCCTATTTTGGATGCATTTTACTGATGCATCGAAGAGCAAGGAGAAAAGCAGAAATACAAATGGAACCATTCTATTATCTTCCAGCCTTCTGGACAAAGAATGAAGTGGAACGTCCAAGGCGGACCGTCAGTTTTCCATGATTCTTCAATGACAGATAGATTGTTGGTCATTTTACTTCGGTAGCTCATTTGGGGAAATAATGAAACATTGCATTATGAATGCAGTCTATGGTCCAGTTGATGGCAGCTTAACAAATATGGCTACTTTTAACACCTGAAAATTTAGGTGTTAACTTTGGAGCACGTCCTTGAAGAAAGAGTTACTAAAGAAAAACTCAAGTCCTTAGGGACCCTGCATTCATGTTCAAGAAGCCATAAGGTATTGAAGTGTGTTACTTTCTGTCTCATGTTCAAATTCAAGCTGTCAAAACCCATTTGCTCTCAATGTAAATAAATGGCTTATTTTAACTGTCTTGTGAAGCTTGGCGTTCTCCCAGAAAGATAACCCTCTAGACAGAATATTCAATATATACCAAGGATGATGTGTGATGCAATAAGCCAAATGCAAGTTTATTGTCTTAGTGTAGTTTTTTTTTAACACAATAAATATAACAAATGTGCAATTTTGCTCAAAGCTACAGGATAAACTTCTAAACATGGAAATTTGCTTTAGTACAGTAAACCCTTATGGCATTTAGGTATTGCTTTGTTTATTATAACTATGCACAAGTTAGGTTTTCGAGCACTTCACCTCCAATGGCTGGCCTCCAAAACTGGCTTTCTCTCAGCTCTAGCAAATAGACTTATGTTTGTACATGGCAAATGAGGCAGAAATTCCTAACAATTATCTTCGTGATACTGGTCAACTCCCTTGGTGAGCTGGATTACATTATCTCCAAGGTTCTTTTCACCTCTAACATTTGGTGATTCTCTTTTCTAAACTAAAACGTTTTGCTAATTCCAGTCATGTCTGCAAACCAAAGCCAGGACAAGTCACAACTGGTCCTGTTATTTTGGTCGAACTGCCAAAATACAATTTTGTTGCTTAAGAAACAAAAAATTCAAATGAGAAGGCTTTGAAAAATATATCACTCTACGTTCCCCGCATTTAGTCACTGGAAAGAGACATTCTTTCTGGATAAAACTTTTCTTCCCTTTTGAATTCCCTAGTAATGATTTTAATTCTTCATGTGGATACAGACATTCATGGATGACGTGGGGTTAAGAACAGGGCCCCAAAACTTGTAATAAAAGTTGGTTGCATTGATTTCTGTTGGTGAGAGGAAATAAGGCAGCTGGAGGCTTGTCTCAATTTACCAACTCTTCGATTTTATTTCCTTTGGAGATAATGGGCGTTTTGTGGCGGAAAGAACACAGGACAAAGAATTAGAATGCATGGCTCCCCCTCCACTGGCCATGGGGATGAGCCAGTCCGCTCTCCAGGCCTCAGTTTCTGCATCTGTAAAATGAGGTGTCTCACACTTGCCCCAGAGGATTGTCAGGGATCCAACTAGATCCTGCACATGAAGCATCCTATACAATGGACAGTGGAATAAGTGTAAGGAAGGCTGGAAGTGCGTCTGGA
This sequence comes from Rhinolophus sinicus, assembly GCF_036562045.2. Lineage (NCBI taxonomy): Eukaryota > Metazoa > Chordata > Mammalia > Chiroptera > Rhinolophidae > Rhinolophus > Rhinolophus sinicus. Next base: position 8,992,126 of record NC_133763.1, read on the forward strand.
AAAGGCTTTGGCCGGCACTGGGAGGTAATAAAGAACACAAACTGTTTATCTCTCCCCCCCATTTAAATACAATTACAGACCTACCGTGTTTCCCCCAAAAATAAGCCCCAGTTAAGATCGTCAGCCAGATGGACACATTTAGTACATTCTGATGATGTTCCAGAAGAACAGGACATGACTGTATTTGAATAAATGTAGATTGTTGTATATTAAAAAATAAGACATCGCTGAAAATATGCTGTAAGGCATCTTTTGGAGCAAAAATTAATATAAGACCTTGTCTTATTTTCGAGGAAACATGGTAGTTAATGTTCATATTTTAAACGCTTTCAAACACATTCTCTCACCTAAGCAGTGGTCTGCATGCCAAACCCAGCCAATTGGCCAATTGTAGCTTATTTGCCTTAGGATGGAACCATCTAGTTCACCAATATTTAAGAGGGGAACTGAGATTGGGTGGGGGTGGGCATGAAATGGGTGAGGGTGGTCGAAGGGTACAAATTTCCAGTTATACAATAAATAATTCCTGGGGATGTAATGTCCAGCAGGGTCACTATAGTTGATAGTACTGTGTTATATGTTTGGAAGTGGCAAAGAGTAGATCTTAAAAATTCTCATCCCCCTAAAAAAGTCATAACTATGTAAGGTGATGGATTTTAACCATACTTACTGTGGTGATCATTTCACAATAGAGACATATATCAAATCATGATGTCATATACCTGAAACTAATACAATGTGACAAGTCAATTATATCTCAATAATAATAATAATAATAATAATAATAAAAGGGGGTTGGACTAAGTTTACTTCAGGTGAACTTGACTTGCCTTGAATCTTAAAATATGCAGAAAGTTTTTAGGTTGGGCTCCCCCAGTGATACTCTGCTTTATTTCACTGACATTCAACACTCCACAAAAACACATGGGAACGTCTGTGCCTTGCATTGAAGTACTTCCTCTCTCCCCTCTCCTCTAACCTCTCCTTCCTTCCTTCATACATATATGCTGACAGGTGGAAGTGCGTGAGTTACAAGCTCTTAATGGTATAGTAGTACTTTGTCTCCTTAGTGGGATATAACACGTTAAAACAAAAACAAAAAACAACTTCTGATCAGCAATAGAAAATAACATGGGAAAACACGATAATATGCATTTTCAGGACAGAATCAACTTATTTAATTCAACAGGAAGGAAAAGTCCTGTGATAAGCATTATTAGAAACATGAATAATTGTCTACTTTCAGAAAAAGGACAAAACACAATGTCGTTTCTGAGCCTAGAAACCAAAGGCCCGATCATGTGTCAAAGGAAGAACTGAGAAGTTGGTAAGAATATCATGATTTTCATCCACCCATCTTCTATTTCTAGCTCTTTCCCAGAAGACTACCGGATGCAGCAAACTAGAAAGGAAATCCTTTGATTTGCACCAAAGGAAGAACCATGTCTGACTACAGCTCTAGTTTCTCCTATTCTTTGAACATCCGAGATCTCCTCTAAGGCCGGTGGCCCTTGGTTGACCAGGAGCCCTTTCTTCTCTCAGATGTTCCCTTGGCCCTCCCAGGACAAAACAGAGTCCGAGCTTAAGTACTCTCAGCCGATTTGCATAACATCACATATGCAAACAGTGAGCATCGCTGAGGCTTCTGTTGATTTTTAATTATTCTGGTCCTGTGGATACCAGGAACCCAGGAATTCAATTCTCCCCGCTCCCATTTGTGGGCCGTTGAATGAGGGGTTTGAAAAGACTCAGTCATCCACACACAAGCTGATGTCTGCCCTAAGCCCATATTATGCTTTTCATTTGGGGTGGGGTGGGGCGTGAGAAGCAACCCCGTTCTACATACTATCAAATCCTTCTTTTGGTTTTTTACTCTCACATACAAAACCAGTTCTTTGAGAGGAGATTTTAGTTATCTTATGATTCAAGATGGTGTTTTGCTATTTTCTTGGTATCTCCTGAAATAAGCTTTGTTTCACTACCTATGATATATTTCTGCATTTTTAAAAGGTTAGATTTTTAGGAAGCAAGTCAGTATGTTGACGGCTGGTGAAGGGAACGTTCATATTATTTGTGGTGACTCTGCAAAGAAATGAGCAACAGAGAGATGGAGGTGCCTTGAATTTTATACCCACTCAGATGACCAGGCAACCTCTTTGCCGGTAACTTGCTCTTCCAGAAGCCTTCAGAAGCCAGGGGGAAAATGCAGACTGGCCCAGCTTGCAGGGACATGAACCTCCCTGCCCCTGACAGTCCTTGAAGGGCAGGAACCATGGCTCTCATCTCTGCAGATTGCTCAGCCACCCTCCCAAGAAAGCGTGATGTAAGCATTTAGACTCTTTTTTCTTCAGTGTGTAAATGACAGGAGTTGGGGGAAGGACACAGGAAGAGAATGAGGGGTGTGCATCCTTTGAACAGAATTTCACTTAACTTGGTATCTAGACTGTAAAAAAATAATCATAGAACACTCAAGTTAGAAGAACCTTTGAAATACTCCAATTCTCACTTTATAGGTAAATAAATGGAGAACCAGTCTATCTAGTAGGTGCCTGGCAGGGGGAGGGGGTGGGCATAATATGGAACTTAGAGTTGAAAGGGCTGAGTTTGAATCCTGATTCTGATATACATCATTAGTTTTGTGACCTCGGGACACCACAGTTAGCTTTCTTGGGACTCAATATTCCTATATAGAAAATGTGAAAAATAAATTCTTGTTTTACTTATTTATATAACATTGTTTTGAGGACCGGGGTGATGAATTTCACACAGCAACTTGGCTAGGCTGTGGCGCCCAGTTGTGTGACCAAACACCAGTCTAGAAGCTGTTGTGAAGGTATTTTTTTTTTTTTTAGATGTAATTAACATTTAAATTAGACTTTCAGTGAAGCAAACCACCCTCCATAATATAGGGGAGTCTCATCGAACAGTTGAAGGTCTTAAGATTGAAGACTAGTTCCAGACAATTCTGCCTCAAGACGGCAACACGGAAACCCTCCCTGAGTTTCCCGTCTGCCTGGCCTGCTCTGTGGATTTCAGACTCAAGACTGCAACTCTTACCTGGATGTCTAGCCTGTCGTCTTGTCCGTGGGTTTCAGACTTGCCAGGCCTCACAATTGTGTGGGGCCAGTTCCTAAATATCTACGTAATCTATCATCTATTTATCTATCTGCATACACAACTATCTACCTATTATATATATGTGTATATATGTGTAATGCATATGTATTCTATTGGTTCTGTTTCTCTGGAGAATGCCAATATAAGAACAAATAAGGTAAAATACATGATAGCACTTTGCAAGTTGGAAAGTGCTAAACACTGTTAATTATTATACTTATTAGAGGATTTCCCAAGTCATATATTGATTCCTGTTGGGCCATAAGAAGAATCCAGTTCCTCATCCTGTGTGTGACTCCAACACCTAGATGGTCGCTGTTTCACCATCCTACAAGAGGGCGTATTCACGTGCAGGTATCGTTAGGAGGGTCTTAAGGACAGATGACTTCATTATTTGGTGCAAATTCATCGAGAAAAATTCCCTACATTGGACTTTTCTGAACGGCTGCCAACCTCCTAAGATGCCATCTCTTCCACTTAGCTGAGCAGAAGTGAACTCAGGGAAGGTGAGCAAAAGTAAAGTAAAGATCAACACATATTCCTTTCTAAAGCCATATATGAATCGTTAATTTATGCTAATTACATGCCATTGGGATCCATCTCCAATGTAGTGTGGGGAATCAGTAACTGATTCTGATTTTGAGACCCTTGTAAAGACTATTTCATTTTGACGTGTTTTTTAGCTAATTTTGCCTTCCTATACTCACTCACTCACTCACTCACTCACTCGTGGTGATTGAATTGGTGAATTTCCCCTCCAGCCAGGCTGGGACCCTCACTGCTTCCTGGGCCTGTCATTTCCCTTCCCTAGTCCCTACCCTTCCCCCCCATCCTGCCGCTTCCCAGGAAGCCCTTGTTGGCGTTCCAGATCACAGTGGCCTCTCTTCTCTGGACGCTCGTAGCCTTTATTTCCTGGTTTGACCAAAAGCCACTGACACTTCTTGCAGTCAGTCCAACTCATGTGGTCTCCCTTTGCAGCCTTGCCTGTACTCAGCTGCCTCCCTGTAGGATTGCCAGATGTAGGAAATAAAAATACAGATGCCCAGTTATATTTGAATTAATTTTTTAATGGGACATACCTATGCTAAAAAAAGTATTTGCTGTTTATATGAAATTCACTAGGCATTCAGTATTTGATCTGGCAGCCTTCTCTCCTTGGCTTTTGTTCCAGGGGACAATCCCTGCTCCAGCCCAGCTCCATCAGAGTCTCATCCTCCTGGAAATCTGAACTTTGAACTCAGAGATGTGGAGATCAGGAGTTGGTGGGATGAGGTCATACGTGCTCCAGAAGGAGGAGCAAAAAGTTCGCATCATGGGGAGTCTGTTTCTGCCCGAACAGTACCTTCCAGGATGTTGTCTCACCATCTCCCCCTTTTTAGCTTAAGTTGGCCAGAGTTTTGATCAGATTCTATTCCATCCTTACAACCTTCTTATGTAATAATTTGACAATTTCATAGGAGATAGTTTTGTTTCTCAAAGTGGAGTCTAGCATTACGGAAGGCAATGACTAGTTCTTTGCGCTAGAATTTCTTACACTGCCTAACACAGAGCAGGCACTTTACAAACCAGTTGTGAATAACTGAATAACCAAAAAAGAGAAGGGAGAAGCCCACAGAACTGGAATAATGCGAATGGACCTTGAAGAAACCAAGCATTTTCTGATTACTCAAGAAGCATAAGACAGGTTTTTCGTCATTTTCTGTTGCTTTCATATGGCCTAAAAGCTTTAACCAGCGATGGATTTTTTTTTTAACAACAGAAATTCATATTACAAAGCCCCTATTTTGCAATAACAGACCAGCTTTACAAGTTCAGCAACATAACGTTTTCCTAGGTTTAAGCGCTATACTTTTTATTAATCTTTTTTCATTATAGTGAGCAGATTAACTTTTTCTTATTTTTTCCCCCTTATTCTTTGAGAACCCTGCTTTGACTATATGTTAGCTTTGGGCTTCAACCTCACAGAACGATGAATTTTCTTAAAGAAAAGTGCTGTATTTATCCTATATCACATTTTTTTTTTTTTTGGCTAGTATGATTGGGAATCTGCAGTTAATCCAACCAGTGAAAGATGTGATCGTTCTATGTATAGATCTAGGTAGATTCAGGTTTGTGCCATACAATGTTAAGCCCCAGAGAAAAATTAATAATGTCGGTTATCCATGAAAAAAAATACTTACATACACACAAGTGCATGCATGTATACATAGACACACACATATATATCTCTACTCCATATAGCCCTGCAGCCAAAAGGAAACCATCACAGAAACTAAAAAACTCCATAAAAGTATAAACTTAAGCATGTTGCATATTCCATTTCATGTTTATTTATAAGTGTCATTTGTTAAAATGCCATGTCTACATCAAGAAACATCTTAGATATGTGAATACCTAGAACAAAAGAAGCTCTGCTTCCTGTTCTTATTAATTTTCTAGTTTTTTTGAAAAGATAATTCCTGTCCTCTAAGAGAGAAAAAACAGATTTTGAATACTCTTTACAGCTCTAATCAGGTTCTGTCACAGTCTTCCTCTTGGAAAAACGTTTCCTTCGCTTTAAGGACAATTCTACTCATAAATCTTTTTGAGAGGGACGCCTTGTAGGATGGATAGGACTTGCCATGCAGAAAAGAGGATGAAGGCATAGAGAGCAGGGTGTGCAAAGGCTTCAAAGCCCCCAACTATAGTTTGCTCAGAAAGTCATTTTGCATGACGGGGGGGGGGCACCCATAAGGATGGATGGCCTGGGGGAGTCCATGGTGATTTGGGGCTGTATGTAGGCTGTGCCCCGGGCAACTCCAGAGGGAACCAAGAAAGCGATGAGACTGTGAAGGATGCCTCTACCATCTGTGCAGTACACAAGTTTCACAGACAGCCCTGGTCTCAGGGAACCAAGTCGTACGGTGTGAATGGAGGCAGGTAGAGGCACAGACGTGAGTTGACGTGGGGTACTTCTGGGATGTGAAGCAAAGGACAAATTCTGAAGGGCGCTCGGTACATTGATGAAAAGTTTGGTGGGCTTTCTTCTGAAGAGCAGTTTTCCTTACAGTGCTGTCCCCTGACCAGCAGCCTTGGTATTATATGCTAACTCGCTAGAAATGCAAATTCTCAGCCCCACGCCATACCTACTGAATCAGAAGCTCCGGGACAGAAGCCCAGCAATCTGTATTTTAACAAGTTCTGCTGGTCATTCCGATGCTGGCTAACGCTTGAGGACACTGCGATAAGGAGTAAAAGCCACAGGCAGATTTTAAGCAAGGGAACGGCCCGCTCAGATTTACGTTTTAGAAAGATCACTAACTGCAATGTGTGGGACCGATTGGGGTAGAGGTGCAACTGAAGACCAGCAGTGGCAAATCTCCATCATTATCTCATCCCCGTAGAAAACTCATAGTGATTCCAATTTCTGTCATCGTTTATCTCTGGAAATCGTACTTCCTCATATGGCAAATATTTTAATAACAGCTTCGGGTTTTGAAACAGAAATAGCGCAATTTCTCTTACACAATAGTTCATTGGTACATGAAGACATCACGAGACACACACTGGGTTATGTGTCAGAACTATTTTCTTTTACAAAATTTTACCTTTAGTGTGCATTCTGAAAGCACACAGGCCACAGACGAGTTTAACGACCCATGTATACTAGCTGTTCCCTGAAAGCATGGTCATCTGTTGAATTATTTCTCACCCACTCCAACTTCCAATTTCTGCAAGGAAGTCTTCTAAATTTCCAGAATTAAAGTGCCATTAAGAACTGGCTTTGTTCCTTGGACACCTAATCGGCCTCATCAGCTCATCAATCACCATTAACAGAGAATTGCAAGGATATATTTTCGCCATCACCCCCATAGCTAAAGACTGTGCCCCAGCAGCTTCAAAGAAAAAACACAAAACAAAACAAAAGCCAGAATGCAATCATTGTTTTTCTTTTAATGAATCTCTGCAGTAAACCTCTTCTGAAAAGTACTTTTGGGGTTAACATCGTGAAGACCACATTATAGAAATGCCAGAAAACAAAACATGGGAGGGTCACACCGAAACCCAGTAGCTCTGCCAAGGGACACGTTAGATGGGAGCCAAATCCAGCCAGGATCGAAGATAACGTGTGTGATTCGCTTTGCTCTTAGGGGCAGGCTACTGTGCTGTCCCAAGGCCGCTGAGCAGCTGCAGCTCACAGGTGACAGGTGTTTTTCACGGCATAAAGCCAAGCATCACACACAAGGGACTATAATGGAGTCTTGTCTGGCTCGTTTGAGAGCAACAATTGGGGACCATGATTTGAATCTGTACTGATTAGGGACAGGGGAGGTGTGTACTGTGCAGAGGGGTCCTGCTTTTCATTGCTGTCTGATGTACTGTCTGATGTAGACATTCTCTACAATCACACAGACACATTCTATTATCTGTATAGAGTCGCTCCTGGGTTCTATAATGAAGGCTACTTTAGGGCTTGTCAATCAAACTCTGGTCTTTGAACCAGCAGCGTCCTCTGGGAGCTTCTTGGAAATGCAGCGTCTCAGGCCCCACTGCAGGCCCACAGAATCAGAGTCTGTTTTCACAAGATTCCCAAGGGAGTCACGTACACTTTTAAGTTTGAGAAGCTCTGACCTCAGGCACCAATGCATGCCATTAAAAAAAAAAAAAAAAAAAAATCAAATCAGCGTTGCACGCTCTTCCATAGTTTTTTAACCTGTGAATCTCAGTTCTGGAAACAGGGTAGGTTGTTAGGCCTTGTGCGGCTTTTTCAACACTGCTCAGAGGTTCTGGGTAGGTGGGGGTAGTTAGCTGGATAAAAGCTTTGTAGATGATGCTGCAGTGGTCTCTCATCTCACCCAGACCTCCTCTCCCAGCCTGGGGTTGACAGCCATTGCGTGAAACACTGCACATCGTACCATTCAACTTGGCAGTAGAAAGAAAGTTGGATTAGGAGTCAGAAAACTAGATCTTCTTCCTGGGTCTGCATTACTAGACTAACTGCACTGATTTGAGTCAAGCCATGCAGCCGCTGTTCGTTCATGTGTAGACCAGGGCTAATCATGAAAATTTCATTTACATGACTAGGTTGTCATGATACTGAAATTACATAATGCATGGGAAATTATATAATGCACGGGAAAGCGTTTTACAAGTTATGCAATTCTGGATAAATGCCAACATTTTTATGATAACCAAGTCCATTTTTCCCGCCATATGGACGATAGAGTTTGGAGCAAACTTATTAACTAGCATCTAACATTAGAGGTAGAAGAACTTTAGTCTTACAACTTCCTGTTTGAAATTAGTACATTCTTTCCTATGTAGGAAATTGCTTCTAAGTCCATTTCTGTGGAAGCTGCTGACCGATTTATAAGTTTGGTAGAGATAAATGTCTAGTCCTTTTGGAAAGTCAGCATAATGGATTGACTCGCGCCCCCACCACCTTCATGTGTACCCAGACCTCAGAATGGAACCTTGTTTGGAAATAAGTCTTTGCAGATGTAGTTAACTAAGGTGAGGTCCTATTTGACTAGGGTGGATCCTGACCTGACGTCTGTTAAGAAGGCTACAGGGGCACAGAGATTCTCCCAGAAGGAAGATGGCCATGTGACAGGGGCTGCAGAGACTGCGGTGGTGCTCCTACAAGCCAAGGAACTCCAGGAATTGAGAACAACCACTGGAAACCAGGAAGACCCAAGAATTCGTCCTGAGAAACTTCAGAGGCAGTGCGGCTCAGGTGACAACATGATTCCAGACCTCTAGCCTCCAGAACCGTGAGAGAACAAACGTCTGTTGGGTTAAGCCACCCAGTTTGTCTATTTTGTTACAGAAACCCTAGGAAACTGATACCGTCAGCTTGTATTATTCAAGGAAAGGGTCAAGTCTTTAATGAGGGGTTCAGCTAAGAACACTCAAAACAGCCATTACACATAGGCCCTTCAAAAGTACATTTAATGTGATGTGAAAAGAAAGAAAAGTCATGGAGGTTTGTAACCCTAGTCAGCAGGAAAAACAGTTTAATTGGGAGAAACTATGTTGTATTTATTGTTGGAAGTAAGTAGCTACATTTGTTAAGGAGTTAATTAACACCTACATTCTAAATAGCAGCCCAGGACAAGTTAGACTATGTAGGTCCACAAGCTGTAAAAGTCACTTATACCAGTGAGATGTGGGAGAAAGATAAATAAGGAAATACTACAAAATAACAGACGCAGTCAAGTTAGCAACGAGAAAATTCTCTGATGCTGGCAAATTTCAACAGCCAATTTTCAAACACTTCTTTGCGTGGTGGATTACAAATTCACAGTGCTGGGGAATTCTTCTGTGGTTGTCTAGATAAACTAGTTTTTACATGACAGGCACCAGTGAGTGTACTGTGTAGCTCCGTCTCTCTGTTATCCAAGCCCGACGTAAGCAGGTCCTACCAAAAACCACGGCAGCTTCCTATGAAGACCTCTTTAGAATAACATTGTTCAAACTGTGAGTAACTACTCCTTTGTGGGTCACAAACCAATCGAGAGTCACAATCACTGGTTTAAAAAAGTGAACTATTAGGCTGGTGCAAAAGTCATTGCGGTTGTTGCAATTATTTTTAACCTTTTAAACCGCAATGACTTTTGCACCAAGCTAACAGAATAGGTTAGAACAGAAAATATCAGAAAGGGTAAGTCATGCTTTGTACAATGTTTCTTGGTGTGTGTGTGTGCGTGTGTGTGTGCATGCGTACATGTGCGTGCATGCGTGCGTGTGTGTGTGTGTGTGACTGGGTCATAATTCCTACCCTCAAATAAAGATAAGAATGACAATAGTTGTTATTATGAAATTACAATTATTATTTTACTTGATACATGTTACCTAGTGGTAACACGATCCGATCCTAACGTTTCCCAAGCTGAGCTTTGGATACTTTCTATCAGTGGAAGAGAAGGTAGGCTACCTTCCCCACCCCCCTAGGAAGGACAGAACTTTTAGTTTTTCAACGTTACTCTGACTTCAGACTTGGGCAAGTTATCTACCTGCACGTAGCTTCTGTGTGATATTCCCACTCATTCTTTCTTGCTTCTGACATTTAGAGTTCTGATCTCTCATTTACTGCTGTTTGCACTGCACTTCTGTTGTTAGTTGGGTTTTGAATGGACTCGTGATAGTTCCTAGGACATACGTTGGGATGACACATTTTCATTAATCACTAGCAAATGTATTTAGCAAATCTTCGTTTTAAGTTTATAAACCTTTCTTATAACAAAATGCCATACATTAAATTATGCCTGGTCATTGCTGCCCTTTTAGGACATTTTTAGTAACTTCTAAATTAAATAATTAAAAATGTAATAGAAGTTAATGTTATTGATCAACCATTGATTGATCGATACTGGTTTCTAAATATTATGTGGGCTTTTCAATTATATGATTTGTCTCAAAATGAGGTAAAGACCCAATTTCTGATTAGGCAAACATTTATCACATAAGATTTATATATGACTTAAAGAGTTAACATTAAAATAATTGATTCAATCATTTTAAACTACCACTTTAGCTTGTAGGTCATGTGTTGAATTCAAACCTCAGTTCTATCACTCACTCAGCTGTGAGGCATCTACTTTTCAGGTAATAGAACTGGTAAGATCAAGGTTAGAGATTAAATATATGTAGCACCTAGTAGGTGCTTATTTAAGGGTTGCTCATATTGTTGCATATACTCAATAAATAGTTTTCACAGAAGACTCATGTGTACAATGGTTCCTGGTTGGCAAGACAAAATTTAACCCCTAGGATATGTAGTCTACCTATAAAAATACACTGATGATATTATGACAAATGTGCAGATAAGTTCTACATATAACCTAAACCTTCTCATGTTTGAATTTCTTACTTTTGTAGGTAGAAGTTTGTCAGTCGTTGATTTACACGTGGGCCCCCTGTCACAGCCTCTGCCCATGCCTCAGTTCCTGCAGTCTGTAAACTATTCACCAGCTGCAAAGAGAGGTGGGAGGTCATGTCTGAAGGCTATCAGCCGTTCTTTTCTTCCAGTAGCAGGAAGGAGTGTCTGCTCACCACTCTGTTCTATGTGGTATGCAACTATTTTGAACCAGGCTCAGTTTAAAAACTACATCTTCTTAAAAAAAAAAATCTTTCTTGATCTCCATAGTGAGAGCACTTCCTTCTTTGGTTTTCAAAATGGGGCTTCTGGAGCCTTGGGTTCTTTGGGTATGCGTTAGGCTGCTGGAAGAAAACTAGAAGACTTAGTGGCCAGGGCTATGGGAAGCCCATCTCTGCTACAGGCCAGGTGGAGCTGTCCTTCCGTGCAGTGCTGAAGGTACGTAAGTTACGAGTATGTGAAGAGGTGAACATTTCTCACAGAAGCACCTTCATTCTATGGTGGAACATAGGCACAAAGCATTTATATACGCAATCTGTGGTAGCTCGCCTTTGGAGAATACTGATGAATATTGCTAGCTGTGTTCGAGGATATGGTGAAAAAGCTCGATTTTGACCCAAAAGCCTTCTCCGCACTATTTAGTAACAAATAAATGGCGGTTTTATTTGTGGTCACAGCTGTTGTTTGTAGAGTTGGTTATTGAGCATAACTTTGTCTCTTTGACTTCTAGGACTTCTAAGTGCCAGGCCAGTTTTGTATATGCCAGGAAGCTAAAATTGGATTTCCCTAAACAGGCAGAAGGCATGACTAAACACATTATCTTCAGATAGCACATAAAACAGCAATCCAATGAGCCCTGGCTGCCACAGGCCAGCTGTACCATGTTAAATGGCCTCTAAGAGGCTGAACGATTTGGGCACCCAGACAGACTCAACCATTAGTTTCCTCATAGCATCAGAGGACTCTTTTATGGTTTTGGATCATTTCGATAAACAGAATCAAATATACAAAATTCATTTCTCCACATTATTTACAAACTGGTTTAGAATTCCTCAAAAAACATTTTCTAGCATTTTGTCGAGGTCTGAGCACTCAACCCAAAGAGTTCCCATTGAATATGTGTGTTATTCTCACCAAATTCTTATTTATGCAAATACAAATCCAACAAATGCCATCTGTGGCCCTTAAGAGTTTCTAGATCCGATTTTCTAAGACAGGAAGTTGAGGAAAACAAACTCTAAGCTTTGTCTATAAATAAAAGAGTTAACATAATAGTAATAAAACAACAACCATGGTGCCGTTCCCACAGCTCCATCCTCTCCTTGCATAAATAGTAGGTGTTTCCTTCTGAAAGTCTAAGCAGACAAGAGAACAAAGCACAGGCAGAAGATGACTTAGCACTGCTGCAAAAGCCACAACTTTTATGTTGCTTGATCTTTTTGCTTTAAAGTTCTCATCCTAATGATACGGTTGGGAGATTGTCAGGTACCGCATATTTGGCAGATAAACAAAGAACACTAAAATTCACAATAGAAAGAGGCTGAAAAGGACTAATTTGCTCTCTGCAAAACCATGACTAGGAAGGTTACAAAGGAGAACATAATTGCCCAATTGCATATTGGCATCCCAGGCCAGTGAGCGAGACAGGCAGGGCGCACTTTATGTATCCTGGGTGCTCGTCAGCCTGTGCCCCCTTCTTTCCCCTGCATCTGTCCGCTCCTTCCTTCCCCATCCCTCCCATTCTCCACCGAAATATCTGTCCAACAACCTTTCTCTCCAGCTCCTGGGCTACCAACGTGATTCCACTATGAGAATCGGATTATATCTTGACCCAAATGAATGTATCCTTACCAATAGAATTTCAGGCAATGGAGATAGTTTTGATCTGTGGACCTCTTAAGTCATACCACAAAACATTCACCTATTATGCCTAATGTCAAGGCTGACATTACTGGAGAAATATATTTTGGTACAAGGAACCATCATTCTTTTAAAAATTTACCACTTAAATAAATGCTATAAAATGTTTTTTTTTTCTCTTACCTAATCTCCATCCCATTGGCAGAATAAAAATTCTGCTTGAATTGAAACCTAAATATTTGGCTTTATTTATGTGGCATATTGTTGCCACTAAAGGACACTTAAAATGGAGCTGATTTATTGACTAGGTCTCAGGCTTTGGAATGTATTGTTTATTTTCAACAAAATGACCATATGCTTATTTAACGACAGTATAAAAAATTCCCTCTCATTTATCTTGCCTGCTTTTTGGCATTCTTTTATAGCCAAACATTATAATAAGGGCAAGATCTTACATATTAATGACTACTTTTAACCAACTGATTATAGTATTTACTCTCATTCCACTGAAAGTATATCTGGTACTAAATTCAACCCTTTGATTCTTGGTTTCTCTTAGGCACAGAGGGTTTATTTCATTTTGCTACATTTACTCTCTAAACAGTTGAATCATTTCTTAACTTTTGTACTCATCAAAAAAAATCTCACAAGGAAATGCTTTCTTTCTTAGCTTAATGACTGATTGTTCTTCATATCTAGAAACTTCCTTTATAATCAACAATCCTTCATATTAAACTTACCTTCTACAAAAGCACCTGGGAGTAAAAGTGATTTCAAATTAACCCCTAATATAAACAAGTTAGTATTATTTCTTTGCACCGGAGTTCAGGAATTCACCAGGTCTCGTGGATTCTCTCCATGGATCTCCTGATTCAGAAATAGTTCCCTGAGACCAGCTCTCCATTTCCAACCTCCCAGGCACTATTTCCACCAACACAGCCATTGATCCTTCTCGTAATACAGAGAGTTGAAAAAGGAAACTCATGATGTCACCCTCCGCCCCAGCTTCCTGCAACAAATCCCTCTTGGTTGTTCTATTTCGATTAGTACCGCCTTTATTTCATTTTTCTAACCTGGGAATTAAGGTTTCCCCCCGAACCCCAGTTCTAATATTCTATGCGTAGATCTATGTTTTTGTGTAACTCTTTTTCCTTACGCTCAACATCCAAATCCCTAAATTCTGTTCATCCATCCTTCAAGATCCTTTTCCCCAATTCATCTCTTCTTTCCTCCTTTCTCTGTTAATTCATCCTCCTAAGTACACATTCATTCCTAAACAATTGCAGTGACCTTCTAATTATTTCAACTATCTCCTATCTTGCCCATTTTCTTTGTGGAGATGAAATGAATGTGGAGAAAGAGGGAATTCAAGTTGTAGAAGATGCTTTCATTGCCCTCATCTGTTTCATCCTCCCAGTGGCTTCCTCATATTGTTGTAGAGATTGGTCATTTGTCACCTCTTCTCAGCTGGATTACAACTTCTCAACTGTCAGGACAGAGCTAATCAAGATCTGTTTTCTTTAGAGCTCCAAACACAGTGTTTACACTTAGGTGTTTGATACATAAAATTTAATCAGTAGTATTCATGAATTTATTGTTACTATACAGGGGCATATCTCAGTAACTGGCTACATTCTCAATGCCAAAGTGCACATTTCTCGCTAACTTGTTTCAGATTCTCTCATCCCCCATAGCTGAAACTATCATCCTGTTTGGATCATTGGAAGCCTTAGTCATTTTTGAATCATCCACCTGCCCTTTCAGGTAGGCAAATTCTCTTACTTTAACTCCACCTTGAAACTAAAACCAAACCAAACAAACAATTGCATCCTAACAACCCAACTGAGAACTATTTCCTCTAAAGCCATCAAGACTTTTCAATTATACATTGTTATGGCTAAGGAGTTTAGTAGGTTTAAACAGAATCCAAAGTATTTTAACTAATGAAACCAAAGCAAAAGGGTGATATTGCCATCTTCCTAGACAATTTTCTCCTCTCCCACACTTTATTTGCCTTCATCCATTTCCCCCATTCCTCCTTTCTGACCTCTTTGCACTAGACAAAACTTAGGAAAGTCCAATTTTGAAGTACAAGTCCAACTTTGACCAACTGATATGGTGTAGGAGAGAATTCAAAACAGTACACATTCATGAAATTGTTGTTGGAAGAGTGTCACCTCGGGAAACAAAGTAACACCTGAGTGCCCCAGAAGAGACAAGAACATGTCATCTGACCAGACCAGGACTGATTCCTGGGAGTTCGAGACAGGATGGGAAGCACCTGTCTAGCTAGGGCCACCTGTGACTCCAGAATGGCGAGCACCTTGGCTCCTGGCTTCGGAGATGGGGGTGCCTCATGGGAGAAGCCTGCTTTCCCCCTATCCTTGGAATGCCAGTGTTCAATCAAGGTCTGTTGACTCGAAAGGAGAGTAAGAAAGGTACCCAGGGACCTTGCACCAAGCCTGGTGTTTGCCTCATCCAAGCAGAGTTGTATGACGCTGGACTGTAAAAAGTAGCTTGGTATTCCTATGAGGGAGAGTATTGATTCTGTGCTCGGCTTGTTGTATAAATAGTTGGATACATCTCATTTTCCCCCTTAAAATGTAATGATCTTGAAGGGAATATTCTGTATCTTATCATCATACAGTCTATATCCAACACCTATCAAATAATCATGAGAATCACTGCCTTCAAATAAATGATAAAAATCTATGCAGTGATGCTCGTTCTCACCAGTAGGTGTCTCTGTTCCATCGTGCTCGCCCCAAACTCGCCTAGGTTTCTCCTGGAAATGTGGATGTTACATAAAAGGCATCTTTCCTTTAGAAATCGTATACTTTAAAGAAAAGATACAAAATGACTTCTCTTTTTATTCGTATTCACTTTAACTCTGAATTTGGCCTTGCTTTGCAGCACTGGTTGCTGATAACGTTGGCGGGAGTTTGAAAGAGAATCCCCCTTTTTCACTCTTTGGTCCAGAAACTAGCTTTCTCACTAGGCTTCACGTCACTGCAATCAACGGTGCATTTTGGAGCAAAATAGCAATAACTAAGTTTCTAGGTGCGTGAGGCTGCTCAAAAGGTCACAGACTCTTTCTCCTAAACATTTATTCCCTCCCCATAAAATAAAGCCCTGCGTAGAATTACTGGGAGATGGGAGCGTATCACAGGTGAGTATGTAGCCTCTGGGGCCAGACTACCTGGGTCCAAATCCTGGCTCTGCTTCTCCTTCCTGGGTCGATCTTCATTAAGCGCCTTACTCATTTTGTGCTTCAGTTTCCTCATATATAAAAAGGGGATAATGTGAATACTAGTATTACACGATAAATTTGTTATAAAGAATAAGTATATCCAAAGTGGTTAGAACAATGTATGACATGTGATAGGTTACATCAGTATTTTATATATACAGGATATCTAGCTTTTACACATACAGCATATATATGATGTATATTCATGTATATATAAGTATGACATATGCATATAAAAGCTAGTTCCTACTTTCACACAGCCGAACGGAGTGGATAAGGTTACTGTAGGGCATATGTTCACCTTCTTTGTGACTTGTCTCTCAAAGCCTATAGTTGTTGGGGTAATGAAACTATAAATACTATGGAGGTTTTCCCTGAAGTTATTAGGTTGGTGCAAAAGAAGTTGCAGTGTTTGCAATTATTTTTAACCTTTTAAACAGCAATTACTTTCGCACCAACCTAAGAGTTGTAGTTTCCTAAGGGAGAGCCACCGGTTATCTTCCACCCAAGAAGCGCCTTTCCATGTGGAGGTGGGTTTCATGCTTTGAGTTGTTACAAACACAACCTGAAAAATGGGGAAAATGAGATACATAGGGAATAAATCAATGGGAAAATGACCCACCATTGAAGATACACAAAAAGACGCACATAAATTTTGATGAAATGGTTCAGCAGCTGCCCTGATTGTCCAAGTAAGCTTTGACCCGGATGTCAACGCAATGGAGGGAGACACTGAAAGATGCAATGGTTAAAGGCCCTGCGCGGTGGTGAATATCTGACATATGTTAACTCACGTTGTCTCCATCATTACACTATCAGCTGACACTACCATTGTCCTCATTGTACAAGGGGGGAAACTGAGGCACAGAGCGATTAAGTTAGTTGCCCATAGCTGGCAAGTGGCAGAGCCAGGATTTGAACCCAGCCAGTCTGGCTCCAGAGATGGCTCTGCTAAAGAAAGAATTAGAGCAGCAGTTCTCAAACTTAAGATTGGGCAACAGGAGTTGTTTAGTGCAAGTCACCCCCCTGAGATGATGCTTGGAGATGAAAATGGGAGATCATTGTGACTGCCTGGGAACCCCCGGCGAAAAAGGCAGTGTCGGCTCAGGGGGGTCAAGTACAGCACAGGGAATAGAGTCCGTAACGTTGCTATAACTGTGGATGGTGTCAGGTGGGTACTAGACTTATCGGGGTGGGGGTGGGGGTGTCTCACTTCCTAAGTTATGTAAAGGTCTGAGCATGACGTTGTACACCTGAAACCAATAATATCACATCGTATGTGAACGGTTGTTGAAAAATAAAATGTAAAACCAATTTCCGAAGACTTGCACGTGAAAAGAAAGGCAGTGCTGGCCAATGAGAAGGGACCTGGCTCTGGTTAGATTAATGATGTTGCATCAGGACACACTTGCCTGAAAACGACTCATGTGGTGTCTTAGTCACCTTGCCTGTTAAACGCTATTTCCAGGTGAAAGGCTTTGAATGGTGTGTGTGTGTGTGTGTGTGTGTGTGTGTGTGTGTGTGTGTTTGTGTGTGTGTGACAGAGAGAGAGTTGGAAGGGAATAAAGCTTGTTTGGTTTGAAGGTCAAGGCCTGGCACACATCACGTACAATGTCCACATAAGGATAAGTCAATCTGAGGCCGATCCCAAACCTCTTGGTCTCTGTGCTCGTGTCACTGGGGAGGCAAGGCTGGTTTTGAATCCACAAAAGTCACTGAGAAGACCCTGAAACGGGACCTAGAGATGTAGGCTGCTGTCAGAGTTTCTGCTCAACAGAGACCTGATAATGCTCTAAATGGGAAAGTGAATTCCCCAAGAGAATACGCACACAATTCAGAAAATTGCCACTGATGCTATATAGAGTTTAATTCCTTTTCAGAAAAGCCTTGAGAACAGAATAAACACATTACGCTTGGATGGTGTATTCAAGAAGTCTCCTCTATAGGAAATGACTTTAGAATTATTATTTTCCCTTTCTTCCGCCAGTGCCTGACAATGGCCGATAAAAAGCTAGAATGGGGCACCCACATCCAGGTCCCTGAATGCCTTTTTGTTACACACTCAACCAGAGCACTGAAGCAAAGTCTAATT
The DNA here is from genome assembly GCF_036562045.2 of Rhinolophus sinicus. NCBI lineage: Eukaryota > Metazoa > Chordata > Mammalia > Chiroptera > Rhinolophidae > Rhinolophus > Rhinolophus sinicus. The sequence continues at coordinate 9,010,303 of NC_133763.1, forward strand.
TGAATAGTCAGGAAAACATTTTTAATTTACTCTCATGCGCCCGCACTCTGCTGTTTTTAATAAAAAGTGTTTGCATGCTAAACAGTGATCCATATCGAACAACGTCTCTCAACCGCTGTATCTTGCTTTCTCCCTGCCCTTCTACTAAAACTGTCGTCTCACGGGTCACTGACCCTACCTGTCCCAGAATTCAATGTCTCTTTATAGCCTTTCCCTTTCTTGACCTGTTGGTAGGGTTTTACTCTACTGATGATTCCTCTTCCTGAAAACTCTTCCGCAGGCTTCCTTGATGTTACGGCCACTCTGCATTTTCCTCTTACTTGTTAGTCTCTACTGTGTATGTTTTTTACATACCCTTTTATTGTTGGTGTTCTTCTGTTCTATTCTATTCTATTCTGTTCTGTTCTGTTCTGTTCTGTTCTGTTCTGTTCTGTTCTCATTTCTTCCTGTGATTCCAAATACCATCTATCTATACACTGATGGTTTTCAAATCCACATTTTCACGGTAGATGGGCCTAAGCTACCGCCACCACCACCAAAGATGTATTAAGGCTGAGTGCTTTACAAGCATGATGTCATGTATTTCTCCCCAAATCCTACGCAGTAGGTAATACTGTGACTGTAGCTTATGATGAAGAAATAGGTTTAGGAACGTGGTGTCCAAGGGCACACAGCTCATGAGTGACTTGTACCTCATCTCGTCTCCCCGACTCAGAAGCCCACTTGCTATGGACTGTGCTCGTGCCCACGTGAAAGCGGTCACCAGGAGAGGTCACAGAGGTGGCTGAAATCTCTGTCCTTAGTTTCACATCAGTCCCATGGGTACTTCTGACCCAAATATACCTGGGACCGAATTCACCGTCTCTCCTCAATCCCCTAAATCTGTCCCTCTTCTGTGTGCAGCCTTGGAACTGTCTTTCCTTCCATGTCCCGCTCCTCCTGAGTGGACTGTCCGTACTGTAACCAATCAGCTTTCTGAAACGCAAAGTCCATCCTCCCGTTACCCTCAATGTAAAGCTCAATTCCTGAGGTAGAGTGCAAGGCACTGTGTGACCTTGTCCCAGCCTAACTCTCCAGGCCCTCCCTCACCTCTGGCCGCTTTGGCCTCCCCCACCCCACTCACGTCTCACACCCTACACTTTCACAGCCTCCCTCTCACAGTCACGCTCTCTCGTCGAGAAGTCTGTACAACGCTGGTCCCTTTGCTGGCACGTCTTCTACTTCTCCCCTGATTAACTCCGCTCCTTATTGACTTTGCAGCTTAGATCATGGGTTCTTTGGGGCCACGTGTCCCCTGGGACCAGGTTGGTGCTGCTCCCCCGTGTGCCCACAGCTCTCTGTGCCTCCCCTAGGAGGACACCCACACACTGAGCTCCACCTGCTCATGTGCTGCACTTTCTTGCTCATCAGTCCTGACACTTTGTGAGGACAGTGGCCAAATCCGTGTCCATCTTTCTAATCCTTCTATCTGCACTTCCTGGTATATGGCCAGTGCTGAGTAAATATCCATTGATTAACTGTCTGTCTGACTAAACCTGGATTTTCAACCTTCCAAACACTGTCGGAAAAATGGCCAGGAAGAAACATAGCTTTCTGCTGGTGTGGCCACATGTGTCAAGTTCAGGTTTTGATCAGTCCCCAGCTCGAAGATTCTTTTGCTGTGTGGGTCCCCTGGGTCAGGAAGCTTTAATAAGCCAGGCCCCACTATCTCCACAAGAGGGGCGTCATCCTTTGGAGGGTGCGCCTTGCAAAGCTTCTTAATCTTCTCCAGAAGCACAGCGATGGCTGGCCTCTGTCACCCAGCCCCTTCCTCTTGCTGTTGTGAAGCTGCTGCCTTTGTGTAACCCTCATCTTTCTGACCCGGGCCTCTGCAGCACCTCCTTGCCCTTCCCACCTCTGGATTCCCAGCTTTTCCCAGGCTGCCCGCCATCCACTACCTTGGGGAGCATCCTGAAACATAACCTCATCATTGTTTCAACATCTCCGTTGACTTCTTGTTGCCTACAAGATAATGTCACAACACCTTAGCAAGGCTGTTGACAATTTTACCCCCAACCTATTTTTCCATGCTTCGCTCTGCTTATCGCCCTGTAATATGCTAGGAGCTCTTGGAAGGAAGACACTACGTTTCATTCTTCAATCCATCCATTCATCACCCTTCAATCCACCCGCGAGTTACATGAGCGTTACTGTGTGCCGGGCATGACCATAAATTGGTGAGCAGCTTCAGGCATGGTTCCTGTGCTCAAGCTGGCGAGACAGGCACTCATAAAATAATCAACCAATGAGCGTGTTTACAAACAAATATATTCTAGGAAGGAAAGACTGAGGTTCTACGCAGCAAAGAAGACACCTCGACCGGGGGTCAGGGGTGCTTCTCTGAGGAAGCGAAGGTTTGCGTGATGGATAAGAGGAGTCAAGTAGGTATAGAACGGGGGCAGGTTTATATTCCTTCACTGGTGTGCGCTCCCCCTCAGGGCAGGGCACAGAAGAGGCGCTCAGTAAATATTTGCTGAATGCATCAGGAATGGTGGAAAAAACACCTAAGAAAAAGTCAGCTTAGATTGCCTTAGAGGAAGACGATAAACCAAGCTGTGCTGGGAGATTCCAGAACGTGCCAGAAGCAGAGATGAAGAGTCTCCGTTTCAGTGGAGGATGACAGTGCCTCTTGACATGGGTACAAGCAAGGGCTCAGGAGGCCGTGAAACAACTGCTTCGCTACCTCAGCCCAACTAGAAAGGAAAAAATGAATCGGAAGTAAGACGTAAGAACTGATTCATTCTGGGTAGAGACTTTACCACAAAACAGCCAGAGGACACCAAGGCTAAACTTTAAAATGTGTCCATTGGGTCTCAGTCCATAGGGAGGCCACCTGGGGCTGCCCCTGAATCTAAATCCCTAAATGCAGTGGCATATCGGCAGAGAGAGAGAGTTCCTGATGCTTTCAGCCCCTACCTTTGGCCTATCTGATTTTGGAGCCTTGGAAGCACTGCTTTGATTTGCTAATTGCAAACATTTTGGTGTTCAGAGACTCCAGATGGGTCCCTGGATTCCTCCAGGTCAAATTCTTCTTCTAAGTTTGCACGACGCCTTCTTCCGGCGGGGGCTTCACGTGGGCTCTGCCCTGCTGGGTAGGGCATGGACCTTAGATTGACTTTATCTGCTCAAGCCACCTTCTCCTTTGCAGAAAGTACAGCGTTCTTTTATGAAAATATATATCATTTAAAATAGTTTATGAACATTGCAACTTGGTTTTATTTATTGAGGGTGTTTCACGGTTGGCTCATTCTTTGTAAATAAGAGTGGCAAGGAATGCATACTTATTAGCAAGGACCTATTTTTATTTCCGAGCAAACAAAAACACAGATTTGCTTCTCTGCTATCAACAGAAGCTTTCTTGGGGTGGTACTGCTTGTGTCTAGGATTAGAATAAGGACACCTGTCGTCACAATTGCCTGGTGTGTCCTTCAAGGACAGGTAATGTGAGGTCTCCACTGGTTGCTCTGGTGGCCAAAGTGTGATATTTATAATGGAAAAGTTAACATTAATTAGAAAGCAATCAAATAATCAGGCAGTCTTCGCTGTCAGGAAAGAGATATTATAAAAAGTCAAAACATTGTGAGTCACCCTCTTACAATGCAATTCTCTACTTTGCCTCTACCTCATTAATTTGCAAACCGACTGCTACTCTGAGAGAGGAATGATTTTCACGTAAAGTCACGGAAGCAGTTTTCTTTCACTGTACAGGTTCAGTTCTACAGAGTGCCTTTTAAACTACTGAAGATTTTGGTTGGAAAGAAACTGAAACCATTAATTTTCTAAACGATAAATTCACCTTGTTGAATCTGAACTAATCCTAGGACTAACAAAGATGAAACACACGTCTTCCTGGAAATGTATTTGATACTATTAGGTTGGTGCGAAAGTAACTGAGGTTTTTGCACTTGTTTTTAACCTATGAAACCTCAATTACTTTCGCACCAACCTAATAGCTAGCATCACAAGATCTATAGGGGAATAAAAAGCAAAAGATTCACTGGCTTCTTAAAATAGGAGCCAATTAAATTAGATGAAAAACTGTGAAAAGGCTTCAGAAATTAAGGCATCAAAAATGATTTTTTTTTTTTTTTTAGTGGAAAAGAAAGAGCAAAAGGCACAATGCCAACTTCTCGCTTTGCTCTGTATTTTTTCTGTCCTCCCCTAAATCTTCTTTAAATAGAGTGAACAGTTTTACTTATGTGCAGACAGGAAGCCTAACGTATGTATATGAAAACGTAAACGGCAGCTCCAGGCCTGTTTGACAAGTGAAGAAAAGCATCCAGCGGAAGATAAGAGAACATGGGCCAGTGGCCGGCTTCTGATGATGGAGAAGAAATCTCTTGCTCAGGGTGAATCCTACGGACTTGGCCTGGAATCGTCCCCACTATGGGCAGTTGGCCCCAAGGCATTCCACACTCCGTCATGCTCACCCTCGATTTGCATCTCAACTATCTGATATTAATTCCTGACAGTCTGGTGGCTTTTGGTGAGCACAGTGTACAGCATGAGTTCCGCACTGAGCTGAATAATCTCCTGAAGGTTCTTGGGTTTGGGGTTAACATGGGGCATCTGACAGAAGGCCCTTGGGCTACATGCAAGCTCGCCTCACCCCAGAACACTTGAAATGATCTGCTTCCTGGTGGACAGCCAATGGCAACTAATAGCTGAGCTCTCCGTAATCAGAAGCAAATACCAAAGCAGAGAACTTGCAGTCCACTGCCCTGAGCCGTCCCTCCACTCTGCACAGGTGTCATCACTCTTCTGTGGCTGGAAGCCTTTTTTTTTTTTTTTTTTTTTTTAATAAAAATGCTTCACATCATTAAAATGCACTTAACTTTCTAGGGCGCTCATAATTTCAGCACACAAATATTTCCCTGATGTCCTGAGTTTTATTTTTACTTTCTGCTATTACCTTTTCAATGGTCTTTCCCTAAGTTCCATCTGAATGGCAAGAGTGCCGGAGAGAACTGTAGAATCCTGTTAATTGGGAACCTTTTAGGTGGCCGGTCTTGAGGGACAAAAAGGAGGGAGCAAGTTCTCGATGAGGCCCCGTGAATTCAGCCCAAGAGTGCATTTCATCAGTCTGCAGTGAGTTTTGCACATATGCAATTATCTTCCCTTTCAGAGGCTAAGCTTAACTTGTAAGAGTTTTTGAGAAGCTTTTAAATAAACCATTGAAATAAACCAATTTTTAGATCTGGAGTCAAGAAACTCACAGAAAGTGAGGTCGATACTTGGCAGGTGTTTCATGGTAAAAAGACAATCATGAGTGATTCTCCAGATCTTGTGGAAGAGTTTACTTACACCGTGTTTCCCCGAAAATAAGACCTAGCTGGACCATCAGCTCTAATGCTTCTTTTGGAGCAAAAATGCATATAAGACCGGGTATATTATATTACATTACATTACATTACATTACATTATATTATTACATTACATTACATTACATTATATTATATTAATTATATTACATTGTACCCGGTCTTAATTACATTACATACGACTGGGTCTTATATGAATTTTTGCTCCAAAAGACGCATTAGAGCTGATGGTCCGGCTAGGTCTTATTTTCGGGGAAACATAGTATAGCTTAGTAATACTATACTTATCTGTAAGCACACAATATGGAATGAAAAATAACTGGCAATATAGCCAACTACTCTATACAAAAGCAAATCATTTAGGTAAAAATAGAAAAAGCTAAAAATGGAAAAAATTGTATAGAAATGAAAAATGAGAAATGGAAATATATCAACTACTCCCTACTTCTCAACACCTTTTAAAAATAACCTAGAGATCTATTTTTACTTACACTATTCATATGGAATTTGGCCTGCTTTAGACTGTGGTTACTTGTTTATATTTCCACATGGTTTTCTCTCCCCTATTAGTGTGTAATCGCCTCAAGGGAAACAAGCTGTGTCTTATGTGCTCAAGTACTTCAAAAAATTAAGTTTTTGTTAAATAAAGAAAAATACATTTTTCATTCTTAAACCTATAATAGGTAGAAAGAGAAACTTATATGTAATTTACCTGACTAAGAGAAGGATCTGTCTCCTTAGATGTGTAACTTTTACGGGGAAGATCATCTTTTCAGAGATAACCTTTCATTTAGGAACGTGGCATATTTGAGAGGTGTTGCCGTCATTTTGGATCTCATTCTGTGGCAAGAAACTGGCATAATTGGGTTCAAGTAGTTTTAAAAGGCCAACTCGAGAGTTTCATTATTTGCCTTCAAAACAATTTGAAACCCAAATAATTTCAGACTAGATGGGTGAACCTATCTAGAATTTTTACTTTCTGAGTTAACTTCAAATTCCATAGTCACAGAAACCTGAATTTTAGAGCTAGAAGTCACTGAAGAGATTATCCAGAACCGTTGTTATCCCTGAAGATGAAGAAACAGGAGACTTGCATCACAGGCAACGGACAACATGGGGACATTGCAAAACTCTGATTTCCCAATTTATCCTTTATATTTCTTTCTACTACATATTGCTTCAGAGATGGATAAAAATAAGACACAGGGAAATAAATACGCCGATTTCCCTTAGCAGTCAGCTATCAGCGGCAAAAATCACAGAACAAGTCAGTCATACCATCCCAAATACTAACGGTAGATATCACAAGTATCCCTAAGCCACATTATCTCCTAAAAGCTGATAAATCTTTTCTACAGCAATTGGGTCATTCATTGATTTGTTCCTTTTACAATTATTTTATGAACTTCTACAGCTATATCGTAGGCAATAGGTTCTATCCGAGGGAAATAATAGCAGACGCTTCGTCCATTAATCAGAGTTTGGTTAACTCCAGCCCTACCCCAGGGGACCTCAGTGTCCCTTCTAATGCCCTCGCCTCTCAGCTTCCCAACCTTCCAATTCATCTGTCGACTCCCATGGCTCGGCCAGGACCAAGCTATCACCTGGCCCTGCTCCATATCTGAAATCTCGAACTCTAAACTTCCACTCTCAGATCACAGCTTTGGATCCATCTAGCTTTCCCATCACTCTCTTCCCATGACTATCTTTGCGTCTTCATTCTGGTCTTCTGTCCCGTCACTCCTTCCCGTGTAGATACTTCTTAGCTGCATTTCCTTCCCCCTCCAGTCTAGATTCCATTCTGTTGCCAATATATCCAATTCCATTGATTTACCCACCCATCTGCCACCCCTACTCTGGAATCCAACATCCAGGCTCTGTCTTTTCAACGTCCTGTACTTGCCTATGGACCCCCGCTGAATTAATCTGCCAGTCTGATGCGAGGAGAAACTCCAAGACCAGAGTCTCGGCTGAGCTCTCAGCAATTGTCCTCATCTGTCTGGTTGTTCGGCTCCCTCTTCAGCTAGTCGAACACTTCCCTATTCCCCTCAGGACAGCAAGCCCACACCTACCTCCTTGTCTTTTCACTGATAACCTCGGTTTTTATTTCAACAGATTCTAGAAGCACCAAGCTTGAAACACCTCAAATGCCTACACTGCTTCTCCAGCATAACACCATCTGCACTTGGGAAAGCAACGTGGTACAACCTCTATGGAAGGGAACTCTGCAACACCCAGAAAATGTGCATGTACCTCGAATCAGCAAACGCACTTCGAGCAATCTATCTGAGGGATAAAAAGGAGAAAACACAAAGTGTCCTAGGCACAGGCCATTATTCATTCTAGGACTGTTTGTAAGAAGAAATGATTAGAAACTGCCCAAATGTCCTTCAGAACCATAAACTAGGGCACAACCACAGGGCAGCTGTAAAAAAGAAATGGGGCAGCTCTCCATAGACTGTGATGGAATCATGTTCAGTATTCACTCGGTGAAAAAGGGAGGCATAGCAGAAAGTTATAATGTGCTACTTTGCTGTAAAAAAGGTGGTGCGGATAGGAACCTATTATATACTTACTTGCTTATCTTTTTAAAAAAAGGAACAATGTGTGTCACAATTGACTATTGTCCTAGGGAGGATTCTGCCTCTTTTTTCTTTATTTTATTTTATTAAAAACCCTGCTACTGTTTCTTGCCAGTCACTCGCTACAATGACCCCGAGATTGTCATTCCCTTCAGGTATTCTGCCATGACTCTCCCACCAGATTCCAGCTCTTGGTCCTTGCATGGCTGCCGTCTGGATTCCTCCAGTCCTCTCTGACTGATGCTTCCAGGCTAGAACACTGCAGAGGGCCAAAACTATGGAAGAAATGCCAGTTTCAAAGCAACCTGTAGGCATTCAGGACGACTGAAACTAATTCCTTAAAATGGAACCTACATTTTATTGTTTCCTGTACCTCAGCACCCAAGTTCTCAGCTAAAGCAATCGCCCTTCAGTCAGGCAAATCACTTTCCTGGAGCTAAAAAGATAAGGTAAGCTGACAGATTTTTCCCTTGGAGAAATCTGTAAATTAAAGAAAGTCTAGAATAAATTTATCAGAAGCCAAGCTCATTGCTACATGAGAGAAAAACCCTTGGAATTCTGTTGGCTTGGCATACATAGTACTGGGTCTACAGTTAATATTTAGGAAATCGTTAATGAGTATTTGTTGAATTTAAGCAGTTTTCGTAAAGTTGGCTGAAAAGCAAAGTAATAATATTCATGGGCCCCCATGAAGAAGCAGCCTTTTAAAATAAATTTCTAGGAAGCTCAGCAAAATTGAAAAAGAGTGGACGCGAACAAGAGAAATTTCTGGCTAGGTCTGATAAGAGCCCTGGCTGAATTTCAATGTATTTGGTAAGTATAGTTTAAGCTAATGTGGCTTTGGCCTCCATAATGCAGTCCAGGGAATAACTACTCCAGACAAAATAAGTGGTCAGCTTTTCAACGTCAGTGGTATTTTCTGCCTAGGGTTGTAATCTGTCAGACACCTCAGTGGTTACCAAAGAATCCTCAATTCCCTCCAAATATGTTAGTCCTTTCTTATAATACGCAAATGCTCTTGATTAATGGAGCAATAATCCCCATTAAAAAAGACAGAATTTGAAGTATGAAATGAAAGACAAATAAGACAATTCCCAAGGTCCAAGGGTGGCTTTTAGAAAGTCCAAGCTCTCAGAGGTGACTGCCTTTGAAGCACACAAGCTTTGCAACTGCCCAGGGCACCTGGGCACCTGTCTTTCCACCAGGGTCTGTTACAGTCTGCTCCACGACACACCCAAGAACTAAATAGTGGCAAAAGTTGTTTTTCTAAATTTGATGTTGAGATCATTTCTTACATACTCTAGTATCCTGCTGAACTGGATAAGTTCGGACCTGGAGGCCTTAATTATCCAGTATTACTATTATTACATCAAACAGCAAAATTAGATAATTTTCTGGTTTTTACTTGATTTTGTACTGTTGTGTTAGTTTTCTATTATCTACAGAGTGAAATTCAACAGAAATTTAGAGGGCCACTATATTCCAGGCATAAGGAATTATACAAAATTAATAAGGTGTGGTTTCTGTCACAATATAGAGGCATGTATAGGAGGCAATTCCCTCTAATGTAATGATAGAATGAAAAAGTTTGGTCTGGAATTGTCTAGAATTTAGATAACACACCTATCCTCCTTAAATTGATGCATTTGCAGGTACAACTGAAGCCTGCATTTTCCATAAGACTATTCTAATTTCCTAGCAGCCCAGAACCACCCACCCCCCAAGAAAAGATTTGAAAATGCCCATTAGAGGTAAACAGATATTGACAACAAAAGGGAAAATGAATTTTCTGGTCTCGATGTCTGTCTCAGGCTGACAGTATGCGTTTCTCTGAGCGACTCATGTCCTGACTTTTTCTTTCTAGTGACAGAGCTTTGCTGTAGAAGAACCTTCAATTAAGACACTGTATCAAAATCAGTCATTTGGAAAAAGTGCTGCAAGAAGGAGCATTTCTCACTTAAAGACAATGCTTTCTTCTGAAATATTTTCTGGATCACTGGAATTAGTGTCTTGGATCTAAGAATGTAGTGCTCACCAGTCTGATATGTTGCGGCTTACAAAATGAGATACATTGAGGATGGACTTTGTATATTTACATACACACATCCGTACAAACGTATCAATGCAGAAGTTTCATTAGTAAGTATGGAGATTCATAAACAACTATGAATCTGAAAGGCCACTTTGCTCAACGTCTCAGCGATAATCAGAGTGCTTCATTTATTTCATTTATGAAATATCATTTAGAGTTGACTTTGTGAAAGACACTGGACACAAAGTGGAAAGATACATGGTACGTATGTCCTCAGAGAGGAAAACATCAGAGAGATAGATGCCAAACCCACAGCAATTCCCAGAGCAGGGAACACAGGTGATGGTACCCTCCCCAAACTGCCTTATATTATGGACAGAGACGGTGGCGACTTTCTGGAAGGGGGACTGGCTGAAACTTGTCATCAAAATCAAGCTTATTAAATATCAATAACTGCTTCAGAGGCTAATTTTTTTGAGCTGACTTTCTCTTAGTCTGGAACATGCAGCAAAACAAAGCTCTGCCAGAGTATAGATTATGCTTTATTATAATTCTTCTCAAAGATCCAAGGAAGCTTCCAGAAACATACTTTGGAAACTTGAAAAAAATAAAAGCTCGAGGATAGTATGCCTTGCTAAGTTTATGAGCTGTAAATGACAACTTAAATGGTTTTGAAATCCACACTTTTAAAATTAGGCACAACATCTATCCCCTAATCAGTATCCACGCCAATTAGCCCAAATATTTAAAAATTTATACAGAAATCATTCAGAAACACTCTGTACCCTGTACTAATTTAGGCAGGCTGCTTGTCAGAAATTGGTCCAAGAGATGTTAACAGCTTTGTTTTGTCTTATCTTCTGCATAAGGTTTTCCATGATAGGTTTGGGATCAAGATGTGTATCCTTCACCTTGTGACGTTCCTCTTGCACTTCCTAATTTACTCCACAAGGCGGAACTTCATTCTATTGTATTAGTTTCCTATCGCTGCTGTAACAATTTACCACCAACTTAAAAAACACAAATTTATTCTCTGTCAGTTCTATACTTCAGAAGTTCGACCCAGGTCTCAGTGGGCCAAAATCAAAGTGTGTTGACAGGGCTGCGTCCCATTAGGAGACTCTAGGGGACAATCCTTTCCTTGCTCTTTCCAGCTTCTTGAGGCCACTGGCATTCTGGGGTCATGGCTCCCTCTTCCATCTTCAAAGCCAGCAACACTGCACCTCTCCATGTCTTTCTTCTATTGTCATATCTTTGTAGGACTCTCTTCTGACTCTTTCTTCCCCTTTGATGGACCCTTGTGATTCCATGGGGCCCAACTGGGTAATCCAGGATAATCTCCCTATTTTAGGTCATCTCATTAGCAACCTTAATCCCACTTGCAATCATTAATTCCGTTTTGCCATATAACATAATATATTGACATATCCTGGGGATTAGGATACAAGTATCTTTGGAGGTTCATGATTCTGCCCGTCACATTTACCATTATAGAAGCAGTATTATTCTGCTGTGTTCACTGATTGTTTCATGCTATTGATCCCTTTTCCCAAGCACTTCATAAGGACCCACTGGATCACAGGCGTGTTTATTATTTCATCCCTCACAGCTAAACGATCCCTGGAAACCAAACATGAAAATGCTCACCTGACTATGTACAATACTTCACAAATGTCCCTCCCTTCACTCTAGGGTCCAGCCAAACCCATCAAACCCGGGTCCTCACAGGGTATGCAGATGCTCTAAAATAAGCAACACAAACCAATTGTAAAGTCAGATTAAAATTCTTGAGGAAGAGTCATGGTTTCATGAACTTACAGAAAGTGATGGAGACTTGCTGGGATGGTCACATGTGAGGCTATTGGCAAAGAGTTTAGACCAGCCAACATCTAAAGAAGATGAGCAACGATGCAGTTGATGTGAGGGTGCCTCACAAGAGACGTCCTTGAAAAGACCCAAGAAGGTGTTAAAATATGGCCTCTTTGTGGTCATACTGCAAAGGGAAAGTCAAGTGAGGAGGTGATGCAATATCCAATTGCATCCCAATCCAATTGGTAATTCACTCATCCTTTTTCTAAGAATTGGTGCATAGTCACAATTCTAATTTAAATGCTTACAACTTAAAAAAAATGTAAATCTTATCCCACCCTTCTTCTTAAAACCCTCCAATGGCTTCCGTTCACATTTAGAATAAAATGCCAACTCCTTCCCCAGGCCTGTAAAACCCCATGTAGCCTTGTACCTCCTCTGTCTCTGACCGCATCTCCTCCATTCTCCACCTTGACCAGCGTCTCCAGCCACACAGACGTCTGGCTAAGCTCACACCTTTGGCACCTTTGCTTGTCCCTGCACCTGCAATGCTTTCCTGCAGATTGTCACGTCACTGGCCCCTACCTGTCATTCAGATCTCAGGTGAAATGTTATCTCCTCAGTGAGGCGTCCATCACCTACCTACCCCAACCCCATATGACAATTCTTGGCACAGCACTTACCACTCTGAGATTTTTCTTGTTAATTAGATAATTAGCTCCAAGAGAGCAAGGAAAGTGCCAGTCTGGCTCACTGCCTCAACTTCTGTGCCCAGAACAGTGCCTGTCGGGGAGGGGGCAGGGGGCTCAATAATTATGGGTGGTATGAAAGCGTGGGCAACTGGATTTATACACATCATTAGTATTGTGTCATTTGGATTAGACACTTCTGGGTTCAAAACCTATTTCACCATGTTGTAAATTGACTCTGTTCTCTGTGAACATTTCTATTCAACGCCCATATTGCAAATCAATTCAATCAAATTATGTGGCTTTTAAGTTTGTACAACAAACTTCTGCATTGAAAAAGAAACTGGTGAGACATTTTGGTGTTGTGCAGACATTACTTAAACCTCAATCTGTTTTCTTCTGTGTTATCAGCTAGAAGGCCAAGAAAGAAGTGGAATCATAATATGTATGACAGGTTGCTTTAACCTTACTTGTTTCACCTAATTTTGATAAACAGTGTACATACACCAAGATTGAATAAGGTGATGCATCTATAAAAATACTTTGGACAGCGGTGGCCGGTTAGCTCAGCTGGTTAGAGCGCGGTGCTAATAACACCAAGGTTGCCGGTTCGATCCCCGCATGGGCCACTGTGAGCTGTGCCCTCCTTTAAAAAAACAAAAAACTTTGAACGGTTCACTTAGGGCTACTGTTATTTTGTGAATGGTATTATGATTATATTTTAGGCGCTCACTAATACTATGGGATTTCTATGTTAAAATAGGTAGCAGTCCCAGAAATGCAAGTAAAATATCTAAAAGTCTGAAATGCATAAAATCACACAATACAACACTCCATATCGTTGGAAAGAACAAATCAAAGATATATTTTCTGCTCCGTGCTGGGATGGAAAACGAATTTAGTGTAATAGCAGTTGGGACGTGAAATGTATTTATCATGCCCAGAGAGCAAACTGACGAGTGTGAAATTTTTTTTTTTTTTTTAATAAGCAGAATAAATGTCAGGGCAGATAAATCTATCAGAGAAGAAAACAGAATCTCTTCATAAAAAGCAAATCACACTGAGCCTTGGCCATCATGTTTTTGGTCAACTTGCATAAACCTCCTTCCTTTTGACGGCCCTCGGACCTAAATCACACACATTTGTCATCTTAAGGTCAAACGCATTTTCTGGCTGTGCAGCAGTCCAGGACAAAATCATTAGCTATTCCCCAGAGTGGATCAGTTGGTACCACAAGGCTCATTGTTTCAGAAGTGAAATGTTATCATGGCTATTTCCTTTAGCACATTTGCTACTTTTAAAGATTATTTTGCATACTTGTTTGAACAGTGATTTAAGTTAATTTACAACCGAATGGCTGTGTGTCCAGGCTGGAAGGGGGCAGAAACATTTTTGTAGGCAACAATTTTCATAGGGGATTGAGACAAAAATTAAGCAAGAATTGAGGGAGTGAGAGAATTAAGAAACGATGCCGTGTAGGAGAGGCAGGTCTTGCTGACATGTTCAAATTCTGGCTTGGCCACTTTGCAGTGACAAACCTTGGGGAAGCTATACAGCTTTTCAGAGCCTCAGTTTCTTCATCTATACTATAGAGATGGTCTGCCAACATTTCAGACTGTTGGGGTTTCAATAAGGTGATTTACGTGAAACACCTGACATGTGCTGGGTACCTAGTAAACAGCCCTGGGTTTACCAAGAAGAGTCAGTTTTACTATGCAAAAATATGAAAGGAAAGGATCAAATAAGAGTAGAGGTTTGTGGCAAGGCCAGAAGAGGTCCTTTTGATTTTCCATGGTGATGGCCCAGCTGAGGATTCTTGATCTCGCTGCCACTCCCAAAAGACGTGGGGCCCTGTTCTCTGGGCATCGCTTCTGGAAACTTTTCCCAAACACATAGCCATTGTTCTCTCTCCCTTATTTGGTGTTGTATATTGGTTTGATATAATTTCAAATCCACTTGTTTATGATTTAAGCAAAATTGTTTTAATCCACTTGTTTATGACAGAGACAAAAAAAGGTGTTCTTAGAAATAAAGTTGTTCTGACATAAGAATCAGGTAAGTCGTGTCAGGAGGTCATCAGTTTATCTGCTGTCGTTCATAACAATCAGTCATTTATTCATCAACGTGCTTGCCTGCATTTTAGGTGTGGTACCTACGTGCTAAAATGGATCCCAAGACCCCAGGTTGCCTGAAATTTCAGCCTTGGCTTTTTTGACACACATGTTGGAAATGAGGTAGGGTCTTCTATGATTTAAGCGGAATAGGTAGCATTTCAGAGAACTGGATCATGGGAATCCTGTCTAGTAATACTTTTATCACCATATCCTTTTGCATTAGTTTTCTGCCTTTCCAATTCTTGCTACATACGCGGTTGGACAATTAAGTTCACGAACTCATCCTAGAAAAAGTGCTACCTACCTCATTGCTGAATATCACTACGGTCACCTGTGAAGTATTCCCCTTGGGAAGCTATGCACCGATGCCAGCGCCTAGTCCACCCCTCAAAGCAATTTTGGAATTCTTTTTTTGGAATGGCCATCAGAGCTGTCGTCGTATTACCTTTGATGTCCTGAATGTCATCAAAATGTCTTCCTTTCAATATTTCCTTTATCTTCAGGTAAAGAAAGAAGTCACTGGGGGCCAGATCAGATGAGTAGGGAGGGTGTTCCAATACAGTTATTTGTTTATTGGCTAAAAACTCCCTCACAGACAGTGCCATGTGAGCTGGTACATTGTCGTGATGCAAGAGCCATGAATTGTTGGCAAAAAGTTCAGGTCGTCTAACTTTCACGCAGCCTTTTCAGCATTCCCAAATAGTCAACTTGGTTAACTGTTTGTCCAGTTGGTACAAATTCATAATGAATAATCCCTCTGATATCAGAAAAAGATTAGCAACATCGTTGCAACAAGTTCACGAACTTAACTGTCAGACTTCGGAAGCAAGTATAATTTTTAAGATCACGATGAAACTATTCAGGATCTTGACAACTCCCTCATACCCATCCTAAATTCCCCACAAGTACACTGCCAATGGAAACAGTAAACATTCTCATCTCCAGCTCTACCTCTGTATTCCTTGATTCCCCCTCTGCCATAGCTGCCTCATGGTGACATATGGCCACATGCTCTAGTTCCAAGAAAAGAAAATTTATTTTACATTAAAAATATGTAAGCAGCATGTGGTTTTCTAACCACAAAGATTTTTGTATCAGTGCAGGAAATTGCTGTGCCATTTCAATCGCATTTATATATGACACTTTAGCCTGATATAATTAGAATTAAGGAGAGGTGACGATCCTGGTCACTGCTCCTGGTGAACGATGTGTCAGATGGAGTCAGGGTCCCCCTGCCTAACTGCATTTGCCCTGAGGACAACCGAGCTTGTTCCAAGAGTCTCTGTTGGAAGAGCTATGCTTGGCATTCCTGAGGATTCTCTCCAAAGGGATCCTAAAATGCACATAATGGGCCACTGTTGTTAAAAGTTAAGCTTCTGCTACGAATTACAATCTGCAATAAAGAGTCTAACCTTAAGTAGACAGAAACAGGGCTGCTTCCACCACTGTTGTTTACAATTAGTGACGGGCAAAATGAGTGGAAGCAGTGAAATGTGACGGAAGGGACATGGACTTTGAGATCACAGTTGGCTCCTTTGCTTCCTACTACTATCCGATATTTGCCCCACCTACCTTCTCTGGGCCTCAGTTTGTCTCATCTGGAAAATGGGGTTGTGGAGAGGATCCAATAAAATAACACCCTCCGGTAGACAATACGGACTCAATGTTCACGCACACTACCCACTTTTTTCCTGAACAAGTTTGGTGCTATAATTCTGGTGGTGCCTGGTGGGAACTGGTGTGGCAGGTGGTTTTCAGGGTGGTGTGATGGGACTGGAGAAGAGACCGGGGCTCCACAGGTGTGAAGAGACTGGAGTGGCGGGCTGAGGCCTCCTGGTTCTGAGTTCCGTCTCTGCCCCACCACACTCTAGACCTTCCTCCAGGGCATGCCAGAGCCCATGTCTCTGCCTCCCCACTAGACTGGAAGCTTCGTCACTGCCTTGTCTTTTTGTCTCTTTAGTCCTAGTGCCTGGCACCGTGGGAAGAGTGAATGGCATGACTTTTAGGTACTTGTGTTTGGGTAGACTGGCTCTCTGTGGTGCTTTGGCCACAGAAAATGTTCCAGAACTGCAGAATCTGACTCTGACCCTTCGACAGATGATTAGAGGACTTGTTCTCCAACCTTCACTTTCCCTCCCCTTTCCAAGCCTATTGAAGAAGGAGGAGGAAAAAAATGATGGGATGTGTTTGGTTGTGAAGAGTTTTGCATTCATCACTTTGTTTTATTTATTGTCCATGTGTTTTATTTTATTTTTGATGAGGGAGATGTGTATTTTCCACACTGAGTGAAGCTGGGTGAAAATGTACCTTTAGTTTAAATTCCTACCTGACCCCTTGGATCTCTAGTGTCCTGGACCTTAAGTTTTTGGCTTTAGGGAATATGTCCTTTTAGCTGTATAATGAGATCCACGTTTAGGGTTGGTGGGAGTCGGGAAGTGCTGCAAAGGATTCTGCAAACATGACAAGTGGTATGGTCCCTGGGACTGTGCAGCCACCGTCCCCCGCCACCACCACCCCCGAGGAGTACCTCGTACTGCCTCTCAGACGTTGGGAAGCCCTACGGAGAGTATGTGCCTTATTGTGCTGTGGAGCTTTCAGAGGAATCCAGAACATTCCTCTCAGGTTACAGATCCTGTGTAGCTTTCCCAAATCCCAGAGTTGGTGTTATAGAAACTGCAATTTGTGAATCCCAAATTTCATAAGAGCAGTAGCAGCAGCAGATGGCCAAAATACATTTCTAATTCACTTAAAACCCGCTCCAAGAAATGAGTTCTCCCTGTACTCTTCATACTGTTGTTTTTCTATATGTCTCTTCTATGCCTTCTAAATAAAACAATTATGAAGGGGAGAGGCTGGCTAATGATTCCCTGGCCTGAGAGGCAGCAGCAGTTTCTCTCCACTGTCTTACTGGGGAATCCATGATAATATAATCGAAGCCTCTATCACCGAGGAACAAAGAACTTAATTTTGTTGTTTTTCGAGTCTGAGGCTTCAGGAGGGCGAGGTGGTGGGTATAATTTACCTTTATGTCCATGGGATGCTTTTTTATTTTAAAATGCATAGCTGTGTCAAAAGCAATAGTCAGCTTGAGTCAAAGACTTAAGGAATTTCTTCGGTCTCGGTGCTCCATGCATCTTCTGTGTCAAAAGCAGTTTTAGTAGCTGCTTTTAAAAAAGTACCTGTTAGAAACCTGACTGTGTTCGTAGGTAGATTAGAAAATTAACTGACTGGAACTCAATCAAGAAATCTTTATGAGGCGGCTGCCATGTGCAATACACTTGCTTAAAATGTTGAGGCTCTTCTCTGAAAAAGCTTAAGACCTGGGAGGATGAGATACAGAAGCTGTGTGGGGCAGATGAGGCTTCCTGGGTGGGTACTTCCGGGAATAGATGGGAGAAGGGTTGTGATAGGGGGCTTTCCTTCCAGCCTCTTTACATCCACGCTCCCATCTGGGCAATCAGGCCGTCCACGGCCCTGGCCTACTTCTGGGTTTCAGAGCTGCACTTGACTGGGTGAGGGGATCTGAGGCAGAATAGGGTTGGGCCCTGCCTGTGAGCATGGGGCAGACGGAAGGAAATCTAAGAGGTTAAGTCAGGTAGTAAAGCACTTAGGAAAGTAGAGCTGGAAATACTCTGGGAGCAACAGTTTGCCCTGGAAGGAAGCCTTTCACCAGGAAATTGCACCTTTGCCCATATGCAGGGCCTGGAGCAAGTACACTGAGCCAGTTCAGAGAGTGGCTCTTGATCAGAAGCCCCCTTCCCGTTTCAGGGTAGAGATTGGGCCCAAATTCTGACACACGCAACGAGGGGTGACTGTTTGAAACTGAGCCAGCCCAGAAAATCAGGAACCATGTCAGGCCCCCGCCCAAGCAGCCAGTAGACTAAACTTATCTATTTCGGTAGACCTCCCTCTCTGCATTTTTAAATATTTCCCATCTTGTTTTAGTTCGTGGAAGGCTGTTCACTAAATAGTTAAAACTCATGGCTAGCATGACCCACTTTCATATTTAGAAAATTTTTAAGATGTGTTACTGAGTGGCATTTATAAATGAGACCAATATGTCAATATGAGACCAATAGGTCATTCTGGGGTGGAATGACCTATTGGTTTTGCTGAAGCTGTGGTTTCGTTTTAATGTCCACAATCAGGATCTAACCCAGTTCACCCTCAATGGCTCAGAAAACAGTACGGACAATTCTCACCAGGTTGGCTTAGGGCATCCTTCATGATCTCCGGTCACCAATACAGATCAACCACAGGCAGAACATGTCCTGCGTCCTGGCGAGTTTGCATACGGATGCCCAGTGCTTTTGGCATTGGGCAGAGTCTCCTGGCCCAGGCAGCTTTAGCTGGTGGTACATGTGCCATCCCGTGATGATTAGGGCCCTGCGTCTGCTTCGTGTGACCTTGGTTAAGCCATCAGCTTATCCTTTTTGTCTCTCTTCAGTGCCATTGGAGAGCTATTGATTAATATTTACCGAATGTTCATAACTCCCAGCTGCCACTGTGATGACAGTGGCTAATTATCTGTTGAAATTGCTGCTATTTTGTTTGGTGGAAAGAGTTAGGGCTGCTTGAAACTTTCTGAGGCGGTCTGACTGCCATTGCCAGCGGTAGTCCCAAGGGCAATTACTCCTATGGGGCAGTGCCAGCGCTGGGCTCCGTGGGGACCAAGCCAAATGAGCTCAGAGGTGCAGACAGCTCTGTTCCCCTCCTGCTTTGGAAACAAATAATCTCTTTCCAACCAGAGAAAAGTAGATGGTGGGGATGTACGCTTTTCAGCTAGAAAGATAGTTTACATCTAACTCCTTGGGGGAGGGAGAGACACAGTCTAGGAAAGAAAGAGATCGTTCGAAGTAGAACTTCTGGCCAGGAGACAGAAGACTATAGAAATGCTATGCCACCCCACCCCCACCCCTTTCTGTTTGATTTGATCTTTGTTATGGTCTCTGGGAAAGAGAAAGAGAGAGACCAAGACCGGGCAGCCTGTAGAATAATAGAAAAGTAGCAGGGATTCTGAGGTGAAACAAATCCACAGATTCTACAAGGTGATGAATCACCGCTGGGGGAAGCAGGTGAGGCATGGGAGGGCGGGAAATAAAGATGAGGAGGCCAGGGAAGAAGCTTTCCGTGTGGTTAAGTACAAGACTGTATCAATAAAAGGAAGATTGTTTTCTTTTAATATGTTTACACAACATTTAAAAATAGACAAAATTTAGCAATGAAAATAATTTCTGATCTAGGGAAAGATAACTTGTGTGCTATGAAGGCAGGGAAGGATAAAAAAAATATATTAATTTTTCTTCCAAAGCGGCTAGTTTAGGTATCAGTGAATTGGCAGTTCATAGTGGGAAATCATGGTTCCTCACCACATGAAAAGAGGCTCTACCTCTGCCATAATCGGAAAAAGGAAAACGAACGTTTAAACAATGAGATGTCATTTCCCTCTCATCTTGGCCCCAATTAAAAGCCTTGACAAGCCCAAGGAACGGAAAAGATGTAGAGAGAAGATGGCTGCTGCGAGAGATAAAGCAGTGCGGCTGTTCTGGAGGAGAATTTGGCCATAACATAAAGGTAAAGAACTGCTCGCTGCCCTGTGACTCACAACTCCACTTCTAGGGGCATGAAGAGACTTGTACACATGTGTGGAAGGAGACAGATAGAGGACCATTCATTACAGTGCTATTGGTAATAACAGAAAATCAGAAACGATTTATATATCCATCAACAAGAGATAAAATCGATCATGAGGCATCTTCCAGTGGAATAATACCTTGCACTTAAAAATGAACTGGTACCATCACAGAGATGCAAAGACAAGCCCAGGGAATATAGTCAATAATATTTTAATACTATGTATGGTGCCAGGTGGGTACTAGGCTTACTGCGGCGATCACTTCATAAGTGACACAAATGTCTAATCACTATGCTGGACGCCCGAAACTCATATCGTATTGTATGTCAACTGTCATTGAAAAGTAAAGCTTATAAAAATATGAAAATGAACCTGTATCAGATGGTGAAAGCTAAGACATCTATTTTAAATAATGCAAGAGAAAAATAATTTAGGCCGCTGGTAACCTGTGGGAAATTAGAGAAGGGGTGGAATCAGGGAGACATACCTGTACTATTGTATTTCTTAGGGGAAAAAAAACATCTGGAGCCGAGGAGCCAAGTGTTAAGTTTCAGTAAAGACAGGAGGTGGATGGGTTATGTTGCCCTTAGTTCCTTTTTATAATCTGAAATAATTGAGAAAAAATGAAAGCAAAGGAACAGCTACCAATGAGTTGCTTTTATGGAATTAAAGTGAAATGCAGCAACAAAGGTGCTGAGTCAGCTGAGACTGACCGCGTCCTTGCGGCCAGGTCAGTGGGGTCGAAGGGGTTGTACCCAGATGGTCGGCAGAATGTTCCCGAGGGGTGGCTGGAACCAGGGAGATGCCCAAAGTGGGTCTGGCAGCAACAGGAACTGGTACCCTGCCTTTAGATGCTTGTGGGTGGCTGACTCCCCATTTAATCATCGCTGTGCAGTTCTACCACATGGTCATTTCATTTTCTTCTCAGTGCATTCTTTCCTTTTTATCTATCTATCTATATATATATATTTTAAATCTGATGTTCTGAGATAAACATTTTAGTGCTTTCTAAACTGAATGAAGTGGACCCTCCCACCAGCCATGTTCTCAACCATCTGTCCTCTCAGACACTAGCCCCGAGTGGGGGGAACCCAGTTTCGCTTCAGGCTGTAAACACGGGTTGAAAACAAAAATGCCTTCTGTGACCAGGTGGGTCACAATGAGGAACGTAGCAAGGGCAGGGTGAGGCTCGGGGATGTGGAGGAGACAGTGGAGAACTAGAGAGTCGTCTGAGTGGGAAGTGACTACAGACCTAGCTAATGGTTGCCACACGGAAATAAGGGTGTGTCATCAGATTTTCCCATACAAAGGAAGCCAGAAATCTGGATTTTTTTTTTTTTTTTTTTTAAGATGTGAAGTTTTCTGATTTTTAAATGTTTCAAGTATTTCAAACATTTTGTATTTTTATATGAGTTTATTTGAGCCAAATTGATGACATATGCTTGGGAGCAAGATATCAAATATTCCCAAACATTTGTTAAAATATTGTGTAGGACAAAACAACAACAACAACAACAACCCATAAGCAAGCCACTCCTTGGGGATCTCTGCTAGCAGATCACCCTTAATGGTGTTTAAAATCCACAGAGAAAGCACCGCTTGCTGGGTCCATGACCCATTCTCTCTACCTAGCCGCCTGTTGCAGAGGAAACTTCACATGCAGGGCAGTAATGAAACACACACACAGATACATACACACACACACACCAAACTCAACCCTCGAGTTGTATGGTCAAAATAAAACAAAGATGTGCCATGTCATTTTTGTGAAACCTCAACAGGACGACGGAATGAGCAGGAAGGGGCGATGGGCGTCACCAACTGAGGAGTGTGACCTCATCTGACTCTCCCTTTGTTGCACAGTTCCCGCCCCTGCCCCCACACACTTTCATTCCGTGAATGGTCCCTGAAGGAGCTTTTCAGTTCCTTTATAACAACAGCTCATTGCAAATGGGGAAACTGAGGACCAGTGAAGAGTTGAAGGTGACATTGCACTGTGCCATCCAAGAAACCATCCCTACTGTGGAGGGCAGAGGTGCCTCAGGGATTTGTTGAGGACGCACTGAGGGTCTTGACAACCTGGATGCTTCCCTACGTTTATTTTCCTGCCAAGGAGAGAAGCGTGTAGAATCAGAAGAAGAAATTTCGAGTTGTTACAGAACTGCTCTTATTCACAGCTATAAAAAGGAACGGCACATTTCCCCAGCCTACTGAAATGATAACTCTCTGTTTTATTTTTGGAAAAAGTACTTTTCATCTTGTAAAAATTTAATGGCCTCTCAGTGACAGGGAAGTTCCAACTGGTTTTCACTGGCTCTTCTCCGGCCGCAGCAGAAGCTAGAAGTGACGGCCAGGGCCACCCCCTGCTCAGAGGAAACACTCCCTCTCCAGTGTCTGGATGTCGGCACTTCACAAACAGCTACAGCAGGCTCTCTTCTCTTCTTGAGAACCCCTCTGAGCCCAGGGCAGGCAAAGGTAACCAGACCTTTGGGTAATACTGCTAATATTAACATTGGACTTCTGTGTACTTATGCTTTCAGTCTACAGAGGTTTGAGTGTCTTCTCGACTTCTTCCTCTAAGACTTGGAATGAGCAGATTTCCCTCCCCTTTGTGGTTAATACAAAACGTTTGTACATCTGATCACGAGCATATGACTCAGAGTGGGCTTCTGAACTTGACCACGCATGGGAATCATCTGGGGGGTCTCGTCTAAGTGCAGATTCTAACCCACGGGCGGGCCTAAGAAGCTATCAAGCTCCCAGGTGAGGCTGACACTGCCGACCCAGGGACCACACCTTGAGGAGGAAGGGAAGGTCGAGGCGAGGAAGAGGAGGGAGAAGACAAAGCTTCCCTTTCTCCACTCTGAGGATGTGCCTGTCTTCTCCTTGCCCAGAATGGTAATCTGTCATCCGAGCCTTGCTGGGGGAAAGTCCCTAGCCCAGCTGTGGCTGACAATGTAGCAGGGGCCCAGGAAGAGGACAGGTGTGGTCCTTCGTGGAAGAAGATGACAGTGACATCAGTCATTGCTCTCAGGATGACAGCTCTGAAGGAGGTGAGCGTCAGAGCAGAGGGTGCTGGTAGGAAGAAGCTCCATGGACTCAGGAAAGCAACACCTCGTCAGCTGGTGTTTGCTTCGGGGCTGTGGCAAGTTAGGTAAGTGAGAGAGGGTGCAAATGCCATTAGTCTGCTCTGAGATTCTCATTGCAGACTGGATGGAGTGAAATGAAGCCCTCGAGAGCCAGGCCCCTTGGCCCGAGTCCCCGACACACAGATGGTGTCACAGTCGGGTCCGCCCCCTCCTGTTCCTGACACAGAGGTGGTGATGGCCTCCAGCCACAGGACTGTGACAGATGTTTGCTCTTAGCAGCCCACAAGAGCCTCGTCACAGTGGAAACATTTCATCTACTCAGCTGGTCCTGTCGCTGCTTTGCCTCGGAACAACTGTCTTCCTGCAGGGTGATGCACCCACCTCGCCACGTTTTAGGTGATAAGCTGTTGATGGGCAGGGGCTGTGCTGTGCTCCCAAGGCTGGCTCTGTCTGCCATTTAGGTGCAGCTGGAGAAGCCCTAGATGCAGACCTGGGTGGAAACTGGACTGGCCGACAGTCAGTCAGGACACCCCAGTGGCTGACTTCCGCTCAGTCCAACTCAGATCCGTAGTGAGACGCTTTGGGCCCATGTTCATCAGTAGAGGGAACAGAATGGCACCTTCTGGCCTCATTTTAAGACATCGCTGATAATTGTGGAATGTCTCCAATTACTGACCACTCCCTGGGGCAAAGCCACTTTACCTAAGACTCTTCCTGAATAATTTTGGGCGGTGGCAAAGGTAGTTTTTGAAAAATGAGAATTATGTCCTACAGGAACTATGGAAGAAAAAGTTAAAGGGAAAGGTGGTCTCCAACTGACAAAAGAGCAGACAACCCTAATTCATTTTAAATTCAAGATACGAATGAGCGTGGGTAGGCGAGTCCACACTTGCCTACTGATGCTTCTTCTGGAAGCAAGGAAAATACTGCACACACTACATATATTTCATGGAATACCAGAATTGTCAAAACGGTAAGCAACACTTGATCAGCTGTCAGAAAACAGGAGTTTCAAGAAATGCTATTCCAGGGGAGAGGTTTAAATTTGCAGGCGGAAAGGCTCTGGCTCACCTCCAGGTAGATGGGTTAACAGATATTCCCTGGGCAGGTACTGGGGACGGTCACAGGCCTCCCAATCTCCTTCTGTACCCCATGAGACCACCAGGGGAGGCTATGAACTGGCCTTTGTTCTACATGGAACATTGCACAGGACGCTGGACCTGCGTCATTATCTTCCTCCCCACTGCCGTCACACAAACACTGGGCACCAAATTATGCCTTATTCTCTTGCCATGCACTCCTCACCTACAGTCATAGGCTCCTGTCCGTTTGTTGGATGGTTTGGCCCTGCCAGAGGCCCTTAGGGAGAACACTAACATTCGTGGAGAAGCTACTTTGCACCAAGCACATCCGTGTATCCCACCTACGCTCACCCCAATGGGCAGGGGTGAGGGGCATTGTTTTTATTATTCCAACTGTGGGAAAACGGAACTTAGAGAGGTTCAGTTTTCTATTGGCTTTGCTAAACAGTGAAGGGGGTGGTGGCCCCTGTCATTTGTGCGCCGCCTTGCCGGCCATAAAGAAATGAATCAGCCTTAACCCGCATGCATATATGGTCCCTCCTCTATGGAGTAAGAGGAAATGAGTACCGGGAGCACTGGCCCTTCTGGCTCACTTTCAAATGTGGATTTTAATGAATGAGGGTGTTGAACACAAGAGTCATCACGGAGACCCCCAGTTGCAGCCGGGTAGGATGTGGAAATGGCTGGGGAGTCTGGGAAGAGGGCAGAGCTTGCCTTTGGGCTGGGCCGAGGTGGGTGCTGCTGACTCAGTGCTCACGCTGAGCCCATGGGATTCACTCAGTCAAGGACCATTTACTGGAGTCCTACTATGTGCATGGAGAGACACTGGGGGTTCGAAAGGACTACGCAGTCTTTCTTTGGAGGAGACATGATCCTTCAAATGATTCAGGATAGAGTGGGCCCCATAGGGGTGTGGGAGGCAGAGTCCTTTCCCCGCCCCCCGGATATTTTAGAAGATTCTGTGCTAGGACTTTTTCTCTTTGTGATGCTTGCTTTCTGCTCATGAGATAAGATGAGGCACAGGATGAAGACCACATTTCTAGCTCTAGGCTCTTCTTTCACACAAAGGTAAACATTTCTGTGTTAAAAAGCTGCTCGCTGTTCCATGGAGAACATCTTGCTATTATTAACTGTTATGTACCACTCACGACAATTTACTAAGTGATGGAGAGAAGAGTCACAGAAACCTCTGCAAATTATAAGTGAAATCTAAGACTTCCAATTTGTTTCCCCCCAGAACTAAAGCTGATTGCCGCCCAAATAACCACTCAGTAAGTCTCCCCCGGCACACACAACCCCCACAACATGAGAACGGATAGGGAAAGGACAGAACTGCGCAGAAGATGCACATCAAAGAAAGGTCCTGAAAGAGTTATGCCTTTTAAAGGCTAGTTAGGAGATGTTTGGAATTGAGCTTTTCTGATAGAGCTACCATGTTTCCCTGAAAATAAGACCCAGCTGTACCATCAGCTCTAATGTGTCTATTGGAGCAAAAATTAATATAAGACCTGGTATTATATTACATTATATTATATTATATTATATTATATTATATTATATTATATTATATTATATTATATATTATACCTGGTTTTGTATTGTATTGTATTGTATTGTATTGTATTGTATTATATCATTATATTATATTATACCAGGTCTTATATTAATTTTTGCTCCAAAAGATGCATTAGAGCTGATGGTCCGGCTAGGTCTTATTTTCGGGGAAACACGGTATTTGCCTGAGAAAGATGGTCAGTGCCCTTTCTGTTGAGAACTTCAGTCAATTATAATCACAGCTGCACCACTGAGATGCCAATTTTTCCTCAGATGCTGCCAAAAGAAGCAATTTTCACAAAATGTACCACACTCTAATTTTCCAAAGACACACTCTGTTGTAATAGGCAAGTGGTCACAGCTTCAAAGGTCCCACAGTCCGTGTGAAGCCGACAAGACGGCCTCAGAGTTCTTTACATGTGAGCACATTGTTTTTGAACATTGAGAGGCCACCCTCCAAAGCTGAGGAAAGAGCAGGCAGGACGGGTCCCATCAATAGAACCTGCTAAATTAGGTCACGATTCTCCAAGGTGCCAGGGGCTTGTATGGTGACTCCCACTAGCAAGAATCAGGAGTGGGATTCTGGTCTGATTTGATCAAGATGCCACGTGAGCTCAAACTATTCTATTGTATCTCCTATAATACAAACATATATTTTCTCCAGAATCTGCTAGCTAGCTGTAGGGTCAGCAACACACATTTAACATAAAAGTACAGTGCATAACTTACTTAATTTATTCACTCAAATAATATGTATTGAAAGCCCTTTTTAATTTGAGAGTCTTACTGATATAAATAGCAAAGGAAGAGCTTCGAGGGAAATGGATGGAATTAAGAATGTTCCAGCATAAAGAGAGATTAGATTGACCACAAAAGCAAGTCTTATTGGATCAATTCAATTCAATTCAAATTCCAAGCATTTACGGAGTGACCATTGTGTATCAACACTGCGATGGGGAATATTGGGGATACAAAAATATAAGTAACATGTGCCTTCCAGAACCCTGCAATCTAAGATACATCTGGGTGAAAGTTATATTTATGAATTATTAGTTATAATCTCCTTCTCATGTGAAATACTTGTTACTTTTGTCTTGGGCTGCCTTTGTAATGCTTTCCACCATTAAGTACGCCAGTGGAGATTTTAGTATTTCAAATTTTGAATGCTTTATAAGGCATTCATTCGTTTGATACACATCTACCGAAAAGCCTTTGTATGAGAGGCACTGGACACTTCCCTTTACATAATTTTCAGCTTCGTTGGTAATAAAAATAATTCCTGCACGTAATGTGTCTAGCTATACCAAACATGCTTCTACATCCATTATCTCATTTGTTCGTTCAGCAATCCTGTGAGGTTGGCAGGGAGGATATTATTACAGATGATGAAACCAAGACTCAGAAAGGTCAAGTGCCTGACTCAATGTCACACAGCTAGTGTGTAGAAAAAAATGGAACTAGAAGCCACCTCTTAGGACTCCATTTTAAGTGTTTTTCTATGAATCACAAATGTGCTGCTACTCTTACTAGCTACCATTGTAGTGCTTTGAAGCAGGCAGGAGGCAACGTATTTTGTATATATCTCATTTAAATCCTCATAATGACAATTTATGTGGATGCCAACACTCCAATAAATTAATTTGCTCAAGGTCATATGACTTATAAGTCGAAGAAGTGACATTTGAGCCATTATCCTTCACTGCTTCCCATTCTGGGACACCCGGTTTCCTTTTGATGAAAATGGGGTCTGTGGAATGTCCAAGGTCTCCGTGACAGGGTCCTCTTGTCCATTAGGTGCAGTGTGCGCTGCCCAGGGCTGTGATATTTAAAGGGGACCATTAAATGTTTTAATTTTAAGTTCATTTAAAATCATACGAAAAATGAATGTAACAACTAATACAGAATAACGAATTCAGCCTGGATTATTCCATTGCAGTCGTAAAATATAATTTTTCATATGTGTTTAATGGAGGAAGAGGCCCACAAAGGCTAAAGGGCCCCGGGCCCATGAAGGTCAAAATGTAGCCCAGCTCCATCACCTACTTCCGTATGTATAGAAACCCTCAAAGAGGCTGAGTTTTCCTAGTGTCTGTTTCTCCCTCCAAGCCTCCTTGCTGGCCTGGGGGCACACGCCCACTTCTCCTTGTCTCTCAAGGCCACTTAAACCTGTCGCTGTTATCACCCACAGGGCGGGCAACAGAACTGTACCCAGTTGCTACCTCTAGGCTGCTCCCTGAGAGGGTGCTTTTTCTTCCCTATGACAGTGACAGGACTGGTGCTGGCTTGGACTGGACGGTCACCTTTCTGGGTGACCAATTTCATCCACCCTTACTAGCTTCTCCCCATTCTGGCCACCTGCCTCGTTCCAATTTTGATAGATGAGGACTTTGTAGGAAGAAAGAGACGCTGTCCCACTGACGGGTGCTTTGCTTAGTGATGGGTGGTGGTGATACTGGGACCTACAGAGGAGTCACATTCAAAGCTTCAAGTGCCTGCATGGAGCCTTCCATTGACAGAGCTGTTACCTTCAGCCCAAACATGTCTTCTCCTGGTACTCCACCAGTGTTCTCTATGTTGACTGCTTTAACTTTTCTCACCAAATCCATTCAGAACAACGCCTTTTATGTCTTCCTGTCTAGGCTGTAGCTCAGGCAACTAAGGTAGTATTTTTTTTTAATGTTCACTTAAAATAGAGGGTTAAAGTTCAAGACTCTATTTTAAGGTTCATTTAAGGTTAAGGTTCATTCACAGTTATTGCTATATTATTGACTATATTCCTTATGTTAGACCCTACATCCCCATGACTGCTGTGTAACTACCAACTTGTACTTCTTAATCCCTTCCTCTTTCATCTATCCTTCCAACCCCCCCTCCCATCCGGCACTCGGCACTCATCAGTTTGTTCTCTGTATCCACGAATCCATACAGCTCATTTTAAATAAGAACGGATGTATTGGGCTTGGCTGATTGAAACCCCAACACACAGGAGCAAAAACTGTGCCCACTCACTAGTTAGTTGCATGAGAAATGTAGCCTGTAACACCAGGAGCTATTTTTTATAAAGGTCTCTTTAGAGCACAGACACCTTTGACTAATTTAAGTTTAAACAAGAGCCATTATTTATTATCAAGAAGAAAATCTGTGGCCTGCAGCTGTAAGACCTGCTCACACAGTCTTTATTGCTGAGAACAAAGGTAAGCTCGGTTTCCTATAAACCAAGTAAATATTCCTATCTGGAGCTACCTGACTTCTCATCTCAAACCATATGCTTTACAATATGGTATTTAGTGATATATTAATTAGGTGTTACTTGTAGATAGAATGTCTACAATAGAGGAAAATGAAGAGACTCATAAATGGATGAGCAATTGACTAACACGTTACCATGCCATTGGCACATTCATTCATTCATTCATCATTATTTATTAAGCTTTTACTCTACACCAGGCAGACATAGTACTAGACAAAGTTTGGGAGAAATGCCTTGGGATTCAGAGCTGAAAGACACAGCACCTGCCCTCAGGAGGCACGTCCTTTGCGATGGTGTGCGGTGCAGGTATACAGTGGAGGCTGTGTGAGCACAGAAAACGGCGCCAAGCATACCCTGGGCTTCTGGGAGGGCTTCCTGGAGAAGATGACACTTGACCTGAATCAGTTTCAAAGGCTGCAATTGATCTAATTGATTATTTTAAAACATAATACTGCAATGGATTATTTTTAAAAGTAGTGCTTCCCTACCTGCTTGAAAGCATTAAAACAGATGAGAGTTCTGCTTTTCTTTTAAAAACTAATTCGTAACATGGAAGGTGTCAGTAACAGCAGTTGTGGTTGATTGTAGGAAGTACGCCCACTTCTGTGACTATCCCTGCAAGGGGACCCTGAGAGGTCCAAGACTGTTATCTTGACAAAAGTGTATTCTAAAAAGGATGGCCCGGTGTGAAATGTGTTCCACCACAGCAGCTGTCATAACAAGAGTGTTCTGAGTCTTCTTTCAAGCTTTTTAACTCTCCAAATGACATACTTCTGGGCTGAAAAACTTGATAATTCTGGAATCCTGTGTATGCTTATCTTGCACTCGTTATGCAAAGATGTTCAGTAGAAATGTAAGTTGGGTAATTGACCAAAGGTAGAAATAAATCTTTGCAAACATACTTAAAGGACAGTTTCCACCTTTGAGGCTTTGCTCCATCAACTTTTCCTACAGGAGACGCTACTGAACGTGGAGCCCTTCCACGTTGGGGGCATTTAACGCTTCTGTTTTCCAGTAGAACGTTCTTGGTATTAACTGGAACTGGAAAGGAGGGCTTGTCAGTCATACACGGGAACAGCGGTGGGAGTGGGACTAACAGAGTACAGGCTTCACAATGAGAAATGTTCTCTTTTTTTTTTTTAAGTCACAATGTTCAGCTACCCAGACTTATTTGTTGGATTTTCCCATCACTGATAGCTTCCTACAGTTTTCATTGTCACTGTCGGAATGTAAATGTGACTTCTGCATATTTGGTTCCTGTTGACATTGATAATTACATGAACAAATATTTATTCAGTGACCACAGTGGGAGAGGTCTTGCGCCAGGAGCTGGACGATGGTGGACAATCAGACATCATTGCCTCTGCCTCACAGGCCTGGCAGTAGAGGGTGAGAGGCAGATCGCAACACACAAACTATTGCAAACATATGATTACAAGTAGCGCCGAGCACCATAAAGAAAGGGACAAAGTGAAGTTAGGATAGGAGGGGGCCGGGGGTTCATTAGGGTGGTCAGGGACTGCTTGGCTGAGGAGGCGACATTTCAGAGGAGGCCAGAAGGATGACTCAGAGGCAGCCAGCTGAAGACTGGGAAGACGAGTATTCCCCACAGGCACTTAAGAGAATTTAAATTTGCAAGTCAAAACTTTGAAGAAGGAAAGCCTTTTATAATTTTGGGAGTCGGTGAATGCCTCTTACATGTGAGCACATTAAAGAAAGGAGAAGACCGACATTATTAGGCAATCATTGTATGTCAAGTACTCTACTAAGTGGTTTAATACTGAGCATCATGACCATTGGTGTTTATTAATTATTTAGAGAAGCTAAGCGCTGCGCTATAGGAACTCAACATACACTTTCGCACTAAATATACAATAAGACATGTCCTTGAGTTGGAGGGAGCCCAATGCAGACTCATGAAAGAGGCTTGAGAAGAGGGCAGAGCAGAAAGGAAACTGAGGCACAGGCCTGACAACTGGAGGTCAGAGTATTGACAATTGGAGCAGAGTATTCCTGCAGGTAGCAGAGGGGTACCTGGTACCTGGCTCAGCGATAGAACTCCAAGCCTCGGGGCCAACTCATGGGTAACCACTGGCTGTAGAGACGAGCATGACAGTGGTGAGAGGTCTGCAGGCACTTCTGAGTGGAGGTGACACACGCTTAGATAGCTCTATGGCTATAATTCCAATGCTAAGAGCAGGATGAAGTGAAGGGAAAGAGAAGGCCTCAAGAGGTAAGCCAGGGCCAGCTGCCATGTTCTGGGAAGACACCCTGAAGACCTTTGTCAGGCGAGTGGCGTGAGTGAGACCCATGGGAGGTGAATCTGGCCGGGCAGGAGATTCGGGGAGAAGAGGATGAGTTCAGTATTAGAGACTCAGATTTGAGATGTCAGCAGGACAAACACATTTCATCAGTATTTAATGCTGGTTCTGATTCCTTCTCACATCCGTTTCATTAAACCAAACAGAATCCCTTCTGAGAGACTTAATTAAGCAGGGCTGTAATAAAGTCTGGCCAGTAGCAATTCCTATTTCTTTACAAGGGCTCTTAAAGAAACATCAGTGGTTAATCAAACCAGGCCATGAAAGCAGAGGAGGTGCTGGGAACGGCTCCATCTAAGATGCTAAATAGAGAATCCTATTCCAGTTATCCGCTGTCTTTCTGTTATTTTCCATATCTGTATGGGGAAATTACATGTCAGGACACATCTGTATTCACGGAAAGCAACAAAACCTTCCTTCTCTTGATCCTTGATCATTAGCTTAGAGCTCACACTCCTCTGACACGTGCATACTGTAGGGAATATACACTCTGGTTGTACGTAATGGAAACTCCATAAATTATTTATGCCTCCTCTACAGCAGACAGAAGGGTATCCACTAAAGGAACTTACAGAGGTTTTTTTTTTTTTGCTTTGGTTTTTGCTTCTGCTTTTATGTACCGGGAGAGAGAAAGAGGAAATGTATCTTCAGAATAAATAGCCTTTAAAGATATAAAAGATGGACTTTAGAACAAAATAGTTCCATATTTTCACAGATCTACTTCAAGCATGTCTTTTCTGAATAAGGAGCATGAAAGGGCTGACATTGGTCCCTTGAGTGGACCGTGGGTGGACCACAGGACATTTCAATCTGATGAAGAATTACAACTCATTTAAGCTCCGATTCCTTAAATGGACATCATTTAAGCTCTGATTCCATCATCTTACCCACCAGCCAGCGTTCTATGATGCAGGAGCCTCTGAACCAGGACCAATGATCAGCTGAGGCAATTGGGAGGCAGGCTGGAACTGGGTTGGAGAAAATGGTGATTTTTCCCTTACTCTGCCACCTGGATTAAGGGTGCGAAAAGCTATCACGTGGTTTTTGCACACTGCTCACAGTCAGGCCCAGTTTCACAAATTGGCAGGCTGCCATGTGGATGGTCACTGTTTCAGAGGCTGGGGACCCATGTAGAGGACCGGTCATGACCCCTTCAGTGAAAGGATTGTCCTCTGCATACAGACACCAAACACTCGGAACATTGATCACTAATGACAACAAGATGGCGAGCGCCCGGTGGGCTGACAGCTTAATGGACCCTAAGTGGATAGTGAAGCTGGCACAAAAGTCTGGCTACTTTTTAATTTTATTTTGTTTTATTTTATTTTGTTTCATTTTATTTTATTTTATTTTATTGGATGCATGAATTGACTTGGGTTTTTGGATCATAATCTGGTGTGGTTTCTGAAATCCATTACAATATACAAAAATCTAATCAAAATTCCACAAACTCAGAATTTATGATCCTTTTGACAGGCCCAAGCTGGGTTAGCTTGTTTTTGCTTGGTAAAACACTTTCTTAATAGTGTAAAATTAATAGTGCAAACCAGATTGCAGAGGGAATGTTTAAAATACTTAAAGGACAAATTATTTTCAGCACTGACAAGCCCTGTAGGAGGGCTGTTTACATAGAAACAAATGACATGCTGCTTAGAAGCCATTAGAATTTATTAATTAAACCAGATCTTCCCTACTAGGCAACACTGAATTGGCTTAATTTGAGTTAGTGTATGGTTTTTTTGAGAGAATAAAACTGCTCTTCCTAACATTCTATTGTAATTAAAGAGAAAACTACTTGGAATAGTGCAAAAAATATGAGACTTAGAATCAGAAAAATCTGAATTTGCATCACTGTTTTGTCATTTAACTATCTGTGTGACTTTGTGTGGGTGGCTTAATCTCTCTGAACCTCATTTTCTCTTAGGTAAGCTGAGGCTTCTAAATACTGACCTTTGTGGGTTATTGGGAAGATACCACAGTGATATGGAAAGCTATTAGAACCACCGCTAGCACATAATAAGGGCTTTTCTTGTTTTTACCTAGACAGCTTTTGGGTTTGAGGGGTAAAAATGTAACTCTACAGAACTACAATACAATCTTACAAACTGGAGAGAAAGTAAGCAAGAATGGTGACATGATTAATTATAGTAAAAATAACAGCTTTCATTTACTGAGGACCAGCTACAATGGAATCCCTTTTTTATAGATGAGAAAACTGTGGCAACTACTGTCCTTTATAATTTTAGTGTTAAAGCCAGTAGCCTAACGTTAGAAAAGAAAAAGATTTTCAAAAAACAAATGTACAATTTAAAAATCATGAAATCTCTTTCATGTCAATATTTTGGAAATTTTTATATGTTTTCCATATTTAACAGCAAATAAAATTTGTATAAATTGTAGGTTTCATGCAAAAATATCAAGAAAGGATTTGACTGTACAGTTAAAGGCTGCTTGTAACAAATGGCCACAGCTGGCAACAATGTTGACAAGTTCATGACTTTTATTTCTCTATTTTTACCTGAAAATTAGTGATTTGCTTATCTAAGTAAATAAATAAAAAATTAACTTTGGCTTGTCTGTAGACTTGAAGAAATTAAAAATGGTGCCCACTTCACAAGTTTCTTTGAGTTTCACATTTCTAGTGTTTCTCAATGAAACCAAAACCCAACCAAACATTTTAACTTGACAACCACTTTGATAAGGACAGTCTTTGGCCCCAAGAGACATAAACCATCCCTACTTTACAGACTATTCATGGGACATTAGGAAACCACCTTACTTAACAGTAAGATCTAAATACAGCATTTTTAAAAATAAGGTTAATAAACTTTTGTGAATTAGTCTTTGATTTGCTTTGTTTTTCAAAGGTCAGACACACTGAGATTTTCCTTTTGGTGGGGAGTGTTCAGTCCTGATGTTGGCCAGGGGAGATGTCCACTGATGCCCCCCAGGAAGGGTCAATGCCCAAACCAGGTGGGGTTCCCTCCCACATTCTGCTACACAAAGACACCCTTGGCTGCTATCGGGATCCTCTGGTGAGCTTTTATTTCTCAGGACTAGTCTCTAGGGAGTGGTGCTGTCACTCACTACCTCTGCAAGCCTGCAAATAGGAGGGGTTGTAAGCATTTCCTTGCTTTAAATTGCATACATATGATCAAATTCTTACTTTTACCTAAATTGCATTATTACAAATGACATATGGCTTTGAGGTTAGAAATGCACAGAGAAACCACCATTTGTGAATTTGATTATTTTGGTTTGTTTCTATTACCGTATAGAAACTCAACATTTATAAATGGCTTCTGTTCAGACAAGACACACAGGCTGAAAAGGAAGAAAAGTCACTCTTCTTATTATGGATCGTACTATTTTGAGAACAAATGAATGAATATACATAGAGAAGAAACCTCCCGTGTCCTTCTAGCTTTTCGGGATGGGTTTAATGTGTGGATTCTTGTAAACTAGACAATTCATTACTAACCTATGTATTTGTGAGTGGCTACTGTATCTAAACAAAGTAAGACACTTTAGTGTTATTAAAAAGTAAGACACAGTCCTACATTTAGTATACATATGCATGCACATAACAAAACAACCTGGGTGTAATTGTAGGCCATATCCATAAGCCAGCATTGTAGAGTAATAATATATTTTAGGACACATAAAAATTCCTATATTGGTTCATTGGTTATCTTACCTGAGAATGAGTAAAAAAAAACAAACAAAACCAAACCAAAAAACCCCAAACCTACACCACTAACAAAAAAAACCAAAGAGCAATGACATGATGCTCTTTGGAAAGATGATCCAGTAATTAATACACTCAATAATCTGTACTGAGAACCTACCATATGCAAAATATATGATAATATAAATGACAAGGCTCTCAAACGTTTACCAAAGTGAATGTATGATCTTTTGGTTAGGTGGGGACCACTTTCAAAGATTCTCTACAGTATTCTTAAAGACTGCAAGTTCAAGTATCTTCTAGGGAATTTGGTATTGCTTGCTTTCTGTTGTGTGATTATGTCCTTAAATAATCCCAACAGTTTTATCTAAGTGCTGAGTGAACAGAGAACACGATGGTGGAGGGAAGGGTCATCAGAGAGACTTCTCAGAGGAGGAGGAAACTGTAAACCAAGTTTTAAAGGAAATATTAGACATTAACTGTTGGACTGAAGCAGGGAAGGCACTTCTAGAAGGAAAATGGGATGAACAAAGGCTTAGCGATAACAGCCAGAATTAAGTCACGGAAACAAAACCAGTCTGAGAGCCCCCTAAGCGTTGGGGCACCTTTCTTTCATAAAGGCAGTTTCAGGGACAAGGGCCTGTTTCCCAAGCAAGGAGTATACTAAGCAGTCTCACCCTTCTTGCCTTTCCAGAAAGCACTGGCAGAGACACCAGTAGGACACCAGAGCCTACAGGAATTCAACCCGTAGATTTTACCTGCACTCTGCTTGTGCAAGTCTAGTGTGTGAGCCATCGGCCACAAGGCCGCCCAGACAACTCTCTCTGGCAGGAGAATGACGAACATAATTCCTGCGGGAAAGCAGAGCTTCCATTTGCTCAGTGGGCACAATACAGTCTCAGATAGTTTGCACAAGCAGTTTTTCACTTTTGTCCCTAAATTCTGGCATTGTAGTAGGTTTTCCTTTTAAGTCAAACATGGATTCCAGCCTCTGTAACCCTCTTTCCATGTAATGATTTCTCCACTAACCAGACTGACCTCACGCAGGGTAGAACTGGCTGGGTCTCCACACCCAGTGAGACTGGCCTCTGGGTTTGGTTAGGTTTCTGGCCCTCATCCTTCCTCTTGAGTCTCCCTCATTCTTCCTTACAGGTGGCCCTGGGCTGCCAAGGCGTCCTCACTGTGTGCCTTCTACCTCCTGCCCTTCACTCCCCAATCTGTTCTGCACGGACACCCCACAGTGACCCCATCTACCTCAGCCTACCTGCAAAGATACACCAAGTAAACATAAAGTTACGTTTAAAACAGTGCTCTTGCTATGTACATGTAGCTTCAAGAAGAATTCTCAAGAGTCCCATCTTCCAAACAATTTCCACTCCAAAACTCATATACTGGGGGTGTCAAAAAATGTACACACATTTTAAGAGATGTCATCTATGTATTACTTAGTAGTTCACCATCATCAGAAGTGTCTGGATGCTGATGGTAACCACTCTGAGCACCTCTTGTAATTGCAGAAGTCAAACGGGACTTGTATTCATCTTTTGTTATCGGTATATATTGAGTATTACAATTTTAATATGGTTTTCCTTTCTTAAACTGTGTATACATTTTTTTTGGCACCCTCTGTACATACGGGTTTTACACATGTAAGTTCTAGAACTACCAGGGCCCAAAAAGTACCATCAAAAAGGAGATGCCCCACTGGAATAAGGAAATTAATCAGTCAATTCATGTCAATTGTCACATAGTAAATGCTCACGAAGCAGTTTCGGAGGCATTGTGCTCCAGTAGAAGGCAGACTTCAGGACCAGTCGGCCTGGGGTCACACCCCATTCTGCCACTAACTAGTGCTGTGACCTTCAGCAAGTTCCTAGATACCTTTGTACCACACAGGTTGAATGTAGGATTTGGGGTTAATATGTGTAAAGCACTTGCACATAGTAAACGCTCAATAAATGTTTGTTATTTCAATAGTAGCTTAATCCCAGTTACGGGGGGGGGGGTGCGGGGGGGGGCGGAAAGGAGGTAAATTTCCCACTTTTCCAGAGAGATCCTTGTGGTATGTGGGACTTTGTGTATCCTGAATATCACTGCACCTCATGCTAGATTTCCCTGCCTCTGCTTACGGGAGCTTGACTATATGACCACACACACACACACACACACACACACACACACACACACACATTTCATGACCTCCATTTGAATTGAGACTGGAAGTTTGAAAGCCACTGGTTTAGGGGCAGCTCTATAAAAATGAATGCAGTCAATTTCCTCAATCTGAATTAGACAGAAAATGGCTTTGCTCTTTGAAGACACTCAGTTTATCTCCATGAAGCCATGCCTTTAACATTTTTATTTTTCCTAATATAAATTTAAAATCATTCACAGGCAGCGATAGAACTCAGAAACGGAAGGGACCTTAGAGAGAGACTCTGGTGGTGTGGAAAATATATTGAACTGGGGGACCTGACACGTGAGCTCTGGTTCCCCTTCCTTCAGTGTCACGTGTGGATTTTGGATGAGTCCCTAGAGCCCACGTCTGCATTTCCCTAGCTGGGAAATGAGAGCTGAGTTCTTTCCAGCTTTCTAACACTTAATAACAGCATGTATAGCCTTGTAATTGTAATTTCACAAACTACTTTTTTTTTTTTTTTTTTTAAATTTCCAAGCCCTAACTTCAAATATTTTCCCATCAATGATTTGAGCTATTTGGATTTGGGCAAAAGTGAATTAATTGTCTTCATGGCGTGAACTTGACCCTTTGCCAGGTCATTGGCAAACCTTTCCTTTTCAAAGGTTCATCTCGGTTCATCCTTCAAGAAGATGCATCATGCATTGGAGAAGTATCTGAAGAGGTGCTCATCTGTTCTTGTGACTATTTAGGGATGGATTAACAAAAGGGCAAGGAGATGGGCTTTGTCTTTTAATTCCCTGAATACCTCAGGGGTAGAAATGATGTCTTCTTTTTAAATGTACTTCCTCAGACTTCAGTAAAAGGCTTGCTTGTTATGGGACACTGCTTCTCCAGGCAAATGGAGCTACAGCTTCATAGAGGCAAGTGGATACAGCACAGCTCCAGGAGTCAACCCTCTATTTGAAGGACTGGCCATTTCCTGGTATTTCATTAGTGTTACTTTTAAAACCCAGCAGAGAAATTGGGTTTTAAAAAGGCATCTATACAAATGGCTAATACACTCATAGAAAGATGCTCAACATCATTAGTTATTAGAGACATGTAAATCAAAGCCACAAGGAGATATCACCTCACATTCACTAGGATGGCTAGAATCAAAGACAGAGAATAAAAAGCACTGGTGAGGATGTGGAGACTTCAGAACCCTCATACACTGCTGACGGAAATGCAAAATGGTGCAGCCTCATTGGACATCAGTCTGAGAAGTCCTCAAAAGGTTAAACTAGAGTTAGCTTAGGACCCAGAAATCCTACGTCTAGGTATATACTCAGGAGAAATGAAAACATATGCCCACATGAAAATTTGTACACACATATTAATCACAGCATTATTCACAATAGCCAAAAGGTGGAAACAACCCAAGTGTTCATTGGCCGATGAATGCATAAATAAAATGTGGTCTAATCAAACAATGGACTATTATTTGGCAATCAAAAGGAATGAAGTACTGATACATGCTACAATATGAATTAATCTTGAAATGGTTATGCTATGTGAAAGAAGCCAGTCACAAAAGACTATGTATTATATGATTCCATTTCTATGAAATGCCCAAATAGGCAAATCTATAGAGACAGAAAGTAGATTAGTGGTTGCCTGGGGCTGGCAACGGAGATGGAGAGATTGTGGGGGGAGGTGATGGCTAAGGGATACAGTGGCTCTTTTAGGGGTAATGAAAATGTTCTAAACTTGACTGTGATGATGGATGCACAATTCTGGATATACTAAAAACCACTGAATTATACATTTGAAATAGGTGAATTTTATGGACTGTAAATTACATCTCAATAAAGTTGTTATTTAAAAAAGGCATCAAAACATTCTGAAAACTTGTAAGAAAACAGATTTTTGAGTTTTAGACGTCATCAAAATGGCGGCCTGAGGTGAGCCTCTGTAAATCTCCCCTGGAATTTACAACTAATCGAACAACAAAAACTCCACAAAGGACTCCCTGCACAGCAGACAGGCAAGACGAAGAGGCCCACTGCTGAATTCACCTAAAGGTGGGCAAGTTGTGCGAGCGGGGGGAGGAGGGAAGGGAGAAGTGTGGAGACGGAGCTGCATGGGCGCAGGACGCAGACCTAGCTCAGTGCTCCAAGCTCGCTGCTTCCCGGAACGAACGCAGCTGCGGGAGAGGGAAGAACTCGGACTGCTAGGGCTCCGCTTATGGCCCACAGGGCTGAGGGGACAGCATATAACATGGCTGACCCTAATGCTCACGGCAGAGACCTCGGAGAAAAGACTGAGGGAAGAAGGCTGCAAACGGTGGTTTAAGCCCTCACTGCCGAGCAGAGAACGGAAGCCTTAGGCACTGAGACTAGCCGCCCCCTCCCTACCCTCCCAGAGCTCGCCCCGCCCCCACC
This sequence comes from Rhinolophus sinicus, assembly GCF_036562045.2. Classification (NCBI taxonomy): domain Eukaryota; kingdom Metazoa; phylum Chordata; class Mammalia; order Chiroptera; family Rhinolophidae; genus Rhinolophus; species Rhinolophus sinicus. The sequence continues at coordinate 9,050,071 of NC_133763.1, forward strand.
TGCCCGGTGCTAGAAGCAGAACAGTAGCAGTGTCAGAGCAAAAGAACAGAATACTTGCTGTTCTGAGAACTGTGGACCGCAGACACAGATTCGCAGCCCAACTAGTTCCGGCAAAGGGGAGGGAGCTGTGGAAGCAGGACCGGCTGTGGTGGTGGTGGTCACTGCCATTGCTCTGGGCCACCTCTCACAACTCACCCTGCCCCTGGCCCCACCTATCTGGGCGGATCCCTGCAGGAGGAAACAGAACTGCTGAAACATATGGGCTCTGAATCTGGAGCTGGAAGAGCTTTGGAACTTCAAAAACTCTCCGCATACTCACACGGACACTGTGCCCTGTGACCCAGGCGAACTATTAACAGAGGAGAAGCCCGTCTCCCACGGAATCCCCCCATTGTGTGAGAAGCTGGAATAGTGCAGAGAAAACACAGCACTACCATGTGAGAGAGAAAAAAAGGCTGCAGTCAGAGAAAACAACAACAACATTCTACCAACAAGTACTGGAAAACAAAAGAAAGACCTCTTCCTATCAACCTGTTGCAGAAGCCACTCCTGTAGATGTCTAGGACGAGAAATAATAAATCAGTAATTGCCATGAATAACCAAGGCAACAAGACAGCTCAGAAAGAAAGTGAAAAGTCTCCAGAAAAGGAAGTTAAAGATACGGAAATATGTGACTTAAATGACAGAGAATTCAAGACTGCAGTTATGAAACAACTCAACGAGATGCAAGAAAACACAGAAAGGCAGTTTAATGAAATCAGAAACACAATCAAAGAACAACATGAACATTTTAAGAAAGAGATTGAAATTTTAAAAAAGAACCAAATAGAATTTCTGGAGATTAAGAACTCAATAGAAGAAATTAAGAAGAAGACACAAAGAAATGGAAAGACATTCTGTGCTCATGGATTGGAAGAATCAACATAGTTAAAATGGCCATATTACCCAAAGCAATATACAGATTTAATGCAATCCCCATCAAAATCCTAATGGCATTTTTTAAAGAAACAGAACAAAAAGTCATCAGATTTGTTTGGAACCACAAAAGACCCCGAATAGCCAAAGCAATCTTAAGAAAAAAGAACAATAATGGAGGTATCACACTTCCTGACTTTAGCTTGTACTACAGGGCTACAATAATCAAAACAGCATGGTATTGGCAGAAAAACAGACACATAGACCAATGGAATAGAATTGAGAACCCAGAAATAAAACCACATAAATATGGACAGATAATTTTTGACAAAGAAGCAAAAAACATACAATGGAGGAAAGACAGCCTCTTCAATAAATGGTGCTGGGAGAATTGGATAGCCACGTGCAAAAGAATGAAACTGGACTGCTATCTGTCACCATGTACCAAAATTAATTCAAAATGGATCAAAGACTTAAGCATAAGACCTGACACAATAAACTGCATAGAAGAAAACACAGGTACTAAACTTATGGACCTTGGGTTCAAAGAGCATTTTATGAATTTGACTCCAAAGGCAAGGGAAGTACAAGTTAAAATAAATGAATGGGACTATATGAAACTTAAAAGCTTCTGCACAGCAAAAGAAACCATCGACAAAATAAAGAGGCAACCAGCTGAATAGGAGAAGGTTTTTGCAAACAGTAACTCCAATAAAGGGCTAATATCCAAAATATACAAGGAACTCATGCAACTCAACAATAAAAAAAACAAAAACAACCCAATTGAAAAATGGGCAGAGAACCTGAAGAGACATTTCTCCAAAGAGGACATACAAATGGCAAATAGACGTATGAAAAAATGCTCAACATCACTAATCATCAGAGAAATGCAAATAAAAACCACAGTGAGATATCACCTCACCCCAGTCAGAATGGCTATCATCAACAAGACAAATAGTAACAAGTGTTGGAGAGGCTGTGGAGAAAAAGGAACCCTCATACACTGTTGGTGGGAATGCAGACTGGTGCAGCCACTATGGAAGGCAGTGTGGAGGTTCCTCAAAAAATTACGAATAGAATTACTGTATGACCCAGCAATCCCTCTTCTGGGTATCTATCTAAAAAATCTGAAAATATTTATCTATAAAGACACATGTGCTCCAATGTTCATTGCAGCTTTGTTTACGGTGGCCAAGACATGGGAACAACCAAAATGTCCTTCGATAGATGAATGGATAAAGAAGTTGTGGTATATATACACAATGGAATACTATTCGGCGGTAAGAAAAGATGAAATAGGAACATTTGTGACAACATGGATGGATTTTGAGAGTATAATGCTAAGCGAAATAAGTCAGACAGAAAAAGCTGAGAACCATATTATTTTATTGATATGTGGTATATAAACCAAAAACAACAAAAGAACAAGACAAATGAGAAACAAAAACTCATAGACACAGACAATAGTTTAGTGGTTACCAGAGGGCAAGGGGGGAGGGGGTGGGAGATGAGGGTAAGGGGGATCGAATATATGGTGATGGAAGGAGAACTGACTCTGGGTGGTGAACACACAATGGGATTTATAGATGATGTAATACAGAATTGTACAACTGAAATCCATGTAATTTTACTAACAAATATCACTCCAATAAATTAAAAAAAAGAAAAAAAAAAAGAAAACAGCACTGCCTGATAATATCCCACACTAGAATTTTCCTCTTTGCTTGCTATCCCTTGAGGAACCTCAGGTTAGGTCCTTTTGATCCTCTCTCCATCTATAAGACGGCAATAACCATGGCAAATCACTCCCCTCTTCCTTCCTCACCAAGTCCTGGAGAGACCAAACATTTGTGTGTCCCAGATTTACACTGAGATTTTTTTTTTCTTTTGGACACTCAAGCTTTACACAAGGGAGGCATGACTGTCAAAGCTACAGGTTTTAGGGCCCTTCTATGAGCACATTTTGCAGGAGCAATCATCTTAGCATTTGTGTCATCCTAGACCTGTGATGGAGGAAAACAAGATTCAAAGCTCCATGCTTGAGCCAAGAGGAATTGACATGAGATAAAGGGTGCAGAAAACAGAGACTATTATTCCCTCAGAGAGTCTGCATTTATTCATGGAAAGTTACCAGTGAGAGGAGCACCTCACACCAGTGTAAGACAATCTGTACTCAGGAGGAGAAGCCGCAATAAAAGCCAGATTCCCAGGAGGCCCCATTCTGTAATGACTTTACCAGGCCACTGGTAATCAGAGTAGGTTCCAGTGGGGAGAGCCTCACAGATAGAGACATATAGTGACAACTATCCTGAAACCTTATATATTGCCCACCTTGGTTCCCAAACTTTTCTTGATAAGCTTCATTTTACTACAGAGCTGTGACCACGGCGTTAAGCTGTGGAGAAAATCAAATTTGTGCTGCCAGCTTAGCTCTGCAAAGTGGGAAAATTCCTGCTTAGTTTCTGTGCCTTAAGAGTTTAAAAATGCCGTGATGAGAAATAATTTAACAACTTCAGTAAAAAATGGCTAAATCGCACATTATGGTAAAGAGAGAAAGTTACTCCCAGATCTAAGCATATTCTTTCTTGGAAAAGCACTTTTCTTTTTATAAAAATTAGTGTAGTGCTGTTTTTAATGGACTTGATTACGGTCTCTTTTTAAGACATATCTTAAAATTATACATCTCATAAAATACTGTTGGGCCAGTGCAATTTGGTTAGTCCTTTTAATGCATTTTAAAACATTATAATTAAAAAAAATGGGAACTATGAATTAAAATAATAAATGTGTGGATTTATATGTCACCATTCTTTCTGCTGGTTTAAAGCACTGTACATATATTATCTTGACCACTTAAGCATGCGGAAAGGTACAGGAACGAGCAAAATTGTCAGTTTTTACATTAAAGGCCAAATAGATAAGGTTTAACAACTTTTCTGGTGTAATGTGCAATATCGGAGACTGAACTCCATTTTCACTCTAAAGGTTTCTTTTTAAACATCACCTAAGATTCCCTTTTTTGAGGAGCCTCGCAGAAAGAGTGAGGGCACTGACAAATGAGTTTATAACTCTCGTGCACTACTTACTAATATGTAATCTTGGGCAACTTACAAAACCACTCTGAGCCTCAGTTTCTTCATTGCAAAATATGCTGCTGGCAGAATTAAATTAGATAATATATGCACAGGGCCTAAAAATACTAAGTCTTTTGATGCAGGATATCCCTTCCAAGGTTAGCGCATCCTGATAATTGGTTCAAATCCAGCTGCGGTCTCTCACTGTGGTGAACGAGGGCCTCTACTTCTTTTCGCCACTCTTTACTCTTCCTTAACCCTTTTGTCTATTTACCACCTGTTACCTTGCCCTGCTGTTTCCATTTCATCTACCCACCTCCACCTCCAGGCAGACCGCCATGTTAACCTTTTGCAACCAACCACCAGACAGGCACCTGCGACTGTACCATTTTTAACTCTTTGTGAGCTGACCCCTCATTAAGGGCCACAAGTTCTTCAGGTCTGCCCTCCACTCACAACGGTCTTCTTCCAATTCCTGGAAAGTCTAGTTTCTGGATGCCAAGACCACCATATTGTCTCTTAGATCTGGGTCTTCCATGTTGTTCTTTCTTTTGCCTGGCTATTCTGTCCCCTTCTATTTAACTGGGCACTTCCTTCTCCTCCTTCAACTCTCATCCTAGTGACCCTTCCTGGGGGAGGCCTTCTTTGAGCCCCTAGACCAGGTTCCATTCCATTTCTAGAAGCTCTTGCACCTTTCACCCTGCACAGTACAGACTCGTTAAGTATCTGATTCTCCCAAGAGGCTCCTTCAAGGCAGCGATTGTACAGTCCCAGCCCACAAGGTCTGCACATAATAAGTGCTCAGTAAATAGTGAACAAATGAATCAAAACAATAAATAAAATGAGACTGTAGTTCTCAATAAATACAGGTCAGTCCTTGCACTGAGTGCAAAGGATGAGCAGGCATGTTGGGGAGAATCAGTCTTTCTATCCATATAATTCTGTGTTTCCATCTGTTTCTGAGCTGGGGGAGGGGAGCAAGGTCTTTTGTTGAATCTCACTCACTCAGTGATATTAATAAATTGATCAAGTGAGAAAAGCTAGTATGCTGATTCTGGGAGGAAGGGGAGAAACGTTCATGGGCAAAATATTCCAGTTGTTGCCTTTTCCATCCTGAAATATGAATACTATCTTTCAGGACAAAAAAAATCACCTTACAACACTCTTTAACTGTATCCAACTATCTGATATGCATCTGACTTTTAGAACCAAGAAAAGTGATCCATGAAAAATAGAGGAAATGTTGACCTTTTTCCCCCCAAGTGATCATAATACTGTATCTCCAGAGATGATGTAGAAACTGGTAGATTTTATCCCATTTTATCCCATCAGCACAGAAAGCCAAATCAGCTCATTCAACCTTCATTCTCAGAAAAGTGACTCCTTCAAGGTTTTCCCATCATTCTGTTCAACTTGTTCTCAGGTTGTTGGTGATGGTGGTGGTGGCCTTACCTGGGTGCTAACTGTCTGGGATCTGCACTGTCCAAGGTGACAGCCACTAGCCACACGTGGCTACTGAGGACTTCAGGTGTGAAGAGTCCAAATTGGGACCTGCTGTAAGTGTAAACTACACACCAGATTTCAGATAGTATGGAAAGAGAGGGTGTAAAATAGTAATAATTTTTACATTGTTTACATGGTGAAATGATAATAGGTTGGATATATTGGGCTACGTGAAATATGTTGTTCGTGTACATTTCACCGGTTTAGTTTTACTTTTTTGACGTGGCTACTAGAAAATGTAAAACGTGGCTCATATGATTTTATTTCCATTGGACACAAAATACGTTTTCGCCGGATTGAGATGATTCCTAGCTGAGTGACTTCTGCCCTTTTACGATTCTGCTCGTAGCTTCTCTGGGCTGTGGCTCTTACATTTAGTGCTTGTCTGACCATCTTGGGCCCTCTAACCCTACCTGTGACGTATCAATCACAGTGCCACAGTGTCTTTGCACGTGCTAGTTTCTCTCGGTGGAATGCTCGTCCTTCCTCGCCTTTTTCTCCAATGCCAGTGTAAGGATTACTTCTCTATGAAGTCTTCTCTGATAACTGGGATGGGCTCAACTTTCCCTTCCTCGTGGCACCGGTCACCGTCACATTTACTCAATCTCTGATGAAAACCCTCTACGTTGTTTTCTACACCGCACTTTTAGGAGGGGAGGCGTTCTTTCGTGTGTTTCTGCAATTTAGGCACCTACTAGGAACTTGATAAGCATTAAGTGACTGAAAGAGTTCTACCTCCTGAAGGCATTGCGAAAAATCTGAAAAAGTACTGATTCTGAGGTCGGCCCCTAAGTATCACAGGCCTTAGGCTGAAAAGAGGCAACAAAAGCTAACTTTTAAATAGCTTCCTCCTAACACTTTATGTATTCACGGACACCTGCATATTATCTGAGTTGTATTTGCCCAGTGTGTGTCGAGGACCCTGAGATTTTCTTCATGTTGATTTGATTGTTCCTGTTTAGGAAAAAGGCGTCACATTAAAAAAGTAGCAAGATTCACTTTAGGGAATACCTTAATAGCTTTCCTGATGAAGACAGACCAGTTTAGGCAGTAATTAGATGCTCTAAATAAATAAGTAAATAAATATCCCATAAGTAAGTAAACATCTTTGATTCGGAATTGAAGCAAAATAGTCCAAAATGTTTTTAATTTAATTGGGAGGAAATGTCTTAGATTTATAGGCGAGTTGTTGCCAATTTTTTTGTTTACAACAAGAAGAGAATACTATCCCATAGATAGTAACTATGGAAGTACCCGCAGAGAGTGAGAAGGGTGAGATAAGGAAGCTGAATGTTGTGGAAATATCCATCCACGTGTATGGAAAAACATGACTTAGAATTTAAAAATAAGTAGAAATTGCAAACAACTGGGAAATTCTCCATTCAAGTCAGGCTTCTGTGAAGGTGCAGGGAAAGATCTGTCACCTTTGACGCACCCAAAATGGGCCCTTACAGCACATATTGGGGGAATGGGCATAGTAAACCCCAGAGAATTTTAAAAATCAGCTTATTCCCATTAGTTTCAGTAGTAATATTGAAGATGGCAATATCTAACATTGGTTTAATTCTTTCTGGGTTACAAAGCACCTTTGTATCATGATGTATAACTTAATTCTGACAATAATCCATGGGTCAGCTGTTACTCTCATTTTCCACAGCACGAAACAGAGGCTCAGAGGTACGGGTAACTTAGGTCAAGTTCGCTAAGAGGCAGAGCCTAGACAGGGATTCTGTGCAATGATGTACTGAAGAGTGCTTTGAGGAGAAGGGGAGTGAGGAAAGCAGAATGGAGCAAGGGAAAAAGCCACGTGAAAATATGGTCTCAGCAAGAGACCAGCTTCAGCCTGAGACCACAGGGATCTCTGGAGCCTGCTGTATCAGGGTTGGTCCCACCTAAAGGTCCCCCCCTATGGCAAGATTGCTGCCTCTTCTACCAGTGCCAGCTCAGTCACTGGCTACACGCTGCCCTGGGCAGACAGGGGCTGGGGTGTGTAACCTCTTGGACAGGGCAGCGTCACTTGGTCTTCCATGAGTAGGGGACAGCTCAGCTCTGCCAACGCTCAGGGCAGGAGAGGATGGGTGCACGGACCCAGGAAAGGGGGCCTGGTTGAGGAACAGTGTCTATTATAACAAGCGGGTTGCCTAAGGGAACACAGATACTAAGTACCAACTATACTTTGAATCCAAACATACTGATTCCCAATTTGGTGCCTTTTCAGTAGAATCACATAGAAACCAACGATCTCACTTTACAAAAAGGAGCTTCTTGCTATAGGCAGGGGTGGCATTTATTAACCATACACTAGTGCAAACCCTCTCCGAATAGTGTTTTGAGGCTACTTATTACACTGTGCTAACAAGAAAACGTAATGATCATAGACTGATTTTCTGAATTCCATGGATGTGACACCCAGAAGTAAAAAATCCGTATCACCTAAAAAGTTACCTGATAGAACAAGAGGCTCAACTTTAAAAATGACAAATGACCAACCTTCTAAAACCAAGGATGACTAAATAATTTGTCAACACTCGCTCACTGTTGGCGTCCATTCATTTACAGAATACTTTTACATAGACAAATAAGACTGAGAAATCACCATCATGTTCTACTGAAGCATCTCTACCATCCTGTACAGAGACTGGCTATAGACGAACCTATTCAGCTGCAGGTCACCCACTGCTGAATATGACTATTGATTGCTTTCCCATCCCATATAAATATTTAATAATGTGTTCTGCTGTAAAACTAAGAGGAATGTAATAGAACTCCAGGGCCTGTAATATTTCAACTGTAGTTTGTTGCATAACAGCACAAATATAAATGAAGCAGTAAATTTAATGGAATGTGTAATATTTCTGATAAATAATATAAACCTCCTTTTTGATGAATAGAAAAGTAGTAGAAATGGTCATGAAAAGCATGGTGCAATAGTGAAAAAAGGATAATACTTATTCTAAAAGTCCTATCTGGGAAGAAAAACTCCTTCAAAAGTATTTTAAAAACTGTCTTCATTTAAGTTACATCTATAAAAACTGGCAGCCTTTTTAATTAGTGTAAATCAGTTAATAACAGTTTTGAGTGCCATACTTGGGATTTTCAAAAGAAACCATAAGCTATAATTCCTTCATTCAGTTTTTAAGGGACAGAAAGAAAGTTATTTTGAGAATAAGATTTTAAGATGCATGGTGAACATTAAGCTTTGTTAACAGAATTAATATCTTTTCGTGTGGTTTCCCTGTCAAGAGTCCAACAGTAAAGAGATTCTGAGAAGGTGAAAAATCTTCTGGAATAAATTTCGTATCAACTTATAGTATACAATTGAAATATCATGTGAGCCCCATGTGTAATTAAAAAATTTCTAGTAGTCACATTACAAAGAGTAAAAAGAAACAGGTAAAATCAAAATCAAGAATATATTTTACTTAATCCAATATATCTAAAATATTATCATTTAAACATGCAACCAACATAAAATCTATTAAAGAGATGTTAAAAATTCTCTCTCTTTTGGAGTAAGTCTTCAAAATTCAGTGTATATTTTACACTTATAGGACATCACAGCGTGAACTGGCCACATTTTAAGTGTGCAGTGGCCATGTGGTCAGTAGCTACTGTATCGGACTAAAGAGAACCGAGGCATTCCAGAACCTTCTGGAATGAAACCTGAAAGAGTGCTCTGCTTCCTTTTTCACAAATAAGGGTGCTCGCTAGGTACTCTTTTAATATTAGGAAAAAGAAAACGAGTTCTTTGCTCCCCACATCCCTTGCTGTCCTTTACCATACACACCAGATGGTCTCATATCTAATCACGAGTCTGTAAAGACGGTGGGGAAAGTTCTGGAACTCAGCAGCATGTGGCTTTCTATTAGTGCTTACAAAAAAAAAAAAAAAAAAAAAAAGAAAGAAAGGAAGAAAGAGAAAAGAAAAGAAGAAGCATTTGCTCACTTCAGGTACACATTAGCTTTCTCCTCCTGGCAGCCCGACTCCTTCCTGAACAAATCATGCCTCCATGGCAGTGATGGAACTTTCTCTTTCCTCACCTGACATTTTATAGGAGTGGAGCCCAGGGGAGCCCTGAGGGGAAGTCAACTCGCCTGCTCTGGAAGGTGCCACTTACTAGAAAGAGAGGGCAGTTCAGCTGAGAGCTACGCCGAGTTTAGTTTTCGGAGGAGAGCTCTGCCTCTGGTATCCACGTCCAATTCTATAGAGAGATTTAAGGTCGTTTCAAGTTCTCCACATCAAATTTCATTCTGAACCTCAAATTATAAGAATAATGCAAAATGAATGTGAAAATGTAATACAGTGCTAATTCATAGAGTGCACTTTATCATGTATTGTCCTGTCACTCATTGTTTCAGACGGCACATCTTGTCTCTTCTAACCAGATTTCATCATAACCCCGTTTGCGCCTAGGTCTCAGGGCTCAGAACCCCACGTACTCAAGGATGTAAGGCAGGGATGCTAACAGTGTCCTCTGTTTAGATGTTAGAAGAAACAAGGGGAGGTGGAATCTCATGTAGTTTACTTTTGAGATGTTTTACCTCATTCCATTAAAAAAAATCAGTACAGTCATATAATTTATGGGCTCTGCTATATTAGCTTTAGGTTCTAACAGGATAATCAAGTCTGGTGATCATCAACTTTTATGGGATATACTTTAGTGTCTGTGTCTGGGTTCCGTGGTTTAGTGCCAATTACAGTGGAGAGTTACTCACTGTAGACATACACTGGGGATGCTGAGAGAGGGGCTGTTTGGGGTACAGACTTAGACACAGACAGAGATATTGGATTCCAATCAAATGGCAATCAAATGACTGTATCAAGAGCAAGTGACTGTAAAAGAAGGAATTTTTAAGATCGACACTTACACAGAAGTCCTGCCTTAGAATCACACACACACACACACACACACACACACACACACACAAATGGGAAGTGATTAGAATACTTAGCCTCTCTCAACTTATGCCATGTGTTAACTTTCTGCATCTCATTCACCCAGGGTTATAAAACAATTCCATTAATATTTCTCCTCTGGCACTCACACGTGAACTGGACTTTGTAATTTATAAGATCGTGTGGAGATTATACTACATCATTCAAGTATCCAGCAGCTAATTTCTTTTGATAAAGCAGAATCTGAGCTTTGCACCATAATTACTGGCTCCCATGGACAGAGAGGATTTTTGCAATTTATTAAATCTAAATGGCAAAAACAATTCCAATTACATCCAGCCTTTAGATGCAAGCAATTAGATCTATCTATACACCATCATACCTGAAAATGTGTGTTGCTGCATTTAACAGTCAGTCAACAAACATTTGTTTCATGTCTACTGGCTGTCACAATGGTGCTTGATGTTGGGAATAGAGATAGAGTAGGGAAGACCCCTGCCCTCAAGGTACATAGGGTTCTGTTTGACAAAGTGCTGAGTACTGCAGGTAACCAGACCTCAGTGTACCTCGATGGCACGGTTTGGTCACCGGGACAAACAGAATTGTTAGATGTTAGGTTGCAGATTCGAAGTCTCAGGTTTTTTGAAGACTGCCCCCCAAGCCTCGTGTTTCCCAGTGGTGATAACAGAAAGATAATGCTGTCTTGCCCTGTTGAAGAACGATTGGACACGGATACCAGCAGAGCCCCTGCTTTTAAAGAGCATTTTTGGCCAGCTCTTCTCCAAAGTAATCAAGAGATTTAACTTTCTCACTTTCAACATCTATACATTTTCAATGGAGAGGGGATTTTAAAAAGTAAGCAGAATGCTGGTTTAAATGATTCACCGACTGAGTAAGAGAACTGTATTCAGGAAAACGGATTTTGTAGTTATATCATATGCATGCTTAGAATGAGAAAGAAGGTGGGTAGAACTAATCCCAATGAAACCGAAAGGAATTATGATTTACATATTGTAACAAAGAATTACAAGTCTGGTGAGGGAAAACCCCTTTTTTTGTGGCTAAGAAAATGAGAATAATAAATACTAAGTTGGGCCTGAAAATAAATAATGTGTGTACGTGTGTGTGTTGTGGGTTAATGTTAAAGATCATGAAAATACTGAAACAATTATAAAAGAATGTTAGATATAAAAGTAAACAATGTGTAATGATTTTATAATGTTAGATTTTTAATCTCAGTTTTTTTTGGATATTGTAATGAAGACATTTCCTGTAGCATGTAAGCTCCTTACATGCTACATGCTCCTTACATGGTAGAAATGAGGTTCTTTTCATTCCTGTATCCCCAGCATTTAGCACAGTGTCCAACTCTTACTAAGGTCTCAATAAATAATCATTGAACGGCTAGGTGGCTGAATCAGTCAGTAAATGATCTGAATAATAAATTTTGAGAGAAAGGAAAGGAAAGGAGCCTTATTTAGACCTTTTATGTTATGCCTTCCCTTGCGTCGGTGCCTTCACAGAAAGTCACAGATCCGTCCTCTGAGGAAGTCCTACTCCAAGTCTGGTCCGTGGACCTGTGTCCATCTGCAAATTGTTTGTCAGTAACCCATGACAAGGTAATTACGGAAATTCAGAGTAGCTGCTGAGATGTTTTTGATAGCAATTTGACATTGCCAGAACAGCCAAGAGTACAATCATGTTTACCCCAATTTACTTTTTTATTGTTATTTACAAGAGTATTGGTCCATAACAAATTGGTAACTCCAAAAAGAAAGAAAGGAAGAAAGAAAGAAAAAGAAAAAATCAGAAGCTGGCCCTTCAGCAGAGACTTTGAAAAGCACTGCTCTAAAGTAGGTACTACAAGCCCCACTTTCTTGATAAGCAAATCAAGGTTGATAAGCCAAGTCACCAGTAAGGGCTGGGATTGTCAGAGCCGAAAGCTCCAAGCTCTTTCGTATTTGGAAAAGAGACGTCTTCTAGTTAAGGGCTTGATTTTATGACCTCTTTTTATTGACAGAATGGAAATAGAAAGCATCTGGTTATTTCTCCTATTATATATTCCAAATGCAAATGGAGCCTCTCGGGCGTCAACACAGTCTCCCCTAGCAGCAGCCCTAGTTAGGATGCATGCCAGAAACAATGCAGTGCGGGAAGAAACACACACATGGAATAAGTGGAAAGGGAAAGCTTTATGCAATGGAGCAGGCTTGGCTTGCGATCTATGGCGAGGAGAGAGTGTTAAGGGGGAGAGAATTTAATTTACTTCCCACAGAGACCTCTGTTCTAGCCACGCTCTCCTGCTGAAGCAAAGATCAGAGAGGGTCTGTCTATTTATAGTGAAGATGGGGAACTGAGAAAACTAGCTGGGCTTCATGGGGAAAATACACCTCGACTGATTGCCTCCACCAACCATTTGCCTCGAATAGCCAAGCTATAAAGGCAAACACGTTGTTTGTTATTTTGTGCCTTCCCTGACTCAGAGAATAACTTTCAAGTTGTGTTTCCTTCAGTTTCAGCATCTCTTCAGGAAACCGGAGAGTCCTAAGTCAGTAGCAGCAGATGATTCTATCGAATGACATGAAAAGTTCATATTTTACATATTCAAAGTGATCTCCACCCTTGACTGGTTGTACAGCTGCAAAAGAAAGTACATAATATTGATGCAAGAATATTGAATTTATGAAGAAATATCTAGGAAACTAAACAGTTAACGTAGCAACGAAGGGCTAGGAGTTGTAAAGCAATTTGTTTGCAGAAGCACTGGGCCCAATGCTGGGACCAGACTGGAAGATGCCTGAGAGGGTGGCATCCTGGGGTGGGGGTAGGGGTGGGGGTGGGGGTTCCATGTTCAGGCAGAGGCTGAAAGGCCACTTGGGGGCGATGTTGTACAGGGCACTGGGGGAAAGCCTGGCCATCACAAGGGAACCTCTAAGGTGGTTTCTAACCCCAATCTCCTCCCTAGGGAGCTGATTTGTTGCTGTTTCTTGAGTGGAACCGTGATGTGACTCAAGGAATCATTTCAAATTTTAAGCGGGAGCCTTTTAAAGCTCAATTCAGGATGACTTCTCTTGATCTTTCCTAGCCTTCTACCTGCAAAGTGAAATGCATATTTTACTACATTGCACCTGTAGGAATTAGTAAACCTTTTTTGGCTGTGTTTTTGCTTTTTACCTTATTAGATTATAATTTTCCCAAAGGCACAGACTGTGTCTTAATCATCTTTCTATTGTAATGCCTAACAAATTACATGGCAAGGCATATACTTTGTGTTCTAAAGATGTTTGCTGAATGGAGGTGAAATCTGAGACTTTCTAAAAAACAGGAGAGACATTATATATAGTAAGTTTTATATAGCATGTTGTTTTATATATGAAAACAGGTAAATATATGTAAAATAATATATTGTTTTAATTTGTTATTTTAAATAGTTTATTATGTTAGATTACCTTTTTAATAAAGAAAAATTTCTAGGATAATGCTGAAAAATGTTCAATTACTTTGAAAATTATTTTTGGCTAACAGTATTTTATTTTAAAAAATCACAATATTTTAGAGTTGATATAATAAATAATTTTTTAAAAAGTCTGGGGGGAGGATTGTTTTCTTATTTAATATTCTAAATTCATATTGGCTTCAAAAATTCAGAAATTTGATATGAATCAAGGATTTTTTCCTTTACCTAAAATCTTACTGAAAATTACATGAATGAAAAAAATCTTCATTTTACATATTATTATCCATTTTACTGGATAGGCAGAATTATGGTATATATCACAATTTAGATCCAGGAATTTTAATGTGAAGTTACCACACCATAAAATAGCTATAATAGTTGCAGCATTTACTTTGACATACTCAGTTAATGAGAGTAAGACAGATAAGTACATTTTCTAAAGATAATATTAATACCACAAGACCTAATTAATGTAATTCAAAGAGGGAAGGGCAGTATGAATGTATAAATTAAACCCCATAAATCATTCTATAGAAATAATAGCTGTGTTGCTTAAATATCAATCCAGAGCCAAACTTTGTTAATAAAATATTTTATTCTTGGTTCTTGTTAATAAAATATTTTGTTAATAAAATATTTTATTCTTGGTTCTTGGTAAATGACTTCTTTAATAAATAAAAAAAGCTTTGAAATTAGCATAGTAAATGTTTCCAGGGGCTTGGCAACTTTTGTTTTTCAAAGTCTATAACGTTTTCCCTTGCTATCAGATTGCTATAGTATTAATGGATATTGCTGTGCTATTAATTAGCTCAATAACATTATATTCACTAGGTAGTGAGATGATACATTTTAAACTTTAAAGTCTTTTAGTGTTTAAAAATCATGGATTCCCTATTGGTGAGACTATGAACTAAACAGATTTCACCGTATGTAATTAACAGCCTCCCTTCAAATAACCCAGGTCCAGGGAAGAACTGAGAAACAGTCTGTGTGACCGACATCACACAGATCAGGGCACAGCTTCCAAGGTTGGAGCCTGTCTATTTGATTCAAGAATTTGTCCAGGGACTCGGGGGTTCTAGTCCCAGAAAACATGGGTAATTGTTAAAACCCAGATTTTGAAGAAGTATCTTTGGAAACCAAAGGGGTTTGAACTACCTCAGTGGTCGTCCTAGGCATAATGGTTTTATAGTCAATGAGCAGAGGTCCAAGAGCTCCTAGCTGAAGGGGGTGCCTCAGGAGGGCCAGTTGCCACGAAGCTTCAGGTAATGTAAAGAATGCGATTGCTCTGAGAAGACCTGGAAAGTTCAGGCAGCCCTTTTGATTTGTGAGGAAAGGGCAGTTGTAGTGTGTAGTTCTCAAGAGACGAAGGCCAAGAACCAGTATTCAGGAAAGAATTCTCTGGTTCCCAGAGTACTGCTACCGAAGTACAACTCTAAATACATCAACCTGATAACGTAGGGCTCACACTCCTTTTTACAGAATGAGAAGCCACCATCTATGCTGACCTTACAGGGTCATGCCCACTGTGGAGAAGTGTTCTACTGAGGTCCGCCTTGAATTTGAAATACTCAAACAAAAAGGAGAGAGACATTAAAGTTTGATGTAGTGAAAGCCGAATAAGACAGTAAACAGCTAACAGAGTGACTTTCATATTCCTTGGCATAGAGTAGCCATTTGTGAAAGGGACACCCTAAGTTGGGAAATTTCTAGGAAACAATGAAACATTCAAGCAGAAAGAGTTAATTTAGGTTGGCACTACCACTTGCAACACCCATCTGTCTGCACTGGGCTACAGTGGCAGGCAGGTCATGACTCTTGCAAAATACCTTTATTTTTGGATTGTTTTCCCAAAGAAACACAGTTGGCTTTTTGATTGTCATTGTTATTTCATTTATCGTAAGTTAATGAGCATATAGGCTTGTTTTAAAAATAAATTTACTTTGTGAACTCTAGCCTGTTAAAATAAAGCAAAATTATAGCTGCAATGGGAACATTTTGAATACCTCACTGGTGATTTTTTAATTTATTTTTTGAATCCTAGTTTCTGCGACCTCTTTTAGAAGTACTTGGTGAATTCAAGAGAAGAGAAACAATGGCAGGTGAATAGACGTGGAATAAATTTGGTGTTGACATTTCCACTTAAAATCTGGAGAATTCTTTGAGCAAAACATCCCAAATGAAAATTTTGCTGCTATCCTCCAAAATTAATCAAGGATAGGATAGTAAATATAAATTATTAAGAGAAGACAAAGAACAAGGCGGCCAGCCCAAGACTGACGTACACTAGGAAAGCCAAGTATTGATACTTGTATACTTGGGGTCATGTTACAGTTCATAGCACAACTCCTTTTGAACGGAGTGACTAATCACAGGATGGCTGAAGGAATGAATGTGTGAGTATTTTCTAGAAGTGAACTTGTAATGGTTAGGACAAGAGGTAAGTTTTTGATCTGACGTATCCAGTCTGGCTGTCTACACTCATCCCATTAATCAGATAATTGTGAAATTTCAACCTGTGTCATGGGGGATCTCTATTTTCTAGTTGCGATTTGTACGTTCTAATTCACCCACACTTCCAGAATCCTTGGAAATCACACATCTGGGAACTCTTTGCATGGGAAACTTCAGAAAAAGTGCAGGTTTTTATTTTGAAGCACTGTAAGTAATGGCATGTCCAGTTCCCATGACTCAGTGCCAACAGTGCAAGACAAACTATTGGTTTATAGCCCAAATTGTAATGAAGAAAACGTGATTGTCAAAACTCTGAGCAATGGGCACTATCCATCTTTCTTTCAGCATCTTGGAGCTTATGCATTGTTTTTTTATTTTTTCCTATTGCTTTCTCCTTCCTGACAAGGCAAAATGAAACAATACCTGGTTTTGGTTTCATTTTGAGAGTGGTACCGTGTTTCTCCGAAAATAAGACCTAGTCAGACTATCAGCTCTAATGTGTCTTTTGGAGCAAAAATTAATATAAGACCTGGTCTTATTTTAATATAAGACTGGGTCTTGCATAATATGATATGATGTAATATAACATAACAACATAACATAACATAACATAACATAACATAACATAACATAACATAACATAACATAAAACACTGGGTCTTATATTAATTTTTGCTCCAAAAGATGCATTAGAGCTGATGGTCCAACTAGGTCTTATTTTCGGGAAACACAGTAAGGTATACTATTTCTTCCCAGAATGAAATATCTTATTTGTAAGTTAAATTAAAACACTTGAAAACACCAAGCTACTCGGCATGAATGTGAAGTCTCAGCAGCAGCTTAGAATGTGCAATGTTGTGAACAAAGCGGCTTGGGTTAGCATTCACTTGGTTAGCTTGCATGCGTACTTCGCTTACTTGATTTTTCCCCATTGTAATACGGGAGCTCTCAGTTACTCTTCAAAGGTACAATTGTTCTTAGAACATGAGCAACGAGCCTCACTAGCAGAATATTCACTAGAGACTGGCAGGATCTCCTTTGTCCTGTCAGTCTTCCATTCATTAACACTGGCATGATTTGGAGAAATTAATTGCCCTATTTCCTGGGCTCTATGCAAAGCAGTAGAAACAAGAAGGTAAAGCTGTACATATTTCTGGCATGACTCTCTAAAGTGTATTCAAAGATGGTGATTAATTTTCTTCTACAATAGTCCTAGGAATGACTTCCCTGAAATATCCCAGGGGGTACCTCACTTCATTTCTTTTAGAGAAAGTCATGACTAGGTTGAGTGCATCCTTTATACTCACCAGTATTCTGAACACTGAGCTCAAGAAAGTCACACCTCCTTAGAAGGTGCCCCAGGATTGGCTGGGAGAGTGTGCCTTAGGACTTCCAGCAAGGAATTTTGGTTTGGTTCCACTCCACATCAAACACTTCAACTTATTTTGTGCATTCTGGTCAGTTGGGCTTCATAACGAGTCCCTCAGAATAGTGTCTCCTGGGAAGTCAAGTCAAAGCTGATCCTTAGGTCTCTCAGGCCTGATCCAAATTCATGCCCTGCCTAATTCAGGTGTGATCTCCTATGAGTTACTTTTGTTTTCCTGGAGCAATGTTTCTCCAAACATTTCTCCAACCAAAATTCTAGAGCTGTCTCATAGTATGTAATCGGCAGGGTCGGAGATGCCTTCTTGCTGTATTTTCTTATCATTATCATGAGCTATTTTTTGCAATTTACAGACCTCATAGAGGAAGGAACTCAAAGATGCTAGAAGATCAATACACAGCTTACAAGTTAAGATACTTGGTTTGTGTGCAGTTGAAAAGATGTCTCACACGGATGTATAAATAAGTAGATAATTAGAAATAACTAGCGTACATAGAAAACTAAATGATTCAAACGATCAAGAATATGTCTTTCTCAGTTAAACGTTACTTAAAAAAAACCCTGTGGGGAGAAAAAAGCTTTTGTGTAAAAAAAGTATCTGGTCTCTATCAAATGTGTCACTGAGGTCACTTAGGTAAAGCCACACATGCTGATGTGACAGAATACAAGAGCCAAACGAGATTTTAAGAAAAGACACACAATTAAGGGAAGGGGTGGTGAATCCCTTTGTGGTCCACGCAATCTTCTTCCGCCTTCATTCTATTCGATTGATTGACAGGCCTTCTCCTCCTGACGTAGCTTCCTTATCTCCAGAGGGTTTCACCTGAGCTCCACTTCAACCAGCTACTCCAAAGTCTCCTTCTCATCCACCGAAGTTTACACTCTCCCTCTGCAACCACACAGTATCTTTCTCTCCCAGCCCTTGTCCTTTCATACTTCTCCTGGACGGCTCCAGGCTTGTGACACTATTTGTTATTTAATTACAAGCTTCCTCCCCCTGCTCCTCCATCCCCGTCCAACAGCCCATTTTTGGCTTTATTTCTGTCCCCAGGTCTGAACGCTACAGTCAAAGATGTAGCAGCTTCAAATTCCTTACCCCCTAGATCTTGTGCTGTGCTTCACCCTAAATAATCTCTATCCTTTCCTTCGCCTGTTCCAGCTTTCACAGAGCAGAAAATTACAGGTCAGAGGCACAAACTGTTCTGCTTGGCCCCACTAAGAAGTCATACAACCTCTCTCTACTCAGCTGGACCTTACTGCTTCCAGAGTCCTTGTGTCTATCTACTCCTTGTGGGCAGCATGTCACATGCCTCACAGGAGCTATCTAAAACTTATGAGCTTTTTTTGTACCTTCTGCATCTCACCTCCCCTATCCCAGCCCTGAACCAACATAGTAGATCTTCACTTGGCCTCATCTCTTGTTTCCCCTCCAAAGATAAGAGCATTCTGGTCAAAGTTCCTGCAGCTTTCCAACTCTCTTCCGTAAAATTTTATCATAACATAGCCATTTCTCTTCTTGCTCTTTCCTATTCTCGATAGAAACCATCTCGTCTCCTTTCCCAAACGAACGTTTTCTTTCATACTCTTGATTCTAGCTCTTCCAACTCCTTTTAGAAACTTATCATTAATTATCTCTCATGCTAGTCAATATTTCTCTTTCCACAACTGATTTCCCTTCTACTTACTGTCGGGAAAACAATTCCCCAAGGGTCTCTCATGCCTCTGCATGTGTCTGAGAAGAGGCATGACAGCCTCTGTTCTAGACTATTATCCCAAAGATGTCTGTATAACAAATAGCCTTGAAAGACAGAGTTTCTCCCTTCAAAGCAAAGGGTAGCTTTGCTTACTATTTATTAAAGATTTGGCTCCCTAAATGCAGGGGTCCTCTCCTGTAATGTAATCTAGGGGTCACCTGGCCTTCTCCGTGTCACCCTGTGGAAACTGGGCCGAGGGAAACACAGACAAAAAATGCCAGAACTCCTGAGACTGTCATTTCTGTGAGTGATAATCTGATCCTCAGTGAGCAGACACGTGCAGGTGTCAGTGAGACCACACTGGGGTGGCTTATAACCTGAGCACTTGGCTTGCCACACCCCTCGGTCAGCACGGCTACTAAGAGGGTAAGGAACACACACCACCTGATCAGATGGTAAAGCCGAAGAAGGGTAAGAGGGTTTCTCCTCTCTTTAAAATTGATTGTATGACACTGGTATGGATGAAGGAGAGCAAAACAGAAATTGCTTGAAATTCAAACCTCAATGGTTCAGTATGTGAGTTCCAGCTTCCAGCGTCAAGCCTGGGGATTTTATTTGCTGTCCTAGCATTTCTCCATCTCCACCCCTCTCCAGATGAAGATGAGCTTATCAGGCACCGAGTTTCATAATGTCACTCAAAGTTTCATTGCCTTCTTTCATTGCAGCATCCCAAAGCAGAGAGAAGAGAGGTTGTGTGGGTGACATTGAGATGGTGTCCGAAGCACGAGTGGACAGACCAGACGCTGATGAGTGTGACCCACTGGAGGACAGCGGCTTGCACACTACACACCGATGGGCCAGATGCCCGCCTAGGGCCACATGTGATTGAAAAGCAGTCCATACACCATGAAGGATAACAAGTAGATGTTAAAATGTAAAGTTACCTTTTACCTGGATTTAGGAGAATCAGTGAAACGGGAAGCAGTTCCTTCTGGAGTGGGAGGGATGGGTAGTTCTCACATGGGCAAGGGCTTGGTTGGCTTGTCCTATTCAGTGTACAATGTCCCCGGAGTCCCCTTTATCAGTATGAATTAGCACTAGGCTAGGTCTGGCAAGGCCCTGTAGAATTTTCCTGGGAGAGGTGCTGCATTTGACGGGAGGACCTGTCGGTGAGCGACCATATTTCCGCACATGAGATAACCTATATGGTTGGTTATCTTCTGAACAGGAAAGTTGAGGTCTTCTCCCCTTCCTTCTTGGCAAGTGTCTATAAAGAATTTCTCCTGTTACAGCAACATGTGTGGGAGTCGGTCATTCGAAGGCAAGGAGACTATGACGAAGTGAGTTGTGTTAACACTAAAAGCAGAAGAAATACAATTTTGAAGAACACTGGATAGTCTCAGTTGACAAGTAGTCGCAATTTTTAGTGATCGATTATGGAATAACTAGGTTTTTTGTTTTGTTTTGTTTTGGGCAACAGTTTTTTTTCCATCTCTCTTTCTCTTCTTATTACCCTTCACCCTACCAAAGCAGAAGAATTCCTGACACAGTTTCTCACTTTCTGTCTCTCAGTATTCATATAAGGATGTACACTGCTATCTTCGGTTACAAAGAATCATTTGGATATTTTCATTTCAGACAGATATATTATTTTTCTTTTGTTTATTTTAAATCATTCAGGCCTGGGAACAATATATTAAACACATATGTTGAAAGCTAACATTTGGACTGGACCTAGTAGAAAGAATGTGTGCCATGTAGAAGTAATAAACCTGGGTTGCAGTCAGACCCATCATCTAAATGAGGCACGCCACCTCATGTGTGCATTTCTCGCTTTCTCCAACTGTGAAGTGGAAACAATAAGATCTCCCTCATAGAGCTGTGATGAAGACTTATGAGAAAATACCTATTTTTAAAATTTCTTTGGGAACTATGAAGAACTGTGCAAATATTAATCCCCCCTCCTTGTTATCCGACAGAGTCTTTACACAGAAGCTGTTGTAGCACTGCTTGCTCCAAGGAACACAATTCTGAATATATTTGCAGATTTCCATTCATTCTGAATAGTTCAACTGGGCCCAGTCTACCTACCATCTACTAATGAAGTCATTTCTGTAATGTAGGCTGCTTTTCCAAAGTAATGTAAAGAGTTGGATAGTTACTAAATTCAGTTAAATGTAACATATTTCATCAGCATTTCTATGTACCGTATTTTGCCATGCACAAGGCACACTTTTTTGCCCAAATTTGCAAGGGAAAAAAATAAGGAATGCGCATTATACATGGATAGTACGAATTCCGTATATATATAAATGTTTTTAATTCTTTTGTCTATGCTTATGAGTGAAAAGGGTAACTCTAGAAATCAATAACAATATCCATATGCAAAATAATACCCTGGAACAGATAATCCATTTTGTTGAACTTACGATGAAATTGCAAAGATGGAGAATTCTTGGCTTTCCATAATGCGTAAATATCGTAAATTTGTTATGGGTACATAACATTTCTTGTATCATAATGTGTTAAAAAATGAATGCTAAAATTCCTTTATACTACAAAAAACAAGAACCTAAATGTAAACAAATAAAAATTTGAATTAAAAAGAAAGATTTTTTTTTCTCTGACAGTTTGGGCCAAAAACATGTATGTGCATTATACACAGGAGCGCATTATACACAGCAAAATATGGTGTGTAAGTACGATAAGACTGTCTTCAGTAATAATAATTTAGACCGCCAATATCCTTACGTTTGGGGGGACTACTTCTGAGCAGTCTCATCTAAAATAAATGAAATGACTTGACGCTTCGTTTCACTTTTTTTTTGTATTTCATTTCACTTTCAATGGATACAATTTAGTCATGAGGGCATATAGTCAGAATCTTCTCTGGGCAGAGCCACGATGAGGCAAATGAAATTACAATGACTCATGGGAGGAAGCTGGCCTGAAGGGACCTGGGAGTTGGAGTCCAACTGCTAACATCAACCTGAAGATAATGAATGTGTGTAGGCACAGAACCCAGGCGCTCATGTTCCATAATATCTTATTGTAGTAGTCTGGAGACAGCAGAAATAAGAAATATAAGCAGCTATTTTCAGACTGCCTAAAATGGTAAGCTATCTCCGAGTGCTGGTAGAGAAAAGGCAACAGCATTATTTGTAGCGTACATTTTATTTTGGGAGGACTTTTGCTTAAGTAGTACCAGGGGTTTTCCAGGCTTAAAGTATTAGAGAATGGGTGACTCCAGCCTCCTCATTCTTAGAGGGTTTGGGAAATGAATGATCTTAGCTTGGCTTGAAAACTATAGAATAGAATATATTTTTAGCCTAATAAATCTTCTCAATCCTTTCAAAAATAGATCCATAGAAAGAACAAACAGATGGAAGCCCATGTGCTGTTTTGTAACATGTCCAGGGTTTTAAAATCGAATAAACACTGAAACTCGGCAGGCACAAATCCATCCTTTCTGAAACGAAATCCTATGAGATTGTGTGTGTGTGATGGGGGTGGGGGGAGCTGCTCTAATGAAATATGCATGTTAAAAAAAATCCAGAACCCCTGCCAGCTTCTCTGCTAGGGACATAGGATAAATGGCCTCAGAGTATGGACATTAATCCAGTTCTCATTGGTGAAAATATGCATAATATTTCTGGGATGCTTATTATTGTAATAAGCCAAGCACTCCGGATGTTGGAACAAATAGAAAATCGTACTGAAATACTGCAAAAACTAGGTTATTTTCCCATATGCTCCCATCACATTATTTAACAAGACATTATAATCAGTTAAGGCCATGAATACAACTTGATTATATTTTTTCAATAATTAATTTGAGTCCTCATGAGAGAATTGGTTAGAAATAAACTTGCAGTTTTTGGACCTTGCTCTCCTCTCACATATTTCATATTATTCCTCATGTCAACCTTCTTCTTTTGCTATGTGGTTGCAATTAAAAGGATATTTTGATGGAGAAAGAACAATATTCATTGGAATTTGAACACACAGAACAGAGAATAAGCTTGCGTAGGTAAGAAGTGAGGCCTTTCTGAGGTTTGTATCCCCAGCGTTTGGCACGGTAACCTATGTATTTACAAATATCAAGTAGGTATTGAGAAGTGTTTATTGAGGGACTAAGTGAATGAATGAATACAAAGTTGGAGGTTAGGATCTCTTCGTCACACTTGGGTGCTGGTGTAGCGATTAAAGGTGTTTCTTCATTTGTCCTGAGTTCTCTTTGGGTCATGCCTAAGGAAATGTTTGGTTGGAATTTTTCACCATAGCAGAGTATATAGGTTTAAAAAAATGCATGATGTATTTTAAAGTTTTTCTGGCTTTAAAAAAAAAATCCAATAACTGACTACCTGTTTAAATTCTATAGAAAAGTTAGTGCTGGGTTAATAATGTATTCATTTAATCACCACAAACATTTATAGGCCAGACACAAGGATTTCAAGGATGAACATGTCCGTCCCACCCCTTCCATGGAGAACCTCAGAGAGAGAGAGAGAGAGAGAAGAGATTGCTGGAACTGACATATACACAGATAACAACAAAGTGACAGGAGTTCCATGACATGGGACGCACCGGGCACGGTTAAAAAAGCCATTCTGCCTGGGTTAGGTGCAAGAAGCAGGAAGGCTTCCAAGAGGCCTGAAGAGTGAAATCACCACGTGCTCAGGGCAAAGGAATGGCCGTATGGGAGAGCATGGTGTGTCCAGGAAGGAGAGACATGCTGTGTGGCTGGCGTAGAGCACTTAGGTCTGGGCAGGAGGTTTAAGACTGAGACAGAGCAGGAAGCGGCAGGAGATGAGGCCAGACAGACAAGCAGAGGTCAGAGCCAGGGATGCACCACAGGGGAAGAGCCAACGGGAACTGTTACACCTGAGAGGCTTACTTACTGGGAAGGAAGTAATGAGAATGCAATGGTGGGGTGATTCATGGACTGGGAAGGCAAACTGAGTTTCCTGAGTGTATGTAACCTTGGTGAAAGTGTTTTGAATTTGCTAGGGGGAAAAAAACAAGAGGCGTGGGATTGCTAATGTTACTCGGTCAGCTCACGCATCAATTATTTAATGGAATACTTGTGGAACAAATCTCAATGTCAAGTTGATTTCCCCAGATACAATCAAGTTACTTCTCCCCTCTCCCGTCTTCTCCTGAGCAGTTGGTATGTGCAAACTAGATTGACTTAATACCAAGCTTCCCTCACCTTCAGGTATCATAAGAAGGTCCGCCTTTCCCTGTTAAGTCAGGTGATATTATCTAAAACCAAACTGATTTGTGGAGTATCTGATGTGATAGATATGCAAGCCAGGTTCCTTTTGTTACAATGGCCAGCCAAAAGGTGACATGACGACAAAAAAGCATTTAATGCTGTTTGAGCCTTTCCCTGCAACATTCAAATATGAAACAAATAAGGCAGAGAATTAAAAAGCAAAAGTAGCACAAAAATGCTATGTAGCTATTATTGTTGCTTACATCTGGCTATCATAAATGGCACAGAAATTGTATAAAGGGAACAGGCGGTGACATATGTGGAATTTATATCTGAGAGCACTTCGGGTTTTAATTCTTAGTGTTCAAAATTACTGACTAGTCAGATAAGGAAACCAATTCCTTTCAAAACATGTTTTGTTTTTCTCCCTCCTGAAATATCATTTCCCAATAGGAAAGAGACTTGAAGGAACCATTTACTTCACCCCACCCCTATTCAGTCTTTTCTTTAAAATGAAAAATTTCTAAAGAAAGAGATTTACCATCCTTGGTAACCTAGATACACATTCTCAGGAAATGTATAAATTATTCCCTCAAGCTGCTGTTTACTTATTTCCATTTATTCTTTCCTCAGTAAAGAAAGGAAACAGCTATCTGCAGCCCTTGTCATATGCTTGCTGACTGTTCTTACCTCCCCTCAGTCCTCTCTTCTTCAAGTTCTGTCCTCCTCTTGTCTTTCCTTATTGCTCATAGATATTAATATTTTTACTCTGTTTTCACTTGTGTTGGGATGGGATTTTCCAACGTGTGGACCCATTGCCCTAGCAGGATTTGTGCTACATGGAATCCGACTGAGAAACCGTGATCATTTGCAGTTTCCACTTCCTATGTTCCTGTCATACAGATGTTAGAATTAGACTTTTCCTGACTTCGCTTTGACTGAAGTACCAATATAATAAGTACTGATACCAACGTCAGTCTAAGAAAAATTTGCATATGAGATTTCTAAAGACAATCCAGGAGGCTAGGATCCACAGATCAAAATTTTAAAACTTCAAAGAAAACAAACGAAAGAGGTAAGATCATACCTTAGACCATACACACAAATTAAAATAGATCAAGACCTAAAATTAAGGGCTAAAACTATAAAACTCTTAGAAAATAATATAGGGGAAAAGCTTTGTGACATTGAATTTGGTAATGAATTCTTGGATATGACACCAAAAAGCATTGGCAAAAAAAAAATAAAATAAAAATGAGTTAGATAGACTGCAACAAAATTAAAACTTATGTATCAAAGGACACTACCTACAGTGAAAAGACAATCCATGGAATGGGAGAAAATACTTGCCAATCATACATCTGATAAGAGGTTGATATCCAGAATATATGCATATAAAAAACTCATACAACTCAACAACAGCAAAATAAAAACAACCCGATTAAAGACGGGCAAAGGATTTGAATAGATATTGCTCCAAAGAAGATATACAAATGGCCAATAAGCACATGAAAATGCCTCTAGTCATTAAGAAAATGCAAATCAAAACCACAATGAAATACCACTCTACACACACTAGGATGGCTATTATAAAAAAAAACAAAAACAAAAACAAAAAACCCCAGAAAATAACAAGTGTTGGGAAGCATAAGGGGGAAATTAGAACCCTGTACACTGTTGGAGGGAATGCAAAATGGTGTGGCACTGTGGAAAACAGTATGACAATTCCTCAAAAAATTAGAAATAGAATTACTATATGATCCAGCAATTACACTTTTGGGTATACACCCAAAAGAAGCAAAAGCACAGATTTAAGCAGATATTTGTACACTCATGTTCATAATAGCATTATTCACAATAGCCAAGAGGTGGGAGAAACCCAAACGTCCATCAATGGATGAATGGATAAAGAAAATATACAATATAGATACAATGGAGTATTATTCAGGATTAAAAAGGAAGGCAATTCTGACACATGCTACAACATGGATGAACCTTGAAGACACTATGCTAAGTGAAATAAGCCAGTCACGAAAGGACAACTATTGTATGATTCCACTTACATGAAGTTCCTAGAGTAGACAGATTCACAGAGACAGAAAATATAATGGTGGCTCCAGGGGCTGGGGGAAGGCGGAAATGCAGAGTTAGTGTTTAGTGGGTACAGAGTTCCAGTTGGGGAAGATGAAAAACAGTAGTGGTAATGTTTGCACAACAATGTAAATGTCTTAATGCCACAGAATTGTGCACTTAGAAATGATTAAAATGGTAACGTTTGTTACGTATATCTTACCAGAATAATAAAAAGCAAAGAAGTCAGAGTGTAGAACAGAGAGAGAGAGAAGATTGTTAGGAGGCTGTCTAGATGAAGCCTTGCCCTGGGTCTCCATCCACTTTCCTCCACCCCAGGGGGCTTCTACGTCTCCCACTGCAGGTCTAGTGGGGGTGGGGTGGGCAGCTGTGCGATACCCAGAAAGCGTTGACTCTACAACTGGGGCACCATGAACCAGTATATCTAGAGAAGAGGAGACTCACTGCTTTGGTCTCATGACCATAAAACTGCTGCTTTGAGATGGGCACTTGCAGAGTTTTGGGGGGCAAGGGACACAAGTGTGCCCGTGGTCCAAGCAGGAGGGAGAGTTGCTGGATTTTCTTAGATACCATCCACCAGGCCTAACTCCACCTCAAAAGACCTCAGCAGCCATGGTCTGCAGGGACATCACAGGATGCCCAGAGGATGAAGGAAGTCTAGGGAATGACCAGTGGGCCATCGTGGGGGGCCGGAGAAAGGGGCAGGAAGATCCAGAAAGGGTCCTCCCTTCAAAGAGTCATGGACTTGCAATGCGAGTCATCTTGTAAACATCTGCCAGGCCAGGGCACACAAGGCCAGTGTTCAGGGGTGCTAGTTCAAGTAATAACTGTCTTATTCCCTTGCCTCCCTCCCCATCCCGGAAGGACAGAGACAAGAAAGGGGCGGGTCAATGTGGCCCAAGGTAAGCCAAGCCCAGAGAGCAGATTCAAGGAACTTCTAAAGTTCCATAATGCCATGGATGGTACAGTCTAAGTCTCAATTCAGACCACTAATAAAGTGGCTACCTCTGAGTGAGCAGAAAATTATGGGGTCCATGGACCATTATTTATGTTGCATTAAGTTCAAAGGGACTGCCAGAGACAAAAATATAGCTTCATGTTGGTCACCAACCATCACCAGCTACAAGACGGAAGTTCCCCTGGGATCCCTGAAGAACTGGTGGGGGTTTCACAGAAAACCCCAAAAGTGAAAGTGAAGTCAGTGGCCCCCCAGGGGGATAATTGGGTTATGATCTTGGTCTTATGTTTGTGTTCTCTGTGTCACTTGAGATAATTTACTTAACTTCTTTGAGCCCCAATTCCTTCCTTTGTAAAATGGAACTAATTATGGTATCTGCCATCTTGATGATTTTTAGAATTCAATGAGGCAATGAAGGTACGTGCTGCATAAATGTGAGCTATAAGTAGTATCATGAGTAGAAAAAAATTACAGGTGTTTCCCTCTTGGGAATTTCATTTCCAACAAAGACGATCACACATCTTCTAACGGAAATCCTGGAAACCTGCCTCTGACAAAGACCTTGGAAACAGAGTATTACAGGTATCGAAGTCCAAACTCAGTTTAACTCAGGTCAAGATGAACTGGGGGCCCTGCTCCGAGCAAGGTCCTTTGCTGGGCCCATGTGTGGGATGGTGTCTGTGCAGAAACTTGGGGAGCAGTGGAGAACCTGCTTCTCTTTGCCTGGATTTGCTTCGTAACGCTTCACCATGGCAACAGGGAAGCACCTGCCAAGAACTGCAGCTGACACCATGAAAAACATCCCCTCTCTCAAGGTACTCGAAATTGCACAGTGTGATTCATGGTGGCTTTCTCTTTCTGGCTGGCTGCTGGATCGTATGCTGAGCAAGCGCAGAGTATGAGAGAGGTTTCTAAGTTACAGAGGTGCCTCATGCGTGAGAGAGTGTGTTCATGAAAGCAGAAGTGAAGGCTTTGCAGTATGACTCGCTCAGGATGTGAGAGAGTACCTGTGAAGTCAATAAACATCCCCTACCTGCTTTTTAGGAGCCAGGTAATAGTTCTAGGCTCTGGGAAACCAGTGAACTAGATGGTCAGGAGCCATATTTCAGCGAGTGTACAGGGGGAGACTGACCATGCATGCCCCAATACACAAACCAGTTTATCCCACAGTGATAACTGTCCTTTGGGTGGTCCAGAAAATGAAGTGGTGGCATTTGAGCTGAGGTATGAATGACAGGAAGGATCTTGAACTTGGGACACTCCTGCCAAAGACCATTCCAGTCTCAAGAAAGAGCTAGAAGACTAGGAAGGTGTCTGAATTTGGAGGACCCTCTACTAAGTTTGGATTTTGTTCTAAGTTTGACAGGAAACCATTAAAGAGTTTCAAACAGGGAAGTGGTGTAATCTGATTTATAGTCACTTGGAAAAGATCCTTGTGGCTTCTATTAGAGATTGAACTGGTAGGAGGTAAAGGGTAGGGTGGTGGGAGGAAAGCAGGAAGAGATGGCATTGTCTGAGTGAGAAATGACGGTGCTTGGAGTGGGGTGGGTGGTAGAGGTGGAGAGAAGGTAAATGAGAGATGCTGACGGTGCTGGCTTCTTTCCAAGCAAACTAAGAACCCCCCACAAACACTTACCATGTTTCCCTGAAAATAAGACCTAGCCGGACAATCAGCCCTAATGCGTCTTTTGGAGCAAAAATTAATATAACCCGGTCTTATTATATTATATTATATTATATTATATTATATTATATTATATTATATTATATTATATTATATTATTATACCCGGTCTTATAATATAGTAAAATAAGACCGGGTCTTATATTAATTTTTGGTCCAAAAGACGCATTAGAGCTGATTGTCCGGCTAGGTCTTATTTTCAGAGAAACACAGTACATAGATAGCCTGTAGCACATAATCAGTAGATTTTGCCTTAAACTTGCTCTCCATTCTTTCATGTCTGTGTCTCATCTTTGTAACTTGACTGCCACGTCATTCAATACATAGACACCCAGCACTCATCAAAAGTGTGTGGCACTGGCCCTTCCCACCAAGGAATTTACCCGAAGGGAGGAAAACATAAGGCTAATACAAATTAACCAGCAGACAATACAGAATATAAGTAAGTGCCATAAAGGCAAAGGTATCCGTCTTGTTAAAGGAGGAAGGGCAGCAGCTACAGGAGCACACAGCTATCTTTGAAGAAAGGCCCTTGGCAATGAACTCAAAGTCACCAGAGAGTTTCAAGGTGGATGGAGACACGATCAGATAAGCAAATGGATTAGATAAGGCAAGAATGGTCTAAAGACTGGTGAGCAGGCTGGTGCAGGAGCCTAGCATGAGATGTGGGTGGGAGGCGTGGGGAGGAAGATGGAGGAAAGGGGGTGAGTGCGAGACTTATTTAGGAGGGTGAACCACCAGAACCACTGGACTTGGTAACTGGTTGGATGGGAGGGGGAGCTAAGGAAGAAACAAGAAGAAAGGATGACCTGCATGGATTGCTCTCTCTCTCTCTCTCTCTCTCTCTCTCTCTCTCTCTCTCTTTTACTTTTGTTGCAAAGAAACATCAATAACTGCGTATTGAAGGTAAGTTTAATGGGACCACATTTCACTAATAACTGTCTAGTTTTTTAATTTCCATGAACTGTGGGGATTAGGGTGTGTGTGTGTATGTGTGTGTGTGTGTGTGTGTGTGTGTGTGTGTGTGTGTGTGTGAGTTTTAACTGAGTAATCAGTTTGGTGGAGTGTAAGAATTGACTTAGAATGAGTCTATCAGAAAATAGAGATTGTTTGCTTCACATTCTTTTATAAATTCCGATATTTCATATTTGTGTAAAACTTAAACATCTGTATTACATAGTTACTATTATCTCTAATTTACAGTAGAAACTGAGGTCCAGAGCAGCTAAATGTCATCCGAGGTCATCTGGCTCTAAAGGGTTTGGAGCCAAGACTTGAACTTTGGTCTTTACACCTGTGTTTGTTGTTGGGGGGTGAAGGGTAGGGGCAACAAAATATTGTACAGGTCTTTGTAGTTCTGTGTTAGAATACTAACAGAGAGATAACAGGACTAATAATCATTCATATTAAAAATAATGACTATATATTTATTTAATAGTTTATACAAGTAGATCGGGAGGTCTCACAGATAAGCTCTCAATCCTTACAGCACCCCTCGTGGGAACACAGGAGCAAGGATGGTGGTTCTTGGTACCCGATGGGAACGTGAAAAGGAAGGTTCAGTGAATAGTCGTGGTTCAAAGCAAGTCATGACAGGACAAAGTCACTAACCTGCTTTGTTTTGTCTATTCGAGAATGTCATCTTTTGAGAAATGAATATTGAGGAAGAAAATATAATCTTATTCAGTGGGTAAGGGCATTTATATCTCTAAGAAAAGAATGGCAGAACATGCTAAAGAATACCATAAGGGATAACTTAGTAGATTACAGTTCTTTTCAAGGAGAAAAAAATAAACTTGGCTTGTATGAAAAGGATGAATAACAATGGAAACCGGCCCTGGACTTTGTAGCAAGAGAGTCTCAAAGGAAAGAGATAATGTTGAGAAGACACTAGCAAAACCAGTGAACTTAAGGAAAATAGAATGCTTCTGTCTGAATAAATCAGAAGAGTGAAATCAAAGCTTATTTTAAAATGATCTGACAGAGGGAATCACAATGGCGTAATAAATCCAGAGAGAATAACTTCAACAGTTTTGAAGACTTCAAGAGGAAAGAAAATAATAATAATTTAATTTAGGGGGACAGAATTAGAGGTAGAAATAACTATAAGAGTCAATATGATGCCACTTCACAAAATTAGAGAATTAAAAACTGAAAGCAAAACTATCACAGAGCAAAAAAAGTCGTACATCAGATATAGACAAGTATTTCTAGATACAATTTGTAACAGATAAAGGGAATACAACTACGGGCAAATTATGCATTTGTTTTGAAGTCGGGAATTGAATTTCCCACCTTGACCATGTTTGAGGAGCCCGCCCTGAAATTCCTACCTATTTATAGAAATTCATTGTGCAAATTAATTGGAAAAGTGTTCATGGAATAAATATACTATTTAGAGAAATGGAAAGCTTGATTTGTGAAGCTATTTATTTAAAAAAAATCATTTATTTAAGACATAATTATTTGTAATGAAAAGAGATGTATGATTCAGTACTTGCCGGGGGCTTATAATCGACAGAAAATGTATTTGGGAGAAAAGTACCCATGCAAAGATGCATATGACTTAACTCTGAGTGGAACAAACAACAACGCTCTGTGTGGCTCAGAGAGCTCAAGGAGGGTCATTCTGGAGGGGGAGTGCTTTGCAGTGGGCGGAAGGATGAGCAGTATTTGGAGAACTGAACAGGAAGTCAGGGGGTCAGCCATTACAAGATGAGACTCTGTCTTGAGTAAGGGTGTACAGGTCACGTGTAAGCATGCTTTGGGAGCCAGGAAAACACTGGCCAGCTGGAGTGGAGGCTCCTTGTAGGACAATAAGGTCATTGGTGTTAAGATAGCAGAGGTTGGATATTAGACTGAGTTGGGACTTTATTTGATAGCAGTGCAGGACCACTGAAAATTTCAAAAAGGAGTATAAATAGATGAGAATAATTTGAAGCCCCAGGCAGGGTGGCCCAGGAGGGAAGGGAGTGGTGGCAGACATTCATTAGTAACGAAGGTGTTGCAATGATGAAGAAGGTGATCGCGATAGAAAGAGCAGCTGGCATTTACGGAGCGCTTCTTCTGTGCCACCTATCATTGTAAGTACCTTACACAGACCATCTCATTTAATTCTCTTAGCATCCTTACGGGAATGATGTGATTCCTACTGATAAGTCCCATCCAATCAGAAACACACCTGCAGTCCCACACAAGAAGGGTTATTCAATTGGCGGCAACAAGGGAGGTCCCACTATGGGAAACTGTGGAGTGTTTTGGGGACGAGGGAGTAGGCAGGGGTGTTTTGTAGGGTTTGGGCTGGGCTGAATAATTCTGAAGCGGAGCTAAGGTGAAAGGATTATCTCTGGACCAGAATTCCTGGAGATGGGTCAGGTCAGAGCTGGTTGTTACTGTCATGAAGTGAGGGTAGGTTTGCGACTAGGTTTCTCAGTAATCTTTCCTCAGGAACAAAGTGGGGCTGCCGAAGTCATTGATAAGAAAGCAGTAATTATTAAAAAGGGGGTAAGACATTGTGTGGCTATGGCTGACCTCGGAAGAATCATTGTTTTGGGTTGGCTTTGTCTCTGATTTTATCCAGCTGTCATCAGAGTCTGATTGATACCAGGGTGAGTTTTACTTTCTCGGTCCTGGGGTTTACTCTCACTATCCTACAACTGCTGAATCCGAGACACAGAAAAATGGTTTCACACTACTGATAAGTTACGTATTTGAACCTGCAGTACTTTAGGTGTGAGGTTGGAAGGGTCTAAAGTGGGAGACAAGATGGAAAGGAAAGGTCTGGAAAGGTTTGGTGATTAATTAAATGTGAGGAATGAGAGAGAAGTCACTGCATACCGTGTCTCTTGGTACCAAGGAGTGCATGGCAGGGGGCGTGGGTAGAAGAATAATAATTTTATTTTAGGCTACTGTAGGGAAATGCTTGAAGATTAGCATAAGTTTAAGGAAGTAGACAGTTTCTAAAATATCATCATAAAATAGATTCACTCAATAGCAATTAATTTAAAAATGTACGTCAGTATTACTTAAAAGACTTTCCCACCCACCTGGTATGGCACCGTGAGTTCATATTACTTTGTCCTTAAAATAGTGATGTGTGAAGGAGGTATGACAATGCATTTTCCGGGTGAGCCCTAGGAAGTTAAAGTGACAGTCTCAAGGTCATAGAGCAAGTCAGGAGTGGAATTAGGTTTGCACTGGTTTTACTTGCTGTCCGCTGCATAATTACTCCAAACCCAATTTTCTTATAAGGTGCAAAGAATACTAAACTTGGTACAAGTCTTGATGTATCTGAGTAGGAGAAATAGATTTAAATTCAGCAAGTTGAATGTCAGGAAAAACAAACAAACAAGAAAAACCTTGACATTACTAAAGAAATTATATAATATTTTTGCTAACTACCAGGGTGGTAGTCCATGATATTTAATTTTTTTTTTTAATTTTTGTGAGAGGATATTAAATTTCTCTTGCCTACAAACAGAATGGCTGCAAAAGATATTCCCTTTTTGAGTTAGAATGGGTGGTACATTTTAAGAATGAATTTCAAAGGCTATGAATTTGGCATTCAATTACGGGCCATCGATTCTATTAGGTAAAGCTGTAGCTATCCACCAAGTCCCTTCTTCTGCACATTTTAATTTTTTTTCATTTGTAAAATAACAATACTGTTAGTCAATCCTTCCTCTCCAACCCAAATTACCCCATCTGATGACAGAGGAGACATTCATGAAGGTGTTTATGAAACATTTAATTGGCATACAGTTTAATATAGCCTACTTAAATTGTTTTCTAAATTCGATTGAAAAACATAATAGACATGATAAATAAAAATGTAGCCACCAGCACTACTATGAGAAAACAGAAAGCTTTCTGTGAGGAGAACATTGCAAGGCATTCTAATCATTGTCCCTTTTATCAGTCACTGAGGAATCCCCCAAACATTGACTGGTGGTGTTAACCCAGCAGCGAAGGCCAACAAGTAGGGGGGAGTAGGTTGCGTCAGTCACCCACTAGGTCTAGGAGAAATAATTCCCTGGGTTCCTGTTGAGAAAGTTCCTGAAAGAAATGTTTACACTCTAGACCGAGACTGACTCTACTGCAGAATCCAATGAAGACAGGTGAAAAAAGCAAAGCCTTACAAATCTGAGTCACTATACAAGAAGTTGAAAAAGCATGACATTTTGCTTTTCAGAAGAGCAGAAACCCTTCACACCAAAATGTGAGATAACATTGAATCAAAAGTTTGATGACTCTGCTTGCTGCAAAGACATCATCAGAAACATTGGTGACTATTTGGGACGTCGTGCCACATCTTTTCAAATGTCAGTTATCGCAGGCACCGCCTGTTCTTTAGTTTCTATAGGCGACGCCTGAATGAACCTGCTTGCTGAGCAGGAAGGTTGGGAAAGAAGAGAGCAGGGCTCTTTTAAGCAGCAATTGCCACAGTCCTAACCCAGGCTTTGCCCTATGAATCACACCTTGCTCCTTCGGAAACATAATACCATTGAGAAGGTGTCATACACAGAAACTCTTTTATCCATTCAAAACCCTTTAAGGTCATCTCCAAGGACAATGTGTCTCTTTCCTCTTGGAAGATTATTTTTCTACACGCCGTGTTCTCCTTCAGCATCTAACCCACCAGGGTGTATGAAAGTTGGGTTTAGGAAGGCTCTAATTTTGATATTTGCAGAATTTATTGACCTCTTCACTACCGTCATGATTGGGGGGTGGGAGGAGGGGGTGGGGGGTGGGAAAGCCTTCCACAGATGTACAAAGTCCTGAACCTTTT
This sequence comes from Rhinolophus sinicus, assembly GCF_036562045.2. Taxonomy (NCBI): domain Eukaryota; kingdom Metazoa; phylum Chordata; class Mammalia; order Chiroptera; family Rhinolophidae; genus Rhinolophus; species Rhinolophus sinicus. Next base: position 9,085,186 of record NC_133763.1, read on the forward strand.
CCGTGTGAAAGCAACAATCATGGAGGCCCACCATCAATCTGGTGGGTTTACTGCAGGGCAAGGAGCAAGCAACGTATTTCATTTCATGTCTTCTTTAGCAGAGGTTTTAAAATTAAAGATGCTCCTAGAATCCGTAATGGGAGAACTCCGTTAATAAGGGGCAAGACTTGTGGTTTTAGGTGAACTTGGTAGGGTATTCCTTAAGGAAAAGACATTATTCACGAATTCATGTCACGAAACTATCAAAATGTTCAGCACATCTATACCGTCTGATTAGACTGTTTCAGAGGCACATTTCCATTTAATTCATCTGCTGCCAGGCTCCTTGAGAAATCGCTGTATTTGGTGCATATTTTGGACTCACTGCTTCAAAATCTTGACAATATGTTTAGTTTGCATAAATCAGGCAAAACATATTTTGTTTTGTTCAGCATGCTCTGAACTTTCACAGTTATTTCATTATCTGTTCAGATGGTCCCTCAGCCTTGTTTCAACTGAAAGGGAAATTGTAAATGTTGTTAAAATAAAACCCGGCTGATGCTTTGGCAGCTGTGCAATTTGCAAAGGACCCGGGTTCAGGGATCTAGCTTAAACCCAAGACGCTTATCTTCACTAACTTCTCATGGTGAGCATTACGAAGCATCACATTTTGCAGAAATCTGTCCAATCTTCCCTCTTTAAGGAAATCTATTTTCATTTTAGAAAGATCCATCTTCCCCCAGCTTCCCTTCTTGGTCTCAGGCACCGCTGATTATAAGTTTCTTCCTCTTTATAAAATATTCTAAAATTCGTCCTGCTTATAATTTTGAGTCACCTAATTATGGCAGCTTTGTCTTTCTTATGTCTCCTCTCATTATTGTCTTTTACAGTTAATTCAAAATAAGTGTGTTCAAATATATATATATATATATATATATATATATATATATATATATATATATATATATTTATACTATATCTGCTTCTCCATAAACTCGTTTAGTTCTCACAAACATTTAATATTAAGGCTTCAGGTTTTGGGTTTGCTCTCAAGAGTTTAGGAAATCCTTCATGCCCTCTCCTGACCTTCCTCAAGTGCAGATATAGCCTCCTCATTCTCTCTCCTGCTCTGTGGAATCCTTCATGCAAAATTTTCCTTTTGGACAAGACATTTAGTATAACAGGAATAGATCTCAACACCTTCCCCTTTATTTTAAAATATGAGGTCAGACAATTAAGTTTGCAAACTCATTGCTGAATATCATCACTACGGTCACCTTCGAAGTACTCCCCTTAGGAAGCTATGCACTGACACCAATGCCTAGTCCACCCTTGAAAGCAGTTTTGGAACTCTTTTTCTGGAATGGCCATCAGAGCTGTCATCATATTACCCTTGATGTCCTGAATGTCATCAAAATATCTTCATTTCAATATTTCCTTAATCTTCGGGTAAAGAAAGGAGTCATTGGGGGCCAGATGAGGTGAGTAGGGAGGGTGTTCCAATACAGTTATTTGTTTACTGGCAGGAAACTCCCTCAGAGACAGTGCCGTGTGAGCTGGTGCATTGTCGTGATGCAAGAACCATGAATTGTTGGTGAAAAGTTCAGGTCGTCTAACTTTCTCCCGCAGCCTTTTCAGCACTTCCAAATAGTAAACTTGGTTAACTGTTTGTCCAGTTGGTACAAACTCATAATGAATAATCCCTCTGATATCAAAAAAGGTGAGCAACATTGTTGCAACAAGTTCTCAAACTTAATCGTCAGACCTTGTATAAGATATGAAGATTAAGCCATGGGGATTAGTCAATAAAAGACAAAGGAAAATGTTAACGTAGACTCAGTCCCTATTCATTGGTTCATTCGCTCATGCATTCAACAAACATTTAATGTGTGGTTTAAGGGTTATGATAAGCATTGGAGATTCAATGGAGAACAATGGGTAAAGGTCCCTACTTTCTCTGAGTTCACAGTCTACGTGGGATCAAGACAAACAGTTATAACACTGATAAGTGCTGCTAAAGGGGAAAGTACATGTTATTACATTATATTTCATACTCTATCTTTAAAAATTAATAGGAAGGGATAAAACAGGATTTTCTTATCCTTTTAGCCCTTATGTCTAAATACATTCTAGGGATAGTTGGCACTAAAAAATTAAAATTTCCATCAGAAGTAATTTCAGAACATTCCAACTCCTCTGCCTGTGTCTCTCTCATTTCCATTTTCTTTCTTCCCCGGCATAAAAGGAGGATGCGTTCAGTGTTGGCTTTATTGGGCAGAGTGTCTGTCACTTTACTGGGGACACTTTGTTGGGGAGCTCCTGAATCATGGTGGGGAGAAGACATCCCACAATTTCACGTGCAATCCCTTCTTCATGACCTTTAATTTATCAGCTTACAAGGAATTTTCCAGCCTCAATAAAAAATATGTCTCCTGTCTCTGCTCTGCTTAATTATTCTTTATCTATTACTGACCTTCTGATTGATTTCTTTAATTTTTTCAGTACTTACTACAGTTCAAGCCACTGTTTTCTCTGCAATTCACACACTTTTCTTTGGGTCATTCTCTTGCGTAATTCACGAGGAACAACGATCATTCCACACACTTGAATATGTCATTTTGTTAGAACTGTGGTGCGCTGAGTAAAATGGCAACATTACAACTGGAAAAACATGAAAAAATCAAAAAGCGTGCATCCCCTTAATGTTAGGACTTGGCCCAGTATGGATTTAAATGAAAATTGACCTCAGTAGGGTGATTTTATCCTCTGAACACATGTTTGGCTACTTAAAAACTTTCTATTCCTTTTATTTTTATTTTTTAAAAGATAAGTCCTTCAATCAAAATTAGCCAAAGGTTTATTAAGTCGTGAAAGTAACTTTCATGTGGTGCCTTGCACAGAATGGCTAAAATAAGAAATGATGGGAATTAACAAGTATCGGTGAAAATGTAGAATAAACAGAAGGCTACACACTGCTGGAGGGAGGATAAATGAGTACAACCACTCTGAAAACCGTCGTCAGTACCTACGAGTATGAAAGCTGAACACATGCCTTCCTGTGACTAGTGATTCCACTCCTAAGTGTATACCCAACGGGAGTGGCAGGTAGGAGTTAGAAAATGAGAGGAGGAGGGGGGTGGGCGGGGGTCCATGTGCCTATAGGAAAAGCTCATAAATAGCTTTGATTAGCTGCCTCCAGCCACGTATCTGTTTTTATAACAACAGATGACAAGAGGTGGTCTGAAGCAAGATAAAAATCGGAGTCAACAGACCTCCACCCATCTTAGGAGGTCAAGCCTTCCCATGAAACAGCACCCACCACCTTTTCCCGCCAAATCAATATGTAACTCCCTCACCCCACCCAGCAAATATAAGTCCTTGGGACAAGGGGTCTCTCACTCTCTCACCCTCTTGCCAGCTCTCTCTCTCTCTCTCTCTCTGTCTCTCTGTCACTCTATCTCTGCATGTTTCTCTGTCTCTCTGTCTCTGTCTCTGTCTCTGTTTCTCTGTCTCTGTCTCTCTCTGTCTCTGTCTCTCTGTGTGTTTCTCTGTCTCTCTCTCTCTGTCTCTCGTTGTCTCTGTCTCTGTCACTCTCTCTCTCTGTGTTTCTCTGTCTCTCTGTCTCTCTCTCTCTGTCTCTCTCTTTCTGTCTGCCTGTCTCTCCTACCTTGGCTAGGCCCGTTCTCTTCTCCTAGGACATTTCACTAATAAACCCTGCTTGTCTACTAATCAGCTTGCTGACCTTTGATTCTTTATTGCATCGGCAAGAAGAACCGAGACTCCCATAATAGGAGGATAACAAAAATCATGGAATAGAATGTTTATAGCAGTGTGAGAATTCATAATTGCTCCAAACCAGACATGCTCATCAGTATCAGAATGAATAAATTGTGGTGTATTTATATAATGTAATACTATACTGCGAGGAGAATTGAATTAACATGCATCCACACGGCTGAATCTCACAAGCATAATTATTCAACGAAGATAATACTGAACAAAAGAAGCCAGATATGAAAAAAGCACGCAGTCGATGTTTTCCTTTACATCAAGTTCAAAAGCAGGCAAACTAATTGTCAGGAAAGTACGTACCCCTTGGGGGTGGTTGAGGAGACTGATGTTTATATGAGTGTGTTTAACTTTTGAAAATTAATCAAGTTATCCATTTTTTATTTGTGTACTTTTGTGTATGTGTACAATTTTTCATTAACATTTCACAAATGAAGAGAAAGAACGGGGAGAGAGGGGGAAAGGAAGAGGGAGAGGAAGGGAGGGAGGGAGAGAGAGAGAAAGCAGAGAAAGACTGGTGAAGAGACAAGCTAATCTACTCATTGATTGCGTCACTGGTAGACCCAGACAAATGAGTAAATTTGACAAAGTTTACTTTGACAGCCCTTCCTTTCTCTTTTGTAACCTCCTTTTTAGCCCTGGGAACCTTACAATCTTTACTCTTTCTTTTTCTGTACCAAAATTACCATCAGGAACAGATGTCCAGTAAGCAGTTCTTTCTGAGTATAAAATGCAATGGGTTTTCACCTCTCCCAGGGGCAGCTGCTGTATTTTAAGCCTTACAATGTTTCTCATGTGAAATAAGAAGTCTTTAGTTACCTATTAAAGGAATTCCAGCAGCTAGAGGCAGGTGTCTGGGGACAGAGCTTTTGGAATCACACTGGTTAGGCTTCTGCTTGCCTTTCTCATGAGTGAAGCCAACACTGGTTAGCGTAGTTTACTGTTTTCTTTAAGAAATCATTCTTTATTCTCATATCATCTCATCTACATAATTTTATTATAGAAACACATAACCCTGTTTTGCAATATATTATTGACATGCTTTTCACTTCCATTAGCCCACATGTTCCTTTAAGTCTGGGATCTTCTTTCACTCACCTCTTTATCTCTAGTGACCAAACACTGTGTTTGACGACAAGGAGGCAATCCATCAAGCCTGGTGGAAATTTTACCATATCATTAAAGCCCTTCTAGTTCCCACACAATTTATACTTCTCCAAGACATAAAAAAATAAACCTTCCAAATTCTTTATATGATGTCTGTACAACCCTGATATCAAAATCTGACAAGCACTGCACAAAAAAGTATAGCTCAATGGAACTTAGGCATATCGATGTAAAAATCCTCTATCAGATAGTAGCAACCAGAATCTGGCAACACATTAAAATAATAAAACTTCATGACTAGGTAGACATTATTCCAGAAATACAAGGAAAGATTGGTATTAGGAAATGTATTAATATAATTTATCAGATTTGTAGACTTGAGGAAAAACATATGATCATCTCCATAGACCCAGAAAAGGTAGTTGTCTAACTCCAGCAACTATTTCTTATTTAAAGAACATTAATTAAAGTGAGACTTGATAGTTAATTCCTTGACATAAATATATCTCCATTCATCCAACCATCCATCCATCATTCATGTCAACCAAAAACTGGCATGAAAATCAATGGAGAAACATAAATAGCATTCCTGCTAATGTTGCAGATCAAAGAAGGATACCCACTGCTACCACTATATTATTTAACAAAATTAGACAAGAAAAAGAAATTAGAAGCATAAAAATTGGAAAGAAGGTAAATATATTACTATCGTCAGGGAAGAGTTTTTACCTGGAAAACCCAAGAGAATCAACAGAAAAAAATCATATAGGCAATGAGAGAATTCAGTAAGACATATCGAATAGCAATTAACACTAGCCTTTGTGTATAAATATAAGCTAGAAGATATAATGTAAGAAAAGACCCTATTTAGAATAGTACTTCCAAAGATAAAACTTTATGAGAAATGTGAAAACTTATATGAAAACTTTAAGACATTTCTGAAGGACAAAATAAGACCCTGACAAGTGAATAGACGTCTCACACACTGGATACATGTGTAACAGAATACACGGCAACAGAGAGCTGTCAATTCCCCTTGAAGGGAATTCATGAAGTTAACATAATCTTAATAAAAATATCAATGAGTTTTTAAAGAAACTAAACCGGCTCATTCTAAAATTCATATAGAAAAACAAAGAAGCAAGAAGAGCCAGGAAAATTCTGAGAAAGGAGAGAATAAAATGGGACTAGCCGTATCGGATGTTAAAACACCTTATAAAGTCTGCATAATTAAATGAATGTGGTACAAGAACCGGAATACATAAGCCAATGAAAGATAAAAAAACCCAGATTCCATCCCTTATAGGTCTTTATATATGATAAATGTGGCATCATTGGAATAAGGGGTCAGCCATACAGAAAAGGAGAGTTTTATCCATTTTTTTTTTTTTGATTGCAGTATAAATTCCAAATGGGTCAAAGATTTAAGTGTTAAAAACAAATGAAACCATAAAAGTTTTAAAATATAAGGAAAAAAGATACCTTTATAACCTCAGAAAGGGAAAAGCCATTTTAAAATCTGACTCAAAATCAGGAAGGTAAAAAAAGAAAAAACACACACGGAAATCCCTTTCTTCCCCCTGTGTGTGGCCTGTTTCAGATAACTGAAGCTCATTTCTTTCAGGAAGATGTCAGCTGAAAAAAAAAATGGTTAAAAAGGTAGGATAACAGATCACATAAATATTGGTAAGTTTCATTTCATGAGATGATTACGCACCCCATTTCTCTTCACTTTTATGTTCTAGCTTGACAACTGTAACAGTTACACAACAAATCGAGCCATAATTTTCACGCCGTAACTCACATAGCTGATGACATTCCGTTTTTGACAGACTTGATCACATTTGAAATACTTAAGAATGTTTACCCAAACGGGGTGATCACATTGTAAGTTATATACACGTCTAATCACTATGTTGTACACCTGAAACTCACATATTATTTTTCAACTGTAATTGAACATTTTAATTAAAAAAAAAAAAAAGAATTTTCAACCAGAGACATGTGGGCTTTAGGTTGGGATGTGCTTTCCCTCTTCCAAGCACCAAAATTGCTTGATGCCAAGTACCAAAACTGACAAATAATATTTATTTATTTATTTAAATGGAAGTCCTTCTAATAAATGCAGGAAAAATCTGGGAGTAATGATACTGGAGGATATTCTTTGAAAACGTGGGGGTAAAGAACGTAAGTCTGTTCTCTTCTAATAGCTATGCTATAAAATTTAACACACAACTGGTCCCATGAGGGATATCCTGGTGTGTCACCGTAAAGACACTGGGTCGTGCGAAGACAAGACTTGACCACACCTTATTGAAGGTACTTCCTTATCTGAACAAGAGAAGGAATTTATGTGTCCATCAGAGGGGAGGCATCAGCAGTGGACATTTGGACAAAGAAGGACGGAGCGATCAAGTCTCCACCAGAGCAGAGTTTGTAGGGTTGCTTTGGATTCCTTTCCCATTGATGATGGCGACCATGAGTTTATCTGGAACAGTCTAGGTTTATGCCTCTTGTTCTGCTGTATTTATTTAGAATGCTTCCTTCGTTCTCAAAATAAAATGGATGGTAAATTATATGGGCATCCTGTCCCTAAGCCTTTAGCCTTGTGTGGCCCACCTGTTTTCCTTGGTACTGAACCTTCTTTGTTTGCCAAGTTCCTTCCGAGTGGATGATCTGTCCTGATTTTTGACTGGCATCTTCCCAAGATAGTCCTCCTCCCCTATGATAGATACCTGCAGTGCAAAACGATGTATCTACCCCACACCTACCGAGACTCTAGGCTGGGGGGCAGCTTGACTGCACAGGTGAAAACCATCCAAGTAGGAGTCAAGGTGAGAGGGGTATTAAGCCAGTGGGGTTTTAGTGTGCTAGTCCCATTGAGAGTAATTAAAAGAGTGAGTAAAGGATACTGAGGTAAGATTAACAATAAAATATATATATATAAATTAGAAACAAAGGCTAATACCCTTGGAAAAGGCATTAGGCAAGTATTTCCTTAAAAAGAAGACAGGTTACCATTGAAGATTGACATTTGTTTCTAAATATTCAGGTGGAAGGTCTGATTTCAACCATGGTAAGCACCCAATATCTCTGATGGAACCAGCTGTGTGTTCATTTTATAGCATAGCTACTAGAAGAGAACAGACTTACGTTCTTTACTCCCATGTTTTTGAAGAATATCCTCCAATACAGTGAAGAATCTAGAGATTCGGGATCTTTAGGGCTTCCTTCGGAAGAGGCATTCTTGTATTGATTGTCCTTGCCAGAGAAGTGAGAGAGGGCATATCTGGGGGCCATATTTGCACTATGAATTCATTTTGAAAAAGTATTTCTCTAATAAAGTTAAAAGGAGAAATCTTAGCTTATCTCAGAGACCAATGTCCCAGAGCTAATCAATCTCACGTCCTTTCAAAATTCTCCTGGGTAATAGGCGCTTACTACATGGAGTTGCCAGGGAAAAGAGGGGCACCTCCTTCAAGCTCAGTTTCCCCTTTTGATCTTTTAAAGTTTAACTTAATTATAATTTGTAAATGCCGCATGTACCATTGGGAGGAAATAAGAGGTATAGGTGGAAGGGCAACTAATTTTCACATATTAGAGCGGAAATGGGGTAGGGATATTGGTGAAAATGTCGCAGAAAAGAAAAAGCATGTTTGATGTTTTGATTTTATCTACACATGGAAGAGAGTTCTCATCCTTAACCCCATCACGCGGAGCAGAGCCTTTAAATTAAAATATTGGATTATAATTTACTAGATTTAAAGGCTACTTTTCTGATCACTTATCATGATTAATGGGCCACAGAGGTGCTGGACACAAAACCACTTCATACAACAGGTATTCAACAAATCTGCATTGAACACTCAGTTTTGGCCACGTACAGTGTTAGAATAGCAAGCAACATTTGTCATTATCCTGTCCTCACCGACTTATCATCTAATGTACAAAACAGGAATTAATCCAGTACTGAACCCAATAGATATACAATTAGAATTGTGTGAACAATTAGAGCTCTGACCTTTGAGATGTTCTGAATAGGAGCTCCAGCAAGGTTAGTGTTTCAAAGCCAACGTACGTGGCACCGTGAGGGTATAAAAGGAGACCTGACTCAGATTGAGACTCAGAGTTTCTCTTAGGACATGACTCTGGGTCTGGAGGATAAGTAGGCGTCACGTAGGTGAAGAGCTGGCGTGGGGGTAGGATGGGGGAATGTCAAGTACGTGGGGGCTTTATTTTCCAATGAAATGACCTAATTTCAATGGTATTGAAAAATTTCTCCCAAAGACACTAAACGTATGTTGTGACTAATATTTTCTTTTTCTTTTATTTTAAATTTTTAAAATTGATTGGAGAACTGACTCTGGGTGGTGAACACACAATGGGATTTATAGATGATGTAATACAGAATTGTACACCTGAAATCTATGTAATTTGACTAATATTTTCTAATGGCAAACATCCTCCAAAACTTTTTTCCACTTCATAAATGAAGCACAATGGCGTCTACATCACATGCAAGGTTAGTATGGGGACTCGATTCCAATGACCCTTCTTAGAGATAAAGACTCAACAGTTTTCACTCAAGAAACATTTATAAAAAACTGACCCAAAACAGATCATTTGATGGTTCATAGATAATCATTTGCTATCATCGAAAGATTTTTACTTAGGAGTTCTATGATGCCTCAAACGATATGATGAGATTATTGTGACATAGATTTAGATATACTTCCGATCAAAGCATATATCCTAAAATATATCAATGAGGTCCATGGAAATAATGGTAGAATTCATCCTATTACATGGTATTAGAGGTGGTATCAGACTGTTTCAGAGCAGAATTGATGCCCGGTTGTGTAAGGTTTAGTGAGGTCAAAAGGAGGGCTGTATTTAACCAAACCAAGAAACACCACAAGATGAAGATTCTTAGCTCTTGTAGAATTTGCACGGAAATTGTGGGAAGGTTAACATCAGGAAAATGGTCATGGGAGGGTATTTGAGCAATTTTCAGTCTTTTTATTAGTACGTCTGCGTTACTAACTGGTTTCACCCTTCTGGTTCCTTCTCCTTGCTTATTTCTCCCAAAGTGTTTCACTAACTCAATAGAGAATTTAGAAAAAGCACTCACTCCCCCTCCACCCTGTCTCACCCTGACACAGAAGTGGCTCCCTTTCCCTGGCCCTGATGCCATGTAGATGGTGTTTTCCTGGGACCCAGTGAGCAGGTCTAACACAAGTCTGCCTGTAGGAGCACTTGAAGGTCAGACCTCACCATGGTGATGTTATGAGTAGGACCCCAAACAAGATTAATCAGGTATGTGGAACGGAAGGTAGAAGCAGGAAAGAGCCGAGCTGCCCACAGAACCAGGCTGAACGTCCAGGAATAAACGGTGCTTGTAGAAATCATCGGTAAAGGGGTCTATATCAGCAGGGGCATAATAATAACTTACACCTGCAGGGCGGTTCAAGTTTACAAGGGCTTACTCACTTAAGAGTCTATCGTATGATACGCACAACAACTTTGGATCCCACAAAACAGCTTGCGTGTATTGGCTTGTACACAGTATGTGGTTCTTAAACTTCATCTCAAGAGCTCTTTTGGGAGCAGGCCTGTTTTGAGATATAAGTCATAACCTCCACAGTCTGCATGGCTATGAAACCATATCTCTGCAGCTTCCAAAAGCAGCTATAAATCTCTCATTGCCTGCTCGTGTGTGTGTATTCAGGCCCGGTAGATGGGATAAAAATCCCAAATCTTTTCCCTTCTTGGGGTCTATGTAGTGGGTTGTACTCTCTCTTGGAAACTTCTCCTTTTCCTTGGTGGCAGACTCTTCATTCTGGTCACAATTAAAATGTATCTGCATCAGAGAAAGGGAGAGACCTGTGACCACTCTCTTTAGAGTATGAGTCCCTTTCTGCTAGTTTATCTCATTACTCAGTGATTTCTCCGAAGCACTTCTAACAATCTGAAATTATTTCACTAATTTCTTTGTTTATCGTCTGTTTCCCCCACTGGAATATACGCTCCATGAGGGTAGGAACCTATTTTTGCCTGCTGCTATGCCCCAAGCACTCTACCTGGTACAGGAACATATTAGGCATTCAATAAATACTTGTTGAATGAATGAATGACATAGTCTTACATTTCCTTATTGAGGATTTCACTCAATATATCTTTGATTAAAACATTCATCACCCTTCATTAGTTGGAAACCGAATAACATAAAACCACCGAGTTCACATAACCTACTTCTGCCATTTTGCGCAAGAAAAAATGAAGCCCCAGAAGTTGTGGGTTTTCCAAGGTCAGTGCCAGGACTAGAGCCGGGTCACTTTTCCTCACTCAGCTCAGTGCCCTTCCTACCACACCTTGACCACCCACAGAGAAGGACGCTTTATAAAAGGTTCCGATGGTCAGTCCTCTTTTGCATAAACGCTGCCCTTGCTGGCTTCATGTACATGGACTGAAGTGAAAGCATCCCGTGAAGTGTTTTGTAAACTCAGAAGGACACCGTGATGTTGGGAGGGTCCCAGACCTTGAAAGCAAGTGCCAGCATTATGCTTGATTATATGACTTAAAACATCAGACTGCAAATGAGTTTGAGGTTGAGAGGAGCATGAATCAATCTGGTAAATGAGAAGTACAAAAGGGCTAATTTAGAACAGCACTGGGTCAATAGATTGAGCCAACTCTATGTATCACTGTTTCCCGAGATCATTATTTGCAGCAGGAATAACTCTTAAAAACACAGCTGTATGGGAAGACAGATCTGTACTCTAAGATAATGTTCTTAAATTCCGTCTTATAATTCCCTTATGGGCCCCCCACCTTACCGTGTCACCTTTGGAAAGTGACAGCAATAAGAATCTCTTTCTAATGGTTGTCTGATTACAGAGATTATAACTCTCTGATTAGAACCACAGCCAAAGGGAGAACGTTTACATCTCCAGAGAGAGGACAAACGTTTGGGGAAGACATCTCCCCCTTCATAGATTTGATCTGTTGAACTTTTTTTAATTTTCCACTTGGCTCTTATAAGTTGTTTGGCTTTTGATAAGGAGGAGGAGGATGATGGTGGTGACGCTGACGCTGACAATAGGTAACAATGACCAGGCAGCTGCCATGTAGGAGGCACTGCTCTGAGCACTTCATAGGTATTAATCCACATGACCCTCACTATTATCCTTCTGAGGCAGGGCTCCCCTTTACCAATGAAGAAACGAGCTAGTAAGGGGTGGACCTGAGATTTGAACCCAGGCAGCTTGGCACCAGCAGCATAGTCACAGCAGTGTCTCACTTTTCACGTAAAGATTTCAAGTTGAAATTCTCATTGTAACAATGGCTCCTAACAGAAGATCCAGCCCTCTGTGCAGCCTTGGTACCCAATACTTCCTTTCCAACATTCCCACTTGATCGGATCCTTGGTGAACCCCACCCGTGCGTCTGGTCTGCTCAGGGAAGCAGGGACACTTGGTATTGCCAACCAGGAGCATAGTAGCTGACAATTACACATAACAGATGTTCAAACAGTGCTTGCTCAATGAGTGAATGAATTTTACAAATTGACTGCCATTCTTTTCAGTTTATTAATAATACGGCGAAGTCTGACGAGTCATTTTCAAATGTCATGGTTTAATTAGTAGTTCATTTGGCTTAACCTGTGGGGAGGCAGGCAGTGTGAAGAGTAAAGAAGTAGAGAAGGAAGGACAATATTGATTAAAACCTCTGATGAGAGTACAATCGAATATTAATACTAATCTTCATTAGCACAAGAATCAATTTATTTTATTTTTGCTGTCCCTAGCACGAAATCGTCCCCATCGGGACCCTATTTCCAAGTGACCATCGACAGTTTCTATGTCCTGGTGATACTTTATAATTCAAACGGACTAGATTTTCTAGAATCCATATTCCATCAAAGCAGTGAGTAAAGAGAATGATATGCAGTAATTGTGGGCTTTATAAAAAATAAAAAAGGGAAGGAGGGAAGAAGGCAGGTATACTTGGTCTTGCTGTTGGATTACTGAGGAAGCTTCCTAAAACATTTTCTTTTTTCCTCCCTACAATCTCTTCCCTCTTCAATCCACGGGGGACGCCAAAAAAATGTATAAATAGGTGGACACTTCGGTCAACGTTGCTCACGTAGTACTTTGCCATAACCAGAAGTGTCTGGACACTGATCATAACCACTTTGAGCACCTCTTGTCACTGCAGAAGTCAAAAGATATTCACCTTTTGTTATCAGTACATATTATAATTTTTTGGTTTGTTTTTTATTGAGGAATATTGGGGGAACAGTATGTTTTTCCAGGACCCAACAGTTCCATGTCAGGTCGTTGTTTCTCCATCTAGTTGCAGGGGGCACAGCTCAGCTCCAAGTCAAGTCGTTGTTTCCAATCTAGTTGTGGAGGGCACAGCTCACTGGCCCATGTGGGACTCGAACCAGCGACCTTGGTGTTATGAGCTTACACTCTAACCAACTGAGCCATCCAGCTGTCCCGAGTATTACAATTTTAATATAGTTTTTTTCATTTCTTAAAATGTGTATACATTTTTTTTGGCACCCTCTGTATACGAGGTCTGACAATTGAGTTTGCGAACTCATCCTAGAAAAAGCGTTACGTACCTCATTGCTGAATATCACCGTGGTCACTTTCAAAGTACTCCCCTTAGGAAGCTATGCATCAATGCCAGTGCCTAGTCCACCCTTCAAAGCAATTTTGGAACTCTTTTTCTGGAATGGCCATCAGAGTTGTCGTCATATTACCCTGCATGTCCTGAATATCATTAAAATATCTTCCTTTCAATATTTCCTTTACCTTTGGGTAAAGAAAGAAGTCATTGGGGGCCAGATCAGGTGAGTAGGGAGGGTGTTCCAATACAGTTATTTGTTTACTGGCTAAAAACTCCCTCACAGACAGTGACGTGTGAGCTGGTGCATTGTCGTGATGCAAGAGCCATGAATTGTTGGTAAAAAGTTCAGGTCGTCTAACTTTTTCACACAGTCTTTTCAGCACTTCCAAATAGTAAATCTGGTTAATTGTTTGTCCAGTTGGTACAAATTCATAATGAATAATCCCTCTGATATAAAAAAGGTTATCAACATCGTTGCAACAAGTTCGTGAATGTAACTGTCAGACGTTGTATGCCTTTGCACAGAGTCATATCTGTCTAAAATGCCTTCCTGCATGCACACACATCCTTCTCGACCTAGGATGGAAAAGTAAAGCTATTGCTCAAGGTCAGACCTACCTACTCAGCTCCTCTTTCCTGCTTTTCCTGCTCCTCCAACCCCATTATCACAGCAGCCTGGGAGAAGTGCAGTTTATAACCATTCCTTCATGCTTCCCGCTTGACTCTGCTTTTGCCAGACTTCCCATCAACCCCCAGTACCCTTTCATTCACATCTCTCTCCACATTGTGTTCACCCATCCTTATACCAAAACTATCTTTGAGCTACTGATTCTGGTGTGACCATCTACAGGCACTCAACGTTTGTTCCTTGTCATCCAGACTTATGAACTCACAGGATTATGGGGAGCAGTTAGAAGAGCTAATTGATATTTACTAGATTATCCTAGGTGCCAGGAATTTTCTGGAAGCTTGATATGCCTTTTAGTTTTCACAGGTATTCTGAAAATATCATTATACCCTATCTATAGAGCTGTGATCTTGGTGGTCCAGACATGGCGTACCCTGGGCATGTACTTTCTAATCATGTCGAGTGGCCATCATGCTTCTGGGATTTTTCAGCTATTAGGGAAGTTTAGAAAAATGTTAGTGAGATGCTATAGGCAGAAAACAAAACATAGGTATCTGGTGTGGGTCAGGTGTGAGAGCAGCAGGCAACGCAGGGCACGTTATGGTGGGGGTGGGGTGGGGTGGAGTGCCCCTGAAAGATGAACAGAGAGCATGGATGTGGCTGGTTCTTGGCAGTCCCAGCCCAGCTCAGCAACTGCTAGCTCTGATCCTGGTGTGAATGCTGTCTGCTCTGTGCTGCCACTGTTTATCATATATCCCTTAATGTGAACAAAGGGGTTGCTGGCTTCTTTATTTCCACAAGCCGAGACCACTGTCCCAGAGCTACAGGGGTCAGCAGTGGACAGGTGCATCTTGGGGGTGACCATTTTCCCGGGTCACATGACTTTGTTCAACGATCTGGGTTTAAGGACATTTGGGTAGAACTGAATCAATTCTCATCTCAGATGTTCTACCACATTCATCAAAAAAAGCAAAAAAGAAAAATTTTTTTTTTTCCTGACGTGAAAAAGATGGAAAAGGAAGCTGTTGACATTTCTTCTAATTGGGTCATTATTATTTACCCTGGGCCTGAACACTATAACCAAAAGTGAAAACCATAATGGACGGAAGAGACTGCTCATTTCAGTCCAAGATGGCACTTAACAACAACAGCAATAACGTGGGTCCCTAAGAGGAGGACCGAATTCATTAACACACTGATGTCAGACTTCAGAGGAGCTTTTAGTTGCAGACTTTCAATCTCTGTCATCCCTAGTCAGATATAAACAAACAAGTGATTGAAGGGAGAATGGCTACACAGCAGTTGCCAAACACAGAAATGACCTAACAAACTTCCTCTAAGTTGATTAAAAACAAAATGAACATCTGTTCTTAGAACACCGCCAGTTTGTATTTAATTAAAACTAATATGATCTCAGCAAGGTGGAAGACCATCAACACTTTTGAATATACGTTAACCCAGAGACAAGAAATAAAGTGAAACAAGGATTTTTCACTGCATATGTGAGGTTGGACAATTAAGTTTGTGAACTCATCCTAGAAGAAGTGCTACATGCCTCACTGCTGAATATCACTATGGTCACCTTCCAAGTATTCCGATGCTAGCACCTAGTCTACCCTTCAAAACAATTTTGGAACTCTTTCTGGAATGGCCATCAGAACTGTCGTCGTATTACTCTTGATGCTCTGAATGTCATCAAAATGTCTTTCTTTCAATATTTCCTTTATCTTTGGGTAAAGAAAGAAGTCATTGGGGGCCAGATGAGGTGAATAGGGAGGGTGTTCCAATACAGCTATTTGTTTACTGGCTAAAAACTCCCTCACAGACAGTGCCCTGTGAGCTGGTACATTGTCGTGATGCAAGAGCCATGAATTGTTGGCGAAAAGTTCAGGTCGCCTAAGTTTTTCACGCAGCCTTTTTAGCACTTCCAAGTAGTAAAGTTGGTTAACAATTTGTCCAGTTGGTACAAATTCATAATGAATAATCCCTGTGATATCAAAAAGTTTAGCAATATCATTGCAACATATTTGCGAACTTGTCAACCCTCGTATGACTGTGTAGAATAAAGATGCTCCTTTGTGTTATTCTAAGAGCAGTGACTCTACAGGTAGTAACCATTGCTATCAATAATTAACGCCCCATATCTATGCATTTAGAGACTGTCACCTCAAAGCCCTTGCAAATTCCCTTCTTTACCCTTTAAGACCGAAACCATTGCATCAGTTGCTGAAATATATTCAGCTCTGTGGTAGACCCTACCCGCCGTGTGACATCAATAACAACACACAACAACTGAAGAGAAGTACAGTAGAATTCTGAAACCAATTAGAACTACAGGGACAAATTAGAAAGGAGAAATGTAATTATCCAAACCGATCTGGGCAGGCGAGCAGGACTAAGAGTCACCTCATCTTTTGTGGAGATTTAATAAGGTAATCAGTTACTTAATTTGTCTTTCAAATGTTAAGTCTTGCCTTCCTTAGAGGCTGGAGGAAGTGGCTTCGATGATTCGGCATTTGTTTTAGCACATGAAATGGAAAATAAAGACATGTTGTTGTTTCTTTGCTTTGTTTCATAGCTCTCATGGAATCCACCTGGAAAACTTCTTCTGCTTCAAGGCTGAATACTCGCCGCCTCTTCTTAGATACCTTCTCTGATGTGCCCAGAGAAAGCATCTCCTTTTTAGAGGCCTCACTGCCTTGAACCTCCCTCCATGATTGCCCTCATTATACTACACTATAGTGGACTGTTTACTCAATGTCTTCCTCACTGGACTTGAGGGCAAAGACTGTGCTATTCATATTTATATATCCAGTACCTCAATTTATGCTCAACAAACATATTCTGAAATCAAGAAATGCTCCGGAAAAAGAAATTAGGCATCCTGAAAAATATTAAGCCAACAGAATGATCTACAAGTCAGGTGTCTTATTATCTGACCTTTCAAGTTTAGATTCTAAAATCTAAACTAGAGTTGGTGCAATATCCGTCTTCCCAAGGAGACTTACCAAAATAAATTTTGGGGGAGATCAGTGAGTATGATCTATTTTTTTTTTACATACATAGAAAAAAGGAGCACTGCTGTTAATAAAGGTACCTTAGGTATTTGGGACAAGTATCTAAAATACAGTGCGTTGATTACCCATAATGCTATATAATACTTCCTTTCAATCAAGTAATGGCATCTTTTACAATCACAGGACCCCAGCAGGACTTGGTATTGGTCCCATCCTCTCCAGGAAGAAGAGGGATTTAGCTGGCATTGTTTTCCCTAAGGAGAAATAGGATCTCAGGATTCAAGGCAGGATTCTCCCTTTCATATTTTGAGTCACTGGGGAACCTCGTCACACAGGAAACAGAATGAATATAATGTGAGGGGAACTTTACAAAGGATTTCTTGCACCAACCCCAGCTGGAATAAGTTTCAGTCTTTTAGGAAGACTCTAAATGTGCAAGGAAGTTTTTACCCGGATGGTATTCTTATTGGTAGCTAAACACCAGACTGTTGAGAGCTATTTTTCATCACCACTAACTGTAAAAGCAACTTGCCTCTACAAAGCGTGACTTCAGAAAGAGAATCTGAAATCTGATCTGTTATAATAATAAACACAATGGCAGCCAATGGGAGTTGAGGGACCAAAAAAAATCTATAAAAAGGTAGTAGAGATTGTGTCGTTGGCAAAATGTAATAATTGACTCCCAAGAGACAAATTAGGCATTGGACCTTTTATGGAGTTCTAGGGTCATATTTTCTCAAATATGGAGCCTTAGGGAACAAGGGACGTTGATTCAAGTGAGCTATCAGTCTCTTTGGGGATTCTTTACAAACATACATAGACTTTTGTTTAGGAATAAACAAGCAACCTCAGGAATCTTTGTATTATACAAAATTCAAACTTAATAACTAAAAATTGTTGATCAAGAGACATAGTGTCCCCTAGGTAAGGGTTGAACTCTGTAAACATTGATGAATTATAGTTGAATAAAATACAGAAAGGCAGCACGTTGTATTTTGCACAAAATAAATTGGATTGCTTTTTTTTGAAGGAGGATGTTTATATTCCACTGACACAATGTTTCTGCCAAACTAGGTTTCTAGAGGTCTTTTATTTATTGTCCTCTTCAACCTCTGAAGACGTTACAAAAAGCCAAAATACACGCACAATTGCAAGTACACACATGTGCGTGTGCACACACACACACACACACACACACACACACAACCACTCAAGGTGTTCCATGCACATGGATGAAAGCCTCATTGTATACCTAAATACAGAGAGCTCTGATCATACCAGTTCCATGCTCAAAAACTTTCAGTCTAAAGTCTACAGGTAAAACCCACATTAATTAACACGCTTTTTCACATTGGGCTAGCCTCAGCCAGAGAGGCCAGTGTCCTTGTATTCTCCCTTTCACATCAAAGCATCAGGCAAATGGACAGTGGCACCCCAACATGTAAACTTACCTGCCTTAGGCATGTAGTATTCACAGCTCCACTTACTGAAATTCTATTATCCGTCAAGGCTTCTACTGAATGCAGCCTCTTCTAAGAGTCCTTTCTGACTAAAACTAATCTCAGCCCTCCCACAGTATCAAATTTCTTCTTCTATTCTATTTGTGTATGTTTGTATCTTGAGACACTGCCCCTTTCAGCCCCCAGCACGGTGCCTGGCCCATGTCTAAGTACATATTTGCTGTTTTCACGCCATTGTCTTTCTCTTCCTAGGTTTTCCTGATTGCAGAATCAGGGTATGAGGTTACTATCTCTTTAGATACCTGACAGACCAAACAATCTATGACTCTAGGGTCATAAAGGTTATTTATTCTCTTGCCTGACCCCCTACCCTATTTTCATAAGTCACAATGTGGTTTTCCAGTTTCTAGAAAATACGAGTGCTGAAGAAATTTGTTTCATGACTGTTTTGAAATACAGTAAGTCCTCACTTAACATTGTGGATAAGTTCTGCAACTTGAAGTGAAATAACATATAACCAAACCCATTTTACCACAGGCGAATTGATACAAATAAGAGTTAAATTCATAAGTCGCCTCATCAACGTTATCATGAAATGATATTGAACAAAATGACATAATTCGAGGATCTCCTGTAAATTATTTTTGTAAAGTTCTGAAGACCAAACATGTATTGAAGAATAATAATAATGAGCTCATGAGCAGTTGTTTTAGTTGGAAAGAGTGGATTCCTTTCCGCATATTTGTTATTTATTTAGTTTTTTAGACTCAGGGTCAGGAGGAAAGTATTGTTATTTCAACTTTATACTTAAGGAGCTAAAGTTGATTTACTCAAGGTATCAGCACTAAACTGGCATTTAGGTCAAAGTTCTTCTCCAGTTCATTACGTCTGGCTATCTGAATTGTCGAAACAAGGCTGATGATGTGACAAAAGGGTCATCCATCGGGTTGAGAAGACGGTAATGGGCCATCTTCTCATGGTCTGCTACACAGGGTACGTGTAGCTTGAGTGTCTGTGTTTTGGAACTAGGGCCTATAACTAAGAGAGCTATGCCTTAAGAATCCCACTGAGACAGTTTACACTGACAGAGGTCCCCACTCACCCCCAAGATGGTGCTATGTTGGTAAAGATGGTACTGGAGAAGCACCAGTCAAACGGGCTGCAAGAAGACAAGACAGTGAGTTTCTTCACTTATTTGTCACTTCCTTGACCCACCATCTGGGAAAATGTTCCTCCTGTGCCTCTTCCCCTAGAAGACCATTCCTCACAGGAATCTGGCCCTCCACATTAATCCGCTAAAAACCTACCAGCATGTAGTGTATGGCAGACTATATTATTAGGGCAAGTCATATTATATTGCCCAGATGAAGCACTTGCCTTTGAAAAGAGCTTAAGTTCCAATGGATGTGTCCGGGCATTCATATTTGAGTCACCAAAGAATTGTATGTCTGTTTTGGATTACCAAACCATTGAGATGGTGAGATGTGGGGTAAAATTCTGTCTTTGTAGGCTAGTCTTAAAGTATAATTAAGAAAGTTTCCACAGGCATCCCACTTCTAGGCAAGGCCTGCAGACTTCCAAGCCTGGGGCTATTTTCTTCAAACTTATACAAACATAAAAGACACAGGTTGTCTTTCAGGATCAAAGGCAAATGCAGAATTGCAGGTTTTCCAACCTTGATCATCATAGAAAATCCTAATGAAATACTTTGAAGGAAAGTGTTTAGTGCATGCATATTAAGAAGGGAAAAGATGGGGGGTAATAAAAGACAAGGAAATAATACCACATGATGGGGGTTAGGAAAAGGGATCTAAGAAATGGTTCGATACAGATAAAAGATTTGGAAAGTTTTGACCCTAAGAGACAACTCAAAAAAAAAAAAAAGAAAGAAAGAAAATCGGAAGACATGGGAGCCCTCTTTTAGCTGTTGGCTCACTTCTTCCTCCCCAACTCCCCAAAAGATATCCATGAGAAATGCCACAATAGCATTACAAACAACCCCTGGGAGCTGCCATGTACGCACAGCAGTTGGTACGATCATAATCTAGTTCAGGCCATGTTACTGTGCATGATGTGGATAATTGGTTTCGCAGAGCTAAGCTTTGTCAGCATGGGTTATCCCAGATGGCTGAGAAAATGCTCTAAACCTGGCAGGTGCTAGATGTGGAATCCCACAAACCTCATTTCACTTTATTAAGCTACTCCCATTTGTAGGACATTTTCTTGGCGATAGAGTTAAAAACATAAGTGGAAGAATAAACGGATCAAATTGATAGAAGTTACAAGTTGAATTCTCATGGGTGCTAGTGAATACAGACACCGCTGCTGGAGGGGATTCCTATGAGCACAGAACCTGCAGTTCTGCTGCTGATGTCACCAAGCAATTGAGATTATTATTATGTTTTTATTATAGTCACAGCTTGGGGGTAATTGATTGTCAGTTTTATATAGGAAGGCATGGAAACCAGAACTTCAGGTTTCTAAGATGATAAGACAGACACACTCATTCCACGGTATAGCCACTTTTTCAGGTCTTTGTGGGGACTGCATTTACAGAAACTTCAAAAATCTTTTAAGACACACTTAACAAGAACCCATGCAAATACAGATAAACAAGGATTCTCCTTTAGAGATTGCAAATGTCACCGCCAGCGTCACATGAATCATGGAAGGAGAAGCACAGAAGGATCTGAAATTCTCATTATTATCATATTATGGCATCATTATTCACCTAGAGAGGTCATGATACACACAATAATTAGAACTACGTGTAGCTGACAAAGCACTTTCACACACTTGATCCCAATGGACCACCAGATTCACCCAAAAACATTTCCAAGAAGAGCTAGCAAACTCTCTGCTCAGGAATTGTCAGAAAATACCTTTCTGGAGCCTGCAAAGTGCAACGTGTTCTATATAAGACACACGAGCTCAGGAGCACACAATTTGGTACATATCTGGTGACAAACCAAAGTTCTGTAATTATTTTAGCCACAATAAGATCTAAAATATTTCTGTTTGGCTTATTTATTCTGTACGACAGAACCAAAACTATTTCCCTAGCATTCATTTCCAGGGGAGTTTTATAGGATCTTTTGATTTTGTAATTTTTAGTGAGTTAGAGTGAATCTCATTAGATTGAATAGGTACATAAATCCCAACCTTATATCAATAAATGCCCTGAAAAATTCTAAATTCTCCCACAACACCAGTGAGAAGCTGAAAAAACTCCAAGTACTTTTAAATTTGACATGAATCAGTTTTTGGAAACTGTCCTAAAGTTACAGAAACAGGGATAACATAACAAATGTCCTTTATCTTTGGAAAGCTACCAAATTGTTGGCCCTACAATTAACATTAGCCCGCTGTTTTCCTCAATCAAAAAGGAGCAAGCATATTTATTTTTCCGTCCTTTCAAAAATAAGATCTTCTTTCTTCTTTAGCCCTTCTGTATTTGTGATGAAAACCCTAAACATATGAGAAATTTTAGATTTTGGTTGTACAGAGCAAACCTGCCTCTGTGATAATTCAAACACTGATTAGCCCAACAGTTCCCAACAGGTGGTCACCCCATGACAAACAAACCTGAACAAATATTTCCTTCAGTACATAGTTCCGGGTGACAGAAATGATCACGGGTCATAAACATGCCTGCTTTATGCGAGGCATGCCAGATGGAGCCTGGAAAGGGTGACCGTGGTGATCTCTTTGGTACTGCAAGAAAGGAGCTTTACTTTCGGGGTGTACATTTTTTGTGGGTGTTACACACTAGGCTGCCAGCTGAACAACAGCTTCTTAGGGCTACACATTCATATTTCAGTCATTTGGAACAGAAGACTTACCCGTTTTCATACTCTTTAAAATGATAGAATCTAATTTAGTTATTTATGGGTCATTATATGCATCTCTGAGAGACTCCTGCATGCTTGTTGTATGAAGAGTAACAGAAATATGATGTCCTTTATCAGGAATATGAATAATGGTTTTGGCTTTGTCTGGTATGGGTTTAGCATCACCTTCAGGAATTTTGCATTAATTTAATTGTTCACAGTTCACCTTTATATGGAACGTTTTAGGACATTTGAGGGGTAAAATTCTAGTTGCAGTTTTTTGTTTGTTTTTGGATATGAAGACCTGATGAATAAACAACTAACCTCAAGGTAACCGTACTTTGTGTCTGATTTCCTGTCATTGTTGAAATTAGCTGGGCTTTCATGCCTTGCACTCTCCTTAAACAAAGAAAGGTTGCTTTTAAAATATCAGTATTCTGTTCACATTACACTATGTTCAACAGACTCTCAGACTACTAGTAGAAAACATTCGGATTATTTATTTGAGGGGTCTTTCTATGGAGTTGTGCCTCTAGTCCAAAGTAGGTCATTTAACTGATTGAAATTTCTAGCCTAGCCCATAAGTGTTGTTTCTTACAGCTCAATTCTCCTAGGTCCTGCTGAATTTTTAAAGAAAAAGGGAAGTAGAAAATCTGTAAAATTTACTGAGTCGCTGTTTGTCAACTTTAGGGTGCATCCGCTTACTCCACTTGGCAAAGAGGTGTGATCCACATACTATATGCCTTTTTCTGTGGTAGTATTAAAACTCCAAATCTTATTTTTTAATGACCTTGCATTGATCCTACACACACACACACACACACACACACACACACACACACACACACCTTTAACATCATCGATACATTTTCAGTCTACAGCTATTTTCCAAATGTACCCATGAACTTGTGGTAAGAATCCTAGCATCATTAACAGCGTTACCTTCGGTGACTATACAACCCAACCCAAATCAGGCAAAGATTTTTCCAGTGGTTACTTCTCTATGAGACTCTCGGCAGCATTTGAACTCGCTGGCTATTCCTTTCTTCTTGAAACACTTTCTACTTTGGCCATTTTCTCTCCAGACGCTCTCAAGCAGTCTTCATGACTGTGAATAGTTTCTACGTGATGTGGGTTTAAACATTTGCCTTGCAACCCTCCATCTTGAGCTGAGCTCCAGAATCATATATTCAACTTTCTACCTGATATTGTCACTTAGCTGACCAACAGACAAGTTGCACAACCGATTTTTAGGGCCCACATATTCATATTTCAGTCACCCCACCCTTAACCTGCTCCCCTTCCAGTCTTCTCTATGTTGGTAAAGAATACCTCCGTCCGCACCATCTTTCAACCTTAAACTTAGGAGTCAGCCCACCTCCAATCCAGGAAGTGTGGTTGACTGTACACCATCTGCCTATAACATGCTAAACCCGACCATTTCTTTCTACTTGTTCCAGACTAGGACAAACCACCACCATCTCTCTTCTGGAACACTGCCATTGCCTCTCAACTGATTTCCTTCCTCCTGACATTGCTGAGCCTGTCCCCCATCCATTTCCCACTAAGCAGTGCCATTCCCTTGCTTAAAGCGATCCAGTTAGCTACTTCTCATTATATGTAGAATAAAATCTCCTACTTTCTTTACCCTGGTGTTTAAAGCCTTAGTTCGTGGATCTCACACATTTCTTCACATTACGAACACACAGAGAAAACTCAAGTTGAAACCCCAGAGATTCTGACTCGATGGACGTGGGGTGGGTTTAGGCTTTGGGTTTTCTTTTTTAATGCCCCAGCAGGTGTCCCAGAAGGGTAGAAAACATTGCCCATACGATTGGCCATGTGTCTACCTCTAGGTCATTGTCATGTCTGACTCTTGCTGTCCTTCTTGATGTGCTAGCTCCAATGGCCTCAACACACTAAGCCTATTTCTGCCTTGGGGACATGCTCTCTCCCCAGATTTTCACAAGGCTCACTCCTGCTTGTCATTCGCTTCTTAGCTCAATTTACAACTCTGTGGAGACGCTTTCTCTAATCACTGACTCTCGATAAACACCCATGCATCTCCACCACACTCCCTTTTTTCAGGACCTAGCCCTGGTTGTTTCTAGTTTATTTGTTCATTTCTGTTCATCCCTCTAGATTATAAGTGGGATAAAAGCAGGAACTAACCCTAGTACTTAAAATACGATAGATTCCCAACAAATATTTGATAAATGAACAAATGAATGTGGTATCAGTGTTATCAAGGAATAGATGAAAGAATATTTGAAATTAGTGCTTTCTTGGAAAATACAGGGCATCTTTGTTGCTGAAGCTAGAATGTTTCACATTGCATAGAAAGTCTCAGGTTTTGAAGCATCATTCTTTGGTTTGAGGAGGGGAGAAGGAAGAGGTGTTACTGTTCTTTTTTCTCAAATGTTCTAACTGTGTAAATTTTAAGATATTTAATTAGGAGGGATCAAAAACATCCTGCGACCTTCAGTTTTATTGATAAGTGTTATCACTCCATCACTGCTGTTTTCCACCATCTGGCTGATGATATGGGAAAGACCAAGCAGAACACTTAACTGAGTATTCTTGGCTTTCTTGCAAACACATTCTTTAGCTCTGAGGCTCTCAGTGGGGTTATCAGATGATGGAGTTCAGTGGTTTCCAAACCTGGCTGTACATTAGAACCTTCTAGGGGAATTAAAAAATATACACATGCCTGGATCCCACCACAGGATAACTAAAGCTGAATTTCTGAGAATAGGGCCCCGGCTTCGGTATTTTTTATGTATTTATTTATTTTTCTCAAGGCTTCCCAAGAAATTCTGCTGTGCAGTCAGGTTGAAGAGCTACTGACAGTCAACATCATTTGGCCAGGGGAGAAAGGGAAAACCTATTAACCATGCTAATACAGGTAGAAAATATCCCCCAAAAGAGAACTACTTCACTCACAGAGGAATATTCAGTTTTTACTTTGAGACATATTGATTGTTACATCATCTTACTTTAGAAAGTCACAAAGGCTATTAGTAGTCATTAAAAAAAAAACCACGTAGTTTTTCTTGGGGGGGGGGATGAGGGGGACTATTTTTAGAGTGCTGATTAAGCCAGAGAAACGTGGAATGTGTAATTTATTGAGAGAGGGACACAGGAGTTTTGTCAGCTCAATGAGCTGGCCAAGAAGACAGCCTGGAACAACGGGGACACCAGTCCTCCGAAGAGAGCCCTGAGTTTAACACTTGCAGGTCTGTGACCCTGGACAAGCTACTGGGCTTTTTTTTTTTAAACCTTAGTTACTTCTCCTGTAAAATGGGATGACAGCACCTTCCTCACTGCTAAACATAGGTAGTGTGTGCAAAGGGCCAGGCACTCCTGGTGATTTTAAATTCCTCTTTTTTTTATCTCTCTGAATTATCGGCATACTCAGTGGAAGAATAGTGCCTGGCACATAGCAAGTGCTTAAGAGCCACTTTGAACGTGTCAGTCAAATTTGGGGGATCTCGTCCTTTCAACACCCCAAAACATGCAAATCTTTGGGAGGAGTCATTTGACTACTCTTTCTTCCCCTACCTGGTCTGAAATGTCTGTTGTGATTGATCAATTTTTGATATGGACAAATCTAATTTCAAGCCCTCAAAGGTGTCATGTCAGCGTTTTATTCTAACTTTTTCCTTTTCTTCCCTTTGCAGGGGAGCTGGATCACTTTTGGGTCTGTGGAACTGGTAACCAAGCCAGAAAAACTGGAGAGTGAAAGACTGGTGACCATGTTGGTTGCTCACCAATGATACGTAGTCACCATTTCATGAAGAAGAGGAGCGGGCTTTCAGTTCTACCTGCTGAAGGGGCCTCTTCATACCCCTGAGGATGGCTTTCCCATCTGGTCTACTGTGTTTCCTCTAAGGAGTAAGTGAAGTCTGGACCCAACTGCTTTTTGCAGCTGACCAGCATCCCACCAATGGGTGGATGTGCTACATGCACAGGGAGCATCTTTGTTTGTTCTCTTAGAACTCTAGACCTCTTTTGTCTGAAACTTAGAAAAAGGGCCTCTAACGAGTCTCTACCGCCTTGCCTCATACGAGCCACTCTGAACATTTCAGTCAAATTTGGAGGATCTCGCCCTTTCAACGCCCCGAACATGCAAATCTTTGGGAGGAGGTATTTGACTACTCTTTCTTCCCCTCCTGGTCTTTGTTTATTCATGGAAACACTCACACAGGATGTTTTCTTTATTCTGATCAAAAGGTATTATAAATCAAATATCTAACAGGTTTGTAGGACATTTTGATCGACATTGACGGGAAAGGCATCTATAAAAGCATCCTGAATTTGATGCTCCTTAGGAAAAATATTTTTACTGAGGCTTCTATATCAGCTGGACATATGGGAAGCATAGGAAAATCTATACAAATTCTAAGTAAAAACAAATTTTATTTATCACCAGCAAATGAAGTAAAACTTGAAAAGGCTGTCTGAGAATGTTGGTGTTTTTCAAAGGCCTTAACAGTGAGGATATTGTTTGATCCTGAAAAGTTAGGATATTATTAGGAACATCCGATGGAATGGGGAAAAGCCCAGCAATACTCGCTTGCTCCTGCCTCCCCACTGCCTGCTGCCACAGAACAATACATCCCGCAGAGCCCAAATTCTTGAAAACATGTTCTTTATACGAGGCTTCCATTTCCTCACCTTCTGTCACCCACTGCAATCTGGCATTTGTCCTTACGTCCCATTGAAGCTCCTTCAGCAATGTCACCAGAGACCTCCTAATTCTCAAGTTCCACGGCTATTTAAGAAATCCTCCTGACTGAACCTCTGAGGCACTGAATCCTGTATCCGTCTTGAATTCTCTTGGCTTCCAGATTGCCACTGTCTCCTGGTTCTTCTCCTGCCTTTCGGACCTCCCCAGGGTCTTCATTCACTCTGGGTTCCTCTGGGAGCTGACCTTGGTGGGTTCTCTGTCCTTGAACTGCTCTCCTGGGGGCTTCCGTTTGCTGCCTTGACTCAAACTGTCACCTACGGATGAGATGACAGCTTTCTGATCACTCCTGCTGGCCCTGACTTCTTTCCCTGGAGCTTTGGCCCTGCATTTCCGGTTGTCTATGGGTGACATTTACTTAGATATCCCACAAGAACGCAATGGAAGGCATCCTAAACAGACCTCTATCATCCATCCTCCTCCTCCTGTTTTCCCTCTCATGCCTCAGAGCACCGTATCCCACCCAATTCTTGGAGCGAGGTGGGTGCAAAAGAAACTGCGGTTTAAAAGGTTCAAAACGGCAAAAACCACAATTACTTTTGCACCAACCTCACAGACATTGGAGAGTCAGTCTTGCCTTTTCAGTCGAACTCATTTCTCACATCTGATGAGCTACCAACGACTGGCAACTCCTTTTAAATATACCTTTCGACATTCTTCTCCCCACTTCGACTCCCGTTTCCTAAGTTCAGATCATTACCACCTCTTGCTTGGACAAGTGTAAACTGGTCGACCTCCCTGAGTGTTGCAACTCGCTGCTATACCCCCCTCCCCATGCCAGCATACAGATGTTCATCAGAGTGACCTAACAAAATGGAAAGCATATCTCATTTCGCATTAACTTTCCTGCTCAAACAAACTCCAGGGTCCCTTGCTGTCTTCAGGATAAAGCATGACTTCCTAGGCCCTTGTCCCTCAAAGGGGTCTCACCTAGGGCCATTCCCGATCCATGTCCTACTCTTCATTCCCGAGGAAGCTGTGTTCTTTCACACCTCTCGGCCTTCCTACATTTCTGCTTCCTCCTGCTCCACCTGGACAATTTCATTCTTCAAGCTCCAGCTCAACAGTTACCTCTTCTATGAAGTTTTCCGTGGGTGGCTCCGAGAGATTTTAGATATTTAGCATTCTAGAGCCAAGAGGCAGTATAGACTGTGAATATGACAATGCCCTGTGGAATGAGGTCTCATTGCGTCCTCTCCTCTTAGCTCTACCACGTCACAACCATCAGCCACTGGCAAGACACCTCATCTCTCCCAACCTGTAAAATATTGACAACTACAGTACTCAGCTCAGTATTTTTGTAAATATTAGATGAGAATAATGAACATAAAATACTTGGCACAATAACTGGAACATCATATAATAACTGATAACCTATTAAGGTTTTCATGGCATTTAATCTGACAACAAACAACGGTGGACTACGTTGCTGGTTTATTATAATTGCTTATATGCCCATCCCAAAGGCTTGTGAGCTACTTTAAAGCTATAGTCGAAGAACTATTTCCTCTGAACGCTTAGTGGCTGGCACATAGTAGATAACCAATGAAATTTTAATGAATAAATAGGAGAACAAACGAATGTAACAGTAAGTGGAACAAGCCTGTCTTTGCTCCTTGATATTTACTTTACCCAGAAATCTCAGGCTAGTTAGTTAGTGAGCAATGTCATGTTAGTCCTTAATACATCCTTAAGTAGCAAGTGGATGATGGGCTCGTTTATAATCCATTTTATGTGTGGATCTGGGAAAAAGGAAATTAAGTAACAATTGCAGTTTCATACAGTGGAGCAGTAGATTTAGGCAGGGAACCGAATGTCTAACTCTCTCGAATTGCATCACTGTGGACTGAAACGTGCTTTCTCTGTGGGGTTCATCCGACCTGACAGGTCACCTCTGCATTCCAAAGCTACTTCTAGGTTTCATTCGTTGTAAGTAGAGTATAAATACACCTCTTGTTATGGACTGAATTGTGTGCCCCCAAAATTCCTATGTTGAAGCCCAACCCACCAATGTGATGATATGTGGAGGCAGGGCCTTCAAGGAGGTGCTTAAGGTTAAATGAGATCTAAAGATGGGGTCCTCCTCCTTATAAGGAGACACCAGAGCTCTCTCTCTCCACGAACAGAGAAAAGGTAATGGGAGAACTCAGGAAGAAGGCGCTGTCTGTAAGCCGAGGAGAGAGGCCTCACCAGAAATCATCTCTACTGGCACCTTGACCTTGGACTTCTAGCCTCCAGAACTGAGAGAAAACACATTTCTGTCCTTTAAGCCACTCAGCCTGTGGTATTTTGTTATGGCAGCACCAGCAGATTAATATCACCTGAGGTACTTCTACTATAATCATACACTATATAAATTGTTGATCCAACGCTCACCGTGTTTCCAGACACTAACGCTGTGCCAAGTCCTAACTACGCATTATCTCCTTAAATCCTCTTGACCAACTTAAGAAGGAGATACTATTATTGTCACCATGGTACACAGAAGGAAAGAGAAGATCAGAGTAGTTAAGCGATTTGCCCAGATGACTTGCCCAGATGACAACAAGTGTCAGATCCGGAATTCAGGGTGTCTTTCTTCAGAGCATATGTACTCAACCCCCACACTGTGTCATAAAACCGAATCATCTGACATGAGTGAGACTAGCGGTTAGTGGTTAATAAAAAAATTGAATTAGAGCAAGAAAATAATAAAAAAAAACATAATTCAAAATGTTATTTTAATGTAAAATTCACTTGCCAATATTTTACTCAGGGGAGGAAGCGGAGGAGAGGCGATCAATGCTGGTTTCTTTGATATGGACTATTGAATTCTGCGTTACCTTTCTTCCATTAGCCTTACTCCGAAATGCATGATTGCCAACCTCTAGTTGGAGTTCCTTCAAAGTGGCATGGGTCCTTAAAAACCCTTTTGCTACGTAATTTGGGGGAAGATCTGTCTAGACTTTTATACTCCTCCCCAATCTTTTCACGTTGTCATACCTACACCTAATTCAAAAGCATTTCTTTTGCGTCACACAGCCTTACTGAAACTCTCTAAAAGACTCACTTGAGTTTTCATAAAGGCAACAACCCACTTTTAATTGTCCTTGGATTTCACGGGTTTATATTCTCTGGAATATAAATACAGTCATCTCAACTGGCATAAAAACGTTGGGGAGCAACTACGACAGACTCTCCAAACACTGGATTTGGAGGGGATATCTTCTTAGCCCTAAGTGGTCAGGACGCTCTGGGACCAATCAGTGTGTTTTAGAAGGAAATGGAGAGCCTTGATTAATCTGACAACTTGGTTCACTGCAGTAGATTGAGAGAGTTTCTGCTGTAGTGACACTCCTTCCCCACATACTTTTAGAAAATGGTACCACATTCATTTAAGCTTCAGATCCTAGGTTTTAATCTCAGTGTTTTTATGGACTGAGTTTTTATGCCAGTGTTTTCAAGACTTCCTGTTCTTGGGCAAAGCACTTATCATTTCCTGGTTTGCTTCACGGGTCACTGGCAAGTTACATTCATTTTCTAACTGTGATGAGAGGCAAAAATGATGAGCACTTCATAAATGGAATGAAATCGTTTATAGTTAGCAAATGATTAGTGTGGAAAGTACTAGCATGCAGCCATGAAATATATGCTTCAGTCATTGATTTACTATCATTTTCACTTGTGAATTAACATAAAACACTACATCCCTGAGCCCTAGGAAGAGGTGCTCAGTAGACCTAGCGAAAGGAAAATGGGAAAGGAGATGGCTGTTTTTCTTTAAGAGTCTCTTTTTCATATGATTGAGTGTTGCTCTCGCCCATTTTTATTCCAGTGCTTTCAAGACTTCTTTTCATTTTTTTTAAATTTTAGGATAGACATACTCAGTATAAGATATACTGAATTAAGCAAATCTAGGCTCTCAGAAGATATCCTCAAGTTATCCTAGCGCTGAGGAAACCCAGCTGAATTGTCTGATTACATAAAATAATGTGCCCAACAATCCAGCAGAGGAAGTGTGGAGATAACACGGCCTCAGGGCTGAAGGCAGCTGAGTTTATCTAGTTGTCTGGTGAGAGGAGATGGAGATAAGACCCACAGAAAATCCTGTAGTTCAGAAAAATTTCACGTTGCAGCCAGTCTTGACTTACACAAATGTCTTAGGATGGTTGTTTGAACATCAACTACACAGTCAAGGGAGAATAAAGTATCTTCTTGGTGTATAAAAGGAATAAGGGATGGGGTAGCGTCTTAAATGTGTGTCTTCTTCCTGAGAGTGTTGCAAAGACACTGAGCAACCTTTGATAAGCCATATATTATATATTGTTCATTCTAAAATTCTGGCTAGTAGATTTGTCATAAAATGCCTAAGGACGACAGGGATTCATGAGCAAAATGGAGCCTTTTTTATTTTAACTCTGAAGAGCTAAGTAAATAATAATTAGTAATGAAATGTGGAGATATCTCTATCTATCTATCTATCTATCTATCTATCTATCTATCTATCTATCTATCTATCTATCTATCTAGTTTCCATCTGGATAACACACAATATGTTTTGGTAAATGTGTTCTGTGTATCATCAGAGATGAGTGCATATATTTTAAATAAAACGGCTATGTCAAATAATACTATAATATTACTTTTGTGTGTGTAATAGCTGACATGAAAATCGAGGAGAATTTATGATTTTATCAACAGATAAACAGTGAGCATACTTAATGTGAAGATGTAAGTAAAAAGCCTTCTTGCTCTTTTTTTTTTTCAGGATTTTTTTTTTTGGGCCCCTTCACATTTAATTATGAACAACTTTATTTTCGCAGAAAACTAGTGACCTTTTTGTGTCTGCAAGCCACATTTCAATATGGAAATATCTATGAATTTAAAAATGGAATTGCCCTTTTCAGTATGCTGGTTATGGAGAAAGGTCTCATTAAATATAAACTCCACGATGTGTCTCATTTGGCACCTAAAGCCACAGCTGACACACAGTGGGCACTCAATAGTTATTGAAAGAATGAGTCACATCTTCTGCATTAAGTTCCAGAAGCTGTTTAAATCACTGGCAAAGGAAACACAGGTCTATGAAAGCAAAGTGACTTTCCACGAGAAGACAATATCCCAGAAATTTTGGAAATACACCAACAAATGACTTATTATTCATGGCAGGTATCTATGATCACATCAAACAGAAAGGCACAAAAATACCTGCTTAAATGGTGTCATCGTCCCTTAGGGCAAAAACAGTCTTCAGTTAAGGAACACGGTTAAACCTGAGCCATTTTTCTTTCTGGTTTTAACTGAATTGTTAACTGAATTAATGTTATTTTTTCCCCCTGAGAATAGAGAAAAAGGAGCGAAGCACATTTTATTATTTCTTCAGTGCCTTGCCTCCCTCCCAAGGATGGACTTGACAGTCCTAGGGAAATGCAAGAAATGACTAACACACATTTAGGGTAGTCCTCAATAATTCAGGAGCTCATTATCCAGCATGTGGGCTGTTTATAAATCCTTTTATTCCTCCCTTTCTCCCACATATTTTTGTTAGGAAGACAAATGTAAGGAAGTTAATGTCATATCAATATAGTTCCTTACTGGGTAGCAGCTTTGATCAAATATTTGCTGTAATTAATTTCTATAGCGAGGTTTGGGGATTATCTGGGAATTTAAGTAATCCTTAGCAACCACGGGATTATTTTTAAAATTAGAGCAACAAGCCACAATCCCCTTATGGTGAAAATAGTTTAAATCGAGTGACATTGGATTATGAAGGTTCTCTTCTTTTTTATCACCCTGAAGCTCTAACTAAATAATTGTAAGTGATGAAATGTGGACTAATATACTGATGGTTTCCATCTGCAGAGCACACAATATATTTTGGCAGTAGAGTCAACCACAGTCAGAAGTTTAAGGTTCTGGTGTCCTTGAATTGTGTGTGTGAGTAGCAGCATGATCTGAGCTGGGAAAATCAAGATGAATTAAGTAGTCCGTCCCTGCAGTAGACCCTGGTTTCCTGGAAGAGCCTGGCAACCAAATCAATAATGATAAACCAATGTAATAAGTACAAGGGTAGAGACTACAGAGAACCTTATAATACTACAGTGCTTAGAACTGGTTACCTAACCTGGCTCAAGGAGGTCCTAAAAGGCAGATATCTGGACCACTTATAAAGGATGCTAGAGCTTTTCCAGAACACCAACAACCGTCTCGGTAAAAGTCAGCATATAAGCAAGGTCAGGGAATCAGAACTATTATGGCATATTCATAGAAATGGGAGTTTGTTTCTACTCACAGTGGAACTGGAAGCAAGTCTTATTAAAATCTTGGATCACAATATCTCATTCGGCCAAACTACCATGTGCGTGGCTGATTGCAGTGAACGAGAGGCAGGGCCCTGCTCTCAGGAGCTTACATCTAGTGGAAGCAAATGAGTAACTTCTGACACTGATAGATTCTGTGAGGAAAACAAAAAAGGTTAATGGAAAGGAGAATCAAAGGATGTGGGAAAGGCGGATATCTTTAGATAGTGGGTCAGCAAGAGGCTCTTTGAGGACATGACATTGAACCATGAAGATTCAGAGGTTTCCTTCAATTACTTGGAAAGAGAATTTGAAGCAGAGGGACCAGCAATTACAAAGGCTTTGAGGTAGGAATTAAACCTGGGTATTCAAGGACCTGAGAGATGAGTGGTTTGTCTGAAGAACAGTGAGAAGAGGAGAGAAGAGATGAGAATGGTGGGAGACGAGTTTCGAGAGGGACCCAAGGTCAGTCTTGCAGGCCTTGCAGCCCAGGGTAAGGGGTTGGATTTCATAGGAAGTCACGTAAGAAGAGTAGTGATGCAATGTGATTTGTGCTCTAAAAAGGTCACAGCAGCTGTTGTGTAGGGAATAAGTTATAGGGAAGGACTGGAAAACACAAGCTGGGCTCTCCTGTAGGAGGCTAGAAATGACGGTGGCTTGACTGTTTTGTAAAGTGAGAACAAACGGACCCCCATAAGACGTTTGTAAAATTCTTAGAGCTATTGCTGGAAAGAGTTCTCTAAGACACGCTATCCTAGTATCTAGATTACAGAGTAGATTCAAGCATCAGATGACGTTGCAGAACATAAACTTGGAAGTTTCTTACAACTCCTCTCATTAGCTCTGAATCCATAGTTAAAGCACCCTCTCTCTTATGTGATAATGAAAACAATTGCATGAAGGATGCCTAAACTAGAAATTGTAAAATCAAATGTATAGCAGAATGAGAAAAAGACCCAGAGGGAGAAAAACTTAAAGTAATAGCTCAACCCTCTCCTCAACCACTCTGCCAAGGTCAACAGAAATTTTTCAATGTGAATTTGAACTTCAACTTGAACTTCAACCCCAGCCACCAATATTGGGAAAATTACTTGGGTGTAGTGGGTCTTACCCAGGAGAGATCCAGAAAAAGTAGATGGGAGAAGCCACTTAGGAAGGATAATTTGGGAGAATGGCCACCTCGTAAAAGAGATGGATCATAATAAAGTACTTCAGGCTTGAGGTCTTCTCGGAGGCTTAACGAAATAACAAGACATTCCTTGCACGTTGTCACCACCTTTAATCAATTCTAAATAATTAAATGGATTGCCCTGGAATTCTTAGAAACCCACAAGAAGCAGACACTCGGGGAGTAAGTGCATTCAAAAACTTCTTGCCATCTTATATCAATGAATTGTGTCTTCAACATAAAGCTAATCATTAAGAAATTTTGGTCTGAAGGGGCAAAAAAGAGTACTTCATAATGATTTGAGATTTATATAATTACTCAAACATTGAAACAGGTTTCAAGTCTGGTCCTGAGTTTGGGAAGCAGTTTGGTCATAGATACTTTAAATTTACATATCTCTTTTTACTTGAAAATAATTAACAGTTTTCAGGAGCTAAATTATATTTGCAGTCATTTTGTAGAAGAAATAGAAGAGCAATAATGCAAACCGAAGAGGGAAAGATATATTAACCCTATAATTTAAGAGAAAATGACTTGGCTCTCAGGACCTTGCAGACATTTTGGGCTGTAGTTGTCAAATTGGCCTCAGATTTTCAATTCCCTCTGAGCATACAGATGACCAAAAGTCGTACAATAAAGCAAAAGTGACTGGGCTGAATGAGGAACGCAAAGTATTTGACTCCTAGCTCTGAGTTTGAACCACTAGACTCCACTTACAGCTTTGGACATGATTAAATGGAATTTCAGACACAGAGGCTCTGATTTATAGAGAAACAGCAGTTTTATCCATAGCAACGGCTCAGAATAAGTGGTAGGTCCTTCCTCTCATCCGAGTATCGTGCACAGTATTTGGAACAAGGGTGCTAGATAAATCTCAACAACATTCTCAAACTAAACGCATAATCCTGGGAAGTAGTGGGGCCTATTGAAACACTGGGTCACTGGGGAACAGCCGTCCATTTATACAGAGCTCTCATATATTCAATTGTGTGCTGAGCTGAGGAGAAGAACATTCAGCTTGGCTTACCCTCTATTATCATTCCATCATCACCATGTTACATGTACCGATCTGGCACCTTTGCTTCATTGATCAGTGATTTTATATTCTGAAATTGTCAAGTCGCTTTAAAAAAAAAAAGAGCTCTACAGCCAGGCAGTAAGATTTTCTAAGAGCCATAAAATTCACCAACCAAGGACTTGCAAATACAATCTATGGACAGAATTCTGGAAAAGGGTAAATGAACAGTATCAGAATTGGAGGACCCTGTCAAATGTATTTTGAAACGTGCGGTCCTCATCGGGGACCGCAGGCATTCGGCAGTGTGCAGTGGGCCAGAGAGACTGTTGGCAGGAAGACATCTGGTTTTAATTCAGCCTGAAGAAAAGATGCCAGCCTGCCTGGCCCTTCAGCCCCAGAAACAGGAAGATTCTGTGTTAAAGTCACCCTGCATGCAAATCTGTGTGTGGCTGGCATTTTATCCTTTGTCCTTATGGTCAGCCCTGGGGGTTCTCTCAATAGAGACCACTGCCTGCAATTAACGGAGGGAAATGTGTTCTACAGGGACCATGGAATAGAGAAGTGATGAAAACGCTGTGTTACGTTTTGTTTTGCAGGTTGAGAATGAAGCCTACCTTCCCCTTCCTGAACCTCCTATGCCAAAGCCTGGATCGCATCCACTCTGAAAGCAACACGCTAAGCAGTGACTGAGTTTCAAGCTGGGCGGGTGTTGGAGACTTTCCAGCAGTTTCTGTACTTGCTGACTCGGGTGGGCACAGGGAATCACCACAGCACTCAGCAACCCCGCTACTTAGAACTGGTTGCCCAGGTAGGACCTGGCTTCTTACCATCACTCAGCAGGAAGCACTGGCAGCTCTGTTTAAAAGGGAAGGTGTCAGCCAAACTCTACGCTTGGCTTCCCAAGTGACCCAGTAGGAAATTAGGCTACAAAGTTGTGTTGGGATTAAGATACATTACTTCGTTATTTTGAACTTGACTGAATTTGAATGATTTTTCGAGAAAGGAGATGTTGAATCTAGCCACATTTAATATTCCCCAAACAAAGAGATGTGTATTTTACCCTCCTTCAAGTGAGGTGAAGTAACACAGCTGAACCGAAAGAATGGGTAGCAAACTAGAGGCCAATGGAAATTAGTTTCTCTTCATAAATCTTCATCTTCCATGGCAGCAAAAACGAGAATACCTCTGTGTGAAAACTCATTCTTTGTTTCCATGATGAAAAAACTAAGCTGTATAACTGTTGGCTAGAAAGGAGCGAGTATTAATTATAAATATCTCGCAGCAAAGGATGGTAGAGTTATCATCTGGCCCACCCACACGAGCTATTAACTCTCACAGATGCTATTTTAGACAATTCATTTTCAGTCTAACTAGTTTGTATGTACAAAGCATGGAAATAGCAGGCCTTCTGACAATAGCCTGTGTAAAGAAAAGGGAGTGGGAGAAAAGGCCAACTTTATTTCAAATGTCTAGAATAGGACCCTTAGCGCAGGAGGAGACTTCAAAGGAAAGTTCACGATTGGAATTTTTTCCCAGGGTGTAACAAAGGACATGCTCAATAACGAATCAATGGATATATAGATTCTAAAAAGACTGTAGCCACCAACAGTTTTGAAGAGTTGTACGTATAATTTTGTTTTTGTCTTACAAGCAGGCAGGACGTCATGTATGACTACTTTCTCTTTTTCTACTCTGATCACTAACCTGAGTATTAGAAGTAAAGCAGGTCCCTTAAGCACGCATACACATGCGTGCACGCACACACACATATTATTTCTAATAACAGGATCATATTTTGCATTCATTGATCACTTTTTAAAAATCTGGGATTCTGGAAATTCTTCTTCAAAAAAACAACAACATGGTGGCAACCATCAACTGGGTCAGTACTTGTTATAGCACCAATTTTATACACTGAGAACCAGAGACATTCAATGTGGGTGACTTTTCTAAAAGACCCATGGAAGGCCTGCACCCCTGACTCCCTGCCCCTGGGGGCTGCCTTGGACGACTCAGCCTGTGAATCACTACAGCTCAATCCTCTCGTAGTTTCCATCCTTCCTGGTTCCAAAGAGGGGCAAGAAACTGTCATCCCCCTCCCCACTACTTCCCAAACCCAAGCGTCTTATTCTCTCATTTACCAAGTGCTACATTAAACTGGTTCACAAAAGGACTCAGCAGCACTTTGCAAATGTGCGAAGCTAAAATTACAGCAAATACACCATTCTTCAGCCGTCTGTTGAGCTTTCTGTTTATATAGCACTAACTATTTCTCCTCTGGGCACTTGCTTCACTGGTGTAACAGGTTACTACGAAGAGAGAAGATACCGCTTCAATGAAGTAATATGAGAACCCTTTAGTGTCCGGGTGTAATGCAGATTTCATGAAAGAAATTCCCCTTCTTTGCTTTAACATGATTCCCACATTTCCGGTGCATTTCCTGGAGTCTGTTCCATTTATATCATATGCAGCGTTGGATCAAATAATAACAAATCATACAGTCATAGAAAGTTCAACGGGGCAAGGAACCTCAGAAGTCATTCAACCCCTTCTCATTTCCCAGTTGGGGACTCAATACTTAGTTAGGTCCAAGGTCTGGCGTGGCTGGGGGCAGGCGCTCCTCTCTCCCCAACTAGAGGCCTGTAACTGGAGGCCGTGATCTAGAACTGATTGATAGAACCTGGATGAATACGTACGTGCTGATCTCTGAACTGTATGTCACGACTATCCCTGTCAGTACCCATTTTTTGCCCACGTTAGATTCATTTCCCTTGGGCCCACCCCCCAACGCCCACCACACAGAGGTTTGTAAAGAAAGCTGGTTAGCAGCAATCCCAGAGACACAAATAACACGCTGTGATCAAGGAGTCCTACATTGAAAAAGCCAAAAATATTCACCAGTGGAGTTGATAACATCCTCCTGCCCACATAAACCAAACATATGTAAATAAGAACAGGAGCAATGTG
Organism: Rhinolophus sinicus; assembly: GCF_036562045.2. Classification (NCBI taxonomy): domain Eukaryota; kingdom Metazoa; phylum Chordata; class Mammalia; order Chiroptera; family Rhinolophidae; genus Rhinolophus; species Rhinolophus sinicus. Next base: position 9,123,811 of record NC_133763.1, read on the forward strand.
TTTTCGAAAACACAGGAATTAATTAAACGATTTTTAAAGCAGGGCACAGCCTGGCATTCTGTAGTCCACAATGTGGTCTACCTGTAGGTCATTGGTTAAAAAGCTCACTTGAACAGCCACTTAATTTTCGTCCCCCCTTTTAGTAATAACAATGGGGGCCGGGGAGGGAGGCACAATGGTTTTTGTGCTTTTGCTCCAAGGCTGAGGGGTGTTGCCACTGGATTGTTTACTGTGAGTCATAGAATCACGCATCTGTGTTTTTTTAAATACCTATTTACTTAAAGGGAGAACAGAGAACATGTTTTTAGAAATACATGCACACAGCTGAAGGGAGGGCCACAGTTCCTCTTGGAGCAAACAGTTCCTATTCTGAAAGAATTCCTTGAGCCTTGTCTTTAAGGGAGGTTATAAATAGGAGTCAAAAAAATGGGCAGCCTGGAGCCACAATCTGGCCACAGATGGTTTTGCTCCCAAGGTATAGTATTTTTAAAAACTGAAACTTTAGTGTTTTGTAACCTTGCCTACACTTTCTCCTTCTCTTTGGGGTCCACGACCACCTCCAGAGGTCAGCGGGGGCCAACTCCTAGAGCACTGAGCTTTCAGAAGCTGTCTGTTCCAGGAAGGGCAGGGACGCTGTGAAGTCCCTGAGCCAGAGGGGAGATATGTTCTTTCCAGTCCCTTCTCTGCCTCAGGGGGGTGGAAGGTGAGGCAGGCAGGAGAGGGAACCTGTCTGAGGACAGGAAGTGAGCTGTGATCTGTGTTAACAATTCCCTACTTGCTGTGCGCATTAGTGAAGAGCTGTGACTTCTCTGGTTCCTTGATACCTCTTCCACATGGTGCCCTCAGGTGCTCAAATGCTTCTGCTCAGCCAATTGTTAATGGGCTACTCCACTTTCTCTTTCCAATGCAAATCGGGTTTGGGTGGCTCTCTGCCTCTGGAGCCCAGGAGCGACTGGATTCCCTGAGCCACAGTGATGCAGAATTTCAACAGGTCTCTACACAGGAGGCCCTGGCGTGAATTCATACCGGACACTATTATTATTAATATCTCACGTTATTGTATTTGTAGTTTGTTGTTGCCCTAAACATACTGCCAAGTACGAGGTCAGACAATTAAGTTCACGAACTCATCCTAGAAAAAGTACTACATACCTTATTGTTGAATATCACTACGGTCACCTTCTAAGTACTCCCCTTGGGAAGCTATGCACTGACGCCAGCGCCTAGTCCACCCTTCAAAGCAATTTTGGAACTCTTTTTCTGGAATGGTCATCAGAACTGTTGTCCTATTACCCTTGATGTCCTGAATGTCATCAAAATGTCTTCCTTTAATATTTCCTTTATCTTTGGGTAAAGAAAGGAGTCATTGGGGGCCAGATCAGGTGAGTAGGGAGGGTGTTCCAATACAGTTATTTGTTTACTGGCTAAAAACTCCCTCACAGACAGTGCCCTGTGAGCTGGTGCATTGTCGTGATGCAAGAGCCATGAATTGTTGGTGAAAAGTTCAGGTCATCTAACTCTCTCCCGCAGCCTTTTCAGCACTTCCAAATAGTAAACTTGGTTGACTGTTTGTCCAGTTGGTACAAATTCATAATGAATAATCTCTCTGACATCAAAAAAAGGTTTATCAACATTGTTGTAACAAGTTTGTGAACTTAATTGTCAGACCTCTTATAACTCAGGGAAAGAAAAAAATTCTACTAGGGCATGAGAATTCTCTCATGTATGTGCTAATATAACTTTTTAAATTGAGATATAACTGATCCATGACATATTAGTTTCAGGGGTACAACATAATGATTCAGTATTTGGATACATTGCAAAATGATCATCACAGTAAGTCTAGTTAAAATTCATCACTATACAGATTTACTGCATTTTCTTTTCTTGTAATGAGAACTTTTAAGATTTAGTCTTTTAGCAACTTTCAAATATGCAATACGGGATTGTTAACTATAGTCACGATGCTGTACATTAATGAATTTTTTTATATAATTATAATGACAGAAGGTGGGATGAATGTGGAAAAAAAAGACTAGAAGGTAAAATTGCAGAAATGGTCTCCTTTGGCTCACATACAAGGAAAATGGACAGAATAGTATGAGCATGGTGAGTGCAGACGCTGTAGTCAGATGCCTGGGCTAGCGTGCTGGCTTCACGACCACTAAATCCATGACTGACCTTTTCCATGCCTCGGCGTCCTTACCTAAAAAAATGGCAATATTAACAGTAACACTCAAGGCGAGTTAGGATTCAATGAGAAATGCATGTCAAAACCCTCGGTGCAGCAGCATAGAATAAGCCCTTGGCAAGTTTTTGTTTTGTTGTTATTGCTAATATTTAGTATAACTTCCAACTTGACTTGCATGCTGCTCTTTTTAAGAATTCCAGAAGCTCTACAAAATGACCCCTCTGGATTCCTGAATTGCTCACTGGCCATGATGTCTCATATCAACCATAGTTCAGACCTTGGGATGAATGAGTGATTTGGTTTATACTTCAAATAAATAGTTGAACATAAAAATATATCTTAGCATAGAGTACCTCTTAAAGTCCTTAGGTACACAATTAATTGTAAAGATGAATAAACTTCAGGAAAATAAAGTGAAACTGACCAGCTCAAAATACTTGGTAGGTTGCAAGATTTTTACCTAACATCCCAGCTATTACCCTAATAGTCAGATCTACTATTGCCAAGAATGGTTGGGGCAGGCTTTAGGTCCTTCTGCCCAATTTCCGTCGGTACTCTGAAGGGCACGTCACATCCAAAATCATCAAGTTAAGCACAATCTCTATATACCGTCTATGGAGGAATTCTGGAGCTCCCACATGTAATATATGCTAATAAGAAAATGAATGAGTAATTAGATGGTAAAATTTGGATCAAATCGCCTCGGCAGGGCCTTCTCTGGGATTTCATGAAGATCTCTGACAACCTATTAATTACAGTTGGCAAGACTGGATTAGATTATACTGTTTCCCACCTTAATAAAAACGCAGCCACCCAGGCAAAGATACAGGCGTAGTTGGCAGGCCTGGACAGTACAGCACAGACTGTTGAATATTCATGATGTTCAGCTCCACAGGGCAGCCACTGAGTGACTGGCTCTTATCTATCAAAGAATTCACTTAGCAGATGTCAGGAAATGGACATGCTTGGGCCAGGAAAGATGCTAAAACTTGATATCTTTTGTGTTCCTCTTCCAGATGAAAACTTGATGGTCCCCCTCCCATTCATTAATTATGGCCAATTGAGAGAGCTGACTGAAGAGGCAGGTGATGCAAAATGCCCTTAATGGGAAGCGTGAGATACACTTGTCACCATTGCCACTGACCTGTGGCCATTTCAAGTATTAATGACCAGCTAGCGAGAGAGGGATATTTCTGAACCTGCAGGCTTTTCAGAATGCCTTAGCTGACATCTCACAGATAGAGCTACTGGAAATCGCCATCACAGACCCAGCTAAGCAAGGATGGAGTTCTCCACCAAACACACCTGTGTGTGGACAGGTAAGCAGGGCTTCTGAAAGAACATCCCTCACCCACGTATTTATGTTAAATAGACAGACCGACGTATTTGTAATTAGAACCTTATAAACTATGCAGGTGTGGCAAGTTTTTAGGGCAAACACTGACTACTGTATTTATTTCCTACTAGCACACTACAGAAGAGTCCAAACAATGTCAGATGAAGAGCAGAAAGGACCTGGTGCTAAAGAACAAACACAAAGTTCTCCTAGGAAGTCTAGAGAGGGGGAATGAAAAAGGCAAGCGTGGGGAGATTTTCCCCCAGGAGACATTCAGTAATGGCTGGAGACATTTTTGATTGTTGGGACTGGACACGAAGAGATGCAGGGCACAGGACAGCCCCCACAACAAAACACGGTCAGGTCCAAAATGTCAGGAGTGCCGAGGCTGAGAAGCCCTGGCTTAGCTCTTACCTGTGGGTACCACCTGTCCTCGTTGTGGGCTACTGCTGGTCAAGGTCAGGCTCCTCTACCAGTGCCTTAGTGGTTCAAGAGCACCCGCCTTGCCACTTCGTCTGCTCTGCCCTTGAACCCCAGTGCCTGCTCTCCCTATCTCACATCCTCGAGTTCCTCCTCTGATTTCCTGACTGACATTCTTCCCGGCTCCTCAGGAACTGTGGTTTTAACTTCTGTCTGAGACCTTCAGGGAGTAAAGTCACGTCCTGCTCTCTAGTCCTCGGGGCTGGACACTGGGGACTACCTGCGGACCTTCCTGATGTCATCTACTTACCTGCCTCGTTTGCTGCTCCTGGAGCTTCCTGAGGACTGGAATGCTTGAATCAACATGCTTCCTTCCCTCCTAGATGTCAGGGCCTGGGCTTTCTCTGTATCCAATACAGCAAACGGTCTGCTCTGCCTGGCTCCTGGAATGCCTGACTTTTGAGTGTGGCTAGACCCCCCTCAAACCAAATCTTCCAACATCCCTCAGCCTGCGCGTGCCCAGGCCCCAGGTCTTCCTGGTCCCTGCTCTGTCCCTACCCGGCCTGTCCTATCACCCACTCACTGAGACGGGCTATTGAAGAACCTAAAATCCCCACCTCAAGCTCAGCCTCATAATACAGCAGCCTTAGGCTGACCTCCCCATAATTAATATTTATCAGATACTAGTTTCTATTTAGAGAATCCCAAGAAAAATCAGCTCCTTCAGAAATCAATTCATTTAATAAAATACAATTTTGAATGTTGATGTGGTGAAAGAGGGACTCTACAGCTCAACAAAAAAAAATAGAGGCGATCACTTCTGCTTCAGACAGGTCAATTAAATATTTAAGAACATGAAGCAAAAAAAAAAAAAGCTGGATGTTTTTGAAATGAGCAGTTCCATGAAAGGAGACTCAGGTAACCACTGATGGTAACTATTTGGAAAGGTTAATTATATTTATCTTCCCCCTTTTTGATCATCATAACTTTTGAGTAATGTATCCTTTCCTTAATTATACAGCTTATGTCCATCTCCTGTGTAGTAATTGCAATCTCAGATGACTTTTCTGGAGAAACCACGGACTTCAGCGAAAGCTCCTTCTGGTCACATCTCGCAGTTTGGGAGCTTTTTTCTTCAACAGGACACAAATCATCAGAAAGAAATGTAGCCGAGTTCTATCACAATGCAATGTTTTAAAACACCATTTGGACAGATATGGGAATAGTGCAATTTCCTCAGAAGTTAACACGTGTTACTGGAAAAGTGAATGTGTGCCGCTGTGTGGCTTGACCAAGGACTCAGTTCTGAAACTCATACATACAGTGAACACACATTATTATTTTCAGTGTGCCGCATCGACACTGATTTCTGAAGTGAACCAAGCAATGTTTCTGGCCTCAGTAGTAATCACAGAGATCATTTATGGAGCAATTCATTTGTGCTGGCTACAAAGCCTTTTCCGTGGGTTATCCTGTTTTAATTCTCACCACAGCTTTATGAGGCAGGCGCTATTATTATTCTTTATTTTACAGATCAATGAGCTAAAGCTTCAAAAAGTAACTTGCTCAAGATCACAGAGCGGGTAAACGACAGACAGGGCTTAAATTCAGTGGTATGACTCCGCTCCAACACCAACTGCTATGCGACCTTCCTTCCTATCGATTGTGAAGACTTTATTTATCCCTCAAAGTGTTTAGGGACATTTTCTTGTTCTGTTTAACAAACAACAGTGCTCAGACTTTCCTCCTTGGACCTCAGGTTGTGCATTACAGATTGTTCTCCTAAGAGACCTTTTCAGTTAAAACAACACACACACACACACACACACACACACACACACACACCCCTATGTCTTAATATTAGGCATCATTAAATATCATTAAGGTCTTTGGACACATAGACGACATATGGGATGGAGAGTTATTGGGAGGTGTCTGTGTCCTGACTCCATTAGCATGAGAAAAATGGCTTTTACTGTTTTCTGGGCTATCCCAGGACTGCTGATGAAGAGATCTTTTTGAGTTGTTGTAGCCATAGAGTAAAGCTGTAGGGTCTCTGGTACCTATAACTTCACAGGCTATTTTCTTTCTCCCAAGGGTAACTAATAAGGGACTTGACCTCCAAGTTTGTAAGAGTTGGTTGGCCTCTGATGAGATAATGGTAATGTCTGGAGAAGTTATTATTTTATCTTACTTAGGTTTTCATTTTTATTGGGGCCACTGCTGTAGTAGAAAGTAGGGAACTGGACCTATGATGGGGACCCTTAGAGTGGAAAATTTCCTATTTAAGGAGAAATGTAAGCACCTGAGGCATGGTTTAGAGAGAATGAAAGGTCTATGATTCCTGGGCAATGATGCCAGACCTGGGACCACCTATTGCTAAAGCAGATTCCCAAAGAAGGCTTGAAACCTCCCAGGAATTCACTAAACCACCTCTGCCGAAGGTCCTTCAGTGTCTCTGTCTTATCCACAGACTGTGGCCCAAACTCCTGAAGAAGGCATGCAGAGCTCTCCATAACCTGACTGCCCTTCCAGCTCATCTCCAAGTATCCCCCTCCCTCCACACACACTCCAGGCCTCCCGTCCAATGGTCTTCCAACTGAAGATCACTTCACTCCACTACCCTTTACCTTCTTCCAGGCATGGCCTTCCCAACCTCACGGCTGAGCTCGAACTTCATGCCAGGTAGTTAAGCAACTGGGTTGCTAGGTTTCCATTTTGCCATGTACATATTTCTATTGGAACATTTACTGTGTTGCTGTATTGGTTTGCATACCTGTCTTCCCAGGTGGACTGAGAGATTGGATAGAAATTATGGTCAATTCACCTTTCTATCTCAGAACCCAGCACACACAAAGTACTTAATCGGTGTCCAGTGTATGCTGAGTCAGGCTCTTAAATTATTCTAGGCCATTAACAGCATTCAGCACTCACAGCCACCTTATCTGGTTCTCAGTGAATCTTTCAATATATGAAAATCTTACTATTTTATCTTTTTATGTCACTTAATTTTCAAAGGAATGAGGAGAGTTCCAAGACAATTCAATGGGGGTGGGGAAGAACAGTCTTTTCAACAAATGGTGCTGGGACAACTGGATAGCCACAAGCCAAAGAATGACGTTGGGTTTCTTCCTAACACCGTCCACAAAAATTAACTCAAAAGGATCATAGACCTAAATGTAAGAACTGAAACTATAAAATTTTTAGATGAAAACAGGCATAAACCTTTGGGACCTTGGAGTAGGCAATGCTTTCTCAGATGTGAGACCAAAAAGCACAAGCAACAGAAGAAAAAAAAAATAGATACACTGAACTATATCAAAATTGAAAGCTTTTGTGCTGCAAATAATACAGCACAAAAAAATACAAAAACATACGCCAAGGAAAAACAACATACAGAATGGAATAAAATATTTCCAAATCATATATCTGATAAGGGACTTATATTCAGAATATACAGAGGGGGCCAAAAAATGTATACACGTTTTAAGGAAGGAAAAAAACTGTATTAAAATTGTGATAGTCAATATACACTGCTAACAAAAAATGAATACAAGTCACGTGTATACATTGTTTTGGCACCCCATGTATAAAGAGCTCTTACAACTCAATAACAAAAAGTTAAATCACCCAATTAAAAGTTGGGCAAAGGATTTGAATAGACATTTTTCCAAAGAAGATATATAAATGGCCGATGAACATATGAAATGATACACAACATCATTAACCATTAGGGAAATGAAAATCAAAGCTACAGTGAGATACTACTTCACACCCATCAGGATGGCTATAATAATAATAAAAAAATAATCATATGCCTTGGTGAGGATATAGAAAAATTGAAACCCTCCTTCATTGCTGGAGGGGATGCAAAATGCAAAACGATTTGGCAATTCCTTACAATGTTAAACATGTAGCTACCATATGACCCCAAAGTGGAAACAATCCACAGATGAATGGATAAATATATGTGGTATATCCATATAATGGTACATTATTTGATAATTAAAAGGAATGAAATACTGATACATGCTACAACATAGATGAACCTGGAAAACATTATGCAAAGCGAAAGAAACTAGACTGCATATTGAATGATTCCATGTGCATGAAACAGAGTCAAAATGTAGACTAATGGTTGGTTAGGGCTGGGGAAGGAGAGGAGAAAGTAACTCCTTAATGGATATGGAATGTCTTTTTGAGGTGATAAATATGTTGCAAATTTAGATTGTGGCGATGGGTGCACAACTCTGTGTGTATACTAAAATCATTACATTTTTATACTTTAAATGGGTGAATTTTATAGTATGAAATTATATCATAATAAATATGTTTAAAAAACCCAAAACAATGGGACTAGCAGGTATCAGTACAAAGAGAGTCATATCTTTCGTGCTTGGAAAATTCGAAAGCAATGGATAAAGGTTTTATGGCTTCAAAAACAGTGGGGCCCCTCTCCTGACCACTTTCTGTGTCAGAAAGTCATCTTCTGTGAAGCATGCAGTACTTTGAAATGTGTTCCTAATGTAATGCTGGTGACACAGTTACGTATGTTTGTTTAAAACAGGGGGATAGCGTTACTCACAACTATCAGTGGAAATACAACGTATTTCATAAAGAATCTACAGAAATATGAACATCTATAAACCCAGGAAGTAACGCCAGTTTAAAAAAGTCTTTCGTGTTAGATGTTTAATTTAAATATACCTGCCGGTGATTTTATAGACTCTAGTAGGCTGTGGATTGAGATAGACAACTTATTTGTGCTTTACAAAGGGGATATATTTTTGCAAGTAGCTCTCTCCTGAGGCTTATGCAGGATGTCAGCAGTAGAGATATTAGAATATGATTTCCTTCTTTTGCAACAGCATTTTATTCTAAAATCAATGCCACAACTTTCATAGCTAATGGATTTTGTTGGTACGCATTCATCTGCTGCAGAGAAAATCATTGCTTAAATCAGGTTGCTCCAAATAGGATTGACTAAAGCAAGCAAGATGACATTCTTGTCAAAGCCACCTCATACTCCAATTGGCATATTGTACTCCGGTGCTGACAGCTGAAGGCTAGAGTTTTGATTAATCCATTTTCCTCTTATTATAAACAGTCTCTTCCCTGAAGGTTCAAGCAATCACTCTAGCAAGTGTTGGCCTTGACGGAACAATGCTTATCCTTCGGTGGCCGTTGTATATGTACAAGAGAAAAAGAGCAGGTTTTGTTTACGACTCTCCTTGGGCATTGTTGAAAGGGGCTTAGTTGTGAATGCATGTGTTTCAAGGAGCTCAAGGCTATCTTTTGTTTTTCTTTTCCATGGATAGTCAGTGAGGGAGAGGAAGCAGGTGTGTAGTTAATCCAAAGTAAGACAGACATTGCTGAGGCGTCACTTCAAGTGCATAGGGAGGTGGCATTTGACATAGGGCCTGCATGATTGGGTGCAGTGATGCTTTAGGTGCATCTCTTCTCTGGACTGCGGAAGTCCAATATTGTAGATTGACCCCATTCCTTGTAATCCCCAGCTGAACTATCACAGGCACTTGGAAGCTTATTCTCTGGGCTACTGTTGTTAAGAGTCATAACGAGTTTGCAGATTCTGATGTTTTGCAATAATTGAAACATCCCACAGTACCCAGTGGCTAGGTTGAGCCCCAGTTACCAAATTCAGTTGGGAGGAAGGGAAGAGTGGGTGATGGGGCCCACGAAGTGGCTTCATGTCGTACAACATGGTGACGCGAGTTCACAATGCTGTTGTATATTCAAAAGTTGCTAAGAGAGTAGATCTTTAAAGTACTCATCACAAGGAAAATAACTATGACTATGTGAGGGGATGGATGTTAACTAAACTTAGCGTAGTAATCATTTCCCAATATAGACGTATAACAAACCACTATGTTGCACACCTTAAATGTTATATATATCCAATGTTATATGCCAATTATATCTTAATAAAATTGCAAAACCTAAATTCCCTTCCTGTTTAATAATAATAAAAAAAATCGACTTCATGCAACAGGGAGGCGATGAGTTCTATATCTGTTTCCCAAACCTGATTAAGATATGGGAGCAAACATATTCTGACAGTAGAAACAATTTTGGAAATCACTGATGTCCTCAAGTCCAGGACCATCACTTAGATATCCACTTGAGGCCAACCCTGCACAGCTCAAACTTATGTACTGCCAACACCAGCTGAGTATGGAGAGGTGAAAAGGAGACTGTATTCAGTATAAGCTACTATTTACTCGAGGTCTGTGAGCTCTGTACCTGCTGTATACTGTGAGTTACTGGCCAGACTTATCCTAATATAATAGCTTTCAAACTTTAGTGTGTATTAGCTGGAGGGCTTGGCAAACAGGTTGTTGGCTTTCTGACTTCTAATTATGAATTTCTGCCTCAGGAAGTCTGGGATGGGTCCCAAATTCCCAGGTGATGCTAGTGCTGCCGGGCCAGGGACCAAATTTGACAACCACATCCTGAGACCTCGGGCAAGGGAATGTCTTCCTTGCCCTATTTGAAAAATAGGGATTTCTGTATAGGCCTAATCATCTAAGTTGTTTGAATGTTGACTCATGAAAGGGAGAGCGAGAAAGAGTTATTCAGCGACTCTTGTAAGCTAGCTGCTTTCATACATTACCTCATTTAATGCTCACAACAACCTGACAGAAAGGTATTATTACCCCCACTTCCTAGTTTGGAGAACAGAGGGGTAGAGAGGTCAGTTCACTTGCTTAAGTCCATGAAGGTAGTAAGCGCTCAGGCTGAGATTCAAGCTGGGTTGGTCTGGCTCCAAACCTGTAGGCCTTCCATGAAATCCAGACCTCTCCTTACACCAGGCAGGATCTTATAAAGTCCCCAGAGAAGAAACAAACAAGACTAAGTTAAGGCATGTACCCAAAATGCCTATGTGGACCACTGATTCATTTGTTTTAGGCAGAGGCTGTCCAAATTCTAAATACTCTACCCCAGCCATGCTGAATTTCTCTGTTTCTGCCTGTGACATTGATAACCTTATCTGAATTCTGATGGCTTTGCTCCTGGACCTGAACACTGATCTGGTCTCACTTAGGTATCCAGCAAGCACCCCTGGCCTTATCCTGAAAAAGCTTCTGGTGAATCCTCCCACGAACAGAACTGCCATGGGCCACCTGCCCATGGTGATGATGCCCCTCAGAGCTGGGGCAAAGCCCCATGCGCATCACACCCTCCAACTTTGACCTTTTCCAAAGACGAGAATGGTGATTTGCTCACTTTTAGTAAATGCTGTAGATCACAGCATTCCCAATCACCCATGCTGTAGTGTGGTTAATTCACTGCATGCAAAGACAAAAATATATGTTCTGTTGAAAGCCTTGCACACCGTGGCTGCATAATTTTAGGTAACCGTGATAGGAGAAAGAAGGCAGCAGAGTTGGAGCAGAGAATCAAATTTAAATTCTCACGACCATCCATTAATATTTATTGAGTGTCTAGAGGAGGCACGCTCCTTTGCAGGATTCTGCCCAGATTATCTAGATTTTTTTCTTTTTCTCATAAATTCTCATTAAGATATTTTATGTCTTAATTTCCAATAAAAATATAGGGAGCTGGCATTCCTTATTCCTCAGGGTGAGTTTCACTTCCATATTTTATAATGTAATATCATGTCATAAAATAGAAAAAATGAGCCAAGAATGAAAATTTTTCTATTAAAATGAAAAAGATTCATATACTTCCCTGTATCCCGCCAATTCTTTTACATACCAGGATAAACAAGGCTCTTTTCAAAACAAGAGAAAAAGCAACCTTCCCTCCTCTGTCCCACGCTGTCCCCACCCCACCACCAGCCCCGACATAACAGTCTCATTAGTTCAGACTAAGTTCATTAAACAAAGGAGAGAGAGAGCCCTGCAATTTCTTCTTGTAAAATATTGGCACGGTTTTATCCTCATTTTCCAGCTGCCCTTTAATTATCCGGCAGAGGTAGGACGTGTTAGGGTAATCCAGTTCATAGCACTTGGTATCTTTTAAGTAAATGTCAAAGCAGGTTAGTTTGTGGAGTTCTGCATTGTGTCCATTAATGGAAGTCCCATGGGAAATAACCAATGTTCTTTCTTCAAAAAAATATGGAACGATGGGCCCTGATTTTTTTTTTTCAGTGACTGCCAGTTCAATCACTATTGAAATATTATGTCCTCACAGCAGAAGTACCTCTGGAAGTTCAACTGCTTCTCTGTCTACCTCACAACTTGCAAAAACGAGAAGAGAAAGTAAAACATTCTCCTTTCGAGAGGAAAATGGAAATGGACAGGTCTGTGTAACAAACGTGGGGTAAAATAGTCTTTCCGAGTGAAGGAAGCAGGGATTCGACTCTTCAAAAGTAGCAAAGTGCCATCTGACACCAGGCTGGGGCGAATTTTCATACCTGAGTCATTCATTAGCTATACGGTTATATAGCTATATTTGTACATGTATAAACACTGCTTCTGCTCCCGTTTGGCTCATTCTTTCTCCGGCCTCCTGGATCGCCCGGCCCCTGGACTTCTGCCACACCTGCCAGGCAGGGTCCATCTCACAAGGCTGTTTGTTGGTTATCATACCCGGGCTGCCAAGCACATATGGACGCAATCACTCAACCTCGATTGCTGATGCCACCGAATTTCTAGTCTCCAATTTCACCTGGACCACTCTTTTATTTGTCCCTCATCACCTTCCTTTTTTTTGTTCTCCTCAGTGGCCATTCCAAGACTTGACTGTTCTCCTCCTGCCTCTTTACCAAAATCCTGATTCCATTTGCTCAGCAGACACCGTGAGGCCTGCTTTGTTTGGAGCAGAAACAAAGAGCGACGCTGCAGTGGGCAGTTTTGCAACTTTATGACCGGCCTAGGTGAAGGCTGAAAAAGGCTCGGCTGCCAGACTCTCCTCACTGTATCTTTGCGTATACCTCTATAACATGCACATCTCACAGGAAACCTGACCTTGGCTTAGTGTCGTGGATTTGGCCCTAGTCTTAACTTGAACTTGAAGACCACTCTTGATGTCCTTGACTTTGAAACTCCTCAGTTCTTGGGATTCACTCTCACTTATTCCTTGGCTCCTTCTATTCCTGGAAGCCTCACTTTTTCTCTGTGGTCAGGACCCAAACTCCTGCACCAGACCCCACGGCACCTACCCCCCTTCCCAAACCCCCCACCCTGGCCTCCTACAAGGAAAGGTTTAAATGAAAATGTTTTTAGACCATATCCTTCCTTATAGAAATCTCCGTTGTTTCTCTAAGTTCACACACAGACACATCGACACACACACACACACTAAACCGAAACAAACCAAAACCCTCTGCCTCCTAGCTCCACCGTCTCTAGATGTCATTCTCTTGCTCCCATTCAGGATCCTTGATGTATCAATTATACATCGCTCTCTTGGAGTTTCAATCATTTCCTTGGTACTGATTCCTTCCTTGCAGCTTATAAACACACACACACACACACACACACACACACACACACACACACACGCTTCTTTCCCGGAATTCTGCATTCTCCTCCAGCCACTCTTTCCATTCACAGCCAATCTGTCAGAAGAGTCATCCAGCCTTGCTGTCTCTGTTTCCTTATTTCAATCTTCAGCCTCACTGTGGTCAGGCTGCTGCCACCAGCACTCTGCCAAAATGGCCGGGCCTCAGTCACCACTGACCTCCATATTGCCAAATTCAACCAACACAATAGGCGACCTAGCATCATCATTTGACCTGCTCCTTTGTTTTCTTCCTGAAACTCTGCTCCTTTGTCTTTTGTGACACTCTCCTGGTTCTCCCCCTATCCTGGCAACGCCTCAGGCTGTTTTGCTGGCCCTCTTTCCTGTGCCCTGTATACACAGCTGCTGGCTACAGCTCTGCTCTGCCCACTCTACCTGCTCTCCCATGACAATTTCCTTGGCACCCAGGGCTTTAGGTATCATTTTACGCCAACAATTCCCAAACAATGTCTCTGGCTTACCTGTCTTCTGAGCATCTAACACTGCCATCTGGATAGCTCCAGAAGCCCAGGACATCCAACGCGTCCAAAACCAAAATCATTTTTTTTCCTCCTTGCCTTCCTTATACTGATTTAATAGAACCTGAAATCTGGGCATTATCTAGACTCCTCCTTATCAATTTTCCCAAGCTCTGTTGATTTCACCTTTCATGACTGCTTGAAGCTGCCTCAGCTCTCCAAGCCTACCTGCTCTTACTCTCTTACCAGATCTACTGCAGCAACTTTCCAATTAGCTACAGGTAGGGCCAATCACTATGGCTAGGTGAGTAACTAAGCCCCTTTACTCTGCTTCCTAGTAAATCAATGGTTTCAAAACTTGGGCCAAACATTAGAATCAAACATTTGGAATCAAGAGCACTGATATTGGGATCCTATTTTCCAATATTCTGTTGTAATTAGTCTGGGGAAAACCTAGTCATTGGAATTTTTAAATCTTGTCAGGTGAAGTTCAAATGTTCAGCCAAGATCCAGAGTCATGACGCAACAATTGTCCATATGACTGTCCTTTCATCAGCTCTGTGATGGAAAAACCCCAGCTTATATGCTGGTCAGATACTGGTGTAAGATATCACGCAGGTTATACTCAGGATGGAGGAGAACTGGGGATGGAGTGGGGGGATGGAATGGGAGAACAGGAAGACAGAAAGAGAGAAAGCAGCAATGACAGGAAGTGAGGGGGAGCCATCGACCTCAGCAATTGACTCTCTTCCCAGAAGGCTGCTACCTGCTTCTCAGGTGATTCAGGCCATGCCCCTCACTGCAGAGCCCCTGAAGTGCCTCCAACTCACGATGGGCTGGGCTTTTCCTGCCACATGAGCCTTACACTGCCCACTTCTGGGCTGAGCCCATTGTGAGAAGATGCAGAATTTTCGGGCAGTGTTGGCCAGAAGGCAGCAGCATCACACGTCCAGCTGCTGAAGGCTACGGGAGACAGCTTTCCCCAGCTGGGCAGGACTCCTGAACAGGCTTCCTCAGCCGGCCTGCAGGATGGAGAGGCTGCCCACTCCATATTCCCTCTCCCCTTCAACAGCCTTTGCCACAGACATGGCGACCCTACAGTAAGGAAGGAGCCGGGCATGGTGGGGGGACAGTTTTCCTTTCCCCTGAGCTCTCAAGAACGGAACTTTCCTCTTGGCTCAAGAAAGCCAGAGTATTCACTTTGTAAAACAAGCAGCCATCTGTGCTTGTAAGCACATTGAGTACAAAACGAAAATGAAGATCTCTAACTCATACTAACCAGGTGTATAGGGTGAATTATTATGTCCCCCAAACAAAGACATATTGGCAAACCACCAGGAGTTAGGAAGAGGCAAGTAAGGATTCTTCTACAGATTTCCGAGGGAGCACAGCTCTGTTGACACCTTGATTTTGGACTTCTAGCTTCCAGAACTGTGTAAAAATAAATTTCTGTTGTTTAGGTCCCATAGTTTGTGGCAGTTTGTCATGGCAGCCCTAGGAAACAAATACAGCAGATAACACTATCCATCATCAGAGCTGCAGGCTCTCTGAGATCCAGTCTAGCTCAGGAGTCTTCTGGAGCTGGGTGTATTGTTCAGTCACGTGACCCTCTTCTGACTCCTTTCCTCTGCTGCCTGTTCTCTGCAGACATCAGTTACCCTCCCTCCCTACCTGTGGTCTCTTCAGCACTTCTCTGGCAGAAGTAGTCTGTGGAGTGCAGATTCAAAGGCTTATTCATGACTCTCTGCAGACAGAGCTATTGCCTTATAAGTGATCCTAGCTACCACTTAATGCCTGGCTACTATGCATTAGGTTTCATGTATATTATCCCCTTTCATTTTCACATTAACTCTATGCCATAGCTGGTATATCTTCTTTTGAGGAGAGAGAAGCTGAGGTTCAGAGCATTCACTTGGCGAAGGCATCCAGCTACAAAGGGGCAGGCCTTGGAAGGCGGCCCAAGACAGCCCGGCCGCGAAGAAGGCTGCTGGCTACCTGCTTCCCAGGTGACTCAACACTGCAGTGTACTCCCTCCCGGGTGTGAGCACTGCTGCCAGCCCTCCATGGCTCAGACCTTGCTTCAGATATTAGCCGCAGGGACCCTGAGGGCATCTCTCTGCTAACTAATCAGTGACTACAGCCTTTGAAACACAGGCTTTCTGCTCAAGCTGGGGCCTTCTTGCAGCTGTTCTACTTGATGAATGAGCCACGAGCCCTCCCTGGGTTATAAACACTTAACAGAGGGTACAGTCGTTGACTCAACTAACATTTCTTAACTGCAATTATTACGGTCGGCCCAAGGGACCCAAGCCCTCTCCATTCCACTGATTTTTCAACTGAGTATGTTTACTGACTGTTGTGTTTTAAGAATGCTCTCTATATTCTGGATACAAGTCCATTGCCAGAGTTGATGATTTGCAAATATTTTCTCCCAGAAGAAAGAGTCTCCTGCCCTCCAACTATAATCTTCTAGTTGGAGACAGAAAGTCCGTCCTAACTTCAGCTCCATTCCTTCCACTCCTATTGCTGGGGCCAGGGCACCCCAAGGGAGCTGGCATGGTCAACATGGGGCTGCCATTCCTCTTTTCACTGCATTGAAGACCCGGAGACTAATATACATCCTAAGAATACAAAACTCCCAAGAGATAACCACAGTTCACAAAAAAATAAAAATAAAAAAACAAAAATCCCCAAACAGACATTTTTGATTTAAATTCCTATCTAGACCAGTCCGTAATTAGTCTATATACTGCGGCAGTTCAAATCATTAAAATAATATGAATAAGCTTCTTTCGCCTTATACTATAATGCCATTTTCCCAGGGAATAGTTGCAATAGTCACGTGTCCATTCCTCTATTTTATTTTGAATAATACCTGTACCTAAATCCATAGGAAGTCATACATTTTTAACACCAACACTGAATTGAGGTAAGCACTATATATCCATATACTGGTAAGGTCTCAGTCAAAATTTAGTGCAGACACTCATAAAAATAGTTGGCAATATTTTCACAGAAGTTCAATGGATATAAAACTCTCATAAAAGTATTAAAACACCTGGATCAAACTCCTTTGAGAAATAAATTGCCATATTTTTAGAGACTGAATTATGAGCTGAATAATGACCTTGTGAAAATCTTGCTAGCATAAAGTTATGCACTTTTTTGGTTTATATTTCAATGTTGAGAAAATTTCATCTAGGAATTTGCACTGACTCAAATATCCACAAAAGGAAAAATCAGCTATGATGTGATTTATAGTCACTGAGTGGTCTCAGCATCTTATGGAAGGATTTTTGCAGGTTTCAAGAGGGACTTTAGGTTGCAACAAAGTTGTTATAATACATGAACTTTGTCTTCTAGGTTTCTCGGCTTAATTTTGGTTTAGTTGGCTCACAGATGCCCCTTCCAACCAATATACCATGCATAGGGCAATATATATAACCATGAATGTGAAGTTATTCAGAAAACAAGAAACATATACTGTTGGTGGGATGAATTATGGAAAATATGCATTAGAATAAATCATTATAATAAAATTTTGTGTTATAGTTCTTCAGCTTCTAATTTCTAAAATAAACCAAAGTGAGTTTGGTACTTTGTCAAGTCAGTAGGATTGAAAACTTTTCCATATCTCTCTCTCTCTCTCTGTCTCTCTCTCTCTCTCTCTCTCTCTCTCTCTCTCACATCTATCTATCTATCTATCTATCTATCTATCTATCTATCTATCTATCTATCTATCTACCGTGTTTCCCTGAAAATAAGACTGGGTCTTATATTAATTTTTGCTCCAAAAGACGCATTAGGGCTTATGTTCAGGGGATATCATCCTGAAAAATCATGCTACAGCTTATTTTCCAGTCTAGGTCCTATTTTCAGGGAAACACGGTATCTATCTCAGACTACGTGCTCTCCCCCAACGCACATCTATCCTCTCAAAGGTCTATAGGTCTTTGAAATAAAAATAGCATAAAATTCATGATGGCATAATAAAATATTATAAACCTAATCAATGACAGTTTGCTCGTCTAATGGATTTGGCATGCAATCATCCAGCACAAAGAAAGGTTGTTTAAGTGTCTGTTAAAGTTTATCTGATTAAATAATGTTGAGTTACATAAAATCATTTTACTGGCCACTGTTATTTCAGTAACTTTCTTAATTAAAAAAAAAATACCTCACATTCTGCATGTTGATGAGACTTAAACTGATGAAGAAATAAACATCTAGAGCGTTAAAATATTATGACAATGAAAATTCAGTTCACTTTAAATTAAGACAATCCATGTGCGTTTTTATTTGGTATTGTTTATTTGTTCTAATATTGTTTACTCTTTCCTTGGCTTTTTTTGATCTTACTATTTGTGAGTGCCACCCTGTTCTCTATTTTTCATTGTAATTTCACACTTGACCAAAGAACAGGGACGCTGAACAAAGCTGTTGATATGTAAATAACAGCTTTGAAGATGGAAGTACCAGATTGTTCCTAAACAGAAGAAAAATTGCAGTTGCTTTAGCTGAATGTCTCAATATATAATTTCAATTGCTGTCTAAAATAGTGTACGTCTAGGTGTGAGCTTCATGCTAAGACGAGACTATTATGGCAGGCTGACCATCATTCTGATCATTTTCTTTGCTTTTAGAAAGAATCTCTATATTTTTCCAAAAATAAGTTTGAATTTCTAACTCTGGTTTCAAAGTCTTTGGATTTGCACATTCAAAGGATTTTATTTATAAATCAGAACCTAAGTCATCTCTCATCTAGAAAATGGATGAGGTTTTTGTTGGCAAAACAGTAAGGTAGATATGTGAATAATAATCAGTAGTGTCCTTTAGAGAACCAATTATTTTACTCTGTAGAATTTAAGGTGACTAAGTTCCATTTCCTTAGTCAGTGGCATTTGTTGGCTAAATGCTATTATGGGACATTGAGAGTAGTCCCAAGGTGCCCAATAGAGTTTTGCCAATCAAAATGTGGTACAGGGAAGAGCAATATTGACAAACCCTGTGAAATGGTTAGAAATGGAGAATCTCAAGCCCCTCCCACTCTGAATCAAAATCTGCATTTTGACAGGATTCCCCAAAGGGTCCGAGTCGCCAGACTGAGCAAGTAAAAAGACAGGATCCGCCCAGTAAAATTACAATTTCAGGTAAACAATGTGCTTTTTTTGTTGTTTGTTTGTTTGTTTTTTAGGACAAGTATGTCTTAAATATTATGTGGCCCATATACATCCTAAAAAAAAATTTGTTATTTATCTGAAATTAAAATTTAACTGGATGTCCTGTATTTTATCTGATAACCCAACAGGTGATTTTTATGAACATTTAAGTTTAAGAAGCAGGATAAGATCTGTTCTTTTCCCCCGAAATAAATTTAAATACTTGGGTTAATTCTAGAGCTTTATAAAATTACATACGTTATATTAATGCGAAGTGAAAATTAAAAAAAAAATTATGTGAAAGGTCATAAGGACCTATTTCTAAGAGATCCCTTACTAACACAGACAATAACCACATTTTCTAGCTTCTGTATTTGGTGCTTTGACCTCAGGGCTTTCCTCCCCTGGGGGGACGGCCCCTCCCAGGGTAGCTAATTCCCAGAGGTGGCAAACAACTTGCCTGCATCCTACCTTTTATACACAAACTAACCAATCCAGAGAGCACGCCCCAGCCACGCCCCTTATCCGGGTTTTACACTCTGGGCTACTCTTCTGTTCTTATCACGCCAGGTCCAGGTACCAGACAACTAACAACGACTTCCATTCTCGAGAGCCTGCCGAAATGATTCAAACCAGCCAGTCTAAGCCTGCTTACCCTGCCTCACCGTTCCTTCCAGTGAAAATCATAAGGAAGACTCTTGCCTATACTTCCTCTCGCTCCCTCTGCCTCCTGACTGACCCTGCTCCTTCCCAGTGTGGCCCTGCATGGTACAAACCATGCCTCCTGTTTCCAGGGATAAGTCAGTAGATACAAAAACAAAACAAACTTATTCCTTCATGACAATCCTTTCTGTGTCTGCATGATTTAAACAAATCCCAGGTATGCTTTTGAAACACCCCGCTAACCCAGTAAAAGGATATCAGACTTCCCCTGGAACTGTAATCAAATACACCTTCCCTTGGAATGAAGTGGAATGGTGGGGAGGGGCATTGATCTGAGGTTCCAAGAGAATACAATTTAGCTTGAAGAAAATTCAGTTTTCTGGATGGTTAGTCTACACCGTGCTCTGCAACATTTGGGTGATTCAATTTCGTGACTTGTCATCCAGAAGTCATGTGTCATGCGACCATCACCTTCCACAGTTCTGCAAGTCAGTATGGGCCCAGCAGTCATAGAAAGATATATTGCAGCTCCTTCAAAGCATGGTGTAATCATTTTGAGGCTATACCTCACAGCTGTCACACATGTTGAGACATGGAGAAGAGTTTCTGTGCACTGTTCAAGGTCATCTGGGAAACCACTACATAAGGGCACATGTCTCCTAGCTCACTGCGCAGTAAAGCATGAAGTTAATTACATCATCTGCCCATTGAGTCATTCAGTTTTATGTTTTTTCTTCTTGTTTTGGTGCTTTATTTTTGCTAGTCGACAAAGGAAATTTTGAAAAGTTGACAGCAGCCTCTGATTCTAAATGTTAAGGACATCTAGATTCTATTTATGATCACTCTCAGTTGGACAAAAGGACAAGCTAGGGTTGCCTTTTATTTTCCCCCACTGTTTCTCATAATATTTATGTCACTTGCCCAATTTGCCAAGCCCAGACAAATATGCGCTCGGTAGAGGAGAGAGTAGAATCGTGTCACTTGTCAGCTAGGAACGAAACACACAGATGTGCTGCCTGTAAAAAGGGGAGTGTGATGTTTCGGGATGGGCAACATGAATCTATATATAATCCCTTTATAATGATGCCTGAAATTGCACGGCTCTAGTCTGCTACAGAAATTCAAGCAAGGAGTGCTACTTCTTCCTTACTCAAGCAATCTGAATTGTACTCAGGACTGGGACACAGAATAAGCAATTGATGACAAATCTGACGTGAGGAGTCCCAGTATGTTTGAGTGGCCTCTGTCCCTGGTTCTTGGAAGGGAGCCTCTAAACCCTTGGACTTTCCAGAATGAGAAGAGTGTCTGCTGTTATTCATGGTGGGCCCTTCAGACCACACGTGATCATTTATGCCAATAAGGTGACTCAGGATGGGGCTGGGTATACCAGAAAGATCAGACCCGCCTCTGGAGAGGAGAGGGGGACTGGATATTGAGTTTGACCTCTTGGCCATTGATTTGATCAATCCTGCCTCCTTAATGAAACCCATAAAAAGCTTTGGCCACAGAAGCTGGGGTGAGCTTCCCTAGTTAGTGTTTCTTTACATACTGTCACACATCAATATACTGAGAGGGTAATGCATCCCTGAGGACAATGGGGTTTCAAGTTTGGAATCCTCTCTGACTTCACCTCATACCTGTCTCTTCAAATTTATATCTTTTTTTGCTGTACTACAACTATAATCAGAAGCACAGTGCTTCCAGTAAGTTCCGTGAGCCTTTCTGGTGAATGATCAAACCTGAGAGGGTAAAACGAACGCCTGAATTTGTAAGCCAGGTGGTCAAAAGTGAGGGGGGCCCTGGGGAGCCCCACACTTGTGGCTGGTGTTTGAAGTGAGGGCAGACTGTGGACATCTAGGAATACACATGCCCTAAAATATTCATATTCATTCTCTTTCTTCTTCCTTCCTTCCTCATTAACACTGCACATATTTTTAGGATATTAGCGTTTTCAGGTTTAACACTTCACTCCAACTTTGCCAAGGATTGGCTTAGTTTCTTTCCCAAGGAGGAGTGGGTAGATCTCTCTGGATGATGTATCTGGCGGGGGGATGGGGTGGGGGAGGAACCCCAATTTGCATATTTAATTCAGAAGGTGAAAGAGAAAGCTGTGACAGCAGAGCATTGCCTCCCTTTCTCGAATGTGTTGCTAGTCTCTTCAGATGCTGTTAAAAAAAACCAAGGAGCTGAATGATGCTGGCAGGAGCTGCAGCAGTGGACGCACAAAACCAGCGGGATCAAATAGTTCAGCCTACAAGACTGTTGCAAGCAGAAGAAAATTCAAATGACTTTCATGGCCAGTGACGCCCCAATTTGCATATTCTACATATGTGGCGGACCCCTGTGACTCTTCCCTGTCATGGTGCATTAGTCTCCAGCCATGCTGGCCTTCTACCCGGCAACCATGCTGAGTTTGTTCTTGCTGTCAGGTCCCTGGTACTTGTGTTTTCTCTGGAATGCTCTCTCTGCTCAGGAGCACCTAGGACAGCTCCCGCTCAGCTTGTATTCTACTTTTGTTTGCAATGTCACTTCCTCCCAGGGAGATCCTGGTCAGAATAAAGCCCACCCACCCCCAGCCCCACCCTGGAGTGCCTTCCTAGCCTGTTCCTTGGTTTCTTGTTTTTATAGCACTTAGTGCTACAGATGTTGTTAGTTATATATGTGGTTGCAGCCCTGGTTCTTGTTTCAACCTCTCCGATATGCACAACTCCTGGGTAAGTGTGGGATGACAGTGGCTTTGTTTGTCTTAGTTACACGTATCCTTGGTGCACAGAAGAGTAACTGGCAGCTATTAGTGAATAAACCACCAGGTTTATTCCTCCTCACCGTGGAAGGTGGTGTAAGACCGAAAGGAAGGGTGTAAGACATTCCCTCTCTAAAGCAACTGTGGAAACTGAGTCACATAAACAAACGAAAGGGACAACCCCAGCCATTTCTGTGGCTGCTTCTGCTTTCTGAATTGTTCTTATAGCTATTGTTCAAGAGCCTATCTTGACCTTCTCTTCTTCCTGCTTCAAGGACCTGTCCCTGCCCTGACTTCAAACAGAATCCTTAGTCAGCTGATTTCTAAATGGCTTCCTACAGTCTCAGTAAAATTATTAGGCCTGTTTCTCTCTTTGTAAAAAAAAAATTTTAAATGAACATTACCTCCCAGGAAGCATAAAGTGGAGGCCAAAAAGAAAAATAATACAAAAACTGATAAAGAAACTGGAAAAAAAAAAGTATAGGAAATTAAGATCCAGGGCTTCAAAATTTACTAAAATTACACCATGAACTATAAGGCCATAGTAAGTAGGGGAAAAAGACCTATGGTGTAATTATTTTCTTACGTTATTCTTAGACCACAGTTTTGGGAGAATTTTATTAGATGTGACTGATAGGTTTTAAAGCGTGGTTGGATCTATATAATAATAAGTAAAATTTACAGGGAATTTGATAGCAAGTATACAATATGTCATAATTTAGCTTTCGGGCTAAAGACAGAATAAACAGCAATGATTCGTTGCCTGTCTCAGAAGAAAAAAATACAGAAAGCGAAAAATTTTAAATGAATTAAAATTTATCCAATTTAGAACCACAGAAAAATGCCATAGGCCCAGTGCCAAATAATATTCTTGGATTGGAATTCGTTCAACATCCTAAATTTAACCAGCTGCAATTCCTTTTCAAGTGCCATCCAATACAACCTTTCGAAATAGTGGGTGTGTTTTTAAAGGGAAACTGACATTACATCTGAAAGATGGAACAAAACCTCTTTGGAATATTTATTCTCTAGATAAACACATACAATTTATTTTATTTTTCCAATATGTTCAACATAACGAAGGTACGGGCCATAGTTAGGGATGGCATAAAAAAGAGCAGCGATGTGTTTTCACTCTGGGCCATAATTGCTTAGAGGGAGTATCGTGACATTTTATACTTGTGTTATGGACAGGCAACTTTAATGCCTAAAATTTCATACGGGAGTATCTTAGTATTCCTTAGAATCAGAATATGTCAGAACTACAAGAGACCTTCTAGAATGTCTAGTTGTAATTCAAGGCCTTCATTTTACGGATGAGCAGATAAGGAATTCATTTGAATCCTAGTAAGTGACAGACGCCACCCAAGTCTCACCTGGCATGTGTCCCCATTTATTCATTTCACAGATATTTACGGACGTTGACTACACTTTATTAAAAATATGACTAAGATTCACCATCTACCGGAAAGTTGCTCGTGGCATGACGCATAGCCCATACCATATTTCTAATCCCAGGACTGAAAATAGGGACTGAGCTAGAGTCCAATCCCAAGGCCAAACATTTATAAGTGCTGTTCAAATGTAACCATCATTTCTGAAAAACACAGAGCCACATTGGAAAGAAGAGGTTATCGTTCAGGTGGATAAAGTTACAAGCTGACTACATGACCCATGGTGCACTGGGCCTGGACTCCCCCGTGAGAACAGGAGGTGTGAGTGGGAGCCAAGATAGAGAACCCTACATAAAGCTAGAACCTTAGGAAAAAATGCCCCCTCCATGAAAGGGAGGACAAGAAAACTTTTTCCCATACAAGGACCAAAGAGGACATGTACCAGGATGTTGATGGCTAAATTATTTGTGGTGTAGGGAGTTAGGGGCCATCTAGATGCCCGTTGCTGGCAGGGGGGAATCATTCAGCCAGAGAGGAGACAGGCCAGCTTATTCCCGCTATTGGTTCTGGAATGTGGTAGGATAGGGTGGGACGTGTCTCCTGGGATAAATAAAAATTCCCAGGCTGCACCATCCATGGGTATAAAGTCTTAATTTACACCACTCTTATGGTGTGAGAAATCCTAAGCAAAGGCAATCTCTACCTAGCTAAACTATTCTTTAAGTGTGAGAGCAAAATACGTTTTCGGAAAATGACTGCAAGAATTATTATTATAGACCTGTGCTTGAAAGAATGCCTAAAGAATGTACATCTAAATGCCAGAAAAGGAAAGCTGAACATGGAAGGAAGGGATGGGATTCACGGATCCATGATGAACAAATACATTTTTAAACTGTGGCAGAATTTAAAGAAGCCTGCACTAAAACCATAATCACAATGCAATGTAAACACAGGGTAGCGAAAATACGAACAACATGAAATTTAAGCACAGACAAGAGATCACTAATTCTGTCAGAGGAGTTAAAAAAGAAGAGACTAACCAAATATCAAGGGATGAGTAGGAATTTAGCAGGCAACAAGGAGAAGAGGGGGTTTTCAAAAGTAAGTATCTCAAGTATGAAGGTACATGGAATGTTCTAGAAACTGCAGTGTGGGGCACAAACCAGGCACTTGCTGGGAAGTGGCAGAATAAAGGCCAGAAAGGCAGGCGCTAAATCGGGTCCCCTCCCCTCAAACCAATGTCATCAGAGTCAGCTTGTGAGAAATGCCAAATTATAACCGGAACTTTTAGGGAGATATAGAAAACATGAAATTTAAACAAAATATTTGAAATAATAATCCAAAATTTTATTATTTGGGGGCTTTCTTGCTAAGATTATTTTCAATAGTCATTTTACTCTCTTCAAAAGACCTCAGCTCATTCCCTTTCCTTTAGATCTCATGGGGGTTTATTATCCCCGTGACTCTATTTAATGGTAAGGAAACTTCCCATCTACTGATGTAATTTTTTCCATCTTAGTAATCAACAGTATTTCAGTTCACAGTTGGAAAATGGACCTGAAAAGTGAACATGTTTTGGGAAGAGAAAACTATATCGATTAAAAACAGTGAGAGATCCAAGACATCAAAATGAAATGTCTACAATAAAATTATAATATGCAGGGTGCAATAGCCTATTGAACAGTTGAGAATTCATTTTCCTCTTGTTGCAAATGTTACCATACTAGAATCAAAAGTCACATACATTCTAAAATGCTTTATTTAGTTGAAAGAACTGACAAATATAAGATCTGGAGAGAATTAAGAGAGGGATTTAGGATTTAAAGATAGGCTGGGGGATTTTCTTTAGCTGTAATTCAGATAGAAGCACTCAGAAGAGAATGTAGGGCTGGGCATGTATATTGTGAGGTGGGTCAAGTTTGTGCTTCTTATAGGACCCTTTTTCTGCTCTGTCCTTTCCTTTCTGCAGCCATTGGTCATGGGCCTTTCATATGTGTTTCCCCGAAAATAAGACGATGTAGCTGGACCATCAGCTCTAATGTGTGCTTTGGAGCAAAAATTAATATAAGACCCAGTCTTATTTTACTATAAGACCCAGTCTTATTTTACTATAAGACTGGGTACAATATAATATAATATAATATAATATAATATAATATAATATAATATAATATAATATATAATATCAGACCGGTTCTTATATTAATTTTTGCTCCAAAAGATGCATTAGACCTGATGGTCCAGCTGCGTCTTATTTTTGGGGAAACGGTATTTTCTCCGAGGAGAATTGGCTCTTTAAGAAGGATTTTATAAACATTCATTTTAGGTCTGAATGACTACTAATAGTTAAACGTGGTGAGTTTCCCTGTCATATTCATTTTGTAGTAGGAGACAGTGGTCTCAATTTCTTATTGAAGAACTTGAGGCACGATCTCATTACGTTGGGGGGTGAATCTTAATCATTCCAAGAGCCCTAGTATTCAACACATACCGTGTTTCCCCCAAAATAAGACCAGGTCATATATTAATGTTTGCTCCAAAAGACACACTAGGGCTTATGTTCAGGGGATGTCATCATGAAAAATCATGCTAGGGCTTATTTTCCGGTTAGGCCTTATTTACAGGGAAACATGGTAAGTCCCTGCTTATATCTCCTGGACATAAATCTGGTTCTAAATCTATGTTTCAGAAAATGATATCCGATTTCCTCTTCTGGGTCAGTGTCAATAAAAATAGGACCTGTTTGGTATGACACAATTTCAAATATCATACAAATGGGTTGACATCAACTTGACCTGAATCAGTCCACCATTCGAATATTATCCAGCCTTAAAGAGTATCAATATCTAACAAATGTAGATAAAAATGAAAAACATGATTTCACAAAGAAGTTGGTTGTTTTGTTTTGTTTTTTTTTTTTTTACCAAAGAGAGTCTGAAAACCTTCAGAAGATGAGTATTTACATAAGGATACTCATAAAATCCCTAAGCTGGCCCAAAGTACAGCTATCTAGAAGTAGCTGTACTATTCCAATCAATCAATCAGCATTTATTTGCTGAATGTCTGTTTTGTGTTGTACATGGCACAGTGCGATGTAGTTCCTCTCTTCTCTATAGTTGGAGAGACAAAATCCCCATGGAACAATCGGGGAAGAGAAATTAAGGGGTGACCTATGTGGTAGTGACAGGACTGACGATTGATTATCCTTTCTGTTCTTTCCATGGCTCCCTTTTATGTTCAGGACAAAGCCCAAATCCCTTACCAGACTTAGGGAACCCTTTCTATTTGGTCCTGCTTATTTTTCCAGCCCCATCTTGTGGCACTTTATTCCATGAACTCAAAGCCCCAGCTCTACCAAACCACATGCAGTGTTCCATATTTATCATCATTTAATTGTTTGTTTGTTTGTTTGTTTATTTATTTTGCACCTCCAGTCCATTCCTTCGGCTCGAAACCTACTTCCCACTCTGTTTTGCTTAATTCCTACACATCCATTTAAGTCTCCTCCCCTGGGAAGTCTTCTCCAATCCCTAATGAGTTCTGCACCCCTTCTTTTTGTTTCCATTATATGTCTGTATTTAATGTCATGATAGCAATTTCACATTGTATGGAAATCTCTTATATGTTTGTCTAATTCCCTCCTTACTCTAGTTTTTACGTGAGGATGAGGCTCTGTACCTCATTTTTATTTGTGTCCCTAGGGCTTATTTAGAAACCTATGCACACAATAGGTGCTCAATAAATATTTGTTGAATGAATTACAATGGGGATGGTGTTAGATAGCGGGCAGATTTTTCTCCCATAGGGTTGAAAGATGCGACTATAAGAGATTATAGAGCACAATAGGGTGAAGTAATTATGGAATGACACCTATGAAACCATACAGGAGATGGGTGAGATAAACTTATCCAGTGAATCCTGTAACACGTTCTAAAGGCGGACCTATCACTGATGGTACGAAAGGCAAATTTAAAGAAAGGAAAAATAGATCATTTAATCCCAACACGTGATATAGCTGGAATATGTGATTTAAAACAAAATAAAACAAAACAAAACAAAAATACCAAACTACTAAAGTTAGGGATGACTATCCATAAATACTTTGTTATATCCTTTACTTTCTAACATGCTGTCAAGATGAGAACCACACCTTCCGCCATAATGTTATGAGATGCCTCTGCTGAAGAAATATTCTTTGTTTGGCTAGACCATAGATGTAAGACAATATGATAAAACTATTTTTAGTTTAATTTTTTGTTCACTATATTGTTCTTTTGCCAGGGATGCTCAGACTTGACTCTCTTTGCTCTGGTACTGAGTTGCAAAACAAGTCCAGAGCAACCAATTACTTTTAATCACAGCAATATAAGGACAGCAAAGGGTGGGCTGGGAGTGGTTTGCTTTGTTCCCAGAGACTGGTGGAGGGAAGACACAGCTGTTTGAGACAGCTACTATAATGTGTCCTCATGTCCAATAGCCAGGGGCTGGCTCTGAAATGGAGAAGTAACCACTGGGGAGAGCTAAGAAAGGAGAAAACAAACTTGGGGCTGGCAGGTGCTATCTTAGAAGACAACTCAGATAACTGCCCTTTAAGCATCAGGAAACAATCTTCTAATGGAATGAGCGATCAAATGAGAATTTGGCACTCAGCTCCCAGGAGGACTTTGTGCCCAGAGCCAGAGTTCAGGATGAGTTGTACAGGTGGGTACAAACTTCCAATAAAAAAACAGATATGCATTTGTAGTTTGGGAATTGTAGGTCGTAATTTCCTCTAAAATGAGGGTTCTCAACCTTTTTGGAGGGGTCAATGGAACCTCTGAGAAGCTGAGGGACATCACAGAATTTTTTTCCAGGAAAAATAAACAATTTATATACAGACAGTACATTGGATACCATGTCCCCACTTCTCAGAGAGCCCAAGTTGAGAATGCTTTAAAGAATTTCTGAAGATTGTATTTGTTTAAATTTGTCAGCTTGAGTTAGGGGATATATTTTGGTATAAATAGTCTCAACATTCTTGATTGTACATATGTGGTATAAGTCTGCAGCGGGTATTGGGCTGCCATTTTGAAAATCCCTCACCTTGCTTAGGCTTTTTCTGTGGGCTCTGAGAAGCACTTCTAGAATGCAGTACAATTCTCACCAAAAGTAAGGAACTTGAAAAACAAATGCTATGAGTTAATAGCTATGGAACAATCAAGAACACACAATACACTTGTGTATTCTTCTGAGGACAGGGAACCCAGACTACTGCCTGTTCTGGAACCTAGAGCAGGATGGTCCTCTTCAACTGTCATCCACACCCACCTCCATTTCCACACCCAAGTACCAAGTAGTAGTAAGTAATATAGTAATCCCATCCTATTGCAGAGGACCTGATCTGTGACTCATTGGTAAGGTCACCACACTTTCCACACTGTCATACAGTTGACAATTATAATAGTTGAAACTAAACACTGAATCTGGCTATCTATTAGAAAGCATCACAGAAAGGGTCTCCATTCTCTTTAAATATTGCCATTAAGAACGTTTGTCTTCAACTAATTTGTAATAATGAACACTGGCTAATTACATGATTACAAGCTATAAAGGTGTAACCTCTTTCCTTACTAACTCTGAATTGGAGCCAAGATTTTGAGCAGAACAGGCAATTTTTTTGCCATAAGGAGCACTCATTACTTAATATAGTTGGCAAAATCCAGATATTAGCAATCGCAACTAATAGTTCTTATGTGGAAATCACGCGCACTGTTGTTTATTTAGTTCAGAAATTATTTGCAAACTTAACTATAACCCTAACTTATGCAAGGAATCAGATGGAAGCATCATTAGATTCTTTCATAAAATGCATATGTTGCTTAAATATCCTGAGAAAAAGTTTTTACTATTACAAAATATATTTTAAATCACTATGTTTTCTTGTATATCTAATCATACAAATAAACACAAACAACCATAATAAAAAACCCAAAGAACAATAGCAACTATATTTCAAATATTGAATAACTGTGAAACTGTTTAGGTTAATATGTAAATTTATATAAATTTAAATATGAGCATGTAAATATTTTATATATGATATATATGTATACACACACACACATATATATAATATATATATATATATATATATATATATGGAGAGAGAGAGCCAAAAAAAGGTATACACATTTTAAGAATGGAAAAAACTGTATTAAAATTGTAATACACAATATACACCAATAACAAAAGATGAATACAAGTCACATTTGACTTCTGCAATGACAAGAGGTGCTCAAAGTGGTTCCCATCAGCGTCTAGACACTTCTGATGACAGCGAACTACTGCTTGAGCAACACTGACCCAAGTGTCCACTTGTATACATTTTTTTTGGCACCCCTGGTATATATATTAACATTTGTCTTTAATAAAAAGAGTTGAGCACTTTAAGTTTTAATAAATAAATCTTATCTGGTTGAATTTTATCAGTAACAACTCTCGGGACTGTTTCAAAGCAGCTGACATGTCCCCACTTCTCCATCATCAATGTGGAATAAGATTACTGTGGTCCACAACTTCATATCTGAACATCTTGGGGCCAAATATTATTTCAGGAAGAATTCATTTTTTAAACGATGGAAAGGCAATAGGGTGCATACACTGAATACAACATAACACTGCCAATGGGAAATCCAAATCAATAATATTTCTACTGTGAAATGTTTCCATACTCACATTAAATTGTCGAATTATACAGTAAGTAAAGGCTGTTAATAGCTTTATATCAGTTCAGGCCAAATTTTGTTGTCAAGTGCGTTTCAGTGCAAAACTTGGGAAATCATTCAGTCTTCCGTGTTGCTGGGATTTTGAAATTGCCAAAATCCCAGCAACACGGACTATGGTCCTGGATGAATGCATGGAAATTGTTTCTCTAGCACATATATTTCCTAAGCAGGGGCAATGATCACACAACTTGTCTGTCAACTTGCAGTCTGGTTTGCTGGGAAGCTGTCATTTCTGTGAAATTTGAACTTCAGTCAGCCATGTCCAATTTCTGTAACATATCTTAATGGCGTCCATTAAGAACAATCTGGATGGCATCTGAGCAAACCAGGCGATGAAGGGATTGGCGATCTGTTTAGTA
Source organism: Rhinolophus sinicus (assembly GCF_036562045.2). Taxonomy (NCBI): domain Eukaryota; kingdom Metazoa; phylum Chordata; class Mammalia; order Chiroptera; family Rhinolophidae; genus Rhinolophus; species Rhinolophus sinicus. Next base: position 9,154,805 of record NC_133763.1, read on the forward strand.
AATGACTACTTTGTGAACCATGCATACTGCACGCGTATTGCTAGACAAACAGTGCCATTACTGCTCCCAGGAGACAGTCCAGGGTTGTTATTCTCCCTAATAAACTAAAGAACAAAATCATCTCGGAGAGACCATAAAGAATACAAAAGCCATCCTTGTCGAAGCCGGAAGGGGCCTCAGACTCTGAGTTTTTATCAAGGACCCTGGATGACACTGACACACCATAAAGCTTGAGAATCACTGATCCAGACAATACATTGTTATATTAGAACCCCATCTTTATGTGTGGGAGACCTTTACCCACGCTGGGTATCAAGGTTGATGCACACATTCTGTGGGCAATGGGGAATTATTGCCATGTTGTGGGCATACGCAATGGCTTTCGTGAGTGAAACAATAAGTCTTGCTGGGAAATGATGTCATTCCGACTGCTTGCAATCAAAGTGCTTGTAAAAGCCTCAGTACTTATCTATAGCAAAGCACAAGACATAATCAAAAAGACCCTTCCTGATGACCAACTGTCATTTGTACAAATGCAAAAGATTGTGTTAAAAAATGGAACTGCACTCCTGGATTCTACTTAACTTTGTGAAGATCGCAGGGCGGGGAGACTGCGAATTAAATAGCCGGGGTGGTAGGAAGTGACTATAATTTTGACTGTGAATCATGGAGATGCTCACAGGAAGATTGTGACAAGGAGACAAAGGGGCCCTGCAGTCCATTATAAACCACTAAATTGCCTTCAGATAAATGCATCTTGTCCTTTGAGTGGAAGCCACCTATCAAATTTCCCCCTGCAGCATGCTTTGTTCCCAGTAATGAAAATGCGCTTGGTACAGTACAAGCTGCTTAATTCATTAGCACATGCCTGTGTGGACCACCTGCCAGGCTCTGGGGGTGGTGGGTAGGGAAGAACATGGGAGAAAAAGTCCATATTTTTCTAAAATGGCTGACCTTTTACTCGAAACGGTTGAAAATCTTGTTACTGGGAGATGCTGCCAGATATTCCCCTAGGGCACACCCCCGTAGACTTACACAATGTCCTCTTTGAAGAGATCACCCCCTCAGTCTGGATGCTTGACACTGAAGGCCTAGAGGGGATGGCATGAGTCTCATTCAGTTTTCATCTTCTAGAGACTCACATTTACGTATGTCTGCTCTGGCCTTGCATCGTGGATTGTGTGGTCGAGTATGGAGATGGCATCCCATTCAGGCTCTTCAAAACAACTTTTCAGGATGACAGTACAGATAGGAAATGTTCAGACAATTCTTTAAAACTACATTTTAAAAGCATCAAATGATACAGATGTCCTACTTTCATGTCAGTGTATAACTTCACATAAATGCTTTTTGGTAGCAAGGGGACTCTAGTTGAACCCGTTGGAGGGATAATAATGGGGAAATGTTTAGAAGACTTGAAGTCAAGCTTTCATCCTAAGAATAAAGGGGCCAGGCCACTGGGGTGTACCCATGGGGGTTTTGTTTTCCCCAAAGCTGCTAGTCCAGGTCGAGGTGGAGCCTAGCCGCCAATCTGAAGCCCTTTTAAAATGGTGATGCCGTGTTTGCAGTCTTGGTGGACAAAGTACCTTTATGCCGAATCTAGGCCAGAGTTGATAATGAGACAGTTTTTACATCTTAACGGAGTATCTAATTACTAACCTAACTGTTGTCTATTCCAGATTGCAGATGATAAATACTCTATAAGCAATCTCCCAAGTCAGTTCAGCAGCCTGGCAAAGGATGTAGGCCAGTCGCCTTTAAGAAAAAAACCAGCCTCTATAAAAAGAGCTGGATCAAAAGTAGACGCCGATCGCACAGCCCACTGTGGTTGGGCTGACAAAAATAGCCACTTGCACAGGTTTAGTTCACTTCAGTGTCAGGCTTCCCCCTCCACCCACCCCGCCTCCCACCCCTTCCTCCGCTCCTTGAAGGATTCCTAAGGTGCTTTCAGTGCTCACAGCAGGTGTCTCAGAGTCATCGGACCAAATGCAGGCCACCTTCCTGGGAAAGGAGGGCTTTTTAGTGGTACCACGCATGCCCAAAGTGCCTGGCACTGTTCTGAATGCTGCAATACACAATTTCACTGAGTCCTCCAATGGCCCTATGTCACAGTCACAATTACCTTGCCCACTATTGTCCTGACGAGGAAATGATGGCTCAGATACATAACTTAGTCCCGGGCACACATTTAGTTAGCAAGAGAGCAGATTCTCAACCCATGTTCGATTGGAGAGCCCATGCTTTCAGCCTCCCAGTTGCTCTGCTGTCTCCCAGTTTGGTCAAGAATCTTGAGATTATTATGCTGAGTGAAAGAAGTCAGACAGAAAAAGTCCAGAACCATGTGATTTCACTCATATGTGGGATATAAAACTGAAAGCAACAAAGGAATAAGAGAAACAAAGAAACAGAAACTCATAAACACAGACAACAGTTTAGTGGTCACCAGAGGGTGGGGGGCAGGGGGGTGATAGAAGAGGGCAAAGGGGGTCAAATATATGGTGATGGAAGGAGAACTGACTCTGGGTGGTGAGCACACAATGGGATTTATAGATGATGTAATACAGAATTGTACACCTGAAACCTATGTAATTTTACTAACCACTGTCACCCCAAAAAATTTAATAAAAAAAATTAAAAAAGAATGGGAGATGCTCATACAATGGGTTTAGTACCCTCTGCAGGGGGTATGCTAATTAGCTGCATCCCAGCCCCACGTCACAACCAAAACCAAAATTCGAGTCGAGCTGACTTGTACTTTAAAAAGATAATATAAGTCAAAAATAAAAAAATCAAGGGACACAGTTTTGCTAAAACTTCATTTATTTACAAATTGAATACACCATGGAAACCCATGGCTTAAAGGTCATGAATGGAGTTTGACCTCTTGGTACCACATCTGTCCGCGCTAAAGAACAATAACCTTAGCGCTTACAGAGCTTCTTCTCCTTCCTTTCTTCCTTCTTCTACCCCTTTCTCTTTATTTCCCCCTCCCTATTCGCTCTCTGTTACTTCTTCAGGGCCTCCAGTACACCAGGCACAGTGCTGGGTGCTGGAGATACAAAGACAACATGGCTGCTCTCCAGGTGCGTACTTTGTAGTTGGAGAGACAGGTAAGTGACAGGCAGGTATGGTCCAGGGTGACACATCTTTACACAGGGACGTCACATTGAGTACTGTCATAGCCCCTAGGATGGGCAGTCAGCCCAGACTTAGACAGACAGGTACAGAATGCTCTTACATGTCTTATTTTTAAAAGTATATCTTATGTTTAATCTCAAACATGGTTGGAAAAACAGTCAGTAGATGGAAATCACTCTTACAGAAACCATTTCTTCCCCCACACGCACGGAATCATCAATGGCATCAACATCTCAGTCGTAAATACAGGCTTGGTGACAGGTTCTACGCACTACCTTAGCTAACCTTGCGGTCAAAAATCTTTTGGAAAAAAAAAAAATCTAGTTATCTAGTAGGCATCTCGGCTCTATTAGTCACACACTCTTGTAATTGTCTAAATGTCCAAAGGGTACAGAGGGACAAGCACGATGTCACCAAATATTTCCCAGAAGCCTGTGGGCTGCCCCCCACCTCCCTGGCAGCAGAGTCAGGTCAGAGCGAAAGACTGGCTGTATAAGCACAGTGTGTAAAGCAAAGGAAACCCTGCCTCACCTTCACTTGTCAGGTCTGAAGTTCCAGTTGACAGACTGATAAACTGTAGTGTTCACAGGTTCTAGCTAAGGAGTAACACCTTCTAACAAATGACCTGCAGCTCAAGATGGAGTAAGCTGCTCCTGAACAGACAACTGTGGGAGCAGGTAAAGAGGCCAACAGAATGAAAGAAAACGTTCTCTGTGGGAAACACACAAAACGCCCTGCACCAGACAGAATCAACTTCACAAGTGGCTGCCATGTCTCCCAACCGAGACACCCTCTTGGCATTCGAAGAGGACGAAGAATCAGCAGGGAACTCAAATCTAACGGTGTGAAAACTTCTCACATTCTGTGAAGATGACTTAGCTAAACTCATCGGTGCTACCAGATGCCACGTGACTTCAGCAGAAACCGTCCTTAGGCAGCAGGTTCCCAGGAAGCCAAAGTGGCCCCAGACCAACAAGAGTGCCATGGCAAAGATCCAGCTTACCAGGCATGCCATCAAAGAATCAGAGTTTCTAAAAATCAACGATCTGTTCACACACGGAACACTTTCTATTAGAAGGTCTGTGACATATATTGATCTGTGAGGTGTTGTTCTCTCCGCTTCTTAGCTCATTTCTCCCCAGTGTCCTGAGAGGAGTTGACCTTATCATCTCACGTTGCCTGAGAGGCCACAGAAGCTGAGAAAGGTTAAACGATGTGATCACACTCAAATTGAGCACCGCCTCTCATTGTGAGTAAATGCGGCACTGCTGCCCAGTACTTATCCTCGACCAAGTGGCCCTGCTCAAATCAGCTCCTAAACCGGTACCTTTAATAGGAAGTGTCTGCCTTCTTGTTTGTGAACTATTTTTTAAAAAACACAGTAACAGTTAATGGGTAAACCCTCTTGGCAGATACTTCCATGTTTAACACAGAACGACGATTCATGTTCAAAACGAGGATTGCAAGATTCTGAAATGCCTTTTGAATCATTAAAAATTAATTTCTTTCCAACATAGGTTTTTGTCTTCAGTGCACTTTTTTTGTATGCTAGCTCTTAAGTGAACAACTAACTCATCATTGGTGTATATATGTATATATATACACACACACACACACACACACACACACACACACACGTATATGATGACTTTGTTGCAAGTAAAACATTTCATTCTCTGACAACGTAGAATAATATATGTACAACGCAAGGTGTTTTCCTCTTACTCTCTCCTTCTTTCTTGCTCATGTTCCCTTCCATCTAATCCATCCTTACAGCCCTATTTTTTAAAGTGTGAGCTTCTGACCATTGCACCAGAGTCACCAAAGATCCACATCTCGTTTCTGGCAGCCATTTTCTGACAGCAATAATTGGGATGGACCACAACACAAGGAAGGGGATGGGGAGAAGGCTTACTCGTCGGGAAGTATGTCTGGGGAAATTTAGCTTCCTGGGCAGGAAAACTCTATCTGGTGTCATCGTTTTTGCAAAAAAGAACATCCCCTTTTGATATGATATGTCCAAATCATTTATAGTCCAGAGTGATTTGTTGTGGTTCTCACCTTTCCAAATAATTTCTTGATAATAAGATTTTAAGAAATTGGCTAAGTTAGTTAGTCTTTAGAAGTTCAAACTGGAGCTCGATTATACCTTACAATTCTGGTGCTAAAACAAACATCTGCTATATTCTTTTTCTCTGTACATATTGTTTTTATGTAGATGATTTGACTCTGCCATTTTATCTTTGGAGACTCAGTATTGAAAGGAAAAATATCTAAAATAGAGCTAATTGCTTTCTTCTTCAAATTTCACTGTTCACTGGAAAGGAAAAAGTGACATTAATTGTGAAGAAATTGAGACAAACGAATTAGAATGTGAGTTAATGCCTTATTATTCACTCAGTAAGACTTTGCTGGATTAATAAAAGGCCAATCACAACAGGTAAATTTTAATCAATCATTAAGATAAGCATTATACGCTCTGTTCTTTCCTAATATGGCTTTAGCATTCAATTGACATTTCACTTGAAATTAATACAAATTAATCCAGAGTTCCTCAAAGGCTATTTTACACATCCAATTTAAAATTTATTGAAATAAGTTTGGAATGGGTGGTTGACTGCTTAAAAATAAGGACATTCTGAAGGAGAGATGTGTCAAAAGCAAACCCATGAGTGTACTTGGGGATCTAGCCAGTCCTAAATAAGCTCCCCCATTGTCTAGGCAGCTCTGAATATTTTGTTGCTAATGTACAGTACAGGGTATCCCTCAGAACTAGACAGAACTGGGGGCTTCTCCTGTGTGGGATGATGTTTAGGGTCCTCAAGAAGGAAGTCTGGATTAAACAACATCAGTCACAATAATCGGCAAACCCGCAGCAAACCTCTCTCCCCTTGGTTACTAAAGACTGAAATTACTGTATTAAAAGTTTATTCTTTGCCCCTCATTAAGATCCAAATATTCTTAGGAGATAGCGTCATCAGGCACGTTTGTAGTTCGTGAAAATTTTTCTTTCTGAGAAAAAATTGATAAGGGAGGAGGGTGTTCCAGAACATCCTGATATAAAAGGAGACTTCCTAGGATGGCAATTCACTGGAAATTTCTCTTTCTCCGTGGAAAGAAACACATGGAATATCCTATCCATGGCTGGTCAGGAGAATGGCCTCCCTGTTAGTCTGCAGTCAAGATTAGTTTTTTAACCTTCAATTCCTCTATGTCTGGAGTCCTAGAGCCGAAGCCCAAAGTAACGTTTGCAATTTAAAAACAGAAAATGGGCCAGTGGAATGGTAGTCACCTCAAATTCTGTGACGAACAATGTCAGATAGAAAGAGACACTTTGCTATTCATCCCACAATGCTCTTTGCTGCCTTCTTTATCTGGCAAACTCCTTATGCTACTTCCAGGCCCGGGTTCAATGTTCCTTATTTTCCATAAATTCTCTTGTATTACTGTCCCTCTTCTCTCACTTTCTCTCACAGGTAAAAAATGAATTATTGATTATGGCATCAACTAAGGTATAATTAATTTTCCCATAGTGCTCCTTTATCCCTCTCTTATAGCATGGATCACATTATACATCACATTATGGGTACTTGTCTACAACGTCCCACGGCAACCTCTAGGGCTTGGCTCATTTTGTACTCTAGAAGAGTCCAGGGCTTGGGACGTAATACATGTAGGTATTCCTTGGGGTTTGTTAAATCAAGTGTTTGTCTTTCTCTAAATGAGCCCCGAATGAGCATTCATTGATCTAGCTCTTAAAACACAGCACATTATTACCATAGTATGTCAGGGACTTAGACCAAGGAAACAAAACCAGAAAGCAGCATTGACAGGAACAGGGGACAATTCCATTTATGATGCATCTTTATCAGCATAATTGAGTATATCACACTACCAGGCTAACGGGAAGCATTATAAATCAGATTTTTGACACAAATATTTAGTCGACAGTACATGGAATTAATGTTTACTTCTTTCTTCCCCAATTTAGAAAGTGAGAAGAAATGTCAGGAGAATAGAGTCAAATGGAGAACAGGGTACAGCAGAGACATTTCTGGAAGCATAGGATGGGAGACAAGGGTTGATCTCTGTTCTTTGGCATGGTTTCTCAACTGCATCATGGTTCAGACAGAGGGATAATGACAAAGAGACTGTGCTCTGTTTTTTGCACTTTTGAACTGGTTTTCGTGCTTCCCAAATTAGTTTAGTTTTCCTTGCATGTGGGGGTAAATAATCTTGGTATTGAAATAAAGTCCACCAATGGACAAAAGGTACCGCTAAGATTATTATTTATGTGCACTCCATAAAACGATGCTTTAAAATAGCTAAAGAATGATGTTTATTTCCTTATATAATGGTTCTAACCCATCTTCAGTGTTCTGTTGTATAGATATGTATAGTCATGGTTTATGATCTCTTCTTCCTTGAGACTTAGTCTGCCATGCATTCGTGTGCTACCAGCCATTTCACACAAAGTTTATGTAACTCAGGATTTCTCCAAGTGTATGGTCACTCCACACAGCTTGTGACAATGCAAGAAAGCAAGGATAACTGCCTCAGGAAGGTTTCAACCAAAACCTTGCTAACCAGCTACAGATTTTGCCAATATTTTCAAACTAGATGCCAGGATATAAGGGCTTCATCTATGCTAAGGGTTTGGCGATCCCCTAGCAAATGAGAAGACTGGCAGCTTTACCTGGCTTTCCAATGTAAGCTATAAAAATGCTTCCACTAGATAGAGCACAGTTATATAGATGTACTACTATAACAAGCTGTGTGACACAAAGAAGACACAGAGGAGCAAAAATCTTGGTTAATGAGATTACTGTAATAGCCAAAAGAAGGTAAGGCACATTCCTCTGTTTCTGAGTTTGCAGCATAATTGCCACAATATTTGATAGCTAGACAAATTTTCCAATCGTGCACAGATTAAGTAAATGGGTGAGTGCACTGGGGATTTCAAACAGGTCTAGGGGGAGGTGTAGGGAAGCCAAGTCATACCTTTGAAGCAACTTGTTTTCTGTTTGAAATACTCTTCTTCATTTCGTTTTAATTTCTAAAGGTCTCTTTAGCTCATTAAAAAAAAATCTTTCTGTTTCTACCTTTTCAAGATTTCCTGTTCTTTTTTAGCTTACTGGTCTTTTCATCCAATGTTCAAAAATACCAGAAAGTTGGCAAGTGAATAACGATGAGATAAAAAGCAGACAGGAAAATAGAGAGCATTTCCAGTAGGCGGTGTTCTTGTTGCTACTGGAAATTTGAACTCTGTGGCTGAGAACATTAGAGGCTGCTGGCTAAAGCTGGGGGCTCCGGTCATTATGAGGAAAGACTCTAGGTCTGAGAAACTACCTTCTGGAAAGCCACCTCATTTTCCATGTCCCTCCCCAGGGTGGGTGTCAGCTCATTAACCAAAACAAACAAACAACAGCAAAAACACAACCTCTGAATTTATTTTTCTGCTTACAGAAGTAAAATATACTCAACACCCAGAACTTATAAACTATGGTAAAGCACAAAGAAAAATGAAAGAAAAATAACCTGTAATTTAATCACGTTTTGGTGTCCGGGCTTGCCTTTTTCAAAAATGTGTATATGTATATGTATTAGTTTTTATAAACACTCAGACCATATTTAGTAATGTTTAGTGGTCTGCTTTTTCACTTGAATATAGAGGGTGCCAAAAGCAACGTACACACATTTTAAGAAAGGAAAGAACTGTATTAAAATTGTAATATTCAACACATACGGATAACAAAAGATGAATACAAGTCATGTGTATACATTTTTTGGCACCCCTGGTAATAATGAGAATTTCCCTATACTACAAGTCTTTTAAAGAATGATTATAACGACACAATGATCTACATAGGGATTTAACCATCATTTATTTAACCAATATCTTATTCCTGGATATTGTCTTAGTTTGCTCAGGGTACCTTAACAAAATACCATCGGTTGTGAGGTTTCAACAACAGAAATGTATTTTCTCACAGTTCTGGGGGCTGGAAGTTTGAGGTGAGGGTGCCAGCATAGCAGGGTTCTGGTAAGAACTCTTTTCCTGGATTCTGTTGCCTTCTCACTGAGTCCTCACATGGCAGAGAAGGAGAGACAGAAGGCAAACTCTCTGGCATCACTTCCTAAAAGGTCACTAATCCCATCATGAGGGCCCCACCCTCATGACCTCATCTAACCCTCATTATTTCCCAAAGGCCCCACCTTCAAATACCACCACATATAGGGTTAGGCCTTCGACATATAAATTTGGAAGGGGGACGCGCAATTCAGTTAATTGAAGTGAACTGAAGGCAATATTCAGTGAATTGAATGCAATATTCAGATGCGTTCAATTTGTACTACTACAATAATGTTCTGATAAACATATTTGGGCATACGTATATCTCTGTGAATGCAAAAACCTCTTTCCTTGGCATGACTTCATAGACTTGTTGGATAAAAATGCATGTGCTTTTAGAGGCATTTTACAAATTAATTTGGGATAATCAAATTATATCCTCAGTTTATTCTAATGCAGCTCAGTTCACAAATAATTACTAAGTGCTTACTATGTGTGAATTACTGTGAATACAATAAAAAAATGAGGTAATTCTTGCTCAAGGAGTTGACAGTCTGGCAGGAGGATGAGTGGGTCAAGTAAGCCAATAAAAGTTGAAACATGCTTACTTTTCCTCTGCCCCCTACAGAGCAGGATGGGTTACTTTACGGCTTTTTATACATATTGCCAATCTGCCTTCCAGAAAGCTTATAATGCTCCTACCAGCAAAAGAGAGAGCCCACTTCTCTCAGTGTCAATGCAGTTTTCAACATTTACTAGACTGAACTTGACTTTCAATTGGCCCATCCCTGGAACCCCTGCTCATCTCCTAAATTGATAGTAATGAATTTGCTCGCTGAGTGCCTACTATTCCAAATGACAATAAAAATGTCCTTCATTGACTAGAGAAAGAAGATAAAATACGTGCACTCGCCACAAATACCCTGTTCTTAGATACAAGAAAGCAGTGACCATTTCAAGGTATGTACTATTTATTGCCCATATCTTAATTTTGGAATAATCTGGTGTGGGGGATATTGACACAACTAAAAGTTTAATTTCCTTTTCTAAAATATGGTTTGCTTTAAGAGAGAAGGGGAGTGTTTGGTTTTCTAGAGACGTTAAGAGAACTAAATGTTACACAATGTTGTGGACGTAACTGTGACGTCTCCACAATTGAAAAAGAAAAAGAAAAAGAAAAAAAGTAACATGTCATTGGTGCTAGAGCTCTCAAACCTAAACCACTTCTCTGAATAATAAAGAATTTTCGTCAGAATGATAACCTGTGGCTCCCTATCAAAGGGAAGGGAAAGTAATACACTTATTTTGTGTTAGGTTTTATGCTTGATTCTCTCATTTACATTATCTCAAGAAATCGCTTTTATCTCTCACAACTGCCTTGTGGTAGGGTTATCAGATGTACCAAATAAACATAAAGGACGCTCAGGTCATTTGAATTTCAAATACACAACAAAGAATTGTTTAGTATAAGTACGTCTCATGTGGGACATATTTATCCTAAACATTGCTATTTGTCTGAAATTCAAATTTACCTTGGCTTCCTATATTTTATTTGCCAACCAGAGGTCAGTATGGCGATTCATTTTACTTTCCAAGTCATGGAAATGAAATGGCTGGGAAAGAAATCAAATAGAGCTGCCACCGTTCGTCTTAAAAACATCTGGGCTCCACAAATGAAGGTGTTAGCTCTCCTCCAACATTCAGTTTCAAACTCTTACGGCATGTTTGGCTTGTGTTCTTTGTCTTTAAGTTTTTCTAAAATGATACATTCACTGTTTTCCACTTGAAAGCCACAGCACACACTAAACGGACAAATAGCTCTACAACTGCCTTTGAAATATTAATTTGTTTAAAGATTGATTTTCTTGGCCATGACCACGCACTCATATTTAATTTACTGCTATGCGGTACATATGATAATACAAAGCAGACAGTGACACATGATGTCCTCAAGTAACGTTATGAAACACGGCCATAGCACTATGGCAGGAAGGCTGAGCACGTCACAGGGCAAGAGGCTAGTAGGCAGCAGAAAAGAAGAAGTTCTAACTCATAGGGAGAAGGTACTTGGAACCTGAATAAAGGAAGCAGACGGGAAGTATTACTTCCCAGGCCCAAGATGCAAACATTGTGATCAGGCAGAGGCTAAAGAGTTCCTGGATACAGGAAGTGGTCATGGTATAAATACATCCACACGGGGGACCTAACAAGTCACAGCCAAGCCCTGCAGCCTCTTGAGATAAGTCCCCACGAGAGAACTCTGGTTCAGAATGTTTCCCCACAACCCAAAGTCCTAGGGTGGCCTTGGAAAATCCTGCCGTTTCTTGGTTTTCCTCAAAAGCGCGTGTCCAACTGATTTTGGATTGGAAAACACGACCACGACGCTGGGCCTGTTGCGTTTTGGGGCTCTGGATTGTGAGATGGGGAAGCAGTCCCATCTGGAATCTGGGACCTAGTGTGTGTTGGGGGCTCAGCTACGAGGCAGAAGAGGGACTGATGCCTGAAGCCAAACCAGCTGCCAAAGAGAAGGCAGAGCCCGCTGGGTTCCCCAGGCACTGGATCCCAGGCCTCTGGGCTTCAGGGAGTCCAGGATGTGGACAATCCCTTCCTGATTATCTAATCGCTTCTTTGGGGCACTGAGGAGGGTGCATAACTAAAGTCTCTCAAGGGACAGTTTTTATAATGGATACTGAGAAAATCAGGATGATTTGGGATAGTAGAGCTTGGGTTTCAAATGAATGTTGAAGCGTTTAGCTTCTTCAGCTCTAGCGTTACCTCACTCTATATATGTTTTAGTTAAAATACACACACCACTCGAAGAATGCTCCCAGCATGCATTACTGCAATCGTCTGGCCGCTTTACTTAAAGCTGCAAAGGGTGAAGGACAAGAGCATTTTCACTCCTGCGTGTCCCCCAGTCCAACTGCCAATTTTATCAACTAATCATTTCACAATCGAGCAGTATCAAAAGCAAAAGTCCCAAATCACTAGACATATTCCAACCAAATGCATCTCAGCCCTGTCAGGCAAATGTAGATGCTTCACGTGCTACGTGCTTTCCATAGTATCACTAATGCCAGAAGAAGAAATGAAGCCGGCTCGTCTAAAAACTTTGGGCAGAAAAAATAAAATAAAATAAAAACTTGAGGCAGTTGAATTTTGGAGCAGCTGGTGAGGAAAAGATGGAGCTTTCCAACGCAGGAGGTTTTCTCAACACCTGGACGAGGAGGGTGTGAACAGGGCTTGGCATGAGTATAATGCCTGGCATTCTCCACAGCAGGTACAAATTGTGTTTGCTGAATTTAATCATTGAGAATATTGTATTTAATTCAGCTGACTGTGCCAACAGAGAGCTAGGCAGCTTTATTTTAATTTGACTCCCTAACTGTTCTGGGACAACAGAGAGCTTCCTGGAGTAGAAGTATCTAGAAGAAAGTCTGCTTTCATGCACAACGACACTGTACCAGGAACTGTGCCAGGGAGGGCCGAAAGGACTGCTCCGGACTTCCTGGCCTTTGGAACTTACAGTTTAACAGAGATGCAGACACTAACTCAGTGACTCCATACGCTGCCATTTTGACAAATTCTGAGAGGAGGAGCTTGCTGAAAAATGAGTAGGTATCGGTAGGCGATGAGGTGGGGAAGAGAATTCTGAGCGGAAGGCACAGCATGGGCGAAACCCTGGGTGAGGGGGGAGCACGGCACATGCCCGGAAAGGAAGGAAGGTCCCGTGGCTGGTGCAGCGAGGACAGAAAGAGGAGGGGACAGCAGGTCCTGTGGGCTTCGGGGGAACGTGGCGAAATTGTACGAGCATTGAGAAGCTGCCCAACTGTTTCAAGAAGGGGCTGGCAGGGTGAGAATTACGATTTTGAAGATCACTCTGCCTACAGGATGGAAGCGAACTGGGAGAAGGCCGGCGTGCATGTAGGCAGGCAGGGAGGCAGCCATGCAGGGAGGCAGCAATGCTGCTGCGGTGCAGGCTGCCACGGGAGCTTGGATATGTGATGGTGGTAGAGAAGGTGCGGTCAGATTTGGGGGCTCAGTGAGGAGGCAAATCAAGAGATCTGATGAGCGTTCACAGACTTACTAAGGGGAGCTTCAAGGAGGGTCCTGGGGTTTCCTGTTCACTCAGCTGTGAAGACCAGGGTGAGCATCACTAAGACAGTGAACCCAAGAAATAGACCCCACTTGGGGAGAAGAGAGTGCGTTTGGCAAGGCTGCTCTTGGCAATCCAGAGGAATCTAGTCAGTAGATGGCTGTATAAAAGGGTCTGGAGCTCAGAGGACCATAGGAGCCATTGGTTCAAGTTTGTATTGGCTGAGGTGTGTCAGAGAGGAAGGAGCACGTTTGTTCTTCGGGACGGGAGCCAGCGGAGCAGGAGGCTTTAAGATAGAGGACCGATTCAGCCTCAGCTCTGCTAGTACGTGCAGGTTCAATGTCTCCATCTGTTTGGTAAGAACAGTGATAGGGCCCGAGTTACACGATTTCATGTGCCTGAAGCTGCAAAGTAAACTATAGAGTCCTGCACCAAGGTTAAATGGTTCTGGCCATTTAACACTGACCATTCAGCCAGTGTTGCCTTCCCACTCCTTCTACCTATTATTTTATTTCTCCTTCCCGCCCTGACATTTAGCCCATCTGTTACCTTACTGTCACCTTCTCTTAGGTAGCAGGGACAATAACAATATGGAGGACTTATTAATTGCCAGACCTCATGCTAGATAGTGAGCACAGCTGGAACCAAGGGAAAAGGGGCTTGCCCTCATGGCACTTCTATTTTAAAGGAGAAAACACCACATCAAACTCCTTTCCACGTTATAAGTCATCCGAAGACTTCACCAGCAAAGATAACAACCTCCAGATTATGTATTGAAGCCTGGGCTTGACAAACACCCAGTGAAGAAATGCTAAAATGAGGGTCATATACACCAAAGGCAGTTATGTGCCAGGAAGGGTTTAAAGTTGAAAGTTGAAACTTTAGGTTGAAATAGGTTTAAAGTTGAAAGATGAATGCCCTCCTCATTCAGTTATTTCTGCATATCTGTAATGTAGGCATAGCCTCACTCGGAGATAGAAACAAAGTCCACATTTGGCATCCTTTGTGAATTCATGACTAAGGTCAACTAGTTCTACTGTAGCTATACAGTCAGTACAAAACAAGATGTCAAGACAACAGAAATAAAAGAAAAATTCTTTAGCAAGTTTATAATAGAAACACTTTGAAAGTCACGAGACATTTATAATGAAAGGTATTGAGATTAGCTGATGCATCATAGTATCTAAGGTCGACCAACAAACATTACTATTGAGATTGAATACTTTGGCACAGAGTAGATGCTCAATAAATGTTCGTCTAAGTGACTAAATCCAACCGATTGTCATGCATTCATTCAACTAATTTGTATCAAGTACGTTCTACCTGCCAGTCATTCTGCTGAGCCCCACCCCAGGGAGGTCAAGATGAATGGGACTCGTGACTGATAGAGGAGAGACAGTGCAAATGACTAAGTATAACACAGTGTGATGAAGGCTGTAAGATAGGTGAGTATAAAGAATGATGGGGGCACAGTGGGGGAAACCACAAAATGTGACTGGAAGAGGGTCTGTGTGGAGGTAGGAAGATGTTTTGGAAGGCGATAAGCTTGGCCGTGAAGGACTTCTGGGAGGGAGATTCGAAGGTGAGTTTAAAGAGGTTGGGAAAGACATATTCTGATGGAAATTAAAAGAAACAAATTTAATTTCTTCACCTGTCCGGTGAAGAATTATAGCAAAATAACAAGATCCAGAGATGTTTCCTCCATGACAGATGAGAAAAAAGAAAGAAGGAAGAAAGCTATCGTACTTGACAACTATGTCCACCCCTCTCAACTCAGTCTCAGGAAACTTGGCAGCTTCCCTGTCTCCTTCCAAGCACTGAGACGTTAGAACACCTTGAGAGACCAGGACTTACTCATGTCTAGAGGTTTAATAGCCAGAAGCTCATCTCTGAACAAAAAGGTGGCAAAAGAATATACTTAAAAACAGAGTATGTGACTTAAGGTACAGTTTCTCAAAGTCAGACTGTAAAAGGTGCAGGAAGATGAAATGGATACGTAGGCCATCCTTGGTCACTCATTGGCTTGGACTCACTTTTTCTTCAACATCAAGGCCCACCATCTCGAATGCTTCAAAGCTCCTGAATGTTTTCTTCAGAACATAGAATAGGAAGATAGGAAGACTGGCCATCTTTTGGACTGTTTTCTGTCACCATTTTTTTTTTTCTGCTATGTTTTCTAATAGAATTCATTTTTCTGAGGGTGGCTGGATGGCTCAGTTGGTTGGAGCGCGAGCTCTTAACTGCAAGGTTACCAGTTCGATTCCCACATGGGCCAGTGAGCTGCGCCCTCCACAACTAGATTGAAAACAATGGTTGAGCTTGGAGCTGAGCTGTGCCCTGCACAACAAGACTTGACATGGAGATGATGGATCCTAGAAAAACACACTGTTCCCCAATATTCCCCAATTAAAAAAAAAAGAATTCATTTTTCTGGGATTTTCCTTTGTGTTTTTGGCTCACTGCTTTTCAGTGAGAATTGATTTTTCTTTTTCCTTGTTTTATTTACTTATATTGTCCTTCCTTCCTCCTGCCCCATTTTTTTTTGTCACTGAAGTATTACGAATGCCAGCTGCCACCACCTACTCATCACTTCACCGTGGTATAATGTGACTGAGCAGGAGCAAAGGAGGAAAGTGTTTATCCCTCAGGCCCCAAAGCTTCTTTCTACTTTTCGAGTAAAATGAAACCTATGGGAGGACATTTATAATGACTTAGGCAGATAGAAAATTAAGGCATAATTTAGATTTCTTAAAGAATATGTATTTTGATGGGAAAAACCCCAGTCACTCTATAAACCGAACGTGTTGAATTATTAAACAAATGTATTTAGTAATAAATACCACAGCATATTTTCAGCAGAAGAGATCTGAGATGAGAGAAATGTCATTATCCTCTGTATTTTCAAACAATAAAAAGTTAGACGGTTTCACGCCTGCCATCCCCAAGAAAATTTAGTTCTAGAGAATAGGACAGCAAGGGTTATGTCTTCTTTGTTTCCACAAGAGTATCAGGAATTACGGGGAGCTGAATTCTTCCTTGTGGGTCTGGCTGATACCATGGCTGATGCAGGATTTGCAGGTAAAATCAAAAGTACTGATTAGAGAGAATATTCCATTTATTCCTCACTACTGGGCATTACTCCAGGTGAAAGCTTTATCAGCCAAGAAAATGAACACTGATGGCTGCCACACATCCCATGTCTCCTATTATTTAATCCTTATCTTAACATTTGAAGAGTTCAAATCTACTGAGAGGCAGGGGAAAAAGTTATCTCAACTTATATATAACCTTTCCAATTTACTCCCATCTCTGAACCTCATTTTTTTTTTTTTGTAAAGCAGGGAAAGTAAAACCCCATAGCAATATCTTAATTGACTTGCTGTCATAATGAATAATTTCCTGACCACATGGTTATTAAACATTAGAATATTAAAGCACATAAACTATAGTGCCTATAAAGCTTTGCCCACCGTCGCTAGCATTTAGTAAGCATTCAATAAGTGACAGCCATTGCTAGATTACTGTTACAGAAGAAACCCACGTCATCCAACTCAGCGCTAGCCCAGGTCACAGGGACAGTCTGTGGAAGTGTTTGGCCTTCTAAGTCGAGCCACTAGGCCATCTGTTTTCAAAACAAAATGTACATCATGGGATAAAAGAGGGCAAGAAAGCTGCCAGCGCAGTACAGGAATCAGTGAGTTTTTACCACTGCCCATTCTATCAGAAGACCGTGGGAGGCAGTACAGCTGATGCTGTACTTGGCAAGTCTTTAAAAATGTATTCGTTCTTCTCTTTCTTCTCCTCTCCTCCCCTCCCCCCCTTCCCTTTCTAGATGGAGCTTGCTTCATATGACTCTACAGAATAAAACATATGTTATGAATTATTTGCTTTTCCTTTTATGGAGAGTAGTCATCATTAAATAAAAGCAAATTAAAAGCACAGCTGAACACATGTTTAGAATAAGATAAGTAATACATAAATGAATAATGAATTAGGGACACAAGTCAAGTTAATTAAATTCTTAAATGATCCCCTTGAGAGCCCCGTGTTTGGCCTTTGTCACATCATAAATATGATTCTGACTCTTTAAGAATGAGTTGGGGCGCCCCTCCTATGTGCTCCTGCACAATCTTTATCAGAGACCTTATGAAATGTGACTGAGGTTGCCCATTTATGTATCGGACTCTTCAGGGTCACTGTACAGACCACACGGGGAATGACTGGCAGCCTGGACCTCGTACACAGCCTGGCACAGGCAGACAGTGTGGCATGTTCACAGATACTCCTTGGCACGTAGTCGGATTACACACCTCCTGGCCCACTCGTGGTTCTGCTGGGCTGTGCAGCGTGCTCTGGCCAGTTAGTCATGAGAGGAAGTGAAGGGTATCACTTCTGGGTCAGAGCAAATAATTGCCTGTACAAGACCCTACACAGCACTCCTTCCCTCTGCCATGGGGACTGGCAACTTCCTAGATGTCCCATCAGTCTGGATCCTGGAGTATGGATGATGCCGACAGAGCCCCTGGCTGACTACGAGGGACGTGCGGGAAGAGTAAGAAACAAATCCTTGCTATTGTAGACCACTGAGATTTTGGCATTGTTAGTTATTAGCAAAACGTAGCCCATCCTGATACATGAAGTCCATAACATTAATGAATAAATGATGAAGAAATAGCACCCGGACCCCTCTATCAGCTATCTTGTTCAACAGTCTTGAGAGGCCTTCTATGGTATTGCCTCTTTCAGGGAAGCCCATACTTTAAATTTAGTCTGTTCTTAAAATCTCTAAAGGTGACTGGGGATATATTCAGATGTCTAATAATGTCTTGGTTAGGAAATTTGTTTTTGCATCTAACCAGGGAGTCGATATATGCAATGTCCTGAAGGGTCCTCGGTGGTTTCATTATGTATGCGATCGGTTCTGATGCACTGTGGCCAAATCATTGGTAAACTGAGCTTAGTGTGAGGCCAACTGTCACCATTGCTAAGTTAGTGAGCCTTAGTTCTTCCCATCCACTCTTCCCTTAGTTTCTGCTCTTTTTCAACACACACACACACACACACACACACACACACACACACACACACGTCTCTTTCCCAACAGTTCAAGAAATGTAGAGCCTGCGCAATAACTAAGGCCATATTTCCCAGGTTAGGTCATTATTGGCTCTAATTATCTGTTCTTTACACATGCACCATTTATCACTTCCAAGTACTGGTTTCTCATTTGGGAGTTATTATGAGAGTTGAAAGAGGTAATATGCGAGAAACAAAATAGAATGGTAAAGTGTTAGCCACATCCTGTGGCACGTGATTTGAAGGGAGCCAGAAGGCACGACTGCCCTCAAATTGGCAACATTCCTTTATGTTAATGTCTCTGAGAGGACTTTGTGAAATTTAACTAAGTCCTTTGGGGTTGGATTAAAATTAATAATCATTGCCCTAAAATATCTGTCAGCGAATATGGTCCTGAGTACACCGGGGCACAGGATCAAAATATTTGGATGGTGTGGAAGGGTTTCAATAGGCTTCCTGGGTAGGTAAGCACAGACTGAAGGTCATGAACCCCTAGGGGTTGGGTTATCGACAGGGCCGAGGAAGCAACGTCAAAATCTTCATTTTGCAGCTTCATCCGCGGTCAACGCAGCTACTTCCTATGGCTGCCCAACCACTGGACTGTAAAAGGCATCTCTGGATGAAACATTAGATTCTGGGTACAAAGTAATTACGGAGTGGTTCCACTGTCATCAAACACAGCCACACCTGAGGAGACAGCGGAGAGACTAAAAGAATCTGGTTCCTTAGTTAAGACGTGTAACCAAATTTCAAACCATTAAAATAAAAAATAGTTTGGGGGATCTTCTTTTATCGTTACTGCAGGCCAATGAAAATTTAAAAAAATTCGTTTTTGTTTTGTTTTACAGTGGAAGTGATACAGACAGACCAGGGAGATTTTTCTCCCCCTCGCCCCCATTTTTTCATTTTGTTTTAGTAGAAAAAAAAAATAGCATTCCTATTTCTGTCCTTCCAGACGTATTTAACCAGAGAGGTTAAACTCAAACCACTGACTGCTTGATGAAAATATGTAAAGGGGCAGTAAATTATGTCGGTCCTTGGAGAGGGCAATAGTACCTGCAGCAAAAGGTAAGTGATGCATCAGTGTTTCCAGTGCCTGCCATTTATTAGCTGTTCCTCAAGAGTCTGGAAGGATATATCCAATTACATGTTAGGCTACTGATGTGTGCAAGTTAGAAAGGCGATCCTAGGAGAGACTTTGATTTCTAAAACCTGTTAGGTCACCGAGCCTGCGAATAAAAATAGGGTAGCGATAAGAACAACCTGATGCCAGATACACATTCTTTAAACGATGTCCGACTTTTGGAAACATGGCTTCCATTTCTATGAAATCTAAAGGCAGAAAGACAGTGATTATGAAGTCCGAAGGTAGGAACCAGGGTAACCACTGGAGCACATGTCTCTGTGCTCCAGTGGTTTCCAGACGAAGGGGAGAGAGGGAAGGACAGATTCGCGAAGGGACTGGAATCAAAGGCTGAGAAGTAATTGCTCTTTCCACTATTAAAGTGTCTGAATAATTAACACTGGTGCAGAAAAGCTCGCAGGGAGATGTGAGGCTTGTTCCAACCCTCGGTAACAGAAGCGTAACTCTAAGATATGCACCAGCCGATGGCATTCCCCGAAATCAATAGCAACTTCCAGTCCGTACTCAACTATTGATTCTTTATTAAACCCGGGTAAGTCATGTTAGATGACCTCAGCAAATTAGAACAGAATTGTAGATTCACCTCTACTAGCACTGAGCTGTATCTCCTACAGTCACACTGTTGAGATAATGTACTTTCCAAAGACAGAAAAAATAACGGTGAACAGATAACCCAAATTCTACTTTTTATAAGATGTCAAATTTCTTCATGCCATCTGTGCTGGAAGGCTTTCATTTGCCCCCAGATCCCTTCTCCACATTTCCCCACCTGGCTCTGGGCCCTGGAAGGCTGCTGAAAGGGACAGAAGCAATAGGCTCCCTCAGCCTCTGGCTTCCTGTTGGGGGTGGCCCATGGGGCACACTGGCAGGAGGTCAGCTGCAGTGGGTCGTGGAGGCACCATGGTCAGTCTGGCTGGTGCCCTCACTCACCCAGGAACCCAGCTCCTGTCAGGCGTTCTCTCCACAGTCCTCTCTGTGTCTGGGTTCTGCTTTCCTCAACTCTTCACGCTTCAGGGTGGGAATACAGCCCCACCCTGTTACCACCTCCTGGGGCGCCCCTCACCCTGCTCCATCTTTGTCAAGAGGCCCTTTGTTACACCTAACATGAGTATGCTGCGGCATCTGTTTTCCATTGGCTGACAACCCGACCGATAGTTCATTTGAAAGTGGAAAAGTGTATTTCTCAGGCTCCGTCATGATGAGCTGGAACATGGGAGACAAACAACCCTGAACAGGAAAAATGTCTAACCTTCCTCAGAACCTATCCTTCTTAGCTAAAAGCCATGCCGCTTTTAGTTGCTGCCCTCTGGGTAACCCTTCTCTGGGGAGTGGAATGTTGGTGGGACTTCTGGGTGTGTGACAACTAGTGTGCCCAGGCAGCATGTGCCTGCAGGAGTGGGGGCAGGTTTTCTGAGACTCTCTAGCTTCTATCATTGACACATCATGCCTCTTCTGGGTTCCAGTTTGCATTCTGTGAAATGGAGATTAAAAAATAACCAAACAACAACAAAAAAAACCCCAAGCAACGAAACCAAACAAAAAAGTGATGCTTGAGGATCAATGATCAATTAGCTGAAGGAGAAGTGGAGGGACAATTAGGAGGCTCCTTCAGAACATCTACCCACCATTCCTTGTCCCTTGTGGGCTCCCGAGAAGAATTTAAATGGCAGCAAGGGACCCAAATTAGAAACTTAAAAAAGAAAAACAACAACAACAAAAAAAAACAAGCCACTTTCTGTCCATGAAGGTTGTCATCTTTTAAAACACAGAAGAAGGCTGTGGAACTATTTTCTATGTACGTCTTTGAGATTCAGGTTCATCCCTCTCTGGGATGATTTAGTTCTGACTCTCTCTGAAGGCAAGGGGTGAGACTCAATAACCTTTCAAGGTCCCTTCTTAGCCCATAAAGTACTAATCAGAAAGCACCAACGCTTAGAAGGGAACGGCAGAGAGGGGTACCAAGTTGGTAGTAAACAAATATGCCTGAGCGCTCACTGTCGGAACCTGGCAGCACCAGAGGGGCGTGATTCAGCGGAGAACCAGCTAAACAATGAGCAGCACACACCCCAAACAAACACAGACTCACGAATGGAGCCAGGAGCTGTGGGCAACACAACAGCAAAGCAGGACCATTTCTTGAAAGAAATTTTGAAAAGCATGCGATTGTGAAGCAATGAGACCTAAGTGTTACTTTAGCAAATGTGGGGCAACTCTGCTCCTCATTCTCCTTCAAAGGGGGCTTTATATTATATAAAAACTGTTAGCACATTTTTTTTTTATTATGCATGAGACCATGAAAAGACAGGTCATGTGTATTTTTCTAACTCATAAAGTGTTTATCACATCGTGTACAGATGGGAATCATTATGATGCAGGGGATGGTAAAAGAAAAAAAAAAGGTAATTTATCTCTCTAGGGAAACTAAGAAGAAATTCTGATGCCTGAAGAATTCAGTCACCTTAAAGGAAAGGTATTTTATTCAATATGGATCATTTGTAGACTACACTTATTTTTCACTTAAAAAAACACACGTGGTTGGTGGTTTGAAACCAACACTTTCAGCCAAAACCCTTGACCTCCTTTCGTCTGTATTCATAACCAAGTATCAATATTTAGCTATTGGGCCAGCGCTACACAGTATGTTTCATTTTAAATTCAGGACTTTAGGTAATGAGAGGAGAGAAGGGTCAGAATCTTCGGAAGACTTTTACACTCGTTTCACTGGATCCCTCATCCAGTGCTGACCAGACACATGCCCCATCGCTCAGCGCAGGCTGGGCGACTGCGATCGGTCTCATCATTTCCCTTTCAGACACTCCAGGAAGACAGACACCATTGTATCCACCATTTCCCTAAACGGAAGTTTTCAGACTGACTCTTTTCCTTTTCATTTCCATGGGGCTTAGCATCCAGCGGCCAGTCCTATGTTCTGTCAATCCCCGACCCCGTCCAGCCCAGCTCTCCCTCAGCTTCCTTCAGATGGATGTGGCAGCCTGTCTGAGTTTTGCCTCTGCTGTAGAAGGTACTCCTTTGGGAGTTTCTGTCTGACATCCCTCCCTCTCCGGCCATGCTTGCTTTTGGCTCTTCCCTACTGGGGAATTGCAACTTTTTAAAGAGTGGACTTTCTGCCCCAGTCCTCTAGCCAAGCCCCCAAAGTATATCCTCGTTAGGAATTGGGTCCCTGTCTTATCCCTCTGAGTCTGAATCTGCCCGGGTAACCTGCAGAGTACCTCAGGTCTTTAAAGACTGAGCCTCTTTTTTTGCATTCCCAGTTCTCCAACTGGGGATGCTTGGGTGCCAATGTCTGTTGTCAGCTGACCTGGTAACAAACATCTTACTCCCCTGCACCATATACCACACAAACCCATTCTGATGCCTCCTAAGATCCCTTCTCCACACCTGCCAGAACTTACGCTGTCTACTGACACCCATGGGTGCTCTGGTCTACACGGCTTGTTTCCCTCCACCCTCACATAAACTTGGTGGGTTCTCGCTGCCCACTGAGCCGTCCTCCCACCAGCACACCCTGTGCTACAGCAGATACAACATGCGCATCACGGCCATCTTTACAGAAACGAGAATGACCTACCGGTAAGACTGATCTTCACAAATACAGTGTCTCGGAGATTCTTGGTCTTTTCTTCCCTTCTTTCCACTAGTAAGACCTAGCTTCAATGCCTTCTAACATTGCACGTCACTCTGCTTTTATAGAAAAACTGGGCTGGACCCTGTGTAGGAATTCCTTGATGGAGTTGGCAGATGGGGTGTGGTTCCTACCTATAAAACCTAGTGAGAGAATCACCAGGGTAACTTAGACAACCTCATAAGGCTACCGTGTTTCCCCGAAAATAAGACCTAGCCTGACCATCAGCTCGAATATGTCTTTTGGAGCAAAAATTAATAGAAGACCTGGTCTTATTTTAATATAAGACCAGGTCTATATAATATAATATAATATAATATAATATAATATAATATAATATAATATAATATAATATAATATATAATATAATATAATATAATATAATATAATATAATACCGGGTCTTATTTTAATATAATATAAGACCAAGTCTTATATAATATCATACAAGACTGGCCCTTATATTAATTTTTGCTCCAAAAGACGCATTAGAGCTGATGGTCCAGCTAGGTCTTATTTTTGGGAAACACGGTATATGCAACAGAGAGGGGTCATCTAAAGAAACACTTTCCAGGGATAATAAATCTTAGTTATATCACTTTACTGATAAATAGCACTTCAGTGACCACAGATGATTAGGTAAAGGATTGATTGAGGAATTGAAAAAAAATGTCGAAAGTATCTACTACTATAGAAAGAGTCCTCCGAGCTAACTAAGATTTAAACCTCCTCTCCCATGTTCAGATTTGGAGATCACTGCTAGATCCCTCATCTTTAGAGAGATCATTTTAAAAAAGTAACTCAATTTACCTTGAAGCTTTCTCCTTATTTTGGGGTGCTGGGTACGAGAATCCTTCTGATGGCTGAGGTTCTTTCAGGGACACAGTGCTTATCCCATCTATACCCCAAGTTCAGGATTGCTCAGCTATTACACACACACGCACGCGTGCATAGAGAAAGAGAGAGAGAGAGACAGAGAGAGAGCTGTAATAGTTGTGTCATTTCAGTAACTCCTTTCAGATTGCAGACTCCTAGCAAATGTTTGGGGTGCTAATACCACCTGTTATTATTAGCTGCTTGAAAATGGGCAATTTACTTGCTTTTCTGAACTTCAGGCTCCTTCTCTATAAAATGGGCATGCTAACACAACTCATTAAATGAGATTATGCTAAAATATTCTACAGACATTGAAGAATGAGTCAAATGTTAATAGTCATTATTTCCATTCCACTTTGGTGGTACCCTACAACCTTCTTATAAAAGGTTATTTGCTCAATTAATGCCATTGACTAAATGACTGATAAAGTAATTTGAACCTGAACAGCCTCAATTAGCTCTAGCAGCAAAGGTCTGTTTTTCACGGTCACTGGCATTACCCAAGAATAGATTTTCGAGCTATAAGGTTTGCATGTGGGATGCTTCCCCTCTGGCAGCTGTACACTGAGAATTCAAATGAGCACATCAGCCTTTGGCCTAGTTCTGGAAACTTATCTACTAGATTTAAAATTGTAAGCATAGAATCAAAGGCAATATACTTCTTAGAGTGACATTAATAGAATGATGTTTGGATGCATTATCTACTTCCCACAAATAACAAATGGTGGAACCCAATGCTTCTCTCCCGAACACACACCATTTTCATGGGCAGTTTTCAGGGAACTTGATAACATCGTACCTCTCGTCCCAGAACTACCCCCATAAACCACGTTAACTACCCGCGACAGTCAGATTTTTTAGAGGAGTATTCTTTGCAGTGAACGCTGGAGCATGGCCCAGCTTTTCCCCTATCCTGACCTCAGGCCTGAAGCCCTCGTCCCTCAGATGCTGGAATATTTGCAACCAGCAGTTCTCAGCTGAGACGAGACCCTCTCTGGGGAGTGTCCAAGGCTCAAGAGTCATTTGGCCCAAGGTCATGTCTCTTTTCCACCGACAGCCTGTACCCAAGGAGTGATCAAAGCAGTGGTATAAAGGTGCAGTAAGTCCCCTCATTCCAACTGCTGACAACTCTGAAGGGCCATCCAGCTCCAGGACAACCAGTGGGACCCGCTGAGGCTGTGCAGTGACGTAACAGGTACACTTCTTTACCTGCCCTGTCCTCAAGTGTTGGGCCACTAATAAGTTAGTACCTGTGAATCTCCACCTCAGAGATGCCTCCGGGAACTGGACCTGGACACCCTCATGTGCTAACAGGAGGCAGTGTGTTCAGCGTTCTTGTGCAAGCCCACGGCTAGGCTCTGTCCTCCCAATAGCAGAACTGAGCTTGGGACTGTGCACAGAACAGTGCAGCTAGGGAAGGAAAGGCCTTCAATTCCAATACCCTCCTCTCCCTGGTCTTATGATTAAGCATTTATTGACATTTACACAAGAGCTCTCGACTGCAGCCCCAGCAAGATGAGAAGCCAACCTAAAAGCTTTCTTGGTAGAATCGGGCCAGGGAAGTGGTACCTTCATGCTCCCCACTGGCCTGGAGCTGGGACCAGGTCACTGCGAGGAAGAACATGCCAAACAGGGCAGCGTGGCTTTGGGGGAAGGATCCCTGGAAACCTGCACACCTACAGGACTCCCAACATTACCCCCGAACCAGGTGACCCAAGGCCCTCCCACTACTTTCTAAACCCCCTTTCACATGTACCAACAGCTTCGCTGTGTCCCCCAGGCTGAAGGGACTCCCACAACAGACTACAACATTTAACAGCTTATCCAGTTCACGAGTTTTCTAGCAAATTCTTGGCAGAAGCTGGCTTTTATAAAGTACACAAATGGCACATCATGGCTCAATTTCTCCACATCATTTCCACCCCTGCAAGGGTGCTGGCCTGAGACCATGAGGGCCCCATGAGGTCAGCCCTCCCTTCCTCTCTGATATGCAGGGACGCCAAGGTTTCTGAATGGCCACCGGCAAAGTAATTGACTGCATGCCCTATTTTCCAGGCTCTGGGGGAGAAAATGAAAACAAAAGCAGACTTCTCCCTGAGACAAATCTGCAACCAGGCCACAGACAGACCATGTTCATAATTTTAGGACACCGACAACAGGAACAGGTACAGACTATTCTGCCGGCACAGCGTGGTTGGTGTTATTTGAACAGGCACATTTCTGTCTGTGTTCAGAAATCCCTCTCCTGGTCTCAGTGGGCGAGTTCCCTGCCTGGAAGGTGAGGAGCTGGAGGGTGGGGAAGAAACCGAGTTAGCTGCAAACGACAACTGTGCTAAGTGAGTTCCTCTACCCTCTGATTTTGTGCACAAAGTCGGAATCCATTTTTCCTGTGACGTACACTTACTAATGAGATCAGGTTCTGATACAGTGCAGGGTGGGCTTCTCACCTTCTCATCGATAACCGAGGTCAAGATGCAAGTTTGCTGAATGCTTTGCATTTGATGATGCTGG
This sequence comes from Rhinolophus sinicus, assembly GCF_036562045.2. NCBI lineage: Eukaryota > Metazoa > Chordata > Mammalia > Chiroptera > Rhinolophidae > Rhinolophus > Rhinolophus sinicus. The sequence continues at coordinate 9,181,361 of NC_133763.1, forward strand.
TGATAATGATAGTTGACATTTACTGAGCGTTTACTATGAACTTCGGACTTTCACAAATACTGTATAAGTATTGCCTCACTCAATCTGCCCTGCGATTGTAGGAGGTAGATCTCTCCCATTTTTCCTTAAGATGAGAAAGCCAAGGCATAGTTCACATGCTATTGAAAGTGACTTGTTGGTTTAGTTATCTATTGTACCAGTTTGTTTATATTGAATACAGACCTTGAAACATCCCCTATAATGCCAAAGGGCAAGGTAGTAAGCTTTAACAATATGGCAGCAGTGATGTTCACGTCAGTTAAATAGTAATTTGCTAAGACCAATACTTTTTCGTCTTCTGTATGAACGACGGGAATGCTACAGAGTGACAGTCAAAGTTTCTTGGAAAGATTACCCCATTTTAGATGTATTCAGGAAAGATTGAAAAACAGATTAATTACACAAAGCTATTATTTTTACTTGCTGTTTTCATTGACTGTCCAATATATAGAAAATAAAAAAAACCCTCTCAGTAGAGAGAAAAGATCATTGATAAAAGGAAAGGATTTTCTCAAAATGAGAAACTTAGCATGTCTATGGCTCACAAAGGTCCTGAAAGTTTAGCAGGGTGATTTATACAGAAAAATGGTTCTTAAACCAGAAAGCAGAACCCAAGACCAGAACGGGTTGTTCCCTACGATTGCTACGCTTTCTTGGTTTCCCTCCTGCTGCTCTCTGCCAATGGCTCCTTCCCTTACGTCATTCCCACCCAAATTCCACCCTACTGGAAGGCTCACATCAAACACTCATTCTCTAAGTCAGGGATTCTTAATTTAGGGCCTAGCATACACACATACATACACACACACCACATACACGGCTACACACACGTACCACGTCACACCCATATACATACCACACACAGTTATACCATACGTGCGTACACATACCATGGACATATACCCTACACTACACTGCATACACACACCACACACATACACCACACAATACACCACATACATACATATACACATAGCACACACACCCCACACACATCACACATACACATACCCCACATACACCCCACATCACATATCACACACATATACATACATACCTCCAGTGGTTTCATAACTCTTTGAAATTATGTGTTTCATGGGAGGTATATTTTTCTAGAGAAAGGTCTAGAGTCTTTATCAGCTTCTCCAAGAGATTCATGTTTTCCTTAATTCCATAAACTGAAATCATTTCTTCCCTGTGAGTTAGTGTATCACTTTAGACTCTCATAGTACCTACCATATGCGTTCTAGTTATTCCTGCTTATCTCCCTGCTAGATTATAAACCTCTTCAGGGCAGGATCCATGTCTGATTTGCTCCTGGGTTCTTGCCAAAGCACTTAGCACTGAGAAAGCCCTTAATAAATATTTACTGAAGGAAGGAAAGAATAATGGTAGGAAAGCAGTGAGGGAAACTTCAAAAGCCATCAGATTTATTCCCCGTGTCCTGACAAGGTCACACCAAACCGTCTCCAATAGATGACTCTGCAAGTGTCAGTTACTAAAGCACTTTAGAAAAATCACTTTCTCAGGGTAGTTTACCTGCTACGGCCTAGGACCAAGATTTAACACAATCTATATTCTATCTCTGTCACAAATCTGTCACCTTGTACCACTAACACTTAATTTGCAAGCGCTCTTGGAAAACACAAAACAGACACAGAAAGTATTAAGCAATTAGGATGATGAAATTGCTGGAATGATTTGGCTGTCTGTTAAACAATGACCAAAGTTGTGTCAGTGATTCATTTAGGGGTTATGAATATACCGATGTGTCAAAAATCAGTTCTAGGAAATATATTGGAGGACTTGAATTAGTCAAGAATAGAAAAATTACACCAAAAAAAAAAAAGAGACTATTTGGTAATGCTCGTTTCATTTGCTGATGGCGCTCCCTTTGTCGTTTAAAGGAACATTTTCCTCTGAACAGAAGATTTTTGATGGATGAATTAAAGGAGACATCCAACACAGATTAAGAAGGCTCCCAATTTTAGAAACACTCAACTATGAAATTACTTGATTAACGTTTAAAAATCCACCATCTTTGAAAACATTTACCATATGCACATAATCACGTGCACGTGGGAAAATTTGTCACTTCTCAAGTAAATAGGTCACTTGACTACCTGATCCCTCCCTACTTTTGGAAGCAGATATTTTAATTGTATTGAGATAAACTATTTCCGGGGCGAACAGGGTAGAGTTTCCAGGTAGAAAAAAAAAATCATTACATAGTCCTCTACCTATATTAAAATGTGAAATTTTTATTCCCTCAGTTCCTACTCAAAATTGGAGGGCAAAATAGTGGAGAGAGTAGCCGAGAAGTTGAAAGTTCTTTAACAAACTAATAATAACGATTTGCGCACGCTGGACACTTGCTTTATGTGAAACGCGACGCTATTTACTCAACACCGATTACAGCATTTATTCCTCAAAATCCCCCATAAACTGGGCATATTATTAACCCATTTGACAAGATGAGGCAATATGGGTTCATAAAGATAAAGTTAATTATTCAGTTTTATACAGCTCTGTAACTGGCACAAAAACTCCGGTGTCCTTGTTTTCAGGGGAAAAATATCAATTTAAGAGCCTGAAGCATACAGTTCAATAGGTAGAACAAATAAAATATTGACGTACTTTGTTTTCAAAACTTGTATTTTATCTTTTTAATGAGAAAAGATGGACACACAGATGCTGTAAAACCTATAAAAAAACAGCCATTTCTACTACTGATTGCTTAATCTAGATAGATAATGTAGGTGACACACTGTACTCAGAATTAAAAAAAAAATACGTTCACCAATGGCTCATACTCATGGATCAGTATATAATATCTTCTATTTTGTTAAATCTGAGAAGGTTTGAAACATTCTATTTTTTTTTTTTAACACCTATGTCTACGCAGAGGTCGCCATCTTCTTGAAAACTTTGATCTAATTTTCCATACACATTAAAAATGTTATTTAAAAACTGCTGCTACATCATGCTGCTACACGATAGATTTATTTTTGGTCTTTAGAATGATTCCTTAAGGCAGGTTTCCTTACGGCAGGTTTCTCTTTAAAATGTAGGAATACATAAAGGGAAGAAATCCACACGATATATAAATCCTAGTATTTCTGGACACTGCAGGACAGACAACAGATGTCATTATGTCACGCATGCAAACTCCCCATTTGACTCTAAAAGCCAGTCTTCTACCCGGCCACCTTATGCAAAGTAAAGGGCTTTGCATGCCTGTGCGAGGATATTTTAAGAAATGACCTTTGCAGAATAAACAAACAAAAATTAAATTAGGCCTAAAGTACTGCCATACCCTTTCATAGTTCATAATTTGGTTATGCTAGAATCACCCCTCTCCCTCTTATAAGGACAATAGAAGACATAAAAATGCACACACTGTTACACTACTTTTCCATTTTTCCCCAATGTACATGTATCATTTGATCCTCAGGATAAACATGTTATATTATGTTTGGAGTAATAGTCAATTTGAATGCAAGTTTTCCTATTGTTCAAGAAAGGGGAAAATGGAATGTTGAATTGTAAACCACAGTAGCATGTCAGGGGAAATCCAGACGGAGGATAATTTGCTGATTCCTAGGTAAGCAGAGCTCTGATGTTTCTTGTATATAGGCAGTGACAGAGACAAGGGACATTCTTACTTTCTCCTTCCCCTGGTCCTGTTTCTCTCTACTGTTCCTTTCTCTTCGCTCTAGAGACACCCAGTCCAAACCGAAACCTCTTACGCGTGGGAGAGGCAGGCTTCCTCCGATCAGGTTAAACTGGCTAAATTTTTAGTCATTCTGAGAATAGTTCAAGAATATAATGAACTGCCTATGTATTTCTGAGCCTGGGCCCAATCCAAGGCAGAATGAGTGACATTTTGTACAGGGAGTTGTTGCTTTTTTTAGAACACAGAGCTGGCCCTCTTTCTGGCTGTGGGGTGGACATGCAGATTGACAGACAGTAGGATTTATGCTTCTTGTGTCACACATTCTCTCAACAAGCCCCAGAGAACCTTGTCCAAGGGCACGGGAAGGACAAAGCTTGGCATAAGCAGGTATACGTACTCTCAGACATGACAACAGGTATGACAGCAGAGATTCTGTGAAAGGACATCCAGGCACCAAGGGAGCGGTCTCCACTCTGAGCAGAGAACAGATACAAATCAGGGCTAAGGAAAGTGCTGTGGGAGGCACATCTTGCCCAGTCCCCGCCCATCCTTCCCAAGTAAACACAGATACACACACACATTGTCCACAAAATCCGCTGTAACAGAAGCTCGGCTAGCCACACATGGAAGGAGGTAGTGCCAACTCCACCTCTCTTCATTTGTTCAAATTCAACAAGGCAGCTAATGACGGTGACAAAAAGAGGGCTGCCAGTGATGATGATATCATAATATTGTGATAATCACAGTATTCTATGTTTTCATTATGAAAAGCAAGTTACATAATTTCACCATCAGCCAAAAGTCTTAGAACAAATGCAAAGACCGAGGCTTTTTCTTAGTTCACATTTTTGAGAACAAAAACAAAAACCCAAATTAGAAAAGATATCCATGTATTTTAAAATCCAGTGAACAATACAATCGTTAGTACCAACAACCGCCAAATTAAGAAAAACAAAAACCCAAAACAGTACTATGGAGTCCCATTTCAGAAATACAACAGAAAGCTGATTCATGTAATTTGCGAGATTATGTATGTAGGACGGGATGACATGTATGCATGGGGAGCAGTTTGTGGGTACAAGCCTAGAACTCAAGATCCAAGTGTCTCTTTATCCCCAAATACAATCCTTGGATGTTGGCATAATGTTAGACAGAAGACATTATAGACAAGTAGAAGTGAAGAACTTTCACAAATAATAAGAAACCATATTGTCAGGTGGGAAACTTGGGGACCTGTCCATTCTCCCTACCAACCAGAGGTGGCTAGAACGGGACAATGTTTCTCAGACTACCTGTGGTCAAGGAACTGTTTCCCCTCACCCCGGTCCTTCACAGATTGATACTTTTGTAAAGTAAAATAAAAATCAATTAATAGAAAAATGAACTTAAAAAACCCCCAAAGATGTAAAAACTATGAAACCCCAATTTTTAATGATTAGATTCAACAGATATGGTCAAACTTATTCTCCATTTCCGTATTTATCTCATTACAAACCCTTGACAAATAACTCCCTTTAAGTAGCAGCAAAACAGGAAGTTAGGGATTTTTAGTCATCTCACATGAAAATACTGAAATGACAGAAGGAAAAAGGCGGTGCTGAAAATGAGATAGAACCGAGCATGTAAATATTGATGGGGAGACGATGACATCACAATATAAGCTGCCATTCAAGTTCCCGGATGACCAGTTTTGAAGAATCAAGAAATTTCCAGGTTCCCTGTAAGAATCACTGGGCTTGAGGATTTTGAGGACATCAAACGATTAGTGAGCTGCTGTACTTGTAGCTGCAATGTGTAGATAACCTGTGGCACATGCAGAGGTTGAATACTATTGCAGCAAACAGATTAGCTCCTTATACTTGAATAAAAACTACCAGTTACATTCACTAGATTAATTATAAGGCGTTCTACTTCCGAGATGTCAGGATCGAAATGGCATTCGTTCAAGAAGGGAAGACTTTTCTTTTCACTTTGACTTCAGTGTTGGCTCTTGTGAAAGGATTTCAGTCAACGGGTCATTGGTCCGAAGTGATAACACGTGTCCTTCATTTTCATTCTGTGAGAAAATTACGGTAGGTGCTCGGGGAGGCAGAGTGAGGTTTGCTGTTAGAGCTCAAACTAGTGGTACAGAAAACGACTGGGGAAGACTAAGCCTATTTTTTAAAACGTCAAGTTATATAAACATTTAAATCAAAAGGGAAACAGACTGAATGGTCCTTAGCTTGGAGGCACTGAACCGGGCCAGCCTATGAAAACAGGTCCCAAGTTGAGTTGACATTCAGCTCCATCGATGCAGCAAGTTCAGGGTCATGGCTCACTCCAACAGGACAGGCACCCTGCTATCCTCAAAACTCCTCTACACATTCAGCTGTCATTATATTCAGGAGGATGGAACCATAGCTTTTGCAAATGTGAGAGTCAACTACTCTTCTCTGATTTTAAAATGTGAGGGAATTTGTGAGAGTCTTTTTTTACCTGCTACATTAAAAGGCACTTAACAGACAGTTCTGGGGGCTTCATGGCAGCTGAATTCATGACATAATCATAGTATTTTTTTTATAGGTTTTCAATTTAAGCAAGTATTGCAACGCATTTGATGACACAATGAAATAAAATGGTCACATGCAATTGTTGTGGTAAATTGTTAAAAGTCCTACCCAAAACTGAAACTGGGCACTTCCACAAATGATGACCTGAGCTTAGCAGGACTTGGTTGGTGTTCTCACAAAGGTTCAAGCCTAGCGGGGGTGACAGACACACCAAGAATTACACAAAGTGCCACGTGCTGTGAGAGACACAGGCATGAGTAGGGACGATGCAAAGGTAGGCTTTATGGGAAATGAGACTGTTTATTTTTGGTTTTATTCCCCCAAAGGAGGATTTTTCATCTTCAACTGGTCTACAGATACTATGATGATAGTTGATTTAACTTATGACAGTTGGTAATGACGGTGATTTGCTTCTAGGCAGAGAAGGAACCAGTAATTACTGAATCATACGGTTGCTCTCATTGGGCAGGATCTGACAGGTTCACTTTCAAAGGAATCAAGATGTTCCAGTCAGGTCCATTTCTACACGGCAACCATTCATGGGAGAAAGTGACTTGAAATGAAATTCTTCCCATCTTTCAAAGCTCAGTGAATGTAAAGAGTATGGCAGGTTGGCTTGACAAAAATCTCTCTTAACAGTATCCTACTACTATGGCTGTATAGCTTTAAACTGGTAAGAAGTTGAACATTTTTTTTTTCCTAGATAGACTAAGCTTCAATGCATGCTTGTTAATGGAATGAGAAATTTCAGGAAAAATAAGTTTTATTTTAGTGTCACAAATAAAAGAAGTTGGGTCCCATTCTGATTTCTAAATATAAAATGAAGACAGATTTTATAGGTAGCAATGCAAAACATATGCCAGATGCACAATCAGAAGAATTTGTTTTTTAATTCTAAAGTTTATACTATTCTAGGAAAACAGCCCAAATGTCCATTAACTAGTGAATAGATAAAAAAACACATTATATTCCTATAACGAATGCTGCTCAGTAATAGAAGGAAGGAAGTACCGATATAATCTACACAACATGGGTAGAACTCAAAAAAGTTTACGTGAAAGAACCCAAACACAAAAGATCTCATACTGTATGATTATGGAAGTGTCTCGAAAAGGCAATTCTATAGAGACAGAAAGTAGAGTACTGGTTGCTTTGGGCTGGATGTAGGAGTGGGGAATGACTGCAAATGGGCACCCATTTTCTTTTTGGGGTGATGGAAGTGTCCTGAAATTAGGTCAGAGTAATTGTTGCACTACTCTGTAAACGTACTGAAAACCATTGACATACACTTAAAACAGGTGAATTCTACGGTATGTAAATTTTACCTCATTAATACAGCAGTCATTCGATACGTATTTATGGGTGAGCAATTATATGAATGAGGTAACTTTTAAAGTACAATCAATTTCTCTATAGCTGTATATTTGTATCGATACCCACCTTTGTAACTATCTTTCCTCAAAAGGTCAAGGTTATTTATTAACATAATGTACTACAAATTAAAGAACAAATGCATTAAATTCCCCCCCTTCTGTTTTCCCTATGGCAATCGCACTATGAGTAGTTACTTAACTCATTTACTCAATATTTATTTAAATATTTATTAAGCACTTTGCCAGGCACTGAAATGCAAAGTACAATGAGCCCTGGTCTCTGCCCTCAAGAAGCTCATGGTATCATGGAGAGACAGACAGATAATAAGGAATTAGAGTAGAACGTGGTGAAAACTGTGACCAAGACCCATGCAGGATATTGTGGTGATGGGGAGATGATTTCTAACCAAGTCAACCCAAGAAGGTTAAATAGGAATTCATGAGATGATAGATTAAAAAAGAAGGACATTCTAGCGGAAGGAACAACATGGAGGCATGACACAGAAGGACGGCCTTGGGGAAGCTGAGTTGGTTCCGGCCATTAGAGTGCTGAGTGCACCCCAGGGATCAATTGGAAAACAGGCGAGGACAGTGGACAAACACCAGTTCAGAAAAGGCTTACCATGCCAAGCTAAGGATCTCAAAAAGGGTCTGTTTTTTGCCTAAAAGTTACAGGAACCATGAAGGATTTCAAGCTGGTGAATGAAAATCAGGCGGGTGTTTTAGAAAGGCCATTTCTCAATCAGAGTGGAGGGCAGATGGCATATACCTTAGAAGGGAGCTGCACACACAGCAGAGCTCTCTGCCACCTCCTGGGGCTCTACCCTCCAGGGTTCCGTGCTTTGCTTTCATCCACAGTAACCAGGGTTCCGGCGGCCTCTGATGTTTCCATGCTACCTCTCACAGACTCTGGCCTACCCTGCCTCTGTAGTTAAGGCTTCTCCAGTTAGCCTGCATAGAAATCCCTGCTCTTTCCTTGGCATAGACAAATCCAGCTCCCAACAGCTGTTCATCAGGCACCCAGGGCAGCCACTCCTGGGCCTGCAATGTGGGACATGGAGGCATCATGCATCTTATTTAAAAAGACATTCAAGTAAAGGAAAGTGGACCAGTGTCTCCATTTCCAAGGCCATTACATCTTTTTAGAATATGATATTGGAGAACCATCGCTGTTTAGGGTCAAAATGAAATTATTGGAACAAAATTTTAGTTTAAAAGCACCAAGTAACTCTTTATCTGGAACAATACAGTCTGTGACCCTAGGCTTAATGGTACAAATACTTAGAGAATGGTTTTTGTAGTTTTATTGCTGCTGTCTTATTGTTAATGAGTTCCGTTGTCGCAGCCTCTGCCCCACCGAGAAAATCACATGCCCACCCCAAGGCAGCACACTCACTGGAAATGACAAAGACTAAATCTCCTACAGCGCTGTCATCACTCACCGGGGGACAAAGATGACAGGTTAAGCTTGAAAACTGGCTAAATGTGATATACGCACCAAATAAAATTATGTTTTAGGAAAGAGAATTTTCTGTTCTTGTCACATAGGCTGCCTAAAATTTCCATGGGTTGGTGACAGTAGAGTTGAGAGGAAAAACACTAATCCTATTCCAAAAAAATGCTCACGGATTCATGAGAAAATACTATAAAAATACTTACATGGATTAATCAGTTTTTAAAATTGCTTTGTTTCAGGAACAGATATTCCACTGTGTTATTATCAACGACCATGAACATCAAAGAGCGAGTTGAATCATAGTCACTCATTTCAAAGATTTAGGAAACATCATGAGTTTCCTGTCAGTGAGTAAGGATGCTTTTTATTACTCTAAATAGCAATCCTAAGTGACTTCACGCATAGCTTCCTAGGGAATTGATGCTATGAGGTGAGTGTCATGCCGACCAGACCTCTCAAGGAAATTCTATAGGAATCTCCTAGGCATCGCGTCCTCATTATTCATGCCACTGAACTTGGAAGAAGACCGGTGTCCTAGAGACTACAGTAATTTTAAGTTATTTAGGACATACGTTTCATCCTAAGCATTAATCTGGGTAAACATAATACGGGTTTAATATCTGACTTCTGTGCCTTAGGGCTCTGTTTCTGAGCCAAATCACCCAGGATATGTAATTCTACTACGGGGCAGCAAACAATCATTTTCAGCCTCAGAAAATTACTTATCACCCAGTGATAAGAAACAATTTTGCAGAGGTCACTACAGAACTCGATGATGTACTGTGTTTGAGGTCAAGTTTGTTTTTAGGTCATTTACCATACTGGCAAGGTAATTTATTGACTGCTTTTTTTTCAATAAGTTATTGCCCTCTAGCTTTGCTTCTCATTCTCTTTCAAGTTTCTGACATAAAAAAGTCTCCAGAAAAGAATGACCATACACTCTTAACTTGCAGAAACCCAAACAGAGCTCCAGATACCACTCTCAGGACAGTTTAGAAAAGACCACACTACAACAGGCTCACACTACAAGCTCCAGCTAAGGGGCAGAACATCTTTCTGTGTGAAAGGTCAAGGTCTTGACACAACACTAAGTGGAGGAATTTTGTGTTTCAAACAGGAAAAATATAATCTATCGACAAAGTTTCAAACAAAAAGGATTGATGTCAGGAGACCTCTCCCTTTCCGGGGCTGCGCTTCTGGCATCTTGAACTTCTGTTTTCACTAATATACCCAGGTGCCATGTTTTCCCTGGCACGTGGACCTTCTCTTTCTGACCCTGCCTCATCCCCTGTGCCCCTCATCTTCAGGTCTCAGCTCGTACATCCCTTCTCCTGGGTTACCTTTTCTGATCTCTACATTTAGTTAGGGGCTCTTGCTACACGTTCCCATGGCTCCCTGGACTGCTAACGTCACAGCATCCACCCACCATTGCTCATTGTTAATATCATGCATCTCTTTTTCCCTACAGACTGCAAGTCGAGAGGACAGGAACCATGGCAGCCCCATTCAACACGGTACCTCCATTTCCTAGGACAAGGCATGGCATATAGCAGGAACTCAAATAAATATTTGTTAATGAATTTATTAAAAATGTTCCCAGTCTTTATGAACATGAGTTTTGTACATTTTACTTTTAGACCAGGGAAGGAAAAAAAAAAGAGATTTTTAAAGCCCTAAGAAAAACACTGTAAGAATATAGGGTGTTGATTATAAGAGGTTTTCCCCAACCCCAAGTGGCTCCTTCCTGAGATATACCCATATCAGTATGGCCTGTCACAGTTGGTTTTACGTCAGAAGCTTTATTTTCTGATTTGTAAGAAGGGCATAGTGTGCTTCAGAATAGCAATGGAATCCTGTCACACCGCACAGAAATGTTTCTTGCTTTTCTCCACCTTTGTGAAATTACCATTTTTTTTCCATAACATGGAAACCTCCTAAATTTGTTGTGACACAAGTTATTTAAAGATGAAAGATTAAGAGTGCAAAAGAATAAAGATGACCGTGTTTATTCACAGGGCAGAAACACAATAAAGGTGACATTTAAATTATGTTCGGTGGACCTCATAAAATAAACTTGAATACATTTGTGTGACTATCTCAGTGAGAAGCATACATCTCCTTAATGCACTCAGCGGCTTTCCAATGCACACACTCTGAACACAATTCTGCCAGTCCAGTTCTTAGCAAATTCTAAGCCTTCTCGTGATGGCTGGTTTCAGCTGTTGGTCACTGATCAAATATTCTCTTTAAATCTCAATGTTTAATCTTATATTCAAGAGCTCCCCATGGAACCAGGATGTACTGAACTAGGGATATGCTTTTTTTAGAGAAAAGTGTTCATTTGAATCTCTCCAGATTTATCAAACCTACTTATAGTTTGAGGGTAGGTAGGGTCAGGCAGGGACAGATGACGTTCCTTCTTTCCTCATGGACTCTCTTCTTCCTCCTGCCTCTTAAATATTGTGATGCCCAAAGATGCTAACTTGCCCCTCTTACCTTTTTCCACTCTCTCCCTGTGCAATCTTGCCTGTATCAAGGGCTTTCACCACTGTCTATATACGAAGGTCTGACAAGTAAGTTCACGAACTCATCCTAGAAAAAGTGCTACACACCTCATTGCTGAATATCACCACAGTCACCTTCAAAGTACTCCCCTTGGAAAGCTATGTACCGATGCCATAGTCCATCATTCAAAGCAATTTTGGAACTCTTTTTCTGGAATGGCCATCAGAGCTATCGTCGTATTACCCTTGATGTCCTGAATGTCATCAAAATGTCTTCCTTTCAATGTTTCCTTTCTCTTTGGGTAAAGAAATTAGTCACTGGGGGCCAGATCGGTGAGTAGGGAAGGTGTTCCAATACAGTTATTTGTTTACTGGCTAAAAACTCCCTCACAGACAGTGAGCTGGTGCATTGTCGTGATGCAAGAGCCATGAATTGTTGGCGAAAAGTTCAGGTCGTCTAACTTTTTCACTCAGCCTTTTCAGCACTTCCAAATAGTAAACTTGGTTAACTGTTTGTCCAGTTGGTACAAATTCATAATGAACAATCCCTCTGATATCAAAAAAAGTTAGCGACATTGCTGCAACAAGCTTGCAAACTTAATTGTCTGACCTCGTATAATGCCGACTGCCACGTCTCCAGCCCTGACCTCTCTTGGTTGGTCTCTACATCCTTACACACTACTGCCTCCCGGGTTAGCGCCATGTGGATGCCCCATGGATCATCAAGTCAAAAGTGTAGCACCTCATTTTTGTATTTCCGTTCTTAGAAACCACACAGTTGGCTCAAGCCAGAAACCTGAGAGCCACGCAGAATGCTAATTCTCTCAAGTCTCATGGTCAGTCACCACATCCTTTCCATTTTAAGTATTTCTGGAATCTGTCCCCTTCTAATTCCACAGCTGCTGCTTTTAGGTTCGGCCTTGCCACTTCTCTTAATTGATGGTCTCTTTCCTCGTCTTATCTTCTAACCTGTCCGCAGCCTCGTCAGCAGTGATTTAGTGATTTAATACTTTTTTGTCTTAATGTCCTTCAATCTCTACCTGATTCACAGGAGACAACGCCACTTAGGAACACACCAGAGAGCTCCTGCCAAACAGTCCACTCCAACTTTTGTGGTTTTCTAATATGTGAATTTCTTCCTTCTTTCTATGCTCTCCACCTCTGTGCTCTCCCAGAACCATGTCACCACCTCTACTAACGTGTGCCTCACACTGTCTGAGGAATGGTGCCCCCCTTGTCTCCTCTATAGCAGGCATCTGCTCTTTTTGTCTGCTTTCTCTTCTTTTGGTGGTAGAACTTTGGAGGCCTCCACTGGAGGACCTGTCAATCAAGGTGCTCTGCCCTGCCCACCCAAGGGGTGGGTTTCTGACCTAAACCAGGCCAATGGGAAGCTCTTCTCAGGATTTTAACTGGGTAGGCTACCATAGATGGAGAAAAGATGGCGCTCACTCACTTGGGCAACAGTACCTTGGTGGGACTAGCTACCAATCCACTGTCTAGATCCTATGAGGGATTCTCAGTCCAGGCATTCCCAAAACTTAGTTTTTCTTTCCATCCTTTAATTGTTATTTAAGTTGCTTACAAACACCTCCCCCTTTCACCCCCCCCCCCCACAAAACCCTAACAGCAAAAGTAATTGGAAAAAATGGATTTTATTGTTTTATTCTTCTTTCTATACTGGCTTGGCACACTGCCTACAAATCAGCAAACATTTACTGAATTAATTAATTGACACTTGCATACGTGAATAATCAGAACCCTTGGGATGGAACAGAAAGAAATGTGTCAAAAGCAATGGAAAGGTGCTGACATTGTTCAATGATGACAGCAGGGCACTCGAGCGATTTGTGTCTCTTTACATCCCCAATGTTTGCTTCACATTTATTTCTTGACATTACAATGGAAAAGAATAAGAGAGCTTTTCCATTATGTCAGGACAAATGTTGTTCTCAAGGATCCAGCTTATTATTTCATCGGTCCTAGATCACGTGACTCTTTCCATTCTCCACTTAACATGGTATGGATACACAATAAATATGAAACAATAATAGTTGCTAGGGTTTGGAAGCACTCTTATCTCAATGATGGTATTTTATCAAATCTCCCCGGGTGACAATCAGAATTCATATAAATATAATATGTAATAAATACAATACATCAATTAAAAGTTAATAAATTAATATATAATGTATGAGTGTGTAAGATAGTCTGTCGCTTTGGTCTATAACTGCCCAGTAAGTTGTGCTGAGTTTTTCAGGAGACTATACCAGGTGGGGTAGCCACACTCCAGAGAACATTTAATCGTGGCCTGAACCCAATATATTTGAAAAGCTGAGCCTTAGTTATTCTCTAAAAGGAGTTACGTTTCAGATGAAAAAATCACATAATCACGTAGGTGAATATTAACTCATTATCTCAAGAAAACTAAATATACATACCTAGAAAACAGGAAAATTGAAACCCTTCTCATTACAGCCTGTGAGTTCAAATGTCTTGGTTAATTAATCCAAAATAAAGACTTCAAAATACAATTGTTTACCTCTAGATTCAGACCATTTTCAAGAGAGCAGTAGCTGAAGGATCGGGGTCTCAAGTCACTGTAGCCTAATTTCAGTTTTCTCTTTAGTTAAAGGGTTAACCTGTTCCTCGTGCCTCAGGACTTTCCACTGCGCCAAACTTGGTGGAACCCTGCTTCAGTACAAGATGCTACGCCAAACACACTCCATTGATACAGGCAGCTAGCTATCTGCAATCTGGGCAAGGCTCCATTCTCAGCGAGCTGTTTCTCTGACTTCCCAAGGTGGGGGCGTACATGTCCTCTCAGACACGCTGAGAATGAATGAACAGGAGAAGCAGGAGAATTGAGGGTGCAGTTGAACGGGCTGAAGGCAGGCTTCCCTTATGGGGCTGAAATCAGGCTCCAAGGCCCACAGAAAAAGTGCAGAATCACTGGAGACTTTCAGAAAGCAGAGACAAACAGGGAGACCTCTCAACATCAGTGAAGAGAGGGTCACATCCGCAGAAGCAGATCTAAGACCTGGAACCTGGACCTAAGAGCCAGGGGTGCAAACACTGTCCTCAGCAAGGCGGCAGGGCAACGAGAGATGGAAGAACTACATTCGACGCTCTGTGCCAAGGAGACCATCGCACTTGACTTTTCACCAAGCTTGTGCCAGCATGGAGCATAAGCAGAGGGCAAGGACTCCCAGAAAACTCAGCCTAACTGACTGATATCTACATATATGCAGCAGAGCCTGGAGGAACTCATGAACCCCAGGGGTTGTTTCCCTAAAAGTAAATAAAAATACGTTTCTCTGGAGATAAGCCATGGTAATAGCCAACCTTTTTCTCTGCAGCCATTGGTTACTTTATCCAGTGATGCTGCACTCTGAATGGGAGAATAAAACGTCACTCAAGGGCTATGTGTTTCTGTCCTGAAGGCTCTGCTTATTGCCAGGAGAACTTGTGATGAAAGGGTATGGAGTTCTCCAGAATCATATTCTGCATTCTTGATTGTGAAAAAAGTCTCATTTATGAAAGCCCGGAGCCTATCCTAGGCCTTTCTCCCCACATCCTACTGCTGCAGAAAACCGTATCTGAGACGTAGGTGATCCTGGAATCATTAGTATCTACAAGTATACAGCTGGTCTGGGGGATAAACCAAACTTTTGTTGTTGTTGTTGTTGTTGTTGTTTAATGCTGGAATCTACCCAACAGTAATAAAGAAAATAAGTAAAGAGCCAGGTATGAAAAGCAGCAAGGTGTCATCCGAAAGCAAGCAAGGGGGACCTGGTGACAGGGTTGCCATCTGGCTCGTCCCCTCGGCAGCTGTATGTCCTTGAACAAAGCACCCTTCTGCCTTTGGTCTCCATTGACTCAGCCAAAAAATGAGGGGCTTTGAGTCAAATGATCCCCTCAAGCTAGAAAATTTAGTGAATCAGTATCTACACATATTTCTTTTTTCTTTTTAAAACAGGCACGGGTCTGTAACGTTCTATGGCCACTCCGAGGGTATGACCGGCAATTTTGGGTTGAGAATCCCTCAATGAAAACATTAACAGCCACCGATTTCAACGCTTGATAAATGGAGAGCACAAATACATTTCACTGCCCACTATTACTTATAACTTCATCCTTTGAATTTGGTATTGGCCCAACAGAAAAGCTCTTCTAATATGTCTAGTGGTTAGTTATGCTATTATTTCAAGTTCAACATCTCGCACTTTATTATCTCACACCCCAAACCAAACTCACTCCATTTTCAGATGTCCTATTCTCTGTCAATTTAACCATCTTGAGGGCAGTCTCTGACTTCCTTTTTGCATCCCCCTTCACATAACACCAGTCACCAGTTCTCCATCTGTGCCATGTCTGCTGCTCTATTTGTTTTGGCTTCCAGTGTGGAGGCTACCACAGGAGGGCAGAGCTGATACAACAGCAAGCAGCTACTGGGTGCATAGCATATTCAATCCTCACAACGGCCTTGTGAGGCAGCCTCTAGAATTATCCCCATCTTCCAGGCGAAAGGAGTGAGGCTCAGAGCCGTCAAGATTGTATAGCAGGCCTGGTCTCACACCTAGTACCTAAGCCAGAATTTAAACCCAGGAAGTAGGCTCCAGAGCCTAAGCTGCACCATTCTGCCTCTAGCATTTCTGAGGACCCGGCATGACACACCGCTAAAGGACGTTGTATCTTACCTCATTAGTCATCGGTATGACCTTGTAAGCGCTGTCATCTCCTCACTTTTCAGATGAGGTCTCACAGTGAAGAAGTAGCACCAAAACCCAGACTCCTTTCTGCCCTGCAAGGCCTCCCTGTCTCACACCTGCGTCACGCCACCGTATCCCGGGTACGACCACCAAATTAATTTTCCTAAGATGCGGCTTTCATCATGTCACTTTCTGGATCAAAAGCTTCCAAAGCCTCCCTGGGGCTGCATGATTGCTAGCGGAGTCCGAATTTGTCACTTGGGCATTCAAGGTCAATGAGAAGGCGAGAAGGGAAGATATGGCACTCCTCCATTATCTGACCTCTCTTATCTTTTTGACTCCACCTCCCACGGCGCCCTCACACTGAGGTTCTCCATCCCCTAACCTGTGCCTTTATCCCTCCGTGCCTTTCCTCATGCCCAGGCCCTTCCTTTGGAAGCACTTCTTCTCGGTGTCTCTGGGTGTAATCGAGGACGAAGGCCTGGGTAAACCCCTACGTGGGTTAAAGCTGAAACTATGTTCCAGTGTTGTAGAAATACAGGCAATTAAAATCTTATGCAGCATTCAATATTATTAAATTAAGTTTGTGCTCAGGCAGGTGACACTGTAGTGAAACCTGGGTATAAGACGAGCTTTCAGGATGTTAGTTGCATTATTGAACTTGGCTTAAATAGAACAGGGTGAATAAAATAGGACCCATTACACAGTGATGCATCATTCCATTAGAGATGAGGATTGGATCAGACAGGAAGTTATCAGCTGCCAAAAGCAGCCATACAGACAGCAGCCTTCCCAAGCAATTGGGTTGGTTCAATAGCTGCCAGAGCCACGTCTAAAAGGATGGTCAATTCAGCTGTTCTCTAGAAATCACGTAGTAGGTCCCAGATCAGGGATTTAAACTGACGCCATGTCCCAGGGGCTACTTAGAGCCACAGGACAAACATGATTCATCTTTAATTTACTTTTGAGGATTCAGGAAAAAAATGTAAATAATTAAACTGAAAATATCTCACAATATTTTACGTCAAAACATAAACACTCCACGGCTCGTTATAAAGAATGGAAAATTCCATAAATTTTCACAAGCACACATGAACCACTTTTTAATTTGTGGTTGGCTCCTTTGGTTTACACAGCCGGACACTTGGGAGTTCAAGTTGCTGTCCTCTGATATTAGAAGCGTTTCAGTGGAAAAGCTTGAGAAACGCTGATGTAATGTACTAAGTGTTAGGGACTGAAACCCAGTGAAATCTAGTTATCATGTGATGAAAGGCTCTTACTAGACATGAAAAGCATGACCCATTAATAAATATGAAAAGACCAAAGTTTATATTTGTCTTATGTGAGCTGTGGACAAATAAGAACATTGTCCATATTATTCCTTAAAAGCTGGATGTTCCTTTGACTGTTTCAGCTTGTTTAACTGAGACTTTACCATGCACCTTGGACTTTCTAAAACATGATTTAGCTATCACATTTTGCAGGATGCACAATCTAAATCCCTTCAAATCTTATGGAACAAGGTTATAGCGGAATCCATTTGGATCAGGATTATAGCTCAAGATTAAAAATCTAAGGCCCCAAACCAGCTGTACGTTTAGCCATTCAAGATCATTACCATATGATGGGCACTCACCTAGACACACACACACACAAAAAAAAAAAAAAGAACAGAAAAGAAGGAAAGAAACATTCCAGCATAAGAATCCATACTGGAAAACATGGCAGGTTCCTAGGTAGATGTATCTTAGCATTGAATGAAGTACAGAAATACCAGGCTCACCCTAGATCATCCAGCAATTCATTCAACATATATTTGTGTGCCAGGATCTGTTTTAATGGCCCATGACACCAAATGAAGTCACTGACTTCATAAAGTTTTTAGTGTGTTTTTAAAAAAATGTAATAAGGTAAGAGAAATAGAGAGTGATGAGTGACGGTTTGCTCAGGGAAGGCTGTCCAGTTAGATGACAATGGAGCACAGACTTGAAGTGAGGAAGAGAGTCATGTTACCATCTCGCAGGAGAGCATCAGAGGCAAAGAGAACTTCAAGTGCAGAGAGGCCTGGAGGCAGGCTCACGCTTGGAAACAAAACATACAGCAAGGCCAGGATGGCTGGAACAGAAGAGCAAATTACATGGAGCCTGTAGGTCATGAGAAGGACTCTGGATGGAAGTCAGACGGAAACCTCTAGAGGTGGTGACATGATCTATGCTATGTTTTGAAAAGATCATCCGGGCAGCTCTGTGGAAAGTAGATTACGGGGCACTTATTAACACAGTATGTCTTCAGTCAGAAAGCTCTTGCAATAAATGAGGTGAGAGATGATGGAGACTTGCATGGGGAATGGAGGTGGTGAAAAGTGGTTGGATTCTGGCTGTCACAAAGGTAGAGCCAGCAGAATTTTCTGGTGTAGGAAAGAGAAGAGGCAAGTATGTTTCCACAATGTTCAGTTCACACATCAGGAAGAATGGAGTTGCTGTTTGTAAGACGAGGAAAGAACAGATTTGGGGCAGACAGGTTTACTTTGAGATGCTTATTAGAGATGCCTCATAGCAGTTGGATACACAATTCTTGAGTTCAGGGGCAAGAGGTCCAACCTGAAGACAAACTTGGAAGTCTCAGCATAGTGTTATTTTATTTGAAGCCAAGGGGACTGGATGACATCGTCTAGAGATGAATGGAGATTCAGAGCATCTGAATAGGTCTGGGAAGCAAGGCCTGGAGTTCTCTACTGTTTGTTTTTATAACCGCTTTATTGATATATTATTAAAACACAAATGTTGAAAGGCAGCAAAATGAGATGAAGCAGCAAAGGAGACTGAGAAGGAGAGGCCAGTTTGTTAGAAGAACAAAGAGAACGGTGTCCTCGATCCAAGGGAATGAGGCTGATGGATGAAGTAAATACATACTGAGATACATGCTCTGGATTTGGCAATGTAGAGGTCAAGAGCAGTTTTGTTCTTTTTGTTTGTTTGTTTGTTTCTTTGAAGATTTTATTGGGGAAGGAACAGGGCTTTATTGGGGAACAGTGTGTTTTTCAAGGACGCATCAGCTCCAAGTTGTTGTCCTTCCAATCTTAGTTGTGGAGGGTACAGCTCAGCTCCAAGTCCAGTTTCTGTTGTTCAATCTTAGTTGCAGGGGGCACAGTTAGTTGCAGGGGGCATAGCCCACCATCCCTTGTGGGAGTAGAACTGGCAACCTTGTGGTTGAGAGCTCAAGCTCTAAACAACTGAGCCAACCGGCCGCCCCTCCGGAAGCTCGGTGCTAGCTCATTGTCTTCAATCTAGTTGTGGAGGGCACAGCCTGCTGGCACATGTGGGAATCAAACTGGCAACCCTGTTGCCCAGAGCTCACGCTCTAACCAATTGAGCCACCCACCCACCCTAAGAACAGTTTTGATAGAAGCCCGAATGGAGTTAGTTTCAAAGAGAACAGAGGAGAGGAAGTAGAGGCAGGATGTGTAAACAATGTCTTCAGTGACTTTTCTGTAAGAGAGAGCAAAGCGTCGGCCATAGTGGGAGGGAGTTTCCCTCCCGCTTGCGTGCTGATGGAACTGGTCCACATGGAGGGGAAGATGTCATAATGCTGGAGAGGATGATGCCTTGGTGGGGAGAGGCGTTGGAATCCGTATCAACTTCCTGAGTGGCTTAAACAACAGAAATGTATGGTCTCACAATTCTGGAGATTAGAAGTCTAAGATCAAGGTGTTGGCAGGGCCATTTCCCTCTGCTCAATAGGGAAGGATCCGTTGCAGGCCTCTCTCCTAGCTTCTGCTAGTTCCTTGGTTCATGGCAACGTAAGTCAAATCTTCACAGGACATTCTCCCTGTGTGTCTGTGTCCAGATTTTCCATTTTTATAAGGTCACCAGTCATATCAGACTAGGATCCTACTCTTATCCATCATGACTGCATTTTAACTAATTACATCTGCAATGACCCCATTTCCAAATAAGGCCACATGCTGAGAACTAGGGTTAGGACTTCAACGTATGACTTTTGGAGGGTCATAACCCGACCCCTAACAGGACCCAATGCAAAGTGGGGAAGGCTGGTATTTGTAAGAGGTGGGGGAGGCAAAGGATGTACATGCATTCAGGTGCAGGGGGAGGGTTAGCTGTGGCAGCAGAGTTCATGGAAGTTCTCTTCGGATTGCTTCCATTTTCTCAGTGAAATGAAAGGCAACATCCCCATCTGAAGGTGAACCCCTACTTGCACACCTACCCTAAACTTGGGCCGAATACTGGCCAGTCAAATTATAAGTGAGTTCCACTATATTTAAATGTGAATTCTGTAATACAAATAAGTATGCAATGCAGCAAAGCTCTAACTGGCATTATGATTATCTAGTGTGACTCTGAGACAGTTGCTAATACTAACTAGCATGGTGGGTGAATGGACGTGTCAACATTACATAATGGGAGATCATGAGAGCAAGAATACAGGAGGCAGAAATCACAGATCAGAAACAGAAACCCTCCTCAAGCCAGGGGCAATATGGTGGAGTTTTCCAGGATGCCGTAAGAGAGAAGAAATATTAATGTGGATTTTAACAACCCCAGAACAGAGCTACAACCATTTTATTGTCCATGGGAATTGAGGTGATTGCTCATCAGCCTCAATAACTTTATGATTTAAATAAACTCTTTTCAAGTTCTTCATGTTTAGCAATGACTGCACTTGATCTTGCAATGGGGACCTTGGCAAAAGAAACAATGTCATGTCCTCACAATCTGCACCCCTAAATCTGAAGAAGTTCCATGCATATGGGAAGACTAGGTTCAGAGGTAGAGGAGATAGACGATGTGAACAAAAATAATGCAACTGGTCTGGCATGTTTATTGCTGTTTTACTGAAAACACCCCTACTTTAAGTGAATGTTTCCAACGTTAGACTTTTCCAAGGCTTAATGCTTCTCCAACGCTCTCACATCATTGCTATTAGAATTTTTGTCTGTCTTGAGTGTGTAATGAGGGACAATGGAGCCCTTATACCAGATAGAATGATCTCATTCCATAAATAAAAATAAGACTTCAGATTGCCTTATTTCTGCAATGAGTCTCCCATTAATGTCAGTAAAAATGGTGGGAGTGGACCACGGGTAATATACGGCCTGCAACCATCTCAAACTCTAGATACAGGAAAATGGAAAACATTTATTATATTGTCAGCCTGTTCATACCCTAGGGACTGGCACAGAATTTTTTCTTAGTGAATATTTTGTTCAATTTTCCTCAATATTGCTTTGAAACAAATTGAGCAAGGACTGTGCTCGTTGCTTCCATCAGGAAACTCATAAACATAAGAGCTTTGATTAAAAAAATTCTTGGCAAAGATATTCAAACACTTTTTATTAAGTTTTTTTCCCCCCAATGTACCTACATATACTACCTTGCTTTGTGATAAAAAAACCAATCCTTTTCTTTTTCATATTGTTCTCTTCCAAAATGCAATCACTGCAGTTGCAGCCTCCATTAGTTATTTCTACATTTGTTGTGTGTAAGCAAAGGGGATGACTTGAAAGAACAAACAGAAGTCAACCCCTTCAGCAAAGTGAAACCATAGCAGTTCCTTCTGGGTTGTTTTAGGGGTCTGTTTAATTTCTCATACCCATATATACCATTTTTTGCTTATACACAAGAAAATAATCCTTATTTTTTAAATTTACTATGACTTCATCCAATGCTCAACAATAGCAACAAATAAACTTTTCTAACAAGTCTTTCAACTCTTCAGCCTTCCTCCGATGCTTTTGTGCTACCAGCAGAGTTACACCCCTGTAGTTTTCAACCTACAAATAGCCTTCTCTATGACTCAGAAGTTAGGGTTCTTTATTTCTATTCAAAACATGTATTAAATACGCAATATGTGCCAAATGCTAGGACTACAAAGACAAATGGTGTATCTTCCATCACCAGTGATTTAAGCTAATAGTCCTTCTTCATAAAGAGAATCTTGATCATGGTGATATTTGTAAAGCATCTTTTAATCTACACTGAACTTTTGTTTGATAAGCTAACAGTGCTGATGAATGAAAAGTATTATGTTTGTAAAGTCAAATTATTGTACACCACCTCCTCAAGAGCCTAAAGTTACAAATGGGAAATAACTAGATTGAAATCCATTATACTCTTCCCAAACCTAAGGAGATCTTGATATGTCCTTGATCTTGGATGAAACCTAAAACTTAAAATGTTGTTAATATAAGTGGTGTTTAGCAAACGAAATGAAGGAAATCCAGAAACGTCAGTGGAAAAAAATGATACTTTTGAACTCCAAGGTATTTAATTCTTTACAACAGTTATTTCTAGGTAGATACTATTATCTCCATTTACAGAAGAAAAAATTAAGGGTTAGAAAAGGTTAATTAACTTGCCCCCTAGCCATGTATGGGCTCAGGATTTGGACTCAAGATTATGACTTTAGAGCCTATGATCTTATCGTGATGATAACACATCATGTTAGGGTTTTTTTTGTTTTGTTGTTTTGTTTTGTTTTTTTTCCTGTAGAGATGGGCAATCCAGAGGATGAGGAAAAATGTCCCCAGAATGGTCATGGAATGTACCTGATTAAGCTATCAATTAACAGCTTTTTTTTTCCTCCTCCATTATTTTTACTGTGGTAAAATATATCTAACAAACAATTTACCATTTTAACCATTTTTAGGTATACAGTTAGTGTCATTAAGTACATTCACATTGTTGTGAAACTATCACCACTATCCAGCTGCAAAACTTTTTCATATCCCAAACGGAAACTCTGAATCCATTAACACTAACTCCCCAAGGCCCTGGTAAAGGCTGTTCTACCTTTTTCCTCTATGAATTGGACTATGCTATGTACCTCCTATAAGTGGAATCCTACAATATTTGTCCTTTTGTGTCTGGGTTATTTCACTTTGCCTAATGTTTTTTGGGTTAATTCATGTTGTAGCATGTATCAGAATTTAATGACGTTTTAAAGGTAAATAATATTCCACTAGAGGATTTAATAACACTGTAATGCTGCTATGAATATTAGCATACAAATATCTGTTTGAGTCCCTGCCTTCAATTCTTTTGGATATACACCCAGAGGCGGAATTGTTGGATCATATAATAGTTTGATGTTTCATTTTTGAGGAACTGTCATACTGTTTTCCACAATGGCTGCACCATTTTACATTCCCACCAACAGTGCACATTTCTCTACATCCTTGCCAACACTTGCTATTTTCTGTTTGTTTGTTTTTAATAATTCTACTAATTTTTAAATTGTAATGTATTGATTATACTGTGTGCATGATAAAAGTTATAAGAATGTGAAGAATTTTAATGGTCATGAAATCCCCACTGTAACTAAGAGCCAGGACAGTTGTACTTGAGATTTACACTCCAAAAGTACCAGTGCATTGGAGCCAGAAACAACATAAACTGGTCTTTTACTAGAGATAGTATCAGCAAATAATAATAGAGGCAATTATGACAAAAAAAATATGCCTATCTTAATTGATCAAAATTGCCCAAAGCCTTATGGTACCCCTAGAGCAATGGTCTCTTAAAGAGCAATGTGTGCCATTGTCAAATTTTATTAAGCCATCCATAATTCAGGATGTGTTAGTATGTTGATAATTGCTGCTATGGAGAAATAGCCCATGTTAATTTGCTGCAACTGTGGTAGAAATGTCTATGCTAATGAACTTGAGGGAAATGAGTTAGTTGAGTATTATCTCTTTTATGGTTCTAAATAGAGAGATTCCATTATTTTCCTAACTCATTTAACTCAATTAAAAACAATAATCTTATAGCAAAATAACCTTCCCAGAACACCTTTGATTATTCAATGACTATCGGAACCAGCTGCCCTTAGATATTTAAGAAACAGGAAATGACTACACTTGAAGTATTGTCACTTCCTTCCACGGGAATGTCTGAGTCTGAGAACTGTCTTCACTCCCAATGTATCAGTTATCTATTGCCACAATAGTGCTGCATAACAAACAACCACTGAACCTCAGTGGAATGCATGAACCATTTATTTAGGCCACGAGTTGTGCAGGGACTGATCTGTCCAGGGCTTAGCTAATGGGAGCTGGGATTGCTCACTTCTTTAGGGTCACCTAACTATTGAATGACCCAGCATAGCCACAATCAAAGGATATGGGGGACTTGGCCCTCTCTTATCATCCAGGAAGCTAGTTTAGGCCCTTTCTGTGACCGTGGCAAAGAAGAGAGGAAACAGAGATAGGCAAGTGTATATTCAAGCTCCTGCCTGTGGCACAGCTGCTAACATTACACTGGCCAAGGTAAGTCACATAGGTAAATTCAGAAATAAGAGGCAGTGAAGTGTACTCTACCTGTTGAAGGGAAGAATGGAAGATTATATTGGCAAAGAAACCGTATATAGAGAGGGGTGAAAGATGAAGCCATTAACGCTAACAGTTCACCACACTCAACTTCGTAGTCTTAAACAGTGATGGAATTTTTCTTAGTACAGTTTCTAGAGCAAGGTTCTTTCTCTCTTTGGCCCAATCACAAGTCCCATAGCAAGTATCTTGCTAATCCGTGAGTACTCCCGGGCAATAAGAATGCCTAACACAGAGTAGCTATTCAACAAATGCTGGGTGAATCAATTAATCAAAGCACAAAAGGTTTAGCAAGCTGTAGTGTCCTACGTAATAGCGACTTGTAACAGTATTAACATAAGAAGAATGTGTGTTTTGTGATTTTTCTACATCTATACTTATTTTTCCATGTTGAGATGACAGCCTCCAATTTAGCCAACAAATATGAAATGTGCATCCCTTTTGTGCAAAACATTATGGTAAGAATTTAGGAATGTGTTACCACTGTAGTGAAAAGTCAACAGGCGAGATGAAAAATCAGCCCGCCATTCCTGTTTAGCATTCTGTAGGTGCATAAAATATCTTTCAGAGGAGAATGATCTCTTAACATTTCACTCAGCTCTGAAATTCTACAATTTTATGATCCTAGGTACAAAATAATAGAAAGCAGACTATATAAGTACTAAAGGAGAGGCACCCAGAATAACAGATGAATTTAGAGGGAAAAAGGTCATGTGCATTTGTGGTTGGAGAATAAAGTCTTCATGGAAGAGGTAACATTTAAGGACTTGCAAGACTTAAACACCAGTGGGAGCAGTGAAGGTGCAGAGGTAGGTGAGGGCGGAGCATAATCAGGAACTGATCCAATTTTGCTGGAACAAAGCGTAAAGGTGAACAATTGGTGGGAGATATGCCTGGAAAGGCAGGTTGTATCTACATTGTTTATGACCTTGAATAGCAAGCTGAAGCGTTTTTAGCTGTTTCTGCAGATACCCCGGCCTTAAAAGATTAATCTGATAGCACTATACAGAACTGCCTTGTGTCCGGAGAGGAGGTGGGCAGATAAGTCCATAGGTTATTGAAATTGTCTCCATGAGAGAAAATGAAGATGTAAGTAAGGCAGGGAGAGTGGAGAGGCTCTGAAAGAGAGAAGGCTGTAGGGTAAGAGAGGGCTAACTCAGCATCGTGCCCTTTAAAGCTCTTTTCATAGAAAGCCAGTCAAATTACATGCCAAGTGTATATATTCTACAGGAAATGATAGCTCTCAAAATTTCCCCCCGACTATCTATTAGAATGAACTTATTCCAAATCCAGGCTCCACCAAACACAGAGATCATTGTCACAGTTATTAGTGGTGAAAGCATCGCGAGAATACTGAGAGGCTCAAATTGATTTATCACTAAAAGCAATGGCAACCCATTAGAAGCACTTCACTGGGCTTTAACCTTTCAACAGGCTGATCGGTCTCCCTAGCTGCTTGAGCCCAATCTTATCTCTTGATAATGAACGAAGTCTTCTAGACCATCAACACAAGGAAGACAGAATCTAGGCTCTCAGAGCCCTAAGCAATTCAGAAACCATCTTGTTCAACCTCCTTATCTCAAGAATGAGTAAAGCAGAGCTCAGGGCACCATCACCAGCGGATCCGGCTATTTGGTGGTGGAACAGAGACCAGAGCCCAGCTCTTCTCATCATGCTCATCTGGGCTCTTTGTTTGATACTAATTAGCACGTAGGCACATCCACATCTGTTCCTACGTTTAAGTCAAAATTCTCAACCATGGGACATCCACATGGACTGTAAAATATTTGAGGACAGGAAACAACACGTAGTGTGGGAAGGTACCATGTCTCCCCGAAAATAAGACCTAGCTGGACAATCAGCTCTAATGCGTCTTTTGGAGCAAAATTACTTTAAGACCTGGTCTTACTTTACTATAAGACCCGGTTTTATATAATATAATATAATGCAATACAATGCAATACAATATAACAGACTGGGTCTTATATTAATTTTTGCTCCAAAAGACGCATCAGAGCTGATTGTCCGGCTAGGTCTTATTTTCGGGAAAACACGGTAGGTGTGGAGTAGCCCTAGGTGATTGGAGGAGGAGGCTGTCTATTAGCTGGTTCCTGAATGACAGGCCAAGAGATCTGAAATCCCTCAAGACAGAAAATGGAAATCATGAAAGGTTTTTACATCTGGACTTTATTTAAAAGTACTATTTATTGGGCAAAATCTGAATGAAATACATGTCACATGATTTCATTACTATGAAAGAATAAAATTTCTGAAAATCGCCACAGGCAATTAGGGTTTTTTTTTTCAAAACTTCAAAACTGAGAGAAGTTTCTGTTTATTAAAGTGACAATTCCAAAATGATACACATCGCTGTGAATGAGAACCTTTGGGTGGATTTTATCTCTTTGCTCCGTGTCAGATTTCTTTGACCTGAGAAAGATACCTTTTTACATTATTTCTATAATCATTACGAGTGGAATATTTTAGTTAAATTCAACACAACATGGGACACATACTTTCAAGTCTTACTGAACTGACACATTCCTTCTACGAAACTCTCTGAACAGCACTGATTCAGTTAAAATGTAAGTATCATACACATGCAATTCACAAAGCAAATGGAGATGTGATCAAATGGCTGCAATGGATCTTGTGCTGTGTGGTGATTCCAGTAAGAAGTTAGGAAGGACAAGAGGCTTTCTTCCAGGGCCTGCCTCTCTCCCCGCCTTCATAAAGACAGACCCGGAGCTGGCAGAAAAGTGAAAGCTGCCTGACCAGCCAGGCCAGCCTAATCAACCCGAGGTTACAGGCATGGCATCCAGAGTATCCGCACATCTGACAGCCAAATGAAAATTATTTGTAAAACATTCATTAAAATTACAAACAAAAACCAAGGAGACAAGTACACACATAAAAAGAACAGCTCTCATCGTTCAAAAATGTCTTCTGAGTAAGAACCACATCTCAGACAAGGTGCCAGGCACAAGAGACACATGGCCCCCTGTCTTTGTGGCTCTTCACAACTCAGTGGGGAGACAGACAAGAAGCAAGCAAAGAAACAGCTACAAACATAACCATCATTTGAGACAAGTATTACCAAGGCTTTGATGAGGGTTCCGTGGGAGAAAGGAAGGGCCAAAAGTTAAGTTTGAAATGCTGTGAGACATCGAAGCTGAGAGGACCAAAGATATAAATTTGAGAGGTGAAAGCAGATAGATAGGCGGATAAAATTTAAAGTCACAGTAATGGATGTAATCACCTAGAGAGAATGTATGCAGCTAAAAGAGAGAGGGCTCGGAACTAATCCCTGATGACCTCCCACATTCATAGGTCAGAAAGACGATGAAGAGGCAGCTTAAGTGTATCCAGCTCAGTACCACACACTTTCCATGAGCTAACTTAGCTAATCCTCACAAGCACTCTGGGAGGTAATTACTATTATTCCCATTTTTTAGAGGAGCAAACTGAGATGTAGAGAGTTCAGATAACTTGCTTTAAGTATCTCAGTTTCTCTCTGTCTCTCTCGCTCTCTCTCACACACACACAATTATGTGGTAAAACCAAAACTTACGTTTTTTTTTTTTGTTCTACTGCAATGTTACGAATAGAAAGGGAAACAAAACAAAACACAAAAAACAACATAATGAACAACAAATCAGGAAAGGATTGAAGAACTTTCTAGTAGTCATAATTTCCAGGGTCAAGAAAAATACCCACACAAAAGTTATTGCTGAAGTAAAAAGTCTTTCCACGTCTTATTTGAAAGTCACAACAGAAAATATATCAAATTGTCCACATTTCAGACAAGTAGCTGAATAAAACATAGCACCATAAAATATTGCTCCCTACCCTTGCAGTCAGAGTTCAATCTAAGCTTTTGATTTTCTTATCTATAAAGTCAACATAGTGGTATAAAAATTACACTTGAAAACGTACTCAGAAGGTTTTGTAAAGCGTTATAGATAGTGGTCATTATTATTCTCTTAAAGTCTTTAGTAAATGGGCAAAATCACATAGGGAATAAAGAAAGAGGGCCTATTTTTAAACAGCAGAAAGAAGTATGAAGAAGGGATCCAAAATGTAATTTTCTAGTGTAGGGGGATGGTGTCACAGGCTTGTGCTCCTGGAGAGAAAGTGAGGTCTGCCGGAGGCGTGCGCATGATAACTTTTCTTTGTAGTAAAAGTATTATTATCATTATTTTTTGTTGGTAAAGAAAAGCACATTGGAGATGTCCATAGGAAGTTGTTTTTTCTCAAAAAGTAATCTTGAAAAGGATAGCACCTCTCTGGTTTTATTAAGTTGGTGCAAAAGTAATTGCGGTTTATAATTGCAAAAACCGCAATTACTTTTGCACCAACCTAATACTTAAAAAACAAAAACCAAAGGTAACAATCATAGTACCGTGTTTCCCCGAAAATAAGACCTAGCCGGACTATCAGCTCTAATGCGTCTTTTGGAGCAAAAATGAATATAAGACCCGGTCTCATTTTACTATTTTACTTATTTTACTATAAGACCGGGTCTAATATAATATAATATATATAACATAACATAACATAACATAACATAACATAACATAACATAACATAACATAACATAACATAACATAACATAGTATAAGACCGGGTCCTATATTCATTTTTGCTCTAAAAGACGCATTAGAGCTGATAGTCCGGCTAGGTCTTATTTTCAGGGAAACATGGTAGTGAAGTTGTGACAAATCAGAAAAGGACCAGGGCCGTGAAACCCTCTCTGCGGCCAGGAGGGAGCCAGCTCCCCTTCTCTCCACATACACGCAACTGCCCCCTCCTTCTTCACTGTGGTAACCAGTTTATTTTCACAGTATGGCAGCTGGTTAGGCGGGGAGAGTTTTACTGTGTTTAATGATTAGCTTGATGGGAGGCCACGAGTCTGTTTTGGCTGGGTCTGCGGTTGCTTTTTTACTTCAATGAAACAATCGTGTGGATGGAATGAAGTTTTCGGCTGGGACCAATTCAATCTTACGATTGGTTAACACCCCTAAAAACAGGAATGACGTAAGAACAAATTTACCTATGTTCATTTCCAAGTGGTAAACTTGATTGACTTAAACAGTATCCACTGAGCACTTACTTCTTTCCCCGGGACATCTCAGATTGTGAGGTTATAATAATGAGTAAGAGATTTCCCCCCAAATAATCAGATGATCTGCCTCTAGAATGTTATTTATAATGTCAATTAAAAAATCCTTATCTGGGAATTTCATATAGATTTTTATTCATAAATATGTTTTATGTTTTCTACTTTAACTTTTTTAATGGTGACTTGAAGGACAAGCAACAGGTATTTTACAGGTTTCTCTGTTCTTTTCTCCAACCTGCTCCCTCATCTCACTTAATGACAACCCATCCTCCTAGTTGCTCCAGCTAAAAGCCCAGAGATAGCCTAGACCTCTCTCAGTCAAGCCCCATGCCAGCATCTGTGCTTGTCTCACCACCTCTCCTGCGCCTGCTCTGGTCCTCTTGGTGGGATTATCACAATCGCCACGCAACACATCTCTCTGATCCTTCCTTTCCTGCTTCCCCCTTTATCCTGTTCTCACCACAGCAACTCAAACGATCACATTCGAAGGTGAGTCAGACCATGGCACACACCCTCCTTGTAAATACCCTCCGGAGGCTTCCCAGCTCACAGCAAGTGACTGTCAGTCCTACAAGACTCTTTCAGATTTGTTTTCCTGTGTCCCCACCCCACACCTCATTTGCCCTCTGTCCTTTGCTCTGTGCACTTCAGCCTGCCTGGTCCCTTAGTAACACTGAAGACTCACCTGCCTTGGGCTTCCGTCTTTGCTGTTTGTTTGCCCTGTTAGATGGTTTGCTTTCCCAGTCTTCCCTACTCGAACTTGTAATCCCCCAACAATTCCTAAACTGTCCTCCTGCATTATTTCTCCCCATAGCAGTTATTATTTTCTGACATGCTAGGATTTTACTTATTTAGCTTGTCTATTTCTCTCCACTGGAAAGCAGTACCAGGGGGTAGGAATTTTTGTTTTGCTTATCACTGTATCCCTCGGACCCAGAACAGTGTCTGGCAGGCAATAGGTACAAAATAAAGATCTGTTACGTGAACGAATATTA
Organism: Rhinolophus sinicus; assembly: GCF_036562045.2. Taxonomy (NCBI): domain Eukaryota; kingdom Metazoa; phylum Chordata; class Mammalia; order Chiroptera; family Rhinolophidae; genus Rhinolophus; species Rhinolophus sinicus. The sequence continues at coordinate 9,212,128 of NC_133763.1, forward strand.
TAACAAGAGAATTCAAAACCAGAAAGGGTAGTCTATCCTTTGAAATAACAGAGTCTACAAAAGCGGTCCCTGTGACATAAAAGATTTTTGTGGGATGAAGGTGGCCTTTTATGTTGACCCTGGGCAGCAAGGCCACTGATCAAACCAGAGATGATGGAAAGTGTTAGAGCTACGGGTGGGGCGGTGACAGGCGCTTGTAGATTCTATCTCTGGATGTCTGTGGCTCTTTATTCTCAAGCACAGAAGTAACTCAGATGCCATCACTTTCCCATTACCTAATCTCTGGGCCGACCCTACACAAAACCCCACATGCAGACTTCATCTGGGAGGAAGCTGTAGAGTAACAGTCAGGGGCAAAGTGACACAGGCTGAAGCAGGCAGCCACGGGAAAGAGAAAGGCTGGCCAATCTCATGCTTATCTCCTGGGAACTTACAGCTTTAAAAGCCCAGGTGAGTCATACAATTCCTGCAGTGAAAACGAATCTCCCTTTTTACTTTAACCTAAATCAGAAAACTGGGGCATACTGAAAAGCTACAATAATCCCACTTTTGCCTTCAAAGGGAATTTCATTTAAGGCAGGGCCCCGTTTGAAGCACCACAGAAGGGGGTCATTTATTTATGGAAAGAAAATCACAAAGAGGCAATGACGTTGCATTGACACATTGATAAACTGCTTTTTGAAAGTGATACTTGAAGATGCTTTAGGTCTTTGTGTGTGAAATGAACAATAAAAATGCAGAAATAGGAAAGCTATTATTCTATGGGGGGGAAATCTTCCTTTTTGGTTGCCCTGCCTTTCATCTCCTGCCACATCGATCCATTTATATAAAGATCTTAACCGTACCACAGTTCACCCTGTATCACGTGACCCCCTCTCAAATAGCTCCAGTGACTTTTCATGGTTTAAGACAATGGTTCAGGGTTTTATATTTAAGCAGCAGAACACTTTCTTTAAAATAAGTGTTACACTAAAATATGACAGAGAAAAGCAGAAACGCTCTGGGTTAAGTAGGGCGTTAAGAAACCAATTGACTGGCCTTAGACCCATTTCCCCCACCGCCATCCAACACCTCACACACATGTCTGGAAACATTAGGGCTCAGCCATTTGCAAAACTCTGGCCTGAAAACTTACATAGTTTCTTTTGTTGTTGTTGTTAACTCTGTTCTCAAGATCTTCCACAAATTATGACCCAAACTACCTTTCCACTATTCTCTGATTCTACATCCAACATCTATCCCCGCCAAACCAAAGCATCCTACTCATGGTTCCTTGGAAGACTTCCTCATTTTCATTCTGCCAGGCCTTACAAAAAACTGGATCAGAATCAAGTGTCTCCTAGCTGTGTGAACTTTAGGCAGGTGACAGCACCTCTAAAAGCCTCTGTTAATCCATTTACAAGAGCTGAAAACAGAAGTATCTACTTCATAATGTCTCCAAGAGCATTAACGTCAAGGAGAAGCAATGAGCACCCCGTCTGGATGATAGAAGTGTCCCATATACGTTGGTTATCATCCCCCGCCAGGGACAGGCTCCACATGGGAGAGAAGCTCGGTGGCCCAGCAGTCCTGCCAGTTCAGGGAGAGCTCTAACACCCTCAGAGAAGATGACCTGAAGACTTCCACACCATCCAACATTAAGAGTCTGAAAATCATTGTTTTCCTTGCTCACAGATGGACTGCACATTCTTGAAATATGTACACTATGAAAATCCCACTTATTTCTTCCTTAGTTTTTAAAGGTGAAAATCAGTGAAGAAAGCCAAAACCCTCCATGCGCTCTCCTGCACCCTTCCCCATGCTATTCAGAGCTGGCCAGACAGAGACGAAGGAAGGGCTGACAGCACCATTTTCTCTGATTCCTGTGGTCTCCAGAGCCAGGATAGGGTCTCCAGAGCCACAGAATAAAATGTTCACTCAAGAAAATGAGGAGCATTGGCCAGGGTTGGGGGCCTGCAAATCCTCCACAGCAAAGCTGCCCAACAGTGACACTGAATGGGTGTCATTGATCCCCTTAGTCCTTGGGCAGTAGGAAGAACTGGCCTTTGTCCCCCACCTCCACTGACATCTGTGCTGGTTGCCTTGCACTGGTTTGGTTCTAGGGGGAATGCTCCCCAGTGTTCTCTGCAGGCAGTGCTGGCCCTGGAGACGCGATGCCAGGCAGTGGCCGGGTTGCCGGGGCCCTTAGACCTGGCCAGAGCTCGGCGGACTGCCGTGGAAGTGGTGGCATTGACAGTCACAGTAGGGTTTTTAATCATCTGAAGTCTACTCCATGCAAGCAAGACAAAGGATCGCTATTGGAGTTTCCGTCGTTCGGCGGTAAAGACTTCAAGTTCTGGAGAAGCTTAGCCTCACTGAAAAAGAAAGGGAAGAGCTAGAAGAGTCCAGCTCTTTACTTAAGCTTAAAATGGAGAATTTGAGAAAAGGTCATCAAGAAGAGAAATCTAAACATTTAGAAAAGTTGAACTGATGCCTGACAACATTAGGAGGAAGGTTCAGTCTTTAGAAGGTTCATGACACACACCCCATTTCAAGTAGCTGCCACTAAAACAGCCTTCAAAACACATCAGAAAAATGAACAACTTCATACAGCCTCAAAGGTGCTTTGGATGAAAATTCTACTCAAGTATAAGCTGCTTTCATAAGAGGCTGAAGAATGGAAAGGAAGATTGAACAACCCCTTCAAGAGAATAAAATAGTAGAAAACGCTGAAATGCCTGGGGGGCAAGTTTAAATGACAACGCAAGTCAAATGAAGCCTCTGGATGCCCTCTTGCTACAGAAGAGAGATTTGAGGTGTTGGTCTTGAAAAAGCAACGTGGGTGGTGGGGACTTAGAATTGATTATAACAAATACATCAGAAAACGGGGACCTCTTAGAACAGACACCAAAGTCGCTGGAGAAACCAATTGATAAAGCTGAGTCAAATATATGTGTAAAAGAGAAAAAGAAACCAAATGTACACTGAATTAGCTGAAGAAAATGAAATAGCCAATGAACTAAAAGATATTAGAAGTCTCCACTTCAGAGGAAGGAAAAGGCAAAAAAGTCCAGTAGAAACTTCAGGTCCTTTCTGAACTGTACCAAAAAAAAAAAAAAAAAAAAAAAAGAAGAAGAAGAAAAGAAAAGAAAAATAAAGCAAAAAAAAGAAATGAATTTTCACCAAATACCCAATTAAGAACTAATTTAACTCATAAAAATACAACAGCCGACTCTTTCCAAAGCTGATACAAGATCATCCATGCACATGAAGAGCTGGCTGGACGTCTATAAAATACAAGCCATAATTCTTTCAGAAAAATTAGAATGAGTCACTGACTCTTATCAAAGCCAGTTCATGTCTCATGAAAGAAAAATTCATGGTAATAGGTGGAGAGCCCTTTTGGCTGAGAGAAATCTTACAATTTAAGAATAGAAAAGGAATACATCAGATGATTTATTGTGGAAGAACTTAAACATTTCCGAAAGAATACTTATGTCCTTGATGTTGGGAATGGGACACGTGGCAGAAGTTCGCAAAGACCATGAAGGAATCCTCTGTAAGACCAGATCCCCAAGGAAGAAGTAGTGTGTGGTTGCCATGGTGGAGGAATTCAGGTCCAGCATCGCACATGGACCAGATGCCACCTCTCTGGGACCAGAACTTTGGGGCAGAATCCATCCCTGAGGCCACCTCCATCCTGATGCAACAGGTTCTCCACAAGGTCACACCCAAACTTCTCCGGTGGCTCCTTGCATGGTCACTCTGGACATTCTTTTGATTTAATCCTCCCACCTAAATAGGGAACCAGTGGCCAAGACCTGGTCCTCCATCTTGTGGTCCCATCAATGGTCACATGCTACCCAGAACTCCCAGGAAGTAGTTCCTAAGGAAAGAACCCCCTTTCCTTGCCTTATTCTTGAAAGCGAGGACAAATCTCTCTAGGAATTCTCTTTCCACTGAGGGGCTTCTCAGACCCAGAACATACTCTACGGGAAACAAAAAATACCTCTACACCAAGCTCTGGATTTGGTCTTCTGTTCACATAACCCAAAAACAGAAGTGAGTCATCTTCCAAGTTGACCCACCTTAACCAACCTCCTTCTACAGGTCCAAAACCACAGCAAGATGCTTTTTATCTCGAGACTAAAATAATTTGGTGTTTTCTCTATTAGTTGTATTTCCATTAAGTGATTATGGTTCAAAGGGAAGCTTGATAGAATTACAATTCTTAGGATAATGTCTTATAATTGTAGACTATCAAAATGTGAACCTTGTAGGTTAATTATATCTCTGTAATTCCATTTGTAAATAATACAATTATAGTATTTTTATTGTTGTTAAGAAGTCAGTTAAAATCATCCAGACACATAGCAAGATTTAGAAAAAAAAAAATTCTCCTGCTATAATTTTGAATTTTTACTCTTTTGATTTTATCACTATTATGTATTGATTATATTATAGCTCAAATGGTAACTCGATAGAATTATTCTTGAGAGTGTTTTATAGATATACATTATATGAATGTGGACCTTATTAATAAATGGTTCATAACTTATTTAATTTTCAGATAATCTAAGTAGAAGATTTTCATTATACCATTTTAACAAGTCTTCTATTGACACAGAAACTTTTTTGTTTTTCTTCTAAAATAATTTTGAATTCTCTCTCATTTAGTTGCATTGCTATATTTAAGTGATTATACAATTTCTCAATGGAAGTTAGGAGAATGTTTTATAATTGTACTTTAAAAGTGAATTTCATGAGTAAATGTTTCCTTTTCTTTTTCTCCTAGATAATTTAAGGATAGAATTTCCAATCATTGCTGCTTAACGAGTCTTTCATAACATGAAGTGTAAGAGCTTTTATAGGAACAATTTTGCAATTGGAAACATTTGACATTCAACATTTATTTCTATATAACTGGGGCTGAATTTACTCAAAATTAATACATTTAACTAAATAAATTTTGACTTAAAAAATCCTGCTTATCTTTAAAATTTTAACTTTACTGGTTTCCTTTCTAGGAATTTGCTTTTGATCCTTTCCTGTAATTTCTCGCTATAAACCCTCAAAGTACTTCATACTTCCTTAATTGTACACTATCGTGCAAAAGCCTCATCTAATTGACCACTATTTCTATAGATTGTAATATTTTTGTGTGTGGGCAGGGAGTACATTTCAGTCTATGTACTTTGTACTGTGTCTAGTGTATGTTTTAAACACAGAAACAACCGAAGTGGTCACTCAATATTCATTAAATTGAATTAAAATCACTTTATTTTCGTAAATTTGAACACATACTTAGTTGTGTTCTACCATAATAAAATAGAGCTTGTGGCCAGTGACCAGTTAGAGGCTGGGGGTTCTAGCCCACAAGTTGCTTAAAGAAACAGACCATCAGCTTTTCCATCTCAGGCAACACCTCTTCTTTCCTTGGACGTCCTGAGAATGAGAAAGTGAGCAACTGGCCCCAAGCTGAATTTGGTGAGAAAGAAGGAAAGTAATCAAGGAAGGCTATGACCTCTACTGAAAAATAGCTTCGCAGTACACGCTCCTGCTTCCACAAGGGACAAGAATGATTCACCAATAGAAAGGACAATCTGCTTTATTCCTTCATATGAAACTTCCTGTAATACAATGTGAGGGATTTAAGCCATAATGCTTAGAAAAGGCCCAAATTGTGAAAAACCGAAGGTTCTCATTATAGTGGTAATTTGACTATATTGCACATTTTTCATATCATAGAATAACCTTGGAAAGTTTATCCAGATATTGAGAGACAATATCTGTGTACAACTTGGATGAGTTAACATTACAATTCAAGCCTCATTTGTACATTTCCTGGCTTTTGCATGCCATTATTGTTATTTATGACTTGAATGTGGAAAGCCAATTCAGCAAGGCATACGCCACAGAGAAAGCTTGGTTTCCACCCTGGGGCTTGTTGAGTGAGTTAGACAGGCAAAATGTTTCATACTAAAACTTTCAATCTGGATATAGCTAACTCTCAGAGGGGCAAGTTGGCTTTGTCTTTAAGACACGTGTCCTTTCCTTTCTTTATCCTTTTGAACCGTTTGCCTTAATTTGTGTACCTCTTCATCTGGAGGTCATTGAAACAAGGAATGCAATGATGTAAATTGTCCTAAAAAAATAGTCGGTCTGATGTTCCAGTGTGGCAAAATTGAAAGCACAGGGGTGAAGAAGTGGCAACAATACCATGACTATGAGAATTAAATTAAAACCAGCAGTTGGGACATGCTGGTTCTTCTGCCCATAATGCCCCCTTCTCCCTGATTTCCAGCTCAAAGTCTCTTCCACTGGGAAGCCTTCCTTGATCTCTCCATGCCTATTGAAATTGTTTGTCTCTCACCTGACTACGGATCCCCGAAAGTGGGGAGTATGCCTTATTCAGCTGTGTATCCCCAGCATCTAGCACTGCTCAGCAACTATGGATGGTGAAAGAATAAATTTAAAAAGTCAAGAGAGGACTAAGTCTGAGGTTGATAGGGCCATCCAATCGTTCAGAATGATGTGACTGGTGAAATTTCCACCCTTCCATTCCATCTCATGAGTACTTTCTGACCCCTTAAATAATCCTGCGAATAGCTTACTAACCACCATAATGCCTAAATGTACCATGGTCAAACTATGTTTGCTGTTTGATTACCTTTTCTTTATGGGTAACCTATTATTGGTTTATAAATCCTCTACTTACTTTAGAAATTAGTAATTAGCCAGGACACAGCTATGTCCCTTGTTCATTCACTGATCCATTCATTCCCTGAATCTTTTGTAACGTGATACTCAAGAGTTTGTATAATAAAAGTTTGTGGTCTATCTCATTTGTTTTCTCCTTCTGAAACTCCTATTATGTAGATATCGAATTTCTCACTCTGTCCTCCATATCTTTCATCTTTTCTCTCATAGTTTTCCTGGCTTATCTTTCTGCTCCATGGTCTACACAAATTATTCATGTTAGTATCCTTATTCACTACTTGCTCTTTAAATATCCATTCTAAGTTTTAGTGCCCTTTTATTTAACATTTCTTTATTAAAGCAAATGGTTGAGGAACCTGAAAAAACAGTTAATGATACAAAGATCCTAAATTATTAACAAACCCATGTACCTGTTACTGACGTTATCCTCTGGATGACCATTTGAGATTTTCAGAAAATACTTTTATATCACTTAGGCCTTTAAACAGCACTTCTTATTATTTTGTATTGGGTATCAGAATCCAATTACATTTACTAAGTATTGACTACTTGCCTCAGTTTGTATCTTGCATTCTTCTAGGTGTTGTGGGAGTACAAAAAATACATAGCATTGTTTATGCTCTGAGGGAGCTGATTATCTTTCATCTTTAAATTTTACACTAACATGTGAAGATAATACTTATGATTTGGGAAGCTTGAGGTATGTCTCAAGATGATATACAGGTCCACAGAGATACAGTTGGAAGCATGAAGTGACTGTAGTAAAATATCTGGATTTGCTGTCTTTGTAAGATTACATTAGCTGTGGACATCATTTATCTGCCTATGAATGAGAGAGCATGATACTGACCTAACTGGGTAATTATAAAGATTAAATGAGACGACACACTCTTCAAAGTAATCTGTGATCTAAGAAGTGCATTTTGTAATCTTAATAGAATTTCCCTTTCCTCTTTTAACCACCTAAGTTAGCATTTATGAATTATATTAAGTTAGGAAAAAAACAAAAACCCAGATATCATTCTCTTCAGTGTGTCAACCCTATGATGAAATTAAATTTCTCTACTTAGAAATAACCCTTTACAATATAAACACATATATACTAGAAGCCAGACACACAGGTTATACACATGTGGTTTTCTTTAAAGGGCCAGATAGTACTAAGTTTAGGCTTTGCGGGCCACACAGTCTCAGTTGTGACCCCTCAACTCTACTGTTACAGCATAAATGCAGCCACCGATAATAGGTAAACATATGGTCTTGGTTGTGCTCCAATAAAACTTTATTTACAAAAACAGGTGGCAGGTCAGATTTGGCCAATGAGACACAGTTTGCTCACACCTGTTCTAGGTGATATTAAGATGACAAAGACAAAGTCCCTGACCTCATGAAGCTGATATTCTAGTGGGGACAATAATCAATAAATGAAAAACAAACAATCTACAATGAAATGGCACACAGTGTTAAAGTGCCATAAAGAAAAATAAAAGAATTGAGAGTAATGAGGGGAAGCTCTTTTAGATGGGCAATCAGAGAAGGTCTCTATGAAGAACTATTACTTGAGAAGGAACTGGGACAAAGTGAAGGAGAAATGATGTTCACAAGGTGAAAAATGATTCAAGGAAAACACTGCAGATGTAAAAGCTGTCATAGAGTGTAGTGGTTTGAGTGGCTCTCCGAGAGATACGTCCACCAGCAACCTTAGAATAGGACCGTACTTGTAATAAGCGTCTTTGCAGATGGACTTATGTAAAGGATTTGAGATGAGATTATCCTAAACTAGGGTAAGCCCTAAATCCAATAACAAGTCTTTGGAGGAAAATGGGAAATAGACATAGAGAGAAGAGGGGGTGAAGACCATGTGAAGAAAGAATGGAGTCACACAGCTCCTGGCCAAGGAACACAAAACCTTGCCACCATTTATCAGAAGCTAGGAGGAAGGCAAGGGACAGGTCCATCCTCATTGACTCCAGAAGGAATCAACCCTGCTGATATTTTGATTTTGGATTTCTTGTCTCCACCACTGTGACAGAATGCATTTCTGTTATTTTAAGCCACCCAGTTTGTGGCAATTTGTTAATGGAGCCCTCAGAAATTAATGCAGATGGAAATACGCTTTGTATGTTCCAGGAACAGCAAAACCAGTGTGGCTAGAGCCAAGTGGGCAGATCCAAAAGAAGCAATCAGGGCACATATTCATATGTTTAACGGTTGACCTGACAAAGGTACCCATCAATCAGAACAGATGCCAGTCATTAAGCCCTGCCAGTGCAAACGGATAAAGTTTCAACCTGAGAGGTCAGAAGAAAGATTAGAAAGATAGGCAGGGTCCTGATTTTATTGGGATGTGTAGGCCATGGAAGGGAGTTTGGATTTTACTTTAAGTGTAAATGGAAACTATTAGGAGGTTCCGAGCAGGGCAGGGATATGATTTGATGTTTGATTTTAAAAAGATAATTCTAGATGCTCCATTTAAAAAATTGACTGCAGCAGGAGGGCAAGAGAGGACGCAGGATAGTTAGCTAGCTCTCGCAGCACTCTAGACATCAGATGATGGCTGCCCGGCTCAAGGCTGCCACACCAGATCTGTAGGTTTTGCACAGCACAATTCCAGGGGTACCATTCACAGCATAAACAGTGTATATTTGTCACATGACTTATACACCTATATTTGTCATAATAGCTTTCCAGCAGACAGGTGGTAACATGTCTTCTTTGGAGAAAAAAGGTAGAGAACAACAATACTCCAATAGAGGGTTGTGTTTTAAAAAAAGTAATACCTTTTCCAAATTTGTACAAGGGCGTTGTGTGTGTTAATGATGCTTGGGACTTGGGCTAGTGGTGAGACGGTCTTGAGAAAAGGTTCAAATTTAAAGTAGATTAGGGACGTAGACTTGATGGATTTGCTTCTGTTGGGAGTGAGACAGATGAGTCAAGGACAACACTTTATTTTGATTTTGGTCACTGGGTGATACAATTTACCCAGATGGGGCAAATAGGGGAATTACGCTCATCTGGTATGTTTGTGTGGGGTGAGGATGGACTCAAGGTTTACTTCTTCCTGTTACCTTTGAGATGCCTGTTACACATCCTAGGAAAGAGACCAAGTAGTCAGTTGTATATACTAAAGTAGGGGTTCATTTCTGATAAGCCCTTCCCCAGCATTATTATCTCTTGACATAATATAATGAATTGATATTACCTTTCCTCCTAATCAGGTAAGGTTGATTGGATGGACGGGATACCAACCTAGTGTCCGAAGATAAAAATAAAGGCATTTTTCAAAAGGTGCTGGGACTTGACTATGATTATCTAGTAAAATTTATAGTGGATGAACCACATCTGGGCCTCCCGCCAAGTCACCACTGAGCCTTTTTATCACTGGGTTGCGTGGCTCGGCACTGCCTCCATTGACTTTGGGGGGCAGAAAACCTCTGTGGATGTTAATGTGAAGTAATCTTTAACAGTAGGGGTTTAATGAGTTGTTTTAGTGTTGGATGATAAGTACTTCAAATCCATAATTCCACTTCACCCTGCCTTTGCTATCCAACACCATCTTAATTGAAATGCAACTTTTGAAAGAATTCCCCAGAGAAATGGTTTATTATCCCTCTGCCCAAATAGCCTTCCTTGGCCCTTACAGAAAAAGTATTTACTTATGAAAATAATGACTTGAATCAACGATAGGTCAAGCTGGATATTAATAGAAAGAGAAACTTTTTAATATAATTATTTCTATCAGACTTGTAGAAAGTGAAATATGACACATAACTATGTCTCATGGGTAAAACCTAACCACGTTTATATGGAAAGAAAAGCATTACGCTTATGCTTTGTCTTTTCCTTGTTTCCTATACTCTCTTCACGGAAGTTTTCTCAATGAATGCTGCAAAGCGCAGGGAACGACGGTGTGTCTCCAATACTTCCCTCAGCCTGATGACACGATAATTCTAGGGTTGGGGAAATGAATGGCAGTTTTGACACCCAATGCTCTCTTGAAGTTCCCAGATGTATCAGTCTACTAAATAGGTCATGGCTGCCATGTAGTAGATACAGAAGTGTCTCTGGGGAAATTCAGTGTCATTTATACTGAGGGCGGGGGTTGTTTCTACACCTATATCTATATTTAGTTCTGTGACTTCCTCAGAGGTTAGAGACCTTGACAGGTAAATTCTTTAGAAAGTATGATAAATGTTGACTTCCCCTTTAAAATAAGCAAGAAAAAGAATCCTATAAATCCTGAAACCACTCTTTTTCACGCAGACTGTTATAGATACACTTGGTCATTGGTGGGTGATTAAATCAGTAACAAGATCCTAGGAGGTGGGAAGCACAGGTGGCATTAGAGGGACCCAGCTGGTGGTGACCCCTGGCCCTGACAAAGGCCATCAACATGATCTCGAGCGAGTTACTTAACCACGCTAAACCTAGGTCTCCTCACCAGTAAGATGGATCCTGTCGCAAAGATTCCAGGAGAAAACATACTGAGAGTGCCTCACTCAAAGCCAGAGCTCTTCCAATGTCATTTCTGTCTCCTTTTGTCGTAAGAGTGAGGGGGCAGGAGCAGTGCTATTGGAAAAAGGCAGCCACTAAAGCAGGAGCAAGAAGAAGATGCTAAGGCATCCATCCAGCAGATTGACACCCCAGGTTTGAATTTCAGAAGAGCGTCTAAGGTAGCTAAGAAACCTGGGATTGTGGGTTGAATGACTTGTGCAAATACAAGCAGGCTATCTATAAAAGCAGTTCATAGGCAGGGGCTAAAAAAATAGCTGCAGGATGGTACCTGTCTATTTCTCCCTCACACGAAAAATGTATTATATTTAAGGAAGCAAATATGTAGGCAACTGCTTAAAGATTTCTAGGTACCGTTTTTACTCTTTTAAGATCCATGGTAACAAGACATGGGTTAGACCACTCTTGCCTAGTCCTTTGGTGGGCCTTCCAGGTTCATTGCCAACAAATGAAGAGCAGACCTGCGACAATCAGAAGAAGAGCTATCTGTCTAGTGAGATGCAGGTGCCATTCCTTCAGATGCAAATAATGATCTGCTCGTTGGAGGCATTCCAGATGGCTCCATTAATCATTTTATTGGATCATGTCATATTTAGAACAGTTCAGATGGCCACACGGAGGAAAAGATCACGGTGTTTAGAGGTTCGCTGAGATTCTAATGGGATCTAATTCACGACGCGGGCCGGGAAGCTTTGCAAAGTACATTATTCTGACACTCCTGACCCCACACCCCCATCCCTGAAGTGTCTACTGTCATTGATGATTAGTGGAAAATCCAGCTTTGAAAGGACCCGTGACTCATCTTCCAGTCTCCCTCTTGCAAATTGAATGATATTAGATCCTTTGAATGAATGGGAGGTGGTGTTCTAGAATCTCAGAGAAGTTTAGAATGAGACAAACAACAGACTCTCAGTGATGAGTAACTTGAAAATAGTAACCCATACCCACAGATCCAATGTGGTGTAGCTCTGGAACCTATGAGTGAGAAAATGTCGAAATAAGCACAATTTATTCCATTCTGCAAAAGACAGAGGAATAATAAGAAAAAAATGTATATTCTTAGGCTATCAGATATAATGAAAACCTTTTAAAAGTAGACAAGAAAAATGTCTTTAACAGAAAAACACAAAAGATACACTTTTGTATTACGTATGTATCTGTAAAGACAAGAAAAGTGTATGATGCAAGAAAAAAACCCAAACTTAAAAAAACCCTGCATAATGTAAAGTGTCATAGGAGAGACAATTTCAAATGAACTTACTAGCATATTTACTAGCATAATTTACTAAAATATTTCTTATAAATTAAATTCCTATTTTATAGATATTTTCTATTGATTCTTAGGTATTACTATGCAGTCTGGTGAGTAATACAGTCTTTCGTCTGCTTATAAAAGCTGTTTAGACAAGTTTTCATTTTTGAATCAGGAATTTCCTTTTTCTTTTCTGATAATGCATTATTGCACATGGATTTTTCTCGATAGACTAATAAATATTATACGCATACCCTAATTAACCAGGAAAATCCTGACTTGTGAACTGAAAGTAGGTAGAAATTGAATATATTAATGAACACACCCATTCATTATGATTAATTTGTTAATATTTTACTCAAACTGAATTTCTATTATCTGGAAAAACGAAATATAAAATACGCATAATTCAGCAGGAATCTACTGACATTTCTAATGCCTTTGATGCAAAAATATTATTGTGTAGTTTAAAAGCTAAATCTCATTCTTTCTGTCCTCAAGTAAACCACTGATATTTTCTCCCAACACAGGAAACCGTTGAGAAGATGTTTATTAAAGACACGTCAAACCTCACTTGCAATTCTCACATCTAATATGACACAGAAGAACTAAAGCATAATTTGAAATCATGCTTTTGTATCTGAGTTTGTTTCTGTTTTGTTTCTTCCTTTATTTTGTTCTTTAGGTTCCACATATAAGTGAAATCATATGGGATTTGTCTTTCTCTCACTTATTTCACTTGGCATGATACCCGCTCAGTCCATCCATGTTGTCACAAATGGCAAGATTTCATTCTTTCTTATAGCTGCGTAATATTCCATCGTATATATGAACCACACCCTTTTTATCCAATAATCTATCCACCATGTTTTCCAGAAAATAAGACCTAGCCAGACCATCAGCTCTAATGTGTCTTTTGGAGCAAAAATTAATATAAGATCCAGTCTTATTTTACTATAATATAAGACCAGGTCTTATATAATGTTATATAAGACCGGGTATAATATAATATAATATAATATAATATAATATAATATAATATAATATAATATAATATAATATAATATAATACCGGGTCTTATATTAATTTTTGCTCCAAAAGACGCATTAGAGCTGATTGCCCGGCTAGGTCTTATTTTCAGGGAAACACGGTATGGACATTTAGGTCACCAGATAGGAAGAGGATTGGGTGGGGGGATGCATGAAGAAAGGGAAGGGATAAACTGCCAGTTATAAAATCAAACACGGAGATGTAAAGTACAGCACAGGGAATAGAGTCAATGACAGTGTAATAACTGTGTAGGGTGTCATGTGTGTACTAGACTTACCAGGGTGACCACTTTGTAAGTTATATAAATGTCTAACCACTATGTTGTACACCTGAAACTAATATAATATAGTATGTCAACTATAATTGATTTTTTTTAAATTATAAAATAAGGACTGAAGTTCTATGCCAAGAAATATGTAAATATTATTAAACGATCAATAACACATCATGGTTCTTGAAAGTTAATATGAATAGTGATTACATTAAATGGTGCATAAGTCATTACACTGAATAAGGAATTTAAGAAAAATCAAGCTTTTGGTTGCTATGTCTGAATCAGATACTATATTCTTTTCTATGGAGACATAATAGAGACACAGCGTCATGAGCACTGACAAAGGAAAACCTGCACGCAAACTCTCCATTCAAACTCCTGCACTGAGACACTTGACCAAACGTCACTGTAGCTTCCAGCAGCCTACCGTGGCGTCCCTGGGACAACCCAGCTCCTCTTTGAGCTCCTGTCTGGAAAAGCTCGACGCTGTTCAAAGCATGCACTGTTTCTCCTAGCCCACACCTGAAGAGAGGTGCCTGACCTCCCTTCCTTACAGTACTTACTAAAAAGGACTTACAACGGTGACTCTGTCCTCTGTCCGTTTATGATGTAGACGTCTCTTCCACACCTCAAGATTGTCCAGGACCTAAATGCCATCCCTTTACCATGGAATCACGGGGGAAGGATATGGCCTTGGTCCCTGTGGGAAACAGAATTCTAACTTTGACTCTCAGTACTCGAACCCTGGTTTCTTCCCATCCCTACTCCCTCATTCTCTCTTTAAAACGCCCGGTCACTTCTGCCCAATCCGAATTGAGCTCGGCTCTGTCCCCTACTGTCAGCAGTTACCGAATAAAATCTCTTTGCATTGCTTGAACTAACTTCGAGGTTTGTTTATCCATGACAGCACCAAACCCTTGCTTTCTCATTGAAATACATAATTTCATTGCAATTTCATTGACTATATCTTTGGATAAGTATTCGAAGAGCTGTGATAAATGTATGTGCTTTTCAAAGCAAGTTGAAGAGTAAGATGTTTGTGGATACTGAATTGATTTTTAAATTTCTATGAGGTTGGTGCAAAAGTAATTGCAATTTAAAAGATTAAAAATAATTGCATAAACCACAATTACTTTTGCACCAACTTAATACTAACTGCCTTGGCACCGAAAAAATTCGAACAAACTTGATGGATGCTATTTTTAAGAAAGAGGAAACGTAGTGTTAAAAATGATCCAAACAATTAAGTATCCAAATAGGAGGGCTTCATCAAGAAATGACAACAGGGCTTTTCAAAGGAAAGCGGTTTCCTCAAGTTTCTCTCCCTTAGTAGTTAGTACTGGGCTGGGATGCAGTCAGCATCTGTAACAGAGTCTGCTTTGTTACCATAGGTTTTTGAAACTCAGAAACTGTTTTAAGACATGGAAGATTCTCTTTAGGCTGCCAGCCCCTCATGCAACCTGCTAACCTTATTGCTGAGGAGAAGGGTGCAAGTGTGTTCATGGAAGAGACACAGGGCAAGACCCCTCAGTTCTCTTTTTAGCTCTTTCATTTGTTTACTTAGTGAGGTTGAGGTTGCTTAACCTCTTTTTATTCTGGAACTTCAGCCAAGAACTAAAATCATTATAACCTTCCTTAGGAGATTTCAGTAAAAAAGATGCTTTCTTATAAAAATGTATTGCTATGTGGTGTCTCTGTGATCTTTCTCAGAATTGCAGAATCTCTGTCAGGAATCATCAGGAATTGTTGTGGTGAAGAGAAAAAGGGGCCATTTTCCCAACTCTTGCACTAACTTTTAAAAAGTAAGAAAAGGTATATCTCCCAAACCACAGATTATTAAATGTGTGCTTGGTCTCAGCCTTAAATTCTCTCCCTCGGTTTGCAACTCCCTCAGGACTTGGGGAACCACATTCTCAAGGTACAGGGAGGGAAACCAGGTCAGAATGACTTTTTAAAAAATTGTGGTAAAATATACAAAACATAAAATTTACCTTTTTCACCGCTTTTTACTAGACAATTCAGTGGCACTAAGTACATTCATACTATTGTGCAACCATCACCACCATCCACCTCCAGACCTTTTTCACCGTCCCCAACAGGAACGCTGTCCCCATTAAACACACCCACTGCTACTCCCCTTGCCCCCAGCCCTTGGTAACTACCATTTTACTTTCTGTCTTTATAAGTCTGCCAACCCAAGGTACTTCATATGAGTGAAATGGAATCACACAATATTTGTCCTTTTGTGTCTGGCTTATTTCACTTTGTATCATGTCCACAAGGTCCATTCATGTTGTAGCATGTGTCAGAATTTCTTCCTTTTTAAGGTTGAATACAGAATTACTTTTTTTAAAAGGTAGAACCAAGTTTATTAGTGACAGCCTTTATTATAACCACTCTCAGTGTAAAAAATAAAGAAAGATTAATTAAAATTTGGAACTCACTTGGACTTGCCATTTGGCCTTTCCCTGGATGTGCCAAAGGGTGGGACTCTTGCCTGATTCTGAATCAATTGCTCAGATGGAGTTCACTGGAGAACGAGGCAACCAACAAAAACAAAAAGATGAGAACGCCAATTGGAGAGCTCAAGAATTACTTTTTGATCTAATTTTTTGGGGGAAGTATAACCCCTGTCTAAATATTATCTTTCTGACTTTTATCATGCAACCAAAGAGATGCTGGAAGATTTATAAACTGATTCTTCAGTTCCTTGAAAGAGTTCAGTTCTCAGGGACTACCACTATATTCTCCAGAAGCAATAAGGACTTCAGGAAAATACATATCTCTATTAGCCTTCTCATAATATATGGATTATAAAACACTGAGCACTAAATATCAACAAAAAATGCAAACACACAAAACAATATGTAACCTAATAGCAATGTTAATGTATGCATATATATATAATGTATTTAATACATATGATATTATAACATGTTATACTATTTGAATAGATAAAGGATTTCTGATATATCTATACTTGATTATTTTACACTTCTATATCTAGAAAAATAGTAAGAATGCAATTGATTCACACCTCAAAAATACTCCCTAACTCAATCTGGCAGACTTTTCATCCATGTTTTAAAGTAAAGGTGAACAAGTCTGCTGTCAACATGAATGAGAAAGCTGATGAAGAGAAAAAAAGATAATAACACCTGACATTTCAGTGACAGGTGGCTAAACATACCAATCTGTAATCTGTGAAACAGGGGAGGTATGGAATA
Organism: Rhinolophus sinicus; assembly: GCF_036562045.2. NCBI lineage: Eukaryota > Metazoa > Chordata > Mammalia > Chiroptera > Rhinolophidae > Rhinolophus > Rhinolophus sinicus. The sequence goes on from NC_133763.1 coordinate 9,229,143, forward strand.
CCAATGACAATAGTTGAAAAGACTCATCACTGCCCTTTGTCACCTATTAATCAAGAAGGTGACATTGATGATGGATCAGGATCTAAATTGATAAACGCACGAGAACTGCTGATGTTTCCATTTGGAGTTTTTGCTTCCGGTAGATGTGGTTCAGTTCATGGGGGCTTAAGGCTGGCAACCAGAAGCAAAAGGACATAATTTGGTTCCATTTTGAAACCTCCACGCAGTTGAGCTGACAGAATATAGAACAGGCCCACACCCCCTCTGAAGCTCCAGCTGAACGCAGCCGCCCATACGTTATTCTGAAAGAGAAGCCCAGAAACTCTGACATCACGAAGAGCTGAGCCACGGGAATCAAAGTGAACTAGATATGATAGTTTCTCATGGGCTGCCTTCAGCCGTGGGAGATGCCAGCAGCCTTGTTACCAGGCCTCGCTAAGACAGAACCGATATTGTGATACATATAACACTCCGATGCACTTGAGAACATAAAGGGCACTATTGCCATCCTATCGCTGCTCCTGTAAAGACTCCAGGAGCAGCCTGAAACTCCTTCAGAAGGGACATATTTCAACCACAGGGCGCATGGCGAATGACAAGGAGCCTGTAAAATGGTGAGGGGCAGAGGTCTGGAGTACAAACCCTGTATATGAAACCCCAACTCCCGGGGGTGGACCCCTGCCTCCATGAGATGTGACTCTTAAGTAGGAGATGGGCTCTAGGATGTGGCATCCTCACATTTTCGGCACAGTCAGTCCTGGCGCGGTACTGCCGAGGCCCTTCTGAGTGCTGTGACTCGGTTACATCCCACAGAGATCACTAACACCCATTCTTCTCATTTGTAATCAGGTGCACGTACAGGAAAGCCTGGCATCGTTTGCTTTTCTCTCCCACAACCTGGGGCATTCCTGCTCTGCCCTTCCGCATACGCTCTCGGCCTCCCGGAGGGACAGCAAGCCTGGCCTTGGACTTGGGGTCAGCCAAGCTGGATTGGAGTCTTAACTTTCATTTCCTTGGGTCAAGCCATTTAACTTCTCTAAACATCAGTGTCTCTCTTGGTCAAGCAAGAGGAAAAAGCTCCCAGGCTTCTGTAAGGATGAAATGAGATGACATCTAAGCAGTTCAGTGAGAACCTGGCACGGGGAGGAGACTCAACCAATCTTAATTGAATTGTGAGCGAAGACAGAGACCCACGCAAACACTCGACGCATATTGAAAATGACATGTAAAGTGATGGCTAACTACTTTATATCCAGAGGCCCGCGACAATGGTAAGGTTCCAGGCAAAGGCTATATTTACGTTGTACAGACAACTGCGGGCGGTTTCTAATATGGCAACTCCAATTAGACAAAGCTTGTCCTAATGCTGCAGAAGTAGTGGTATCATTACTTTTGGGCTCCAGTATGTGGCGCCACCATATTACATTCCAAGCTGAATGAAAATTGGTCCCTTGCTTCTTTCCCTTTTGTTGTAAAGATCCCAAACGACATCATCAGGACTGACCAAACTGTGACTCAAGGGGATAGAATAGAAACCTGGTAAGGAACTTGTGAATATCATCAAGTAGCAGAATTCAGGCCAAAACAAAATAACACAAAAACCACTGCTTCATTTCCAGATAGCATTCATCTGAAGAGAAGGGTGTTGTGGGATTTTTAAAAACCAGGGTTTAATGTGGTTGGCATAGCAATGGTGCACATGGGTAATTAGGTTTCTGGTATGAATTATTGTTTTCAGAGTATGCAAACAATGGGTTCATGTACAGCACAAAATCCGCTTTCAAAGAAAACGGCATTTTATGCACAAATGTAGGTTGCAGATCATAATGTTGTTATTTACTCACTGCACACATATTTCAATGAACGAAGGGCCATCCTTTCCCCAGATGTTCAAAGCACTATAGCCTACTGATAAAAGAAGTTTACTCCCTTTCATTTGTCCCCATTTAAGTCAATTTCAAACGGCTGAAAACATGAGAGAAAAATTGATGGAAACTCCCTTTCTCCCCGTTTGTGCAGGGTTATCCCGGAGCATGGTTGGTGTTCTCCTAACAAGGTTTCTCTACAGGCCTCTGCTCCGAGCAAAGAGAAATGTGTCCAGCAGATGTGTTTTCCTTTGCTCACACCGAAGTCCACCAGTCTTCAAAAATCAGATCTGTATGGGAACTGTCTAGAGCTTCCCCATGTTCCATTCGGGATTTGGTGGCAGGAAAGCCTCTTTTCCAGAAGCGAAAACCTAGCAGTGATCAAAAGTGATACAAATTCAGAAGGAAAAGATGCACAGGCCTCAAAAAGGCCGATGAACACATCTCAGCGGAGCGAATGGGCCACCCTCCACACTGAAGAGAGATCTCCCTCCCCGTGGTGCACCTAGGACTTCAGACCATTCTATGAGTCAGACATGTAAACTGTGGGGAGAGGACCTTAGGGTAAACACTAAATGGTCTCGGTCTAGATTAAAGATGGATACAGGGTGTTGGGTGTGCCATACTGTCCCTGTTGTCCTGGGACGACCAAGGAGCTTCTAGTTCCATACCTTACTTTCTGGAGAGTTCTAGCCCATCACACTCCTCAACTAAATACAAAGACGCCCAGCACAGCGCCTGGCACATAGAAGCAGCTCTACAAAGATCCCACCCTTCTTTCCATTCTTCTCCCATCCTCACTTTCTTTATTTACCAAACTGAGGGTGTGAGATGGTTTGTGTTTCTAGCTGTTGTGGAAAGGGTATTTGAAGAGCACCCATTGGTTGGTACTGAAAATACAAGGAAAGCGTGCTCTTGAACTAGAAGACAGAATAGCCACTTCAAATTTGGCATATCTGAAAAGAAAAATAAAATTCTGCTCGGCTAGCTGAAATTGTTTCCTTTTCTTAGCAGGCTCAAAAGCTGTCTAGCTGAAAGTCAAAACACCTATTACTTGACAGAGTGAAAAGCTTTGAAATGTGCCTTTTTTCTTCTGGCTTCAAGTTCTCTATATTCAGGCTTATTTCACATCTTATATTTTTTTCAACAAAATATTCCAGAATATATTTTAACACTATTGGGCAAAATACTACACAAACCAATGCAAAAAAAAAAAAAAAATTCTCTGAACAGGGAGGCTCTGAGGATTGCAGAACTAGCAGCAAGCTCTTTTACGTTCATTTTGCTATTTCGATATCTGATTTTGCAGAAGACAAACAGGGTGCTCATAAGACAGACAATAGTATAGTACCAGAGGGGCAGGGGTTTATGGGGAGGGTGAAGAGGGTAAAGCGGGTCAAATATATGGCAACAGAAGGAGACTAGAGTTTTGGTGTGAGCACACAATGCAATACACAGATGAATGTATTATAGAGCTGTACACTTGAAACTTATATAATCTTATTAATGAATGTCACCCCAATAAATGTAATTTAAAAATTTAAATTTAAATTAAAAAAATTCCTGGTTGCCTAGGTGGGTTTTCAAAGGATGACAACCATTGTTGCCACTTGCCCCACTCCATGCCTACTGAGTATAAAAGGTACCAGTGACCTCAAAGCCCCCAGGTGTTATGAATCAGGTCACCTGAGGTACTGTGAGGTCTTTTCTCACGTGTATTAGGACTGTCTCCCTTGACTAAAGTTCATTGAGTCGCTTCCCACCCCACTGTTTTCTTTTTAATGACGGGCTGCACCATCTAGAAGACGGCCGTCCACTAGACACAGGACCCAATTTAAAATTTTCTAATAGTCCTGATTTTGAAGAGCATAAAGATATAGGTGAAATGAATTATAACAATATATTTTGTTGAACACAATATATCCAAAACAGCATCAGTTCCACATTTAATCAATGCACATTATTAATGAGATATATTACATTTTCTTTTTTCATTTCTTTTTTTTTTGCACCACGTTTCCAAAATCAGGTTTGTATTTTACACTTATCGCACAGCTCAGTGGAAGTGCTCAAAAAGCTACAAGTAGCTAGAGGATACCATATTAGACAGTTTAGATCATTCTTCCTTCCCACTTATTTAACTAAATCCTACTTAAACTAATCAGGGTTAACTTCAAATCTTGGACTTAACAAAGTCCTGTATTCAGAGTACATGATTTATAAACAGTTGAAAATTCACTGACTAAGTATTTCCGGCTTCCAGAGGTACATGCATGCAGCCATCATAACTTTGTAGGAAATATCTGGTGTTACGGTTAGTGCTTAATACCCATCCACCTATCGCTTGCCCCATTATATACATTACTTTATTAACTTCCATGATTAGCTTGTGAGATTGTGCTCATTTTACAGATGAAGAAACTGAGTCTTAGTTAAGTAGCCTAATCAATGTGATGCTGCAAGAAAGAAGCAGTGTCAACGTTCAAGGCTGGCAACCTGATCACAAAGCTCTAGCTCACGCTAGTCGTCAGGCACTCCTGGTCCTGAGATGACGCAAGGAGTGCCAGACGTATCCAATTTCATGGGTTTCTAATTTAACGTGACCTAAAACTGAAGGTTAAAAGGACTGGAAGCATTAGTGATGAGAGAGTAACTAAGCAAGGAAAGAAACTATAGGTCAGGACATCGAGAATGCCCATTTCATGTGCCTGATGTAGAAACACACAATACGTAGCTCCTGCTTGAGTGGCAGTGAAGAATTAATTACGTGGCCATGAGCGAACCCACCTGAGCGGTTATAGAAAAATAAGTATATTGGAAGGTGCTTTGTAAAATGGGGCTTTAGGGATGTAGAAAAATGAACGCATTGACAAGTAGGGAGCAATTAAATCTATTATCACCGGGAGAACCATTACCATCAAAATAATCATCTCCAAATTAAAGCGTACAATAGTACTTTGATTCATCAACATTTTTACTAAATGGGAAACTTTGGTTAGCTTGTCAAGAGGGAATTTAGGCAGTTTTATCAATAGCGTAATGAATTCAAGGTAGCTCTGGCTTGATCTCCCACCCTTCTGCTTCCACTTACAAATTTCTTTCAACTCTCACTGTCCCTTTACCAGTTCTTGTCACGTCCCTACACACACACCTCATCTTCCACTATAGGAAAATGTATGCAATACACACCGTGTAAGTTTCCAAGTTTACGGTGGGTCAGGGCACTGAAGACCAATCTCTTTTGCTTCCGTGCTTTTTCTTAAGACAGGTCTCGTACCATTTGTAACATAAAAGTGAATGAATTGATTACTGATAACGGCATCATTTAAGAGACCTTAGATTTCAAAGATAAACTTTTTCACCAAAATCATGAATAGTCAATTGGCCCATATTGAAGTCCATCATGATGTACCATCGCTGGTTTATACACTGTAATTAAATTCCTTCTCCCTAATATATTTCTGGTCATGAGTTGTTTTATGGGCTTTCTTACATTTTCTCTTCTAGCATCTGATTTTACAGAGCTTTAAAATGGAATTTTTAATGAAGCGGGGTTTTTCAGTCTTTGCTATTTCTCAGCATTATTATTTTCAGCACACTGGATTGAGTGCTACTACAGATAGCCATTGAAAGCAGCACTTTCTGAAAGGTCAGGATATAATTTTCTGAAGGACGTCACTGTGATAAGGCAGGACTTGGGTGACTTCGTTTCCAGCACATGCCCTGACATCAGATCACTGACGGCCATAGTGAAACTCAGCCAAACAGAGGGCTGGCCCAGCGGTACGCTTTTGCTGTTCATTCATTCCTTCTTCCCTCATTCATTTGTTCCACAAGCACAAGTATAGCTTCTGCTATGAGCCTGGCACTAGAGACAGACACGTTTCCGTTATCTGAGAAGCTATCATTTTACAAGAAGCTAATATGCAAAGAATATGCCTCGCACACCAGCAAGTAACACCGGGAATGGGAGTTAGTGATTGCTATTCATTGAGCAAAGCACACACCACTCTTTTCCTCCACTTCCAGCCTAACAGGGCTAAAGTACCCCTCTATCACTGGTCAGGGCCAACACCACCACCACCACCTTGGCTGTCACTCTAGACATAAGCAACAACGCATTTGATCGACTGTTCTGGAAAAGACAGTAAAATACTCTACGATGTCCTCATGAGGTCCCTGTCCTGCCTTCTCTGCCATCAGCTCTCCTTTACTCGACATTATGTCATCTGTCTAAGCTTTTTGGGTTTCCACTTCTTATTTCTATGTTTAGCTTTATTTTCTGTTACAGGCAAACTCTACGTGAGTAGTTCTGAACGCTGGCTACACATTAGATTAATTTAGGGAGCTTCAAAAATAGACCCATAGCAGGACCTCTCCTTGAAATTGTGTTTCAACTGGTCTACAGCATGGCCCGGACACCAGCATTTTTCTTTTCTTTCAATTACATCTCTTACTGAGCTATAATTGACATACAGCACTGTATAAGTTTAAGGTATACAGTATATTGACTGACATGTATCAACAAATGATCACTACACAATACATTTCGTTTTCGATGATTCTGCAAAACAGCTAAGATTCCAAAATTTCTTCTCTATTCAGTCATTGATCCTGAAGCCTAAGGAACCAGACTTGGATGAAATCACAGACGCGCTGGGCAAGCCTGCATAGTCCTAAATGGGAAAGAGCACTGCCCCTCCCCACCAGGAAGGTATTGAGCAGTTTATCTGGGCAAGAGGCAGAAAAGGCAAGAGGCTGTTGGTTAAATAATAACACAAGGCAAGCCTCACAGTGGGAGGCAAAGACATCTAAAACCAAAGAAAGAAAATGCGAAATGGTAACAAATTTTAAGACACATGACTGCATGAGAGCTGGAAACATGTTTCTGCCTGAAGGTTGCGGAGCAGGCAATCAGTAACACAACTTGCGGACGTCTAATCAATAGATTTGAGGCCTGTTAGTTATATTTCTGAGTTTCTGCTGTGGGTGGTACAGCAAGCTTCCCGACAGTCATCGTGGGTCAGAACCAGGGGTTGGGAAGCCCAGGGTTCTTCTTGGATGCAACAGAGACCAAGCTGGAAAAGGCCATGTTTATCAACCTAACGGTCAGGGAACTAATTCAGAAAATTCTAGCTTCCTTTAGTATCACAATGGATTTACGAAGCATACATTATCTGAAATTTAAAAATCCAATTCATATTTCCAGGCTGTGCCATCACTGCAGGTAGGAAGCAGCAGTTCTGCAGGTGATAATTTGGGCACACAGGGCGTGCCTGGAGCCAATAATGAGAATTCGAGGGAGTCACAATGATCGACGTAAGTTGGGCGATAGATTTAACACGGTACTATCTACAGTTGTCCTTGGAGGAACTTCAAGCATTTATCGTCGCAAGGCAGCAAGGGTGCTTTTATTTGGAGTTTTCCCTTTTTGAGGTGGGAAACTATGAAATGCAGTGGGAAAAGTTCCAAGCTCTTTCAGAATCACCACATATCCTAGCAGGACACCTAACCTCTTCAATACGATTTCTTCAACCATAAAATGGAAAAAATAGCATCAAATGGGTTCTGAGTTTCTTCTAGCTATAGAAGGCTATGAATTGATTAACACTGAATTTTGCAGGAGTTTGGGGGCACTGCTGGCAGGTGTGTGTGTGTATGTGTATGTGTACGTGTGTGTGTGTGTGTGTGTGTGTGTGTGTGATGTGTTTGTTTACGAGGCAGAAATTAGACAGTGTTAAGATTTTAAGGCTGACTTGAAAATACGTGTTTGCCTTATGCAAGCAAACTGGACAATTAGAAATACTCATTAAAAGAACTCAGCTTCCACAGGAGGGGTTTTCTGGAGCTGTGCAGGAGCCTGTCACGTGATTATTTTGGAGCGAGGCTAAAGAATTAGCAACGCTTATGAAGGCTGGTGGCCAATACCCTTGGCAGAAAGAGTTTCTGGGGATTAAAGAAGAAAAACGCTTAACTTTTCATGGTAGTTTACCAATCTTTCGTAAGTTTCCACATACAGTACCTACAGGGAAAAACTTCAGGGTATTTACTCTAGCTTTACGGTAATGTGAAAAATTTAAAAAAAAAAAAAAGAGAGATGACAGAAGAATAGATTCTGACCCATTTCCAAGTTCATAGGATCATAAATGATCCCTTACAGAGTTTTGAGTAGCTGAGGCAGAACTCTCCAATTACTCCTGTGGGGAAAAGAGCTAATGCTACCAAGAACGAATGAATTTCAGCGTTAATATGCGATAACTGCTTTCCATTCATTTTCTCATTCAATCTTCACTGCTATCTGAGAATAGCATTATCTTCATTCCATTTTGCAGATGAAAGCACAAAGGCTGAGCTAGTCTCAGAGTCGGTAAGCAGAGAAATAAGGCAACACCTACCCATGGTCCTTTAGTTGTTACCCCTTTCTATTTCCTCCTCATTCCAAAGTCGGTTCAGTTTTGTCTTTCCTTTTCTTTTTTTTCAACCCCCCTCAATTATCTTCCAGTCTGGACTCAGTAGACTTTTCAGCACCTACTGTACCTTTGCTCCTCACTGCTCTCTCACGAGGTTGATGGCAAGTCTTTGGTGATTTGTTTGTTTAATGGTCTTTTAGTCAAGTGGAAAACAGTGCAACCATCTGTTAAACGGTATGAAGTACAGTTTACGTGCAAAAGAAGATGAGAGAAGAGAGGCTTGGTGAGGTCTTCCAAGGCTTCCAAGAACTAGCTATTGAAAAAGAAAAGTCAGAAAAACGGATGGGGTTAGGGGGAGAGAGAGAGAGAGAACGAATCCAACAGTGGCAATGATCGCCGGGGCATATCTTTGCTACATCAGTAACACTGCACACATCTCTGATTCTCTGTCATTCTCTTCTCGCTCTAGTCTTCCCACTCACACACATGCTCATGCTTAGCGAACAGGGACCATCGTATGGGAAAGACTGATGTGGCTGTATCACTCTGAATAGGCGGATACCTCTAACTTCCCTACAAAAGGGATCTATTGAAAAGAGAAGGAAAAACAGTATCTATAAAAGCCATGAACTAAACTGTAGCATCCCTTGGTACTACTGGCCAAGCCAAAACAGACGCAGTCTTTCAATGCAGGCCAGTATAAAATACAGAGTTTATTTAGAGTAGTACTGTTCTTTGCAGCCTGGTTTTATCCAGTTACATTACTAAATACTGGGTTACTCTAGGTCACACGGTAGACCATTTCATCCTCACGTACCTTTGGTTACTGTCAGTGCAGACTGAGTCAAAGGTCTTGTACACGCATTACCTGGTGGTGATGGTGGCAGGAGGGTTTTAGTGCCAGAGTCTCTATCAGTCACACCAAGCCACGCCAACAAGCACAGCATCTTAACAGAAGCCGTGTGCTTGCTTGGCAAATGCACCTTCCTGGCAAGAGCTCCAACCACCACTCCCCCATCTGACCCAACACTGCCTGTAAGTCCCTCCGTAGGGAAATGATTTGGGAAGCAGATTTTTCAGGACTGGAAGACAAGGATTCAGTTTTAGGGCATGTGAGAGTTTGGCAGTGGCAGAAATGGGTCCATACTGATTTTTATGGAACCTGGTTCTTTATTCTCCTTGACTACTTTGCTTCTTACTTTGAACTAAAATTAAGAGCTGATCTTTTATAATTTGAACAGTCAGGACAAAAATTTCTCTGAGAGATCAAGAGATTTGACTTGACCTATGGAAGAAAGAACATCATAGTTATAAAGAGCACTGTCTTTGGAGTCAAAGAGAACTACCTTGCCTCTGCTTCTTAGCAGCTACGTGACCTTGGGAAAGTTACCTAACTTCTCTGAGCCACAGATTTCTAATTTGCAGTATTAACAGGGATCATAATAGTCCCCACCATAATATAGCCTGACTTTGGTGAGAACTGATGAGAAAAAGTATCTAAAGCATTCAGTAAATGTCACTGTAATAATGATATAAATTATCACCTAATCTAATCAAAATGCAAGAATTAGAGCTAACTAGAGGGAAACTACATCCCTTCCATAGTTCATCGTGGCTGCTGGCTTGCAAATAGATTTCTAATTTAGATAAAAAGCTAGTTTGCTTGCTCTCAGCTAATTTAATACCTTTTACTAGCATGTACATACTTGTTATAATGAGTTGAACGTCAACTACTTCTCCCCAAGGGACAACTTAATGTCAGACTCTTCACGTAAATTGTCTTTTTGCTTAACAATAATCAAGAGATAGGTACTACATCCCGGTTTTACAGAGGAGTTTCAGAGACATTGTGCGACAGGCCCAAATTTGTGCAGTCAGGATTTAAGCCTACCTCTTCTGAGTTCACTGCTGTTGCCTCAGGTTCTCTGGACATTAGAAAATGTACAACAATAAATGCTTCCCTGCAGTGCGCACATCTCTGCACCAGGGACTGTTCTAAGCACTTAGACGTGTAAGCTCAAAATCTTCATAAAACCCTGTGAAGTGAGTACTACTATTCCCATTTTACAGATGAGGAAACTGAGGCACAAGGAAATTAAGGAACTTGCCCAAAGTGACACAACGAATTAAGCAGAAGAGCTGGTGTCAGAAACCAGACCATTTCTCTCTGAAGCCTGCACCTGTTTACCACCAGGCCACAGAGAAGACAGCGAGCATAAGATACTTTCTGTCAGAAGGAAGGCAGCCAAAGTGGAAAGCATTCCATTTTGAATGCTTTGTGGACGGACACTCTTATCTTTTCTCCTTGGTATTTCATACCCCAGATGAAGTGTTAGCACCTTTCTTTCAGTTAAACATGGCTGTGTGTTGACCAGCCTTTGCAATGTATTTCCATTTTATAGAAACAGCGAGAGACAAATGTGATAATACTAGAAGTGAGGACATAAAACTGAAGACTAGGGACATTTCCCACTATCACACGGTGAGATCCCGGCGGCAGAGAGAGAGGCGCGCTTCATTCAATCCTGGGCTCCCAGAATCCCAGAAGGATCCATGGCGTTCCCTTGGGGTCTTTCTGTCAGTCAGGCAAACTCCGCCGAGTGACAGGATCCAAAGTCACTGGGAAGATAAGTCCTTCATTTTGACGGTAAGCAAACCTAATCTTGATGATTCAAAATCTCACATAATTGAATTAGAGTGCTTTAAAGCACTCTCAAATCCTTCCATCTTTGAAGGTGAAGATGTGAACTCTGCCTCTTGGGTGTTGCCTCTGCCCATCCTCAATTAGGATTTGCAGCTGACAGCCAGAGGGAGAGGAAGCCTATTTGGGTCCAGCCTTGCCAACAAACACAGATGGGCAGTCACGTCCCCAGGAATCCCCAGCCCTCACACCAAGCTTCAGACATCACAAAGCATTAGGAAGGGATTAACTGTCCCCCACAGGTTTGAAAGTGGAGCCTGTGCTATACTTATACTATACACTCAGCCCAGACAGACTTGGGGACAGGTACACAAATGCTAAGATTTCAGAGTCACACTGCCTGGACCAGCTCCTAAATATAACAAAAGCCAGCGTGTTCCTGGGCTTCCCAAAAAATCCCAGGTGGCTTAAAAGAGATGAAGGGGAGAGAGAGAAGGCAGGGAATATTTTAGTCCAGCCCGAAATGTCTCCCCATCTACACAAATTTTTAGACCACGTTGTCTCATTCTCCAATTATACTTAAAATAAATTTTCTTCCTTATGCTAACCCTGTCATCAAGACCCTCCTTGGATCCAAATTTTAACTTGATATATTCTCTTATAAACGTATTATTCCCTTTAATTAAATTTGAGTTAATTAGAACTAATGGCATTATTCAAAGTTGTTCTTCCCCTGCTGAGGGAATACAGTATCATAAAATTATGCTCAAATCTCGATGCCAAAAAAGAGAAGTGAAAGTGAGATATTTGACATTCCCAGGGACATGAATATGTTTAACCTAAAAATCACAATTGGTTGGTAGGGGAAAGAAAATAACGCTTGGAAAGAAATTCATCCATTTTGTTCACAGTCTAATTAAACTCTTGGGCCAGCTGGGGGGTGATTAGAACTGTGGAGTCTTAGGTCCCACTCCAGACCCAGCTAATCAGACCTTGCATCTCTACAAGAGCCCCACGTGATTCAGGAGCAGCAGAGGTTAGGCAGCCCTTGCCTATACTCCGTCTGACGGCCTCCATGCTGTGGTCACCACGAACAGAAAGATAATCCACCCAGTTCCATACCCGCGTCCGTCTTGTGGGAACGGCTCTTGGTTAGTGATCGAGCATTTCCCAACTACACTTAGTAATTGAGCCTGAGCTTCCAGAATGCTTCAAGTTTTCTCACACTTGGATGAAGTCCAAGAACTCTTCCCAAGCTGGACATCAACCAGATTTAGATGGGTAACCAGAAATATCAGCGTGCACACCGAGAGGGTAATTTCCCTGGAATCTGAACAGTCATGAATAAATGGATATATTCCAAACTTCAGAGAGTGCCCGTGTTGTGCCATCTGACGCCCTGGCTTTTGACTTGAGGAGAGAGAGGGCAGGTGACCAGAATGTACGCAGGCTGTTTGTTAGGACTACAGCGTCAGGCTGGACACGTCGTACACTGCTCGAGCCTGGGGTGCTGCGTTCATAGCATAGTTTATGTATGTTTTCGTTATGGAATGACTAAGTATAAATATTCTGAGCTACTGTGGCACGGTCTGTTTAACTGTCTTGCATGGGAATAACATTGTGATACCCAGGTGAAAGATGATCTTTCAATTCCAACTTTACAGAACAAAGAAACACCCCACCGAAAGAGTCTCCCGAGTAGAAAAGAGAATGCAACGTCCAGGGCCAAGTGCTGACCCCTCAGTGTCTCCAAAGGGAAGACAGAGATACAGAATGCTCAGGTTAGAAAGACGGAACCACAGAAGGTGTGCTGGCAGAATGTCTTCCCAAAGACGTTCATGTTCTAATTCCTGCGGCCTGAATAGGTAAAGTTACAGGGCAAAGAGACTTTGAAGATGTAATTGAGGTTATCAACCATAAACAAACAAACAAACAAACAAACAAACAAAAAAACAGGGAGATTATCTTGGATTGTCTGAAAGGGACCAACCTAAACACACGAGCCCTTAAAAGTAGAGACTGTTCTCTGGGTAGAAGCAGGAGAGGTAAAGAAGAAAGACTAGATGCATGAGAATTGCTGGTTTCACGATGGAGGGGGCACCGAGACTAGGAATGCAGCAGGTGCAAGAAAGGTTCCTACTGACAGCAAGGAAGTGGCGGGGGGACCCCAGCCCTATAGCTACAAGGAACTGATTTCTGCCAACAATTTGAATGAGCGTGGAAGCAGATTCTACCCCAGAGCCTCCAGAAAGGAATGGAGTCCTGCTGCCATCTTGATTTCAGCCTTGGGAGACCTGGAACAGAGAAACCAGCCACAAAACTCTGAGATAAATTCACATTGTTTTAAGCTGGTAATTTTACGGTCATTTGTTTTGGCAGCAATAGAAAACGAACACAGAAAGGATTAAGTACAAATGCACCGAATTTAACGGAACTGAATTATTTCAAGATGAAAGTTCCACATGGAGGTTATGTGTAACAACATACTGCCATGTTGGGGAAGGCCGGAGGTGGTAATGAACATAATTTTGATCTTCAGCAGTGAATTTTGTCAATGGAATATTGAGTATGCCCATTAACTGTCTTGATTCAGTTTTCTAATTAAACGTTTATTAGTTAACTGCATGATTCTTTATATAGTAACAGATCAGACCAAATCAGGATGATATTATCACTGATGAATGAAAACATTTCCTCCTGACAAGGAAAGCTGGCACCGTCACACTTATGTGCCATGGTGTCAAGATTGTGTCACCTTGGAGTGGCAGCAATAATCGTGAAGAAATATAGTTCACAGAATTAGCATTCTAACGCAGGGGTCAGCAAACTTTCCCTGAAAAATGGCCCACAGTAAGTATTTTAACCTTTGCGGACCAAATGGTCTCTTTTGCAACTTCTCAACTCTGCTTGGGGAGGGTGAAAGCAGCTGTAAATAATATGCAAATGAATGAGTGTGGCTGTGCTCCAATAAAACTTTTTTGGCACTAAAATTTGAATTTCATGTAATTTCCACATGTCATGGAATATTATTTTTCTTTTTGGTGTTTCTCAATGCTTTAAAACATGTGAAAACCACTGTAAGTGTGGAGGTCATACAAAAATCAGCAGTTGGTTGCAGTTGGCTGATCCCTGCCCTAAAATTAAGACTGTACTTGCAGAGAGGAGATACCAGCACAAGACTGAAAACCAGGATGGGTTGACAACTCTTTCAGGCCATTGTGAATAATACAGAAATCAACTCAGTAGGAACATCTGTTTTTCGAAAGGATTGAAATATTTATTTGTTAGGACTCTAGCTTGACAAAAACATTTGTTCATATATCGATCCTGAATGTCTGACAATTGAACAATTTCATTAGCATGCTGTGGTGGGTTGAATGATGTCCACCCAAAAAAGATATGTTGACATCCTCACCCCCAATACATCAGAAGGTGACCTTATTTGGGAATAGGGTCTTTGTAGACGTAACCAAGTTAAAATCAGGTCATTAGGTTGTGTCTGAATTTAATATGACTGGTGTCCTTATGAAAGGGGGAAGTTTGGACAGACACACACAGGAATAACATTACGTGAAGATGAAGGCAGAGAATGGAGTGATACCACAGAAGCCAAGCAATGCCAACACCTGCCAGCAAATAACCAAAAGCTGGAGAGAGGCATGGCACGGATTTCTACCCTCCCCAGCTCAGAAAACAACCACCCCCATCTGACGTCTTGATCATGCACTTCTGGCTTCCCGAACTGGGAGACAATAAATTTCTGTCGTTCAAACCACTCGGGTTGTTGTACTTTGTTAAGGCAGCCCAAGGAAACTAACACAAGTGTATGTATTCCTTTTGGAGTTAGGATATAAAGGGGTGTCTCTTATGTATCTTCTTCCCTGTATTTGCCAAAATAACTGCATGCGGGCAGAAAGGGCAATGCTAACGAACGTGGTACTGTGGGAGACAGGCTAGCAGTTGGCACTCTTAAGAAGAACGTATCGAAAGTCTGGCCTTTTCATCTGTTAGCTTAAAAAAAAAAATCAACATTAGTGAGGTCAAGTCAGGAGCTAGAAATGCATACATGCTACCTACAGATGCCTTGCTACTACTAGAAAGCGGCGTTTGAGCAACACACACTAAACATAAACTAGAAATACAGATTGCACCAAATGTGTAAAATGGAAGATTGCTGGCTTTGGGGTAGAGTAGAATAAAAAAAAGGAATAAGAATTCTGTGACTTATTAACTTCCTGCCAGGTTACATCTCTCTATCTTAATTATGTGAATTTTATTAAATACTGTGGACAAGAAAAGAACTTGCTTTCAAAACACAAAAGAACTTACTTGAAGATTTAATTCCTATGACCATTATAACTAGTGGTGTGCTGGTAAATGTTTAACAACCAGCGGCTGGGGGAGATGAGGGAGGGCCTGGTTTGTAGAGTTTGCCAATTTCTAAGGTATAACTATCCCCCCTATAGTCCACTTCAAGCTACTAGCATTATTTCACTGCGCGCTTAGCAGAGAAGAGATGTACACACTCATTTATCACCATCTGGTGTGAGCCAGCTCCAGCAGCCAGCTGGTTATAACAATAATAACTTAACACAATTGTATATTAGACAGACATCCTGGCTTCAAATAAGTCAGCTTGTTGGAAGGGAGAGGGCAAGATGGCACCTTGGTATTGGAAGTGATTCCAGAATTTCTAGACAGTGCTACCTCTAACTAGCTGTGCAACATTGAGAAACTGACTTTATCACTCTAGGCCTCAGTTTCCTCATTGGTGTATTTATTCAATAAGTGATTCCATCCCTGGCTCCATAATCAGCATGTGAGTCAGGCCGGGCCAATCACAGTGTCACGTTTCCTTTGCCATCACGGCTACCGGAGTGATTGGTATGAGATTCAAGCCAGACGGATAAGGCTCAGCGATGACTTACTGTGATGATGATGATGATGATGACTTTGGAATTTGGGGGAAAGAAAAAGTTGTTTTCCACTGGGATTGTTGAGAGGACAGAATGGAAGCTTGCAGTTTCTAGGAGCCATGGAACTCAAGGAAGGGTGGAGCCTGCCTAAGACTGATGAAGGTAGAGTTGGGATTAACTTCAGGTGACATCTGTGCCCCTCATATGAGGTTACCAGCCACCATGAGTCTATTCCCCCTGCCAAAGGGATTCTTCCCATTAACACCCCAATCTTCCCCTTAGCGTTTCTTTGAGCATGAGTTGCAATTTAGTCTTCAGAAGTCCTGGATTTATCCTATCTAGATTTACCACATCTGGCTTTACCGTATGTCAGAGCTATTGTGTGGCCCTAATGCTTCCAAATGTCTTCTTTTTTGGTCCTTGGTGTCATTGTCTTCCACTCTCTTACTTTGGGACAATAGTTTTGACGCTCCTCAGTCACATTACCATTTATTTAGTGCGTAAAAGGTCAGCACCTTATCCCTAATGAATTCTGGGGTTGCACAGAGCTCACAAAGTACAAATCTATTTTGGAAGCTTTGAAGTAGAAGGATGGAGGCACATAGAATGCTCTACAAAGGTAAGAAGCGAGCCAGCACACTAACCCAGCCAAGCCCCTCACAGTGGGGCTCTCATGATGTTATTCAACAGAACAAATGTATTCAGGGAGCAGGGCTAGGCCTGTTCCCAAACGTTGACCCTAAGAAAAATCCAACCCCCAATATTAGCTTATCCAAGGATGCAAAGGTAAATGCAAAGGTGAGAACCTTACTATCTGAAAGCTGCCCTGAAGCCCTAGTATTTATTAGTATGAGTTCTCCTGATATCAACGTAAAGAATCGAGTGGGCATAGCTCTTTGGGGGCTACCCTCTAGAAACTCTCCCAAAACGTGTTATTTTGATGCTTGGTTAAGCCCTTCTTTCCTGCTAAACCACTGTGAAAAGACGTGCTTCAAATAATGCAGCTGCCCCTTCAGCACACAGCACACGTACGTCCTCACGGGGACACAATCCACACAATAAGGGATAATGCCGTTAGTTCTGCTATAACATCACACATGAGTTTCTAAAAATCACCATGCTATGCAAAATTGTGCAATAAAAACCCAGGGCTCATGAGGAAAATGGATGCTCAGAAACTTCTGCAGTAAAATGTTAAAAAGCAAGTCACCTTATAAAAATGGCAGCAAAGTTTTACACATGTTCAATGGTTCAGAAATACCTAAACACTACAATAAATATAACCCTTGATCTTGAAACGATCCAGAGTTTGCTTGTGGAAGTGGGCTTTGGGAAGATTACAGTTATCATATGATGACAAGGTTGTCTATAACAGACAATATAATTAGATGTACAGAAAAATCCACTTTTCAAACTTCTAAAAAGCGTGTTTAAAATCTGCCTTTTCTTTCACTCCTTAGGGACCTCCTCTAGATTTAGCACCTGGGATCCTTATATTTTTGCCTCCTATTCTGCATAAAAAATCTTCTTTCATTGAAAGAATGAGATAACCTTCGTGACTGATAAGGTTATTAAAGGACTAGCAACACTTTTGTGGGGATCAAAGCTTGCAGGTAAAGGAAGCATATATTTTTGGATGTTATCAAACTAATGAGGGAGTTGCTGGAGGTAAAGAGGTCTTCTAACTACTTCGTAAACACTAGCACAGGGGTCCTCCCCTCAGAACAAGAGCCCTCCATGCCCCCCTTTCTCCTGCTGTGTAACGAGTGCCTATCACATCAGAAGACGCATGTCTGCATCTCGGTTCCTCCTGAAACTAGTTGTTGGAAGGAGTCGTTCCTGGCCCACCCCCACCCACAAATATCCTTCACAAGGGTGTTGTGAGGAACAAATGAGAAAACAAGGTTTCTGGCATCGTGCTTATCTGGTCAACGGGGAGGCAGCTTGGCTGGTTGCGAGCATCCATTTTACAATCGGACTTCCTGGATTAAAATCCTGACCGCTGCTCTTTATTGGAACTTGGATTATCTGTTAGGCTAAGGTTCCATTTCTTCATCCATACAATGGGGATAACAATCCTTTCTTTTTTTTAAAAAATTACTATTGGGGAATAGTGGGGAACAGTGTGTCCCCCCAGGACCCATCAGCTCCAGGCCAAGTCGCCATTCTCAATCCAGCGGTGGAGGGCGCAGAGCACTGGTCCATGCGGGAATCGAACCGGCGACCCTGGTGTTATGAGCACCGCGCTCCAACCACTGAGCAAACTGGCCGCCCAACAATCCTTTTAAGAACGTAAAATAACTACTTACCAAAGGACTCAGCACAATGTCTAGACAAAGGTAGTCCTCAACAGGTGCTATTAGTAATAATAAGAGGAATTCTGCAAGAGCTAGCTCTATGAACACCCTCTGTACACCGAAACACAAACGTTAGCCACGGAACTGCAGCACATCGTACATACACGCTGACCAAAGAGCGGCTGAATGGGGTGCGTTACTATTTCAAAAGACACTTAAAAGTCTATCCCGGAGGATGTGGCCTGAGCTTTGGGGTTTGCTGAGTAAAGCACAGCTCCTGCTCCCCCAAGAGACTAGTAGCACAAAACTGCTGGACAGATGACCTATGGGAGAGCATGGCCTGTGAGCCCAGACATTCGGTTGCCGTGCACAAAGCTTATGTAGAGATTCAAGCCAAGACCCTTCCCTCCTCAGCTCTCCAGCCTGGACACCAGAACTGATGTACATACCATGTTAATAAATGTGACTCAAATCTTCTGAAGATGCAGGATGATTCTAGGTTTTCCTTCTGACAATAGTCTTTTTATAGAAAGAGCATCGCAAGGCTGCTTTTGAAATGGCTTTTTTTATTCTGGTGACTTTGGGCACTTTTGTATTTAAGCCATTCAGCATCTTGCTTTTGAAATGGTTAGGTGTGCTGTGTGGCCACCTTCTCGAGGCACTGACAAGTTCTGATTCTAAAGCTGGAGTCTGCAGGCAACTCTTTCTCTGCAGCTGACAGTGACGTCCTCGTGTTCTTTCCTGGAATCGTATCACCTGGTAATTCAATGCTAGCGTTTGTTGAGAATAATTTATTTTCTCCTTTGGACCAAAAATAAAATCCGCAAATGTCAAACATCTACCACCTTGGAAATAAAGATTTTTAGCAAATTTGGAGTTTCCTTCTCATTTAGTGCAGGGTATTGAGCCTTTTACTTTGAAACAGTAATTTAGATGAATTAAAGCTTCTAGCATGTGAATGTTCTAGATTTATTTATATGCGAGCTCCTTGGGGCAAGGACTTTTCTTTGTCCCCTGCTCCATTCCCAACATCTAAAATGGTGTCTGCAACACTAGGTACTCGTGCGAGTTTCTTATGTAACAACCACAAACAGTGATTTAAAAGAAACAAACACCCAGCATCTCCCAGTTTTTGTGGGTCAGGAGCCCAGATAAGGCTTGACTGGGTCCAATATTAGGGTCTTAAAAGCCACAATAAATGTGTCAGCCAGTGCCAAGGTCCCCACTGGAAAGGGGTCTGCTTCTTGGGAGGCAGAGTTCACTTCCTTCCAGCTGTGATACTGAGGCTTTGGTGTCTTATCAGCTGTGCCTGGCAGCTTCCTCAGCCATCCTCAACTCCTTGCCATGTGGGCAAGCCCACAACATGGCAGCTTGCTTCTTCAAAGCCAGCGAGGAGTGAGAAAGACAGGCGTTGTGATGCTACGTAATGTAATCACATCCATGGAACTCTATTGGTCAGAAGCAAGTCTCAGGCCCCACCCACACTCAAGGGGAGATGTGACACCAGGAGGTGGCAGTCATGCCGCCACCCTAAGAGTCTGTCTGCCAAGCGCTTGATATGAGGTGTTGAACAAATGAACGCAGGACCACAGCATCTAGGTAACATCCAGTTAGTAGGATCGGATGGGGTACATTTAAATTTTGAGTCCTTTATTTTACTCTAATCAGTAGCGTTTCCATTCCTTCTTGAGTTAAAAACAATGACAACAACAACAACATATCTCTGAGTAAAATAATTTGTTAAATGCCATCTCAGGCTTATTTGGGAAGAGACCATAAATGTATAACAGAACGGTGACGACATCTGTTTTTGTGGAAGAAAGTGTTTCTGAAAGCACAAGGGGTGATGTGCCCTGGAAGAGTAACAGCTCCGTCAGGGGAAAGGCACTGAGTGTGTGTGCTCCCTCTTTCAGGCTGTTCTCCCAGATTGTCTGAGCACACAAGTCCCTTGAGAACTTTCCCACAGCAATGTCCAGATCCAGGCTTTGCCTGAGAAACTAGTACAGAAAGCCAAGCATGCATCAGGAAGAATAAAGACATTTAAGAAGTTAGCATGTGTGGGTGAAATAGTTCGTGGTCCAATACTTTACTAATACGAGCATCAGATAAACTGGACTGCTTGAAAGATGAGAGCGGAGTTATTAGAAAAATAGGGAGGCATGGTTTTCTTCTGTGCCGATTAGTGATTTATAGGATAAGCCACAGCCCAGCTTAACCACTCTGTCTAATGAACAGAGGCTTATGCACTAATGAAGAAGCCCTCTAACACTGGGCAGGCTGTAAAAAGAAGGGGTGATCATGAGGGCACCGATGGAGCAGGGGCTAGAAAGTACACAAGATGCAAATGAGAGTGTGTCTCTGGGGCCAGCCTGAGTGGGTGTGACCTTTTGCAGCTGAGACTTGGGGACCTGACTTCTCCAAGACTTCTCATCTATAAAATAGGGACAGTAACAGACTGTCCCATGGTTGCTACGAGAATTAACATAGGGAATGCATTTAGAATAGAGCCAGGAAGATAAATGTTAGCTGGGAGATTTAGTATTAGTTGTTAGCAAAACAGATTTAAATTGATCCAACCAATCGCATGCATCCAAACACCTTCTTTCACAGAAGCATGAAAAACAGGTAAAACTGTTTGTAAATTCACTCTGATATCCTTAGACGAAACCCTATTAATTCATGACTCCTGACAGCCATTTTCTTTCCCCCCCCAAACCAACAATGAACTGTAGGTTCCCCATTCTGACATGTCACAAACGGGTAATCTTTGTAATCTGGACTAAGCTTCCTGCGTGCTGGCAGCCTGGTTTCTTGGAACTAGTTCACGAGGTCACCACTCATATCTTTCCCCTAACAACCTATCATCAACCTTCCTTCATTTGTAAAACCTCTTCTGATTTTTCATCGTCCCCTGAAATGTGTCCAAAAGGCCCAGGTTACAAAGACCTCTCTTAGAATGGATGGGTGACTGCACACCACAGCTTGCATTCTCCTGCCAGCTGTGCCCACCCACTCTGTTTCAGTAAATGACCCCTTGGTTCTCTTCCCCACTCCTTCTGTGTCTGCTTCCTCAGGCCCACAGATGCCCAGTCCAGTCCTCCTCAAAGCTGGGGTTGAGGTCGGCGTTCCTGGAGTCATGGCACATTCAGAAGAGCAAATGACGAGAAATGCCCCTAAATCATGACGGGTACCTCTATGACCTAAGTTGGGAGAAGGAATTTATTTTCTTCCTCCAGCTTTCGGGAGAACTATTTCACCCGATCCATACAGCCAGAAAAAGGTAAGCTCGACATGGATTGACTCTGGCTGACTGGAACAGGACTCTTTACAACAGCAAGGCTGCCATGAAACGGCACCGTGATTAACAAGCCAGTCATTGAAAACACATCAAAAATACATTGACAAACCTCCTGTTTCCTTCTTCTTACACCATTCTGATTTCTGTAAAATCACAGTGCTGAGCCCATCCCCTTGTTTTATAGATGAAGGAATGCAAGCTCAGGGAGGTTAACAGTCTCACACAAACCCACACGACGAGTTCAAGGATGGAACAGATCCCAGGCATGGAAATGCTGGCATCCGGGGTTCTGAGAGCCGGAACCAGGAGACTCTCTTACAGGCCCCTCCAACACAAAGCAAGATGCACTGAGCACTTCAGTAGGTGGGAGTCTGGGATGAACCCACTTCAAGTCAAATTCTGCTGCATGCAAACTACGTTTGCATTAAGATTCCTATGTAGAACAGAATAATGCAACATTAGGGTTCTCTTACTAGATTCTTATATAGTCCTTATGGCATTAACTGCAGACTAACTTTTAAAGAAAATAACACAGTAGGATTTAATCGTCTAGATTATTCAAGTCCCTCTTCATTAGATGCCTTTGTATTTTTTAAAAAATTTGCCTGAAGTATTCAGATGAATAAATTAACCGTTTTTGGAGGTTTGCCCCAGGAAGAAATGAGTTTCATCCCCATGGCACTTTGCATATGTGGGAGGATGTTTATTCAGTCACTTGCCATCAAGGTATTATTTACTCTTAGACTTTCTAATAGATCATAATATTACTATTACATTATCTCAGTTGTTGTATATGATGGTAGATGGTGTCAGTAACATGCCTGAATGTCTCCTATTACTGGAAGGTCACAAAATGTTCCAACTAGTGTCACTACTCGGATAATAACAGCAGACTCTGTAGACATTATTCATAAGACTAGTTACCAAGGTGTGGGGCTTTTCCCCTTCTGAAATCATTTATAAACAATTTTTTTAAATGTTTATAATCTGTTGGAACCAGGCAACCATTTTTATTCCTGTTTCTCAGCGCTAAGTACAGCCCTAAGGAAAGTCTAAAGCATATTTATTTCCTTTTCACATTCTATGAGGATCGGAATGATATCTTATTTATCATTCCACCCCCAACCATTCACACAGGGCTTGGCACATTGTAGATATTCATTAACTATGCACTATGAGATAAAGTGATGTATTGAAGTAGATTACAGATAATTAATACAAATTTATGTTTTAAAAGGCAAACTGTGAACTATAAATCATTTACCTAAAGATCAAATATAGCAGATGAAATAATGTTGGAGAGAGAAATATTGCCTATGTGTCTGCTTGGATTTACACGAACACTCACCAAATGCATCAACACCAGCCTTCAGCGTTTAGTGCGAACATTTTTTCAAAATGAATTTCAAAAGATGACTAAATTATGCTACAGAGTTCATAAGGTCTTTATTTGATTTTTGTAATTTACTGACGATTTTAGTCTAAATTTGATTAAAACTGTGGTGTTACGACTGGACGATTTCTATTTTTTAAAAACACTGCACTGCTAAATCAAATGAGTGAAGGAAAACATTTGAGTCAAGTAATATTGTTATTATGGTATAAAAAGACAACACACACACACACACACACACACACCTTTCTAGGAAGCAACAGAAAAAAGCCACTCGCTAAACCGATGATCCATTCTATCTTTCTAGTTATTTGAGAAAAAAACCTGGAAGCTGGGATGTTGACTGAGTGGTAAGATCATGTTGGAGATATCTATTGCCACGTCTTCCAGGTATACCACCAGAGGGCAGAAGCTCCTTGGTATGTTCCAGAGGTCCTTCCAGACATGCTAGGCTGAAATCATTTGGATCAAACGAAGAATTCACATTCAGAAAGTGTTAAGAGATGCAATATACACAGTTCACTGGGATTCTTTTGAACAACCCATTCGCATAAGTTTGCAGCCTTATTTCTTTTTATCAAGAAAGGAAGACCCATACGTACTGAATCATTTATTCTGCATGTTTTGCGCTAGGATATTCATGCACAACTTAGATTTCTTGCAAAAACAAAAGTCTCAGAAAGGCAAAAGTCCAGATACCACAGAAGTAGGAAGGAACGGGGACTTGTTTAATGGATACGGAGTTTCAGTGTTGCAAGATGAAAAGAGTTCTGGAGATTGGTTGTGCAATAATACGAATGTACTTAACACTATTGGACTATACACTTAAAAATGGCGAAGATGGTAAATTCTATGTTAGGTGTGTTTTGCCACATATAAAATGCAAAAGTCCAGGTACTACATTCACTGCTGTATCTAAGGGCCTGGCACACAATCCACTGAATTGACGGATCTAAAATATAATCCCGGAGGGCCTGACCACCTTGGGTAGCAATGCTTCCAGGAGAAGCGTAGGCTGGAACACGAGGCTCCACCACAGACACATTTTAGAGGACACTGAAATGCCTGCCTCTACTACTCACGCTGGTGCATTTGAGTCCCTTTCTTTTGCAGCTTAGGAGCTGTTGTTAACTCCTTCTAGTTAGCACTAATTGCCACTGTAATATTAATATTGTAGCAGACGGAGTCAGGACTGAATCAGCACAGACAATAAACCTGTCTGTTTCTTTCCAGACGGGCCTTTCTAGTTTCTGCTGGGAGAACGCTGGTTAGCTTTCTGGGCAGAACATCTAAATGACTTGTTACATTTCCTTGGGCCTGGGGACATTATAACTGTTTCCGAGAAGAGTAACCAGAAAACTTAGTTACCTAAAGCAGCACTGCCCCATAGGGATACATCATGTAGAATTTCTATGCCGCATTTAAAGAAGTAAATATAAACGGGTGACATTCATTTTAATAATGTATGTTAGTCAACGCAATATAGTAAAAATATTTCTGTATGCAATTGATACAAATGTTTTTGAATAAGGTATTTCACACTTTTTTGGACTACATCTTGGAAATATGGTGTGGACATTACACTAACAATACGTCTTCAGTTCAGGCCAGCAACATTTCAGGTGCTCAGTTGCTACTACCATGAATAGCACGGCTCTAAACCATTAATTAACACATTCAATGAATCGGTGATGAAATCCTTTCATATATCAACCAAATGGTTCTGAAATTCATTTACATCTCGCTTTCACTGTTGCATTCTTGAAGGTTCTTTTAGTTGCTACCTAAAACTGATTGTCTGTACACCATGAAAATGTGGAACAAATCCTTTTTTTTTGGGGGGGGGGTAATACAAGATTTAGATGAAATAAAATTTGAAGATAATAAGATAAGGTTTTCGAACTGAAGGTGAGTAAATAAAATTATTTCACTACACTGTCTTAACATCAACTGCAAAACAATGAAAATTTATTTTTACTAAAATCATATGTTATTAAAATCCAGTTTTATCAGGGAGATGGCTGTATGACAACACAGCAATCAACACATATATTTACACGACTACCTGGGATGAATTAACTGACAAGAAAATAAGGAGAGTTTCTCCCATCCTGAACGTACGAGACCTCAAAAATCACTGGGGGGCACTATTTTGTTTTCATCTTGGCCTTGTTCCTCTGTTTCTAGGTCCTACAGAAACTTGAATCATTTGGAAAGTTAGTGCTTTGGGGTCATTTCTTATACACATTGCGCAGCTCGCAAGGCTGGTGACATAACGTCAGTCTACACTGCCATCTTGGCAGGTATTTTTGGCTTCCTCGTCACACAGATGCAGTGACACAACAGGCTGTAAGAGAAACAGCCGTGCGTGGAGGTTCCTCGGTGTGGGAAGCTGTGGAGTGGCTGTGGAGTGAAAGACGCCCTGTGGCATTTGCTGATGTGCTATCTTGTGAGCCCCAAAGTCATTCTCCCACATATTTAGACTCCTCACTAAAGTGACTGAGAAGCTTAGAAATGATTATGATGTGTGTTTTCTAAAAAAAAAAAAAAAAAAAAAAAAGGCTGTAGACAGCATTTGCCAAAAATCGCTCTATTTTTAATTGGCTGCTTATTTTTAGTTATTTATTTATTTTTGGAAGGAGGTAGGGGAATTTGGTGTCTGGGAAAACCATTTGATGAAGCTCAGAAGTAAAAGGAAGGCATGAAACACACAGGACCAAGAGAGAATCAGATATGGACACAGTTGTGAGTTCTGGAAATTGGTCTGTAGCTTCTTTTCCCTCCAGGTTTCTAAGCTAGGAAGGGTTCTGATGTCACCTGCTGCCAGCAACCTGTGGACCCCATTTTGGACCGATTCTGTAGATAGCACTTTGTCCCTAACTTTCCACAACCTTTCCTCTCCCTGCCTAATGAAACCTTATTTGATTTAAAGCCCCACCCAATGCCACGCAAACGGACAAACAGGTCATCTAAGGATCTGACACTGCTCTCACCCTTCCAGCCATTCCTAGACGATAGTTTCTCTCCTGGTGTTTGACAGTGTTTCAGAAGGAAACACCCTTAAAGCCGATTCCATAATCAAAGACGGGCATTCATGATGGGTGTTTCCGATGGAAGAGGAAGATGACAGAGGCAGGACGTGGAATGGGAGCACGGCACCACCATTTGAGGAAGGCAGGGCTTTGGGGCCCACATCAGGTGACACTGCTTCCTCCACCCAACCCGAGAGAGACCAGAAGGACGCTCATCTTTGAACGGCAGGTGCACCTTCCGTGCCCTGGGATTGGGATTTGACCCTTACCTTGCTTTCACCATGAAGCACAAACCAGTACATTGATTAATACAGACTAGAAGAATGGAGACATAAAAATGGACAATGAACCATGGCTTCTCTTGATTAGCAGACATTTTTACAACAGATCCTTAATTATTCAGTCACTCTTTCACTGTCTACTTGGAATGAGCCTGCATAAATCACATTAGAGCCGAAACCTGGCCCAGGGTGTGAAGTCACAGAACTTGGAGACAGAGAAATTCGGGAAGAAATTAAGGGATGCCTGAGAGCTGAGGGAGGCATGCAATCCCCTCCAAGCCTCCTCCATCATCTCAGTGTGAGGTGAAGAGTGGGAGGGAGAGTCCTACAGAAGCTGAGGCCATTATATCACCCCCACTCCATGCATCATGCAAATATTTATTGAATGTCTCTCTGGGTGCCAGGCATAGCTTTAGGAACTGGAAAGAGTTGTAACCTATGCAGACAAAACACTGCTCTCATAAACCTTACATTCCAGTGGGAAGTGGACGACAATAAACAAATCAGAAGTAGGAAAATTTCAGACCGTGGTACATGCTATGAAAATGAAACCAAATAATATGATAGAATAGAGAGGTGCTCCTTTATACAGGGCTGTTTGTAATGAACTCTTGGTTAAAAAAAATAATAAAAAATAAAAAATTCAGTAAACTTTGCAGTAAAAAAACGCTTCATGCCAGTGGCTTCACCCTCAGGAGGTTATATATGATAATGTTTTGTTGTTAGCTCCCACTCTTCATAAACAAGTCACTTGCATAACCGAGATCCATATTACTTTAAAATTTACAGCTGTGTTTCCACCCCAGATCTCATTTTGTAGCGACTGTAAATTTCCATTAGGAAGTTTAAATGGCTGGGAAATAGAAGATGGCAACTCAGAAAGGTCCTACGCTTAATTCCCACAAAATGTATACATTCAAAAGGAATCCTTTGACACACAATTTAGAAGGAAAGAGCAAGAGTAACGTGGTGGGTGGTCCATGGAGAATTTTAAAACGTCTGGATCTCTTTGGGTAGTTCAGAGAAGCTCTTTTCTTGGTCAGGATGAGGCAATATTGTGGCCTTGAGTTTCATGAACTAGGGATAGTTAATAATGGGGACCACCTTGCCCAAGACAGCTGACATTTCAACAGCAATACATTATTTTCGGGTGACTTCAACTTAAATTGCCGTTGGTCCATTGCCTTTATAAACTTATTAGAGCAAATTATGATACATGAAGCTGTGAGATTAAAGATTCCAGTGAAGGTGAGACTGCTTACCTTATCTTTCTTCCTCCATCCATTCATTTCATTCATTCATATTTATGTATATATATTATATATGCCTGCCTTATGTGGGCAAAGAAAAGCCCATTTATAGGTTTAAAGAATCTTTTTTTTTTTTAAAACCCTATTCAATTTTTGGTAAACTGTCCACATTTCAGAGTACAATACAGAGTTCCCAGTCTACAATATATACTTCTTTTCTACCTCATTATTTCTCAGTAATCTCCCCAAACACACCCACCCCCTATGGTCTGGCCTCTTAGAGCAGCATTTTTCAAAATGTGGCCCAAGGACCAGCTCTATGCAGACCATCACCCGCATGCTTGGTAAAATGCAGATTCCAGGATCCACCATGGGCCAAATAAATTAGAGTGCTGTATTTTACACCAGCACCCCAGGTAATTCTCAAGCGATTGAACCCAAACTCCGGAGCATAAGGGGAGTTTGGGGCTCTGTCTTACCTGGTTTCAGAGCCAGGTAAAGGCTCTAAATAGCCAGGTTACCAAGAGCTTTCACACACAGTGAGTGGTCTTGTTTGAGTCGCACAACCATCCTTGAAGGAGGCAGAAGAGCTCTTATGATTTTCATTTTATAGAGAAGGGAATTGAGCTTGAGAGAAAGAAAATGATATGCCCACTGCATGTAATTAGTAAGAGGCAGGCCTGGGGCTAGATTTCAAGTCTTCTAAGAAATTCCACGCTTCTGTTTCCTGGATTGACCATTCTTTCCTCCACCTACTGCAAACATGGAGCCAAGGGAGAGCTCAGGCAGCTAGGCTAGGTGGAAAGGGGTCTGTCCACAGTTGTGAATTGCTGCTGCTGCCCTGGCCACTTCTGTCACCCAGTCCAAGGGGCCTCTCAGTGACAAAACATAGTCCCTGCCATGGACTGAACTGTGTTCCCTGCCCCAATTCATATGCTGAAACCCTAAGCTCCAATGCGATGGTATTTGGAGATGGGAATCTTTGGGAGGTATGAGGTCCTGAGGGTGGGGTCCTCATGATGGGATTAGAGCCCCTATAAGTAGAAACACAAGAGAGCCTGTCCTCACTTTCTCTCTGCCGTGTGAAGGCACAGCGAGAAGTTATCATTTGCAAGCCAGAAAGAGAGACTCACCAGCACCTGACCCTGCTGACACCCTGACCTCAGACTCCCATCCTCCAGAACTGTGTGGAAATAAACTTCTGTTGTTTAAGCCACCCAGTCTATGGGATATTATAGCCCAGGTAGACTAAGATAGTCCTTGTGTCTTGGATCCTTTTGGTCCCTCAAAAGTATTCTGGCATTCAATCACCTAGGTCATTATGCGCCACTGTGTGGTCCTAGGTAAGTTACGGCATCTCTCCTGGTCTCCATGGAAACCATGTCTCCTCTGAACTTTTCTGTCAGCATGGAGTAAGAACAGGAAATTGTTCAAGAAATAAAAGTTGTTTCAGAAAGAACAGAACCTACAGAAGGAGACAAAGACTCTGAGCACCCAGTCACAAGGTGGCAGATTTAAAGTGTCCAGAAGCAATTCCTCTTGGAGAAGCCATACAAGACCATGCACCCTTGTAAACTCCCTTTCTCCAGCCTGCAGAGCAAGGACAAGCATATCAAATAACGACAACACTCACGGACCAGTATCTAGTCTGCCCCAGCCTGTATTTTGCAAGGTGATCTTATCTGGTTGCAAGAACAATACAATCAGGTGAGAGAATTCATTCACCAACAAAAAGAAGTCCAGTGTCCAAGGGAAGAACCTTCCCATGATTCACAGGGCTGTGAGTGCACAGCCAGAATTTGAACCCAAGTCCTCTCTGATGTTACATTTACCATCATGCATGGACCCCACGGAACATCAACAACAAAAAGTTTTTTAATGGCACGAGCTAAACTAAAGAAATATACTAGAAAGAAATAGGAAGGCATCCCCTTCCTGTTTGGCATTGAATCAATATCAAGTAACTGTTTTTACCCAGTCGGTGCTGGGAGAAAAGGCTGTGATGCTATCAGAAACGAGAGCTGCGTAATACAGACTACCTCAATGCAAGGTGGCCTAACACACTCGTACAGCAGAAAA
This sequence comes from Rhinolophus sinicus, assembly GCF_036562045.2. Lineage (NCBI taxonomy): Eukaryota > Metazoa > Chordata > Mammalia > Chiroptera > Rhinolophidae > Rhinolophus > Rhinolophus sinicus. The sequence goes on from NC_133763.1 coordinate 9,258,605, forward strand.
CGAGTCTGCGTCAGTGTTTTGACTCAGCACATGTCCCGTCCTTCCTCACAGGAAGACAGGCAGCATTTCTACAGAAGAGCTCACTGCCATCCGCACTAAAATTAGACCGTCCACATTTACGCTTTCAGTTGGTGTCATTATCTCAGCAGCAGTGTGGGAGTTTAAACCCATAATCTCAGCGTTATTGAGAACAGATAAGACCTGATTTGAATAGCTGCAAGAGCTCAAGAAACCACTCCTCCACGTTACTTCACTCGGGTGATGAATTTTAAATGTGGACCGTGCAGAATTTACCAGGAGGAAAAAGGAACTCCACGAATTGAATGTGCAGTGTGCCCACGGAGAGCAACTGACAAGCCCACATCAGGGTTAGAGCGTGCCTACGTTAGATGTGTGAGTATGGCAATCAGACATCCAGAACGGCTGGGACAGGCCAAGGTGGGTTCACGCTGACCTCTGGCAGCACAGCCGAAACTGAGGCCTGTGCACCACCAGCTGGGCACACGCCACAGATGGCCAGATCTTCACACAGAGCAAAACACTGACTCGATGTAAGCGGGATTTTATTCCTATGTTTTTATTCCCTTCTAAGTCAAATACTGCAGGATCATGGAGCCAATTAGAAATACATTTACAGCGACATAACACAAACCCTTATAAGGGTTATATAGTCTGTCAGTGACTCAGTGTAGATCGGATAACAGCATGGAAGGCATTAAAAACACTTTTTTGAGGGCTCTAAATTCATAGTTATCACTGGCATAGTCGCAGATTTCCTAAGGACTTGCAGAGGCCAAAGGGGAATGCCTGTGTTTTTCCTTGTTATGACTGAATGCAGCTGGAAGATAACCGCCTGTTCAAAATCTACTGTTCTCCCTTTTATTTTCAGCTTGTCTTTGTAAATTCATATTCACTCTGGCCATAGTGTGGAAAACACTGTAATGATACAGTGGGACAGAAACAAATTAGTCCCCATGGAACCGTGAAACAGGTCTTCATCCACTGTTTCTAGTTTCCTTTTATTCTATAACGGTGTGTATGTGTATGTGAATAAAATGGCATGAACTCGATAGGGACGTTATTGCAACAGGGGATCATTTCTAACAATTCCATCATGTTTAATTTTCAAAGAAAAAAAAGTGTTAAAACACAGAGACTCTAATTCTGAAATCTACTGAAAAGAACATCCCAGCTTATTTTCTCATGCCGTACTTCACATCATGTCAGGTAAAACTTGAAAAAAACCTAGGCATTTTCAGGACTAAAATAATCCTTGACTCGGAAAAAAAATCAATCACGTCATCCAGCAGCATTCAGAGGTCCATTCTACCTTCACAAAAGCCCAAGGCAACTGTTTCTATTTAACTTCTTCTCGACGTTGACCCCGATGTCTGGCTTCCTGGCACTGTCTCCTTCGATGTGTTGAGCTGTATTAAGAAGACGTGAACTAGAATTAGGTTTTCAGGGGCACGTGCTTCTAACTCCGGGAGTGTACTCCATGATACGATTTGCTCAAAAGAGACAGGAAACGTAAGCGAGGAAGAAAGGAGGGCAAAAATTTCACCAGTTTGAAATGACAAAGAACTGGAGGCAATGTCTTATTCTAAATTTTCGTGAGCAAGACTTCCACCAAGTTTTATTTCTTTGTGTTTTCAAAGATTATGTTGCTTAGGTTTATATCTACGAAAAGCTCAAGGTAGTGAAACTTGAGTTACTTGTGGGCAGGAGAAGTATCATTCTTTACCCAGAACCCAGCGTCGCTGAATCCTTCAATCTTAGAACAATAAATAATTTGTATCTGTTAGTATATTGAACTGGGATAGGACAATAGTCAGGCTTTCCATGTTAGTACTTAATGTTGTTGGAACAGCTATGAATTGAGAGGAGTCACAGAATTTATTGCTTCTGAATTTTAAGTAAAACACGGAGCTGACAATGACATGTTATTTGAGGGTCCCTGCTATTTGCGTAGTGTTTTTAAGGTTTACGTGCTCTGTTTCATTTGAACTCACTAATAGGTGATCTGGCATTATTTTTTTCTACTTTAAATAATAGGTAACATTTAGTTTTTAAACATGTTTCAGGCACATATGATGCCTAGTTAATCCTTATCACAATACAATTGTCCCCATTTGTAAATGAGGAAAGTGAGGCTCTGAAAAATGAATGGATTTCTCAACATCAGGCAGCAAGTGGGCCACCTAGGGCGTGAAGTCCAATTGTAGTGAGCTAACATCTGATGTTTTCTATTCCAATGTATAATATAATAAACATAAAGCAAAAGCTGAAATGGAAAGAACCTTACGATAGCCTTTACACGTTGCAAGGTGGAGGGTACGTTGCAATAGAAGGTCTTCCTTCCTGAGTCCACTGTAAAGAGCTGGTGTGCCACAGAGCAAAGCAAAAGTCTACACACATCCTCTGCATCCATCAATGTTATCATACCAAACACATCATGTGCAACCCTTCTCATCACAGGAAGTCTAGACCATTGAAAGATCATTCACTGCACAATGTAAACATTATGTTTCTAAAATAACATGGGAGACATTGATGGACTCAGATATGGAACTTCCATATGCCAGGGTCACAAGCAACCAAGAGTTGCAAGCTTGAAAGCAGCGAGCCCAACTCTTATTCGAGGGTAGTATTTGGGAACAGAGGGACCCCATTCGTATTTAAAAGACTACTGTGCGTTGGTTACCTTTGTAAAGGGGCTGGCAAAATTAATACAGCTATCCGTTTCGAAATAGCAATCAACTTTAAAACTGATGTTTTAAGATCACCCACGTGCATAATTGTCAGGAATTTATAATAAGAAACTACTGATAATATTCTGAGAGTTGAAATATGGTCTCAGTTTGAAGATTCACAGCACATACTTTTTTTTTCGTTGATTCAGTCTCCTTACTACAAAGTGACAGGATACAGAGACTTATAATAACCTCCACATACATACATGGATTCTTGGAGCGTAACTGTCGTTGATCAGTACCAGTGACTAACGCAGTGTTTTAAAGGTGGTTCCTTTAACCCAAGGCCAGCCTGTGAAGTCATTACTGATTTGAGACAAGTCTGATCTCATTGGTTTGACCTAAATCACGTGACCCCTTCCATGATCCAATCTGCCTGTCTCATTCTTGCATCTTTTAAATTAACAAAATCCCACGTTAGGTAAACCACTTGTCTTGTGAACTTACCCAATCGAATCATTGATTTGTCTTCATTTTCTTTTGAAATGATTCCATTTTTAATTTAATGATGCCCTAATTCCTCCCCCATCTTTTACAAATGGCTAACAACAACCCTTACATCATATCGTTGGTGGTGAGGATTAAAAAGCTAATATATTTGTAAAGTGTTTAGCATGGTGCCTTGCGTATAAGAAGTGTTATATAATTTTGGGTTATTATTTGTGTTTTTACTGAACACATAATAAGTGATCACCTCCTTATCCTTTTCGTTAAGCATGATTTGTCTTGAAAATTTCAGGAAGAGACAAATAAATTGCAGGTCTGTGCTTTTAAAATTAATGGCTGGTAAACACGACTAAGGGAAAAAAAAAGAAATAAATCATACCATCAGAAATTCCATTGCTTAAAATCTATGTTCTTTGAAAGTTGTTCCTAGCATGAAGTCCAGTTTGCCTGTATATCAGTTGGAGGAAGAGATCACATTGATTTAAGCAGGAAGACGAGGATGTCACACCCTTGACGGTGAGGGGATTATATTCCAGGACATCCACTTTTCAAGAGGGGTGATCCAAAGTGCTTTAAGAGTCCTCATCTTTTCTCTTCCCTCCAACAACTCTGATCTTTTCCTGTTCATTGATCTGTAGATATTTTTCCTGTTGTCTTATCACTACCCTATGATCAGAAAAATCACCCAATTCTTTGCAAATATTATTAATATACTGTACTTTAATGGGGGCCAGAAAAAGCTATTTAAGGTTTCCAGAAAAAAAATATATCCAGGGCACACCGGGTACAATGCCCAGAAGGTATGAACGCATGTGATGTGAGCAACAGAATAGCAGCCCTTGGATCCCAGAGGTCTGGGTGACTGTCCCTTGGCACTGTGCAATATGGCAGCACTGATGATATCTAGAGGGTGATGCTTTATTCAGTTGGGTACCACAATGAGAAATGATCTCGATAAATGCGCGCTTGAGCTTAATGCTCAGTGGTCTAAAATGTTCTACAGATATCCCAAGAACTGCAAATAAAATTATAGTAAACTGAGCCTAACTGACATTGGAGGATAGAATATTAAATATTTCTTTCCTGCTTTTTGCCTGAAGCCAGATTTTGCATTACATTCCAAATCTGATTTTATTAGTATCTACTCTAGTTTATGTTCCAGCACAAATAAAAGGGCAATAGAAAATTCTAATAATATTTATTATGGTAATCTCCTGTACCTAATAAAAAAACAACCCCAGTAAATTACAAACCCTGATGCAGAGATCTATTATGCTCCATTTTTGATTCAGAAGAAATAAAGTTGTTTCTTTTTTTTTTTCCTTAGAAGGCAAATGTAACACAGTAACTTCTTGGAAAAGAGGTGTTAACTAAAATTTTATGAATCAAATAAACCTTTAAAATTCTCTAGGAGAGTTTGTTATTTTTCATCATTACTCCTTAAATAACTTTTAAAACCAAATCATTATCACCTAATATCATGTGATCAAAGGTATACATACACTTGTAATTATCTGTGAGAATGTGTGCATGTGAGAGAAAGAGAGAAAGGACATATTTGGCCTAAGAAGCGTGGACCCAGGTTATAGCTTTGGCTTCTCCACTAACTAGCCACGTGGTCTGAAACAACTTCTCTTAACTGCTCTGGGACTCAGTTTCCTCATCTATAAAATGAAAGGGGTGTGAGACGATAACCTCTGAGATTTCTTCTTATTCTAATTTTCTAAAGACAATTACTTGTTATATATAATTGTACCAGATTATGAATTGTTGAGGAAAATGGCTTGTTTGTACATCTTGTTCCTCCTTACAGCCGTCCTGTGACACAATCTTTGAATGAGTGACATCTACATGATAACTGTAAGTTGTCTAACAGGAGGCACCTTGTTTGCAGCTAATTAATGGGAGTGGTATCCTACTCGCACCCCTAGACGTGTGTCTCATCCTTTCCTTTGGAAATACCTTCCTCTCTCATCTACGAACACACTCAAATTGTCACTCTTCATAAGTCTCCTTTGCTGTCTCCTCTCCGTCTGCCCAACCTCTCAATGTTGGTAGTGCCCTAGGGGTAGTTTGGGGCTCCCTTCCCTTCTGTGTGCACCTTCTAGCTGCCAGGCAGACACCAACAGGCATCTCTAACTTATATCCTCTACTTCTCCAGCTCCATGTCCACCATCCTCATTTAAGGCACCAGAACCTCTCACTTATGTATTTCAATAGCCTCCCAGCATCCTCTCTGCTTCCACTCTTGCCATGCAAGGCAGCAGCCAGAGTGACTTTTTAAACATATAAATCAGATCTCATCACCCCTGCTTTCATACCATCTAATGCCTGTCGACTGCTGTCAAAACCACGTCTAACCTCCTCTCCCTCGGGGGCACTGCTCTGTGTTACCTGGCCTCTTCCCACCTCTCTGATCCCTCTCACCTGCCATCCCAGCCATTCCTAGCTCTGCTGAGAATGCCCACCCTCTCTTGCTGCAACTATGCACATGGCAGGATGCTTCTCCGAGGGGCTTTCTTCAACCACACAATCTAGAGGAGTCACCCAGAAGTTTCTATCACATTACTCTTCGTTAAAATCCCTAAATAGCTCATCCTTATCTGAAGTAAAATTCAGGTTACTGTCTCACTGCCCTCATGAGACTATAAGCTCCCACGGAACAGGATTCTATCTGCTTAGTTCACATGGAAACACTAGTTCTTTGAACGATGCCTGACACAGAGCATATGCTCAATACTGTGTTACCGTATATTATTTTACTATAATATAAGACCGGGTCTTATATAATATAATATAACACCAGGTTTTATATTAATTTTTGCTCCAAAAGACACATTAGAGCTGATGGTCCGGCTAGGTCTTATTTTCGGGGAAACATGGTACGTACTACTTTAATAATGATGAATGAATGAATGAATTCTGCCTATTTACTGACCCAGTCTAAATAAGTCACTTTTCTTACATAGTGATAATTTTATAAGTAAATGTGTGATGTTTAAAATGTTAGTAAGACATTAAATTTTATTTCTAGCATTTCATATTCTTATTCAAACTGGTTTCCTTCCTATATGAAGTACCTAAATGGATCTTCTCCATTTTCTGATAAACAAACTTTTTTCCTAAGACCAGCTAGCCAACGCGGAAGTGATAAATCTTCAGAGATGAGGGAAGGCGATTTTTTAATAGCTATAGCTGAAAGTTAAAAAAAAAAAAACACCAAAAAAAAAAAAAATCACTTGATTATTTTCTAATAGATCATAAAATGTAAATCACAAAATCATATTTTCTTGCTCATTGTATTACTGGTAGATCCAGAGACACTGAAATGTTTTTATTTTCATTACTCTTCATGCCTTTCAATATTTTCACGTTTGCCAGGGCACGCCTGCCTGGAAATGCAGTAGCGCAGAATGAGTTACCATAACAGTGACACAATTAAATTCTCTGGCTCCGTCTGCAATAAATACATGGCGAAAATTCCAGCCCTCCATCTCTCTCTCCCAAATCGCCGCCTTTGGAAACAAGGGGTCCTTCAAGGTTCTTGCAATGTTCCAGAGAAGGAAGGCCTCTCGACTTTATGAGGCCTACTTTCCTTCCTTCCGCTTCTCATGTGCCTTCGCACTGGTCCCATCCGTGCTCCTCTGACTCTATCCTTTTCCCCACTCCAATGTCTGCTGCTGCTCGACCATTGCCTTTGACACTTGTCACCTCAATGGCCAGCGGTGCCCCAACACTGTGTTGGCAGGAACCCATAAAGGAATCAGCAAAGGCCGGTCAGTGGTAGAGGCAGTTACCCTGTCTTCCCCTTCCCACAGCAACACGCAATACAATCCATCGTTTCAGAGCCGATCTGGCCCTGGTCTCTTCTCTAGCCAAACCTGCACTCTTGGCCATGTGACCCCGTCTAACTCCCCGACACTGGCCCCTTCGGCCTGCTCTCCCAGACACCAAATCTCAAGCTTTTCTCTGGCATCTGGCCCATACGTAGGTACCCATTCCTTAGCAAGGATGTCCTGGGGCCCAGAATCCAGCTGTCATGTCAGATACACGTCATCACAGGTGCTCAGCTAAGTGGTGGCATCCGCTTCTATTTGTTCGGATCCTTTCTCCACGGGGAGCGTCCCTAATGGGCTATTCACGATCTCTCCTCCATGGCTTGTCAGACCTTCCTGCAAATCATAGGCTGGCCAAACTGACCAACCCACAGCCTCACCAAGGGCCAAATCCACGGAAGCATGGAGCTGTGGCCCTCTCTCTAGATGCCTCCAGGCTAAAAACATAATGTTTCTGATTGTAAAGTAATAAATAATAATTAGTGTGATAAATATTAATAATAATAAAATCATCAATCACCATTATCCCGCCATCCACAATCATTAACATTTTGATGTATTTTCCTAGCGCTTAAAATATTATAAAATTTATGTAATAGTATAGTATTCCATCTATAATTCCGTATTTTCTTTTATTTGGATCATGAGCATATTTATGTGTCAGTAAATATTCATCAACAGCGTACAGGATTCTACGGATTTGTCACTACTATGTAGTCATTCCTCTATAACTATTTCTAGTTTTTTCCTATTATAGTACCGTGTTTCCCTGAAAATAAGATCTAGCCGTAACATCAGCTCTAATGCGTCTTTTGGAGAAAAAATTAATATAAGACCCAGTCTTATTTTACTATAATATAATACTGGGTCTTATATAATATAAGACCAGGTATAATATAATATAATATAATATAATATAATATAATATAATATAGTAATATAATACTGGGTCTTATATAAGACCAGGTATAATATAATATAATATAATATAATATAATATAATATAATATAATATAATATAATATAATACTGCGTCTTATATTAATTTTTGCTCCAAAAGATGCACTAGAGCTGATAGTCTGGCTAGGTCTTATTTTTGGGGAAACAGGGTAATTCTGTGAAAGAAGTAGTTATACCCAATACTGGGTGAATTTCTTATTATTCCTTAGGACCAATTCCTAGAAATAAAATTGCTGCATCAACTTGAACATGTTGCCAAGTTGTTTTCCAGAAAATGATACCAATTTAACTTATTCCAGGGGTCTGTCTCATTGCATTCTCAGCAGCACTGGGTACCCCCCACCCCTTTCTTTTTATTTTTTTTTTTCAATTCTTTGCCACTGTACAATTTGAAAAACAGGTTATTTCAATTTACATTTCTTTGGTAATACTTTGGTTAATTTGTTAATTGTCTTCAAGTCCTACGTCTTTTTTTTTTTCAATTGCTGTCATAGTGTTCCTCTTGTTTTGAAAATGGATATTGCCCTTTTAACATTTCTATTACAAAATTAGCCTAAAAATTATATTCTTATAACAATAAATTGTTTAATTATCACCGTGTCTGTAATGTTATGCTCACCTGCCATCATTAGCATCTTTATTGAGTCACACATCTTGATGGAGACAAAGTTAAAATCAGAAAAAAAGATTCACTTGGAACAGTGGTCTATAAGTAAATTACTTCATGTGTGACATAAAAAGCTTGCCCATAATCTCTGTATGGCAATTTTTTGAAAGCATTAAAAACCAGTTAAATGCACCTCTCTTTGTGGATGGGTATACAATGCCTACCTATTCAAAGTTGCTCCTTTCCTGAGCAATGACTTAGAAAGCTGTACTACTAAGAGCACCTGGCTCTTTTGAAACCCTGTTCTCTTCTTTTCCTAAGAAAATTCTTCAGGGCCATTCAATAATAGTTTTCCCCGTAGTTAAAAGTCTTCACGTCTCAGACTTGTTGTAACGCCGCAAATAGGCCCACAGAACAAAATCAAAAGCTGCCAACACCACAAAACCCATAATGATGTCTTGTGCAGAGCCCCCAGCGCAGCCGAGACACTAGCCAGCTGCTTAGAGCAAGGTGACGGTGTGGGCATCGTTGCTACCAAGTCCCAGCTGTGCTGTGTCAGGCTTGCTAACGAGCACAGCAGCAATGCAACGCCATGGGGCATCACATTTCTTCCTGACATTTCCCCCAAGTGACTTTTTACAGCCTCCTTCTATTAATTCCCTTCATCTCCCACCCTCATGCTGCAAAGATTTTCTTATTGCAATTTTGAGTGGCACACGCCATGCCGAACCACACTTAGGTTGACTGGCTGTCTCAAAAGTGACAGCGCGACAGGGGGAAATAAAATATTCTACGCAAGACTGCTGATAAAGTTATGAGAATAAGAGAAATCTTATTTGGCATTGAGACGCAGTTACGGAAAGCTTGTCAAGAATGTTAAAATCATTTTCTCCCCCCTCACAAAACACGGGACAAGGTGTGATTGATGGCTAGTTCATAAAATGTTAAAAAAAAAAAAAAATCATGTGCTTCTAGTTAGTATTCCAATCCCTGAGAGAGATGACTCTTGGAGTTTAAGTGAAAGGACACAAAATTTAAAACCACAGCGATACCTCGAGGAACAATACACAATTAATTGCCAAAAATGTTCATTTAAACAGGTTCACAGGAATTACTTAAAAGCATTTTTGAACAAGTATTTTTGTTCCAACTGAAAAGCATTTTTGAGCAAGTATTAATAGTATGTTCATGGCTCTTTGCTCCGTGATTCTGAGCAAAAGTATATACTTCTCTCATTTTTTGAGGACTATGTATAAGACATATATGAATTCCAATTTCCACAACAACCCTGCAAAAACGCTATTACCTGCCTTGGTTAACAGATGAGGAGATTAATGCTCAAAATCCCACAGTGGCTTTCAAATACCATATTCTGAACTTGAACTCAGGGGTTTTTGTTTTTCTGCACACTGGCTCTTTCTGCTACGTCACACTACCTCTTAAAACAAGGTACAAAAACCAAACAGGACATGCTCTCCAGCTTAGTGGAAGACACACTCATAAACATTGAAAATAGCTGGTAGACCAGAGCACTTACTGTGTGCAGGTATTGTTTTAAGCAGTTATTACATCTTGACTCATTTAATTCACATAAAAACTCTTAACTAAGGTTGATTATTATGACCATTTTAAGGGTGAGAAGACTGAGGTACAGAGAAAGGGTAACTTGGTCAAGGTCATAGAGCCAGTGGATTAATTTCCTAGGGCTGCCCTAACAAAGTACCACAAACAGGTGGCTTCAAACAACAGATATTTATTCTCTCACAGTTCTGGAGGCTGGAAGTCCATAATCAAGGTGTCGGTGAGGCCAAGCTCTAGGGGAGAATCTGTTCCATGACTTTCTCTTAGCGCCTGTTGCTGTCACAAATCTTGGTGTTCCTTGTCTTGTAGGTACATTATTCCAATATCTGCCTCCACTGTCACATGGGGCTTTCCCTGTGTCTCTTCGTATCATCTTTACTTGTGCATGTCTGTCTCTGTGTCTCCTCTTCTTATAAGGACACTGGTCACACTGGATTGGAACAACCCTTTTTCCTAATAAGGTCACATTGTGAGGTTCCAGAAGGACGTGAATGCGAGAGGACACTATCCAACCCAGTACAGCTAATAAGTTGTGAAACCAGAATCCCTCTGGCTCAGGGGCTATGTTCATGACCACTGTGTTCTGGCACCTTCTTGAACACACAGGAATGACTGGGAGCAAAGGCATAATCTGTTACTGCACTGGCCGTGACAGCACAGTGTTACGGGAGAGGATGGCAGGTGGCATTTGAATGGGACCTTGGGATGATATTCAAGGAGCACAGAACATTAAGGTACATAGCCATGCAGGGGGTACTGAATTTGGGAAACAGCATTGTCAGGGCACACTGGGACATGGAAGATGGTGCAGGGTCGGGGAGAGTTGGGAACGGGAAGGGAGTGGTGGGCACGATAGCTAAAGAGAAGATTGGGACCAAATAATGGAGGGCCTGTGTGTCAGGCTAAGGCACTTAGACTTTGCCTTATAGACCACTGAGAGCCATTAGTGAGAAGTGACACATCAGACATGTGCTTAAAAGCAATAATTTTGCAGGGGTGAAGAAGACGCAGTCAAGACAGGAACACAAGTTAGGAGGCTATGCAAGGGATGTCCAGGGGCTAAATGTGGGAGGTCAAACTCAAGATGATCATCTGATTGGCTGCAGAGAGTAAGGGGAGGATGAAATATATATTAGGTTTCTAGGAGATACGGTACATGGTCCGTGACTAGCATGCTAGCTTTCTTTGGTGTGCTTAACCTTAGAGGAAACTAAGCTGACTAACCCATCTGTGAGATTCAAGATGCCCATGAACTTTCTGATACTCCTTCCTCTAGAGGAAAGCAGTGTTCACGCCTCCTTTCTGTGGTTCTGGGGGGGCTCTGTGATGTCCTGGGGCTCTGGGGCTAGGTCACGAGAAGTTTTGCAGCTCCCACCTGGAAGCTGGAAGCCTCACTCTGGGAAACCTGAGTTGATATATTCACGTAAGAAGCTCGTCTGTCCAATTGGACAGATCATATGGAAAGACTCGGAGACTACATGGAAAAGGAGAGAAAACTGTATGAGCCCAGCCTTCCTGCAGCTCCCACAAAGGTGCCCAGCTATGAGCAAAAACCCGCCAGCCCCAAGCTGAATTCTACTGTGTTTCCCCAAAAATAAGACCTAACCGGAAAATAAGTCCTAGCATGATTTCTCAGGATGACGTCCCCTGAACATAAGCCCTAATGTGTCTTTTGGAGCAAAAATTCATATAAGACCCAGTCTTATTTTCGGGGAAACATGGTACCCGTTGATCTCAGTTGATGTTACCTGATATCCAAGAAACACCAAACCGTGCTCTACCTGAATTTCCAACCCACAAAATTGTGAGTCAGAGAAAAATGGTTATTCCTGAAGCCACTGCATTTTGGGGTAGCTTGGAAGAGATAACAGGAACCCACCCATAGAGTGAGGTAGCATGAGTCATTCAATTACCTCATACAGCTCTTATATAAAACTAAATGAACAAATATGCATATTGATAAAGGTGACAGAAATGAAAGTAAGTTAAAATGTACATTCATCCTTTGATTAAAATTCAGTAGGGTAGCAAGTATTCTAGTAGTGATTCAGTAGTGGACGTCTGCAGGGAAAAAATTGTGCTTTTTTTGTTATGCAACCCAAAATAAGGGGAGGAGGGAAGGCAAATTTGAGGCCACCTCCCCACATTTAGACGGGTACAATCATGAGAGACCACTCAGTTACCGATATGGCTGTTCTGAGAATTAAATGCCAAGGTGCATTCTCTCTTAATAGTTTCAAAAATGGCTGGAGCTGCCTGATATCAGTTATTAGTACAAAGAATAGAGCTTCTAAGCTAAATAGAACACTTTGCATTTCAGGAATGATAACAAAGCTTTCCTAGGGCTGCTGCCCACACACATAGAGTGAACAGAAATAGAGCATGTCTGGAAAAGTGTCAACTATTTGATTGTTGACCGAACTTGAGTTGCAATTCTGAGGGCCTGAGCACGTTAAAATACATCCGCAAATTTCTGCACATCCGTAGGGCTTCAGTTCATGCCTTCCTGTCCTCATCAGTCGCCTGCCAGCATCACTTAGGGTTGGCGAAGTAATGCTCCAGTGACTCGCTCAACACACTGGTTTTGTGTTACAGCGTCATGTACTGAACTGGCATTTCCAGCTACCCAAGTCAAAAACCACATCAGCATCTAATTCAAGAGCTAAGATGTACCTTGCTAGGATAATAGCCATATTTCCAGGATTCTACAGATGCCTGAGTGTTTGCCCTAAACGCTTAACAGTGGAAGTTAAGACATCACTCAATGGAAGTTAAGTCATCACTCAATGGAAGTTAAGCCATCACTCAATGGAAGTTAAGACATCACTCAATGGAAGTTAAGTCATCAGTCAAGTTATAATGAATCCAATCACTATCCAGCAGTCTACAGAAGGAGTTAATCTTCAACTCCACACACACAAAAAAATACAGAAGTTTAATGTGTCATGCGGATGTCTCCACTAAGAAGAAGCCAATAACATTCATAACCAGAAATTCCTACATTACTGTTTGGTGAAAGGTCTGTGCCTCCAATTTTGCCTTCTTTTCCCAATTCACATAGCTCACAATTCTCCCCTTTCTGTAAGTCACAGAAGGCCAAATGCTAATGACAGAGGTCTAATGCCAGTATTGTCCTCTGATGGAATGTATATTAACAACTTAGTTTTCAAAGTTTTATCCTTAGGATCATTTTGTGGAAAAAATGCTGATTAAGGATAATTGCTTGCTGGCAAATGTAAGGCCAGTGTAATTGACATAAACTGTGAAATTCAAGTACATCAACTCCTACATTAACGGAACGGTAAATGAAATTCCCTTCATTTGCCAACTAAAACATATGAAGGATAATTAAAAATTTGCTGATATTTTCTTTATAGGCAATAATACAATTTCAAGACCAAAATGCAGGATTTGTTGTCACTAGAAATACTATCTTTGGGTTCTGTATATGTGTGTGTTGGGGTGTGGGGAGGGTGGGGTTTGGGACCTACTGGCTGGCAAAGTTACGGACGAATTCTAGAACCTGGATCCAGGACAACCTAATATTCTCCTATGAGGCTAGAACAAACAATCTAATCATATCATTAGGGCTGAATTCTACCTTCTGTTCAATAAAGTTAATTCTTTTTCAAACAATGATTTGATGAAGGACATAGTCTAACTCTTATGAGCTCTCTATTGGGTTTAACTTTCAAGAAGCTGGGACAGACTTGCAGCTAGACTGCACAACCAATTGCTACATTTCATGAGCAAAGATATTTTCACTGAGTTTTTTTTTTTTTTTTTTTTTTTAATGTTCACGAAACTTTCTTATGCTGCCCTGATAACATGATGCATTAACTAAAACACAAAACACAAAACCAACAAAACAACCCCAAACTGTAAATAGATTCTCGACTTGAGTGTATTTTAAGCAGTGGCTTGAGACTGTCATTTCAAAAAGGAAAGCATGCCAGGTTCAGGCAATGTGAGATGGCTACATCACAGCACCCCTGCAATGCTGGGGCCAATAGCCCAGGTAATAACATCAGCAGAAAATCCTTAGGAAGTAAACCACATCCTGATTCAAACATTACATTTTGACATGGTATATAGGCTATTTGGAAACTCCCAAAAGTAGGCACAGCTAACGCCAATGGCAATAGCAGATGATTTCTTTAGCCCAACACAGAAATTAAGAAATATTATGTTGTGTTGCTTTTAATAACCTATATCACAAACCATTCCTTACTTTTAGAAACAGAGTTTATAGAACACGAGGCAAAATACCACTGAAAATCCTCTTTGAAATTAGATGAACGCAAGGTATAAACAGAATGGAATGTCTTGAAAATTCTGAGCTTATTAGCAATGATTTTGAGGCACCTGTATGTAACACCAAAGGTGAACATGTCTTGAATGCTTCTTCCTACGTGCCAATCATCTCAAAGCACTCTTATGCATAATATTAATATCTCATCTAAAGTTCCCGACATTCCAATGAGATGCTAAAACCATCTCATTTATCATCTGCAGAGACAGAGGCTAGAGAGATTAAATAGCTTGTTAGAGCTGTGGAAAACGACACACATAGCAGTCCAGTGCCTTCCTGCAGAAGGTAACGGACGTCGTGAGTGGGAGAGCCATGATTTGAATCAAGCTCTCTAAGGTCCGATGCTGCTCTCTTCCCCACGTGACGTGCTAGATAGCCTCTCCACATCTTACTGCCAGGGACTTCTGAGTTCAAACTCCAGGGAAGCCATTTTCACTTGCTTTGCAACATTTGAGGAAATCATTTATTCACTCTGAACTTCGCTGTTTCAACTGCCAAGTGGGTATAAGAACCCCTACGTCACAGGGTTGCCGAGAGGATTACAAGAGCATACATGACACCTAGCACAGGGAGGATGCTGAATCATTACCTTCATTTTTCCTTGGCCGCTTCCAGGTATTTATTTTTAATCAACTCCTTCAAAATATGTGGAACATCTACTTTGTACAAACACTGTGCCAAATATGAGCGATTCAGTGGAGAACATGGTGGACGTGTTGCTTTTTCTTGAGACCAGGTGTCAGCAGACTTTTTCTAGAAAAGTCCAGATAGCAAATAGTTTTGGTTCTGTGGAACATACAATACAGTCTGTCTCAACTACTCAAATCTGCTACTATAGTGCAAAAGGGGTCATAGAAATAGCATGGCTGTGTCCCAATACAACTTTATTTACAGAAACAGGCAGGAGCTGGATTTGGTCCACGGCCATCATTGGCCAACCCGTGCTCAAGGCCGTTAAACAATTACAATGTCATGTGGAATGGGCGGGATACTGGAAACACAGGATGTTATGGGCACACAACATGGCAGGGCTACTTCACTCACTCTGGGAGGGCCAGTGACTCAGAACTAGTGATATATAAGGTGAGAATCTAAGTATGAGCAGAAATAAGTAAGAAGGACTTCAGGAAGAAGAAACCAGAAGGCCCAGAGACAACAGAGATACATGATTCATTGGAGGACAATGAGCCTTAGAGATTCAGTGGTGAAGAAGGTAAAGGAGAGATGAAGGAGTCAAGGGCTGGAGCAGACGGAAATTGACGCTGGCAGGGCCAGCCAGGGCCAGCAGAGGATGGGCTCTGTTAAAGAGTATGGAGCTGGTGCTGATGTGAAGAGGTTGGTACTTTACCCAGGACTCAGACAGAATCACACTGAATCACTGTTCTATAAAATCGCAGCACCCACGGGGGTGCTGAACTATGAAGAACAATTCCCTTCCACTCCATGGGCCCCAGTTGCTGAGTTTTTGTTCACGTACCAGCTTTGCATAGTTTTTGTGTCTCCTCTGTTGACCAGGTATTTGCCAACCATCACTTCTGATTAATGGGAATCCACTGAGGAACCTTTTTCTAATCTTCTAATTTGTTGTTTCTAGTCTGCTACAATATTTAAACCTCTTTCTTCAAATGCTTTCATTTTGTTTTTTAAACGAGATTAAGGAAATTGACTGAGTAAACTCTTTTGTAAGTAATATTCAGGGGAGGGATGCAGGGCCTCTGTCCTCTGTTACTACCTGTGTTATCTCAGTTGGAATTGCTGAGTCAACGATCCCCAAGTAAAGAAAAATACTGCAGTAGCAAGAGCATATAACTTGGTGAAATCTGTCCAGATTTTCTGTTGACACATTTGTCTGGAAATGTTGCCCATTACCAAAAGACAAGTCTAGGCTATAGTCACCAAACTCAGTTACTCTACAGTCTCATTTCCATAAACATCAAAATATACCTGAAATGTCCCACCCCACCCCCCACAGCCATATATCCAAGACTATTCATTACAAACCAAAGTAGTTAAAAAAATTTTTTCTGCCTGATTATATTTGGTTTGGAAAATATATTCTCAGTGATCTGAGCTAGAGGATGTGTTTGTTGGGCATGCATTTGAACGATGGTGGGTAGCAGGGATAGGGGGTCCAAATTGTTTTGCTTCTTATGGTAGAGTTCAATTAACTTTTTTCAAATTGAAAAAAAAAAAACTTAATTTTTTTTTTTTAGATTCATTTTTTTCAATTATTAGTTTCAGGTGTACAAAACAATGTACTAGTTAGACATTTACACAAAGTGATAACACCCCCCTCCAATCTATAAAAAACTTTAATTTTTAACCATAAGGAACTTGTTTCATCTCTTTGTTTGCAGTTTCAAATTTTTTTGAGGCCATGGTAAATATCAATGGAGCTGAGTCATATGCAATATCAAGATGAGGAATACCTCTAGAACATAATTTCCTCAATCAGACCCTAAATATCTTGAAATTAACTGAAGCCGATTTTACTTATCTTTCTGTCCCCTCTAGCATAATATCTTGATCAATTAATTACTGATGAATGAGCAGAGATAAGTAAAATAATTTTCACTGAAACTTAGTGAAAATTTTCTATTAACCAACATTCTAGAGATGTTTCCTTTTCCCTTCCAAAAAAAAAAGAACAAGTTTCCATTTGCTTCCTCTCAACCCAATAAACAGAGCAAAGCCATTTGGCAGGCTGTGGCTCATTCAATATTTATGAAATTAACCATAACCCCGCAGATTCAGTCATTTTAGATGCCATAACAATGGTCTTCACAATTGATCACCACATAATCAATTCAGCCGTGGTAGAAGATTATGGATCCCGATCAGGAAAGGGTTATTGGAAATTCACTCAGACCCTGAAGTGGTCCCTGACCCCATGGTCCTACATTTGACACTATTTACTGAAGGATCGTAAAGATGAGAGAGTTGTCAGAGCATAGCTCCAACCTCACATTAGTTCTCAACTATTTCACTGGACTTGCCCAGGAATTAAAACAGAAGTAGGAGAGGAAAGCAATTACTCTGGTTTTCCTAATACCCACTTCAGAAGTGACACATTCTTTAAAAGCTTATTTTTCCTCCCATTGAATTGAATTTTTAACATCTTTCCCTTTAGTCTTTAAAGACCCCAGAATCCATTTCTTTTGCCTTTTGCATAGCCAAAAAAAAAAAAAAAAAAAAGTCTAACACCTCTTAAAGGAATGCGCCTTTACGTCCCAGTTTACCTTGAGGACACAATTAATTAATTTAATGAAACTCCTTCCATACGTCATATTTCTGTTATAGTGTTTTGCACTTTAAAATACTTCTCCTCACACAGATATTTAAGGACCAGCATATCTTTCTAACTGTAAATATTATACAAACTCCAAACGATGTCTACAAACAGCTACAAATACTAAATATAGCAGCTGTCATTTTCTAATTTAAATTACAACCACCAATTCTCAAGCGTGCCAAATACTCGATGTAATCAAACAAAACTTCCTTTTACATGCTGTCTTCTCTTCTGACAACTTTACAAAAGAAGCCTAAAATAAAAGTCTATTAATCTCTGCAGTCACTCAAATTCAAAACCTCTTTTATTTATTTTTATTCCCTCAGGTTGTCTTATACATGCTTACATCAGACACTAACTTGCATTTTCTTTCAAGGGTACAAGACAAAAATGACCTTTATGGCTGTTTGAGGTTTTGCCTCAGTATGTTAGGTTGTGTTAGGTTATAACTCAGTAACAAAAACAAAACTAAAACACCAAAATCTCAGAAGCTTAGTACATACACAAAGTCTCTTTTTCATTGTCACTGCACGGGACCCACATGGCCCTTCAGGGTGTACTGCTCAGCAGGGTCACTGAGCGACGCTGGCTGATGTACGACCCATCTCAACACACACGTCCATTCTCACTGAGACAGGGAAAAGGGAGGAAATGTGCAGATAGCCCTGAATCTTCAAGTGTCTGCCAAGAAGTGACACCCACTTGAATATTCACATTTCACTGGCCAATGCAAGTCATATAGCCATGGGTCACTTGAAAGAAATATTTGTAAATAATCCGAAGGATTATCACAATTTTAGGCAGACCTTCACCCAGAAATCAATCAATCTCTCTTTCTCACTCTCTCTCCCCTTCCTCTCTCCCTACCCCCCTCAACTATACGTGTCTGTGTGTGTGTGTGTGTGTGTGTATAATTTTGCTTTTCAATATTCGAATAAGAAAAAAAAGTCATTTTCAAATTCAGCACCACTGTAAGCATCCACTCTACTATTAACTCCATTTTCTCTCGTTTAAAATGGAGAAAAGAGTCATTCTTAACCCAAGTGTGCATTTCATAATTTCCGTATCATGAAACAGAGAGAGAAGCTGACGTTTGGATACAATTTACAAATCAGAAGGTTTCTATGTCTCGGTATGAGGCAGATGAATAATCCATTAAATCTTTCATTTTGGCTTACCCGAGCCTAAATATACCCAGCACTTGAGCAGAGGGACACAGCATAATTCAATAATAATGTGAATCTCCTAAGCCAAAATGTAAATTTCTTATGCTTTAAGTTTTAAGATGTATTCTTTGATGAAGCTAAATATTCATTTTGAGAGATTATCTAGTTCTTAGTTACATAAGTTTATGTAAGGTTATTCTCAGTGATACTATTCTTATAATGTAAAAGGCTAACATTGTAATAGGAAAAGTGTTATGTGAAATAACCAAAATAATTTTATTTCACCAAATACCTACTGGGTGTCTACTAAGCCCCATGCCACCTACAAGGGCTCCAAAGTTAAATGAAGTATGACTACGATCTTCAATCCATGGAGAGTCTGATCTGATTACCCTTCCACGATTTTTTTCCATTGTGTATAAGAATCTTATGTTCCTTGTATCCTCTCCTTAAAATCATGTGAATTCAAGTCTATGCAAACAAGAAAATTTGAGGGGGAGGAATGGATTAAGAAACAAAAACATAACTTCTGAGTTTTCTCTTCACTGATGACTAAACATATAATGGGATTCTATGATTTTACTATTAGGATTACTAGAATAAAGAATTTCCACTTCCACAGTAGGTAACAAACGTATTTAATTTCTATTACATTTTGAGTAAGTTCCTGAAGAAGAAGCTTGTTGTACGTGCCCAGCAACTTCCAGCTCAGTTCCAGATCATCAAGATATTTTAGGTTGATTTATATAGTTGTAAAGAAACCTTTGGGCTCCAAAACCACTAATGCCCCATTGTATGGGCTACAGAAATGTATCTGGCTACAGAAATCTGTGCATAGGTGAGTCATCTGATCTGAAGGTACCCAGAGTCACCTGGGACCTACTAAACCTCTGATTGCTATGGAACTAGATCAACCGAAGATAAAGTGTCCTCACCCTGGGGAAGTGCACTTAGGAAGTACTACGGTTACAAGAGATTGTCAAAGAAGTTAACTAAAAAGAGCTAACTGAACAAAAGGAGTTTCCAAGCAAAAAGGCCAAAGGATATTCAAAAGTGGAGTGAAACGTTTTCATTTTCACCTCTCCCAAGATGCATACTTCCTTCCTTTTGTTTATTAATCCTTTATAAAGTAACATAAATTTCAATCAGAAACAAAGGGTCTAGTTACCATCATTTAAATAAAGAGCAATGGCTGTGGGTATGTTATTCGCAGCTGCGATTTTTAACTTTTGTTTTGTTTTGTTTTGTTTTTTTCACTTGAGTATGTAGGCAACTACAAATACACATCCTAAAAAATAGAAGGAAGACAAAAATCGCAGTTTTTTTTCTTAGTCCTAACACTTGTGGGAAATGGGAATATGCCATTCCTAGGACTCGGTAAGATGCATTTATCTTGTGTTCATAGTATATGGTTCACTTTTATTTAAGCACGTTTTCAAAAATGAAACGCTAGTGTTACCTCTTGTAAACTGCAAGACCAATGCTACAAGATATCAAAAGAGTCGTTTGAGCCAAATCAGCCTAAAGTGTCACCTTATTCTAGTGCTTGCTCCACTAACATGAAGCTCATTATGACCTGGCAGAAAGTGACCTCTGGAACGATTTATATTTCATGGGCTGCGTGGTAAGGATATCATAGGATATGCTGGTTACCACAGTGAAAAAATGTATACAAGTGGACACTTTGGTCAACGTTGCTCAAGCAGTAGTTCGCTGTAATCAGAAGTGTCTGGACGCTGATGGGAACCACTCTGAGCACCTCTTGTAATTGCAGAAGTTAAACGTGACCTGTATTCATCTCTTGTTATCGGTATATATTGAATATTACAATTGTAATACAGTTTTCCTTCCTTAAAATGTGTATGCATTTTTTGGCACCTTCTGTATATGTATTTTAGAAATTTTGCCATACCATAAACTTTTTAAAATTTAGATATAGTTGACATATAACATTATATTAGTTTCAGGTGAACAACATAATGATTCCGTATTTGTATATATTGTGAAATAATCACCACAATAAGACTAGTTAACATCCATCACCACACACGATTACAATTTTTTTCTTTTGATGAAAACTTTT